>NC_087356.1:31451168-34106871 GCF_030014295.1 Loxodonta africana
TGATGTGATCACCTCCATGATGGGATCTGCTGAGTAGCCAATTATTTGAAAGGGATTTTCCTTGGGTGTGTGGCCTGCATGCAATATAAGTGGACTTTCTGGCAAGGTTTGTGGGCTTTTGTTCACGCTGGATCCTGCAGCCGGCTCGTATTCTTCTGACCTCTGGTTCTTGGGACCTGAGCTAGCGGCTTACCTGCCGTCTTGCCTGCTGATCTCTGGATTCGTTGGCCTTCACAGCCTGTGAGCCAGAGACCTACTGTCTGATTTGCTGATCTTGGGATTACCAGCCCCTGCAGTTACATGAATCAAGAGAAGCAGCCAGCCTGACTCACGGACTTAGATGTTCCAGCCTCTACAACCATGTGAACCATTTCCTAGATATATATCTCTCTATAAATATTTTTATGCTTTAATGGTTTTGCTTCTGTAGAGAGCACAGCCTAAGGCAGAGACCAAACAGCAAACATGAAATTACACCTATCTAAAGGTGAGCAGGGTATCTCCTTTTGAGACAGCTTTCATCTCTTTCTGTTGTTGTTAGTTGCCTGTCAAGTAGATTCTCACTCAGAGCAACTCCACGTGTGCAGAGAAGCACTGAGCCATAGGTTTTTTAAGGCTCTGATGTTTTGGAAGCAGATCACCAGGCCACAGCTGTCTTCTGAGGTGCCTCTTGGTAGGTTTGAACTACCAACCTTTTGACTAGTAGTCAAGGGCTTAATCATTTGCACCACCACAGGCCCCAATGTTTTTCTAGAGGAAGCCAAAGTAAATGAAATACTAGATTAAACAGAGGTGGAAACAAACAAAACAAAACAAAGAACTCAACCCTGGTCTCCAAAGGAGAAGCCTCACCAAATGCAGAACAAATTGCAACTTCTCATGCCAGGAATCTCTTCCCACCCCCAGCCCCTTCTCCCTCCAGGCTGCCAGTAAATAGGCTGGTAATCGAAACTCCCATCAACCACCTCTGCAGTTTAGTTTGAAGAGAATAATTTTAATTGTATCTAATGAAAACACAATATTCAGGGAAAATATTAAAATTAGTAGGATCCTCTGAATTAGATAAAGGTAATGACAGATACCGTCTAGAATATAATGGCAGACTTGGGAGGCAGGCTTTATATTTCTGCCATGGAGGTTTGCTTGCTCAATTATCACATCTGTGGCCCTCTTTTTTTTTTTTTTAATAATTTTTATTGTGCTTTAAGTGAAGGCTTACAAATCAAGTCAGTCTGTCACATATAAGTTTATATACACCTTACTACGTACTCGCATTTACTCTCCCCCTAATGAGTCAGCCCGCTCCCTTCCTCCAGTCTCTCCTTTCATGACTGTTTCGCCAGTTTCTAACCCTCTCTACCCTTTCATCTCCCCTCCAGATAGGAGATGCCAACACAGTCTCAAGTGTCCACCTGATACAAGTAGCTCAATCTTCATCAGCATCTCTCTCCAACCCATTGTCCAGTCCCTTCCATGTCTGATGAGTAGTCTTCGGGAATGGTTCCTGTCCTGTGTGGCCCTCTTTTTAAGCCCGCCACCATTTGAGAGTAAAATTTGTTAGATACTGGAATCTGCTAGTCAGGAAAGTAATTGACTTTTACCTTGAAAATAGTCAAGGAGATGTTCTTTAATTCTGATGGGAGTAGTGATATTAATGAAGAGACTGGGTGGTGAGCAAGACACTCTACCTTAGGTTTAAAATATATGCATATGAATGCTAGCCTGCAAGGGATGTCACATATTCACAACCTGCTAGACCTTGTGAAGTCTTCTCCTCGCTAGTTCTTAATCATGGAGTGATTTTCAAGGTTTCCTCCTCCATCACGACATTTCATGTTCTCCTCCATTTTCTGGGAAGGACCTTTTCCTTCCTTCTCCCTGATAAAGTGCTAGCATTTCCTTTACAATCAAATATCTGACATTCTCCAACTTACCAGGAAGAGTGAGTTACTTCCTCTTCACAGCCTATTCTGTACCTCTCCTGTATCATTGTTCATATCTTAGTGTCACTAGGAGCTTATATTTATATGTCTGTTGTTAGGCTGTGATTACTGTGAGTGCAAGCTCCATGTTATTCTGTTTCTGTTAATATATAGTATGAATTCAGACACATTTTAAGCATTCTATAGATGGCTATTGTAATAACGAACTCCAAAAAATATTACCCTTTACCATAGACCTTTCCTCTTTAGGATTAAAGCTTTGATGTCTATCAAAATGCAGGTTCCTCCAAGAATGGCTAAGAGGTGGCGTTGCCTTTGGTCATTCCTAGTGTGGATGGGGAGTTCTTCAGTGGTGCAAACAGTTAGCATGCTTGGCAGCTAACTGAAAGGTTACAGGTTTCAGTCCACTCAGAGGAGCCTCAGAAGAAAGGGCTGGGGTCTTACTCGTGAAAAATCACCTGTTGAAAACATTATGGAACACACTCCTGCTCTGACACACATGGAGTCACCATGAGTCAGTGTCTACTCAACAGAGACTGGTTTAGTGTGGATGGGGATTAGATTATTTGTGAGAGCAGGTTTTGCTAAGGGGAAAGAAGTGAGAACAAAAGGACACTGTATAGCAGGGAACAGCAGAGCAAAGAACCATAGAGAACAAGAGAACAGAGGGCAGCGAAGATAAACACAATCAATGGACATCATTACTTTCCTCCCTCAATCAAGCCTTCCCACCCTCTGCGCAGTTCCATTGCATTCCCAGGGTAAGGTGCTTCTCACTAAAGAAAAACAAGAGTGAAAAACAAGAGGAAGACAAAGCAAGACTATGTAATAATTTATTCATCAAATACTGCATTCTTATTATAAAAACTGAAGTGCTTGGCTGAAAGTCCTTATCTTTTGTTGAAATGATTGTTGGCACTCCTATAATCTGAGTATGTGCATGCAGTTAGACACTGTCCCTTCAGCCTCAGGTAACAAGATCCACGATTATTAAAGATAAAGGGCGCTGCAATTAGTAAAGCTGTGTGGGTAACATATAAATAATAAATGTTTTCAAGAGTATACCAGTTTGCTATACTGTGTGGCTTGTGTGTTGCTGTAAGGCTGTAAGCTATGCCACTGGTTTTTCAAATACCAGTAGAGTCATCCATGGTGGACAGGTTTCAGCAGAGCTTCCAGACTAAAACAGACTAGGAATAAAGGCCTAGTGATCTACTTCCTGATGAAAATCCTATGGATTATAACATAATATTTTCCAATATACTGCTGGAAGATGAAGGCACTACACAATAGCCACAACCTGGCAACATTTCATTCTGTTGTACATAAGGTCTCCATGAGAAAACTCAATGGCAGCTAACAGCAACAAGCTATTACCTGTTTTAAACTGGAAGAGAATGTTCCAGGTATTCCAAAGGACAATATGCTAGGTATTTTAAAATTGACTGACATACTTGCTAGGACGTATCCAATTACATTTGGCTTTAGGAGCCCCCAAAACAAAGACTGTCTGGAGTCTGGAGGGCACCTTTTGTGAAGTGACCCTGAGCCCCTCTGGCCCTCAGTACCAGTACTGCTGACAGATCCCTTCAGCCCTGAGAACTGTAGCACACTCATTCTTGCTAAAATCTCTTCCATGGGACACTTCATCTTCCATCTTCGTGGTGGTGTGATTTAGCACAAAGAAAGGTGTCTTCAGGTGAGCATTTTCCCCTCTGCCTGGCCTTCAGGTGTTGACCTTATGCTGCAAGCCTATCCAAGCACTGAGCTTTCCATCTCTTTCCTTTGTCATTTTCCTTTCTTTTGCTGTAACACTCCTCCGTGGCTGGCTAACTTAACTTTAAAGAAGATCCTCTGATGCACAGCCTTATTTGGCTTCAGTTGATCCCTGGAAAATGCATAAATCCATTTTCATAGAGCCTAAGGCACTACGTAATTCAGAGAATCCCTTGGTAGGTAGCATCACGTGGGGGCTAAGCTAACATTTATTGAGCCTACAGCACAGAACGATCCTCAGAAAAAGAAACTTTTAAAGAATGAAAATGAACAAATAACAACAAAAACAAAAATCTGACCTGTTATGGGCAAACTTTTTTACCGAGTTTTTTAGTCCGTGGACCCATAGCTCAGTGGCAATATGATACTGAAAACCTTTGTTCTTTCATGCTGCAAATTTAATATTTTCAAGAATAGCTGTGGTAAGCATACATGTCAGGTTGAGTTTTTAATCTCACAAATTCATTTTCAGAACCACCACTCCAGGAAGCCTCAGATTCTCACTCGAGCAGTCAACAAGCTCATTTGTACCACATCCCTACATGTTAGAGGGTGGGTGTGGTCAGCCTTACGTAGAGGTGGCAAAAATCAAGCTCAGATCGTTATTCATGCAGTAGTGTTGGGGAGATGGTCAGAATGAATAAAACCTTTTAGGCTGCCATTTATATGTAAGTCTACAGTGGCAAATTGACATACCACCGTGTCATGGATTGAATTATGTCCACCCAAAAATGTGTGTATCAGCTGGGTTGGGCCATGATTCCTGGTATTGTATGATTTTCCTGTATGTTGTAAATCCTGCCTCTGTGATATTAAGGAGGAAGGGTAGGTGGCAGGTATGTTAGCGAGGCAGGACTCAATGTACAGGATTGGATTGTGTCTTGAGGCAATCTCTTGAGATATTAAAAATAGAAGCAAACATAAAGACAGAGGGACCTCACACCACCAAGAAAGCAGTGCCAGGAGCAGAGCATGTCCTTTGGACTCAAGGTCCCTGCACAAAGAAGCTCCTAGTCTGGGGGAAGATTGATGAGAAGGTCACCAGAGAGAAAACCTTCCCCTGGAGCTGGCACCCTGAATTTGGATTTTTAGCCTACTTTATTGTGAAGAAATAAATTTCTCTTTGTTAAAGCCACCCACTTGTGGTATTTCTGTTATAGCAACGCTAGATGACTAAGACACACTGTATTAAAGATTAATGGTAACAGCTAACTCTTGAAGAGAATTAACTATGATACTAAAACCAAACAAAAACAGCTGCCATTGAATCGACTTATGGTGACCCCATGTGTGTCAAAGTAGAACTGTGCTTCATAGGGTTTTCAGTGGCTGATGTTTCAGAAGGAGAACGCCAGGACTTTCTTCTAAGGTGCCCCTGGGCAGATTCAAGCCACCAACCTTTTTTATTAGTATTGAGTACTTAACCATTTGTGTCACTCAGGGACTCCTAACTATATGCTAAGAACTCATTTAATTCTTCCGACAGTCCTATGATGTAGATATGCTGTTATCCCTACTTTACATTGAGAAGACCAAGGCACAGAGAAGCTAAACAATTTACCCAAGGCCCCACAGCTAGTAAATAGTGAGCTTTCTCTTATATTGTGGCTATCTTTTGTGTTTTTTATTCTATTTTGTTTTGGATCAGGAAAATCTCTTGCAGTAGACTCTGGGGACAAAGCTATGTCTCATCTGTGAGTGACTGTGTCATGTTTGGCTTCCTCAGTGGTAGCTGTTAGCGTTCTTGTATTATTTTCTTCCTCTCTGTGGAAAATGAAAATCTTTGTAATTGCAATTAGTTTGTGATGCCCTGACATCAACCATATGCCCTGATTGAGCATATGATCAAGGTGCATTGATAATTACTGGTGATTGGAATGAGAAAGTTGGAAACAAAGAAGAAGGATCGGTAGTTGGAAAATATGGCCTTGGGGATAGAAATGAAGCCAGAGATTGCATGATAGAATTTTGCAAGACCACCTACTAGTTCATTGCAAATAACTTTTTTCAACAACATAAACAGTGACTATACGCATGGACCTCACCAGATGGAACACACAGGAACCATGCAACTACATCTGTGGAAAGAGACGATGGAAAAGCTCAATATCATCAATCAGAAGTAGGCAGGGCTGACTGAAGAACAGACCATCAATTGCTCATATGCGAGTTCAAGTCGAAGCAGAAGAAAATTAGCACAAGTCGAAGAGAGCCAAAGTACCACCTTGAGTATATCCCACCTGAATTTAGAGACCATCTCAAGAATAAATTTAATGTGTTGAACACTAATGACTGAAGGCCAGATGAGATGTGAACTGACATCAAGGACATCAAACAGGAAGGAAGCAAGAGGTCATTAAAAAGACAGGAAGGAAGAAAAGACCAAAATGGATGTCAGAAGAGACTCTGCAACTTGCTCTTGCATGTTGAGTAGCTATGGTAAATGGAAGAAATGATGAAGTAAAAGAGCTGAACAGAAGATTTCAAAGGGTGGCTCTAGAAGACAAAAAAGTATTATACTGACATGTGCAAAGACCTGGAGTTCAGACAGGGAAGAGATCAGGCTGGCTGAATTAAATAAAGGCTACATTTCAAGGCCTGTGTGTTTGGCCAGCTATAATTAAATAGTCTCTGAATGTAAACCTAAGTACAAACCACCTTATAACTTTTACTACTGGCACCCAAAAACTACTTTTAATTAATAAGCTAAGTGCTTAGACAAGATAAGGGGCTACATTTCAAGGCTCTGTGTGCTTGACCAGCTATAAATTACTGATAATCTTCCTGAGTTGTTTTTGCAAGGCCTCACCAGGTGTAGAGCATACACAGTAAAGATCATGTGGCCTATGGATGACCTTCCACATGAGACAAACATGAACAGAGACCTCCTTGACGGGGCTTGAACCAAAATCCAGAGGCATCACGCATGCACAACACCCCAGAATAAGTCCTGTTCCACATCCCGGCAGCCTTTGTGACAGACTCATCTCAGTTCCAGGCACCTCTGCAAGGAAGTCCATCTTGAATTCTAACTGCGCATGCATGTGATTTCCATAATCCCTCCCCTTCTCCTAGAAACCTCCACCCATCTAATGAATAAAGATAATGCCTTTTTCCTGCCTAAGAACTTTTATAAGCCCTCTGAAATCTTTTGTCTGAGGAGAGACTGGAGGCTAGCTTAGGTGAAAACCCCTCTTCCTCTCTCCCTCTCTCCCTCGTGAGCCTCTTACTTTGTCGCTAATAAACCTTTGTTTATGTGGAGTCTCTGAGCCTTTCCTCGTCATTATTGGTCAGAATAAGGTAAGAACCTAAGCAGGGCTCAGTCCCAAGCTGGGAAGCCCTATCCTGTAACAGAGTTAGAAAAATCAAAAGGGAAGAACACACTAGACATTTCTGAAGCTCATGGAACTGAAGGAAAAATTCATTCCTCCAGTAGCAATATTGAAGGATTCTACAGGGAAAATATTAAATAACACGGGAAGTATCAAAGGAAGATGGCAGGAATACACAGAGTCACTACACGAAAAAGAATTGGTCAACATTCAACTATTTCAGGAGGTAGCATATGATCAGGAACCGTTGGTACCGAAGGAAGAGGTTCAAGCTGCACTGAAGGCACTGGCAAAAAACAAGGCTCCAGAAATTGACCGAATACCAATTGAAATGTTTCAACAAACATGCAGCGTTGGAAGTGCTCCCTGGTCTATGCCGAGAAATTTGGAAGACATCTACCATCCGCATTTATGCCAATTTCAATGTAGAAATTATTGAACAGTATCATTAATATCACATGCAAGTAAAATTTTGCTGAAGATCATTCAAAAGCAGCTGCAGCAGTATGGTGACGGGGAACTGTCAGAAATTCAAGCTTAATTCAGAAGAGAAAGTGGAATGAGGGATATCATTGTTAATGTTAGCTGGATCTTGGCTGAAAGCAGAGAGTACCAGAAAGATGTTTACCTGTGTTTTATTGACTATGCAAAGGCATTCGACTGTGTGGATCATAACGAATTATGGATAACATTGTGAAGAATAGAATTCCAGAACACTTAATTGTGCTCATGTAGAACCCGTACATAGATCAAGAGGCAGTTGTTCAAAGAGAACAAGGGGATGTTGTGTGGTTTAAAGTCAGGAAAAATGTGCATCAACATTGTATCTTTTCACCATACTTTTTCAATGTTTGCTGAGCAAATAATCCGAGAGGCTGGACTACACGAAGAAGAACGGGGCGTCAGGGTTGGAGGAAGACTCATTAACATCCTGCATTATGCAGATGTACACAACCTTGCTTCCTGAAAGTGAAGAGGACTTGAAGCACTTACTGATGAAGATCAAAGACCACAGTCTTCAGTATGGATTGCATCTCAAAATAAAGAAAACAAAAATCCTCACAACTGGACGAATAAGCAACATTATGATAAACAGAGAAGAGATTGAAGTTGTCAAAGATTTCATTTTACTTGGATCCTCAGTCAACACCCATGGAAGCAGCAGTCAAGAAATCAAAAAACGCATTGCGTTAGGCAAATCTGCTGCAAAAGACTTCTTTAAAGTATTAAAAAGCAAAGATATCACCTTGAAACTAAGGTGGCATGACCCAAGCCATGGTGTTTTCAGTCGCCTCACATGCATGTGAAAGCTGGACAATGAATAAGGAAGACCGAAGAACAATTGACACCTTTGAGTTATGGTGCTGGTAAATAATATTGAAAATACCACGGACTGCCAAAAGAATGAACAAATCTATTTGGGGAGAAGTATAGCCGGAATGATCCTTAGAAGCAAGAATGGCGATGCTATGTCTCACACACTTTGGACAAGTTATTAGGATGGACCAGTCCCTGGAGAAGAACATCGTGCTTGGCAAAGTAGAGGGTCAGTGAAAAAGAGGAAGACCTTCAACAAGATGGATTGACACAGTGGCTGCAACAATGGGCTCAAGCGTAACAATGATTGTGAGGATGGTACAAGACCAGACAGTGTTTCATTTGGTTGTATATAGGGTCACTATGAGTTGGAACCAACTTGATGGCACCTAACAACAACAGCAACATCATGGAGGTGATTATCCTATATGACTGCCAATGTGTATCACAACTGCCAAACCACTGAGAATCATGGTCCATCCAAGTTGACCCACAATTTTAACACTCACAGTCTGCCTCCTTCTTAACTTGGCAACTGCACCTTAAACCATACACAGTGTCTGAATAAAGCCAGTTATAGTCATACTTGTACCTAACATGATATAACTAACATGTGTACAACCAAAAACGCATTAGCCCTGTTTACATCTTATATTTTATAAATGAAGAAAATCAATATATTTGATTCTGACAATAAGGAAGAAATATTCATAACAATTACCATCTTCGTTTCTGCAGCTGATCACATAGTCATAACTGGTATCCAGAACTTCCTTCTTCTCCCACCCA
Organism: Loxodonta africana; assembly: GCF_030014295.1. Taxonomy (NCBI): domain Eukaryota; kingdom Metazoa; phylum Chordata; class Mammalia; order Proboscidea; family Elephantidae; genus Loxodonta; species Loxodonta africana. Next base: position 31,460,326 of record NC_087356.1, read on the forward strand.
TTCTGTATTCTTTGCCTTCAGCAAGCACTTCAGCTGGTCTTGGTTGTTTGCTTGGTTGGGTTGCCCAAACCTTCATTCCTGAAGAGTCTGGGCCACCAGTATTCTTGTAGATATTGGGTTGTTTTAGTTTTCCAGTGACTTTAATCACAGGGCATGGTAATACTAAGAGACGCCTTAAGGGATTTCCTGCATTCCAGACCTACTCTTCTTTGTCTCCATTATGTAATATCAATCAGATTTCCTCTTGATAATGAGAATCAGTCATACCACCTAATATGGTAACTCCCTTCTTTGCCTGTTGATACAGAGGCAGAAGGAGCCCAAAGTGGCCAGGTAGCATTCTTAACTTCCAACTCAAAGGAATCAATGAATTGTCTCCAGGTGGGAGCATTCCTCCCTTTGGAACTAAGACCTCTAGACCTGCAGGGCATATGGTCGAGAGGAGAGAAAGTAAAAAATTTGTGAGTGTGTCACTAGTGGTAATAGTGAGTGGTGCACTTCTATTTTCACTCCCTGATTCCTGGACCCATGAATTACGGTTTGGGAGAAACAGCACCATATATACCATGACAGTGAATAAGGCATTCTGTAAGTGCACAGATGGAAGTTTTGGCAGAAGTGTTGCATAAAAATATGTCTATCCCAGTAAGAACAAAATGCTGCCCTTTCCATGATGGAAGTGATCCAATAAAATCAACCTGCCACCAGGTTGCTGGTTGATCATTTTGAAGAATGGTACCATATCGGGATCTCAATGTTGGTCTCTGCTGCTGGCAGATTGGGCACTCAGCAGTGGCTGTAGCCAAGTTGGCATTAGTGATTGGAAGTCCATGTTGCTGAGCCCAGGCATAACTTCCATCCCTGCCACCATTGCCTCTTTGTTCATGAGCCCATTGGGCAATGATGGGAGTGGCTAGGGAAAGAGGATGGATGATTTCCACAGAAAGCGTCACTCTATCCGCTTGATTTTTAAAATCCTCCTCTGCTGAGGTCATTCTTTGGTGAGCATTCACATGAGACACAAATATCTTTACTTCTTTGGTCCATTCAGAGAGGTCTATACACATACCTTTTCTCCATACCTCATTGTCATTAATTTTCCAATCATGCCCCTTCCAAGTCACTGACCATCCAGCCAAACCATTGGTCGCAGCCCATGAATCAATGTATAATTGCACATCTGGCCATTTCTCCTTCCAAGCAAAGTGAACAACCAGGTGCACTGCTTGAAGTTCTGCCCATCGGGAGGATTTCCCTTAACCACTGTCCTTCAGGGAGGTCACAGCAAGGGACTGTAGTGCTGCTGCTGTCCACTTTCAAGTGGTGTTTGCATATCACACAGAACCATCTGTAAACCAGGCAAGAATTTTATCTTCCTCAGTCAACTGACCGTAAGGAACACCCCATGAAGCCATAAGTGCAGACTGGGAGATGGAAGGTAACGTGACAGGAGTAGAGACCATGGGCATTTAAGCCATTTCTTCATGCAACTTACTTGTGCCTTCAGGTCCTGCTTGGGACCGATCTCATATATGCCACTTTCATTTACTGATGGAGTACTACTGTGCACATCCAGCTTTATGACTCTGTAGGTCAGACAACATCAAGTTCAAGATGGGCAGCTCAAGCCGCATGGTGACTTGGTGACCCGTGGTTAAGTGTTCAGTCTCTACTAAGGCCAAGTAACAAGCTAAAGGTGTTTCTCAAAAGGAGAGTAGTTATTTGCAGAGGGTGGCAGGGCTTTGCTCCAAAATCCTGAAAAATTCTGCACTGTGATTCACCAATAGGGGCCTAACAAAGACTCCAAACAGCATCTCTATCTGCCACTGAAACGTCAGGCACCATTGGATCGACCAAATCATACGGCCCAAGGGGCAGAGCAGCTTGCAAGGTAGCCTGAACCTATTGCAGAGCCTTCTCTTGTTCTAGGCCCCACTCAAAACTAGGCAGTTTTTCAAGCCAGTTGATAAATAGGCCAGAATAGCGCACCCAAATTATGGATTTGTTGCCTCCAAAATCCAAAGAGACCCACTAGGCATTGTGCTTTCTTTTTAGTTGTGGAAGGGACCAGATGTAATAACTTATCCTTCTCTTTAGAAGGAACGTCTCAACGTGCCCCACACCAGTGGACCCCTAGAAATTTCACTGTGGTGGAACTCGCCTGAATTTTTATTGGATTAATATCTCACCCTTTAGTACACAAATGTTTTACCAATAAGTCCGGAGTCATTGACACTTCTTCCTTACTAGGTTCAATCAGAATAATGCCATCAATGTAATGGAAAAGTGTGACATCTTGTGGAAAGGAAAGGTGATCAAGGTCCCTATGGACAAAATTATAACATGGCTGGAGAGTTGATACAGCTCTGAAGTAGGACACTGAAGGTGTATTTCTGGCCTTGCCAGCTGAAGGCAAACCGCTTCTGGTGGTCCTTTGAAACTGCTATGGAAAGAAAGGTATTAGCCAGATCAGTAGCTGTATGCCAGGTACAAGGAGATGTATTAGTTTGCTCAAGCAATGAAAGCACAACTGGAACAGCAGCCTCAATTAGAGTCGCCACCTGGTTAAGTTTTCAATCATCTTCTATCATTCTTCAAGTTCCATCTGTTTTTTGCACAGGCCAAATAGGCACGTTGAATGGGGATGTGGTGAGAATCACCATCCTTGCATCCTTCAAGTCCTTGATGGTGGCAGTAATCTCTGCAGTCCCTCTAGGAATGTGGTATTGCTTTTGATTTACTGTTTTCCTAGGTAGGGTAAGTTCCAACGGCTTCTAATTAATTTTTCCTATGATAATATTTCTTACTCCACTTGCCAGGGATCCAATGTGGGAGTTCTGCCAGTTGCTGACTGTATTCCAATTATGCATTCTGGAACTGGGGGAATTACTACATGATTGGTTTGGGGGCCCGCTGGACCTACTGTGAAACAAACTTGAGCTAAGATTCCATTAATAACCTAACCTCCATGTGCCTCCACTCTGAGTGGTGGGCCACAGTGACATTTTGGGTCTCCAGGAATTTGTGTCAGTTCATAGCCAGTATCCAGTAATCCCTAAAAAATCTGATTATTTCCTTTTCCTCAGTGAACAGCCACTCTCGTAAAAGGCCTTCAATTCCTTTGGGGAAGGCTGGGAGAAGGATTAACGGTATATGTTTCTGACAGTGTATTGAAGTCCTTCCTCAAGTGGACCCGACCTCCCCTTTATTCAAGGGTTTCTGGGTCTGGGAATTTATTGAGGGGCTATAACTCTCTATTTTGGGGATTTGAGTTAACCTGCTGTTCATTTGACCTAGAATTCTTCCACTTGTACAGATCAAGTAAATATTTAGTAGATTCCTGATCTATTTCCAATGCCTTAAGTCCACACAAGTCAGACTATTCAGATCACTGCCTTGTCTCTGCTATCCATTACTGTATCCACATCTACCTTGTTTTTGTTGATTGGGTACAGCCACTTGGCCCCTACTACCACAGGGCCCAGTCAGCCCCATTGTAGTTAGGTGTCTTAATTCAGTTAGGCCGGTTCATACTGTCAAATCTGACTTCCATAAAATAACAATTGCAACAGTTTTCAAGGATGCTGGGGCTCCCTTCATGAATTTGTTCCTTACTGTTTTGGTAAAAGGTGTGTCTCCTGGGCACTCCATGTGTGGGTCTGTGGGTCTAACCTGATAAATCTACTCTAACAGGCCAATTTCCCTAAGCCTCTGAATACTTCTGTTGTGTTTTTATCCCATTTGATTCTAGGAATTTTTTTATTTCATTTTTAATTGTCTATTGCCCAGTCGTTTTAAAGTAAGGTGTTATTCAATTTACATGCATTTAACTTTTTACCTGTTCTTTCTGTTATTGATTTCTAGTTTTATACTGCTATCATCAGAGCATATGCTTTGTAGTATTTCAATTTTTTTTTTTTTTTAATTTATTGAGGCTGGCTTTGTGGCCTAAAATATGGTCTATTCTGGAGAATGATCTATGTGCACTGGAGAAGAACGTGTACTGTGCAGCCGTTGAGTGCTGTGTTCTGTATATTTCTGAGGTTGAATTAGTTGATTGTGTTATTTAGATCTTTTGTATCTTTGTTGAGTTTCCTCGTTCATCATTGAGAACAGAGTGTTAAAGTCCCCTACTATTATTGTAGAACTGTTTCTCTTTTCAATTTTTTTTTAAAGTTTGCTTTATGTATTTTGCAGCTCTTTTATTGGGTCTAAATATTTATTATGGTTATGTCTTAATCATTATATAACATGTTTATATAACACTCTTCCTTGTCTAATAATAGGTTTTGACTTAAAGCCTATTTTGTCAGAGATTATAATTGCCATTTCTGCTTTCTTTTTGTTCAAGTTTCCTTAATATATTTTTTCCAACCTTTGATTTTTAGCCGACTTATGTCATTGTACCTAAGGTGTGTCTTTTGTAGGCAACGTATTGACGGGTCATGCTTTTTTATCCATCCTACCACTCTGTCTCTTGATTGGTGCATTGAAACCGTGTACATTCAGTGTGATTATCAATAGGTGTAAATTTACAGCATCCATTTTGTTATGCTTTTTTATGGTGTTAACAGTTGGTTTGTTCCACTCTATTTTCTGTGCTGAGTTCTTTTTGTTTATGGACTTTCTTTCATTTCCTTCATTGTTGTTAATTTTGTGTTTGCAGTCTTTTTTATTTTCTTCATTTTGGTGAGTAAATTTATTAATTTTCTTTGTAGTTACTTTGAAATTTGTCTTTATCTTCCTAAATTTAAAACAATCTGCTATATTTTGATGCCACCTTGACTTCCTTTCCATATGGAAGTTCTATAACTATACCATTTATTCCCCCTTTTTGTTTTGAAGTTGTTATTTACAGATTGACATCTCTGGCTGTCTATTTTTAGTTTTGTAGCTTTATCTTACTTTTGGGAATTGTTTATTTGGGTTGATATCTGGGTAATGCTGTCATGTGTCTTAATCTCAGGTTGTCTGATGTTGGTTTTCTGTCTGAAGAACTACCTTTAATATTTCTTGTAAGGTTGATATGGTTTTTAGAAACTCCCTTAATTTATGTTTATCTGAGAATATCCTAGTTTCACCAACATATTTGGAAGAAAATTTTTCTGGATATATGATTCTTGGTTGGCAATTCTTTTCTTCCAGGGTTTTATATATGTCATTCCATTGCCTTCTTGCCTGCATGGTTTCTGTTGAAAAACCAGCATTTAGTCTTATTGGTGCCCCTTTGTAGATGATACTTCATTTTTCACAAGTTGCTCCCAGAATTTTTTCTTTGCCTTTGGTTCTGGAAAGTTTGATTATGATATGTCTTGGTGACTTTCTTGTGAAGGTCTATCGTACATGGGGTTTATAGAGCATCTTGGATGGAAATCTTCTTGTCTTTTATAATATTAGGGAAACGTTCTGCCAATAAATCTTCAAAATTTATATCTGTACTTTTTTTCTCCTTCTCTTCTGGAATTCCAGTTTTGCACAAATTATTCCTCTTGCTAGTGTCCCACATAACTCTTAGCCTTTCTTCATTCTTTTTTTTTTTTTTTTTTTGGATTATTTCTCAAACAAATTATTATCAAGAAATTTGTCCTCTATTTTACTATTTTTTTCTTTCATTGATTCAATTTTGCTTTTATGTCCTTCCATTATCTATTTTTAATGCTTTATTGTTAATTTCTGGATTTCTAGTTGTTTTTGTATAGTTTCTAATTGTCTATTTATTTTGTCATTTTGCTCTTGTATTGTTTTCCTGAATTCTTCTAGGGTTTTATCCGTGTTTTCCTTGATCACTTTGAAGATCCTACATATAAATCTTTTGAATTCCTTATCAGGTAGTTCTATTACCATTTCCTCTTCAGGAAGGTTTATTGCCGTTTGTTTTGCTCACCTCTTTCAGCCATATTATTCTGTTTCTTCATATGATTTGTCATTGTCTGTTGTCTCCAAGGCATTAAAGTGTTAATTTATTTATGTATTTCCTTGTTGATTTATGTATTTTTGTTTTGTGCTGATGTTTTTTGTTTTGTTTTGATGCATCTGGAGCTTTGTTTCTTCTCTCTCTTTAGAATATCTTTCTTCCTTTGTATTATTTTAATTGTTTTTGTTTTGTGGTTCTGCTCTATGTGTGACTTTGGTGGTTTATGTGGCTAGGCATGATTTCCTCTTACTGGTGGTAACGGTTGTGGGATTGTGGGGTCCTTCTGGGTTGGTGCTAGCAGTGCATTCTCTGGTGGTCAGAAGAGGATGCATCTGTATCTACTGTCAGAGAATGCTACCCAAATGGATGGAGTAGGCGTGCTGCGTGTGCATGAATTTACTTCTCAGTAGGTGGTGGGGGTATCAATGAGTTTCAGCGCAAGTGAAAATGGCCTGCAGGAGCTATTTGAGTGTGGTATGTCAGACGTTGCAGCCAGGTGGATGTTGGATGAGGGTACCAGGATCTCCTGCTTGTCCTTTGGCAGAGGTACAAATGGTGCCTCTCAGGATATGACTGGCATTGTTGGTGAGGTGATGGCCAGGTATAAGGGCATGAGTGCAAGGAACATTCTTGCTGGTTACTGGGTTGGGCTCTGTGTGTGTGTGTGCACTGCTGGTTGCAAAGTGGTCAGGTGCACTGATCACCAGGTGGGTGGCTTGGGAACTCATGCCACCAGTTATTGGGTAGGTGGGGCAAGAGGGGTGCAGAATGACAGGGTGGTCTTACACCTCTGGTCAGGAGTCTGGGGGCAGGAGTATATGCCACTGATTGTTGGGCACAGGTTGGGCAGCACAGTGGTGGTCAGAGCAGGTATGAGCCTCTGGTTGCAGGTCTGGTGGCACAGGAGGGCATGCTGCAGATCTCCTGGTAGGAGGGGTGGTGTGGCATGGGGATAGGTTGGAGCTTATGCAAGCCTCTGATCATAGGTCCAATGATATAAAAGCACATGCCTCGAATTTCCAGGGGGGAGACGAGCACACCACTGGTCACTGGGAGGGTGATGGGGAGGGAGAAGAGCATATCCTCCACTCTTTGGCATGGGTTCCAGGGCACTTCCTGCAGCGTGCAGCCAGAGATCTGGACCAAATGCAAGAAGGATGGGCTTCCAGAGTGTGGTTGGGTGGGGGACCTCTAGCTGCCATTTCAAGGGTCCTCCATTCATCAGCACCACCCACTCAAATGATCAAGGACTGCTGCTGGTGAATAGTTCTGTCCCTATTTTCTTCCTCCCTCCCTGCTCTATGGTCACCTGCATTTCTGTGGCTCTCACCTGCCTTCTTGTACTTTCCCTCCTTACATTCAGTTCATGTTCTACTCACCGTGCTTTGCTCCGGATTTGTCTACTCAGTGTCTCTGTCTCCTATTGAAGATTCTTTGACGTTGCCTCCCTTTGCTCTTTGCCCAGGAACACTTTGTTTCAAGATGGCCACACTGTGCCAGGTTGCCTGGTAGGGTTCCTAAAGTTCATAAGTCTTCTTGTTTGCTCTTTTCATTCAGCTTCTTCCTCCCTTTAGTGTTTGATCTAATTCTTCATCCTTTCATTTGTTGTTCTGGGTTCCCAGATTGTCATCTGTATCTGTCTCTCTTGGTTTCTTGGTTCTTTGCTGTAGGCTGATGGCATAGTGTGTGTGACTAAGATGATATCATCTTAGGCCAGTGGCTTCCTGAACCTGCATCCTGGTCAATATTTCAGGGTCATACTGTACCTGGTGTATCACTGCAGGAGTCCTCAATTTCTCCTCCTTCTACAAGGACTGAGAGAATGAAGTCACACGCCACTTTTCTGGTGGTAGCAGGTATTGCATAAGCTGACAGCACCCATGACAGGACTTGTTAGACCTCCTCTGAGAAAGCCTATGTAGAAGGACCTGGCACCTGCTTCCCAATGCTCTTTGACATTTTCTTTAATTGTTCAAGGCAACCAGAGAAAACCCTGAAACACCATGAAAGCCTTTCAAACCGAGAGGGATAAACAGTTTCTCGAAGAAAGCCCAGAATTTATTGCTCAGATCATCATTCAGCTGACAGCTGCTATGTGCCGTAGCTTAATAAAATGGACCTCTTTGCTGCAGGATGGCATTTGTAGCCCATTCTCCCCCATTCTGGCTTTTTAACAACCCATCTCTATTTTAATAGTTTATGAAGAATATTTGTATTTTAATAATGAGATTTCTGGTGAAACATGTGGCAGGAGGATGGAATAGATAACCAAACAATTATGCACTTCCTTTCTCGGCACTGGGTGGGTGTGCTCTCTGAACAGGGCTTGAGGAGAAAAGAAAAATCACACTCCTTCAATTGAAAGAGAAATGAGAGTGAAGCTAAGACAGGCAAAGAAAGATTTCCTCAGCACATACATCACTGCTGAGTCAGACAGACTCTGGGAACAAGTGCCCTTCAACTTGAGGACGTTTAGCATTTTGTGGCCTTGTACAAAATTATTTCCTATCCAGGGGAAAGCTAATGAGTGCTTGGGGAAGCAGCAGCAACCAGGGAGAGCTAGTGCCTCCAAAAGGTCGTAATTTCACTCAAAGAGATGCTGCCATTCCTTCACAGGAGTTAAATTAAGAGCTATATTTATAGAATTTCCAAGGTGTGGGTCTTCTGAAAAGAAAATGAAGTTACTTTACTTCTGAATGGAGTGAAAGGAAGGCATTAATCAGAAATGCATTAATGGCAAAATCCATTTTTTAACTGCTGTTACTCAAAATCCATTCCAGTATCCAACATGGCAAAGTAGCCTGTGCTACTCTGCGTGCCTGATGAGGAACGATGACGGCTGGTGACTTCCTGCCCTTCCACCTTCTTCACCCCCTCTGCACATTTCCACAGCTGCTTGGTACCTGTCCCCTCTGCAGGTGCCCACAACTTAAGATTTGATGTACATTCAATTAAAAATTAGTGCTTTTAGGTCATTTACTGAATTGAAAGCAGGAGGGGGGTGGAAAGGGAACATGGATGGCTGTGGGAAAGCCTCAGTTTCATCAATTAATAGCTCTGTAACCTTGGGACAGTCACTTTATCCCCCTGAGCTTCCAGTTCCTCCTCTGTAAAATGAGGATAACAATACCAACACTGAGTGTCATAGGATGAGGTTGACAAGATGATGCATATAAAGCACTTAACCCAGCACCAAGTGTGTGGAACATGCTTCACCTGTTGTCTGTTCCCTCATCTTTTCCTTAATTTTGATGCTCCTTCCAAGAGAAACCACTTTGTGAAAGAGCAAAACACAATCCCTTCCTCAGGAGCATTGCCTCTAATTGCAGCATTCTGGGCACCATGACCTTACTGGATTCCCTTGGATTGGACCCCATGGTGGGTAACACAGTCTAATGACAATATTAGCATGGCCTGGTGCTAAGAGTGTGGGAGAAAGGGGCTTTACAAGTGGACAGTCCTGGACTCACATTCCAGCTCTTGCATTTATTAACTATGTATGATTCTAGTTAGGCAGAATTTTTAACTCTCCTAAGCCCCAATTTTTTTTTTAAGCCCCAATTTCCCTAACTGTAAATCAATACCTACATTTTCTTTCTTTCTTTCTTTTTTTGCTTACTTGCTGAGATTTACTGAGATTTTATACTGTGTCAGATTCTCTTCTACCCTCCTTAAATAAGTTCTATTTATACATCACCTTTACCCAACAATCCTATGAGATACGTTCATTAAGATCATCCCTTATCAATGATGTGGCACAGCGGTACAGTCAAATTACCAGGAGGCATAAAGTTGGAACTTTAGCCCAGGCAGCCGCCATTCTGAGACTATGGTCTTGAAGACCACAGCCTCTTATTAAACATTTGGCACCTAATCAGCACCCAAAGATATTATATTGCTTCCGTCCCATAGATACTACACTCCCATCATGGACATGGGGACTGAGAACTCCTACCTCTCCTCCTAATTCCTGCCTGGCTGGTGTTTTCCACACACCAGGGTCAGGGAGTGCAGGGCCACCTGCAGGATTCCTTTCATCCTTGAACCTGGAAAGAAAGGACTCAGAAGGGGTTGGTTGATCATGGCCCCAGGGACTTAAGCCTGATGTAAGATTGGCAAAAACCACTCTCACACTGGGACTCTCAGCATCCGCCTCCTGTTGCATCTTCTCAAATCCTGGGGAAATGTTGCTAGCTGAGGTGTTCAAGGGGAGAAACATTTTTCCCGCTAAGCAACTCAGCACTCATGTCACAGAATAGAACTTATCCGGAGCTTATCTAAATCCTATCAGGGTCAGAAAACTCATTGTAAGGTCTGGTCTCCAGGGATCCCAGTAATTGGAGACTTTGGCTAGATCTGAAACACAGTCAGAGAGGGCTCTTCTCCTTGAAACAGTTGCCTGTTATTAAATTCTTTATGCTACAGGCTCTCACTATCGAAATATTCTGTCCATTCAGAAAGAATTTGATTTTGGAAAGAAGTTGGAATTAGTGTAACAACGAGGGGTAGGAGACCTTGGCTTGGAAAAGGTGCTTCTATTGCTTAGATGACAAAAATCAGCATATCCTCTCTCCTCATAAGCTGTCACTTATATTGACAAATATTTTATCCAACATGTATAATAATCAGTGGTATGGGTTAGAAGGTTAGATAACCTATCTGTCCAAAGTAATAGCATTAGAGAAAGCAAAACAAACAAATGAAAAGAAAAATTGCTTTCCAATGGATTCTGAGTCACGGCAACCTCATATGTTTTAGATTATGTCTATACTCCGCAGGGTTTTCAATGGCTCTGACCCTATGGCAGTAGATTGCCAGACCTTTCTTTTGTAGCTCTGCTGGGTGTGTTTGAACAGCCAATCTTTTGGTTAATAGTCAAGCGCAAACTGTTTGCATCACCCAGGGACAGCATTAGAGAACAATACCTTTATCCAATAAAGGGATATTAATGAATGTTTTATAAGTACTTCAAATAGCTTTCTTATTAAATTCAGGCACCTTTGGGAAAAGATCAGCCTTGAATATTAACTAGGTAACAACAACTAATCATATGACTCTTCTTTGAATTCAGGATTCTCCTGGAATGGATCAAAACATCAATGGCTGGTATAGGGGCTTGGTGCTGTAGGAAGGAATGAGGTAGTGCTAAAATGAATTTTTCTTTTCTTTCATTTCTTTTTTAGTGCTTCTTTTTTCTTTGGGAGTGATCAGTTGGAAGTTTCCTCTAACAGTAAAATTCACACTAATGTATCAATTTCTTCTTAGTGGCCAAAACACTGGTTTTTATGACATCCTTTCCAAATGGCTTACTCAGGTGTTCATAGCCGTCTCTTATCCTTCTATGGAGATTATCATTGCAAGAACTCCAAGCACTCTGCAAACATTAATTAACAAAGTCTATATGTATTTTATATGTATAATTAAGGGTTACTACATCCCAATTCTCTTGTAAGGAAAAAGTAACTGTCCCCAGATTTTATTGACAATTTTCTTTTTAACTGCAGACATTGGTATTCATTGAAAATATACATATATATGTATAATTCCTTACTTTATTTGAATGTTATCTCTTTAACATAAACTTAAATTGTTCTTTTCAAGCAGTTCACTTTTAGGGTGGTGAACTCATTTAAAATTAGTTATATCTCTTCATGTAAAATTTTAACTTTTCTGCAGTAATTTGTTTAGTTAAATCACATATCCCTCCTCTTAGGCACATGTCATGGGTCATTTTAATTAAATTCCTTTTAGGTTACTTCAAGGTAGCAGCTTCTGGGCATTTTGTCCAATGTCCAGGTAGAATACATAAGGAGATAAGTATCAAAGACTTTCCCTTCAGCCAGGTCAGCTATGCTATAAAGGGTATACTGCTTTTGTCATTTGGGGGTGAGAGACAGGCTGAAAAACAGACCAAACATATGATAAATCGTCTTCAAACAGACCTTTTGTGTCAGGTGATAGAGAATTTAGCTTTATGAATTATCAGATCTTGGAAAACCTTAACTTAATAAATACGATGTGCAAGGCCCTGAGATGGCCTGGCAAGACGGTTGGTTGTGCTTAGTTACCATCAACAATGGGATGAAATCCCGAAGTTTGACTAAGAAAATAAAATCCCTAAGCTAATCTAAAGCAGGTAGAGGTGTTTGAGTAAGCATGCTGGGAAGTTAGTTTCCTTCCCTGTTTTTTAGCAACTTCTCTGAGGCAGGATAATTTACTCAAGTTCCCAGATGAGACAATCGGAGCAAGTGATTCATTTCCAAAATGCCACCGTGAGCTTGCATCCTATTGTGGAAGAGAATATTGCACGATTTTTTTTTTTTTTTTTATGGTGTTTCTAAGTAATAACGCTTCTTCTCAGACTTGTTCTATTCAGATTTGGCCTAAAGATGTCGCACAGCTGAAGATTATCACTAGGTGTGCTAATAAAAGTGCCAAATATTCAAATATGTTTTACCCTTTGTGAGATAAGGAAGATGAGGGTAGAATGCAGTGGGTCTGTGGTGATTTGGTCAAATAGTGATTTTTTGAATATTCTTAGTAAAACCTTGACAAAATATTTTGTTGCTTTCCTTTGAGTTTTTCTGGGGTCAACTTTTTAACTTTTAACAAAGTCTCTAGGTGATAGAGACTGAGTGGAAATCTTTCAGGAAAAGAAAAAAGAATTAGAAAATCAAAATTTGTCTTTAAGAATAACTCAGGGAACCACCTTAAGATAGTATTGATAAAAGCGTGGTTTCGGTCCATCTACACAAGTGGAATCTGCAGCCATTGCCAGCCTAATTCTCTCCTAGGAAGAAGACGCTGGTAAGTAAATTCTAGAAGGAGCCCTTCTATTCCTGCCCAGTGGGGTCACCTGCAGCATCAGAGAGCATTTATCAAATAAGCTACCGTGGCACACTCCTCAGAAGGGAATTCATCCAGGAGTTGCAGGAAGAACATAGTCTAAGGAGCAACACCTGAATTCATGTTCTGATTCTGCCATTTATTGGCTGTGTGGTCTTGGGAAATAACCGACCCTGTCTTAGCCTCAGTTGTTACTTTTGTAAAATGGGACTCTTTAGGGTGCTTGCTGGAGTAGGTGCTATTGATGCCTTTCCCAGATCATTTTACCTGGCTCTACACCCCCGCCCAGCTGCTGCGAGGTTTATCTGTGGCTCACAACTGTACCTTCTCCAGAGAATTGCCCTTGGCAGATGGGAGTCACCTCACCCCAAAAATGCCTGGAAGGTTACATCCCCTGCTCCCGGTGGCAGACAGGTGGCCAATAACTGGCTGATGTACGGGCACAAAAGCCTAGCCCATTGTTGAGATGTGAGACCACCCTGTGACGTTATTTTTACTCTAGAGCTCCCTGTGGGATCAGGCAGAGGCAAATGTCTTTGCTTGGTTTCTTCGCCACCCCGTCTTACTTCTCTCACTTCTTCAGAACCGCCCCTCAATAAATCACTTGTTCAAGATTCCTACCTTATCCTCTGCCTTACCTCAGGAGATGCTTGTGAGGGTCAAAGAGATGATATATGTAAAGCCACATTGGAAATTATAAACTTACATAGAATAGCATTGCTATACGAAAGTGGAGATTTATTCTATGATTTTCCTGTGTTTATAAGATTTTGCCCAATTTGGGGAATTTATAGTGTACAAGTAATCAGAATTTCTGATCTTGTAGAAACCTTATGAGGGCTTGCAAAGGAAATATCACTACATATATAAAATCAGTTTTCCAAGAGATTTTTCATAGCTATGCTAGAAACCACAGCATGCGGCTACAATGTCTATAAACTATCATTACCCCTTCTCTGTTGCCCAGGCATTTCCATAATCACTGTTATCATGAAAATAGAAGTGGCAATGAGTTGTACTAGAAAGGACACAGCCCATAACTACAGTTAAAAACCATCTTCTCTCACACTTGGCTTGTGCTTATTGCTGTATTCCAGAACAAGGTATATTCTGACTTGGACTCTTGACAAAAGTCAGGAAGATCAAATTTAACAGATGATGTTTTGTGTGGTGAATCTACCAGGTAATTAAACATGAGGAAACTAAGTCTCAAAAATTCTTATTTTTCAGAGACACTTATTGGTTGCCTAGGTTCTAGGCTAGTTCCTGGGGTTGTTTCATTCTTTGCTTCAAGGAGCTTACATGCTTATTGAGAAAGACAGGCTTGAAAATGATTAATCATAATAAAACGAAAGAAGTTAAATTATTGAAGTCAGGAAATGTATTATGAGCCCAACATGCCAATGTTAGTGTTGCTGTTTTTAGGTGCCGTCAAGTCGGTTCCAACTCAAACCCGCCCTCAGTACAACAGAATGAAATAATGCCTGGTCTTGCAGCATTCTCACCGCAGTAGATGTGCTTGAGCGTTGCTATGTTGTAGCCACTGTGTCAGTCCATCTTGTTGAGGGTCTTCCTCTCTTTCACTGACCCTCTACTTTACCAAGCATGATGTCCTTCTCCAAGGACTGAGCCTTCCTGATAACATATACAAAGTACATGGGACAAAGTCTCATCATTCTTGCTTCTAAGGAGCTTTCTGGCTGTACTTCTTCCAGGACAGATGTGTTTGTTCTCATGGCAGTCCATGGTATATACAATATTCTTTGCCAAGACCATCAATTCTTCTTTGAACTTCTTTATTCATTGTCCAGCTTTTGCATGCATGTGAGGTGACTGAAAATACCATGGCTTGGGTCACACGCACCCTAGTCCTCAAAGTGACATCTTTGCTTTTTAACACTTTAAAGATGTCTTTTACGGCAGATTTTCTCAGTGGAACAGTTTCATTTCTTTTTTTACTTTCAAGGGTGATGATTGTGGATCCATGTAAAATGAAATCCTTAACAACTTCGATCTTTTCTCCATTTATCATAGTGTTACTTGTTGGTCCAGTTGTGAGGATTTGTGTTTTCTTTATATTGAGGTGTAATCCATCCTGAAAGCTGTAGTCTTTGGTCTTCATCATTAAGTGCTTCAAGTTCACTTTGATTACTGCAAGCAAGGTTGTGTCATCTGCATATTGCAGGTTGTTAATGAATCTTCCTCCAGTCCTGATGCCCCGTTCTTCTTCATATAGTCTAATCTCTCTGATTATTTGTTCAGCATACAGATTGAATAAATGGGGTGAAATGATACAACCAATCTTGTTCAAGATTCATGATGCACCTGACAACCCTAATGCACACCTTTCTTGACTTTAAACCACTCATTATCCCCTTGTTCTGTTCAAATGACTACCTCTTGGTTTATATACAGTTTCTGCACGAGCAGTTAAGTGTTCTGGAATTCCCATTTTTCACAATGTTATCCATAATTCGTTATGATCCACACAGTCAAATGCCTTTGCATAGTCAATGAAACACAGATAAGCCTTTTTCTCGTATTCTCTGCTTTCAGCCAAGATCCATCTGACATCCCACGTTCCATATCTTCTTCTGAATATGACTTGAATTTCTAGCAGTTCCCTGTTGATGTACTGCTGTAACCACTTTTGAATGATTTTCAGCAAAATTTACTTGTATGATATTAATGATATTGTTCAATAATTTCCACATTCTATTCAATCACCTTCCTTTGGAATGGACACAGATATGGATCTTTTTTTTAGTCCGTTGGCCAGGTAGCTGTCTTTCAAATTTCTTGGCATAGATGAGTGAGCACCTCCAGTGCCAGGTCCATTTACTGAAACATCTCTCTGGTCAAGGGAATCTCAGCAGTGAAGGGCTAAAGGGAGACCACCAAGAGTGGGAGCTGAGAGATGGTTGTTGGAGAGGTTGCATTGTAGTTGAATGCCCCAGTTCAGGGGACTGTGCAGCAGGGGCATCCTGCAGGGCCTCTGAGTGACCAAGATAGCATTTGGATGCCTGCGCACAACGAGCATTAATGCCCGTCCAGTGCTGTCCAGACACAGGGACAGCCAGCAGAGAGAGGCCAAACAGCAATCAAGGCATTGCCCTTCTCCCTCCTCCCTGTCTCAGAGCAGCAGAGAAGCCAGCCATTGCAGAGGAGGGAAAGGAGATTTCTCAAGCTTGACCCTTATCAGCCTTGCTGTGGGGGAAGAGTGGAGATTTAACTCAATTTGAGATTGAAGTTGGGAGCTAAACTGGACTAGTTATAACTGAAAGAGACTAGGAAATTGTGGATTTTCCCAAGATTTAAAGATGAGAAAGAGTGATTAAACAGAGCAAGATTGAAAGTAAGAACTGGAGAAAAAGAAAACCATTTCATGCTTATACTTCACAGAATTGAGCCTTTCTAATAAATCAGTTATAGGAGAAAACAACAGCCCCAAGCCTGTGGATTATAGGCCCTTGGGGACGGGTACTGGAGACTGCAGGTTACTGCAAGTTATTGCAATGGGTCTGTAAAGCAGTACATCAAATAAACATGGCCTGTTTATACAATAAATAATGTCTCACACAGGTAGGTAAAATCCTTGTTCACAGTGTATTCATTCAGTTTTGGCTGTTAAGTACAAATTTATTTACAAATGTGTAACTGGATTGTTAGTCCATTTTTATTATAAATACTCTAAGTAACAGCCTACTCAAGTGTTCAAGCTCTCACAAGTATTTTGAATATGAGAAAGGAACCATAGTTAGCCATAATAATTCTTAACCACAAGAGAATGGGGTATGATTCAGTGGCCTCCAATATCCTAACCAACTTGGAGTTTCTATGAGACTATCCCCACGCTATGGCTGTTAGTCACCTTTTGGCAACACAGCACCCCAGCACCTTCGTATTTGTGCAGTTCACAGTCAGCCATCTTGGAAGAAGATAAGGTTTTGCCTCCATTTCCAGGAGCTGAAAGGGTTAGATATTTTTTATCCAAGCTCCCAGGAAGCAGAGCTTCCTCATGTGCCCTAGGCTTGCTGAGTTGGGTTTTTCTCCCTGGGACTTTGAATTTTGAATGACGAGCACAGGAGCAAGGACTATTAGACTGTTCGCAGTGGTGCAGTAAGGGGAAAGGAAGCAGTAGGGAAGAGGAGTTCAGAGAAAACTGCAGAGGAGCAGCAGTCTCATCAGATAGTTCCAATGGCCTGACTGGGGTTGTTCCCAGCATTCCCAGTCTCCTTTGGTTTCTGCTTATGTCTTATGCCTGGTTCTCCAGCCTTCCTTTTGATTACCATTTCTGGTTAATCTAGGTAGAAGGCTTTCTCTTGCTCATCATTAACAACTTTCATTGAAACACTGAACTCAGCCAAAGTAGCCTCCACATTAAACATATATATATATATACATAAAAAAAAATATATATATATATATAAAATGATATGATATTTCTCTAAGGCTCCAAACAGTGTATTATAGTATAACTCTTCTTGTTTTTCAAATAAAAAAGCATGGGGACATTTATATTTTCTTTCCCTAAAGAATAAAAGGATAGGATATAATGTAGCTTAGTATGCCTATTTAAATCAAGATAATAAAACCATTTAGTTTTAAAATATAAAAATTTTATTTTTGAATCATTTGTTTTGGAGAAATATTTGAGCATTATGTAAAGCAATTAAAAAGAAATGTTTTGAAACAACAAATGTTTTTATCAGAGGCAATGTGATAAAGTTTGTAGTTCTAAAGGAAATCATTGGATGAATTTTTAATATTTTTTTTGTACAAGACTCTGGAAGATATAAAAAAGGCAAAAGAGGCCATTTTAGTTATTTCCCATACAAAGAATAATGTCACAGATACTTAAGCTTGAGGAAGTAATAGAAATTCATGGAAGTGTTGTTGTTATGTGTTGCTGAATCAATTCTAACTCATAGTGACCCTGTATGAAAGAGTAGAACTGCTCTGTAGGGTTTTCTAGGCTGTATATATATATTTTTTTAATCTTTACAGAAGCAAATGAGTTAGAAGCAAATTGCTTTTTTATTTTTATTTTTTATCCCTATACAATTACTGCATGAGAGGACTTGGATGTCAGAAGCTGTCATTCAGCTTCCCTAGTGATTTTAATCAACAGTAAGTTTGACGTGACCATCCACATTGCAACATGCTGTGAGCCTTCATTGATGGAAATAGAATTACAGTCTAGAACAATGGATGCAGTCTTCTCATTCAGACCACATCGGATGGGGAGGGGGGAAAAGTGTTATCAGTGATTCTGGTTCCAAGTTAAAAAATATCACAGAAGTACTTCTTAGGTTAATAGTATTTGGCAGTCAGAGCCAACTCTTTGTAGTACTTAAATTCGGCTATCTACTCTTATTTCCTTTGTTAACTTTGTCCCACCAGAGGTAAATAATTGGACATGCTATATTGAATGGTTATATTTTAAGAAAAAGAAAATGGGATTTGTGTTTCCTGAAGGTTTTACTTCCAAACTTGCAACAGGTCCAGACAATTCAAAAATGTTTGTTCTGACTGGTGAGTACAGTGTTTCATGGGCATCAGACTGGGGCACTCCACAGGTCCCCACCCTCAGAAGTGCCCCACACTTGGTTTAATGCTCTGCTGTCCAATTATTGGTTTGGAGCTCATCCAGTTTTTACTCCTGGTGGAACAAAGGTAACAAACAAGGAAGAGTAGATAGCAGAATTGAAATACCATAAAGGATTGATTCTCAACACTAAACACTTTCTTGAAATTATATATAATTTTTGAACAAAGGGCCACACACTTCCAGTTTGCACTGGACCCTACTACTTACGTAGCCATTTGGTAGCAGTGTTAAAGAAGAACGACAATTGGACTTATCCTTATCTGAAAACAGGAGTGTGCCATGATGGGCCAATCCAGGATCAAACATCCAAAGGGGATTGCTTGGCGAGAAGGCACATTTCTCATGTCAGGAGCCACTTCCTTTTTCAGCTCAAGAAGCTTCTACTTCTTTCTCCCCAACTTTGGTGTGAACAGGACTTCTGCATTATGTTTTATATCCTGCACTGGGTTTGGGTGGGTTATTTTCCCTAGCAACACGCCATCTACATACCCATCTATTGAAAATACTTGGAGAATGGCCAGCACTTACAGACAGCCTGTATTTGCCAGCTCCTATTCTAGTCACTTTCATAGAAAATAATAACATTTAATTGATTCTGATTGAATTACAATTTGTGTGCCTTGCTTAAATACACAAATGGTGCATAAATTTAAAAAAAAAAGGAGGGGGGAAAAGGGATATAAATGAAGTGATGTAGCAGACAGAATGGAGAGGAGAAATATTGTTGTTAGTTGCTGTCAAGTCGACTCTGACTCATGGTGACCCCATATGTGCAGAGTAGAACTTCTCTATAGTGAGGAGGATATTGAATGTGCCATGGACTGCCAAAAGAATGAACAAATCTGTCTTGGGAGAAGTACAACCAGGATGCTCCTTAGAAGCAAGGATGACAAGACTACATCTCACATACTTTGGACTTGTTGTCAGGAGGGACCGGTCCCTGGAGAAGGACATCAAGCTTGGTAAAGTAGAGGGTCAGTGAAAAGGGGAAGACCTTCAATGAGATAGATTGACACAGTGGTTGCAACAATGGTCGTAGGCATAACAAGAATTGTGAGGATGGCACAAGACTGGGCAGTGTTTGGTTCTATTGTACACATAGGGTCACTATGAGTCAGAACCATTTGGATGGCACTTAACAACAACAACAACATAGTAGTTTCAAGGCTGTGACCTTTCAGAAGCAGATCACAAGTCCTGTCTTTCAAGGTGCCTCTGGGTAGGTTTGAACTGCCAACATTTCCACTCATAATCGAGTGCTTAACCATTTGTGCCACCTAGGAACTCCTAGAGGAGAAATAGGGGCAGCATTATAGCTAAGAGAAAGAAAGAGAAGCTTATTGGATGGCTGGATGGATGGCTGGATAGTTGGATGGCTGGATGGATGGCTGGATAGTTGGATGGCTGGATGGATGGCTGTATGGTTGGCTGTATGGTTGGCTGGCTGGCTGGCTGGCTGGCTGGATGGATGGACGGATGGACGGATGGACAGACGGACGGATGGATGGATGGATGAGCTGATAGATGAAATATAGCCTAGCATCTTGGCTACTCTCAAACATGAAAGATAGACTGATGCATCTGGCATAACACAATTACTGGCAGTGATTTTTTTTTTTCCATAAAAAAGAATTAAGCTGATAACGGAAAGTCACAGAAAGTGACAGACTCTGTAAATAACCTCAGCAGCCACAAACCAGACAGTGTTTAAATAAGTAAATGGAGGACAGCTGGTCATGATTTGGTTGTAATAAGGGCTCACATCAGTGAGCATGCCAGATCTTTTCAGCTGAAGTCGTGCATAGACAGGACAATTATGCTTAGCATTTAAGGGGAAAAATCAATATTTTTCTTTTGTTTTTGAGCTTAAAGAAACCTTAGATATTATCCAACCATTTTCAAATTTAAAGAACAGGGTAGGAAAAGAGATCAGATTTAGGAACGCTTGAAGTTCTAATGCCCATTTTCATTTGGCTATCCCTTTATTTAAACATCCTACTCTTCAACTGTCTGTGAACACAGATTTAATTGTATTACTATTTTCACCTGCATCTTAATCATTCTAAGTTTTCATCTTTATGAAGTCTCTTTCCTAAAAGAGTTTCTTATCCCCAAGTACTATTAGAATCCCCAAGGCATCTGAAATATGTACACAAGCCAGTCCTGTCCTCTGTCTGTGTGAAGTATAGAGTTCGTTCCTGATCCCGAGCCACCCACCTACCCAGTGGTCTCCTTGATGCTAGTTGCTAAAGGCACTTGCTACAGTTATTAAAGACTTGGTACTAGTTGTTCAGAAGACACATTGTAACCTTCAACTCAGAATTAGTGCTTCCTGAAATAAACCACTACCTCTAATGCTTTAGACCAAAGCCAAAAAAAAAAAAAAAAAACAAAAAAACAAACCTTTGCCATAGAGTCGATTCCAACTCATAGTGACCCTATAGGACTGAGTAGAACTGCCCCATAGAGTTTCCAAAGAGTGCCTGGTGGATTTGAACTGCCAACCTTTGGTTAGCAGCTATAGCACTTAATTAGTATACCACCAGGGTTTACAGTGAGTCCTAAACTTCAATTTACATATGCGCCATCTCGAACTGTAATTTGCACATGTCTTATTCAGATTCTGATTCAGCTGGTCTGGAATCGGGCATGAAAGTCTGCCTTTCTTATAAATCCCTGAGTGTTGCTGATGCTGCTGGTCCATAGAATGACAAGTTACCAGATGACAGTTCCCCAAACATGTGGTCTTTGCACTACTTGACATTCAATCACCACACAAGTTTTTTAACCTAGACTCCTGGGTCTCTGCTCTTATTGAATCAAAATTTGGGGGGCTGAGGTCCCAGAAATTTTTAGTTTTTACAAACTTCTTTAGGTGATTCCTGTGTGATCAGCAGCCTGGTATACAGCCTGAGAACATGGTATCACTGACCATCAGAGTTTATAGTCACATTGAGATTACCAAAACAAAAACAAAAAACCTGTTGCTGTTGAGTTGATTCCGACTCATAGCGATGCTACAGGACAGAGTAGAACTGCTCCGTAGGATTTCCAAGGAGCAGCTGGTGGATTTGAACTGCTGACCCTTTGGTTAGAAACTGACCTCTTAACCACTGTGCAACCAGGGCTCCTCATTGAAGTCAGCACCCTTATTTTACAAATGAGAAACATCTCAAGCACGGAAGGGGCATAGTAACTCCAATAGTGATGTACTAGGACCTACATCCAAGACTTTCAAAATCAAGAGATTTTTGAAAGATTTGTGGAATTACCAGTGGGGAGGGAAAGAATTTTCTTTAACCTTAAATACTAACATACATTTTAATTACCCTGTATACCAAGCTCCTTTGTCTTATGGTCCTGTCCCCCAAATTTACCTTCATACCTACCTGAAGTCTAGTGATATCAGTACCATTCAGTCCCCTGATAGTATCTGCCAATGGCAATTTCTTCTTGCTCTCTTATCCTTATCATTTTACTTAGCACTTCCGAACTTGACTCTGCTCATATTAGTATTATTTTAAGCATAACCACATACAGATTGTAAGTTGAGATGTAAATCCTATTTACTCAACATATAGTTATGAAGTATCTTCTGTTAGTTATTTTATTAGGCCCTGGGAATATAGCAGTGAGCAAGACAGAGATAAGTCTTTTTTTCCCATAGACTGAGCATTCTAGTGGATTTAAATTTCAACTTTTTGGCAATGCTGTGTAAGGCCAGGCTAAGTAGAATAGGAAAAGGCAGTTGGCAGTTCCCAATACCTGGACAAATATCTTCCCAATGGGACGGGACACATAGCTCTAGAGTGAGAAGGAAAGTGAGTCTAGAACACAGAGAGCTGGTAGATGTACAGGCAAGCAAGTAGCAACTGGGGTCTCAATATGAAGACATGGAGAAAACTCTACCTGGCATGTGGGGCACCAGGAGAGAAAACACAGGGGCCCTGGCTATTTAAACATACAACTGGTCAGCATGCAATTGTAATCAGGAAAGATGATGGCATGAAGCAGGGGTGCAACCGCTTGGCTGGGTTCCAGAACATGGCTCCTACATGACAGGTAGAATGTCTAGATGCAATGATGTTGGGCTGGTGTCCTGAAACAATGGTGGGATTAGGCCAGTAATGAAGTCAATAATCAGAACTTTTATAAGGTTCAAAATTATATCCCAGTTTTAAAATAAAGACAAAAGACGAGACAACAGAACTAAGACTCAATTCAGAGCAGGAATATCAGTTAGGATGTCATCTCTTATGGTATCAAAGTGTATTGGAAATAGAACTCCATTTTAAGTAGGTTTTGGCAAGTTAAGAATTAGGCTAGAAGCATGAGCTACTTGCATTAGCTAGCACTTAGGGAACAATACTTACTAATAGCATTTAAAACAGGCATCTATCTTATTTCTCACTTCAGTAATTTTTTAAAATGTTTTTACTTTTCACAAGTATGATGTCCACTGCTTTTTTGAGGTTAATGAGCCTTACCATATCACGAAAAAATCCTTTGGGTGAAAGTTTTGCTGAACACAAATTATTACTGTTTTTTTTAAACCAGGAATGAATCCCAAAACATTTTTAAATGTCCTTTAGGAGCATCTATCAAGATCCCATCAAACCATACTCTCATTTCTTAGATAAATCCTATTTGAGCATAATTTATTATTATTATAGCACAAGGCCAGGTTATATATTTCTATATTTTATTTAATATTTGGCTACTGTATTCATAAATGAGATTGGTTTGTAATTTCCTTGTTCTTTCCAGTCTCAATAGAACTCACCATTAAAATTTTCTTAGTTCAATGCAAGGTTTGTGGGGTGGGGGGAGATGTCAACTTCCCCCCCCATGCTAAATATTGTCATAATTTTCTTTTTTTTCCTATGCTTTGTTGATTCAATTTTGGTAATTTATGTATTTTTAGAAAATCAACATTAAAATGGTAAAATCGTTAGTAAAATTGTGAAGAGCCGTTTGATGGATTCCGTAATGAGCTGCTCTGATCTCATTTCAGGACGGAAGGACTTCCTCCCTCAGCTGCAGGGAGTGTTGCCAGGTGCAGCTCTTAGCTCTCAGCCCTCTTTGCCTTGGCTGAAGAGAGCTGTTTCATGCCCTATTCCTCGGGTGTCCCATGTCCAATTTCTCATCAATGTGGGATATAAAGTCTCAGCCTCCTCATCCCAAAGAGTGACAAACCTGAGTGGTCATCCTAGTTTCAGAACATGCTATAGGATCAGCTGAGGTCTTCACAGAGACTACCTCAGAGCTCTACTTCTTTCTTTGCTCAATCTTACTTTTTTCCCCCTTCCTTGATTGTTGACTCAAGAGTATTTCTAAATGATCTTTCTGTAGACCCATCTCCACAGGAGAATCAGAAGCTCAATCTTCAACAGGAATGTATTTTGATTTTTAAAAATTTTCTCCTTATTTTCTTTTAATTTCTACTTTTTTTTTCTTTTAATTTACTTTCAGAGCCTTGTTAAAGTAGTTAAAATTAACTAAGATTTACTGGGTTGATTACTTACTCTCACAAAATCTAAGCCATGACACCCTAAAATTTTTAATGTCTTGATTTCTTTCTAAAAATATTTGTTCATTCCTTTGTTACTTTGAAGTCACTAAATCTTCTCTGAGGGAAGTATCCTGAGAACATTTATGTCCATATTCTTGTGGGTTGTCTGTACTAGAACCAGACTCAATTCCCAAGGATTTCTTGGGGCACAGGGGCTCTGAGGACTAAAAAGTACTCTGAAATGAAACAGATTCTTCTAGCAAGGCCAGAACATTTTTTTAATCACATGTACGGCACATACTCAGATCAGGTTTTGTTTTGTCAGAACTGGTTCAGGGTTTATTTCTTCCTGTCCTGGAGCAACAAAAGACTGTTATGAAATTCCAGTGACATACTTTATAGAGCACTTTGTCCTCAGTAAGAGTTATGTTTGGTATAGAGAGGTCGCTTAGATGGTTTTGGTGGCTCTTCCAGAGACACACAGGCCTCATTTCTTCAGAATGTGCTAGTCACTCTTCAGGAAGCTAGATAGGAAAACATTGTGCTCACCACACTTCTCACACTTTCCACCCCAGCACAGGAAGGGGGTAAGATGAGAGAGAGATTGAGAAAGACAGGGAGAGAGAAAGACAGAGAGAGAAAGAGGAACTTCCAGTGAAAGTAGCAGAAGGCGCATGTGATAGCTAGCTTCCACACTAAGGTGATGCACCTTCTCCTTCTCTGGCTACCCAGCTAAGGTCTGTCTTGAAAGACCAGGAGAAGAAACTGATCAAATTCCAGAACCTTGGCAATGGGTCATTTTGGGGTTTCTGATGGCCAGGATTTATGTAGAAGGAGCAGGCTCAGGCCAAGTCTTTCCTAAGTCGTGAGTCTCTGGCTGGCCATGTTGGATGGCCCCACTTGAAGACATGGCAGATACAAATTTGAAGTTAATTAACAATGCAATGCAGCATAAGGTAAGTACCAAATAAACAACATGGATAGCAAGTATTAAAGGAGTTCAAGGGGGTTTAATAACTATTTGTTGATTTCAGTTGCATGTAGACAATTTCCCACGGTACTTACATCTAGCAATTACTTTTCTACTAACCTTGTCTGTGGGATAGCCAAGTACCTAATACTGTTCCCACATCACCTCATCACCTCTGATTATCTTACTATTTCTTTTCTCAGCATATGGTAATTGATGAATTTTGGAGACCAGCTTATTCAAAAGATTTTTTCTTTAATAATCAGGAAACTGCTTTTATCATTATTCCTGTAATCGTGGCCCACTGCTTAACTTAGCTCTTGTAATTATGACAAAGAAATTTCAATAACCAACACAGGAGGAGGAGGAGGAGGAGGAGGAGGACTAAGAGAGAAGTATAATAAGCTGACATAAGGCAAGCCTCATAATCTGTCTGGATTTCAGTGTTTTTTTTTTTTTCTTCACCATGAAGATATTAATAATCTTATAGTATTTTTCTGAACCTTAAACAAGATAAAGTTTATTGACTTGTCTTGTTTGTACAAATGTTCAGTAACAGATAGTTGTTTCTGATTTTAGTTAAACTAATTAGTGAAATGTTAGCTTCAAATATGCACATTGGATGAAATATTCTTTAACTTCCTGTATATAAAGCACTTGGCACAGAGTGGAAAATGGGTATTCCTTTTGCTCCCTCACCCCTCATGGAGGCAGCACGCCATTTACATTTACGCTGACCTACTATTGATATGACATATTGCTATAGGAATACAAAGTAGCAACTTTATCTACGTATTTTGCTTTACAAGGTTTGTGTGTTTAATGCTTGAAGTACCACATTATGTAATTAAAATGATCTTGAGAATATAATGCCACTCCCATTTTACAGATAAGAAAAATAAGACTTTGCAAGGTTAAGTGACTTTTCCAAGGTCACACAGACAGGAAGGTAGTAGAAGAGCTGCGATGAAGCATGGCCTGGTTATTTGGTTATAGCACCGTTACCCTGTGCTGCCTGAGGGATCAGGGAAAGGTGATATTAAACAAAAACTCAAATGAAGCCAGAATTTTATGTAGCCCTCACTCAATGAGTATTTATCAGTGTCACAGAGTTTCTAGTCCTGTACAACTCCAGGCTATTAATGTGAGAGGGGACACAGCTCTTTTTTCTCTGAATGCATCAGACTTGAGTGTTGAGGTAAATTTATCACGGTGCCTGAATAGGAAATTAGAGTGGGTATTTCTGGGAACAGTGACCATTAGCTTTGAACAGGTACTTTCCAGCCCAGAAAGGAAGTCTTAGCTTTATAAAGGTAAATGACAATACAGATACAAGGTAAGGTAAATGAGCAAAGATGTCTCAGTGTCCAAAGTGAGAAAGAGGGGCAAGTGGATGTCTGGCTTTGCACAGGTGATATTGTTGTTGTTGGGTGTCATCCAGTTGGTTCCAACTCATATCCTGTCCTGTGCCATCCTCAAAATTGTGGTTATGCTTGAGCCCATTTTGCAGCCACTGTGTCAATCCATCTCACTGAGAGTCTTCCTCTTTTTTGCTGACCCTCTACTTTACCAAGCATGATGTCCTTCTTCAGGGACTGGTCCCTCCTGATAACATGTCCCAAGTACATGAGACAAAGTCTTACCATCCTTGTTTCCAAGGAGTATTCTGGCTGTACTTCTTCCAAGACAGATTTGTCCACTCTTCTGGCAGTCCATGGTATATTCAAAATTCTTTGCCAATGCCATAATTCAAAGACATCAATTCTTCTTAGGGTTTCTTTATTCATTGTCCAATTTTCATATGCATATGAGATCAAAAAAACCATGGTTTAGATCAACTGCACCTTAGTCCTTAAAGTGACATCTTTGCTTTTTAACACTCTAAAGAGGTCTTTTGCAGCACATTTGCCCAATACAAGGCATCATTTGATTTGTTGACTACTGCTGCCATGGCTGTTGATTCTGGATCCAAGTAAAAAAGAAATCCTTGACAACTTCAGGTTTTTCTCCACTTATCATGATGTTGCTTATTGGTCCAGTTGTGAGAATTTTTCTTTTCATTATGTTGAAATGTAATCCATACCTAAGGCTGTAGTCTTTGATCTTCACCACTAAGTGCTTCAAGTCCTCTTCACTTTCAGCAAGCAAGGTTGTGTCATCTACATATTGCAGGTTGTTAATGAGTCTTTCTCCAATCCTGAAGAACCATTCTTCATATAGTCCAGCTTCTCAAATTATGAATTAGCTCAGCATACAGATTGAATAAGGATGGTGAAATGATACAACCCTGACATACACTTTTTCTGATTTTAAACCTGCAGTATTCCCTTGTTCTGTTCGAATGACTGCCTCTTGGTCTATGTACACGTTCCTTATGAGCACAATTGAGTGTTCTGGAATTCCCATTCTTCATAATGTTATCCATAATTTGTTACGATTCACAAAGTCAAATGCCTTTGCATAGTCAATAAAACACAGGTGAACATATTTCTAGTATTCTCCATTTTCAGCCAAGATCCATCTGACATTAGCAATGATATCCCTCATTCCACATCCTCTTTTTAATCTGGCCTGAATTTCTGGCAGTTCCCTGTCAGTATACTGCTGCAGCCACTTTTGAATGATCTTCGGCCAGATTTTACTTGTGTTCATAAAAAAAAAAGTTTGTTTTTTTTTTTTAATGATATTAATGACATTGTTCGATAATTTCTGCATTCTGTTGGATCACCTTTCTTTGGAATGGGCACTGGTGATGTAGTATATGATATTCTTCTGACAGAAACATATGAAAGGTTCTCTTCAAAAGATCTAGAAGTTGAATCTAATCCAACTTCTAGATCTAACCTCCAGTTTATTAAAAAACACAGAAGATAGAGAAATATGTTAAAAGATGACACGGGAATGGGAATCTGTACAGGGTGTATGAATTGTGTTTCCCCCACAAATAAATTGCAAGGGGAAGAAATGGGGGAGGGATGCTATAGATTAACAGAAACTTGAGAGACATAGTAACTAATGCAATGCATAAAATCATTTATATTTTGTATCAAACTTTTCAAATATAAACAACACATTTATGAAAGCATGAGGTTATTTTTAAATTGACTGGATATTTGATAAAAA
Source organism: Loxodonta africana (assembly GCF_030014295.1). NCBI lineage: Eukaryota > Metazoa > Chordata > Mammalia > Proboscidea > Elephantidae > Loxodonta > Loxodonta africana. Next base: position 31,488,302 of record NC_087356.1, read on the forward strand.
AAAAAAACCCGATTGTTAATTTCTGAATAGAAAAAGGAGATATCAATCTTGCCTCCATGTGAATATGTGGTGAGGCAGGTGTATTGGTGTATATGCACTGAAAATGATTTCAAAAATCTCTGATGGGGCCTAACGCAAGCGTGAATGCAAGATAAGCGTCGCACCCTCTAGGAGGGTGAGCAAGCAGAAATAACCCTGTGTATGTATGAAAAGTATGATTGATTCAATAGAGACCTCCAAGCCAATGTTGTTCAACAAACAGACTTATTCAAAGCAACTGAAGAAATCAGAAAAAATTCGTTAAAGGCCTTGCATCTGCCATGAAATAAAATCAGGAAAAATTGTTGAATGATACAGCTGACTTTTAGAAAACAAAACGAAGACACTAAGCAATATATCAAATACAGTAGAAAACCGAATGAGTAGAGAAAATATGCCATGGTTGAGAGAAACAGAGTTAAAAGTTAAAAAACACAAAGGATAGATACTGACGTAGTCGTAATAAAAGAGCATAGAAAGTATATTAAAAAAAGGAAGAAAAATGAGTTTTATAGATAAAACAGAAGATCTTTTTCCTGAGCTAAAGATGGACTCTAGGTGTTAGGATGGAGAATCACGTCTGTTGGGTTACCATTGTGCGCTCAGTAGCGAGGATAGCAACGTGTACATATTCCAAGCCCAATATTTGTTAATACATGAATGAAACACCTACTTTTTTTAATTGAAAAGAACCAACTAAAATTTAGCAAAATTGATACAGGGTTATTTTCAGTCAGTTCATCATGAAATCTTTGAATTGAAAGAAAAGAAAAAGTCTAAAATCCAGGTTCCTGGGGGTGAAAGAATGAGAAAAATAAGATGAATTCTAAATGCTTCTCTGCAACGCTTAGTACCAAAACTGAAACCTAAGCCAAACCAGCAAACAGATTAGTGACTTAGTTTTGGAAAAAAAAAAAAGATTAGTATTCAAACCTTTGATACACTGACAATGTCTCATTCATGAGTGAAAGCAACAGAGACATTTTCAGCTGTTCATTTCTGAAGGTGGACAACTAACTCATGTACTAGCTCTGAAAAGAAAAAATAATCATAAAAATTGAAGTAGCACTCGGCGGGGGAGGGGGAAGTGTTGAGGAGATTTAAGAAACGAGATCTCTAAAATGTTGATTTACTAACTAAAATACCCTTGGTTAATAAAATACCCATAAATCAATACAAGTTCCAAAGATGCCTTTTGTAATTAAAAATATAAATGTAAACTGTCATCAAGATGGCCGCGATCAAAAATAGCTGCTTCATTTGGCCTTTGGAGAGCAACTTACGCAGATAGGAATGACAGATTTTAGAAACATTACCTGCAGAAGATTGATGACCGAGAAGAGTAGATGCTGTTTGAATGATTGTAGATTTGGAGTAGGTGATTCTCTTGATTTATTTGTGTCTAGTCACAGCTAAGAAAAGTGTGTATTTGGCATCAAGATCAACAGTGCATAATGAAATCTTCCAGTAAATAAGATGGCAGCTGAGCGCTAAAGCCTTACCTACTCCCCACCCCTCGCCCTGATCAAAGTCTGAGCTAGGAAACATGAAAATGGGGAAGAGTTTGCATCATTTCTGGAATCTGAGGAGACTGCTATACAAATAAAAAACCACTTGGGAATTTCTGCTTGACAGAGTACAAATGAGCCCTGTTCATCAATAAGGACAACGGCATAGTGGACTCAGGAGCCGGAGGATTCCAATCCTTCATCCATTGCTAATTAATATAGCCTGGGGTGAATGTCAGCTTCGTTAGCACTGTTGTTATTGTCATTATTATTACTAACTCATGTCCCAAGAAGAGTTTATCCTCTTGGGAAGTATGTAAAATAGATTAGACATTAGATGAATAAACAGTAGTTTGAACGAGGCCATGGCAGGCAAGTAGAAAAAAAGGTGCGTAAAGAAGTGGAGTCTCTGATGATTGCCGATGATTCTGGAGAGATCTCTGCCCTAAGACAAATATCTCTCCTAGCATAGCAGAAAGATATACCTGGAAGGGAGCCAGGGTGAATTGAATGGAACCTGTGCTGGAAGACTCAAGGCAAAGAAAGTGACACAAATCAGGGAGCAGCTGTGGCAGAACTGGAGAGTTTTCAAACATCAGCAGACATTCCTTGATACATCAACAGTAGCATTTAGGAGGTCAGGTCAGGTAGAACTAGGAAGCTCTATGTATATGTGTGCATCTGTATGGGGATAAGGGAGGGAGTTCCTGGGTGGCCTCTAGATGGTACAAACTGTTAAGCGCTTGCCTACTAACTGAAAGGTTGCAAGTTTGAACCCACCCAGAGGTCCTTCAGAAGAAAGACCTTGCAATCTGCTTCCAAAAGGGCACAGCCATGAAAACCCTATATAGCAGTTCTACTCTGCACATATGGGGTCCTCATGAGTCAGAACCTACTCAACCACAACTGTCTACTGGTTTGAAGGTAGGTGTTTGGTGTTCAAGAATTTAAGAAGCTACAACAAGCAGAGCGTTGGACTCACAACTGGCCATAGCTTGGGGGTCCGGCAGGTCCAATACTTCATGCAGAGGCTTCACTGGACAAAGACCATGTTCCCTTCCTTCTTCTGTAATATGGGTGGTGGCCATTCCTTAGTTTCATCAGTTTCAGTATTCTCTCTTTTAATCCTTTTGTTAACTTCAGCATGTTACAGAGGACTTATGCAAATTTGTATGCCCTCTGCCATCTCTCCAGAAGTTTTCACGTCTCTCTTTTGAGATCAAACCAATGATAAAATGTATCCTGAATTTTCAACATGTTCATCCATTCTGTTGTTTTCCTTCACAGTTGAACACACAGATGGTTGGCTTAAATTCAACGGTCCAATTTGCTTCCAGTTGAGAATGCAGATTTAATGATTTGCTACACCTAATGATTTGCGTATTTTTTCTTAATTGTATTAAATTCATATGTTTCCTGTTACTTAAAAAGAAAAAAAAAAAAAAACAGTTTGCAATGGAGTCAACTCTACCTCCTGGCAACTCTGTGTGTCAGAGTAAAACTGTGCTCCGTAGGGTTTTCAGTGACTGATTTTTTAGAAGTGGATCCCCAGGCCTTTCTTCTGAGATGCCTGTGATTGACTATAACTGGCAACCTTTCGGGTAACAGTGGAGAGTTTGTACCACCTAGGGACTCCTGCTATCAGCATATTTCTATTTATCTTATTAAATTAGTAAAGAAGGGCAAAATGTTATTAAACAGAATAACTAAAACAATTTTAAACATAGAATATCTTTTCAAGTGAATATTACTCTAATAAATTATTACCTCAAACTATCTTGGGAAGTAGTATGGATATCCCAGTGGTTAAGCTTACAGATCCAGGGGCCAGTTAGAATTTTTCACTAGCTGGCTGTGTGACTTTGGGTAATTTATTTAACCTTCCTGTTTTTCAGTTTCCTTATATGTGAAACAGGAATTACAATAGTGACAAATCAATTCATAGAGTTGTTTTTGGGGTTCATGGATTGATATATGCCAGGCACTGAGAACATTATTCAGCTCCTAGTAAGGACTGTATCATTGTTTATTATTAACATTGTCCACATTTTCATGTTTAACAGAAATTAAAATGAAACTGTCTCGGTTGATGTCAGGACATCAAGAAATTTTTTTTGTGTGTGTATGTCATAGGTGAAGTTGAAACTTTTTTTTTTTTAAATCATTAGCTATAATCCCAATACTATACTTTGAATAATTTATTTCTACAATCTTTTAATATTCATGTTAGTTCTAAATTATTTTATATTTAACGCTGTTATAAAAGTAATAATTTTAAACCTTGTATTACTTTATTACATTAATAATCCATGCTCATTTTAGAAGAATCAAAAAATGCATATGAGGAAAAGAGCAAATATCCCACATTCCAACTTTAAGGAATATTTGTGTGTATTTCTCGATCCTGGAGCCCTGGTGGTACAGTGGTTAAGAGCTTGACTGCTAACCAAAAGGTCAGCATTTCAAACCCACCAGCCGCTCCTTGGAAACCCTACAGGGCAGTTCTACTCTGTCCTGTAGGGTTGCTATGAGTCAGAATGAGCTAGTTTATTATATGGTTAAAAAAAATTAAATAACTCTGGGATTTAGAATCTGAAGAGTTTGTTTTATGTTTGCACTACATACCCATCTCAGGTCGACTAGGGGGTCTCTGCTTTTCTATATCGTACTCTGTTACACCAAGGGATAGGACTCAAAAGTTCTATCCACTGGCATCATCTACTTCAAAGTTTAGAATCTCTGGCTAATGTGGACTAGTCTGTACCTCACATGCAGAGGTGGTTCCTTTTGATCCAGAGACTCTACAGGTACCCAAAGTTTTTTTCTAAACATACACCTGATATGTTTGTGATACATCTTTGCATTCTCACTTGATCTTCCATCTCTTTTGTGAGCTAACTGTGGGTACCTTGAATTTACTGTGGAGTCCCCGGGTGTTATAGGTGGTTAAAACACTTGGCTGCTAATCAAAAGGTTGGATGTCTGAGTCTACCCAAAGGTGCTTCAGAAAAAAGGTCTTGCAATCCCATTAATCTCTGATTACAACTTATTATTTTTTGAAATCATCTCCTTCTCATATTATCTTTCCCAATAGACCTTGGATCAAGCAGCACATAAACTGCCAGCGTTTTGTTTTCCATCCTTCCCTCCTTGAACCACAAGTGTGTTAGGAACATGTTCTGCCTTCCAAGAAACTGCAAGAAATAGTTGATCACATGTTCTGCGGTGCATAACACGGACCACCATTTTTTAGCTTCTGACGCCAGTTTCCTCACTTCCCATGCCATGAGCCCAATGCAATGTCATAAATGTAAAGGCTTTTGGATGCACTTGTCCCACACTATTGTTACACACTTATATTAGGTAAGTACAGGCTGGCATATGCTGTAGTAACAGACGGTTTCACTGGTTTAAGCTAAAAAAGTTTTATTTCTTGCTCATACCACATGTTCACCATGGGTCAGCCAGGGGCTCTACTTTGCATTGTCCTCACTCGTGCACCCAGGTGGCTGCAGCAACCCTCATCTGGGATGTTCCTAGTTACCATGAAGGAGAAGGAAAGAGATCAGGGCATATTCCCACTTGCTCTCAAACTTTCTTCCAGATTAACACCAAGAAAAATAGCCACCCATCATTCTACTGGTCAAAGTAAGTTACGTAATCGTACTTAACTTCAAGAGAGTGAAAAGTGAAACAAATCTGTCTGAGAATGGAACGAAAATTCTTGAATTTATTTTCTTTTTCCTCCTCTCTCTGATCTGTATGCCATTTACCTATATATAACAATACGAATATTTTATTTCAGTGTTTTCCCCTTTGTAATTTGACTAACCATTGAGGTTCCTCAGAAATCAGGATGGAGTGGGGGAAAAGGGAACCCCCAGGTATGCAGGGTGTCAGGCCCCCAATTCCAGCTCAAATAGACCAGGCATGGCTTCTTTTCTTTTAAACAAAATCCTCAAAAATATGTTCCAAACATTTCAAGTGTGTTTATTCATGTCGGCCTTTTTGTCTTAATGGACTTCAGTCTCCTGGTGTAAGTCCAGTGAACTACAGACGACCAACCCACCAAAATATTACCAATGGTTACTTCTGGGCACTGGAGTGATGGGTGAATATTTTTCTTTGTTTTCAGTTTATCTGCATTTCCTGGGAAAACTGGGGCCCTAGGTTGAGGAACCAGGAATGTGCTACATAACAAACCTTGACAACCTAGTGATGAAAACATGTTAATGAACACAGTATAAAATACTTGGAAATGCAATCACTGTACGTTCTTTTCTATACCTGAAAATCAGAAAATAATAGCTTTGCGAATAGGCTTAAAGGAAGGAAAGAGGAAAAACATTTAGACCATTAGAAACAATTTCCAGAATAAGCTTGAGATATAAATACTGGGGCAGGAATGCACAAACGGGTGAGGGGTAGGGGTCTAATGTCATCGGCTACTTTCAGTGGACTAGCTATGGCAATGCTTTGTGTAAGTAGAAGTTGAATTCTTGCAGCAGGCAGGTCACTGTATTTGCTGATGCATGATGAGGGTGCTCAGACTTAGACTGTTTTCCCCCTAGAGCCTCATTAAACTAAATATACTTGCCTTAAGCCACCTGCCTTTGGGCAGTCTCAATAGAAATAAAATCAGATTCATTTCCCATCTTGATAAATTGGCATTAACGACTACTTTATTTGAAATAGACTTGATAATTAGTGTCTCTGATTACATGGAGAAAACCGTTGGATCTATTAGAATGCTATAAAAAAAAAAATCTGGATTTCTAAATTTGCCGCAGTTGAGGGAGGAGATTTGGAAGCCCGGAGCCAGTTATGACTGTGATGAGCATCATTAAAATAGCAATCTTTTTTTGGTAGCTCATCTTGTCCCGAGTAAGTGTGATTTAAGAGTATGGAAACACCTGTTTCAGGGTGGCAATTTTTAACCTCACTGCTCTAATATCCATGAAGGTTGTGAGCAGGGGAGAAAAGACATGGATATTCTGAGTGAATCATCTAATTCAAGAATTATGAGAAAGGATGCCTATGAAATAGACTGCCACACCACCGTGGTCTAGTTCAGCAAATAACTCACTTCAGCTCTATTGAGTCAACCATTATTAACCATGGCCAATGAGCTAAGCACTGGGTGGGGCTCTGGGGGTGCTTGTCTCCTTCATGCTGCATGCAGCCCTTTCCATTTGGGTCTTGCTAGCTTCTTAGGAGGCAGGCAGAGAGCAATGCCATGTTCTGCTGCCATAAGAACCAACAGAACTCCCTCTCTTGGCCTCCCCTTCAGTAGCCCAAATGGAATTTATTTTTACAATGGAGGGAATACTTCTTCCAGTTCCTTGATGCTTCTTTTTATGCCACATAACCCCCCCTGAGACCTTAGACTTATGTCTGTGAGACTGCCCAGAGAGTTCTGCTTTCTTGCCCACCATATACCTGCCTTGAGGAAATAAGCACAGAGCTAGGACCACAGGGGAGGCATTGGCAGGCTGGAAAGAAGAAATCGTGGTCAAATCCTTGAATAGGGAAGAAAGAAAAGAAAAAAATACCAGTGGGGAAAAACAAGAGCAAAACCATCATGGCTTGTTTTATCAAAACAGTGTTAATAATAATGATAATACTAATATTGGCTAATATGTCTTGAAAGTTTACTATGTTTCTGGCTACTGTGAAAAGTATTTGATTAAACCTTCATATCAATCCAATGAGATACAGACTGCCTATTCTATCTGGGCTAACAAAACCCATTGCCCAGTAGGGTTTCCGAGGTTGTAATCTCCACAGAAGCTGTCTGCCACATCTGCAGAGCGGCTGGTGGGTTCGATCTGCCTACTTCAGTTAACAGTTGAGTGCTTAACCACTGAGCCACCAGGGCTCCTTCTACCTGGACTAGGAGAGATTAAGTATCTTCCTCAAGTGAGTGGCAGAGCAGGGATAGGAATGTAAGACTCTCCGACTAGAGAGTCCCTGCCTGTGTCCCAGGGTTAGCTTTGGTCTCTGTACTTGTGGTTATACCACGATGAGGCATTCGTAGGATTTAAGTGTGTCTGCCTGGGTGGTATGAGTTGGAATCGAATCGAGGGCACTGGGTTTTGGGGCCTGGGTGGTACAAATGGTTAAGCACTTGATTATTGGAAGATTGGCCGTTCAAATCCAACCAGAGGCACCTTGGAAGAATGGACAGCTGATCTGCTTCTGAAAGGTCACAGCCTTGAAAATGCTGTGGAGCACAGCTCTGCCTTACACACATGGGGTCATCAGGAGTCAGAATCGACTTGATGGTAACTGATTTGGTTTTCTGGTGGTTCAGTAATACGGTGACAGTGTACTCTGGCGATCATATGGCCAGGGCTTTATGGGAAGAGGTGGTAACCTTAACTATGTTGAAGTGAGACATGCTAGCCTTTATCTCAATAGCCAGGGCCATGATCAGAGCCTGAACAAGGATGAAGATAAAGGTGCCTAGAGGAGTGAATTGATTTAAGATATGGTTATAATGCAAACAAACCCTGGTGGCATAGTGGTTAAGTGCTATGGCTGCTAACGAAAGGGTCGGCAGTTCGGATCCACCAGGCGTTTCTTGGAAACTCTGTGGGGCAGTTCTACTCTGTCCTATAGGGTCGCTATGAGTCGGAATCAACGTGGTGGCACTGGGTTTTTTTTTGTTTTTTTTGGTTTTATAATGCAAAAGATACCAGGTTTGGTGATTCACTGGATTTGAAAATTCAGGGGAGGGATACTGAATATTTCCCAGGCCATGGTCTTCTTGGAAAAATATAGATAGGAACTATGATTTAATTCAAAATGGCAGAGACTTGAAAGTATTCATATTTGGCCTTCTAGATTAGAGCAGTGTGCCTGAAGTTTCTTTAAACTCTTTTTTAGATGAAGGATCATGCTATCACAAGAGTAGGCCATGTGGTCTGATGGGCCGGGAGACTCTCATAGAATCCTACAGAAACAGGGCTAATTTATTTTTCTCCGATTTACTCTGTCACAATGCTTCCATTATTTGGAATCATACAGATTTGTATTAATGAGAAAGCAAAGTTTAGACCACTCTTTTCCAAGTGATCTATCTCTCTGAACTACAACAAAGGAAGAGATCAAGAAAGCGATAGTCTTTAGTCTAAATTTTGTAGTCAGTGAGGAGCATTTTTATTTGCTCTTGGCTTGCTTCTTCATAATTCTTCTGTTAGCAAAGAGTGAAAAACAATCTCTCAGGGTCCCAAACAGGAAGGGAAAAGTCATGATTGGATGTCATCCCTGTCAGTCATCTGGGTATAAAAGAGGAACAAAAGCAGTGAACCAAGTCAGGTTCATAGAACTTGACTGGACATAGAACTCTTTTTGTAGGTCTGAAGTGGGGATGGAGGACACAGTTTTCTTAGAGGATTACCTGGACCTCAACAGCAGGGCTACTACATAATATTATTTTAAGGAATACTAAATAGACATTACTTAATTTTTTTTTTTTAACTATATAACTTAGGTCTATATTTACGGTTGTGAACTTTTCACTCAATGCCTGATAAAAATAATCTACTAATTAAATTGAAAAAGACAGACTTATAGTCTATTTAGCAACATGAGACAGTACTAGAAAAGATGGACTAAAGGCAAAAAAAAAAGATGACTTAAGAACTGTCTAATAAAATGACCATTCAGAATGCAATGGAGAACATGATATCACCCAAAGAATATACTTCATTTTTTTTTTGCCATCTGAAGACTGAATAAATCCCACTTCTGCTATTTTATTAAGAGGTAACCAGGGCTGTGAGAACTATGTAAGTACCCTGTGTTATGTGTTTATGATGGAGTGTTTTATTCTATAAACTAAAGTAAGAGGTAAATAGGTTTGTATATTCTGCTTTTTCCATCATGTGAGCTAAAACAAGAGTTATGAAGTGGGTGTGATAATGAAAATGGAGTCTGAAGTGTCCTCAGGAGAAAACTGTGGAATCATCATATACAAACCAGAGCACTAGGTAGCATATCTCCCTACTTTACATATCTGTATAATGGTGAACTGAAAATGTTTATGAAAACCTCCTCCGTTTAAAAAACCAGGGTAAGAAAAGCCCATGGGAATAGAACTCTTTTACTGTATTGTTTTCACCAGTTTCCTATTTATAAAAATAATAAGACTAGTCTTAATTCTAGGAATGTAAGATTTTGTGATAAAGGAGGAAACGCCTTCACCTATTATTCTTCCATTTTGTTCAAAGAGTAGTTTTTTTTTTTTTTTTTTAATTGTACTTTAGATGAAGGTTTGCAGAACAAACTAGCTTCTCATTAAACAGTTAGGGCATGTATTGTTTTGTGATATTGGTTAACAACGCCACGACGTGTCAACACTCTCTCTTCTTGATCGTGGGTTCCCTATTACCAGCTTTCCTGTCCCATCCTGCCTTCCAGTTCTTGTCCTGGGCTGGTGTTACCCTTTAGTCTTGTTTTGTTTTATGGGCCTGTCTAATCTTTGGCTGAAGCGTAACCCTGAAGTGAATTCATTACTGAGCTAAAAGGGTGCCCAGTGTCTATCAGGCCAGTAAGTCTGCTCTTATTTTGTGAGTTAGAATTTTGTTCTATGTTTTTCTCCAGCTCTGTCCGGGACCCTCTATTGTGGTCCCTGTCAGAGCAGTCGGAAACCCTGCTGGTATAGTGGTTAAGTGCTACGACTGCTAACCAAAGGGTCGACAGTTCGAATCCACCAGGCACTCCTTGGAAACTCTATGGAGCAGTTCTACTCTGTCCTATAGGGTTGCTATGAGTCGGAATTGACTCAACAGCACTGGGTGGGTCTGGTCAGAGCAGTCAGTGGTGGTAGCTGGGCACCATCTAGTTGTACTGAACTCAGTCTGGTGGGGTCCATGGTAGTTGTGGTCCATTAGTCCTTTGGACTAATCTTTCCATTGTATCTTTAGTTTTCTTCATTCTCCCTTGCTCCTAAAGGGGTGAGGCCAGTGGAGTATCTTAGATAGCTGCTCACAGGCTTTAAAGACCCTGTATGCTACTCAACAAAGTAGAATGTAGGACATTTTCTTCATAAGCTTTATAAACTATGAGCTAGATGTTTCCCAAGACCATGGTCCCCATAGTCCTCAGCGCAGGAATTCAGTCCCTCAGGGAGTTTGGATGTGTCAATGAAGCTTCCATGACCTTGCCTTGTATCAGCTGTGCTGGCTTCTCTAGTATTGTGTACTGCCTTACCCTTCATTAAAGTTACCACTTACCTATTGTCTATTTAGTGTCTTTCCATCCCTGTCCCTCCTCTCCTTTGCAACCATCAAAGATTGTTTGTGTGTGTGTAAACATTTTCATGAGTTTTTACAGTAATGGTCTCATGCAATATTTGTCCTTTTGTGATTTACTTAATTCACTCAGCATAATGCTGTCCAGATCAATCCATGTTATGAGATTCTTTGCAGATTCATCATTGTTCTTTATCATTGAGTAATATTCCATTGTGTATATGTTCTATAGTTTGTTTATCCGTTCATCTGTTGATGGGCATCTAGGTTGTTTCCATCTTTTTGCTATTGTAAATGATGCTACAATGAACATGGATGTGCATATGTCTTTTGGTGTGATGACTCTTATTTTTCTAGCGTATATTCCTAGGAGTGGGATTGCTGGATCATATGGCATTTCTATTTCTAGATTTCTAAGGAAGCACCATATTGTTTTCCAAAATGGTTGTATCATTTTGCATTCCCACCAGTAGTGCACAAGAGTTCTGATCTCCTCGCTGCCTCTCCAACGTTTGTTATTTTTTGATTTGTGCCAGTAATGCAGGGGTGAGATGGCATCTCATTGTGGTTTTTATTTGCCTTTCTCTAATGGCTAGTGATTGTGAGCATTTCCTCACGTGTCTGTTAGCTGCTTTAATGTCTTCTTTGGTGAAGTGTCTATTCATTTCCTTTGCCCATTTTTTAATTGAATTATTTGTCTTTTGGTTGTAGAGGTGTTGGATTTACTGTAGGTCTTAGAGATTAGACTTCAGGGGATTTTTAATAGCCAAATTTTTTATCCAGTCTGTAGGTTCTATTTTTACTCTTTTGCTGAAGTCTTTTAATGCACATAAGTGTTTAATTTTTAAAAGATTCCAGTTATCTACCTTATCATCTAGAGTTTGTGTGTTGTTAGTTATGGTTTTTATCCTATTAATGCTGTGTATTAGGGCTCTAGCGTTGATCTTATGTTTTCTTCTATGATCTTTATAGTTTTTGGCTTTGTATTTAGGTCTTTGATCTGTTTTAAATTAGTTTTTGTATATGGTGTGAGGTATGAGTCCTGTTTCATTTTTTTGCAGATGGACATACAGTTTTGACAGCACCATTTGTTAAAAAGATTGTCTTTTTCCCATTCCATGGACTTTGGCCCTTGTCAAAGGAAAGGTGAACATACATGAATGGATTTACATCTAGGTTCTCAATTCTGTTCCATTGGTCAGTGTATCTGTCATTGCACCAGCACCAGGCTGTTTTGACTACCGTAGCCGTACAGCAGGTCCTGAGGTCAGGTAGTGCAAGCCCTCCTACTTTATTCTTCTTCTTCAATAGTGCTTTACTTATCCAGGGCCTCTTCCCTTTCCATGCAAAGTTAATGATAAGTTTTTCCATTTCTTTAAAGAATGTTGTGGGTATTTAGATCAGAATTACATTGTATTTGTAGATTGCTTTTGGCAGAATTGTCATTTTCACAATATCGAGTCTACCTATCCATTAGCATGGTGTATTTTTCCATTTATGTAGACGTATTTTGGTTTCTTGCAGTAGTGTTTCATAGTTTTCCTTGTATAGGTCCTTTACATCTCTATATATTCCTAAGTATTTTATTTTTTTAAGGGCTATAATAAATGTCATTGTTTTCCTGATTTCCCTTTCATCGTTCTCTACATTGGTGTATAGGAATCCCAATGTTTTTTTTTATGTTTATCTTGTATCATGCTACTCTACTGAATCTTTCTATCAGTTCCAGTAGTTTTCTCATGCAATCTTTTGGGTTTTCTATGTATCATATCATATCCTCTGCAAATAGGGAGAGTTTTACTTCTTCATTACCAATTTGGATGCCCTTTATTTCTTTTGTGTGTGTGTGTGTGTGTGTGTTATGGCTCTAGCTATGACTTCCAGCACAATGTTAAATAGGAGTAGTAATAAAAGGCATCCTTGCCTTGTTCCTGTTCTCAAGGGGAATGTTTTCAGCCTCTCTCCATTAAGAATGATTTTGGAGAGGTCTAAGAATTCCATAACTCAAAATAAAAACCAAGAAAAATATAACAACTCAGCAAACATAAATTCAAGTACTATGAAAATAAGGAACACACAATTTACAAAGAAAAACATCTCAGCACAAAAATGCAAGTGGAAAAATGAAATTGTCAACAACACACACAAAAAGGCATCAAAATGACAGCATTAAACACATACTTATCTATAACTATGCTGAATGTAATTGGACTAAATGCACCAATAAAGAGACAGAGAGTCTCAGACTGGATAAAGAAACATGATCCATCTATATGCTGCCTACAAGAGACACACCTTAGACTTACAGACACAAACAAACTAAAACTCAAAGGATGGAAAAAAATAAATCAAGCAAACACCAATTAAAAAAGAGCAGGAGTAGCAATATTAATTTCTGACAAAATAGACTTTAAAGTTAAATCCACCACAAAGGATAAAGAAGGACACTACATAATGATTAAAGAGACAATTTATCAGGAAGATACAACCATATTAAATATTTATGCACCCAATGACAGGGCTGCAAGATACATAAAACAAACTTTAACAGAATTGAAAAGTGAGATAGACACCTCCACAATTATAGTAGGAGACTTCAACACACCACTTTCGGAGAAGGATAAGACTTCCCATAAGAAGCTCAATAGAGAGACGGAAGACCTAATTGCTACAATCAATCAACTTGACCTCATAGACTTATACAGAACACTCCACCCAACAGCTGCAAAATATACTTTTTTTTCTAGTGCACATGGAACATTCTCTAGAATAGATCACATAAATAAAAAAAAAGAATAGATCACATATTACGTCATAAAACAAACCTTTGCAGAATCCGAAACATCGAAATATTACAAAGCATCTTCTCAGAGCACAAGGCCATAAAAGTGGAAATCAATAGCAGAAAAATTAAGGAAAAGAAATCAATACTTGGAAAGTGAACAATACCCTGCTTAAAAAAGACTGGGTTATAGAAGACATTAAGGAGGGAATAAAGAAATTCATAGAATGCAATGAGAATGAAAACACTTCCCATTAAAACCTCTGGGACACAGCAAAAGCAGTGCTCAGAGGTCAATTTATATCAATAAATGCACACATACATAAAGAAGAAAGAGCCAAAATCAGAGAACTGTCCCTACGACTTGAACAAATAGAAAGCGAGCAACAAAAGAATCTATCAGGCACCAGAAGAAAACAAATAATAAAAATTAGAGCTGAACTAAATGAATTAAGAACAGAAAAACAATTGAAAGATTAACAAAGCCAAAAGCTGGTTCTTTGAAAAAATTAACAAAACTGATAAACCATTGGCTAGACTGACTAAAGAAATACAGGAAAGGAAACAAATAACCCGAATAAGAAACGAGATGGGCCGTATCACAACAGACCCAACTGAAATTAAAAGAATCATATCAGATTATTAAGAAAAATTGTACTCTAACAAATTTGCAAACCTAGAAGAAATGGATGAATTCCTAGAAAAACACTACCTAACTAAACTAACACAATCAGAAGTAGAACAAATAAATAGACCCATAACAAAAAAAGAGATTGAAAAGGTAATCAAAAAACTCCCAACGAAAAAAAGCCCTGTCCTGGACAGCTTCACTGCAGAGTTCTACCAAACTTTCAGAGAATAGTTAACACCGCTACTACGAAAGCTATTCCAAAGCATAGAAAAAGACAGAATACTACCTAACTGAAGCCAGCATATCCCTGATACCAAAACCAGGTAAAGACACCACAAAAAAATAAAATTACAGACCTATATCCCTCATGAACATAGATGCGAAAATCCTCAACAAAATTCTGGCCAATAGAATTCAACAGCATATCAAAATATAATCCACCATGACCAAGTGTGATTTATACCAGGTATGCAAGGCTGGTTTAATATTAGAAAAACCATTAATGTAATCCACCATATAAATAAAACAAAAGACAAGAACCACATGATCTTATCAATTGATGCAGAAAAGGCATTTGACAAAGTCCAACACCCATTCATGATAAAAACTCTCTCCAAAATTGGAATTGAAGGAAAATTTCTCAGCATTATAAAGGGCATCTATACAAAGCCAACAGCCAACATCATTCTAAATGGAGAGAGCCTGAAAGCATTTCCCTTGAGAACGGGAACCAGACAAGGATGCCCTTTATCACCGCTCTTATTCAACATTGTGCTAGAGGTCCTAGCCAGAGCAATTAGGCTAGACAAAGAAATAAAAGGCATTCGGATTGGCAAGGAAGAAGTAAAATTATCTCTATTTGCAGATGACATGATCTTATACATAGAAAACCCTAAGGAATCCTCCAGAAAACTACTGAAACTAACAGAAGAGTTTGGCAGAGTCTCAGGTTGCAAGATAAACATACAAAAGTCACTTGGATTCCTCTACATGAACAAAAAGAACATCGAAGAGGAAATCACCAAATCAATACCATTCACAGTAGCCCCCAGGAAGATAAAATACTTAGGAATAAATCTTACCAAACATGTAAAAGACCTATACAAAGAAAACTACAAAGTACTAGTGCAAGAAACTAAAAGGGACCTACATAAGTGGAAAAACATACCTTGCTCATGGATAGGTAGACTTAACATAGTAAAAACGTCTATTCTACCAAAAGCCATCTATACATACAATGCACTTCCAATCCAAATTCCAATGACATTTTTTAATGTGGTGGAGAAACAAATCACCAACTTCATATGGAAGGGAAAGAAGCCCTGGATAAGTAAAGCATTACTGAAAAAGAAGAAGAAAGTGGGAGGCCACACTCTACCTGATTTTAGAACCTATTGTACAACCACAGTAGTCAAAACAGCCTGGTACTGGTACAACAACAGGCACATAGATCAATGGAACAGAATTGAGAACCCAGATATAAATTCATCCACGTATGAGCAGCTGATATTTGACAAAGGCCCAGTGTCACTTAATTGGGGAAAAGATAGCCTTTTTAACAAATGGTGCTGGCAAAACTGGATATCCATTTGCAAAAAAATGAAACAGGACCCATACCTCACATCATGCACAAAAACTAACTCCAAATGGATCAAAGACCTAAACATAAAGACCAAAATGATAAAGATCATGGAAGAAAAAGTAGGGACAACATTAGGAGCCCTAACACAAAGCATAAACAGAATACAAAACATTACTAAAAATGATGAAGAGAAACCAGATAACTGGGAGCTGCTAAAAATCAAACACCTATGCTCATCTAAAGACTACACCAAAAGAGTAAAAAGACAACCTACAGATTGGGGAAAAATTTTCAGCTATGACATCTCTGACCAGCACCTGATCTCTAAAAAAACTCAACCACAAAAAGACAAATAGCCCAATCAAAAAGTGGGCAAAGGATATGAACACGCACTTCACTAAAGAAGAAATTCAGGCAGCTAACAGATACATGAGAAAATGCTCTCAATCATTAGCCATCAGAGAAGTGCAAATTAAAACCACGATGAGATTCCATCTCACTCCAACGAGGCTGACATTAATCCAAAACACACAAAATAATAAATGTTGGAGAGGCTGCGGAGAGATTGGAACTCTTATACACTGCTGGTGGGAATGTCAAATGGTACAACCACTTTGGAAATCTATCTGGCGTTTTCTTAAACAGTTAGAAATAGAACTACCATACAACCCAGAAATCCCACTCCTTGGAATATACCCTAGAGAAATAAGAGCCTTCACACGAACAGATATATGCACTCCCATGTTTATTGCAGCTATGTTTACAATAGCAAAAAGCTGGAAGCAACCAAGGTGTCCATCAATGGATGAATGGTTAAATAAATTGTGGTATATTCACACAATGGAATACTACGCATCGATGAAGAACAGTGAGGAATCTGTGAGACATTTCATAACATGGAGGAACCTGGAAGGCATTATGCTGAGTGAAATTAGTCAGATGCAAAAGGACAGATATTGTATAAGACCACTATTACAAGATCTTGAGAAATAGTATAAACTGAGAAGAACACATGCTTTTGTGGTTACGAGAGGCAGGAGGGAGGGAGGATGGGAAAGGGGCATCCACTAATTAGATAGTAGATAAGAAATACTTTAGTTGAAGGGAAGGACAATACTCAATACAGGGAAGGTCAGCTCAACTGGACTGGACCAAAAGCAAAGAAGTTTTGGGATAAACTGAATGCTTCGATGGGCAGCGGAGCAAGGGCGAGGTTTTGGGGACTATGGCTTAAGGGGACTGCTAAGTCAATTGGCAAAATAAATTCCATTATGAAAACATTCTGCATCCCACTTTGAAGTGTGGCGTCTGGGGTCCTAAATGCTAACAAGTGGCCATCTAAGATGCATCAATTGGTCTCAACCCACCTGGATCAAAGGAGAATGAAGAACACCAAGGTCACACAATAACTATGAGCCCAAGAGACAGAAAGGGCCACATGACCTAGATACTTGCATCATCCTGAGACCAGAAGAATTAGATGTGCCTGGCCATAACCGATGACTGCCCTGACAGGGAGCACAACAGAGAACCCCTCAGGGAGCAGGAGAACAGTGTGATGCAGATCCCAAATTCTTATAAAAAGACCAGACTTAATGGTCTGACTGAGACTAGAAGAATCCCGGTGGTCATGGTCCCCAAACCTTCTGTTGGCATAGGACAGGAACCATTCCCGAAGACAACTCATCGGACATGGAAGGGACTGGACAATGGGTTGGAGAGAGATGCTGATGAAGAGTGAGCCACTTGTATCAGGTGGACACTTGAGACTGTGTTGGCATCTCCTGTCTGGAGGGGAGATGGGAGGGTAAAGAGGGTTAGCAACTGGCAAAATGGTCATGAAAGGAGAGACTGGAAGAAGGGAGTGGACTGACTCATTAGAGGGAGACTAAATGGGAGTATGTAGTAAGGTGTATATAAGCTTGTATGTGACAGACTGGATTTGTAAACTTTCACTTAAAGCAGAATAAAAATTATTTTAAAAAAAGAATGATTTTGGCTGTTGGTTTTGTATATAAAAAAATTTAGATGTCTTTTATTATGTTGAGAAATACCGTTTCTATACTTATTTGTTGAGAGTTATCAGGAATGGGCGTTGGACTTCACTGAATCCCTTTTCTGCACTGATTGAGATGATCATGTGATTCTTTTCTTTCCTTTTATTTATGTAGTGGATTACATTGATTGTTTTTCTAGTGTCCAACCATTTTTGCATATCTGATATGAATTCTACTTGATTGTGCTGTATTATTTCTTTGATCAGCATCATAAAAAAAAATTTTTGTGTGATGCTGGATTCTATTGTCTAGGAGTTTGTTGAGAATTTTTGCCTCTATATTCATGAGAGATATTGGTCTGTAATTTTTTTTTTTTTTTTTTTTTGGTAGTGTCTTTGCCTGGTTTTGGTATCAGGGTTATGCTGGCTTTACCGAATGAATTCAGAAGTATCACTTCCTTTTCTATGTTCTGAATTAGTTTGAGGAGTACTGGTGTAAGCTCTTCTCAGAATTTTTGGTAGAATTCTCCAGCGAAGCCCTCTGGACCAGGGCTTTTTTTTTGTTTGGAGTTTTTTTCAAACACCTCTTCAATCTCTTCTCTTGTTATGTGTCTGTTCAGATTTTCAACATCACTTTGTATTAGTTTGGGTAGGTAGTCTATTTCTAGAAATTTGTCCATTTCCTCTGGGTTTTCAAATTTGTTGGAGTGTATTTCTTCATAGTACTCTGTTATGGTCCTTTCTATTTCAGTTGAATCTGTTGTAATTTCCCCCATTTCAATTCTTTTTTAGGTTTTTTTTTTTTTCTCTTCTGTTTTTCATTTGTCAGTTTGGCCAGTAGTTTGTTGATTTTATTGATCCTTTCAAAGAACCAGCTTTTGGTTTTGTTGATTCTATTTTTTTCTGGTCTCTATTTCATTTATTTCTGCTCTGATCTTTATTATTTCTTTTCTTCTGGTGGCTGTGGGCTTCTTTTGCTCTTCTCTTTCTATTTGTTTGAGTTCTATAGCTAATGTTTTGATTTTGTCTCCTGTTTTTTTGATGTGTGCATCTATTGCTACAAATTGACCTCTGAGGACTGACTGCTGTGTCCCAAAGGTTTTGGTATGATGAGTTTTCATTCTTGTTTGATTTTAAGAATGTTTTGATTCCATCTCTGAATTCTTCTATTATTCAGTGTTTTTTTTTTTTTTTTTTAAGCAGGGTGTTACTCATTTTCCATGTAATTGATTTTTTTTTTTCCCTTGCTTTTCCTCTTGCTAATTTCTACTTCAATGGCGTTGCGGTCAGAGAAGATACTTTGTATTATCTCAGTGTTTTGGATTTTGTTGAAGGTTGCTCTGTGGCCTAAGATGTGGTCTATTCTGGAGAGTGTTCCATGTGCATTGGAAAAGAATGTGTACTTTGCAGCTGTTGGGTGGAGTGTTCTGTATATGAATATATATCTATGAGGTCAAGTGGCTAATTGTGCCCTTTAGATGTTCTGTTTCTTTGTTAAGATTCTTTCTAGATGTTCCATCCATTATGGAGAGTGGTGTGTTGACGTCTCCAATTATTGTGGGAATACCAATTTCTCTTTTCAGTGCTGTTAGAATTTATTTCATTTATTTTGGAGCCCTTCCATTGGGTGCATAGATATTTATTATGGTTATGTCTTCATGATGGATGGTTCTTTAATCATTATACAGTGCCCTTCTTTGTCTCTTATGGTGGATTTCTTTTTTTGAGTCTTTTTTATTTGAGGTTAGTATTGCCACTCCTGCTCCTTTTTGGTAGCTGTTTTCTTGATATATTTTTCCATCCTTTGATTTTTAATAAATTTAGGTCTTTTTTTCTAAGGTGTGTCTCTTGTAGACGGAATATTGATGAATCCTGTTTTTTTTTTTTTTAATCCATTCTGTCACTCTCTGTCTCTTTATGGGTACATTTAGTCCATTTATGTTCATTGTAATTATTGATAGGTGTGAGTTTATTGCTGTCATTTTGTAGTGTTTTTTTGTGGTGTAGATGTTTTCTTTGAACCTTTTACTCTTCTGTGCTGAATTCTCTTTGTGGATTTTTTTCATTTCTTTTGTTTTTGTAGATTTTGTTTTTTTCTGAGATTTTATGTTTTTCCTCTTTATTTTATGAGTAGATTTGTTAAGTTTCTTTGAGTTATCTTGAAATTTACCCATATCTTTGTAGGTTTGAACCAGTCTATTATTACATGGTATTGCCTTGTTTTCCTCTCCATTAAAAATTCTATACCTACACTGTTTATTCCCTCTTTTATTGTTCTGATGTAGCTGTCATTTATAGGTTAACCTCTCTGGTTCCCTGTTGTAAATCTGTTGGTTTTCAATAGTCCTTGGGAGTTCATTTCCTGTATTGGTATCTGGCTGGTGCAATCTTGTATCCTAGATTCAAACTGTGGTCTAATGTTGTTTGCTCTCAGCCTGAAGGATACCCTTTAAAAATTCTTGTAATTTTGGTTTGGTTTTTACATATTTCCTTAATTTCTGTTTATCTGGAAATGTCCTAATTTCACCATGATATTTGAACGAAAGTTTTGCAGGATATATTATTCTTGGTTGGCAATCTTTTTTTCTTTCAAAGTTTTATATGTACCTTCCCTTTGCCTTCTTGCCTGCATGGTTTCTGCTGAGTCGTCAGAGCTTAGTCTTACTGTCTGTTCTGTATGTTACTTTTTTTAATTTTCTCAAGCTTCTCTCAGGATTCTTTCTTTGTCTTTGGTTTTAGGAGTGTGATTATGATATGCTTTGGTAATTTTCTTTTAGTGTCTATCCTATATGAGGTTGGTTGAGCTTCTCGTATGGTCAGCTTTTCATCTCTCATTAGTGAAGTTTTCTGTCAGCAATTCTTCAATGATCTCCTCTGTGTTTTCCCTTTTCTCCCCCTGTTCTGGAGCTCCAATCACTCACAAATTTTTGCTTTCAATTGTATCCCACATAATTCTCAGAGTTTCTTTGTTATTTTTTTCTGATTTTTCCCCTCAAATACAGTTGTATCCAAGTGTTTGTCTTCAATTTCACTGATCCTGTCTTTCATTGCTTCAAACCTCCTCCTCAGCCTTCCTATAACACTGTCCATTTCTGAAATATTGTTATCTTTTGGTTTTCTAATTGTTGTTTTTGTATTATTTCTAGTCATCAGTGTATTTTAATCTGCACTATTTTCCTGAATTCTTCAATTTTTTATCTGTATTTTTGATGAGTTTTTCTGACTTTTCCATGAATTTTTTGATTTTTTCCTCTTTTTTGTTTGCTTTTTGCTTCAACTCTTGGGCAGCTCTGAATATTAGAGATTTGAATTCTCTAGTAGGTAATTCTAGTGCCTTTTCTTCTACTGGAAAATCACCTGATGTTTTATTTTGGATGCCTACTGCAACTATCCTGTCCTTTTTT
Organism: Loxodonta africana; assembly: GCF_030014295.1. Lineage (NCBI taxonomy): Eukaryota > Metazoa > Chordata > Mammalia > Proboscidea > Elephantidae > Loxodonta > Loxodonta africana. Next base: position 31,509,501 of record NC_087356.1, read on the forward strand.
TTTTTTTTTAATATGTTTTGATATTGCCAGCTGTCTTTGGAACATTCAGTAGCTATTTTCTTCATTTATTGATTGTAGATTTGTTTGTTTCATCCTGCTTTTTTGTTTTATTTGGTTATATCTGAGGAGGTGGGCTGTACCTTCAGAGTTGTTTGCTCATTTATGGGTACCATGTTTTTCACTTCCATGTTCAATGGGCAGGGCCAATTGCTCAGCTATGGTGTAGCAGGGCAGGTCCAGCTGGAAGGGAAGGGCTGGGATGGGCTGTTTGTGGCACATACTAGGGCCAATAGGATGGGCTGAGAGTCAGTGCAGAGCAGATTCTGGTAGGCTGTACCCATGCTTCTCGGAGGGGAGGGTGTGATGTTCAGCATATGGTACAGGTATTCAGGGAGGAGGGGGGAGGTTGTGATGTGTGGAGCTACAATGGTCATGGGAAAGAAGAGAGAGAGGAGAGAGAAACAGGAGCCAAAAAGACAACAACAAAAAAAATGCTGACGGAACTTGCCATTGGAGTGGAGAGAAAAGAAACCGAGAAATGGAGAAACACAAAAAGGAAAAAAGAAAAAGAGAAAAAAAAAAAAAAAACGAATAAACAAAAATCAAAAAGAAAAGAAAGAAAGAATTGCCCCTGGGATCCCACCAGTGACCAAAGAAGTGTCTCCCAGGCCTCGGGGCACAGTCCACCCAGAAGGGGTGGAGAAGGCATACATTGGCAGGTATTCAGGAGACAGTAAAGGATGAAAAACAGAGATGTGAAACTGAGAAATGAAGATAAACAAAAAGGAAAAGAGAAAAGAAAAAGAAATAATAAATAATAAAAAAAGAAAGGCCCCCGGGGAACTCACTGGCATGGCTGCACAGAACAGTAAAGTGGCTCACAAGCTGCACAGTACAGCCCAGCTAGAAGTGGCAGAAATGGCACTGGCACATAGCACCAGGTATTCAGAAGACGGGAAAAGAAAGTAATTGGAGAGAAACAAGAAACTGAGAAATGAAGAAGGACAAAAAGGAAAAAACAAAAAGAAAAAAATAAAAAAAAAGGAAAGAAAAGCCCCCAGGAATCCCACTGGTGCAGCTGTGCAGACCAGGGAAGTGGCTCCTGAGCCATACGGTACAGCCTGGCTAGAAGGGGCTCCCAAGCTGCGAAAAGAAAAAGAAAACAAACAAACAAAACAAAAAAAGGCCCTGAGGATTCCACCAGCATGGCTGAGTGGACCGGGGAAACAGTTCTCCAGCCAAGTGGCCTTTTACAGCCTGTTAAGAAGAAGCAAATATGGGACATGGAGCCAGGTGTTCAAGAGAAAGGAGGGGGAGGAAGTAATAGGCAGGGAAGAAACCAAAAGAAGTGCAGAAAAGCAACACCAGCAACAAAAAAAGGGAACCGAGGCAGCTGGCTGCTGTGGGTGGGGCCGAGAGACTGCGGCTGGTGGGAAGCGGCAGAGGCTAAGCAGTGGGAAGAAGAGTGGGGTGTGGGAAAGTGTATATCACTGGTTATCAGGTGCTCTGTCTCCTGCTGGGAGCTCTGTGAAGCTGCTTTCCCATACTCCCTGTCCACAAATCTCCGACAGGAGTCCAAGATGGTGAATCTGTACCGCATTAGGTGATAGGGTACCTCCACTTGTATCTCTCCTTGCTCTCTGTTGTCTGTCAGTTTCTTATTTCATTCAGTGCTTGTCTGAGTTCTTTATCTCTTCATTTGATACTTAGGGTTCCAGGATTAACATATATCCCTGTTTTACCTAGTTTTTTAGGTCTTTGCTGTGGAGGGATGAAGTGGTGCTTCTGTGTATAGTGCCATGTTGGCTCTGCCTCTCAAATAGTAGTTTTGTTTATTTTTTAATATCTTAATAATCTTTTTAAGTGCTCATATTTACACTCCAGTTTTCTATCATTCCAAGGATATCTGAGAAAGATATTTTTGTACTGTTTTTGGATGGAAAAACTGAGCTGTAGGAAAAAAATACAATGTCTTGCTCCAAATATATATGTATATTTAATTAGGACTAACTGAATGGTGAAAATGGTTAAATGCTCAACTACTACCTGAAAGATTGGTGGTTCATACTCACCCAGAGGTATCTCAGAAGACAGTACCAGCAATCTGCATCCAAAAGGTCATAGTCTTAAAACTCTATTGAGCAGTTCTCATGTGCACACATGGGGTCACCATGAGTCTAAATTGACTTGACAGGCAATTAACAATAACAACTTATATTTTTATTGTTGCATATGGTATAGATGTATCAAAAATCACAATTTGAACATTTAGATTGTTTTCAGTTTCTCACTAAATGCTGAAGTATAAATTTTTAAGAACAAATAATCTTAGAAGCTGGAATATATGAAGAAGAATGTGGCATGAGGAGGGGAGGAAGACTCATGAAAAACCTGTAATATGCAGATGACACAACGTTGCTTGCTGAAAGTGTAGAGGACTTGAAGCACTTACTGATGAAGGTAAAAGACTGTGGCCTTTGGTATGGATTACACCTGAATGTGAAGAAAATGAAAATCTTCACAACTGGACCTATAAACAACATCATGGTAAATGGTGAAGAAATTGATGTTGTCAAGGATTTCATTCTGCTTGGATCAACAATCAAGGACCATGGAAGCAGCAGTAAAGAAAGTGAAAGCTTTGCATTGGGCAAATCTGCAGCAAAAGACCTCTTTAAAATCTTAAGGAGCTGTGATGTTACTTTGATGAATAAGGTGCACCTGACCTAAGCCATGGTATTTTCAACTGCCTCGTAGTCATATGGCAGCTGGATACTGAAAAAGAAGAGAGAAAAAGAATTGACATATTTGAATTGCAGTGCTGATGAAGAAGATCAAATATACCATGGACTGCTGGAAGAATGAACAAATCTGTCTGAGAGGAAATACAGCCAGAATGCTCCTTAGAAGTGATAATGGCAAGACTTTGTCTCGCTTACTTTGGATGCATTATCAGGAAGGACCATTCCCTGGAGAACATCATGCTTGGTAAAGTAGAATGTGAGGGAAAACGAGGGAGACTATTAACGAGATGGATTGACACAGTGGCTGCAACAATGGACTCAAACATAGGAGCGATTGTGAGGATGGCCCAGGACTGGACAACATATTGTTGTGTTATACGTAAGGTTGCTATGAGCTGGATATGACCAGAGGGCACTTAATGACAGTAGTGAATATTTCTGAGGCTTTTTTCTTGGTCCCATTTGATGTCTTTCTAGAAGAATTTCTGAAAAAAAAAAAAAAAGCCTTTCTACAATAGTTTGAATACAGATCTATTAAAATGTTTACATTATTTGTAATATATATATCCATGTCTGGCTCTGTCCCTAGGTTGTGGTTTTACTATTTTCACCTTTGCATAGTTTTTTTTTTTGGTCTTTGTTCAGACACTGCACAGTACCAGAAATATGGTGGATGTTCAATAACTGTTCACTGAATGGTAATTAATATTTATTCCTACTTGAGAGTATCATTATGCTAGCTCTTGAAAAAAGAAATCAATCTACCTTCTTTCTACCTTTGTGGACAAGAAATGCCAAATTTTCTCAATTCTAAGTTGTTTTGTTAAATATTATAAATGCTAAATATGAAAGCAGAGATTTTTGGCTAATAGAAGTGGTAATCAAATGAGTTATGTTTATAGAAAGCATTCCACACAATATCTTACTCTCATCACTATAATTAAGATCACATCATTACTTCTATTCAAATTTTCCATTCTCTTTGCCCTCATGGCTTTTCACTTTTTGAAATAAATATTTCCTCCAGCTAGATATTTGAAAAATAATTCATTTGTTGCCAAGATTTAGCTTTGAAGTGTTTTAAAACTAATTAAACAGTTAAAGATGTAATTTTTTTTTCACTTTAGAAGCAAAAATAAAGAAAAAGAAAAAAAACAAAAACGAGACTCAGTAGCTTGACACATACAGAAGAAAAAGAATTGAATGCCTTGGATTACTTTGCTATGAGTCCAATATTTACCTATACTTCCAGAATTATCTTTGGCTACATTGAAATCCCCCCCCCAAGAGATGAATCTATTAGCATTTTTATTGTCATATTTTTCAATTGCCAGTGCTTCAAACTTAAGCACTAAGAATTATCTGAATATTTTTATCATACTAATTGTCCCCTTTAAATATTCCTGAGTGGTGCGAATGGTTTGTTCTCCATTACTAACCTAAAGGTTGATGGTTCAAACCCACCCAGTGGCACTGCAGAAGAAAGGCCTGCAATCTGCTCTCACAAAGATTACAGCCAAAAAAGAATTGTATGGAGAGAAGTTCTACTCTGTAACACATGAGGCCGTCATGAGTCAGAATTGACTCGACAGAAATGGGTCATTTTGTGTGTGTGTTTTGTTTTGCTTTTATTAAGAAAAAACTTATTCACATTGAAATGCATGAGTCTTATGTGATAAGTTTTGACAAAAACATGCACCTATGTAACTGATGTTCCAATCAAGATACAGAACATTTTAATCACTCCAAAAAGTTTCCCCCTACCTGTTTTTGGATAATCTTTTTTCCACTACCCTAAGGCAGAGGTATTTGATTTCTTTAACTATAAAATGTGTATATATATATATTTCCAATTTAGGATTTCAAATAAATGAGATCATACAGTATATATTATTTTGTGTCTGTATTCTTTTGCTTAACATAATGTTTTTGATATTTATCTTTGTTGTTACATATATTATTAATTCTTTCTTTTGATGGATATGTATAGTCAATTGTTTTCTCCTATTGCTGAGTATATACTACAATTTATTTATCCATTCTCCTCTTAATGATCATTCGGGCTGCTTCCAGTTTTTTGGCCATTATGAATAAGGTTACAATAAATATTCTTTTTTAAGTTCTGTTTGTAGACATATGTTTTTATTTGTCTTTCCTATAAACCTGGGGTAAGAATTGCTGGTCATAGAATAAATGTGTTTATAAGAAACTGCCAAAGAGTTTTCCAATGTGGTTGTACCATTTTATACTTCTTGCAGCAAAGTACAGGAGTTTCAGTTGCTCCATAATCCGGTCATCATTTGATATTATCAGCCTTAAAAAAAATCTTAGCCGTTTTACTGATTGTGAGCTGTTATTTTGTTTCAGTTTTAATTTGTATTTTCCTGATAACTGATGATGCTGAGTATCTTTTCATGTGCTTCTTGGCCATCCAAATATCTTCTTTTTTGGAAGTGTATTTTCAAGTCTTTTGTCTATCCTTTAATTGGTTTATTTTTCTTCATAAGAGTTTAATATATATTGTGGAGACAAGATAAATCAAATACATAAATACATACACACATATATATGCATGTATGTATTACAAATCTTTTCTCTCAGTCTGTGTATTAATTTTCTTAACATTATCTTTGAGGAACAGAGTATTATAATTTTTATGAAATCCAATTTACTATTCTTTTCTATAGTTAGTATGATTTACATCCTCTTTAAGAAAATTCTATCTACTTCAAGGTCAGAAAGTCATTCTCCCAATATTTTCTTCTAGAAGCATTATGGTTCTGGGTTTTTATTATGTTTGTAATTCATATTAAATTATTTCCTGTGTATGAGGAAAGGTCTGAGTTGAGACTTATTATTTCACTATATGGTTGCCCAGTTGCTACATTATTTGTTAAAAGTACTGTTTTTTCGCTGTTACATTCCCTTGGTGCCTTTGTTGAAAATCAGTTGAAGATTTATAATAAATCTTGAATTCAGATGGTATGGATTCTTCAACTATGTTTCACTTTCTAAAGATTAGCTTTCTGTATTCTTTGGATTTCCATATAAATTTTAGAATAAGCTTGTCTTTTACTAAGAAAAAAAAAACCTGCTGGAATTTTGAGAGTGATTGCATTGAGCCTATATATCAATTTAGGGATAACAGACGTTTTAACAATACTGAGTCTTCCAATCCATGAGCACGGTTTTAGGTGTTCTTCAGTTTCTCTCAACCATATTTTTTCATTTTCAGCATAGAAATTTCACATATATTTTGTTAGACTTATTTCTGGGATGTGATGTTTTTGATGCTATTATATGGAGACTTATTTTTTAAAATTCATGTTCCAATTGTTTTGTTGCTTTATATGGAAACCCCACTGATTTTATATATTGACATTGTATCCTGTGGTCTTGCTAAATCCACATATCAGTTCTAATAATTTTTTTGCAGATTTCTTAGGGTTTTCTATGCAAATGATCATGTTACTTGCAAATAATGACAGTTTTATTTCTTCTTTTTCAATCTTTATACCTTGTGGTTTTTTTTTTTTTTCTCATATTTATTGAGCTGCGTAGAGCTTTCAGAACAATGTTTACCAGAATTTGTGAGAGTGGACATAACTGGCTTTGTTCCTAATATTAATAAAAAAAAGTCTTCAGTCACTATCAAATATGATATTAGTTATAGGGTTTTTATTGATGCCTCCAAAGATGTCAAGAAAATTTCCTTAAAATTCTAGTTGACTGAGATCCTTTATCATTAACTGAAATTTTCATATGGTTTTTCTGTTTTTATTTCTTTATTTTATTCCAAAATACCCCAACACTGAACAATCTTGGGTATCACTTTTCCACTCAGCCCCTTAGCACCCGTTTCTATTACACCCTGTGCAGTCTTGCCCTCCAAATATCCAGCCCAGCCCCTAGCTAAGTAACTGCAGTGAATACCCACACATCCTTCTGTCCCTACTCCCACGGCTCTTTCTCTTCAGTGTCCTGCCTAGCAAACTTCAGCCCCTGCAGTATCTTGGAATGCTCTGGGAGACTCTGGCTCTGCCAGGGCCTGTGGCAGTAAAATGCCCTTAAGCCAAAGGCTGGAGCAATCTTGGAGTTTACTTTGTGTTTTCTTTCTCTCCGGGATCACAGTCCTGTCAAGAATATGACTCTTAGTGCAAGGGAAGATGGTATAGAAGAACAAGTGGCTCCACAGATCAAAAGACACATGTTGAAAAATTCAATGTTCAGTTGACTTTTTATAGCATGAAGCACCCAGTTAGGAGCGTGTTAAGTTTATGGAAGTTGAACTTGATCATCTCTGTGCTATCTAGTAACTTTAAAATTGGTGATTTTAATGGTACATGGTTTATGTCAGTGATGTTACTATTATGGAAACAGATCAGTGTACGAAAAATTGTTACTGGTTTTGGAACCACATAAACATGATTCTAAGGAATTGAATATATAAATTATACTTTGAATTTTAATTTCTTCGTCTGTTCAATGAAGGCATCTTTACCTTTCAAGACTGATGCAAGTATTCAATAATGTTTATAAAACACTCAGCATCATACTTTGCCTAGAAGTTAGCATGAATCATTGGATGATGATGATAATGATAATAATAATAAACACTGTTGTAGCGTTGATTCTGACTCATGGCAACCCTATAGGACAGAGTAGAGCTGTCCCATAGGGTTTTCGAGGCTATAAATCTTTACAGAAGCAGACTGCCACGTCTTTCTCCCACAGAGTGGTTGGTGGATTCAAGCCATCCACCTTTTAGTAGCCGAGAGCTTTAACCGTTACGTCACCAGGGCTCCTTCAATGATGGTGATGATGGTGAAATATAAATGTTTTACCTATAAGTTAAAAAGCAGTGAGCTTTCTGGGAGTATTTGCTCTAAGGAGGGTTCAGTAACTTATTTCCAGTTTTCCTGGCACTGCATAAACAGGCTGGTAAAAATGAGATCCATGGAAATCTGTTTAACTCTGCTCCTGGGCTAGTCAATCAATTCATCATGGAATGCACTTTATGGAAAACAGTGAACATTATCATCACCCCACATGCACAATCCTTCATTCATATTTTGATTCTCTAAATTTTGCATCTTTGATGACTTTAAATAATCTTTAGGGGAAGTTCATTGTTTAATACATAGTACTGAAGAAGTACACCCCCCCCGACCGTACATTTATGATGAAGGAAAAAGAGAATATTTTTTCTCTCTAACAATAAGACAGCAAAATCAAAGCTGAGAAATGAATATTTCTAGAGATGTGAGGCATTTAGAACAATTAGAAGCAAATGCAGAGTAATTACAGTACATTTTTCTTTTAGCTATTTATACAGTGAAAGTTCTGGGGCAGGAACTATGCTTTACATGTGCTGGTTTCAGCACTGGGTGCACTACTGGTCTTTAAAATAAAAGAGTTGCAAGTAATTTTTGTTAATATTTCTCAGGAAAACTTGCTAGGGAAAGGAGATTGCATTTATATAGCTTAATGAGGATTGCGATTTCTAGAACACTGAAATGGTGGTTTTTTAATCTTTAGATTATGCTACTGAAATCATAAATTACTTTTGTGAAGATAATTGTATCTTCTTTGCAATCCACATGTTCATCAGAATTTTGATGTGTGATATATTAAACAATAGGAAAATAAATGATGATAAAACATCTCTCTCACTCACACGCACATATATACATATAAAACCAAAAACCCTGTTACTAACAAGTCAATTCTGACTCATAGTGACCCTGTAGGACAGGGTAGAACTGCCCCACAGAGTTTCCAAGGAGCTGCTGGTGGATTCGAACTGCTGACCTTTTGGTTAGCAGCCAAGCTCTTAACCACTGTGCCACGAGGGCTCCATATATACATATATATATGTGTGTATATATATATATATATACACATATATATGTGTGTGTGTATATATGTATATATTTATTGTTTTTGTTAGATGTAGCCCTGACCTTTTTGTTAGCAGCTGGAGCTCTTAAACATTGCACCACCAGGGCTCCTCTCTCTATTTATATATAAATACATAAACTATAAATATAGTTTACATAACACTCTCTCAAAGGAATTTCGAGTAGATCAAAAAAAAAAAATCATAAGTAGACTAAATAAAACTAAGTGGCTAAATTAGGGCAAAGAGAAAATGAAGATAATGCATTTTGTTTTTGCATTGCTGAAATTATGCACATAAGGTAAACTACTTTTATTATTTTGGAAAATATGTAAACTAAACTTTTGGTTATGAAAGTGTATTTAAGAAACTCATCTGAACACAAGATAAGTGAAAACCGAAGAGTTATATTGTGCTTTGTGGGGTCACTATGAATCACAATCAACTGAAGGGCAGCTAGCTGGCTTACAGGTTTTGATGATTGCTTTTATGTTTCAACTTGGCTAGGCTATGGGGTCCAGTGTTTGGTAAAACACTCGTCTAGTTGCTGTTATGAAGTAGTTACACGTGATTAAATCAGTTGTCATTAAGCAAAGCAAGTGATCTTCCATAAGGTAGGTGGGCCTCGACCAAACACTTAAAGGCTTTAAGGGCAAAAGAGGAGTTTCCCTAGAGTGTATTCTGTCTTCAGAACATAAACAGACATTTTGCAAGAAAAATATTATTCCTGTTGTGTTTGGAAAGCAAGCCTGCAGGAGTCTCCAGCCTGTTTCACCTAATCTGAAGATTTTGGACTTGCCCGTTTCCCTGAATCTTGTGAGCCAATTCCTTGCAGTAAATCTTTCTCTCTCTCTTCATATATATGATATTACTGGCTTTGTTTCCCTAGAGAACCCTGACTAAGACAAGGCTCTACCTGAGAAATATGGAGCAATTGTCAGGAGGTACAGTGTGGGAGAAGCCTAAATGTGGGTGAAGAGGAAAGCTGGCCATGTGGTCAGGACAGAAAGGCTCAAAAGAAATGGTTCAAGCTTAAGTGAAAGGAGAAAGATAAGCTGTGAGAAATTCCCTGTGGAGGCATAGCCAAGTGACTTAAAGAACTGGGGAATATAAATTTTATTTTATGATTATTTTCTGCTTTGGGCAGTAGAGTGGCTCCTACTTTATTCCTAAACCCTAAGAAAAAGTCCATTAAATGACACAGCATTGCATGATTGTGGCTTTGCTTGAAAAATTAAGAGTCAAGGACAGTGTTCCTTCAAAGGGTGGAGCCAGGTAAGCTCAGAATAAACATGACTGGAGAAAACCCAATCAGCTGCTAAGAGAAAGGTAGAGGTTCCAACTTACCAGCCGCTCTGCAGGAGAAAGATGGGGCAGTCTGCTTCCATAAAAATTCCATAAAGATTACATCCTTGGAAACCCTATAGGGCAGTTATATTTTGTCCTGTAGACTCTCTATGAATTGGAATAGACTCAAAGACAAAGAGTTTTTTGTTTGTTTGTTTGTTTTTCAAGGCAAATGAGTAAGGAAGACAAGTTTTATTAGGTTAGTAAACCCAAAACCTACTGCTGTCCAGTTGATTCTAACTCATAGTGATCCTGTAGGAGAGAGTAGAACTGCCCCATAGGGTTTCCAAGGCTGCAATATTTAGGGAAGCAGAATGCCACACATCTTTCTCCTACGGAGCAGTTGGTGGGTTCAAATCACTGAGATTTCAGTTAGCAGCCAAGAATTTTAACCATTGTGCCACCAGGGCTCCTTTTCAGGTTTAGTAGTTGTTTATATATAAATAATATAAATAGAGATATAAGAAGTGTTTAAGGTAAGTTATTTCTATCAGGTTGTTTATAGATTCTTCCTACAATGCTATTTATACTATTAATTTTTTTTTTCTTTTGACGAAGAGAAGAAAAATAATTCTGTTGCTAGTTGTTTACACGGTTTTACACGTGTAATTGAAGGGGAAATACCATTGGATATAAATCAGTTTCATAGAAAAATAATACTGACTGATTCGCTTTGGAAAATCCAAGTCAGTGGTGATAGACCAGCTAAATAGGTTACAACACAAGCTTCCTTTATGTCCTAGCTGTCAAATTAGCCCAAAATGTTTTTCAAACAATAGTTACTATGCAGGTGCCGCAGGCATTGTCTTCCACGGGAAAAAAAAAAAAAAAAAAAAAAACTTCAATATTTCAAATATCTTGAAAATGCCAAATGGCAATTAGGCCATGTTATGAGCTAATCCCTTGCCAAATTAAAATTTTAACTTTGGCATGTCCCATGAGAGAAATAACCCAAGCCAGTAAATATCAGTTTTAATATTTATGAAAAAGAATCTGGCCAAAGCAATCATTGTGAATTACAAAACAAAACAAACACACACAAAAAAATGCCCTTTTCACATTGATACTTCACTGTATCAGCCAAATCCCATCTCAGCTTGTGTATTAGTCAAAGTTTTAATCTATGATCCAAATATTAAAAAATATACCAACTGTCTCAAATTGATTTTTTAGGTTTTTAAGTAAAACAAATAAATTCTAAGCTTCCTCTTAAAATAAGAAATGCCAAATTCATACATATATATATATATATATATACATAGGAAACCCAGGTGGCGTAGTGGTTAAGAGGTACAGCTACTAACCAAAAAGTTGGCAGTTCAAATCCACTAGCCACTTCTTGGAAGCCCCACGGGACAGTTCTACTGCTGTAATACAAATACCACACGTGGGTAGCTTTAAAGAACAGAAATTTATTTTCTCATGGTTCGGGAGAATAGAAGGCCAAATTCAGGACACCGGCTCTAGGGAAGGCTTTGTCTGCTTTCAGCATCTGTATCCCTGGTGTTCCTTGGTTCCTTGGGAATCCTCATATGGCATACACCTTCCCGCTGTTTATGTTTGAGTTGGAACTGACTCATCAGCAATGGGTTTGGTTTTCTGGTTTGTGTTTGCTTACCTATGTCTAGGCTACTTCTCAAAACTAGAAGTGATTAGGTTTAGGACACACCCTATGCTGATATAGCCTCATAAACTTTATAAAGAAAACCCTATTTCCAAATGGGTTACATCACAGATATGTTGTTGTATTCCATCAGGTCAATTCTGACTCATAGCACTCTATAGCACAGAGTACTAAACAACCAAGCCCATTGCCATTAAGTCAATTCCGACTCAAGCAACCCAATAGGCCAGAGTAGAACTGCCGCATAGAATATCCAAGGGGCATCTGGTGGATTTGAACTGCTGACCATTTGGTTAGCAGCCATAGCACTTAAAACCACTACATCACCAGGGCTTCCACAGGACAGAATAGAACTGCCCAATAAGGTTTCTTAGGCTGTAATCTTTACAGGAGCAAATCATCATATCTTTTCTCTCACAGTTAGGATTACTACACATATTTTGGGGGGACACAATTCAATCCATAACAATAGATTCAGGTAAACTTTGCTTTATTTGCTATTTTCTGTTTTTTAAAAGAAAGGAAGGAAAGAAGGGAGGGAGGGATGGAGACAAACCTGTGCATTTATGTATTACCTATGTTTTTGTTTAAGTTAGCAACACACAATCACACACATACAAACAGACTTAGTGAATTTGCCAAAAAACTAACTTGTTAATTTCGAGTGTTAAGTTGTGAATTAAAAAAAAAAAAAAAACAAACCCAAAATAAGAAGTCAAAAGTTCTATAGTGTTTAGTTTTGTCTGGATGTCTTTTATCACTATCCTTAACCTACAGTTTTAGAAGGTATCTCTGGAAGATTGGAGGTTCTTATACTTAATGGGAGTGCTATAGAATTATATTAAGATAAATCTATGTTGAAATTAAGAAATTAATTAGATTAGCAAATTTGCCTCTGAGAAAGTAAGACAAAGCAAATAATGTTTACTGAAGAGTTAGAGGCAGATACATACATATACAAAGGCATTTGACTGTGTGGATCATAACAAATTATGGATAACACAGAATGGGGATCCTAAGACACTTAATCGTGTTAATGTGGAACTTGTACATAGACTAAGAGACAGTCTTTCAAACAGAACAAGGGTACACTGCATGGTTTAAAATTAGGATAGGTGTGTGCCAGGGTTGTATCCTTTCATCATAGTTATTCAGTCTTTGTGTTGAGCAAATGATTCGAGAACCTGGATTATATGAAGAAGAATTTGGCATCAGGACTGGTGGAAAACTCATTAGCCACCTGCAATATGGATATGTAGATCAGTCTTGCTTAGGTATGCAGAACAACCTTGCTTAGCAAAAGTAAAGAGGACTTAAATCACCTACTGATGAAGATCAAAAACTACAGCCTTCAGTATGGATTACATCTCAACATAAACAGAAAAAAAAAAAAATCCCCACAACTGGGTCAATAAGCAACATCATGATAAATGGAGAAAAGATTAAAGTTGTCAAGGATTTCGTTCTACTTGGATTCACAATCGATGCCCATGGAAACAAAAGTCAAGAAACCAAATGACATATTGCATTGGGCAAATCTGCTGCAGAAGACTTCTTTAAAATATTGAAAAGCAGAGATGTCACTTAGAGAACCAAGGTGCATCTGACCCAAGCCATGATATTTTTAATTGCCTCATATGTATGCAAAAGCTGGACAATGAATAAGAAGAGCGAAGAAGAATTGATGCCTTTGAATTATGGTGTTGGTAAAGAATATTGCATATTCCATGGACTGCCAGAAGAATGAACAAGTCTGTGCTCCTTGGAATCAAGGATGGCTAAACCTTGTCTCACATATTTTGGACATGTTATCAGAAGGGAGGAGGGATCATTCCCTGGGAAAGGACATCATGCTTGATAAGGTTGAGTGTCAGTGAAAAAGAGGAAGACCTTTGACGAGATGGATTGACACAGTGGCTGCAGCAGTAGGCTCAAACATAGCAATGATTGTGAGGATGGAGCAGGACCGGGCAGTGATTTGTTCTATTGTGCATAGGGTCACTATGAGTAGAGCCGACTTGATGGCACCTAAAAACAACGACGTATATTTGGACACTGCTTTGTGAAGGAATAAGAGGGCGTACCAGACTACTGGATCACTGGGGAGAGCAGGGAACCCTGGCTATGTGTACGGTCTGGAGCAGGCAGGGTGGGAAGACTAACACAGAATTCATTCTTATCGATTTTGCAGGAGGTGCTCTGCTTGATATTCTCCTCACCCACTATCTCCAAGTGCTGGACAAGCAAGAAAAGCTTATCCAATTGAAGGTGATCTGTAGGATATAAGAAAGCAAAGGAATAAAATCTTAGATCCTCAGGAGTCTTGGTACCAACCGTAAATTCAAATGTGAGTTCTGATTTTAACTTACTGTAACACATCTGCATACAAATACAGAATTATGTAAGTACATGTGGAAAAACCAAAATATAAAAATGTGGTATCAGTTATTTAGTCCAGCACCAAAGTTTTTAATTAAGGGACGAAGGAAAAGTACTTAATTTCTACATAACCATAATAACCTAGACAAAAAAAATTGACACATGAAAGAAGTGAAAAATGGAGCTGGAATTTCTATCTAGTTAACCACAGATATTCGATACAATGTTTCGTGGAAGGTTTGTGGCTTTAATTAAGAAATCTTTTAAAATGCAGCATGAACCCTAAAAAGTTACCCATCTCTGAGAGCTTCGATAGAGATACCCAGTCAGAGATAGGTTCTGGTTATTATTTTCGGTTCCACAGTCTATCTTTTTTATTATCAAAAACTCCATGAGACTCTCTGAGAGCTTTCAAAAGCTAGCAAAGTGAAAATGTATAACACCGACATATATCTTTTTTTTTTTTTAATAATTTTTATTCTGCTTCAAGTGAAAGTTTACAAATCAAGTCAGTCTCTCACACAAAAACCCATATACACCTTGCTACACACTCCCTATTACTCTCCCCCTAATGAGACAGCCTGCTCTCTCCCTCCACTCTCTCTTTTCGTGTCCTTTTTGCCAGCTTCTAACCCCCTCCACCCTCTCATCTCCCCTCCAGGCAGGAGATGGCAACATAGTCTCAAGTGTCCACCTGATCCTAGAAACTCATTCCTCACCAGCACCCCTGCAATCCATTGCCCAGTCCAATCCATGTGTGAAGAGTTGGCTTGGGGAATGATTCCTATCCTGGGCCAACAGAAGGTCTGGGGGCCATGACCACCAGGGTCCTTCCAGTCTCAGTCAGACCATTAAGTCTGGTCTCATGAGAATTTGGGGTCTGCATCCCACTGCTCTCCTGCTCCTTCAGGGGTTCCCTGTTGTGTTCCCTGTCAGGGCAGTCATCGGTTGTGGCCGGGCACCATCTAGTTCTTCTGGCCTCAGGCTGATGTAGTCTCTGGTTCATGTGGCCATTTCTGTCTCTTGGGCTCATAATCACCTTGTGTCCTTGGTGTTCTTCATTCTCCTTTGATCCAGGTGGGTTAAGACCAATTGTTGCATCTTAGATGGCTGCTTGCTAGCATGACATATATCTTTAATGTAAGAAAAAATCAAGTTAAGCCAATTGTGTAATTGATTTCCAATTCAATTTATTTCATGGATCTATGATTATTGAGACTCTGATTTGAATATAACAAAAAAAAAAATTTGCTATGAAAGATTTGGGAAAACTCCAAGAAAGCATTGGGCAAATACTATTTTCATTTAATTGGGATGGATTTGCTTCCTTATTGTTTCAAGCTGATTACTAATCCACAGGCACATTTCAATTTAGCTCCTTTTCTCTGGATGCACTCCTTTATTATACACAAGAAATCATTGACCTTAGAGCACAAAATATTTTTAAATGTGACTTCTGCTGACATTTAACAATACTCTGCAAAGGTGTTTTTTGTTTTCTTCTCTCTTCTTTTCGAGAAATTGGACTAGCAATTTAATTTTTATTACTTTCAATCTGTAGGGAAATACAACAAGGTCATTGTATTTTTTATTTCCCTGATTGATTACCCTGAATAAAATGCAAAGATTTCACATACAGAAATTAATACATAGATAGACACAGGTTTATGCATGTTGTTTTCATGCTACTGGATATCAAAGAAGCTACACTGATTACTGTCAGCATAAATCAGTGGAAACATCCAGGAAGTAACATGTTTTCCTTAATTACCTAAGAGGTTCCTATGCATTCAACATATGCCAGCACCAACAGATGAATGGCAGGACATTCTCCTTGCCCTTATCTGCAATCTGACTGCACTCAGCCTTAATCCTTTTGAACACAACACATCTGTAAAGAAACAAAGCTGGTTCTGAATAGAAAAACTCACACATATCTGGACACCATGTTTATCCCAAGTCTGGCAGTGGAAAAAATTCAGGAGAATATTCTGGGGTCTGACATTGACTGTGCCAAATGTGGCTTTGACAGCAAAGAAAGAGAGAAGTGTAAAAATAATAAGGCAACTAGCACTTCATCCTCGACTCTTTAGTGAAGCTGCTTTCCCTGAACATAAGCCCAATATTGTGAATTGTCCAACTCACCAATCTCTACGTCGTCAGTTTACATAGCATCTTTGAATATACCCAGTTTCTTAAGACTGTGCTTTTCTGTAAATTTCTATCTCATCAATCTTCCCCTGGACTAGGAGCTTCTCCGCAAAGGAACCCTGGGTCCAAACAATGTGCTCTGCTCCCAGGGCTGCTTTCTTGGTGGTATGAGGTCCCACTGACTCTCTGCTCAATTCTGTTTTATATCTCAAAAGAGATTGGCTCAAGACACAATCCAATCTTGTAGATTGAGTCCTGCCTCATTGACATAACTTCTGATTATCCCACCTCATTTAACATCATAGACACAGGATTTACAACACATAGGAAAATCACATCAGATGACAAAATGGAGGACAATCACACAATACTGGAAATCATGGCCTAGCCAAATTGATACACATATTTTTTGGAGGACACAATTCAATCCATGGCAGCATCTAAAGAGCAAAATTTAAGTTCAGTTGAGCACAAGATGCCTGAAGAAAAGGTGAAGCATGACCATGCACTCTAACAGTTTTACAAGTACTTTCCAATGTTTCTAAAATATTCTTCTTGACCACGGAATAGAAATTGGCGATACCCACCTTTCTAGATCAACCACTTTCTATTCAGGCTTAAATCTTTCTTAGCTCTTTCCTATTTTTATAGAGGCAAATTGCGGATAGAACAACAGAAAAACAACGAAACAAATCTAAAATAAAAATAAGCACTCCATTTTGTCAACAAAAAAACAAACACGCTGAAATTATTTTTATAGAATTTACCTTTTAGACAAAACGATTTATTGAAACATCTGATTTTATTCTTTGCTATTGTAGTTGGTACCCACTGCTGTCTAGACGATTTCAACTCATAGCAACCTTGGTAGTGAAGCAGTTAAGAGCTCGGCTACTAACCAAAAGATTGGCAATTCAAATCCACCAGCCACTTCTTGGAAACCCTATGGGGCAGTCTACTCTGTCCTACAGTTGCTATGAGTTGGAATCAACTCAATGGCAATGGGTCTTTTTCTTTTTGGTTGTAGTTGATGTTTGACTTTAAATCAATTCCAACTCACAGTAACCCTATGTGTGTCAGAGTAGAATTGCTCCATAGGGTTTTCAAGGCCGTGACCTTAGGAAGCAGATCAATCAGCCTTTTCTCAAGGTTTCTCCGTGTGAGTTCCAACCGCCAACCTTTTGGTTAGTAGTCAAGTGCTTAACTGTTTTTCTCACTTGGGGAGCTCTATTCTTGCCTAGATATTAACTAATTCTCATTATGCTCTTGGATGAGAATTAAACTTTGCCCCTTCCTAAGTATATTTGTAGTCTAGTAAGTAATTATTAAACATACAATATCCTTTAAACTCGTTGCTTTCGAGTCTGTTCTGACTCATAGTGACCCTATAGGACTGAGTAGAACTGCCCCATACAGTTTCAAATGAGCACCTGGTGGATTCCAACTGCCGAATTTTTGGTTAGCAGCCAGGCACTTAACCACTGTGCCACCGGGGTTATAATGTCCTTTAAGCTCCCCGCTCCTCCACCCCCAAATAGGTAGAATGACAGCTAAGACAGTGGTTCTCACTTGGAGAGGTAGGTAGTTGGTGAGAGCCTGGTGTTCAGTTCCATAACCAGGCACACCCAGGCAGCTTTTCAAAATATACTCATCTAGCAATACCCTTCTATACATCACTCTAATCCTGTAAACAAGCACCTAAGATGCATCAAAGTCATCAGTAAGGGAGAGAAAAGTGGTTAGGAGATGAATATTTTGAAAAAAAATCTTGTAAATAAAAAAATAAAAACAAACAAACAAAAAACAAAAACCCAGTGCCGTCCAGTCAATTCCGACTCATAGTGGCCCTATGGGACAAAGTAGAACTGCCCCATAGAGTTTCCAAGGAGCGCCTGGCAGATTCGAACTACGGACACTTTGGATAACAGCCGTTTCACTTAACCACTATGCCACCGCGATAAACCTGAAAAAGCTCCCTCTGGTTTGTGATTTGGATTTATTCCACTTTCACTCTCTGATTCTGTCTTGCTTGAGGTGCACTGCTTAGATGGATCCTAGGCAGGATGGGAAGAGCCGAAGAACATGGAGACTTCAGTCCGTCCCTCATTCTTCATCCTCTTGAAATAACATTCTTAGCAATTGCTATGAGGCTTATAAGGCAACAGGCAGTGAGTTGGATGCTTTCTAAATACTGTCTCACTGAGTGTTCACACACATACTGAGATGAGTGTTTTCAGCCTCTTGTTTTACAGATAACGAATCTGAAGTTGAGACGGGTAACAAATCTAAGACCACAAAGCTCATAGGGGCACAAAAATCTACCTTCTTCACAACAATTACTCAACGACACGTCAACTGTTGTTGTTAGGTGCCATCAAGTCAGTTCTGACTCTGTATCGATCCTACTACACACAACAGAATGAAACACTGCCTGGTCCTACACCATCCTCACAATTGTTGCTATCAACAGTTGTTGCTATCATCAACTAAGCCCTACATATTCCTCAAAAAAATATTTTGTGGAGTCAAAAAAATTCTCATCAGCTCACAAACAGAAGCTGTGTAAATGCTAAAAACCAATTGCTTTCCCGTCAATTCTGACTCATGGCAACCCCCTGTGTGTCAGAGTAGAACTGTGCTCTCTAGGGTTTTCAGTAGCTGATATTTTTTGTTTGGAAATAGATTTCCTGGTTTCTCTTTCAAGGTCCCTCGGGACGGACCCAAGCTTCCCACCTTCCAATCAGCAGCCGAGCGTTTTAACTGTTTATTTTCACCACCCAGGGACTCCATGTGAATATTAATAGATATCAGTTCATACCTGAGGGCAGTGAGTTGTGGCATGTACTAGGTTAGGCACAGCAGCTCACAGCCTGAATTACCAGTAGAATATATTCCACTTAAGTTGTTAGATTTCATAGTATACTATTATTATCCCATTCCTTGCAATGATATACTGGATAGATATTGGAAATTAAGCTATCATTATTTCTCTTGAACTCTTGAATTATGCATTATTGTTTGCATATCAATTCTGTAAGATGAAATTTCTTAATGCATTTAAACAGCATGTGATATTCATCATTGCTCGTCCTTTACTTCAAACCTATTTCCTTTTTCTTGTAATCATTTTTTATTTATTCCACAAATATTGATTGTGTGACTACCATATGTAAGGCCCTGGGCTAGATACAGGGAATCCCTTTATGAAGAAAACATAGCCACTGACTTCAAATAACTTGGCATGCTCATGGGCACTGTTGGAAATGTAAAATGGCTTTTGGAGGCAGCTGAATACATGTTTTGCTTGCATTCCTCTAATAAACTGTTTTCATTTTTGGATCATAAGTTTAACTGGTACATTGAGTTCATATTGAAATAGGTTAAGTAGACAGGGGATTTTTAATTTGTCTTTAAAATATATTTCTATGTTGTAAGCTTTTGTATAGAAATGACTCAAGTTACCAGTTTCCATGATTCTCCCATTATTTATTGTATATTTAGTATCTATTTAATTTATGTCTTGTTCAGGAGATTCGTAAAGATGTTTACAGGTTAATGTGGTCAGGAGCACTTTCTTTACAGCCAGACAGAAGGATACTGTTCATTCCCTGAGATGTGCGAGATTGCATGAAAAGTATATGGGAGCAAAAATCAGCAGTTTGTTTTTGGAAATGTTAGATTCATAATTACTGTTAGACATTCAGATGGGCTAACCAAGAGAAGCTGGATAAATTAGTCTGATGTTCCTGAGGGACCACTGGGCCGAAATTTAGAAGCATATAGTATTTAGTATCATGGGAGCAAGTGTTGATAGAGCAGAGAAGGCTAGCAGTCTGAGGACTGAGTAACGGAATCAGGGTGGGGGAAGGGGAAGAGGGACCAGAAAAGAACATGTAGAAGGAGCAGCCAGTAAGGCAAGGGAAGAGCCAAGACAGTGACATACCAGAAACCAAGTGAAGAAATCACTCCAAAATGGAGACAATGAGAAACCAGGTCAAGTGCTGATGGTTGAATAATATGGGGGCTTTACCACTGGATTTATGAGCGAGATTGACAAGTGCAGTTTCTGTGCAGGGGTGAGGTGAGAGCCTGACTGGAGTGAGTTCAAGATGGGAGGCAAGAAATTGAAGCAGAGAATATTGACAACACTTTTGAGTTCCATGAGTTCACCCATTAAAAGTTCAATGAGTACAGTTAGAATTATTTTAGTGGGTTTATGCTAATGTGCAATAAAAACACAGGCATCTTAGAAATGGAAACAGACCAGATGGATGCTGTCTACCCATTTCGAGATCCGCTTTAGTTCCATTGAGCTCAATTATGACTCCCTAGTAACATCTCTCAAAATACACATTTCATGAAAGTCTTTTCAAAGTAAAAAATATGGTTTATTAACTTTAATACATATGAGGGAAAAGTTACATATCCAGTTACAGCATATTTTTATCTTTATTTTATTATTACTTATACTACAACAATACATTCTCTTGAAAGACAGCATAGTTTCATAGTGGTTAATAGCACAGATTGTAGAGCTGGACTGCCAATGTTCAAATCCATGAGCTCTGAGACATTGAGCAGGCTTGTGCCACAGATTTATCACAGGTCAATAAAGATGATTGCAGTACTTCCTTATCCAGTTGTCTCAGGGGTTACATGCTGTAATAATATTAACACATATAATACAGGGATGTAGTAAATGCTCAAAAGATGTTCAGTAGGTGGTGCAAAGAGTTAACATGTTCAATTGTTAAATGAATGTTGGCACTTTCAGTCCATCCAGAGGCACCTTGGAAGAAAGGCCTGGTAATCTGAATTCTGAGAATGCAGGCATTGAAACCTTTATGGAGCACAGTTCTATTCTGACGTGCATGGGGTCGCCGTGAGTCGGAATTAGCTCCACAGTAACTGGTATTATTAGTATCAATCAGTAAGATATTTAAAGTGATGACACTTACACAGAATAAATTAGTAAATGAAGAACGTGTAAGCTAGGCACTGAGAAGTTTGAAATAGAACCAAACTAATTTAAAATATTTTGCTTTAGAAGTTGGAAATTTCTTTTCCCCTTTTAATGTACATTTTGGGATTGTCAGACTAATTTCAGAATCAAATACATAAGAGACTTGCAGTAATACATTAGTACTCATCCCTGTGAAGTAGGGGGATGAAGAGCATTGTATGACTTACCTCATAAAACACTTATGAAAAATAAGGGATATATCATATATAAAGTGTTTAGCACAGACCTTTGATTAGAATAAGCACTCAAGTCTTGGCTATTATAATTATAATTATTATTGTCATGCTCTTCTCTGGATCAGTTTCCCCTTGGTCTTAACGATTCTATAACATTAGCTATGGTATTGTGGCAGAGCCTGCTAATGTACTCCCGGTATTGATATTTCTTTTCTTCCTTTGGTAATAGACCCTCTTGAGTTTTGGTTGGGTACACATTTACCCAGCTAGTGATTACATTTACCATTTTCTCTTCAATTAAATATGCTAAGAAAGAGCCCTAGTCGTGCAATGGTTAAGCGCTTGGCTGCTGACTGAAAGGTCAGGGTTCAAACCTACCAGCCACTCCTTGGGAGAAAGGACCTGGCAGCTTGTTCTTATAGATTTCTGCCTAGGAAACCCTATGGGGCAGTTCTGTTCTTCTACAGGGTCGCTATGAATATGAATCAACTTTAAGGCACACAACAACTACATGTAACTGAGTTCTCGAATAAGAGATATGAATATATATGTGTATATATATTCATATATTTCCAGTCATTTACCTTGAGCAGATGCATTTTTCTTTCTCTTTGTCCTTTTCCCAACACTGAGCATGATGGACCATGCTAGTGAGCACCTTGGACCAAGCAGGATAGGCCAAGGCCCTAGGACAGTGGTTCCAAAAGTGCGGTCCCCAAACCAGCAATATCAGCAACCCCTGGAAACTTGTTAGACATGCAAATTCCCAGGTTCCATCCTAGCTTGTTAAATCAGAAGCTCTGGGGGTAGGGCTCAGCAATCTGTTTTGACAAGCCCTCCAGGGGGTTCTGATAGAAGCTTAAGTTTGAGAGCTATTGCCTTAGAGGATAAAAAAGCAAAAAAAGGAGAAGGACCCTCGGTCTCTGGATGAGTTCACAGAGCAGAGATGCTTGCCCTTCATGGACTCCCCATTCTTAAAGGAGAGAAAAATGCATTTCTATTTTGTTTGAGCCACTAAATTTTTGTAAGCCTTTGTTGCAGCTGCTTAGCAGGTACTCTAATTAAACTATAAAGCACTTTTTTGGCTTTTCAGTTTATAACTGGACAACTTTAATAAGGAAATAGTAAGAAAAATTCTACTCAAATGGATATTAATAATCAAATGCTATTTGCAGAAGAGTAGGGGAAATTGATTGAATTTCAACTTGCTGTACTTACTAATCAAAAATATATATAAACACCCTCATAAACTCACTTACAGACACATATTACACATAAATTTTTTTAGCTATAGAAATATACTTCCCAGAAGTAAAATAATCCAGAAATAAATTGCATACAATCAGAATGATATTCACCTGTATTTCAATATTTTGATAATTAATCACATCTTAGAACAGGGATTCACATTCATTTTTAATTTGTTTGATTCAATGCAATTTAATAAAATGCAATAAATATTTCATAAGAGTATATTATGTTCCAGAGAGTGTTAAGAGGTAGTAGAGAAACAAAGATGATTAAGACATGAAGACTGCCCTAAAGGAGCTTACAGTCTCATGAGATAATAGCAATTTCATTCCCAGAAGCAGATTATGAGATATATGCTTCATGACACCCTCCCTAGATTGTTCTTTTTTAATCTTTGTCAAAGTAATATATAAAAAGATAAATTCTACTTAATGTTTCTATTAACTTTTCTTTGATACTAGTGAGGTTATATTTTTGCATGTTTATTTTAATATCTTATTGTTCATATTAATTCAAAAAAAATCAAAGCAAATCCATTGTCACTGAGTCAATTCTGACTCATAGCAACCCTACAGAACAGAGTAGAATTGCCCTATAAGGCTTCCAAGGAGTGGTTGATGGATTAGAATTACCAAAATTTTGATTGGCAGCCAAGGTCAACCACTGTGCCACCAGGGCTCCTTATTTTAATTTAGAAAAAATTTTATTGAGGTATAATTTACATGTGATAAAATGCCCTCATATTCAGTGTACCTTTGGAGCCAAAGTTATGTATGAGGATGGGCAGTAATGGGCTTAGGTGAATTTAGGACAGACTTTGGAGGAAGACAGGCCTATGTTTGAATCCCAGCTCTAAAATGGGCTTAGGTGAATTTAGCACAGACTTTGGAGGGAGACAGGCCTATGTTTGAATCCCAGCTCTAAAATTTACTACGTAGTTTTGAACAAATTACTTAGGCTTAGTTTTCCCATCTCTAAAATGGTAACCAAAACACTTACTTCCTTTGTTTTTTTGGGAACTAAACCCCTCAGCCAGGTTCCTTAAATCAGTTGCTAACCCTGATGTCTACATTTCCTTATCTCTCACCCAATTCAGTCACACTGGCCTCCAGGTTTTTAGACTAAATGGTTTTGTTTCAGTCTTTGTTTCTCAGAGGGCCCCCAGCAGGATGGAACAGGGTTACCTATCATAGCTACCAGCTCAGTACCACTCCCTTTCATGGACAGATTAGCCAGTAAGCAGGGTATGAACCCTTTTATGGCAAGCAAGTTACTCACAGGCTTAATTGTGCTTACTTACTAATCCATAGGGCACAATTTCGCCTAGTTGGTGTGGTGAAAACCAGGTGAAATTGTTCACTACAGGTTAGAAAGAAAGCACAGTTAAGCACTTATGTACCTTGCTTATTGGATAATCAGTCCCTGCTCCCTTTCTTGGCTTCTATTCTTTCCCTGTCGTATTCACCCCACTTACTCTGCTTCCTGAGATCAACTCCCAAATAAAACTCCAGCGTCCAAGAACAAAAGCTTTGCTTTTGGGAAATGCAAAATAAGACACTTCCTTTGTTCTCTCTTGTTTCTCTACAACTTTTCTCTCAGGTCTTCCCCTATCTTCCAGAAAAAAAGAAAGGAAGGAAGAAAGAAAGAAAGGAAGGAAGGGAAGAAGGAAGAGAGAGATAACCCAACCTTCTCCCTCTCTCAGGTAGAGGGGAACTATGAACACCTTTGCTTTCAGTGACACCAATTGGCTAATCAAGTGTCTTTTCTAAACAAAGAGAGTTCCTTTACACGTTGTTGACAAGCCAGTTTGTAATTTTGCTTTGCCTCTTAGGTTAATATAATGCCTTCTTGCAGCATTTGTTCTGCTCCTGACAGATGTATTCATTTTGTTTAGTTTCTTAAAGGCATTAGTCTGTCTCAGCTGTTGTTGCAGAAGCCTCTATACCTTCCTACCTGGCTAATTCCTACATAAATGTATTCTTCAAATCACAGTTTAAATATTACTTTCCCAGGAAGTAATCCCTTGACCTCCTTACCACATGCTTCCATATTAGATAACCTTTCATAACCCTCATCCAACTGATAATTATGTATTTTCTGATGAGGTGCAAGCTCCATGAGGACAAAACACATGTGCACTCTAGAACCATGTCTGGCACATAGCCAACATCCAGTAAACACTGTTGAATGGTAATGAACTAATCAGTTTGAATCAAAAGAGAAAGGATTAGGATTAAGATCAGGTTTGATGACTGCAAAGGAAGTCTTAATAATTTCTGGTGAAATGTTTTTGAAGTAATATTTCAAAGAAAATAATAAAAAAATTGAAATGAAGGAGTGGTTATGTTTGTAAGAGTAAACTAGCAAACTGAATACTGTTAGCAAAGTAGGGTGAAGAGTTTTGTTAGATCTCCCAATAGCAACAATTCTCTGCTTCAAGTGAGAACACTTTATTTTGATTGCATGAAAACCTGTTTCTCTTTAAGTATTAGCCTTGTTTCATATCCTTATTTATTTATTTTTTCCTTTCTACCAATTGTTATCTTGCAACTTAAAGACTATGGGGCCCCTAGAACAATTACCCCAAATTGTTAGACTCATGCGATGGCTGGCTACTTGGGCAGAAAAGAGGAAGAAAACATGGAACCTTCATACTATTCAAAGTTCTGTGAATCTAACTTTACTTCCTAAGTGATTTTTCTCTACTAGAAGTAGTCGTTCTTGCCAGAGTAGTAGTTAATGAAAACTATGCCTTGGGCAAATTATTCAGGGAATTTGGGAACTGTAGTAAATAGTCGAAATGAAAGGACAATGAGTAGAACATTTGTTTCCACTGGATTTATAATGAGTGAGCAGTCATGGTAAATAATAGCCTCTCTTAACCAAATATCTCTTTCATCTAACACATTATATTTATTGCTACTGATACTTTGGATTTTGCCAGTTGGGTTTAAGCATTAACATCACACAGTACAAAACATGGCCATTTCACTTCTTCAAGGTTATTAGCTAGCTTGAGCTTCAATTTACACACTTTGCATCCTTCAAAACAACATTTAACTTCTTGTTAATTATAGATTGGAGCATAGAAAATGACCCAAAGGAATATAAGAACAAGAAATTTTATCCTGACTAAGAAATATGCTGTTGGTGTGCCAGAAATTGTCAGTAAAACTCATGCAAGGTATATTGTAGGAAAGGCACGAGTTAACTAAGGGGCTTTTAATTAGTGCTATTCCACACAAAGAATGCCATGTAACGGTCAGAAAAAAGTCTGTAACTATTTTTAAGGATTCTACTGGAAATGGTCAGGGTTGTATTCTTTCACCATACTTATTCAGTCTGTATGCTGTGCAAATAATATGAGAAGCTGGACTATGTGGAGGAAGAATTATTAACAACTCATGTTAAGCAGATGACACAACCTTGCTTGCTGAAAGTGAAGAGGACTTGAAGCACTTACTGATGAAGATCAAAGACCACAGCCTTCAGTATGGGTTGCACCTCAACATAAAGAAAACAAAATTCCTCACAACTGGACCAATGAGCAACAACATGCTAAACAGAGGAAAGATTGAAGTTGTCAAGGATTTCATTTTACTTGGATCCACAATCAACAGCCGTGGAAGCAGCAGTCAAGAAATCAAAAGACGCATTGAATTGGGTAAATCTTCTGCAAAGGACCTCTTTAAAGTGTTGAAGAGCAAAGATGTCACCTTGAAGACTGTGTGCCTGACTCAAGCCATGGTATTTTCAATCTCATCATATGCGTGTGACAGCTGGACTGTGAATAAGGAAGGCAAAAGAAGAATTGACACCTTTGAATTGTGGTGTTGGCGAAGAATATTGAATATACCCTGGACTGCCAAAAGAATGAATAAATCTGTCTATCCATGGATAGAAGAAGTACAACCGGAATGCTCCTTAGAAGCAAGGACGGCAAGACTGTGTATTACATACTTGGGACATGTTGTCAGGAGGGATCAGTCCCTGGAGAAGGACATCATGTTTGGCAGAGTACAGGGTCAGCAGAAAAGAGGAAGACCTTCAACAAGGTGGATTGACACAGTGGCTGCAACAATGAGCTCAAGCATTACAATGATCATAAGGATGGCTCAGGACTGGGCAGAGTTTCATTCTGTTGTACATTGGGTCGCTATGAGTCAGAACCGACTCGACAGCACCTAACAACACAACAACAACTGGAAATGGTATTAGAGGAAATGGGTCGTAGTGGAAGGATAAAATGGGGTCAAAAGAGGGAATAAAGTTGCAGTAGGAGGATAAAGTACGGTCAAAAAGGGTCATTTAAGATATGAGATATGAAAGCATATTCGTATAAAGATGATACAGCGCTGAGGGGGAAAAATGACAATGCAAAAGACAAAGGAAAAAGTAATGGGACAAGTGTTATTGGTAAAGAAAAATGGGTAGAATCTAATGTTTATGTGCAGGGGCCAGTCTTTGATGGGCTTGTGGATAGTCAATTCATTGTACAAGAAAAAAGGCAGAGCATTAAAAAAAAAAAAAAAAAAATTTTTTTTTTTTATAGCTACAGATGAAGGTAGGTAGGAAACCCTGGTGGTGTAGTGGTTAAGAGCTATGGCTGCTAACCAAATGCTTGGCAGTTCAAATCCACCAGGCCGTCCTTGGAAACTGCATGGGGCCGTTCTACTCTGTCCTGTGGGGTCACTATGAGTCAGAATTGACTTAATGGCAACGGGTTTGGTTTGGTTGGTTTTGGTAGATAGGTAGGTAGTTGTGATGTTGAAAGCTTATGGAGGTGCTTGTCTCATTGTTTCAATTTTTAGTAAATAAGCCTAAGAGAAAAAGTGTTGGATGCTTGTGAAAGAAGTGATGTGAGACAACTAAGTATGAGAGTGGGAAGGGGAAAAAAAAAAAAAACTTACGAAATGTTACCCACCTACTAAACCCACTGCCATTAAGTGGATTCTGACTCATAGTGACCTTATCAGAGAGAGTAGAACTTCTCCATAGGGTTTACAAGTCTGTAATCTTAATAGAAGCAGCCTGTCACATCTTTTTCCCATGGAGCAGCTGGCGGATTTGAACCATCCACCTTTTGGTTAGCAGCCGAGCACTTTAACGACTGTGTTACCAGGGCTCCTTGGGAAATGTTACAGGTACTCAAAACAATAATGAGAATTATATATATTAAGAGATGAATATAACTCACAAATATAAGATTAGGTAAATAAATCAATGTACAGAATTATGCATAGAGTATTGTAGCATTTATGTAAATGTAGAACAGTCATCTAGGTTTACAGAAAGATACCATGTTTGCAAAAATATTTTTAAAATGGACTGGAAGCATACATACCAAAATGTTGACAGTGGTTGACTGGCTAAAGGAGAGAAGCAGGGGAAGGGACCAAGCAGGTGGTGGGAGACTGGAAGCAGAAGTGTGTGGCTAAAGGGGTTTTAGCTTTTTCTGAAATGTTTTATTTCTTTTAAAACAAACTTGCAGCAAAGATGTCAAAATGTGAGCAACTAATTACTCAGAAGGATGACAAATATATTAGTATTGCTCTCTACTCCATTTTATGTATAGTTGCCATTTTTCAAAAACAAAATGCACGTAAAATGTAGAGTTGATAGACACAAGAAAAACTGCCAAGTTTTACACTGAACCCTCAGTCTGAAAAAATCCCATAAAAAGTAAGTGAAGATTTTGTTATTCAAAATAATATAATTAATACTATGAATATGTAAAATATTCTTTTTTTCATGTTCATAGTTTACTTATAAAAAATACTATGTATTTACTTAAAAAAAACCCATTACTGTGGAGTCAATTCCCACTCATAACAAGCCGATAGGATAGATCTGCCCCATAGGGTTTCCAAGGAGTGGCTGATGGGTTTTTGAACTGCTGACCTTTTAGTGAGCAGCTGAGCTCTTAACCACTGTACCGCCAGAGCTCCACATATTTACCAACTTTCATTAATTATAATCATAAAAGCAGATCACATGCTTTTGGAAAAATGCAAATAAGATGAAATATAAAAGAATGACACTGCTATGAATGCAAACATTTAGAAAAGTTTAAATACTCTTCCCAGGATAACAAAACAAAACAAAATATTCTTGGATAAAGGAAGAAAGGAGCCTTGGTAGCACAGTGCTTATGTACTCAGGAGAAAGATGTGGCAGTCAGCTTCCATAAAGAGTACAGCCTTGGAAACCCCATGGGGCAGTTCTACTTTGTCCTGTAGGGTCACTATGAGTCAGAATCAACTCAACAGCAATGGGTTTGGTTTTTGTTAAAGGAAGAAAACAAATTGTAAATGGTGAACTGTATAGAAAACCATACTGATGGAGATTTCTGTGTGTCAAAATGTTTGTAATGCAGTCGTATTTGCACCTGAAAGCATACAAATGCCTTACCTTCTTTTCCCTGCTTTCTTTTTAAGTAAGGAATGGGAAAAAAAAAAAAAAAGAGAGAGAGAAAGAGGAAGAAAAGAAGGAAAGGAGGACAGAAGAAAGAACTGGCTGTCTATATCAGCTCAGAAGACAAGGAACAATGAAACAATACCAAGGATGCAGGGAAATATGTTAATATCAGTAATAATCCTTGGTGAATTAGAAACAAAGAAAAACCCTATTAAGTAATACACTTCCCAAGGTTTGTTAAATCAATATATTAAGAAAATTGACAAATATTTGTTAAAACCAATTCAAAATAAAATAGGTAAATCTCAAATATTTGAAATGAGACAATTTTGGTTTAAAATTTGTTCTCTGTGACTGCAAGGATTTTTCTTTGTTTCACTTGCTGACCTCAGATCTGTATTGATACATAATAATCCTCAATAAATAGCTGGATTACTGTAGGTTAGATCTAAAACACGTAAGAGAAAACTAATATCAACTCTTTACTAATAACCTAAAATCTAGATGTAAAAGGTAATGTTCTACAAGAATATAAATTACCAAAACAAGTAGAAGCATAAAAAAGACAGAAAACTATATATTAAAAAAAAAAATCACCTCCATAATAGGAAGAAGAACTGATAGCAACTGCATGTTAGAGAGTAGAATTGCCTCATAAAATTTTCTAAGATCATTCAAAAGCGTGTGTTGGGCTGCGTTCTCTAGACGAGCAAACAAGCAAAGTGTATAAATACCTACATAGAAAGATTTCTGTGAAGGAAATGGCTCACATGGCTATAGAGAATGGAACGTCCCAAATCTGTGGATCAGGCTGGAGGCTCCTTTTGATTCACATAACCACAGGAACCGGCAAACTCAAGATCAGCAGGTCAGGCACCAGGTAAGCTGCTAGCTCAAATTCCAGGAATCGGAGGTCAGGTGAACAGAAGCCATCTGCAGGATCCAGAGCAAGCAAAAGCCCGTGAGCCTTGACAGAGAGTTCCCCTATATTGGATGTAGGCCACACCCCCAAGGAGATTTCCTTTCAATTGATTGGTTACTCATAGCAGATATCATCATCGAGGTGATCACATCATGTAAGTGATCACATCAAATCTCATCATGGAAATGATCATATCATCACAGGACTGCCAAAGTACCTCATAATTGCCAAGCCACTGAGAATCATGGCCCAGCCAAGATGACAGGCAACCTTAACTATCACAAAGCAGTTTCAGCAATACATGGACTGGGAACTGCCAGAAATTAAAGCAGGATTCAGAAGGGGATGAGAAACTACGGATATCATTGCTGATGTCTGATGCACCTTGGCTGAAAGCAGAGAATATCAAAAAGTTGTTTACCTGTGTTTTATTGACTATGCAAAGGCACTTGACTGTGGATCAAAACAAATTACAGGTAACATTGTGAAGAATGGGAATTCCAGAACACTTAATTGTGTTTGTTCAGAACCTGCACATAGACCAAGAAGCAGTCATTCAAATGGAAAGGGGATACTGTGTGGTTTAAAATCAGGAAAGGTGTGTGTTACAGAGTAGAACCCTTTTACCATATCCTTTTACCATATGTATTCTATCTGTATGCTGAGCAAACAATCAAAGAATCTGGACTATGTAGGGGGGCAGTGGTTAACTTCTCAGCTGCTAACTAAAAGGTCAGCATTTTGAATCCACCAGCCACTCCTTGGAAACCGTATGGGACAGTTCTACTCAGTCCTATAGGGCCACTATGAGTCAGAATCTACTGGATGGAAATGGGTTTGGTTTTCTTGGTTTGGCTGGACTATATGAAGAATATAGCAACAGGATTGGAGGAAGGCTTATTAACAACCTGCAATATGCAGATGACACAACCATGCTTGCTGAAAGTGAAGAGGACTTGAAGCTCTATTGATGAAGATCAAAGACTACAGCCTTCAGCATGGATTACACTTAACATAAAGAAAACAATAATCCCCCCAACTGGACCAATAAGCAACATTATAGCAAATATTGACTGGACTGCCAAAAGAATGAACGAATATGTCTTGGAAGAAGGATAGCCAGAATGCTCCTTAGAAGAAAGGATGACAAAACTTCAACTCACATACTTAGGACATGTTATCAGGAGGTACCAGTCCCTGGAGAAGGACATCATGCTTAGCAAAGTAGAGGGTCAGCAAAAAAGAGAAAAACTCTGAACGAGATGAATTGACACATAGGCTGCAATAATGGGCTGAAGCATAACAATTGTGAGGATGGAAAAGATCCATACTTATGCCTATTCCCAAGAAAGGTGATCCCACCAAATGCAGAAATTATTCAGTAATATCATTAATACCACACGCAAGCAAAATTTTGCTGAAGATCATTCAAAAGTGGCTGCAGCTGTATATTGACAGGGATCTACCAGACACTCAAACCAGATTAGGAAGAGGATGCCGAACCAGGGATATAGTTGCTGATGTCAGATGGATCCTGGTTGAAAAGATGTTTACCTGTGTTTTATTGACTGTGCGAAGGCATTCAACTGTACGGATCATAACAAATTATGGATAATGTTGTGAAGAATGAGAATTCCAGAACACTTAATTGTGCTCATGAGGAACCTGAACATAGATCAAGAGGCAGTCATTTGAACAGAACAAGCAGATACTATGTGGTTGAAAGTCAGGAATGGTGTGCGGCTGGGTTGCGCCCTTTCATCATACCTATTCAATGTGTATTCTGAGAAAATAATCCAAGAAGCTGAACTATATGAAGAAGAGCGGGGCATCAGGATTGGAGGAAGACTCATTAACAACCTACGTTATGCAGATGACTCAACCTTGCTTGCTGAAAGTGAAGAGGACTTGAGGTACTTATTGATGAAGATCAAAGACCACAGCCTCTAGTATGGATTACACCTCAGCATAAAGAAAACAAAAATTCTCACAACTGGACCAATAAGCAACATCATGGTAAACAGGGAAAAGATTGAAGTTGTCAAGGATTTCGTTTTACTTGGAGCCACAATCAACACCCATGGAAGCAGTAGTCAGGAAATCAAAAGGTACATTGCATTGGGCTAATCTGCTGCAGAAGACCTCTTTCAAGTGTTGAAAAGCAAAGATGTCACCTTGAAGACCTAGATAGACATGACCTAAGCCATGGTGTTTTCAATCGCCTCCTATGCATGTGAAATCTGGATGATAAATAAGAAAGACTGAAGAAATGAGACCTTTGAATTGTGGTGTTGAAGAAGAATATTGAATATACCATGGATTGCCAAAATAGTGAACAAATATGTCTTGAAAGAAGTACAACCAGAGTGCTCCTGAGAAGCAAGGACTGCGAGGCTAAGTCTCACATACTTTGCACATGTTGTTAGCGGGGATCAGTCCCTGGAGAAGGACATCATGCTTAGTAAAGTAGAGGGTCAGTGAAAAAGAGGAAGACCCTCAATGAGATGTATTGACACAATGGCTTCAACAATGGGCCCAAGCATAACAATGATTGTGAGGATGGTGCAGGACCAGGCAATATCTCATTCTGTTGTACATAGGGTGCCTACTCGATGGCACCTAAACAACAACAACAACAATATGCAAAGTTCTCTCAATGACTTTATTTTTCCTTTAGATTCTGGCTATACATTTCTTTCTGAATGGTTACGATGTAGATATGGAAGAGGTAATTTACAAATAGTTTTTACTTTTCCTTGTATGCATGTCTCTCCTTTTTAGCCTGTATTTCTCAGTGGTGTTATTGGGTTTCTGCCAGAATATTTAAGAAATTCTACTTTCTAAGAAAATTCTTCCCACCTGTCTGAGGAGAATTTGAAGTTGCTCTTTGGTTCTTTTCTTCACCTCGGTTGAATCCACAGAAATTCCTCAAAGATTTTTGAAATATCACGTCATTTATTTAAGATGTATTTACTAATTATCTACTATATGGCAGGTACCAGGGAACTAATAAAAACATGTTTCTTTTCCCCATGGAGCTTGCACAGCAGTATTGGAGGTAAACAATCTTCCTATGATGGAGGATAGAAAGATACCAATGTACAGGGCTGGAATTTCTTAATTGGGATAACAATATCAGAGAAAGTCTCAATGATGAGGTGAAATTTCGTCTGACAACTAAAGTCAGGAGAGGTTTCCAGATTTCCAGAGCTGATCATCAGCAGGAGCACATTGTCAGAAGGGGTAAAGAGCTTGGCATGCTGCAGGATCTAACACTGGTGTGCATGGAGCACAGGAAGCAGACAGGAGGATGGCTCCACCTGAGGTTAGAGTGTTAGGTGAGTCACATCACACAAGGTACTCACCCAATGATCTTCAAAATGAATTTGACATCATTAATTTGTATTTCAGAGAGCAGCAATATTATATGGTAAATGGGTTATAGAGAGAAATTTTAAAAAAAAAATTTTTTTTTTTTTTTTTACAGTAGTAGTCCTGAGAGAGAAGAAATGGTTATTTGGGGCAATATGATGGCAATGGTAAAGAAGAAAATTGGATTTTTTGGCATGTTTGTAGAAAGAGTAAGATTTGATGTTGCTTTGAATGATGGGCAGAGGAAAAGGAAGAAATCAATGTTGCTTCTTTGGTTCCTTGCTGGGTCAGATGGATGGATGGAGACACTATTTGGTGAAATGGAGGAGAACTGGAGAAAATGATATCTTCAGGAGAGAGAGAAATAAATATTTAAGTTTTGGACACGTTAACTTTGAGATTCTGATCAGACATTTGTTCTAGACTGCACTATTATTATCAACTATTTGTTGGCCCTCCCTGTGGGAAAAATTATGTCCCCTGTCCCATTGATACTAGGCTTGACCATATGATTGGATTTGGCCAATGAAATGTGAGTAGAGGTGATATATGCCACCCTTGATAAAAAGCTTTAAGAAACATTGTGTTGTTTTCTCATTATTCTTTTGCCTCTGCCATAAAAGTAGTATATCCACATAGAGGCTGCTCCTTCAGCCTGGATTCAAGGATGAAAAACACATGAATCAGACCTCTTTGGCAGGCAGAAAGGCTACATCTAGTAAGATCTTTGCTGTAATATGTTCACATTTGGGACTTGTCACTGTAATCATAATTTAGCTTAAGTTGACTACTGCACTATCCCAGTGGATATGTTGGTTAGGTGGTTGGAGATACAAATCTGAGCCTTAATGGAGAGGTAAGATTTGGAGATATGAATTTTGAATTCATCGTCAAACAGATTTTATGTTAAACCAAAGGATGGGATGAAATCACCTTGGAGGTTTGTGCAGATGGTGAAGAGATGTGGTTAGAAACTAAGTCCAGTGACACCCCAATATTGAAGTTTTAAAGAAGAGAAATGGCTGGCGATAAAGACCAAGAAGAAACACATAGATGAAGAAGCAAGAGCAAAGAGAGAAATCTATCTGTGTCCAAAGCTACTAAGTAGTTGAGTTAGAAAAGAAAGCTGTTTTTGGTTTAGTTTCATGGAAGTCTTTTGTGACCTTGACAATGTCAATTTCATTGGAGAGGCCGAAGCAGATTTAGACTGGAGTTGACTGAGTTTGTGACGCAGATTACCTCTGTTTTTATATCCGTTTTGGCCATTTCTGTTTGGATTAAGGAAATGGATAGATATCTATGCTCAAGTCTCCATTTACAAGAAAGAAGGAATTTAAAATGCCTTAGTAGATTAGCATTATAACATTTGGAAAGCTCTGTTTGCCAATATCCTGTGTATATATTTTTCTAAATAAAAATGGCTATTAGTTTGCCATTTCATTTTTTCTTTTAAAAATGTTGTTACCTACTGGGATGCTAAAGGTTAAATGAGTCTCCATTAATTCCCTTAGGTTCACTCCTTTTGTCTGGAAATATTGCTCTGGGTATTTACAGACTTTTACTTAAAGTAAAAACCACAATTTCAGAAAAATCTCATTATGTGGAATATGTCCATCAAACAATTTTCTTGTCACTAGGTACTCCATAAATACACTTAATGGACAACATTGTAATAGCTGTAGAAAACCTAGCTCAAAACTGGTTATTTATGCACTTATCTTACAAAAATGTTTTCTATTACACGTCTCCCATCTTGAAGAAATAGCTAATAAAAACTCCCTATTGCTAGTTGCAGTGCAGTCTTTGCTGATAATATTGTCCCTAACTTCAATATCTCTCTCAATTGATAAATAAGTCCAAATGGAATTCTCACATTTCCTATGCGACATATCCTTCTAAGACATTCCTGACAAAAGCTTTGCAGGATTTTGTATTACGGATTCCTAGTTGAGAAGACAATAGAGGCACAGAAAGCAATAAAAAAAAACATACCTCCAGTAGGAGATAATGGTCTAAAAAGCGTGTTATATCCTTTTGAACAGAGATTATGTGTGTAAATACCGCAGTGCAGAAGTCAGAATCAGAAATAACCACAACTGAGGACAACAGAAGTACCATGACTGCTGCAAACAAACAAAAATGTTAACAAGAAATGATTTTTCCCATGGGAGATGGGCATCACAGCAGATAAAACTTCTCACGTAAACACTGAAGGTGCTGGCTGAAATAATTCCTTCATATCCTTTCTTCCAAATGTTTCCCAGGGAATTGCAAATTTTATAGGTCAGAAAAATTGTTGAAACCAACACCTCAATTATTAAGCAATCTCAGCTCTATAGGACAGAGTCAGGAACCCAGGAAGATGGCAGAAAACCTCCAAACAGACAAATATCATAAGCATCACATATTCTTCCTAAAGGATTGATTGCATACCTACTGGGTGAGCATAAGTGTGGTAGGTGTTGGAATAAACAACAAGTCAAAGATGATTTTTGTCAAGGATCCCACAACCTAGTAGGATAAAAAAAAAAAAAAATATATAAATATTGACTCAAGAATGGCTGGTAATCTTAAATAGACAATATCCATGTAAGCCTGTTACTCTAAGGCTATTCCCCCCCAAAAAAAATTTTATGTGGTGCTTTTAAGTGATAATTTATATTGTAGATGGGATTGCAGACTTACGCAATTTCAAAGGATAGAGTTAAACAAACAGACATCTGGAACACTTAGAGATGTCCTTCATAGGAATGATGGCATGCACCATACAAGTAAGACAGAGAAGGGGATTCTTTCACTCTTTTTTTCCCCCCACAAGGAGGTATAATTGAACTACATGAAGTTGCACATGTTTCAAGTCTCCAGTTTGGTCAGTTTTGATATATTTGTGTCACCACCTTAAAGAAAATGAGCATTTCCATCACCCCCAAATGTTTTTCTTGCAATTCGTTTTTCCTTCTGTATTCACCCACAGGCAATGACTGACTGACTCCTTTTCTGCTACTAGGGATGAGCCTACGTTTTCTACAGTTTCCTATAAATGGCCTCATACAGTATGTATTCATTTTTGCCTTGCTTCTTTTCTTTTCTTTTTTTCTTTTACCCAGCATAATGCTTTGGATAACTTACCTGTTGTCTTAGTCATCTAGTGCTACTGCAACAGAAATACCACAAGATGACTTTAACAAAGAGAAATTTATTTCTTCACAGTAAAGTAGGCTAAAAGTCCAAATTCAGGGAGTCAGCTTCAGGGGAAGTCTTTCTCTCTCTGTCGGCCTTCTCATCAATCTTCCCCTGGACTAGGAGCTTCTCTGTGCAGGGACCCCAAGTCCAAAGGACATGCTCTGCTCTCTGCCCTGCTTTCTTGGTAGTATGAGGTCCACCACTCTCTGCTTGCTTCCCTTTCCTTTTATTTCTCGTAAGATAAAAGGTGGTGCAGGCCACACCCCAGGGAAACTCCCTTTACATTGAATCAGGGATGTGACCTGAGCAAGGGTGTTACATCCCACCCTAACTCTCTTTAACCTCAGGCAGAGATTATGATTTATAACACATAGGAAAATCACAAAATGGAGGACAACCACACAATACTGGGAATCGTGGCCTAACCAAGTTGATATACACATTTTTTGGAGGACATAATTCAATATGTGACACCTGTGTTATTGCATATATCAATCCCTTGGCCCTTTTTGTCACTAAGTAGCATTCTATTGTATGGAATCCCACAGTTTGCTTATCTATTCACTCATTGGAGGACATTTAGGTTATTTTCAGGTTTTATTTAAACTGCTATAAACACTGAGTACAAATATTTCTGTAGACATATTGCTTCTTTTCTCTTGGGTAAATACCTAAGAATGGAATGGCTGGGTATTACAGAATATATTTGTTTAACTTATTATGAAACTGAGGAATTATTACCCCAAAGTGGGTGTACCATTTTTCATACTCACAAGCAATGTATAGGCATTCCAGCTACTTCATATCTTCACCAACACTTGGTCAGTTTTCTTCATTCTAATGGTTGCATAGTTGTATTTCATTGTAGTCTTAATTTGCATTTCCCTAAAGATTAACAATGTTTAGCATCTTTTCAGGGGCTTAGTGACCATTTGCCTTTGAGTCGATTCCAACTTATAATGACTCCAGAGAACAGAGTAGAACTGCCCAATAGCATTTCCAAGAAGCACCTGGTGGATTAAAACTGCTGACCTTTTCATTATATGCCAAAGCTCTTAACCACTATGCCACCAGGGTTTCAAATATATACTTGGTACCTATAAATAATGCTATAAAGTTTCTGTCTTCAATCATCTTACATTCTAGTGAAAGAAGACAGAAAATACATTAAAATATAAATAAATTATTTCAGTTAGTAGTAAGTTACTTTAAGGAATCAAATAAGATAAAGATCAAGAATCATGGGAAGGAAGACATAAATTAGCTAGAGAGTCAGGAACTTACTGTCTACATTTCTAGAATATTGTTACAAATAGTGTTGCCTCTATCCTTTTAATCTTTTCAAAAAGTATCTGGCCTTAATTTTTAAAGAAATAGTATGTCTTAAGGCAAATAAAAATAAACAGTTCAGCAAATCATTGTTTTACTTCGGATATACCTTAGTTGGTTTTTTGTTGTTGTTAAATTCAACTCAAATTATAATAAATACTGTTAAAAATATCATACAAAGAATGGTACTAATAAAATAGTTCTATCCAATTATGTATCTCTGAGTGCCTCTATCTAGCCTTCTAATTGTATGTATTCACAGAGAGATATCAGAAATATTGATTATCTATTTTAACAATTGTGTCTTATGGACTGTGCTAGAATTCTTTAAAGTAAGCAAGTTTATGAAACAAAAGATTTATTTTTGTTACCCTTTCTGTCCATAAAGACTTTTTTATAACTCTTTCCTTTCTGCTAAATGTGCTACACTGCTACTGAGAGCCTTAAGTCCAAATGACTGATTTTGTCTTGTACTTTTCTATCTCTATTCAGCACGGTTTGTTTGTGAGAGGAAAAGGATTTTTTTTAGGTATAAAATGTTTTGTTTTGTTTTGGTCAGGAAAACCGGTTTGAAGCCTGCAATTGACAAGTCTTTGAGCTCAATTGTTCTATACCTGAACCAGTTTCATAGTCATAAAAGATCGAGTTCTAACTTAAAATAAAAAGTGGCAAACAGAAGCAGAATGGTAGAGAAAATGCTCATCTTCAGATGTGCTCTAAATAGCAAAACAATCACGTTAGAGTAAAAACCTACTTCAGCCATTATGTTTTATCTTTTTCTTTGCTAAACAACTTAGAGTTGATGCCTCATGTATAGGGTCACTCAGGGAAATTGGTGTTGAATAAAAATCCCGGGTCTTTTCATATAATTTGTATTCTCCATTTGTGTCCTGGGCAAAACCAGGTAACTGTTTCTAACTAAAGAAAAAATAAATAAATAAATGGAGTATAGACTCTGAGATAAACTTGGGTTTAGGGATAAAGTCATCCCTAAGTCTTAAGCCATTAGAAGTTAACATTATCCTATTAAAAACCTTAAAATCAAAATAAAATATGACTTTACAGGTAAAAATAATTTTGTTGTTCCTGGATACCATTGCAGGAAAATTAAAAAAAAAGCACAGTATGCTAAGAATTAATTTTGGTGAAGAAGGCACTAATCAAAAAATAGTCCGAAGTAAGTGGGACAAGGAAAGCTTGAGGAAAAAATTCTGAGCAACTTAATTAGTCCCTCTGGCTTCCAGAAGTGGTGAGGAAGCCGAATATTTATAGATATCATTTCCATTCCGTCTGGACGGATTTTTTATGGACGTTATACAGGACTGGTCCTACAAACAACCAGAAATTATTTGCACCAGTTGGTAAGGAAATGAGTGGTCAAAAATAATTTGTTAACACTGTTGACAGAGAGTCAATAAATACTGCCTCTATTTTCTGTCCAAGTTTGGAACCAAGTGATAGAAAGATGGAAGTAGACTAATGGGAATCAACCAATGGGCTTGTTAATACTTTCTGCTCCAGTTCCATCCTCTTCACTCAGTCCAGAACTTGGGCCCTCACACCTGAGAGAAAGTTTGGATTTCAGAAGAGATGCATTGACCCCAGGACCTGAGTGAAAAAGAGCGGGAAGGAGACTGAATCACTAGTGCTTAAGGCCTTTTAATGGATTGGATTTAACGAATTGAGAAGGAAATGGATGTTACCTCTCAGTCAGGTAACTGGCTTATTTTCTGTGAGTAGGAGTAAGGGGTATGAAAGGCAAAGAGGCCATCTTAACCTCCACTAGGCGGGTTTAGTGGGTTAGGCAACATGCAGTTAGTAAGTGATTCCCCTCATAACAAATATCTTTCCCATATATTTTACAGTCTAATAATTTTAATTTAAAAACATTATTTGAAAACATTGGTGGTATAGTGGTTAAGAACTATGGGTGCTAACCAAAAGGTCTACAGTTTGAATCCACTAGGTGCTCCTTGGAAACCATATGGGGCAGTTCTGCTCTGTCCTATAGGATTGCTATGTGTTGGAATCAACTTGATGGCAACGGGATTTTTATTTATTTATTTTTGGTACGTATTTATATTAATATCTTGATTGGTAAAATACACACACATACACACATACATTTTCTTACTAAAATTAAAATTGTAAGAGAAATCTTTTTTTTTAATTGTGATTTAGGTGAAATTTTACAGAGCAAATTAGTTTCTCATTCAGAAATTTATATACAAATTTTTTCATGGCATTGGGTGCAATCCCATATTGTTTCACCATTCTTCCCCTTTCCCTTTCCACCCTGGGTTCACTGTGTCCATTCATCCAGTTTTCCTGTCCCCTCCCACCTTCTCGCCTTTGTTCCTAGGCAGGTGCTGTCATTTGATCTCATATACTTGATTGATCTAAGAAGCATGTTCCTCACGTGTGTTATTGTTTGTCTCATGCTCCTGTCTAATCTTTGACTGAAAGATAAGCTTAGGGAGTGGCTTCAAGTCTGAGTTAGAAGGGTGTCAGGGACCATAGTCTTGGGGGTTTCTCCAGTCTGTCAGACCAGTAATTCTAGTCTTTTTGTGAATTTTATCATTTGTTCTACATTTTTCTCCCGCTGCCTGGCACCCTGTATTGTAATCTCAGCCAGAGTGGTCAGGAGTGGTAGCTGGGCACCATCTAGTTCTTCTGGTCTCAGGGTCATTTGGGCTGTGGTTTGTGTGGTGAAAAATCTATCTTAACTGGAAACATTTAAAGAAAAATTTATATAGAAATGTGTAGATGAAAACAAGAAACCAACAAGAATAGCTACTCAATGTGGGTACATCAGATATTCCAGCAGAATCTTGGTCAAATTTTATTTTCTCTCTGGGTGTGTTTCAGTTGAGAACAATACATTTTTCTTAATGTGACAAATTTTTTCTATGGTAACCACCACTATTCTGTCTGTCTGTGGGGATTTGCATGTTTCTGTAATGCTGTTGTGCCGCTGATATTTCAAATCCCAGCAGGGTCACCAGTGGTGGACAGGCAGCCAGACAGATGAAGAAACTTAAAAGTTTTACCAACTTCTACATTTCAAATTGATCAAATATGCAATCAAGATGCAGTGACAATTACTGGTGATTGGAATTCAAAAGTTGGAAACAAAGAAGAAGGAGCGGTAGCTGGGAAATATGGCCTTGGTGATAGAAATTATGCTGGAGATAGCATGATAAAATTTTACAAGACCAATGACTTCTTCATTGCAAATACCATTTCAACAACATAAATGGTGACCCATGGGCCTCCCTAAATGAACTACACAGGAGTCAGATCAGCTACATCTGTGGAATGAGACAATGGAGAAGCTCAGCCTCATCAGTCAGAATAAGGCTAGTGGCCGATGACAGAATGAACAAATCTATCTTGGAAGAAGTACAGCCAGAATGCTCCTTAGAAGCAAGGATGGTGAGACTTCATTTCACATACTATAGACATGTTACCAGGCGGGAGCAGTCCCTGAATAAGGACA
Organism: Loxodonta africana; assembly: GCF_030014295.1. Lineage (NCBI taxonomy): Eukaryota > Metazoa > Chordata > Mammalia > Proboscidea > Elephantidae > Loxodonta > Loxodonta africana. Next base: position 31,550,817 of record NC_087356.1, read on the forward strand.
TTAGGCTTGGTAAAGCAGAGGGTCGGAGAAAAAGAAGAACGTAAGGAGATGGATTGACATAGTGGCTGCAACAATGGGCTCAAACACAGTCAAGAGCCGAGCAGTGTTTCGTTCTGTTGTAGGTAGGGTCGCTAAGAGTTGGTATCAGCTTGAAGGCACCTAGCAACAGCAACAGTACATAATAATTAAATATCTTGTGAAGAGAAAATCATAAACAAGAAATGACAGTTCATTCTGATGTTATTAGTATATGAGCTGCTGAGTTAGACGACACTGCAATTTTTTTAAGACTAAGCAACGTAATTGACTGGATCTACTCAGTTTTTGGAATGTGTTAAATTGATTGTTTAAAAACTGAACTTAGTATGTCTTCCAGCCACAGCTTTTTTTTTTTTCCCCCATAGAGGCATTTGTTGAACTAGACTTTGTCAACTCCCAGAGATGGTATTGGCACTAGTTCAGCACATTGTTTTAGAGGTTGGGTTTGCTTAAGGAATCACAAGTGGCTGGAGGGTAGAGGGTACTAAAGTCATTACCTGAAGTCAGAGACAAGTGCCGGGCAACTAATATCACAAGGTAGTGGGAGACAAAATGTGGCAACAGTCACAAGGACTGTTTGACCAAAAGGTGTCTTTCTTGCCTGAGGCTGAATTTAATGGGTTCAACTGCATTTATATTTGCACTGCATTGTTTCAAGAGACATAAAAGGAATCCAAAGTGCTAACTGAACCCTTCAGAGTAGGGAACATCTGTATAAGATCAGGAATGAAATTTGATAAAAATAAATGATCAGTAATGAAAGTTGACAAAATAACATTGAGTCACGTTTTTGGTTTCCAAAAGTAATATGCTTATGTACCGAACCAAAACCCACTGCTGTCAGATTGATTCCACCTCATAGTGACCCCGTAGGACAGAGTAGAACTGCCTCATAGAGTTTTCAAGGAGCAGCTGATGGATTCAAACTGCCGGCCTTTTGATTAGCAGCTGGACTCTTAACCACTGTGCCACCAAGGCTCTATCTGTATGTAGGTACACACACGCACATACTTAAGAAAAACAATATTGCATTTGAGTTCACTCCAACTCACAGCGACTGTATATGACAAAACAGAACTGTCTCATAGACTTTCCAAGGCTGTAATCTTTTTGGAAGCAGACTGCCACACCTTTCTCCGTTGGAGTGGCTGGTGGGTTAGAACCACTAACCATTCAGTTGCCATCTGAGTGCTTATCCAGTGTACCACCAGGGCTGCTTATATCCATACATGAATGTATATATATGTTTATATATATATTTAATATTTTCATGGTTACTGGACCTGTTTTTGCTACTTAGTCCATCCTTTGCACATAGGTAATGGAAAAATATATGAACAGTAAATGAATAAATACTAAATAATGTCAGTATCCTCCCATGGTATACCATACGGGGAAGAATGAAGTAAGGATTAAAAAAAAAATGAATATACATTTTGTCTAAATGTTCAATTAATTTTTTATTTTCAGTGGATACATGAATGAACAACTCCAACCAAAAGTGGCCCCATCTGTTCTTGAAAATTCTGGACAAATGCACTCTCTCCCTGCTGGTTCATTAACTATAGTCTCTTCTCTCATAGGTCCCCAAACCATTTGGTCATGTCCAGCTAGTTAAGTCTTTTGTCACACGGTGGCTCATTTACATCTCGTTGCTAAAACATCTATTATTTACAATGCTCAGCAGTGTGCTTAGTTCAATTCCCAAGTTCCGTAGAAGTAGGACTGCTTATTTTGTCCAGGTGCTTCCCTTGCAAACAAAGTCTTTTATCATCTTTTACTGCTCTCTCTTCACTGGAGATTGTGGCACAGTTCTGAGCAATAACCTGACCAGCCATCGTCGGGTGATGAGGGACGCTTACTGACAGTACTGTGATTTCAAAGCTTGGGAATGAGTTCTGAGGATTCTGATCATTGCTTTGGAGTGCAGTCATCAAATCAAAAATGCAAGGGCACATTCAACCTCAGTTTCAATTTTATATTTTCCTGGGAACTGGGCACCTTTTGTTTTCTTTTCATTAAACTAAACCAAACCAAACTCAGTGCTGTCGAATCGATTCTGACTCATAGTGACCCTAGAGGACAGAGTAGAACTGCCCCATAGAGTTTCCAAGGAGCGCCTGGTGGATTCGAACTGCCGACCTTTTGGTTAGCAGCCGTAGCACTTAACCACTATGCCACCAGGGCTTCCCCTTCTTTTTATTACACAATTAATAACATTTATTGTAGAAATTATTATAAATACAGTTAAGCCTGAAATTTTAGAATTGGGTACAAATGGTTGCGATAATGATAATAGGACATCATGAAAGCTCATTAAAAGTCTTTTTGTATGTAGACATTTTAATTTGTTTCCTAGGGTGGTGATAACAAAGTAAAACAAACGGTGTGGCCGAAAACAACAAGAATTTATTGTCTCAGGGTTCTGGAGCATAGAAGCCTGAAATTAAGTGCCAACAGGGCTGTGCTCTTATGAAGTCTCTAGGGGAAGATACTTCTTTGCATTTACTCAGCTTCTAGTGGTTCCTGGCAACCCTTGGCACTCCTTAGCCTGTAGATGCATCACTCGAATTTTGCTTCCATCTTCACATGGCCGTCTTCTCTCTGTGTCTGTGTTTCTTCTTTTTTTCTAAGAACGCCATTCATATTGGGTTAGGGCCAGCTCTACTCCAGTATGAGTTCAAGTTAGCTGACAAAATCTTCAAAAGTCCTTTTTTTAGATAAGGTGAAGTTCATGGGAACCGTGGTATAGGACACATCTTTTGGGGGTACACAACTGAATCCATTGTATATGGACATAGACAGGCAGATACAGATTTAAAGATAAAGGTAGAAATATACAGATATCTCTATGCAGATATGCATAGATACATGGCTAAGTTATTCTCTCATCTCCTCAGTGCTGGATTTGATTTTTTTTTTTTTTTTGATTATTTGTCAAAGTAAAAGACTAGAATGTCATCTTTATTTTTAAAATGTGTATTTCTATGATTGCTAATTGAACATTTGCAGTATTTGTAACATCCATTTCTGTTTTGTGTTTGTGAATTGCCTTTCTTATCTCTAGCTTTTTTGTTTTATTAAGATATTTGTTTTTCAAATCATTTCTAAATAATTGTATATTAATCATATTAACAATTTATAGATACTACTTTTTTTGGTTTGTTTTAAGGCGATATTGATATATAAATGTTTTAAATTTTTATGTAAGAAAATCCATTACTATTTTGTTTGTGGTTTATACCTTTTTATCTGTAATTACAAAACCTTACCTGTCCCCAAAAGGAACACAACATTAAATTATGTGTTTTTTCAGTGTTTTGTCTCTGTCATTGTGGTGTGTCATCGAGTCGATTCTGACTCATAGCAACCCTATGTACAACAGAACGAAACACTACCTGGTCCTGCACCATGCCCACAATTGTTGTAATACTTGTGTTCGTTGTTGCAGCCACTATGCCAATCCATCTCATTGAGGGTCTTCCTCTTTTTCGTTGACCCTGTACTTTACCAAGCACGATGTCCTTCTGCAGGGACTGATCCCTCCTGACAACATGTCCAAAGTTTATAAGATGTAGTCTGGCCATCCATGCTTCTAAGGAACATTCTGGTTGTACTTCTTCCAAGACAGATTTGTTCATTCTTTTGGCAGTCCATGGTATATTCAATATTCTTCGCCAACAGCACAATTCAAAGGCATCAATTCTTCTTCTGACTTCCTCGTTCATTGTCCAGCTTTAGCATGCATATGATGCTATTGAAAACATCATGGTTTGGTTTGGGCGCGCCTTAGTCCACAAAGTGACATCTTTGCTTTTCAACACTTTAAAGAGGCCTTTTGCAGCAGATTTGTCCAGAGCAATGCATCTTTTGATTTCTTGACTCCTGCTCCCATGCCTGTTGGTTGTGGATCCAAGTAAAATGAAATCCTTGACAACTTCAATCTTTTCTCTGTTTATCATGATGTTGCTTATTCGTTTAGTTGTGAGGAGTTTTGTTTTCTTTATGTTGAAGTGCAGCCCATACTGAAGGCTGTGGTCTTTGATCTTCATCAATAAGTGTTTCAAATCCTCTTCACTTTCAGCAAGCAATGAGCTTTCCACCCATCCTGACGCCAAATTCTTCTTCATATAGTCCAGCTTCTTGGATTATTTGCTCAGCATACAGATTGAATAGGTCCTGTCTCTAGATTATTTTATTTATATGTTTATCCCTATGGGATTTATTTTGGGCTAATATGTGATAAAAGAATCCAAATGTGCATTTTGCCACTTCATTTGTTGAATAACACCTTTGACAAAGATTCATTTTGCCAATAAAAATGTTTGTACATATTTAGATCTGTTTATTGACTTTCTATTCTATTTAATTGATTTCTTATATATTCTGTAAAAATTATCTTCTAACATCTCTAATTTTTTGAAACATTTTAATATCTAGTAGGACAAATACTACTTCATTATTCTCCTACATAACTTTTCTATTATAAAGTCAAAATCACTGTACCAAGTTCCCAAACAATCCCTTCAATGTAGTCACTTCAATTATTATAGTTATAAACTAATTTGAAGGCTATGATCGAAAATATGTCCCTTTCATTTATGCAACTCTGATCGTAGTCATTCGACAGAATTTTTGTTTTCTTCTTTATAATTGTTATTAAATAATAGGAATTACATTTTCGAACATTTGCGTTGTCATACACAAAACAATAATTTTCTATATTTAGTTGATAATTGGCAAAAAAACAAAAATAAAAACACCAAACTCATTGCTCCTTAGTCAGTTCAGACTCATAGCAACCCTACAGAACAGAGTAAAACTGCCCTCATAGGGTTTCCAAGGAGTGGCTGGTGGATTTGAAATGCCAACCTTTTGGTTAATAGTCAAGCTCTTAACCGCTATACCACTAGGGCTCTGATAATTGGCCAACTCACTGAAGTGACTAACTCAAATTGTTTTTTAGATGATTCTCTTGAGGCTCTCATATCTTTTACAATAATGATAATTTTTCCTCTTTCTCGCCAAAATGTATTCTGATCATTCAATTGTTTCTGTCTGTTTATTTTTTTGTGTTGTTGAAGCGTTGTATTGCCACAGTTCCAGAATAGTGCTGACTATTGGCCATGGTGAGGAGCATCTTTGTCTTGAAAGTGAATATGTTACAAAGCCCCCCAATGCAGTAACAAATAAAGTAAGATAACGCTACTCTGCAACACCTGGAATCACCATGATTCAGGATCGACTGGACAGCAGCTGGTTTTTTGGTTTTAGTTTAGTTCAGGAATGCAAAAATAGTCTAGTATTAGAAAAATCTATTCATTTAAGCAACCATATTAATAGGTCAAATGAGAAAATCTCAGTAAATTGTAAAAAAGTCCTCAGAAAATTCAACATCCTTTAGCAAACTCGTAGTAAACAATAGAGCATTAGCCAAAGACAATAGCCAGCAGGAAGCTTAATGATAAACACTAGAATCGGAGTAGACTCCTGCTAGAGGAGTTTCCACATGGGTATCTCAAGTCCATGAATGACTCTGTGCACTAGTGAAAGTGTGTATATGAAATTTCAGATTCTGTAACAGATGCAAGGTCAAATGTGTTTAAAAATGAAAGAAAAAAAAGATGATGGGATATCTTCTCTTCTGTTACTACTTCTTAAATATTATTGTTGCTATGAAAGGCCTATATGGTCGTTATGAGTCAGGATTGACTTGATGGCAGTGGATTTGGTTTGGTTTATAAAAGGCCAGTGTATATAATTTGACAAGAAAATCAAGTAGCATGACCCATGCACATTGCCCATAGAGAGCTCAGCTTCATTTAAGAATAAAATGCTATCCACCTGCCTGTACCTTGTTAGTCCTCACCATATCCTGAAATGACTGCTCTGTGTTTATGGACTAAGCAAGCCTTAGGAGTGACTGTATCAGGAATGACCAGGTTATACCAGGTCACATGGCACTTCATTCTCAATGACTAGTGGTGAATTATACTTTAGTATTCTCATCTCAATCCAAAACAGGTGTACCTGTACTAATTCTCCATTCTGTCTTTACACGGGAGGAATTCCTGGGATCCAGTTCAATGTAAGACTTCCTGGGTGGTTTAAATGGTCAATGCACTTGGCTGCAAACCAAAAGTTTAGAAATTTGAATACATGCAGCAGTGCCTTGGAAAAAAGGCCCAGTGATCTGCTTCTGAAATATAGCCCACTGAAAACCCTATGAAGTACAGTCCTCCTTTGACACACATAGAGCTGCCATGAGTCAGTCAACTCCGTGGCAACCGGTTAGTTCAATTCAAGAAATACTTCGAGTGTTTCAGACTTCAGATGATTCTAGAATTGGATAAAACGCAAACTCCTTCAAGGTCTTTACAAGATCATCTCTAGTGTGTTGTTTCTCTGACAGTAAGGAAATAAGTTGGCTGGTGTTTTAGATTGGTTGATAGTCCTACATCATTTTTATTTCAGACTTTAAATTACCATCTGTATGGAGAGGTCCTCAGTGACCACGTCTGACCTCTTGGTACTCTCCTGTACTTAGGAACCTTTCTGTGTATGCCAATAATATTTGCTGCCTTAAATTTACCATAGCAAAGGAATGAAATAATTCTAGTTTTGACTTGCTTTTTAAATTTTAAGTATTATTATTTACTGCTTCTTCCATCACACAACATTGCCACAACTCTTATCATTATTGTCACCCTTTAAGTGCCACAAATCTTAACAGAATGCTACTTTTGTAGCCACTCTTTCAGGTGCAGCTGTATAATCTATATGCTGCACAGCTAACAGCCAGCACTGAAGTGCTCGTTTGGAAAGGTTTATCATCCAAACTATCATTCAAATGAGGTGAAATACCAGCAAGGCATTTGTGACAAGTTCTCTGGAAAGAAGACTCTGAGCTGGCATTTAGTGGCTAACTGTTCAGGGAGAAGAAAGGAAGAGGAAAAATTGGGCAGAGGGAGAAGCTGAGCTGTGATACAGGCCAGACAACAGCCTAGGCTTATCCTACACAGCATGCTGGCGCAAAAATGGTCCATCCATGTTATGAGACTTTGGGCCAAAATGGCCAGGCCTTTATACCCCTGCCTCAATCAATCACTGGATGTGTACTACCCTAGAATGAGTATGATCTTGGGCTAGGTGGTTCTCTATAGCTAAGACAATCCTGGAAGGGGCTGAGAGGTCTCCTGGTAGCTGAGGCAACGAGTACTTCCTACAAGTGGGATCTCGGTAGCCCATGTCTATGCCCTTCCATCACAACACTGTCCTAGGCAAATACATATTTCATGGTGTCAGTAATCTATAGGCAGGGGAGAGGTATGGGAGGACAAGAGATGGGAGGAATAAAACATATACAAGTGAAAACGTAGTTAATATTTTAAAAGAGTCCATGCCTTTGCATCCCCAGTGCGCTGCATTGCACTTCCTAATTAGCTGATGCTGAATTAATGTTTTATTTTGCCTAAGAACTGTCTTTATTTCAATCTAGTACAGTTTTCATAAAAGAGTCTGAAGAAAGATACATTAAAATTAATTTAAGAAACATGTTGTTACAAGGGTGACCAGTGGTTCAATACTCTTATTTCTGAATCAATAAAGAATTGATGACACAGATAACTATGAGAACACCATGGCCCTAAAGCCACAGCTCCAAAAAGTGCCAATAATACAGACGCTAAAGGCAGCGGAGGTCCAGAATTAAAAAAAAAAAAAAAAACAGTGAAAGATAAATTACACTAATCATAACAGCAGCACCAATAAGCTTATGTCATGAATATCTGGTCAATATAAAAATGTCTAAATATATGTAACAGGGTGCCTTTTGGAGTAAAATTTGATCGTAGAATAAGTAATGTGTACCAATCATTTTTCCTAATATTTAAGGCACTAGAATTCAGATCTGCTCCTGGGGAAATACTTTCTGCATTTATCTTGTGTATTTCACTCAGGCAAATCATAGCCTTAGCTTTTCACTCAGAACTCCCATTGGGATCAGTGTGCTTCATAGAAGAAAAAAAAAAAATCTGGGTGGATTCAGAGACGAAGAGAGATGAAAACAAGAGCTGACAGCACAGAGAGCAGAATTCCACCTTCACAGGCTTTGCAAGACCAGCAGCATCAATGGAACCCACTCAATAGCCCTTCCTCAGGCAAAGCTCCCACTGAGGACCATCTCTGAGGGAGGTTTGGGGAGTCTGCCCATTGCTCCGAGGGAGGCTAGAGCATTCAAAAAGTCTTCTTTGTTCAATCTGAATACAGCCAAGACTATCTAATTATGTAGTCAAATGTTTTGGTTAAATGCCTCATTCCTTGTTCTAATTATCACCTATCTCAAAGGGGAGTGGTTCACTTTACAAAGAGCTGGGAGAACAAGGTTAACATCCTCTCCCAAACTTCTTCGTAGATGAGAAAACACACAGCTGGAGTCCTCACCACGGATGCTGGCACTTAACTGCACTGTTTATCAATGAAATTGGTTGTTTTTTCTTAACAGAAATTCACTGAAAACTAACAAACATGCTCTGAGAATAAAAGAAAAATACCTCGTTGCAAAAACTTAGATGCCTTGTATACAAGACGTTTGAGCTAAAGGATTTGAGCTACCAAAAGAGAAATTGTTAGTATATCTCAAAATGGTCAGAGATTAACAACAACAACAACAACAACAACAACAAACCTTGAAAAACTATTTAATCCCTAATTAAAGAATTTCTTATGTGTCCTGATACAGATGAAGGCAGTAACACCTTAATGGCTGTCTCTCACATGCTAATAAACATTATAGCTTCTATGAATAGATTCAAGGGCAGCCTGTACTTTTAATTCCAACCTTCAGCTAAGTAGCAGCTTAAATGCTTTCCTGCACTGTAATGATCTTTGATTCTTAAAAGTATTCACTTGACCCCCAACACGATTTTCAAGAAGGCTCTGTCATATTCCATCTTGGCCAGGTGCAGTAGGTTTCTTGTTTGTCTGAATTCCCCTAGCTCATCCCCATTTATTTATTTATTTGCATAAAACTTCTGCAATTTTGAATTCGTTAAAAGCCTGTTTTTGTGCGATATTCCCTCCCACCCTGCTTTATGAGTCCCTCTGGCATCTCCTGTCCCGATGTACTGTCAGCTTGGTTAAATTTTTATCTTTCCTGAAAGTAGAATATTATATCAATGTGCAAGTTTGCATATGTAATTATATGCTGTTAATGTCTCTTATCTCACCCAAGAGCCTATCTATTCTCCAGGCTTCCACAAATTCAGTTCTTTTAACAGCCTTTACTCACATGCTTCCAAATGCCTGCTAAATAAAGTCATCTTCATGTCCTCTCACCGCCAACTCGACATAGAATCATTGTCAGATTTCATATCTTTAAAGGTTAGTGATCATAATCATAGATTTTTTTTTTTTATCTCTTCCTACTTCCACATCTAGCCCTATGCCAAATCATGTCTGCTTTGCTAGAATTGAATTTCAATGACAAGATAACAATTGAAAGCAGAGAGAAACAGCACATGCAAAGCAGAACGGTCCATCAGGACGGGGCAGACACTTGGACACAAAAAATTAGTGGTGAGGCAGAGGCTACGAGATGATAGTGCATGGTATCCAGAGTGTCTGGGGACAGAAAATAAGCATGGATCCATGCAGGCATCTGCAAAAACGGGATGGGGAACAATATGGAGGTGTCATAGCAAGAAGATGGTACTTGGCTATGTTGTTGTTGTTGTTAGGTGCCATCAAGTCGGTTCTGACTCACAGTGACTCTATTTACAGGAGAACAAAACACTGCCCATCCTGCGTTGTCCTCACAATCGTTGTTATGTTTGAGCCCATCGTTGTAGCTAGTGTGTCAATCCATCTGTCGAGGGTTTTCCTCTTTTTCACTGACTCTACTTTAGCAAGCACTTGGCTATAGAGAGGCTGATATAAATGTGAAGGAGAGTGCACAGTGACTTCCTTCTAAAGGTGGCAATGTGGGAAGGGCAGAGTGGGGAGAGTAATTTTGCAGTGGAGAAATCTGACAAACACTGCCTCAGCCAGGTAATGACGGCCAACTTCAACAGTAGTAAGTTATATTGATAGCACAGAAGCTTGATATGATGTGATGAAAACAGTGCTTTATCTCTGTAGCCATCCTCCTCAGAACTCATAACCCCTGTCTAAATGTGAGAAAAGCATCAGAAAAATCCACATTGAGGGCCATTCTGCAAAATTCCTGACCAATAATCTTATACATCGTCAAGGTCATCAACATATTAAAAAACAAGAGAAGTCTGAGAAGTTGTCATGGTCTAGAGCCTAAGGAGACATGCCAACTAAATGCAACATGGTATCCAGATGGGATCCTAGAACAACAACAAACATTATGTAAAAAATAAGGAAACCCAAATAAAGAGTATGGACTTTAGTTAATAATAATGTGTCCACATTGCTTCGTTAGTTCTGGCGACTGTGTCATATTACTGCCAATAATAGGAGAAACAGAGTATATGGGGGGTCTCTGTAATAGTCTTGCAACTTTTCTATAAATCTAAGACCATTCTAAAAGAAAAAAAAAATTAAATATACCAATAAGAAAAACAAGCAAAGGAGATTCATAAAAATATTCAGATAGTCACCAGAGAGATGTAAACACAGAAACCAAACTAAAACCACTGCCATCGAGTCGAGTGGTTTTGAGTCAAAATAGCGACCCTGTAGGAAAGAGTAGGACTGTCCCACAGGGCTTCCAAATCTTTACGAAAGCAGACTGCCACATTTTTCTCCCGTGGAGTGGCTGGTGAGTTCTAATTGCCTAACTTTTGGTTAGCAGCTGAATGCTTTAAACAGTGTTTGACAGATTCCTTTATAACCACAGAGTAAAGATAAAAACATTGGGCTGGATGCTGGGGGAACTGGCAAGATCTCTAACCAGGGTCTAGGTCAGGCATCAGCAAACTTTGTCTATAACAGGCAAACCAAAAAAAACAAACCTGTTTTTGTCGAGTTGATTCCAACTTACAATGACCTTGTAGTGCAGAGTAGAACTGCCCCATAGTGTTTCCAAGGAGCAAATGGTGGATTGAAACTTCTGACCTTTTGATTAGCAGTGGTAATCCTTAACTACTGTGCCACCAGGGCTCCAAAAGTAGAACTGTCCTATAGGGTTTCCAAGGAGCCACTGGTGGATTTGAACTGCCAACATTTTGGTTGGCAGCCAAGCTCTTAACCAATGTGCCACCAGATCTCCTACAACGGGTTAGATTGTAAATATTTTTGGCTTTGCAGGCCATATGGCCTCTGTCACAATGATATAACTCTTTCATTATAGCTCAGTAGTAACCACAGACAATTTATAAAAAATGGTCATGACCCCATTCAATAAAACTTTATTTACAGAAACAAGTTGTGGGCCAGATTCGGCCCCTAGGTTGTAGTTTGTGGATCCCTTGTCCAGAGTGAACCAAAGTTACTGCAAACAGAATGCAGACATTCAAAACAGAAACATGCAAAACAAGACAAGGACTAAGTCACTAGAACTGGAATTTAAAACAGGGCTCAATTAAAGGAACAAGCCATGAACCCAATTACCTGAACAGAAGTACAAATCAAACTACCTTTATTGTGAGCTGTCAGAGTTACTGAAAAGACTCTTTAAGGTCCCTTGACTGAAGACATGATCTGCTTCAGAGGCTGTGCTAAGAGAACTGAAAGGCACAGAGCTGAGACCATTTTCCCTGACCAGTACATAGAGAGCAGAGTGTTCTATACCGCTGATAGAGCTCAGTCATCCATTCAGTCTGTACAGACTGTATTCCACCACACTGATAAAACACCCTCTTCTTCTACTGGATCCTCATGGTTTATTGGTCGGAAATCACAATCAGTACATTCCTGAGAAATCCAAGGCAGACAATTATTTGTTCTGTTTTGCTTTACGATTTAAGAATCTAAGAGTAGGTCAGTGTAAGTCTATTGTCCATTTTGTCTAAAAATAGAGGGTGTTGATTATTTAGTATGCGTATGGAGTGGACAAAACCATACAGACACTTGGTTCAGTAAAGGCTACCACCCTCTTATTATATGTCAGACCCTGGTCAGGATACCCCTCATTCCCACAATGTTTTCCAGAACCATAGCAGGTGACCAGAGGAAAGAAGCAAGAACTGTGAGCCTAGTTTTGGCCTGTGGGAGACCAAAGATGAAAACACCTCAATCACTACTTGATTTGAAGCAATGAAGCTGGGAAATACCTGTTTAAGTTGACATTCCATAGGAGCTGGGTTGGTTAAGACATTTAGTCTAGAAATCAAACAATGTATTGCATTGGGAAAATCTGCTGCAAAGGACCTCTTTAAAGTGTTAAAAAGTAAAGATATCTCTTTGATGACTAAGGTGAACCTGGCCCAAACCATGGTCTTTTTTAAGCTTCTCATTTGCATGTGAAAACTGGACAATGAAAAAGGGGAATTGATGCATTCAAATTGTGGTATTGGTGAAGAATATTGAATATACTATGGGCTGCCAGAAGAACAAACAAATCGTCATGCAGGAAGTGCAGCCAGAGTGCTCCTTAGAAACGAGAATGGCAAAATTTTGTTTTGTTTACTTTGGACTCATCATCAGGAGAGACCAATCGCTAGAAAATGACATCATGTTTGGTAAAAGAGAGGGTCAGTGAAAATAAGGGAAATCTTCTATGAGATGGATTGACATAGCGGCTGCAATAATGGCTCAAACATACGAACGGTTGTGAGGATGGCACAGGAGCAGACAATGTTTTCTTCTGTTAAATATAAGGTTGCCATGAGTTAGAGCTGACTTGATGGCAATTAACAACAGTAACAAATAACACATTAGCGTGGAGATCTGGTGGCACAGTGGTTAAGATCTCAGGTTCTAATCAAAAGGTCAGCAGGTCAAATCCACCAGCTGCTCTTTAGAAACCCTATGGGGCAGTTCTACTCTGTCCTCTAGGGTCGCTATGAATCAGAACCGACTTGATGGCACTTAAAAACAAGAAGAATGGAGTTTTTTGGCAGTTTAGTTTCAACCCAACTTTTATTAGTGACCTAAAGAAATGACAATAATAAGAGGAGAGTGAGGAAAAAAATGCTGAATTTAGGATATTGTATAGTTATAGGGTCTCTATAAGTAGGAATCGACTTGACAGCAATGGATTTGGTTTTTGGTTTGGTATAGCTATAACTGTGAGTAGTGAGGTGTTTAAAGGTGAACCATAAGACACAAGGCGGAGAGGATGTATATGCTGAAAACAGAAGGGAAAGCTAACTAGAGACTAACCGGTACTGACTCACAACTGGAAGCAACATTGGCCCTATACAATCTGGATGACAGTGCTTGTCACATGGGACATCAGTCCTCCTGACTCACTCATGCCTATTACAGAAAGTTAAATACTACTTGAAATCATTAAAGTGTTTTATACATAAACTGTTTTCTCGATGATTCTTATTGCTTTTTAAGTATATTTACTATATTTTCTTTTTTTCCCCATATTCCAAATAATTACTTTTGTGGGTTGACGTGTCAAAAATAGGTCATGTTGTTATTTTTAAGACACTTTATAAGTGCTAGGTAGGAAAGGGTCTTATGGATTAAGAGCATCAACTTTTCTTTGGATTCCACAATCTAGAAAATAATAGAAATATACATTCTTACCACATTCCCTAAAATTCCATATACTTCAAGGCCAAAGTGAATAGAATTGAATGAGACCTGACAAAGAACAGAGGCTGTTATTTCAAGGAAATAAAACAAATCGATTGAAAGACAGCATGTTGTCAGAATCCAGATAAATTCAGGAATGAACCCAAAGTGTAGAGTCTTAATTTTTACTGATAATTTCTACTAAGCTTTTTATTTTATTTTTATTTCCATGGTTTGTTTTTTGTCCCCCTTTTTTGTTGCATTACAATCTCCTTTAAGGGTGTTTTCAAACTTCTCTCGTGACTATATATAAGCAAGCAACTGTACTGTAAGGGAGGGCACCCATATGGTTTATGATCAGGGACTTTTTTATTTCTCAGATGTCTTAAGGTTAAAATGGGAAAAGCTTATAGTGGTTGGAAGCTTGGCAATCTCACAATAAAATCTCTCTAGTAGAAGAAAAAGAGGTTACCGAATCCCAGAAAATGTCAGGAAAAGGGTCATAGCACTTTCAATTGGATCAGCAATCTCCCAGGGTGTCTACAAAACATTGGTAGAAACTTTCTAAAGAAGAAATATAAAATAGATCTTTAGCTCTGTTGCCAAACATTCAAAATTGCTTCTATCTCCAAAAATCATTGCCTAGAGATAGGAAGCATAGGTTCTAACTGGAGTTTAGTTTCTAAGATGCTGAGTGACCTTGTATAAATGAATTTACACTTTCTAGAAATCGTTTTCTCCATTAATAAATTTAAAAGTTTGAACTATCTCAGTGATTTCCAGTCTGCCCACGTACTTATATCAGTTAATCTATGTCAGGTTGCAAGTAAGAGGAAGCAAATAACTTTAGCAAGAAATAGGATTTACTGGGTGAGTATAAGAGTTTGTCACAACGTTGATGGGATAGCTACACAACCAAACCATAGCAAGGATGTGAATAATGGCATCTTTTTTTGAGATCTTTACACTTAGAGTTTATGGATCTTTTTCTCTAGCATACTGAAAATAAGATGACAGCCCCAGGTATCTTTAGTCTTTGGTTTACTCCATTCAGACTTCAAATTCTGGAGAGACAGTATCTGCATAGGCCTTATTGGGCCAATAATCTAAGTGTTTCAGTTTGTCCAATGGTACAAAATTGTGTAGCACAGATATGATTGTGGGGTTCTATCCCTGAGTGAACTCAAATAAACTATTTTTAACCACACTCAAAGGTATGTGATTCTAGGGTAATCTATTCATTTTCATTATGTTATGGGCTGAATTGTGTCCTCGCAAAAATATATGTTTGAGTCCTAACGCCTGTTCCAGCGTATGTGAACTTGTTTGGGGAAATAGCGTTATTTGCAGATGTTATTATTTAAGTTAATCATTCCAGAGCAGGGTGGGTTCTAATTCTAATCCCTTGTAAGTACCAAAACCAAACCAAACCCAGTGCTGCTGAGTCGATTCCGACTCATAGCGACCCTATAGGACAGAGTAGAACTGCCCCATAGAGTTTCCAAGGAATGCCTGGCAGATTCAAACTGCCAAACCTTTGGTTAGCAGCTGTACTTCTTAACCACCACACCACCAGGGCTTCCTCCCTTGTAAGTAGTGACTTATAAAAGAGAAAGACAGGCAGGAAACAGGATAACACACAGAGGGAAAAGACCATGTGAAGATCAGTATACAAGCCAAGGACCATCAAGAAATGCCCAGGGCTACCAGGAAGGCTCTTTCCTAGGGCCTGTGAAGATAGCACAGCCTTGCTAACACCTTGAATACAGACTTCTAGCCTCCAAAACTCTGAGAAACTTAATTTCTGTTCTTTAAAGCCACCTACTTTGTGGTATTTTATCATGGTGGCACTGGGAAAGAAAGAAAATATACAATCATAAATGGATTCACATCCTTTCCAATGGGAGACAAGCCATTTTACTCCCAGTTCCTCCATACATTCAAATGTTATTTTATGTGTCCTTATGTGGACTTTACTGATAGTCTACCTAGTATCTGTATCCCTTTAGCCCTTTTAAACATCACTCCAATTTTCATTCTTGAATTTTATCTCTCTACACCAACACATATTCTTCAGAAATAACCATATTTCCTCCTTCACTGGTTTGTGTTGTATTAGTGTGTCCCTTCTCGGAGATTTTTCAGGATTGGATATCAGTTCTGGCTACTGAACTATGAGAAAAATATTCTAGAAGTGTCTTAGAAAAAATTCTAACTTTTAAAAGAGATAGGGAATAAATACCACATTTAAATACCTGTTGCTGTGAAAAAAAATTAACATAGTGCACTTAGGAAAATACCTCGAGATGGGAAGGCATGGTTGGCAAACCAGTGTAGATGGCACACATTATTTGCATAAGAATACAGTAACAGTTTCTGTTCTCATGGATGTCTTTGTTCCAGAATTCTGGCTAATAAACTATGAGGAGAAAAGTTTTAGAAGTTTCTTTAAAAAAAATACTAGATTGTAAGAGAGATAGAGAGTAAATAATGGTTTTTGTTCCCTTGGATGTTTTTTGTGCCAGATGTAAGGTCCAAACTGCTGAAGGCCATTGACTTCCACTCGACTAGGAAGGTGAAGAGGTGGGAAGAGCAATATAAACAGAAATGGAGCAAAGATATTTCTACTCCTGAACTTTCATTTATGAGACTTACTAAAAATTGGTTTGAGTTTTAAGTTACTTGCAACCCAAAGGACCCTATTTATACTCTATTTTCTGACTTAAAATATCTTGGTGATGTTTATTTTTCCTGTATATCTGTAGTGATCATATTTCCATTTTCTGTATTACGGGGGAAATAGTATCTTCCCCCTTACAATTATACCCTATATACAATAGAGGGGTAAAAGAAATACAAGTATTTAAAAAACTGTGGGATTGCAGAAAGAGACCAGTGCACCAGGGTTTTGCACCTGCAGTGTTGTCGTGACTTACTATTTTCACAACCCTTCTCATAGTCTCATGAATTCACTTGCAACTTTACTTGCATAAGTGGAAAAATCTCAATCTTAAGAAAATGAAGTCTTGACAACTAAGATGGTAGAACAGAAGGCAGCCAACTGAAACCATTCTTCTGAATATAATTGTGTGATATTTATCATATTTCTTCTGAACAGTCAGATTTAATAACTCAAGAAAATACTTCTTTTTAAATGATTTTTCCATTTGCATTAGGTTTCCATAAAGCCAGGTCATATTTTTAACTTCCAGTTCAGTGAAACTATGATTTGGGGGCCCATTCCCTTGCATAATAAGACATCTAGGCTGGTACAACTCAAGGAATTAAAACTTTCAATCTGGGCTATTACCTCTAATCCTGACACACTTTCACCTCTTCTACCACCTCTATACCTTGTTTCATGACACTAAGTTTATCTCTGTGGGATAAACAGCATCCTATCTTTGAAATCTATTGCCGCCCAGCTTTCAATAGGATTTTCTATCATTTTGAGAACCAGTTGTTACGGCTGATGGAAAGAAAATAAACCAGTGAATATCACAAGCAACAGTCCCTTGTTTACTTATTTCATTTTGAATTATTTTCTTGGTTGGAAGGAGAGTATAAAGCATTAAGTAATTTCATGGATGAATGACTTTGACAGCAGCAGCAGGGCAAGTAACTTCAAATCCAGACTAGGTATCTATTTGTTGAGGGCAGATCTTTGTCCCCTTCATGATAGAAGGGGGTTACATGTAATCAACCTACTACCAGAGAGCTGGTTTTATCCTAACGCCTGGTGTCATATCCACGATTTGAGTTGGTCTCAGTAAAAGACATAGCCAGGCAAGCCTGGTGAGGGGTGATTCCACATGGTTAAACCCAGGGATCTATCCCATCCCAGCTCCTTTGACCACTTTGTTTCTTGAACTTATTGTACAAACACCGTCATGGCTGGAAAAGGGAGCTAATGACATCCACAGAGGCTTATCTGGTCCTTCTGATTATGGAGAGGCTTTTTTGCAGTGGTGACCTCTGATGAATATTCATACAGGATACACATACTTTCAGACTCTAGACCAGCACATTTCAAAAGAATCTGTAATGAAAAACCGATTTTTAAAAAAATTTCTTATTTGTCACATACCAGCAAATTTGTAGCACTGCTGTAAGTCCCTTCCTAAACCTTCAGGCATATGCTGTTTCCCCAAAATTCTTTCACCAAATCCTCTAATATTGCTATTCAAAGTCTTTTATTAAATCTGTGACTAGACCATTAGTCATTGTCTAAGAATAAGTGTATATCTTGACCTGAGGCCATCTCTCCCTTCCAGACAAAGTGAAAAACAAGGTGTAGCTTTTGAAGATCTGCCAAATGGAAAGACTTTTTTTTTCTCCATGATCTGATAATGCTTTCCCTGAAAGGGGTTTAGCACTGCTGCTGGCCAGTGCTACCACATTGTGCAATGCCGTTGCTCCTTAGAAACCCTACGGAACAGTTCTCCTCTTCCTGAAGGGTCACTATGAGTCAGGATCGGCTCGATGGCAACAGGTTTTTTGGCCTATTGCCACTATCTTATAGGTGTTTTCACCAGATGCCACATAACACCAGTCTGCTGCAGATATAGTGAACCTCAACTTTGTAATAAAGGACTTGGGGAAACAGCACCAGATATTTCCCCCATCTTAGTTGGTGAATTAGTTATAAATTTCTGTGTAAAAATATTAACTTAAGTGTTAATATATGAAAACAAGCATGTATTATCTCACTGTTTCTGTGGGTCAGGAAACTGGGAACAGCTTACCTGGCTCAACAGCTTTCACAAGGCTGAAATCGAGGGTTTGATTGGGCCTTCAGTCTCATCTGAAGGTTGCTCTAGGGGAGAGTCTGCTTCCGGTTTTACCTGTGGCTGTTGCAAGACTCATTTCCTTGAAAGCTGTTAGACTGGGGCCTCAGTTTCTTGCTGACTATTGGCCAGAGGCCTCCTTCAGTTCCTTGCCACTTGGACCTTATCATAGGGTTACTTACAACTTGGCAGCTGGCTTCATCAGAGTAAGCAAATGGTAGGACAAGACGGAAGCCAGAGTCTTTTTTGGAACCCAATCAATCATAAGAATGATACCCAATCACTTTTGCCACGTTCCAGTCATTAGATAGAGCACTGGTCATAAAGTGGTTAAGAGATTGGCTGCTAAACAAAAGGTTCACAGTTTGAATCTACCAGCTACTTCTTGGAAACCCTATGGGGCAGTTCTACTCTGTCCTGTAAGGTCACTATGAGTCAGAATCGACTTGACAGCAATGTGTTAGTCATTAAAAAAGGGAACCCTAGTGGCACAATGGTTAAGTACTTGGCTGCTAACTGAAAGGTTGGTGGTTCAAACGCATCAACCACTCTGTGGGAGAAAGATGTACAGGCTGCTTCTATAAAGATTTACAGCCTTGTAAGCCCTATGAGACAGTTCTACACTGTCCAATAGGGTTGCTATGAGTCAGAATCAACTTGTCAGTAATGGGTTTGGAGTCATTAAAAACAGGCCCCTGGATCTAGTCCATACCCAATGGGACAGAGCTAACAAGAGCTTGAGTACCATCAGGCAGAGGTCACTGGGAGACACCTTGGAAGCTGTCTACCAGAGATATGGTCTCCACTAAAAGCACAAAATATTTCTGTGCATCTGATAAATAGAAAAAGAGCATCTAAATATGATACATGTTACCTAAATACTCCAAAAACAATAGAAATAGGCTGAGTCCTCACTTTAGAGTGCATTTCTTAAGATAGTCCAGACCAATGTATTCTCAGGAATAGCACTGAGGTAGCAGCGTCCTGGATTTGTTGTGAGATTTATCTACTGTCTATCATCATCCATATATATATATTTTTTTTTTTTCAACAAACAGAAATTTATTCTCTCACAGCCTAGTAGGCTAGAAGTCCAAATTCAGACCATTAGCTCCAGGGGAAGGCTTTCTGTCTCTGTCAGGTCCGAAGGAAGGTCCTTGTCATCAATTTTCCCCTGGACTAGGAGCTTTTCAGCACAGGAACCTCAGGTCCAAAGGACATGCTCTGCTTCTGGTGCTGCTTTCTTTTTTTTTTTTTTATTAACTTTTATTAAGCTTCAAGTGAATGTTTACAAATCCAATCAGTCTGTCACATATAAGTTTACATACATCTCTCTCCCTACTCCCACTTGCTCTCCCCCTCTTGAGTCAGCCCTTTCAGTCTCTCCTTTCGTGACAATTTTGCCGGCTTCCCTCTCTCTCTATCCTCCCATCCCCCCTCCAGACAAGAGTAGCCAACACAATTTCAAGTGTCCACCTGATATAATTAGCTCACTCTTTATCAGCGTCTCTCTCCCACCCGCTGACCAGTCCCTTTCATGTCTGATGAGTTGTCTTCGAGGATGGTTCCTGTCCTGTGCCAACAGAAGGTCTGCGGAGCATGGCCGCCGGAATTCCTCTAGTCTCAGTAAGACCATTAAGTTTGGTCATTTTATGAGAATTTGGGGTCTGTATCCTACTGATCTCCTGCTCCCTCAGGGGTCCTCTGCTGTGCTCCCTGTCAGGGCAGTCATCGATTGTGGCCGGGCACCAACTAGTTCTTCTGGTCTCAGGATGATGTAGGTCTCTGGTTCATGTGGCCCTTTCCGTCTCTTGGGCTCTTAGTTGTCGTGTGGCCTTGGTGTTCTTCATTTTCCTTTGCTCCAGGTGGGTTGAGACCAATTGCTGCATCTTAGATGGCCGCTTGTTAGCATTTAAGACCCCAGACGCCACATTTCAAAGTGGGATGCAGAATGATTTCATAATAGAATTATTTTGCCAATTGACTTAGAAGTCCCCACAAACCATGTTCCCCAGACCCCCGCCCTTGCTCCGCTGACCTTTGAAGCATTCATTTTATCCCGGAAACTTCTTTGCTTTTGGTCCAGTCCAATTGAGCTGACCTTCCATGTATTGAGTGTTGTCTTTCCCTTCACCTAAAGCAGTTCTTATCTACTGATTAATCAATAAAAAACCCTCACCCACCCTCCCTCCTTCCCTCCCTCGTAACCACAAAAGTATGTGTTCTTCTCAGGTTTACTATTTCTCAAGATCTTATAATAGTGGTCTTATACAATATTTGTCCTTTTGCCTCTGACTGATTTCGCTCAGCATAATGCCTTCCAGGTTCCTCCATGTTATGAAATGTTTCACAGATTCGTCACTGTTCTTTATCGATGTGTAGTATTCCATTGTGTGAATATACCACAATTTATTTACCCATTCATCCGTTGATGGACACCTTGGTTGCTTCCAAATTTTTGCTATTGTAAACAGAGCTGCAATAAACATGGGTGTGCACATATCTGTTTGTGTGAAGGCTCTTGTATCTCTAGGGTATATTCCGGGGAGTGGGATTTCTGGGTTGTATGGTAGTTCTATTTCTAACTCTTTAAGATAACGCCAGATAGATTTCCAAAGTGGTTGTACCATTTTACATTCCCACCAGCAGTGTATAAGAGTTCCAATCTCTCCACAACCTCTCCAACATTTATTATTTTGTGTTCTTTGGATTAATGCCAGCCTTGCTGGTGTGAGATGGAATCTCATCATAGTTTTAATTTGCATTTCTCTAATGGCTAATGATCGAGAGCATTTTCTCATGTATCTGTTGGCTGCCTGAATATCTTCTTTAGTGAAATGTGTGTTCATATCCTTTGCCCCTTTTTGATTGGGTTGTTTGTCTTTTTGTGGTTGAGTTTTGACAGAATCATGTAGATTTTAGAGATCAAGCGTTGGTCGGAGATGTCATAGCTGAAAATTCTTTCCCAGTCTGTAGGTGGTCTTTTTACTCTTTTGGTGAAGTCTTTAGATGAGCATAGGTGTTTGATTTTTAGGAGCTCCCAGTTATCGGGTTTCTCTTCATCATTTTTGGTAATGTTTTGTATTCTGTTTATGCCTTGTATTAGGGGTCCTAGGGTTGTCCCTATTTTTTCTTCCATGATCTTTATCGTTTTAGTCTTTATGTTTAGGTCTTTGATCCACTTGGAGTTAGTTTTTGTGCATGGTGTAAGGTATGGGTCCTGTTTCATTTTTTTGCAAATGGATTTCCAGTTATGCCAGCACCATTTGTTAAAAAGGCTATCTTTTCCCCAGTTAATTGACACTAGTCCTTTGTCAAATATCAGCTGCTCATACGTGGATGGATCTATGTTTGGGGTCTCAATTCTGTTCCATTGGTCTATGTGCCTGTTGTTGTACCAGTACCAGGCTGTTTTGACTACTGTGGCTGTATAATAGGTTCTGAAATCAGGTAGAGTGAGGTCTCCCACTTTCTTCTTCTTTTTCAGTAGTGCTTTCCTTATCCGGGGCTTCTTTCCCTTCCATATGAAATTGGTGATTTGTTTCTCTATCCCCTTAAAATATGACATTGGAATTTGGATCGGAAGTGCGTTAAATGTATAGATGGCTTTTGGTAGAATAGACATTTTTACTATGTTAAGTCTCCCTATCCATGAGCAAGGTATGTTTTTCCACTTAAGTATGTCCTTTTTAAATTCTTGTAGTAGAGCTTTGTAGTTTTCTTTGTATAGGTCTTTTACATCCTTGGTAAGATTTATTCCTAAGTATCTTATCTTCTTGGGGGCTACTGTGAATGGTATTGATTTGGTTATTTCCTCTTCAGTGTTCTTTTTGTTGATCTAGAGGAATCCAAGTGATTTTTGTATGTTTATTTTATAACCTGAGACTCTGCCAAACTCTTCTATTAGTTTCAGTAGTTTTCTGGAGGATTCCTTAGGGTTTTCTGTGTATATAATCATGTCATCTGCAAATAGTGATAACTTTACTTCTTCCTTGCCAATCCGGATACCTTTTATTTCTTTGTCTAGCCTAATTGCCCTGGCTAGGACTTCCAGCACGATGTTGAATAAGAGCGGTGATAAAGGGCATCCTTGTCTGGTTCCCGTTCTCAAGGGAAATGCTTTCAGGTTCTCTCCATTTAGAGTGATATTGGCTGTTGGCTTTGCATAAAAAAAATGCCCTTTATTATGTTGAGGAATTTTCCTTCAATTCCTATTTTGGTAAGAGTTTTTATCATAAATGGGTGTTGAACTTTGTCAAATGCCTTTTCTGCATCAATTGATAAGATCATGTGGTTTTTGTCTTTTGTTTTATTTATGTGATGGATTACATTAATGGTTTTTCTGATATTAAACCAGCCTTGCATACCTGGTCTAAATCCCACTGGATCAGGGTGAATTATTTTTTTGATGTGTTGTTGGATTCTATTGGCTAGAATTTTGTTGAGGATTTTTGCATCTATGTTCATGAGGGATATAGGTCTATAATTTTCTTTTTTTGTAATGTCTTTACCTGGTTTTGGTATCAGGGAGATGGTGGCTTCATAGAATGAGTTGGGTAGTATTCCGTCATTTTCTATGCTTTGGAATACCTTCGGAAGTAGTGGTGTTAACTCCTCTCTGAAAGTTTGGTAGAACTCTGCAGTGAAGCCGTCCGGGCCAGGGCTCTTTTTTGTTGGGAGTTTTTTGATTACCGTTTCAATCTCTTTTTTTGTTATGGGTCTATTTAGTTGTTCTACTTCTGAATGTGTTAGTTTAGGTAGCTAGTGTTTTTCCAGGAATTCATCCATTTCTTCTAGGTTTTCAAATTTGTTAGAGTACAATTTTTCATAATAATCTGAAATGATTTTTTAATTTCATTTGGTTCTGTTGTGATGTGGTCCTTCTCGTTTCTTATTCGGGTTATTTGTTTCCTTTCCTGTATTTCTTTAGTCAGTCTAGCCAATGGTTTATCAATTTTGTTAATTTTTTCAAAGAACCAGCTTTTGGCTTTGTTAATTCTTTCAATTGTTTTTCTGTTCTCTAATTCATTTAGTTCAGCTCTAATTTTTATTATTTGTTTTCTTCTGGTGCCTGATGGATTCTTTTGTTGCTCAGTTTCTATTTGTTCAAGTTGTCGGGACAGTTCTCTGATTTTGGCTCTTTCTTCTTTTTGTATGTGTGCATTTATCGATATAAATTGGCATCTGAGCACGGCTTTTGCTGTGTCCCAGAGGTTTTGATAGGAAGTATTTTCATTCTCGTTGCTTTCCATGAATTTCCTTATTCCCTCCTTGATGTCTTCTATAACCCAGTCTTTTTTCAGGAGGGTATTGTTCATTTTCCAAGTATTTAATTTCTTTTCCCTAGTTTTTCTGTTATTGATCTCTAGTTTTATTGCCTTGTGGTCTGAGAAGATGCTTTGTAATATTTCGATGTTTTGGACTCTGCAAAGGTTTGTTTTATGACCTAATATGTGGTCTATTCTAGAGAATGTTCCATGTGCGCTAGAAAAAAAAGTATATTTTGCAGCAGTTGGGTGGAGAGTTCTGTATAAGTCAATGAGGTCAAGTTGGTTGATTGTTGTAATTAGATCTTCCGTGTCTCTATTGAGCTTCTTACTGGATGTCCTGTCCTTCTCCGAAAGTGGTGTGTTGAAGTCTCCTACTATAATTGTGGAGGTATCTATCTCACTTTTCAATTCTGTTAAAATTTGATTTATGTATCTTGCAGCCCTGTCATTGGGTGCATAAATATTTAATATGGTTATGTCTTCCTGATCAATTGTCCCTTTTATCATTATGTAGTGTCCTTCTTTATCCTTTGTGGCGGATTTAAGTCTAAAGTCTATTTTGTCAGAAATTAATATTGCTACTCCTCTTCTTTTTTGCCTATTATTCGCTTGATATATTTTTTTCCATCCTTTGAGTTTTAGTTTGTTTGTGTCTCTAAGTCTAAGGTGTGTCTCTTGTAGGCAGCATATAGATGGATCGTGTTTCTTTATCCAGTCCGTGACTCTCTGTCTCTTTATTGGTGCATTTAGTCCATTTACATTCACGGTAATTATAGATAAACAAATTTTTAGTGCTGTCATTTTGATGCCTTTTCATGTGTGTTGTTGTCAATTTCATTTTTCCACATACTTTTTTGTGCTGAGACGTTTTTCTTAGTAAATTGTGAGATCCTCATTTTCATAGTGTTTGACTTTATGTTAGTTGAGTCGTTACGTTTTTCTTGGCTTTTATCTTGAGTTATAGAGTTGTTATACCTTTTTGTGGTTACCTTATTATTTACCCCTATTTTTCTAAGTAAAAACCTAACTTGTATTGATCTATATCGCCTTGTATCACTCTCCATATGGCAGTTCAATGCCTCGTGTATTTAGTTCCTCTTTTTGATTATTGTGATCTTTTACCTATTGACTTCCATGATTCCCTGTTATGTGTATTTTTTTTTTTCAATTAATCTTAATTTGTTTGTTTTTGTGGTTTCCCTATTTGAGTTGATATCAGGACGTTCTGTTTTGTGACCTTGTGTTGTGCTGATATCTGATGTTATTGGTTCTCTGACCAAACAATATCCTTTAGTATTTCTTGTAGCTTTGGTTTGGTTTTTGCAAATTCTCTAAACTTGTGTTTATCTCTAAATATCTTAATTTCGCCTTCATATTTCAAGAGAGTTTTGCTGGATATATGATCCTTGGCTGGCAGTTTTTCTCCTCCAGTGTTCTGTATATGTCGTCCCATTCCCTTCTTGCCTGCATGGTTTCTGCTGAGTAGTCTGAACTTATTCTTATTGATTCTCCCTTGAAGGAAACCTTTCTTTTCTCCCTGGCTGCTTTTAAAATTTTCTGTTTATCTTTGGTTTTGGCGAGTTTGATGATAATATGTCTTGGTGTTTTTCTTTTTGGATCAATCTTAAATGGGGTTCGATGAGCATCTTGGATAGATATCCTTTCGTCTTTCATGATGTCAGGGAAGTTTTCTGTCAGGAGTTCTTCAACTATTTTCTCTGTGTTTTCTGTCCCCCCTCCCTGTTCTGGGACTCCAATCACCCGCAGGTTATCCTTCTTGATAGAGTCCCACATGATTCTTAGGGTTTCTTCATTTTTTTTAATTCTTTTATCTGATTTTTTTTCAGCTATGTTGGTGTTGATTCCCTGGTCCTCCAGATGTCCCAGTCTGCATTCTAATTGCTCGAGTCTGCTCCTCTGACTTCCTATTGCGTTGTCTAATTCTGTAATTTTATTGTTAATCTTTTGGATTTCTACATGCTGTCTCTCTATGGATTCTTGCAACTTATTCATTTTTCCACTATGTTCTTGAATAATCTTTTTGAGTTCTTCAACAGTTTTATCAGCGTGTTCCTTGGCTTTTTCTGCAGTTTGCCTTATTTCATTTGTGATATCTTTAAGCATTCTGTAAATTAGTTTTTTATATTCTGTATCTGATAATTCCAGGATTGTATCTTCATTTGGGAAAGATTTTGATTCTTTTGTTTGAGGGGTTGGAGAAGCTGTCATGGTCTGCTTCTTTAAGTGGTTTGATATGGATTGTTGTCTCCGAGCCATCACTGGGAAACTAGTTTTTCCAGAAAATCTGCTAAAAAAAAATGCAGTCAGATCCCTATCAGAGTTCTCCCTCTGGCTCAGGCTATTCGGATGTTAATGAAGCCACCTGGGGAGGGTGGGGGAGGGAACAGAGAGATAGGAGAGTAGCTATAGCCAGAGTTGCTTGTCTTGCTTGGAATGACTATTATATCTGAGATTCCCGCGGGGCCCGTCGCCTATGTGTGCTGGCTGTGTGGAGATTGCCCCCGGGGGATCTGGCCCGCTGGAGTCACGGTCAGATCCTCCGCTTCCAGTCCCATGCCCAGCGTCAAGGCTCCCCTGCTGGGACAGTGCACTCTCGACTCCAAAATCAGTCGCTGACTCCCGGGGACTTCTCGTCCCTACAGCCGTGTTGCCGCGCCGGCCCCGCGAGCCGTTTGGGCCCCCTCCCGGGGTTTGTTCAGGTGAGTGGAGCAGCTCCCCGTTCTTGTGCCATGACCGAGTGTCCCGGCTGGGACGCTGCTCTCACTGCTCCAATACCAGTCGCTGCCTCCCAGGGACTTCTCCTACCGGCTGTGTCCCACGCCGCCCGTGGAACCGGCTGGTCCCCCTCCCGGGGTTAGTTCAGGGGGGTGGAGCAGCTCTCCGTGTTTATGCTGTACCTGCGTCCAGTCCAAATCCCGGTGGGACGGTTCCCCGGCTGGGATGCTGCTCTCCCCGTTCCAAGACCAGTCACTGCCTCCCGGGGACTTCTCCTACC
Organism: Loxodonta africana; assembly: GCF_030014295.1. Taxonomy (NCBI): domain Eukaryota; kingdom Metazoa; phylum Chordata; class Mammalia; order Proboscidea; family Elephantidae; genus Loxodonta; species Loxodonta africana. Next base: position 31,577,585 of record NC_087356.1, read on the forward strand.
GGCTGAGTCCCACGCCGCCCGTGGAACCGGCTGGTCCCCCTCCCGGGGTTAGTTCAGGGGGGTGGAGCAGCTCTCTGTGCTTGTGCTGTACCTGACTGGTACGCTGGCTCCAGGCTCTGGAAACAATCGCTGCTTCCCCGTATTAGTTTTTTCTCCGTCTCTAAATCTGTGTTTGTTGTTCAGGTTTCGTAGATTGTTATGTATGTGATCGATTCACTTGTTTTTCCGTGTCTTTGTTGTAAGAGGGATTCGAGGTAGCGTCTGCCTAGTCCGCCATCTTGGCTCCGCCCTCCACCCATATATTTTTGAAGTTTGATAGGACACTTACTACTTGTACTTACCAGGTCCTCTCAGAATTTTATCATTAATATAATAGATAAGTCTGATGTCTTATAAAGCTCCAAGTTTCTACAGCTTAAATCATCCTTTCCAACCGCACATTTAGGAACTGGTGACATAACCACAGGGTGGGATTAGGTTCCAGCTAGGTGATATCTGAGGCAAACTTCAGTAAGAACTACATTTATCACCTGGCTGGCAGGTGGGATCCTCAGGAGTGGTGTTAGCTAGAGCCTCATTCAATAATTCTTGTTGTGGAGACTCTTTTTCTTGTGAATTGGCAACCGCAGAAGATTTTCAATTTGTATCTGCAGTATCTTGGCAAGAACTTCTCAAAATTCCCTGGCCTCTTCCCTAGAGGGCACAGGATCTATTTTGAAGTGACATGGAAGAGGCTTTCACTACCTAATGTTTTAGCTTCAATCAGACTTCTCCAGATATAGACTACAGCTTTTTCCTTATTTATTTGCTTGCTTGATTTTTGTTAAAATCAAGATTCAAGTGAATCTTTGGTGAACTTCTCAATGTTTTCATTCTATAGGACCTAATAATTACATAACTATAAAAAAAATATAGTCAGAGAAAATTTTCTAATTGCTGATTATCACCTGTCTGCTTGTATCCCCCCTTTTTTTTTTGTTAAAAGACTACACTTCACTACTATTGTTTAATTTACACCAGATGAACTTTGCTGTCCCAAGCTCTTCTGATCTTCCTTTAGATCAGACATCCCTCTAACCATAATTGCTGACAAAGAAAGGAGAAACAGTAAAACACTTTTGGAAGATTACAGCATATTCTCTTGACAAGAGAAAAAAGTCTACTGGATTGTTACCGTGTATGAGAATGAGACAGTATTAGGCAAAATATCATATTTGTGGCAAAGGATTCACAGAATTCATGGATCCTATTGTTTTTAAATTCCTTCCCCTGCATTATGTCAAAAGCATTTTGGCCTTTGCCCATTTAGCCTATCAGTGTCACCTAGCCTTGCCATGGCTCATCCATGTTATACATAGTCAACCCAGCATGTAACTATAGCTGATTGTTGAACTAGCACCTGGATTATGGTATCTCAGGTGATTTATTGCACCCATTGCAATAATTCAGCCTGATAGAGATTTCTGTTTTGTTTTTCTTTGTTAAACACTCTCTAATTGTCTGCAGAGGGGGTAGTGGAAGTTTAGTATTAAAATTCTATCCTTCCATGAGGGAGACCGGAGGTCAATTCCCAGCCAATGCATTTCATGGGCAGTCAGCCGCCAATCATTTGTCAGTGGAGGCTTGCATATTGGTGTGATGCTGAACAGATTTCAGGAGAGCTTCCAGAATAAGGCAGGCTAAGAAAAAAGACCTGATGATCTACTTTTGGAAAGCAGCCAGTGAAATCTGTATGGATCACAATGGTTCCGTTCCATCTGCAACTGGTCATGGGCATGGTGCAGGACCAGATAGCATTTCATTCTCTTGTCAATGGGGTCACCATGAATCCAGGGACCAACTAATAGGCAGCTAACAACAACAACACCTTCCCTCTTAACTTCCTTTGTTGATTTCAGTCAGCATCTATAATGATAGGAGATGCTCCAGTTTCATCTTTTACAGAGCTTTTCTGTATTTCATTTTCACTGCCTCTCTACATAGTAGCTAATTCTCACAGGAATAAAAAAAAAAAGAGAGAGAGAGAGGGAGACACAGAGTTTGTAAGGTTTGCTTGTGGCTATCATGTTAGAGCAAGGAACCAGATCTAATCTTCGTAATTTGTAGCCGACATTCCCCTTGAGGCTTACTTAGTCTTTGGAACAAGCCCACATGTTCAGAGATTTATTCTTAAATCCACAATCTTATGTCCCATTTCCCCTAACCATCTCTTTTAGGAGTAAGCAACCACACCAAAGTGCTACTATAAGAAGCATTTAGTTTTATAGAAGGCAGTTAAGTTTTAAATGACAAATGAAGTAAATCTTAAATTATTTAAAAAGTATTAAAAAAATGCAAGTATGAAAAAAATAAGAAAATCAATGTATTGTGACATGCACACGGATTTTCAACACAAATGACTTAAATGCCTAAAAAAAAAAAAAAGATGATGGCTCTATCCCAAATTGAAAGCTTGGGAATTATAGAGGGCCTATGAGGCAGTTCTACTCTGCCCTGTTGGGTCACTATGAGTCGGAATTGACTTGATGGCAACAGGTTTGGTTTTGGTTTGGTATAGAGGCCCTCTAGCTTTTTAACTTGTGTCTCTTTTCCTACTTTGGTAGGGTCTGTTTTCCTTTCTCAAGTGCTTTCCTGTTCTCTAGTTTTACTCTATAAAAACTCTGTAAAAAGTAGCTTTTGGTTTGAGGTATGAAAATTACATTGGCAAATAACTTTTTAGGAGTCTCTGTAGGATACAAACTGTGAATGCGTCCGAGTTGACTCAATGACATCTATCTATCTATCTCTACATATATCAAAGGCTTGCTTTGCCGACTAATGAGTTATTATAATTAAAATATTTAGAAAGGACATTAGGTCAGAGTATAGACTCAATATATTCTAGATTTTTTATTTATTTTTGAATAAAGGGCAGGAAATATATATGTGGCATATAAAGATATGATGGCTAATTTAGGCAAACAACTGGTAGGCTAGTGATTATTTTGTATACCTTTAAAATTCATTTTGACAAAAATAATCATTTAAAAAAGATATAAACATTGTAAGCAGAGCTATACTAAAAAGATGTTAGACAAATAGGAAGTATTTGAAGTTCACTAAAGAATGTTTTGTGATTAACTATAAATCTAAAGATTGGCAGTTTGAACTTACCCAGTGCTGCCACAGAAGAAAGACCTGGTGATCTACTTTAGTAAAGATTACAGCCAAGAAACCCTATAAAGCAGTTTTCTCTGTAACACGTAGGGTTGCCATGAGTTGGAATCAACTAGACAGCAATGGGCTTTTAAAACAGGTTCTGGTTCCAGGTAAAGATAGTGCACTTTCTTTCACTGCCTACAGGTATAAACCTAAACAGAATGCATGGAAAAGCTACTGGAGGACTCTGAAAAGTAACTAGTAGCTATCAGAAAGATTGGGAAAGACTAGACCTGAAAGTACCACCATATATGCCATATACGTGGTGATTTTACTTTGTTCTACCTCTTTAGTTTTCCCCTGCCTTGATTTAAGGTAGCCCAACACCTGGAAGTGCATTTTGGTGCAGACAGAGAGGACTCTAGGAGAAGCCATCTAGTTCTGGTGACGGGTCTCCTAACATTCAGAAACAGTGGGAGAAATCCACTGAATTTATTTTTCTTTCTCCCTCCCGTCCTTTTTCTATTCTCTCTCACACCAGCCCCCAAGGAAATCTATTTGCAGAGATGGTGGTGACTACAACAGTGGAGGCAAAGCAGCCTGCAGGCACCTAGAACTCAAAAGGAGGACAACTTTCCCATTGGGGGAGTTGTGTTCTCAAGGGGCTGTTGCTGACTGATACTGCTTGTATTTTCTATTTGTCCTTGCTCTGCTTAGTCCCAGGGTGAACCCAGAGCATACTAGTGGGAGTGTGTGGCAGAGCAGGGTAATAAGACCTCAGATTTCTGGCCAGAGAACTTTTCTAGGGAACCAAAGAGTATGGGGAGATCCTAGAAACTTGGGAAAGTGACTCCATAAAGTTGTGTATGAACTCTCGGTTTCACCCCTGAATTGCATGTACAGGGATCTAATCCTAAACACCATACTAAAATTTTTGAGAACTGAACTAAGGGATAGGCCACTGCCCAAGTTCCAAGTTGGTCAGTGGCTGGTGCACACACAGGACGTATCTGAATAGTAAAGGTAATGAAAACAGAACAGATAATGAAACCACAATCAATAGAAGACAGATTGGAACTTGTGGTCTGAACCCAACTGCGTCTATTGCTTTCTAAAACAAAAATATCAGTACTAAATAACATTTCAAAGAGTCACAAAGTCTCATAATATAATATTCAAAATGTCCAGGATACAATCCAAAATTATGTGGCATATAAAGAACCAAGAAAATCTCAAGTTGCATGAGAAAACATCATCAACTGCTAGCAATGCTGAAACAACACAGATGTTTTAATCATCTGACAAAGACTAAAACAGTCATTGTAAAATGCTCTGGCAATCAATTTTAGGAAATTGGCTGAGGTTATGAGTTGACACAAACTTAATTGATGAAAGCAAAGAGGACTTGAAGCACTTACTGATGAACATCAAACCCTATAGTCTTCAGTTTGGAGTACACCTCAACAAAAAGAAAACAAAAATCCTTACAAATGCACCAATAAGCAACATCATGATAAACAGAGAAAGTATTGAAGTTGTCAAGGATTTCATTTTATTTGGATCCACAATCAATGCCCATGGAAGCAGGAGTCAAGAAATCAAATGATGTATTGCATTTGGCAAATCTGCTGCAAACGACCTTTTTAAAGTATTAAGGAGCAAAGATGTCACCTTGAGAACTAAGATGCACCTGACCCAGGCCATGATATTTTTAACAGTCTTTTATATATGTGAAAACTGGACAAAGATAAGGAAGACTGAAGAAAAATCAACACCATCGAATTATGGTGTTGGAGAAGAATATTGAATATACTATGGACCTCCAGAAGAACGAACAAATCTATCTTGGAAGGAGGACAGCCAGAATGTTCCTTAGAAGTAAAGACGTGGAACTTTGTCTTATATACATTGGGCATGTTATCAGGAGGCACCAATTCTTGGAGAAGGACATCATGCTTGGTGTCATGGATTGAATTGTGTCCCTCAAAAATATCTGTCAGCTTGGCTAGGTCATGATTCCCTTGTATGATTGTATGACTGTGTACCATTTTATTTTCTGATGTAGTTTCTCTATATGTTGTAAATCCTATCACTATGATGTAATAAAACGGATTAGTGGCAATTATACTGATGAGATCCACAAGATTAGGTAGTGCATTAAGCCAATCTCTTTTGAGATATAAAAGAGAGAAGCGCGCAGAGAGACATGGGAACTTCATACCACAAAGAAAGCAGTGCTGAGAGCAGAGTACGTCCTTTGGACCTGAGGTCCTACACCGAGATCCTCCCAAACGAAGTGAAGACTGATGACGAGGACCTTCCTCCAGAGCTGACAGAGAGAGAAAGCCTTCCCCTAGAGCTGATGCCCTGAATTTGGACTTGTAGCCTATTAGACAGTGAGAGAGTAAATTTCTCTATGTTAAAGCCATCCACTTGTGGTATTTCTGTTATAGCAGCATTAGATGACTAGGACACATTGTTAAAACAGAGTTAGCAAAAAAGAGGAAGATACTCAATGAAATGGATTGACACAGTGGCTGCAACAATGGGCTCAAACATAGCAACAATTGTGAGTATGGCACAGGACTGGGCAGTGTTTAGTTTTGTTGTACATAAGGTCACTATAAGTCAGAACCAACTTGATGGCACCTAACGACAATAGCAGCAAAGAAGGTAATAATACATCTAAAATTATTGCACAGAGGTCTTATAAAAATCAATATGTTTTTATGAGGTTTTCTAGCTGGTAAAATAAAGGTGCTACTGGGGCTCTTGTTTGGAACTATGATCACTTGTGGGAAAGAAGATGTGATTCCAAGAAAGAAGTCTTTATCCTCCTCTTCATGAAAATGATAATGATGTGATTTTAGAGAGCATCTATTAGGGTTCTCAATGATCACATCTGGCTGGGCTGACTAAGTATGTCTAACCTCAATAGCATGTTGAAATCAAGGAATAAAGGGAACAGAGGTAAAGTTACATTGTTAACTGGTTATTTAGAATGTCAGATACCAGTTTATAATTTCAGTTAAGGGAGCAAATTCAGAGAATTCCTATTCAGGTGGGAAATAAGAATATATTCCGTGGAGGGTACAATAAATAATGTACTCTAGTAATAGATAAGATCAATCCTAACAAATTAATAGAGGAAGAAGAACTTGTAGAAACATATACTGTAATGAAATAAAAGCTGAAGAAAACTTCTTAAACATAAGAGTCAGGATGAACTATAATCTGCTTAGGAGCTGTTGGGCTTAACCAACCTCAGAGAACAGAGAAGTGTTGAGGAATTTTGAGACTGAATTATGGAGCGGCTAAAATCTTTGTCAAAAAGTCATTGGAGACCAGTGTCATTTAATGTGCAATAAATGTAAGGATACTAAGGATTATAAGTCTAATGACAACTACAAAGCAGAGATAATGTCATAATTCATCAAACCTACAGTAGGCAATAGGGGTAGTAATTGGACAAATAGAAGAGACTGCGAAATTTGAGAGTATTTTAGTTAATCTGGAAACCCTGGTGGCGTAGTGGTTAAGTGCTACGGCTGCTAACCAAAGGGTCGGCAGTTCAAATCCACCAGGCACTCCTTGGAAACTCTATGGGGCAGTTCTACTCTGTCCTATAGGGTTGCTATGAGTCAGAATTGACTCGACGGCACTGGGTTTGGTTTGGTTAGTTAATTTGTGTATATGATTTTCCAATGATCTTTCTTGCAACCCTTAATTGTATATAATTTATTTAAAACAAAAAAGCCTCTAAGACCAAAGTTTATAAGGAGTAGGAAGGAGAGGAAAAGGGGAATCACTTTTTGGGAAGCAAGAAGTTTCTGTTTATGGTGATGAAAAACTTGGCAATGATTTCTTTGTGATGGTTGTACAATATGATTAGTGTAATAGGTTTCTATAAATTCTATCAGTTAGACACATGAAAAACATTTAATGGACAAATAATGCATTACACATATTTTTACAACAATAAAAAGCCTTTAGTGGCAAAGACAACAAGCCAAACATATTCAGAATTATCGGGGATGTAGAGAAACCTAAGACACAGAAAGTGATGAGCCTTTACTAGGCTTTTTTCAGCCCTGGAAGAGGAGAAGAATGCTCCTCTGATGGAGATACAGAGAAATCAGCCAAGTTTTTGTTAATGTACTTTTGAATGTCTCACCTGGGCTGGTGTGATGCTTTAGGATCCTGGGGAATCCCCAGCTGCAGAAGTCTGCACCTATCTTCCAAACCTTTTCCATTGGCCTTCACAAAGTTCATGAAGTGCTATTCTAGTTTCCTATGACTACTGTAACAAATTACCACAAACTTGAAGGCCTAAAACAACAGAAATATATTCTCTCACAGCTCCAGAGTACAGAATTATGAAATCAACATGCCCTCAAGGCTGCACTCCACTGAGGCTTTAGGGAAGAATCCTTCCTTGCCCCTTACAACTTCTCGTGACTACAGGCTGCAAAAACTCTAATACCTGCACCTGTCTTCACATGGATTTCACCTTTTCTGTCTGTGTCTTCTGCTTTTCTGTTTCTCCTAAACACAACTGTCACTGGATTTAAGAATCATTTGGATAATCCAGGATGGTTTCATCTTGAGATTCTTAATTACATCTTTAAAGATTCCTTTTCAGATAAGGTCACATTCAAGTTTATAGAGGTTATGACATGAACAAATCTCCTGGGGGCCACTCTTCAACCTGCAAAAAAATAATATGCCAAGTTTAGGAGCAGGGCAGAAGAACTAAGTGAAATCCCTTCTAGATATGTCAGTCCTTCAGGGACTGTAAGGTAGTGACTTGAAAAGGCTGAGAGAAGTTCAGGAGAGCTGATGAAAACCAAAAGTTGGTTCTTTCAAAAAATCATTAAAATTTATAAACTCCTAGACTGAAGCTGTCAAGGATTTCATTTTACTTGGATTCACAATCAACACCTGTGGAAGCAGCAGTCAAGAAATCAGAAAACTCATTGCGTTGGGCAAATCTGCTGCAAGGGATCTCTTTAAAGTGTTAAAAAACAAAGAGGTCAACTTGAAGATTAAGGTGCACCTGATTCAAGCCATGGTGTTTTCAGTTGCTTCATATACATGTGAAAGCTGGACAATGAATAAGGAAGACCGAAGAAGAACTGACACCTTTGAATTGTGCTCTTGGCAAAGAATAATATTGAGTATACCATGGACTGCCAAAAGAATGAACATATCTGTCTGGGAAGAAGTACAACCAGAATGCTCATTAGAAGTAAGATTGGTGAGACTATGTCTCACATGCTTTGGACATGTTATCAGGTGGGATCAGTCCCTGGAGAACGACATGGTGCTTGGTAAAGTAAAGGGTCACTGGAGAAGAGAAAAACCCTCAACGAGATGGATTGACACAGTGGCTGCAACAATGGGTTCAAGCATAAAAACAATTGTGTGGCTGGTGCAGGACCGGGCAGTGTTTTGTTCTGTTGTACATAGGGTCACTATGAGTTGGAGCCAACTAGATGGCACCTAACAATAACAAACCTGTCTAATCAGAAAAAGAGAGAAGACACAAATTACCAATATTAGGAATAAGAGAGGGGACTTCACTCTAAAGCTTATAAACATTAGAGGCTAATAGGGAATGTTAGGAAAAACATTATGGCAATAAATTCAACAACTTACATGAAATGGACGGATTTTTTGGAAGTCATAGATTACCGAAAAGTTCTCAAAAAGAAATAGAAAAGCTAAATAGTCCTATATCAATTCAAAAAGATGAGTTCATAGTAAAAATTCTTCCCAAAGTTTTTGAAAACTGCATGCCAATATAGCTGCAAAAGTGAATTCTATCAATGGTCAGGACAAAAAAAAAAAAAAAAAAAAAATCAGTTATCCATGTACGCTTTTAGAAAATAAGGTAGGAGAGATTACTTCCTTATTCATTTTTATGAGGTTATAATTACCCTCATAACAAAACCAGGAAAAGACTTAACAAGAAGAGCAAAATACATACAAGTGTCTCTTATAAGTGTAGATAAAAAAAATAATAAAGTATTAAAAATAGTATACCTAAAAGGAAAATATATTATGACAAAGGTGGGGTTTACTCCAGAAATGTAAGTTTTAAACTTTTGGTAGTCAATCAATACAATTAATCACATTAATAGACAAAGGAGAAATACCAAAGAATCATTTTAATAGAAGCAGAAAATGCATTTAAAAATTAATTTTTATCCAGTTATGGTAGGAATTATCAGCAACTACAAATAGAAGGAAATCTACTCTATGAAGGACTTCTACAAAAAGTGTAGAAATAATATCATAATTAATGATAAAATATTGATTTTTTTTTTTTCCCAGAGCAAGAAGGTCTACTTTCATTACTCCTGTTTAGCATTGCTCTGTATATCCTAGCCATTGCAATAAGGGAAGGCAAAAAAAAAAAAAGGCATGAAGATTATAAGATAATAAAATAAAATGTTAAACTATAATTACTTGCAGACACCATGATCATGTGTATAGAAAACCCTATATAATCTACAGTGAATTAAGAGAATAAAATAAATCAGCAATTACACAGAATTCAACATCGATATATAATAATTTGATGTATTTCTATAAAATAGGTGTCAATTTTTCCCATACTGTTTTATATATTTAAACCAATTTCAGTAAAAATCCCAGCAGAGATTTTCATTAAAAATTGCCAAGGTGTTTCTAAATTTCTATGGAATGGAAAGAATCGAGAGTAGACAAAGCAATTTTGTAAAAGGAGAATAAAATTGGAAATCTTGCATTAACTGAATTAAATAATTGCTATGAATCTACAGTAAGCAAGATGTAATTTTTCCATAAGGATAGAAATATAGATCAGTGGAAGGCAATAAAGTCCAGAATTAGTTCTACACATAAATTTTTCAATAGATTTTTGACAAATATGCCAAGAATTCAGTGAAGAATTTCAAAAAGTGATACTCTATAACTGTATCATACTTGTAGAAAAGTAATAGTGATAAACTTCAACTCCTATTTCAATAACATCCACAAAAGGTGAACTTAAATGGATAAAAAAGTTAAATATAATACTGAAACAATACAACTTTTAAAAGACGTTGTATTAAGAATTATTTTTAAAACATGAGAAATTAACACAAAATTCATCATAGACCTAAGCATCAAAACAGTAAAATTTTTAGAAAAAAACTTAGGAGAAAATCTTTTCCACTTAACATAGTCAATGATTTCATAGATAAGATGCAAAACTCATGAATTATTTAAAAAAATGATAAATTGTAATTTATCAAAATTAAATGTTAGCTCTTTGAAAGACAACGTTAAGAAAATGAAAGTGTAAGCCACAGACGATGACAAAGTATAAGTGACACATACAAGTGTATTGTATCCAGATTTTATCTGGAAAACTTCTTCAATAATTAGAAGAAAACATGATGCAAAAAATGAGCAAAACGTGAACAGACATATAAAAAGAAGATAGGCCTATAAAAAAGTAAAAAAATTATCAACATAGTCATCAGGCAACTGCAAATTAAAATACTAAAAGATATCTCCACCAGCACACTAGGAAAAAAATAAAGACTGATTATACCAAATGTTGGTCAGGACATGGAACAACTAGAATTCTCATACATTCCTGATGGGATTGCTAAATAGTATAAATATATTATGGACAGCAACTTGAAAGTTTTTTATAAAATTCAACATACATATCCCATAAAACCCAGTGATCCCATTAATTTACTCAAGAAAAGAAAAATAAAAACATACATCCATACGAAGAGTTTTACTGAGATGTTCATAAACAAACCCATTGCCGTCAAGTCGATTCTGACTCATAGCTACCCTATAGGACAGAGTAGAACTGCCCCATAGAGTTTCCAAGGAGCACCTGGTGGATTTGAACTGCCGATCTTTAGGTTAGCAGCCGTAGCACTTAACCACTACACCACCAGGGTTTTCGAGATGTTCATAGCAGCTTTATATACAAGAGCCCTGAAATGAAAAAAAAAAAAAAAAAGCAAGTGGTCATCAAGACTGATGGTATATCTACACAGTGGAATGCTACTCAGCAATTAAAGGGAACCAGCTACTGGTACATGAAACAATGTCGTTTTTTTGGGTACATGAAATAACACAGATGCATTTCAAAATATTATGCAGAGAGAAAAAGCTGTACCCAGAAGTGTACAATACTGTTCCATTTATGTGACATTTTAGAAGAGGTATAGCTAAGCAAACTGATGGTTGCTTGGGGCCAGGGTTGAGTATTGACCACAAAGGAGCACGAAGGAACTTTGTGGGGTGATGAAAATATCCTATATAGTGATTGTGTTTTGGATTACACGGTTGCATACATTTGTCCAAACTCACTGAAACCCACACTTACATACAAGCCTCCCAAGTGATTTGAATCCACATGTTTTTTTCTGATCATAGTTTTAAAAAAGACAAGTTTATTGGAAAGAATTTAACTTGATGTGTTTTGGGGTAGAAAGTATATATGGGTGTGTGGTGGTCATGAAGGTTAGGGGATATTGTCTCACTGAACTCATATTCCAGATCTTCCGTTTTCAAGTTGCGATACACTGGCGAGTCACTTCAACTCTTCTTTTCCTTGTTCATGAGCGGAAAATGATCATATGTGTTCCTCAGGTTTATCGTACTGATGAAAGTTGTGATGTTTATTTGACATCCAGAGCTGCGGAAGCATATAAGGCACATTAAATATTACTTACCTCCCTTCTCCACATTGTTTTGAAGACAGCAATTCTATTCTTAAATGTCATTCAGGTGTTTAAGGTAGGATGGTGTATATGTTAAAGATTTCTGGGTAATAAGTCATAAATTTCAAATAGGGAAAAAGTAATAATTTGTCCTTAGCTATCTGCATTATCATTTACCTGTTTCACAGTGACATATATTTTTGTGACATAAATGGCTAAGATTCAGGGTATGGCATGGCTAAGGAAGAGTTTTTCATTTCTGTCCTCTCCCTCCCTCCCTTCCTTCCTTCCTTCCTTCCTCCCTCCCTCCCTCCCTCCCTTCCTCCCTTCCTTCCTTCCTTCCTTCCTTTTGTCCTTCTTCTCTCTCCCTCTCCCTCCTTTTCTCTCTCTCTGTCACCTTTTTTACTGACTGGTTTGAGTAAAGCTTTAAACTGCGATCTAAGTTTTCCACTTCTTAGCATAAATACAGAGGTGATTGAATGACAGTGCCACTTCTCTATTTTGCTGGCATAAGACCACCCAGCTAAGGACCACCCTCTAGATATGGGTCAAGCCCTAAATGCAATTCATATAGATTATTTTATCTATGTGGCATAGTGTAGTATATTGAAACTCACTAAAGTGATTCTTCATTGTTATGAGTTTATAGTAAAGAATTCATCCTAAATTTCTCAATTCAGACTTTCTATTGACTTGTGAACTTTTTTTTTTTTTAAATACAGAGGGGGGAATATTGTTGCCATTACTAAATTCAAATTTCATTTCAGTCACCTCAGGTGTTTGTTTATTGCCTATTTATTATTATTTGCTTTTATTTATTCATTATTTTTTCATTATCCTACAATCTGCATCTATTATAGCAGTCAAGTGTATCTCTCATCAATCTCTCTGCAAACAACTTTTCTTCCCACCTCTCTGCTTTGAGTCATGTAGTTTCTTCAACCTGGGACATTCTTTTTTGCCAGTTTAAATGCTTCCCTTTATCCAAGACCCCTTTCAGTCTCCACGTTTCTTGTAGGAAAAGTTCTTCAGTTACTCTAACCTTCTCTGAGCTCCTGCTGTATTTATAGACGGAACCACAGTGCAGCACTCACATTATATACAGAATGTCAGAGTTGGAAGGGAGCTAAGAATCATTGAGCCCAATGCCTTTATTCACTGAGAAGGAAAATGAGTCCAGGGTGCAATCTGGGAGAGAGGCAGGACATGCTCTTAGAGAGTGGGTTTGCGCAAGGTCTCAATATGGCGGTGATGTTAGCTGGGATGCTAATGGTCTACTGTAAGAGGGAAGAACCAGATGTAGTTTAGCATTGAGAAGAGTAATCAAGTTTAGGCTCATATACAGTGGGAGAGAGAGAATGGGATTGGCCACTAACAAAAGGTGAACTGGCAGATTGGAGTGGAACATTGACATTTTGATGCTGGTCTGTATACACCACCAGCCACAGCAACTCTAGAGTGCAGGTGGTAGAATCATGCAGGTGCAGAAGGGCAATGAGGTACAGGTTCACTGGACATGTTTATTCTTTTTAAAAGGCATATTGGAGCAGGATTTAAAAAAATAAATTGTTCTAATATGTCAATAGGTATTTATTGAAGGGTAATTAAAATGTAACCAAATTTTAAAAGCTGTAGAGATGGAAATTCAAGTAGAAGAAACAATATAAGGAAAATAACATGTGATACGAAGTAGGAAGGTGAGGGTGGCTTGGATTTAGAAAGAAATCTCAACCTCATGGTATTAAGGAGAAAGAAAAGGGACTTGGAATGAGTTTTTAGGTCAACAGAGGTGCATTGAGCAGAATTTTGCAGAAGAGTGATAAAGTCAAGTATCACTTTTACTCTGCACGGATTGTGTATGTATTAAAGGTGGACAAACTGAGGAAATTGTTGACCCACTACCAGTGAAGCAATGTCTGTCTCAATGTACTCAAACCACTTTCCTTCTGGTGCCCGTGACATCATTTTGGTGGGTTTATTCCCACCTCACCAGTGCCACCTTCTTCTCAATGTCTTTCCTGAGTCGGCCTCCTGTACTAATTCTCTGTCCAAAATCATTTTATATTCTCTAGTTCCACTCTTTCTCTAGATGACACCATTCATTCTATAATTTTAAATATTAGATATTCTATATGCTAAAGACTCACTATTTTATATCTTTATACTTCTATTCACCTCTCAACTGCAGATTTATATGTACAAAAATACAATGTATTTATATATACAACTGTGCCCTGAATGTATCCAGTTACAAATCTCTATGGACTTAGCAAACCTTGATGTCCCTTTCTCTAAAATCTTGCTGTACCCTAATCATTTTAGCAACAACACCAATATCCATCATAAACCAAAAACCAACAAATTATCTTTGATTCCTCCTAATTCTCGATTCCTCACATCCAGTTAACAGCAATCCTGTCTCACTCTAAAATGTACCATCAGTTGGTTCGTTTGTTTCTATCTTCTGTAATACCCACTTAATCCAAGGTCCTCTCATATTTCTTCTTCAGTGCTTCAAGAGCTTCATGCCTGTTCCTGCTGCTTCTAGTCCAGTCCATCTCCAACCCATTCTCCACATGGCCTTCATTATATCTCACAACCCTGCATAAGACTCTTCAACAGCTTCCCATTGAACAAGATCAAATCTAGACTCATTACATAGCCTGCAAGTCCTACAAGATCTGACCTATTCTGTCTCTTTCCATTCTCATTGAATTCCATGCACAACAGGCCTCCTTTTCAACCCTTGGACAATCTAGCTCTTTACTGCCTTAGAACTTTGACACATGCTGTTTCCTCCACCTAGGATGCTCATTGCCTGGTGCTCCTCATGGCTGACTTCTTCTCACACTTTGCGTCTCAGTGAAAACCTCATCTCTTTAGAGAAGACATTTGTGAGTGACCAACCTCCATGCATTCATGCATGCATAGTTTTTCACAATCACATCTCTCTGCTTTTGTCTTTCTGGGCATTTGTGAAAATTTGCTTGAATGTCTCTCCTGACTATGGTATAAAGTTCATGAAGGCAGAGGTCCTTTTATTCTGTTCACTGGGACATAAAACAGACACACAAAGGAAATGCTCAACAAATACTTATTAAATGAATCAGTAAGCACAGACTTAGAAGGAATTATGCCAAGAAAACTTCCCCAGATAAAATAACAGCTTTTAGCTAGAAACACTGAGCTAAACACAAAAACAACAAAAGTGATTTTGAACTTATGTTGTTTATTTTAATATGAATCCAATAACTTAGAGTTTAATACCACAGGCAAAACATGTACCATGTAATACTGAGGGCTTCAGCTAAATGAAAGAGCATGGAAGGAGGGAGTGCTATTATTGCAATGCCAAGGCTTAAAAAAAAAAAAATCAAGATTTTTTTTTTCAGAAGCTATTTTCCAAATGCCAAACTGGAAAGTATTTTCTAGAGAGTACCATGGTTAATCTGAAGGGATCCCAAAACCAGAAAAAAAAAACCAGTTACTGTTGACTTTGACTCATGGTGACCCCATGTGTGTTAGAGTAGAACTGTGCTCCAAGACCTCTTTTGCTCTCTCAAATGGTTAATGTGTGTGACTGCTAACCAAATACTGGAAACAAAATTTGCATGTTGTAGACATTTGTTTAAATATTTTAAATCCAGGTCTTTGAAAAGAGTCGTTGCCAAAACTATCGATTCGAATTGAATGGGGTTAGAGTGAGGGTCACAGAAGAGCATGGAAATAGAACCCATGAAAGGAAGGGCCATACAAATTCACTTGTTGCCAATAAGTCAGCAAACTGGCTAAGTCTCTGGGTTTTCAAAAAAGACAAAAATTAAAAACAAATTAAAAAGGTAAGAATTTTGAATTGTGGTAAGAAGCTAAAGTTATAAACATGACATTACAAATACTCAAGGGGAGGGGAAAAAAAAAAGTGCCCAAAGAGATCACCATTTTTTTTTTAATCTAAAAGAATGCTTATCACACAGTAAAAGTACAGTAATATTAATAGAATGATACATTGAAACTAGGATTAAAAGAACATAAAATACTTTGGGAAATCACAAGATATTGTTGCCAGAGGATGAGTCAGTAATGAACTGAGAACTGTCTGAAAAGAAGTAAGAAGATTTTACATGAGCATTTTTTTTTTACTTTATTTTGAGTGTGTGTGTATGTACAGTTCTATGTATTTGAACACACGGATAGACTTGTGTAACCAACAGAACAATCACAATACAGGATAGTTCCATCACCCTCAAAAACTCCCTATGGGCATTTCTCTATACTCATACCCTCCCCCTAGCCCTAACCCCAGGATCCACTGACGTGTTTCCCTCCACTTTAGTTTTGTATTTTTAGGCCTGTTATGTACATGGAATTGTACAGTGTACAACTTTTTGGTACTGGTTTCTTATATTTAGATTAATGTATCTAGATCCATGTTGGGTGTACTAATCATTTGTTCCTTTTCATTGCTGAGCAGTATTTAATTCTACGGATGTATCACTGTCTATCCATTAACCCACTGAGGGCAATTGAACTATCCCAATTTGAACAATTGTGAATAGAGTTACAATAAACATTCATATACAGACATTTTGTGTGAATATAAATTTTCATTTATCTGGGGTATACAACCAGAAGTGGAATTGGTCAGTCATTTGGGAAGTGCATGTTTAATGTTATAAGAAACTGCCCAACTCCTTTCCTGAATTGCCGTGACGTATTGCAATCCCATCAGCCGTGTATGAGCGTTCCAGTTGCTCCTTCTCACCAATACTTAGTAATTTTTATTTTTGGATTTTCTAATAAGTATGTGGTTGTACCTTATTATGGTTTTACTATGTATTTACTTAATAACTGCTGATGTTGAGCATCTTTTTTATGTACTTATTTGCCTTCCCTATTTTCTCTTTAGTGAAGTGACTGCTCAAGTCTTTTCCCCATTTTTGGGCAGATTTTGTTGTATCTTTCTTACTGTTGAGTTTTCAGAGCTCTTTATATATTCTGAATGCAAGTCCTTTGTCAGAGGTGTGACTTGAATATATTCTTTACCATCCTCTGTCTTACCTTTTTATTGTCTTAACTGTGTACTTTGAAGAGCAAAAGCTTGTATTTTGATAATATCCAATTAATTACTTTTTTTTGTTTGTTTTTATGGATCATGCTTTTAGTGTTATGTTTAAGATTTTTTTGCCTATACCCAGGTCAAGAAGATTTTCTCATAACTTCTCAGTTTTTATTTTAAGTGTTTTATAGTTTGACCTTTTACGTTTCTATTCAGAATCCATTTTTAATTTGTGTCTAAGATGTGAGGTTTAGTTTAAGGCTGTTATTCATTTATCGTTTTTTTTTTTTTTTTTTGCATATGGATGTCCAATTGCTCCAACAACACTTCTCAAAAATACTGTTCTTTCTCCATTTTGTCACAATAAATTGGCCATATTCACATCGGTCTACTTCTGGATCTCTGTGTTTATCTTTTCAGGAATATCACATTCTTTCAATTATTGTAGGCTTTAGGTAATTATTATAATTGGGTAATTATTATAATTGGGTAGTGTGATTACTGAAACGTCATTTTCTTTTTCAAAATTGTTTCATCAATTCTAGCTCATTTGCTTTGCCATGTAAATTTTAGCATCAGCTTATCAATATCTATAAACTCCCTTCTGGGATCTTGATTGTAATTACATTACACCTATTAATCAGTTTCAGGAAAATTGACATCTTAAGTTGTTGAATATTATAATCCATGATCAGAGCATGTCTTTTGATCTGTTTGGGTCTTCTTTGATTTCTTTCATCAGGATTTTGTAGTCTTCAGCATACAGATTTTGCATGTGTTTTAATTAGATTTGGAAGCCCTGGTGGCATAGTGGTTAAGGGCTACGGCTGCTAACCAAAGGGTCAGCAGTTCAAGTCCACCAGGTGCTCCTTCAAAACTCTATGGGGCAGTTTTACCCTATAGGGTCGCTATGAGTTGGAATTGATTCAATGGCAACGGGGTTGTTTTTAGTAGATTTTTTTAAATCTAAATACTTCTTTTTGGTATATGTTATTTTTTGGGTATGTTATTTTAAATAGTATTGTTTTGTTTTAGATTTTGTTCCCCAACCATGCACTGCAAGTTTATAGATTTTTGAGAGTTGACCTTTTATCCTATCACCTTAAAAATTCACTTATTAATTCTACATGCTTTTCTTGTAAATTACTTGGGAATTTCTATATTTACAATCATGTTGTCTATGAGCAGGGACAGTTTTTTTTTTTTTTTTTTTTCCAATCTGTTTGCTTTTTACTGTTTGAATTGCCTATTGCACTGGGTAAGATTTCCAAAATGATGTCCCATAGTAGTGGTGAGAGTGGACATCCTTGCTTAGTCTCAATTGTAGGAAGAAAGCATTCAGTCTTTCACCACTAAATATTGTATTAGCTGTAAATTTTTAAGAGACTCCCTTTATCAAGTTGAGGAAATTACTTTCTATTTCTAGTTTGCTGAGAGTTCTTTTTTTTATTATTATAAATGGAAATTGAATTTTGTCAAATGCTCTTTCTGCATCAATTGATATGATCATATACTTTTTCTTTTTTAAACTGGTAATATGATGGATTCTATTGCTTGATTTCTGTATGTATTGAACAAGCCTTGCATTTCTAAGAGAAACTACACTTAGTTATGGTGTTATTTTTTTTATATATATTGCCAGATTTGATTTTCTACTCCTTTCTTGAAGATTTGTGTGCCTGTGATCATGAAGAATAGTGGCCTGTAGTTTTGTGAGGTATAGAGATTGTATTTTTGTGTTTCTGTAGAGTTGAAACTTTCTGAATAATTTTCCTGAAAACTTGGGATCCTGGGATAAGCACAAATCTTGTGGAGTTAATTTACAACTGTATAGATAGAGAACTCCAGAGTGATTTACCCACTTAGAAAAAGTATGTATTTACTTTTCAAGGAAAAATGAGACTTGGGACTGGATAGATTTCTCTGGGTTGTAAAAGTTGGAGGTGCTAGAGTTTATCCGATCCTTGGAGAGATATATTTACATTGCAAAAGATTAGATTCTTTCTATTCCATCTCCCCTCTTTCAGAAAGTGAAAGGGAGAGACAGATTCTTCTTTTTTTCTTCTGTATTTTATCAGAAAAAAAAATCATTTTCCTCTGTTCCTCATCTATGATATATCTTTGTAAGCATAGATTTTACCTCTTTTCCCTAGTATTGCTCCAAGGGTAAGAATTGAATGTAGGAAGCCATGCAGTCATTATTTGCTTTTAAAGAGAAAATTGTTCATCTCTCTTTGATTCTAAACACTTCCTGTGCACGTTCTGTACAATGTTAATAGAGATAAATATTAAAAACCCAACACTCTGCCAAGGTAAATTCCATTATTTAAAGTGGTGGTTGCTCTGACATCTTAGGTTCCAGTTTACAGAGGTGAGGAAAAACGCCATTATTGAACATCAGGGAGATGTGTTTTAAGAATGAAAAGTAAATATTTGTTTTTATAAAAACTCTACTGAGATGTGGTTATTGTTGGTACCGCAGTATATCTTGCCTGTCTTCCTTACAAAAAGGTCTTCGAAAAAAGGAAGGGAAAATAAGAAAGGAAGTAAAGAAGAGAAGGAGGAGAAAATGGAAAGAAAGGAGAGGGAGAAACAAATAAAAAGAAATAAAGCAAAGGATGGAAGGACAGGGGGAAAAATTCGTATATATAAATACATCTCTCTCCTAAGTGTTCTATAATTGGACTACACTTTCTATATTAGGAAACCCTGGTGGTGCTTACAGCTGCTAACCAAAAGGTCAGCAGTTCAAATCCACCAGGCACTCCTTAGAAACCCTATGGGGCAGTTCTACGCTATCCTATGGGTCTCTATGAGTAAGAATTGACTCAACAGCAATGGGTTGGGTCTTGGCTTTTTCTTTATCAAGCCCCTTTTCCTTTAAGTCAGATAATTGAGATAGAATTTATATACAATAAAATTCGCCCTTTTAAAATGCATAGCTCAATGAATTTGGGCAAATATATATACCATATTTTTACGCAAATAACACATGCCTTCTATGTTTGTTTGCCAACCTCACCTTCCCCCCTCAAGGTATTTTTATAAGCATATTATGCTAATTTTTTACAACAAGGTATAAAAAATGGCATAGTGGTGCTTATGAAAATACTTTGCAGGGGGTTTTCCATGTAGTATGCTAATGTTTCTTAGCATAAGCATACTATGCTAATTTTTTTTACAGCAACATGTAAAAAATTTGGCATAGTGGCGCTTATAAAAATACCTCTCAGGGGGAGCACACTGTCGGCAAACAAACGTAGAAGGTGCACATTTGCTTAAAAATATGATAACCGCTAAAATAATGAAGATATAAAACATTTTGATCACCCTAAAACATTTCTCCATGCCTTTTGTCAAATAATCTTTTCTCCCTACCTCAGTTCCTAGCAACTACTGATATATTTCTCTCCATATAGTTTTGCCTATTCTAAAGCATCATATAAATGGAATCATATAATATGTCCTATAGGGTCGCTGTGAGTCGGAATAGACTCGACAGCACTGGGTTTGGTTTTTTGTATAGTTTTGCCTATTCTAAAGCATCATATAAATGGAATCATATAATACGTAGCATTTTTTCTGGTTCCTCTCACTTAACATAATGCTTCAGTGATTCATCCATGTTGTACGTATCCACTGTTCATTCCTATTTATTTCTGAGTAGAATTCCAGCTTGTGGATGTACCAAAATATGTTTATCCTTTCACCAGTAGATGGGTATTTGAGTTACCTTCTGTCTGGGATTGTTATGAATAACTCTTTCTTCTTTATAGTTAATTACTTAACCTGACTCCTTTTGAAATGCGGCTCATGTCATTCATCCATAGGAGTGGTTGCCTTATAACGTTCGCTGAGAGGACACATCACATTGGATCTAGAGTAATTTCATCTACCCTCCTGACCTTGAATAAGAAATAACCACCTTCCTCATTCCATTTCCAGCTCAAGTTTCGTGTTACATTTTTTGCTGTGGTGTTCACTTTTTTCAGTCTTGAGACCATGAAAGTCACAAGACATCTCTCTAATTTGCTTGAAACATGTGCCTATTCGGGACATGCTGGGGTAGGTGGGATGTTCTTAGATCATTCTGCTGAGACACCTTATCCAGCAGGGCTTGGACTCTCAGGTACCTTGCTAGATACCCTGTGGGCTACACACCAGAAAGCATGAAACTGATCTGGGAGCTCCCAAGCCTTCTCTGGATAACATTGCCTCTTGCCTCCCCAAATCATTAAGTAGGTATGGGGTAGGGTGGGTAATGTTTAGATACTTTCTGCAATCCACATTAATACTTAAACTCAATTGGCCTTCATACACTACCCTTGAACCTATATCAGAAGAGCTACACACACATGTTTATCTAGAATGTGATTAAGTTATGGGAAATAAATCAAGATTTCTATTTTGTATTTTGGCCTATAGTTTTGGACTTTGGAAGCTAAGAATTTAATTGGTGACTGCTCACCATGTAGCAAAGCCAGATTCCCATCTCTGATGTTAAATGAGAGAAGGCCACAAAAGCAAATATGCGAAAACATATAATATTCTAATGATCATGCTGCCAAAGATAAATAAAGAACTGATGATCATATATATAACCAAACATCTCATGAGATTTGTTTTCTTGGTTTTGCAGGCTTATGGTCATTGTTTCATGGGTCATCCCAGTCAATTAACCTAATATTGTTTTTATTGTGTCTGCTTCACTTTCTATTTTGTTGTGTAGTGCCTGAACTCTTAAAAACTTGTAAGTGGCCATTCAAAGTATAATAACTGGTGTCTATTCTGGAGCAGCAGAATAGGAGGAGGTAAAGTAATGTATGTCTAAGTGCCACAATGAGAAACTGCCTCTTTTACTATGAGGCCAGAAGAACTAGATGGTGCCCAGCTGCCATTTCTGAACATTTTGATCAAAGATTCTATAGACAGATGCTGATCAAAAGGGGAAAAATGTCAAACAGAATTTCAAAGTCTCATGGAATCCAGAATTTCTGGATTCATTGAGGCTGGATGACCCTCTGAAATATTCCCCTGAGATAATCTTTAAACCTTAAACCTAAACTATTTTATAAATTCATCAAATAATAGTTTAGCTTAATTAGTAAGGAATGTCTGCCTTGAGCATCATGCTCTTTTAAAGAATTACCTATATGTGATCAAATTGGCAACAGCAACTTGAAAGGTTAGATTATAAGCTTAGAGGTCAGTGAGTTTATATTACTGGTGGTAGAATAATTTGGAAAAGAATAGTAAGAATTCTTGCAGAACTTAAAGAATATAATCAATATCACTGGATTGCACATGTAGAAATGTTCAATTGGTATATGTTTTACTGTATGTATTTTCAACAAAAAACAATTTTTAAAAAATGGTGATAATATAGCTAAGATGTGTTGCTTACAAAGTCCAAGAGTTTCAACATCTACAAATTCATTTGATCTATGCTGTGATACTAAGGATTGGGTAATGTTTTTATTGCCATTTTACACAGCAAGGTGATTGTTTGTTAATGATGCAGCTGGATTCAAACTTTGGCAATGTGGTTCCAAAGTCTGAGCTCTTAACCCTTAACCATTAAGCTCTATTGCATATATAGATGAAGCCATGCATGTATATACATATTTCATTATTGTTTTTAATATACATTATCAACATTCAGAAATCTCAATGAAGATATGGATTTCAGGCAACGTTTAGCTTCTTTTCTTTACTCTTCAGCCTCAGAAAGTGACAGACAGAATATTTTTTATTCTGAAGAAATAGAATGATTCTTCTATCTGATAATGTGTTATGCATAACAGAAAGAATTTGGAGGTAAAAAAGAAGACGAGTCATTGGAATTGGAATATTTAGTCATGTAAAAAAGAGAAGGAAAGAGATGTCATCTTAGGACCAATAAAATAAATGTCAGACTTGAAGTGGCTCAGGTTTTCTATGTCCGGGATTACTTGTTTACTGAGAAAACATTAGGCAGGCTTGCAAATAGATTAACTGTGTGTTCTTGCTTGTGAAAACACAGAAATATCATGATAACTTAGAGAGGGGGAGAGAGAGGGAGAAGATATATACTCTAGAGTCTTGCATTTGGGCCTGAGATTTTAGAATTTTTAGGCTAAGAAAATTGAGAGAAGATTGATATTTGAGTAGATTTTTTGCATGCATGCCTGCTTGATTTCTTCAGTGCGAATGCTTTTTTCCTAAAATCATCCACTTATCTAGAACTCAATTTGCACAGTGTTAAGATGCTTATCCCCCATGTATCTGTCAGTTTGTCATACTGTGGGGGTTTGTGTGTTGCTGTGATGCTGGAAGCTATGCCACCGGTATTCAGAAACCAGCAGGGTTACCCACGGAGGACAAGTTTCAGCTGAGCTTCCAGACTAAGAGAGACTAAGAAGGAAGGACTTGGCAGTCTACTTCTGAAAACCATTAGCTGGTGAAAACCTAATGAATAGCAGCAGAACATCATCTGATATAGTGCCGGAAGATGAGCCTCCCAGGTTGGAAGGCACACAAGATATGACTGGGGAAGAGCTGCCTCCTCAAAGTAGAGTCGACCTTAATGATGTGGATGGAGTCAAGCTTTTGAGACCTTCATGCGCTGATGTGGCGCAACTCAAAATGAGAAGAAACAGCTGCAAACATCCATTAATAATCGGAACCTGGAATGTACGAAGTGTGAATCTAGGAAAACTGGAAATCGTCAAAAATGAAATAGAGCACATAAACATCCATATCCTAGGCATTAGTGAGCTGAAATGGACTGCTATTGGCCATTTTGAATCAGACAATCATGTAGTCTACTATGCTGCCAATGACAACTTGAAGAGGAATGGTGTTGCATTCATCGTCAAAAGAACATTTCAAGATCTGTCCTGAAATACAATGCTGTCAGTGATAGGATATTATCCATACTCCTACAAGGAAGACCAGTTAATATGACTATTATTCAAATTTATGCACCAGCCACTAGGGCCAAAGATGAAGAAATAGAAGATTTCTATCAGCTGCTACAGTCTGAAATTGATCGAACATGCAATCAAGATGCATTGATAATTACTGGTGATTGGAATGCAAAAGTTGGAAACAAAGAAGGATCAGTAGTTGGAAAATATGCCCTTGGTGATAGAAACAATGCCAGAGATCGAATGATAGACTTTTGCAAGACCGATGAATTCTTCATTGCAAATACCTTCTTTCACCAACATAAACGGTGACTATACACATGGACCTTGCCAGATGGAACATACAGAAATCAAATTGACTACATCTGTGGAAAGAGATGATGGAAAAGCTCAATATCTTCAGTCAAAACAAGGACAGGGGCTGACTGTGGAACAGTCCATCAGTTGCTCATAGGCAAGTTCAAGCTGAAACTGAAGAAAAACAGAGCAAGTCCACGAGAGCCAAAATATGACCGTAAGTATATCCCAGCTGAATTTAGAGACCACCTGAAGAATAGATTTGATGCATTGAACACTAGTGACCGAGGACCAGGTGAGTTGTGGAATGACATCAAGGGCATTATACATGAAGAAAGCAAGAGGTCATTGAAAAGACAGGAAAGAAAGAAAAGAACAAGATGGATGTCAGAGGAGACTCTGCAACTTGCTTTCAAACGTCGAGCAGCTAAAGCAAAAGGAAGAATTGATGAAGTAAAAGAACTGAACAGAAGATTTCAAAGGGTGGCTCTAGAAGACAAAGTAAAGTATTATAATGACATTTGCAAAGAGCTGGAGATGGAAAACCAAAAGGGAAGAACACACTCAGCGTTTCTCAAGCTGAAAGAATTGAAGAAAAAATTCAAGCTTCGAGTTGCAACAGTGAAGGATTCCATGGGGAAAATATTAAATGACGGAGGAAGCATCAAAAGAAGACGGAAGGAATACACCGTGTCATTATACCAAAAAGAATTAGTCAATGTTCAAACATTTTAAGAGGTGGCATATGATTGGGAAACAATGGTACTGAAAGAAGAAGTCCAAGCTGCTCTGAAGGCATTGGTGAAAAACAAGCCTCCAGGAATTGATGGAGTATCAGTTCAGATGTATCAACAAACAGATGCAGTGCTGGAGGTGCCCACTTGTCTATGCCAAGAAATATGGAAGACAGCTTCCTGGCCAACTGACTGGAAGAGACTCATATTTATGCCCATTCCCAAGAAAGGTGATCCAACAGAATGTGGAAATTGTAAGACAATATTATTAATATCACACTCAAGCAAAATTTTGCTGAAGATCATTCAAAAACAGCTGCAGTCATACGTCAACAGGGAACTACCAGAAATTCAGACCGGTTTCAGAAGAGGACGTGGAGCCACGGATATCATTGCTGATGTCAGATGGTTCCTGGCTGAGAGCAGAGAATACCAGAAGGATGTTTACCTGTGTTTTATTGACTATGCAAAGGCATTCGACCGTGTGGATCATAACAAATTATGGATAACATTGCAAAGAATGGGAGTTCCAGAACACTTAATTGTGCTCAAGAGGAACCTTTACATAGATCAAGAGGCAGTTGTTCAGACAGAACAAGGGGATACTGATTGGTTTAAAGTCAGGAAAGGTGTGCATCAGGGTTGTATCCTTTCACCACACCTCTTCAATCTGTATGCTGAGCAAACAATACAAGAAGCTGGACTATATGAAGAGGAATGGGGCATCAAGATTGGAGGAAGACTCATTAACTACCTGCATTATGCAGATGACACAACCTTGCTTGCTGAAAGTGAAGAGAACCTGAAGCACTTACTAATGAAGATCAAAGACCACAGCCTTCAGTATGGATTACACCTCAACATAAAGGAAACAAAAATCCTCACAACTGGACCAATGAGCAA
Organism: Loxodonta africana; assembly: GCF_030014295.1. Lineage (NCBI taxonomy): Eukaryota > Metazoa > Chordata > Mammalia > Proboscidea > Elephantidae > Loxodonta > Loxodonta africana. Next base: position 31,603,338 of record NC_087356.1, read on the forward strand.
CAACATGATAAACGGAGAAAAGATTAAAGTTGTCAAGGATTTCATTTTATTTGGATCCACAATCAACAGCCATGGAAGCAGCAGTCAAGAAATCAAAAGACACATTGCATCAGGTAAATCTGCTGCAAAGGACCTCTTTAAAGTGTTGAAGAGCAAAGATGTCACCCTGAAGACTAAGGTGCCATGGTATTTCCAATTGCATCATATGTGTGTGAAAGCTGGACAATGAATAAAGAAGAATTGATGCCTTTGAATTGTGGTGTTGGTGAAGAACATTGAATATACCATGGACTGCCAAAAGAATGAACAAATCTGTCTTAGAAGTACAACCAGAACGCTCCTTAGGGGCAAGGATGGTGAGACTGTGTCTTACATACTTTGGACATGTTGTCAGGAGGGATCAGTCCCTGGAGAAGGATATCATGCTTGGCAGAGTACAGGGTCAGCGGAAAAGAGGAAGACCCTCAACGAGGTGGATTGACACAGTGGCTGCAACAATGAGCTCAAGCATTACAATGATTGTGAGGATGGCTCAGAACCGGTCAGTGTTTAGTTCTGTTGTGCATAGGGTCGCTATGAGTCGGAATCAACTTGATGGCACCCAACAACAATAATAACAAGATGCTTGTACCAGAAAAACAATTGACAATGCATGATCTTATTTACATTCACAGCATGTTTCAAGGCATAAAGGAAGAAGGAGAAAGTGTGAAATGACCATCACATTTAAAAAGGTCTATGCCAGTGTGTCATGGATTGAATTGTGTCCCCCAAAATTATCTGTCAACTTAGCTGGGCCATGAGTCCTAGTATTGTGTGATGGTCCACCATTTTATGTGATTTCCCTATGTGTTGTAATTCCTATCACTATGATGAAATGAGATGGAGTAGTGGCAGTTATAGTGATGAGATGTACAAGATTAGATAGCATCTTAAGCCAATCTCTTTGAGATATAGAAGAGAGAAGTGAGCGGAGAGACAGGGAGACCTCATACCATCAAGAAAGTGGCCTCAGGAGCAGAGAGTGTCCTTTGGATCTGAGGTACCTGTGCTGAGATGCTCCCAGACCAAGGGAAGACTGATGACAAGGACTTTCCTTCAGAGTCGACAGAGAAAGTCTTCCCCTGGAGCCAGTGCTCTGAATTCGGACTTCTAGCCTATTGGACTGTGAGAGAATGAATTTCTCTTTGTTAAAGCCATCCACTTGTGGTATTTCTGTTATAGCACCACTAGATGACTAAGACACAGTGTGATAACAGGAAAAAGTGTAAGAGTTTGTAAAGGGAGCCAAAAAACTGTTCTTAAACTTTCAGAGATTGAATCTCACCGACGGTGTAAATATATACATGCATGCCAGGTCACCAGTCAACCACAGTGTCAACTCTGTGAAAACATTGTGCCAGGATTTGTAAAATGATACCAAACTTCATTTATATGCCTTGTAGGTAATTTTACAAAAAGTTTTTTTTTTTTTTTAATAAGAGCAAAAATACAACAGATCTCAACTTCTTTTTAATTAAAAATACTTTTCCAGACAGTGTTCGATTACCTTCCTTATTTTGTATCTCCGTCTTATTCCCCATTTTTCCTTCATGTAGTTCAATGCAGTTATTGTCCCCTAAACTGAAGTGCGGAAAGCACTTGACCAGGCTGGAGCTGATCAGAAGATGTGTTGTTCCTGGTCTCTCATTGGACAAGTGCTCTTGCCAGGAGCAAGGAGGTCAATGGGACTGGCAGTGATAACTCTTGTTAAAACTATCTGAAACTATCTGCTAAAACTCTTGAATAAAAGACACCATTTATAAACAATGGCAATGAATAATTACACATCAATTCTTATGGGCTGTCATCAAACTTACAGTCTGAATTAAGAGCTCTATGAAAAGTAATCTATGGTGCTGAGATAGAAATGGTTGGGATGGCGACGCTTTAGCTAAGGTAGTGAGGGAAGGAGGCTCTGAAGAGGTGATATTGGAGTTGAGATCTAGTGGGCAGAAGAAGGTAGTCACGTGAATGTCTGAGGGTGGAATGTCCCAAGCAGGAGTGGCAACAAGGGCAGAGGTGCCGAAATGGAATCAAATACTCTGTGCTGAATGGACAGCAGGGCTTTCAGTGTGGCTGGAGTGTGGAGACTGAGGGGGAGAGTGAGGTAGATGAAATTATAGCTCCCTTGACACTGAGTTCTCACTGCTAAGCCGTTGTGTTCTCCTGTAGGGTCAGGTTGAAAAATATGTAAAGATATCTTTCATTTCAGAAAGATTAGTGGAATAGTTAATATTCCAATTCAGAAAAGTGGGCCTAGGATATAAATATAAACAATCACAAAGGGAACAAATGACATCATTCATTTATTCAACAAGTCTTATTAAATGTTCACCACAGCTTGATGCTATGTTAGATATTGGAGTGGATAGCTGTGTAAGACTCAAGTTCTGTTACCTCATGATGTTTACTAATAGTCATTAACACATGGATCAAAGTTGAACCATACTTAAATTCAATGATATCCAAATTATAGCATTAATTATATGTCTTTTAATTCCAAATGAAATTTTTTAAAAAAGGAAAAAGAAAAAAATAGATCATATGTACAAAATTGACTTCTCAGTGGTAGTATATTTTGGGAAAATCTTTCTGGAATGAAATTTGATAGTATTACTTAAAAATAGTTTAGAGGCTTTTTATTTTTAGAAGTGTATCCTAAGGAAATAATTTAAACATAAAATGAATTATATTACAACTCTACAATATAGTAATTAAATATATATATGTTTTTAATTATATTATTGTGTTTACCCAAATAAAGAGGAAAAGCAGTTTATGAAGCTAGGTTCAGTATGGCCTTAGTACCCTCTCAGCCACCCACTCACCCACACACCCACACCCACACCCACATCCACACCCACACCCACACCCACACCCACACCCACATCCACACCCACACCCACACCCATACCCACACCCACACACACAGAGTCAGAGACCCAGAACCAGGAGATAATCTGGAAGAATATATACTAAAGGACAATATGTGGTTGCCTACCACTAGTAGGTTTATCATTTTTTTTCTTAACTGTGTATTTTTTTTCTTACAGTATTGTACAATAAATGAGCAAAATCAAAAAACATATTTCCTTCATTTTTTCTTAATTTACTGTTTATGTTTGGAAAAGATCATCACATATATTCAGGTAAGCAAGGTCAGTATTCATTAATAGTCTATCATTATCTAGGCAGTGATTTTATTTTATACAAAAACCTTGATTTTTTTTCCTCTGATATGCCAATTTTATGGAAGAGTGATGATGACAGTGCTAAAACTAGTTTGTCATTCAATAGTGTAGTTATGAATTATTAAACTAATGTAATTAGTTACAATGATTCTAAGTAAAGTAAGTCTTCCAATGTCAAAAGAAAAAAAAAAAGACATATTGTACTCTGGTGGTATAATATGCAGAAATCTCTCAAACTATTTAATGATTTGTCTGACCTTGAATTCCACAAGGATAAACGAATTCCACATAAGTCTACGTTTTTGGAGTCTTTCGGTATAATACCAAAAGTTAAAGGGTGGTATGGCGCCTTGTTGACACGGTGGTTAAGAGCTCAGTGGCTAACCAAAAGGTCAGCAGTTCAAATCCACCAGCTTCTCCTTGAAAACCCTACGGGGCAGTTCTACTGTGTCCTATAAGTTCTCTGTAAGTTTGAATCAACTGTACAGCAACGAGTTTGATTTGGTTTATGTGTTCAGTATAGACAGGGTAAGAGTGAATTGGTATGTTGTTTTTAAAACCAGATAGAATAATTTGATTCTGTCATAATAAGTAAACCTTGTGGTTATAAACTGTGAGATGATTTAAAATTATAACTATTACCTAATACTCAGTGGCTCAATTTGTCTGTGTCAAATGAGAAATGGTATAGGTGCCAGAGCAAAAAGGAATTATCAAGTTTGATGAAAGCCCAGCACACATTATGTGGTATATTTGCTATTTACTGTTTCATTTATTTTCTTTTTATTTTCATGGAAACTTGTTATCCCATCTGTATGGTTCACCATTTCCACATATTCATGTTACTGGATATAAAAGGGGTTGGAATAGTTTCCAGGATGATTTGTCTTTTAGCAAAGTTAGCAGGTTTGATACTGTTGTGAGTGTAAGTTAATGTTGTGTGCTGTTGAGTTCATTCTCATGAAACCACCAATAAGCACTTACTAAACTTACAATAAGTCCACATTAATGTATAGAAATCTATGTTTTGGGCTTTGTAGAGACAAGGTTTAGTGGTTAACCTGAAAGCCATTCCCAATTCTTATGTCCCTTGTCCACCTCCCACTATTTAGTATGAAAGTGTGACATACTGATTTTCTCATACCGTTTTACACTTAGGGTAGTAATGTGACCCTGTTCTGGGCAATGATATTTTATGGAATTTTTGGAAACATTTTTCTTCCTGGTTCTATGCACCCTTTGTCAAGCCTAAGAAGTGGTATGATGTTTTGAACTGTGGCAGCCATTTTGAAACCATGAAGGAACACAGATGATGAATAAAATCTATCAGGCTGAGGATGGCAGAGAAGAAAGACAGTGAAAGCCAGGACCCTTGATAACCTCGCAGAGCCACTGGCTGAGTGCCTGCACTGCCTAGCTCCAAATATTTTTATGCAAGAATAGTAAACTATTAGTTTAAACCACTATTTGTCAGTTTTCGTTACTTTTATAAAACACTCTCCTAATTGATAGCTTTCCTTAACATTAATTTATTCAATGAGTATTTGAGCATCTACAAGTAGCAAGGTATTTGCCATACCTAATGTTTGTGATGATCATCTAAGGATTTGATCTCTCATTTCAGGAATAACACAATCTTTGGAGAGTACATGTTAGTATGAAAATTATGCTAAGAAAATCAGGACGCAAAGAGAACATATCACAGAGAGATACAACACATAAAGTTGACAAATACAAGTTGACAAATGCCCGCTAGGCAAAGAGGAGGGTGGAACGTTCCAGGCAGAGGGCAGCTCTGCTTAGGCAAGAAGGCCCCAGGCAGGAAAGAGCTTGACATATTTTCAGAAGTGAAAAAGAAAGACAGAGTTGTTAACCTGGAAACACTTATAATCTAGTTTACACTGTAAAACCATATTCATTAAGTAATAGGAAACAATTCAAACAAATGAATATATTCTCAATATAAGTAACTTAGAGAATTAGAGAATTTTGATTCTAAGTTGTGCCCTAGATTGAGGTAAACACATATATTGACCTTCCTTTCTTAACAAGAATCCCATAAAATCAGAGCAAAGAAGGTAAAAAAGAAACACATTCTTAAAAGCCCTGCCAATAGTAGTGGTACCATGTACAGACAATAGAATATAGATGTTACAGTCTTATCCACATAACTCTGCTGTATATTAAAATGGTAGTTTATTTGTTTTTGTATTACTTCAAAAATTTTATACATCTCTTCATAGGCTTTTATTCCGGTAGACTGGAGATGGGATTAACCTGCCAGCTAATACTCTCTTGACTGTAACGTAAACACAGAAAAGTGCACTAATCATAAGTATACAGCTCAGAAAATTATCACAAAGTGTACATACTCATTTTTATCACAAAATAAACCACAACCTTGGTGGTGCGGTGGTTAAGCATTTGGCTGCTAACTGAAAGGTTGGCAGTTCAAGCCTACCAGCCCCTCTGGGGGAGAAAGATGTGGCAACCTCCTTCCATTCCATAAATGTTACAGCCCTGGAAATCCTATGGGGCAGCTGTGCTCTGTCCTATATATAGGGTCGCTATGAGTCGGAATCGACTTGACGACAGTGGGTTTGATTTGTTTGGTTAACCATGACCCAGGTAGAAAAAAACAGAGTGATAGAAACACCCTTGTACTGCTTTCCAGTTACTACTTCTACTCCTGCCTTGCAAACCTCTCAACCTCTTAATTGTCCTTGCTTTTGAACTTGAAGAAAATCATACAGCACATATGTGTGTATATATATATGTATATTTTGCATCTGGGTTTTTTCCCTCATCACGTTGTAGGTAGTAGTAACTTACTGATTTCCATTGCTTTATGTAGGGTTGCTATGAGTCAGAATTGACTCGAAGGCACTGGGTTTGGTTTTTGGTTTTGGTACATTATTCTAGAATATGAATAAGTAGCATTTATTTATCCTACCATTGATAGGCATTTCAATTGTTTCCAGTAATCAACTATTACAAACATGACTACTATTACTATTACTGTAAATAGCTTTCGTGCATGGATGTATGCATATTTGTCGGGTCATTGTACCAGGATTGCTGGGTTATAGTGACTGAATGAATACCTTCGACTTAGTACTATAAGCTATCAGTTTTCTGAAGTGCTTTTATAAATTTACCTCCAACTAGGAGGATCTGAGAATACTGATTAATCTATATCTTTGTCAATATTAGTATTGTCACTCATTTTAATTTTAGGTACTCAGATGACTGCTTAGTAGTATCTCAATGTGGTTTTAATTTGCATTTCCGTGATGACTGAAAATGTTGAGCAGCTTTCTGTTTGGCTATTGCGATAGGGGTATATTCTTGTGTGAGGTTCCTGTTCAAATAATTGGCCTATCTTCCTGCAGCGTGGTTTGTCATTTACTTATAAATTTAGAATTTTTATTTTTATTATGATAACAACTTATTTTTGGCTACATATATATTATAAACATTTTCTTATCTTTTTATTCTTAATCGTGCATTTTGAAGAACATTTGTATTCATTTTTAGGGTGGTCTAATTTACAGCCTTTTTAAGGTTAGTGTTTATTGGGTATTGTTTAATAAAGTTTCCTTATGCTAACAATAGAAAGGTATTCTTTGATATCTTCTATGAGCTTTATTTTTATGGTAATCTAAATCATTCCGTCATTATTGAAAATACAGTCCCTTTCCCGATGCTTCTATCCTGACGCCTTTGTCATAATTTTTGTCCTCCCTAAGTAAGTCTGTTTTCAAAGTAGCTATGTTGTTTTATTGGTCTATATGCCCATCCTTGTGCCAGTGCCACAATGTCTTAATTGCTCTACCTTTTAAAGTCCTGGTACTCATTATTGTAAATCCTTTAACTTTGCTTTTCTCCAAAAGAAGTCTTGACTATTCTTGGGATTTTACATTCCATTTAAATATTGTTATTGTTGTTAGCTGTTGGCAAGTCAGCCCCTGACTCATGGTAACCTCACATGTTAAATAGTAGAACTGCTCCATAAGGTTTTCTTTACAGAAGCAGATTGCCAAGCCTTTCTTTTGTGAAGCCACTGGGTGGGTTCTAATGACTATCTTTGGGGCACAAACAGCTTGCTCCACCCAAGTGCTTTCATTTAAATATTAGAATTACTCTATTATTTCTACAACAGTAAAGAACAAACAATCAAACCGCAGTAACAAAATTTTGCTGAGATTTTGATTAGGATTACATTGAGTATAAACCAATTTGGAAATAGGTTGGTATGAGTCGGAATCGACTTGACAGCACTGGGTTTTTGGGTATACAATATTGAGTTATCCATTTTATGGACATACTATATCCTTCCATTTATTTAAGTACTGTTTAATTTACCTCACTCATGTTTTATGTTTTTATTGGGGGGGTAGAAATTTTATGTGTTAAATTTAGCTATTTGAATTGTTGATACTACCATAAATGATATCTAGGTTTAAATTTCATAATCTAATTCGTTGATTATGAAAGTCTTGTTAAATGTATTTATTAAGTCTACTACTTTTATCTAGATTCTTCTTAATTTTGTATGAATGTAATCATCTTATCTGAACATAATGACAGTTTTATTATTTCCTTTCCAACCTTATACCATTTATTTCTTTTCCTGCATTTTTGCATTAGTTAAAATTTTCAATATAATATTGAATGGAAGTAGCAACAGCCAACACCCTTGTCTCTTTCCTGATCTCAGTTGAAATCTTTTAATATTGTTTGTTGTTTTATTTGTAGATAGTCTTCCTCATATTAAGGATCTTCCCTTCTATCCTTAGTTTATTAGGGATTTTATATTGAATGGATTAGTTTCTAAGAATTTTGTTTAAATTTATATAAATTTTGACAGATGCTTTTTTATGCATCTTTGTAGGTAATCATATGAATTTTCTCTTTCATGCTGTGAATGTGATAAAGTACATTATTATTCAAATGTTGAACACATCTTGAATCAAAGGTACTTTTTTATATATCCTAAAATTTGACACATACCAGTTTTTTGCATCTATGGTTTATACAGAAATTAACCCCTTTAATTTTAATTTTTGTTTATACCAATGTCATATTCCAGCATCAATGTTACGCCGAATTTATAAAAACATTTGTGGAGTATTTTCTCCTTTGTTTTTTTCACTGGGAGAACTGATATTAATTTGATATTGTATCTTTCCTAATGTTTGGAATTCATTGGCCACATAGACCTTGAATTTTCTGTTTGGGAATTTTTCTAGCTATAGATTCCTTTTTTCTGGTGGCTTTTTTTTTTTTTTTAGTGGTTAAGTGCTACGGCTGCTAACCAAAAGGTCAACAGTTTGAATCCACCAGGCACTGCTTGGAAACTCTATGGGGAAGCTCTATTCTGTTCTATAGAGTTGCTATGAGTCAGAATTGACTCGAAGGCAACAGGTTTTTGTTTTGTTTTGTTTTCTCAAGTGAGTTAGACTTAGTAGGATTTTTTTTTCCCTTGTGTCAATGTTGGTATGTAATGTCCATTTATTTAAATTTTTAGATTTACTGATATAATTTATAATATCCCCTTGCTAGCTTTTTAATATTGTGGAATTTGTAGTGATGTCACCTTTATTTGGATCTGATACTGGGTATTTGTGCTATCTCTCTTTTTTTCTTGATTGCTTTTACCAGGGGTTTATCAATTATATTTGTCTTTTCAAAGACTATTACTTTACTTTGCTGATATTTTCTTATATACATTTATTTTCACTCCCATTAATTTTTGCTCGGGTCTTTATTATTTGCTTTCCTCTATTTACTTTGTATTTGTTTTTCTTCTAAAGTATTGAAATGATGCCTATTTATTTTCCAGTCTGTCTTCTTTTGAAATATGACCATTTAAGACTTCAAATTTTCTTCTGAGCATTACTTTAACTATGTGCCACCCATTTTAGTATGTAGTATTTTCATTAGGCAGTAATTCAAAATATTTTCTAATTCATCTGAGGATATTCACAGTTTTATATGATTCAACCCTAAAAGTGTATTGTTCAAATTCCAGAAGTGAAAATTTTCTTCTTATCTTTATGCTACTGATTTCTAGGTTAATCCTACCATGGTCAGAGATCATGCTCTAAAAAATCTGAATTTTTTGAAATTTATTGAGACTTGCTATATGGGCCAGCACTCAGTCAATTTTGGTAAATGTACTATGTACATTGGAAAAGAGTGATATTCCTCAGTTTTGGGAGACTCTCTCTTTCTCTTTATATATGTATAATCTCTCAATCAATCAGGGTACATTTCTTAAACAAGTGGTTCAAATCTTCTATCTTTCCTGATTTTGTTTTCTTGTTCTATTACTGAGTCAAGTTTGTATAACATATTTCACTGAGATTGTGACTTCTTCTGATTTTCCTTTTAATTATATTGGTTTTGTATTCCTCGGGCAGTGCTTGCTTTGCATGATAGCGCATGATTGTAAAATTATCCACGCAAGCTGAAACCATGCAAATCAATCTTAACAATCAAAGATAAAAATGATGTTTGTTTTACAGCATTTAAAACTTTTTGTCAAAATATTAAAACTGTCTTACTCTCAATTATAAATGTATAGGGGAATGAAGAAAACGGTAACACTACCATTATTTTACGCACTATAATTTGAAACAATAGAGAAGTTACAAACTTAAGTGTTTTATTTCTTTGTAAGAAACTTAACGAGTAGTTTGAACAGTACTTGCTTTCTTCTGACCGCATACAATATATGGTGAGCATCTTTTCTTTGCCTTGGTGAATTGTCATACTTCTTTTTAAGTTTAGATCAGTTCCCAAAAACTATCCTTTGAACTTCTAATGTATTAGAACATTTCCAAGGGTTCCATTAATGTAAAGTTTTTTTTTTTTCCAGCACCATCTCTTCTGGGACACCGTCATCCTTCTTGACCTCTTTCCTCATTTATGTTAAGAAGTTGGCCTTCACTAAGTTCCTTTGGCCGAATACCTAGACTCAAACAGCAGCAGTGCCAACATTTCCACAGTCAGCTATTTCTTTTTTTTTTCTTGAAACTCTACTTAGGCTTCATTCAAATTTCTCTTTCAGTGGGATCACTTTTTTTTGTTTTGTTTTGTTTTGTACGTTCATCCTTGATGGCCAATTTCCTCCATCAGTGATTTTTGTAAAGTGTCCCAGTGGTTTACCACTGGGGGACAAGGAGGTAACACAAACACACACTTTACTGTCTGTGAATACATTGAAAAACAGATGCCCACTGACCAATCGTCAACAGACTTTGAAAGAAGTATTGTGATGTCACTGATCATGACATACTTGTTATTTAAGGAATGATTTGGACTGAAAAGCTACCTAGACAAGGTCTGTACTTCACATAATTACTCACAGCTATCATTCTGTGGTAATGAAAATTTGAACCATTATGTTCAGATCAGAGTTGTTATGTGCCATCAAGTCCGTTCCAACTCATAGTGATCTTATAGGACAGAGTAGAACTGCCCCATAGGATTTCCAAGAAGTGGCTGTGGATTGGAACTGCTGGCCTTTTGGTTAGCAGCCCAACGCTTAACTACTGCACTACCAGGGCTCCCTATGCTGATGGAACTGGTGTTAATTAACTAAACTATGGTAACTGAAACTTATGCATATGAAAACCAGCAAAATCAGGACTGTTTGAATATTTTCAGGCCATGTTATTAGATAAATCCATTTTGATATTGTCATTATGAAATAGTCCTTTTTATTCTGTAATGTCTAGTTTAGGTGAGATTAGTTAAACCACTGTTCTTATATTATTCTTTGCAGGGTTTATCATTTGTCATCTTTTTATTTTCAACCTTTCTAAGTTCTTATATTTAAAATGTTGGAAGCAGCATGTAGTAGATTTCTTTTTACACATAGCATAACAATATTTATTTTAATTGGAATATTTAGTTCATTTATATGTAATACAATTAATGATCTATTTGAATTTAATTTTTTTCCATTTTATGCCTATTTTTCTGTCCCTATTTTTCTTTCTTTTTTGTTTAATTAAAATTTTTGAATATTCTAATTGCTCCCTTTATTGGGTTATCATATTCTTTTATCATTTATTCTAGAGGTTACATAATACGTTCTTGTCTTATCAAAGTGCAATATAGAATTGAGTTCTTATCATTTTACAATCAATAAAAGGACTTTTAACTTCTTTGACACTATTTACTCAAATCTTGACTTTTGTGCTATTTTTTGTTGTATATTTTTAGCCTCTATATTTTAAATCTCACAGAGCATTACTGTGAGTATCTTATGTAATTAATATTCTTTTAGATTTACCCACACATTTGCCTTTTTTATTACTCTTTTTTATTCCATCACCATAGATTTGTCAGAGGTGATTTTCCTTTGGCCTGAAAAACTTTTTAGTATATCATTTGATAATATCTTCTGATTTCTTTCAGCTTTTGTTTAGCTGAAAATGCCTTTATTTCATTTTAATTTTCAAAGGCTATTTTCACTGGGCAATAGAATTCTAGGGTAGTGGTTATTTTCTTTAAGCTATTTGATGATTTCATTCTATTATTTTTTGGTTAAAATTGGTTTATCACAAAATCAGCTCTCAATCTTAATGTTTTCTCTCCCTGAGAGAATGACTATTTCTGTAGTTGAGTTAAAATGTTCTCTTTGTTTTTAGAAGTTTTTTTACAAGGTAAGTAGTTAAGGTTCCTTTCTTTCTTTTTATTTTCCTCCTTACAGTTTGTAGTGCTTATTTAAAATGTGACAATGTCCTTTATCAGTTTTGGAAATTCCAGGTCACTATCTTTTCAAACATTGATTCTGACCCATTTTATCTGTCCTTTCTCTATGAAATTTTAATTGCATATTTGTAAGGCCTTTTCTCCATATACGAAACTCCTTTGTTTTTTTGTTTGCTTCTTTATTTTCTTTTCCTTTTTGTCTGTCCTTTGTTCTAAATGTATTTTATTTCTTTCTTTTTCTGGCCTATATTCCAATTCACTAATGTTATCTTCAACTGTGATTAATCATCTGTTAAAGACATCCGTTGCATTAATAACTTTACCTACTGTGTTTTTAAGAAACATAATTTTCATTTGTGCTTCTTATAGTTTCTAGTATTTGTCAAAATTCCCCATATGGTTGATTAATTTTTTTGAACATATTTTCTTAGTTATTTTAATGCTCACGTTTGTAATTTGAGTAACTCGATTTCCTGTAGTTCTCTTCCTATGTGATCATGTTATCTTTCTCAAAAGAGGACTTATTTTTGCTCTTTATATGCAGTTGGGTGAGGGGCAGGTTATCTTAATTCAGTCATTTGAAGGTGGATTCCAAATTTGTAGTGGTTGATGTCTTTCTGGTTGTCTTAAACCTAGGTTTATCTCCTTAGAGTACTAGGAGTCTGCAGCATTGGTCAGGGCCTCTCTTCCTTGTAAAGAACTCTGATTTTTGTCCCTAAAGTCACAGAAATCAGCATAGAGAGACAAAGAATGTAAAGTACAAAAATAAATGAAGAAATATGAGACATAATGAGAAGGTATAACACATCTCTTGAAAAATAAATTACAAAGAAGGAAAGGAAATTATTTTAATGGATAATGCTTGATAATTTCTAGATTTGATAAGAAACATACCAGCACTACATAATCTCATTTTTATACAAAATCTAATAGATGAGGAAAATTGAATGAACCCTACGTATTGCAATGTATGAGGAGACCAGAAGCAGAAAGTGACATTCAAATAAAATTACAGGTTTATATCACACATGAACATTAAACATACAAATCATAAATAAAATATTAGGAGAGCTATTTCAGCAGTGACATGTTTATTTTACCCTTAACCCATTGCCATCAAGTTGATTCCAGCTCATGGTGACCCTATAGGACAGGGTAGAGCTGCCCCATGGGGTTTTCATGGAACGGCTTCTGGATTTGAACTGCTGACCTTTTGGTTAGCAGCCAAGTTCTTAACCACTGCAGTACCAGGAATACAAAAATTCGTTTAGCACTGGTTAGTCAGTTAGTATAATTCACCACATTTACAAGTTAAAGGAGAAAAATCATTGCAGAAAAAAGAACTGATAGAATTTGAAGAAGATCCAAAGTAGAGCTTTAATGGTTTTGGCATTTGGTGAGGAACCCATGCACTCCAAGTTACGCACCTTTACATTAAATTTGCCAATCAACGTGGGTGCCTTCACCTACATACACACACAAACTTATTCACAAATCAATTGTATTAAGACCATTTTGGAATTTGTTGGGACAGGCATGTCCCTTGATGATGGCTCTTGAAACTGAAAGTGAAGGCTATTTGGTGACTTAACTTTTGTCCCTGCATTTGTTGTATAGCTGTAAGTTGCCATTGAGTCAGGCCTGACTCTTAACAACCTTATGTGTAACAGAGCGAATCATCGCCCGGCCCTATGGCAACTGTAGGATTGTTGGTACATTTGAGTCCATTGTCTTGGCTATTGTGTCACTCTATCTCGTTGAGAATTTTGCTTATTTTTGTGGGCCCTCTACCAGCATGGTATCCTATTATAAACCAAAAAAGCCAAACCCCCTGTTGTTGAGTCGATTCTGACTCATAGCAACCCTATAGGACAGAGTAGAACTACCCCATAGGGTTTTCAAGGAGCGCCTGGTAGATTTGAACTGCTGACATTTATGGTTAGCAGCCAAACTCTTAACTACTGCTTCACATTCTTTTCTAGCCTGTCATATTTCCTAGTTACGTGTACAAGGTAAACAAGTTAAAGTCTCACCATATTCACTTCTAAGGAGGATTCCGTTGTATTTCTAATAAGTCTGATATTTTCATTCTCCTGGCAGTCCACCATGTAGTCAATATTCCTTGCCAACACCACAATTCAAATGTGCCAATTCTCTGTTGATCTTTCTTTTTCATTGCCTAACTTTCACATGCATATGAGGCAATTGAAAAGAGCATGGCTTGGGGTGAGGCACACCTTAGTTATCCCTGCCACTAGGATACCCCATATACATCTAAGATACTCTGAGTTTATGATCACCCTTCTCATTCAGAAGAGACAAAGAAGCCAGAGGAAAGTCCTGCTCACTATGTAAATTAAGTAGTCCAGTATCCTCATCCACAAATACAAAAAAAAATGATAATCATCATGGATTACGAGGAAAATCAGCAACACAAAAGCAAAGGAAGATAAGAAAAAGTAAGTTATGGGATTCTGAAGGAAATTTATGATTCGGAACGTAGAAGTATATTGAAAAACTCTAAAAGCAAACACACTGAGAGAAATTTGAAAAGATTTTCATTCGTAGAAGGATAGATATCTGTAATAATCAGATCATTTTTAAGTTATAAAAATTAAAGATATGATTGCTGAAATAAAAATTTTCAGTAGAAGGCTAAAATAAGATGTTGATAAGCTCTTTTAGAATGTAAAGTTAAAAACTGTCATAGAGAATGTTAGAAAAAGTTGCAATACACAGAATTACTCAGAGAATGTCAACGTTTTTCAAAAAAAAATTCTAGAAAAAGATTATATGACTTGGGAAAAATAACTGAAGAAATGAGAAAATAAAATATCAGAGAACTGAGGAAAGACGCTGAGGGTCTATCGTGATGAATTAGAAGACACAAACCTAGACATGTTATAAATATTTCAGAAAAGAATATCAAGTGTAAAGAAAAGATCATAAAACCTTCTGAAGATTAAAAGCCAATTATCTACAAAGAAACAAGGATCAGACTGCCTTTAGACAGGAATGCTGGAATTTGGAATTAAATGAAGCAAACAAAGCCTTTCAAGTTTGAGAGTACTGCACCTAGAATTAGGTAACAATTCAAATTACAAAGGCAAAATAAACACTTTTTCAGACATTCAGAATTAGAGGTTTTAGTTCTCTATATTCTTACTATTGGAGCCTTGGTGGCCCAGTGGTTAAGAGCTCAGCTGCTAACCAAAAGTCTGCAGTTTGAATCCACCAGCTGCTCCTTGGAAACCCTATGGGGCAGTTCTGCTCTGTCATATAGGGTTGCTATGAGTCGGAATCGACTCCACGGAAAAGGGTTTTAACAGGTCAGCCGTCTTATTGGGAAGACAAAAATAAAAGGACTATATGAAGCTGGATCACAGCAAAAGTAAAAAGTAATTTCACTGAAGAGGAAATCAGGAAATCTAAGTACAAATGGAGCTAATCCAGAAGGATAAAGGAAAGGAATCCAAGGATAAAGGAGTCCTTGGGTAGTGAAAATGGTTAAATGCTCAACTACTAGCCAAAAGATTGGAGGTTCAAACCCACCCAGAGGGGCCTTAGAAGACAGGCCTGGTGATCTGCTTTCAAAAAGGTCACAGCCTTGAAAACCATTTGGAGCATTTTTACCCTATACACTTGGGGTCTCTGAGTCAGAATCAGCTCAATGGTAACCAACAACAACAAGAGCAACAGTTGTGTAAATAGCTTATGAAGAAGTTTCCACATATTAAAATGTTCAACAAATAATATAATTAAACATCTGACTGGAAAAGGACGTGTATATTTCTTTGGTGAATACATGACAGAAAGATCACAGTCCAAATACTTAGCAAGCAAAATGTGATTTGATTCTGAGTATTTGATGGATTGTATTTGATCTTGAAGCTTGGCATATTCTCCATTTAGTGGCGTAAGTTTGGTGATTTAATATAATAACATCTTGTCTATAAATTCACTCATGCTTCCTGGTTTTAAAGAAATATTTTATTATCATAAGATTGTAAATTTTAGAATCAAGGAGAGCACAGAAGAGGAAAAAAAAAAAAAAATTACAGTTACACAATAAAAGCCCTGGTGGTGCACTAGTTAAGAGCTATGACTGCTAACCAAAAGGTCAGCAGTTCGAATCTGCCATCTGCTCCTTGGAAACCCTATGCGACAGTTTTACTGTTTTTTTTTTTTTTTTTTTTTTATAGGGTCAGTATGACTTGGAATCGACTTGATGTCAAAGGGTTTGATTTTGGGTTTTGCAATAAATGCTAGTCTAAAGCTAGACAATAGAAAAACAAGCCTATTTGAGAGATAGAGGGATCTCGAGCAATTCTGAGAGAGAGAGGACTTGGAGGAAAGTATAGTACTGCTACTTTCCTTTTTGTACATAGTAAAATAAATGATATCTAAAATTGTTGGATCACGAAATAGAGGTTTAAGTAAATGCTTAAGCAATAAGGTAACTAAAAACAAAAATTAAGAAATAGATAAAATTTGAGATGAGGAAAGGAAAGGGAAGGGAGTAGTGTATAAGACAGACAGCTCATCTGGTTAAGCAATTGACTACTAGCCAAAAGGTCGGCAGTTTGAACCCACAGAGAGGCACCTTGGAAGACAGGCCTGGTGATCTGTTTCCAAAAGATCACAGCCTTGAAAATCCTATGGAACAGTTCTACTCTGTCACATGGGGTGGACATGAGTCTCAACCAACTTAACAGTAATCAGCAACAACATAGCATCAGTTGAGGTGGGGTCATTTCTTTGTAAGGAACCAAGCTCTATGGCTAAGCATATTGTAGAAACAAAAGTAAGCCTTAGGATATCAGAAAGAAAGGAGTCCAAAGTGTTAATCTCTAAAAAGTGTGAATGGGTGGACTTGATTGGGGATAATTTTATCATCTGATGTACCAATGTGATATAAAATTATCTTGACACTCGAATACAGTTTACTCTTTAAAAAGTAAAAGGAAACAATTATGAAGAAAAAAAAGTCGAGAAGTAAGTGAAAAAGAAAGAAATTAGGTCCAAAGTTCTATTATCGTTTGCAGTAATTGCTTGTGATAACAGAAAACAACACTTATGCTTAAGGTGATATTTTCAGTGAAGGAGGAACTATTTGAAATACATTTATTCTCTTCTCATTAATTCTGCCTCCCAATTAACTTATAATTTTGTTTTCAAAAAAGGTAGTGAAGTCAAGTCTTTTTAAAACATATCGGTAGCTTGCAAAACCACAAAAGACAGAAACTATGTGTGAGTTCTCTTCATTTCACTTTCTTCTCTTGGCGCGGAAAGTAAACTAGCCAAAAAAAGAAAAAAAAATCCTTCATACGGAATAAACCAAAAAAAAGGAAAGAAAACCAAACCTGTTGCAGTCGAGTCAATTCTGACTCATAGTGACCCTATAGGACAGAGTAGAACTGCCTCACGGGGTTTCCAAGGAGCAGCTGGTGGTTCGAACTGCTGATCTTTTGGTTGGCAGTCAAGGTTTTAACCACTAAGCTACCAGGGCTTCTCATATGGAATAGAAGGCAAAATTGAGTTTCATAGTTAAAAGTGAAAAAGCATTTTTCATTTAGATCCATAAAAGTGAATTCTGTTTCTGTCAAAATCACTTCTTTTCTGAAATTTTCAAATTTTCCAAAGTAATATACCTAAAAAATGTTGAAAAGCCAAGATGTCACTTTGAGGACTAAGGTGCGCCTGACCCAAGCCATGATATTTTCAATTACCTAATATGCATGTGAAAGCTGGACAATGAACAAGGAAGACTGAAGAAGAATCAATGCTTTTGAATGATGGTGTTGGCGAAGAACATTGAATGCCAGAAGAATGAACAAATCTCTCTTAGAAGAAGTGCAGCCAGAGTGCTTCTTGGCAATGAGGATGGTGAGACTTCTCTCACTTACTTTGGACATGCTATCAGGAGGTACAGTCCCTGGAGAAGGGCGTCATGCTTGGTAAAGTTGAGGGTCAACAAAAAAGAGGCAGACACTCAACAGATAAACTGACACAGTGGCTGTAACAATGGGCTCAACCATAGCAACAACTGTGATGATGGCTCAGGACCTGGCAGTGTTTCATTCTGTTGTACACAGGGGCACTATGAGCTGGAACATACTTGATGGCACCTAAAAATACCAACATACCTAAGGTGTTTGGAGAAGCACTCTCCTTATGACATAAACTGATATTTAATAATAAAAATCTTTAACTTACAAAGAATTCTTTGGGTAGGAGTTGGGGAGTAAAAATTATTTTTTAAATAAAATTGTTGTTGTTAGGTGCCATTGAGTCAGTTTCGACTCATAGCAACCCTATGTACAACAGAACGAAACACTGCCTGGTCCTGTGCCATCCTCACAATGATTGTTTTTCTTGAGCCTGTTGTTGCAGCCACTGTGTCAATTCATCTTGCTGAGGGTCTTCCTCTTTTTTTGCTGACCCTCTGCTTTACCAAGTATGATGTCTTTCTTCAGGGACTGATTCCTCTTGATAACATGTCCAAAGTATGCGAGACGAAGTCTCTGCATCCTTGCTTCTAAGGATCGTTCTGGTTGTACTTCTTCCAAGACAGATTTGTTCGTTCTCTTGGCAGTCCATGGTATAGGCAATATTTTTCGTCAACACCACAATTCAAAGGAATCAATTCTTCGGTCTTCCGTATTCATTGTCCAGCTTTTGCATGCATATGATGCATTGAAGATACCATGGCTTGGGTCAGGTGCACCTTAGTCTTCAAAGTGACACCTTTGCTTTTCAACACTTTAAAGAGGTCTTTTGCAGCAGATTTGCCCAATGCAACTTGTCTTTTGATTTCTTGACTGCTGCTTCCATGGGTGTTGATTGTGGATCCAAGTAAAATGAAATCCTTGACAATGTCAATCTTATGTGTTATCATGCTATTGCTTATTGGTCCAGTTGTGAGAATTTTTGTTTTCTTTACGTTGAGGTGTAATCCATACTGAAGGCTGTGGTCTCTGATCTTCGTCAGTAAGTGCTTCAAGTCCTCTTTACTTTCAGCAAGCAAGGTTGTGTCATCTGCATAATACAGGTTATTAATGAGTCTTCCTCCAATCTTGATGTCCAGTTCTTCTTCATATAGTTCAGCTTCTATTTATAAATATCAACCTATATTGTTTTCTGGCACATAAAATACGTTACTATGGAATTATGTATTTAAGGAAGAATATTGCACATTTCTTTATAATATTGTCTTAAACAAAATCATTGAAAAATACCATGTGCTGCAAAATGGGATTGACTTCGTTTTCTATGATCATGCAGAATTTTGTTTTAGTCTTCTCTGGAACCTTTTAATTCAACTTTCTCATACAGTAAGACCTTCGAAAGTTGAAACTGTTAAGGCAGAAACCTATTAGAGAAGGAAAACACAAATATTTTCCATCAAAATGAATGATAGAAAAGTGATAAAACTGCACCACCCTGCAAAAGGTGAAAAACTCAAAACCCAGTAAGACGAGGCAGTTCTGCTGAATTCTAGCTCCCACGGCTTTCACTGTATTGTCCATTCACCTCAAAAAAAAAAAAAAGCTTAAAAATTTTGATCCCTCAATTTTATATCAATTTTTAAAATACCATTTTTTATAAAACTTTCTGCATTTGCAGTAAACAAATTATTACTAGTACCAGTTGCCAAGTGGATAATTACAAAGGTTTAAAAAAAAAAAGAAAACTATCCTCTGTAACCGCCATTGAGGCCGTTAATATTTCCATCCGATAAGATAGCCATCTTACTGAAGTAAAAAACTGAGCATTTACTGTGGGAGTCCCTGGGTGGACAAATGGTTAAGGGATCAACTAATAACAGAAGGTAACTGTAGGGTTAAGAGTTCAAATCTGCCCGGATGTGTCTTGGAAGAAAAGCCTACCTATTTCTGAAAAGTCACAGCTTTGAAAACCTTATGAAGCACAGTTTTACTCCACAACACATAGGGTCGCCATGAGTTAGGGTTGGCTTGATGGTATATATATATATATTTTTTTTTAATTTACTATAGTATGTTTTTGGTGCCGTTGTTTTTTATTTTCAGTTTTGACTCATGGTGACCCCATGTGCGCAAATTAGAACTGATCCATAGGGTTTTCAAGGCTGTGGCCTTCCAAAAGCAGATCACTAGGCCTGTGTTTTGAAGTGCCTCTGGATAGGTTCAAACTGTCAACCTTCCATCTAGTAAACCAAAAAGCAAACAAACCTGTTGTTGTCTAGTCGAATCCAACTTATAGTGACTGTATAGAACAGAGGAGAACTGCCCCATAGGGCTTCCAATGAGCAGCTGGAGGATTTGAACTGCCAACCTTTTGGTTAGCAGCCCATAACTTGCCATAGCTGTTAACCCCTGCAGCACCAGGGTTCCTTCGCTAGTAATGGAGGGCTTAACTGTTTGAGCCACAAGAATCTACGTACTCTGCCTCCCCTGTTCCTGTCATTGTCTGAGCTCATATCCTGCTTCTCTCTCTCTTTTGCTTCCTCTACTCTACTTACCATGGCCTCCTTGAAGTTTTTTGAACAAACCAAAAAAAAAAAAAAAACCAATCATGTTACCATCAAGTTAATTTTGACTCATGGCGATCCCGTAGGACAGGGTAGAACAGCCTGTTTTTGAACAGATCAAGCAAAATTCTTTGTATTTCCATTGCCTATGCTTTGACATTCTGCCCCATATAACCATTTGACTCACTCCCAACTCCCTTCCTTTTGTTTTCTTACTACAGAGGCTTTTAGGATTACCTTCCTCACACTACTGCTACCCCACCACAGACTCAGCCTTGCTATTCCCTGTCTTCCTCAGCCTTCTTTAATGTTCTTCACAACACTTAATCCCCTCACATTATATATTTATTTGTTTAATTTATCATCCGTTTCCTCTTATCACCATGTTTATTTCATGAGGGCCAATGTTATATTTGGCTCACTGCTCTGTGAAGTGACTAAAACAGACGTACTAGAACATTTCTAGTTTCCCCCTTGTCCCTTATGATATTGGTTGCTCTCTCTCTCTCTTCCTCCCTCCATCCCTCCATCCTATATCCCTCCCTTCTTCTTTCTTTCCTTTCTTCTTCTTCCAGTCTTTTCTTTCTGTAACGTCTCAGGATTGCATCAATGATCACAGGAAGAGGCTTGAAAACAGGAACAATCACAGTTTAGTTTAAGGGCAAGAATTACTTCCTGATGCAAAGCTGCAGACACGTAATCGACCTTCCCCTAGTTTATAAAAACATCCAAACAAACAAACAAACAAAAAAACTAAACCAGCTGCTGTCGAGTTGATTCTGACTCATGATGACCCTATGTGCTACAAAGTAGAATTGTGCCCCATAGAATTTCAAGGCTGTGATCTTTGGAAAGCAAATTGACAGGTTTTTCTCTAGAAATACATTGGGGTGGGTTCAAGTTGCCAACCTTTTAGATAGCAGCCGAGGAATTAACCGTTTGCACCACCCAGGGATGCTATCAGGAAGTCACCTGGTTGTCAGATGCCCTCTGATGTGTATTAGCCAAATAAAGTTTTTAAACCTGCATTTGAGTCACATCCTTTTGTTTTCATAACATTATCTCCTGTGCCTTCAACAGTGCCAGACACAGAATAAAGGCTCAGTAAATATTTACTGAAGAAATATTTGTTCATATCCTTAGTGATGTGATCATAGTGTCCATACAATTGGAAGCAACATTTTTATGGCTTATATCATATTATTTTATAAACATCCTTGTGCATCTGTAAGTTTTCTCTCTCCTACCAGCCAACCAGTTGCCTTTGAGTCAGTTCCAACTCATGGCAACCCCACGTGTATCAGACTAGAACTGTGCTCCATAGGGTTTTCAATGGTTGATTTTTCAGAAGTAGATCTTCAGGCCTTTCTTCTGAAGTGCCTCTGGGTGAACTCAACCTCCAATATTTCTGTTAGCATCTGAGTGTGTTAACCATTTGCGCCACCCCAGGACTCCTTTCTCTCCTATAAAACCAAAAAAAAAAAAAACAAACCTGTTGCCGTTGAGTTGATTCCAATTCATAGAGACCCTAAAGGACAGGGTAGAACTGCCCCCATAGAGTTTCCAAGGAGTGCCTGGTGGGTAAATAGTTATATATCCTTCCATTTATGAACATATCAAAATTTCTTTAACCAGTTCCTTATATATTTTGGCTATTATCAACAATGCTATATTAAACATGCATATAGCTGACTTCTTCGTACACTCACTGGGTAATCCCTGTTTTGAGGCCTAAACCCCCATATTATGTCATTCTGTGTGTGTGTGTGAAAGTGTGAGTGTGTCTGTGTCCGTACTATCTCCTACAGCATTTGAGGCTAGTTGTTTTCTTTGTTGTTGTTAGGTGCTGTTGAATTGATTCCAACTCATAGCCACCCAAGGTAAATTAGAACGAAACACTGCCCGGTCCTGTTCCATCCTCACAATCGTTGCTAAGTTTGGCCCATTGCCTTAGTGATAAAGCTGTATAACACAACTTGTTTTAAATAGCAATTTGAATTTAACTGGTGTAGAATGTTACTACCTATTTTAAACACAATTACTGGGTTAATTGTTTATGAGTAGTGCAGTGAATCTCTGAGAACATTCAAATTTTATGAAAGTCAAAATTAAACCCAGCTAGCCCCATAAAGACAAGTCCAGTGGCTGTCTCTTTGGGAGAGCTAGAGGCAACAGTACACATACTAGATCCATCCTGTGATGTTATGATTGTGCTTGCTGAGACTTACTGGCCAAAAGGCTTTTTCTCTCCCCACTCCCACCCCACTCCAGGCTGGACAAGGAGGGATGTAGCTTTCTTGGTGAATTTGGAGCTGGTGAACATTTTCACAAACTCTTCTCTGCCTTTAGACTGCTCCAAGGCTTGACTCGTATTGTAAAAACCTCTAACATATAAACTTATGACTTCCATCCTTGGCTTTTGATCTTACCCTTTCCTTTACATACTTTTTTTCCCATAACTTATAAATCTGTTTCTTTCATAGTTAAAAAAAAACTGCTTTTAGTTCACTTCTTGAGTTAAAATGTTAACTCTTAAAAAATTTAAAAAAATGCTTATTTAAAAGGATGAATTTCTAGGAGTATAGGCTGGATTAAAGAGTATAATTCAGATAAATGTGGACAAACTGACTTCTCAACTGATTGTCTGAATTTATTTCCTCACGCGTATGTTATAAAAAAAAATAGAACCCCCATTATCACTTACTTTCAAAGAACAATTTATTATCATTGTTTTAAACATTTTCTAAAGGCATTTCAAGAGCCCTCATGGAAAAGTTGTTAAGAACTTAGGCTACTAACCAAAAGATCAGCAGTTTGAATCTACCAGCTACTCCTTGGAAACCCTATGGGACGGTTCTACTCTGTTCCATAGGGTCAGTATGAGTCGGAATCAACTGGATGTCACCCTACAAAGAATTTCTCTCTTAATTTTATTCATCTGATTACTTTTGAGGTGGTATGCTTTTATACATGCCAGTTGGAGTTTAGTCAATTTTTCAAAAATTATTCAGCCTGTATTTGCATAGTTAATCTTTTTTTTTAATTAGAAAATATTACTTACAGAAGGTGTTGCAAATATTTTGTACTGTGATGGTTACCTTTTAATACAGCATCTTTGTTTTTCTTTTCCCTTTTGTTTATAGTTGTAATAATAGAGATAACACTATGTTTGCGAATTTAATGTTTTTCACATACACAATCCAGTGAGATCAAATACCTCAGTCATGTACAGCCATCACCAATATCCTTTGTCCAATCTTCTGTTCCCATGAACAAAAATTCAGTTCTTCCCAAAAAGTAATTCCCCACTCTCCTCCCACCCCTAGTAAGCCTACTCAGTAGTTAACTTTTCATGAAATCATATCTATTTTTATTTTGTGATTTCTCCCCCATTTCACATATGCTTGTGCTAGGCAAGTTTCTTCCAGCTTTTGCTTGAACATGTATCCATCTATATTTTCTAATGCCATTTTTGCCTTCAATGGCTTGCATTTCAATATTATTCTATTTGGGAAGTTTTTTTTTTTTTTTTGTAATGCCTTACTTCGGGAGGTAATTTTCTTTTGTCCTAGTGTTTATAAAATAACTCAGAATTTTTCATGGTTATAAAATCCATCTACATCACTAACTGAATTCTCTCTTTTGCATACACACACACTCACACTCACACACACACTGGTATTTCTTTTATTTAATTTATCTTCTGTTTTCTGCAAAACTACTAATTTGTTTTAATTATAATTGCTGTATAACTCTTAAGAGTCCTTCTCATTATTTTTCAAAAATTTGACTTGTCTCACTCCTTTTTTGTTCCAGATGAATACTTGAATTTAATTAGGTTTCTGTAATCCAATTAAAATTAAAAATAACTTTTGTTTTATAAAAGCAGTACATTTTTATTATAGAAATATAGGTAAGCAAAATAAATATATAAATAATAAAAGAAAATATACACTCAATTCTGCTATTCAGAAGTCATTATTGATAACTTTGTGTATATCTATTAAAACTTTAAAATATATATACACATATAAGTTTTATATATATAAATATATACAACTTATGAAGATATAAATTCTTCCTATAAATATCTCTTTTATATCTTTTTATATATTTAATGAGATAATTTTATTGAAATTACAACCTGGTTTTCATTTACAACAACTTATCATAAACAATTTCAGATGTTAATAAATATTTGCACACAATATTCTCACTTATAACACTTTATGTCTACACACATCTCATGTACTTTGGGCATGTTATTAGAAGCAATCAGTCCCTGGAGAAGAACATCATGCTTGGTAAAGTAGAGGATCAGTGAAAAAGAGGAAGATTCTCAATGAGATGGCTTGACACAGGGGCTGCAACAACGGGCTTTAGCATAATAACTATCATAAGGATGGTACAGGACTAAGCAGTGTTTCATTCTGTTGTACATAGATCACTATGAGTTGGAACCAACTAGATGGCACCTAACAACAACAACAACACATCTACATACTATTCCATCTTATTGATATAGTTTATCTTTAAAGTTCTTCTGTCAGGCAACTAGATCATTTCCATTTTTTCATACTAAAAACAATACTGTCATAAATAATATTGCACATATATCTTTTTTGCACCTGTCCAGTTATTTTATAAAACAAATTTTAAAGAATGAATACAAAATACTAAAAGGAGTTTAAACCTTTTTAAAGATTTTCTGTATGTAGTGACAGGTGCCTTTTTAAGCACCCACCCACCCACTGCCGTCCAACCGATTCTGACTCATTTTTAAGCACAGTATTTATGAAATGGAGCCCTGGTGGTGCAGTGGTTAAGCATTCGGCTGCTAACGAAAAGGTCAGCTGTTTGAATCCATCAGCCACGCCTTGGAAGCCCTATGGGGTAGTTCTACTTTGTCCTATACGGTTGCTATGAGTCAGAATTGACTCAATGACATTTTTTTGTAATGAAATGTCAAATGTATGTATAAGAGTCAGCTTTGCTACATTTTGCCGACAATGGTTAAAAAAATGTTTAAAAATTTAATTACTATGTCTTCAAACACTAATGAGGTTCAAAGTACACGTTTTTGACATTTCTTTTTTTCTTTTATTTTTGTATGAAAGATCAATTCTGGACCTGTACCAATTTTTTTTTATAACCTTCACTTCTTAAATTTTATACCCAGTGATGTGGAAAATTTTTATTGCTTTAAATATTTAATTTAGTTACTGGGAAAATGCTATCTTTCTCTCTTTTTCCCATTACATTTGGCAACTTAATTTGGTAAAAAAAAGTTTTTGTTTTTGTATATATATTTTGTAATCAGACAAATTAGTACATCTGTTAGTTTCATTTTCAAGTTAATTCTACTGAATTTACTCCAATAAAAATAAAAAAATAAAAGTAATACCTGTGAATAATTAGACCTCTAGCTTTTCCTTCTCACATTGATATTCCATACTGATTTTTACTTAAAAAAAAATTCTGTTGGCTATAATTTTCTAGTGTGGCCAAGATGGAGTTCAGGCCACTAAATTTTTAACTCTTCCGTTGATGGTATTAAACAATTTCTGGAGAGTACAACAGCAACTACTTGAGTCTATGGGAATTAAACACAGACAGATGGATTGGAGAGGAGAGTCAAAAAAGTGTAACTAACAAACTATAAGACGGTGAGTGTTCCATATTTTATTTTATTTTGTTTTTCACATTTGACCAAAGGGTGGGTCCTAGTAGAGATTCTCCAGTGGTGACTTAGCTAAAATTTTTGAAAGAAAGTCCATATTTGTAGACGCACAAAAGACCCCTGAGAACTGGAGAATGTACAGGAAGTAACTTTTTTTTTCTTTCTCTCCTTTCTCTCACAACTGACCAAGAGTGATCCTACACTGAGCTTTGGCAGCAGGTGGTACAAACAACTAAAACTACAATAGTAACCCTATCTTTATGGCCAGAGGAAATAGGAAAAGGAACCTCTTAGTCTAAAGAGTCCAGGGAGAATCTGGTTTTTTCAGTTCCCCTTTTTCATTCCCTGATTTGCCTCGAGGTGGGCGCTAATTACTGGAAGTGCACAGCAGCAGTGCAGGCAGTAAAACTCAGAGAGAGAGAAATCTCACCTTCCTGCATCCAGGATAAGGAAAAAGATAGGTGATAGTTAGAAAGTATTAGGGGAATTCACAAAGACGAGAGAGCTGGAGAAAGGGATCTCCTAATTCTGTCCACTAGCTACACATGTCTAGGACAAACCCAAATCAGCACAGCAAATGCTTTGAGAGATAAACTACCATATAATCCAGCACCCAGTTTTCAGTATAAGCCATGGGTGGTGCATGCTAAGAAAAGACTCAAAGCAGCAGAGAAAGGCTTAAAAGTTTAACTGACTTTGGAAGTGCCACTTAAGAAAAAAAGAGGCAGAATTATGAATTGAATCAAACTAGACTTATTTTCTGCCAAAATGAGACAGTCAATAGTCTTCAAAGCCTTTTTTTTTTTAATTAATTTTTATTAAGCTTCAAGTGAACATTTACCATTCCAATCAGTCTGTCACATGTAGGTTTACATACATCTTACTCCCTTCTCCCACTTGCTCTCCCCCTATTGAGTCAGCCCTTTCAGTCTCTCGCTTGGTGCCAATTTTGCCATCTTCCCTCTCTCTCTATCTTCCCATCCCCCCTCCAGTCAAGAGTTGCCTACACACTCTCCAGTGTCCACCTGATTTAAGTAGCTCACTCTTCATCAGCATCTCTCTCCCCCACCGCTGACCAGTCCTTTTCATGCCTGATGAGTTGTCTTCGGAGATGGTTCCTGTCCTGTGCCATCAGAAGTTCTGGGGAGCATTGTCTCTGGGATTCCTCTAGTCGCAGTAATACCATTAGGTATGGTCTTTTTTTATGAGAATTTGGGGTCTGTATCCCACTGGTCTCCTGCTCCCTCAGGAGTTCTCTGTTGTGCTCCCTGACAGCGCAGACATCGATTGTGGCCGGGTACCAACTAGTTCTTCTGGTCTCAGGATAATGTAGGTCTCTGGTTCATGTGGCCCTTTCTGTCTCTTGAGTTCTTAGTTGTCGTGTGACCTTGGTGTTCTTCCTTTGCCTTTGCTCCAGGTGGGTTGAGACCAATTGATGCATCTTAGATGGCCACTTGTTGGCATTTAGGACCCCAGGCGCCACAATTCAAAGTGGGATGCAGAATGTTTTCATAATAGAATTATTTTGCCCATTGACTTAGAAGTCCCCTCAAACCAAGTTCCCCAGACCCCAGCCCCTGCTCCGCTGACCTTTGAAGCTTTCATTTTATCCCGGAAACCTCTTTGCTTTTAGTCCAGTCCAATTAGGCTGACCTTCCTTATATTGAGTGTTGTCTTTCCCTTCACCCAAAGCAGTTCTTATCTACTGATTGATCAATAAAAAGCCCTCTCCCTCCCTCCCTCCCTCCCCCCTTTGTAACCACAAAAGTATGTGTTCTTCTCCGTTTTTTCTATTTCTCAAGATCTTATAATAGTGGTCTTATACAATATTTATCCTTTTGCCACTGACTCATTTCGCTCAGTATAATGCCTTCCAGATTCCTCCATGTTATGAAATGTTTCAGAGATTCATCACTGTTCTTTATCGATGCGTAGTATTCCATTGTGTGAATATACCACAATTTATTTACCCATTCATCCGTTGACGGACATCTTGGTTGCTTCCAGCTTTTTGCTATTGTAAACAGAGCTGCAATAAACATGGGTGTGCATATATCTGTTTGTGTGAAGGCTCTTGTATCTCTAGGGTATATTCCGAGGAGTGGGATTTCTGGGTTGTATGGTAGTTCTATTTCTAATTGTTTAAGATAACGCCAGATAGATTTCCAAAGTGGTTGTACCATTTTACAATCCCACCAGCAGTGTATGAGAGTTCCAATCTCTCCGCAGCCTCTCCAACATTTATTATTTTGTGTTTTTTGGATTAATGCCAGTCTAGTTGGTGTGTGAGATGGAATCTCATCGTTGTTTTAATTTGCATTTTTCTAATGGCTAATGATCGAGAGCATTTTCTCATGTATCTGTTGGCTGCCTGAATATCTTCTTTAGTGAAATGTGTGTTCATATCCTTTGCCCACTTCTTGATTGGGTTGTTTGTCTTTTTGTGGTTGAGTTTTGACAGAATCATGTAGATTTTAGAGATCAGGCGCTGGTCGGAGATGTCATAGCTGAATATTCTTTCCCAGTCTGTAGGTGGTCTTTTTACTCTTTTGGTGAAGTCTTTAGATGAGCATAGGTGTTTGATTTTTAGGAGCTCCCAGTTATCTGGTTTCTCTTCATCATTTTTGGTAATGTTTTGTATTCTGTTTATGCCCTGTATTAGGTCTCCTAGGGTTGTCCCTATTTTTTCTTCCATGATCTTTATCGTTTTAGTCTTTATGTTTAGGTCTTTGATCCACTTGGAGTTAGTTTTTGTGCATGGTGTGAGGTATGGGTCCTGTTTCATTCTTTTGCAAATGGATATCCAGTTATGCCAGCACCATTTGTTAAAAAGACTATCATTTCCCCAATTAACTGACACTGGTCCTTTGTCAAATATCAGCTGCTCATACGTGGATGGATTTATATCTGGGTTCTCCATTCTGTTCCATTGGTTTATGTGCCTATTGTTGTACCAGTACCAGGCTGTTTTGACTACTGTCGCTGTATAATAGCTTCTGAAATCAGGTAGAGTGAGGCCTCCCACTTTCTTCTTCTTTTTCAGTAATGCTTTGCTTATCTGGGGGTTCTTTCCCTTCCATATGAAATTAGTGATTTGTTTCTCTATCCCCTTAAAATATGACATTGGTATTTGGATCGGAAGTGCGTTAAATGTATAGATGGCTTTTGGCAGAATAGACATTTTTACTATGTTAAGTCTTCCTATCCATGAGCAGGGTATGTTCTTCCGCTTAAGTATGTCCTTTTGAATTTCTTGTAGCAGAGTTTTATAGTTTTCTTTGTATAGGTCTTTTACATCCTTGGTAAGATTTATTCCTAAGTATTTTATCTTCTTGGGGGCTACTGTGAATGGTATTGATTTGGTTATTTCCTCTTCGGTGTTCTTTTTGTTGATGTAGAGGAATCCAAGTGATTTTTCTATGTTTATTTTATAACCTGAGACTCTGCCAAACTCTTCTATTAGTTTCAGTAGTTTTCTGGAGGATTCCTTAGGGTTTTCCATGTATACGATCATGTCATCTGCAAATAGTGATAGCTTTACTTCCTCCTTGCCAATCTGGATACCCTTTATTTCTTTGTCTAGCCTAATTGCCCTGGCTAGGACTTCAAGTACGATGTCGAATAAGAGCGGTGATAAAGGGCATCCTTGTCTGGTTCCCGTTCTCAAGGGAAATGCTTTCAGGTTCTCTCCATTTAGAGTGGTATTGGCTGTTGGCTTTGCATAAAAATGCCGTTTATTATGTTGAGGAATTTTCCTTCCATTCCTATTTTGGTAAGAGTTTTTATCATAAATGGGTGTTGAACTTTGTCAAATGCCTTTTCTGCATCTATTGATAAGATCATGTGGTTTTTATCTTTTGTTTTATTTATGTGATGGATTACATTAATGGTTTTTCTGATATTAAACCAGCCTTGCATACCTAGTATAAATCCCACTTGATCAGGGTGAATTATTTTTTTGATGTGTTGTTGGATTCTATTGGCTAGAATTTTGTTGAGGATTTTTGTATCTATGTTCATGAGGGATATAGGTCTAAAATTTTCTTTTTTTGTAATGTCTTTACCTGGTTTTGGTATCAGGGAGATGGTAGCTTCATAGAATGAGTTGGGTAGTATTCCGTCTTTTTCTATACTTTGAAATACCTACGATAGTAATGGTGTTAAGTCTTCTCTGAAGGTTTGGTAGAACTCTGCAGTGAAGCCGTCTGGGCCAGGACTTTTTTTTGTTGGAAGTTTTTTGATTATCGTTTCAGTCTCTTTTTTTGTTATGGGTCTATTTAGTTGTTCTACTTCTAAATGTGTTAGTTTAGGTAGGTAGTATTGTTCCAAGAATTTATCCATTTGTTCTAGGTTTTCAAATTTGTTAGAGTACAATTTTACGTAGTAATCTGAAATGATTCTTTTAATTTCATTTGGCTCAGTTGTGATGTGGTCCTTCTCGTTTCTTCTTCGGGTTATTTGTTTCCTTTCCTGTTTTTCTTTAGTCAGTCTAGCCAATGGTTTATCAATTTTGTTAATTTTTTCAAAGAACCAGCTTTTGGCTTTGTTAATTCTTTCAATTGTTTTTCTGTTCTCTATTTCATTTAGTTCAGCTCTAATTTTTATTATTTGTTTTCTTCTGGTGCCTGATGGATTCTTTTGTTGCTCAGTTTCTATTTGTTCAAGTTGTAGGGACAGTTCTCTGATTTTGGCTCTTTCTTCTTTTTGTATGTGTGCATTTATCGATATAAATTGGCCTCTGAGCACTGCTTTTGCTGTGTCCCAGAGGTTTTGATAGGAAGTATTTTCATTCTCGTTGCTTTCTAAGAATTTCCTTATTCCCTCCTTGATGTCTTCTATAACCCAGTCTTTTTTCAGGAGGGTATTGTTCATTTTCCAAGTATTTGATTTCTTTTCCCTAGTTTTTCTGTTATTGATCTCTAGCTTCATTGCCTTGTGGTCTGAGAAGATGCTTTGTAATATTTCGATGTTTTGGATTCTACCAAGATTTGTTTTATGACCTAATATGTGGTCTATTCTAGAGAATGTTCCATGTGCACTAGAAAAAAAAAGTATATTTTGTAGCAGTTGGGTGGAGAGTTCTGTATAAGTCAATGAGGTCAAGTTGGTTGATTGTTGTAAGTAGGTCTTCCGTGTCTCTATTGAGCTTCTTACTGGATGTCCTGTCCTTCTCCGAAAGTGGTGTGTTGAAGTCTCCTACTATAAATGTGGAGGTGTCTATCTCACTTTTCAATTCTGTTAAAATTTGATTTATGTATCTTGCAGCCCTGTCATTGGGTGCATAAATATTTAATATGGTTATGTCTTCCCGATCAATTGTCCCTTTTATCATTATATAGTGTCCTTCTTTATCCTTTGTGGCGGATTTAAGTCTAAAGTCTATTTTGTCAGAAAGTAATATTGCTACTCCTCTTCTTTTTTGCTTATTATTCGCTTGATATATTTTTTTCCATCCTTTGAGTTTTAGTTTGTTTGTGTCTCTAAGTCTAAGGTGTGTCTCTTGTAGGCAGCATACAGATGGATCGTGTTTCTTTATCCAGTCCGTGACTCTCTGTCTCTTTATTGGTGCATTTAGTCCATTTACATTCAGCGTAATTATAGATAAATAAGTTTTTAGTGCTGTCATTTTGATGCCTTTTCATGTGAGTTGTTGGCCATTTCATTTTTCCACATGCTTTTTTGTGCTGAGACGTTTTTCTTAGTAGCTTGTGAGATCCTCATTTTCATAATGTTTAACTTTATGTTTGTTGAGTCTTTACGTTTTTCTTGGCTTTTTTCTTGAGTTATGAAATTGATACTCCTTTTTGTGGTTACCTTATTATTTACCCTTATTTCTCTAGGTAAAAACCTAACTTGTATCATTCTATATCGCCTTGTATCACTCTCCATCTGGCAGTTGAATGCCTCCTATATTTAGTCCCTCTTTTTGATTATTGTGATCGTTTATCTATTGATTTCCATGATTTCCTGTTATGTGAATTATTTTGTTTATTTATTTATTTTTTAGAATTAATCTTAATTTGTTTGTTTTTGTGGTTTCCCTATTTGAGTTGCGTTGATATCAGGACGTTCTGTTTTGTGACCTTGTATTGTGCTGGTACTTGATATTATTGGTCATCAGGCCAAACAATCTCCTTTAGCATTTCTTGCAGTCTTGGATTAGTTTTTGCAAATTCTCTAAACTTGTGTTTATCTGTAAATATCTTAATTTCGCCTTCATATTTCAGAGAGAGTTTTGCTGGATATATGATCCTTGGCTGGCAGTTTTTCTCCTTCAGTGCTCTGTATACGTCATCCCATTCCCTTCTTGCCTGCATGGTTTCTGCTGAGTAGTCTGAACTTATTCTTACTGATTCTCCCTTGAAGGAAACCTTTCTTTTCTCCCTGGCTGCTTTTAAAATTTTCTGTTTGTCTTTGGTTTGGGCAAGTTTGATGATAATATGTCTTGGTGTTTTTCTTTTTGGATCAGTCTTAAATGGGGTTCGATGAGCATCTTGGATAGATATCCTTTCATCTTTCATGATGTCAGGGAAGTTTTGTGTCAGGAGTTCCTCAACTATTTTCTCTGTGTTTTCTGTCCCCCCTCCCTGTTCTGGGACTCCAATCACTCGCAAGTTATCCATCTTGATAGAGTCCCACATGATTCTTAGGGTTTCTTCATTTTTTTTAATTCTTTTATCTGATTTTTTTTCAGCTATGTTGGTGTTGATTCCCTGGTCCACCAGAAGTCCCAGTCTACATTCTAATTGCTCTAGTCTGCTCCTCTGACTTTCTCTTGCGTTGTCTAATTCTGTAATTTTATTGTTAATCTTTTGGATTTCTACATGCTGTCTCTCTATGGATTCTTGCAACTTATTCATTTTTCCACTATGTTCTTGAATAATCTTTTTGAGTTCTTCAACAGTTTTATCAGTGTGTTCCTTGGCTTTTTCTGCATTTATCCTAATTTCATTTGTGATATCTTTAAGCATTCTGTAAATTAGTTTTTTATATTCTGTATCTGATAATTCCAGGATTGTATCTTCATTTGGGAAAGATTTTGATTCTTTTGTTTGGGGGGTTGGAGAAGCTATCATGGTCTGTTTCTTTATGTGGTTTGATATGGACTGCTGTCTCCGAGCCATCACTGGAAAACTAGATTTTCCAGGTAATCAGCTAAAAAAAAAATGCAGTCAGATCCCTATCTGAATTCTCCCTCTGGCTCAAGGTATTCGGATGTTAATGGAGCCGCCTGGCGAGGGTGGGGGAGGGATCAGAGAGCTAGGATTGTAGCTCCACAGAATATAGAGCTGATCCCCGCATTCACGCTCCGCCCCCGCCCGCCAAAATCCGGGCGGGACGGCTCCCTGGCTGGGACGCTACTCTCCCCACTCCGAGACCCGTCACTTCCTCCCGGGGACTTCTCCCTTCGGTGCACCGCACCGCTCCCGCGAACTGGGTGGGCGTCTCCCGCACGAACCGGTGGGCCCGCCCCCAGGGTCTATTCAGGGGAATATAATTGGACCCCGCGCTCACGCCCCACCCGCGTGCGCCCAAATCCCAGCAGGACGGCTCCGGCTGGGATACTGCTTTCCCCGCTCCAAGACCAGTCACTTCCTCCCGGGGACTTCTCCCTCCGGTGCGCCGTGCCGCACGTGCGAACTGGGTGTGCGTCCCCCGCACGAACATGTGGGCCCCATCCTGGGGTCGCTTTAGGGAAATATAGCTGATCCCCTCCGCTCACGCCACGCCCGATTCCCGCCAAATGCTAGACTTCCTCCCGGGATGGGTTGGGGGGGTAGGGCTGGGCCCCTTGTCTGTGCCGTCTGTCCCCCTCGGCTCTGCCCCAGATTGGGCTCCGAAGGTCACCTGCCTGGTACGCTGGCTCCTAGTTTTGAAAACAGTTGCTGTCTGCCCGTATTTGTTCGTTTTCCATCTCTAAGTCTGTATTTGTTGTTCAGAGTTCATAGATTATTATGTATGTGATTGATTCACTTGTTTTTCCGAGTCTTTGTTGCAAGAGGGATCCGTGGTAGTGTCCACCTAGTCCACCATCTTGGCCCCGCCCCCCAAAGCCTTTTTTATTTAGAGACTAAGCAACATAAAATTCAAAATGCGTGGATATAATCCAAAATTACTTGGCATACAAAAAGCCAGAAAAATCTGACCAATAACAAATGTCAACCATGCAATGATGTAGATTTAGAATTATCTGACAAACTTTAAAGCAGCTATTACACTATATTTTATGAGGTAAATTTAAACACTCTTGGAGTGAATGGAAAAGATAGGCATTCTCAGCATAGAAACAGAAACAATAGAAAAGAAATGAAAATTATTTCAAAATTGAAATTTTTATAAACTAAGAATATAATATCTGAGATTGAAAATAGGTGCAATAAAGAATGAAGATGGCAGAAAAAAGACAGTATAGTTGAAGATAAATCAATAAAAAATCAATAGAAAGTATTAAATCTGAGCAACACAAAGAAAAAAGATAGAAATAAAATTAGCCAGTTTCTCAGCATTTAACATCCATGTCATTGAGTTCCAGAAAGAGAGGAAAATGAGATTGGTAGAGTAAAAATATTTGAAAAACTAATGGCCAAAAAATTCCTAAATTTAGTAAGAACCAATATTTGAATATTCAGTAAGATCAGTGAACCCCCCGCCAAAAAAAAACTCCAGAAAAACCTCACTGAACACATCATATTCAAACTCCAGGAAGTTGAAGATAAACAATATAGTTTAAAAACACCTAGAGAAAAATAGTACATTACATTCATAGTAACATAGTTTCAAATAACCACAATTTTTTCTAACCAAAATCTATGAAGTTCAGAAGACATTGAAACAACATCTTTAAAATTATGAAATAAAATAATTGTTGACATACAAGTCTATCTCCAGCAAAAAAATGTCCTTCCAGGATTAAAAGCATTTTCAAGTGAAGGAAAATCTTTGCTCTATCTCCTCAGCAGATATACTCTAAAAAAATGCTAACGAAATTTCTTCAGGCTGAAGAAAAATGACACCAAAGGAAACTTGGAACTTCAGGAAAAAAGCAATAACAAACACAATGGTAAATATCTGGGTAAATGAAAAAGATTACTTTTATTTCCTTATGTTAAAAATAAAGGTAAGAGTGTTGAAAGCAATAAAAATAAAAAGCAATAATGGGGGGGATCTTCAAGGTATATAGAGGTAAGACGTATGGACACTATAACATTAAGTGAGAATGGTAAGATTCTTTATGGACCTTTTATGTGAGGGAGTAAAATAATAGTCGTAATTGTGACAGGTTAAGTTTGTATTTTGTACTCCCTAGAGCGAACACTAAAAATCTAATGCAAAGAGATACAGTAGAAAAAACCAATAGCTAAATTAAAATAAAATTAAAAAAAAAAAATCCAAAGGAAACAGAAAGGAAGTGAAGAAGATATGGCAAAAAAACAAATTACAACATCGGAGACCTAAATCCAGAGCACTGGTGGCACAGTGGTTAAGAGTTCACCTGATGACCAAAGGTCAGCAGTTCAAGTCCTCCAGCTACTCCTTGGAAACCCTACGGGGCAGTTCTACTCTGTCCTAGAGGATCATTATGAGTTACTGTAAGCAAACTGACATAGTGCACTTACAAATATACCTTGTAGGGGGAAGTCACAATAGGCAAACAATTGTAGAAGGAGCTCATTTAATGTGTAAAAATACAGTAAGTGTTGAGAAGGCAGAGGGGGACAAAAGCTGGCTGAATGGACATGAAAATAGAGGATGGAGAGAAGGAGTGTGCTGTCTCACTAGGGGGAGAGCAACTAGGA
The DNA here is from genome assembly GCF_030014295.1 of Loxodonta africana. Classification (NCBI taxonomy): domain Eukaryota; kingdom Metazoa; phylum Chordata; class Mammalia; order Proboscidea; family Elephantidae; genus Loxodonta; species Loxodonta africana. The sequence goes on from NC_087356.1 coordinate 31,639,287, forward strand.
GTATATAGCAAGATGTATATAAATTTTTGTATGAGAGACTCACGTGTTGTAAACTTTCACTTAAAGCAAAATAAAAATTAAAAAAAATATGGTAAGTGTTTATAGTAGAAAATTTGAAAGGTTCAAAAAGAATCTAAGCTTCCACATTAAGGAACTAGAAGATAAAGAGAAAAATAAACTCAAAACAAGCAGAAAGATAAAAATAATAAAGATAAAAGCAGAAATGAATGAAATGAAAACAGAAAAATAATTTTAAAAAATGAAACCAAAGATGGTTCTTTGAGATTAATAACCTTGATAAACCTTTAGCTAGACTGACCAAGAAAAAAGAGAGAAGACACAGATTACTAATGTCAAGATAAAGAGGGGAAATCACAACAGACAACATTAAATGAGGGAAAGAGTATATTATAAACATGTTTATACCCATAAATTTGACAAATGCAATAAAAACGAACAATTCCTTGAAAGGAGCAAACTATCAAAGCACATACAGAAAGAAAGAGAATATTCCTCTATTTATTAGAGAAAATGAATTTTTATCAAAAAACAAAAACCCTCCAGGTCTAGATGGCTTTACTGGTAAAATGTACAAATATTTAATGAAGAAGTAATACCAATTTAACACAAACTTTTCCAGACATTATAAATATTTTGAAAGAAATGTAGGAAAAACAAAAGTAGTTTCCCACAAGAGACGAGAATCAGACAAGGATTATTTATTTATTTATTTATTTATACCAGATGCACAATATGTGCTAGGAAAACTAGAGCCAAGTCTTCAAGACTTGTGAGAAAGCTACATCCAAAAAGAATCCCACCCTTGGCCAATAAATTTCTTAATCAATTGTAAAAACATTCAGGACAGCAAGAATTGTGGAAAACATATTTTCCGTGTGCTTCATAAGAAGTTTTTTAAGCCTGCGTTCTAGTAAAACAAAGGAGAATACTAAGAAAGAAATAAAAGTGAACTAAAGAAATATGGAGGCAGTTTTGGAGAGTAATGAAGGATAATAGCTGTGCAGTAGACCTGAAGAGCACTGAGACCAGGTGAGGGCAGCTCTTTTGTTTATACTGTGTTAGCTAGAATTTAAGCAGGGAGGATATGAGTTTGATATTGCAAAACCATATTTGCAACACCAGACACAATGGAGGGAAAATGCTCATGCTTTTTTAGGTTGTTTTATTGGTTCAGAACACTAAACTGTGCTGATGAGAAACCAGTACATAGATCAAGAGGCGGTTGTTCAAACAGAACAAGAGGATGTTGCCTGGTTTAATGTCGGGAAAGGTGTGCATCAGAGTTGTATCCTTTCACCATAACTATTCAATCTGTATGCTGAGCAAATAATACTAGAAGCTGGACTATATGAAGAAGAATGGGGCATCAGGATTGGAGGAAGACTCAGTAATAACCTGTGTTATGCAGATGACACAACCTTGCTTACTGAAAGTGAAGAATGCTTGAAGCACTTACTAGTGAAAATCAAAGACCACAGCCTTCAGTATGGATTTCACCTCAACATAAAACAAAAATTCTCACAGCTGAACCAATAAACAACATCACGATAAATGGAAAAAAGATTGAAGTTGTCAAGGATTTCATTTTACTTGGGTCCACAATCAACAGCCATGGAAGCAGCAGTCAAGAAATCAAAAGACGCATTGCATTGGGCAAATCTGCTGCAAACGACCTCTTTAAAGTGTGAAAAAGCAAAGACGTCACCTTGAAGATTAAGGTGTGCCTGACCAAGTCATGGTGTTTTCAACTGCCTCGTATGTATGTGAAAACTGAATGATGGATAAGGAAGACCGAAGAATTCATGCCTTTGAACTGTGGTGTTGGTGAAGAATATTGAATATACCATGGACTGCCAAAAGAATGAACAAATCTCTCTTGGAAGAAGTACAGCCAGAATGCTCCTTAGAAGCAAGGAGGGCAAGACTATGTCTCATGTACCTTGGACATGTTGTCAGGAAGGATCAGTTCCTGGAGAAGGACATCATGCTTGGTAGAGGGTCAGCAAATAAAAGGAAAACCCTCAACAAGATGGATTGACACAGTGGCTGCAGTGATGGGCTCAAGCATAACAAAGATTGAGAGGATGGCGAAGGACCAGGCAGTGATCCCTTCTGTTGTTCATAGGGTTGCTATGAGATGGAACCAACTCAATGGCAACTGACAACAACAACATTGGTCCAAGTTGTGTGTGGAATTGGGATTCCTGACCTTCACATGCGCATTCCCTTTACTGCCTCATGGTTACCCTTTCCCATAAGTCTGAGAAGTAGTTGTGTCACATGGAGGAATCTGCCCGTTAATCTCCCGGAAAGTTTTTTTTTTTTTTTTTTTACAGTAGTTCCCTCAATGTGGTCTCATAAACATTGTATGTAGCAGAAAATCCTCAACTTCTTGATGACAGCCTTTTCTTATTTCCAAGGTTGCGAGAGACATTCCCCACTCCCACTTCATTAGTGAATTTAATAGAATATTTACAGGAAGTGTAGTTAAACAAATGGACTCAAATCATCACCTTAAAAAAAGGAACTTAGTGATAGGGAGACATTAAAAGTGCTCAAAGCTAATTGATAAACCTATGCTTTAATTCGTTCAATGCCCATGAGAGCAGCAGTCAATAAATCAAACAACCTATTACATTAGACTAATCTGCTGCAAAAGACCTCTGTAAAGTGTTAAATAGCCAAGATTTCACTTTGACGACCAAAGTGCACCTGACCGAAGCCATGGTATTTTCAATTGCCTCATAAGCATACAGAAGTTTGACAACGAATAAGAAAGACAGAAGAAGAATTGATGCCTTTGAATTACGGGGTTGGCAAAGAATATTGACTATGCCAGAAGAACAAATTTGTCTTGGAAGAATTACAGCCAGAAAGCTCCTTAGGAGGAGGATGGTAAGACTTTATCTTACTTTGGGCATGTTATCAGGATGCAGCAGTCCCTAGAGAAGGACGTCATGTTTGGTAGAGTCAGCGAAAAAGAGGAAGACCCTCAAGGAGATGGATTAACATAGTGGTTGCAAAAAGGACGCAAATACAGCAAGGATTGTGAGGATTGCACAGGACCATGAGGCATTAAACGGACTGTGCCTTTTTTTCCCTTTGTTTCACATGGGGTCACTAAGTTGGAACGGACTCTACAGCGCTTAACAACTACAACAACAATGCTTTAATTATTGGTTACTTTTCTTGAGCTCTCTTACTCGCGGGATAGTTGTCCTCTCATAACAAGGTATGGATTAAAGAAAAAATGTTCAGCTGCCTTTATGGTGACCTCAGTACTTTTGGCAAAATATATCAGCTGGATAGCTTTCCACAGTGATGCTGAAAATACCCTCCGCCCATTCTCATTCAGTGGAGTCACTGGTATATTTTGTATGTCATTTTTGTTTTCAATTTTTTTTTCTCTTAGTTAGGACAAAGTGATTTATTTCTGCTGGCTAACTTTTTTTTTTTTTTTCTTGTGCTGCAAGTTAGACATGTAAAATACTGTTCTTAGTTTTTAAAGAAAAGACTCATAAAACCAGATGGTAAGAACCAAAATCTAAGGGAAAAAAAAAAAAAGTGATTTTTAAATTAAGCACACATTTTGTATAATGAACCATGTAATTAATCTAGGAACAAAATGATGAAGTCCCTAATCTTACATATATTCAACTGGTTCTTTGTCGATTTGGTTACTAACTCAAGTGTTTCATTTAATACTCAGAGTTAATGAGGGGTCTCATAGTCTAACAAGATGAACATTACAGGATTTCTGCCCTAAGTCCAAGGTTCTCATAGCCTCGAGAGCAAATACAAGTAGTGGTTAGAGGAGAAGAGAAGAGTATGTGTGTGTGTGTGTGTGTATACATATCTATATATGGAAACCCTGGTGGCATAATGTTTAAAAGCTATGTCTGCTAACCAAAAGGTCGGCATTTTGAATCCACCAGGTGCTTCCTGGAAACTCTACTCTGTAGATTTGTACTGTCTCCTATAGGATCACTATGAGTTCCAATCAACTCGAAGGCAGTGGGCTTTATATATATATAACAGAGATGAGCAATGATACGGTCATTTGTACATTTATATGAATATCTACTAAATAATAGTTACAAAAATACTATGTAAAGGGCAAAGAATTACATTCTTAATTCTAAGAGGAAGAAAACACAATTTATGTAATTGCAGCCAAGATAAGCAGACAAGTTAAGTGCAGTACAGCTATTACAGAAATATTAAAAGTTTGCTTAAGTTAGCGGTCTTAGATGGTTTCCCAGGTAGAGGCTAAGAGTAGGATATTCTTGGCATAAGGTATGGAAGAAATAATGGTGTAATGATATTTCCAGAGAATAGTGAATATAACAGCTTGCAAGGTTTATGGAACAGTTATATAGAAGACTAGAAACCTAACCATAAACCAGGGTCACAGTTGATTCACCTTAAATGTGAAATGGTGAGAGGGTCATTAGGAGAATCAAAGTACTTGAAGATCCAGGGTGCCAGGGAGAATGGGCAAGAGACTGGTAGTGAGGAAGCCTTTGGCAATATCACAATAGTCTAGATAGCCAAAAATGAGAGTTTAATTTTTAGATATGCTAGCGTACTCTGGGGGCTTGTGTGTTGCTGTGATGCTGGAAGCTATGCCACTGGTATTCAGATACCAGCAGGGTCACCCATGGAGGACAGGTTTCAACTGAGCTTCCAGGCTAAGACAGACTAGGAAGAAGGATCTGGCAGTCTACTTCTGAAAAGCATTAGCAGGTGAAAACCTTATAAATAGCAGTGGGACATTGTCTGATATAGTGCTGGAAGATGAGCCCCCCAGGTTGGAGGAAGGCACTCAAAAGATGACTGAGGAAGAGCTGCCTCCTCAAAGTAGAGTCGACCTTAATGAAGTAGATGGAATAAAGCTTTCGGGACCTTCATTTGCTGATGTTGCACAACTCAAAATGAGAACAAACAGCTGCAAACATCCATTAATAATTGGAACCTGGAATATACGAAGTATGAATCTAGGAAAATTGGAAAATGTCAAAAATGAAATGGAACGCATAAACATCTATATCCTTGGCATTAGTGAGCTGAAATGGACTGGTATTGGCCATTTTGAATCAGACAGTCATATAGTTGTCATGCTGGGAATGACAACTTGAAGAGGAATGGTGTTGCATTCATCGTCAAAAAGAACATTTCAAGATCTATTCCAAAGTACAACGCTGTCAGTGATGGGGTAATATCCATACGCCTACAAGGAAGACCAGTTAATGCCACTATTATTCAAATTTACGCACCAACCACTAGGGCCAAAGATGAAGAAATAGATTTTTATCTGCTGCTGCAGTCTGAAATTGATCGAACATGCAATCAAGATGCATTGATAATTACTGGTGATTGGAATATGAAAGTTGGAAACAAAGAAGAAGAATCAGTAGTTGGAAAATATGGCCTTCGTGATAGAAACAATGCCAGAGATCGAATGATAGAATTTTGCAAGACCAACAACTTCTTCATTGCAAATACCTTCTTTTGCCAACATAAACAGCAACTATACAGATGGACCTCGCCAGATGTAATCGAAGTGATTACATCTGTGGAAAGAAATGATGGAAAAGCTGAATATCATCAGTCAGAACAAGGCCAGGGGCCAAGTGTGGAACAGATCGTCAATTGCTCATATGCAAGTTCAAGCTGAAACTGAAGAAAAACAGAGCGAGTCCACAAGAGCCAAAATATGACCCCGAGTATATCCCACCTGAATTTAGAGACCATCTCAATAACAGATTTGACGCATTGAACACTAGTGACCGAAGACTAGATGAGTTGTGGAATGACATCAAGGACATCATCTATGAAGAAAGCAAGAGGTCAATGAAAAGGCAGAAAAGAAAGACCAAGATGGATGTCAGAGGAGACTCTGAAACTTGCTCTCAAACGTTAAGCAGCTAAAGCAAAAGGAAGAATTGATGAAGTAAAAGAACTGAACAGAAGATTTCAAAGGGCCTCTCAAGAAGACAAAGTAAAGTATTATAATGACATGTGCAAAGAGCTGGAGATGGAAAACCAAAAGGGAAGAACACTCTCGGCATTTCTCAACCTGAAAGAACTGAAGAAAAATTCAAGCCTTGAGTTGCAATAGTAAAAGGTTCCATAAGGAAAATATTAAATGAGGCAGAAAGCATCAAAAGAAGATGGAAGGAATACACAGAGTCATTATACTAAAAAGAATTAGTCAATATTCAACCATTTCAAGAGGTGGCATATGATCAGGAACTGATGGTACTGAAGTGAAGGAAGAATTTCAAGCTTCTCTGAAGGCACTGGCGAAAAACAAGGCTCCAGGAATTGATGGAATATCAATTGAGATGTTTTAACAAACGGATGCAGCACTGGAGGTGCTCACTTGTCTATGTCAAGAAATGTGGAAGACAGCTTCCTGGACAACTGACTGGAAGAGATCCATATTTATGCCTATTCCCAAGAAAGGTGATCCAACTGAATGTGGAAATTATAGAACAATATCATTAATATCACATGCAAGCAAAATTTTGCTGAAGATCATTCAAAACTGGCTGCAGCAGTATATAGACAGGGAACTGCCAGGAATTCAGGCTGGTTTCAGAAGAGGACGTGGAACCAGGGATATCAGCGCTGATGTCAGATGGATCCTGGCTGAAAGCAGAGAATACCAGAAGGATGTTTACCTGTGTTTTATTGACTATGCAAAGGCATTCGACTGTGTGGATCATAACGAACTATGGATAACGCTGCAAAGAATGGGAATTCCAGAACACATGAGGAAACTTTAGGTAGATCAAGAGGCAGTTGTTCAGACAGAACAAGGGGATACTGATTGGTTTAAAGTCAGGAAAGGTGTGTGTCAGGGTTGTATTCTTTCACCATACCGATTTAAGCTGTACGCTGAACAAGTAACCTGAGAAGGTGGAGTATATGAAGAAGAACGGGGCATGAGGATAGGTGGAAGACTCATTAACAACCTGCATTATGCAGATGACACAACCTTGCTTGCTCAAAGTGAAGAGGACTTGAAGCACTTACTAATGAAGATCAAAGACCACACCCTTCAGTATGGATCACACCTCAACATAAAGAAAACAAAAATCCTCACAACTGGACCAATGAGCAACATCATAATAAATGGAGAAAAGATTGAAGTTGTCAAGGATTTCATTTTACTTGGATCCACAATCAACAGCCATGGAAGCAGCAGTCAAGAAATCAAAAGACACATTGCATCGGGTAAATCTGCTGCAAAGGACCTCTTTAAAGTGTTGAAGAGCAAAGATGTCGCCCTGAAGACTAAGGTGCTCCTGACCCAAGCCGTGGTATTTTCAATCACATCATATGCATGTGAAAGCTGGACAATGAATAAGGAAGACCGAAGAATTGACGCCTTTGAATTGTGGTGTTGGCGAAGAATATTGAATATACCATGGACTGCCAAAAGAATGAACAAATCTGTCTGGAGGAAGTGCGGCCAGAATGCTCCTTAGAGGCAAGGGTGGTGAAACTGCATCTTACATACTTTGGACATGTTGTCAGGAGGGATCAGTCCCTGGAGAAGGACATCATGCTTGGCAGAGTACAGAGTCAGCGGAAAAGAGGAAGACCCTCAGCGAGGTGGGTTGACACAGTGGCTGCAACAATGAGCTCAAGCATAACAATGATTGTAAGGATGGCTCAGGGCAGGGCAGTGTTTCATTCTATAGTGCATAGGGTCGCTACAAGTCAGAACCAACTCAACGGCACCTAACAACAACAACAACAGCAACTAGAAATAGTGGGAAAGGATGTTTGTAGGAGATTTAAAAAAAGAAAAAACTGACAAAAATTGTTGACATGTTTATAGTGGGATATGAAGAAGAGAGAGGAAGGAACAGAAGATATCATCAGCCTTTGAGGCCAGGTAGAGGGAAGAGTGGTGTATCATTAAGAAAATGTAGAAATCAGGAATAGGAACCGGTTTTGTTCAGGATGGAAGAGAGAAATGATGAGTTATCAAACTAAATCATTGTATGCCATATTTTCAAAGAGACTTTACACAAATTATCATTTGGTTTTCTACCCTTATTTCCTGATTCCGGAAGTTGTGCCAAATTACCCTGCCATTGTTTCCAATCACCTAAATATCAATGAGAATGTTTATATGTGAGAAATGAATCAGAGTGGAATGCTATTGACAGCTGTCTCTGTAGCTTATTATTTGACAATGTTCTACAACTTTATTAGTTCAACTGAATAGATATTTTGAAATGAAGCCATTTAATGGTTCAGCTGAATACATAGCAATTTGCATAAATTACACAAAATCCATTCATGTAACAGCATACTGGAAAGAGTACAATAGTGTCATTGTTAATTAATCTATTAGTGCCAACAAAATGTATTTCTGTGTTATGAGTCATGAAGGATTCAGTTTGGCTTGAAATATTTTGTATCATTCTTATTTTTTCTTTGGGACACACTCTCTCCTAAATACCTTCGCTCATATCCAGCTGACAGTAGGGGGGATTCTGAGTTGGCTTCAAAGGAAAAATTTGGTCTATAACATTGTATAAGTAGATTGTTTTGTCACTTTGTAAAAGGGAGAGTTATGGTCAGGGACAGATGAACCAGTAAGCACCAGCAAGGAACTCACGGGCTTAATTGTATTTACTTACTAATCTGTCGTGAACTATTTTACATGGGTGAAAGCAGGTGGTATACATACTCAGAATTTATTTTTAATTTCTGCAACTGAATTGAAATTAATTTGTATTGTTTTAGAAATGCCAGATAAAGTATTAGAAGGAAAAGGGGGATTAAGCTTTTTGAGCACATGTAATGAAATGTGTTAAATATTTTAAATGTGCTCATTTATCTAATCCTTCCAAAACTTGCAAGGCAGGATTTTTTTTTTTTTTTCATTATCATCTAATAAATAACCCAGTGCCATCGAGTTGATTCCGACTCATAGTGACCCTATAGGACAGAGTAGAACTGCCCCATAGAGTTTCCAAGGAGTGCATGGTGGATTCAAACTGCCAACCCTTTGGTTAGCAGCCGTAGCACTTAACCTCTATACCACCATGGTATCCTATCATCTAATAGATGAGAAAAATGTAAGTAACTTTTAACAGAGCTGAGATTCTCCTGTGGGTCGAACTACATTCTAATCAAAGAAGGTTTTATTAAATATACTCTGCTGCCCCTGTATGTAAAGTTCCTCCTATCTTCTCCCACTCTCAATTGTGAGCATGATATGTGGAACATGGATAACTCTCTGGGACATGTTCACAAAGACACCACAATTCTTACACCACTTACTTTGTGTTCCCATCAAAAAGTATATCTTAACCAGGCTGTTACTTCTCAAACACTACTTTCTCCAGAGAATAGTTGTTGGGACACTGGATTCAGTTTTCATCACTCATCTGGTCACATTGTCTCCACACTGCAGTGGAGTAATTAGGCTCAGTACCCACCAAACTGGCCAAGCACACAATCCATAGGACCTTAACCCTCTTACAAAATACGATTCCTTAGGATCTCATAGGCCAGGAACATGCATACATCTTTTCTGTTGCTTGATTTTTGCAATGAAAGGTGCTCATTGTCATCAGACATTAGATAAAACACTATCACTGAAGAAAATAATCCTGTTAATTTTATTATACAAAACATCACATATGTGATATTATTTGCTTGTTTATTTATTTATTTTTAGATGATTTATTCAGAAAGGTAAATACAAGTAGAGGACCAACTCCACATTTCTAAGCAGGTCAAGAGGATACATTTAAGAGAAATGTAGTTTCTTTTTAAAAAAAACAAATAAAACCCATTGTCGTGGAGTCAATTCCGACACACAGCCGTCTCTTCTAACACTTCCAAAATGCCTTCTGGCTGTTTGGAGAGAGATGCGAGAATCCAGGATGCAGTAACCAGTGGCTGTGCAGATGATTCCTGTTGTCTTTAATATGAGTCTGCAATAGCACGTGGGGTGGGGGGGGAATAATATGGGCAGTATTATTAGTATTGAATCTGTAGTTTAGTCAGCACATCAACATGGAAATATCCAACAATCATGGAATTTGGAAGAGAGGCCCTGATTATACATTAAAATACATAGTTATCCTCATATACTTCATAATTGAAAGAATTAAAGAATATACAGTGAGAAGTGAAAACCCTGAGTAAAATTTCTAATCTGATCATTTTTCCTCCAGTTACACAAAAGTCATATTAAGCCTATAATAGAAATTGATAGATGTTTATTTAATACACAATTTGCAAATTGAGGTAACGTCCAATAGCTACCCTATAGGACAAAGTAGAACTGGCCCACAGGTTTTTCAAGGAGCCCCTGGTGGGTTTGAACTGCTGACCTTTTGGTTAGCAGCCAAACTCTTAGCCACTATACCACCACGGTTTCTACATTTTGACTAACCCAGTGCCGTCAAGTTGATTCCGACTCATAATGTTCCAAAGATGAGAGAACTTTCAAAAATTCTTGTACCCAGTCTTATAGACATTGCCATGGAAAAGGGCAGAAGAATAGTATTTACATAATAACAATTTACCCGTAAACCACAACTTTCAGTTCCACCCTGGAATTTAATTTCTGGAAACTGACTGCACATATACAATTCTTCAAAAGAACCCAATGCCTAAGGAAAAATGGTCTTACTAAGCTAATTACTAGGCTGTTGTTTGACTTGAAGGTGACTTTAGGTAACCAGTTTGCTCAGGGCTCAAGGTTCAAAAGATCACCTTTGGGGCAATGGCCTGGGTGGGTCACTCCAATTCCAGTGGCCCCAGAAATCTGGATTCCAGGAGAATTAAAAACTGTTTGTCACTCCCCATTGCATACAAGATAACCACAAATGTCAAAATTCCTTTGCATGATACATAAGGACTCTGCTTAACTGCTTATCTTCATCCATATATCTTGTTGCTCTCCTCCCTACAATTAAATTCCCGTTAAAGAATTGCTGCTTAAACCAAAAAAACAAACCTTTTGCCATCGAGTCGATTCCGACTCATGGTGACCCTATAGGGTAGAGTAGAACTGCCCCATAGAGTTTCCAAGGAGCGCCTGGTGGATTCAACTTCGTTCCCTAAAAAAGCCATGGATTTCCATATGATATTTCTTTTACTTTTAGTGGCTTTTTCATTTATTTACAGTTGGAATAAGTCACTCCTCTTTCAAGATGCAGATCAAGCACCATCTTTTCTAAACTTTCTTCCTAGACCCATCAATTACTCACAAAGCAAGTGAACTGTGGTGCTATTGTGACCACATCCTGGAGATTTATCAAAGAGTTTTTCATTTCTTATACTTCTGTAGGAACATATTTCATATCGTAAGTACTTATTTACACATAATACCTTATACTATTAAAGCACGAACCTCCCCAGATCAAACTTCGTAACCTACACTTCTTTGTTGTTCAAGGATCTTATACATAACTAAAATAAGAGCTGGTAATTGATGAAGCAAGAGTCAATCAAGTAGAAGAGAATGATTCCCTTAGCTCGCGTCACCTTGTAACACAACCTGCCTTCCCAGATCTGATCAAGTCACTTCAACTCTTGGAATTGCAATTAATTCAATTTTGAAATAAAAGGATTGATATAACTGCTCTTGATGGTCTCTTTAATATTTAAAATTCTGGACTTCTACTGAGTTTTTCTTCTTAGAATTATTAACTCCCAGTAAACAGGAGTTATTTCTTATGTAGAAGCATGAGATAAGGCAAATAAACTCTCAGAATTCTTCCTTCTTCAGGAAAGAACCTTGAAAAAATTGACCCATGTTGTTGAAAGTACAGTTTTGTAATAAAAGCATCAAAAGGAGATAAATATGTCTAGTGCATCAATAAAACTCTAAGTAGGAACTGCCATCATATGAAATAAAATAGGGTTGATATCTGTATAAGAGGAATTAGATGAAATAATAGTTTCATAATTTTGCCCTAAACAAAAAGGAATATTTGCTAAAAATTCATGGAACCCCTTTGCATTGAATCTTATGATTCCAGAGAAATGTCTTAAAAAATTCACATTTGTATTTCACCTCTCCCTTCAACTGTGGGCTAATTTTATTTTTATATGATGCTAGGTCTGAATAGAGACTTTAAAAAAGGCAAGGAAAGGGTTAGAATAGTGGGAATAGCCCTGATTGGACTAGAAAGGAGAATAATCTCTGAAGATTGTTGAAAAAGTAGTTTTCAGTTGGGTTCTCTGGCTAAAGATGCTTGTAAATAAGATTTAAAAAAATGAAAAGCTTAATGATTTATTGTTTTCGAAATACATACTTCATTTACCTGCTTGTTTTCCCTTTCACAGTAGCAGGTTTTACTTAGATACTAATTATTATTTATTTTCAGAGATGGTTTGGAGGTTTGAGACTAATCTGTCATCATAAAAATTTCAGCACATCCCAAAGACAGTTGCTTTCCCTATATTCCAAAGAGAAGTACAAGTTTTGAACCAGTCACTAAAAGAAACCTTCAAAACTTAGACCCTTAAATAAATAAATAAATAAAACCCATAGGAATATTGAAAACTATTCCAAGAGCTTTAAAACAAGTAGATTCTCATTAGGTATTTGACAGTGTATATAAAATTATTACTTCTCGGCAACCAAATTAAGGAATTTAGAAAGTGAGTTATAAACTGTTGTATTACCCGAGGGGACAGAAAGTAAAAAATTTAACTTAATGATCCCCCAAAGGGAACTCTGTATTTTATGCTACTTCAAAAGGCATCGCTCCTTAAATATCTGGAAACAGTAAGAGACAATTTTATAAAGGTTTAACAAAAGATTCTTGCAATTTTTCAACCATGAATACAAAAACCCAGTGGGAATGGAAGTGGGGTAGAGGAGGAAGTCAGTTTTGAAAACCCGAATAAAAGTTCACAGTGTGAGGAGTTACAGGCAGGTTCACATACATTTTGCCTTGGCTTATTTCAAGCTGGTGGGTTCAAGCTTCATATTAACACAGCTGCAACACTAACGGTGTGTCTATTAATACTGTCTGCTGACCTCAAAGACTGCGGTTGCCAGCTTGAGCTGATACCTATAATGCAGGAAAATTGAAACCATAGAATTCGCGCATTAAATTTCTGGGAAGGTAGCTTTCTAAGCAAAGTATTAGAGGTCAGAATCCTCTCAACTCTCTCCATATGCTGATAATGCCTCAGTGTTGTAGGCCAGGAGATATTTTCTAACTCATGGTCCAAACAATTTAATGAAAAATTTATCTCTTTCCGAAAAAATTTTGAGGGAGAGTGACATGGACAAATTCCAATCTATTGGCTTATATCTGAAACTCAGAAAAAAAAAAAAAAAAGCAGAATATACCTTATTTATATAGAGCAATGAAGTACAGGTTAGTATATTATCCCAGGGTAGATTGATGCTTAGAAAAATGGTTGTCAATCATTAGCTTATCCTGGTAAGTATTGCTACCATATCCATTTAGTTCATAAAGAAATAAAAATGAATATTTCATGCATATAATTGCTTTGTCATATGTGGCTTATGTGGCTGTCATGGTGATTTTTAGTTGTATTGTTTTTGGTCCACTAAAGAAATTTATTGAAATTCCATACTAGCAAATGGCATAGTCTAAACCAGTAGTTCTCAAGCTTGAGTATACATCAGAATCACTTGGGAGGCTTATTTAATCATAGATTGCTAGGCCCCACCTCCGAAATTTCTGATTTAGCTGTTTGGTATAGGGCATGAAAATTTGCATTTCTAGCACATTCTCAGGAGATGCTGTTGCTATTGGTCCATGGCCACAGTTTGAGGAGCATGCTATAAATGAAGGAGTATTTGAAGGAAAGCTAATAATAATAGCCCCCAAAACCCATTGCTGTCCAGTCGATTCCAACTCACTGTGACCCTATAGGACAGGGTAGAACCGCTAGATTCAAACTGCTAACCTTTTGGTTAGCAGCCATAGCACTTAACCACTATGCCACCAAGGCTTCCATAATAATAACAAAAACCAAACCAAACTCATTGCCATCGAGTCGATTCCGACCCATAGTGACCCTACAGGACAGAGTAGAACTGCCCCACAGAGTTTTCAAGGAGCACCTGGTGGATTTGAAATGCTGACCTTTTGGTTAGCAGGCTTAGCACTTAACCACTACGCCACCAGGGTTTCCGTATTAATAACTGTAATTCCCAATTGTTGGGCACATATTCTATGTCTCGTTTACCTTCACAAATGGCTGGCTGAAACTCAGAAGAACTAAGACTTTCCCAAAGTCAGATCAACAGCAAGGGGTCAAGCCAGGATTCCAACACAGCTTCATGCCATTCCAAAATTTCGAAATTGAACAAAAGACCCATAATAATCATTCTATGTTCTATATCAGTTTGTCAACACAGATGCCTTTTTCTTCTCTAAAGACAGATTTGATAAACATTGAAAATACATAACACTGAATGTCTGTAAACATAGCAAACACTATTCCATTATATATCTGCTGTTACTCAACCCTCAACAAGTGAATCCAGAAATTATAGAATACTGAATCAAAATTATAAAGAGTAAGGAGACATTAATGTAATTTTACTCAAATTCTTAGTATAACATTAAAAGTGATTGTGGGGAAGGATAGAAAGTGAAGAAAACCGGCATTAAAATTAAGTCTAATTGACTATTCCAAATCTACACCACGGCAACTGATTTTTTAGTTGATTTTTAAATAATGAGAGCCCTGGTGGAGCAGTAGTGAAGAGGTACAGCTGCTGACCAAAACATCGGCAGTTCGATTCTACCAGGCAGTCCTTGGAAATCCTATGGGACAGTCCTTCTCTGTCCTACAGGGTTGCTATGAGTCAGAATTGACTTGACAGCAGTGGGTATTCACTAATGGTATCTGGGAGGAAGATATATGAACAAGAAGGCAGACCTAGAGTGTTTCAGACCACTCTGCCCAAACTGACAACAGGAAATAGGAGAGTGGCAAAAAGAACGCAGCGTTTTCCTTTATGATTCCTTAGCATTCTTTCCATTGATTCACTGACACTGAGGAAAAAGAACTTGAAAACTGGCAATCATCATTCTTCAGCCCCTTGATACTATGCAGTCATCATTCTTCACCCAGTGGATACTATCTAGTGAAAGAAACACAGTTATTTTTATCTTTTTTTTTAGCAACTCCGGGGAGAATGTTGAAAACGGTACCTTCCAGGTATTTTGGTTTTCATAAAATCTATGTATTCAGATGTCAGCAAATCAAGAAGTTAGACATAAGTGAAGCCTTTTAGAGCCGGACATTGTGTGGATGTCACCCACATTGACCTGTTAGATATCTGAGAAAGCATATACAGTCACCACATTAGGGGGACAGTAACCCGCACCAAGGACCTCCCCCCATTTTCCACAGCTATTAAAAAACACTGAACATGGTCCAATGTCGCCTTATTCAAGGACGAAGAACCCCCTCCCCCCTACACACATCAAAGGCACAAGCAAAATTAAAGAGAATAACTGCCATCCCCTCTATATGATTCATAATATGGTTGGCAGTTCAAGTAAGTGCATACAACCTACATTATTCCATCAACAGTTTGGGGACTGACTAAATATTAAACCAAAATATTTAGATACTTGTTCATATTCCACCAATATAGATGGTAGGGGAATTAAATATTTAAATTTTACCAAAGAAAAGATACTATAAGAAAATAAAGGTGACAGTTACATAGTTTGAGATGGACAATGTAAGCATGATTCTAATAGAAATAAAACAAAGGAATAATTTAATAGTTTTTTTTTCTGTAACTTTTAGATCAATGTCCACAATCAACAGAAATATTAAGGGGGAAATAACAAATTTGGAAAACTATTAAAATATAAAAAATAAGCGTTACTGATATCTTTTTTTTTTTTTTTTTTAGTACAGAGACCTGTATATGAAATCAATTAGAAACAAGAGAACGAGCCAATAGAAATATGGACAAAGAATGTAGACAGACAATTCAAGTTCACCAGCAAAAGTGACAAATGCTTAATAAACATAAAACAACTCCAATCTGTGCAGTCATCAAAGAAATGCAAATTCAAATGATATGCTCTATTTAATGACGGTATTTGGCTCAGCTCAAAAAGAATAAAACCCAGAAAATGGGTACTCTTCCATTTGTTGTGGAAATATAAATTGACACAGCTTTTTCTATGGCAATTTGGCAACACATCAATATTTTAGTACGCATATCTATTCACTCAGGAATTTAACTTCTAGGGATTTAGTCTAAGAGTTCAATTATGGCCAGGGACAAAGATATAGCTCTAAGGAAATGTACTGATAATTTTTAAAATGGTAAAATATAATTTATTCCAAATACATACACTAATTTTAGTGTGATTTTATTTTATTTTGTTCTTTTTTGTTTGTTTGTTTTGGTAAATATATATGTAACTAAACATTTGTCATTTCAACATTCTTCAGTGATATTAATTATGTTTATCATGTTGGTGCAATGTTTCAGTCATTAAAATATTGTTATAGAAAAGATTTAATAAATAGAAACATGTTTTTGATATCCATTTAACTGAAAAGAAAAATTTCAAGCAATATGTGCAATATTGCTCCATATGTATACAAATATGCAGCTGATTCAAGATGACAGTCTTAATATATAAATTCATCATCTCAACCTCTTAAACTTCCTTAAAATGCTAATAAAGAGGCAAAACGCCTGCATGAACAACCAACAATCAACATTAGTGGAAGAAAGAAAGGGAGGAGATCAGTCTAGCACCGTATAGAAACATGAGTGAGCGTATCATGTGCCAGGATTGGGATGTCATAGAGGAGAGGTTGAACAGCTTAGAATAAGAACCTTAGAACTCGGAGGGGCTTATAGGAAAGAGATTCAGAATAAGAAATAGGACTCAGCATGGGGGTAATAAAGAGTCTACATGGTATAAGTAATCCTCCACTTTCTCCTGCCTCCACACACTAAGCGGCCCATAGCCAGGCTTTTTTTCCTAAGTAAAAGCTAGAACTATCTTCTGTAAACCTCGAATACATGGTTTAGAGTTTGTGTTGGCACACACAAGTAGAACTGCTACTCCTGTTGGCCTTTACCCAGAAACCCAGTGCTGCCAGTTGGCCTTTAGGCAATGCCAAATGGAATGTCCAGTTTTCCAGGGCTCACCCTAAGCCAATACCTGCAGGCACCAAATCCCCCCAAAGTGTCCCCCTGGCCATTTGTCTATCCTCTCATTCTTAGATTGTTGTTGTTGTTAGGTGCCATCAAGTTGGTTCTGACTCATAGCAGCCTTATGCACAAAAGAAAGAAACACTGCCTGGTCCTGAGCCATCCTTACAATCGTTGTTACGCTTGGCCTCATTGTTGCACCCACTGTGTCAATCCACCTCATTGATGGTCTTCCTCTTTCCCACGGACCCTGTACTCTGCCAACCTTGATGTCCTTCTCCAGGGACTGATGCCTCCTGACAACATGTCCAAAGTAGGTAAGATGCAGTCTCGCCATTCTTGCCTCTAAGGAGCATTCTTTTGGCAGTCCACGGCATATTCAATATTCTTCGCCAACACCACAATTCAAAGGCATCAACTCTTCTTCTTCGGTCTTCCTTAATCACTGTCCAGCTTTCACATGCATGTGATGTGATTGAAAATACCATGGCTTGGGTCAGGTGCACCTTAGTCTTCAGTGTGACATCTTTGCTCTTCAACACTTTAAAGAGGTCCCTTGAGCAGATTTACCCAATGCAATGCGTCTTTTGACTTCTTGACTGCTGCTTCCATGGCTGTTGATTGTGGATACAAGTAAAATGAAATCCTTGACAACTTCAACCTTTTCTCCATTTATCATGATGTTGCTTATTGGTCCAGTTGTGAGGATTTTTGTTTTCTTTATGTTGAGGTGCAATCCATACTGAAGGCTGTGGTCTTTGATCTTCATTAGTAAGTGCTTCAAGTCCTCTCCACTTTCAGCAAGCAAAGTTGTGTCATCTGCATAACGCAGGTAGTTAATGAGTCTTCCTCCAGTCCTGGTGCCCCATTCTTCTTCATATAGTCCAGCTTCTGGGATTATTTGCTCAGCATACAGATTGAATAGGTATGGTGAAAGAATACAACCCTGACGCACACCTTTCCTGGCTTTAAACCAATCAGTATCCCCTTGTTCTGTCCGAACAACTGCCTCTTGATCTATGTAAAGTTTCCTCATGAGCACAATTAAGTGTTCTGGAATTCCCATTCTTCGCAATGTTAGCCATAGTTTGTTACGATCCACACAGTCGAATGCCTTTGCATAGTCAATAAAACACAAATAAACACCCTTTCAGCCAGGATCCATCTGACATCAGCAATGATATCCCTAATTCCACATCCTCTTCTGAAACTGGCTTGAATTTCTGTCAGTTCCCTGTTGATATATTGCTGCAGCCATTTTTGAATGATCTTCAGCAAAATTTTGCTTGTGTGTGATATTAATGATATTGTTCTATAATTTCTGCATTCGGTTGGATCACCTTTCTTGGGAATAGGCATAAATATGGATCTCTTCCAGTCAGTTGACCAGAAGGCTGTCTTCCATATTTCTTGGCATAGACAAGTGACACCTCCAGTGCTGCGTCCGTTTGTTCAAACATCTCAATTGATATTACATCAATTCCTGGAGCCTTGTTTTCCGCCAATGCCTTCAGAGCAGCTTGGACTTCTTATTCAGTACCGTTGGTTCCTGATCATATGCCACCTCTTGAAATGGTTGAACATTGACTAATTCTTTTTGGTATAATGACACTGTATATTCCTTCCATCTTCTTTTGATGTTTTCTGCGTTGCTTAATATTTTCCCCATGAATTCCTTCACTGCTGCAACTCGAGCCTTGAGTTTTTTCTTCAGTTCCTTCAGCTTGAGAAATGCCAAGCGTGTTCTTCCCTTTTGGTTTCCCATCTCCAGCTCTTTACACATGTCATTATAATACTTTGTCTTCTCGAGCCTCCCTTTGAAATCTTCTGTTTTGTTCTTTTACTTCATCAATTCTTCCTTTTGCTTTAGCTGCTCAACATTTGAGAGCAAGTTTCAGAGTATCCTCCAACATCCATCTTGGTCTTTTCTTTCATTCATGTCTTTTCAGTGATCTCTTGCTTTCTTCACGTATAATGTCCTTGATGTCATTCCACAACTTGTCTGGTCTTCGGTCCATAGTGTTCAATGCGTCAAATCTATTTTTCAGATGGCCTCTAAATTCAGGAGGGATATACTCAAGGTCACATTTTGGCTTTCATGGACTTACTCTGATTTTCTTCAGTTTCGGCTTGAACTTGCTTATGAGCAATTGATGGTCTGTTCCATGGTCAGCCCCTGACCTTGCTCTGACTGATGATATTGAGCTTTTCCATCATCTCTTTCCACAGATGTAGTCAATTTGATTTCTGTGTGTTCCATCTGGCGAGGTCCATGTGCATAGTCACCGTTTATGTTGGTGAAAGAAGGTATTTGCAATGAAGAAGTCATTGGTCTTGTAAAATTCGTCATTTGATCTCCAGCATTGTTTCTATCACCAAGACCATATTTTCCATCTACTGATCCTTTTTCTTTGTTTCCAACTTTTGCATTTCAATCACCAGTAATTATCAATTCATCTTGATTTCATGTTCGAGCAGTTTCAGACTGTAGGAGCTGATAAAAATTCTCTGTTTTCTCATCTTTGGCTTAGTGGTTGTTACATAAATTTGAATAATATTCTTATTAACTATTCTTCCTTGTACGCGTATGGGTATTATCCTATCACTGACAGCATTGCACTTCAGGATAGATCTTGAAACGTTCTTTTTGACGATGAATGCAACACCATTCCTCTTTGAGTTGTCATTCCCAGCATAGTAGACTATATGATTGTCCTATTCAAAATGGCCAATACCAGTCCATTTCAGGTCACCAATGCCTAGGATATCGATGTTTATGTGTTCCATTTCATTTTTGATGATTTCCAACTTTCCTAGATTCATACTTCATGTGTTCTAGGTTCTGATTATTAATGGATGATTGCAGCTGTTTCTTCTAATTTTGAGTCACGCCACATCAGCAAATGAAGGTCCCAAAACCTTTACTCCATCCACGTCATTAAGGTCGACTCTACTTTGGAGACGCAGCTCTTCCCCAGTCATCTTTTGAGTGCCTTCCAACTTGGGGGGCTCATCTTCCAGCAGTATATCAGACAGTGTTCCACTGCTATTCATAAGGTTTTCACTGGCTAATCCTTTTCAGAAGTAGACTGCCAGGTCCTCCTTCATAGTCTGTCTTAGTCTGGAAGGTCAGCTGAAACCTGCCCTCCATGGGTGACCCTGCTGGTATCTGAATACCGGTGGTATAGCTTCCAGCATCACAGCATCACGTATACCCTCACAGTACGACAAACTGACAGACAAGTGGGGGCATTCTTAGATAGAAATGGAAAATCAATAACAAGATAACAGGGATAATCAAACTTTCAAGGAAAGGAAAAGCTTACAGCATTAAAAAGGTGGTGGGTGGGGAGAAAAAAGAAACCAAGATGAGGAAATAAAAATAAAGATTCTTGTATGTATAAAATAATAAAGGAAACAGAAGGAAACTTTTAAGCCTCTAAACAGTATCTTCAGATACATCGAAGAAGCTATTTCACCCATCTAACATTGTCAGAATGCATTAAAGAGGAACAATTGGGAAAAAAGAAAAATCTCTAGGATATCAAAAAAAAAAAAAAAGACCTGTTGCCGTGAAGTTGATTCCAGCACATGGCAGTTCTAACTCATGGTGGTTCCATGAATCGATTGCAATTCAGAATAGAACTGCTCCCTAGGATCTTAAATGCCGTGATCTTTCAAAAGTAGATTGCCAGGCCTTTTTTCTGTTGGATGAGTTTGAACCACCAACCTTGAAGTTAACAGTCGATCATAAATTGTTTACAACAGTAAAACACTGACTTTTGTAGGCACTTGGTCTCCTAAAGAGTTGCCTTTTACAGACATTCGATTTGATGTAGAGAAAGAGTGGATTTAAATTACAGGAAACAAACTGTAGTCATTAAAATGACTTTCTTCAGTGAACAATAATTATATAGGGTGGCAGTGCTGTTGATTGATCGCTAAAATCCATGCTCCTTTCTTCCATAGTAATAGAGTTGTGGCTAAACATAGGACTGCATAAAGAAGCTACAAAATACATTGCCCGGTTGTACTTCCACCTACTCAGATCCATGAGTCTAAGTTCTCACTAATGGACTGGAAGTGCAAGTACTGCTTGTTACCTTCAGATCTGGGCCTTATTCGCTGGTGAGCACTGCTCTGTATTCCCTGTTGAAAGCCTATCATTGGTGGCTGAACGTCTTCTCCTGTCCTTGTTTTGTTTTTTTAGACTTTCCTTATGTTTTCTGGAATATACATGCCAGCCATCACCAGATTCCAGTGATAAAAAATGTTCTTCTCCAGTATAACCTTTCTTTGTTCATTTCAGTGGGGAAATATAAAAGGAAAGTATTGAAAAGCACGGACATAAATATTTTTCAACCATAGTAAACTTTTAGGAACATACCAAACAGAGATGTGCCCCCATACGGACTGTAAGTATTCTAAGAGCTTAATTAAAAAAAAAAAAAAAAAACCTGTTGCCATCGAGTCGATTCCAACTCATGGAGACCGTATGGGACACAATAGAATTGCCACATAGGGTTTCTAAGGAGTGTCTGGTGGATTTGAACTGCCAACCTTTTGGTTAGCAATAGTAGCTCTTAACCACTATGCCATCAGGGTTTCCACGAGTTTAATTACAAGACTTATTTATGCACGAGTATCATATGATACATTAAATTTACTTAAAATCTTATGTTGAAAATAATACAAACTATTGTATATGTGGCCTATTTCAGAGTTCCTGGATGTAGCCCTGGTGGTACAGTGGTTAAGAGTCTGGCTGCTAAACAAAAGGTCAGCAGTTTGAATCTACCAGCCACTCCTTGGAAACCCTATGGGAAGTTCTACTCTGTCCTATAATGTCTCTATGAGTCAGGATCGGCTCATCAGCAATGGGTGTGTTGTATGCGTTTGATGGCAAAAATGGTTTGTGCTTGACTAAAATACTAACCTAAAAGTTGGTGGTTTAAACCCAACCTGGGCAGCACAAAAGAAAACCCCAATGATCTGCTTCATTACAGATTCTAAAACTAACCAAACGCACTGCCATTTAGTCAATTTTGACTCATAGTGACTTTATAGGACAGAGTGGAACAGCCCCATAGGACTTCCGAGGAGTGGCTGGTGGACTCAAACTGCTGACTTTTGTTAGTGGCTGACCTCTTAACCACTGCACCACGAGGGTTCCCCTTACAGATTATAGCCAAGAAAACCCTATGGATCAGTTCAATCCTGTAAAACATGGAGTTGTTGTGAATCAGAATTGACTGGATGACAATGAGTTTGGTTTGCATTTGCTTGGGGTGGTACAAATAGTTAACAAGCTCAGCTGCTAACCTAAATGTTGGAGGTTCACAACAGACGCCTCCAAAGAAAGGCCTGGCAATCTACTTATGAAAAATCAGCCACTGAAAGCATTAAGGAGCGCAGCCCTACTGTGACATACATGGTTCGCCATGAGTCAGAATCTACTCGATTACTCAGCGGTAACTGGTGATGGTAACGGATATATGTATGCTTACGTATTTGCGTATATGTTTGTGGGGTGTGTGTGTGTGTGTACAGACACACAAACTCTGAAAGAAACTACATAAAATTAATATTATATAAAAATAATTATACTCACTAACATTGAGTAGGTTCCGCCTCATAGCGACCCTATAGAGCAGAGCAGAAGTGCCCCATAGAGTTTCCAAAGAGCCGGTGGTGGATTTGAACTGCTGACCTTTTGGTTAGCAGCAGTAGCTCTCAAGCACTACGCAACCAGGGTTTCCAAAAATAATTATAGGCAATGTTTATACTTAGCTTTATTTTCCAAAATGTTTTCAATTCTTATTTATGAAAACTTGAAAAAAAGAAAAAAATGTAACTTAGATGTTATTAGCCTGTCTCTGTGGTTATTAAGAAAATTATTTGTGAAGCATCAATAACCATACATTTGCTTCTCTTTCAAAGAACTTTGTTTTAGCAAAGATAAAAACCAATTAAATTAAATCAATTTAGACTAACAGGTTGACTAACCTTTTGAAAATTAAAACTCTTCTTAAATGAAGGTATATCACAGGTAACGCAAAACAAAGCAAAACAAAGGAACCTGAAGGGAGGGGCGAATAGTTTTCAAGGTCACAGTTAAAACAATGTCAATATTATTGAACTTAAACTCAGAAATTACTTGAATTATGCTTGATTTTTATTTGTTCAGTAATCTTCAGAGTCTTACAAACAGACACTATCAATTTGTTTTTCTTGATACACAGTTCATATACAGGAAGCGTGGTCTTGTCTGTTTTAGGCAAATTTAACCAACCAAGCAAAGGCACTAAACCCTGAAGAGCAAATTATAATGAATGACCTACTAATCAGGAATAATGATTGAGTCACACACCTTGCCTTATGAGAGGAGTCAATTAAAACATCTAAATATAGCAACCAGCACATAAAATCCAGATGCAAGTAGCCCATGTAATGAAGGACACAATGGCTGAAAAAGAGATGAAAATGCTCAGGTAGCTAACATGGAACAAATTTGAAAAGACATTTTATTCAACAAGTATCTCCCCCACCCCATACATACTGTTCTATCTGCTTTGAAAAGGGAAACTTATTTGTTTCTCCTAACAACTCCATGTGATAACATGCAAAGTTTCTAGCAAAGTTCCTGACATATACAGGCAGTCAAGGAATGTGCTCATTAGTGCTATGTGCCCTGTCACTTCTCAAAGTCTTTATCAGCTCCATTCAGTCCCAGCTGTCTCTCCTGACCTCAGATGACCTGGCTTGTCTTCACTGCCCCATCCTGGATCCACATAAAAAGCTAGCTTGCAACATTAGCAGCTTTTATTCTCACAACACTTGGTCTGAAACTGTCATTCACAATTGTCTATGTCTGATGTTTCACAACAAAATGGGTGGAATATGCCTTGGATTTGGTGATAGCGTTATTTGTCTCCCTCTGACCCAAACTCTCCACAGGTTGTCAGTATGTTTAGCTAGCCCTGCTGACCAGATGCCCAAGACCATGTTTCTACTCTTGTCTCTTCCCTGGCGTGGTTAGAGAGGAGACCTCCACACCACACTCCTATCAGATTCTATTTCCATGGGGAGCCCTGGCGGCTCAGGGGTTAAGTGTTTGGCTGCTAACCAAATGGTGGGCGGTTCAAACCCATCAGTCACTCCACAAGAGAAAGATGTTTACAGCCTTGGAAGCCCTATGGGGCAGTTCTACCCTGTCCCTATAGGGTCCTTACGGGTCAGAACTAACTAGACGATAATGGTTTGGGCATCTGCTTTATAAGTGGATCCATCCTGACAGTACGCACAAAACATTGAAAAGCCCATTCTAAGGTATGTGCTTACTCAAATTCCCTTCAGTTACCACCTATTTTTTTTTTATTCTTTCCGGATTTTCTGACCCCCTGACCTTACATGTCAGCTCCGGATATATAGCTCAGGCCTTCAATTAATTGACAATTCATTTAGACTTGAGTCTGCTTCTCACCCCTAACCTTGTCTGTCTGTCTGTCTCTCTCTAGGACATATCTTGTTCTAACAGGCTGCTCCATGCATTCTCAGCTGCAAGTAAAAGATGCTTCATCAGTTAGACCAGCCCTCTTAGCTTCCCTTTCAGGGAAGAGAATAAGATGATCTCCTAATCTCAGGTTTTCCTTCTTTATTAATAAATTGGTCATTATCCAATACCAGAAATGATTACTGCCAGCTTCTTGACACAGAAATACATACAGTTCTCTTCCAGAAATCTTCTCTGAGATACAGGCAATGGCCCAGAATATAGTTAATTTTGATACGACCATGTGGTCTTTTTTTGTGACTCCCCAACCTCCCTATGAATACTGGTTTATTCTCACTTGGCCTCTCATTTCTTTTTTGGAAATTGCTGTAAAGTCAGCTTCATGGCTTTTAGTTTAAGCTTCAAGTCACACGATTGATCTGTTTTTTACACTGCCACCAAGTAGTTGTAGTAATCCAAATTCCAAAATTTTTGGCTCTCCTGAGATCTTTGTCTTCAATGGTCTTATCCCATCCCTCTTCAATATCCTGCACAATCTCACAGAACAGCTGCATGTGTTTCTTAGGATGTAGCAACAAAGCGCCACACACTATGGGGCTTAAAACAACAGACTTGTTTCTCTCATAGTTCTGGAAGCTAGATGTCCAAAATCAAGGTGTCTGCAGGGCCATCCTCTCTTCAGACTCTAGTGGAAGATCGTTTCTTGTCTTTTCCAGTTTCTGGTAGCCCCAGACATTTCTTGGCTTGTGGCAGCATCACTCCAATCTCTGTCTTCTTTGTCACATGGCTGTCTTCCTTCTGTCTCTCTCTCTCTCTCTGTTTTCCTCTTTTATAGTACATCATTCAGATTGCATTAGGCTCTAGCCTACTTCAATATAATATCATGTTAACTGATAACATCTTCAAAGACACTATTTCCAAACAAGGTCACATTCACAGGTACTAGGAGCTAGGACTTCAGCGTATCTTTTTGGGAGCATATTTCAATTCAGAATAGCAGGCCCTCCCCTTTTTTGGCTATTCCATGTAAAAAGTGGAGTCTCTGGATGTTGCAAATGTTTAATGCGCTCGGCTGCTAACAAAATGTTTGGTGCTTTGAGTACACACAGAGGCACCCAGAAAGAAAGGCCATTGAAAGCACTGAATCAGCCATTGAAAATCTTATGGAGTACAGTTCTACCCTGACACACAAGAGGTCTCCATGAGTCGGAATTAACTCAACAGCAATTGGTTTTTATATATATAAGGTAAGCTCTTCTTTGCTTTGAACCAAAATTTGTCTCACTTTTACTTAGACATGAGAGAGAAAGTAACAGTGTTTAGAGGCAGAAAGGACATGGCTGCAAATTATTTAACACTCCTTCCCTCAAGAGGTGAGATAGTCCCTTCCCTTGAATCAGAGCGGGCTCACCGACAGCTTCAAACAATAGAGTATGCAGAAGTGACATCATGTGTCTTCCAAGGTTGGTCATAAAAGGCCATGATGCTTCTGCCTTCTTTGCTGGAGCACTCACTCTATTATTATTATTTATTGTGCTTTAAGTAAGAGTTTATAAATCAAGTCAGTCTCTCATACAAAACTTTATACACACCTTGCTATGTACTCCTAGCTGCTCTCCCCTTAATGAGACAGCATACTCCTCCTTTCCACCCTGTATTCCTCATGTGCATTTAACCAGCTCCTGTCCCCTTCTGACTTCTCATCTCACCTCCAGACAGCAGCTGCCCATACAGTCTCATGTCTCTACTCGAGCCAATAAGCTCACTGCTCATCACTATCATTTTCTGCCTTATTGTCCAGTCCAATCCTTGTCTGAAGAGTTGGCTTTGGGAATGGGTCCAGTTTTGGGCTAACAGAGGGTCCAGGGACCATGACCTCCGGGGTCCCTCTAGTCTCATTCAGACCATTAAGTCTGGTCTTTTTATGAGAATTTGAGGTCTGCATCCCACTGTTCTCCTGCTCTATTAGAGCTTCTCTGTTATGTTCCCTGTCAAGGAAGTTATCAGTGGTAGCTGGGTACCATCTAGTTCTTCCAGTCTCAGGCTGATGTACGTTTATGTGGCCTTTTCTCTCTCTTGGGCTTATATTTCCCTGTATCTTTGGTGTTCTTCATTCTCCTTTGCTCCAGGTGGGTTGAGAGCAATTAATTGAACACTCACTCTTGAAGCTCAGAGTTGTTGTGTTAGAAGTTTGGCTACCCTGAGGCCACCATCCTGAAGTGGGCGCATGTAAGTGCTGTGGTCAACAGTACAGCTGAGCCAGTCCTGCCATCTCAGCTCAGGATCAGACCTTTAGCAAAGAAGCTTTCTCTGAAGTGGCTCCTCCAGTGCTAGCTGTTCTATGTCCACCCAGTTTGAGTCACCCTGAGTCATACAATGGAGCCCTGGTGGCTCAGTGGTTGACAGCGTGGCTGCTAACCAAAAGGTCAGCAATTCAAATCCACCATCTGCTCCTTGGAAGCCCTGTGGGGTAGTTCTACTCTGTCCTGTTGCATTATTATGAGTCAGGATCGACAAGACAGCAATTTTTTTTTTTTTTGAGCCATTCATGTCATCACAGATGAAATTGTAGAGAAAGGAAAAGCCATGCCTGCTATGCTTTTTGTGAATTCCTGACCCATAGAATGCATCAGCAAAATAAAATATTGTTTTGTACCACTAAGTTTGGAGGTGACTTCTTATGCTGCAATAGAAAATGTTCCCCCATCTAATTTAGCAAAAGGTGAAATAGACATTTTCCCAAAGCCTCCACGATTCATTTTCTATCCCTCATATGTCTGTAGAGGTGTAACTAAAGCATGGTAGGTAGGGTGCATGCCCTGGGAACCACTTGAAGGTGGGTACTAATGAGCAGTCTCTAATGGCCATTGCCATTTCCATTGCCAGCTGTGAGAGATCATTCAGCAATTTAAAACTAATTGCCATAGGCACTATTTCTGTAGATAGGCCCCTGTATGTTTGGTTATGAAACCCTTCTTTGTGCTAATCCTCTCTTTCTATCTGCATTATTCTAGATGATGTCTGATGAATGACAAGTACAATGTCACCTACTTAGTCCTGTACCCTGCACCTCTACTGATGCAGTCTAGGACTCATTTTCTTTTTGTTGTTGTTGTGTTGTATGCCGTTGAGTTGATTCCGATTCTCTACAGGACAGAGTAGAACTACCCCATAGGATTTCTCAGGCCGTTCTCTCCTGAGGAGCCACTGGATGGGATTGAACCTCTGACCTTTCAATTAGCAGCTGAGGGCTTCGGTTAACAGCCATTACCAAGGCTCCTTAATAATAATAAAATAATTTTTCCTTTTTAGACAGTCATACTGCTGTTCAGCTGGGAAATCAACTCACAGTCCCTAGACCTCTTACAACCCCTGGCAACACCACTTTTTACCCTGGTAATATTTTATTAGTTTCAATTCACTCTTTCATCCTGTTGAAATAATTTTGAATTCTGCATCTTTTATAAAATGCATTTGACATTTCACAAGCTTAGTGCTACCTGCACACGAAAAAATAATTTCCCAGTGTTTTCCATCTTTTCATTTTAGTGGCTTCCTGTTTAGTCTTCATAGTCAGTCATGAATTCTACCTCTTATTTATATAGGAAAAAAAAAAAAAGCCTTTGAACACAAACCTAAGTAACAACTGAATCGGCGTGAAAGCAGATAATTGGAAATATGTGACTGAAACTTCCTCTTAGATTATTCCATTTCTTCCTCGCAACATGATGAGAAGGTACTGTTGCAGATAAAGAAACTGAGGCTCGGGGAGATTAAGTCAATGCTGGGAGGTTGGGCTTTAAACACAGATGTGTCTCGCTTCCGTAGCTCTGCCATTTTCTTTGTACCACAGCCCTAGAAACCAGAAACTTAGGGGAGAGCTGTGTTGACTCCCCCAGCTCTGAAAACACCAAGTCATCAAGCTCACCAAAGGTGACTGACTGACACACTCTCTGCAATTCGGCTCTACAATTTTCTTTGGAAAACTGCTAAGAGGGCTGTGAACAAGAGTTATTTTCAGCCATGGCAACAAAGCTAAATGCATTGTACATAAATAACCCAGAAGGACTTGCTCCAGGAAAATATATTTGGCAAGGAAAAGAACTCATCCTAAAGAATAAAATACTACTTAGTTAATTATGAAAGCCAGGCTTTGAAAAGAGGTAAGGCTATGAAGTTCATGCAAAAACTCCTTGAGTCCTGTTGGTGATGTGCTGCAGTGTGTGGTGAGGCAGAAATGCTACCCAGGCCGGGAATGCTTATCTGCTCCTGGAAGGAACACGTGAAACCATTAAGTGTTGAAAGTCAGTATCCCTATTTTCCAAATATGCTTCTTCCTTTGCATCCCTGATGTTGACTAATTGTACCCCCTACTCTCACAGTCACTTAGAAAGAAACTCAGGCATAAGCTTCACTTTTTCCCTCTTCCCACTTTAATACCTAGTCACTTTGCAATTTTTATTCTATTTTCTAAAAAAACTCAAAACCACTGCCTATTTCTACTTTCACTGCCATGGCCTTATCCCAGACCAGCAGAGTCTCCCCCTTCCTCAACAGTAATAACTCCAAACGTTCTTCTTGTTTCCAAATTCACTCCACTTCAATCCAGGTTTCAAGCTGCCATCACAATTTTCTGAAACAAAAACTCAGTCACTCATTCAACTGACATTTATGGAGACTTCACAAAGTGGTACACGCCATACCACGCCCTGTGCTGGTACAAATGTGAACAAGACTCAGTCCACATTCTCAGAAAGCTAACAGTCTAGTGGCTGTGTTGTTGTTGTTATTAAAAAAATAAATAAGTAACCTGTTGCCATCGAGTCAATTCCAACTCATAGTGACCGTATAGGACAGAGTAGAACTGTCTCATAGGGTTTCCAAGGACCGGCTGGTGGATTCAAACTGCCAAACTTTTGATTAGCAGATGAACTCTTAACCACTGTGCCACCTGCCATCAAATCTATTCTGACTCATAGTGACCCCATGTGTGAAGAGTAGAATTGCCCCATAGTGTTTCAGTTACCGTGATCTTTCGGATGCAGGTGGCCAGGCCTTACTTTCGAGGCAACTCTGGGTGGGTTTGAACCAGCAGCCTTTTGGTTAATAGTCCAGCACTTAACCAGGTGCACCACTCAGGGAGTCCTAGAGGCTATATAGAGAAGTCAGTTTCTACAATACAATGTAGATATGAATTTAAATGGAGACAAGGACAGGATGATATGGAAGGACATAGAGTGGAATAGGAGGTGTTCTTAGGAGATTTGCCCTCTGTTTAACTTATGAGTGACTCACTCACCCCAGCTTTAACCTACAGGAGGGAGTCCAGACTCTTTATTTGTATTCGCATTTTCATGAACAAGGTATAGACTGTCAAAACTATATTTGAGATCTATTTCAAGCCAATAAAAAACAGTGCTGAGTTTTCTCTGTATATCCTTCCAGTAGCAGTGATTTTAAACTAAAGGCATCGATTCTACTAAAAACAACATGCAGCTATTCCATTTAATTTTATAACTTCTGAATTTTGATTGCTAGAGGTGAAGTCTTAGGTTGGTCTCACAATTTTTGAAAATGGCAACTTAAAGTTCCCATGTTGCTTGACTCACTTTCCCAAGGCGAATGATCTGAGTGTGGTACAATTTATTGTGCATAGCATTTACAGACAAGACCTTTAATGTTCCCAAGACAGGGAAATGCTTCCATTTTTAAGGTTCTATGGCATTTCTCTTCATTCTGAATTTTCCCTTAGGTCTTCATTAATCCATTTCCACACTGGAATTGTCTTTCTGCTCCTATCTGACAATTTTGTCATCAAGTAAATCTCCTAATTTTTTTTTTTTTAAAGGGTGTCACACAAGAGGCCCTTGGAAGGACAGATTGTTTCTAACCCATCTCCAACTCAGCTAAAGATCCTAGCAGCACAGCAGAAAGGGCATGGATTGTGGAGGCAGATTTCTTGCCTTTACTTGCTAGCCATGTTGTCAAAATGTTCCCCAATTGTCCTGTCTATGCTTCTGTTTCCTCATCTGGAAAATTAGAGTAAAAATGCAGGAAGGCTTTGATAATCATGGATAGTCTTTCTTTTTTCTTTCTTTTTACTGTCATAAAACTATATACAACACATTTGCCAATTCAGTGTTTTTCATATGTACAGTTGTTGTTGTTAGGTTGTTAGGTGCCGTTGAGTCGATTCCGACTCATAGTGACCCCACGCACAACAGAACGAAACACTGCCTGGTCCTGTGCCATCCTTACAATCGTTGTTATGCTTGAGCTCATCGTTGCAGCCACTGTGTCAACCCACCTTGTTGAGGGTCTTCCTCTTTTCCTCTGACCCCGTACTTTTCCAAGCATGATGTCCTTCTCCAGGGACTGATCCCTCCTGACAACATGTCCAAAGTATGTAAGACGCAGTCTCACCATCCTTGCCTCTAAGGAACATTCTGGCTGTATTTCTTCTAAGACAGATTTGTTTGTTCTTTTGGCAGTGCATGGTATATTCGATATTCTTTGCCAATGCCACAATTCAAAGGCATCAATTCTTCTTCTGTCTCCTTATCCATTGTCCAGCTTTCACCTTCATATGATGCGATTGAAAATACCATGGCTTGGGTCAGGCACATCTTAGTCGTCAAGGTGACATCTTTGCTCTTCAACACTTTAAAGACGTCCTTTGCAGCAGATTTACCCAGCTGCAATGAATCTTTTGATTTCTTGACTGCTGCTTCCATGGGCATTGAGTGTTGATCCAAGTAAAATGAAATCCTTGGCAACTTCAATCTTTTCTCCATTTATCATGATGTTGCTCTTTGGTCCAGTTGTGAGGATTTTTGTTTTCTTTACGTTGAGGTGCAATCCATACTGAAGGTTGTGGTCTTTGATCTTCATTAGTAAGCGCTTCAAGTCCTCTTCACTTTCAGCAAGCAAGGTTGTGTCCTCTGCATAACACAGGTTGTTAATGAGTTTTCCTCCAACCCTGATGCCCTGTTCTCCTTCATATAGTCCAGCTTCTCGTATTATTTGCTCAGCATACAGATTGAATAGGTATGGTGAAAGAATACAACCCTGACGCACACCTTTCCTGACTTTAAACCAATCAGTTAAGTGACACCAATTGCATTAATTCATGTTTTACAGCCATCACGAAAATCCATTGCCAAACTTTTCATCTCTGTGGGTAGTCTTTCTTTAATTCTAAAATTTTCTTACACCACTATGGTATATACTGTCCAACACAAAATGGCATCAAACTTCAAAAAGCATATATAAGTACCACTTTCTAATTTTAATATTTCTGTACATAAATGACCAATGGCCTATTAGATATTTTTCAAAGCCAAATTTTAAACAGAAATAATGTTTCTGTTGTGTTTCCTTTTGTCTTAGGCTGGGTTCTCCATTTCCTTGATATAAACAGAGATTTATATCAAGGAAATGGCTCACACAGCCCGTGGAGGCTGTGCATCCCAAGTCTGTAAAACAGGAAAGGGAATTCTCCTGATCCATGCAGCTGTAGGGGCTGGCAAATCCAAGATTGGAAGGTCAGAGAGCAGTGCCACTGCAGGCAGTGAAGGTCAGTGAGTTTCAGGATTGGCAGGCAAGACCGCTGGCAAGCCACCAATCTAAATCCCAAGAACCAGAGGCCAGATGAACAGGAGCAAGCTTCAAGATCTGCAACAAGTCAAAGCCCTGGCAAGCTGAGCAGAAGGGAAGCAGGCGGAAGAGGGTGGAGAGATGAAGGCTGAGGGGACAGTGAGCTGCCCGAGGTCCTACCTCTGCCAGTACCACTTAGCAGATTCCATCATGGGGGAGATCACATATCAAATTTCAACAAGGAAGTAATCAGAACATTATACAACTGCCAAAACACTGAGAATCATGGCCCAGACAACTTGACACACAGTCTTAGCCATCACACCTTTGATTTTAGTTGTTATCACTTCCTGTGAGCTCTTATGAAAAGGAGAGGTAAGCAGTGAAACAGGGTGGGATGCTGATGCTAGGCCGTTAACCAGCCAAGCTCTCTTACTGAAGAAACCATTATATTAAGAATACTGACCCCAAAGAACACTCGAATCAGAATACGCCACAGTAAAATTAAGCATTATTATAACTTGTGGGTATTTCCCACAGATGGTTAAATTCTC
Source organism: Loxodonta africana (assembly GCF_030014295.1). Lineage (NCBI taxonomy): Eukaryota > Metazoa > Chordata > Mammalia > Proboscidea > Elephantidae > Loxodonta > Loxodonta africana. The sequence continues at coordinate 31,672,147 of NC_087356.1, forward strand.
TAGTGGTTAATCAGTTAATGATAAGGGAATGAATTGCTATCTCATATGATTGTTGTGAAAATTAAAGGAGACACCATATTGGAACCATCTAACATAGTATCTTGCCCACGATAGACACTCAGTGAATGATGTTCTTGGCCCTTTGTTGGCCAGAAGAATCTCATTTGTCTCTTTAACACCAATGTTGTCCCAGGCTAATAGGGATTGTTTTAGACACCGTTAGAATCTATTTGTATTTCAAGAAGATATTCACATATAATAGCCACAGAACTAGTTTCAGGTTTATGAAAACAAGCTTCTCAAATCTCCCTCAGACTTTTTTTTTTTTTCTTTCCATTTTTGTTGTGATTGTTTTGCCTCAGGCTGGCCCTGGGTGGAGGCCCATCATAGATTTAAATCTCAAATGGGCATTATGTGCATAACTTCAGCATTTTGCCAGTATGTTTGGCTGTTGTGTCACAAATATATATATATATATAGTTTGCCACAGTGTTCTATTAATGGAATTGTACAGATAGCATAGTCTTGGCTTAAACAAAATAGTTCCACAGATCTTGATTGAATAAATATAAGAATGAATAAATGAAATAATGCATGTTGAAACCTTCATATATGCTTAAATAAATGGGAATACAGAAAGGAGAATAATACTGCATATAGTGATACAATTCTGAAGATTAAACTTTTAATAGGACACTGAGAGTAAGACACGGAGGTACATAGTTTGCTGATCTCACCTGTCATGTTCAATATGTCTCAGGTTGCTATACTCTCTGGTGGCCCTAGGCCACACCTGGATGTACATTGGGAAATAGATGCACCTTGTATTCTCTACTATAAGAGGCCCTTAGACCTAACTCATACTCCTGTATATTCTTCCTCTGGTTTTCCTTTTGAAATGGATTTGAAACCCAATCATTAGATCAGAGACTGATCTCTTAGTCTAGTTGTTCCCAGCCTTTTTTTCTTGCTTTATAGAATTTCTCTTCTCCCTCAGCTGTCTCTAGTCAATGACCAAAGAATCCCTTAACATCTTCACGCCTGTTCATTTTGATACCCTACTCTCATATCACACCTGATCCTTTCTCTTGCCACAAACCATGAGTCTGGAACAAATGTAGGTTTATCATTCTTCCTTGTGTCTGGTCTTAACATCATTGTTATAATTGTTTTTTCTTGGGTTCCACTGCTGTCTCATATCTGCTCCTGTCTCACTAGTGGGAACTGCCAGTGTGATGCAAAGCAACAGCTGCCCCATTTCTGGCAGTTGTGGATTATTCCCATATCTAGAGGTTTTGTAAAAATAAGGCTAACACAGAATGGTGAAGCATTCCAAGGATATTGGCAAATTGTGCATGTGGCAATCTAGCTGATAAATTATGTTCAGTTATGCTTGTTTTAAATACAACTATGAATGCTCATGTTATCCATGAGCTCATGTTGGCCATTTACTTGTCAATTATATACCATCACTGCAGGGAAATGTTATGTTGTTGTCCTTTATTATTATTTAAATGTTTATTGGCTTGTGCTTATTTCCCTCAATTAATATGTCCAAATTCAACATTCAAACATTCACTGAGTATTTACAATATGAAAAGAAAGCACTGTACTCTGTACTATTCTTTTAGCACATGGTCCAAAGGAGGAAGACCCTCAATGAGATGAGTTGACACAGTGGCTGCAACAATTGACTCGTACATAGCAAAGATTGTGAAGATGCAGGATCAGGCAACATTTCATTCTGTCATGCATAGGGTTGCTATGAATCAGGGACTACTCAAAGGCACCTAGTAACAACAACATAGAGCTGGCTTCAGGTTTATAAAAACAAACTTGCTCAAATCTCCCTTTAGAGTCTATTTGTATTCTAATTTCTATTATTAAATTTATCATCATCTGTATTGCTAACTGAATGGTTGGTGGTCCAAACCCACTAGCTGCTCCTAGGGAGAAAGATACTGGCAGTCTGCTTCCCTAAAGATTATAGCCTTGGAAACCCTACAGGGCAGTTTTACTCTGACCCCTAGGATCTCTGAGTCAGAATGGACTCAGTGGCACCAGGTTTGGTTTTTGACAGTTTTGCTTGACTTCCTTAACTAACTACTTAAATAAAAGGGCAGTGATCTTGATTATGTTGTTTACTTAAGCATCCTCAGGTGCTAGAACAGTGTTAGGAATGTGGTAGGCATTCAGAAAATTGTTCCACAAATGAATATGATATAGAGACAAGGGTACTGAGTTCAGAGAGTGGGCAAACTACCAGGTATAAATTAATTAATTCCCATGTCTGAAAGTTCTGAAACCTCAGAACCACTTAGGGCTTGCAAAGGAGGTTTTCCAGATAGGCCTCCAGGCATCACCATCATGTTGAGGGCAGCTTGCTGGTGCAGGAGAGATACTGGAGGTTTTACAGATTTCAGAGAGCAGAAAATCATGAAAACTGAGTCTATTATCACGGAGATGGGCAAGTAGAATAAGGTCCCAGTTAAAAAAGACTTAGTCTAGTGAAGAAGAGACAGTTTTTTTTTTTAAATAGACTTCCAAATAACATATGAAGATACCACCACCAGGAGTTGAAGCTTAACTCTCTCCCCCTCTACTTTGTGTCAATTCCATTTAGTGACTTACTGCCAAAGAACAGAGTACATAATGAGAACAAATAATAATTTACCATGTAGAAAACTGGATACCATTACTTTAAACAAGTAACAAGGTTGAAATGACCAGTGATAAGTCATGTTATTATGCACCATCTGATACGATGTCATGAGAAGACCACTTCTTATCTGTATTCATCTCAAAAGCTTACAACCCCAGTCTCATCATGAAAAAAAAAAAAAAATCAGAAAAACCCAAATTGAGGGATATTCTGAAGAATACTTGGCCAATACTCCTCAAAATTGTCCAGGTAATCGAAAACAAGGAAGTCTGAGAAGTTGTCACGGTTTTTTTATTTCATGACTTGTGTGCTGTCGAGTTCATTCCAACTCATAGCGACCCTATAGGACAGAGTAGAACTGCTCCATATGGTTTCCTAGGCTGTAATTTTTATGGGAGCAGATCGATCGCTGGGTCTTTTCTCTCTCAGACACAGTGGGTGAGTTTGAATTGATGACCTTTTGGTTAGCAGCTGAGCGCTTAACTACTGCACCACCAGGGCTCCCTATTTCATAACTAGAGAGTACTAATTTAATTTTTTTCAACATTGAATATTCACAATAGGCCAAACAAACAGAAAAAAAAAAAAAGTTGCCATCAGGTCGATTCCAACTCAAAGTGACCCTATAGAACAGAGTCAAACTGCCCCGTAGGGTTTCCAAGAAGCACCTGGTGAATCTGAACTGCTGCCTTTTTAGTTAAGGGTTGGGTGGGACGTAGCTGTTAACCACTACACTACCAGGGTTTCCATAGGTCAAAGAGGAGCTTCTAATACATGGATTGTTTCTCTGAAAGTCTGATGGAGATACTGATGATATTGTTCCAATGGGCATATTTTCTTCTGGGGAGACATAAAAGTTGCCAACTAACTGTCACATTTGGTACAATTATATAAACTTGGGAGGATTTCTCTTTACTTCTGTTCCATCATGATATACACCAATAAAAACTGTTTCTAGGAGTAGTATAGAGAGTAAGAGCTATTCCGGGGATCAAAATAAATTTTTATTTTTGCTTGAGATTGTTTCAAAATGTTTCATATAACATTTTCCCTCAAACTCATACACTTCCCCATCCCTCATGCTCAAAAGCAGTTAAGGCAGACTTGAGAATAAAAAGCTATTTTCTGTCTACTCTAAGTAAATAAGCCTGCTGAGGGGGTAAAAATAAAACAGCTGCATGGTGAGCTGTTAAGCAGAGTTTCTTCCACCTTGTTAAGACTGGTGGAATGTTACTGTGGCTATGGCTTCATTAGACAGCAAACTCATCTTGTTGGCTGTATATTACCTTTTGATTTCTCCTGTGGATTTTTTTAAACTTTATTTTCTTCCAGATGACATCTGACATTGAGGCTAAGAAAGAACCAAAAAAAAGATGAGATTTTGACATGCAATTAACTTATACTCCTAAAAGTCAAAAACCCAGAGAGAAATATTCTTCCATATTGCAACAAAAGCCATGCTAGTAAAATCTGACTTAAAAATTAGCCTCTACAGAATTCTCTTGCCACTTAGAGAAAATAGTCTCTGCAAGTCCTTATAAGTAGGGAAGTCTTCAAATATTTCTTGTTTTTATCCCCCAAATGATTAAGACAATATTAGTTCTCATCAAATATTTTTTAATTAATAGTCTTTCAATTATTTGATTACTTGGGAGAGGTTATCTGAATTAAGTACTACCTAAAAAAAAAAAAAAGTATGTAAAAAAGTAATGAAAAATTCAGTGTTGTAAAAAAGAAACGAAAAATTCTTAAAACACTTAAATGATGGGAAATTATTCCATGAGAAAATAAATTATTCCATAGCTTACCAAAATTATCAACCATAAAATCACTTTAATTAAATGATACTGTTGACTATCTTGATTTCTACCAAATTGCTTTTAGCTAAATGATATAACATCAAACAATAAGCAGTGGATAATTAAAAAAAAAAAACAAAGAACGAACAATATAAGGACTTCATTTTATGAAAATTTATAAAATTTGATTTTTAATAGAAGCCATATCTCACAAGTTGGATATTTAAAAACACACCAAAGTGATCAATTTGAAATCAAAATACTTTATCCCAAATGTCAGAGTAAAAATAAAGTTTATTAAAGAAAAGACTTTGGAAATAGATCTATGCAATTATTATGTCCTGGTTTATTGTAACAGCCTTCACGCTGGTCCTCCTGGTGCTACCTTGATCCCCTATTATCCACCCTCTAATCTATTCTCAGTCCAGTATCCAGAATGGTCCTTTTAAAACTTAAGTTCATGTCACACTCTGTTCAAATTCTCCAATGGGTTTCCACCTCTCTCAGTGCAAAAGATGAAGTCCCCTGGCCCCTTGATACCTCTGAGGCCTCCTCTCCTTTTACTCTCCCTGTCTCTCATGCCATTCCAACTGGTCGGATCTCCGTGTGCTTCCTCGGATTCTTCAAGAAAACTTGTAACTCAGGGACTTTGCCTTTACTGTTCCTCTTCTTGGAGCATATTGCCCCTAGATACAAATGATTTGCTGCTTTACCTCACTTAAGACTCTGCTCAAATGTCACCTCACTGAAGACTTCTTTGACCACATGCTTAAAACCACCCCCTTTGAAACTCACTGACTTTCTTCTGCTTTATTTGTATGGCCAGTCAAGAGGATATAAGGCAGGACATAAAAGATGGTTAGCAAAATCTTCTATCCCCATCAGCTACTCCTCTCTTTCTTACTAATGTGTAACAGCAGTGACCCCTCTTATCCTTCAGATATTTCAAGCTTATCTGTGTCTCAGGGTTTCTGTGCTTGCAGGTTTATTCTTCTTCATTGGTCAGGAATCTGCTCAAAAGTGCCTCCTCAGAGATGTCTTTTCACCTAAATAAACCAAAAAAAAAAAAAAAAAAAAACCCTAACCCATTGCCATCGAGTCAATTCCAACTCATAGCGACGCTATAGGACAGAGAAGAACTGCCCCTGGTGGATTCATATTGCAGACCTTTTGGTTAATAGCTGTAGCACTTAACCACTACGCCACCAGAGTTTCATCTAAATAAGAATGCCTTACCACTATCTTCACCATCATTCTTGGTCACCTTATGGATTGAATTGTGTCCCCTCAAAATATCTATCAACTTGGCTAGGCCATGATTCCCAGTTTTGTAAGATTGTCTACCATTTTGCCATCTGATGTGATTTCCCTATGTGTTGTAAACCCTATCACTATGATGTGATGAGGTGGATTAGTGGTAGTTATATTGATGGGATCTACAAGATTAGATAGTGTCTTAAGCCAATCTCTTTTGAGATATAAAATAGAAAAGCCTTCAGAGAGACTTAGGGACCTCATACCACCAGGAAGTAAGAGTCAGGAGAATAGCACATCCTTTGGACCCAGGGTTCCTGTGCTAAGAAGCTCCTAGTCTGGGGGAAGGTTGATGATAAGGACTTTCCTCCAGAGCTGACAGAGAGAAGGCTTTGCCTAGAACCAATGCCCTGAATTTGGCCTTTTTGCCTAGTAGACTTTGAGAGAATAAATTTTTCTTTCTTAAAGCCATCCAGTTGTGGTATTTCTGTTATAGCAGCTCTAGATGACTAAGGCAGTCGCTTTGCTCAGATGTATTATCTTCACAGTCCTCAACACCATTTGATCAGTATTATGGAATTTTTTCACTCATTTATGATCTGCCTCCCCATGAGAAAGTAAGCTCTGTGAAAATAGGACACTTATTTTCTCATAATTGTCACAGGATAATACCTGACTGTGACTGAATGAACATTTACAGAAGGAAAGAGAAGATATCTTGAGAATAATTATTAGAATATGATTTCCCTGGAATTAAAAAAGACTTACATCATCAGTTTCTTATAATATAAATCTGACTGTAGTAGCTTAATGCAGTAAGAGGTTTATTTATTTATTTATTTATGGTGACATGAATTTCAGAAGTAGGCAACCACAGTTTGCTGTAGCTGCTAAAGTAAAGCATTAGGGCTCTGTCCATTTCCTGCTCTGTCATCTTTAGCATGAGGCTTTTGTGTTCACGGTCCCTAGATGGCTGCTGTACCCCCAGGCATCAAGTCTGTATTCCAGGTAGAAAGAATGAGAAAACCCAAGGTGAAGAAGGTTAAGAGCACACACAAGATGCTTCTTCTCTGTTTATAAGGAAGATGTTAGCATTCCTGAAGGTTCTACTCTGAATACTTCTATTGAGAAGATTTGGAAACTGAATTTTTGAGTTTAAACCCTGCCTCAAATAAAATTTGGGTTGTATTCATAATAAAGACTGAGAGGTAAGATACTGGGTAGAAAAAAGCAATGTTGTCCATAAGAGTCTAGGCTTTATTTTAAAATAACCTCAAAAATCAGCAAATATAGAATAAGTTAATGAGGCATAGATAAGCATATTCTGAAAGCCTAAGGTTAAAGTGATGTGGCTTCTGAGCTAACTTCTAGTAATTATTTATTCTGGTACCTTCAGCAAGTCACCTAACATTTCTGAATCACGATGGTTTCATCTGTCAAATGGTGACAATAAGTATTTTTATGCCTTTCAAGAAAAACAAACCCACTGATGTTGAGTCAAATCTGACTCATAGCAACCCTATATGACACTATAGGACAGAGTAGAACTGCCCTGTAAGGTTTCCAAGGCTGTAAATCTTTACGAAAGCAGACTGCCACATCTTTCTGATGGTGGGTTTGAACCGCTGACTTTTCAGTTAGCAGCTGAATGCTTAACCACTGTACCACTGAGCTTAAAAGACTTGCTGTAAGAATCAACTGGGTTAAGTATGAAGGCACTTGGAAATGCATTAGGAGGGTTATAAGTATATTTATTTTCTCTTCTGATATGGAATAAACACATCTTTTTTTTTTTTTTTTTTTTAGCTCTTACATTGTCCAGGGACAAGTGTCAGTATATAGGTGAAATCTGCTTATATTTTTTTGGTGTTGTTGTTCTTTAATAACTACCTCTTTGGAATCCAGAAATACTCTAATTTTATATTAAATGTCATTCAATATAGCATAGCATTTCAATTGAGGTTACATAGTTACATATCAAGTAGGCTAGCATCTTAAAACTCTTAAGCTCATGCTCTAATGGTCCTCAGTTTTATATATGTCAAAGCAAAATTCTTGATTACATAGCAAAATGAGACAAAATGTCTTCACCAACTTCTATGCAATGATCGATGATATACTGGTACTGTCAGCGGCAGGATTAATATATTTTGCCTAATTAAGATAAGATGTTGGTTCTTTGCAGATGTTACTGATAGGGGATTTATTGATGCTGTACCAGAAATCCATGCCAAAGGCCGCCTGTGCAAAAATTTGGAAGGTTCACTAATAAAAATAGATCTACAAGCTCTGACTTTATGTCCAAACAGGAGTTCTTTGCCCCAAGAGAACATTATCTCCTCCAAGTTATGATTCTTAGCAATAAAATAATCACTCCCTGATTATAGCTGGACTTACCCCTCAATGGCGTTTTTTTCCAAAAATCATTCTATGTGCGTTGTTCTCTTTGTCTCATTTAGTACTCTGGCTACATCAGTTGCAATGGCCCACTTCAACCAGTATGCCTTCTTATAGTGAAGGACACCACCCTCCATAGCATATTAGGTAGCATTTGTGACTGTACAATTTTACTTCTTCTCATTTTTTTCTTGAGTTCGTCATATCTCTACAGCCATTTTGTAAGCATCTGAAGAGGCTGCCTGCCTGTAATTGATGCTTATTCGTGGTAAAAGTTTTCATATTACTTTATGTATCTCTTCTCACCATAAACCATGCATGCATGACCTTTGCATGTGTAAGCATCATAAAGTACCTCGCTATTCATGAGATTGTAAAAATTGCCTCGTGAAGACTACCTTCCTACCCTGCGTAAAGTTCAGTTGTTTTCCAGGGAGATCCTGGCTGAACAATACATCAGTTTTTCTGTTTTCACTGAGATAAAAATAATAGTGCTTCAACAAATAAAAAGATTTATTTGGGGTTTACATGTGTGTAATTAGAAGACCAAACTGACTTTTCAGGCTTATCTTCTCAATTAGGACATGTAGAATCCCAGATCCCTTCTCTCTATTGCTCTGCCATTTCTGAGGCTGTTTCCCTCACTCACATGGTTGGATCTGGTCCGTGGGTGTACCATCAGCATACCACCCCACGGGCAGAAAGAGAGTGAATAATGAATGAAGGGCAAGCTGCTTCCTTTTAAGGGTGTGACCCATAAATTGCCCACATTATTTCAGTTCTTTCATCCCAACTTGGTAACAATGTCATACTTACCTACAAGGGAGGCTAAGAAGTGATGTCTATAGCTCGGAAGCCATGTGTCCAGTTAAAATTGGGGGTTCTATGACCAAAAGAAAGCAGGGAGAGTAGTTATTCAGTTAGCAGCCTTTGTCAAAGAGGGGTTGCTCACAACTCATAATTAGTACTTTGACTGTAAATGGCAGTCTTCCTGTTTCAGCTACCCATGTTTAACAATATTTAAAAAGGGGCTTTTATTTGAAGACTTTATAAAGGTCAGAAAATGATGAATTGAAAGAGAAGTAATGTAGAATAATTAAGTATATACAGTTTATAAAGTAATTAACCCTAGCAAAAGTTTGCAACAATATACTCAAACAACATATGGGTCTAATTATAGTATATTCCAGATGTTAACTATCAATTTCTCCTCAGAAGCTTATCATCTGAACAGAAAAGGATAAGAGGCATCTATCTGCCCTTGTCTCTCCATCATCCTCCAAGTTGTGTTAGCTTAATGCATCTCAGAGTTGCAGTGATGCAGCCACTTCTTTGTCCTGCGTGATACTAACTCAAGCCAGACTTTCCATTTTCTGAAATCAAGGTTGATGTATCACTGAAAAGAATTTTACTCATTCTGACTTTATTAATGAAAGAACTTATTTTGAAATATGGAATCAATATCAAGCATGTATCCATATTTATTTTACTTGCTTCAAATAGCTACCAAAGATATGAATACAAATCCAAGGAGTACTAGAAGTATGGCTGGCTCCTGTTGCTTGTTACAACGGTGGCTACAGAAAGCTCTCTTCTCTGTGTTGTTTCTGGGACATACCAATACTCCCACCAGTAGTCATCACGTTACTCCAATTCATGGGAACCCATGTGTGTCAGAGTAGAACTGTGCTCATAAGGTTTGCAGTGCCTGATTTTTCAGAAGTAGGTCACCTCTGGTGGACTTGAACCTCCAACTTTTGGGTTAGGAACCAAGTGCATTAACCATTTGTACCATCCAAGGACCCTCAGGCAAACACAGTTCTGATAAATTTAGAATCATCGAGAAAAACTTCAGGCTTGAGAGCTATTTGGAAATACTTCTCTGCTACTTCGGTGGTGTTCCAGCTGTTTCCTGTGACTCAGCAGCAGTGTGTGGAAAATTTAATTTGCTATTAACGCGTTTATGGTGACTAACACGTATTACATTCTGGAAGAACTCATTGAAGAGGTATAATGATTCTAGCAGAAAATGAATCATCGTTAACATACAGAGATAGTCGCACATACACTATGCAATATAACTTTGTCGTGGTGTAAATGAAAGATGAGGGAATGATGAACATCAAATATTTTTAAAAATTTGATGTGAGGCAAAATATATTCTCTGTACTCTGAATTTCTGGGAAAGTTTCAGAAATAGAATAAGAAGAAAGCAGGAAAGCAAAGTCAAAGTGTTTTGAGTGTTCCTTCATTATAGAGAACTACTTACTGGTAATAAGATATACACACAGGGACTGAACCTTGGAAAGTTTTGGGTAATTGTCTTCCAGCCTGGATGATATTGCATTAGCTTCCCCTGGGACTTTTGATCACCCCCTGAGGGAATACGCAATACCCTACCTAAAGAAAATAGCACATCGAGAAAGCAGTCTAAGAACCAGGTAGCACAGTTGGTGCATTCTCAAAAGTCAGAAGGAGGCTTAACTATTTAAAGTAGAAGGAACCATGGCAAGAACATGGGTAGAATTTGTACCAGACCTATCAGGTGTCTGTAGAAATACTGAGAAGTGAGCAAATCTAGGGTCACATTCTTCCTGAGTGATCAGTGAGTATCAGGTCAGAAGCACACTTGTCAGAAACGTTATTTGGATCACATCTCATTATGTCATCGTGTGTTCTACCCCCTCAAAAGTCAAGGCATTCTGGCATCACAGGTTATGTATCTCAGAGAACAACACTCTCATATTTAATCCATTTTTCTACGTATTTACTACAGCTACTGATTATCTTCTCCAGATTTAGAAAAAAAAAACAGCTGTGATACTTTTTTTTGACAAAACAAGATCAAAATCCCTGGAGGTCTTTATCATTACCACTGACTTCTGTGCCCTTAAACTGGCTTATTTGTCACATCAACTAAAATTCCCTGCCGTTTGTTGAACCTTTGAGTACTATTTCATTGTTTCGATTATTTTTAAATGAGAATGTTTTCACTGCTTACAGATTATACACTTCCATGTTTCATATTCAATGCTGCACATTTCTTTATAAAGTTGATAAACAATTTTGAACTCCAAATTATGCCCTGCTTGTCACAAAGCTGCAGCTGTAAGCTGCAGCATTAAAATACAAGCTGAGAGCCTACAGCAGAACAAACAAGGTCATCATCAAATAACTGCTAAGATTAGGTTCGTTTTTATCACTTGGTAATTGCTGTATCTGTTGTGTTGAAGGGAAAATCCAATATGCCATTTTTAGAGAGCTTCACAGCCTATGCGTTATTGCAGCTAGTGTTAGCATTTTGGTCTCTGCAGCTTTCTATACGAAATGAGTGTAGATGAATCTATTCATTCTTTCAACAAGCGTGTATTGAGAGCTTATTATTCACTTGCTTCGCGTTGTTCTATGTATTAGTGACATAGACATTAATAAACCACAACCCCTGCTTGCAAAGATGTTACAGTTAAATTAGGGACAGACAAGTCATGCATAAGTAGTTGAATGAATGAGAACACATTTATGAATATCAACCTAGAAAAGGAAAGGAAAATGTAATGATTTTGATTGTCATTAGTTATCTATAAGCTGAAAAATCTGCCACTGGCATCACGTTAGACATTTCCATTGTCTGTCATTTGTAACGCTCAGTATGGAGTTAGGGAATAGAAAGAATGAAATGTTTTATGCAACAACAACAATAAAAGTAACCAAAAACGTATATTTAAGACTACTGGACACTCGACGTTCACCCGTTGATGAACTGCCTTCCGCTTTCCATTACAGTTAATTTTTACAGGTTTCTGAATTGTAAACAGTCACTGAGGAGCTAGGAAGAGAGAAAGAGGAAAGTGTTTTGAGCAGGCCGTGACCATGTAAAGCCTGAGAGGATCATACTTTCACTTTCACTCTGAGTTTCTTTTCCCTTTTGCATTATAGCCCACTTTTACAGTAGCTTGAATGTATATAATAAAATATTGGAAATCAGATCATATTAAAATTGACACATGTGTAATGAACTTAAAAAACAAAAAAACAAAAAACCCGTTGCTGTCGAGTCGATTCCAACTCCTAGTGACCCTACAGGACAGAGTAGAACTGCCCCATAGAGTTTCCAAAAAGCGCCTGGCGCATTCGGGACATTTAAATCAAACGATATTTGATTTAATACATTTTCCATTGGATAGTCTTCCTGGTGTTTGTTACACAGGATTTTTGAATTATAAATGAGAAATAGCATTTAATTACTCTTTCACACCTGAATTTCCTTTAAGCTGTTTCTTAACATGGACAATATACTACTTTGTTCCCTGTGCTCATCTAGGAGCAAAAACTTACCTTTTGTTAGAGTGTGAGGAGGTAGTGTGATTCCCTTCATTAAACCAGAAAGCTTGGTGTTAATCAGCATAGCTGGGGAATAGAGCTCTGTCACTAAGCACAATGCCATCTTCTGTAAGGAAAACTAAAAAAAACCAAACCCATTGAGTTGATTCTGACTCATAGTGACCCTATAAGACAGAGTAGAACTGCTCCATAGGGTTTCCAAGGAGTGGCTGGTAGATTCAAACTACTTATCTTTTGGTTAGCAGCCATAGCTCTGAACCACTGTGCCACCAGGGCTCCTTTGTAAGGAAGGCACCACAAAGAAGAATGGGCAATCCCAATGAAATCAGGTCCCTACTGAGAGAGTAGCCCTTTACTGCCACTGCTCCAAACATAACTCATTCTTAAATGCATACAATTATGTTTAATCTACAGGGTTAATCTACAGGATTTTACTTAAATGGGACAAAGCATCTACTCATCATTATCATCATTATCCAATTGATTGATCTTAAAAAATGCATAAATACTTAGGATATAAGACAAAAATGTAGATATTACAAATATGTAGCATAGTATTCTGCTCATTGCCAAATATTTTGTATTTTAAAGTTATGACATTTGAACCTCACATATTACTTAACACATTCATTTTATCACATCTCTGGGTGTGTTTTACTTGTTCATCCATAATCTTAACTGCCACAATATATTAGGATAATTTGCTTTCGAGTAACAATGCCATTCTGATATGAATTCCATCCATTTTTTCCCGTTACTTCTACAGGTGATGAAGCTGTCAGACAAGAATAAGCCAGATGGAGGAGACTATGGTTTCATGTAGTCTTTCCTTGATCATATATTATTATCATAATAATTATCAAAGAAGCCTATTTCAGATTTGGCCTATAGTAGAAGGGAATGATAAAAACTTCATTGCCATGGGCCTCAACACTACCAGTTACCTGGTCCTGTGGACTTCATTCCCCCTTTATTTATTGCCTCTATCCCTGTTTTCCATTCTCACCTTCTCTCAGGCTGCAATCATTAGATTCTTCTTCATAATAATTAGGCCTATAAGATCATCTTTTTCTTCTCTCCATTTAACTCTCTTCCACATATTCTTGTTTTTTCTTTTCTCTTTCAACCTTTTTTTTTTTTTTTTTTTTGCTTGATTCTCATTGGTTATCAATCTTAGTAAAATCTCTTCACAATGGTGTTAAGGTCCTTCACAAAATGTCCAGCCAAACCTCATCATTCATAGGCTGCCAAAAGAGGAATACAGTTTGGTTCCCAGGTACTAAACTATTTTCTCCTCATTTTGACTAATTTATTTTCTCTCTGCTCTCTGAAATGTCTGCATAAAATGCCAATTTCACCTATTAAAAATATCAATTGGCAACTCATTTTGTATTTGTGGACTGCCATTGACCAACTGGATGTTATCTTTCATTTATCTATATCTTTCTGTCATGCCTGTGGCTTTAATAACTATAAGTTTTTTTCTATTCTACCACTATGTGGCATAGTAGTTAAGTGCTACAGCTGTTAACCAAAAGGTCGGCAGGTTGAATCCACCAGACTCTCCTTGGAAATTCTATGGGGTAGTTCTACTCTGTCCTATAGGGTTACTATGAGTCAGGATTGGCTCAAAGACAACAGGTTTGGTTTTTTACTATATTATATACTTCTTGAGGTTGGCTTAAGTATCTTACTTTTGTTTTAACCTTGCAAATATCTAGTATTTGCTCAATAAGTTCTTACATCTTGAACTGTTCTATTGTGGAGATAGTCTTGTTATTGGCATATGTAGGCCATTTTTTTGTTACTTTCCTTTTTTTTAAGGATAAAATCATCTATTTCCTGACTGTAGGTTAAGGAAGAATATAAAGATGTAATAAGCCTACTATATGTAAGCATGACGTTGCAAGTGAAGGAACTAGGGGAAGATATGAATACACATGCTATAGCTGCTACTTTCTAGAAGAAAGCAATTTTATTATTCAATATGGTCCTTCTTTATTAGGCTGTATTCACCAAGAGGGCAGGAAATCCTGCTCACAGCTTTCTCCCTAGCACCTAGCACAGTGCTGTGCACACTGGCTTTTTTTGAGCATTACTGTTGGAATAATCAATAGGCCATTCCTAACATACAGTAACTGTGACACTCTCCTTACCTATTAAAAAACGAGCATGTATAAATGTAAGAGTTAAAATTAATTCAGTTTGAAAGGACTTGTTAAGATAATCTAGGAATCAAATATTCAATCAAATTGTAATCAAATCATTGTTTTATTTTTCTCCTAATATCAAAACTTTTGAAGTTATTACTATGGAAACTAGCAAAACAAGAAACATGCCTCTGAGCAAAAGCAAATATTCAGTGAGTTTTAATAATCACAACATTTATAATTGCAACAGGTATCTGCTTTCAATTCATTGAGTCACTAAGGCTATGGTGACAAACTTCATTTATTTAGAAAATGGTTTTGTAGAAACTGGTCAAGAGGTGTTAGAGCTGGGAGTCTGGCTAGACTATTGTAAAATATCAGACAGATAAAATTAGATAGAAGTAGGAGAGTCTTGTGTGTCTATGCCAGTAGGAAAACCAGTTGTCCTTGAGTCAGGGTAGAACTGTACTTTGTAGAGATTTCAGTGCCTGATTTTTTAGAAATAGATCACCAGGTCTTTCTCACAGGGTGTCTCCAGGTGGATTCAAATCACTAACCTTTAAGTTGGAAGTCAAGTACATTAATCTTTTGTACCACTAAGCAGCTTCTATGGGTTCAAATCAAAGGTGTTTAGGGCCCAGTGTTCAGTGATGGACATTCAGGAACGTAGAGGTAGGTAAGGATTGCACGAGCAGAACTTGTTGGAATTCAGGCTTGGACTCTGAGGGTAGGTGATAGGAGGATGAGGAAACAGGTCTCAGCAACAAGCAGAATCAACCAAGGCATCTGAGTGACAAGGATAAAGTTGCAAGAAGAGTTGTAGAATTCAAGAGTAGAGTCTCTCTTTCAGCCTTCTCTGTACTGCCTTAGAGTCACCATTGCCTTGAAGTCTAGATGCCCCAGAGCCTCTGACTGCAGCATGGTAAGGGGGCTGGAGAGCAACCAGGCCTCCCACACAAGAGCAGCACTTCAAAGGAAACTGTGACTTCTGATGTTCAAGATTAGAAAGAAAACAACTGAGTCAACAGTTTTTCCCCCTATATAAAGATGTGGAAAAATATGTTGATAATCTTGACAGGCATTATTTTCTTGTATCCTCATCATTGTATTTCAATTGCATGGCTTTTTTGATGATATATTGCTTTTAATTTTACATTAAAGTTAAAGCTAACTCTTTGCCCTTAGGCATGAAAGACTGAAAAAAAAATCCAATTAGCATTTTAGTGTCAGGTGCCTCTGAGCAGGGGTCTAGTCTGATGCTCATCTGGTAGCCCAGCAAGCACTTGGCTGAGGTGATGGAGAGAGATTACAATTGGTTGCACCTTCACTCCAGGTAGGGTAGCAGGTGTCTATCCAAAGGGCAGGCTGATTGCAAAGACCCTAAACACAATCCATGTATGCAGAACTAACAAAACAACATCTCTCAGAAAAACACCTGTGTCCTCTCTTCTTTGGTTTCTGCTAAGATGACTATATCTTTTTTTTTGACAGACAAAATAGCCAAAGAAAGGAAAAAGAAAGAGAGAGGTCTAGTCTTGTTCTTTTTGGAAATGGCATGTATTTTAAATTTAGTCTAATAGATCATTGTGTTAATGATATCAAGATGGCTCAAAACAGGTGAATCATCAAGGACAATGGTCATAGGCATAGCAGGCAAAATTAAAGATGGATAAGTAAATATCTATGCACCCCCATTAGGCCACCCTCAGAATTCATAGACCAATAATTATTGACTTGTAAAACCACCCACTGCCATTGAGTCGATTCCGACTCATAGCGACCCTATAGGGCAGAGTAAAATGACCCCGCAGAGTTTCCAAGGAACACCTGGTAGATTCGAACTGCCGACCTTTTGGTTAGCAGCCATAGCATTTAACCACTATGCCACCACGGTTTCCTTATTGACTTGTAGATTTATATTTTTCTGTGGAAGAAAGTACATATAGCATAGTTACACAAGACCATGCATTATTGGCAAGATCAACATTTTACCATATCATCATTTGTGTCTATAGTCTATTTGTACGGACAATGAGCTATTTTGCCCATGAAAGATTCACCAGATAAAAGATACTTCTAATCTTATAATTAAAGCAGCATTAGGCAAGTAGAAGAAATAATGCATACACCAATACCTACATATTATATCCATCATATTGGTGATTTTTTGAGAAACTTACAACATGGTTTGCAAAAGCTCCTTTCAAGAAAAGAAGAGATTAATATTTGTTTGGAACAGCATGATTACAAGGATTTCTGTTTAAAGACCATGCACATCTCTGTTGTAGTGAATGGTTCAATTAATTGAAGCCTTGCTTTTTGTGTGAAAGTTTAAAAAAATTATTCCCTCCATGTGCATATTTCTTGCCATCACCTCACCCACGTATCAAACAGTAGACGTTGCTTGGGCAACTTCACAGGATAAACCTGCTGTGTATGAAATATATTCATAGGGAATTTTCATTTATTTGTGTATAATCCATAGGCCACCAGTTTTCATTTGTTCAAGCATCTGTATTACAAATGACTCTTCTTTTATTAGCATAATTTCTAATGAGTAAGCCCTTTTGTCCCTTATCACATAATTAAATTTTGCAAGAGTTGTTGAATGTATACTATATTTACTCATCAGTGGGAGAGGGAAGGACGAGCTATAGAGGTAATTACGTGTAATCTCATTTCTCTGAGTTGTCTGGGAATAGAGTTGTTGAGCACATAATGTGCTTTAACTTTCTGGAGTTAAGTCAGATACCACGTCTGAATGCATCAGCCCAACAGATGCTAAACTACTGGGTTACAAAACAAGGAAACCTGTACATCCATATGTGAAAACTAAAACAGTTTATTTCTAATGCAAATTTAAGCATTCAATATTTTTAAATTAATGGTTTTTATGGGATATATTAGAAAAATAAGGCAATCTACTAAGGATTTTTGATACTTAGTCAAGAACAATGAAGAGTCTGAGATTTTACCCTATTTACAAGCCAAAAAGTTAACTTGCCACAGTTTCATGGATGGTAGAGGAAGTCACAAGACTCGTGGGTCAGAGACAAAGGACTTCATTACTTATGGTATAGGAAGCAGCAGGAGCCATATGTTTGCATTGCTTTCCCTTGTCCTCAAGTATACAGTGGTAGTAGAGATGAAGAGTAGCCCAAGGGAAAGCTGCTTATGCAGTGGGTTTGCATCACTACTGGGGAACCCCAAATGCAGGAAACGCTAATCTTTTATAATAAGCTGCAAGGAAGCCTACCCAAACTTTGCTGTGAAGGGAGACATTATTTTTGATACCCTGGTGGCATAGTGGTTAAGAGCTACGGTTGCTAACAAAAAGGTCAGCAGTTCCAATCCACCAGGCACTCCTTGGAAACTCTATGGAGCAGTTCTACTCTGTCCTCTAGGGTTGCTATGAGTCAGAGTCAACTCGATGGCAATGGATCTGGTTTTTTAGTTTTCTGGCCAAGAAATAACTCTGTTCTCTTCCTGGAGGGAGACACCATTTCTATCTTCTTTAGTTATTAGCTATACAAACATCCTGGAAAAGATATTCTGGAACAAAAGTGTTACAAGTCATTGCAGAAATGTGAAAGACTCATGGAGAATTGTCTCTCAACAGTCTTTTCTGTGTTAAAGTCTTTGCTCTAGGAACTCTGCAAGATACATATATGACTTTCCAATGTAAAAGTGAGTTTACACTGTAATAGTTAGAGAAACAAAAGGTATAAATATCAAAGTATAACTTTTAAGGAAAAGTAAAGTAACCAGGCATTTTTCTTGAATGAGCTGAAATTGAGAAGCTGCTCATGAATATGACACTCTGTGTCCCTCCCACATACAGACTCTCACCATATGTATATCCACGTCAATATTTGCTTCCAATAATTTATAAATATGCATGAGAAGGTTAGTTTTATGAGCTCTTAACCACTGCATCACCAGGGCTCCAATAATTTAGGAAGGAGATAGAAATGTTATGGAGGAAGTAAGGAAAGGGGTAAGAAGAACAAGAGAGGGCTGATAAGAGTAATAAGTTAAATCCTATGTCCTCCTGGACTCTGGTGGAGGTGTAGCCACAATGAGAGATGTTTCAGGACTGAGGAGGCAGAGGTGGAACTGGGCAGTACAGAAGACGCTCTCCCCATCTACACAGAACCCAGCTCTGTGCCGGCAGCCCACCAAGTGGAACCAATGGGGGCATCTGGAGGTAGCATCCTTCAGATGGATATCACTCTTCCAATAATAAACATTCAAGTTGTAGGGGTTCTTTATGCTACTTCATTCACAGTGGGAGCCAGAGCAGAAAAGGAAAGAAAAGAAAGGGTGCTTCATGCGTTGTTTCTCATGTGTGTATGTTTATTTGTGTGTTTCAATAACTAAAATTGAGGGGCTGCTTACTATGGACTAGCTCCTGTTCTGATCACTTCACGTGTATTATTTTATTCATTACGTGTGATGTCAGTATTATAACCGTCTTTTTTTTTTTTTTTTTACAGAGAAGGAACATTGAGTGGATAAAGGTTAAGCAAGTAGTCCCAGACTCGTGTTTGGGAAATTAAAATACTTGTGTTACAATGGACAGAAGGGGTTATTAGGTTAGCAGACTATTGAGTTATAATCATATAAATGAGTGAGATAAGTCACAGGAATAATAGTTAAGAGAATGGTTAGATGATCAGAGAGACACAGCAGTGACTGAAGATTGGTCAAAAAGGTAGAATGTAACACAAGCCTTGTAAAATGAATGACCTGAACAAAGGCACAGAGGTGGGAAGGTTCATGGCAGGTAGGGAATAAACAGTGACCAGATGAATATGATTGCGATGAAAGGAGCGTTAATTTATTCAACATTTTTTGTTGTTGTTCGAAACCTATTATGTGTCAGCCACTAAGGAGCACTAGAGATAATGCTGGAGGTCAGCTAAAGGAAACCTGCTAGATGCAAAACATGACTTGTTTAGTATTACATTTGTTAATATTCCTGTTACATTTGTTAGCGATCTTATTATGTTAATTTCTTTCTAGATTATACATTTTGAGCTTTTCAGGCCTGCTTTTTTCTCTTATTTCTAGCTTTTGGGATTCCAGGACTCCGTCTTAAAAACTGAAGTTTCTTCAAACTGCTCGACTGAAAAATAATAAGCTCAGGGAGGATATTTTGTCTCTCATCCAAGCTACAGATCCAGTTTTATGTCATAATGCCTTCATTGCAACTGTTATCCCTATAAAAGGTATTTTCAAGGTTCTGGGACATCAGAAAAAGTGTCTATAGCTTTTGATCCTAGAAATTAAAGCTTCTAAAAGATTTGCAATATTGATTTGATATCATTAAATACCTGTGTTGTACTCATAATAAAATTTAAAGTCTCTGTTTTCCAGTTTCTTGGACTTGTAGACTCTGGTGCAACTAGGGAAAGACCAGGTCCTTTGGGGGATGGCTGCTGAAGGCTTTTGCTGATGACCCTCCTGAGACAGGGGCAAGATAACTCCACCTTCCAACTCGTCCACCTTGAGGCTCACAGATGGAGTAGGAGTAGTAGCAGGAGAAATTAGTACTCTAAACCGTTCTCACTCTGGACCTTTCCCTCTTTGAGTGCTGCTAGCACCTCTTATCCATGTTCTCAGCCTCAGCCTTGGACCAGAATCTGCTGGTGGAAAGTGCCTGCGGTGACTAGTGGCTTTGATTCTCATCTGTCCAGAAACCTGAGATGCCTCCTCCTCAAAAACACTTTTTTGAGTTTTCTTTCTGAAGCCAATTGAACATCAATATTAATTACTTCTTCTACATTCATGGAGAAAGAATATATATTAAATCTATCACTCTTAGATTTCTTATTTCAGTAAAGAATCTCTGCCACATTTAAGTTGATAACATTAGACGCCTGCAAGAGGAGTTTAAATGCTACCTAAAAGCAAAATACTGAGGGTTTTGCATATGTGTGTGTGTTTGGGTGTATTTGTTTTCAATATGTACTGAAAGTTTTCTTTCAGGAGATTTAATAAAAGTTGAGTTGAGAAGGAGAGAGCTGGTAATCACTTGGAAAGCTTTCCAAGTGGACCAACAATGTTGGTGGTGGCAATGAAGATGAAGGGGTAGACTTAGGAAATAATATTACGTGATTATCACTCGGACTTGAAAACCTATTTCTTCAGTGGTAGGAGGCAGAGGAAGCAAGAGGAACATCAGAAGACTTGCCTTTAAAATGTTTATATCAAAAACAGAGTAAAGGTGAGTGCAGTAGAACTTTGGTGAACAGTCTGAAAAGAACTTTGAACACACCAACACCTTGTCTTCCACTTAACAGCTTACAATTTCTAGATGCAAGCATCTAAATGTGTTACTACTCTTGGTTCTTCTACAGAAATGCTCTAGAGAATATGTATTCTAATGTCCTTTCTCTTCTAACATTAGACTTAGGTAAAGGGTACTTTAAGGAACAAAAGGCTCAAAATATATAGATTTGGATTAAAACAATTCCAATCAAGCATCTTGACTTTGTGCCAACATCAGTAACTTTTTCTGCTTCTTGCAAAACCCTATCAGAGATGTAGAAAATTGCAGAACCGTGCACATATTTACAAATATTTTAGTAATTAAATAATCTGTCAATGCATTTCATTGTGTAATACTGAAAATATTTCAATATATTTCAGGTTTTAGCGATTCGATGTGCTTCCAAAAAGATAATGTCTGTTTTTTCTTTCACTACTTTGGTAAAGCAATCACATACTCTAGATCTATTGGACAGAAATGCACTTTTAGTTAAATAGTTGTAGCTATAAAATGCTAATTGTGTTCATATGCATGGGTTACTCCAAAAAGACATACACGGCTTTACATTTGTGAGAAGCAGAGTCTAAAATTGGATGGTAGTTAAAAGTTTCGCTATAAAAACCGGATTAGTTATTCACACATAAGGGCATGAAGCAACTTCTAAAAGCGTGATGCTAGTTTGTTAAAATTATACAGTTATATTTTTTGTGCGTAATAGAATAAAAGCTCCATGACAACAGGGCTTATGTGTGAGTTTTATTTTATTTTTATTATTTTTTTTAATCTCTATCCTCAGTGCTTAGGGCAAAGCCTGACATAAAATAATATGTCAAATAAATCAGTCCTGCTTTGGAGCTGACAGCATCCTTCGCCTCTCCTTCCTGCCAGGCCAGCAGACCAGCTGGCTCTGCCCTTCTTCTATTCCTCTTCCAGCCTTCCTTGCAGAGCTGCTTCTTAACAGTGTTGTTGTGGTCCTTTAGAAAGCCCTGCTCAGGCCTTTGTTTGGAGTGTTCTAGGCCAAACTATGGGGTAAGCGTGATGAAGGAGGGAAAGGGTGGATTGAGAGTTGTGTGTCTTTAGGGGCTGATGAAGAGTCTAAAGTAAAGAAAGGATTTTAAAGCAACAAGACAGAAGACCAGAGAAATTATTGACAATTGTATAGCATCTCCCAGGTTAAAACGACAACAACAAAAATAAAATGAAATAAAATAGCTTTTATTTTAAATGTTAAAAAAAAGAAACTTCATATGTCTACATCAGGAATCTCTGGGTAGCGCAAATGGTTAAATGTTCTACTACTAGTCAAAGGGGTAGCGGTTTGAACCCATCCAGAGACAGGTCCAGCAGTCTGTTTCCAATAGGCCACTGTCATGGATTGAATTGTGTCCCCCAAAAATATGTGTATCAATTTGGCTAGGCCATGATTCCAGTATTTGTATGATTGTTGACCATTTCGTCATCTGATATGATTTTCCTATGTGTTATAAATCTTCCCACTATGATGTTAATGAGATGGATTAGTGGCAGTTATATTGAAGAGATCTACAAGATTAGATAGTGTCTTAAGCCAATCACTTTAGAGATATAAAAGAGAAGCAAGCAGAGAAACGGGGAACTCATACCACCAAGAAAGCAGCACTGGGAGCAGAGCACATCCTTTGGACCTGGGGTCCCTGTGCCTGAAAAACTCTTCGACCGGGGAAAGATTGATGACAAGGACCTTTCTCCAGAACCAACAGAGGAAGAAAGTCTTCCTATGGAACTGACACCCTGAATTTGGACTTCTAACCTACTAGACTGTAAGAGAATAAATTTCTCTTTGTTAAAGCTAAAAAATAAATAAGTAAATAAATCAGCAGGTCTGTACATATATGTGTATATGTATATATCAACAAGTGTATTGCTGTTGTTGTTAGGTGCCGTCAAGTCGGTTCTGACTCATAGCGACCCTATGCACAACAGAACGAAACACTGCCTGGTCCTGTGCCATCCTTACAATCGTTATTATGCTTGAGCTCACTGTTCCAGCCACTGTGTCAATCCACCTCGTTGAGGGTCTTCCTCTTTTCCACTGACCCTGTACTCTGCCAAGCATGATGTCCTTCTCCAGGGACTGATCCCTCCTGACAATATGTCCAAAGTATGTAAGACAGTTTCGCCATCCTTATCTCTGAGGAGCAGTCTGGCCGCACTTCTTCCAAGACAGATTTGTTCGTTCTTCTGGCAGTCCATGATATATTCAATATTCTTCGCCAACACCACAATTCAAAAGCATCAACTCTTCTTCAGTCTTCCTTTTTCATTGTCCAACTTTCACATGCATATGATGTGATTGAAAATATCATGGCTTGGTTCAGGCACACCTTAGTCTTCAGGGTGACATCTTTGTTCTTCAACACTTTGAAGAGGTCCTTTGTGGCAATTTACCCAATGCAATGCGTCTTTTGATTTCTTGACTGCTGCTTCCATGGCTGTTGATTGTGGATCCAAGTAAAATGAAATCCTTGACAACTTCAATTTTTTTCTCCATTTGTTATGATGTTGCTCATTGGTCCAGTTGGGAGGATTTTTGCTTTCTTTATGTTGAGGTGTAATCCATACTGAAGGGTGTGGTCTTTGATCTTCATTAGTAAGTGCTTCAAGTCCTCTCCACTTTCAGCAAGCAAGGTTGTGTCATCTGCATAATGCAGGTTGTTAATGAGTTTTCCCCCGATCCTGATGCCCCGTTCTTCTTCATATAGTCCAGCTTCTCGTATTATTTGTTCAGCATACAGATTAAACATGTATGGTGAAAGAATACAACCCTGACACACACCTTTCCTGACTTTAAACCAATCAGTATCCCCTTGTTCTGTCCGAACAACTGCCTCTTGATCTATGTAAAGGTTCCTCATGAGCACAATTAAGTGTTCTGGAATTCCCATTCTTCACAATGTTAGCCATAATTTGTTATGATCCACACAGTTGAATGCCTTGGCATAGTCAATAAAACACAGATAAACATCCTTCTGGTATTCTCTGCTTTCAGCCAGGATCCATCTGACATCAGCAATGATATCCCTGGTTCCACGTCCTCTTCTGAAACCAGCCTGAATTTCTGGGAGTTCCCTGTAGATATACTGCTGCAGCCACTTTTGAATGATCTTCAGCAAAATTTTGCTTGCGTGTGATATTAATGATATTGTTCTATAATTTCCACATTTGGTTGGATCACCTTTCTTGGGAATAGGCATAAATACGGATCTCTTCCAGTCAGTTGGCCAGGAAGCTGTCTTTCATATTTCTTGGCATAGACAAGTGAGCACCCCCAGTGCTGCATCTGTGTGTACACATATATAAACACAGATACACACTCGTTGATCTGTAAGTATACACAGGCTCTGTTGTCATGAAGCTTTTATTCTAGTACATACAAAGTGTAGAAACCCTGGTGGCATAGTGATTAAGAGCCATGGCTGCTAACCAAAATGTTGGCAGTTCGAATCCACCTACTGCCTCTTGGAAACCGTATGGGGCAGTTCTACTCCATCCTATAGGGTCATTAAGAGTCAGGATTGGCTTGATGGCAACAGGTTTGTTTTTTATTTTCTAAATTTTATTTATTTGTTGCTTGTTGTTAAGAATATACGCAGCAAAACATATACCAACTCTGCTTTTTTTCTACATTTTTGTTTTTAATATATTGCATCTACATACTGAAATAAAAATACCTTAAACTATTTTTCTTTGGATTTAAGATTGTAGCTACATAATAAAAAGGTTTGATTTTTCTTCTTTATACTTTTCTGAAGTTTCCAAATTTTCTACAATAAGAGATGATTGATTTTAAAATTAGGTAAAAATTCTAAGTACTATGAAAAAGAATATGGACATTAAGAAAATCATATGTATAATAGAAAAAAAAAGTTATGTCTTCTTTGATATATGTAAAATACTTTTAGTCTTTTGGAAAATATCTACAATTAAAATTCATTGGAATTCTTTTCTATGTAATATGAAAACTGCATGGACCATTATGCAGTTTAATAGTCATTTTATAATTTCTCCAAGATCTTCTGGGGGGATTAATTTATGAAAAACTGTTTAAAGGATATTTTGTGGGCCATTTTCCTGTGCCTGGTATCATTTGAGAGCCAGTGAGCTTTAAATTGGCAATAAGGTCTTAATTTTTGATGGAGACAATCAGTGATCTTGAGACCTCTAAATGTTATTATGATCTATACAAGGAATGACCTAGAAAAGTTGAATTTCAAAAGAATCCCCATTACATTTTTAGAGGCAAATTTAAAAGGAATGAGAAGCCTGAGGACAACAGCCTTGCAGAGACTCTGCAGCCAGCTCCCACATTTGCATAAGGTCAAATCCCTCTGACAAATTCCTTACAAACCTCTACGTCTATATATTTATTATTTATCTATCTATCATCTATCTTTGCTGAAGCATGGATCAAACGGTGGCCTACACTAAATCAAGCTGAAGTACCAGACTTGCATTGGTATACTGTATACTGTAGAAGAAGAAGGCATAGGGAAATTGGCATGCTAGAGTGGATTTATCAGGTTAGACTCACGGACCCACACATGGAGAGTCCAGAGGACACATCTTTTACTACAATGGTGAGGAATGAATTTGTGAAGGAAACCCCAGCATCCTTGATGGCTGCTGTGATTGCTATTTTATGCAAGTCAGATTGACAATGGGAACTACTGCCAATTAAGAAACCTGACTGCAGTGGACCCCATAGTGGTAGGGGCCAAGTGGTGGCCACTCAATCAACAAAGACAAGGTGGGCATGGTTACAGTGATAGACAGTGGAGTCAAAGAAGTAAGCCAAATAGTCTGACTCTTACGGACTTATGGCCTTGATTACTTAGTCATCACATTCCTAGGAGTGAAATAGGAAATCTGCTAAATATTTACTTGATCTGTACAAGCAGGAGAATTCTAGGTCAAATGTACAGCAGTCTAACTCTAATCACCAGAATAGAGAGTCAGGGCCCCTCAATCAATTCCAGACTTGATCCACCTACCTACCTATCTCTCTCTTCCTACCTATCTATCTAACTATATGTCAATCGGTCAGTCTGTCTATCTATCTATTATCTATCTGTCTATTCATCTGTCTGTCTCTCGGTCTATTGCAGTGGTTCTTCTTCTTGTATTGAGCCCTGGTTGATACACTGTTTAACTGTAACACTTATGACAATCAATGGAAAATTCTCCTGGACTTAAATAGTCCAAGAAAGTGACTAGTCTCAAGGAAAATACGTTGAGGAACAATAGATATTTCAATTGCCAGTTTCCATTTACCAAGAGATAAAAGAAAAAATAAGGACAATGACTGCACTTGAAGTATGAACAAAAGCACAAATCATCTAGAACATGTGAGGCACAGAAAGGGCTAGAATAAATGAGAGATGCCATGTTTATAGATAGAAAAAAAGATATTGCAATGCTTTCAATTACTGCTACACAAATTTAAAAAAGTACCAAAATTTCTATTGAATACAACCTAAGAAAATGAGACTAGAAATAATTAGGAAAAATAAAAATGATTAGTCAAGAACATTTTACAAGAATGACAATAGTGAGGCTTTTAAACTACTAGATTATTTTAATATAATTAATGCTACTGCATTCTAGGCTCAAAATAAACCACTGAGTAAATGAAGAAGAGTAATATTCCAGAAATAATTGAAAACATACAAATAAATTAGCATGTAATAAAGGTCAATTCTGAAATGAGTAAGGAAAATTGCATTATTATTATTGTTTATTCAAAAGGATAGACATAATCTCACACTGTATATGAGAATATGGTCAAGTAAATTAAATATGTTTCTATAAAAAATAAAAAATTAAGTGATCGTTTGGTGAATGCAAGTCACATTTTATGTCAATTGGGGGAAGAATCTTTCTAAGCATATTCACAAAATCAAAACCCTACATATAAGTGTAATATAAAATGGAAAAATGCTTATATTAAAAATGAATCTTAAGCACTACTAACTATTTAAAAATTAATGGGAAAATCATTTGTAATAAATGTGGCATTCATGTCTGATGAGCTCTCACATACCCAAAAGAAAAAATGAGACATGTCATTAGAAACTAGAATGAGCCATGCATAAATAAATGACAAAATCTGAAAGACACAAGGCCAGCAGAAAAGGCTCAGCTTCACTGTTAAGTATGAAAATTGATACAATGGCGATCTGTCTTTTGATCCTATTGCACCAGTAGAAATTTAAAAACAAAAAATGAAAAACCAATTGTTGGCGATGAATCAGAGATACATTAACTCAAAGTATACAAATCAGCAGCTGAGAAACAGATATTAAGACTGAGAAGCTGACTTTACCTTTGACCAAGCAATCTATTTCTTGAAATATGTGTTGGAGTAGCAACCATTAACATGCAAGAAGAGTGCTATTTTTTTTCCATTGGCTTTAAAGAGTAAACCATTGAAGATAACTCAAATGTCCAATATTAAGTGATTTGTTAAATTAACTAGGATTCATCTAAAGATGGAAGTCACTTAGATATCTGTTTAACTGATGGCATAAAAGATGTATTGAAGAGGGAAGCTTTTAATGATTCATTTTTATAGAAACAAATGGCAAAATATCCTAAGAGTTTTACACATTTTAATCAGTTACTATATGAGGTAGGTATTAGCACTCCTGTTTTATAGATCAGAGACCCGAGAAACAACGAGGTTAAGTGACTTGCCCATGTGCACACAGCAAGCAAGTCTTGGAACTGGGACTCAAACAAAGGAGGCAGTGGAGTTTCAGATTCTGCCTT
This sequence comes from Loxodonta africana, assembly GCF_030014295.1. Lineage (NCBI taxonomy): Eukaryota > Metazoa > Chordata > Mammalia > Proboscidea > Elephantidae > Loxodonta > Loxodonta africana. The sequence goes on from NC_087356.1 coordinate 31,699,831, forward strand.
GCCTATAATTTTATTCTGATATCTTTTTTTCAGCGTTAGGTACCAGGGTTATGTAGATATCTCAGATTAAGACATTGAACCTTTTCTAATCTCTGGAAAGTGTCGTGCTAGTATCCCTGATTTGTGTTATCTGTTTAGGATATGTAGAATGAACACCTTTTTTTTTGTTTTTCCTATTATTTATATACATGATTTTAACTTCTTTTTAGTCAATACTAGCAATTTATATTTCTTAATAAAATTTTGAGTGTATCATCTGATAATTGTTTAAATTCTTCATGCTTTAGAATCCTAAAAGCCCTTTTTAAAAAGCACATTTTAAAATTTTTTCTTGATTGAAAGATACATTATACAGCAAGTTATACATTATTTTTTTTTCAAATAAATCTCATCAAGATCTGCATGTACCTTTCTCAGAAAGATATTTTCCACATTTTTGCAACAAATTAAATACATAATGCATGCAGAATTCCTTTACATTTCTTTCATCCAAAAAATTGTGCCAGCTTGCTGCTGTTGTTCCTAATACATTTATTAGTACACCTGAGGGTTCTCCACGGAGGGACTGGTACTGCCAGCACGGCCAGGTCCATCTTATTCCTAAGGAGAGGACTTATGCAGTCTAGAAGCCCTTCTGCATATTGAGGAAGAGAGACCCACCTGAAAGCAAAATTCTCTGGGTACAAATTTTACCCTAAAATATATATTTGGAAACTTATCTGTTCAGTATATCAATCAATCAATAAATAATAATCTTACAAACTGAGGATCAAAACTTCAAAAGTCAGGACCAAAACCTCTAAAGATGTATCTGAATATTGTGCAATGGTGTTACGGCTGTGGATCTGGGCTGGCCTTGGTGACTCACTCGTGAGGAATAGTACACAGCAGAAGTGATGGGGTGTGACTTCTGATTCTGGTTCAGAAAATAACAAGCAGCTTCTGCCTGGTTACCTGGAGGTGCTGACTCTGGGGCAAAGCAGCTATTGTGTAAGTTGAACGAGGCTGACACCTCCATGTTTGAAAGGCCAGGACCCATTGCCATCAAGTTGATTCTGACTCATATAGGGTAGAGTAGAACTGTCCCATAGGGTTCTCAAGGCTGTAATCTTTATGGAAATGACTCCCACATCTTGCTCCTGCAGAGGAGGTGATAGGTTCCGACAACTGACCTTTGGGTTAGCAGCTCAGCAATTAATTACTGGACCATCAGGGCTCCTGGGGCATCTCCTGCTGAGCTCCCAGCCAACAGTCAGCATCAGCTGTCAGTCATGTGATGGTGCCATCTTGGACATTCAGCCTCTGGAGCTTTCTATTAACTAAACCATCGGGAGACATCTGACAGCCACCCAGGAGAGGCTCCAGAGAAAGACTGCCTGGCCAAACCCTTCCCAAATTCCTGATGTGGTTCCAAAACTATGATGAAAATAATATGGTTACTTCAAGTGGCTAAGTTTTGAATAATTTGTCATGGAGACATAATAACTGGAACGATTGCTTTTGATAAAGAATGGAAGGATAGCAAAATGACCTTTGACTATTTTCTATGCCTCTTGGAGCAATAGAATTTCTGCTTCATTACTTTATGCTGAAATAACAAAAGATTATCCTTAAGAGATTTTAATTTTTTTTTTTTTTGGAATGCATCTAAACAGACAAATTTTAAAATTTAACATTTTGCTGCACAAATAAGATAGCTCTTATAATTTCCTAATTTCCATATCTACAGTTTAATCACACTTATCATTTCTACTATATACTTATCATTCTCATCCTTTATACTTGCTTAGACAGTTGAATGCTTCTCTTTTTTATTTAATTTTTGGTAAAGTACTTGGATTTATTATGAATTTTTTTCACTTCTACTTCAGTTTTTGATTTTGTCCATATTGCTGTGATTTACACATATTAATACATTTGTCCCACTTTCTTTGCCTTTGCTTTGTTTTCATTTATGTATCTTTTTAAGTTAAATGCTTAAATAATCAAATTTTTCTTTTAAATTAAATTCTATAAATTCATCTATTAATGAGTAGAGGTTAAAGTCTGTTAGAAAAAAAAAATTAAATATCTATTTCTTCCTTGATTCCAAAGTTATTTAAGAGAGTACTTTTTGCTTTATTTTGGAAAGAATAGTGTCATAGTTTGTACATTTTTTTTTTCACTTCTCCAAATTTATTGTTTTTTTGAAAGGAATGGATTGAGAAGAAAGAACAAAACATGAGCCAGGGGAAAATATGTAATAGAAAATAAATGCAAATGTAGGCTGTTTTACTAATTGTTTTATAACCACAACAAACTAGTACAAAGAAGGTCCTGTACAAAACAACAAAATAAAGGTTCAGAGATGAAGGTATTCCCATAACAAGGCTGAAGGTTTCAGTCTCAGCTGTTTGGAATTTAGGCTGCAATCCTTGTTTTCAGATGTGTGTGGGCATAGTCCCTGCTTTGACTAGATTTGAACAGAAGCACGGCCACTTGGCCCAGGTAGAAGTAGATGAAGTGCTTAGTTCCGTGTGTCACATAACTACTGAAGTTTCTCCCCACAATGCAGTGCCACGTGGGGTTGTACTTCTTGTCAAACTCCTTCTTGATATGGGCCACAGTGTCCTCCTCTGTTAAATTTCTCAAATGCCTTGGTAGCACACTACACCAAGTCCTGTTGCATCTCCTCCAACATGTCGGCATTTTTGATCATGGCCTTTTGGTCGCACATGGTTACCATGGAGCAAGGCTATACATTTCTTATAAATCTTTTTGCTATCTTTATTTTAACATGGACAATATTTTTTTTTTAAATGACTGTGGTTTTTCATTATGGCTTAACATATAATTTCTTCTTGTTGTGATTTCATAGTATTGAAAGAAAATAAAACAATGCTCTCTATTTGTAGAACATGGACATAATTGGCCTATTAATATTGTTACTAAGATTCTATACATTTGTATTTATTTGCCATGGTTTGTCCTAAAAAACTTTTTTAATATCTGTTAAATTCTTCCATTACTACGTTCTCCTTTCAATTTATTTCTAAAGTTTTCTATGTATTTCTAAGCTAGTTCTATTACAAAATATCTGTAGCTGATATATCTTCCTTGTAAATCACATCCTTATGAGCATGCTTACTTGAAGCACTTACTGATGCAGATCAAAGATTAAAACCTTCAACATAAAGAAAATAAAAATCTTCACAACTGGACCAACAAGCAACATCATGATAAATGGAGAAAATATTGAAATTGTCCAGGGTTCCATTTTACTTGGATCTGCAGCAAACATCCATGGAAGCAGCAGTCAAGAAATCAAACGACATATTGCATTGAACAAATCTGTTGCAAAAAACCTCATTACAGTGTTAAAAAAGCAAAGATGTCACTTTGAGGGCTAAGGTGCCCCTGACCATGGTGTTTTCAATCACTTCATATGCATTCGAAAGCTGGACAATGAATAAGGAAGATCGAAGAAGAATTGATGCCTTTGAATTACAGTGTTGGTGAAGAATATTGACTATACACTGGACTACCAGAAGAACAAACAAATCCGTCTTGGAAGAAGTATGCTCCTTAGAAGCAAGAATGGTGAGACTTCCTGTCAGGTACTTTGGACATGTTATCTGGAGGGACCAGTCCCTAGAGAAGGATATAGTGCTTGGTAAAACAGAGAGTCACTGAAAAAGAGAAGATCCTCAATAAGATGGACTGACACAGTGACTGCAACAATGAGCTCAAGCATAACAATTGCGAGGATGGCACAAAGCTGGGCACTGTTTCATTCTGTTTGACATAGGGTGGTTACGAATCAGAACTGACTCAACAGTGCCTAACAACAACAACAAATCACATCAATATCACACTACAATCGTATTTTATCCTTGTTCTTGTCCTTTTCTTAAAGTGATTTTTTGACCTTTCTCATTGGATGAGAGTATTTGATTTTATCCAAGTAGTAGTCAACTCGACGGCAGTGGTTGTGTTTTTTAGTAGTTTCTAAAGTATCATTCTTGATAGCATTGATTTTCCTTTTCCATTTCTTGAACTCCACCAATTTGCTTTTCATTTTTTTATTATCATGTACATTTTGAACTTGTGTTTTATCTTTTTTAGGAATTGTTTATAGATTTTGTTTATTTTAAAAGCTCATGTTCTGTGATGATATCTCTGAAAGAATGAAGAACAAATTTGTGAACTCTTCTTTCACCCAAAGTAAAACTTAGGTGTATGTTTTTAATTTCCCTTTTATGTTCCTTCCCCTCCTTTTTTTTAATTTTTAAATTTCTCATTGAAGATAAATGCATGTAGTATAAAGTGTCAAACAGTAAAAAAAAAAAAAGTAAAGACAATAAACCCCTGAGCCACCAGCACTCCAAATCACTCTCACTAGTGGCAACCTCGCTCAATACTCATAGCTGTTCCTGCTGGTATTTGCTTCCAGATTTCTCTATAACATCTTTTGACTATTTCTTGTTATTTTTTTGTATTTCAGAGATAATTTATTATATGCTATGTTGACATCCTACTATCTGCCTTATGACAAACTACTCCCTTTTGCTTCCCTTTCTTAACTATTACCAAACACTATTCCCCTCCCTCAGTATATTTATTTTTAGCACAATTTTGGTTAAATCAGTATACGATGTCAACATTATTATGACTATGATAGCACTTTAATACCTGAGTTACAAAATCTGCTTTGGCTACATTGCCTTTCTTGTACAGCAACCCCTTGCCCTCGCCTCAGGATAAATAATTGCCACTTTTTTTTCCTTAGTATTTATGCATTTATTATTAATTCAGCCTTTAACTTTCCAAAATAACTAAAAAATAAAACAAAACAAAAAATCTTTCAATATGGCCAAGAACATCATGGGTCTTTCAGATTCATTCCCTTACTCCTATCCACAGAGACATCCTTCCCAGAACCTTCCTTACTCCCAGTTCAAAATAATTCCCAGTGATTTTTCTAGGTCTTCCTTGCACTAGCATCCTGAGAATTTTCTTTATTTTCTGTGTGCATTTTTTCTTTTGTGGATGCTATGCTTATGCTTTAAGAGGCCAGCAGTTCAAACCCGCCATGCAGTGGGTTCGGATGCTTATGTTTTATAGTTTATTCTCGTATCAGTAGGATCTAGAAAGGGTGAAAAGAACAACAAAAAAAAAAACCCATCGCCATTGAGTCGGTCCTGACTCATAGTGACCCAATAAGACAGAGAACTGCCCCATAGGGGTTCCAAGGAGCAGCTGGTGGATTTGAACTGTCGACCTTATATTTTGAGATCTTACATGTCTGAAAATGACGTAATTCTAACTTTACATGTAATTGTTATTTTGCTTTCCATAGAAATCTAGATAGGAAACTGTTTCCCCACAAAATTCTGAAGGTGTTTCTCCGTTGACTTCTTACCATCGTCATTCTGTGATGATTGTGTTCCTATCTTTAGAAACTTTTACTTACAGCTCCTTTTATTCCTGGTGTTTAAAAATTTCGCAATTATATTTTTTTGGAGAGGGTCTTTTTCACTCAAAGTGCAGGGAACTTGTAGCCTTTTCAATCTGGAAACTCACGTTCTTCAATTCTGACAAAATTTCTGGCAGCTTTTTTTTTTTTTTTTTTGATAACTTCTCTCAGCCTTCTCTGTTCTCTTCTTTTGGAACAACTGTTACTCATATGTTGATCATCTAGCACTGTCCTCTAATTTTATTATGTTTTCTTTCTTCTATTTTTTATTTCCTTGTCTTTTTATACTTTGAGTTGGAAAAATATCAAATCTCACTTATCACTTCTCTGCTACTTCTTTTAGACACCAGATGCCCGTGTAGCACTTCTTTCTCTGACCCTAACCACCAGGGCTAGGTCAGACCTCAAAAGTTAAAGGGTGCAGTCCCCCAGGCTGCCAAGACTGCCCAAGGCCTAAAAGGCCAGCTGCAAGCTTTGGGAGTCCCTCACTTCTTACCTGCTGGCAACGAATTCAGAGTTTTCCCACTACCCCTTCAGGATACCAGCTGCAAATTCAGTTCCCCCTGACACCCCAAGTTCCCTCATGTCTGACCTGCTGGCTTCAAGTTTTGGGGTTCCTTCTTCCCCCTCAAGATAGAAGCCATAAGCTCAGGGAGGCCATGCTGGCTGCCACTATTCCCTTGGTTTTGATAATTTGGTGGAACAACTCATAGAACTCACAGATAGCGCTGTGCTTATAAGTACAATTTTATTACAGCAAAAAGAATACAACTGAAGAGATACATAGTGGGAGGTCTGGAACTATTCCCAATGTGATGGTTCCATGTCCCCAGAAAAGGACACACTACCCTCCCACGTGTACCAATGCCTTTTACCAACCAGGAAGCCCATGGAGCTTCTGTGTCTAGAGCCTTTATTGAGACTTTCATTAAATAATTCAAACTCCAGGCCCTCTCCCTTGATGCCAGTTGATAACATGCCATGGGTCTTTCTGGCCTGACCAGCCCTCACTCAAGAGTTAGATGTGGCCTAGAACCCTTATCAAAGACATTTACAATTACCGAGAAAATCCCAAAGTGTTAGAGGTTATCTCTCAGGAACCAAGGACAAAGGTAAAGTTGTTTGGGCAAAATTAATGCAAACCTCACATACTTCTTCCTGGGAGAGTTATTGCATTTTTTTTTTTTTTGGTCATATTTTGTCCTCATATTTAACTGGAAATGATAAGTCCTTGTTTTCTTTTAATTTTTGTTGTTTTTATTTTTTATTTGTATATTTTGAAAAAAATTAATTAATTTAACTTATTTGTCATAATAACTGGGAATAATGTTTAAAATAGTTAATAATTAGTACCAGACAAGCACCTGGCATCATTTTATTTTTCTTTCTCTTTCCTTTTTTTTCCCTACCTTTGAAAACACATTCTTGTCCATTATTATTTTTAATCTAACTGTGATGGTGGTAAACATCTAATTTAAACTTAATTGAGCTTATATTTTTGGAATTATTAATGACAATATAAAATACTGTCTGTTGTCTTGTTTATATTTAAAATGCAAAAGTTAGCTCAATTAAAATGTTCCAAAATTTTTTTTAAACTTATAGGTTTTGTTGGTATAATGTTATATATGTGGTTATTTTGTTTTATTTTTCAAATGATTAATTATAAATTAATCATTTAAATAATCTTAAGTTTAACATTTAAAAAATTTAACATTATTTAAAATCATTTAAATAATTTATAATTGATTTAAATAGTCAATTTAAAAACATTGGATCTAATCTTTCAATAATTAAATAAGTGCCTTGATTTGTAAATAATGTAGTTTTAGTTGGCTTTTTAGATGTAGTTTATTTCTGTGTAGATAGAGTCTAAAGTAGATAGAATCTAAAATATACTTGCCTCCTGCTATAAGCTGTTTTAAAAATTATGTTTTTCCTCTACCTCCCACCCTTGCCTCATGAGAGTCTTCTCCACACCAAAATTGAGATATTAAATTGTGTAAGTGATTCCCCCTTTTCCACTTTTATGTCATTCGAGTCATTGGATCTTAAGCTGTGTGCTTGATACTAGCTTAGTGATTTAGAAGTCTAAAGAGAACTGACAAGCCAAATGTTCAGAAAGATTAAACCATCCAATCATGAAATCATCATCTCTGTATGGTTTCTTTTCTATGCTTGATGAAACCTCTTTACCTGGAGCCAGAGACCATGTCCTGAGCAAAGATAAATCAGGACCATTCCTTGGTAATTGTGTATTATAGGTCATATTTTATCTACATAAAGAAAATTACTAGAGAGAGGTGGAGCCAACATGGCACCATGGACAGAAGCACCATGCCTGTCCCTCCAGAGCAAAGACACAAAAAAATAAGTAAAACAGAGACAAACGTCAACCTGGAACCCTACGAGTTAAATGAAGAGATAAAGAACTCAACCAATCACTTAATGGAATAAGAAACTGACAGAGAGCAGAGAGAGAGGAAAGATATGGAGTGGGGGCCTCCTATTAGCTAACACAGCACAGTTTCACCGTCTTGGCCTCCTGTTGGAGATCAACAGACAGAGTGTAAGGGAAAGCAACTTACGGAGCTCCCAGCAGGAGACAGAACACCCAGTAATCAGGGATACAAGCTTTCCTACCCCTCACCCTTCTTCCCCCTACTTGGCCTCTGCTGCCTCCTAGTGGGCCACGATTGCTCGGCCCTGGAGACACTGGCTCCAAGCCACTTGGATTTGTCCCTCCTACACTGGCTGGCTCCTTTAGCACCATTTATTTGTTGCTGTTGTTGCAATTTTCAACTTCTTGTAGTTCCTTCTCTCTCACCTCCTTCCTTTCCTTTCTCTCGAATGCCTGGCTCTGTGTGCCCTCTCTGCTCCTTCTTCACAGGCTATAAAGTGCTACTTGGCTGGGGAACCACTTTCCTGGTCCATGTCACCACATCGATGGGATCCCAGGGGCCTTTTCTTTTTTCTTTTTCATTTTCTTTTGACCCATTTTGTTTTCCTTCATTTCTCAGTTGCTCCTCTCTCCCTACTTACCTTCTTTCCCTGTCTATGTGCCATCTTCACCCCTTTTAGATGGGGTGTACCATGTGGTTTGGGAGCCACTTCCCTGGTCTGTGCCACTGCACTGGTGGAATTCCTGGGGTACTTCTGTTTTTTTTTTTTTTTATTATTTTATCTTTTTTCTTTTTGTTTTTCTTCATTTCTTGGTTTCTCGTCTCTCTCTACTTCCCTGTCTTCTGAACACCTGACACCATGTGCCATCTCTAGCCCTTCTAGACAGGCTGTGCCCTGAGATTGGGAGCCACTTCTCTGGCCCCTAGTGGGATCCATGGGGGCATTTCTTCCTTTTTTTTTATTTTTTCTTTTTGTTTTTCTTCATTTCTTGGTTTCTTGTCACTCTTTACTCTCTCTACTTCCCTTCCTTTGCTTCCTACCAACCATCTGGCATCCCCCCCCCCCCCCGTTTCTTGTCTCTCTGTATGTTCCTTCCATCCCTTTCCACTGAACACCTAGCCACGGGTGACTTTCTCTTTTTTAAAATCTAGTTTCTCATCTCTGTCTTCCTTCCTTTCCCTTCACCTGCCCACATAGCTGCGTGTGTCCCATCTGTCTCTTTTTGATGGGCTGTGCCTCTCTGCCTAGCTAGAAAGCTACGAGCACATGACTTCCCTGGGTCTGTGCCACTCCAACAGCAGGCTCCCTGAGCATTTTTTTTTTTTTTTTTGGCTCCTGTTTCCCTCTCCTCTTTCTCTTCTTTCCCATACCTACTTAGCTGCACACATCATAGCCTCCTTCCTCTCTCATGCCTATCCACACTGTGAGCTGAACAACACAAAACACTAGTGCAAGAAACCAAAAGAGATCTACATAAATGGAAAAACATGCCATGCTCATGGATAGGTAGACTCAACATTGTGAAAATGATAATTCTGCCCAAAGCAATCCCAATCCAAATACCAATGACATTCTTTAAAGAGATAGAAAAACTAATCATTAACTTTATATGGAAAAGAAAGAGTTCCCAGAGAAGTTAAGCACTATTGAGGAAGAACGAAGTAGGAGGACTCACTTACCTGAGCTCAGAACATACTGTACAGCTTCAGTAGTCAAAACAGTCTGGTACTGGTACAACAAAAGATACATTGACCAACGGAACAGAATTGAGAACCCAGATGCAAATCCATCTACCTATGGTCACCTGATATTTGACAAGGGCCCAAAGTCCATCAAATGGGGAAAAGACAGTCTTTTTAACAAATAGTGCTGGCAAAACTGGAAGTCCATCTGCAAAAAAATGAAACAGGACCCATACCTCACACCATACACAAAAAAGAATTCAAAATGGATCAAAGACCTAAGTATAAAACCAAAAACTATAAAGATCGTAGGAGACAAAATAGGTTCAACACTAGAGGCCCTAATACATGTCATGAATAGGATGCAAACCATAACTAACAACACACAAACTCCAGAAGATAATCTAGGTAACTGGGATCTTCAAAAAATTAAACACTTACGCCCACCAAAAGACTTCAGCAAAAGAGTAAAATGAGAACCTATAGACTGGGAAAAAATGTTTGGCTATGACAAATCTGACAAAAGTCTGATCTCTAAAATCTACAGGGAAATCCAACACTTCTACAACAAAAAGATAAATAATCCAATTAAAAAATGGGCAAAGGAAATGAACAGACACTTCACCAAAGAAGACATTCAAACTGCTAATGTGATCACTAGCAAATCAAAACCACAATGAGATACCATCTCACCCTGGCATTACTGGCACAAATCAAAGAAAACAGAAAATAACTAATGTTGGAGAGGCTTTGGGAGATTGTAACTCTTACCCGCTGCTGATAGGAATGCCAAATGATACAACTGTTTTCAAAAATGATATGGTGCTTAAAAAGCTAGAAATAGAAATACCATATGATCCAGCAATCCCACTCCTAGGAATATATCATACAGAAATAAGGATCATCACACAAGTAGACATGTGCACACCTATATTCATTGCAATACTGTTCACAAGAGCAAAAAGATGGAAACAACCCTACATGCCCATCAACAGATGAAAGGGTAAATAAACTACGGTACATACACATAATGTTGTAGTCTACAACGATAAAGAACAATGATGAACCTGCAAAGCATCTCACGACACGGATGAATCTGGAGGGCATTTTTCTGAGTGAAATAAGTCAAACACAGAAGGACAAATATTATATGAGATCACTACTATAAAAACTAATGAAAAGGTTTACACACAAAAGAAATAATCCTTGATGGCTAAGCAGGAAGGGAGGGGTGGGGATGGAAAAACACTAAATAGACAATAGGTAAGTGATAACTTTGATGGAAACCTGGGGACGTAGTGGTTAAGTGTTGGGCAGCTAACCAAAAGGTCGGCAGTTCAAATCCACCAGGTGCTCCTTGGAAACCTTATGGGACCATTCTACTCCGTCTTACAGTGCGGCTATGTGTTGGAATCAACACGACGGTAATGGTTTTTTTGTTTTTTTTTTCTGGGGTTTTGGTAAAGCATGAGACAGTACTCAGTACTGCGGAAACTGGCGCAACTTGTACAAAGCAAGGTCATGGAAGCTCCGTAGACATATCCATACTCCCCAAGGGCCTGAACTACTGGGCTGAAGGCTGTGGAGACCATGGTTTACAGGAACATCTAGCTCAATTGGCATAACATAGTTTATAAAGAAAATGTTCTACATTCTGCTTTGGGGGTAGCGTCTGGGGTCTTAAAGTCTTGTGAGCAGCCATCTAAGACTTTGATGGTCTCACCTCCTCGGGAGCAAGGGAGAATGAAGAAAACTAAAGATACAAGGAAAAGATTAGTCCAAAGGACTAATGGACCACAACTACCACAGCTTCCATCAGATTGAGTCCAGCACAACTAGATGGTGCTGGCTACTACCACCACTGACTACTCTGTCAGGGATCACAACAGTGGGTCTTGGACAGAGCTGGAGAAAATGTAGAACAAAAGTCTAACTCACAAAGAAATACCAGACTTACCAGCCTGACAAAGACTGGAGAAAACCTGAGAGTGTGGCCCCCGGACACCCTTTTAGCTTAGTACTGAAGTTACTCCTGAAGTTCACCCTTCATCCAAAGATTAGACTGGTCCATAAAACAAAACAAAACTAAAGGGGCACAATAGCCCAGGGGCAAGGACTAGAAGGCAGGAGGGAATAGGAAAGCTGTTAACAGGGAATCCAAGGTCTAGAATGGGAGAGTGTTGACAGGTTGTGAGGTTGGTAACCAATGTCACAAAACAGTATGTGTGCTAGCTGTTTAATGAGAAGTTAGTTTGTTGTGTAAACTTCTACCTAAAGTACAATAATAATAAATTATAATAATAAAATAGCTGCAGTTAGAATCTTAGCAAAGATTGGCAGGGATTGGGGTCATATAGGTGCTTCACTAGGTAGGGTAGGAGATATACTGAGTGGTTAGGTCTACTTTTCAATTTGGTTTAGAACCAGCCCCAAAGAAATCTTGGGAAAGATTAGAAAATAGCCTGACTCAAGAGGGGTTCGAATAACCAAATAAAATGAATGAGATTTTTGAGTTGTTACTGGAGACAGGCTAACTGATCTCACTCTGGGGCCAGATGTTTCTCTGGCCTCCAATAAGAATGAAGTAGGTTGCATGTGTATGTGAGCAAATAGGGGGGAGTGAGGTGGAGAGGGGCATGCATACACACCTTTCCAATTTAAAGCCTTGGATTTAAAAAGATAACCACTGTGGTTTGCTGTGACTTGCTGCTCAGGTTGATATATCATAAAGAACACACGATTCAACCAGAAAGATAACCTTAAGGTTCTTTGAGGCATATTTTTCTCAGGAATGCTGGGCTCTGGGCTGATCACACTGTGTGCTCCCGTGTGACATTTTTTATTCAGGTGAAATAAAGTTTAAATGACTGTAGGTGTCAACTGTGAAGAAATCACATAAGTATAGCTGTTATGGATTGAATTGTGTCTTCCCAAAATGTGTATCAACTTGGGTAGGCCATGATTCCCAGTATTGTGTGGATGTCCTCTTTTTTGTGATCTGAAGTTATTATCCTATGTGTTGTAGTCCTAATCTCTGCCTGTGGTCAATGAGGCAAGTTTACGTTATGTTAAAGGGGATTAGGGTGGGATGTAATACCTTTAGTCAGTTCGCAGCCCTGATCCAATGCAAGGGAAGTTTTCCTGGGGTGTGGCCTTCATCACCTTTTATCTTACAAGAGATAAAAGGAGAATTGAGAAGAGAGAAGAGGACCTCATGCCACCAAGAAAAAAGCACCAGGAGAAGAGCTCATCCTTTGGACCCGGGGTCCCTGGACTGAGAAGCTCCTAGACTGGAGGAAGATTGATAACAAGGAACTTCCCCCTGAAACAACACAGACAGAAAGCCTTCCGTGGGAGCTGGCACCCTGAATTAGAACTTCTAGCCTCCTAGGCTGAGAGAATAAATTCCCACTTGTTAAAAAAAAAAAAAAAAGAAAATTACTAGACAACAAATATGTAGTCTAGAGGATCTTTATTTTCAACACAAAATAATCACATTTCTACATTATTTTTCTTATTAAGCTGTTGCTACATTAAGATATCTTATTGCCTACTCATAGAGCCAAAGACTGTAGAACATATCCAGCTGGCTACTTAAAGGTAAGCTCACTTTGAGGATGCACAAAGGAAAACCTGAAGAGAAATTCCCAGCAGGCATATTTAATTTCAGCCTAATATTCAAGTTGCTTTAACGAAATTAAAATTTAGTAGGAAATTTACCTAAATATATTTTAGGCTACCATTTCTTTTAAAAGCACTAATTAATTAACCTAAAAAAAATAATTATGTGCTTTGCAGAAGGAAAGCAAGATGAAAATCTAAGTAACCAAAACAGGCTTAAAAAATACAAGCTTACTTTGAAAGGGAGTTGTATTTCTTAATTAGCAGGTAAAAAAAAAAAAAATGCATTTTATTTCCATTTTAAATTACCAATAGCCAAAGCGTTACTATTGATGCTATGTGGCTGTGTTCTCTTCTATAACCTGGAGGCAGTATGCATAAATGGTTGGTAATATTTTGTGTTTTGTTTTTTGAAAGATGAAGCAAATCTTTTTGTCAATTGAAATAAGAAATTCAAGTCATTGAAATGAGGGCACTATTACAAAATTAACCAGTAAATTCTAGGGGCTGTTCTGAAAACCAATGCAAAATGTCCATTAGTGCACATTTATTTCACACCATCTGAGGCAACCAGGAAGATGCCTTGGGCCCCGTCTGAAATGTTGGTGATATTTCTCTCTCTGTATACTTAATTTACAGATTTGTTTGGATTTTTTTTTTTATTAGACTCCATTAATTTCCAGATGAAGCATATAATATATAGACGGCATACTTGATAGCCTAAATTCATTGCATGGCAACATTAATTAGTCTAGTATAGAGATTATTCTAATGTGTACATTAATATACATGTAGTCCCCAACTTACAATGTATTCAAGTTATGACAAACCCCACTTATGACCATTGTTTTTGTTGTACACCTTATCATCAGTAATATGTACTACATATATATATATATATATATTTATAATGTTGCAGCACATAGTTCGCTAATATTATCATCCTCACGTGTCATGGATTAAATTATGTCCCCCCAAAATGTGTGTATCGGTTGGGCTGGGCCATGATTCGCAGCACTGTGTGATTTTTCCATATGCTGTAAATCCTGCCTCTCTGATGTTATTGAGGGAGGATGGGCAGCTGTGTCAGTGAGGCAGGACTCAACCTACAAGATTGGATTGTGTTGAGGCAATCTCTTGAGATACAAAAGAAAGAATCGTGTGGAGAGACGGGAGACAACATACTGCCAAGAAAGCAGCACCAGAAGCAGAGCACATCCTTTGGACCTGGGGTCCCTGCACCTGAGAAGCTGCTTGACCAGAGGAAGATTGAGGACAAGGGCCTTCCTCCAGAGCTGACAGAGAGAGAAAGCCTTCCCCTGGAACCAACACCCTGAATTTGGACTTGTAGCCTACCAGACAGTGAAAGAATAAATTTCTCTTTGTTAAAGCCAGCCACTTGTGGTATTTCTGTTATAGCGGCACTAGATGACTAAGACATCATGCCAACTGCCAAAGATAAAAAAAGATCGGATTTATAATGACACTAATAATAAAATAATAAAAGGCAATAATAATGAAAGCTTAAAAAAAAGAAACAAAAATGAGGTGTTCCTAAACTTACCTTAGTCCCCATCCTAAATTGGGGGACTACCTGTAGTTTGATCTAGTAGATTAATCTGATCTGTGTCTAATCATTCAATACAATCTAATGTGTGTCTCCACACACACACAGACACACACACACATATACACACAGTTTATTTCAAAAAGCCTGGATGGAACTATACAATTAGAGATAAGGAACATAAGGTTCGGAATCAGACAGAAGTGCATTTTAAAGCCGAGCAATTCAACTTCAAACACATGCCTATTCTACAGAAGTTCCACTTCAGTCAGCCTCAGTTTCCTCATCAATAAAAACTGGGTAGTGATACTCATTTACAGATTGATATACGTTTAAAAGAGAAGTCACGCACGCGTTAACATCCGTATTTCTATTTCTACACCTTTATTTTATCCATGGAAAACTTAGATGGCAGCTCGAATCCACCAGGAGCGCCTTGGAAACTGTATGGGGTGGGAGTGGGGCACTTCTACTCTGTCCTACAGGGTTGCTGTGAGTTGGAATCAACTCCACAGGAACTGGTGATGCAATAGTTAAGTGCATAGCTGCTAACCGAAAGATCAGTGGTTGGAAACTACCAGCCGCTCAGCAGAAAAATACCTGGCCATCTGCTCCTATAAAGATTAAAAAACAAAAACAACAAAAAACCATTGCCGACCATGGATTCCAACTCAAAGCAACCCTGTAGGACACAGTAAAACTGCTCCATAGTGTTTCCAAGGAGCAGCTGGTGAATTCAAACTGTTGACCTTTTAGTTAGCAGCCAAGCTCTTAACCACTGCTTCACCAGGGCTCCAACCATAAAGATTACAACCGAGGAAACCCTATATGGCAATTCTACTCTGTCCTATAGGGAATCTATGACTCAGAGTGGATTTGACAATTCAGAACAACAACAACAATAGCTGTGTTGTTAATTGTTGTTGGTAGTTACTATCCAGTCACTTCTGACTCATGGTGATCCCTGTGTGCAGAGAACTTCTCCGTTGAGTTTTCAAGGCTGTCACTTTTCAGAAGCAGATCTCCAGGCCTGTCTTCCAAGGCACTTCTGGGTAGATTTGAACTGCTAGCCTTTCAGTTAGTTGTGGAGCTAGTAGTCGAGTGCTTAAACATTTATACCAATCAGAAAGTCCATATTATAGTTACATCCATCTCTCTTTTTCTTCCTATCCATATTTCTTTGTACCCAGTACCTTTCACACAAGGAATGGGCAATATCTCAGGAAAGGAAAACGAATGTAGAAAGCTGAGAAAATAAGAGTCTTTTTCTGTCTTTTGAGTTTTAGAGGCCTAGGACCAAAGTAGTGCGGAAACAACTTGAGGCAGAGACTAGATTTGGGTTGAGGGAAAACAAGCATTCCAGTACCAACCCCCTTTGTTGTTGTTATGTGCCATCAAGTTGGTTCCAAATCATAGGGACCTCATGTATAACAGAACGAAACACTGCCCAGTCCCGTGCAGTCCTCACAATCGTTGTTATGATTGAGCCCATTGTTGCAGCCACCGTGTCAACCCATATCGTCCAGGGTCTTCCTCTTTTAAGCTGGCCCTGTACTTTGCCAACATGATGTCCTTCTCCAGGTACTGTTCCCTATTGATAACATGTCCAGAGTATGTGAGATGAAGTCTCGCCATCCTTGCTTCTAAGGGGCATTCTGGTTGTACTTCTTCCAAGATAGATTTGTTCATTTTTTTGGTTGTACTTCTTCCAAGACAAATTTGTTCATTTTTTTGGTAGCCCATGGTATATTCAATATTCTTCACCAACACCATAACTCAAAGGCATCAATTCTTTGGTCTTCCTTATTCGTTGTCCAGCTTTCAAATGCATACGAGGCGATTGAAAACATATGGATTGGGTCCTTACAGCTTTGCTCTTCAACACTTTAAAAAGGCCTTTTGCAGCAGATTTGCCCGATGCAATGAGTCATTTGATCTCTTGACTGCTGCTTCCATGGGTGTTGATTGTGGATCCAAGTAAAATGAAATCCCTGACAACTTCAGTCTTTTCTCCATTTATCACGATGTTGCCTATTGGTCCAGTTGTGAGGATTTTTGTTTTCTTTCTGTTGAGATGTAATTGATAGTGAAGGCTATAGTCTTTGATCTTCATCAACAAGTACTTCGAGTCCTCTTCACTTTCAGGAAGCAAGGTTGAATCGGCTGCATAACGCAGGTTGTTACTGAGTCTTCCTCCAATCCTGATGCCAAGTTCTTCTTCTTCATATAGTCCAAATTCTTGGCTTATTTGATCAGCATACAGATTGAATAGGTATGGTGAAAGGATACAACCCTAATGCACACTTTTCCTGACTTAAACCACGTAGTATCCCCTTGTTCTGTTCAAACAGCTGCCTCTTGTTCTATGCACAGGTTCCTCCTGAGCATAATTAAGCGTTCCAGAATTCTCATTCTTCACAATGTTAGCCATAATTTGTTATGATCCACACAGCCTAATGCCTTTGCATAATCAGTGAAACACTGGTAAACATCTTTCCGGTATTCTCTGCTTTCAGCCAGGATCCATCTCACATTAGCAGTGATATCCTTTACTCCCCACCCTCTTCTGAATCTGGCTTGAATTTCTGGTAGTTCCCTATCAATGGACTGCTTCAACGGCTTTTGAATAATCTTCAGCAAAATTTTACTTACATGTGATATTAATGATATTATTCAATAATTTCTGCATTCGGTTGGATCATCTTTCTTCTGAATAGGCGTAAATATGGATCTCTTTCAGTTGGTCAGGTAGCTGTCTTCCAAATTTCTCAGCATAGATGAGCATGCACTTTCAGTGCCACGTCCGTTTGTTGAAACATCTCAGTTGGTATTTCATCAATCCCTGGAGCCTTGTTTTTTGCCAATGCCCTCAGTGCACCTTGGACTTCTTCATTCAGTACTGTCGGTTCTTGATCATATGCTTCCTCCTGAAATGACTGACCACCAATTCTTTTTGGTACTGTGACTCTGTATATTCCTTCCATCTTCTTTTGATGCTTCTTGCATCATTCCATACTTTTCCCACAGAATCGTTCAATATTGCAACTGAGGCTTGAGTTTTTTCTTCAGCTCTTTCACTAGAGAAATGCCAAGCATATTCTTCCATTTCTGTTTGACCACCCTCAAAATAGAAAATGGTTTTCAAGATTATGGAGAGAGGGAACATCAGATGAGAAGTAAGGAGAGTTTGGGTCCTTCAAAGGGGGCTCTGAACCTTGCTTCCTGTGTCAAGCTCTGTGGTCAAGCTCTGTGGACGTGGCAGGGATGACTTTATGAGAATGAAAAGAGAGGGAACCTGGTTTCTATCTCAGCTTGTGCATGAAGAAGAAAGTTAGTCAACAGAAAATAAATGATTGCATCAAGTATTTGAGGGAGAGAGGATCTTAAAGAGCTTCAAAAGTTTTCTTTAACATTACGTGGTCATGAGTTTTATTGGTGTAAGATAGGCACAGAATTTATAGTCTCTGTACCTGAAGGGGAAACCCTGGTGGCGTAGTACTTAAGTGTTACGACTGCTAACCAAAAGTTCAGCAGTTTGAATCCACCAGGCACTCTTGGAAACTCTGTGGGGCAGTTCTACCCTGTCCTATAGGGTCGCTATGAGTTGGAATATACTTGATGGTAACGGGTTTGGTTTGGTACCTGAAGGGGTATTGTAGACTGGAATTATGGAAAAAAAATCCATGCTTTACATGTGTTGACTCAAATAAAATACCAACAGATGCCAAGATAGAAGGTTTTATTAACAACCAGATCCCCAGTAATTTGGCTCTATTCCATGCCCCCAACATATTGGCATTATTTAAGGTCCCTTGGGAGTTTTGCAAAATGCTGGGGAAAAGGCATTGGTGGGATCTGGGGGGGGGGGGAACCAAACTAACTGAAATTAAACCTTTGTCATCCCTTAAGAATGGATATTTGAAATTAGGTTAAATTTTAGATAAACAAACAAAAAATTCCATGTACATCTGAGTTTAATTAAAAGTTTCACTAAGGGTTACTAATCAGATGCTAAGGAGCCCTGGTGAAGCAGTGGTTAAGTGCTCGACTGCTAACCAAAATGTTGGTGGTTCAAAGCTACTAGCTGCTCCATGGGACAAAGATGTCGCAACCAACTTCCATAAAGATTTATAGCCCTAGAAACCCTACAAGGCAGTTCTACTTTGAGTTGCTATGAGTTGGAATCGACTCTAAAGCAATGAGCTTTTAATCAGATGCTATTTCTAACCAGGCCTGGTTGTCATCACTTCCAATATATCTGGGCTACTCTTTCGGAAATATTTTACTTGCATTGAACTAGCCCATCAATCCTCTTATCATCTATAAACAACAAAGACAACCTGTCACATTTTTCAGTCAATATGTTTTTAAACCACCTTCAAAGAGGGAGTGGTTAGCTATGCTTCAAATGCAGCTTTCCTCCCTCTTTTTATTGTGTCAGTATCATTTTCTTTATTGAACATTTCATAAAGGAGTTCTGTTGTAGCAGCCACTCCTATTTATCAGTTAGCACTTTCAAAGGAGTTGGAGGAGGAGTGGCCCAGTGTAATTACCAAATAGTTCTAGCCTGGTGAAGTGGATAATGAGAAGCACAGTGAACATGGATTTGGGGCTTGTGTGTGTGTGTGTGCGCACGTGTTTGTGTGTGTGTGCATCAGCATTTCAATTCTATTTTTTATCCCTGTGTTTCACAAACAGTCTATGTTTTTTTAACACTACTGCAGAGAAGAGCTCTGATTTTAGGTAAGTGGAGAGGAGGCTCCCTCTTGAACTGAATACTGCGAGAGCCTCTCAAAACAAACAAACAAACCTAAGGCAGACATTGAGTCATGTTAGTCTTCAGGATTTTTTTTTTCAGTCAGATTTACCTAATAACCCAGGGATAGTCAGTGTCTTGTCATATTGCAGGGACATTGGATTTCAAATCTCTGCATATCAACCAGAAATAAAACCAAACAAAAACAAACCTTGTGTCATCTAGTTGATTCTGATTCATGGCGACTTCACGTGTGTCAGAGTAGAACTGTGCCCCACAGCATTTCCAATGACTGTAATCTTATAGATCTCCAGGCCTTGCTTCTGTGGTGCCACTGGGCAGTTTCAAACCGTTAACCATTTGATTACTAGTTGAGTGCAAAACATTTGTTCTATCCAGGGACCTCTGCATTCCAACAGTGCTTCTGAATCCTGAAGAAAGGGCCTGATCCTGTATTTTACACACTTACTTTGGGTAAAAGAAATTTCCTTTAGCCTGTCATTAATTTACACCTTTCAATAGAAGAAATAAAGGCAAAATATGACAGGATCTTGCTTAGCTTAATGGCATTAATAATGTGTTACACTTTCTTCTCTGAATTCTTCGTTAGTTCTAAGGATTTAATCAACAAATTGAAAAGTTGAAATATTTCAAAAGGACATGAGGAAATACACTTATACTAGTTTGCCTTATTTATAATTGTCTCTAGACACTTGGCTTATTTACAATAATTAAGCTTTATTACACATTGGAAGGTGAGATTATGCAAAATTTCCTTGATCACTGGCACATCCTTGCATTGCCCAACTCAGAGGTACAAATCATGTTTCACAGAAGCCCAGAGGCTGTTGAGTGTTTCATAAGAGAAGCTGAGTTGAGTGAACCACTCCTCCCATCAAACACCAAGACATATACTTCTCAAAGACGGCAAGTATGTGCTGGGGATGCTTCTACTCAGGCTGGCTTGTGTCTTGATCTGGGTTCTCTAGAGGGGGAAACCAGTGAAATGTATATAGATATATAGAGAGAGTTTTACTTCAGGGAAATGGTTCAAGCAATTGTGAGGAAATGGCTCATGCAATTGTGGGGGCTAGCAAGTCCCAAATCTGTGGGTCAGACAATAGGATGATGATGACCTCCATTGGATATGCGGTTGCAGGGACTGACGAATCCAAAACTTGCAGGTCAGGCAACAGGCTAGAGGCCTCTTCTGCCTTCTGGGTTGTGGGAGTTGATGAATCTAAAATCTTCAGTTGAAGCAATAAGCTGGAGACCACTGCTGGCTTACATCTCAGGAACGAGGGTCAGACACTGAGAAGATTGCGGGATCGGAAAGAGAGAGAGTTTTTCCAGAACATTTGTTATATCATGGGTGCGAGCCTTACCCCCAAGGAAACTTCTCTTCCAACAGATTGGCTGCTCACATCAGATCGCAAAAGATGAGATGGAAGATGAAACATAGTGTCTGCTACACCACTGAGAATCATAGCCAAGCCAAGCTAACACGTAACTAACCATCACAACTTGATACCTGTTGATAAAGAGCAACTTCTCCAGCAGCACATCTTGGTGACTGAGTCCCCTCATGCTCCAAGTCCTCTTACACAGTCTGACCACCCTGTCCCAATCTGGTAATTGGAAGCTTGCAGACTGTTGATGCAATGACAAGGAACACCACTGACGTATTTCTGACACATGTAGTCTTCTCTTTTCTTCCATTAATTATAATCTAAGAAGTTTGAATATGCATTTCCTTGTAGATATTTAAAGGTTTTAAACAACTTCTGTTCAGTGTACATTATGTTTAAGAATTTTATATACACATTTTTCTGTGGGAGTAAGTACAGAAGGAGGGTAAAGGGAACTTTGAGTAATCTAAATAGATATGTAAAATATAAGAACTCTACCAAAAGACAGAAGGCAATGGTCAACAGTGGTGAAGCAGCAGAAATGACCAACAATGTTTTGCAAAGATACATTAACTAAGGGTCCCCAAAGAGAGATGAATTTTACAGCACGATTGCATGCCCATAGGGAGGTGGATAGGGTCTATTAATTGCAATTACATTTTTTTTTTATAAGGTGTAATGGAGTCAATTGTAAATTGAAGTAGCACACACTTGGACCAAGATGTAGTAACTATGGTTAATATGGAGTGTGTACTTTGTGCTGCTATCATGATCGTTATTTCACAGATGAGGTAACCAAGTCAGAGAAAGTTTATCAAAAATTATATAACAAAATAGCAGGTGAAGAGAGGATTTGAACCCAGGCAATATGACCCCTGAGCCTACCAGCTCTAAAGTACATTGCTTTCTGGAAGAAATAATAGAGATTGGAGATAGAAAAGTGCAGTAGAGACGAAGGAAACTCCAGTTGTGACTGCATCATTAGTAAATGAATATCAGCCAGGCTATAGTGGTTATTGCCTCTCTAGAGAACAAATTCTTTCAGGTGGGAATAAAATGAAAGTTATTACTACTGTGTGACTTTAACATGGTATCAGGAAGAACACGGACTGACAGGTAAACCAAAGTACTATGGTTGAACTTGATTTGGTGCTTGTTATCTGGGAACTTGTAGAGGACACTCTGCTTGTCTTCCTATAACCAACCTGGGTGAAAATCAGGAGCAAGTCAACAACATGCTGTATTCAGTGGTAAATCAAACTCAATGAGAATTAGTGAAAATCATAGTCGATCTCTATTTTTTCTAAGGGACAAAGCAGATCTTGAAACTCGGGTATCTCAATTTGGAGACAACCCTCGCTGTGTCTGTGCTGTCTTATAAAGGCCATCTCTAAGCCAAGAATAATTGTGGGAAAGGAAAGACCTTGGAGGCTCCTTAGGTGATGTATAGGGCTAAGAGGCTCAGGGAAGAAAAGGTACAAGAAATGCCTTCTATCTTAAGTTAGCTTCATGGAGCTGGTATCCTCAATAGCTAGTCCCTTTCCCCCCTTCCTATTCTTGAGTGGGTGCGGAAAAGCTGAGCTGAGGGAAATTTGTTCCACAAGGCTGGAGACAGCTTCTTTAAGGGTGTGAGTCTGAAACACATTGACTGGGTGTTATGAACCTGAGTGCTAGCAAGAAATTCCTTCCTCACCTCAGGACATTGCTGTCTTTGAACCTCATTCCTAAATCCAGGGGCAGAATTTTAGTAAGTTCTCTAAAGTACAAAAGGAGCTGGAAGGTGGAGCTCATCCCTCTACTGACTCAGAGATCCTTCCTTCTCTACACTGACTCAATTTTGAACGGCTTAACCATTATGGACTGTCCAAGCATCACGGATGTATGGAACAAATTGGACACATTAACTGACTCTCCCTAGCCCAGCCTGACCTTAAGGGAACTCTTGAAGTTCCCATATGGCCAGCCTTACTCACTCACACCAGAGAATGCGCCAGGTAGAGGCTTTTTGGAACCCCTCTGACCAGCTTATATCTAATGGATCTGTATCAAACACTTGAGCACATTTTATTTTTTTTTAATTTGGCTTGTTGGGTTTCATGTCATTACTCCAACTAAAAAACCTGGAAGTATCCTGTGACCTGTGATCACGTTGCATCCATGTACACGAATCATATTCATTTGTATTTATTCATCTCATTATTTTAAAAATCCACCAAAAATTTTTAATGTGTAATATGAAACCAATGTTTGACAAATTTAAATCATGCAGAATTAATTGTTGCTCTCTTAAGAGTTGGATAATTAAACTTCTTAGAAACAAAATAAATTATATTACTTAGTGATGTCAGTATTTTATTGATAATTTAACATCACTTGCAAGTAGTATTGGGAGTTATATCTTATTGTACATTATTTTAATGTTTAAGTGGTTTTGTCACAAGTGTTACATTCCATCATTCTTGCAAAAATCATCACATATTTGTACATGAAGGATACCTAGACTGAACATAATATTTTTGGGTAACAGTAATGTTATTTTAGAGCCTTTAAACATATTCCTCCAATTACGTTTGACATTTAGGGTGAAGAAGAAAAGTTTGAGGTCAATTTATTATTTGTTTATTATAGTCATTTTTTCAACTTAGACATTTGTAGTTTTTATTTTTCTCTACACTTTCAGTTAAAAGTTTTTGAAAATATGTATCTAGGTATACATTTTTTAATTGACATTTTTTTACTTTGATACAGAGTGATTTTTTTATTACCTGTGTGTATAAACTCAGTTCAAAAACAGTTTTCTTCTATTGTATCTTTACTTTTATATGTTCTTGTTCTCCTATAAGAATGATTTTTATTTTGATTCTGACTTTGTACTGTATATTATCATTTTATTCATTATCTACATTTTTTGTGCTTTTAGTTTTTCAGATATTCTCATTCATGGTCATCCATATTCAATTCTTCATAGCAAATTTTATGTTGCTTTTATGCTCCTCCCTAAATTATCATTGCATTTTATAAGTTACTCTCAGGGTTGTATTAGCAATATCATCTCTATTTTTGTAGAAGGCATTTTTTTAATTTGTTTCTTTTTCATCTCATTTTTGTATTCTATTTTAAGTTCTCTTTTTCCATTGCTATCTTCTCACACTCTTATCTGAGATTCCATACAGCTTCCTGAAATTTTCTTCTATCCTGTTCCTTAAATTATTTTCAGCAGTACACTTTTCTTCTGATTCTTTGCAATATCTTTTCACCTATCTTATTTGAAGCTTTTTTTTTTTTTTAATGGGCCTCATATTGCTTTCATGCTTTTAACTAATTCGAACAAGATACGGTCTTAATGACATTGAAATTTGCCAACAACAGTATGGCTGAATTGTCTTTGAGTTTACTTTTTTCCTTCCTGTTCAATAGCAGGACCTCCTGTACCTACCTACAACTGAAAGCAGGTCAATGTGCATAACTCTTGCTCCAATTTTGGATTACTAGCATATTCTCGCCAAATGAAACTCTAACTGCAGTGTAATTAACCCTCTCTTCTCACTGTCCAGCTTTTGTCTGGCAAGGTGATATGAACCAATGTAGAACCAAATTATATTTCTCAGCATGGGCTGCTACTAGGATTTTTACTCTACCTCGGCAACTTTTATAATTTATTATCTCATCATTCCTTCTATTTAAAATCAACATGGGCTCAGGCAAGAGCATGTGTGCATGAACACACACAAAAAGAGGAATGGGATGGGAGTATTTATCTACTCAGTTTACAGAGATACACTGGAAGTTTAAACAGAGACTACTGCTCGATGTTCAAATTGTCAGAGGTCTTATAACACCAAGTAGTCTGACAATCTTAGTTTTCAGTATTCTTGAAAGCTTTCTTTTTTTTTTTTTTAATGTGTTTCAAAATAGGGCTACATTTGGGGCAGCTCACCAGACCCAAGTGTGAGCTTTTACCTTTATAATCCTTATTCTCTTCAGATCTCTCAACCAGAGGCAAACAGGATTTACTCTCTGAAGCTAAGAAAATTTATGCCTCAATGTCCCTTGCTTGCACGTATCTCTCTGGGGAGCCTAAAATCTGCTCATGTCATCATTTCAAAATATGGTATTTTAAGTGTGATTCACTAAGACCACTGTCTTTCTCCACTCTGACTTGTGCTGTATAACAAATACTCTCCTTAGGATAAATGGGAATAGCTGTGAGCAATTTGGGGTCTGGCTATGGTAAGTTGACTGGGGATACAGTTACTCAGAATTTGTCAGTATACTTGTATATGGGTTACATACACTTCTTCGTAAAAGAAGTATCACTATCCTGGTGCAGAAATGGTTTCTGGGAATACTCCCACCATTCTCAGGACCAAATCTCCCTTGATCTATGACCATGGACATTAGTATTAATGAGTGTAGTCATTTGAAAGAGTATTTAGGTTTAGTCACCACCCAAGAAAATTTGGAATGCCTTGAAATCTTACAACTCACATAAAAGAACTTTGATAGAGGTTTTCCTAAATTTGACATCAATCCTAAAAATTTACATAACATTACCATAATGAATGCGAAGCTGAAATAAGTAGTTTTATACTCTGAGATTTTGATCAATCATGCTAGAGAAAAGATTAATTTATCTTTTTTTATTTCTAAAAAATATAAATTATGATTGTATGAAAAAGTGATCATAGAGTAGGTAGCCAAAAATGTCAAAAAAACATGTTATTTGAGCGTACCAGGTAATAAAAGATGAAATTATTATCTAAATTCTTTTTCTGGATTTGTGAATTGGTGACATTTGTCAGATTTTTATAAATTTGTAACTTCTTTTTTCCCGATCCCAGGTACATAACCACTTACCCCGTTACTGTCCAGTCAATTCCCACGCATAGTAACGCTATAGGACAGAGTAGAATGGCCCCATAGGGTTTCCAAGGCTGTAATAATGACTTAAAAACAGAACAAAACAAAAAACTACTTAAAAAAAAACCCTTAAAGCCATTGTCTTCAAGTAGATTCGAACTCATTAGCAACTATGGGACAGAGCAGAACTTCCCTATAGGGTTTCCAAGAAGAAGCTGTTGGATTTCAACTGCTGATCTTTTGGTTAGCCGCTGAGCTCTTAACCACTGTGCCACCAGGTACCTAATACTTTATACATACATTTGTATTCTCTTTCTTAAAGGGTTTCCTTAATGTCAAATTGAATAAGCTTCAGGCCACACAAGATCTGTACCCACCACATGTCCAAACCAAATTCAGAAAAAAAAAAACTAGCAATATGTCGAGATAATTAAAAAAAAAAAAAATGCACACAGAACGCGTGTGTTTCATAGCTGGCCCTTATCAGAAGACGACAAAGTGTAAGACAAATATGAATAGTCTTATTTTAATAGTAGTATATTTTCTTTTAAATTGAAGTGAATTATGATTTTATTTCTTTATCATAGATTCTGTTGATTTTATCCTTCCTTTCCACTGCAACGCCAATGCATCAGTAACTGAACTGAAACAATTAGCTGTAGGTGTCCCACTTCTAGAGGAAGAGATATAGCATGATCCAGAACAAACCAACCAGTAGATCACACAAAATAGGGCTTTATCAGACTAGGTTTCCAGGCAAGGTAACATAAGGTACCTTGCTTCAAGTAAAGAAGACAATTTCTTCTCCCCCTGTCTTATTTTTAACAGCATTGCTTTCTGTGGTGAATCAGATAATGTTGTACCTATTATAACTTTTATTTTTATCAGGTCGTTAGAATAAAACAAAAGCCTAAAGCAGCCACGATTCTAATTTTCATGCAAATCTTCTTAGTAATAAAAGATGAGCAAAGAGAAATTAAAGAACATTATCTGTAAGGCTGCCTCCAAATTAAATAGCATTTAAACAATTCTCATCAATGCTGAGATCTCTTTTGTGTTTGTTCTTAATTGTTCCAAGCAGAAATTTTCTGAAATCTATGCGGGGGCTCTCTTTCAGCTTCTCTCCCTTTTTGGGTCTTATTTCATTTTTTAAGTCAAAGAAATATATTAAAATTGCAAACCAAGCTGGTTTTTTATTAGGATGTTGGCAATTAACTCACTCATTTATTTCTCATTTCCTGTCTTAGCTGGTTTTAAGTTGTGTTTATCTTCAAATTACCTTCCTAAGGCGAAATTCCATTCTTTTCCACTCCCTTATACTATTTTTTCTCACATAATGATGTTAGTACAGTGAAATAATTTTCATTATAATTGAACAGAAATCTTAGTCATATCACACAAGGAGAACTCATTTTTCGTTGTGAAGATCACTGAATAAACTATTACCATGGACTGACTTTATGTGCTCAGTTGACACAAATTAATATTTACTTCATGTCTTATTTGTTTTAGAAGTGGAACATCTTAGTGGTTACTTGCACCTCCTTTCATTCTTTAAATTAATTATTAGAACCAGTAAACCAATTGCCACCAAGTCAACTCCAACTCATGGGGACCGTATGTGTCAGCGTAGAACTGTGCTCCGTAGGGTTTTCAGTAGCTGATTTTTCAGAAGTAGATGGTCAGGTCTTTCTGAACGGGTGCCTCTGGGTGGACTCAGCCTCCAACCTTTGGTTACCAGCTGAGCGCAGTAACTGTTTGTACCACTCAGGTACTCCTTAAATTAGAAAGTAAGTGTTAAGTTACACTCCTAAAAAGAGCCCTTCAGCAAAGCAGCCCAACAGCACCAGCAGCAGCATAATGGGTTCTCACCAGGAACTTTGGTGTGTTCCTTGGTCCCTGGCTCTGGTGTCTGGCCAGCTTATCTCCGTGGAGAACAGCTGGCTCCCTGCCTTTGCACAGGAAACCTCAGAATGGACCTTGAACACAATGGAGATTCCAGAAGCAAGAATAATTCCAAGAGTTTTTTAGAGAGTGGTGAAGAACAAAAGATGAGCTTGAGGGCAGTCCTGTGGCCATGCTCTGACAACCTTATTGTTGTAGTGTGCCATTGAGTCTATTCCAACTCATAACGACCCTATAGGACAGAACAGAATTGCCCCATAGGGTTTTCAAGGAGCTGCTGGAAAGCTGGTGGATTTCGACTGCTGACTTTTTGGTTAGCAGCTGAGCTGTGCCACCAGGGCTCATCTGACAACTTTAGTAGCATATTATTATTGAAAATGTGAAGAATTTAAATCTCTGAAAGGCTGTAATGGTACTCCAAAAAGAAGAGTGAAAATAAAAGTGTACAAAATGATAAGCTGTTTTGCTGAGACTTAAACTGTCAAGTGTTTGTTTTTGTTTGTTTTCTTTTTTTCCTACTGATTACATTTTCAGTGATATTTTGGTTCCCTGGACATATTTCAACATGTCTTATAGAAAGGCTGCTCAGGCAACTGCATCGTTGGCAATTCCTTCCTTCTATTGTGCTTTGTTTATCAAATAAAGTCTTACATTAACTAGATATTAAATGCAATTTGAATCCAGGTGCAACCAGATAATACACTTGACACACATGAACAACTACCCATGTCATCCCACGAGATAATATACAAAATGCCTCTCAACATCCTTATTTTCATAGTATTCATAGTTTACAAAGCACTTTTGCATGCATTATAGGATTTGGCTCTGTGACACTCTGGCAAAGGGAGTAGAAATAATAGACTAATTATCCCTATTTATAGCTGAATAAAATAAGAATCAAAGGATTTAAATATTTAATCTCAGGAGGTCACATAACTTGAGAGTGTTAGAGCAGAGATTTAAATTTCTCCACACATGCAAAAGAGTAAATGATTTTCAACAAATACATATTCTGGAATCAGTGAGAGACCTGGGATTACAAATAAATAAATAAAATCTTGGGTTTTCTTAATTCAGAAAAAACTGGTAGCATGGTTGCCTAGACACAAGCCTAGCACAAAATTACTGAAAGACTTGGAGGTCACCTGTTTACCTCTCTCTGTTTCCTCTCCTACCCTGTCACATTAGTGGAACAGAATACATGGATATGAAAATTTCATCCAGCACTATAAGAAGTTCTATCCCACTATAGCATAATGGTTAAGAACTATGGCTGCTAACTAAAAGACTGGCAGTTCGAATCTACTAGGCGCTCCTTGGAAACCCCGTGGGACAGTTCATCTCTGCCCTACGGGGTTGCTATGAGTTGGAATGGACTTGACAGCTACAGGTTCGTTTGTTTGCTTGTTTTTAAGTAGTTTATGTACTAGACAATTGACATTTATTCACCGATGTCATCTAGAACAGTATTGTGACTATCTAATTGGGAAATGGAAGAAGAAAATATAACATAAGTTCTCCATAAAGACAGCTTTTTGTTCTAACATGATGTCTTTTCCAAACTTATTAGCCTTTATTTTATGTAATGACGGTGCTAATTAAAGTGTTTTTTTAATATATCCTTACTTAATGATGAAAACCCATTTTTAATCTCCCATTTTAATAATATATGAAATTCAAAGAAGCCTGTGATGATGAAAACCCATTTTTAATCTCCCATTTTAATAATATATGAAATTCAAAGAAGCCTGTGAACTCCTCTCCTATGTCATACTAGCTCCTTTGAGTCATGAAGCTGTTGATGATTGTATACGTTAAAATGATCATTTCATAGTGCCAAGGTCTCTTGACTCTAGGAAAAGATCTAAAGAAAGCGATGCAAGTACCTGTCCTCTATACAAAGAGTGCTATGGAGATACTCTTATAACTGAGAATAAACCAAAAAAACAAAAAACAAAAAACCTGTTGCTTTGGAGTCAATTCTGACTCATAATGACCCTATAGGAAAGAGTAGAACTGCCCCATAGGGTTTCCAAGGAGTGTCTGATGAATTCAGCCTGCTGACCTTTTGGTTAGCAGCCGAGTGCTTAACCACTGTGCCGCCTGGGATCCATATATAAACAATATCAGGCAGCTTAGATGAAGAGAAAATTTGCCCGAAGAGAAAATTTTTGCCCGAAGAAGAGTCAGTGATGAAGCTTGCTTGTCACAAGAGTGCCCCACTTCCAAAGAATCAGATCGTATCTTCTTTGTTGTTATTATTAGCTGGCGTCGAGTCAGCCCCCAACTCATGGTGACTCCATGTGTGTCAGAGTGGAACTGTGCTCCATAGGGTTTATAGCGACTGATTTTCAGAAATAGGCCTTTCTTCCTAGTCTATCTTATTCGAGCAGCTCTGCTGA
The DNA here is from genome assembly GCF_030014295.1 of Loxodonta africana. NCBI lineage: Eukaryota > Metazoa > Chordata > Mammalia > Proboscidea > Elephantidae > Loxodonta > Loxodonta africana. The sequence goes on from NC_087356.1 coordinate 31,729,894, forward strand.
AGCCTATTCAACATCATAGCCAATGCCCTTCATATTCTGTTTATCAACTCCAAAAATGTTAATTTTCACCAGAGTTCTGGCTTTCCCTAGCTGTCTTCTCAGTTGACATATAATCCCTGGGAGATCTGCAAGGTCATAATTGTACCTTTAAGAAAATTAACTGAGTCATTATTTCTTACTTTGACATCTCCCTAGAGCTTCAGAGTATAAACCCTACTGCTCTCTAAATAGGTAACTTACTTAACAGGTTCAAAAGTAAAATCATAATACCTCCCCAAACAAGTTAATTTACATGTATTTACTTTCCCATTTGGTGACAATTCCATGTGTATAGCTGCTGTGTTGAGAAGCCTGAGCTTTTTTGTCATTGTTGTTTACTTGTTTTGACTTTTCTGTACTCTTCTGACTCCCACTCCTGACAACTGTCCATATCCCATTTTAATAGCTGTCAGTGTCAAACTTTCATTATATATCAAGTCACCCTCCTACTTTCTACCTGACCACTGCCCAATGTGAGGTTTCACCTTAACTATTTCAATTTCTTCTACCAGATTTTCTGTCAGAATAGAATTAATGGAAGCAGGTTTTAATCTCATGTGTTTAAAATATATCTTCTGCATTCTGCCACAGTATTTAATCCAAAAAGAAAAACTGTATTATAACATTCGGTTTCTTAAAATACACTTAATTCTAGTTGTTATCCTCTCTTCCTTTACGTTCTCAATTATTGGCATAGCACATAAGACCCTCTAAGAACTTGCCGTTACTTACCATTCCAACATGTGCTGAGTTCCTTAGTGTTATCTCTTCTGTTTTCATTTTAGTTCCCAGACACTTCTCAGGCAATTCTCTTTGTTAGTATGTACTCCATAATTTTTTCTTCTTTGAATAATCAATTCATCTATTACTTCTTCTGAGGGATATTGTGAAATCAAACTTGGATAGCTACTGTTCTTCTCTATCCTTATAGTACCTTGTACATATCTCTGCTGCAGTAAATTGTGTGTAGGGGTGTAATACTAAGAAATATGTGAAATATTTAGAGTCTTAAAAGAAAAAAAATTGTTTTAAAATTGTGAAGACTTGTGTCAACTGTCTAAATGTACTGACATTATGTTACTCCACTGGTTGGTGAGGTACTTATGAGTAAAGACAGTATTTTACATGTTCTGAACCAACACTTGATACCATAGGTCTTAATATTATAGCGGAGGTTCAAAAACTGGTGTTCAACTAGAATGAACAGACTTGTGCTGTGACCCATATCTACACCTAGTCCACATTTGTTAACTGAATTTATGAGTCGGAATTGACTTGACGGCAACAAGTCTGGTTTCTTGTTTTTTTTATGGTCAGTAGTTAAGAGTTCAACTGTTGACCAAAAGAGTGGCAGCTTGAATCTACCAGCTGCTTCTTGGAAACCCTATGGGACAGTTCTACTCTGTTCCATAAGGTCACTATGAGTCAGAATCAACTCAATGGTAATGGGTTTTAGTTTTTGGATGGCCAGTTTTAGGAGTTGTTGAGTGTCTTAATAAAATAATTATTACGGGCTCCCAGATTCTTGTACCATAACATCTTTTTACTAAAGAGGGCAATTAAGTGTTCCCAGAAAGAATAATGGCATTCACAGAAAAAAAATCAGAAAAAAAAATCCTACTTTTTAAATTTTTATTAATAAAATAAACAATAACTATCACAGGGAAAGAGAAGGAACAAAAACTAAGAAAAAAAAAAAACTCCTAAAACCTATTGCTGTGGAGTTGATTCCAACTCATAGTGACTCCATGTGACAAAGTAGAACTGCCCCCATAGGGATTCCGAGACCATAATCTTTACAGAAGCTGGCTGCCACATCTTTCTCCCGAGGCTAGTGGGTTCAAACTGCTGATGTTTCAGTTAGCAGCTGAGTGGTTAGCCACTGCACCACCAGGTACCCTTCGAAAAGTAAGAAAGACACTATTATAAAGAAACAGAGATTGTTCACACCTGGAGGAAAAAAAAAAATTTCTGTTATAGTTAGCAGGGATATGGGGAGGGAGGGAAAATTACCAAATAGAAAATACATGTTAATATTGGTGAAGGGAAAGGCAATACACAATATGGAGGAAGTCAGCAAAACATGGCCAAGGCATGGGAGGTCAAAGAGAAGAATATAAAAACAAAGAGCAGCAACAAAAATTACTGTAGCATAGACAATCTTGCCACAATAGTATTAACAAACAATAATTTGCAAATGGGTACATAGTAGACAGTTATGCCAAGAGGTAAGGGTGAGGGAGTGTGTGGGAACATACCCAGCTGCAGATATGGGTTTTGTGCTGGATATTTCTACATATATAGCTGTAGGTGCTGTCTATTAATAGATAGTAGAGCACACAAGGGCTATAGTCAGGGCAACTTCTTAGACATAACCAAACACCTCACAGACTGAAGCTCCTAGGCTCAAAGGTGAAGGACCATAGACTTGGGAGACACCTATATCAATTGGCACAACTTAGTCCATAAAGACAAAGTAGCATCTGAGGTCTTAAAAGCTTGCAAGCAGCTATCTAAGATACAACTATTGGTCTTTTATTGTTCAGACCAAAGGACAATGAAGAAAACCAAAAACCCAAAGGAACAATTAGTCCAATGGATTAAAGGATCATATAAACCACACCCTACACAATCTTGAGACCAGAAGAACTAGATGGTGCCTGGCTATCACCACCCACCAGTGACTGGAATCACAAGAGAGGGGCCTGGGCAGAGCAGGAGAAAAATTGCAGAACAAAAAATCAAATTCACCAAAAAAAGACCATACTTACTGGTCTGTCAGAGACTGGAGAAACCCCAGAAACTATAGCCCTAAGACAGACATCCTTCTGAACTGGAACTGAAGCCATTCCCAGAGACCACCTTCAGCCAAACCATAAATGGGCCCATAAAATAAACAATGACACCCAAGAGGAACGTGCTCCTGAGAGCAATCAATTATATGAGATCAAACAGACAACATTCACCCAAAAGCAAAGATGAGAAGGCAAAAAAGGTTAGAAAATCAGGACAAAAGGAAATTAAGAAACTAGGACAGAAATGGTGGAGTGCTGGTATATTGTAAGGAATGAAGCTAATGTCAAGGATCACTTCATGTACACACTATCAAATGGGAAACTAATTTGCTCTGTAAACTTTCACCTAATAAATAATAAAAAATTAAAAAAAAAAGTCCTTCATCATGTGGTTTAAGGTGAGAAGGTTGTTACTCCCTCCCCATGGAGTGGTGGTAGACACACAGTAAACAGACAACTCTGTACAAAAATCACCCCTCCTCTTACCCTAGAGCATTTCAAAGTCTATTCTTTTTACCTCTGAATTGGGTGATGAGTGAAGGTGCTCAAAGCTGGATTTTAGCAGTCCCTCCTTGCTTGTAAGTCCTAGATGGATGGTTAAGCATGTTGAATTGGACTATGAGAGTGCTTGGCATCCTATTTTCTTGCTGTAGAGATAGATGTCCTCTATAGACTCAGAGCAGTCAACAACCAAGTAAGATTATCATGTTCAAGGGAATGGTCCTCAGCTTTGTGGAGCCAGAAAATCAATTTTGTCAGTGCCCCATAGCTGAACAATTTCCTCAGGACTGATTTACAGTAACTAAGCCCACAGAAGACCAAAGCACAAAGCAGACTCCTTCTCAGTGACTAAAACGTTCAGGTTTTCTATTCAGGCCAACCTGATTCTCAACATGGAGGTACTTGGCAAGCTGGGAAGCTGACATAGACTTCACAGTGTGGAGTGATTCCTGATTTGTCATCTGCTTCCTCTTTAGATTGTGAGATCATGAGGGCAGGGATTGTGTTTGGTATACGACTGTATTCTCAGCTCCTTAAACTGCAATTTGACATTCAATTGGTGTGGTAGGCAGCATAATAGCACCATAAAAGTGGTCCTAACCCTTAGAATCTGTAAGTATGTTAGATTACATGGCAAAGGGGAATTAAGGTTGCGGATAGAATCAAGGTTTCTAATTAGCTGACCTTGAGATGGTGATATTATCCTGGATTATCCAGTGGGTCCAATGTAATCACAAGAGTCTTTATAAGTGGAAGAGAAAGGCAGATGATCAGAAACTGAACAATATTTGAAGATAGTACACTGCCGGCTTTGAAGATGGAAGGAGGCCACAAACCTAGGAATGTGAGCAGCCCCCTGAAGCTAGAAAAGGCAAGAAAATGGATTCTCCTCTAGAGCTTCCAAAAAGAAATATAGCCCTGCCAACATCTAAATTTTAGCCCAGTGAGATCCATTTCAGGCTTCTGACCTCCAGAATTATAAGATAAAAATTTTGTGTTGTTTGGGCCATAAAACAAAGGTAGACTAAGGGGCACACTAGCCCTGGGGCAAGGAGTAGAAGGCAAGAGAGGAAAGGAAACTGGTAATAAGGAATCCAAGTTTGAGAAGGGAGGGTGTTGACATGTAATGGGGTTGTTAACCAATGTCATAAAATAGTGTATGTTCTAACTGTTTAATGAAAAAGTAGTTTGTTCTGTAAACCTTCATTTAAAGTACAGTAAAAAAGAAAAAAAATTGTATTAAATCACTAAACTTGTGATAATTTGTTACAGCAGCCAGCAAAAACTAGTACAGATCTTCTGGAGCTATTGAGGCTGAATGAAACCCCAAGACTATTCTTCTGAGGTAATCTTTAAACTTTAGAAATAGTCTTTGAAGTCTTGTTTCATCCAAACAATCATTTAGCTTAATTGGCAAAGAATGTCTGACTTGAGCATCATACACTTAAGAACTAAGCATATGGGATCAAATTGAAAACAGCAATTCAAAAGATTGGATGGGAAGCTTGGGGCAGTGAGCTTATGTTAATGGGGGAGGAATAATTTGGAAAAGTAGGATGAGAATGGTTGCACAACTTGAAGAATGTAATCAATGTCACTGAATTATACATGTAGAAATTGTTGAATTGGTGTATGTTCTGCTGTGTATATTCTCAACAACAACAAATAAAATAAATTAAATTTTAAAAAAGTAAGAAAGAACTATAAAAAGCAAAAAAAAAAAAAAATAAATGTCAATATCACTAGCAACCACAACTATGATATTAGCAGGGAAATATACAAGATGATAACTAAAAGGAGAGATGCATCATGTCTTTGATTGAGAAGGGTCAATATTTTAACAATATAAATGCTCTATAAATCATAGGATAATCAAAATCACAAGATGTTTTTTAATTTGTGATAAATTAGTCTAAGTGAGTCTAAATTTAATGTGGAGGATTAAATAAAAAAAAAATAGCAGAGAAACATTTGTAAAAGAAATTTTAGTTTTGAGGAGTGCCATGATATTAAAATATGTTATCAAGCTTCAAAATTAAACATTTTTATCATAACCAAGTATTAACCATACAGTTATGAGAAGCAGAAACTAGATCCCAGAAATAGACCAATTTCAAATTAGCTAGGAAAGAATGAATACTATTAGAAACAAATTGAGGCAGGTGATATTTTGCAGTTATAGTCAAACCTCACACCATATAATATGCTATATTCCTGAAGGAACACAAAAGTTAAGAAAGATACATAAATTTTAGAAGTAATTAATTTTAGAAGTAATTTAATTTCTTCAATAACTATAAAACGGCTACCTCAAAATGCCATCCTTTTGGAAGAAGAAATTTTTTGAGGTTGTTTGCACAAGAAAATATAAGATACATCTTCTGTGGTATTAGGCAAACACTTTGGGTATTGCTTTTACTGACTTACATGACTATGGATATCTTGCCAAGCATCATACCTTCAGTGGATAAATTGTATTTCAAGAAATTCAAGACATTTTTTGGGGTTGACTCAAAGGTAATGTACCTTCAGAAAGCCCTCAATTTCTTAGAATAAATATAATTTCTGAAGTTGGGTCTGGAGGTATAAATAACAATTTCAAAGTAGACCTCCAATTCTCTATCCAGAAGGCCAAATAAGATAGTTTTTTGAAGCATGGAAAGGCATCCAGTCTATCGCACAGACAGGAGGTCAACATAGCCACCGATGATCTCACCTGCCCCGCCACTTGTCTCCCACTGTTAATGGTGAATAATAGCTTCTCCTCTTCCATCTTCCAAATCTCTGGGAATGACTCTCACAGGCTTGCCTGAACTCTTATCCATAAGATGAATGGGCTTCTGGGAAAGGTAGTGCTAGACTTCTCTCCTATGATTTAGGGGAGAATGCATATGGTGGTAGGAGTGATGCTGAGTTGAAAGCACACAACCCAGCACACATGGATTTTAGAACATAGCCAGGAATTTTCTTTTAGATCTGCCCAAGTCTTTCGTATGCAGACACACTAACTCTCCCTTAATACTTGGGTCACAATGTAAACTTTTTTTTTGGAATCTTGACCACGAAAGTTACATATAGCTTCTCCTGTGTTAGAAACATACATTTCACGAGAAGAAGTGTTGTGGGAAATTCCTCTGACACCTGTGGGAAGGAAGAGATGCATAAACCTTATTATTTATCTCTGGTATGCCCCGATCTCCCCTTGTTGGTCAGAAGAGACACTTCCACGGTCTCTTTTAGTTGCCTCTCTTCTCCTTAATTTTCTAATTTTTCCTACAGTATGTATAACAGACTTTGTACCTTTAATAAGACATTATCATATAAAACACATTACGGCAATACTTTCACAAAATAAAAGCTCTTTAAACCTATCTGTAACCTAAATCACTGCCTGTATAAGAAATACTGTTTTCTAGAATGATTAATTCTCTGATGAATCCACATGACAGAAGATGCCTGTAGACTTAACTTCTTTACTGAAGGAATAATTAAAAATTCCTTGAATAAATGGCCCATATTTATACAATTTTCTTGTCAGTAAAATGAGGGTAAGTTACTAAATAACGTCCAAGGTTACTCTCTACGATTCAAAAGCTGTGACTCCTCAAAAGGCACTACTTCTATTCTAGTTCCTTATGTTCAATATAAAAGTGAAGATTATTGGCTCCCATCCATGTATCATTTATTGAATACTTCCACTTTGTTAGGCACTGGGCTGTAATCCCCACACTCTGCCAGTTGTATATATGAGAATCTCCATTTTATATATGTGTCAAAGTCCAGGGAAGTTAAGGAAATGACCCGGAGTCCACAGTTTGCAAGTTGCTCTCAAATTCAAACCTGGGTCTGACTCAATTTATGTACATACTTTCCACTACATTAATTTTTGCCTCTAGAGGGTGACAAAGTATCCTCTCTGCTACCATATCTAACTTCACCCTGCTCCCAAGGCTGAGATAGAGCCCTTTCAAACACATGTATTGGGCTTTTGCTTAGGATTTACTTCTCTGTGTTCTTCTAAAAAGGTGACATGGCAAAGATGGACGAGGGGCTCACATTTTCTGAGGTACCACCTCATTGAGGAGAATGCATATGGTGGTAGGAGTGATGCTGAGTTGAAAGCACACAACTCAGCACACATGGATTTTAGAACATAGCCAGGAATTGTTGAGGAGCACTGAGCTTTGTGAAGGTTTATTTTTCACTTGTAGCTTTTAAATTTGCGTTTTCTTATTACCAATGACGGTGTCTAGAAATATGCTGCTCAATACACTAATCACTAGCCATATGTGACCATCAAGCACTTAAGTGTGGCTACTCCAAATTGAGTTGTGCCGTAACTATAAAATACAGATAAGATTTCAATGACTTAGTGCAATAAATAAATTAATGTAAAGTGTCTCTAGTAATTATATAATGAAGTATTTTGGATATATTATGTTAAGTAAATATACAAAAACAAAACCAAACCTACTGCTGTCGAGTCAATTCCAACTCATAGCAATACTATAGGACAGAGTAGAACTGCCCCACAGAGTTTCCATGGAGCGCCTGGTGAATTCAAACTGCCGACCTTTTGGTTAGCAGCAGTAGCTCTTAACTATTCCACCAAGGTTTCCAAGCAAATATATATTATGTATAAAAAAAAAAGAAAATTTTTGTATGTATATATAAATGTTTCTGACAGCCATACTTTAAAAGGTTATATATAAGCAAATATATATAATCAAAATCAATTTTATTTTCAACCTTTTAGAGTATGGCTATCAGAACATTTAAAATTATATATGAGGTTCGTGCAATATTATATTGGATAGTGTTGATCTAGAGGTTCAAGCTTAAAGTATCATACTAGGAGAAAAAGACATGTACTACTAAGCTTGTAAGAATCCCTGGTAATGCAGTGGTTAAGCCCTCAGCTGCCAACCAAAACACCGGCAGTTAAAACCCACCAGCCACTCTTCAGGAGAAAGATGTGGCAGTCTGTTTCCGTAAAGATTATAGCCTTGGAAATCCTATGGTACAGTTCTACTCTGTCTTATAGGGTCATGATGAGTCAGAATCAATTTGACAATAATGGGTTTGCTTTTGGTTTACAAAGCATGTTTTGATTTTAGGCATTCAGCCCACTAGTAGAATATACAATAAATCATTCTACTCCAACTATACCAGCTTAACTAAACAGAAGACTAGCTTAGAGTTGTGGAGTCAAATTGTAGGATTATAAAAACTTGCATGACCCTGAAGACTCCTTCTGTGGTGGTTAAAGTTGTATGTCAACTCTACTGGTCTGTGGCTCTCAGTGGTTTCCCAGTTATGTAATGATGTAATCTGGCAGTTACATAACAATGTAGTCATCCTCCAATTTGTGATATGAAGTAATCACCTCCATGATGTGATCTGATGTGATCATCCAATCAGTTGTAAGGGGAATTTCTTCAGGGGTGTGGCCTCCATCCAATATACGTGGACACTCTGGCAAAGCTCACTGGCATTTGCTGTCTCTGGATCCTGCATTCAACTCATCATCATCTGACTTCCAGTTCCTGGGGCTTAGGCCAGAGCCCTACCATATTGCCTGATCATCTGGAGATTCGTCAGCCTCTGCAGCCTATGAGACAAAAGCTTGATGTCTGACCTATCAATCTTGGGTTCATCAGCCCTTGCATCTATGTGAATCTTGACCCATGGACTTGGGACTTGCCAACCTCTACAACTACGGGAGCCATTTCCTTGAGATAAATCTCTCTCTCTTTCATTTTATATATATATATATATATATATATATATATACACACACATTAAAAAAAAAAAAAATCTGTTGCCATTTAGTCAATTCCTGCTAGTAGCAACCCTATAGGGCAGAGTAGAACTGCCCCATAGAGTTTCTAAGGTGCCCCTGTGGGCCTTTTGGTTAGCAGCTATAGCACTTAACCACTAAGTCACCAGGGTTTTAGTATGTATTTGAATATATATATTTATGTATTTAAAAAAACCCATTGCCGTCAAGTTGGTTCTGACTCATAGTGACCCCAGAGGACAGAGTAGAACTTCCCCATAGGGTTTCCAAGGAGCACCTGGTAGATTTGAACTGCTGACCTTTTGGTTAGCAGCCATAGCACTTAACCACTATGCCACCAGGGTTTCCGTATATATGTATATAATTATTATATTTATATATATGCATATATATATATATATATATATATATATATATATATATATATATGGAATCACTGAAAGCATAGTGGTTAAGCTCTACAGCTGATAACCACGAGGCCAGTGGCTTGAATCCACCAGGCGCTCCTTGGAAACTCTATGGGGCAGTTCTACTCTGTCCTATAGGGTCGCTATGAGTTGGAATAGACTCAATGGCAATGGATTTTTTTTTCCTTTGGTATATATATATGCTTCACTGGTTTTATTTCTTTAAAGAATCCAGGCTAAGATATTTGGTACAAACAATGGTTCTAGGGAAACAGAATTGTAAGGATGAGTTTTCTCAACTGATTCTCAAGTCTGGTTATTATTAAAGATGTTGATGACTCTGCTTCCAGTTATAAAGAGGGGCACTGCTATGCTGTGACATGAGATGGTAATAGAAATACACTAAATATCGCCACCAACAGATCAAGTATTGGTGAGAGACAAGGCTCTAGGTGATCCCATGTTTGATAGTTTTCTACAACTTTGTCAGAATAAGAACTATAAGGAACCTGGTTGATTGGCTATACGTTTGCTGGACGAAGTGGTGAAAGAAAAAGATGAGCTCAGGTCTTCAGAGGCACAGATCCAGTGCTGCATAAATGACCTCAAAGTTACCACATGTGACCTGAAAGAAAGTCTTATTTGTTGTAGTAACAGAGCTGATATTGCTGAAAACCAAAGCCAGAGTCTTACCATAAGAGTGGCTGAATTACAATGGCAATTGCATTCCCAACTTCAAGTCATGTCTGAAGTTAAAGTGAGGGCATTGATTGGGAAGAAATAGGATCCTGAAATTTGGGATAGGGACATATGGGCAGATACTCAGGAAATTGGGGTCACTGAGCCCCTAAAATCCATTGAATTACTCCTGGTAACAGAACTAGTCCTATCACTTCCATCTAAAGAGATTACTCCATCTTTGTCTGCTAAGCTACCCTCCCCAGCAAAACCATTTGCCCCTCCACCACCATCTGATGACATTAACCCAGCCGTGTATGAAGAATCTTTGACTGAAATATCTACTGGAGTGGTGTCTGAGTCATAACCTGGGGAGGCATCTGAGTCATTGCCTAGGTCATCGCCTGAGATAGATGCCTTCCAAGACATTGCTGAATGTTCTTCGAACACACACTCACCATCTTTTTTTGATTATAGATCTATAACTAGACTTAAGTTCCAGCCAACTCAAAAAGGTGAAGTACAAAGTATGACTCAGGAGGTAGTATGCTACACTCCAAAAGAATTGCATGATCTTTCTAATATGTACAGACAGAAAACTGGGGAATATATATGGGAATGGCTATTAAAGACATGGGATAATGGTGCAAGGAATATAAAATTGGATCAGTCTGAGATAATTGACATGGGCCCACTAAACACAGATACGTCATTCAATATTTCAGCTTGAGAGATTAGGAAAGGATCTAATTATTTATTTGGTTGGTTCACTGAATCGTGGATTATGCAGTGGCCTATGCTAAATGAAGTTTAAGTACCAGACTTGCCTTGGTATACTGTAGAAGAAAGTTTCCAAAGTCTTAGGGAAATTGGCAAGTTAGAGTGGATTTATCAGGTTAAACTCACAGACCTACACATGGAGTGCCCAGAGGACATTCCTTTTACCACAACGGTGAGGAACAAATTTGTGAAGACAGCCCCAGTATCCTTGAGACTACTGTAATTGCTATATTATGTAAGGCAGATTTGACAGGGACACTGCCCTAACTAAAGACACCTAAATACAGTGGGGCTGGTGGACCCTGTGATGGCAGCATTCAGTCAACAAAGACAAGGTGGCATGGTTACAGTAATGGATAACCAAGTCAGAACAGTAATCAGAATAGTCTAACTCTTGTTGATTTATGGCATTGGCTACTTAGTCATGGTGTCCCTAGGAATGAAATAGATAGGAAATCTACTAAATATTTACTAGATTGGTGTAAGCAAGAGAATTCGAGGTCAGGTGAACAGCAGTCGAACTCAAATCACCAGAATAGAGACAGTCACATCTCCTCAATCAGTTCACAGACTCAAGCAAGTTTAAAGACCCACAGCCCATTGAATGAAGGGGAGGCCAGGTCCCCTAGAGGAAGGATTCCATTACAGTGCCAAATATTTATACTAATAATCTTTCTCCCAGTCTTCCCTAAAGGGGGTTATGATTTTATAGGAGAGTGTTCACTGGGGAAAAGAAAATAATCAGACTTTTGAAGCATTACTGCACACTGGCTCTGAAATGACACTAATTCCAGGATACCCAAAACTTCGCTGTGGTCCATCAGTCAGAAAAGGGGTTTGTGGGGGTCAGGTTATTAATGGGATCTTACTTCAGGTTCATCTTTCAGTGGGTCCAGCATGTTTCTGAACACATCCTGTGATTTCCCCAGTTCCAGAATGCATAATTGCAATGGATATACTCAGCAACTGGCAGAACTCTCACACTGGGTCTCTGACAAGTGGAGTAAGGACTATTAAGGTAGGAAAAGCCAAGTGGGAGCTATTAGAACTGCTCCTACCTAGGAAAATAGTAAACCAAAAGTAATACAACATTCCTGGAGAGAGTACAGAGATTACTGCCACCATTGAGGACTTGGAGAATGCAGGGGTGGTGATTCTCACAACACCCTCATTCAATTTGTCTTCTCAGCCTGTGCAAAAAAAAAAAAAAAGATGGATCTTAGAGAATGATAGTGGATTATCATAAACTTAACCAGGTGGCGACTTCTATTGCAGCTGCTGTTCCAGATATGATTTCATTGCTTGAGCAAATTAATACATATCCTGGTACCTGGTACACAGCTACTGATCTAACCAATGCCTTTTTCTTGATTCTGGCTTTGAAAGAACACCAGAAGCAGCTTTCCTTCAGCTAGCAAAGCCAGGAATACACCTTCACTGTCCTACCCAGAGCTAAATTAACTCTCCAGCCCTATGTCAAAATTTAGTCCCAAGGGACCCTGATCGCCTTTCCCTTCCACAAGACATCATACTGGTCCATTATATTGTTAACATTATAGTGACTGGAACTAGTAAGGAAGAAGTGTTAATAACTCTGGATTTATTGGTAAAACATTTACATGCTAGTGGGTTTGAAATTAATCTGACAAAACATCAGGTACTTCAGACTATAGAGAAATTTCTAAGAGTGTCCAGTGGTGTGGGGCATTGGGAATTCCTTCTAAAGTGTAGGGTAAGTTATTGCATTTGGCCCCCCCCCCACAACCAAAAAGGAGGCACAATGCCTGGTGGACCTTTTTGGGTTTTGTAGGCAACATATACCTCGTTTGGGTGTACTACTCTGGCTTGTTTATCAAGTGACTCGAAAATCTGCTAGTTTTGTGTGGGGCTCAGAACAAGAGAATACCCTACAAGAGGTTCAGGCTGCCATGCAAGCCATTCTGCCACTTGGACCATATGATCTGGCTGATCCAATGGTGCTTGAAATGTCAGTGATAGACAGGGATGCTGTTTGGAGTCTTTGGAGGCCCGTACTGGCGAACCACAGTCCAGACCCTTAGGATTTTAGAGCAAAGCCCTACCATCCTCTGCAGATAACTACTCTCCTTTTGAGAAACAGTTTTTGGCTTGTTATTGGGCCTTAGTAGAGACTGTACACTTAACCATGGGACACCAAGTCACCATGAGGCCTGAGCTGCTCATCATGAACTGGGTATTGTCTGACACACAGAGCCATAAATTTGGATGTGCATGGCAGCACTCCATCATTAAATGGAAGTGGTATATACAAGACTGGGTCCAAGCAGGACCTGAAGGTACAAGTAAGCTGCATGAGGAAGTGGCCTAAATGTCCATGGTCTCTACTCCTGTCGCGTTACATGCTCTCTCCCAGTCTGCACCCATGGACTCATGGGGAGTACTTTATGATCAGTTGACTGAGGAAGAGGAAACTTGTCTCTGGTTTATAGATGGTTCTGTGTGATAAGAAGACACCACCTGAAAGCGGGAAGCCCCTTTCTGGACCTCCCTCAACAACAGCGGTGAAGGGAAATCCTCCCGTGGGCAGAACTTTTAGCAGCCGATGTGGTTGTTCACTTTGCTTGGAAAAAGAAATGGATAGATGTGTGATTGTATACTGATTCATGGGCTGTGGCCAATGGTTTGACTGGATGCCCAGGGACTTGGAAGGAACATGACTGGAAAAATAGGGACAAAGAGGTATAAGGAAGAGGTATATGGACAGGCTTCTTTGACTGAGTCAAAGAAGTGAAGATATTTGTGTCTCACGTGAATGCTTAAGAAAGGGTGACCTCAGCAGAGGAAGATTTTAATAAATCAAGTGGATAGGATGATGCATTCTGTGAAAAACAGTCATCGTCTTGCTACCTGTTCCTATGACCCTATGTTCTGTGGGTCTAGAGGTCTTAATTCTAAAGGGTGGAATGCTCTCACCAGGATACTCAACTCTGATAGCATTGAACTGGAAGTTAAGAATGCCACCCGGCCACTTTGGGCTCCTCATGCCTCTGGATCAACAGGCAAAGAAGGGAGATATTGTATTCTGTGGTGAGATCAATCCTGATTACCAAGTGGAAATTGGATAGATATTACATAACAGAGGTAAAGAAGAATATGCCTGAAATATAAGAGATCTCTTAGAGTGTCTTTGATACCACGCCCTGTGATTAAGGTAAATGGAAAACTATAGTAATCCAAGTACAACATAACTAAAAATTGCCCAGGCCCTTTAAGAATGATGGTTTGAGTCACCCACAAGAACCATGACCGCTGAGGTCATTCCTAAGGGCAAATTTAATATGGAGTGGGTGGTGGAAGAAGGTAGTTCTAAATACCAGGTGTAATCAGGTGACCAGTTGCAGAAATGAGGATTGTAATTCTTGTAAGTTTTCTTCCTTATATGGTACATCAAGTATTTTTGTTTGCTTCACTTATAAGATATAAGATGTAAATGAGACTAGTGTGTTTTCTGTTGTACACATGTTGGCTGTATCATGTTAGGTGCAAATATGACTTTGTAATTGTCTTAATTTAGAGATTGTGTATGGTTTAAGGAGATGTGTACAGATGCTGAGTTGACTAGGGATGGACTGTGATGGTTAAGATTGTATGTCAACTTGACTGGGCCATGATTCTCAGCAGTTTGGCAGTAATGTAATGATGTAGTTTGGCAGTTATGTAACGATGTAACCTGGAAATTATATAATGATATATTTATCCTCCATTTAGTGATATAATGTAATCATCTCTATGATGTGATATGATATGATCAGCTAGTGAGTTGTAAGGGGAGTTTTCTTGAGGATGTCACCTGCATCCAATATGTATGGATGTTCTGACAAGACTCAATGGCTCTTGTTTGCTGGGGATCCCGCGTCCAGCTCATCATCATCTGAGATCTGGTTCTTGGGGCTTGAGCCTGTTGCCTGCTGTATTGCTTACCCATCTTGGGATTCATCAGTCTCTGCAGCCTGTGAGACAGCAACCTGCCATCTGACCTGCCAACCTTGAATTTGTCACCCCCTGAAGTTATATGAGTCAGGAGTAGCCTCCAGCCTGATGCCTGACTGACTGACTTGGGAGTTGCTAGCCTCTGCAAAAGCATAAACCATTTCCTTAAGATAAATCTCTCTATATATGTTTTATATGTAAATATATGTGTAAAAAAAATTTTTTTATATGTATCTATATATATAATATATGTATATGCTTCACTGGTTTTGCTTCTCTAGAAAAGCTAACCTGAGATACCTTCAATAAATATCCCTCATGAACAGTAGAAAATCTAAACAACAATGTCATATTTCACTTGGGGAAGTAAAACCCAAGGTAGATTGTGAGTACTGTGTCTGGTATTTCCCTTTCAAAGTAAATATCACTCTGAACTATATATCTTATTGGAAAAAAGGGGAAACCAGTAACTTTTTTTAGTATTGAAAGCAAAAGGTCTTCTATTTTGTGGTCAGGTGGCACTCCCTAAGAAAATATAAACTGCTGGTTGGGCAGCAAATTTTCACAGACTGATATCCAAGTTGTAAGGGCATAGCTCTTCCCCAGATCTGTGTCTTGGAGCGTGTTACCAGCATGCACTTCTAGACCCTGAGTAGGTGTCCATCAGAACAGGCTGAGTTCCAATGTGTTCAGTATTTTCGCTTTTGGTACAAAATTTCCATTTCCTGTTTACCCTGTATTGTACACAGAGCTGAAAGATTGGCAAGGGGCTACATATTTATAGCCATCATGAATTTTGAGAACTTAGAATACTGTTTCTGTTCTAGTTGGTTTTTTAATGGAAAGATAAAAAGGAATAAGGTAACTTCTTTTCTGATAGGGGGAGGAGGACGAGGGGAGAACTTTCTTCTTCAAGTGCTTATGAAAGAAATCTCAATGGAAGCAAGGCAACCCCAAGGATAAGAGAGAAATAACCAAGACTTTGGATAATTTGGGAATATTTGTATTTTAGGAATTTGGAAGCATTATGGGTAAGAGGCAGAGAAAAAATTGCACTGAGAAGATGAGAAGGTTTCAGAAGTAGGTATGTTGTGGCAGTTGTCGCTTTGACTTTGAACATCAAAAACTCAGAGAAATTGGATTGGATCAAGAATGAGTTCTGATGCTGTAATTTAAACAAGACTTATTAGAAATAGATAGGTAGAGAAAAACAATTAGATTGAGCAAAGTGAATACCTATATACAGTAGAAAAGAAATGTGACCAATTTGAACTAGCTTGAAAGGGGTTGGAGGACATTAAAGTGAAATGGAAATGGGCCCCAGATAAATAAGGAGAAGAATGGAGGGACTTTCATTGTCTCAGGAATTAAAAAGCTGGAAAAAGATGAAGTTTGAGAAAAAAGGACAGGACAAAGGATATAGTGCTTCTTAAACCTCCTCAAGAATGCAATATCCAGCACTACCAATGATTCTGAGCTGGTCACCTACTCAGAGAAGTTTTCTAACAGGAACAACTGGAAGAATAACATGACGATTGGCCTAAAAGAAGGATTCCTAGATAAAAAGAAATTCCAGAGTCAGAGAGAAGTAATAACCTCCAAAGCAGAAACAGCACCACAGAACTCAAAAAGCCTTGAGATATTTCTGGGGATTAAAAAACAAACAAACAAAAAACAAGATGGCAGAGAACAGGGACTGTGGGGGTACTTAACATTATGACTTTTGCTTGGAGAATTGTCTGTGATTGGCATCAGGAACCCTGCACAAATAGGGTTTGGGTGCTGTCTCTTAATCAAGGCTCATTATTCACCACTCAGGTGGAAAAACAGAGGTCAACTGGGAATTTTAAAAGAAAATAGGGATTTTGAATATTTGACACAGACTCTGAAATGAAGGAGGTGATTTATATGAAGACTTAGGAAGTGGAAGAGAAAGCTTTTTTAGTTTCTAAATTTTACCAAGAAAGCAAGCGTTTTTTCAAATGTTCGCTTATAGAAAAGAAACAATCTGAGAGGTATATTTTTCCTTTAGCAGTTTGGAATCATAGTGTCCAATCAGTCTTTTGGTAGATTTCTCTCAACTGAGTGTTAAAATCACAGGTATTGATCTCTGGCTAAACCAGCATGGATTCACTTACCCTTGGTCAAGCTAAAAACAGAAAATCTGTTTTTTGGGGTTTTTTTTTCCCTTATTTTTCTTTCTATCCTCATGTGTTCTCAGTCTACCATCTTTGCTCCAAATAACACTAATCTCTCCTCTAGTCTGGTGATGTTAGTGTACCTCTAGGTTTATAGGGTTGGTTCCTGGGAACATAAATTTGGTTAGAAAAGTGATGTTTAAGAGCTGGATGCTTGGATGTTTCTTGTTACTTCCCTGGAACTTCAGAAAACTGGGGCACATGTGAGACTGGTGTGATTCTTAAAGATCTCTATCAGTCCTGAAGAACAATTCGTCACCCCTCTGTGATCTAAGTGACTTCCCTCTCAGTGGGGTTAAGTTTAATTAGAAAATAATGAGGGAGATGGGAATGCTTTGTCAATATTCTGCTCCTAAATTTATCTCTGGGAAGAAAGGAGGGAAATTAATTTTGTTTTGGATTTAATTTATCTGTGGGAGATGAGTAGACTTGTTGAAAAGAGGAGCTGACATATTAAATTTTTATAGGGTGCTTTGCAGGCATTTTATATATTCAGCACTTTATTATCTAAGCTTATGTTCTCATCCAGTGCACTTTGTATAACTCTGTCTGCAGAGTTTATTTGGGCAGCAGAGCTGATCATAATTTGACACTGGAGGGGCTCCCTTTAGAATAGAGTGTGTGCTTTGGGGTAGGCTTAATTATATAACTTGATTGATTTCAGAGGCAAAAAAATGGTATTTATAAAAGGCCTTGAAGGATCAGAAGGTTTATATCCTGTTTCCTGGATTATCAGAGCAGTTGAAAGTGGACTCACAAAGTTTTGACAGAACATTTATTTTATACATTGCTGATTTTTTTTTTTTTCTTCATGGAGAGATTCATACTGCTGATTGAACAATATTGTCTATAGTTTCATTGCTTTTGTTCCAAGTGAGAACTCACTGTTTCTCTACCTTGTCCATCACCTCTAAAAGTAAGTGTGGATTGGAGATGAGGATGTATATTTGACCAAAATGCTAGAGAGTGATTTCTTGGCATCCTTTCCTTTTTTGGTTATTTCTGCCTAGTCTTCTAAGCAGGTAATATGGTGAGATGTATTTATAGTCGGTTCTTACTTAGGAGGCAAGATGCAGGATGAATTAATTTGATTGGCTGTAGAGTTGTCAGATTTAATTAAAAAAAAATACAGGACATGGAATCCTGCTACCAGGAATATAAAGTTAATGTATTTTCCCTAGTCCTCCTGTTAAGTATAATTAAAAAGCTTGGACATAATGTATTAAATAAACATAAGAAGACTTAGAAACATGCAGTGACAGGGGACCTTGGAACCTAAAGAACAGCACTGTGGTAAATCCCTTGCATTTCCTTTTTGACTTATGTACCTCAGACTTATAGCTGAAAAAGATGATGATCTGGAAATGTCAATGAGAATAGACAAGAAAAATCCCAAACAAAACACTTTTATCTCTAGACGAAAAACCAGGAAAGAGGTAGCTAGAAGGGAGTTCCTGGGTGGCCCAAATAGTTAAGTGCTTAAATACTAGTCAAAAGGTTGGTGGTTCAAACTCACCCAGAGGTGCCTCAGAGGACAGGCCTGGCTATCTTTTCCCCAAAGGTGACAGCCTTGAAAACTCTATGGAGCAGCTCTACTCTGCATACATGGATGGAGTTACTATAAATCTGAATCTACTCAATGACAACTAACCACAACAATAAGCAAGACAGAAAACAATTTACTTAGGCAATGCCACTCTACTCCCGCTAAACATCACAGAAAATGCTGTACTCCACTCCCTCTCTCACCAATAACAAGACACTTCAATATTCCTCCTGTGGTTTCAGCGAAGGGTATGTAGGGACCCTTATTCCTGCTGGCTGTTAAAACGGTTCCTCATCACTGTGATGTCAGTGGAGATGATATGGGAATCCTAGATTTCCACCCTCACCTAATAGTAACAAGGCACCCACCCCCCTCCCTGATGGTGTGTTGTCAGAAGAGGACTAGCAGGGAGTCAAAACTTTCCACATTGCCCAGGAATAACAAGAGCACTTTCATGATGGTATCCCATGGATGTCAGTGGAAACAACATGGGGAGCTGGAACTCCAAGGCACTCCCATCCAGTAATAATGAAGAACTACTCCATCTGAGGTGTCAGAGGATGTCAAGTGTGGAAACTGGACTTCTGCTTCCACCTGCAAATAATTAAGCGTTCCCCTTTTCTTGCTAGAAATCGTGTCATAAATAGCCAACTAAAACAGAATGTTTAAATAAGATGGAGATTCTCATAACATAATACAAAAATGTCCATGTTTCCATTAAAAATCATTCATCATGTCAAAACCCAGCAAAATCATAAGGTGAATGAAAAAATGCAATCAATTGATGACAGAGATGTTAGAATTATCTGACAAAGATTTTAAAGCATCCATGATAAAAACACTTTAATGAATAATTACGAACACATTTAAAAGAAATGAAAAATAGAAAGCCTCGACAAAGAAATAGAAAATTTCAGCAAAGAGAAGAAATAAAGAAGAAACAATAGAAGTTACAGACTGAAAAATACAATAACTGAAATGAAAATGGGTACATGAACTGAAAAGCAGAATGGAGGAGAAGGGACAGAGTAACAAATTGGTGAACTAGGGACTGATCCCTCCTGAAAACATGTCCAAAGTATGTAAGATGCATTCTTGCCATCCTTGCTTCTAAGGAGCATTCTGGTTGTACTTCTTCTAAGAGAGATTTCTTCATTCTTTTGGCAGTCCATGGTATATTCAATATTCTTTGTCAGCATCACAATTCAAAGGCATCAGTTCTTCTTCGGTCTTCCTTATTGTACAGCTTTTACATACATATGATGCGATTGAAAATATCATGGCTTGGGTCAGGCACACCTTAGTCTTCAAGGTGACATCTTTGCTCCTCAACACTTTGACGAGGTCCTTTGCTGCAGATTTACCCAATGCATTGCATCTTTTGATTTCTTGACTGCTGCTTCCACGGCTATTGATTGTGCATCCAAGTAAAATGAAATCTTTGACAACTTCAGTCTTTTCTCCATTTATTATGATGTTACTCATTGGTCCAGTTATGAGGATTTTTGCTTTCTTTATGTTGAGGTGTAATCCATACTGAAGGCTGTGGTCAAGTCCTCTTCACTTTCAGCCAGCAAGGTTGTGTCATCTGCATAACGCAGATTGTTAATGAGTCTTCCTCCAATCTTGATGCCCCATTATGCTTCTTATAACCCAGCTTCTCGTATTATTTGCTTAGCATACAGATTGAATAGGTATGATGAAAGAATACAACCCTGATGCACACCTTTCCTGACTTTAAACCAATCAGTATCCCCTTGTTGTGTCCGAACAATTGCCTCTTGATCTATGTAAAGTTCCCTCATGAGCACAATTAAATGTCCTGGAATTCCCATTCTTCGTAATGTTATCCATAATTTGTTATGATCCACACAGTTGAATGCCTTTACATAGTCAATAAAATGCAGATAAACCTCCTCCTGGTATTCTCTGCTTTCAGCCAAAATCCATTTGACTTCAGCAATGATATCACTGGTTCCACGTCCTCTTCTGGGACTGGCCTGAATTTCTAGCAGTTCCCTGTCAATATACTGCTGCAGCCACTTTTGACTTATCTTCTGCAAAATTTTGCTTGGATGTGATATTAATGATATTGTTCTATAATTTCTACATTAGGTTGGATCACCTTTCTTGGGAATAGGCATAAATATGGACCTCTTCCAGTCAGTTGGCCAGGAAGCTGTCTTCCAAATTTCTTGGCATAGACTAGTGAGCACCTCCAGTGCTACATCTGTTTGCTGAAACATCTCAATGATATTTCATCTATTCCTGAAGCCTTGTTTTTTGCCAGTGCCTTCAGAGCATCTTGGACTTCTTCCTTTAGTACCATCAGTTCCTGATCATATGCCACCTCTTGAAATGGTTGAACATCGACTAATTCCTTTTGGTATAATGACTCTGTATATTCCTTCCATCTTCTTTTGATGCTTCCTGCTTCATTTAATACTTTCCACATAGAACCCTTCACTATTGCAACTCGAGGGTTGAAAATTTTCTTCAATTCTTTCAGCTTGAGAAACGTCGAGTGTGTTCTCCCCTTTTGGTTTTCCATCTCCAGCTCTTTGCGCATGTTATTATACTTTGTCTTCTTGAGATTTCCTTTGAAGTCTTCTGTTCAGTTATTTTATTTCATCAATTCTTTCTTTTTCTTTAGCTGCTGAATGTTCAAGAGCAAGTTTCAGAGTCTCCTCTGACATCCATCTTGGTCTTTTCTTTCTTTCCTGTCTTTTCAATGACCTTTTGTTTTCTTCATGGATGATGTCTTTGACATCACTCCACAACTTGTCTGGTCTTCACTCACTAGTGTTCAATGCCTCAAATCTATTCTTCAGATGGTCTCTAAATTCAGGTAGGATACACTCAAGGTCATATTTTGGCTCTTGTGGACTTGCTCTGATTTTCTTCAGTTTCACCTTGAACTTGCATATGAGCAATTGATGGTCTGTTCCACAGTTGGCCCCTGGCCTTGTTGTGACTGATGATAATGAGCTTTTCCGTTGTCTCTTTCCACAGATGTAGTCAATTTGATTTCTGTGTGCTCCATCTGGCGAGGTCCATGTGTATAGTGGCAGTTTATGTTGGTAAAAGAAGGTATTTGCAGAAGTTGTTGGTCTTGCAAAATTCTATCATTCAATCTCTGGCATTGTGTTTTATCACAAAAGCCATATTTTCCAACTACTGATCCTTCTTCTTTGTTTCCAACTTTTGCAGAAGATACAGTAATACAAATTACCCAATTATCCATGCCAAGGCACAACATAATAAAACTTCTGAAAACTAAAGAGAAAGAAAAAAATCTTGAAAGAAGCCAGAGAAAAATGACTATGAACTATGGGGGAGGGGGAGATCAAATTACAGGCTATTTCTCATGAAGAAAATCATAGCAGCCAGAAGGATGTGACACAATATTTTCAGGAGCTGGAAGGAAATAATTCTCAACCTAGACTCCTATAGCTGGCAAAAACACCTTTGAGGAATGAAGTAGAAATTAAAAAAAAAAAAACCTCAGATGAAAGAAAAATAAGAGAATTTGTAACTAGTATACCTATGGTAGTTATACTACCATGCAGCTCTGGTGGCCCAGTGGTTAAGAACTTGTGGAGCCCCTGTTTGTGGAAATCATTAACATGCTTGGCTGATAATTGAAAGGTTTGAGATCACCCAGAGACACCTCAAAAGAAAGGCCTACCAACCTACTTCCAAAAATCAGCCTTTGAAAACCCTATGGAGCACAGTTCTACTCTGACACACATGGGGTCACTCTAAGTTGGAATCTACTTGATGGCAACTGGTACTGATAGAGCTATTAAGGAAATTTGGTGTGTAATTAAATCCCCTCCAAAAAGAAATTTTCAAGCCCAGGTGGCTTCATTAAACAATTTTATCAAACATTTAAAGAAAAATTACCACTAATTAAATATAATCTCTTCCAGAAAACAAAATTATTTTATGAAGCTACTATTTTCCTGATTCCAAAACTAGACAAAGGCAGTTCAAAACAAAGACAAAAAAAATTATATAGTAACATCCTTCTTGAATATAGATACACAAAAGTCCTTAACAAAACATTATCAAATAGAATTCAGCAATATTAAAGAACGTACATACACCATGGCCAACTGGGATTTGTAACAAGGATGCAAGAGTATTTCAATATTTAAAAATTAATTCATTACTTCCAACAATATTAATGGGATTAAAGGAGAAAAATCACATGATCATACTAATCAGTGTAGAAAAAGCATTTGGCAAATTGCAACAACCATTCATGATAAAAATTTTTGAAAAATAGGAATAGAAGGGCATTTCCTCAATTTCCTAAAAAGTTTTTACCACAAGACTACAGCTAACATTAAACTTAATGGTGAAAGAAAATAGGATGCTTTCCCCTAAGGTTGGAAACAGTGCATGGTTAGCTACTCTTTCCATTCTTATTCAAATTAATGCTAAAAATCTATCAGTGCAGTAATTCAACAAAAGAAAATAAAAGTCATACAGATTGAAAAGGAAACAAAGCTCTCTCTATTTGCAGATGGTATAATTATCTATATAGAACATCCCCAAAATATGCAAAAACTCCCAGAACTAATAAATCAGTTCAGCAATGTCACTGGTTAGGAGATAAGTAAACAAAAATAAATTGTATATCTATATACTACCAATGAACAGTGAAATCAGAAATGCAATCTTCCAAAAGGAATAATTAGGTATAAACTTATAAAGAAATTTATAGTACTTGCATGCTGAAAACTACAAAATGCAGACAAAATATTTTTAAAAGATCTGTATAAATGGAAAGATATACCATGTTCATGGATATAATACCCAAAATTGATACCCAAGTTTAATACAGCATTTATCAAAATTCAAGCAAGGTTTTATTTATTTGTTTATTTATTTCCAGATGTAGATACAGTGGCTTCAACAATAGACTCAAAAATAACAATGATTGTGAAGATGGCACAGGGCTGGGCAGTTTTTAATTTTGTTGTATGTGTGCTCTCTATGAGTCAGAACTGACTCCATGACACCTAACAACAACAACAGACAAGATTAATTTAAAATTTATTTTGAAAGGCAAAAGAACTACAATAGTTAAAAAAAAAATTAGAATAAACTGTGAATAAGTCTGATTTCAAGACAGTATATAGCAGAAATAATTAAGACTGTATGGTATTATCAGAGGGATACACACAGAGATCAATGTAATACAATACAGAACCCAGAAATATACCCACACAAATATTTCCAAGTGACTTTTTGACAAAGTTACAAAAGTAGTTATATGGAGGAAATGGAGGAAGAATAATCTTTTCATCAATGTCAATGGTGCTGGAGTAATTGGGCACGCATAGGCAAAAAAAAAAAAAAAAAAAACCTTGACATTATACTTATGTAAAAATTAACTCAAAATACATCATGAACTAAATTAAATGTAAAATTATGAAATTTTTAGGAAAGACACATAGGAGGAAATCATCATTATCTAGGACTAAGAAAAGAGTCCTTAGTCTTGACACCAAGAGCACGATCCACGAGAGAAAAGAGTTGGAAAATTGGACTTCATCAAAATTAAAAACTTTTGCTCTGTGAAAGACCCTGTTAAGATGAGAATGAGACAAGCTACAGAATGGGGGGAAATATTTGTGACCACATCTGACAAAAGACTGACAGAGTTCTTCACAGACTCTCAAAACTTAACAATAAAAATAATAATAATCCAATTAGGACTTCAGGTTTTTTCTTTTTTCAATTTTTTTGAGTAGTTCTGAAAATCTATTAGTGTATTTATCTGTGTGTATGTTGGGGGTGAGGAAGAAGGGAATGTATATGTGTGCCTGCCTTGTGTGGGCTAATAACATACTCTGGTGATTCTGTATTACCCCTAGGTAATACAAAACAAAAAACTAAAGGTCCGTATTTACAGGGCAGTCTTTAGGATAGCAGTTTATCAGCCCACTCAGTCTGACCTTTTTCTAGGTCTTTATAATCTATTCTGTAGCCCTGGTAGCATAGTGGCTAAGAGCTTGGCTGCTAATCAAAAGGTCAGCAGTTCGACTCCACCAGCTGCTTCTTGGAAACCCTAAGGGGTAGTTCTACTCTGTCCTATAGGGTCACTATGAGGTCTGTAGAAGGTCACTATGAGTCAGAATCGATTCAAAGGCAATGGATTTGTTTTTGCCTTTTTTTTTTTAATAGCCTATTCCAAACGAGAAGATTATCCTGTCTCTATAGAAGGCATTTTCAATGGTGATGTATCACCCCCTAAAACCAAAAAGAAAAAAGAAAAAAAAAACCTACTGCTGCTGAGTAGATTCCAACTCACGGCAACCCTATAAGACAGAGTAGACCTGCCCCATAGGTTTCCAAGGCTGCAAATCTTTACAGAAGCAGACTGTCAAGTCTTTTTCGCCAAGAGCTGCTGGTGTGTTTGAACCATTCTCCTTTATGTTAGTAGCTGAGCGCTTAACCACTATGCCATAGTGTTCCTATATTACCCTCTAAGGGGCAAAAATTGGCCTTTGGAGATCAAAAAATCTTCCTTGTTTTATGTGTACCAAAAACCAAACCCGTTGCTCTGGAGTCAAATTTGACTCATAGCGACACTGCGAGCCAGAGTAGAACTGGTCCACAGGGTTTCCAAGGCTGTAATCTTTACTGAAGGAGGCTACCACGTATTTCCCCTGCAGTGTGGCTGGTAGTTTCAAATCTTGGACCTTTTGATTTGCAGCCAAGCTACTTCACCACTAAGGCTCTTTGTTTTACGTATGAAACACAGATATGTATATAGTACATGAACAGGTACACAGTAACCATGATATTAAAATTTAATGGAAGTTCCATAGATGAGAAGACTCCTTGAGGGATGTGATAATTAAAAAAAAAAAAAAGATGAAGAAACACTGCTCTATAGTAATAAACAGAATGAATTGAATCCTCTGCCAACCTGCCTTTGACTCTATTTTGGCAATAGGTGATTGCTTGAAGATTTGTGAATATGATATGCAGACCTAATAAAATTTCCTGTAATCCTAACTAACAACTGGCCCAATGTTTGCAAATTATGCAGCAAGTAATGACTAACATAGGGCCAAATAACCTTTTCAAAATCCATGGCCATAGTGATTAACCTCATGATTTAGAACAGTAAGTCTTAGGTCTTCAGTGAGAGGCAGGGAGGGAGGGAGGAAAAGAGAATGAGAGCAAGAAAAAGACAGAAGAGAAAATCTATATTACTTTTCCAAACTTGAAAATTTCAGTGGTAACAAAACTGTAAAAAAAAACATTCAGCTTTTAACAGCACCATAATCAACCATCACATAGACTGTAAGACTGTTCTTCTTTTTTAACATCGGATTTACAGAAACCAGAAATCAAAAATCTTTGTGACTGGAATGCAAACAAGCAGATAACCAGTGAAACAGATTATTTTTTGGAGGGTGAGGAAAGAAATATCATGAAAGTTTCTTTAATCTTCTATGTTTTACCTCAACCAAGCATTTGATGACAACCCTTCCCCAGAAAGTACAGTTGTTTTTGTTTGCTTTGTTTTGTGTTCTCTTTTAATGGAGAATTTCAAGCAGATAAGAGGAGTCTGAAATAATAAATCTTGTGGTAAGCTTAGTAGGATGGCACACAGTCTTTAAAGACAGGAAGGAGCTAACAATAACAAGTATGTGGGAACACGCTGGTTTATACAGAGCCTTGGTGGCACAAAGGTTAAGAGCTCAGCTGCTAATCAAAAGGTTGGTGGTTTAAACCCACCCAGCAAGTCCATGGGAAAAAGACCTGACAATCTGCTCCCTTAAAGGTTACAGCCTAGGAAACCCTATGGGGCATTTCTACTCTGTTCAGTAGTGTCTTTTTGAGTTGGAATCGACTCAATGGCACATGAATTGGTTTATACAGGTGAGGTTTTCTGGCTCACCATGGACATGATTACCTAATGACTGATATTATAGGATCGTGCTGCCTTTCACTCCTTGGCAAGCCCATAAAGAATCTTACACGTAACTCATTAACTTAGACTACTAATGTCACAGACTGTAATTACTTTAAATGCTCATAAAAAAGAAGATTAAAAAAACGAGGTTGGTCTCAAATCAAATGGGCTTTAATGTTCTACAAGGCAAATGCTTGTCTCTCACTTGAGTAACGCTAGGAATTCCATCTAAGTAATCTGTAGCTCAGTACAAACGGCAGCCTATTTCACATGGAAGGTATTTATACATCAGGATAATAGGCAATCAGGGCTTCGAGAGAAATGAATGTCAACATGCCTTGCCACAAATTCAAGGAACCCTAATTACATTTACATTAAACAATCAAGTAAAGGAAATCCCAACAGGGAGGCAAACACACAGGAACAGCCTTATACGTAGTCAGAATGAATGAGGAGTAAAATTATTTCAAAATGTAAGGAAGACTCTTCTCCCTCAAAATAATTTCTGGTTGTGTTAAACAGAAAAGGATGACAAATTATGGTGCCTTTAGAGGAGATGATATGTGGGTAAAAGTCAAAATGTGATAAACTAGTCACAAGGAATAATCATAACCTAGTTTTCAGAGTTGAAATGAAAGTCATGAGCCTAGTAGGAAAGAGAATGTGATGATAAATCACCGAAGGTTCAACCAGAGTTTGGTTTAACAGATGTTTTTTGGTTTCTAAACTCTAGGAACTTACTGTATAGAGTGGGGAAGGTGAAATATGACAATACGGACCATAATAATGAAAAAGTATTGAGTAATGATCAAGGTCATGCACTTTATAGTCAAAAAACTCAAATTCAAAGTTCAGGGCAATTTCTTCCAGGCTTTGCTAAGACAGCATCAGCAAACTTTTATTACGAAGGGCCAGCCAGTAAATATTTCAGGCTTTGTAGGCCTCCTGGAGCCCTGGTAGCCAATGGTTAGGAGCTCAGCTGCTAAGGCAGTTTGAATCCACCAGCTGCTCCTTGGAAAACCTATAGGGCAGTTCTCCGTCCTGTAAGGTGGCTATGAGTCAGAAAGGACTTGAAAGCAATGGATTTTGGTGGTCTATTAAGGCCTATGGGCTGTATTTGCCATTCCTTGTTTAAGGCAAGTTACTTAGCATTAATGTACCTCAGTCCCCTTATCTTTAAAATGTGGATAATATATACCTTAAAAAGCTGTGTTAACTATTAACTAAGACGGTGCTTGTAAAGCATTAGAAATATGATATCTGTTCAATAAATGGTGGTAGTTCTCATAGTCAGGGTAATTTAGTTTTTATATAATTAATACTGTTGTTTTCCTCCAGTGTATTGTGAATGTTCCACTGAGAAAGACTATGCCCATTTTGGAGGAGGGAGAAATCTTTGAGAAGAAAATCCTTCTTCTCTGTTTAGTAGGTTGATAAGTAGAAACATAAAGAAACATGGCAAAGTCATGTGATAGGCAAATATGATATAGCAAGAGCAAAAGCATTAAGTCATTTACCGGAGTCTTGAGGATCACATGCAGTATGGGTTTGTAGCTCAGACACACAGTGGGGCACCATATGCAGGGTAAGGAAAGATCAAATCATAGAGCAATTTTTCAACACAATAGAGTAGTGGACACAATCCTCTGGGAAATAGGAATTTGAAAAAGAATTTGAAGTGTGGGAGTGACATGGGCCTGACCAAAGTCACTGCAGCTAGGAAGTAGACAATGACATAGTGTTTGAACTGAAACCAGTTGTTTAGTCTAACAACTAAGAATGATAAATTACAGTATTAATTACTGAAAAATTATATTACTCTGACCAGTGGTTAAGAGTTCTGCAGCTAACCAAATGTGCGCAGTTCAAATTCACCAGCTCTCCTTAGAAACCCTATGCAGCAGTTCCTGTAGAGTTGCTATGAGTCAGAATCAACTCAATGGCAAAAGGTTTGGTTTTGGTTTGGTATGATAACTGCCATTATTAGTTGTTTAGTCTAATAACTGGTTAGGGTAAAACCAGTGAGAAAGTGTTCAGATCAAAGATTAGCAGGGTCTGAACTCGTCAGAGGAATGGAGGGGATAGCACTGGAGAACAGGATTTAGAAATATTTTTAAGAAATCCCAGTCCCAGTGCCATTTTTTAAGAAATAGTGCTAGATTTTATCCAGTGAGACATCTAGAATGGGTCTTGAGTTTCTGGTTTAATGCTGTTTGAATGGGAGCACATTAATAAGGATTATAACAACAGGAGCAGTTACAGATTTAGCAGAGGAAATACTTGAGTTTGGACATGTTGAACATAATGACCCCCATCACTTACGTAGACATAACACAGGAGGTTTTATATTCAGATTTGAAAATTAGGGTTTAAGATATATATTTTTAATTCAGTTCATAAAGATGAGTATTCAAACCATGAAAATGAATTAAAGGTAAACAAAAAAGGAATGTGGGCAGAAGATGGAATTCTGAGTAATATTTAATGGGTGGATCGTTGCTGTTGTTCGGTGCCCTGCGGTTGGTTCCAACTCACAGGAATCCTATCTTCAGCAGAACAAAGCACCGCCCAGTCCTGCACCATTCTCACAGTCTTGCTGCGTTAGCCTATTGCAGCAGCCACTGTGTCAATTCATCTTGTTGAAGGGTCTTCCTTTTTTTCACTGACGCTCTACTTTACCAACCATGATGTCCTGCAAACACGTCCAAACTACGTAAGGCAAAGTCTTGCCATCCTTGCGTCTAAGGAATATTCTCACTGTTCCTCTTCCAAGACAGATTTGTTCATTCTTCTGGCAGTCAATGGTGTATTCACTATTCTTCGCCAACACCACAGTTCAAACGCATCAATTCTTCTTCAGCCTTTCTTATTCATTATTCAGCTTTCACGTGCTTATAAAGCAACTGAAACACCCAAGGCTTCAGTCAGGAGCACCTTGTTCTTCAAAGTGACGTCTTTACTTTTTTACACTTTAAAGAGATCTTTTGCAGCAGATTTGACTAATGCGATATGTCATTTGATTTCTCGACTGAGGCTTCTGTGGGTGTTGACTATCGATTAAAGTAAAATGAAACCTTTACACCTTCAATATTTTCTCCATTGGTCCAGTTGCAAGGATTTTTTTTTTTTTTTAATGTTGAGGTGTAATCCATACTGAAGGCTATATAGTCTTTGACTGTCATCACTAAATGCTTCAAGTTTTCTTCGCTTTCAGCAAACCAGGCTGTGTCATCTGCATGTAGCAGGATCCTGATGCTGCATTCTTCTTCATATAGTCCAGCTTCTTAGATTATTTGCTCAGCATACAGATTGAATAAGTATGGTGAAAGAATACAACCCTAACGCATACCTTTCCTGATTTTAAACCAGGTAGTATTCCCTGATTATGTGCGAACCACTGCCTCTGGGTTTATGTCCGGGTTCCACATGAGCACAATTAAGTGTTCTAGAATGTCCATTCATTGCAATGCTATCCATAATTTGTTATGATTCACACAGTCAGATGCCTTCATGTAAGGAATAAAACACAGGTAAACACCTTTCTGGTATTCTCTGCTTTCAGCCCAAATCCATCTGACATCGGCAGTGAAATCCCTGGTTCCAGGTCCTCTTCTGAACCTGGCTTGAATTTCTGGAAGTTCCTTGTCGATGTACTGCTGCAACCACTTTTGAATTGTCTTTGGCAAGATTTTACTTATGTGTGATATTAATAATATTATTTGATAATTTCCACATTCTGTTGGATCATCTTTCTTTGGCATGGTTACAAATATGTATCTCTTTCAGTGGGATGGCCAGAAAGCTGTTCTCCAAATTTCTTGGCATAGACAAGTGAACACCTCCAGTACTGCATTCATTTGTTGAAACATCTCAATTGGTATTCCATCAATCCCAAAGCCTTATTTTTCACCAATGGCTTCAGTGCAGCTCGGACCTCTTCCTTCAGTACTGTCAGTTCCTGATCATATGCTACCTACTGAAATGGTTGAATATTGACTAATTCTTTTTGGTTCAGTGGCTCTGTGTATTCCTTCTGTCTTCTTTTGATGCTTCCTGAGTCATTCAATATTTTGCCCATACAATTCTTCAAAATTGCATCTCGAGGATGACCTTTTTTCTTCAGTTTTCTTAGCTTGAGAAATCCTGAGCGTGTTCTTCCCTTTTGGTTTTCTAACTCCAGGCCTTTGCACATTTCACTTCACTTGTCTTCTCAAGCTGCCCTTGGAAATCTGCTCAGCTCTTTTACTTCAGCATTTCATCCATTCGCTTTAGCTATTCTATGTTCAAGAGAAAATTTCAGAGTCTCTTCTGACATCCATTATAGTCCTTTCTTTCTTCCCTGACTTTTTAATGACTTCCTCATTTATGATATCATTTATGTCATCCTACAACTCAGCTGGTGTTCAGTCATTAGTGTTCAATCCCTCATATCAACATGTCCAAAGTATGTGAGATGAAGTCTCACCATCCTTACTTCTAATGAGTATTCTGTCTGTACTTCTTCCAAGACAGATTTGTTCTTTTCTCTGAAGTCCCTGGTGTATGCCATATTCTTTGGCAATACCACAATTCAAAGGCATCAATTCTTCTTCGGCCTTCCTTATTCATTGTCCAGGTTTCCCGTGCATTTGAGGAGACTGAAAACACCATGGCTTGAGTCAGGCACTCTTTAGCTCTAAAAGTGACACCTTTGCTTTTTAATACTTTTAAGAGGCCCTTTGCAGCACATCTGCACAGCACAGTGCTTCATTTGATTTGTTCACTGCTGCTTCCATGGGCACTGATTGATGATCCAAGTAAAATTAAATTCTTGACAACTTCAATATTTCTCTATTTATCATGATGTTGCTTATGGGCCCACTTGTGAAGTTTTTTTTTTTTTTTATGTTGATGTGTAATCAACACATCCTGAAGGCTGTGGTCTTTGATTTCTTTCAGTAAGTGCTTCAAGTCCTCTTCAACTTTCTGGTATTCTCTGCCTTCAGCCATGATCCATCTGACATCAGCAGTGATATCCCTTGTTCCATGTCCTCTTCTGAACTTGGCTTGAATTTCTGACAGTTCCCTGTGGATGTATTATCATAACTGCTTTTGAATGATCTTTAACAAAAATTTACTTATGTGTGATATTAATGATATTGTTAGATAGTTTCTGCATTCTGTTGTATCACCTTTCTTTGGAATGGGTACAAATACACCTCTCTTCCAGTCGGTTGGTCAGGTAGCTGTTTTCCAAGTTTCTGAGCATAGAAGAGTGAGCACTTCCAGTGCTGCATCCGTTTGTTGAAACAGCTCAATGGATGTTCCGTCAATTCCTGGAGACTTGTTTTTCACCAATGCATTCAGTGCAGCTTGGATCTCTTCCTTCAGTACCATCAGTTCTTAATCATATATTACCTCCTGAAATGATTGAACTTGGACCAACTCTGTGTTTTTCTTCCATCTTCTTTTAATGCTTCCTGTGTCACTTAATATTGCCTCCATAGAATCCTTCAACATTGCGTCTTGAAGCTTGAATTTTTTCTTCGGTTTTTTCAGCATGAGAAGTGCCAAGCATGTTTTTCCCTTTCGGTTTTCTATCTCCAGCTCTTCGCACATTTCATTATGATACTCTGTCTTCTTGAGCCACCTTTCAAAATCTTCTGTTCAGCTCTTTTACTTCATTATTTCTTCCTTTGGCTTTAGCTGCTCTATGTTCAGGAGCAAGTTTTGCAGTCTCTTCTGACATCCATTTTGGTCTTTTTTTTTTTTTTTCTTTCCTGTCATTTTAATTGCTTCTTACTTTCTTCATACATGATGTCCTCAATGTCATCCCACAACTTGCCTATTCTTTGGTCATCAGTGTTCAATGCATCAAATTTATTCTTGAGATGGTATCTAAATTCAGGTGGGATGTATTCAAGGTTGTACTTTGGCTCTCGTGGACTTGTTCTAATTTCCTTCAGCTTCAACTTGCATATGTGCAATTCATGGTCATTTCCACAGTTGACCCTTGAGCTTGTTCTGACCGAAGATATTGAGCTTTTTCATTATCTTTTCACAGATGGTCAATTTGATTCCTGTATATTACATCTGGTGAGGTCCAAGTCTATAATCGCAGTTAGTGTTATTGAAAAAAGGTGTTTGCAATGAAGAAGTCATTGGTCTTGCAAAATTCTATCACAGGATCTCTGGTGTCATTTCTATTACTAAAGCCATATTTTTCAACTACCAATTCTTCTTTGTTTCCAACTTTGGCATTACAATCCCCAGTAATCATCCATGTGGCTAGATTACATGTTTGATCAATTTCACACTTCAGAAGTTGGTAAAAATCTTGAATTTCTTCACTTTTGGCCTTAGTACTTGGTGCATAAATTTGAATAGTAGTCATGTTAACTGGTCTTATTTGTAGTAGTACGGATACTATGCTATCGCTGACAGCATTGTACTTCAGGATAGATCTTGAGATGTTCTTTCTGAAGATGAACTTTATGCTATTCCTCTTCAATTTCTGGCATAGTAGACTATATGATTCTGTAATTCAAAACTGCCAATACCAGTCCATTTCAGCTCACTAATGCCTAGGACATTGATATTTACGTATTCCATTCATTTCTGACCACTTCCAATTTTCCTAGATTCATACTTCATACCTTCCACATTCTAATTATTAATGAATATTTGCAGCTGTTTCTTCTCATTTTGAGTTCTGCCATGTCAGCAAATGAAGGTTCAGAAAGCTTGTCTCCATGTACATCATAAGGTTGACTCTATTTTGATGAGGCAGCTCATCAACCTGAGGGCTCATCTTCTGGCACTATATCAGATAAAGTTCAACTGCTATTCATAAGGTTTTCACCAGCTGATTTTTCAGAAGTAGCCTGCCTTTTCCTTCTTCCTATTCTTTGTTAGTGTGGAAGCTCAGCCAAAACCTGTCTACCAATGGTGACTCTGATGGTATTTGAAATACTAGGAGCAAAGCTTCCAGTATCACAGCAATATGCAAGCCACCACAGTATGACAAACTGACAGAAATATGGTGCCTGTCATATATAAATATACACACATATATAAGTATGTACATATATATAACCCAGTACCCACACACACACATATGTATGTATAGAGTTCCTGGGTGGTGCAAAGGATTAAGTACTCTGCTACTAACCAAAAAGTTGAAGGTTCGAATCCACCTACAGTCTCGTTGAAAGAAAAGCCTGGCAACCTACTTCCAAAAGATCATAGCCATTGGAAATCCTTGTGCAGCACAGTTCTGCTCTGACACACATGGGGTTGCCATGAGTCAGAACAAACTCAACAACAACTGTGATTTGTGTGTACGTATGTATGAGAGGGGAACCCTGGTGGCATAGTGGTTAAGTGTTACAGGCTGCTAACCAAAAGGCTGGCAGTTCGAATCCACCAGGTGCTCCTTGGAAACTCTGTAGGGCAGTTCTACTCTGCTCTATAGGGTCACTACTAGTTGTAATCAACTCAAAGGCAATAGATTTTTGGGGGGTATGTATGAGAGACAGAAAGAGATCTAGAGAAGTTTTGTCTGAAAGCCTAAAAAAAAAGATTTGTTTTCAAGTGTGGTTCAAATTGAACCATGCAAAGCAATAAAGGATAGTGCAAAGATAAGGAATCATGTAGAAGCTGGCAGGTTAACCTATTATCAGTCTCTCAAAATACTACAATGTATTATCAATACATTGAAGAATTTCCCAAAGTACAGTTTCAACAAGCATTAAAGTTAATTTGCTATGCCTCTTGCAACTATAACCCGCATCTGAACATGACCCAAGGAGAAATTAGACGGGGTTAGTATGACAGGTGCATTTTCTATTCTACATTGTGCTAAGTAAGGCTACCCTCCTTTCTTTATCTACTCATTATCTCACATTGTTTAAAAACCATTAGTCCAGTTAAATACAGATCTTTCTGCTAAAGCAAACAGAAAGATAAGTATTGTCCTTTTTGTTAATCACATGATTGCACTGTCCTTTGAATTGGTATGGAGAAAAAGAAGCAGTTGGATTTGTTCTCCAGTGTCAAAATCAATTCTGTCAAAACCAAAAGGACTGTATTCACCATCAGAAATTGATCCTTCTTCAATAATTCTGCACAGCAGGACAATACACTCAGCAAATGATAATGGTATAGGAGCCACATGCAGCCTTTTCTGTGTATGCAGCATACTGCTGGTATCTTTCCTCATATTTTGCAGAACAATAACACTCACATGTCACAAAAACTAGGGGTCACATATAATGCATATTGAGGTCAACTGACAAAGATACCATGCTTCTCTTTCTGTCTGAATTGTTCTAGATTGCAGTAATCAGACAATGTTGGCTGGGATGGGATACTTCAAATATAATTAACAATGGCCAAAAAAAAAAAAAAATATATCATCAACATTTTTTTGAGAATTTATTACAACAAGCAGTCTTCATAAATCTTTGCATGGATCTACTCACTTTATCGTCACAATGACTCTATGCTTTAGATGCAATTTTTATCACCATTTCTGAAGATGAGGATGCATAGAAAACATAAGTGATCTGCCCACTTATTTGGTCAATGTCAAGTAGTAAAAAGCAAAGGTGGGTTTTATACATAGCTGGCCAGGTTCCACAGTTTGTGCATTTAATTACTGCTTCTCATCTTACTAACTGCCTGTTCAGGAAGATGTAGAATCAGGGGTCTGAGGACAGTACAGCTGGGGTGTGCCAGGGACAAGAGAAGTTGTCAGACCAGCAAGAATTGTGTTCTGACATAACAAGATCTTTATTTACTAAGATAAAATAATTAATCCCCTTCTCCTTTTGGAGAGTATCCGGTATCAGGAAAATCGAGGCAGTTCATTTAATCCTTGCCTCTAAGTGAAGAGGCAAAATTCAGTGTAATGATTGGATTTCAATGCTGGCCATTTCAAAAGTCTGTGAATAATGCTAAGGAGTGCTTTGGAGCAGGTGAGCTTAGCAGTGATATGGCCCAGAGTTGTAAGGAAGATAACCTAGTCTTCAAATAACACGACTTCTAGTTTTATGTGAATTTTCTAGGCTGGAAACCAGTTACATAACTCAGTTACAGATATGGAGCTTGGTTGTTGTTTATTCAGATATGGAAATAAGTAAAGCCCACCTATTTTGGGTTGGGAAACCCTGGTGGCATAGTGGTTAAGTGCTATGGCTGCTAACCAAGAGGTCAGCAGTTCAAATCCACCAGGGACTCCTTGGAAACTCTATGGAGCAGTTCTACTCTGTCCTATAGGGTTGCTATGATTCGGAATTGACTCAACGGCAGTGGGTTTTGTTTTTATTTTTGGTTGAATTATGTCCTCCCAGAAGATACGTAGGAGTACTAACCAGTGAATGTGACCCCATTTGGAAATAAGATCACTGAAGATGCTATCAATTATGTTAACATGATGTCATACTGGTGTAGCATGGGTCGTAATCCTATATGACTGGTGTCCTTATAAAAAAGGAAAAGATACACAGAGACAGGGAGAGAGAGGAAGGACTCCGTGTGATTCTGCTGTCACAAACTAAGGAATGCCTGGAGCTACAAGAAGCCAAGAGAAAGAAAGGCATGAAACAGTTTCTCTCTCAGAAGCCTCAGAAGGAGTTAACATGGCCAGCACCCTGAACTCAGAATCCCAGCCTCCAGATTGGTGAGACAATAAATTTCTGTTCTTATAAACCACCCAAAAATAAAAACAAACAACCTGTTGCCATAAAGTCTAGTCGATTTCGACTGGTGAATCCAAATAACTGACCTTTTGGTTAGCAGCTGAGCACTTAACCACTGCACTACCAGGGCCACGATAAGCCACCCAGTTTGTAGTATTTTGTTACAGCAGCCATAAGGGGGAAAAAAAATACATCATCTAAATGAGAACAAACAGAGACTATCTATTCAGAGCTTGCTATCTTTTTTTTTTTTTTGCTATGTCAAGGGAGTCAGTCACCATCATTTGCATTTGACAGAAACTCAAAGGCAGGCAGGGGAGTGGGAAAGATTTATAGTGGGAAAAAAAAAAAAAAGGCTTTAGGTATGCTCTGATAGGAGGCTATTGACCAGAGACAGAATAAATAGAAGCAGACCATCTCTTATGATTGGTTTGGGCAGCATATTTTACTTCCTCTGGTCGGTCCTGAATTAGAGACTGGAGTGATAGGGTGAGAGGAAGTGAAATGGAGAAGCTGGAAGTCATTGATCAAGTCCTGACTGTCTAAACAGGTTGCTGCAGAGGCTGTGGGTCAGAGCTCCATACCATACATGGGCTGGCCATTGCTCATTTGTATATTCAGTCTCTCATAGACATATTTTAAGGAGAAAATAGACAGTCTTCAGGCCTGTTTAGGTGAAATCTACGGAGGTAAGAATGGCTGCCATGGAGGTATAAGAATGGCTGCAGTAGAACTAATTATTCAGAAACACAAAGCTAGAAGTCAAGATTTTTCTAACTCTTTAGCTTATTCAAACAACCAAGCCCTGATTGGAGCTGCCATTTCAGCTGCTACCACATATTGCTCATCATGGTGGAGTACCAGGTTCTGGTTAGTCTCAGGAGGGCTTCCATATCCCCCTTCCATGTGAAATTAGTACTGGATTCAACTTTCTTCTGGAAAGAACCCAAAGGATAGAGTGTAGTGGTAGGAGTGGCTCTTCACAGGATTTCCGAGAAGTCAAAGATTAAATAGAGGTTGACCAAGATGAAGGTGAGTGGATAAGTGTGAAAGAGGGATAACACTCTTGCTGTTAGGCAAACAAGGGTGGTGTGTAGTAGAGTTGTTTGGGGTAGTAGTGATGTTTGGACAGTTAGGGTTTCCAAGAACTACAACAAGCAAAGTAGACAGTAGATGGGAAGAAATTTTGGAGAATCTATCCAGGGCTCTCCTTAGCTCATTAAGAGCCCAAATATTGTGCTTGCATATAACTGAAGAGATCATTTAAAGAGACCAGAACCAGACACAGCCACACTTTGTGGCACATCATCCATTGAAAAACATAGACTTGTCATTAAAATTGTTCTCAACAGATAGTTATTAAACATGCAAAGAAAATCTTATAGATATTACCCCTATCTTTAAGAAGCTAGGGAGCTGTTTAAATCTAATGTTGATCAAAGGTATAATAAATAATTAAAACACTGATCATTCACAAATTCATTCATTATTTCTTTTAAAGTAGGACACTAATAATATCCACTTCATAGGGTGGCTGTGATTTTTAATGCATGAATTCATGTGAAGTTCTGAAAAATAGAACCTGTCAGAGTAATTACTGTAAAAAACCAAAAACTAAACCTGTTGCTGTCAAGTCAATTCTAACTTGTGGTGACCCCAAGTGTTATGGAGTAGGACCACTCCATGTGGTTTTCTTGGCTATAATCTTTATGGAAGAAGATAGCCAGGTCTTTCTTCCACAGAGCTGCTGGGTGGGTTTTACCTGCCAACATCTATGTTAGTAGTTGAGCTCAAACCATTTGTACCACCCACCTACCTTAAGTATTATATAACCAGTAGATATTATCATTGTTGTTGTTAGGTACCGTCAAGTCAGTTCCGATTCATAGTGACCCTATGCACAACAGAATGAAACACTGCCGGGTCCTGAGCCATGCCTACAATCATTGTTATGCTGGAGCTCATTGTTGCAGCCACTGTGTCAATCCACCTCTTTGAGGGTCTTCCTCTTTTCCGCTGACCCTGTACTATGCCGAGCATGATGTCCTCCTCCAGGGACTGATCTCTCCTGACAACATGTCCAAAGTATGTAAGACACAGTTCCGCCATCCTTGCCTCTAAGGAGCATTCTGACTGTACTTCTTCTAAGACAGGTTTGTTTGTTCTTTCGGCAGTCCTTGGCATATTCAATATTCTTTGTCAACACCACAACTCAAAGGTGTCAACTCTTTTTTGGTCTTCCTTGATCACTGTCCAGCTTTCACATGCATATGATGTGATTGAAAATACCATGGCTCGGATCAGGCGCACCTTAGTCTTCAGGGTAACATCTTTGCTCTTCAACACTTTGAAGAGGTCCTTTGCAGCAGATTTACCCAATGCAATGGGTCTTTTAATTTCTTGATTGCTCTTTCATGGCTGTTGATTTTGGATGCAAGTAAAACGAAATCCTTGGCAACTTCAATCTTTTCTCCATTTATCATGATGTTGCTCATTGGTCCAGTTGTGATGATTTTTGTTTTCTTTATGTTGAGGTGCAATCCATACTGAAGGCTGTGGTCTTTGATCTTCATTAGTAAGTACTCCAAGTCCTCTTCACTTTCAGCAAGCAAGGTCCTGTCATTTGCATAACGCAGGTTGTTAATGAATCTTCCTCCAATTCCGATGCCCCGTTCTTCTTCATATAGTCCAGCTTCTCGTATTATTTGCTCAGCATACAAATTGAATTGGTATGGTGAAAGAATACATCCCTGATGCACACCTTTCCTGACTTTAAACCAATCAGTATCCCCTTGTTGTGTCCGAGCAACTGCCTCTTGATCTATGTAAAGTTTCCTCATGAGCACAATTAAGTGTTCTGGAATTTCCATTTTTCTCAGTATTATCCATAGTTTGTTATGATTCACACAGTCAAATGCCTTTGCATAATCGATAAAACACAGGTAAACATCCTTCCGGCATTCTCTGCTTTCAGCCAGGATCCAACTTACATCAGCAATGATATTCTTGGTTCCACATCCTCTTCTGAAACTGGCCTGAATTTCTGGCAGTTTCCTGTCTATATACTGCTACAGCCAGTTTTGAATGATCTTCAGCAAAATTTTGCTTGTGTGTGATATTCTATAATTTCCACATTCGGTTGGATCACCTTTCTTGGGAATAGGCATAAATATGGATCTCTTCCAGTCAGTCAGCCAGAAAGCTGTCTTCCATATTTCTTGGCATAGACAAGTGAGCACCTCCCGGGGCTGCGTCTGTTTGTTGAAACATTTCAATTGATATTCCATCAGTTCCTGGAGCCTTGTTTTTTGCCAATGTCTTCAGAGCAGCTTGGACTTCATCCTTCAGTACCTTTGGTTCCTGATCATATGCCACCTCTTGAAATGGTTGAACATCAAGTAATTCTTTTTGGTATAATGACTCTGTGTATTCCTTCCATCTTCTTTTGATGCTTCCTGCCTCCTTTAATATTTTCCCCATGGAATCCTTCACTATTGCAACTCGAGGCTTGAACTTTTCCTTCAGTTCTTTCAGCTTGAGAAACACTGAGCTTGTTCTTCCCTTTTGGTTTTCCATCTCCAGCTCTTTGCACATGACATTATAATAATTTCCTTTGTCTTCTCGAGACACCCTTTGAAATCTTCTGTTCAGTTCTTTTACTTCATCAGTTCTTCATTTTGCTTTAGCTGCTCGATGTTCAAGAGCAAGTTTCAGAGTCTCTTCTGACATCGATCTTGGTCTTTTCTTTCTTTCCCGTCTTTTCAATGACCTCTTGCTTTCTTCATGTATGATGTCCCCAACATGTGTTGCTGTGATGCTGGAAGCTATATTACTGGTATTCAGATACCAGCAGGGTTACCCATGGAGGACAGGTTTCAGCTGAGCTTCCAGACTAAGACAAACTAGGAAGAAGTACCTGGAAGTATACTTCTGAAAAGCATTAGCCAGTGAAAACCTTATGAATAGCAGCAGAACGTTGTCTGATATACTGCAGGAAAATGAGTCCCCCAGGTTGGAAGGCACTCAAAAGATGACTGGGGAAGAGCTGTCTCCTCAAAGTAGAGCTGACCTTAAAGACGTGGATGGAGTAAAGCTTTCCAGAATTCGTTTACTGATGTGGCATGACTCAAAATGAGAAGAAACACCTGCAAACATTGATTAATATTTGGGACCTGGAATGTATGAAGTATGAATCCAGGAAAGTTGGAAATCGTCAAAAATGAAATGGAACACATAATCATCGATAGCCTAGGCATTAGTGAGCTGAAATGGACTGGTATTGGCCATTTTGAATCAGACAACATATAGTCTACTATGCTGGAAATGAGAACTCAAAGAGGATTGGTGTTGCAATTATTATCAAAAAGAACCTTTCAAGATGTGTCCTGAACTACAGTGCTGTCAATGATAGGATAATATCCATAGTCCTACAAGGAAGACCGGTTAATATGACTATTATTCAAATTTACTCACCAAACACTAGGGCCAAAGATGAAGAAATAGAAGATTTTTATCAGCTGCTACAGTCTGAAATTGATCGAACATGGAATCAAGATGCATTTATAATTACTGGTGATTGGAATGTGAAAGTTGGAAGCAAAGAAGAAGGATCAGTAGTTGGAAAATATGGCCTTAGTGATAGAAAAAATGCTGGCAATCGAATGAAAGAATCTTGCAAGACCAATGACTTCTTTATTGCAAATACCTTCTTTCACCAACATAAACGGTGACTATACACATGGACCTCGCCAGATGGAACACACAGAAATCAAATTGACTACGTCTGTGGAAAGAGATGATGGAAAAGCTCAATATCATCAGTCGGAACAAGGCCAGGGGCCGACTGTGGAACAGACCATCAATTGCTCATATGCAAGTTCAAGCTGAAACTGAAGAAAATCAGAACAAGTCCACAAGAGCCAAAATATGACCTTGAGTGTGTCCCACCTGAATTTAGAGACCATCTGAAGAATAGATTTGATTTGATATTATCATCAGCATTATTATCATTATTCAACAAAATTTAAGAACTGCACAAAGCCCAAGGAAACAAAGATGAGAAGACGTAGCCCCAGCTAAATAAGTTTGTAGATAAGAGAGGGAATGAGGGTGTCATGGATTGAATTGTGTCCCCCAAAAATATGTGTATCAATTTGACTATGCCCCGATTCCCAGTGTTGTTGATTGTCCACCATTTTGTCAACTGACATGATTTTTCTATGTCTTGTAAATTCTACCTCTATGATGTTAATGAGACAGAATAAAACAAAAAAACCCAGTGCCGTCGAGTCGATTCCGACCTATAGTTACCCTATGTGATGAGGTAGGATAGGCAGCAGTTATGTTAATATTGTAGGACTCAATCTGCAAGATTAGATTTCTTCTGAAGTCAAACTCTTTTGAGAGTTAAAGGAGAGAATCAATCAGAGAGATGGGGGACCTGATACCAAAAGGAAAGCAGCACCGGGAACATACCACCAAGAAAGCAGTGTGTCCTTTGGACCTGGGGTTCCTGCATGGAGAAGCTCCCAGTCCAGGGGAAGATTAATGACAAGGAACTTCCTCCAGAGCTGACAGAGAGAAAGGCTTCCCCTGGAGCTGTTGTTCTGAATTTGCACTTTTAGCACACTAGGCTGTAAGAAAATAAATTTCTCTTTGTTAAAACCATCCGCTTGTGGTATTTCTGTTATAGCAGCACTAGATAACTAAGACAGAGGGATATAAACAAATAATTGCCATATGAGATAAGTGCCTTGATGAGAGTTAAGCACAAGGTGCCATGGGGACATGGAGGAAAAACTCACAACTGGCAACATTAACCCTGGAGCTCAGATCTCATATCAGTGCAATCCCACAATCATTAGAACTGCAAGACTGCTTTTCATTATAATCTAAGCATCCCAGATGGCAACTGATTAAACTTGACCTGAGTGAACTTTCAAAAGGATTAATTCTGACATAAGAGATGACTGAAGGGTTTGCTTTTTAAAAATTCTAATTTACAAGCTCTTTAATTTCGTACTAATTTAAGTCAAACTACTTTAAATTGAGTCCATGTCTCCGTAGTGTTGGTCTGTATTAATTGAGTGTTCACATATTCAATTCAGATTTGTTGCCAAGGTTTTAAAGTTATTTGTCTCAGCCATCACTTCTGGAGATGTAGTTAAGGAAAGATGAAAAGGTATTACTATTTATTAAATGCAAATATACCATTCTCTCCTCAAAATACTATTACCATACAGGTATCACTAACTCCATTTTACAAAAGAAGATATTTTATATCAAGGGGTTGAGTAATTTCCTCAAAAAGATTTATCAATAATTTATTTAGACCCAAATATGTCCAATACTGATGACAGAAGTTACCATTCTTTTTCAAATCCATGCTGCTTTCTGTGGCCTTATATTAACAATTATCATCTAGATTAATACACCTGAATAATAATGATTCTTTTGTATAAATAGCTAATCATTGGGCCATGATACAAGATTCTATACTTTTACACATATATACATGCATATATATATCACCCAAGCTAACAAAAATTTAAGAAAATATATTTGGTTTTATCAACATTTTTGTTAAATTTTGTTGAGCAAAATTAAGCACCAATTCTTGATAAAAATATAATCAAGCTAAGAATACAGCAGAAGTTCATTTTTCTGATTAAAATATTTTTTATCCACATTATAGCAAATATCATATCCAATGAAAATATGAGAAACAATCTCTTTAAAATAAGGAATAAGACAAGTGTGTTGGTTAATTTTATATACCAACTTAGCTAGGCTATGTTTCTCAATTGTTTGATCTAACACTAGTCTGAATGCTGGTGTAAAGTAGTTAAAAAAAAAAATGTGTTTAAATCAGTTTACTCAAGGCCTTAAGAAAAGAAGAATATCCTCCATATTGTGAATGGGCCTCATCTGATCAGCTGAAAGCCTGAAGAGTAAAATAGGAGTTTTCCCTAGGATGTATTCTGCCTCCAGGCTAAAAACAGACATTTTTCCAGAACTCCTCTACTCTTCACACCTCCCACTGCCTGACCTATAGATACTGGGACACAAGACTCCAGGAATCTCCAGCCTTTTGACTGACCTACAGATTTTGGAATT
The DNA here is from genome assembly GCF_030014295.1 of Loxodonta africana. Taxonomy (NCBI): domain Eukaryota; kingdom Metazoa; phylum Chordata; class Mammalia; order Proboscidea; family Elephantidae; genus Loxodonta; species Loxodonta africana. Next base: position 31,773,345 of record NC_087356.1, read on the forward strand.
TCTGACCTCCCATAATTTAATGAGCCAGGTCCTTAAAATCTCTCTCTCTCTATATATATACGTGTGTGTGTGTGTGTGTGTGTGTGTATTTATTTGTTTATTTTACTGATTCTGCTTCTCTAGAGAACCCTAAGACAAGAACAATGGTGTTGTCACTGCTTTTTTAAAACATTTTACTGGACATCTAGTAGTTATTAACTTAGCACTTACTATGATGAGAGTTAAAAAGAAATGATACCATGATAAATAAGAAGTGGTCATCAATATTTTAAATATGCTGGCTTTCACCAAATTCTTACTCCTATCAAAATTCCAATAAAATTTTTCATAGAACTTGACCAGCTAACTCTAAATTTATATTGATAAGCAAAACTTTTAGGAGTCTTATGGTTAAAAACACACACACACACACACACAGAAAAATGTACCTTATGAGAGATCAAATACATCTATAGCAATTGAACACAGTACAGTACTTAGTACAGGGATCAAAAACTGGACCAGAATAGAGTACTGAGTCCAGAAGCCTACTCAGGCACGTTAAAAAGCTTGACATGTAGTAGAGGTGATGACACATTGTGTTAGAAAAAAAAAAAGAAGGCTCCCTCACCCAAAATTTAAATGATTAAATCCAGGTGCAATCAAGGGGTGAAAAAAACAGGCTAATGTTCTGATAAAATGGGCAGGAAGGAATTTTTATGTAAGAGACACATTGTAAGACAAAAGGTGCTATATTTGGCTAATGTCCAAAAAAAAAAAGTTGACCTATATATCAAAGGACACCTTGAGAACTTTTATGTACAACCACAAGCTGGAGTAAGAATATGAGACCTATATAACTTAAAAGAGTTAACACCCATAATGTATTTTTTAAAAATCTCTATGAATTTAATGACCACGAAAAGGAAAGTTCAAACAGTTCAGTAGAAAATGAGTGAAAGACATAAACAGGCATTTCACAGAAGAGGATGTAGATATGGCCAAAAACCATAAAAATAGGTAAAGCAGTATTTATTGTTGTTGTGTGCTGTCAAGTCAATTCCAATCCATGGTGACCCTGAAGTACAGAGTAGAACTGCCCCATATGGTTTCCAAGGAGCACCCAGTGGATTTGAACTGCCGGCCTTTTGGCTAGCAGCCATAGCTCTTAACCACAATACAACCAGGGTCTCCATAATGTTTCCTGTTGTTAGGTGCTGTCGAGTCAGTTCCAACTCATAGCGACCCTATGCACAACAGAACGAAACCCTGCCCTGTCCTGCGCCATCCTTACAACCATTGTTATGCTTGAGCTTATTGTTGCAGCCACTGTGTCAATCCACCTCGTTGAGGGTCTTCCTCTTTTCCGCTGACCTGTACTCTGCCAAGCATGATGTCCTTCTCCAGGGACTCATCCCTCCTGACAACATGTCCAAATTATGTAAGACGCAGTCTCACCATCCTTGCCTCTAAGGCACATTCTGGCTGTACTTCTTGCAAGACAGATTTGTTCGTTCTTTTGGCAGTCCGTGGTATATTCAATATTCTTCGCCAAAACCACAATTCAAAGGCATCAGTTCGTCTTCAGTCTTCTGTGTTCCTTGTTCAGCTTTCACATGCATATGAGAGGATTGAAAACTCCATGGCTTGGGTCAGTCACACCTTGGTCCTGAAAGCAACATCTTTGGTTTTAAATACTTTAAAGAGATCTCTTGCAGCTGATTTGCCCAATGTGATGTGTCTTTTGGTTTCTTGATTGCTGCTTCCACAGGTGTTGATTGTGGATACAAGTAAATTAAAATACTTGACAACTTCAATCTTCACTCCGTTTTTCATGACATTGCTTATCGGTCCAATTGTGAGGATTTTTGTTTTCTTTATGTTGAGGTTTAATCTATACTGAAGGCTGTGGTCTCTGGTCTTCATCACTAAGTACTTCAAGTCTTCTTCACTTTCAGCAAGCAATGCTGCATCAGCTGGATAATGCAGGTTGTTAATGAGTCTTCCTTCAATCCTGATGCCCCCTTCTTTGTATAGTCCAGCTTTTTGGATTATTTGCTCAGCATACAGATTGAATAGACATTGTGAAAGGATACAACCCTAATACACATCTTTAATACTTTAAACCATGCAGTATTCCCTTGTTCTGTTCAAAGGACTGTCTCTTGATCTATGCACACGTTCCTCACAAGCACAATTAAGTGTTCCAGAATTCCCATTCTCCACAATATTGTCCGTAATTTGTTGTGATCCATACAGTTGAATACCTTTGTATACTAAATAAAACACAGGAAAACGTTTTTCTGGTATTCTCTGCTTTCAGCCAAGATCCATCTGACATCAGTGATGATATCCCTGGTTCCATGTCTTCTTCTAAATATGGCTTGAATTTCTGGCTGTTCCCTGTTGATGTACTGCTACAGCCACTTTTGAATGATTTTCAGCAAAATTTTGCTTGCATGTGATATTGATATTGTTCAATAATTTCTGCATTCAGTCGATTCACATTTCTTGGGAATAGGAATATGGATCTCTTCCAGTTTGTTGGCCAGGTAGCTGTCTTCAAATTTGTTGGCATAGATGAATGAGCACTTCCAGTGCTGCATCTATTTGTTGAAACATCTCAATTGGTATTCCGCCAATTCCCAGAGCCTTGTTTTTCACCAATGCCTTCAGTGCAGTTTGTTCTTCCTTCAGTATCATTGGTTCCTAATCATAGGTTACCTCCCGAAATGGTTGAACATCGGCCAATACTTTTTGGTATACTGACTCTGTGTGTTCCTTCCATCTTCTTTTGATGCTTCCTGCCTCCTTTAATATTTTCCTTGTAGAATTCTTCAGTATTGCAACTCGAGGCTTGAATTTCTCCTTCAGTTCTTTCAGCTTGAGAAATGCTGAGAGTGTTCTTCCTTTTTGGTTTTCTATCTCCAGGTCTTTGCACATGTCATTATACTTCACTTTGTCTTCTCGAGCCACCCTTTGAAGTCTTCTGTTCAGCTCTTTTACTTCATCATTTTTTCTTTTTGCTTTAGCTACTCGACACTCAAGAGCAAGTTTTAGAATCTCTTCTGACATCCATTTTGGTCTTTTCTTTCTCTCCTGTCTTTTTAATAACCTCTTGCTTTCTTCATGGATGATGGCCTTGATGTCCTTTCACAATTTGTCTGGTCTTCATTCATTAGTGTTCAATGTGTCAAATCTATTTTTGAGATGGCCTCTAAATTCAGGTGGGATATACTCAAGGTCTTACTTTGGGTCTTGTCAACTTGTTCTAATTTTCTTCAGTTTTAACTTGAACTTGCATAGTAGTAATTGATTTCCGATTCGCAGTTGGCCCCTGGCCTTGTTCTGACTGAGGATGTTGAGCTTTTACATGGTCTCTTTTCACAGATGTAGTTGATTTGATTTCTGTGTATTCTGTCTGGCCAGGTTCAGGTGAACATTGTTTATGTTGATGAAAAACGGTATTTACAATGAAGATGTCATTGGTCTTGCAAAATTCAATCATGCAATTTCTGGCATGGTTACTATCACTAAGTTTTCCAACTACCAATCCTTCTTCTTTGTTTCCAACTTTTGCATTCCAATTACCAGTAATTATTAGTGTGTCCTGACTGCATGTGTGATCAATTTCAGACTGCAGAAGCTAATAAAAATCTTCTAGTTCTTCATCTTTGGCCTTAGTGGTTGGTGGGTAGATTTGAATAATAGCTGTATTAACTGGTGTGCCTTGTAGGTGTATGCATATAATCCTATCACTGACAGCTTTGTACCTCAGGATAGATCTTGAAATGTTCTTTTTGACAATGAATGCAACACCATTCCTCTTCAAGCTATCATTCCCGGCATATTAGATCATAGGATTGCCTGATTTGAAATGACCAATACCAGTCCATTTCAGCCCACAAATGCCTAGGATATTGACCTTTATGTGTTCCGTTTCTTTTTTGATGATTTCCAATTTTCCTAGATTCTTACCTCATACATTCCAGGTTTTGATTAGTAATGGATGTTTGAAGCTGTTTCTTCTCATTTTGAGTGGTGCCACATCAGAAATGAAGATCCCAAAAGCTTGACTCCATCTACATCATTAAAGTCAACTCTACTTTGAGGACGCAACTCTTTCCTAGTCGTCTTTTGAGTGCCTTTCATCCTGAGGGGCTCATCTTCTGTTAATATATCATACTATGTTCCACTGCTATTCTTAAGATTTTCACTGGTTAATACTTTTCAGAAGTAGACCACTGGGTCTTTCTTCCTAGTCTGTGTTAGTCTGGAAGCTCAGCTGAATCCTGTCCTACATAGGTGACCCTGCTTATATTTGAACACTGGCATCATAGCTTTCAGCACCACAGCAACACACAAGCCCCCACAGTATGACAAACTGACACTATGCATGGGGGCCTATCATCTTAGAGAAGACATATGGCCCCAGAAACAGAATGTTGGCAGAAATGAGTAAGATAATGTGCTTCTGGTAAGGTTTTAAAAGAAAATTATGAACATATGATTGGACAAGGGGGGAAGGGCAATGCTTTTAATTCTGTGGCAAAGAACTTACCTGAATTATGTTCAAATGTGTAGTGGAAGGTAGAACTTGTAAGTGATGAACTTGGATATCTGGCTGATGAGATTTCTAAGCAAGATCTTAAAAGGGCTGTGTAGTTTCTCTTTGCTGCTTACAGTAAAATGCAGGAGGAAAGAGATGGACTTAAAATGAAAATGAAAACAATACTTGAAGATTTGGAAAATTCTCTTGTACAAACTAAGGACACGTGCCCTAGAATGTTCACCAAGGACGTGGCTATACAACCTTTTGTTAAAGAGATTAAGCCTGTGGCTGATGGATCTAACCAACCAACACACCAGAAAACCCATAAGCTTAGACTGAAGGGGACAGAAAAAGAACAAAAGGCAAGAACACTGTCTGTCTCTTGGAATCTACAGACAGAAAACAGGCCAAAGGAGCTACATCTATTGTCCTCCAAGAAAAGAAAAGGACTATCCCTGGAGCAGCTTGGAGATCAGCAGAACTGTTGTAAGGAGTACAGGAAGCAGAGCTTTCTGGCTTCAGAAGATGGGGTCACAGTCTCCTGGATATTGAAGGGTGGGGCTAAAGCCTCCTAGATTTCAGAGTCAGATCTCCACCGAGAGTCAGTTCTGGAGTGTGGGGCTGCCCATTAAGGTATGCCAGAGGGATGGGACCACCTCCCAAAGCTAAGGTAGCAGGACTATCATGCCCAAGGGATGAAATTATGGGGCCGGCCTAGGCCAAAGAGATGAGGTCACCGCCCAGATGGGCTAGGAGAATGGGGCTGCCTGAAGCGGAGGGAGCAGAGTTGCCATCCCCGTGGTCCTGAAAAGTGGAGCTGAAGCCCAGGGCCAAGGGTGTTCTACTCAAAATCCAGAGGATGTGGCCAACTCCCAGAGCCTGGAGTGCTGGAACATTGTCCAGATGGTCTCAGAAAACAGAGGACTATTTTCAAGACTTGAAGGCTAATATATTTTTTTCTGCCGTGCTTTGGACTTTCTTGGTGCCTGTTTTCCCTTCTTTACCTCCTGTTTCTCCCATTTGTAATGTTCATGTCCCATCATTGTACTTTGGAAACAGATAACTTATATTCTAGGTTCCACAGGTTCACAGATGAAGAGGAATTTTGCACCAGGACGGAACACACCTCAAGTCTCACACACACGTGATTTAGAGGATTCATAAGATGAGATTTTTGACTTGAAGTTGATTTAAGACTTTTGAGATGATGTGATGGGGTGAATTTGTTTTGCATGTAGCAAGGACATGACTTTTTGGGGGGTCGAAGTGTAGGATGTTATAGATTGAATTGTGTCCCCCTAAATTATGCGTTGTAAATCCTAACCTCTATGCCTGTGGTTATAATTCCATTGGGGAGTGGGTTGTCTGTTTATGTTAATGAGGCAGGATTAATGTTGGATGTGTCTTGAGTCAATCTCTTACAAGATATAAAATAAGCAGATTAAGCAAGAAGAGTTGAGGGAAGAGCGATGCCAAGCCACTTGAAGGCTGCCCAGGAGCAGAAGCTCAGAAGAAGCAAGGACCTTCCTCCACAGCCAGCAGAGACAAAACCTTCCTCTATAGTCAGCAACCTGAATTTAGACTTCTAACCTTCTAAACTGTAAGAAAATAAATTTCTGTTTGTTAAAGCCATCCACCTATTGGTATTTCTGTTACAGCAGCACTGGATAACTAAAACAGGCACTCAGAACTCAGGGGATCTAAATTTTATTGGTAATATTCAATTTCTTAAGATGTGTGGTAAGTCTTAGGTATGCATTTTATTAATCTTTGAACACATACTCCTCACTTATCATCTGTCTCATTATCTGACATTTATGACAATTGTAAGAAAATCTACTATCTGACTATTTTGCCCATTAATGGTGGATGTCTGACAGTAACCCTTTCATAACCAGTGGGACGTATAACATCCACATACATTTTCCACCTCTTGGGACCGTAGGGGCATATGTGTCCCACATAATATGTTGTGATCTGATATAGTCAACCTCTCTTTTCTCATAATGCCAATTTTCACATAATGACTTAGTCTTTGAAACCTAATCATATGGATAAGTGAGAAGTAGGCATACTTTATATATGCTACATGATTTTTTCTTTTTATATATTAAATACTTTATAATATATGGAGAAGCTCTTTAAGCATCTGTACTAAATGATCTCTGAGATATATAATGTCCAAAAAAAGACAAAAATAACAATTCAGGCTTAGGTAAATAAAATGTCATTTTGGTGCATATGGAAAAATACTACATAGGTTTATGTCTTCATAGATTAAAGTAAATTAGTTCTAGAACTAATTTCCAAAAACTAATTTTTATGTCTCTAGAGGGGTCACTTTGAGTCAGAATCAACTCCACGGCAATGGGTCTGGTTTAGGTTTTAGAGGGGAACTGGACAGAAAAAAGACAAGAGGAAGGGGAAGAATTTCCACTGTATACCTTTTGGTGCCTGAGTCATGTAAATACATTACATATTCAAATATAAATTAACAAAAAGAAAAATATAATGTTTATGTTGTTGTGCTTTGCTGATTGCCACACTTAATCCTACTATCAACCATAGGATGTAGGTAATTCCACTTTACATCTGAAGAAATTTAGAATCAGAGGGACTAAAACAACTTGCTCAAAGTCACAAAATAGTGGCAGAGCCAGATTCAAAGGCATTCCATCCTTTAGCAAATATTGATTGAGTTCAGCTCCATGCCAGAAAGTGGTCAGGTGTTTTGGGTGTATGAGTCACCAAAATGGGGAACTTCACCCTTATAGAATTTAAATTCGTACTGGAGTAGATGAAAATAAAAAATAAACATTATAAATAAACAAATAATAATAGACACGCTAAAAAAAAAAAGTCTATTCAGAGACTCATCACTGTCATCACTATGCCCTATCTCCTACCCTGCCTGAGAGTTTCACTGCTGCTCACCCTGGCCTGGATTATTAGGGGCAAGTTGTGTGAATGGAAACAACATAATTTTCAACTTGGAAATGTCAACTAATTTATGATTCAATGTTTTTTATGTCAGTGGTGTACAGCCTGAAAATAAGGATAAATTGGGGTCACACCATCAACCCATAGAAACATCACAAAAGACCCACTCAGGGATGCTGTGCGGAGTATTAAAGCTACTCTCATCTTTCTTGTCATTCACATCTCCAATGTGGTCCAAGCTCATGGGGCACATATGAAATGCACTTGTTCCTAAAGGTTGAATACATTTATTTAGGAAGAAAGGAAACAGAATATATATATATATATATATATATATATATATATATATATATATATGTATATATATATATATACCTCCTAGAACTAGATCACTTTCTTTTCTTGCAGATTTTGAAAGCAATGGTGGGTGGGTTTCTCCTAAATTCTCTCTTACAGGGAGGTTGCTCAAGGAAAACCGTGTTTCCAGTTTGTTTGTTTTTTTCTACATATGGACATATAAAGAGTAAATAAGGTAGTCAATATTAAAAATGAAAATTTGATGGTACAGGGGAAGAAAGATCAGTCCACACTGTATCTAGAGGATATGCAGAGGAAAAAGGAAAAAGAACCAGGCTTGCAACTTTTATCCTCATAAAATATGCTGTTGTAAGGACTAAAGTTGTTTTAATCTTCTCTGTACATACCGATGGCTTTCTTGACCTTGAAAAAGTCATTTGGTCTCTGTTCATGTATCTGTGAGAACAAGGGTAATGATCTCTTCTCTCTAAGGATCCTTCGTGATAATTTAGTGACTTTAATATCTAATACTAACTACTATTATGTCCATTGCCTTTGTTCTCAAAACTCACACCACTGACCTAATAATGGACAAAATGATAGCCGCGTCTATAGCCACTTGCAACAAAAGACTCTCCATAGCCTCATATCACAGTATAATGAAGAGAAATTACAAGTGAGTAGAGAGCGACAACTACCCTGAGAGAATCCGGAGATGGAATGAAAGGAACAGTCTCGACGATGTCCTTATAAATGTGCCACTGGCCTAATGGGAGAAGAAGCATGCTTCCTAGTTAATTTCCCATATTAGTGTAATGAGAAGAAATAGACAAACTGCCAGTGCGTTCATTTGGCTAATGTTTCAGCCAGCAAACACAGTCTAACTCCCACTAAAAGGGGTTAAAGGTGAGCAAAAATATATATAATTTTAAGCTGCTTCTTTTGGCCTTACAAAATAACAGCGTAGAGCCACTATGGATAGTGGCTTGGGCTGACACCAATCATTTATAGTTCATTTCTGCTACCAGGTTCTGATTTTTTTTTTGAAAAAGATGTCATTTTAATAAAAGTCTGCAGGCGGAGTTATACCTAGAGCATCAAGCCAGCCTTTTACTTCCTGTTGCTGTGAATAGCTCCCCAAGCAGTTGAATAAATATCCGTTTTCGTGAATGCTCATTTTGCCTGCTTCCAAAATGTAATAGTGAGTATTCATTATTCAAACTAAATAGCAACTATTCAACCTAAAGACCAACTTCCGTTACAATTTTGACAAGGAACAAATGAACATAATATAAACCATGCAGTAAATACTTGTCTTTGCTTATAGACTGGAGAGAAAAAAAAAAAAAAAACTGCTGACTCTGCACAAATGCCCCATAGTGTAGCCACAGAATGACTGGTTAAAGGCTTCAGCCTATTAGAGGTCTAAATATTGCAGATCCACTGGGGATATAAGATTGTTTATGAAGTATTTACATGATTCTTTAAAGTTTTTAAAAATGGTTTAGAATCATTAGCTATCCTGACAAGAGCTCTGAGAGATTTGTGAGGTGGGTTACTATCAACATGGTGCTACAATGAGAAGGCAGGTATGGAAACTATCTGCCTGAAAATGACCCAGGGGTTTCATTCACTGCCAAGAGTAGGGCTGAGATAAAGACATGTAGTTACTAGCTCCATTGCCAATTCATGGATCAAGCTCCCTGTTTGAGAAAATGCTTAATGCTTGTTGCCTATTTTTTTCCTTTCAAAGATTGAAATCCCAGGGCTATTTCTGGCAGCTCTCTATTTGTAATAATTTCAAGAATTTAAAGATACTGATTATCCATAAATGGCTTACCTTTTGCTGATTATCCACCATGACTGTGAATAATAAGCATGTTGTAATGGAAAGAGGGCCTGGTTTATAGTAAAGCCTAGCTCTGCCATTAGTAAGGAGCTTTGGGCAAGTAACGTCACTATTTTTGATTTGTCTAAAAAATAACAGAGCATGAACAACTAATTTCTAAGGTTCTTTCTGGTGTCAAAAGTCAGTAATTTTATATCCCTCATATTCATATAATGGCAAGTTCAAGAATTATATCCTTTGTTTTTTTTCCTCATTAACTTCTAGAAGAACTGACCCTAATACTTAAACTTGTATTTCCATGACTGTCTTTTTGGCAACATGATTATGTGTAGGCTGACAAAGTCCCTAGTACACTAATAAATCCTAATCAGTAGGAGAGAATAAGACAAAGACACAGGTAGCTGGCAAGGAACTGCGAGTAAATAAATGACTCATTGTGCATGTTATTGAAATCCACCAAATTCATCCTTAGTGGAAGACAGCTGGAGAAATATCCTACACTAATTCCATTTCAAGGCCATATGTAAATAGTTCAAAATTGTTTTCAGTTCACTGAAAACACTTAGCAGAAACTTTCAGAAACTTTTGGAATCTATTGGAAACTACTGGAATCTGTATGCTGGCAAATAATCTGAGCAGCTGGGCTATATGAAGAAGAACGGGGCATCAGGATTGGTGGAAGACTCATTAACAACCTGCAATAAGCAGATGACAAAACATTGCTTGCTGAAAAGGAAGAGGACTTGAAGCACTTACTGATGAAGATCAAAGACTATAGCCTTCAGTATGGATTGCACCTCAACATAAAGGCAACAAAAAGTCTCACAATGGAACCAATAAGCAACATGATAAATGGAAAAAATATTGTAGTTATCAAAGATGTTGTTTTACTTGTATCCACAATCGACACGCATGGAAGTAGCAGTCAGGAAATAAAATAACATATTGCATTAGGAAATCTGCTGCAGAAGACCTCTTTAGAGTGTTGATAAACCAAACATTATGTGGGAAATTGAATTATTTGTCCCAATTTTTTACTCTCCTGTTTGAAAATCGTACATCTACATCCTGTCACATCCTCATGGTGAACTTGCACGACCTTTTACTTTGGGCTAGGCTATTTGCCTTGCTTTGATCAGTGGATGTTATGCAAGTGGAGACTTGAATTGCAACTACCTGGATTAGTTTACCCCTTACATTTGATAATTGGTCACCAGGTAGCTGCCAACCAGAAGTCCTAGGGTGGTCCAGATGTTTAAGTGCTGGGCTACTAATTGCGAGATTGACAGTTCGAACCCACCCAGTACTACCTCAGAATAAAGGCTGGAAATCTGCTTCTGTAAGGTCACAGCCATGAAAACTCTTTTGAGCACAGTTCTGCTCTGACACTCTGAGACCGTAAGGTGCAGAGGCATGTTGACCCAAGCTGTAGTGTGAAGCCATGCCCAACCAACCTGCATCCTGAAGCAAGACCATAAATCTGCCCAACTGAACGCAGACTAGACTAGGAGGTCTACAATTGGTCTGCAAACCCACAGGCATGAAAATACTTAACGTTGTGAAAACACTGAGTTTTGGGGTCTCTTGTTACACAGTGCTATTATATTGGACAATGGAAAAAAACATGCTTTAGTAGTGACTTCTCACTTTTTAGGAAAATGGTATTGGCTTGCTTCTTGAATAGCAAAATATACATATTGCAGAAAATTTAGAAAGCTAAGTAATTTTGTATATTCTATTTAAATGAATCTATGAACACATTTAAGCACATATTTTGACCTTAATTGTATACCAAAAATAGATAATATGGATATTATGTCTATGAAAAATAAATCAATATTAAATAATTTTATCTTCACTAAATTTTTTTTTTAATAGTTGTATTTTATAAGGATTATAAAGGATCTGCAAAGAGATATCAGAATGAAGGTTAAGCTTGAGAAGGGAGAGAAATTTTATTAAATGTGGGCTAATTTCAAACAAGTGATGTATGAAAGTTATTTCATTGTTCTGGAGTTTTAAACTGAAGTACGTTATCAAACTACTTAACGAAAATTAAACTAAATGTTGACAGGCTGTAAATCTGGAAATAGAAATCTGTGGAAAAATTCTGATAGAAGGAAGAACAGCTAAGTATTAAATCCTTTCAGAAAGGGGACCCAATAGTTATAAATAAATATGTTTCCTAATTTAAGTAGTAATTGTATTTAAAATGGTAATTCTTATTGATTCTTTACTACATTTAAATTTTGCTTAGGTATGCAGGAATAATTTATTTAAAATTTATAAATAGGATATAATGTGAACTATTGTTTGCATCAGGGTTGTATTCTTTCACCACACATATTTAATTTGTATGCTGAACAGATAATACGAGAAGTTGGACTATATGAAGAAAAATGGGGCATCAGGATCGGAGGAAGATTCATTAACAACCTGCGTTATGCAGATGACACAAACTTGTTTGCTGAAAGTGAAGAGGACTTGAAGCACTTACTGATAAAGGTCAATGAAGGTAATAGCCTTCAATATGGATTACGCCTCAACATAAAGAAAACAAAAATCCTCACAAGTGGACCAATGAGCAACATCATGATAAACAGAGAAAAGATTGAAGTTGCCAAGGATTTCATTTTACTTGGATCCACAATCAACAGCCATGGAAGCAGCAGTCAAGAAATCAAAAGACCCATTGCATTGGGCAAATCTGCTGCAAAGGACCTCTTCAAAGTGCTGAAGAGCAAAGATGTCACCCTGAAGCCTAAGGTGCACCTGATCCAAGCCATGGTATTTTCAATCACATCATATGCATGTGAAAGCTAGACAATGAATAAGGAAGACAGAAAAAGAGTTGACGCCTTTGAATTGTGGTGTTGGCGAAGAATATTGAATATACCACAGACTGCCGAAAGAACAAACAAACCTGTCTTAGAAGAAGTACAGCCAGAATGCTCCTTAGAGGCAAGGATGGCGAGACTGCATCTTACATACTTTGGACATGTTGTCAGGAGGGATGAGTCCCTGGAGGAGGACATCATGCTTGGCAGAGTACAGGGTCAGTGGAAAAGAAGAAAACCCTCAACGAGGTAGATTGACACAGTGGCTGCAACAATGAGCTCAAGCATAACAACGATTGTAAGAATGGTGCAGGACCAGGCAGTGTTTCATTCTGTTTTGCATAGGGTCGCTATGAGCTAGAACCAACTTGAAGGCACCTAACAACAACAACAACAATTGTTTGTAATGCATTTATGTTGAGTAATTCCTGCTCCCTGAGTTTGCCAGACCACACAAAATCAAACTATCTCACATCACGTGGCTGGTGAAGGAGGTATGAAAATATGCCACACAATATCTAGAAGCTAAATTTCAGGTTTCAAAACATCAAAGTTATGCACCGATATTAGTGATATTAACATTAATTAGAGAACATATCAGTTATTGAACTGCACTGTGATGAGCAGTCTATAAAGATTAATCTCATTTAATTATTATAGCAAATCTTTATGTAGTAAGTCCTCACTCTGCAGCTGAGGAATATCCTCATAGCTGAGTAAATAATGGTAAAATTCTTCCATTTAAAAAAAAAAAATTGTAAGGCCACATTTAAGCAAAATGTTCTGGTATCTTCCATCAACGTAAGGTGAATATAATCTATCGGAAAACAAAGGATTTACATAAATGATTGCTGCTTCATGTTGGACCACTGTAGAAATGGGTAAAGGCTTGGTGTGACCCCAACTCCCATCCCTGGCACCATTGACAGTATGTCAAAAAAAAAAATTTTTTTTTTTTTTTTTTAAATGTCAAAGGCTTTCCAAATATCTGTCAACCTATCTAATAAGTGCAGACTTGGCCACATTTTTCCTCGTTTGCTAATGATTGATGGCATTAAATGAAACAGCATTGAAAATCTTGTTAACATCAACATATATTTAATCTATTGCTTCTCCTTGATCGCCTAAGTCACTCTGACATATAAGGAAATTAGATTAATCTGACATGATTCATTCTTTATAAAGCCTTGTTTATTACTCCCCAGTACAAGATAGCTCGTGTCCATCTAGCTGTTGCCGATTGATTTTTGATGATGAATTCTATCTTCTTCTTTTTTGCATTGAAATTTAGCTAAAATGTCTCATTACTTTGTGATTTCTATTGTAGGTTGAAGGTTATGTGTATATATATATATGTATATACATTATTGTATTGGTCCATTTTATTAAGACTTCTTCCAGTTAATTCCTTGATGCTGTAAGTTTAGAAATTTAAAAATAAAGTATTATGTTTTCATGCAAAATAATGTATACCTTCTACGTTTGTTTGCCAGTCTCACCCTCCCCCTGTGAAGTATTTTCAGAAGCACTACTACGTCAATTCTTTTTTACATGTTGCTACAAAAAATTAGTACAGTGCGCTTATGAAAATACCTTGTGGGGGGAGGGCACAATTGGCAAACAAACATAGAAGGTGTTCGTTATTTGTGTAAAAATATGGAGTATCCTGAGTCTATTAATGTCTTCATTATCAGAGGCTGTTGGTCACTAGGGTCAAAAGTTATGAACATGTAAAATTTAGTCCCTATTTTTAACTAATTCAACTTAACTTCCTACCACTCTGACTCAACTGCAGCATAGTTTTTCTTTCTTTTTTAATTTTTTTTTTCAGATTACTATAAAGGAGCTTTTAAAATAAAACTGAAGGCAAAGAATAGCTTATCAAAAGTTTTGTTGTTTTGAATGTTCTCTGGTCTTGCTATGTGTAGACTTTTTAGTTTTGCTAAATTAGCCAATTACGGATTGTCTTTGAGAAGCCATCGAGTTGTTCTTTGCCCTGTGGGCAGTCAGGGAAGAATGAAGATGTATGTGTAAGGCATTCTCTTTGCTTGTTAAGAACTTACAGTACTATTTGCTGAAATAAACCATGTAACTGGAGGGTAGGTTAATATATAATGAAACAGAGTAGGTTATCAAAGGAGCATACTAAGAAAACTTTGGTGGAAAACTTTAGCTTTATCACTTAAAAATCACCTGACTATGAGGAAATCCCCTCTGACTTCAAACTCTTGTTTTCCTATCTGCCAGGCAGGAATAAGGACACCCACTTGTCTAAGGGATAGTACAGCATGTATTAAATTCTTGCAATCATTTCAAATCTTGCCTACTTAACAAAACCTAAATAGAACAAAGAATTTTGTTGCTTAAGGTAGCATCCCAACACTAGGTGCCTCCTTGTTATTCCCTCCACCATCCATCTGTCACTTTGTTGTACTCTTGTGGCTTATTTATTACCATGATGCTGGAAGCTAGGCCACTAGGATTTCAAATACCAGCAGGGTCACCAATGGTAGACAGGTTTTAGAGGACCTTCCAGACTAATACAGACCAGAAAAAAAGGCCTAGTGATCTAGTCCAGAAAATCAACTGACGAAAGCTCTAAGAATCACAACAGAGTACTGTCTGCTATAGTGCAGGAAGATGAACCCCTTAGGTAGGAGGCACTGCACAATAATTGCAAGAATGGACTCAAACCCCCCAATGACCATGTAGGTGGCACATGACCAATGTTTCATTATATTGTACATAGTGTTGCTGCGAGTCAGAGCCAACTCGACAGCAACTAACAACACCATCAACATCATCCATTCCCTGTCCCAGTTGTCCATTAACGGACCAGATATTGGGCCACTTGGTTAATAGGCTACACCACTCTTTCTATGAAGCTGCTTTCTGAATATTACTTATATTGGAAAAGTCTCTGTATAAGCCTTTCTATATGTCAAAAGTTCATAAGGTTCAAACAGTTTTGGAACTCCCCCTCAAAAAGAATAACAACAACAAAAAACATGTTACCATCAAGTTGATTCCAATTCACAGAGAGACTATAAGACAGAATAGAACTGCCCCATAGGGTTTCCAAGGCTGTAAATCTTTACAGGAGCAGACTGCCACATCTTTCTCCCACGGAGCAGCTGGTAGGTTGAACAGCCAATCTTTCAGTTAACAGCCAAGCACTTAACCACTATGCCAATAATGTTTAGATATTCAAAAAATGAGAACAGATGGCAGAGAGCAATCATGCCTCAGAAAAAGTACAGTAGAGGTAAGGGGGTAAGGTTCTGGAGTATCAACATAGAGGTCCCTAAAGATTTTGCCCTCACTTTCATTCCCTTCCAGAAACACTCTTCTAGACAATCTCTTGTCAATCTTCTTTGGAGGCTTCATCCTGTCAGCCAGTACTCTCAGTTAAAATTCTCCAAATTTGCCAGGCCTTAAAAAGTATTAAAGCAAATTATATAATACATGTTAAAAATATTTGACACAATATTAGTTGGAGATAACTATTATATATCATTCATTATATTTCTAAAAAGTCTCTTGTTTGTATTTTCTGTTTGTATCTTAACCTAATTATTATTATTTTTTTTGGATTCTTTCATCTTTTAAGGAAAAATTCTTTTTTGTCTGTCTAGACATATAGTTCTTACTTTTTTTTCCTGCCTTGGTGTAAGTGCTGGAAGGTTTTCTTCTCCAGCTATCGATAGTTTTTTTAACGTTTGTCCCAGAATCCTTTGATACTTAAACTTCATTTTCCTGGATCATCTCCTATGATCCCCATTAAGTCCTCTGAAATTCATTCTTCACCACAGCATATTGGAAATTTCTAATAGTTTGAAAAGTGCACAGAATGGCATCAAGTTGAAGCAGCAGAGAGGATCTTCAACAACAACAAAAAAATCCAGCTCCACAAGTTCAAAGCCCTTTTATACATTCAGCTGACTATTCATAGGGATCGTTTCTTCTACTCGGGTGCTGGAAGCAGCTTCCGAAGAATGTGCAGAGGTAGTCTCATTACATCTAGCAAAAGGAGCAACGCACAATGAAAACACAAAAATGAGGTTTTATCATCACATGCTACATTTGTGCCTGATAACATTAACCCTGGATGAAAACACATAGCTAAGCCATGTGGGGACAATGAAACCTCTCTGGTTTAAAGAGGTCAGATAATAAAAGTATACATGTTTCTTGAATATTATCTTTTCACTCTCACGATGAAAGTAGCTTAGAACCATTAGACTTTATTTCTTGAGATCAAAAATAGGACACTTCATAAAGCGTTACTGTTATATACACCTTTTGAGAAAGAAAAGGGACAAATAGTCATATTTATAATACTATTTTTTTCTGAATCTCACAACTATAATTTTTGCTATTTTGCTTGTTTTCTATGTGTTATTTTCATCAGTTTATTAGTTTACATTTCCCCTTTATTGGAATTATTAAGATTTTTGACCAATTTTATGCATTGTTTTCCTGGATACGTTAATTAGGAATGAGATGTTAAACTTGATTGGAAATTTCAAGAGTTTGAACCCAATTGGATCTAAATAACCTAGTATTAAACTTACTCACATCTTAGCCTTTAGTGTTATTCAGTATAGTGCTCAATAGGATTTAAAGGTAACAAATAATAATAATAATAAATAGGGCTTTAGATTTACTATTGATAGAAATAAACTAGTCAAAATATAGAGCATAAATAGGAATTAACATTTGTTCAACATCATTTCTATCAATAGATAGAAGAACAATAGATGGATGTAAACCAAAACCAACCATTGCCATGAGTCAATTCCAACTCCCAGCAACCCTATAAGATAGAATAGAGTTACCCCATAGGGTTTCCAAGGAGTGGCTGGTGGATTCAACTTGCAAACCTTTGGTTAGCAGCCAAACTCCCAACTACTGTACCACCAGGGCTCCAGTAGATGGGTGGGTGGATAGATAAAGCATATTTTAGGATTTTACGTTATTTTTAGTTAAAAGTATTAAAATTCTATGTGAAGGTAAAAGGAGAAAGTGAACCTGGAATGAAAGAAAAACTGTTGCTGAACTTAAGGTCAATAGTTCTTCAGAGATAATAATAAAAATAATTCCTCTTAATATAAGGGGGGAGGGAGGACTCATACACTTCAAAGACCGGAGTCATTGTAGTTTGTCTGTTATCCAAATGTTTCTAACTTGAGCCTTAGTAGCAACTCCATGAATTAAAGTACAGAAAATTGGGATACGGATACTTCCTTCACTTCCCCTTCTCCAACCATCTGATATTGTATGTTTATTAGTTTTTGCACTTTTAAAGTTCTGTAACTTACAGAGTTTTCTTTGTCATGTAAGTGATTCATCTTTCCCAACACTCCTCCTTTTCCCCCATTGCAGCCGTCTTAATTTTGATATTCGGGAATCTGTGTCATACAGTAAGTGCTCAATAAGTGTGGCTCCCTTTCTCTTCCCACTAGTACTACAGAGTGATTTGTTCTATCAGAGCTCAGCTTTCTTTCCCTTTTTCTTTTTTAGCTAAGGTTGACTCTTGCGATGATTTCTCTGTGAGTCAATACTATAGATTAGACAAACTGTTGTGGGCATTTTTATCTCTCCAAATGTATTGGATGGATCATTAGAATTCTTTCTTCTCTGTGTCATTTGTAAGATTTGTGTGCACAACAAAAGCACAAATCATTACTATTTATTTGTTACTGAAATAAAATGCATTTCAAAGGAGGCGGGAGAAAATTTAAATTGAGATGATTTAAAAGAGAGTCCACTTCCCAGTCAACATAGCAGGAGGATTATTTCATTGTAGCATAAAAACAACTGATAGCTACTACAGAAATAGATGATCTATTTTTACCTTGGCAAGACCCATATTAATATGATTAGTAAGCATTTGGAAATTATATTATGTTTGATAAAGCATTGTAAAAATAAAACACATAGCTGATCTTCATTTTAAAAATGAATGAAAGTAATAAAACTAATAAAATAGAGAAGATTCTCCAAGACATATTTTTTCAGAGTTTAGAATAATTTCATCTAAGAGCAGTACTGTTGGAAGGAGAATTTCATCCACACAGAAGTAGTTCCTCTTTTGTTGATTATGATATCTCTCAATGCCAATTTTAGTAGCATCCATAATAAGAAGACTACCAACATATAATCTGCCTTTCTCTTTTTGGCGCATACGGCATTTTCATAATTGTGATTTTACCGTTCGTGATGTTGTTCACCTTTGCAATAACCACACAAAGCAAATAAATGGCAGGAATTAGAATTAAAGTGATTGTAGTTTTCTTTAAAAGTTTTTGACATGATCTAAGATTTTTATTCTAATTAGAAATACAGAAGCCTAGGAAAAAAGCAAAGTAGGAACAAAATTCCTATGAAAAGAAAAGATAAAACATGCACACCTACCCAAGGACATTTTTAGGTTTTCATCTAAAACTAAAAAAACATCATTTATATCTTTTTCCAGTTTCCTATATTAGAATGTGTCCTACATGATAATATCAATAGTAAATCAGGAAATCACAATGCATTTACATGTTTAAACTATCTGAGAATCTTAGACATATAAAGGTGAGTAACAGCAATAATGCTACTCTGTAATGAATTTTCCTAAATGCTCATTCTTGGAAACTCATTATTTTTAATGGCTTCAAAATTTGAAGCTCTGCATTTCTATTGGTCCTGTGAACTTCCTTTTCTGAAACTTTCATTTGCGAAAAATTACGCTTTTTTCCTTAGTCAGAGAATAGGAGCCACCATTTGTTTTATCAAATGTTTAATGTTTAGTGTGCATTCACAAAACAAGACAAGATTGTGTACATTTTAGAAATAGTTTATAACGACTTATCAATCTTTGTCATAGGAGCCTTAGAAGAACATTTGTTTTTGTTTGTTTGAACATTTTATTGTGCTTTAGGTGAAAGCTTACGGAGCATAATAGTTTTCCATTCAAAAAATCTGGTTTTCCTCTCTCTCAGTGGCTTCCTTTGCCTTAGTCAAGTTGTGCTGACTTCCCTTATATTGTGTATTGTCTTTCCCTTCACCAAAGTTTGCACTATCTCGTTAGTAATTTTCCCCTCCCCACAGTTTCACTCCCTGGTAACCCTCAAAGATTGTTTCTTTCTGCACGCAAACCTTTTCTTGAGATTTTATAGTAGTGGCCTTATACAATATTTATCTTCTTGTGATTGACTTATTTCACTCAGCATAATGCCTTCCAGGTTCATCCATGTTGTGAGATGTTTCAGGATTCATCATTGTTCTTTATCATTGCGCAGTATTCCGTTGTGTGTATGTACCGCAGTTTGTTTATCCATGCATCTGTTGATGGGCACTTAGGTTGTTTCCATCATTTTGCTGTTGTGAATAATGCTGCAGTGAACATGGGTGTACATGTATCTAGTCGTGTGACGGCTCTTATTTCTCTAGGATATATTCTTACTGATGGGATAGCTGGATCATGTGATATTTCTATTTCTAGCTTTTTGAGGAAGCACCATATCATTTTCTGTAGTGGTTGTACCATTTTACATTCCCACCAGCAGTTTTCTGTTTTTTTGAACAGTGCCATTCTTGCAGGAGTGAGATGGTATCTCATCGTGGTTTTGATTTGTATCTCTGTAATGGCTAATGATTGTGAGCATCTTTTCCTGTATTTGTTGGTAGCCTAATGTCCTCTTGGGTAAAGTGTCTGTTCATGACTATGATGGTTAAGGTTATGTGTCAACTTGCCTGGGCCATGATTCTCAGTGGTTTGGCAGTTATGATGTAGTTTGGCCGTCATATAATGATGCAATCACTTCCATGATGAGACCTAATATAATGTGATCACCTCCAGGATGGGATCTGCTATGACTAGCCAATCAGTTGAAAAGGGGTTTCTTTGGTGGTTTGGCCTGCATCCAATATAGGTGGACTTCCTGACAAGGCTCATTGGCTTTTGCTCTCTCTATATCCTGCAGCTGACTCCTGTTCATCTTACCTTTGGTTCTTGGGACTTGAGCTATTAGCTTACCTGCAGTCTTGCCCGTCGGTTTTCATAGCCTGTAAGCAAGAGCCCTGCTGTCTGACCTGCCAATCTTGGGTTTGCCAGCCCCGTGGGTATGTGACTCAGCAGAAACCTCCAGCCTGACCCAAAGACTTGGGATGTTCTAGGCTCTACAACCAAATGAGCCATTTCCTTGATATAAATCGCTCTCTCTATATATATATGTATATTTATATACTTTACTGGTTTTGCTTCTCTAGAGTACCCGGCCTAAGACAATGTCCTTTGCCCATTTTATGATTGGGTTGTTGGTCTTTTTGTTGTTGAGTTGTTGAAGCTTTCTGCATATTTTAGAGATTAGAACTTTATCCATATGTCATTGCCAAAGATTTTTTTTCCCAGTCTGTAGGATCTGTTTTTACTCTCTTGATAAAGTCTTTTGATGAGCATACATATTTCATTTTTTGTAGGTCTCAGTCACTTAGCTTATCTTTTGGAGATTGTTCATCTTTAGTTATGCTTGGTACCTATTTATGCCATAAATTAGGTCCCCTTGTTTTATCCCTACATTTTCTTTCATGAGCTTTAGAGTTTTTGGTTTTACATTCAGGTCTTAGATCCATTTTGAATTAGTTTTTGTGTGTGGATATTCAGTTTTGCCAGCCCCATTTGTTGAAGAGACTATCTCATCCCCCATTTAATGGACTTTGACCCTTTGTCCATAACCAAAAAAAAAAACAAACCCATTGCTGTCAAGTTGATTCTAACTCATACAGACCATATAGGACAGAGTAGAACTGCCCCATAAGCTTTCCAAGGAGCAACTGGTAGATTCAAACTGCTGACTATTTGGTTAGCAGCCAAGCTCTTAACCATTGTGCCGCCAGACCTCCTTGTCCATTTATGGAAGGATTTACTTCTAAGTTCTCAGCTCTGTTCCGTTGGTCTATGTGTCTGCTATTACGCCAGTGCCAGGCTATTTTGACTACTATAGCTGTATAGTAAGTTTTGAGCTTGGGTAGTGTGAGGTCTCCTGTTTTGTTCTTCTTTTTCAGTAATGCTTTATTTATCTGGGAGTTCTTTCCTTTCCATATAAAGTTGGTGGTTAGTTCTTCCATCTCATTAAAGAATGTTGTTGAAATTTGGGTCAGGATTGCATTGTATCTGTAGATGTCTTTGGGTAGTATTGACATATTCACAATGTTAGGTCTTCCTGTCTATGAGCACGGTATGTATGAAGGCCTCTTCTGGTTTCTTGCTGCAGTGTTTTGTCATTTCATTGTATAAATCTCTTACATCCCTAGTTAGATTTGTTCCTAAGTATTTTATCTTTCTGAGGGTTATTGTAAATGGTATTGTTTTCTTGATTTCTCTTTCGGAGTCCTCTTTGTTAGTGTAGTGAAATTCAACTGATTTTTGTATGTTGATCTTGTACCCTGCCACTTTGATGAATACTTCTATTAGTTCCAATAGCTTTTTTGAGGATTCTCTGGGATTTTCTATGTATAGGATCATATCATCTGTGGGTACGGACAGTTTTACCTCTCTCTTACCAAGCCAGGTGCCCTTTTATTTCCCCATCGTGTCTTATTGCTCTAGCTGGGACTTCCAGTACAATGTTGAATAAGAGTGGCTGGCGATAAAGAACACCCTTTTCCAGTTTCCATTCTCAGGAGGGATTCTTTCAGTCTCTCTCCAGTGAGAATAATATTGGCTGTTAGTTTTGGGTATATGCGCTTAATTATGTTGAGGACTTGCCCATCTATTTCTATTTTTGGTGAGTTTTTTTTTTTTTTTTTAAATCAGGAAGGCATTGGACTTTATCAAATGCTTTTCTGAATCAATTAAGATGCTCATGTGGTTCTTTTCACTTTTCTCTTTGTGTGGTGGTTTACATTGATTGATTTTCTAATGTTGAGCCATCCTTACATACCTTGTATGAATCCCACTTGGCTGTGGTGTATTATTATTATTATTTTAATATGCCGTTTCATTCTATTGGCTAGAATTTTGTTGAGAATTTTTGTGCTAAGAAGAACTTTTTTATGTTCTGTCTGTAATTACCTTTGGTTGGGTTGAAAATGTGAAAGCCTATATTTTGGATATTTACTCAGCAAATATGACTTTTACAACATAAATAATTTAATAGTGTGACATGTTTAGGGTTCAGATATTACACTAGTATAAAATATACTCTTGATCAAAAATCTTTTGTGTTGGTTAACACAATCTAAACGTGAAAATCTTTAGATTTCTTGTATTGCTAACATTTGCCAACATCTATCATTGGGCCAAGCCCCTCTCTTTTTCAGTTGAGTATTAACAGAAAAGAAGATTTTAAAGAATAGAACCACACTTTTAATTTGATGGCCCTGAGTCAGTCGTGTGGAAAAATAGCATTGCTCTGAGGAACAGGGTTGTCTTAGGCTGGGTTCTCTAGAGAAGCAAATCCAGTAAAACATATATATATTGAGTGAGATTTATATCAAGGAAATGGATCATGTGGTTGTAGAGCCTGGAATCCCAAATCAGGCTGGAGGCTTCTCCAGATTCATATAGCCACAGAGGCTGGAGGACTCAGCAGGTCAGACAGCAGGGCTCTTGCTCATAGCTGTTAAGATTGACAAATCCCAAGACCGGCAGGCAAGACTACAGGTAAGCTACTAGCCGAAGTCTCAAGAACCAGAGGTCAGGCGAACCGGAGATAGTTGCAAGATCCAGAACAAGCAATTGGATGCAGGCCACACCCTCAAGGAAACTCCCTTTCAACTGATTGGCTGCTCACAGTGGATTCCATCATGGAGCTGATGACATTATGTCAAATCTCATTGAGGAAGTGATTACATCATCATATGACTGCCAAACTACATCATAACTGCCAAACCACTGAGAATCATGGCCCAGCCAAGTTGACACACAACCCTAACGAGCACAAGAAGTATCAGGAGTTCTGAGAGAAGGTACCATCAGCCAAGGACTGGTGATGCTGAAAACCACATCTCCCTTGTTAAAGATGGCTAAAGAACAACCAAGAACCCTTGGCACTTTCCAATAGCAATAATCAAAGAATGAAGCAATGGAAGTTCAGCACAGCAAAGATCTATAGAGGGTGTCAGTGCTGTTGTGACTGAGAAAGAACATCCAGCTTATGAGAATCTTTACCTTGGAACTTAGTATGTGTGTTATAGGAAATAATAATTGATGCCATTCTTATAATTTCCTTTATCCCTCATACTTCCTTTAAAACGGTTGTTATTTATTTATTTGTTTATTTTAGCTACTACATTGAGCTATGGGGTGAGTGTTTGTAATTTAAACCCACCTAGAATTCATTCTTCAATCAAGGTCATATTCAGGAGTTATCAATTACAAATATCAACAGATATAATTTTAAGTAGATTTCCCTGCAAAATACAAAATGTGTGAAATACAAATGCACCACTGAGAATTCAAACATACTTTTATTAGCCAAGGCAAGCTCTGACACAGCATAATTAACCTTGATGTTGCAATTATAAGTAGTTTGATATGTCTTGCTACAAATATAAACTAACATTTTATATTCTGCCCGCAACTATAGACTTTATGACCAATGCCATCTAAATGTTTACATGTTGAGAACATGTACTGAAGACAGTTTTTATTATTTCTTATTATTTAAGTTTTCTTATCTAGATCCCCCTGATTTTGCTATACTTTAACCTGCAGCAGACTACTCTGAAAGACAGAAATACCAGGTTTGGGTTATGGGGTTTCATCCTCCTTCCTCTGAGCTTCCACAGTGTCTTATACAACACTGTGGCTTCTATTTATTATATCCTAAGTATTTACTCTAATGCTTGTTTTTGCCTCACTGGTCCTGTTGACAGAGGTCCAGGGTGTTTCTTATTCATCATCAGATGAATCCTAGAAACTAACTCAATACATAGCAAATTTTGGCCTTCAATCTGGGGCATAAACACTAGCAAACACCCATCTAAGATGTGTCAATTGGTCTCAACCCAGCTGGGTCAAAGGAGAATGAAGAACACCAAGGACACAAGGCGATTACGAGCCCAAGAAACAGAAAGAGAAACAGAGACTACATCATCCTGAGACCAGAAGAACTAGATGGTGCCCAGCTACAACTGATGACTGCTCTGGCAGGGAACACAACAGAGAAACCCTGAGGGAGCAGGACAGCAGTGGGATGCAGACCCCAAATTCTCATAAGACCAGACTTAATGGTCTGACTGAGACTGGAAGGACTCCGGTGGTCATGGCCCCCAGGACAGGAGCCATTCTCGAAGCCAACTCTTCAGACATGGATTGGACTGGGCAATGCGTTGGAGAGGGATGCTGGTGAGGAGTGAGCTTCTTGGATCAGGTGAACACTTGAGACTATGTTGGCATCTCCTGCCTGGAGGGGAGATGAGAGGGTGGAGGGGGTTAGAAGCTGGCGAAAAGGACACAAAAAAAGAGAGTGGAGGGGGAGAGTGGGCTGTCTCATTAGGGGGAGAGTAACCGGGAGTGTGTAGCAAGGTGTATATGGGCTTTTGTATGAGAGACTGACTTGTAAAGTTTCACTTAAAGCACAATAAAAATTATAAAAAAAAATCTGAAGAACAGATAAATTAGTCTAGCAAGATCTTGAAATGCCTAACTAACACCTATGTAAGGCACATTCAAGTCATCACTGACAAGCAAAGACACTTAATTAATGAAATATGAGGTACAGGCCTAGTTTATGTACCTCCAGTGATTTTCTTTCAGCAGTAATACTAAAAATCATTTTCTATGTCATTTTTCTCAGATACCATTAAATATAAATCTCTACAATAGAAGAATGGGCATAAAGATGCAGCACAGAGATGGACATTTGTTCGAGCAGCAGACTAGTAAACATGCTTGCTCATAATTAAAGCATCCATTTTATATTTTATTTCACTGGCCTCTCCAAAACCCATGCCTCTCATTTTTGTTTTGCCTTTTATGAAAAAGGCAGGATGATACCTTATTGTTGCATTTTTTTCTTGCATAATATAGTTATACCATTGGCATTTTTTACATTTTCCTAGTGAGTTATTGAAAATGGTAAAATTCTTGTGAGACCAGGAAGCAGGTATATTCTTACAGTGTTCTTCTATAGTATTCTTTCCAAATGCCCACAATTTGGAGTTCAACCTGACAGAAATTAAATATGCTTTATTTCCTGTGACAAATGAAATTCTCCTGACAATCTCCTCCAACCATAGGAAGGAACACAAAGTAAGTATAAAAGTCAAAGTTTTTGCTTCCCCTGGAAATCTTACCTCCCCAAGGGCAAAAACAGATTTCTGAAGAAACACCCAAGGGAATGATGTTTTTCTTGCTGCCGTGAACTCAAAATAAATGTATATTGATGGTCAATATTTGTTTATATTTATACTGTTTATAAATATAATGGGAACTACGGACTCCATTCTAAAATATTTCATTGCTCACCAAGTTGAAATTTACTCAGGTTTACCACTGCAGAGGGAAATTTGAACATTTTCGAGGGTATTATTTTCACAAAATCAGAATTATTTTTACTTGACACATGCATCATCCTATCTGTGAAATGGTTAAATAATGCCTTCTTCGTATTTGTGAAGACTACCTGGGAAAATAAGCATAAATTGAACGTGATATATAGATGAAAAAAATCCTTAGAACAGCTCTTCATAAGAGAAAGCACTCTACAAATATTAGTTTCATTATTACACCATTTTTGAGATAATTGTTTTCACTTTCTTCTTTTAGAAGACTTAAAAAAATGAGTGAAACCGAGCTCAAAGTCCTCAATGGTAAATTTGAATGAGAGGGAAAAGAAACACCTACTAGTGTCAACTAGATGTTGAGGTGGTCAATCAGGACAACAAATCAAAGCGAAATTAGCAATCAAGGCTTTATTCACTTACTACAATAGTGTAAGCGAGAGGCAAAAATAGGCCCTGGCTCCCTAGTGTTCCATGTTCTCCATGGAACTGCACTGGGAAAGAATCAGAGGACAAGCCAGGCAGATGGAAGCCATCTTCTCACTGCCTAGGAGCCCCAAAGGCAGGCATCTGTCATGTTAGGATCCAGGGGGCTGGGAAGAAGGAGAAAAGGAAGGGCAGAGAGTAGAAAAGTACTGAGACAGAGTGGACGAAAGTGTCTCCAAACCTCCCCTGCTATAAAACTTGGAAATTTCCTCAGCTGAGGCCCTGATAAGGAGGTCTCCAAATAGTGGTGCGTGGTCTAGGAATGTAGATATGTCAAGGAACTTGAGTGGCCCAGAGATGCCTGAGTCCTTGAGTACAGCTCCCTCCAGACAACTCTAATGCACAGGCTCCACATCAAGTCTGTTGTGGGCAGGGCAGCCTTCCCCCAGCCGCCCACCACCGCCATGAGGCTGGTCAGGCAAAGCTTTGCCCTTGACATTGATTGGGCCTGAAAACTCGCACATAGGATTTTGGCGTGAAGCCAGACTTTTCAATCATTTTCGAGAATATAAAATTGGAAAGCTGTTGTTGATGCCTGCTATCCAGTCAACCGGAACTCATGGTGAACCTTTGTACAACAGAATGAAGCACTACCTGGTCCTGCATTATCCTCACCATCACAGGCATGTCTGAGTCCACCTTTATCGTCACTGTGCCAATCATTTCACTGAGGACCACCCTTGTCCTTTTGGCTCTCTATTTTACCAAACATGATGTATTGCTCCAGTGATTGATCCTTTCTGATGACGTGCCCAAAGTAAGTAAATGAGGCAATATTCTGTGTTCCGTTGTGATTCATAAGGTTTTCATTAGGTAATTTTTGTAAGTAGATTGCTAGGTCTTTTTTCCTGTTCTGTCTTAGTCTGAAAGCTCCACTGAAATCTGTCTACCATAGGTGACCCTACTGGTATTTGAAATAGCTTCCAGCATCATAGCAACATGCAAGCTACCACAACTGACAGATTCATGGTAGAAAATTGGAAAGCACCTCATCTATATTACAGAGAAAATTATATATAAAGCGTCCTTGCAATTCTAAATTATAAAGTAGACACAAGAAATGGCCTTAGAAAAAATGGACATGTTCCTTATTGGAGCAATTGCCAGATAGATTGTGGTAATATAATGATATGTTAAATATCAGCTGTAAGTGGTGTTATTGAGAAATATTTAACGTTGCAAGAAAATATTTACAGTATCACATGAAGTGAAGAATACACAGTACCACATTTTATATTCAGTATGTCTTAGTTACCTAGTGCTGCTATAATAAAATTATTCCAAGGGGAGGCTTTAAAGAATAGAAATTTATTTTCTCACAGCTCTGGAGGCCAAAATTCCAAATCAGGGTCTTGGCAATGTCAATTCCTTCTGGGAGCCTCTCTCTTAGTTTCTGGCGCCTGGTGTCATCCCATTGCTTGTAGACCATCCTCACATGTCCTTTGTCTTCCTCTGTGTGTGTTTCTGTTTCTACCGTGATCTGTGTATAACTCAGAAGTGATTAGGTTTAGGATTTACCCTATATTTATGACCTCATTACAAAAGAAGAACCCTATTTCCAAACAGGGTCACATCCACAAGTACAAGAGCCAGGAACAGGCACATATTTTGGGAGAACACAATTCAATCCATTCAATCCATAACAGAATGAGATATATACACAGACACATATGTGTGTGTGTGTGTGTGTGTGTATATATACATAAACAAAGCCCAGTGCTGCAAAGTTGATTCCTACTCATAGCAACCCTGTAGGATACAATTGAACTGCCCCATAGAGTTTCCAAGGCTGTAATCTTTACAGAAGCAGATTGCCACATCTTTCTCCAATCGAGCAGCTGTTGGGTTCAAACCACAGACAGTTTGGCTATCAGCGGAGCACTTAATGACTTCACCACCTAGGTTCCTAGCATACATATTATGTATTTATATATATACATGTATATACACACACACACATATGGCTCCTACATATATATGTATATTTGTATGTATATACATACATGTATGTGTTTGGTTTTATATATATATAAAAAATTTTTATATATATATATATATAAAACCAAACACATTACTGTGGAGTCAATTCCAACTCATAGTGACCCTATAGGACAGAGTAGAATTGCCCCACAGAATTTCCAAGTAGCGACTGGTGGATTTGAATCATTGACCTTTTGGTTAACAGCCAATCTCTTAACCACTGTGTAACCAGGGCTCCATATATATCCAAAAAATTCCGTTACTATTCAGTGCATTCCAACTCATAAAAACTCATAGTGACCTATATATATATATATATATTATGTGTGTGTGTGTGCGTGTGTGGTGTGTGTGCGTGTGTGGTGTGTGTGTGTAACCTTAAGGAAACAGATCTAATGTTAACAGTAACTATTTTGGGACAATTGGCTCATGAAAAAAATCTTTGTAATTTTATGAAATTTGACAAATTCTCAATAATGAGCATGTATGCCTTTTATAATTTTTTACATATTATACATGCAACTAAAATAACCTTAAAGGTGTGATATCTGCACAAAGGGAAAAAGGATTCTGTTAGAAGTCTGCTCAGGTGCCCTTGTTACTACACTCAGCACAGAGAGATGGTGTAGATGAAAGGAAAAGAAGTCCTGGAGGTGGAAACGAGAATTAATGGAGCCAGTCTCTCTGTGAAACCTAAGTTTGCTTCTATATCAGGTTTAAAAAAAAAAAAAAAAAAAAACTATTTTCATCTCATTGATTCTGACTCACAGCGACCCCATGTGTGTTACAGTAGAACTGTGCTTCAGAGAGTTTTCAACGGCTGTGATCTTTCAGAGGTGCCTCTGGGTGGACTCGAAATACCAACCTTTCAGCTAGTAGCTGAGGACTTAACTGTGCTACCCGGGCACTCTTTGATGGGCTTGAAAAAAATTATGCGTACAAAAGTAATTCAGTAAATCTAGTATTAATTATTTGATAAGAAATGAAGTGTTGTTTGTAAGGACCTGGGAAGAGAAAACATATTTTGAAATAAAAGGCAGGATTATGACTTTCAGGAATGAATCACTTCTTTACCCCCCTCATTTTCTCCTGAACCTTTAGCCATGGGTGCCCCATTGGGTGACTTCCTGTTTCTCTGGGTGCATAACTGAGATGCTTACTTGTACTCTCTCTCTTTGCAAATGTCACCTCTGCCATTTAAGTTTTGATACATGCTACTGACAAGCAAGGGGATTGGAGAACATCACTGCACTCTTCTCTATTTTACATCATCTTGACAACTTAAAACCTCCCCAAATGGTACAATCCTTCCAGAATTCTTGGTTACTTTTTTTTAAATAGGGATTTGTGTGGTTACTTTTTTTATTTTATAGGGATTTGTTTTAGAGGATTAAGGGCTTTTCACCATAGTCTAACCTCTTCTTAATCGCCAGTCTTTATCCTAGCATTCAAACTTTATTTTCCTCAGGAAACCCAAAGGCTGAATTACTGCCATTTAGCAAAGCAAAAAGAGCATAACCAGGAATAACAGAGGAGGACCAAGCAGATTTTTCCTGACAAACTGATGTAGAACTAATGCCATTAATTCTTGTACTTCTTTCCAGAATGATTCTTTGTGTACAAGGCTGCTTCCTTTCTGTTCAAAATAATCCAAAACAGAAGCAAGCGAGTCTCAGATTTACTGGAAAGCTCAGCCTGCAATCACTGAGAAAGTTAATCAAGAGAACACAGTTATATCAATAAGAATATAAATTAAAAAAAAATTCTGTGTATAATGAATATAGACATCCACGTACTCATGACAAAGGCCAGAGGGTTGGATATTTTATTTGCTTTGCTTTTTTTTTTGTTTGTGTAATTAAATTGCCTCTTTCCTTATTAGCCATTGTGTTCTTATTGAGGTAAATACACAATAATAGGAATTTTAATAGTTTAATAGTTTTGAGTCCATATTTCATTTTAGTTAGCCAAGAGTACAAATTGGTTCTCCACCTCCAAGACATATTAAAGGAATAGGCCATCTAATAGATATCAAGGATAAAATACAGTTCAGTTGAGTATAATGTTTTCAGTAAAAGGAATAAAAGGTTTATACGTGGAGTTAGCAATCTGTGTGTTTTGATTTCTCTCGAACCTCATTATCTCCCATAGACTGTGGTGGGACGTATTTGGAGTACAATTCTACTGTGGTTGAAGTATCCTTATTGTTGCAAAGTCAGCCTGGATAGAGGCTGATGGAGATCCAAATCTGCCCACCTGTCCTGACTCCCCTCTAAGCTCTGAAGGAAGATGATTTCTTAAACTCACAGGTAAATGATCAAACCAGCTCATGTAGAAAGAAGATGAGGTGGAATTTAGGTTTGAAATTTTATTCATTTTATTTTTAGTGACTCACATACATGTATATTTTTACATACACTTACCTGTATTTTTTTCCCATCTCTTTTTTAAGGACATTAATATTCATTTCTTGTTTCCCTCTGTTCTTTATCTGCTTAACCCCCAGCTTCATCAAAACTTTCTTTTCTGTCCTTTCTTTTTCTTAGCTTGAGAACATTGCTCGTTTAGACCACTACAAAACTTTGTGGATTTTTTTTTTTTTTAATGTTAACTCTCATCGTATTTCTTCCTGAATCTCTTTTATTTATGTTCTAGACTACCTCCAAGAATGTTTTCAAAAGCAGTTCTGAAGAGTAAATTTTGTAAAGCTTTATATGCCAGAAAATAATGTTTTATCCTCACATTTAAAATACAGTTTTACTGGATAAAAATGTATGTTCACATTTCTTTTCCATCAACACGTAAATATTATTCTATTACCTTCTGCGATGCGGTATGGTTGCTGAAAATCTGATTTTAATCCAGTGGTTGTACTTTTTGTAGGTTATCTGCATTTTTCTCTTTGGAGGTTTTTAGAATGTTCTCTGTATTGGATGACCTCAAATATTATAATAATATGAACAACTTTCACCGCTCACCTATCAGTTTATCATATTGTGGTGGCTTTCATGTTGCTGTGATGTTGGAAGCTATGCCACCAGTATTTCAAATTACAGCATGTGGATAGGCTTCAGCAGAGCTTGCAGACTAAGACAGACTAGGAAGAAAGAGCTGGCAGTCTACGTCTGAAAATTGACCAAAGAAAACCTTATGAAAGCAGTGGAACGTTGTCTGACATAGTGCTGGAAAAATGAGCCCCTCAGACTGGAAAGCACTCAAGATACAGCTGAGGAAGAGCTGTCTCCAAACCAGAACTCTGAAACTGAATTGACAACTGATTTGTTTTTATATCAGGTCCAAATTTATAGCTAAAGGTGTGAGATTCTCCAGCATCATTCAATGTTTTCATTCTCTTCTTTTTTATGTGCAGAGTGTTTTATAATTTGGAAGCTATTCAGGTGAAACTTCAGAGGTATGGTGAACTGTTCCTCATAATTTAATGATCATAGTTCAATGACTGTGAGTGGTAGCAGAGGAGAGTACACTGAGATATCCTGACATGCCAAAAATAACTAATATTTGTTTAGCATTTTGCAAGGCATTATCTTAGTGACTGATAAAACTGTAAAACAAGCTTTATCATAATTCTCATTTTATGGGTGAGGAAGCCAGGACTGAGGAAGTTTCTTTGACTTTTTCAGAATCACTCAACCAAAAATTAAAGTCAGGTAGATTGTAAAAAGAAAATCACAGAAGCTACAATGTCCCGAATGCAGGAATGAACAGGCACAAATACCAAGTATGCTGATAGTAAACCAAGGCAGCAAAAGAGAGCAAACGGAAGGAATAGATACATACTTATAGATGCAAAAGAAGAGGCTGGAAGGAGAAAGGTATACTCTTTTGACCTGAAAGAACTATAGTGGTCTTGCTGCCATAATTTAGCCCCAGGTATACATTTGTTAGGAGTCCTAGTGACACAGTGTAAGTGCTTGGCTGCGAACCAAAAGGTCAACTGTTCAAACCTACCAACCACTCTGCAGGAGAAAGAAGTGGTGGTCTGCTTCCGTAATGATTATGGTCTTGGAAATCCTATGGGGCAGTTTTACTTTGTCACTATGTCAGAATCAACTCAACAGTAACAGTAATTTTTGTTTGTTTTGTATATTTCTTAGGGAGTCCATGGGTGGTACAAACCATTAAAGTAGTCAACTACTAACCAAAATTGGCTGTTCAAAGCCACCCAGAGGCACCTTAGAAGAAAGTCCTGAAAGTAATAATGTTATTTTAGGTTCTGTTGAGTCACCTCTGACTCACAGCAACCCTATGTACAACAGAGCTAAACACAGCCTGGTTCTGCTCCATCTTCACAATCATTATTATGCTTGAGCCCATTGTTGCAGCCACTGTGTCAATCCATCTCATGGAGAGTCTTCCTCTTTTTCGCTGACCATCTATTTTACCAAACCTGATGTTCTTCTTCAGGCACTAGCCCCTCCTGATGACATGTCCAAAGTACAAGAGAAAAGTTTTGCCATACTCTCTTCTAAGGAGCATTCTGATTGCACTTCTTCCAAAACAGAATTGTTCTTCTGGTGGCCCATAGTATATTCAGTATTCTTCACCAACACCCTAATTCCTAGGTCTTCCTTATTCATTGTCCTGCTTGCCCATGCATTAAAAAAAAAAACCTAACCATTCCGACTCATAGCAACTCTATAGGACAGAGTAGAACTGACCCATAGAGTTTCAAAGGAACGCCTGGTGGATTTGAACTGCTGACCTCCTGGTTAGCAACCATAGCACTTAACCACAATGCCACCAGAGTTTCCCCATGCATATGAGCCAATTGAAAATACCATGGCTTGGGTCAGGCACACGTTAGTTCCCAAAGTGACATCTTTGTTTTTCAATACTTTAAAGAGGTCTTTTGCAGTAGATTGGTCCAATGCAACATGTTGTTTGATTTCCTGACTTCTGCTGTCATGGGAGTAGATTAGGGACCCAAGAATAATGAAACCCTTGGCAACATCAATTTTTTTCCCCATTTATCATGATATCACTTATGGGTCCACTTGAGAGGAATTTTGTTTTGTTTATATTGCGATGCAATCCATACTGAAGGCTGTAGTTTTTGATCTTCATCGGTAAGTGCTTCAAATTCTCTTTAGTTTCTGCAAACAAGGTTGTGTCATCTGCATATTACAGGTTGTTAATAAGTCTTCCTCCAATCCCGATGTCATATTATCCTTCATATAGTCCAGCTTCTTAGATTATTTGCTCAGCATACAGATTGAGTAAGTATGGTGAAAGGATACAACCCTGACACACACGTTTTCCTGACTTTAAACCACAAAGTATTCCCTTGTTCTCTTCTAATGACTGCCTCTTGATCTATGTACATGTTCTTCATGAGCACAATTAAGTATTCTGGAATTCCCATTCTTCACAATGTTATCCATAATTTGTTATGCTCCACATAGTTGAATGCCTTTGCATGGTCAATAAAACACAGGTGAACATTTCTGTTTCAGCCAACATCTATCTAAAAGCAGCCATGATATCCCTCATTCCACGTCTTCTTCTGAATCTGACTTGAATATATGGCAGTTCCCTGTTGATGTACTGCTGCAACCAATTTTGAATGATCTTCAGCAAAATTTTACTTGCGTGTGGTATTAATGATACTGTTTGATGATTTCTGCATTCTGTTGAATCACCAGTCTTTGGAATGGGCACAAATATGGTTCTCTTCCAGTTGGTTGGCCGGGAAGCTCTCTTCCAAATTTCTTGACATTGACAAGCGAGCACCTCCAGCATTTGATCTGTTTGTTGAAATACCTCAACTGGTATTCCATCAATCCTGGAGTCTTGTTTTTGCCATTCCCTTCAGTGCAGCTTGGACTTCTACTTTTAGCACCATTGTTTCTTGATCGTATGCTACTTCCTGACTGGTTGAGTATCTACCTATTCTTTTTGTTACAGTGACTCTGTGTGTTTCTTCCATCTTCTTTTGATGCTTCCTGTGTCGCTCAATATTTTCCTCCTGGAATCCTTCGATATTGCCACTTGAGGCTTGAATTTTTCTTCAGTTCTTTCAGCTTGAGAAATGCCGAGCATGTTCTTCTCTTTTGGTTTTCTAACTCCAGGTCTTTGCACATTTCATTGTAATACTTTACTTTGTCTTCTCGAGATGCCCTTTGAAATCTTCTGTTCAACTCTTTTACTTCATCATTTCTTCCATTTGCTTTAGCTACTCTAAGTTGAGGAGCAAGTTTCAGAGTCTTTTCTGACATCCGTTTTGGTCTATTATTTCCTTCCTCTCTTTAATGAACTTTTGCTTTCTTCATGTATGATGTCTTTGGTGTTATCCCACAACTCATCTGGCCTTTGGTCACTAGAGTTCAATGCATCAATTCTATCCTTGAGATGTCTCCAAATTCAGGTGGGGTATGTTCACAGTCATATTTTGGCTCTTGTGGACTTGTTCTAATTTTCTCCAGCTTCAACTTGAATTTGTGGATGAGCAGCTGATGGTCTGTCTGTTCTGCAGTCAGCCCCTGGTATTGTTTTGACTGATGCTATTGAGATTTTCGGTTATCTCTTTCCACAGATGTAGTTGATCTGATTTCTGTGTATTCCATCTGGCGAGGTCCAAGTGTGTAGCCATTTTGCATGTTGTTGAAAAAAGGCATTTGTGATGTATAACTAGTAGGTCTTGCAAATTCTATCATACAACCTTCAGCCTGGTTTCTGTCACCAAGGTCATATTTTCCAACTGCCGATCCTTCTTTATTTCCAGCTTTCTCATTCCAATCACCATTAATTATCAATGCATCTTGATTGCATGTCTGATCAATTTCAGAATGCTGAAGTTGTTAAAAATCTTCAATTTCCTAGTCTTTGGCATCAGTGGTTGGTGAGTAAATTTGAATAATAATCATATTAACTGGTCTTCCTTGAAGCTGTATGAATGTTATATTGCTGATATAATAATATCAGCATTGTACTTCAGAATCGATCTTGAAATGTTCTTTTTGTCAAGGAATGTGACGCCATTCCTCTTCAATTTGTCATTACCTGCATAGTAGATGATAAGATTGTCTGATTCAAAATGGCCATTACAGTCAATTTCAGCTAACTAATGCCTAGGGCATTGATCTTTATGTGTTCCATTTCATTTTCGATGACTTGCAGCTTTCCTAGATTCATACTTAATACGTTCTATGTTCTGATTACTGATCAGGTTGCAGCTCTTTCTTATCATTTTAAGTTGTGCCACATCAGCAAAGGAAGGTCTAGAAAGCTTGACTTTATCCATGTCATTAAGGTTGTGCCTATTTTGAGGAGGCATCTCTTCCCCAGTCCTATTTTGAATGCCTTCCAACCTGAGAGGCTCACCTTCCAGCACTATACCAGACAATGTTCCACCACTATTCATACATTTCACTGACCACTTTTTTTCAGAAGAAGACCACCAGTCCTTCTTCCTAGTCTGTCTTAGTCTGGAAGCTCAACTAAAACCTTTTCACCATAGGTTAGCCTGTTGATATTTGAAATACTGGTGGCATAGTTTCCATTTATATCACAGCAATATAAAAACCACCACAAGATGACAAACTGACAGACCAGTGGGGGGATGTAATAATAATGACTTATTATTATCATAAATCTTGAAAAATTGAACATTTCATCAATGCTAGATAATAATAATGATGATATATAACATTGATTTTTCAGGCAGTTTTTTCTTCATTAGGCAAATATTATCATTGTAGTTATTATTATTCCCAGTTAGAGAAGAAGCTCCTACTTAAAAAAAAAAAAAAATACCCAAAGTCACCCATTTAGCTAGTATGCAAAGGAGCTGTCTGGACTCAAACCCACACACTCTGGCTCCAGAGTCATGCTCTATAACTACCAGACCATGTGGCTCATCATCCATACCACTCATATTTTGTTATTTCCTTGAATTCTATTTTTGTCTTCTCTTTTTATAGCGTTTATCTGGTTTTTGTCTGGTTTATATTTTCCACTCATTTGTTTCCAACTGTTGTTTTTGTTATGTCCCATTGAGTCAGTTCTGACTCATAGGCATCCTAGGTACAACAGAAGGAAATACTGCCCAGTCCTGTTCCATCCTCACAATTACTGCTATGTTTGAGTTCACCATTGCAGTTGCTATGTCAAGCCATCTCATTGAGGGTCTTCTTTTTTTCGCCGTTTTATTTTAGAGTCAATGCTTGTAAAAACCATATAGCTAATTTTTTTTTTAAATGTATTTGAGAGTCTTTCCATTAGTAAAGTGCAAACTCTTACACACATATTTCAATTACGGATATATTTTGAATTAATAATGTTATGTTAGTTTTCTATTTACTATATTTTTATTGATTTTTAACTTATTTTTTCTTGTCTTAATTTTCTAATTTTTATTACGCATGTTTCCTAATTTTCTTCCACCTTATTTTCTCTTTAATGGCTTGGTAGTAATAAATTCTATTCCCACTGTTATAATAGTTAGGCTTAATGTGTCATCGTGTATATTAATCACGTATTTCTCTGAAAAGTCTGAAGAGAATCAGCTTCAATTTCTTCCCTTGGAACAAGGTAAGGTTTTTAAAACGCTCTACCCCTGATTAGGGAATTTTGTGCCAAAGAGCTTTGATATTTTTTAACATGGAATATTATCGAATATTTGCACTTAACTAAAAAATATTACTTTTTTCTCACCAAGGTTTCTTGTATTTTAAATGTATTTTATTGGCTTTGTTTCTGTACTGTTAGCTTAAAAACTAAAAAAAAAAAATAAAATCGTACATGGTAAACTTTCTAATCTTTAATTATGAAGTTCAATTTTCTTTCTACCTGTAAAATTTTTAAATGATATTTTCACCTGAAGTTTCAAACTTTCACAAAGGTATGTGTATCTGTACTCCCGTGAAAGTTTGATTGGAAGACTGGATAGCCCAATATAGTTACCTCCTTCAGGAGAATAAAATCTTCTTTAGTAGTTTCTTTGATTACTTTTTCATTTGGATTTGTCCTGTTCTTTTCTGGAATTTCTATTTTATAAATACTGCATTATTAATATTAGTGCTTTAAGTTGTTCATATTAAGAGTATCATTTCTTATTTGTATTCAATTCTTTTTAATTTCAGAAAAAAAATATTGAGTTGATCCCATAATATCTATATTTCTGAATTGTGTGTTCAGTTTCTCCATGCCATTTTTAATTTGTTTCTTTAATATCCAAGTAAGCAGTTCATTCTTTCATGATTTCTAGAATTTAGATAAACCTTCTTTATACTATTAATTAGGGACTTTCTAAATTTTCGTGTGTTTCTCTGAGTAAGCCTTAATTTTAAGGGAAGAGTTTTTCTAATTTATTCCTCCAATTGCCCTCCTCTAAGTTGAGCTCAGGAAACCCTGGGGGTGTAGTGGTTAAGTATTATAGCTGCTTACCAAAAGTCAGCAATTTGAATCCACCAGGTGCCCCTTGGAAACCCTGTGGGGCAGTTCTACTCTGTCTATAGGGTTTTAAGTTGAGCCCTGGTTGCGCAGTGGTTAAGAGCTTGGTTGCTACCCAAAAGGTCAGCAGTTTGAATCCACCAGCCACTCCTTGGAAACCCTATTGGGCAGTTCTACTGCGTCCTACAGGGTCGTTATGAGTCGGAATCGACTCCACAACAATAGTCTTGATCAATAGTTTTGATTTTGTTTTTGGTTTAAGTTGGTGTGAAAATGTCCAATAATTTTTGTACGTTTGCTTATATCTTGTATTTTCTTCCATATGTCATTGCATATATATCTATGTATGTTTCTGTGTGTGTATGTGGAGCCCTGGTGGTGCAGTGGTTAAGAGCTTGGCTGCTAACCAAAAGGTCAGAAGTCCAAATCCACCAGCCACTCCTTGGAAACCCTATAAGGCAGTTCTACTCTGCTCTGTAGGGTCACTATGAGTCAGAATCGACTCCAAGGCAATGTTTTTTTTTTTTTTTTTCTTTTTTGGTATATGCATATGCGTATATGTATGTGTGTGTATATATATATATATGTGTATATATATATATATATATCCCATTGCTGTCGAGTCGATTCTGACTCATAGTGATACTATAGGACACAGTAGAACTGCCCCACAGGGTTTCCAAGGAGCTTCTGGCAGATTCA
Source organism: Loxodonta africana (assembly GCF_030014295.1). Lineage (NCBI taxonomy): Eukaryota > Metazoa > Chordata > Mammalia > Proboscidea > Elephantidae > Loxodonta > Loxodonta africana. The sequence continues at coordinate 31,811,875 of NC_087356.1, forward strand.
AACTGCTGAGCTTTTGGTTAGCAGCTGTAGCACTTAACCACTACACCACCAGGGTTTCCATATATATATTTATATATATACCCAACCAATTGCCTTTGAGTTAATTCTGACTCATAGCACCCTTATATAATTCTGTAATAATGAAGACTAAGCTGATTCCTCTTCTAGATTGTGTGAGCCTTTGATTCTTTCGTGCCAGATCAGACACATGCTCTGTGAAAGCGAGTTCCTTTGTTGGTGATTAGGAACGCAAATCGCAAATCAGAGAATGATGAGAGATGGTCTGCATAATAATTGGGGGAAGGGGAGTGATTTCGTGACCGAGGACAATTGTGGCAATGTCTGGGGATATTTTTATTATCACGATTGTGGATGGGAGGAGTGCCACTGGCATCTAGTGGGTAGAATCCAGGGATGCTTCTAAACATCCTACAAGGCTGTCCTTCACAACAAGGAATTATCTGATCTAAAATGTCAGTTGTGTTAAGAAAACTTGGTGTACAGAAATGAAAGAGAGCTTTCATTTGAGTAGAAACAGGTAGTAGTTGAGTAGAAAGCAGTAGTAGTTAAATAATGGGCATTAGGAGAGAACAGAGAGAATATAATTGCTACATAAAAAGTAAATACGGAGCATAGTTATCACAGGCGATTTTAAAGAAGTTCTCTATATAAAGCACAATACGACCCTCCTTCCATCTCCTCACACACTTCTAGCAGCAATCCATGGTATTGAACATGACTTTGAGTGTTACTTTTCTATTTGGATTTTCAAAGTAATAATATGTTAAGAACGACTCCCCAGCTGAAACTACCAAGGATTCCCTGTAACACTGTGGATACATTTCGAATTATTGTCGTTTTACTTCCACTAGCAGCCACTGAGTCGATTCTGACTCATGGAGACCTCACATGTGTCAGAGTAAAACTGTGCTACGTAGGGTTTTCAAGGCCGTGACCTTTTGGAAGCAGATCACCAAGTCTGTCTCCTGAATCACCTCTGGATGGGTTTGAGCCATCAACATTTTAGTTAGTAGTTAGCACATAACCATTTGTGCCACTCAGGGACTCCTTGGTTTACTTAACCATGCCAAACATTTCCTAGCCTTTGAGGAATAGCTGGGTAGTAAGGGGGTTTGTTGTTATAACCCATAAATCCTACAATTTACATGTCTTAAAACAAAATAAGTGAATTTCTATTCAGGGCCAATACAAGCATTCTTTGTCAGGCAGAGGCTTGCCTTTGATTGTAATTTAGAGACCCTGAATCTGTTCATTTTTTGGTTCTGTCACACAGGTTCTCCTGCATATAGTTAGCAGGTGAAGGACAAGAGAGTGAAGAAGGCACACACACTTCTTAAATACCTAGAGCCCAAATCGAGTCATAATATAATTGTTCACATTTCATTGGAGAACACCAGTCACATCCTGATACAAGGAATTGAGGGGAATGTTGTTCTGGACTGTTCAGCCATACACCAGCAACAAATCTATGTATTCAATAGGAAGTATAGATTTTGGTGAACACTGTCTTTGATACACATCGCACGATTTTCCATGTGTCTGAGCTTATTTACTTATGTTTATATTAGCTGTGATAACCAGATACTTCTCTGGAGAAATCCAGTTGTCCTGCTGACATAACTTCTGGTTATATTGGGAGCGAAACTTATCTCTATCTATATATTTTACTTACAAGTTTTATTCTTAACAATAAGAACATGACCTGGGTGCTGAAAACAATTCTCTCCTGTCTGTATCAGGTCTCTGTTGCTTCATTCCCTTTACAGGAGAGGAAGGTTGAGAATTTTTAATTGGAGAAGGATTTTTTTTTTTTAATCACTACACTGCACACATTTACAACATATTTGTACGTATTAAACTGTGAGGTTTTTTGTTTGTTTTGTTTTTTATCCTGATCTCAATCTTATCTTGCTTACATTATATTTTGCAGAAACTCAAATATATGTGTGGTATGTAAATGGTATCCTTCTTTAGTTTCTATGCAACATAAACAATATTCTTTATTTTCATTACTTATTTCAAGGAGAATTTAGAAGAGGATGACATAAATGATGGTCTTCAGCAGCACTGCTTCCTCCACTTCCCTCTTGTCAGCTCCAAATATGAGACACTGAAAGTTTCAGTCACATTTTCACGTGTAATCACAGAGATTCTTAAGTTAAAGCTGGAGTGTTCCTGGTCCCATTAAGATATGTGCTATGTCCAACAGCTTCTACTGGAAAGGAAATGAATTCAGTTCCAGCCTTCATGAAATTGATTCTAGTTGTGAGAATCAATTTTAAGTTGTGACAAGAAAGAGCAGTGGTGATTGTGTGATGAGCAAGATATTTAAACGCAGTTTGAGTTTTTCTATTTTTGTAATTGCTGCTGTGTGTGTTCTGATAGAAGTGTTTTACACAGAAAGTGCATGAAAAAAATGCATGTACATGACATTATCAAAAAGAAAAATCAACTAAAGCAAATAGCTATCACCTGCCTTTTAAAACTGCAGAGCTTCCCTTTGAACTAAAAGTCCTTTATTTAAAGGTCATTACAAACAACAACAAAAAAAAAACCAGTGCCATTGAGTCGATTCTGACTCATAGTGACCCTATAGGACAGAGTAGACCTGCCCCATAGAGTTTCCAAGGAGCACCTGGCAGATTTGAACTGCCAACCCTTGGTTAGCAGCCATAGCACTTAACCACTACGCCACCAGGGTCTCCTTAAAGGTCATTAGATCACGCAAAAAAAAAAAAATCATAAGAAAAATACTTCAAGTTTCCTCGCTTAGGACACAGAGTATTTGAAGATCTACTAGGCCACTGTAACAACTCATGGGGTATAGACAGAATGGGGTGGCTAGGCCTAGAGGTCCAGCTAAGCACAGTTCTGAGATTTATTGGTCTAAGCTGATGCCCGTTAGGTTTAGAATAGCTGTTGTTGTTAGTTGCCATCAATTCCGACTCATGGTGATCCTGTGTGTGGAGTAGAACTACTCTATCGGGTTTTTAAGGATGAGACCTTTCAAAAGTAGATCTCCAGGCCTGTCTTCTGAGGCACCTCTAGGGGAGTTTGAACTGCCAAACTTTCAGCTAGTAGTTGAGTGTTTAAACATTTGCACCAATCAAGGACTAACAGGGTATAATTTTAAGAAGAAAAGGGGCAGATTCTTGGATATCACAAAGTAAGAAAATGGCATTGTCAATGGGATTTGATCCATTTTAAGATAGTGAGGTTTCCTCTGCCTTAAACTCTGCTGGCTTTTGACTTCTTTAGGCTCTGGGGTAGTAGCTTGACTGTTAACCAAGAGGTCAGCCGTTTGAATCCACTAGCTGCTCTTTGGAAACCCTATGGGGCAGTTCTACTCTGTCCTATGGGGTCTATATAAGTCGGAACCAACTCAATAGCAACGGGTTTGGTTTGTTTGTTTGTTTGTTTTAAATGAAGTGCAAGATAATTCTACTCATGATTAAGGGAAAGATATGCTGATTTGATTTCACAAAAATGAATCTTAAGATCATAAGATGTATCGGGGGGCCTAGATCTAGATTTTGCTAATTGAACATATATTTATTCAGCACCTACTATGGAGAAGCTGGAAGGAAACAACAACCTACAATTATGTGTAACTTTCCAGAAATTTACAAACTAAAGCAGAGTATATATGGAATCTACACCAATAACTACCCTCTAAAAAAAAAAAAAACCCTCTAAGGTAGAAGTTAATAACTGCCACAAGGTAAGTGATGATGAAATGATTCCAGAAATCCAGAAAAGAGGGGCACTGCTTGCATGTGGTGGGAGGCATCAGTAGCATCATGGAAAAGGGGATATTTGAATAGGGCTTAAGGTAATTTTTTATGTGCTCAACTACTGAGAAGTTGGAAGTTCAAATCCACCCAGAGGTGCTTAGGAAGAAAAATCAGCCGTTGAAAAGCCTATAGAGTGCAGTTCTGCTCTAACACATACGGAGCCACCATGAGTCAGAATCCAGTAGACGGCAACTGGTTTGTTTTTGGTTTTAAGATAAGTGAAGGATTTGGATATGAAGCAGTGATATGAGAGCATTTTAGGTAAAGAGATTTATTTGGTGATAAGATATGGAAATGGGAAAGTAAGTAAATCTGTTTGGCTTTATCATGGAGCCAGTGAAGAGGAAATAAGTTTGTAGAACCAGGCCCAGGATGTGGTCACAGAGACCCTCAAAAACGGGGCTAAAGTGTTGCAACTTTACTGAGTTCACAACTGAGGGTTACTACTGATATTCTAAGAAGAGGGCTAAGGAGGCCTGCTTTAGGGGAGTGAATTTTGCAATAATGTAGGATAACCAGAAGGGAGAAAATGAAAGTGAGAAGGGCTGTTAGTGGGTTATTGAAGTAATTATGGTGGTGAATGTCTGAGAGTATTAGCTCTGGTGGAAAGGGTAAGAGATGTGAGTATCAGCCAAAATACTCTTGACTGCTGCTTCCATGAGCCAAAGTTGGAAAGGATAGGAGAAGAGAAGACACACTCAACAGAATTTCATCATCGTTGTGGTGAGTACCAGAGAATGGCAGGACTGATATTTCAAATCTGCATATCTAGGAGGATAGGAATATCTTATTTTGAATGAGGGCTATATAAGGAAAACATGGTTAGGAATAGAAAAAGTATAAATATTAAGTATGTACCCTAAATACTAAATAGAGCTCCGTTGATATTTTAACATGTAAAAACAAGTATTTAACATGAATTCTTAAGGATTAAAATATAAAGATTAAAATGATTTAGTAATGACATAATCAGATTTCCAAAGGAAAACGAAGACTGATTGATACAACCCTCGATTCCATCCATTATCTACCTCAGCACCTGCTAACATTCAGATTAATCATTTCATTGCTTTCTTATGCATTTTATTTGATTCTGAAGATTTATTCTTAAGAAGGCCAAAGGACTATAGTTATGTGAATATTAATGGCCAAGCTGGCTTGTTAAATTATTTTTGCCAAGTCACCTTTGGCTTTTAATAATCATTAACAGTAAAAACAATGGCCGTGAACTTTGCAGATAGAGTTTTTCATGACCTTCTCCTGGGGAATAAGAATAAAGTGAACTGATGGAAGCTTAGCACATGTGATTAGTAAAGCTTCTCGAGGGCAAAGGAAGGAGGTCGCGTAGTCTGTGTCAGTCGGAGAGAAAATTTTCCGCCAAAGTATCCTTGAAGCCAGAGAGGAGTTAAACATAAATTGGAGAAACTTGGCAATGGGGGGCAAAAGGGATTCCAAGACTTAACTGGCAATTTTTTCTTGTAAAAGTAATAAAAAGGCCCTGAAATGTAATTCAAAGTGCAAAAAAGCACACACACAAAAATAATCTTTCCACAATTAATATTTAAGTGCCTGTCATTCCAGTCTTTTCTCTGTGCATATATTTTGCTGATTTTCTTTGCCATTAAGTTGATTCCAACTCATAGCACTGCTACAGACAGACTAGAACTAACCCGTATGGTTTCCTAGGATTTTATTTTTACAGGAACTGATTGTTAGGCCTTTTCTCCTCCTGAAACACTGATGGATTCAAAGCACTGACCTTTCAGTTACCAACTGAATGCTTAACCATTATGCAACCTGGGCTCCTTCTCCTCTTATACACAGATCTTTAAGTCATTCATTCATCATTAAGATAAAAACTCTGCTTGATGTAATGATCTAGACCAGGGCTTCCCAACCAGGGACAATTTTGCCACACTGGGAACCTCTAGCATTGTCTGGAGGTATTTTAGATTGTCACAATTTAGGGTTGCGGGGGTGCTGGCATCTCGTGGGTAGAAATCAGAGATGCAGCTGACATCTCACAGTACACAGAACAGCCCCTCATAATAAAGGATTATATACCCCAAAATGTTAATATTGTTGAGGTTGATGCTAGGAATCCAGTAGTTTATAAAACAAATATTGTGTTTTCATAAAGGTTTCTTCTAATCATAGGAGTTACATAATAAATAAATATGAGCATACGCATATATATTCTTGTTCTTCTCTCTATATATGTATGCGTGTGTGTATATATGTATATATGTTGTTCTTGTTGTTAGTGGATGCCAAAAAGTCATTTCCAACTCATACCAACCCTATGTACAAGAGAACGAAATTCAGCCCGATCCTGCTCCAGCCTCACAATCATTGCTATACATGATGTCCTTCTTCAGGTATTGGACTCTCCTGATAATATGTCAGAAGTGAGACAAAGCCTCACCATCCTCACTTATAAGGACCATTCTGGCTGTACTTCAGAGACAAATTTGTTCATTCTTCTGGTGGTCCATGGTATATTCAATATTATTTGCCAACACCATAACTCAAATGAGTCAATTCTTCTTCACTCTTCCTTATTCATTGTTCAGCCTTCGCATGCACATGAGGCCATTGAAAATACCATGGCTCGAGTCAGGCACATTTTAGTTGTCAAAGTGACATCTTTGCTTTTTAAAACTTTAAAGAGGTCTTTTACAGCAGATTTGACCAATGTAATAGGTCATTTGATTTCTTGACTGCGGCTACCATGAGGCTTGACTGTAGATCCAAGTAAAGTGAAATCCTTGAGAACTTCAATATTTTCTCCATTTATGAGGATGTTGCTTATTGGTCCACTTACGGGGATTTTTGTTTTCTTTATGTTGAGGTATAATCCATAATGAAGGCTATAGTCTATGATCTTCATCAGTAAATGCTTCAAGTTCTCTTCAATTTCAGAAAGCAAGGTTGCAAAATCTGCATTTGCAGGTTGCTAATGATTCTTCCTCCAATCCTAATGCCATGTTCTTCTACATATAGTCCAGCTTCTCAGATTATTTGAACAGAATACGTAGTGAATAAATATGGTGAAAGTATACAACACTGACATGCAACTCTTTTGATCGTAAACCGTGCGATATCCCCTTGTTCTGTTCAAACAACTGTCGCTTGGTTTATGTACAGGTTCCTCATGAGCACAATTAAGCATTCTGGAATTCCCATTCTTGGTAAAGTTATCCATAATTTGTTATGACCCACACAGTTGAATGCCTTTGCATGATCAATAAAACACAGGTGCAAATCTTTCTAGTATTCTCTGCGTTCAACCAAGATCCATCTGACATCAGCAATGACTTCCCTCTTTCCACCTCTTCTTTTGAAATCTGGCTTGAATTTCTGGAATTTCCCTCTCAATGCACTGTTGAAACCACTTTTGAATGATCTTCAGCAAAATTCTACTTGTATGTGATATTAATGATATTGTGCAATAATTTCCACATTCTGTTGGACCACCTTTCTTTGGAATGGACGCAAATAAGGATCTCTTCCAGTCAGTTGGTCAGATAGCTAGCTGTCTTCTGAATTTCTTGGCGTACATGAGTGAGCACTTCCAGTACTGCGTTCATTTGTTGAAACATCTCAATTGGTATTTTGTCAACTCCTGGAGCCTTGTTTTTCAGCAATGCCTTCAGTGAAGCTTGGTTTTCTTCTTTCGATACCATCGGTTTCTGATCATATTCTACCTCCTGAAATGATTGAACATTGACCAGTTCTTACTTGTAAAGTTACTCTGTGTATTCCTTCCACTTTCTTTTGATGGCTGCTGCATCGTTCAATATTTTGCCCATTAAATCCTTCAATACTGCAATTTGAGGCTTCAAATTTTTCTTCAGTTCTTTCATTTTGGAAATGCCAACTGTGTTCCCCTCTTTTGGTTTTCTAATTCTAAGTCTTTTCACATTTCATTTATAATACTTTACCTTATGCTGGTAGATTCATACTGCCAACCTTTTGACTGGCAACCATAACTTGGCATAGATCTTAACCACTGAGTCAAACATTTTGCCCTCAGGGGCTAAGGCCTTCAAATCAGCAAAGTTTAATTTTGCTAGGAAACGCTGGCGGCATAGTGGTTAAGTGGTTAAGTGCTGTGGCTGCTAACCAAAGGATCCACAGTTCAAATCCACCAGAAGTTGCTTGGAAACTCTACTGGGCAGTTCTACCGTGTCCTATAAGATTGCTATGAGTCAGCATCGACTCAACAGCAAAGGGTTTTACGGTTGCTGGGATAGGAGGCAAATATTCTGTGACTTGGTTATAAAGTTTACCAGTGAGAGGATCCACTTCCACCCACTGACTCCTGGATCCATGTATTCTGGCTATTGGAGGGAAAGTATCATATAATGAATCTGATTCAAAGTGTATATTGCATTATGCAAGAAGTAAGCCCATCTTTTCAGGGTGTAGTCTCCCAGTTCCACTGTAACTAAGTCTCTGTAAGCCATTTCATCTTTTAAATATTCTAGCTGTTTCTTGGTGGTGGAGTATGTGGTAGACCATCTATCATATTCAGCTTGCTGGAAATCTGGACTTTCAGGTACCTGGGAGGCAGTTGACCACTGGGTGCTGCTAACCACCCTGCACTATGTGTACCTTGAAAGAGGAACACACCAGAACCAGAGAGAAAAATCTCTTCCTCCTCAAGTGTCCTTCTAGTGCCCTCTAGGTGATAAAGCTTAACATTAAGCTGTGTTGTTAGGTGCCATCCAGTCGGTTCCGACTCATAGCAACTCTACATACAACGGAATGAAACACTGTCCTGTCCTGTGCCATCTTACAATTGTTGTTATGCTTGAGCTTATAGTTGTAGTCACTGTATCAATCCACTCAGTTGAAGGTCTTTCTCTTTTCCGCTGACCCTGTGCTTTGCCGAGCACGAATGTCCATCTCCAGGGACTGATCCCTCCCGACGATTTGTCCAAAGTACTTAAGACTCAGTCTCGCCATCCTTGCTTCTCAGGAGCTTTCTGGTTGCGCTTCTTCCAAGACAGATTTGTTCCTTCTTTTGGCAGTCCATGGTATAGTCAATATTCTTTGCCAACACCACAACTCAAAGGTGTCAGTTCTTCTACCGTCTTCCTTATTCGTTGTCCAGCTTTCACATGCATATGATGCAGTTGAAAATACCATGGCTTGGGTCAGGCCAAGGTGACATTTTTGCCTTTCAACACTCTAAAGATGTCTTTTGCAGCAAATTTACCCAATGCAATGCATCGTTTGACTTCTTGACTGCTGCTTCCATGGCTGTTGATTGTGGATCCAAGTAAAATGAAATCCTTGACAACTTCAACCTTTTCTCCATTTATCATGATGTTGCTTATTGGTCCAGTTGTGAGGATTTTTGTTTTCTTTATGTTGAGGTGCAATCCATACTGAAGGTCTTTGATCTTCATTAGTAACTGCTTCAAGTACTCTTCACCTTCAGCAAGCAAGATTGTGTCATCTGCATAATGCAAATTGTTAATGAGTCTTCCTCCAATCCTGGTGCCCCATTCTGCTTCATATAGTCCAGCTTCTCAGATTATTTGCTCAGCATACAGATTGAATAGGTATGCTGAAAGGGTAAAACCCTGATGCACACCTTCCCTGAGTTTAAACCAATTAGTATAACCTTGTTCTATTCGAACAACTGCCTCTTGATCTATATAAAGTTTCCTTATGAGCACAATTAAGTGTTCTGGAATTCCCATTCTTCACAATGTTAGCCATAATTTGTTATGCTCCACACAGTTGAATGCCTTTGCATAGGCAATAGAACACAGGTAAACATCCTTCTGGTATCCTCTGTTTCAGCCAGGATGCATCTGACATCAGCGATGATATCCCTGGTTCCACGTCCTCTTCTGAAACCAGACAATTTCTGGCAGTTCCCTGTCGATATACTGCTAAAGCTGTTTTTGAATGATCTTCAGCAAAATTTTGCTTGAGTATGATATTAATGATATTGTTCTATAATTTCCACATTCAGTTGGATCACCCTTCTTGGGAATACACATAAATATGGATCTCTTGCAGTCAGTTGGCCAGGAAGCTGTCCTCCATATTTCTTGGCATAGACGAGTGAGCACCTCCAGCGCTGCATCTGTTTGTTGAAACATCTCAATTTATAGTCCATCAATTCCCGGAGCCTTGTTTTTCACCAATGCCTTCAGAGCAGCTTGGACTTCTTCCTTCAGTACCATCGGTTCCTGATCATATGCCACCTCTCAAAATGGTTGAACATTAATTCTTTTCGGTATAATGACTCTGTGTATTCCTTCCATCTTCTTTTGATGCTTCCTGCATAGTTTAATATTTTTCCCATAGAATCCTTCACTATTGCAACTCAAGGCTTGAATGTTTTCTTCAGTTCTTTCAGCGTGAGAAGCACCAAATGTGTTCTTCCCTTTTGATTTTCCATCTCCAGCTTTTTGCACATGTCATTATAATACTTTGTCTTCTCGAGCCACCCTTTGAAATTTTCTGTTCAGTTCTTTTACTTCATCATTTCTTCCTTTTGCTTTAGCTGCTTGAAGTTCGAGAGCAAGTTTCAGAGTCTCCTCTGACATCCATCTTGGTGTTTTCTTTCTTTCCTGTCTTTTCAATGACCTCTTGCTTTCTTCATGTATGATGTCCTTCCACAACTCGTCTGGTCTTCCATCACTAGTGTTCAATGCATCAAATCTATTCTTCAGATGGTCTCTAAATTCAGGTGGGACACACTCAAGGTCATATTTTGGCCTCATGGACTTGCTCTGATTTTCTTCAGTTTCAGCTTGAGCTTACATATGAGCAATTGATGGTCTGTTCCACAGCTGGCCCTGGGCTTTTTCTGACTGATGATATTGAGCTTTTAATCGTCTCTTTCCAGAGGTGTAGTCAATTTGATTCCTGTGTATTTCACCTGGTGAGGTCCATGTGTATAGTCACCATTTATGTTGGTGAAAGAAGGTATTTTTAATGAAGAAGTCATTGGTTTTTGCAAAATTCTGTCATTCGATCTCCGGCACTGTTTCTATCACCAAGGCCATATTTTCCAACTACTGACTCTTCTTCTTTGTTTCCAACTTTTGCATTTCAATCATCAGTAATTATCATTGCATCCTGGATACATGTTTGATCAATTTCAGACTACAGCAGCTGATAAAAATCTCCTATTTCTTCATCTTTGGCCTTAGTGGTTGGTGCCTAAATTTGAATAATAGTCATATTAACTGGTCTTCCTTGTAGGTGTATTGGATATTTTCCTATTATTGACAGTGTTATACTTCAGGATAGATCTTGAAATGTTGTTTTTGACAATGAATGCAACACTATTCCTCTTCAAATTGTCATTCCCATTGAGCTATCTGGCAAATAAGAAACATTACAGGGTCCAAACCCTTGGAAACTCTATGGGTCAGTTCTACTCTGTCCTATGGGGTTACTATAAGTTGGAATCAACTGGAATGCAACTGGTTTGGTTTGTTTTTAATCCGTTATGGCAGAAGGGTAGATTTAAAGCTAAGATTAGGTGATGCACTAAAAACTAGTGAACTTTATACTGTAAAAGTCCAAGTATGAAGAATTTTGTGGCTTATATGAAAGGTCCACAATATTGGAGAACCAGAATTCATATATCCTTGGTTATGACCTCCACCTGGTTGAATGGTTCAAGACCATATCCCTGTACCAGGAAGCAGTATGAAGGAAGAAAGAGAAACCTGTTCTTTTTCTTCCAAGCTGTGGCTTGGAATTTGTATACATTGCTTCCACATGCATCCCAGTGTCCAGAACTTGGTTAAAGAGGCGCACCTGGTTACAACAGAAGATGGATTTTGCAATCATTACCTGGGGAGCCTGTGGCCAGCTAAAATTCAGGGATTCTATCACTGTAGAAAGAAAGAAAAGTGGATATTGAGAGTGAACTAGAATTTACTCCCTCAATGGCAGTAAATTTGGAATGCCTATTAAAAAAACCACCCACTGCCGTTGAGTCGATTCCAACTCATAGTGACCGTACAGGACAGAGTAGAACTGCCCGATAGAGTTTCCAAGGAGTGCCTGGAGGATTCAAACTGCTGACCTCTTGGTTAGCAGCCATAGCACTTAACCACTGTACCACCAGTGTTTCTGGAATGCCTATTAGATATTCAAATATGTGCTCATATGATGACATTCTTTGAACTAAAATCACACTCTACCTTTTTAATCTAATTTTTCAACTTAAAATATTTCCATAACAATAAGTATCTTACTGCAATCTGAGATTTAATGCTGTATCCTGCTTCATTTTATTATAAACCCTATGATGCATTTTGATCAGTCCCTGACTCCAAGACACTTTTGCTGCTTCAAAATTCCCAGCAATAAATAAAACTCCACATTGATAAGTTCCTGCACACATCCTTATTTTTTTTGTTTAAGATATATTATCCAGTCAATAAGCACAATAATTTTTTTAAATTAATTTTTATTAAGCTTCAAGTGAACATTTACCATTCCAATCAGTCTGTCACATGTAGGTTTACATACATCTTACTCCCTTCTCCCACTTGCTCTCCCCCTATTGAGTCAGCCCTTTCAGTCTCTCGTTTCGTGCCAATTTTGCCATCTTCCCTCTCTATCTTCCCATCCCCCTCCAGTCAAGAGTTGCCAACACTCTCTCCAGTGTCCACCTAATTTAATTGGCTCACTCTTCATCAGCATCTCTCTCCCCCCCGCTGACCAGTCCTTTTCATGCCTGATGAGTTGTCTTCCGGGATGGTTCCTGTCCTGTGCCATCAGAAGTTCTGAGGAGCATTGTCTCTGGGATTCCTCTAGTCGCATTCATATCATTAGGTATGGTCTTTTTATGAGAATTTGGGGTCTGTATCCCACTGGCCTCCTGCTCCCTCAGGAGTTGTCTGTTGTGCTCCCTAGCAGGGCAGACATCGATTGTGGCCGGGCACCAACTAGTTCTTCTGGTCTCAGGATAATGTAGGTCTCTGGTTCATGTGGCCCTTTCTGTCTCTTGGGTTCTTAGTTGTCGTGTGGCCTTGGTGTTCTTCCTTTGCCTTTGCTCCAGGTGGGTTGAGACCAATTGATGTATCTTAGAAGGCCGCTTGTTGGCATTTAGGACCCCAGGCGCCACAATTCAAAGTGGGATGCAGAATGTTTTCATAATAGAATTATTTTGCCCGTTGACTTAGAAGTCTCTTCAAACCATGTTCCCCAGACCCCAGCCCCTGCTCCGCTGACCTTTGAAGCTTTCATTTTATCCCAGAAACCTCTTTACTTTTAGTCCAGTCCAATTAGGCTGACCTTCCTTGTATTGTGTGTTGTCTTTCCCTTCACCCAAAGCAGTTCTTATCTACTGATTGATCAATAAAAAACCCTCTCCCTCCCTCTCTCCCTCCCTCCCTCCCCTCTTTGTAACCACAAAAGTATGTGTTCTTCTCCGTTTTTTCTGTTTCTCAAGATCTTATAATAGAGGTCTTATACAATATTTGTCCTTTTGCCTCTGACTCATTTCGCTCAGCATAATGCCTTCCAGATTCCTCCATGTTATGAAATGTTTCAGAGATTCGTCACTGTTCTTTATTGATGCCTAGCGTTCCATTGTGTGAATATACCACAATTTATTTACCCATTCATCCGTTGACAGACACCTTGGTTGCTTCCAGCTTTTTGCTATTGTAAACAGAGCTGCAATAAACATGGGTGTGCATATATCTGTTTGTGTGAAGGCTCTTGTATCTCTAGGGTATATTCCAAGGAGTGGGATTTCTGGGTTGTATGGTAGTTCTATTTCTAACTGTTTAAGATAACGCCAGATGGATTTCCAAAGTGGTTGTACCATTTTACAACCCCACCAGCAGTGTATGAGAGTTCCAATCTCTCCGCAGCCTCTCCAACATTTATTATTTTGTGTTTTTTGGATTAATGCCAGTCTAGTTGGTGTGAGATGAAATCTCATCGTAGTTTTAATTTGCATTTCTCTAATGGCTAATGATCGGGAGCATTTTCTCATGTATCTGTTGGCTGCCTGAATATCTTCTTTAGTGAAATGTGTGTTCATATCCTTTGCCCACTTCTTGATTGGGTTGCTTGTCTTTTTGTGGTTGAGTTTTGACAGAATCATGTAGATTTTAGAGATCAGGCGCTGGTCTGAGATGTCATAGGTGAATATTCTTTCCCAGTCTGTAGGTGGTCTTTTTACTCTTTTGGTGAAGCCTTCAGATGAGCATAGGTGTTTGATTTTTAGGAGCTCCCAGTTATCTGGTTTCTCTTCATCATTTTTGGTAATGTTTTGTATTCTGTTTATGCCCTGTATTAGGGCTCCTAGGGTTGTCCCAATTTTTTCTTCCATGATCTTTATCGTTTTAGTCTTTATGTTTAGGTCTTTGATCCACTTGGAGTTAGTTTTTGTGCATGGTGTGAGGTATGGGTCCTGTTTCATTCTTTTGCAAATGGATATCCAGTTATGCCAGCACCATTTGTTAAAAAGACTATCCTTTCCCCAATTAACTGACACTGGTCCTTTGTCAAATATCAGCTGCTCATACATGGATGGATTTATATCTGCGTTCTCAATTCTGTTCCATTGGTCTATGTGCCTGTTGTTGTACCAGTACCAGGCTGTTTTGACTACTGTAGCTGTACAATAGCTTCTGAAATCAGGTAGAGTGAGGCCTCCCACTTTCTTCTTCTTTTTCAGTAATGCTTTCCTTATCCGGGGGTTCTTTCCCTTCCATATGAAATTAGTGATTTGTTTTTCTATCCCCTTAAAATATGACATTGGTATTTGGATTGGAAGTGCGTTATATGTATAGATGGCTTTTGGTAGAATAGACATTTTTACTATGTTAAGTCTTCCTATCCATGAGCAGGGTATGTTCTTCCACTTAAGTATGTCCTTTTGAATTTCTTGTAGCAGAGTTTTATAGTTTTCTTTGTATAGGTCTTTTACATCCTTGGTAAGATTTATTCCTAAGTATTTTATCTTCTTGGGGGCTACTGTGAATGGTATTGATTTGGTTATTTCCTCTTCGGTGTTCTTTTTGTTGATGTAGAGGAATCCAAGTGATTTTTGTATGTTTATTTTATATCCTGAGACTCTTCCAAACTCTTCTATTAGTTTCAGTAGTTTTCTGGAGGATTCCTTAGGGTTTTCCATGTATACGATCATGTCATCTGCAAATAGTGATAGCTTTACTTCCTCCTTGCCAATCTGGATACCCTTTATTTCTTTGTCTAGCCTAATTGCCCTGGCTAGGACTTCCAGCACGATGTTGAATAAGAGCGGTGATAAAGGGCATCCTTGTCTGGTTCCTGTTCTCAAGGGAAATGCTTTCAGGTTCTCTCCATTTAGAGTGATATTGGCTGTTGGCTTTGCATAAAAAAAAAAAAAAAAAATGCCCTTTATTATGTTGAGGAATTTTCCTTCAATTCCTATTTTGGTAAGAGTTTTTATCATAAATGGGTGTTGAACTTTGTCAAATGCCTTTTCTGCATCTATTGATAAGACCATGTGGTTTTTGTCTTTTGTTTTATTTATGTGATGGATTACATTAATGGTTTTTCTGATATTAAACCAGCCTTGCATACCTGGTATAAATCCCACTTGATCAGGGTGAATTATTTTTTTGATGTGTTGTTGGATTCTATTGGCTAGAATTTTGTTGAGGATTTTTGCATCTATGTTCATGAGGGATATAGGTCTAAAATTTTCTTTTTTTGTAATGTCTTTACCTGGTTTTGGTATCAGGGAGATGGTAGCTTCATAGAATGAGTTGGGTAGTATTCCGTCTTTTTCTATGCTTTGAAATACCTTCAGTAGTAGTGGTGTTAAGTCTTCTCTGAAGGTTTGGTAGAACTCTGCAGTGAAGCCGTCTGGGCCAGGACTTTTTTTTGTTGGAAGTTTTTTGATTACCGTTTCAATCTCTTTTTTTGTTATGGGTCTATTTAGTTGTTCTACTTCTGAATGTGTTAGTTTAGGTAGGTAGTATTGTTCCAAGAATTTATCCATTTCTTCTAGGTTTTCAAATTTGTTAGAGTACAATTTTTCATAGTAATCTGAAATGATTTTTTTAATTTCATTTGGCTCTGTTGTGATGTGGTCCTTCTCATTTCTTATTTGGGTTATTTGTTTCCTTTCCTGTTTTTCTTTAGTCAGTCTAGCCAATGGTTTATCAATTTTGTTAATTTTTTGAAAAAACCAGCTTTTGGCTTTGTTAATTCTTTCAATTGTTTTCTGTTCTCTAATTCATTTAGTTCAGCTCTAATTTGTATTATTTGTTTTCTCCTGGTGCCTGATGGGTTCTTTTGTTGCTCACTTTCTATTTGTTCAAGTTGTCGGGAGAGTTCTCTGATTTTGGCTCTTTCTTCTTTTTGTATGTGTGCATTTATCAATATAAATTGGCCTCTGAGCACTGCTTTTGCTGTGTCCCAGAGGTTTTGATAGGAAGTATTTTCATTCTCGTTGCTTTCTAAGAATTTCCTTATTCCCTCCTTGATGTCTTCTATAACCCAGTCTTTTTTCCGGAGGGTATTGTTCATTTTCCAAGTATTTGATTTCTTTTCCCTAGTTTTTCTGTTATTGATTTCTAGCTTCATTGCCTTGTGGTCTGAGAAGATGCTTTGTAATATTTCGATGTTTTGAATTCCACCAAGATTTGTTTTGTGACCTAATATGTGGTCTATTCTAGAGAATGTTCCATGCACACTAGAAAAAAAAGTATATTTTGCAGCAGTTGGGTGGAGAGTTCTGTATAAGTCTATGAGGTCAAGTTGGTTGGTTGTTGTAAGTAGGTCTTCCGTGTCTCTATTGAGCTTCTTACTGGATGTCCTGTCCTTCTCCAAAAGTGGTGTGTTGAAGTCTCCTACTATAAATGTGGAGGTGTCTATCTTGCTTTTCAATTCTGTTAAAATTTGATTTATGTATCTTGAAGCCCTGTCATTAGGTGCGTAAATATTTAATATGGTTATGTCTTCAATTGTCCCTTTTATCATTATATAGTGTCCTTCTTTATCCTTTGTGGTGGATTTAAGTTTAAAGTCTATTTTGTCAGAAATTAATATTGCTACTCCTCTTCTTTTTTGCTTATTATTTGCTTGATATATTTTTTTCCATCCTTTGAGTTTTAGTTTGTTTGTGTCTCTAAGTCTAAGGTGTGTCTCTTGTAGGCAGCATATAGATGGATCGTGTTTCTTTATCCAGTCCGTGACTCTCTGTCTCTTTATTGGTGCATTTAGTCCATTTACATTCAGCGTAATTATAGATAAATAAGTTTTTAGTGCTGTCATTTTGATGCCTTTTCATGTGTGTTGTTGGCCATTTCATTTTTCCACATACTTTTTTGTGCTGAGACATTTTTCTTAGTAGATTGTGAGATCCTCATTTTCATAATGTTTAAGTTTATGTTTGTTGAGTCGTTGCGTTTTTCTTGAGTTATGGAATTGTTATTCCTTTTTGTGGTTACCTTATTATTTACCCCTATTTTTCTAAGTAAAACCCTAACTTGTATCATTCTATATCGCCTTGTATCCCTATCCATCTGGCAGTTCAATGCCTCCTATATTTAGTCCCTGTTTTGATTATTGTGATCGTTTATCTATTGATTTCCATGATTTCCTGTTATGTGTATTATTTTGTTTATTTATTTATTTTTTAGAATTAATCTTACTTTGTTTGTTTTTGTGCTTTCCCTATTTGAGTTGCGTTGATATCAGGACGTTCTGTTTTGTGACCTTGTATTGTGCTGGTACCTGATATTATTGGTCATCAGGCCAAACAATCTCCTTAAGCATTTCTTGCAGTCTTGGTTTAGTTTTTGCAAATTCTCTAAACTTGTGTTTATCTGTAAATATCTTAATTTCTCCTTCATATTTCAGAGAGAGTTTTGCTGGATATATGATCCTTGGTTGGCAGTTTTTCTCCTTCAGTGCTCTGTATACGTCGTCCCATTTTCTTCTTGCTTACATGGTTTCTGCTGAGTAGTCTGAGCTTATTCTTATTGATTCTCCCTTGAAGGAAACCTTTCTTTTCTCCCTGGCTGCTTTTAAAATTTTCTGTTTGTCTTTGGTTTTGGCCAGTTTGATGATAATATGTCTTGGTGTTTTTGTTTTTGGATCAATCTTAAATGGGGTTCGATGAGCATCTTGGATAGATATCCTTTCATCTTTCATGATATCAGGGAAGTTTTGTGTCAGGAGTTCTTCAACTATTTTCTCTGTGTTTTCTGTCCCCCCTCCCTGTTCTGGGACTCCAATCACTCGCAAGTTATCTTTCTTGATAGAGTCCCACATGATTCTTAGGGTTTCTTCATTTCTTTCAATTCTTTTATCTGATTTTTTTTTCAGCTATGTTGGTGTTGATTCCCTGGTCCACCAGAAGTCCCAGTCTACATTCTAATTGCTCGAGTCTGCTCCTCTGACTTTCTATTGCGTTGTCTAATTCTGTAATTTTATTGTTAATCTTTTGGATTTCTACATGCTGTCTCTCTATGGATTCTTGCAACTTATTAATTTTTCCACTATGTTCTTGAATAACCTTTTTGAGTTCTTCAACAGTTTTATCCGTGTGTTCCTTGTCTTTTTCTGCATTTATCCTAATTTCATTTGTGATATCTTTAAGCATTCTGTAAATTAGTTTTTTATATTCTGTATCTGATAATTCCAGGATTGTATCTTCATTTGGGAAAGATTTTGATTCTTTTGTTTGGGGGGTTGGAGAAGCTGTCGTGGTCTGTTTCTTTATGTGGTTTGATATGGACTGCTGTCTCCGAGCCACCACTGGGAAACTAGATTTTCCAGGTAATCAGCTTAAAAAAAATGCAGTCAGATCCCTATCTGAATTCTCCTTCTGGCTCAGGGTATTCGGATGTTAATGGAGCCGCCTGGGGAGGGTGGGGAGGGGTCAGAGAGCTAGGCGTGTAGCATCACAGAATATAGAGCTGATCCCCGCGTTCACGCTCCGCCCCCATCCACCAGAATCCCGGTAGGACGGCTCCCCGGCTGGGACGCTACTCTCCCCGCTCCAAGATCAGTCACTTCCTCCCGGGGATTTCTCCCTCCGGTGCGCCGCACTGCTCTCACGAAATGAGTGGGCGTGGCCCTCAAGAACAGCTGGGCCCGCCCCCGGGATCTATTCAGGGGAATGAGCTCACACCCCGCCCGCTCTCGCCAAGATCCCAGCGGGACGGCTCCCCGGCTGGTATGCTGCTCTCCCCGCTCCAAGACCTGTCACTTCCTCTCGGGGATTTCTCCCTCCGGTGCGTCGCACCGCTCGGGCGAACTGGCTGGTCGTGGCCCTTACGAACATCTGGGCGCCCCCCCCCGGGGTCGCTTTAGGGAAATATAGCTGATCCCCACGCTCGCGTCTCACCTGCTTCCCGCCAAACTCCCGGCGGGACGGCTCCCCGGCTGGGATGCTGCTCTCCCCGCTCCAAGATCAGTCACTGCCTCCCGGGTGCTTCTCCCGCCGGCTGCGCCGCTACGCAGCCCACACCAACCAGCTAGACTCCCTCCCGGGATGGGTTCGGGGGGGTAGGGCTGGGCCCCTTTTCTGTGCCATCTGCCCCCCTGGGCTCTGCCCCAGCCCGGGCTCCGAAGGTCACCTGCCTGGTACGCTGGCTCTTAGTTCTGAAAACAATCGCTGTCTGCCCGTATTTGTTTGTTCTCCGTCTCTAAGTCTGTGTTTGTTGTTCAGAGTTCGTAGACTGTTATGTATGTGATCGATTCACTTGTTTTTCCGAGTCTTTGTTGCAAGAGGGATCTGTGGTAGTGTCCACCTAGTCCGCCATCTTGGCCCCACCTCCAAGCACAGTAATTTTTTAATGAATTTTTGTATGTAGTGAAAAGCAACTCTTCAGAACACTATGAACAGCCTGAAATGATATATGAGAATGCCCATTTAGTCACTCCTTCGCCACACTATTTTTATTGCTCTTCTCTTTATTTACATTGTTTATGGTTCTTCCTATCTATATCTTCTTAAAGTGCTTAATAAAATATAATTGCCTCTATCAGAGATTTAGACATGTAAGTACAGTATATCTCAATTTTATTTTCAAATGGGCTATTTTTAGTAAATGGGAAATAGTGTTTTTATGTATTCACTTTTTTATCTGTACAAATTTTCTCCTATATGATTCTCTTTGATTTTCTAGGTATAAATTCATATCACCTGAAAATAATGATCAGGTTTTCATGACTGTAATACTTCAATTTTTTTTATTCCTCATCAAAAAATGTCTAAAACTTATTAAATAATAGTGATGATACCAGTTGACCTTGTTTAGTTTCTCACTATAATTAGAATGTCCATATGATTTCACCATTAAGCATAATCGTATTATTTGTTAAAATTCTTAGTGTTTGTCATAATTGAGAAGCTTCTTTTTATTACCAGTCTATCAACATCTCATTGCCCAAGATCTTAGGTATTTTCTCCTAATTAGGACTGTGATACTAGATATATAAGGCAGTAGTGCTCCAACTATCTTCAGGCTGCCTACGTAGCACAGTTACTATAAAGTGGGGGAGATGATGAGGTGGGCCAGTAAACCTCACTGATGACTGGCAGAATTACAAGTAGCTCCTTACCTGCTTTTGGGGGGTTTGGGAGTTCTGTTCTGACAAGAATGAAGATAGTCCTGAAATTATAAGCCCCCAAAAAGCCAATCTTAACCACATGAACTATTCAAAAAACTTCACAGTCCATTATAATTCCTAGGAGAGAACTTTTCACATAATAGGTCCTCACTAACCCATTGCCATCGAGCCGATTCTGACCCATAGCAACCCTATAGGAAGAGTAGAACTGCCCCTTAGGATTTCCAAGAGGCACCTGGTGGGTTCGAACTGCCGAAATTTGGTTAGCAGCTGAGCTCTTATCCACTGCGCCAAGGGCTCCTAGGTACTCACTACACATTGCTAAATGAATTTGGAGGTTACATTGTTAAGAATGTTCTGTAATGGAAAGCATAGAACTTATTCATAACATTTATTAGAGAGATACTTGAGATGGAATTTTTCTTACATTAGCATGATTAGGGAAAAAAAAAAAAAAAAGCCTAGCTTTTCCTGTCTTTAAAATGAACCCAGAGTAGAAGAAAAGAGTAAAGCACTCAAAGAAAATACAAGAAGGAAATACTTTCCAGATAAGTTATTTTTCTTTACCAGAGCCAGGCCACTGTTCCAAGTATCACTTAGGTCTTTGACCATTTAAATAATTTTTTATTTGATGATAAAATCTTTTCTGGGTTGCTCCTTTGTGCCACAATTTCAATTTTTATGTATTAGAAAGATTCTTTTTTATCAAATTTAGAGAAAGCAAAATTCATATTCTTTTTAATAGTTGTCTCTACAACATGAGCACTGTTTTTTTATTTTAAAGACTTGATGTGCTCATACTTACAGGGTAAGTGACCTGCCCTACTTAAGGGTAGTAATTGCAGGTAGAATGTCAAAGGAAGATATCACCCACCATGAAGCTTTCAACAGTCACCCTGCCTGCCAGAGCAAGTTTCCTTTGAGAGACAGCCTTTTTGAGCAAAGAGTCAAAAAGCTTGATGCATCACAGGCATGTTGCCATCTCTACCATCTGTGACCAGAGAGAAAGTCCATGCCCTTATCCCTTAATAATCTGCTGACATTGACGACTATCACTAAAGAGAAACAGACTTCACATGTAAGGCACATCTTGCTAGAGCTTAAATTAGCTGAACTAAGTTTAGAATACTTTAACTTATACCTGATGGTACCAATAAGCGATAATAAGTAGTTCCTGTGGCAGTGGGATGGTAGATAAAGCTTGATGTCTGAACTGAAGTTGTATAAGTTCCAGATATTATAAAATTGTAAATGATTTCAACTGTGGGCACAGTCCAAACCACAGCATGGGAGCAATCTAGAGGACATTAGCACAGATATAAATATAATATTCAGCAAAAGATCCATTTTTGGCAATGCTGTGAACAATTTCTTTTATAAAAAAAGAAATAAAAATATACTCATGCCATATTGCTGTTCAAATTTATATCATTTATAATTATGTTTTCTTGAATATTACAAGGATCTTAATACAAGCAGTAAAGGAGAAAATAGTAAACCAGGAAAAAACAGATTTAGAGCATTTATGAGACAGAAAATTACTATTCTTGCTGTGTAGAATGTGGGATATAGAATAAATTTTCAAATCAAAGAGAAAAAAAAATTGTACATCCCAATAGAAAAGTGAGGCCCCACCTAGAATATTGACTCACAAAAGAAGAAATACAAATAATAGGCATTTTGAAAAGGAAATTCAACCTTAAGGGAAGAAGTACTTTTTTTTTTTTAATGCCATTTTTCTCATTAAAAAAAAAAAGTTTTAAAAACAATCATCTTCAATAAACTGAGAACTCTCACATGATGCAGCTGGGAACATAAGTTTGTATATTATTTTTGGAAGATAAGACAGATAAGCATTGACATATTTTGTCTAGTAATTGTCCTTTTTAAAATCGACAATCAACTATTAATACTGATATACACATAATTATCTACAGTGACAATCATTATGGAATGTTCACATCACCATTAAATTGAAGATTACCTACATGTCTACAAATAGAGGAATACTTTATTCATTCATTTAATACATATTTGATTTGCCAATATGTTCCAGACACTGTCTTAGGGGTTTTAAGAAGTTTAACATTTGTTAGTAATTACTCTATGTAGACATGCTAAATGAATTATATGTGTATGTATGTTTTCTTTTTCTCCTTTAAGTCTCACCAAATGATATGCATGAGGCACAATTGTTTCATTTTTACTTATGAGAAATCTGAAGTATGATAGTTTAAGAAATGTGTCCAAAAGTTTATAGCAAGTAACTTACCCAAGACCCCATCTAGGAGGGGGAAACCAGGATTAAAAATAAGCAGTCTGATGTCAAAGAAATAAGCTCTTAATAAATTCTTAACTCAGATAATGTTTAATCAAAACTTCAATATTGAAAATGATTTTTAAAACTTATTCAATTATTACTTAATTGATGAATTGTACTATGCACAATGGATGTATAATTGGCAATATAATACATGTAATATGATGTAACATGGCATATCCTTTTTTCACCAAATCATGTAGTAACAAATGACTGTAATATATAAATTACTATAGAAATTTATAAAAGTGGAGTCCTGCAAATGTGAAAAAAAGACAGCATAAAATAATAAAATGAGTATATTAGAAGAAAAAGTCTTTGGAAAGATCAGTGTCTTCAACTTAAAGGAGGGCCTTAAATACCAGGTAAAATTAATTAAAAGATACACTGGCCAAGATATTATATAATCATAGATTTTTTTAATTTCAACAATGAAGATAAATAAAAATAAAGAACTCAATTAAGTTCTTTATTTCATATCCTCTTGGTGTGAGTGTGTGGCATCATCAGTCTTGATAGACATGTGACTCAACACTTGCCTGGGGCCCCTGCCTCTGCAGATGAACATAACAACTGGTGCTGAGAACAGGATGTCTAGACACACCACTGGGGTGCTTTCTTCTCCTGCTTTGGCTTGCTAACTGATTCCACTGCTGAATGGAAAGCATGCTCTCTGTGCTGTTGTCTGCTGAATATCTTGTGCTTTGAGCTGCGCTGCTTTGTGTTACTTTGTTGAGTCCTACGGAGCCTCTGTCACAGATTTAGCCAACCTAAGTCAGCAGTTTTGATAATTATCATGGCATTTAGAAATAGAATCATGGTGTCAGGACTCTCCATCTCCCCAGTCTACAAACTTATAAAAAGGACTATACTTTGTGCTAGGAAAGTGCTCACTGGGCAGTCACTTACCAAAGAACTGTCATTAGGAAATTTGTGACTGATGCTAGGCTGAAGACAAAGACTCTACCCTGAATGGCTATGTGTCTCAACCCTGATCTATAGAGCATTCAGGGGGAAGACCACACCCTGAGCAAGATGAAGGCCCATTGGGTGGTTGTCCCTGAAAGAGCAGCCATTAAAAAAAAAAAAAAAAGAGGGGGAAGCAGCCATTAGGTGGTGCTGAGGTCTACCCTCTTAATAGCATATGTTTCACTGGAATGCAGATGACACAGCCTTGCTTGCTGAGAGTGAAGAGGACTTGAAGCACTTACTGAAAAAGATCAAAGACTACGGCCTTCAGTATGAATGTCATAGATTGAATTATGTCCCCCTCCAAAATGTGTGTACCAACTTGGTTAACACATGATTCCCAGTATTGTGTGGTTGTCCTCCATTTTGTGATTGTAATTTTGTGTTGAGAGGATTAGGGTGGAATTGTAACACCACACTTACTCAGGTCACCTCCTGACCCAAGGGAAAGGTATCTCCTGACTCAAGAGATAAAAGGAAAGGGAAGCAAACAGAAAGCTGGGAACCTCATACCATCAAGAAAGCAGCACCGGGTCCACAGCACGTTCTTTGGGCCTGGGGTCCCTGCGCCTGAGAGCCTCCTCAACCACGGGAAGATTGAGGACAAGGACCTTTCTCCTGAGCAGAGAGAGAGAGACAGCCTTCCCCTGGAGCTGACTCCCTGAATTTGGACTTGTAACCTATTAGACTGTGAGAGAATAAATTTCTCTTTGTTAAAGCCATCCACTTGTGGTATTTCTGTTATAGCAGCACTACATGATCAAGGCAATGGATTACACCTCATCATAAAGAAAACAAAAATCCTCACAACTGGACCAATAAGCAGCATTATGATAAACGGAGAAAAGTTTGAAGTTGTCAATGATTTCATTTTTCTTGGATCCACAATCAATGCCCATGGAAGCAGCAGTAAAGAAATCAAATAAGGCATTGCACTGGGCAAATCTACTGCAAAAGACCTCTTTAAAGTGTTAAAAGGCAAAGATGTCACCTCGAGGTCTAAGGTACACCTGACCCAAGCCATTAGATTATCAATTGCCTCATATGTGTGCAAAAGCTGGACAATGAATAGGGAAGGTCAAAGAAGGACTGATGCCTTTGGATTATGATATTGGGGAAGAATGTTGAGTATACCGTGGACTGCCAGAAGAACGAACAAATTTGTCTTGGAAGAAGCAAAGCCAGGATACTCACTGGAAAAGAAAATGGTGAGGCTGCATCACTTTTACTTTGAATATGTTATCAGGATGGTCCAGTCCCTGGAGAAAGGTATAATGCATGGTAAGGCAGACAGTCAGCAAAAAAAAAGGAACACCCTCAAGGATATGGATTGACACTGTGGTTGCCACAATGGGCTGTAACATAGAAACCATTGAAGGATGGTACAGGACTGGGCAGTGTTTCATGCTGTTGTACATGGGGTCACTATGAGTTGGAACCAACTTGACAACACCTAACAACAACAATGCTTCTCCATGTAATGGTGCAGTTTGGCCTTTTCTTAAAACCTGGAAAGAAGGAATGGTGACTCTCAGTGAATTACTGCAACCATAATGTGGTAGTGGTCCCGTCCACTAAGGCCCCACTGTCCAACATTTTTGAAATTACTGACTCCATATAACCAACAACTGTTACATATTTTGATATTATAGATTTGGGTAATATATTCTATTTGGTGTCCATTTCAACAGCCTCTCAGCCACAACTTGCCTTCACCCCTGAAGGGACATAATACACCTTTACCCAGCACTCTTGGGTATTTTAACAGCCTTGCCATGGCATACAATCTTTGTAGACAAAGTCTTTACAGTATCCACCTGTCTCTAGGACATAGGTATGGCATTATATTGATGGTAACTTCCTCTAAAGAGATTCATTTGAAACATTTATTCAGGACATACGAATGCTCCCAATAAGACAATGGGACAATGCCCAACATGTAGTGTAAGGCCCGCCACCTCAGTTAAATTCCTGAAAATTATTTGATAAACCAAGGGCTTCTCCAGCCTTGAGACTGTCAAGAAACAGCTATTGATAGTACCACGGCATCGTTTAGCCCTCTTCAGACAGTATACTCCTCATTTACAAATTTTGTTTAATCTTACTGATGCTGTTTCTTGCAAATTCATCCACCTTGAATGGACTCCCTTCCTCCACCAAAAGTCCCTAGAATCTGTCCAAATTACCATATGAATAACACTGTTGATAGTGCCCACCAGAGACTCCTTCATTGTAGAGGCTTTAGCAGTCTCCTCTCATGCATGCGTCATGATGCCCATATGTTGCCTATGGGGTTCTGATGCATGAAACAGCTCTCCTCAGCCCTTGGAATACATCATTAGAGAGTCAAATCCTGGCTACACACTGGGAGAGATCTCCTGGCAACAAAGGCATTCACAGGCCCTCAGCTTGTGTACCAGTTTTTTATTAGGGCTTGGTTCGTAAAAGCTGCACCTGCAAGTTTAGCTACTAAGACTTCCTTGCTATGGCATAGAGATGTACCTGGGCTCTCTGGCATGTTCCATCTATAGGAGAGGGTGGCCTCTCTTGTCCTCGGTCCCTTGCTGGATGCCATAGTGCTGACAGGGATCACTCCTCTCTCCTTGGCTACCTGAAGAGCTCCTTGGGAGAAATTGAGTGAACTTCAATGGGAGTTCAAAGATTTACAAAGAAAAATGGCCCTATAACTTGCGGTGGATTTCAGCAGAATGCTGCTGTTTTTCATCCGCCTGCAAGCTCCCTCCTTTGGTGCTGATGGGAGATTCAAATCACACAAGCCCCTGACCATGTGCAGAAACCATCACTCCAGTCCCAACTCTTGACCACAATAAAACATCAAGCCAGTCCCTTTTCTTGCTTTCTCAAGCCATTTTGAACCTTCTACCCAGTGACCTCAGTTATGCAAATAATAAACTTCTTGATGTGTATGTGGTGTCATCAGTGTCAACATCCAAAACAAACCTGGGCTGGGATCTATCTGCCTCTGCCGGTGACCATAACACACCCATATAGATATAGGTACCTAGATGATAGGTAAGTAGGTAGGTAGATGATAGATAGATAGGTAGATAGACAGACAGACAGATGACAGATAGATAGATGGAAAATTTAATTATGATAAAAGATTTAATGACATTCATGTCTGATATACATACATACATTTATATAACAAGGAGCCTGGAGGCACAGTAGTTAAGTGCTCAGATGCTAACCAAAAGGTCAACGGTTTGAGCCCACAAGCCACTCTGTGGGAAAAACACGTAGCAGTCTACTCCCATAAAGATTACACACTAAGAAACCCTATAAGATAGTACTTCTTTATGTATAGGGTCACTATGAGTAAGAATGAACTCTACAACAACAGGTTTTGAAGCATATATAAGCCTATTTATATCAAACTTTTACCCTATAAATAATGAACATATGTTTACTTCATAAATGTCCTTGGAAGAAAAATAAGCCTTGTTAGACTATTATACACCAAGACATTCTCAGGACAGTCCCAAATCAGAAATTCTGTCAACCATATTCTTCAACTTCATTAAGTAGAGGTATACCTTAACTGAAATAATTACTTATTGAGCATATATTATCTTCTAGGAAATGTGTTTACTCAGAAACTGATGTTCTTGTTGTTAGGTGCCATGGAGTCACTTCTGACTCATAATGATCCTACGAACAACAGAACAAAACACCGCCCAGTCCTCTGCCATCCTCACAATCATTGTTGTGTTTGAGCTCATTATTGCAGCCATTGTGTCAATCCATCTCATTGAGGGCCTTTCTCTTTTAAGCTGACCTTCTACCTTACAAAACATGATTTCCTTCTCCAAGGACTGGTGCCTCCTGATAACATGTCCTAAGTACTTGAGAAGTCTCACCATCCTCTCTTACGTGGAGTACTCTGGATGTATTTCTTCCAATACAGGCTTGTTCCTTCTTCTTGTGGTCCATGGTATATTCAGTATTCTTCACCAATGCCATAATTCAAAGGTCTCGATTCTTTACTCTTCCTTATTAATTGTCCAAACTTTGCATGTATAAGAGCCGATTGAAAATACCATGGTTTGGGTCAGGAGCACCTTAGACATCAAAGTGACATCTTTGCTATTCAACACTTTAAAGAGGTCTTTGTTGCAGATTTTCCAGTGCAGTACATCATTTGATTTCCTGACTGCTGCTTTCATGGGCATTGATTGTGGATCTAAGGAAAATGAAATCCTTGACAAGTTCAATATTTTCTCCATTTATCATGCTGCTCATAGGCTCCATTGTGAGGTTTTTTGTTTTCTTTATGTTGAGGTATAATCTATTCTGAAGACTGTAGTCTTGGATATTCATCAGTAAGTGCTTCAAGTTCTTTTCACGTTCAGCAAGCAAGGTTATGTCATCTGCACAGTGCAAATTGTTAGTGAGTCTTCCCCCACTCCTGATGTTGCATTCTTTTTCATATAGTCCAACTTCTAGGATGATTTGTTCAGCATGGAAGGTGAATAAGTACAGTGAAAGGATCCAACCCTGACACACACCTCTCCTGATTTTAAACCATGGCAGTAGCCCCTTGCTCTGTTCTATGTACAGGTTCCATATGAGCACAATTCAGTGTTTTGGGATTCCCATTCTTTGCAGTGTTATCATAAGTTGTTATGATCCACAGAGTTGAATGCCTTTGCATAGTCAATAAAATACAGTTAAACATCTTTCTGGTATTCTCTGCTTTCAGCCAGGACCCATCTGATATTAGCGGTAATATCTCTACTTCCATGTCCTCTTCTGACTCTGGCTTGAATTTCTGGCAATTCCTTGTCAATGTACTGCTGCAACCACTTTTGAATTATCTTCAGAAAAATTTTACTCAATGAGATATTAATGATATTGTTGGATAATTTCCACATTCTGTTGTAACACCTTTCTTTGGAATGGGCACAAATATGCTTCTCTTTCAGTCGACTGGCCAGGTAGCTGTTGTCCAAATTTCTTGGCATAGACTATTGAGCACCTCCAGTGCTGCATCTGTTTGTTGAAACATCCTGTCACTTCCTGGAGTCTTGTTTTTCACCAATGCCTTCAGTGCGGCTTGGACTTTTTCCTTCAATACCATCAGCTCTTGATCATATGCTACCTCCTGAAATGGGTGTACATTGACCAATTCTTTTTGGTATAGTGACTCTGTATTCCTTCTGTCTTTTTTGGATGCTTCCTGCCTCATTCAATGTTCTGCCCATAGAACCCTTCAAAATTGCAACTCGAGTCTTGAATTTTTTTCTTCAGTTCTTTCAGCCTGAGAAATCCTGAGTGTGTTCTTCCCTTTTGGTTTTGTAACTACAGGTCTTTGTACCTTTCATTGTAATATCTTACTTTGGCTTCTTGAGCTGCCCTTTGAAATCTTGTGTTCAATTCTTTTATTTCATCATTTCTTCCATTTACTTTAGCTGCTCTGTGTTCAAGAGCAAGTCCCAGAGTCTCTTCTGACATCCATTTTGGACTTTTCTTTCTTTACTGTGTTTTTCATGACCTTTTGCTTTCTTTATGTATGATGCCCTTGATGTCATCCCACAAGTCAGCTGATTTTCTTTTATTAGTGTCCAATGTGTCAAATCTGTTCTTGAGATGGTCTCTAAATTCAGGTGGGATATACTTATGGGTGTATTTTGATTCTCTTGGACTTGTTATAATTTTCCTCAGCTTTGACTTAAGCTCGCACATGATAAATTGATGATCTGCTCCACAGTCTGCCCCAGCCTTGTTCTGACTGATGATATTGAGCCTTTCCCTCGAGAAGCACCCTTACAAGTGCCACCATGTCAATCCATTTTTACATATTGCTGCAAAAGAAAAAAAAAATTAGTATGGCAGGCTTATGAAAATATCTTGCTGTGGGAGGATATGACCAGCAAGCCAATGTAGAAGGTGCACATTATTTGTGTGAAAATCCAGTGATAATATAATTGAAAATATAATTGAAATAAGAGTATGAAGAAGTAATTAATAATGATGATAAATACAAAATTTGCATGTAATTTGTTCTACAACAACAGTAGTAACAAAAAAGCAGTGATAGAGTTAAGGCTTAATTTTGCTAATTAACATCAATGAAAGAAACAAACTCAAGTTCATTTAGGCAAAGAAGGAAGGTACAATTTCAAAATACTATGATGAGAAAAGGGGTATGTAAACATTGATTTGGAGGTGATTTAAGACAAAAATCTAAAGTGCTGATTTGAAAACCACAATGAAGTAGACTATCTTCAAGGAAATTATAATTTAGAAATATTTAAGAACAGGTAGAATAACTGAGTAACTAATAATAATATTTAAATAATAATGTAAGAAATGAAAAGAGATGTCAAAGTACTAAGCAGAAAAGAGGTATCTCACGCAAATGGTTTTAATATTAGGTTTTATGAAAATTCACTTATATCTTCTTTTAACTACTCAGACCATTTTTTAAAAAAACAGCTCTTGATAATTTTACAAAGCTTGAATAACATGATAAAAAAGTACAGATGCACAAAGAAATTTACAATGTGTTATGCATATGCAGTAAAAAATTCTAAATCAAATATATTAACAAGCCATAGCCAACTGTATAATCAAGATTTATACTGGGAATAGAAAGATGATCCTATATTAAGAAATATATTAATAGAATTTATTACATAAAGTAATATGCAAAAAACAGATAGGCCTCTCTGTCTAGGAAAAGAGAGGCCTATCTTTTTATGTACTACTTCATCCCCAATGACCAGAACCATGCCTACTTTACATAAATTATTCTATAATTTTTTTCAAAATAATTCTATATCATCAATAAGGGATAGGAGAAAAGTAAATGTGTACTAATGTTGTTGTTGTTGTTGTTGTTAAAAACCCAAAACCCAGTTGTTGTTGTTAGGTGCTGCCAAATTGATTCTGACTCATAGGTACCCTATGTACAACAGAATGAAACGTTACCTGTTCCTGTGGCATACTCACAATTGTTGGTATACATCAGCCCATTGTTGCAGCCACTATGTCAATCCATTTCATGGAGGGTCTTTCTGTCTTTTGCTGACCATCTACTTTACAGAACATGATGTCCTTATTCAGAGACTGGTTCCTCCTGAAAGCATGTCAAAAGTATGTGAGACGAAGTCTTGCCATCCTTGCTTGCAAGGAGAATTCTGGCTGTACTTCTTCCGACACAGATTTGTCCTTTCTTTTGTCAGTCCATGGTTTATTCAGTGTTCTTCGCCAACACTACAATTTAAAGGCATCAATTCTTCTTTGGTCTTCCTTATTCAATGTTCAGCTTTTGCATGCATATGAGGCAATTGAAAATATAATGGTTTGAGTCAGGCACAACTTAGACCTCAAAGTGAAATCTTTGCTTTTTTTTTTTTTTTTTAACACTTTATAGAGGTCTTTGCAGTAGACTTGCCCAATAAAATGCCTCATTTGATTTCTTGACTGTTGGCTTCCATGGGTGTTGATTGTGGATCCAAGTAAAATGAAATCCTTGACCACTTCAATCTTTTCTCCATCTATCATGATGTTGCTTATTGGTCCAGTTGTGAGGATTTCTGTTTTCTTTATGCTGAGGTGTAATACAAGCTGAAGGTTTTGATATCCATACACGTACAAGGAAGACCAGTTAATATGACTATTATTCAAATTTCTGCACCAAACACTAAGGCCAAAGAAGAAGAAATTGAAGATTTTTACCAACTTTGGCAGTCTGAAATTGATGGAACACGCAATCAGGATGCGTTGATAATTACTAGCAATTGAAATGTGAAAGTTGAAAACAAAGGATTGGTAGCTGGAAAATATTCCCTTGGTGATAGAAATGATGACAGATACCATATGATAGAAGTTTGCAAGTCCGATAATTTCTTCACTGCAAATACCTTTTTCAACAGCATAAGCAGTACTAACAATAGCTACTACTTTATATGTTGCTTATTATTTATCAGGTGCTCTTTTTTCTTCCAGGTGCTTTACTTATTTAACCTAGCTGATTCCCATAGGTACCTCTGAGGTGAGTGCAAAAAATACATGAGCAAACTGAGACAAAAACAAATAAGTCACAAAGTAAAGTTGTAGAGCTGGATTCGCCCCAGCTGGGTCCATACCCCCAAAAACTACACTTGCATTGCTTATATGATCAATGCTCCAAAATTGCAATTGATGGGATTCAATATTCATTACTGAAAAAAAAAATCAAACAAAACCCATTTACTAGTACAATACCATAAGCAGGATTCTCTTAAGAAAAATATAAGGAAATATAGATGTATAATATAGCCAGCCAGCAATATGTTAAACCAAAATACTGACCAAGAAACTTCAGAATCATTCTCATTAAAAGTGGGGGATAATACATTTTACTACACCATTATTTAGGAGGGTTTTGGAGTTTTTAATGCAGCAATAATTAAGACTTTCAAACATTGTAAAGGAGTAAACAAATGTTGCTATTTGGAGATAACCGTGTTTTTTATGTACCTGTAATTATAAAATATTCAAAACATTTAAATAATAATATGACACCATCATATCCACAGTCAGAACAAACTTGACTGCTAACTGAAAGGTTGGAGGTTCCAGTCCACCCAGAGGCACTTCAGAAAAAAGCCTTGATGATCTACTTCCGGAAAGTCAACCACTGAAAACCCTAGAGACCACAGTTTTACTATGATACACATGAGGTTACCATGAGTTGAAAACTGACTCAACAACAACCGCTATCAGTATATCCACTGCCCCCCCCAAAAAAATATAAATTTTTTTCCATATATTTATCTGATCTCTTTTTTAATTAAAGAAAATGCAATATTAGAAATAAAATAAAGCTGTACACCTGAAATACACTGAACCCCGTCTTTCTCCCACTTCCAAGTTATTATTGTTGTTGCTAGTTGTTGTCGATTCAATACCTGCTCAAGGCAACCCTACATGTACATAGCGGAACTACACCGCATAGGATTTTCAAGGCTGTGACCTTTCAGAAGCAGATTACCAGGCTTTACCTCCAAAGCTCCTCTGGGTGGTTTCAACAGCCAACTTTTTGGTTAATAGTCCTATTCTTTACCATTAGTGCCATCTGTGGGTTTCTAAGTTACTATTACCATCTTGATATTGGTATGAGCATTTCCCATACCTGCTTTAAGTATTTTCCTACATACATGTGTGTCTATCAACAATAATATGGTTTACAATTTTCTTATAATTTAAATCAATTGATTTATTAAGTTTTCTTATGTAAATTTCTTTTCTCAATGTAATATATTTTGGAGATTTTTTTATATTGTTACATAGAGAAATGATTCATTCATTTTCAAGTCTTATAACTATTTTATCATGTTATTATATCACAAATGATTTAGCACCCTAAAAAGAACCATAAACTATAAACATCACTGCACAGGTCTCCTTGTGCTCATGCCCAAGAGTTTCTCTAGAATAGTCACTTAGAGATGGAATGTCAGAATCGCATAATATGTGTATCTTTAATACAGCTATATATTGCCAAAATGGTTATGCAAATTCACTTTTCTGCCAGCAAAGCATAAGAGTTCTATTATCTATATATCCCTCCACCAGCCGTTAGTTTCCCATCTGGTAGATGTGGAATGTTATCTCACTGACTTTTAAATTTGTATCTCTGGTTACAAGTGAGAGTGATCATTTTTTCATATGCTGTTTGTCCTTCTATTTTCCTCCTTTGAGCATTTACTGTTTATTTTGAATGAAATATTTTCTCTTTTTAAGTAATTTGTAGATGTTCTTTTACTTTTAGATACCAATTCTTTATTGGTTATATCGGTATAAACATATAAATCATAGTTCGGAGCTTGTAATCTTACTTTTTTATGGTATCTTTCATGAAGAAAAGAATTTCAAATTTTAATATAGTCCAATTATATAGTATTTTCACTATGATTTGGATTCTTTATGTATTTCTTAATACATCCTTCCCTTCCTGTTTCCTATGAAGATTTTTTTCTCTTTCTTATTTTTCCTTCTGAAAGTTTTATGATTATTTTTTCTTCACATTTAACGATTTAGTAGGTCACATCAGCTTCTGGCCAAGGTGAGTAACAAGAACAGGATTCACCATCATATCCAAAACAACTCCCCCAAAATAGACAAAATATACGTAACAACACCTTTTAAGACCCTGGACATCAAGCAACAAAGAACAGTGATCACTGAGAAATGAGAAAGAAATAAATGAGATGAATGCCATGATTGCCCCAGCTTACTGACAGAAGTTTCCAGGCTGCGATATAGGGAGAGTGAGACCATATAGAGACCTGTTGATCCCCTGAGGTGAGAATGAGAGTCCAGAAAGATCATGGGAATTAGAATTCACAGTACAAAATATTGGAGAGTAAAGAGCTAAACAGAAAATTCTGGAAATATTCACAGCCCATACCAATTGCCATCGAGTCAATTCCAACTCATTGTGGCTGTATAATGACCTTATAGGGCAGAATAGAACTGCCTCATAGGGTTTCCAAGGCTTTAAACCTTTATGGTACCAGTCTTTCTCTCACAGAGCAGCCGGTGGGTTCAAACTACCAACCTTTAGGTTAATATCCTAGTTCTTAATCAAACTGCCAATGGGGTTCCTCCCTTCACAGTATACTCCTCAATAGAGCTAGGAGTAGGGTCAGGCAAGAGAAGTACACAGGGTGCAACATTTAAGGTGGCCATCAAATTAAGCTACTTCTGCACTTGTATGAAGCTGAGGGCGTTTCCTTAAATTTTGTATCCTGTTTGTCTTTCTTGCCACACCATAGTCCACCTGGTCTGCTCCTTATTTATTCAGCAGATTACTGCTAGGTACCTGTTAGTGGAGCCCTGGTGGTGCAATGGTAATGAGAAAACTACCTGAGACTGGGGGACGGGAGGAAAAAAATGCAAAAGTATGAGAGGGAACAGTGTCCCTCGCTCACACAGGGCCAAAATAGTGGCTGTTTCTCTCCCTTGACTAGAAAATCTCATGATTCACAGACTGTTGGGAAAAGAACACAGAAAGGTTTTGCCTTATCCCACCCAAAATCAAACCCACTGCTGCACCCAAAACCAAACCTACTGCCATCATGTTGATTCCAACTAATGGTGACCCTATAGGACAGAGTGGAACTGCCTCATAGGGTTTCCAAGGCTGTAAATCTTTATGGAAGCAGACTGCCACATCTTTCTACCATGGAGCAGCTAGGAGCTAGCAGCTATAATGCAATTGATAGGATAGTGAAGCTCTAACTATAAAGTACTGAAAAAGAAGAAAAAAAAAAGCCTAAAATTTGAAACCCAGCAAAATTATTTTTCCAAAATGAGTGGAAAATAAGGACATTTTCAGGCATACAAAAATTGAAAGAATTCGTTAGCAGCAGACCCACATTGCATGAAATGCTAAAAGTAGAGTAAAACTAATACCAGACCAAATGGAAACAGGGATCTACAAAATGAATAAAAAGCAAAGATAGTTCAGTAAAGAAAGGGTTGCCTTTCAACATATGATGATGAGGCAATTAGGTAGGTATCTCTTTCCTCCCAAAATGAACTTTCATCCAACTCTCCAACCATAGACAAAATTAACTTAAAATGGATCGTAGACGTAAATATAAAACATAAATCTGCAAAACTTCTAGAAGAGAACTTGAGAAAACCTTTGGGAACTTGTATTAATCAAAAATTTCTTAATTATGATACTAATAGCCTTTGAGAAAAGTATATCACCTTTGATAGGTGAGAAAATGGATTTTCAGAGGTGGCCTGGGTGCCTTTGGCAAACCCAGAGGCAGGAACCTAGACCTGTCTGACCATGGAGCAGTGTGTTTGGCTCAAAACCACGTGAGATTCTGGCTATTCGTGTGGTGCTTACCCCTCATTTACTGATTGAACATAATTTCAAGGAGAACACATTTATTTTCTAATCATTGTGCTGGTAGCTAGAATTGCAGAAAGCAATGAGACAATGTCCGTGACAAGGAGAATCTCTGAGCCAGATGGAGGATAGAGACTAGACATGCAATCACACAATTGCACCCCCATGAGATGATCTACTGACCACGGAGGGACCCAGTGGTATAAGGAGGTGGGGGAGCCCAGCATTGCTTAGCATTTTGGAAAGG
Organism: Loxodonta africana; assembly: GCF_030014295.1. NCBI lineage: Eukaryota > Metazoa > Chordata > Mammalia > Proboscidea > Elephantidae > Loxodonta > Loxodonta africana. The sequence goes on from NC_087356.1 coordinate 31,847,682, forward strand.
CTTTCCTGAGGAGGTGGTAGAGATTTAAGGCATAGCAGACAGTTGTCTATGAGTAGATGTTGAAGGCTTCCTGCCTGGTAAATTACTAAAAGCAGGTCCTCATCACATTCTTCTTTGCCAGACCCTTTTCTAAAGCTTGCAGGGGTTCCCACATGGGAATAATATAAATTGAAAGTAGTTTATTTGATTTTCAGAATCTTTTGTCTCCCTTGGAAATTTCAAAATTACCATTATTCAGGTAATCACAAGGCCTTGAAGAAAGAGGAAATACATTTTATATTATGCTTCCTTCTTACTCCTGAGCTGATACAGGACCTTATTAAATAAATCTTTCTTTTATAACCTGATTCTTTATTCAGCACTCAAAAAATGAAAACCTGGATAGTCACTGATCCTAAAAAATACGTCTAACAGAGTTTCCACTTAGAAACTGAAGAAGATATTTAAAATAATTCAGAAATATCTATCTACTCCCCCTCAGGATATAGCATATCCAGCTATTTGTTATTGAACTTCAAATTTGTGTTTCCAAATAAGACCTATCTTTGTAAGTCCAAACTCACATATGAACAAAACTAAATTCAACATTTTTTCTCCTTTTGTACTCCAACTGGTTATTTGCATTTATTGAAGCCCTATTTTTTTTTTCTAGAACTGGTGGAATGCTGGACACCTTCTTCAATCCCACCCAATGGGTCACCTACTGTAGTCCATTTTATTTTTTCCTTTATGTTTCCATAACCATTACCTTAGTTGAAATACTCGCCATTTATTTTATTTATTTGCCCACTAATTGGTCACTAAGACTCATTCTACATATCAGTACCTTAGGAGTCCCTGGGAGGTGCAAACTGTTAAAATGCTACATGGCTAACCAAAAAAGTTAGAGGTTTGAGTCCACTTAGGGGCACCTCAGAAGAAAGCCCCAGTGATCTACTTCTAAAAAATCAGCCATTGAAAATCCTATGGAGCACAGTTCTACCCAAATGCACATGGGATCATCAAGTCAGAGTCAACTCAACAGCAATTCCATAACTTAGTTCAAATTCTCGCATTCCCCGCCAGAATTTTTATAGTCACTTTCTAATTGAGATCCATGCTCAGCCCCACCCAGGCAACCAAGGCAAATCTAATAACATGAGTTACCTACTAAAAACAGTCTTATATGTAGCCCTATTTATGGAATTAATTCTATGTGACCCAGCACAACATGCAAAGCCTTCCATGACCTATCCCACTTCCAACCTTTTCAGCTGCGTTTTCCTTCCATCGAGCATCCCTCCCTTGCTTCCAAACTCTGACATATTCTGAATTTCCCAATATTTGAAGGGGTTATTCTCTCTTTCATGTCTTCACATCTTTTCCTTTAAACACAGTATTTCTACCCTTGGAATTCTCTTCCCATTTTTCAAGTATTTGACAGTTTAAACATTACCTCCAGGGTTTTCTCTGGTCAAACCTCCTTGACTTCTCCGGGTAAATTTGGAGAGTTCTTATTCTTCCTGCCTAAAGCTCTATTGAGGTGCACTGTATTTGTTTGTGTTAAGCCCTGCTTCCCCGCCCCCACCCACAGCAGGTCAGAGTTTTAAACAGGGCCACATTAATAATAATACTTACTGTTTTTTATTCTGACCTTCTATTTCAGGACCTCCATCCTATTGTCTCCCCATTATTACTTCTGGTTCTCTTTGATTATGTCATGTTTGCTTTGACAAATAAGGCTGGGCTGCTAAAATAACAAACTCCTATGACCTGTGTGATTTCCTGAGGCTGATAGCAGAGGCGGAATTACTGTCAGTGTCTACCTTTGCACAGCTGGGTCCACTGATGCTTTTCATTCCAGCTTACTACCTCAGTTTCTAAGTAAATTTTTACTCAAGTGGCCAGCACAAAAGACATCCAGGAGAGCTTAAAACTAAGCTTTCCCACCAGATGGGGATTAATGGTAGGCTCATTCATTGCTCCCAAGAGCCCAGTTGCTTTATAGTTAAATCTTGGACACTGCGTACCCAGGAAAATCTTCCTCAGGGCCATGCTCATTAAACAAACATCATTACACACCAACTGTGGGTCCACAAGTTACAGGTCTTCCTTTCCTGACCTAAGTTGCTGAGATACAAGAACAAGCACAAATAAATGTTTGTTGAAAGATAAGTGAATAAATAAAGCAATCTGTTTGAAGAGAGCAATGTGTCCAGCCACATCAATAAGCTCTGCCTCACTTTTGTGGTTTCTCATCTATGGCCTGCTGGGCTGTTACCCTGGTTCCTGATCCTCCTCTGTCTCCCACTCGCAGCTTTCTTCTATACCCGGTTTTATGACATCTCTTGTTTACTTTTGGATAATTGAACTCATGGCCCATTCAAAGACTTACTTCCAGCATCACAAACTGCACCAATCATCTGCTTCTTGTTGCCTAGTACTGACCACGAACAACCCTCCTCCAAATTTCACTCTCAGACTTCCGTACATGCATTCTCAATTTCAACAAACTCAGAGACAAACTAGATAATTTTATCGATAGGAAATAGATTGCTTTATTAACGGAAGACATAATTGGCCATTGTAAAAGAATAGGCACCCTACAGATTGTCCCAGTCTTAACTGATTACAAGCAAAGCTCCACTAATTGTTAGAAACTACCTAGATATTATAACAATCAGTGGGAAAAGAGACTTACACTATAAAAATGATCTTTGAGTTTATTTCATGTATAAATGAATATTGACTTTTGACTTAGTTTAGTTTTAGTATATTTGATTCATAAAGGAAGGTACATATTCACTGCATTAAAAAAAACCCTTTGTGCTTCATATAATTAAGAATTCTGAGCCTAAATACAGTGTCCAGAAATTAACCCTCTACTGCTTTCTAGTAGCTTATATATTGCCATATATTAGTATTACAATATATCATATTTTTTATGTTTGTCATTTATGAAAATTAGCACTAGACTTTACATACATATATATATGAAGATTGAACTCTACATGTAGAGGAAAACTTAAATTTCCTCATCCATCACTACCTCGAAATCACTTCCCTTCTTCTAAGCCATCAAGTTGACCTTCAAATCCTGGGATATCTTCAGTGGATATCTTCAGTGCCCCCCCCCCCCAAAGAACTTGAAATACCACTGAACACACTATTCAACCTTTGAATACAGCATGGTTTCAAAACAGAGAAAATACATAAATTGCTAGCATGGTATAAAACATTTGTTCTAATACTAAATATTCCCCTTAGCTCAGGTGTTCTTTTTTTCTTTGAACTCATCTCCAGAAAGAGACTCTTACTTTAATCATGAACTCCAACATCTAAAGCAGAGGCAGAAAAAATATTTCACATCCTTATTGCCATCGCTACTTGGCTGTCTTGTCAGCTACTCATTTTAAAGTATGGGAATTTTATTAGCAAACTTCCCAGTCTTTCTCTATTTATCAAGCTGTGCTTGGTAAAATGCGGTAGAAGCTTGCCAGTTTGTAGGATTCTTGTGACACATTCCATTGCCTAACAGTTACATTAAATTAAAAATAACTATTGCTACCTTATGGAACCTCTGGTAAGGTGAAAATAAGTTAATCTGATTTTATTAACTTGTTTTCTTGAATCCAGCTTCCAAGGTTATTTTTGTACTAAACTCATATTTTAGATTTACTAACAATCTACAAAATTTGTCTTAAATTTTGACTCTTATGGGTCAAACCAAGGCTATTTTGGACTTTTACACTGCACCGTATTTTACAGGACACTGAAACATTGTCATATCAGAGAGGTTTAAAGTAAATTATGTCTTAGACTCAAGGAAGATTTAATCAATAACTTTCAAAGTGTTACTAGAATAAAGAATGCAAAGAAGCATATCCTCGTTTGCTTATTTTCCCCTTTACATCCAAATGGAAACTTTGTCACACGCAGGCCTAGTAATTAATCGAATGGTTGCTTATTTGGGGGTCATTTCAGTGCTGAAAACTGTTGATGATCAAGGTGTCAGGCTGGTTCCCGATCTCAGTAACTTCACAATCTAGTCAGAGATGTAAACCAATGCTTCAAACGTTAATAAATAATGGAAGCTAAGTACTGACTTATGTGGATGTGACCATGATAAGTAAACATTTTAGAAATGCAGGAGATCAGAGCAGTTTCTTGAAAAATCTGAAAATTAAGGAGATCCATGATGACCAAACAAAAAGAAGAGCTCAACCAATGGCAGCATGGTGGGTGATTCCCATTCCCAAAGTCAAGATGTCACAGAGACTCTAAACACCACCCAAGACCTTGGTATGTCATTGCTATGCCACAGTGCAACGTTTTGTGTTAGGATCGAAGCTGTGAGAGACCCGAACTTGCATGATTGCTTCCTATCTAGACCTGGTGGCACTGTGGTTAAGAGCTACGGCTGTTAACCAAAAGGTCAACAGTTCAAATCCACCAGCTACTCTTTAGAAATCCTAGGCAGCAGATCTACTCTGTCCTATAGGGCTGCTATGAATTGGAATCAACTCAACAGCAATGGGTTCCTGTCTGAATAGTTATGTCTTTTAATAGAGTTTTTTTTAAATAAATATAAATGAAACAGTTAACATTTATTTTACTATTTTCCCTTTATACACACACACACACACACACACACACAGAGTGTTTAAAAATATGTATACTTTTCTTTCCCCTTTGTTTTCTGTCATTTACTATTCAGATCTTATTTCTCTTGCTATTGTCTCCAGTGATTTGGTAGGTGTGTATTTGTTAGCTTGGCTCCAGTAGTAATCTACAGACAGATGTGTTTTCTTTGACCTTTTCATCTTGATCTTTTTAGGAATTGGGTTTAATCCTTTTAAGCAGAGCCCCTCTCCCGAGCTAGTGGAGTCCCTACTCAATCCTAATATTTTCCAGCACCACTCTGGTGTCTTAAGGAACACTTATCACTCTTGGTTTATATTTCTCTTAAATCTTAATGGAAATTAACATTAAGAGTTTTAAAATATAATGGGACTTAGGGTTATATAATTAAAAAAAAAGATGAAATAGTATTTACAAAAGTGCTCTTCGGATAATGAGTAAAAATTTATTACTGCCATTACCTTTCTTTCAAACGTGTAGTTTTTTTTTTTTAATAACCTAGAATATTTTCCTAATTTATTGTTAATTTTTTAATAAAGTGTATTTTCATCTAAGAGGTACTTATATATTCTTACAGGTCTATATTTAGAAGTTATTTGGTCTATGCTGTGGCTAACGATTATCGCCTGTTTTTTTTAAAACCATAATTTTTCCATCCTTCATTTTTACTTATCTGTTGCTTGATTGTCATATTAATATGAATATAAATATAGGTGCTTGTTTTTATTTCAGTTGCCTTGGCCTCTCCTTTGTCTCCATCATTGATATGTTCCATGTCCATTATCTGTTCTCCTTGACAATTATATTTTGATGATAATTCTTTTTTTCTTTTTTCTTTTTCCTCTACCATCCTGTGGAGATTCTATCATTCGTCCTCCCTGTCATTCTTTCAGTCCTCGTATTTGTTAATTTTCTCCTTACTGCTTCTAATAAGATGTTTCATTCTGTTCACCTAGTTTTGTTGTTGTCAGCAGCCATCAAGTCTATTCCAACTCATGGTCACCCCATGTTTGCAGAGCAAAACCACTCCAAAGGGTTTTCTAGGCTGTAAGCTTTTGGAAGCCGATTGCCAGGCCTGTCTTCCTAGACTACTGTGTGTGGGTTTGCACCGACCACAAACCTTTCTTATAGTTGTTGAGCACATAACCTGGAGACATTAGCTAACTTAAACTCTTTCTTCATTTAATATAAACAAAACAAAAACCAAGCCAGTTGCCATCAAATTGATTCTGACTCATATAAAGCTTATGTACAAGTGAACAAGCACCGCCCAGTCCTGAGCCATCCTTGCAACATTTGCTATGTTTGAGCCCCTTGTTGCAGCCACTGTGCCAATCCCTCTCATTGAGTGTCTTCTTCTTTTTCACTGACCTTCTACTTTACTAAGCATGATGTCCTTCTTCAGGGTCTAATCCCCCCTGATAACCTGCCCAAAGCATGTGAGATGAAGCCTCGCCATCCTGGCTTCTAATGAGCTTTCTGGCTATACTTCTTCCAAGTCAGATTTGTTCCTTTTTCTGGCAGCCCATGGCATATTCAATATTCTTTGCCAAAGCCATAATTCAAAAGCATCAATCCTTCTTTGGTCTTCCTTATTCATTGTCCAGCTTTGTCATACGAGGCTACTGAAAACACCATGACTTGGGTCAGACTCACTTTAGTCCTTAAAGTGACATCTTTGCTTTCAAGCGCTTTAAATGAATCTTTTGCAGCATGTTTGCCCAATGTAATGTGTCATTTGATTTCTTGACTGTTGCTTTCATGGGCTTTGATTGTAGATACAAGTAAAATGATATCCTTGACAACTTCAATCTTTTCTCCATTTATCATGATACTGCTTATCTGTCCAGTTGTGAGGATTTTTGTTTTCTTTATGTTGAAGTGTAATCCATACTGAAGACTGTAGTTTGATCTTCATCAATAAGTGCTTTAAGTCCTCTTTGCTTTCAGCAAGCAAGGCTGTGCCATTCGCATAATGCAGGTTGTTAATGAGTCTTCCTCCAAATGTGATGCCCTGTTTTTCTTCATATAGTCCAGCTTCTCAGATTATTTGCTCAGCATACAGATTGAATAAGTATGGTGAAAGGACACAACCCTGACACACAACATTCCTGACTATAAATCATGCAGTACCCCTTGTTCTGTTCGAACTGCCTCTTGGTCTAAATACAGGTTCGTTATAAGCACAATTAAGCATTCTGGAATTCCCGTTCTTTGCAATGTTATCCATAATTCGTTATGATCCACACAGTCGAATGCCTTTTCATAGCCAATGAAACAAGTAAATCTCTTTCTGCTATTCTTTGCTTTCAGCCATGATCCATCTGACATCAGCGAAGATATTCCTCATTCTATTTCCTCTTCTGAATCTGGCTTGAATTTCTGGCAGTTTCCTATCAATGTACTGCTGTAACTTGTTCGGAATGATCTCTAGCATAATATAAATATATATAAAAAGATTTAATTCCAGGAAATGGCTCACCCAGTTGTGGAAGCTGGCAAGTCCCAAATTTGCTGCTCACACTCAGGCTAGAGGCTTCTCATGACTCACGTGGTTGCAGGAGCTGACAAATCTCAAAATCCGTAGGTCAAGCAGTGGGTGTCTAGCTCACGTTCCAAGAACCATAGCCCAAATGAAGAGTTAGATGCAGGATCCAAAGAGAATGTGAGCCTTGTTGAAACATCCATTTATATACTGGAGGCAGGCCACACCCCCAAGGAAACTTACCTTTCAAATCATTGACTGCTCATACCAGATCTCCTCATCGAGGTGATTATATTATACTAGATCTCATCTTAGAGGTGATCTCATTATATCAGATCTCATCATGGAGATGATTACATTACATCGTGGAAAAGCAACCAGTCCAGTGTCTGCCAAACCACTGAGAACTATAGCCTAGGCAATCTGGCATGCAACATTAACCATTACAACAAGATAGGCTTTTTTTCTCCCTCTCAGATAAAATGTTTCGTAGGCTTGGTGTTTAGTTCTGTTTTGGGGCCCTTAATTCTCGTTAATTGAGGGGAGATGTTTATTATGACTTCTTTTATGGCACAGAATACTGCAGTGCATTTTGCATTGGTTTTTAGCACTGTTTCCCAGATGGTAGTAGAGCTCTCCTCATATATATTAAACTGGAGAAATCGTTGATAGAATTTAATATTTATTTGGTAATTAAGCAGGAGTAATCCAAGGAAAATAAACCCGTTCACATAAGTCTACTCCTCAGGGTTTAGCGAAGCTGTTCCCTCAACACTCACAGCATTGTTGTTGTTAGGTGCCATCGAGTCGGTTCCAACTCATGGCGACCCTATGCACAACAGAACGAAACACTGCCCGGTCCTGAGCCATCCTTACAATTGTTCTTATGCTTGAGCTCATTGTTGCAGCCACTGTGTCAATCCACCTCACTGAAGGTCTTCCTCTTTTTCACTGAGCCTGTACTCTACCAAGCATGATGTCCTTCTCCAGACACTGATCCCTCCTGACAACATGTCCAAAGTATGTAAGACAAAGTTCCGCCATCCTTGCCTCTAAGAAGCATTCTGACTGTACTTCCTCTAAGACAGATTTGTTTGTTCTTTCAGCAGTCCTTGGTATATTCAATATTCTTTGTCAGCACCACAATTCCAAGGTGTCAACTCTTTTTCGGTCTTCCTTGATCACTGTCCAGCTTTCACATGCATATGCTGTGATTGAAAATACTATGGCTTGGGTCAGGTGCACCTTAGTCTTCAGGGTGACATTTTTGCTCTTCAACACTTTGAAGAGGTCCTTTGCAGAAGATTTACCCAATGCAATGTATCTTTTGATTTTTTGACTGCTGCTTCCATAGCTGTTGATTGTGGATCCAAGTAAAATGAAATCCTTGAGAACTTCAATCTTTTTCCTGTTTATCATGATGTTGCTCATTGGTCCAGTTGTGAGGATTTTTGTTTTCTTTATGTTGAGGTGCAATCCATACTGAAAGCTGTGGTCTTTGATCTTCATTAGTAAGTGCTTCAAGTCCTCTTCACATTCAGGAAGAAAGGTTGTGTCATCTGCATAACACAGGTTGTTAATGAGTCTTCCTCCAATCTTGATGCCCTGTTCTCCTTCATATAGTCCAGCTTCTCCTATTATTTGTTCAGCATATGGATTGAATAGGTATGGTGAAAGAATACAACCCTGACGCACATCTTTCCTGACTTTAAACCAATCAGTATCCCCTTGTTCTGTCTGAACAACTGCCTCTGGATCTATGTAAAGTTTCCTCATGAGCACAATTAAGTGTTCTGGAATTTCCATTCTTCGCAAGGCTACCCATAGTTTGTTATGATCCACACAGTCAAATGCCTTTGCATAGTCAATAAAACACAGGTAAACATCCTTCTGGCATTCTCTGCTTTCAGCCAGGATCCATCTGACTTCAGCAATGTTATCTCTGGTTGCACAACCTCTTCTGAAATCAGCCTGAATTTCTGGCAGTTCCCTGTCGATACACTGCTGCAGCCAGTTTTGAATGATCTTCAGCAAAATTTTGCTTGCATGTGATATTAATGATATTGTTCTATAATTTCCACATTTGGTTGGATCACCTTTCTTGGGAATAGGCATAAACTTGGATCTCTTGCAGTCAGTTGGCCAGGAAGCTGTCTTCCAAATTTCTTGGCATAGATGAGTGAGCACTTCCAGTGCTGCATCTGTTTGTTGAAATTTCTCAATTCACATTCATTCCATCAATTCCTGGAGCCTTGTTTTTCACCAATGCCTTCAGAGCAGCTTGGACTTCTTCCTTCGGTACCATTAGTTCCTCATTATATGCCACTTCTTGAAATGGTTGAACATCGACTAATTCTTTTTAGTATAATGACTCTGTATTCCTTCCATCTTGTTTTGATGTTTCCTGTGTCGTTTAATATTTTCCCCATAGAATCCTTCACTATTGCAACTCGAGGCTTCAATTTTTTCTTCAGTTCTTTCAGCTTGAGAAACGCCAACCGTGTTCTTCCCTCTTGGTTTTCCTTCTCCAGCTCTTTGCACATGTCATTTCAATACTTTACGTTGTCTTCTCGAGCCGCCATTTGAAATCTTCTGTTCAGGTATTTCACTTCATCAATTCTTCCTTTTGCTTTAGCTGCTCAACGTTCAAGAGCAAGTTTCAGAGTCTCCTCTGACATCCATCTTGGTCTTTTCTTTCTTTCCTGTCTTTTTAATGACCTCTTGCTTTCTTCATGGATGATGTCCTTGATGTCATTCCACAGCTCGTCTGGTCTTCAGTCACTAGTGTTCAGTCTGTCAAACCTATTCTTCAGATGGTCTCTAAATTCAGGTGGGATATACTCAAGGTCATATTTTGGCTCTTGTGGACTTGTTCTGATTTTCTTCAGTTGGAGCTCAAACTTGCATATGAGCAATTGATGATCCATTCCACAGTCGGCCCCTGGCCTTGTTCTGACTGATGATATCGAGCTTTTCCATGGTCTCTTTCCACAGATGTAGTCAATTTGATTTCTGTGTGTTCCTTCTGGCGAAGTCCATGTATACAGTCGCCGTTTATGTTGGTGAAAGAAGGTATTTGCAACGAGGAAGTCATTGGTCTTGCAAAATTCTATCATTCAATCACTGGCATTTTTTTCTATCACCAAGGACATATTTTCCAACTACTGATCCTTCTTTGTTTTCAACTTTTGCATTCCAATCACCAGTAATTATCAATGCATCTTGATTGCATGTTCGATCAATTTCAGACTGTAGCAGCTGACAAAAATCTTCTATTTCTTCATCTTTGGCCCTAGCGGTTGCTGTGTAAATTTGAGTAATAGTCATATTAACTAGTCTTCCTTGTAGGTGTATGGATATTATCCTATTGCTGACAGCATTGTACTTCAGGATAGATTTTGAAAGGTTCTTTTTGACGATGAATGCAACACCATTCCTCTTTCAGTTGTCATTCCCAGCATAGTAGACTATGTGATTGACTAATTCAAAATGGCCAATACCAGTCCATTTCAGCTCATTGAGGCCTAGGATATCAACATTTATGTGTTCCATTTCATTTTTGATGATTTCCAATTTTCCTAGATTCATACTTCGTACGTTCCAGGCTCGGATTATTAATGGATGTTTACAGCTGTTTCTTCTAATTTTGAGTCATGCCACATCAGCAAATGAATTCTGGAAAGCTTTACTCCGTCCACGTCATTAAGGTCGACTCTACTTTGAGGAGGCAACTCTTCCCCAGTCATCTTTTGAGTGTTTTCCAACCTGGGGAGCTCATCTTCCACCAGTATATCAGATAATGTTCCACTGCTATTCATAAGGTTTAGAAGTAGATTGCCAGGTCCTTCTTCCTAGTCTGTCTTAGTCAGTCTGGAAGTTCAGCTGAAACCTGTCCTGCATGGGTGACCCTACTGGTATCTGAATACTGGTGGCATAGCTTCCAGCATCACAACAACACGAAAACCCCCACAGTACGAGAAACTGACAGACACGTGGGGGACTTTTACAGTATGGTGCATTTAAATTCACCCCAGGGGTGTTAAACACCACATCAGGAACAACCTTCCCACTGGAGCTATTTTTGTTTTATGGTATTCTTTTACATGCCTTTGAGCTTCCTAGGTTAACTGCTTCTGAACATTGTTTAATCTCAGCCAACTTGATGATAAGTTGGGTGCACCTTTGTATCACCTTAAGCAATGATTCAAGTTATAGTGTATGAGTGCTATTCTGCCAGGATTTCCTCTAATGATTTTATATAACTCTGTACAGCTTTCTTGGGTAGGGGGTTGTAAGGGAACCTTCATTTTTTTTTTTTTTCTTACTGTTACTACATTAAATCTCATTAAAACTATTTGGTTTGGAATCATTCTATTAGCACCATTCCTGAGTTTTCATTGCTAAGGAATTCCATCCTATCAACAGACCACTGACTACACACATGCAGACACATATTTCCATAAATTTCAGTTAAATAATGGAAAGCAGTGTGTGTGTGTGTGTGTGTGTATGTGTGTAAACACCTGTGCTCAAGTCAGCATCTCTTCTAGGTGACCTCAAGTCATTCCACAGAGTTAAGCAGCCAGCTGTAAGTCTTCACAATACTTGGAGAAAATTAGCCCCATAGAACAAGAACTTCAACAAGACAACATGTACTAGGGGATAGCCTGACCTTTATGGACAATGCCTTAAGTAGGGAAATCATGGGGTCAGGCACATTTTGACTCATGAAACCTCTGTTAATCAGTAGAAAAAAAGAATTGACAGCAGGTTTGTTTAGAGTCCTCTAAGGCTCCTGGTCCATAACACAACATGGCACATCCACATGGTGTAAATTATTGCACTAAATGCTGGCATGGGAATACGGTTTGCCAGGTGAGTTATGTTTTCTCACCAGCAGGGAGAATGTATTGCCAAATAGGTTTAAAATAATAAGTTTACATGCAAAGGAAGAAAGATAATATTTACTTGAGATGTAACAGTAACCACTATGCTCAAACCCAAGAAAAAAGGAAGAATCACACAGACTGTGGCGGTAAGCCTGCAATCACTTTTATGACCGTAATCTCCCAAGGGACTCAAAGCTATCATAACACGGTGCAAACAGATTCTTGTCATCTGGTGTGAACACAGGCCCATAATCATTAAGTGATCTAACATTTTTTCAGACAGGTTGAAGTAATGCTTAACAGACATTCGTTAGCAGCCCAAGCTCTTAAATTCTGAACAATGGGAATTTTGGACAAGACTGGCATTTGCACACTTGAGTCCATGGTGTGATATTTTTGGGGCTTCTCACATTTGTCTGATTATATAAATAGTTGTTGTTATTCTGATTATAACCACTTCTGCTGTTTCTAAGGCTTTATTAACTCTTATAGTCATCTTTTTTTTTTTAGTGTGGCTGAGCAGCACTAGGTGGTAGCATATGGTTCCAATGCTTATTGACCCTCCAGAATGAATGAACTTAATCTGTTATGTTTTACAAGGAGACACATATTAATTTTTACTGAATTATTAGAATAAAGTAACTAAGACGAGGCAACAAATAGAAAGTACACTGCCCTGAGTAAGAAGCTCTATGCTCTGCTTCTGCCTCTTAGCTGGGTCTCGTATTCTCCACTTAGCTGGGTCTCGTGTTCTCACATGAAAGTAAGAAGTTGAGCTACATAACCTATTGAAATTATTCTCAGCCAAGGCAACACATCAAAACCATTAAGAATGCTTTTGGGGAAAAAAAAAAAAAGGATACTTAAGTCCTGTTCTGACCAACTGAAACAGGATATCTGTAGGAATTGGGTCCATTCATGCATATATTATTATTATATTTTTTTCATTTCTTTCTTTTTATTCTTTCATTTATTTTTCACTTTTCTTTCTTTCATTTGCTCCTTTCTTCCTTTTTTATATTCTACACGTGATTATGATGTGTGACCAATGTTTAGAGCCTCTCCTTTAAGATCATTTCTAAATCCTAAATGGATATTGTTAGTGTCCAACAGAGCATTAACGTCAATCATAAGTTCCAAGCCATATGCTGTACTTCAAGAGAATAAGGACTGAACACAGGAGGAACCTGAAGCAATTAACCCAGGACACATGTGGTGACAAAGAGTCAACAACCAAAACTTAAGTAGGAAAAAAAAAAAAGGGGTATGGAAAAGTTAAGGCAATTTTTTACATCTTAACTGCCCAAGGAAGGTTTCGTATCTGAGGAATTAGGATTGGGGTGCACATCAGAGTATTAAAATCAGAATTTTTTTAAGTTTTGATGAAATCAGTTCATTAACCAAGATGATCAATTTGTACAAGATCAAAGAAATCAATGACAAGCATAAAACTCTGGAACAGAGCTAGAAAAAAAAAAAAAAAAGAACAGGATAGGTTCTAATCAGATGGGTTGTTGACCAGGCTTGACATCTCTGGAGGGTGGATGGTAACCCTCTATCAGAGCTTCGCAACTTTGAGGCCCCTACAGTTATGGGAGTATGTGTGAAGTGGTGAGGTGGAATAAGTGATTTAAGAAAACAGTCTAAGTTAGGTATTAAAAGCCAGAGGGAGGACATTAATTATATTCAGGTCTTTCAGCCCTAGAGTAAGAATAAGAAAGTTTCTGTACTCCGTTGTTTAATTAACACAACTTACTTCTTTTGAACCTCTTATACCAGTAAAGGCTGGTTAACTATTTTTCAATTACGTCTCATCATCTCAAACCCTCACTCTCTTGCCCAGTTCAGACACTTATTATAACCAGGCTGAATTAGTTTTCTAGCTTCCCCATTGGGTCCCCTCTGTCCATCTTCCCTTTCCTCACAGTCTAGTTTAGCCTCCACACCCCACAGTGTATTTTTCCTGAATGAAAATATGAGATACTGCCTAACACTTTCGGTTACTCCCTGTCACCTCCAAGATGAAGACCTATAGTCTCCACCATGTCTGGTCCTTCATTAGCTCTCTGCTTCTCAAAATTCTTTTTCCTCTGCCCTCAATATGCACTCAATCCCAGTCAGACATTTCCAAATGGAAATGAGGAAACTCAGGCTTCTTAGGGATTGAGAACAGGGATGCCAGACGCTACTGACGCAGCCTTTTCCCTGTGTCCCTGCAGAAGGCCTTTCCCAGTCACCCAGGATCCCCTCAGGGCCAGGGAGGGCTAGTAGCTCTTCAGGTCCCTGTCTGGTCGAGTTTTAGTGGGTCGTTGCAGCATCTCTGATGCAGCCTCCTTCCTTTCAAGGATGTAGAGAGGAGCCATTATGATTTAACCCCCTCTAGCATTGATTAATGAGCCCAGCTGTGCTCCACGCTGGATCTGCAACTACTTTCCTGAAGAGAAAATCTCATTTCCAAACCCTATTTCATAAAAGGCTGATTATTTGTTGTTGAACTGAGGGGAAAGGCAGGATTCTCTTAGTTACTGAAGAGAAGAGGTGGCTCTCATTTGGTACTGACTCATAAAGAGGTCACAAAAAATTCACTCTCTTGTAGTGAGACACTAGGGAAAAGTCAATACCATGTTGTCCCACTAGAAGTTGGTAGTTCCCAAGTGCAGATACACGGAGTAAGGAAATAGAAAGGTATGGAAATATAATTTTTTTTTTTTGTAAATTCAAAAATATTTAATAAAATATTTTTATATTAATCCCAGCTTAATTTAATGATATGTTCCTCTAGTGTTTTTTTTTCCACCACACAGGCCTTAGGAAACCAATAACCAGTTGCCGTCAAGTTGACTCCAGCTCATGGCAGCCACATGTGTATCAGAGTAAAACTGAACTCCATAGGGTTTCCGTGGCTGATTTTTTTTGGAAGTAGATTGTCAGGCCTTTCTTTCAAGGTGCCTCTGGGGTGCACTCAAACTTCCAATCTGTCAGTTACCAGCTGAGCACGTTACCACCATATGCACTACCCAGGGCCTCAGGCAACTACAAATTTGACAACTATGCAAACAGTTACCCTTCCTCCTCATTTTATGGTTCTCCAATGTTTGCATCACCATCTATGTCACACCACTGGATAGTTCTTCTTGACTCAAAACTCAGAAGCAGGAACAGAGATGTAATTTTTGGTCCCCCAAACCCAGATATCTCGGAAAAACTTACAAAGTGTATTAGAATTTGCACATTGACATTTTGTTTCTAAATGTAAAACAAGAACTCCCTATTGATCGCATCATCTTTTCTTTCAACCTGTCTATGGAGAAAGGTAAATACACTGACCTGAGATCCCAGTATATATTCTTATTCAGTTTTTTTGTACAAATGAACAGATTGACATTTTGGTTGTACTCATCATTTTCTATATATGTTCACATAGTTCCACCTCTAATGTCTACTGTAACCATCTTTCAGATTTCCCCTAAAATTTCCTTATGTTTTGAACAGTGTTATGAAAATCTAATAGTGCAATAAAGATGAAAACTAAATCAATACCTTTTTTTACTCCAAAAATGACATTGTCTAGATGCTGTAACACCTTCTATTATTTGAAAATCAGAGTGCCAGACCTGTGTTACTTTCCTACGATAATAGTTTATTTATGTGTAGAACTCCAATATATATTCCCACTTTTGATCCTCAAAACAACCCTCTGAAAGTAGCAAAGCAGATGTTATTTCCATTTTACAGATCAGCAAACTAAGGCCTAGAGCAATTTGAAGATTTCCTTAAAGTCACTGTAAATGGTAAGAGTCAGTGAAAACCAACTTTATAAGGCCAAGGCTAGGCTACCAGAGTAACTGGGTGTACTAGCTGAGACTGTGTTTGCAAGCCCTTAACAGGATTTTGCAGGCAATTTAAATGACTCAGGCATTTAATCCGGATGAACTGGGAGGCTTCACAGGGCTTTCAGAAGAGAAGCCCCATGTTTCTGTATTTTAAAAGTGTTACTCTGGTTGTTTTCATGAGAATAATGGACACAGATGAATATAAAGGGACCAGTTAGGAAACTGTTGCCATAACCCAGGTGAGAGATGATGAGCGCTTGGACCAGGGAAGTAGCATTACAGATGTTTAGAAACGATCTGATTCTGAATATATTTTGAAGAGTCCACAGAACTCACTGATAACAGAGGTAAAAAAATATAACAGGTATATGAGATAAAAGAGAAGGAAAAGACAGCCTGTGTGTGCGTGTGCATGTGTGTGTGTTTGTGAGTGTGTGTGAAGATGCTCAAAGAACATAGCTGCATGAAACAAAGTGGGGAAATAGGTAGGTGGAAAAATTTTGGAAAAGATTAGGAGTTCAGGTGTTAGACACATTGTGCTAGAAACATTTTTGGACAGCTAAAAAGGGATGTTGGCTGTATAAACTGGAGTTCAAAGGAGAGGTCTAGGATGGAAATATAAACTCATGAATCATATCTGTTTTGTTTTTCTCATCCTACTTTCTCCGCCCTTCGGTTGAAGGATGGGACTATGCACCTGTGCTACTCAAAAGTCAGCCTAGACCGAGATGAATCATCCAGTACCAATTGCAATCTGTTGAACAGAAAACATAATTGGCCCAACATTAGTCAAAAATTTACACCTTAATGTACTTGCTACAGTCAGGGAGTGGAATTTTGAAGCAGAGACACAGCTAGCCCTGCAGAAGTGGGAAGGAGTTCTTGGACAAGAATTAAATAGACCATCTCAGAGGCAAACACAATACACAATAGATTTTCATAGAAGGGAAATTAATATATTCCTGAGACATAAGAAACCTGAATGCAACCACACTTGGTAAGGTAGGGAGAAATGTGGATTAAAGAACTACAGCAGCACACAGGTGTGCACATTGCTCTTGATATAAAATAGAAAGAAAAACTGCAGAGAAAACCAATCAGCCACCATTAATATCAGCGCAAGTGAAATGATATCCTGCTTTTTTTTTTATCCTGATAGAAGATATATATTACATTCAAATTTGATAGTCAAATTTGATGTGATAGCCACATTTGAATATAGCAGCCGTTAATAAGTCTCAAAATGATCACCAGGTCACTAAATTCTCATTAAATTTTACATAAAATCAACTTATTGTACACTTAATAGGAGCCCTAGTGGTGCAATGGTTAAGCACTAGACTGCTCACTGATAGGTTGGCTGTTCAAACCCTCCAGCTGCTCCGCAGGAGAAAGATGTGGCATTCTGCTTCTGTAAAGATTTACAGCCTTGGAAACTCTATGGGGCAGTTCTACTCTGCCCTACAAGGTCTCTATGAGTCAGAATCCAGAATCAATGACGGCAATGGGTTTGGATTTCTGGGTACACTTATTATAGTAAGTTATAAAAAATGTTTTTTCCCACTTCTACAATATCCCACCCCTGTTTTTCCTGATTTGTGATAAACTTTTTGTGGAAAAGATAAATTTATAATTTCTAATACAAATAAAATGATGAATGACTATGTGTGTAAAATTCATTTTAAAAGTCCCTCTTTTCTTCTGTTAAAGTGTCTACTATTCATTCCACATAAATGATGGCCAAGGCAGATTATTATCATTGACATGAACCCAACAACTCTTTCTTTGGTCACAGCATCAGCAGGGCAATGTCATAACTGAGGAATAAAACCAGCTGATGGTGTTGGTCATCATCAAAGCTCGTTAGTTTAATGATAAAATGTGTGTTAAAATTGATATGAAAAAAGGATAGTATACTTTATTGGAGTATGCATTACCAACAATGTGCTCATACTCATCCCGTTTTCAGACCAAATAATCAGAAAGATTTCTCTACAGTATCCTTACTTGTAGTGTGTTCCTGACCGTGCCCAGGAGTGTGCTTTTTAGAAGTGCTTGTTTCTGATCTCTGAGGAAGAACCAATCAGGAAATTTGCATTTTTAATAAGCTCCCCAAGGGGACTCTTGACACGTACTATACTTGAAAAACCATTTTCTGAGAGCCAATATAACGAATTTATTTACAAATTCAGTATAAGAAAAAAAAAAAAAACCCGAATGGAGAATGAGATGACAGGTTGTGTTTCACAGCCTTAAACATTAGTGGGGAAAGAAGGGCACGCGTTAGGATAGGAGTGGGCAGAAAGCCAAACTCGTGAAAATCCTGCCTGGCTCACTGCCTGATTTCCCAGTCACCTGGTCATATTTTAACCAACCTATCAATCAAAAATAAATATGTAGTGAGAATCTGCAGCATGCTCAAGCTGTGGTGTGAGTTCTTTCGGCCCCTGGGCATATGGACATATGTTATATTTGAATGATGGGTTATACAGGCTCTCTTGGTATTTCTCCTCTCTGTTGGCAGAATGATACTCCTACTACACCCAAACTGCCCTCAACTGGCTACTTATGAAGAAGAAAAAAAAGTAAACTAAATAAGTGAGGCCTGTTTACATACCAGGCAGATTCAGTAGGACCATGATGAATGTGTCTGAGGCTTTAAACGGTTTGGGAATATTTAGAGAATGCTGTAAAGGTTGAGGACATAGACACTAAACCTTTACTGCATTTTCTAAATATTGTTATCACAGTCATTAAACCATCTATTTGAAACTAAATTGGTGAAAAAAAATACTACATAGATTCACTGAAGTTTAAAGAACAAAATATTTGGAATACGGCAAACTGGCTTCAAGTTAGACTGAACTCCTCTGAGTCCTCATCTTTAAATGTGGATAATATCGGGTACCTTACAGGACTGCTAGAACAATGGGGATGAAATGAATTAATATAGCAAAAGGCGAAAGGACCTTGACACTGTGAAGTGCTATAATTTGAAAGAATCAACTATTTATTTCAGATAGACCCATGACAAGACTGAAGTTTAAAACTTACCATCACACTAGGGTTTTGAGAACAGGCCCATGAAGACCATGGGAAGTGAGAAACTGGCAGCCTTTCTGGCACAACAGAAGAAGCCCTGGTTGTCCAATGGTTAAGCGCTGGCCTGCTAACTGAAAGGTAGAGAGTTCAACCCACCAGCTGCTCCCCAGGAGAAAGATGTGGCAGACTACTTCCATAAAGATTTACAGCCTTGGAAACTCTGGGGGGCAGTCTACTCTTTCCTATAGGGTTGCTATGAGTCAGAATTAACTTGACAGCAATTGGTTTTCTTGGGTTAGCTCAATGAGTATGAATTTTCTGGGGAGAAGTATAGGGCTGAGATCCAAGTAGGGTAGAAAATACCCAGCAAGCAACAGGCAAGTGTAGTACTAGGAATATCTTATGGAGCTTCACCACCCTTGGTTACAATCATCACAACCACCATCATTCAGTGTAGCCATTTCATCAGTTTTTCTTGGTGTATTCTCTTGGTTTCTTCATGTTTATTTATTGTTCTCCACCATGTACTTCATTGAGTGATTTACCTACAATTGCATGTTTAATCCTCATAGCACTTATCTGAGAAAGACACTAAACTGGCCCCATTTTCATTTAAGAAGTAACTTGTCCATGGTTACACAGAAGGGAAAAGACGAAACTTGGATTCAACACAAAACCATCTTAACTCCAGAACTTACACTGTGAAGTACCTTATTATAAGTCCCCCTAGGCATTTTAATGATTTTGAATGACATATATTAAAAGACACCTGTTGATTATATTCTGTGTTTATATTTTCATAAATATGCATTTTCTCAACTTTCTATTGAAATTTTTAAAAATAATTTAATCAGATACTTTACATATTGTGTCCTGTGCTCTAGAATTGGTGCTCTTCAGAAACAATTCATTCTACTTTTAATAAAGAACAAATGGATGATACACTTTGCATGTAGTAGTATTGTTATTCTTAACTATATATATTTAATCTCAATAATATGCCAGCATCTACATCCACGGTTTAAATCCCCAGAGTTTAACTTTACCTAGTAAGCCTTATTTTTGCCCTCCTGTTACCACAATTTTACAAGTTAGAGCCACCTGCCACAAAGAGCCAATTTCTGAGACAGGAGTGAAGTGGGTAGCAAGAGCACATACCGGTTTATGGAGAGAGAAGGGAATGATCTCCTCCTAAACCTGTCTGTCTCAAGAAACTGGAGGCCAGCTGGGGTTTTATAGGGAAAAGAGGACATGGATTTTAGGAACTTGTGGAATGTCCATTCTCTTTCTGTGAGGTTTCAATGGTCATGTCTCAAACATGTTGATCTTTTCCTGCCATTATCCCATCGGCCCAGGGGGTGACTGGCACCATCCTGGTGAGCATCGTCCTGTTTGACAGGCTTAGATTGATATCACTTGTTTTTCCATGGTCCTAGGGAAACACTGGATAACTTTTAACTTTTAGAGGAGCTACAGCAAAACCATACTTGGAGACAGAGACAGGCTAGGGAAAGGGAAAAAAAAATGGCTTAGGTACTGTTCAAGTTCTGGCTAAGCAGCTTATTCCACTCCCACCTGAAATAGGCAGGCACAAAGTATAAAGTTGTGAGGTGTGTGCTTGACTGAGCGAAGGGGAGAAAGAGATCCAGGAGAGGGGGACCGGAAAACAATTAGAGGAGCCCAGTCAGCCATGGCTGGATTTAACACATGGACCGGTGGGCTAGAGCTCAGCCTATCCTCTTGGATGTAGGCATGCATGCCCCAGCTTCTGAGTTTCAGCCACTCCTTCACTGCCAGTGGTTCAGATGGCTGAATATGATAGGGTATTCTGGGAAAGAAGCAGTGTAACATCCTCAATACTTCAGACAATGCATTCTGAATATTCTCTTTACAATGTAGTTGTGAAGGCTATAGTTTGAGTCCTGTTTCTGGTATTTACTTATTGAGTCACCTTGGGGAGGATAATTAAGTCCTTTGTATCTAAGGTTCATCATGAGTAAAACGGAGGAGCATGATAAAGCCTGCTTCATTAAGTTGTTTTGAACAGGAAATGAGTTAATACAAGCAAAAATATGTAACTAAACAGAAAGATGCTTGATTCATGCTGTTGTTGTTGTTAGGTGCCATCGAGTCAGTTCCAACTCATAGCGAGTCTATGCACAACAGAACGAAACACTGCCAGGTCCTGAGCCATCCTTACAATCGTTTTTATGCTTGAGCTCATTGTTGCACTCACTGTGTCAATCCACCTCGTTGAGGGTCTTCCTCTTTTCCGCTGACCCTGTACTCTGCCAAGCACGATGTCCTCCTCCAGGGACTGATCCCTTTTGACAACATGTCCAAAGTATGTAAGACGCAATCTTGCCATCCTTGTTTCTAAGGAGCATTCTGGTTGTACTTCTTCCAAGACAGATTTGTTCGTTCTTTCGGCAGTCCATGGTATATTCAATATTCTTCGCCAACACCACAATTGAACGGTGTCAATTCTTCTTCAGCCTTCCTTATTCATTGTCCAGCTTTCATATGCATGTGATGCGATTGAAAATACCATGGCTTGGGTCAGGCACACCTTAGTCTTCAAGGTGACATCTTTGCTCTTCAACACATTGAAGAGGTCCTTTGCAGAAGATTTACCCAAATGCAACGCGTCTTTTGATTTCTTGACTGCTGCTTCCATGGCTATTGATTGTGGATCCAAGTAAAATGAAATCCTTGACACCTTCAATTTTTCCTCCGTTTATCATGATGTTGCTCATTGGTCCAGTTGTGAGGATTTTTGTTTTCTTTATGTTGAGGTGCAATCCATACTGAAGGCTGTGGTCTTTGATCTTCATTAGTAAGTGCTTCAAGTCCTCTTCACTTTCAGCAAGCGAGGTTGTGTCCTCTGCATAACACAGGTTGTTAATGAGTCTTCCTCCAATCCTGCCGCCCTGTTATTCTTCATACAGTCCAGCTTCTCGTATTAGTTGTTCAGCATACAGATTGAATAGGTATGGTGAAAGAATACAACCCTGATGCACGCCTTTCCTGACTTTAAACCAATCACTATCCCCTTGCTCTGTCTGAACAACTGCCTCTGGATCTATGTAAAGTTTTCTCATGAGCACAATTAAGTGTTCTGGAATTCCCATTCTTTGCAATGTTATCCATAGTTTGTTATGATCCACACAGCCGAGTGCCTTTGCATAGTCAATAAAACACAGGTAAACACCCTTCTGGTATTCTTTGCTTTCAGCCAGGATCCATCTGACATCAGCAATGATAAACCTGGTTCCATGTCCACTTCTGAAACCAGCCTGAATTTCTGGCAGTTCCCTGTTGATATACCGTTGCAGCCGGTTTTTAATGATCTTCAGCAAAATTTTGCTTGTGTTGATATTAATGATATTGTTCTACAATTTCCACATTTGGTTGGATCACCTTTCTTGGGAATAGGCATAAACATGGATCTCTTCCAATCAGTTGGCCAGGAAGCTGTCTTCCATATTTCTTGGCATAGACAAGTGAGCACCTCCAGCGCTGCATCTGTTTGTTGAAAACATTTCAATTGATATTCCATCAATTCCTGGAGCCTTGTTTTTTGCCAGTGCCTCAGAACAGCTTGGACTTCTTTCTTCAGTACCATCAGTTCCTGATCATATGCTACCTCTTGAAATGGTTGAACATCTACTAATTCTTTTTGGTACAATGACTCTGTGTATTCCCTCCATCTTCTTTTGATGCTTCCTGGGTCGTTAAATATTTTCCCCATGGAATCCTTCACTATTGCAACTCAAGGGTTGAATTTTTTCTTCAGTTCTTTCAGCTTGAGAAATGCTGAGCATGTTCTTCCCTTTTGGTTTTCCATCTCCAGCTCTTTGCACATGTCATTATAATACTTCACTTTGTCTTCTCGAGCCGCCATCTGAACGGATCCATAATAAACCAAAAAAAACCAAACCCAGTGCCGTAGAGTAGATTCCGGCTCATAGCAACTGTATAGGACAGAGTAGAACTGCCCCATAGAAATTCCAAGGAGCACCTGGTGGATTCGAACTGCCAGCTCTTTGGTTAGCAGCCATAGGACTTAACCCTACACCACCAGGGTTTCTGATCCTGCATTCAATAATGTTAGTTATTATTATCATCTTTTTGTCTATTCTAGTGTGTCCATACTGTATGGATGAACCTGGCACAAGGCTCAGTATAAAGAGTGTGTTCAGCAAATGTTCATTGAATTGTATAATATATTTAAGCTTTCCTCCACGAAATTATTTAATTTCTCATAAAACAATAAATTATCCATATAAGAAATTCATGCAGTTAAAATGATTCACATATAATCTTGTCTTTATTGCATAATGTTTGAAATGTTTCAATTGTTAAAGTCAAATCTAACAACTGACTATTATATATTTTCAGGAAGATAACACATCTGATGGCCTCCAAGATATATGAATCTTCAGATTTCCAATAAAAAGCTCTGATGAGAAGGGGAGATTTGGCTCTTGTCTGTTCCCTTCTAAAAGAAATTCTGAGCTCCTTGAAGAACAAATCATTTCTAACAGAAGTACGTGGCTGAGACATGATTTGTTGTCAGTAATAGGACTATTTTTCAAATTGGGCCTTGCAACTTTTAAGCCACAGAATCAAGCTGAAGAAAAATATTGCCTTTAATTGCATCCTCTCTCTCCCTCTCATAATTGGCACCCTCCTGCACTACTGGGGTCGCCATGAGTAGAAATCAACTCAAGAGCAACTGGTTGACATTGTTGTCTTTAGAGAGATACAAAATATAATTTTCAAGAGCTAAGAGCACAACCAAGCTTAGAATCATCATATTCATTCTAGTTTCCCAGAAGTTTAGACAGGTGTGATACATTTGGAATAGGCCCTACCTCACACTCCAAATCTTGGAAAACCCACCCAGCACTTCTCTTTGTTATGTAAATATCTTCCCCTTCTACCTGAAAGAGACAGCTTGAGTTTATTTGGATCCATCAGCTCTCCTCTGTGTGAGGAGGAATGGTGCAAGGCTGGCATATGTTCCCTACTACCATTCACTAGAGCTGTGAATGCTGACAAGTTCTACGGCCTCCTCTTTTCCCACGGTTGCCAGCACAGTTGCTGCTGCCAGTGTCTGTTGCTGTTTCACAAGTCTTCCTTACAATGGTTCTTTTGCCAGGAAGGTGTTATATTTCATGAGAGAAGCCTGGTCTGGCAGCCAGGGAGAAGAAAGTGAAAGAAGAAAGTGTTCCAGCTTTATTAGAAATAAACTCATAATACTGGTGTAGCAATGATGGTGGAAATCATTCTGTAGCCCAGAACTGAAAGATGGAACATCCTCTGCTACCAAATTCACAGTCCTTGGGTCAAGGCCTGACCTCTTCCCTAAAGTTAGGACTTTAGATTAGGTGACCCTGTAAGTCTTTTCCCATTCAAAAGTCACACTAATTTAGAAATTAAATCAAACACTAGTGTTCAGTGAGAAAAAAAGTTTGATGTATCTAGAGTCCTACATGGAATTGCAAGAGAGACCGGCATTTGAACATTTTTGTCAAATAACTACTTTACAAAGAAGAAAACTAAAATCCTGAAAGGTTAAATGTAGCAGAGCCAGGATTGGAACTTAGATCATCAAATTACCAACCTAGTATTTTTTTTCCATAAAATCTCATCAAAATTTCCAATGCAGTATCTTTCCAGGCTTTTGGAGGGAATAGTTTAAAAAAAAAGAAAAAAAGAATACTTTCAGACACCACTGGAATCAGTTTGTACTGACTTCCTGTTTGTGGGACTCATCCTGTGTTCAACTACCTGTGTTCAACCACAACTGTAGGGCTGGTTTACATTTCTTAATATAAGAGTGCCTGTATGACAAGGCACAGAGAGGAGATGTCTAATTCCCACAGGTTACAGAAATAATACATGTACCTTAAGACAAAGTATGGATAAAATTTCCCTCCAAAAAGTATTTTAAGTAAGGTAAGTGTTGGGAATTATATATTTTTTGCCGTATTTCCAACCTTTGAATCTTCAACTTTTAAGAACCTACTAAAGGTGTATGTTCTCCATTATTTTTACCTCATTATGTATTTCTTCTGCAATTCTTACTTTCAGAGATTTTTGTCTAGCTTCTTAAATTTAGGAAATTTAGAATGAAAGTTTTCTTCAAAACTCCTATCCTGGGTATCTGGGCTGAGCTGAAATCCATGATCCGAGTGGAAACACTAGAGATAATTGCTATGGTCTCCAGGGGAAATCAGGACATCCTTGTTCATTTTTTCCCATGTGCAGGTCATGAAGTCCAGAAAGGAAGCAAGTATTTATGAACTGTACCCAGTTTAGAGTAATAGATCATGGATCATTAACGAGCATGATATTTTCTCTGATCCGTGCATCTATGAAGAAAGAAAATGAGAGGGATAATTGAAATAGATCTGGTAGAAAGTAATGAAGTATCAGGTAAGAATAAGATAAAGCAAAATCAATGAAAAAATTTTCAAATGAGGGATTCTATTTGACTCTATTTTTATATTCTTTGCATGAGTTAAAGCCATTCCCTTAGTTGACTGGCTGTTATCAGTCAGTTTAGGTTACATTATGATGCTGTAACAAACAATTACAAAATCTCATTGATTTACTGTAACAAAGACATGCTTCTCACTCAAATCGCATATTCATCATGAAGTGACTCTGACTCTGCTTGAGATTTTCTTACTCTGGTACTTGTTCTGACTGAGAAGCCATTATCAAAGACATTACCAGTTTCATGCAGCGAAAAATGAAAGATGATATTTGTGTACTGGCTCTTAAATAGCACTGGTAACTTATTGACAAAAGGAAATCATGAGTTCGTAGTTGAGACCAATAGAACTGGGATTATACATCCCAAAAGGATGGATATAACACAGGAAGAGTATCACAGAAAGGGCAGTAAATATGTAGAAACAGGATGCAACTTAGCACAATGACATATAAGTCAGAGAATGAATGACTTACTGTTGAAAGTGTCATGTGGCCTTTCATCAGCTTTCAACAAAAATAATCATGAAAGTGCATCCCATCTGGAAAAAAAAAATCAAAACTAACTGCCACAGAATACCAGAGTCTTGACTGAGGGAGTTGAACTGGGGAAACAGCCCAACAAGTAATAGGTTGTGTGGAGGGTAACCATGTGTCCTGGCTTGCCATGGACAATCTCCTTTCACTTTCAAAAATGTCCCAAAATACATTTCAAAAAAAATATTTCAAAAATTATAAGAAAATGCTGGCCAAAAAAAATGTCCTGGATTGATGGTCATCTGTATGTTCACCCCAAGGGGTATGTAATACCTCCATTTACATGCTTATGTATCAAAAATGCAGCTTATAAATCCTTCAGGAATTAGGTACTCACTGGTCTATCTTAGGAAACCCTGGTGGCACAGTGATTAAGTGCTACATCTGCTAACCAAAAGGTCAGCAGTTCAAATCCACCAGGTGCTACTTGGAAACTCTACGGGGCAGTTCTACTCTGACCTATAGGTTTGCTATGAGTTGAAATCTGCTCAGCGGCAACAGGTTTGACTTTTTTTTGGTTTGGCCTAGCTTAGGGTGATACATGGGAGGGTCTGGTAGGGCTCTTTTTCCAATGATCTAGTGTCTTTCTAGAAACAAACAAAACCAAACCACCATTGCCAAACCATGCAGATGTATGAAAGTGGTCTAAAATTATAAGCCAGAGCTAGTACAGGAAGGCTCTGTGGGAATTGTCATTTTATACGTCCTCCCTCAAGAACAAATACCACATTGCCAGATGATGGGCTGGTGAGATAGCAGGAAAGAAAACATACTTACAAAATTGACTGAAGTGTCATAATCCTTCATGAAGGACAATTAGTTGACATTAATTCAAGTCTTAAAAAAGGCATATACCTATTATTTCAGCAATTTTTTTTTCTAGAAAGTTATACTAAAGAAATGATCATAGCTATAAGCAAAAAAAAAATCAAGGTTGATTATTTTTCGTATCAGTTTTAGAGCACTTATAATACACTAAGCATAGCACTATGCATTTGTACATTTTTAATCCACACAGCAATGTTAACAAGCCTAAATTATGATCCACTTTTTCCAGGTGAGAAAATTATGGTCTAAAGGTGTTTAATGTAACTTATCCCATACCCAGAATAGGAGAGTAAGAATTTGAATTCAGGTTTGTCAGGCTTTAAAGTCATTCTGTAATAGTTTCTGTATGCTATTTTCAGAGAATTGAAAACTGCTTTTGTACAAGAGACCCACTATAGATTCAAAGAACAAAATTGGTTGAAAGTAAAAGGAATATATCTATATCTATATATCTATATATATATGGAAACTCTGGTGGCACAGTAGTTAAGAGCTAAAGCTGCTAACCAAAAAGTCAGCAGTTCAAATTCACCAGGTGATCCTTTGAAACTCTATGGGGCAGTTCTACTCTGTCCTATAAGGTCGCTATGAGTTGAAATCTACACAATGGCAGTGGGTGGGTCTTATATATATAGCTTGCAAATAGTAACCAAAATAAAGTTTGAGTGGCTATATTAATATAACATCTGGCAAAATAACCTATGAGTCAAAACTTGTTACGAGAGGCGATGGAGAATATTATATATCAATAAAAGGGTCAGTTTATCAAAAAGATCTAACAATTATAAATGTGTAAGTACCAAACAACAGAGTCCTCAAATATATAAAGGAAACATTGCCAGAATCAAAGGAAGAAATAGACAATTCTATAGTACTACTTGAAGACTTCAATACCTTGTTTTCAGAAATGGCTAGAACATCTAAACAGAAGATCAATAAGGGAATGGAAAACTTGAACAAAACCACACATCAACTAGATCTAATAGACATATATGTATATAGAACACTCCATTCAGCAAAACAGAATAAACATTCTTCTCAACAGCATGGAGGACATTCACCAGAATAGATCATAAGTTTGAATATATTATAAAAGGTTGAAATTATACAAATTATCTTCTGTGACTACAGTGGAATGAAGTTAGAAATCTGTATTGGAATAAAAATTGGAAAATTCAAATACATGAAAATTACACAACACAGCCTTACACAATGTATTATTCAAAGAAGGAAAAATTCTTAAAAATAAATGAAAATGAAAACATAGCGTACTAAAACTTACAGAATACAGCAAAAGCAGTGTTCATAAGGAAATTTACAGCAGAGAACACATTCAAAGAGAAGAACAATCTTGAATCAATAACCTAATGTTAAGAACTAGAAAAAGAAGAATAAATTATACCCAAAGTTAGTAGAAGAAAGGAAATACAATAAATATTGGAACAGAGATTAAAAATAAATAAATAAGCACAGTATATTAAAAAAAAATAGAGAACTAATCCCAAAAGTTGTTTCTTTGAAAAGATCAGCAAAATTAAAAACAATTAGCTAGACTGGAAAAGCTGGTGGTGTAGTGGTTAAATGCTACGGCTGCTAACCAAAAGATAGGCATTTCGAATCCACCAGGCATTCCTTGGGAACTCTACAGGGCAGTTCTACTCTGTCCTATAGGGTTACTATGAGTGGGAATCGACTTGACAGCAGTGGGTTTTAGCTAGACTAAGAAAAAAAGAAGACTCAAACCTCTAAATTCAGAATCGAAGTGGAGACAGTACTACCAACCACACAGAAAAAAAAAAACCCAAAAAACTATAAGACAATACTGTGGATATGTTTATGCCAACAAATCAGAAAACCTAAATGAAATGGACATATTTCTAAAAAGACACAATTACCAAAACTGATTCAAGAAGAAATAGAAAGCCTGAACAAACTTATTACAAATAAAAAAATTGAATCACTAATCAAAAAACTCCCAACGAGCAGGGTACAGGATCAACATATAAAAATCAGTTGCATTTCTATACACCAGCAGTGAACAACCTGAAAAGGAAATAAGGAAAGCAATCCCATTTACAATAGCATCTAAGGAATAAAATACCTGGGAATAAATTTAACCAAGGAGGTAAAATACTTATGCACTGAAAACTATAAAACATTGCTGAAAGAAATTGAAGGAGAGCCCTGGTGGCACAATGATTAAGAGCTCAGCTGCTAGCCAAAAGATCAGCAGTTCAAATCTACCAGCAGCTCCTTGGAAGCCCTATGGGACAGTTCTCCTCTGTCCTATAGGGTTGCTACGATTTGGAATTGACTCGATGACAACAGGTTTTTTTTTTTTTTTTAAGTAAATGAAAAAAATTCCTTTTTAATGGATTGTAAGACTTAATTTTTTTTTAAGTCTTAATAAAAAGTCATTATTATCCAAAAAAAAAATCTACAGGTTCAATGCAATCTCTATCAAAATTCCAACAGTCTTCTTTGCAGAAATGAAAACGCCAATCTTCAAATTCATATGGAATTGTGAAGGGTCCTTAATAGCCAAAACGATCTTCAGCAAAAGAAGACTGAAGTTGGAGGACTCACACTTCCTGATTTCAAAACATGCAAAGCAATGTGGTACTTATGTATGATACCAAAAGCATGAGAAATCAAAGAAAAAATAGGTAAATTAGACTTTATCAAAATTAAAAACTTCTGTGCATCAAGAAACTTCATAAAGAAAGTGAAGAGATAACCTACAGAATGGGCAAAAATATTTGGTAACCATATATCTGACAAAAAACCAAAACCGAACTCGTTGCCATCGAGTCAGTTCTGACTCATAGCGACCCTATAGGACAGAGTGGAACTGCCCCATAGGGTTTCCAAGGAGTGCCTTGTGGGTTCGAACTGCCAACCTTTTTGTTAACATGGGGTTTAATATTCAAAATACATAAAGAACCCTTACTACTCAGCAAGAAAAAAGACAACTCAGGTAAAATCTTAGGTGAGAGGGACATAAATAAGCATTTTCATCACAAATAACAAGTGCATGAAAAAATGCTTGACACCATTGATCATTAGGGACATGCATTTCAAAACCACAATGAGATACCACTTCATACAAGGGTGGCTAAAATTAAGAGGAAAAAAAAATAATAATTTGCAAATATGTATTAGTGACGATGTGGAGAAATTGGAATTCTAATAGCTTGCAGGGGGGAATGTAAAATAGTGCAGCCACATGGAAAGCAGGTTGGTGGTTCCCCCAAAAGTTAAATATTTATACAACCCAGTAAATCCACTCCTAGGTGCATACCCAAAAGAATTGAAAAACAGATACTTAAACAAATATGTGTACACAAGTATTCATGGCAGCACTATCCATAGTAGCCAAAATGTGGAAACAACCCAAATATCCGTCAACCGACAAATGGATAAACAAAATGTGCTATATGTATCTATACATATATTATGGAATATTTTCAGAAAAGAAGTACATGCTACATGAACTACAAACATATACCAAATCCAAGTAGTCAGACACAAAAAGTCACATATTGCTTGCTCCCATTTGTAAGAAGTATTCAGAATAGTAAATCCATAAACATAGAAACAGTTTAGTGGCTGCCCTGGTGGCACAGTGGCTAAGAGATTGGCTGCTAACCAAAAGTCGGCAGTTCAAATCCAACAGCCCCTCCTTGGAGACCCTACGAGACAGTTCCTCTCTGCCCTATAGAGTCCCTATGAGTTGGAATAGACCTGATAGCAATTTTTTTTTTTTTTTTTAGGGTCTTGGGAGGAGGGGAAGAGGAGCGTGACTGCCTAATGGAAACAAGGTGTTACTGGGAATTGTGGGTGATTTTTATCTTATATATGCTTATTTTCATTTTTCCAAGATTTATTTTTTTAA
This sequence comes from Loxodonta africana, assembly GCF_030014295.1. Classification (NCBI taxonomy): domain Eukaryota; kingdom Metazoa; phylum Chordata; class Mammalia; order Proboscidea; family Elephantidae; genus Loxodonta; species Loxodonta africana. The sequence goes on from NC_087356.1 coordinate 31,878,315, forward strand.
GTAAATATGTATAATTTTGCAATAAAAACTGTTTAACAATAACAAAAGTCTTTAAAAAGAATCAGCTGGTTGTTTAATTGGCAATCCACAGACTTGACCTCTTTCCTAATCCAGTTAAAAATGGGACCCAAACTGGCAGATTCCAGGTAAACATTTTGTCAGAGTGTGATACAAGCTAGCCACTGAAAAGCATTAAAAAATAATTTTCTTAGGACATTACTAAAAATGTTTTAGTGCTCTGAATATGCAGCAGCCATTACTTTTAGAACAATGGAAAAATCTAGTGACGAAGAACAAATATTTTCTTGTAAATACGTTTCTGAATCAAGATAATAACAGAATTGGACTACCATGTCGTCATTATGGATGTGACTTGCTGAAAATGTACAACAGGAAAAGAAAGTCAATAGAAATTACATACAATATTTCAGAGTCCCAAGCAGGCAGATTAATGGGCTACTTAACAAATTACAAGCCTTTCAGAGGTGGCCGTGAAGTGAACAATTACAGAGCCTCCTATGTTAGAGAAAGAGTTGAAGACAGAACAGTATTTTGCAACTCATAATGAGCCTGGATATGATGAAATCTACTTGGATAATGAGAGAACAATAGACCTGAAACATGGAACCCTGAAGCAGCAATGAGTTAACATTGAACAAAAAGCCTTGTGAGATCTAGTTAAGAGAAAGAAGTAAAGGCCCAGATTCTTTCAACTCATTAGTTGAAAACTTCCTCCGTGTACACTAAAGATCAGGTTCGTTGTAACTGGAGGCCTCAACTATATAGACATAAACACTGTTTTCACCAGGATGTTATTTGAAACTAAGAGGGAAAGAGTCTTAAACATTCATAGCCACTGAGGAAAAAAATAAATAAAGCAACAGCCTGAGCTGGTTTCATTTTATCAGAATTTACTTTTTAACTTTAGCTGAAGGCTGTCAGATTTCTCTTGAGCTTTTTTGTTAATGATGCAGTTGGAGTCCCAATTAAAAATTCAAAGTAAGAAAATAACAGTAGTTCCCTGTCCATGAGAAAATCAGAATCCATGTGTTTCACTTCCAGTCATCTCGACACATCTATGCTGAAATGACAAAATAAATACAATAGGAAAATCTGATGTATCATTGATTAGAGTTTCTAGTTGAAAGCAATAGAAAAACCTGGAAGTAATTGAAAGGCTATTAAGTGATTCAGGATTGCCAGGCATCCTTGAGATCAGACTTGGGAAGCAACTGGAATCACGGTAAATAGATGCCATGAGATCTGTCCACTGCCTGTGTCAATGAATGCTAAGGTTCTTGTTGGTCTCACTGATGCTGATGAACAGGGCACAGAATTTCACTGTTTCCCTGGAACACCAATATTGTTGCCACCACCACAATTGCCAAAATTCCATCTACGAAGTTCCTGCTTCTCTGTATCATTAACTCTTATTTCAAGGTCAGAACGTGTATCTAAACGTTAAGATCTAGATCCTTTGTCTGTCTTTTTGCTGCAAAGACAGCTAGCTGGCTTCTCAGTTTCTATAGGGGGAGGAGGATTCTTGTTTCTTTGAAGACAAACACAGAAGAATTTCCCAAACATAGAAGATGAGTGTGATGATGAACAGACAAAAGTGGTTAATACTATCCACAACTATAACTTTGGTTGTTCAGTGTTAATATACTTGCTTCTTACCTACAATTCAAAGAGTTTTACCCACCATAATGCAACTATCTCATAAACCCAATACCCAACTATCTCATATCATAGGCAAAATGTCTCACTAAAAAGAGACATCCAAAGTAGGATAATTTACTGTCACCAAATCATGATCTAAAGGTGTAGTTGAGTGTTCCTTTACTTCTATTCGAATCAAATGCCATCTGTATAGTAGGCAAACTACTGACTAAATCATAAAGGCTAGCCCAATACCTTATATTTAAAATGGGAAAAATAAAAAGTATTCTTTCCCCTGACACATACAAACACATACACACACAGAAGAAAGAGAACAAATGTACATAGTACTGTCCTCAATTCATGACTGATATTGTTAGGTGACGTAGTTAGTTCCAACTCATAATGACCCTATGTACAACAGAACAAAACACTGCCCAGTCCTGAGCCATCCTCACAATCATTGTTATGCTTGAGCCCACTGTGTCAATCCATTTTGTTGAGGGTCTTCCTATTTTTCGCTGTCTACCAAGCATGATGTCCTTTCCCAGAGAGGTCCCTCCTGATAACACATTCAAAGTATGTGAGACTAAGTCTGGCCACCCTTGCTTCTAAGGAACATTCCAGCTGCACTTCTTCCAAGACAGATTTGTTCGTTCTTCTGGCAGTCCATGGTATATTCAATTTTCCTCAGCAAAACCGTAATTTAAAGGCATCAGTCCTTCTGTCTTCCTTATTCATTGCCCAACTTTGGCATATGAGACAATTGAAAACACCATAGCTTGAGTCAGGCACACTTTAGTCCTTAAAGTGACATCTTTGCTTTTTAAAACTTTAACTAGGTCTTTTGTAGCACATTTGCCCAAAGCAATGTGTTTTTTGATTTCTTCACTGCTGCTTCCATCGGGGTTGTTTGCAAATCCACATAAAATGAAATCCTTGACAACTTCATCATTTTCTCCATTTATCAGAATGTTGCTTATTGGTCTAGTTGTGAGGATTTTTGTTTTATGCTGAGGTATAATCCATACTGAAGGCTGTTGTGTTTGATCTTCATCAGTAAGTGCTTCAAGTTCTCTTCACTTTCAGCAAGTAAGATTGTGTCATCTGCACTTCATAGGTTATTAATGAGTCTTTCTTCAATCCTGATGCCTCGTTCTTCTTTATCTAGTCCAGCTTCTCAGATTATTTGTTCAGCACACAGATTGAATAATTATGGTGAAAGGATACAACCCTGAGGAACACTTTCCTGCCTTTAAACCATGCCGTTGTTTGGCGTATTAGTTGGCCTGTATACATGAGCACAATTAAGTGTTCTGGAATCTCCATTCTCCTCAATGATATCCATAATTTGTTATGATTCACACAGTCAAATGCCTTGCTTTTATATAGTCAATAAAACGTAGGTAAATATCTTTCTGGTATTCTCTTCTTTCAGACAAGATTCATCTGACATCAGCAATGATATCCTTCACTCCATGACCTCTTCCAAATTGGGCTTGAATTTCTGGTAGTTCTCTATAGATGTACTGGGGCAAAAGCTTTTGAACGATCTTCAGCAAAATTTTACTTGTGTGTGATATTAATGATATTGTTCTATAATTTCTGCATTCTGTTGGATCACATTTCTTTGCAATAGGCATAACTATAGATCTCTTCCAGTGGATTGACCAGGTAGTTGTCTTCCAAATTTCTTGGCATAGATGAGTGAGCACCTCCGGTACTGCATTTGTTTGTTGAAACATCTCAAATGGTATTTTGTCAATTCCTGGGGTCTTGTTTTTCACCCACATCTTCAGTGCAGGTTGGATTTCATCCTTCAGTACCATCGGTTCTTGATCACTTGCTATCTCCTGAAACAGTTGAACATTGGCCAATTCTTTTTGGTAGAGTGACTGTATATTCCTTCCATCTTCTTTTGATGCTTCTTGCATCATTTAATATTTTCCTTGTAGAATCCTTCATTACTCAAGGCTTGAATTTTTTCTTCTTTTCTTTCAGCTTGAGAAATGCTGAGCATCTTCTTCCCTTTTGGTTTTCTAACTCCAGGTCTTTACACATTTTATTAAAATACTTTGTCTTCTAGACACCCTTTTGCTTCATCATTTCTTCCTTGCACTTTAGCTAATCTATGTTCAAGATCAAGTTTCAGAATCTCTTTGGGCATACTTTTTAATCTTTTCTTTCTTTCCTGTCTTTTTAGTGTCCTCTTTCTTTCCTCATGCATGATGTCCTCCCACAACTCATCTGGTCTTCTTCTGTCGTTAGTGTTCAATGTGTCCAATCTATTCTTGTGATGGTCTCTAAATTCAGGTGCAATATATTCAAGGTTGTACTTTGGCTTCTGTGGACATGTTCTAATTTTGTTCAGCTTCAACTTGAACTTGTGTATAAGCAATCGATGGTCTGCTCTGTAGTCTGCCGCTGGCCTTGTTCTGAATGATGATATTGAGCTTTTAAGTTCCTCTTTCTTCAGATGTAGTTGATTTGATTCTTGTGTATTCCATCCAGTGAGGCCTACATATATAAAAAAGCCAAACCCGTTGCTGTCGTGTTGATTCCAACTGGTAGTGACCCTAAAAGACAGAGTAGAACTGCCCCATAGAGTTTCCAAGGAGCGCCTGGTGGATTTGAGCTGCTGACCTTTTGGTTAGCAGCCATAGCACTTAACCACTACACCACCAGGGTTTCCTCCATGTGTATAGTTGCCATTTATATTGTTGAAAAAAGTATTTGCAATGAAGAAGTCATGGGTCTTGGAAAATTCTTTCATGTGATCCCTGTCATTGTTTCCATCAACAAGATCATATTTTACAACTGCTTTTTCTTCTTTTTTTGTTTTCTACTTTCTCATTCCAATACAGTAACTATCAATGCACCTTGATTGCATGTTTGATCAATTTCGACTGCAGAAGTTGGTAAAAATCTCCAATTTCTTCATCTTTGGCCTTAGTGGTTGGTGTGTAAATTTGAATAACAGTTGTATTAACAGATCATCCTTGTAAGCATATGGATATTATCCTATTGCTGACTGTATCGTAGTTTAGGATAGATCTTGAAATGTTCTTTTTGATGGTGAATGCAATATCATTCCTCTTCAATTAGTTATTCCCCACATAGTAGACCATATGATTGTCCAATTCAAAATGTCCAATATCAGCTCACTAATGCCTAGGATATCAATCTTTATGCATTCCAATTTATTTTTGATGATTTCTAGTTTTCCTAGATTCATACTTGGTACATTCCACATTACTATTATTAATGGAAGTTTGCAATTGTTTCTTCTCATTTTGAGTCGTGCCACATTAGCAAATGAAGGTCCCCAGAGCTCGACTCCATCCATGCCCTTAAGGTAGACTCTACTTTGAGGAGACAGCTCTTCCCCAGTTGTATTTCGAGTGTCTTCCAACCTGAAGGGCTCATCTTCTGGCACTATATCAGACAGTGTTTTGCTGCTATTCATAAGATTTTTACTGGCTAATTTTTCAGAAGTAGACTGCCTGGTCCTTCTTCCTAGTCTGCTGTAGTCTGGAAGCTTAGCTGAAACCTGTCCTCCATGAGTGACCTTGCTGGTAATTGAAATATGGTGGTATAACTTCCAATATCACAGCAACATGCAAGCCCCCACATACAGCAAACTGACAGATGCATGGGAAATTCTATGACTAGTCACAAAAAATGGATTTATGAAAATAACTTTTAGTTGTGACTAGAGAAGGGAAGTCATAAATCCATTTCTATGACTAGTCATAAGAAATGACTTTATGTCATAAGAAATGGATTTATGACTTCCCTACTCTAGTCACAACTAAAAGTTACTTTTATCTTCACCCAGAACTTCTGGTGGTCAATGATCAGTCCATAGTGGAGTGGCATAAGACTTCAGTTCTAACAGATCTGAGCCCTCGGTAGTTCTGCCTGTCTAAGATTGTTGTCATATTATATTATTTGTTACTCTTGAATGTAATAGTGATAACAAACACCCCATGGAATCCCTTGAGTTCCATCTATGTTCCTCCATGACTCCATAGCATAGCAACAATTCAATTGCTCCTTTATGCTCAAGGTTTTTTACCTGGATACCACCATAATAATGTTTTTTTTTTTTTTTTCTCTCTGTTTACCTACTAGCATAAAAATCAAAAAATTTCTTGGTGATAGTCTCAGCTTCCAATTCAGGGGAATTATTCTTGTTTCTGTAGTGGAAACAGTTCTCCACTAAGTTTTAAAATCTTTAAATAATCAATACACAACTTAAAGCTAATATTTTGCTAATAGACTTTGAGAACAGCTTATGGGAGCACCTGCTGCCACCCTAGAAAGTGGAAATGTTCCTTCTTGAGGATATCAGTTGTCCCCAGAAAGTCTCTCCCAAATATAGTAGATTTCTGGCTGGTAAAATTATTTTGTTTCTCCTTTTATCTCAACTTATATGGAGCAGTTCTATTCTGCACATATGGAGTCACCATGAGTTGGAATTGATGGCAACTAATAACAACAACAAAAGATTTGGAAAAGGATCTATACATTCACCAAAAGTACCCACATAACTCCCAATACCAAGAAGCACAGAGCCCTAGTTAACACCATAGGCACTGGAGTCAGACAGTGATGGGTTTATTCTAACCAAGCCAGTTATTGGAAGTGTGATCTTGGGCAAGACACTTAATATCCATTTAACTTCAGTTTTCCCACCTGTAAAGTGGAGATAACACCAACTACACAGGGATATTGTTTTCTTCTCTTCTTTAATAAGATAATAGAGTGAAAATGCTTAGCACATAGCCTACCAATGTGAGTACTTGATTCATTGAATCAAGGGTAATAGTTAAAACATTTTGAAACCAGTCCATCATGGTCACAGATCAATCAGAGCTGATTCAGGCCATAATGCAGGAGCAGGGTACTGGTATTGACTTCTAATGGTTCATACAGGAAGTTCAGAGGAGGGGCTGGGACAATCCAGAGGAGAGCTCCAGGGCAATCCTCTTTCACCAAACCAGTCAGGAGTTTTTCAGAGGTTTAGCAACTTGCACAGCTGGAGGTAGCAATGGAGGTTGTGATAATAGCATAGTCATTGAGTAAGGATAAGCAGAAAGAGATAAATCACTGAACATGTGAAAAGAGTGTGAGTATGAGAAGTTATGCAAAAAAAAAAAAAAATACACTACCCATAAAGAAGCAGTAAAAAAAAAAAAAAAAAAAAAGCCATAAATTGAATGCAAATGATGTCCTTGAAATTTCAAAGCACTACAGTTGTTCGATAGCTTTTAACGGAGTAAAAATGTGACTCATTATTCTTGGAAATAGGAACACTCCATAATGTTTGGGTTTTCCTTTATGAAACAATTAATTTTCAAGGGAAGTTTAATTTTGTTTGTCAATGTTTTCTTCTAACTAAATGGAAAACTCTTATCGAGAGTTAATTATATTTCATTTTCTAGAATTTGTAAGAAAAGAGGAAAAAACTCAGTTTCTGAGCCATATGTTTTTCTACACAGAAGAAAATAATATTCATCTTTCTGTTTTAGTTTGTTATTGCTTCTATTTTAAAGCCAACAGCTATGATTACAGGATTATTCCTTTTGAGATTATATTTATTTCAAGTAACATTTATTAAGCATTCATTACCTATTAAGTGCTGAGGTAGGCAAGAGGATACAATAATTGATCAGAGTGCAGTATTTGTGAGTGAGGTCAAACTGTAAGCTCAGTGCTATCCTACATGGTGGGCAAGGCCCTGCCTAGCAATCTCACTTTACTCAAACCAAAGCTCACTGCTGTTGAGTTTATTTCAACTCATAGTGACCCTATAGGACAGAGTAGAACTGCACCATAGAGTTTCCAAGGAGCACCTGGTGGATTTGAACTGCCAGCCTCTTGGTCAGCTTGGCTCCTATCAATTCCTCCCTTTCCAACTGACTCTGGAAATACAAGCCCCTTTTCCAGTCACTGAAGGAGGCCAAGCTTAGGCCTGCCTTAGGTTCTTTAGGTTATCTCTCTGAGACATTCTTTGCATGATTATCTTCTTTCCAAAATCAAGCTTAAATACTGCCTTCTCAGAGAGGCCTCACATGACAATTTTAGCTAAAGTAGCAACAATGTCCCACCTGTCACTCTCTAACTCATTGTTTTATTATCTTGGACACTCATTATCCAAAAATATGTATATGTTTATAAATTTATCATTCATACCCCAAATATAAACTCCCTTAGGACAAAATTTTAGTGCAGTCACCACTGTCCTTAGTAATATGGAAGGACAGAAAAATACTTGTTTAATAAAAGCAATAACAGAAAGCAAAACCAAATCACTTGATTTCCAGCTACATAGGGTATAGAATTGTTAGAAAGTTACACTATTTTGAAAAAGGCTAACTGTTATTGTATATATATATATATATATATATATATATATATATATATATATATATAATAAACAAAGAGGTATCCTTGGGCTTTGTGTACAAACCTAATCCCTGTGAGTCTTTGGCTATGTGACAATGTCCCAATAATAGCTGAGGCTTTTATTAAAACAATGAAGTTTAAGCATCAATTATATTTTCTAAATTTAAACATTTTGGAGACCTCTTTTATGGCCTTGAACTAATTTGTACTAATCTGTTAAATGCTATGGTGCCACCCATCCAGTCCCATGCCCTGGGGTGGTGCTAATAATGGTTTATCTGATTTTAAAGCCACTTCTCAAAAGGGAAACAAGAATGTTTTCTCTGGCTCCTTGCAGAGAGATAAAATGGCTCTAGGAATGAAAGAACAATAGATCAAATGCAAAACCACACATCTAAAATTAAGAGGAAAAGAACAGAAAAGAAGATAGCCAGATAGTGACTTTTAAGGAAAAAGAAGTTCATATTAGAGAAAGATAAAGAAATGGAGAAAGGATTTTGTTATATAAATATTTCCAGAGCTTAGATAAATGTGAAAAATACACCCATTTCAATATTTGCTTTCATATTATTGTAATCCAATCCTGGCAGATAATTTTAAAATAGCATTCACAGAACAGCAGCAGACATTTATACATTCTATCACTGATAGAAAAATATCCCAAGCACAATGACAAGAAATGTAAAGTACGTAGGGACATCACAATAATAAACGTGTGCAGCCTACAGAGAGAATAAGGATATTTTATAAATTTCAATGGGGTGAAAACAAACAAAAAAACCTAACCCACTGCTGTCGAGTCAATTCTGACTCATAGTGACCCTTAGAGTAGAACTGTCCCATCGAATTTCCAAGAAGCACCTGGGGGATTTGAAATGCCAACCTTTTTGTTAGCAGCCAGAGCTCTTAACTGCTATGTCACCAGAGTTTCCAATAGATTGAAAGTACTATTTAATCATACTATTGAATAGAAAGATTGAATAATACAAATATGAAAATGATTCTCGAATTGGTTGGGATTTCATTGAAGTCAAAATCCTAATGATGCATTTTTGTGGTAAAATTTTATATTTCTAAAATTCTTCCAAATTCAGTAAAAAATATCATATCTCTTCTCCAAATAATTTATTTCATAAGAAAATCCATGCTGAATTTGAAAAAAAGAAGATGCTTGAATCAAAATAAATTCCAAAATGATTAAAGAATAATAAAACATGAAATCAAACATATAGGTAGAATGTAGATATTAATATAGTATATAATGTGGAGAAAGTCTTTCTACACATGACACCAAAGGTAGAAATCATAAAAGAAAATATTGATAAATTAAGTTTCCATCTTCAAAAATACAAAACAACAAATTTTCAGAAAAAATATTCCTTTCATAATGGAATATATTCCATTCAAAATTTACCTTTATTCATTTTTGTAGAACTCATAAAGATTACTGAAAAATAGTAATACAATTTGGAAAAGTACAAAGAAAAAAGAAAAATGACACCCATGCTTTCCTACACAGATTATTACATAGCTAATATTTTGGTGAATTTCTTTCCAAATACTGTCTCTGCATTGATACATTTAAAAATCCAAAAACATACTTTTACTTTTTATATTCATGTCATATGTTTTATGACCTGCTTTTCCCCAAGCAATGTGTTCTGGAAATATTTTCATGCCAAAAAAAGGTAGGTTTATGGCATCATGCTAAATGAGGTTACCGTATTTTACACAAATAACGCGCACCTTCAATGTTTGTTTGCTAACTGAACCCTCCTCCTAAGAGGTGTTTTTGTAAGCACCATATGCCAGTTTTTTCTACATATTGCTGTTAAAAAGTTAGCATAATGCACTCACAAAAATACCTCTTGGGGGGGAAGGGCATGGTTGACAAACACACAGAGGTGTGGTATGCTATTTCTATAAAAACATGGTATATTATCCAATTGCATGGCTATACTAAAATTCACTTAATCATCCTCTTTTCCTCTATTAGTTATTCTATAATAATGCCTGTAATTATTTCTAAACATTTTTCTGCCCTGCTAGAGAGTGCCCTGACCTCAGAGCTAGTGTTTGCCATGACTCCTGCTGTAATCCCAGGGCTGGCATGGTGCCCAGTTCATGAAAAATTCTCTAAAATTAGCTGTTGTGTAAAACGTAAAGGTGAATTGGATACTTTAGGATACCTAAAATTTGAAAACAAAGTAAAGACTTATACATAGCCTGTGTGGGCTAGTATTAGGATTTGAAACCCACATTTGTTAAGAACATTAGTGGTAAACATAAAAAGTGACACTTAAATTATAGGAACCGCTTCTCATTAAACCCTATGACCATGAACCTGACATCATTGCACCAATGATTAAACTAATGGTCAAAGTAAGTTTTGTGAATTGCTTTCTATCACCAATATAAAGAAATTACATACTGGTTCTTCAACTGGGCTCAACTGTGCATGTAAGGAAAATTATAGACTAGGACTTCATGTTTTTGGCAAAATGATCTCCTTTTTTAATTTCCCAGAATGAAACTGGAGAAAGAAGGAGAGAGGCTCATGTTGGAGTCCACTTGGTGAATCATGGGAATTTTTCTATAGAAATTTAGAGGCACAAAACATGCATGCACAATGGTTTTATAACAGTTACATACAATAGAAAACAATTAAAAAACAACATCTAGATGCACAATGATATGGGAATGGTTGAATCAGTCTGTGATCAATTAGCAATGTCTGCATGGGTGGTAGGGAAAGAAATGGTGATGAGTTTGCCATCTCTAGAGCTGGTGCTTTTCAAATTATCTGTAGTATGGAGTTTTTTTTTTTTTTTTTTTTTTTCAATTTCCAATCTATTGGAATCAATTCCAATCTATTTCATAAAACGTAATAAATTTTTTTCACCAATATCAAATAGCTAAATATTTTTTTTACTAACCGAGTCCTGTGATTTTCTATACTTACTTCTTTGTGGACAGATGACAAACAGTGTGCAAACCAGCACCAACCCATGGCCCATACTTTGTGTGGCAGTTTTACACAGTTTTGGCAAACTGGCTCATTGATTCAAAATTGAAATGTCTTTTTAAAAAAATCTCTAAGGCCAAGTATTCCAAATATATGAATGGGCTTATTTGGAGAGTTTTTCAGTATGCTATGTTTTATTAAAGTCCCTATGTGTAATACCGATTATTCTACAGAGCATTCCAGTTACTTATCTTTAACTCGTTTTGTGCCACAAATCAAAACCGGGAATATAGTTGTTACTGCAGGTCTTGTACAGAAAGCACTAAATTGATATTTAGTGCATTTTATAATATACTAACTACTTTGATGTAAACAAAATATTTTGAATTTTACTTTTAGGTGTCCCTTCCCCCTTTATTTAAAAAAAAAACAAAAAACTATCCTTCAAGTCTATTCTTGGGAAAATGTTAGCTAGGGTTTATGTACGTCAGGAAACAAATAACTAAAATAATCCTAGCCAGGAATCTTTTCCAAAGAGCTAATTAACTTTAAGTACTTGAAGGCAGCCGAATTGCCCACCCTCACCCTGGAGAGGGCAAATAGGCCTTATTTCCCTGTAATACACTCACAGGCTCTGTTAGTAGTTAAAGTCTGGCAGTAGAAACCCAGAGGTTGAGTTTTTAGTGCTGTTAGATTATCCCAGGGCAGCGTCAATTTCTGGCAGTGATAACACACGCAATAGCTTTCCGGCAGGGCACAGCCACAGGGTTCCTGGCAGAGCCACTGAGCAAGGTTTTTGTAAGCAGATCCATATCATTTTTGACAGGACTAACATATGGCTTTGAATTTCTGGCCAAAGACTCCTTCATGGTTCCTCTCAGAAGAGACCCTACACGCTCTCTGGCAGCATTGCCACACAATGTAAAGGATTTAATTCCTGGAAGTCTATTGCTATGATGATTTGCTATAGAACAAATTTCAAAGTTGGTTTCCTGCCAACATAAAATTCTATAGGTCATGTCAAGGCCAACCCAGCAGTTAATTTTCTGCAAGAAGATATCGAGCTGATCTTTTAATAGCTTTCATATTCACACTTTGGCCACGTTCCTCAGTGTTTCCATGTACATTGAGAGTAAATGAAATATTCTCTACATTAAAGAATGCTGCCATCATGTAATGCACTTTGTGCCGACCCATATGTCACCATTTGCAGAAGCATCTCGAACTTGCCTATCTAATACAACGAATTATAATTATTTAAAAATTTCATCATTATCTCTCAAAGAGCCACTGTCTTTTCCTGCCAACAGTGAATATGGAAAGAACAATATCTTTCCACAGTTCAAAAGACAATTTAATTCTTTCATCCTTTTATTCTGACCACAGACTAAATCAGCAGCTAAAATGACTGCACATATCCGAAGGGAGGAAGCTCTGACTCTTGAAAGGTGATTAAATTCATGATATAGAACAGGAAGTAGCAAGGTATCCTTCACTGGGGGTGATGCACCACTATAAATTGCTAAAAGAGTACCATGTATACAGCGTGTATTTAAAATACTGTCTACTACTGCTTTCACACACTGAAATTGACAGTCACATCACGTTACCCTAATACTCCTACCACAACTGGGGTCACCCTGTCCAGGGTTAACTCACTAAATGCTGAGTCAGATTTCTCAAACTAAGGATCACAGAATCACTACAATTCATTTGACTTATGTAAAGTATGGAGACCCTGGTGGCCTAGTGGTTAAGAGCTATGGCTGCTAACCAAAAGATCAGCAGTTTGAATCCACCAGGCTCTCCTTGGAAACCCTATGGGGCGGTTCTACTCTGTCCTATTGGGTCCCTGTGAGTCAGACAGAATTGACTCGATGGCAATGGGTTTGTTTTTTTGGTTTATATAAAATATAAACAGACAACACAAAAGCAAGTACTTTTTTACTTAAAAGGAAAAAAGGTAAAATGCATTTTTAAAAATGCTTATTACAGGCAGAGTCCAGGTTAGGAACTTAGAACTTACGGACAATTCATACTTTGCCCTTGAAGGTTGTGTAACTTTGCTCTCACTTTGAAACAATTGAAACAGCCCCTGATGGCAACAAATTCTTCATCGCGATCGCCTTCGCTTGCTGCACACGCAGCTTTAAAATCACTGAAAAGGCTTCAAGCCTTTTCTTGCATGAAACCAAACCACCAAACCCATTGGTGGAGTGGATTATGACTCTTGGAGCTCCTATAGGACACGGTAGAACCGCCCCCTAGGGCTTCCGAGGAGGAGCTGATGGATTCCAACTGCCAATCTTTTGGTTAGCAGACTGAGCTCTGAACCATTGCACCACCAGGGTCCCTTCTTGCACTAAAAAAAACAAAAAACCATTGCCATTGAGTCAATTCCAACTCATAGCGACCCTAAGGACAGGGTAGAACTGCCCCATACGGCTTCCAAGGAGTGCCTGGTGGATTTGAACTGCCAATCTTTTGATTAGCACTGTAGTTCTTAACCATTACACCACCAGGGTTTCCGCTCTTTTGCACTGAAGTGAGGCTAAATAAGAACCATATGCACATGTTCCGACTTACCTACACGTTCTTAAAGACCGACTCAGGAATTTATCTCGTTCATGACCCAGGGACTGCCTGTATTCAACAAAAGAAAACAAAACAATGATGATGGGTCACCCCCTGTTTTATGGTGCCTTCAGGATTTATTATAATTAATTCAGCCTAGCTTCTTAAATTTATTTGTTATCTGCCTTAGGAAACACTGTCTCTAAACCGAAGGTTATTTATACTTGAGTAACCTCAGCGATATACACAGATTAATCCTACCATGTAAAACGATATGGTGAAAAAAGTCTAGGTCAGATGCAAAGCTAGCAAAAGTTACTGGCAATAAAGATTCAATTCTTAGTTGTTCATTTTGGTATGGCTAAGAGATAGAAGATAAAGTAAAGGTTAGAAACAATCGGTGAGAACAATTTCTGAGTGCCTTTTGGGACTACAGCACTGTATTGATGGATGTACTATAGTTGTAATTCCACATCAGCTCTTACTTCACTAGAATCTCTTGCCCAAAGTCTGAACAGTGTTAGAAAAAAGCCTGAAGCTGATTTCTTTAACAGCTGCAAATGCATCCTGAATGGGATAAAATTCTGGCTGTCCATCCATAATCATTCTAATAATTTTGGAATTCTCTTACTGAATCCGTTTTGAAGTTGAAGACACGTGATGGTCACAGATGCTCAATATTTCAGGCATTTATTTGTTCAATCTATAAATAGCAACTGAGTACCAAATATGTGCCAGGTACTTAGATACAGTATTTGGAAGAACACTGTACTTACATGGTTCAAAAACCATGAACCTCATCTTTGACCCATAAAGAGGGAAACCCTATCAATTACAATTCACGTTTGCCTTGCCAAAAGAAATGGGCTAAAGGAAGAAGAATGAAAAGATGTAAGAATTACAGTCCAACATAGTTACAAGGTCTCAAACGTTTCCAAATTTATTCGGGTAGTAAGTGTTTGACAGTCATCATTTAATTTGGAAAATTATATGTTATGCTGATCAATTAAATATGTGTATATTGCAATTTGGTGTCAATCAGATATAGGAATGTGGCACTAGGAAAAAACGATGACAATTCTAACTAATCAACACTTTGTTTTCAAATTCTATGATAATGCAGGACCATCTCACAACTAACTCACTAAATACCAACGTTTCAATGTTTCAAGTCACCATTGAGCTTACTGTTCCAGACAAACCATGGCTAAAACTCTAGAGGCAGTAAAACATAAAGGAGCAATAAATCTGAAATGTTAGACTAGTGAGAATGACCCTTAAGTGGTAGAAAAGGATTCTTGTTTCTTTGGCCTTTATTTGAGTATGTATGCTGTAACTTCAAGGCCTGGGTTCTTGGATGATAACTACAACAGAAATAGGGCAAGGCCAAAACATCCTTCCGAAGGGAGAGATATCAAAAGACAAATAATACTCTTGGCCAACTTAGGGCAACAGGAAGAGACCCCTGGGTACCTTGACCAGAGGTGGGTGAATTACCTTAAGAGTGATACATATGTTTCCAAGCAAGAATAATTAAAGAATTTTTGGCATATCAAGCAGTGATATGCCCCATATTCCCCTAGGAAAAGGTAATTACTACAATTTTCAAAGCACCTGTTGTTGTTAGGTGCCATCAAGTCGATTCCCATAGAGTTTCCAAGCAGCAGCTGGTGGAGTTGAATGGTTGGCCTTTTGGTTAGCAGCTGAGCTCTTGACTACTACACCACCAGGTTCCTCAAAGCACTAGTAGGCATCAAAGAAAGTTTTCAGGTAATGTGAACATTGTTAACCCATTTTAAAAGAAAAATTAAGAATGAGCAAATCATCCTCAGGAGTTCAGTAAATAAATTAACAGCACAGAGCTAGTGCCAAGCACCAGGCAGAAGCAGGGTTGGTGCACGGGCTTGTCTCCCCACAGTCAGCTGTCCCCCACCCATGCTCTCCCTAGACCTGTGGCTCCTGCCAAGACATCATTTTTCCCATGATTTCAGAGAAAACACTTTGCTAATTACACCTCTAATTTCCATCCTCCCAAAGCACCCATGGTGACTTTGTATGCAATTCCAGGGAGAACATACATATGGAAAAAGTGATATCAACCTCTATGATGGTTTACTAAGAATAAATTAATGGAAAAGGGCAAAGAACATGGATTATTAAATTATTTCTCCTAGAATGTTATACCAGTTGAAACACCTTCCAGCCGTGAGATAAAACTGTTTGTATTTTCACCATTGTCGAGGGTGGCTGCTATCAAGACTGTTCAAGGCCTAATAGGTTAAAGGTTTTATCTCATTTTTGCTTAACTGCAAGTTTTTTGGTTATTAGTTAAGTGCAATTTTTTTTTTTAATATAGTCACTGGTTGCTTGTAATGAATGATCTTTTAGCTTTTACTGTAGTCATTTCTTCATTCATTCATTCAGCATGTTCCTATTGTACTGTAGGCGGGACCACTCCAGTCACTGGAAACACAGTAGTAAACAAGACAGACAAGCTTCCGCTCTCATGGGATGAACACGCTCATAAAGGGAGACAGATAATAAGCAGAGCATCAAAAATAAGTCAATTTCAGACCATGACAATCACTAGGAGAAAAACAAAGCAGTTTCAATATGAACTTCAGCGATAGAGCATGACCAGGGATGGGTTGGAGGCAGGGGTGGATTACTCAGTACTCAAGGGTACTCACGGGCTTACTTGTGCTAACTTACAAACCTGTATTGGACAAGTTCACCTGTTTTTCACCACATCAAAGATGCAGTGTGCTACAGACTAGTAAATAAACACAAGTAAGCCCGTGTGTATCTTGCTGGCTGTAAACTTGCGTGTATCTTTCTTACTGGTTAACCCATCCCTGGTTGGAGGCTTGCCTTAAATGGCTTCTCTGGGAGAGTCACTATTGAATTGAGGCCTGAATAGCTACAAGGAGCCAGACTTACAGAGATCTGGGAGATGAGGGCTCCTGGTAGATAGAACAGCTAGTACATTTTCCAGGGGTGAAGCATCAGGGGATAGTCAGACAGGGGCTGGATTATATATGACTGGATAGACAAGGTAAAGACATTATGATCAACTAGGATATAAAATAAAATTTTTAAATAACAAACCAACAAAAAAAAACCAAACCCATTGCCATCGAATGGATTCCGACTCATAGTGACCCTACAGGGCAGATTAGAACTGCCCCATAGAGTTTCCGAGGAGAGCCTGTTGGGTTTGAACTGCCGACCTTTTGGTTAGCAGCCATAACTCTTAACCTCTACACCACCAGGGTTTCCACGTTTTTAAATAGTTATTACTAAATGTTTACTGTACGTTGGGCAATATTAAAACAAGTTTTTCATATCTAAGGTGCCCAGTACTTAAACAGCAAGATTGAAGTGGTTTTATTAACCTTCTTTTAAATATAAGAAAATAAAGGCTCAGAAATTCTAAATAAGATTTTTTAAAGATTATGAAAATACTTAGGAGTTTTTCGAATTGAATTATAATGGTTACTTTTTTTTTTTTTAATCTCTTAAGTATGTTAAGCCATATATCCTATCACATTCCTTTCTTCCACTGTGTACTTTCCTTTTTAGTTAGTCCTAGGAGATACTACTCGATGGCACTGGGTTTTTGGGTAGGAGATATTCACCCAATAGGTACGCATATACTCCTGCCTATCTACTTTCATGGAGCCCTGGTGGCACAGCAGTTAAGAGCGCAACTGCTAACCAAAATATCAGCAGCTTGAATCCACCAGCCACTCCATGGAAATCCTATGGTACAGTTCTACCTTGTTCTATAGGGTTGCTATGAGTTGGAATTTACTCGATGGCAATGAGGGTCTACTTCCACGAGGTTGATATGAGTTGAAAACTGACTCAGTGGCACACAACAACAACATTTACTTTCCAAAATGAGCCAATGAAAACCCTATGGATCACAGTGGGTTACATCAGCAACTGATCAAGGGGATAGTGTAGCATTTAGTTGTGCACGGGGTTGACTTAAACCAGAGGCTAACAGCAACAGAAATCAAGCTAGCTACCTATCTATATAGTTTTTTTTTTTATCTACACTGGCGGCACAGCGGTTAAGGGCTCGGTTGCTAACCAAAGGGTAGGCAGTTGGAATCCACCAGCTACTCCTTGGAAATCCTTGTGGGTCAGTTCTTTTCTGTCCTACAAGGTCACTATGAGTCAGAAGCAACTCGACAACAGTGGGTTTTTGGTTTTGGAACTATCATTTTATAACATGTATTTTTTCTTGTATGATTAGAAAAAATTCTTCACCATCAGGTATTAAAATTCTTTATCACCTATATATAATTTTTGTAATTGTCTTGTGCTTTCTTCTCTTTCCTTTTTCCCTTCGTGTTGTTGTTGTTGTTGTTCCATTTATTTCGTCTGTAATTCTTTCAAACACGTGGAAAATACTTTTTAAGTAGGAAGCCATTTGGTTCTTCTAACTTACGTTAGAGAAGTGTGCTGCCACAATGAAGGCCTTCTCTCTCCATTTGCTTTAAGCTCCTGTACATAACTGCCCCCAAACCTAAGCCCACGGTGGCAAAACACATTTCGTACCAGGACATGGTATCACCTTTAGCTCTTAACTTTTCAAATTAATGAACATTAATGTGATCTTGTGATATTCTTTTCAGCTAGCTTCCTGCAATACATTTTTATCCCAGTTGTGAGTCAGCTCTTGGTATTTCCTTTTATTTATTTTATTTTTTCCCAGATTATTATATGGTCCAGAATTATTCCAAATCTGATCACTTTTTACTTGGTTTCCAAGAGTCATTCAGGCCTTTTCCCTCTTTTTCTTTATCTTTACAGTAAGGGTCAGAGGAACTGTGGAGATAAGGCGTAAGCACTTGAGATCTTATGGTGATTTTATTAGATGTTTAAAATTAAAAATGTCGGTATTTTTACATAAATCAAAAACATTGTTTTTAATGTCCTGATTTTTCATCAGAATGTGACCATTTCACTTAGTTTTCACTTGATGTTGAGGGTTAAACTTTTACCTTGATTTTACACTGACTTCCATAGAGTGCTCTGTTTATATTTTAAATCATTTACTACATTTTCACAAATGTCAGATCTTCTAATTGTAAATTCTTGGTTGAATTGCTAATATTTCTGACAGACTAAAATATGAGAAAATATCAAAAAGAAGGTCCAATAACACGTGAAACAGCTTGGTTGGTTTGGTAACTGACTTGACACAGAATTATAATTTAAAATCTCTATGCTATGGTTTTTTATGCTATACATTACTTTAAAGAATTGGATTATATGTAAACTGTTCGCATAAAATAGTGAAACACTTGACACTGGGTCAATAAGAACATCAAAAATCATAAACCCTTAAAAGAAAAATAACATGTTCTCTTCAGTTACCTGATTCTCAGTTACTTATATGTGTGACAAAGTAGCTATAGCTCAGTTTGGTAGATTTAAAATCCCCTAACAATGCTAACCCAAGAAGAAGAATAAGAAAAAAAAAAGAAAGAGGTGGTTATTGGTGTAAAATTCAGCAAGAAAATCATATGGAGTATCGAGAAAATTCTACCAGTTTTCTCACATAGAAGCAACTCTGTTGAAGCAGCTACACCAGATCCATTTATATAATTGTAAAATTTAGATGGTTCACTTTAAGTTAGAAATTCTGAAAGCTGTGCTTAGAATGTTATAGGAGCTCAATTATTTATTTTGTGCTGTTGTGGTACTATTTTTTTCCCCTAAACAGTACACACACAAATTCCATAAAACATGATAAATAAAATTAAAATGGCTCTATTATATTCACCAGTATAAATAAATTCATCAGCATAAATAAGGAGGCTAAATGATTTGTTTTTGTGGGTTATTCCCATTCCTTTTCATGATCAGAACAGTTTCGAAGCTGGAACCTTTTTTTTTGTTGTTGTTCTTTTCTTATTTATTTATTTATTTATTTATTCCTTCTATGCCATCTGGATAGGCAAACCCAATTAGCACATGCTGAAAGCAACATCTTTTCCAACATTTCAAAGTTTTGGCAAGCTTTAAAAGTTACTGTGTCACATAAAAGCACATTTGGCACATTACGGGGGTTTGCAGTATGAATTTATCATATGGAATGAGCCTTTTCCAAATGCATCAAGAACATACAGCACAATTGAATTTGGAAAGAGCAGTAGAAATAAACTTCATTACCGTGGTTCTAGGATCAATCTACTCAATTTCTTCAATGGCATTCTTCACCTTCTTCATTTATGCAAAAGAAGAAAGCGTATGCTCCAGGATTGTCCTAACCTTGGTCTGAGATGGTGTTATTTCTGGCTCTGTATCAACTCATTAAGGGAATCTTGGAAAAAGATGCAGGTGAAACCTCCAGGTTTACAATACAGGCTTTACAAAATTCCCTAGTTTCTATGTCTTTGTCATTACACTAATGGTTTCCAAGGCTGCTCAGAACTCCAGAGTCATTGCTTTCTTCAACGATTATGTACCTGAACCCAGATCCCTGTTGCCCACCAGTTTCTCCCTTTTACCTCCGTAACATGAATTGGAAAAATTCTCCAATGCATTATGTTTCTCTGTTGTGGTTATATCCGATTTACTGCCTTGCTCAATGTAGGTTCCACACTCCTTTAATGTTGATTTCCTTTACTGAAGAGGCTGGGCAACTAAATATATTTCCCAGGCTCCCTTACAACTGGTTTTCCAGACATATCTTAGGATGAACCATTTAGAATCACTTACCTGAGTGTTGACTCTGTTATTAAGTTAAGTAGGGAAAAAGGCAATACCCCTCAAACCATGTAGTTTCCGTGGACTATAAGAAGCTACACAGTGCTCTGGGGTCCACATTCTGGCAGCAGCTCCTTGATCCCCATAGCTCCACATGAGTCAACAGCTACCCCATTTTCAAGATTTTGGATTCTGGCAAAATTTGCATCTCTCTTGGTGAGCCTTGGTGAGCCAGTTCTACAGAATTCCTTTGGAGGTCCAATGAATCTGGGCACAGAACATGCTTTGTCAATCCTTACAGTGAATTTTTAAGCCCTAATTCCCAGGATTAAATACCTTCATATTTAAAAGAAGTAGTGTTATCTGCAACTGAATTCTGACTGATAACAGCCATGCTGTACTCCAATGGGATTATAATGTCCTTGATATGAAACTATATTGATGAAAGGATTTGAGTGAACCCATATATTCTCTTTTATCGCCTTCTTGCACACACAGAGATGAGAGCATGAGAAATTGTTTCCAAACTAAAAATATCACAGGAGTTCAAGAATATGGTTTATTCTAAAACTCCCGGCATCAAGTAGATCAATCTAAAACTATTTTTGGTACCTACTAGTATAAAGGGAAACCCTGGTGGCTAGTGGTTAAGTGCCAAGACTGCTAACCAAAGGGTTGACAGTTCGGATCCACCAGCCGCTCTTTGGAAACCCTATGGGGCAGCTCTATTCTGTCTTATAGAGTTGCTATGAGCCAGAATCCACTGGACTGCAATGGGGGGCGGGTTTACGGGTAGTATAAAGAACTGTGTTATAGGGTACACAACACATGCCCATATACACATGTACATATTTTAATGTTTATCTGCCCAGGACATGTATGTGTGTGAATGGTCCAATGTAAAACCATTCTCCTTCCCTCCCCTCCCCACAAAAAAATCTAAACCCAGAAGCCTGCTATAAACAAAACCAAAATTGAAAGTGAAACTAGTATTGACATTTCTCTATTTAGGGTCATGTGTTATTCTTATTTTTAAATACTCCATAATATCTAAACAGTATCTTTGTCTTGTTTGTTTTTTCATCACAACCAAATTTCAAGAGAAGCATTATGCAGAACGCCAAACAGATCCTACCCAACCCATACCAGCTCTGCTGTGAGCGACAACCTCTCATTGTCTTTAGTTTCCTCATCTGAATAATGGGCACAGTAATGTCTACTGTATAATGTTGGGATGTAGTTAATGAGAACATTCACATGTCTAATGGTGACTGGCACATAGCAGGTATCCAGTAAACTGTGGCTCCCTGTCTCCCATCCTTGTTGTTATTCTGGCTCTTATTACTTTAAACCTTTGCATTTGAATGATCTCCTAACTTCCTGGGGGAGACCTGGTTGTGCAGTGGTTAAGAGCTCAACTGCCCACCCAGAGGACAGCAGTTGAAATCCACCAGCCGCTCCTTGGAAACTCTATGGGGCAGTGTAATTCTGTCCCATAGGGTCGCTATGAGTGTGAATTGACTCAACAGCAATGAGTTTAGTTTTGGTTTTAACTTCCTGGTGGGGGCAAAAGATTTTTAGGTAGAGAGAACACCATACAAATGACCTTTAGGAGGGAAGAACACAGCATCTTAGAACACATGAAACTGAGGTTTTCTCCATAAACTCTTCCTATGTTACTATAAAAAAAAAAAAAAAATTTTTTTTTTTTTTTTAATATCAAGGCAATATTAAACCTTCACTGATGAGAGAATCCATTGGCAACCCCTTCGTCTTTCAAACATTTACAATCTCAATCTCTTATTCAGTTCCTACATTTTTCACATTTGTAGTTTCCTGATTACATTATAAGCTAGGGCAGAGCTCAGGCTACAGTCCCAGGGCTTATGCCCCATGCCTTGCTTCATATCACACTGCAGGTACCTAAATTTTTTGATTGGTTCAACTTGGTACGTGGAGTTTCAAAATAAACCACTTAGTTGAGTTACCGTGATATTTTAAATTCCAAAATAATTCCTCACACCCCTATCTCTTTTTGTTTTATTATTTTATTTTATATTTTGGTACACTCTTAAAATATGACTTTTTTCTTATTTCCTAAATAGGTAACTTGTTTCTCAGAGCTTTTGCTACCAGAATTGAAATCTTTCAGCTCTTACAAAAATAGCTATTTCTGAAATGACGCTCTACCTCAAAACAGCTGATTTATTGGTGCTGAAAAGCTACTCCTAGAGTTGTCACCTTATCAGAGGTAACCAAAGGGCATACTGAATGGAATCAGCTTATCATGAACATATATCAGGCTGTCCCAAAGTGATCTTTTAAGTGACTGACACATCTCAAGTGTCTTACTATTTTTTTTTTTTAAATAAATGAGATGAAGATTTTTAAAAGTGCAGGGCTTTGATAGGGAAAACTTTATACTGTTCTTTAAAAATAGATTACAGGATAGAAGCAATTGTAGTTCAATATCTTTAAAGCAAATATCATTTCTTCTAATTTTTAGTGCACTTTCTTATAAGTTTATTCATAAATATTACTGTTTTTCACTGCTAAAATATTATAAAATACTATACTGCATTAAATGGTATACATTACTCTGAAAAGGCATATATATATATTTATATACATATATAAAACAAAACCTACTGCCTTGGAGTCAATTTCGACTCATAGGAACCCCATAAGATTTCCAAGGCTGTAAATCTGTACAGAAGCTGACTGCCACATCTTTCTCTCGCTAAGTGGTTGGTGGTTTCTAACCACCAACCTTTTGGTTAGCAGTGGATGATTTAATCACTGCACCACTAAGGCTGCACACACACACACACACACACACACACACACACACATTTATGTATTGGAAACCCTTGGAGCACGGTGGTTAAGACCTATGGCTGCTAACCAAAAGGTCAGCAGTTTGAATCCACCAGGCGCTTGTTGGAAACCATATGGGGCAGTACTACTCTGGCCTATAGGTTGGCTATGAGTCAGGATTGACCCGACAGCAATGGGTTTGATTTTACATATATATGTGTGTGTATGTGTATATATATATATATATACATAAGTACATGCACCTACATACCTATGTCTGATGTGTACAGCTAGCCTAACTGGAATTAGCCAGCTGTTGGGAGAAATGACTACTTAACAATTCTGCTAGTGGCTTCTTAAATGGTTGGAAATGTCAACAGGCGATGGTCTTTCAAAGCGTGTCTTTTTCTTACACATCTTGCAAATACTTACGTAACATGGACCCTATTCAAAAGACTCAATTCTACAGGGAAAAGAAAGCCAAAATTTGAGTTCCCAAACTGAATGAAAATGTGCTCATTCCTCCCACTTCAGGGAGGTGTCAGAAAAGACTGTCAGTTTCATAATTATGCCTATTGAGCAGATGGGCGGTAAGACATTCTGTGACATTTCAGAAGGAAATAATTTTAACCCCCTAAAAATAATAATAAAGTAACTTCTAAATAAAGTGTATGCTTCAACACACAAGTACAATATCTTAAAGTAGAAATGCGTTTTTAAAAATGACTAGAGACCCGTTTGTTAGCTAGACCTTTCTATGTTTACAGTACACACACCATCAAGTTTTGCAGCAGGTCATAACAAAAGACAACCCTGCAGGAGGTTCGGCAACAGCTACAGAAGTTTGGAGACTATGAATTTATGTAGTATGAATCCACAGTTAGCCCCCGCTTTGGACCGACCTTAGGAAATAGCTGATGCAGTGAACCAGGTTAAAATCACCACAGGAAGCGGGGTTCGGGGAGAAGTGGATAATGCTCAGCTTTTGTTCCATTTGTTTGAAAAGAGCAAACAACACATCACACAGGAAGGAAACTCACAGCTTAAATTCCTATCACAGCCTGAAGGCTACCTGGCCTTCTGAACTGCCAATCTATTGATAGATGATAAAAATTTCCATTCCCAGAATCATCACACCTTTTCAGAGCGCTGTATTTTCCTGACAGTGTTTCCTTGGGTCCACTAGGTAGATAAACACTACAGCTTTAGGTGTGAACAGGCTGAGAAGCACGAGAAAGAATATTGACAAGTCATTTGTTCCTTCTGTCTTCTGTAACAGATTCAGAAAACCCGGGAAGAGAACAAAACAAAAACATTATAAGCCCACATCAAGTTTTGGCTGATTTTGCAACACAACCACCTGAGTCCTGCAACTACTGAGATTATTCTAATATGCAAATAACCCCACAATTAATAAATATAATACATTTTATAAATAATATGTTATACAGTCTTGTAGTTGAAAGAGTAGAAAATAAAGCTAAGCAAAAAAGAATGAAATAAAAATTGCCCCTAATTCTAGTACTCAGACTTCAGGACTATAAAGCATTTTGTGCTGGTTCTTCCTGGTATTTTTCTATACATAAACTAAAAACCAAACCCGCTGCTGTTGGGTCAATCCTGACTCACAGAGACCATATAGGACAGAGTAGAACTGCCCCACAGGGTTTCCACAGAGAGGCTGGTGGATTTGAACTGCCAACTTTTTGGCTAGAGGCCAAGTTCTTAACCACTGCGCCACCAGGGCTACACATACATAACTATATTTAGAAAAATAAATATTTTTTTCCTACTCTTTTGTAAGTTGTTTTTCCATATAAATTTCTTGACAACATTCAGTGTTGTTGTTGTTGTTAGTAGCTGCTTTGGAATTGACTCCAATCCATGGCAGTCGTACGGTTACGTACTTCACCAAACATGACATCCTCCTCTAGGGATTGATCCACCCAGTTGACATGTGCAGAGCAAGTCAGTCAGACAACGTTCTGTTGTGATCCTTAACGTTTTCCTTGGCTAATTTTTGGAAACAGATCAGTAGGCCTTTATTCCTAGTCTGTCTTTGTCTGGAAGCTCTGCTGAAACCTGTCCACCATGGATGACTCTGTTCTATTTGAAATACTGGTAGCATAGCTTCCAGCATTACAGCAATATGCAAGCCACTAAAGTATAACAAGAAGTCCTAGTAGCACAATGGTGAAAGCACTTGGTTGCTAACCAAAATGTTGGCAGTCCAAACCTACCAGCTGCTCCGTGGGGGAAAGATGTGACAGTCTGCTTCAGTAAAGATTTACATGCTTGGAAATCTATGGGGCAGTTCTACTCAGTCCTATAAAGGTGGCTATGAGTTGGAATGGACTCTATAGCACTGGATTTGCTTTGGGTTGACAGTACCACAAACTGACAGATGAGTTATTGGACTTCCATTATTTCAATGGCTATGTATTATTTATAACCATTTATACACATATATTTCATGCTGTGTTCCAGATACCATTAAGTATTTAACTTACCACCTACTATTATTGAGCATTAGGTCATTTCTAAAGCTTTGTTATTAAAAATAAGGCTGTAAGGAATTTTCTAGTATGTACAACTTTTTGGTAAATTTTCTGAATAGTTGAAATTATTTCCTAAGGATTCTAAGAAGTTTCTTAGTCAAAAAGTATGTAGACACATTTTTAAGAATTTTGACACATATGTTACTCAGTTGTTTTTTTTTTCCATTAAAGCTATATCAACTTCAGTTACACTAGCAATTATTAAAACGTCCAACTCCCTACAACTTGTGAAATCTAAGCTATATCTTTTTAACATTTCCTAAACAGAGAAAAATGGCATTCATCAGATTTCCTTTGTTTATACTATTTGATTACTAGTGAGGCCAGACCAAAATATGTTGTTGTAGTTGTTGATGTTGTTAGGTGCCATCGAGTCACTTCCGACTCATAGCCACCCTATGCACAACAGAACGAAACACCGCCCGATCCTGCGCCAACCTTACAATTGTTGTTATGCTTGAGCTCATTGTTGCAGCCACTGTGTCAACCCACCTCGTTGAGAGTCTTCCTCTTTTCCGCTGACCCTGTACTCTGCCAAGCATGATGTCCTTCTCCAGGGATTGATCCCTCCTGACAACATGTCCAAAGTATATAAGATGCAGTCTCGCCACCCTTTCCTCTAAAGAGCATTCTGGCCGCACTTCTTCCCAGGCAGATTTGTTCATTCTTTTGGCAGTCCACGGTATATTCAATATTCTTCGCCGACACCACAATTCAAAGGCGTCAACTCTTCTTTGGTCTTCCTTTTTCATTGCACAGCTTTCACATGCATATGATGCGATTGAAAATGCCATGGCTTGGGTCAGTCGCATCTTAGTCTTCAGGGTGACATCTTTGCTCTTCAACACTTTGAAGAGGTCCTTTGCAGCAATTTACCCAATGCAATGCGTCTTTTGATTTCTTGACTGCTGCTTCCATGGCTGTTGATTGTGGATCCAAGTAAAACGAAATCCTTGACACCTTCAATCTTTTCTCCATTTATCATGATGTTGCTCATTGGTCCAGTTGTGAGGATTTTTGTTTTCTTTATGTTGAGGTGTAATCCATACTGAAGGCTGTGGTCTTTGATCTTCATTAGTAAGTGCTTCAAGTCCTCTTCACTTTCAGCAAGCAAGGTTGTATCATCTGCATAACACACATGTCTGGGAGTTTGTCATACTTCGGGGGCTTGTGTGTTGCTGTGATGCTGGAAGCTATGCCACCGGTATTCAGACACTAGCAGGGTCACCCACGGAGGACAGGTTTCAGCTGAGCTTCCAGACTAAGACAGACTAGGAAGAAGGGCCCGACAGTCTACTTCTGAAAAGCATTAACCAGTGAAAACCTCAAAAGATGAATGGGGAAGAGCTGCCTCCTCAAAGTAGAGCCGACCTTAAAGATGTAGATGGAGTGAAGCTTTCCAGACATTCACTTGCTGTTGTGGCACTACTCACAATGAGAAAAAAATAGCTGCAAACATCCATTAATAATCGGAACCTGGAATGTACGAAGTATGAATCCAGGAAAATTGGAAATCATCAAAAATGAAATGGAACACATAAACATTGATATCCTAGGCATTAGTGAGCTGAAATAGACTGGTATTGGCCATTTTGAATCTGACAATCACATAGTCTAC
This sequence comes from Loxodonta africana, assembly GCF_030014295.1. NCBI lineage: Eukaryota > Metazoa > Chordata > Mammalia > Proboscidea > Elephantidae > Loxodonta > Loxodonta africana. The sequence continues at coordinate 31,905,643 of NC_087356.1, forward strand.
TATGCTGGGAATGACAACTTGAAGAGAAATGGTGTTGCATTCATCATCAAAAAGAACGTTTCAAGATCTATCCTGAAGTACAATGCTGTCAGTGATAGGATAATATCCATACTCCTACAAGGAAGACCAGTTAATATGACTATTACTCAAATTTACACACCAGCCACTAGGGCCAAAGTTGAAGAAATAGAGGGTTTTTATCAGCTGCTACAGTCTGAAATTGATCAAACATGCAATCAAGATGCATTGATAATTACTGGTAATTGGAATGCAAAAGTTGGAAACAAAGAAGAATGATCAGTAGTTGGAAAATATGGCCTTATTGATAGAAAAAATGCCGGAGATCTAATGACAGAATTTTGCAAGACCAACGACTTCTTCATTGCAAATATCTTCTTTCACCAACATGAACGGTGACTATTTACACATGGACCTCGCCAGATGGAACACACAGAAATCAAATTGACTACATCTGTGTAAAGAGACCATGGAAAAGCTTAATATCATCAGTCAGAACAAGGCCAGGGGCCGACTGTGGAACAGGCCATCAATTGCTCATATGCAAATTCAAGGTGAAACTGAAGAAAATCAGAGCAAGTCCACAAGAGCCAAAATATGACCTTGAGTATATCCCACCTGAATTTAGAGACCATCTCAAGAACAGATTTGACGCATTGTACACTAGTGACCGCAGACCAGAGGAGTTGTGTAATGACATCAAGGACATCATCCATGAAGAAAGCAAGAGGTCACTGAAAAGACAGGAAAGAAATTAAAGACCAAGACGGATGTCAGAGGAGACTCTGAAACTTGGTCTTGAGCATCGAGCAGCCAGAACAAAAGGAAGAATTGATGAAGTGAAAGAACTGAATAGAAGATTTCAAAGGGCCCTTTGAGAAGACAAAGTAAAGTATTATAATGACATGTGCAAAGAGCTGGATTTGGAAAACCAAAAGGGAAGAATATGTTTGGCGTTTCTCAAGGTGAAAGAACTGAAGAAAAAAATTCAAGCCTTGAGTTGCAATAGTGAAGAGTTCCATGGGGAAAATATTAAACGAGGCAGGAAGCATCAAAAGAAGATGGAAGGAATACACACAGTCATTATACCAAAAAGAATTAGTTGATATTCAACCATTTCAAGAGGTGGCATATGATCAGGAACCAATGGTACTGAAGGAAGAAGTCCAAGCTGCTCTGAAGGCATTGGCGAAAAACAAGGCTCCAGGAATTGATGGAATATCAATTGAGAGGTTTCAACAAACAGATTCAGCACTGGAGGTGCTCACTCATCTATGCCAAGAAACATGGAAGACAGCTTCCTGGCCAGCTGACTGGAAGAGATCCATATTTTTGCTTATTCCCAAGAAAGGTGATCCGCCTGAATGTGGAAATTATAGAACGATATCATTAACATCACATGGAAGAAAAATTTTGCTGAAGATCATTCAAAACAGGCTGCAGCAGTATATCGACAGGGAACTGCCAGAAATTCAGGCCGGTTTCAGAAGAGGACGTGGAACCAGAGATATCATTGCTGATGTCAGATGGATCCTGGCTGAAAGCAGAGAATACCAGAAGGATGTCTACCTGTGTTTTATTGACTTTGCAAAGGCATTTGACTGTGTGGATCATAACAAACTATGGATAACACTGTGAAGAATGGCGATTCCAGGACACTTAATTGTGCTCATGAGGAACCTTTACGTAGATCAAGAGACAGTTGTTCAGACAGAGCAAGGGGATACTGATTGGTTTAGTCAGGAAAGGTGTGCGTCAGGTTTGTATTCTTTTACCATATCTATTTAATCTGTATGCTGAACAAATAATCCAAGAAGCTGGACTATGTGAAGAAGAACGAGGCATCAAGATTGGAGACCACTATATATATACAGATATATAGATGATAGATATAGATATAGATGATAGAGATAGAGGTAGAGATAGAGATAGAGACAGATAGAGAGATAGATAGATATAGATGATATAGATATAGATAGATATACATTTCTTTTTTTTGCAATTTCTATTTCTTATTTCATGAATTCTTGTTCATAATTCTCTTAGTTAGGGTTTAGTTGCACGTAACAGAAACCACTCTAGCTATTTCAAGTATTAGGAATATAACACAGGGTTCCACAAACTTATAAAATATTTCAAAGGCCTGAAAAACCTGGCTTCAGGCTGAACATTTATAATATAGTACCTGATGTTGGTAATCTACCAGATTCCTTTATTCAGCTGGTACACCACCACCCAGCTGCTCTCAGTGTGGGTTTACACCTGCCCAATTCTCCCAAGAATTTTCTGAATGAAATCCGCTTCATCCTTGAAATTAGGCCACCCTCCTCTGAGAAGAAGCTTGAAGCCGATAGCTGACTGACATGAGGTGCAAACACCACATCCCTCACCTCAAAGTGGTGCAATTCATGCCCCATTGCTCCCTACCAGGTCAAGCTAAGACTCCCTCATGCTCAGGCTACATCCTTGCTTCATCTCTCCCACCCTGGTCCTGATCCCTCCCTCCTCTTTTTCTAAAAGCATTCCCTCATATCACACAAAAGTCTCCATCTCTGGCTCTGCATCTAGGGAAACTTAATGAACATAATGACTATGAAAACAATGCTGCAAAACTAAACCACCGTGAGAGATGATGGACGATTTGAAAACTGGGGAGTGAGGAAGGCTGCTGTCCCAGAGAGGCTCCAGTTCCAATCCATACGACCATAACAGATGCCCTCAATCCAGCCCTCTAAAGTCTAGAAACCCAGGCACAGGGAACTGGGCACCCAGTACTGATACACAAACTAATCACCTCCACAACTAAACTCGCCAGCAGAAGTGGCAGGAACTGCAAAAGCAGCCTCCACTGCCCTTGTCTCCTTTAAATTTTGTACTGTTCAGTCTTCTTGGCTGGAGCTTGGACTCCAGGCTCTGAGGGAGTCTGATGAAGATGATGTCTGGTTTCCTGGCTCTTATCAAGCTTCAGGAAACCCTGGTGGTGTAGTGGTTAAGTGCTACGGCTGCTAACCAGAGGGTCGGCAGTTCAAATCTGCCAGGTGCTCCTTGGAAACTCTGTGGAGCAGTTCTACTCTGTCCTATAGGGTCGCTATGAGTCGGAATCGACTCATCGGCGCTGGGTTTATTTTTGTTTTTGTTTTTTTGGTATCAAGTTTTAAGTCTGGCTTCAAGGATTTGGAAGGATCTGAGTGGTCAACCTGCTGCCTTCACTACAAGATTCTATGCTCATTTTTCTGTGAGGGATTCATTTCCCCCTCTCCAGGGCTTAACCCCCCACTGCTATTCCCATCTAACCCTCCCACTTTTCTCAGCTTCCAGTGTGTGTCTTAATATTACTTGTGGTGTTTTTTGATATTCAGAATTTTTTTTTTTTAAGTCTGCTTTTCCCTTATGACAATCTCTTTCAGTATTGCTTTTTGAAAAGCTTTTCCTATAAAAGTTATAAACTAAAAAACTTCCTATATTTTATTCTAGTCTTTTCATGGCTTCATTTTTTGTACATTTAACTATCTGAAATTAGTTTGTGAAATATGTTGTGAGGTAAAAATTCTATTTAATTTTTTTTTTCAATATAGGCACTAAATATATGAGGACAAATGATCAAATAAAGAATTCTTTAAAGCCTAACTTGAGTGTGATCCTTTCAGATAGTCTGAGATTTGTGCTCTGCTTCCTTGCCTGTCTGTTCTCACTCTGGTGCTGCCTGGTGTAAATTGCTCTTGCTGTGGAATGCATTGTAATAGCTGGCAGTACAAGGCACCCTAATTCATCTCTTTTCAAAATTTCCTTCAGTGTTCTTTTAGATGAACTCAAGAAGCACTTTTCCAAATCCTAGAACAAAACATTTGGGGATTTTAAATGCAATTGCATTACATGTATAAATTAAATAAAAGAAGTAACACTACGGTAATACTGGATCTTATATTCAAGATAATTGGTATTTCTTTAGTCAAAATTTATTTTCTGTACATTGGTCAAGTTTGGGAGCCATGGTGGTGCAGTGGTTAAACATTCAGCTTCTAATCAAAAGGTCAGCAGTTCAAATCCACCAGCTGCTCCTTAGAAACTATTTGGGGAAGTTCTATTCTGCCCTATAAGGTCACTATGAGTCAGAATTGACTCAATGGGAATAAATTTGGTTTTTTGGTTTGGTCAAATTTTGAAGTTGTCTTAACATAGCTACCAAAACTTTTCTTTTTTGGTATGTAAATTTTATCTGCATAAATTACTTTTTGTTAGTATTTAGAATGGAATCTTTATTTCCCTAGTTATTTTAGTAATTGGATATTCTAGGGATGGGGAAACCTATTTATTTTTACATATTTATATTTTTTTAGGCCTCCTTAGATGACATCTAGTTGGGTCCAACTTATAGCAACCTTATGTAGAACAGAACAAAACTGCCCAGTCCTGCACCATCCTCATAATCATTGCTATGCTTGAGCCCATTGTTGCACTCACTGTGTCAGTTGATCTCACTGAGGGTCTTCCTCTCTTTTGATGACTTTACCAGCATGACATCCTTCTCCAGGGGCTGGTCCCTCCTGATAACATGTCCAAAAATCTCACCATTCTCACATCTGAGGTGTACTCTGGCTGTACTTCTTCCAAGACAAATTAGGTCTCCTGCATTCTGTCTGCTTTTTCCACACGGTTCTTAGAATTTCTGTGTTTATGTTTCAACTTTTTTAAAATAAAACTTCATAACAGCTCTAACTGTCATATGCAGATTATAAATGTCATAAATGAATTCATTTTCATGGTTCAAATATAGGTTTTGAATTTTGATTATACTTTGAATTTTAATTTGTGGACCCTACTTCGATTTTGCTTGCTTATCTCTTTTGTATTTTTCTACAGCCTTTCATTTTTAAACTTTCTGAATACTTGATTTTTGGTTTTCATTATTTGTGACTTTAATTATCAATAGCTTTAAAATCCAATCTGTATTTGTTGTTCAGGGTTGGAAACATTACACATAAACTTGCAGATATATTTTAATACATACATACATGCATAAAAATACACAGTTCATAAAAATTTACTCTGACAATGAAGAAGATTTGGACTTAGATGGCATTTTGTGAGGAGCAGTAATAACACCACTTATGGAACGTTCTGGATCATCTGGGTTATCTCTGGGAATGGGGATGATGTTTTGAGTCAGAAAATTAGTAAGAGTTGTCTGTGGTCCTTTTCTTTTTTTGTTCATTTATTTCACACTATCATCTCACTCCTTCTGAAATCTGCCTATCAACTGTAGCAAACATTTGAAGAATACAGTTAAAATGAAAAGCAGAGACCAAACCATATAAATGGGTATAAGATGTTTAGATGAAACAGAGAATGCAGGGATGTAGAAGAAAACTATAATTGCTATCTTCTGAAAGATAGAGAAGTTGGCACATATGCAAAACAAGGGCAGGATGCTAATAAAAGGAACATTCAAAGAAAAAGAAAGAGCTTATGGAAAATAAAAATACATATAAATAAATAGATGTTTTACAATATAAAGTCATGGAAAATATTTCTCAGGACTAGGAGAAACTAGGTTTAGTCTTGAAAGAGAGCATTAAGTTATCATGATGGTGAAGGGCTAAAAAAAATTACAGGTATATTGTCATAAACTTTAAGAACACCAGGAAGGAAGAAAAAATATTCTAAAAGCTTAGGTAGGAAAATAAAACTACATTCATATAACACCAACAATTAAAAAAGGAAATCTCCAGACTTCCCATTAAGAACAGTGAAAGTTTAATGACAATTATATGAAACTTTCACAGTTCTGAGAGAAAAATGAATTTCAGTACAGAATTGTATACTAATTTAAAGTATAAATGAAGTATAGCAATAAAATAAAGGCATTTTTAGGTATTCAAAATGCACTTTCTATATGCTCTTTCTCCAAAGTCTATTGTAGTTTTCGTTCTGTCAAAATGAAGAAGTGTGCCAAGGAAGACAGAGAAGGTTGGGTGTGTGTAACAGAGGTAAGGAGGGGAAGAAGATAAAAGGAGGTCACATTTTTGACAGTTGTATGGCTGAGCTCTAGATGAGTCTATCCAACCAGCAGAAGGAAAATCCTGAGAGTATGGCCCCTGGATACCCTTTAGGCTCAGTAATGAAGTCACTCTTGAGGTTCACCCTTCAGCCAAAGATTAGACAGACCCATAAAACAAAACGTGACTAAATAGGCACACCAGCCCAGGGGCAGGGACGAGAAGGCAGGAGGGGAAAGAAAAGCTGGTAATGGCGAACCCAAGTTCAAGAAAGGGAGATTATTGACATGTCGTGGGGTTGGCAACCAATGTCTGAACGATATGAGTATTAACTGTTTAAAGAGAAACTAGTTTGCTCTGTAAACCTTCATTTAAAGTACAATGAAAAAAAAAAAAGGTCTGCAAGTGGACCCTGTGGCTGAACCAAATGCCACAGAACAGTAGGCATTAATCCTGAGAGGTACCGTTGAATGGGGACGGCACACAGCCTGAGAGCCTGACTCCTGCTCATTGGGCACCAGTCCCCAGGAGGAACCACAGAGCTGCTACTGGAGGCCAAATTACCCAGCAGGCCAGTGGGACCACCATTCCGTGTTGTTGATTTCAAATCAATAGGTCCACCTGTGTGTTTTCAGAGGATTTTTTTTTTTTTTAAAGTAGCTCTGTTACTTGAAAATGCAGAGCTGTGGTATACCAGATTGAGGGATTCCCTCTCCTTTCCCCCTAAAGTACAGGGCTGATATCTTCACTCAGCTAAGAGGAATTTCACATGGATGGGCCTGGGTATGAGAAAAACAAAACAAACAAACAAAAAACAAAGAGCAAACAGACAGCTAGACAGAGAGGGCTATAGAAAGGAACAAAGCAAAGAAAAAGTGAAACTGATAAGTTGTCTCATATTTTAAACTTTTGAAAAGAATTTTGCAGTTCTGTACAAAAGTCTAGAGAAGATTTGATGACCATTGAGTAAAGGAGGTTAAAAAAAAAAAGGCAACTATTAACTTCTTAAAAAAACGGTTTTAAAATTGTAATCTTATTGCAGTAAAAAAAAAAAAAAAAACTAAGATAGCTTAAATGTGAACAGTGCTTACATAGTCATACTATTGTAAATCTAAATATTAATTCAATTAAAATAGCATCATGTACCTACCTGGGGAAAACGGTAGGAAACAAAGTATCTTGGAGAGCAGAATTCTCATTTTCCACAAAAGGAAGTCAATAGATACATAGTAAATGAATTTGGAAAATCAAGAAAGAGCTGTGTAGAATCACATTGTCTGGAAACCCAGAAATGAATTGCTAGAAAAATCAGCTGATGCATTTTAAAATGGTTACTTCCAGGATGGGGATGAAAAGGGCAATACACTTAAGCCTTGTAAATAATTTGACTTAAAATATGCAAATACATTACCTTGATCAATATAAATTTTAAAAATAGCACAACAAAAGAAAAATAAATTGATTAATACATAGATAATAGAAATGCCACATTGTCTAAGACTATAATGGTTACCTCTTGAAGATCTAAAAACAGAAATTATTAACAGTGTTTGCCTGTGGGGAAAGGAACTGGGTGGGGGTAGGAAAATTTGTATTGTATAATTACCTCTACTATTGGATTTTTTTTACACCAAGGACATATATTACTTCTGTAATGAATACACTAGATTTTTTTTTTTTTTGTATTTAAAAAAATAAATAAAACATAGACAAATATTTTTAAATGGAATAAAGGGATTTTGCTGGCCTAGAGAAAATATGTCTCTTAGAGAGTCATACTTCAATTTATGCTGTGGATGTACTAGTAGAAGCTGTTCATGAGTTGAGCTGTTATAAACAAGTTAAGGGATCTGATTTTTTTTCTTTTCAAAATCCTATAGTAAAAATAAACAAAAAATAAATACCTTCTAATTTGTGTGATATTTTAGAACAAAAAAATTATAAGTGACTACATAAATTTTATATATCTCTATCTATACTAAAAAAAAAAAAACAAACAAAACATTGCCATCGAGTGGACTCGGACTCATAGTGACCCTATAGGACAGAGTAGAACTGCCCCATAGAGCTTCCAAGGAGTGCCTGGTGGATTCGAACTGCTGAACTTTTGGTTAGCAGCTGTAGCTCTTAACCAGTACGCCACTAGGGATTCCATCTAAAAAAATATATGGATATATGTATATAATTGTTTTTTTTTTTTTCGGTATATAACTGTATTTATAATACCAATCTCTGTTCTTGGGATCTTCTTTTACAGTTATGTTTAGCTTAGCTATTATACTTCTTCAAATACTGTAATGTATTAAGGAAGATTACACATAGTGGGAAATATCCTGATGATGTGCACATTGGAGAAGATTTTTTTTTTTCTTGTTATCTTTATACTTGAATTAAACCTTGGCATCCAGAATCTGTTCCCTCAGCTTCTGTAGAGTGAAAGGGAGGTGGAGATGGGGCTGGTGTGTAGTTTCCTGATCAGTAGCTCTTTTAGAAAGACTGGGGCCTAAGGTCATCCCAGCAGGACAACCTCATTGCTGGAAGATTTAGTCTATGCATTTACTATACTTGTTGCACGACTGTCATTTTTTTGGTGCTGGAAGAGAGCTGCCCTCTCAGGAAGCACCTCAGCCTCCCTCCACGGCCCACCCCACCCCCCATCTATCCCTTGCAGGCATTGGGCATTGTTTTAGCTATAAGCCTAATGACTGAGGCTGCTGCTGCCCTCAGGTTTCTCCATATAGAACGTTCACCTTGGGTCTCGCTCACCATGGGTTACCATTCTTGCCTCTAGTCTTTGATTATCTAAAACTAGGAGCATGAAAAAAAATCCCTGTGTATCCTCTATTGAATTCTGCACATTCATGCCGTATTTTGAAGTGATGAGCTCTATATTAACCCTGAGTTTTCTTTGTATTGCTGTTCCACCTACAGGGCATCTAGCAAGTATTTGAAAAGTGTTTGGCACTTGGATGGAACTAAGTCAAAAACCAACACAGGCATTTTCACCCTCTGTTTTTTTTTTTCCCCCTTAATGATTTATTTTAGAATTAAATTTTTTTTCCCAAGATTTTCCCTCCAAATATTTAAGAGCTACATTTAATGTATATTTGGTGAAATTTCTTCTGCAATTTCAGAATGCAGAAGGACACTTACTAGCCTTTACTATTTAGCTAAGCAGTCTTTTTTATTTATCAGTTATTAATTTTCATTTATCATTCTGTGGACATTTTATTTAATATGAGGGCAAAACTTCCATGTAAGGAGTTAGACGAGTTCATGAGATGGTTTGAAAAAGGTACCTAGAATGGCCTAATTGTGTACCTGAAAACATTTTACCTAAATAAATGGTTAGAATACTGTATTTGTTTTCTATTGCTACTGTAACAAATCACCACAAGTATAGTAGCTTAAATGATACACACTGATGATCTTACAATTTTTTAGGTCATAAGTTCAACATGGGTTTCACTGAACTAAGATCAAAGTGTTGGCAAGGGTACGCTCCTTCCTGGAGACTCTTATAGAGAATCTGTTTTCTTGCGTCATGGATTGAATTGTGTCCCCCAAAAAATGTGTGTATCAGTTTGGCTGGGCCATGATTCAGGGTATCGTGTGATATTTCTCTTTTTTTTTTTTTTAATTCTGCCTCTATGATGTTAATGAGGGAGGATGGGTGGCAGTTGTGTTAGTGAGGCAGGTCACAATCTACAAGACTGGATCATGTCTTGAGGCAATCTCTTGAAATATAAAAGAAAGAAGCGAGCAGTGAGACGGGGGACCTCATACCATCAAGAAAGCTGTGCTGGGAGCAGAGTGCATCCTTTGGACCTGGGGTCCCTGCATGAAGAAGCGTGTCTGGGGGAACATTGATGAGAAGGTCTACAGAGAAAGTCTTCCCCTGGAGCTGACACCCTGAATTTGGACTTATAGCCTACTTTACTGTGAAGAAATAAGCTTCTCTTTTTTAAAGTCCTCCACTTATATTTCTGTTATAGCGACACTAGATAACAAAGACATCTTGCCTTTTCCAGCTTCTAGAGGTCACATGGAAACACTGGTAGCATAGTAGTTAAGACCTATGTCTGCTAACCAACAAGTCGGGAGTTTGAATCTGCCAGGTGCTCCCTGGGACCCATATGGGGCAGTTCTACTCTGTCCTATAGGGTCGCTATGAGTCAGAGCCGACTCGACAGCAATGGATTTTTTGGTTTAGAGGCCACATGTATTCTTTCGCTCATGCCCACTTCCTTCATCTTCAAAACCAGCAATGTGATAGCTCTCTGATCCTGCTTCCATCATCATGTCTCTTTCTCTGAGCACAACCAGAAAAAGTTCTTGAATTTTAAGGACCGCTGTGATTGATGGAGCCTTAGTGGCTAAAGTGTTCAACTGGTAACCAAAAGTTTGGCAGTTCGAATCCACCAGCCTCTCCAAGAGGGAAAGATGAGGCAGTCTGCTTCTGTAATATTTCCAGCCTTGGAAACCCTTTAAGATTGCTATGAATAGGAATTGACTAGATGGCAGTGGGTTTGATTTGGCTTGGGTGGTTAGCTGAGCTTACCTGGATAATTCAGAATAATCTCATCTCAAGATCCTTAATTTAATCACATCTGCAAAGCCCCTTTTGTCATGTGATGAAACACATTCACAGGTTCTAGGGATTAGGACACGGACAACCATGCAATTCTGCAGTAGCTATCAAGACTACAACAACTGGCAAGGAAAATACTCACACATATCTTTATCAATCTGCCATTTAGACCTTAATATGAAGGCATCTCAGACCATTTTCTGAAAGGAACTTTACCTTGGTGCTTATGAGATGCTACAGTCTCCCCAGCCAGAAGGCAGCGCCTTTGGTCACAGGTAACATGTTGCCCAGGAAACTCATAGTGAGCCTCCAGGGTGATTTTGCAGATAATCCTGCCCTTTGACAGGGTTCCCAGTGTATTGCTCAGTTTGAGAAACAGTGGTATTTACAGTTCTTTTCAATGTTTATTCTATGATGCTCAGTCATGTTGTGTGGACGCTGATCGGGTTGGGCAGCCATGTCATGGCTCTTTAGACAGGTTTATTCTCTTAGGCAAAAGAAGTTCAGGAGTTTCACCAGCTCCTATATTTGATACAGTGATTTCCATGATGATCAGCCTCTGCAGTCGGCTGTTACCTTCCGCTGCTGTGATTATATTTCCTACCCAGGCAGCTTCCCATTTGGTAGCCAGATTGAGAGGAGTGTCTCTCTATCTTAAAGCACCCTCTGGATGATTAACCATTCTTCAATTCTCCATGCAAAGCTCTGGGGGAAATCTGAAGGACACACGTGCCCTTAAAGCCCTTTCTTGTTATGCTTCATCATTGCTGCTCTCATCCCACAGCCCCACTGAACGTGCTAAAGGCTGGGCAGATGTGCTCATTCTGCCGCCTGCTTATTTTTCTTGAAGTGGCTTGCACAGCAGATGTTCCCGTAAGTGTTTTCTCCTTCATGTCTTTATAGTTCTGCTTCAAAATAAGGACTGTACATGTCCTATTGCCCTTCAGTTTCTCAAAGAGAAAACCTTCCTCAGCCCCCTTTCCACCTCAGTAGAAATTGCACCCCCTCCAGGCCACAGATGTAATTGATTTGAGAATGTATCCTACCATGCTTTTTCATACCTGTGTTTTATTGTCTATGCAAAGGCACTTGACTGTGTGAATCATAACAAATTATGGGTAACTTTGCAAAGAACGAGAATTCCAGAACACTTAATTGTGCTCATGAGGAACCTGTATACAGGTCAAGAGGCAGTCGTTCGAACAGGACAAGGGGACATTGTGTGGTTTAAAGTCAGGAAAGGTGTGTGTTAGGGTTGCATCCTTTCACCATACCTATTCAATCTGTATGCTGAACAAATGATCCAAGAAGCTGTACTATATGAAGAAGGAGGAGGCATCAGGATTGAAGGAAGACTCATTAACAACCTGAGATATGCAGATGACACAATCTTGCTTGCTGAAAGTGAAGAGGACTTGAAGCACTTACTAATGAAGATCAAAGACTACAGCCTTCAGTATGGATTGCACCTCAATATAGAGAAAACAAAAATCCTCACAACTGGACCAATGAGCAACATCATGATAAACAGAGAAAAGATTGAAGTTGTCAAGGATTTCATTTTTCTTGGATCCACAATCAACGCCCGTGGAAGCAATAGTCAAGAAATCAAAAGACAAATTGCATTGGGCAAATCAGCTGCGAAAGACCTCTTTAAAGTGTTGAAAAACAAAGATGTCACTTTGAGGATTAAGGTGTGCCTGACCCAAGCCATAGTGTTTTCAATCGCCTCATATGCATGTGAAACCTGGATGATGAATATGGAAGACCAAGGAAGAATAGATGCCTTTGAATTGAAGTGTTAGCGAATAGTATTGAATATACCATGGACTGCCAGAAGAAGGAACAAATCTGTCTCAGAAGAAGTACCATCAGAATGCTCCTTAGAAGCAAGAATGGCGAGGCTACGTCTCACATAATTTGGACATGTTAGGGACATCATGCTTGGTAAAGTAGAGGGTCACTGAAAAAGAGGAAGATACTCAACAAGATGGATTGACACAGTGACTGCAACAAAGGGCTCAAGCATATCAAAGATTGTGAGGATGGCGCAGGACTGGGCACTGTTTTCTTCTGTTGTACATAGGGTCATACATTGAATCGGAATTGATTCAATGACACCAAACTACAACATACTATTGTCTTCATTCTCCACTTCCAGGTGCCTTTCTCTACACCCTTATTACTGCATAGTCCTTTTCTAATTTCAGGCTTCTTGTTTCCTCTAACCCAGAAGCACTGCTAACAGAATGGTGTTGTCCAGCCTTTCTTTTTGCACTGATACTAACTTTAGTCCTGGAATCTTATTACCCAGCATTTCATAATTCTATTACAAGGTCAAAACTATCATAAAATATTTTTTTTTCATTAAGTGAGCATCTCTGTAAATTCTATTAAAGTAATGTCTGCAGTAAGTATAGTTTAAATTATCGTGAATGCATTTCATAAGCCCAATACACTATCTTAATGATTGCAAATCCATTAAATGTTAAGTTATTGAAACACATTCACTTGTTCATTAGACTAATATTTCATGAGCAGCTAATACATGCCAGCTTTGTGCTAGGCATGGAGGGCAGACACCACAATGTTTTATTTATCTTGTGTTTATAGGACCAACACCCTGCCTGGCATAAGGAGAGCATTCATTAAATGTGTGTGGAATGTCCTTAGAAGACCAAAGCAAAAGCTAAATAATGCAGCCTCTTTTCCTTGCCATTGAAGGGCAATGTACTACATCAGGGGATTCCCTGGGTGGCACAAACGGTTAAGTGCTCTACTACTAGTCAAAGGGTAAGTAGGTCAAACATAACTGGGGGATCTCCAAAGACAGGCCTGGAGATCTGCTTCTGAAAGGTCACAGCCTTGAAAACCCTATGGAGCCGTTCTACTCTGCACACATGGGTTCACCAGGAGTCAGAAGTGGCCATATAGCAACTAACAACAACGACAACGTACTATGTCAGTGAACGTTATGATTTCTAAATTCAGACAAATCTGAGATCAAACACAGATTCTGATACTCAATGGCTGTGTGCCTCTGGGGAAAATTATTTAACATTTCTAAGACTTAGTTTTCTCATCTATTAGTTTTTTTATAAGATAAAATAGAGCCATGTTTGCAAATTCCTTCTTATCGTATCTGGCCCAGAGGGCAGCTGGCATATGTTTCAGCTATCAAGCTGCTAGTTTTATTATCACTCTCATGGCAGACATGAGGCTAAGGTGTTGAGGGACAGTGGAGGCAGGCTGCTCCACAAAAGGTCACTTTTTCTGGATATCAAATCGTGATTACATGCAGCCTGGGGACTACAATCCAGTGGAAAGATTGAAAGAATGAACCAGACGCTTAAAAGACACATAGCAAATGTGTGTCAAGAAGCAAAATTAACATGGACACAGGCTATCCCTATAGCCTTGCTTAGGGTTAGGGTGGCTCCCAGAAGCAAGTTCAAATTAAGCTCAAATTAGTCTACAAGAAGCCTCTCCTGAAAAATCATGGGCTGACAAATGGTGACCATTTAATTGTATTAGGTGAAAAAGCTGTAGAAGAGTATTTGTGTTCTTTGCCTGCTCTCCTTTATTCTCTCCACAGATATACCCTTGCCAGACAAGAACATCCTCCTGAGGTCCACCCATTTCAACCTAGAGATTGGTTCCTGCTGCATGCTTCAAAAGATGAGCTTCTGCAGCCCAAGGGGAAAGGACCCATCAAGGTGCTTCTCATCACCATTCAGTGGTCAAACTGAAAGGAGTCAAACCTTGAGTTCACCACACCAGGCTGAAAGCCCCGCCTGCCCCAGACCCTGACCCTACAATGACAGCTCTTTAAGACAACTGGAACTGTGAGTCATTACAAGACCTGAAGTACCTGTTGAAGAGGCTCTGAGTTTTTAAAGCATGAAGTTTGTTAACTGTGCTTTTTTTTTTTTCCTTCCTGTTCATATTTCACCTGTTTAAGATAGTAGGTCTCTTAAGCTACATCCTGTTTCATAAGAATATGAAATTGTGTTATCTCACCTTCACTCTTCTCCTAATTCTGTGCCTTACATGGTCTTTACATAGTGATATTTTTGTCAAATTAGCACAATTAGTAGCAAGTGTGATCAACATGACTAAATGCTGGATTTGCCAATAAGTCAGAAAGCTACTTGGCTTCATGTTTCTAAGCAAGATAGGTCAAATGTCTTTGACTGGCTCACCTCCTGGTTAAAAAAAAAAAAAAAACCTGGTTACTTAACTATAATTCGGCTAAAGAATTTGTTTGCTATTTTTACTTTCTTTAATTGTAACAGGAATTTTTGCTTGATCTTCTATAAAACACTTTCCTTTTTGTCTATCTTGGTGCAAAGTAAAAAAATAAAAAAAGAAAGAACCAGACAGACACTTATTTCAATATAATCACCTACATCGAGGAGCCATTGCCCAATTTAGAAGATAGTCTTCACAACCCAAGGAATTTGGCTTATCGCCATATTCCCAAAGAGAAGTAGTGATTGATAGCCAAAGCAACTAGGAGCTGCTTAGCAAGTATCAAACAAAGCCTTAAATGATAGCACTGGCTGTGGCTCAATTAGCCCCTGCTCAGGCCAAGTGGAATCCACCCTTTCGTGGTGTGTATTGTCCTGAAAGCTCTGCCTATGGCTCAAGCCAGTCAAACCCAGTTTACTAACCTATATGCCAAAGAAAAGAAAATGCAATTTGTCTTACTGCACCTGTATGTTATGACAAACTATGTAGTCCGCAATGTTTATACATACTTCCTTGTGAGAGATGGTATAAAAGGCTCTGCCTCCCTTTGTTCGGGGAGCTTGATTTGAGGTATATACCTCCTTGCTCCTCGTCTGCACACTTGCAATAAATGCTCTTCCTCCCTCCTCACCTCAGTGTGTGTTATTGACGAGAAGCCTCACTGAGCAGGACCTGCTTTGGGTAGCATTATCACGATTAATCTTCACAAGAAACCTATGGGATAGGTACAATTATTATTGCCATTATGCAGGTAGAAGTTACTTTAAATCATTTGAATTCCCCAGGACTGTGATTTAAGCCCAAGTTTTACTGAGTGGAGTGTGTATTCATAACTAGTATGCTATTCTGTCTTCAGCTAACGTCACTTAAGAAATAATAGCCAAAATGATATTCAAGGACAAGAAATCTCACCTTTGTTAAACCCCACCTCAAGAAATGATTGGCTAAATTATGTACACTCACCCACCGATATGAACCAGATTATACCATATCTCAAATATTATAATAAAAACACTGGAAAATGTTTCAAGTCAGCCTTATCAAGTAAACCTTTTGCTTCCTCAGGTAAACTAAAGTCATAAATTATGTACAAATTAATCCTCTCAATTTCTTCTTCCACTGTCAATTTCTGTACAGAGGGCGTGGACTTATCTTATTAGACAGTCTCCAGTGGAACCATTGTGGTAGGATCACTCTGATTCAAAACCGATCATGTTCCCCACATTTCTGAAGTTCCAGTGAATCAACAAGACACATATTATATACAAACGTGGTTCGAACCCACCCAGCAACACCGCAGAAGAAAGGCCTCGTAACCTGTTTCCGTGAATACTATAGCCAAAAAAACCCTATGGCATGGTTCTACTCTGTAACACAGGAGTCAGAATTGACTCAACAGCAACAGGTTTGATTTTTTTTTTTTTTAATCTGAGGCTCTGGAATTTTACTGCTACAAAGACAGCACAAGTATATTACTCCAATCTCCTGTTTCTACTGTAGCATACCACTCTATTTTTTTCTTTTTTGGGCAGCGGGGGCAGGGGGTGGCTTAAATGGCAGCCACTTACCCCAAGAGGAAAAGGCAACTTTGAATTCTAATCATTATGCCACCTACTGGTGCCTAAGCCAGATCCAAGCCAGATTTTTTTTATGTTCAGGCAATGCTTCCCTGTTGCTGGAAATAAAGTGCTAACTCCACCAAAGTTTTATTTCCTTGTAGGACTCTGTCCATATAGGTTCAGTTGCCTTGCCATTTGAAACCCTATAGAAGCCTGTCCCAAATTCTAAAATGAAATCTTGCCCATATCAGATCCTATCTTCTAATTTCTTCCCCTCCATATTAGACTATCAGCAAGAAATGTAGTTAGTTGCAATGGTAGTCTGAGTTCTTACAGAAACTCTCCCAGCTCCAGAAGCAAGCATCTTATCCTAATCAAATCAAGAATCTCTCAGGTAATGTAGAATATTTACTAGGGGAATGCTATGTCAGTAGATCGAGATGTTAGTACCAGCTATCCAGGTAGGGCTTGGTCCCTCAATTCCCCGTCCACTGCATATATTCTTGATCTGTTGAACCATGCAAGACCATATTTGGTTGAAGAGATAACCTTATTACAATTGAAGCTGAAAATGCAATTAATTATGATAGAGGGAAGTCAGATAAGAATTAGGGAGTTTAGGTTGAAGGTTTTTGGTTGGCAGTGAAAAGTACATTAAAATTTTTTTTTGAAAAGCAAGATAAGAATTGGCCAGTGAAAACACAAAATTGTATAGGGCAAGAAATAAAGCCCTGACTATGAACAAACCAAAACTGTGACACCTTGGGAAAATGGTGGAGGATAGGAAGAGTTTGTGTGTGTGTGAATGTAACTATGTGTGAAATAGATGAGGAGCTGGTGTTGGTAAATGGAAGCCAAATTCTCAACTTCCACAGTGGGGAATCAGTTAACAACATGAGAGTTAACAATATAAGAAAAGATAGAGTTAACAATATAAGTAGGTGTTGATTTTTAGATATATGGGGAAAAATCTGTTAAAATATATAGTCTGTAGGAAAATGGAAGCAAATATTCCAAATATATATCATTTAAAAAAAAAAAAAAAAACCTAAATGTAGGAGTTATTTTTAGAAAAGAAAATAAGAATGACAAATGGAAAATTGCCATGAAGAACGGGTATATGGCAATCAAATTTAGTGCTTAATCCTATTACAAAAAAAAAAAAAAGCCTATTACAGGGATTCTGAATTAGTCAAAAAAAAAAAAAAGCCTATTACAGGGATTCTGAATTAGTTGTGTTCCAACTTCTTCCCACTTTTAATCCTTGTTCAAGGTTGACAGAATCAATTTCTTCTCTAGGTCTCTTATTTGTAACACAAGAACGGTAGAAAGTACCTCTTATTGTTGCTTTGTGGATTAAATAAGAAATGAATGTTAAAGTTTGAGTACCACACTTACCACATATGAGATACTCACTCTCAGTAACTATTATTATTATCACTATTAGTTTGTATATAAAGTGAAAGAAAAGATTATTAACTTATTGATACCTATGTAAAAATTCATTCTGCCTACACAGACATGGGTATTTCTTTTTTATTAATTTTATTTTTATTGTGCTTTAAGTGGAAGTTTACAAACCAAGTCAGTGTCTCATACAAAAATTTATATACACCTTGCTATGTACTTCTAGTTGTTCCCCCCCTAATGAGACAGCACACTCCTTCTTTCCACTCTCTATTTTCGCATCCATTGAGCCAGCTTTGGACCCCCTCTGCCCTCTCATCTCCCATCCAGACAGGAGCTGCCCATACAGTCTCATGTGTCTACTTGATCCAAGAAGCTCAATCCTCACCAGTATAATTTTCTATCCCATAGTCCAGTCCAATCCCTGTCTGAAGAGTTGGCTTTGGGAATGGTTCCTGTCTTGGGCTAGAAGAAGATCAGGGGACCATGACCTCCGGAGTCCTTCTAAGTCCTTCTAGTCTCAGTCAAACCATTAAGTCTGGTCTTTTTACAAGAATTCAAGGTCTATATCCCACTGCTCTCCTTCTAACTCAGGGGTTCTCAGCTGTGTTCCCTGTCAGGGCAGTCACCAGTTGTGGCTAGACACCATCTAGTTCTTCTGGTCTCAGGCTGATGTAGCCTCTGGTTTATGTGGCCCTTTCTGTCTCTTGGGTTCATAATTACCTTGTATTTTTGGTGTTCTTCATTCTCCTTTGGTCCAGGTGGGTTGAGACCAACTGCTGCATCTTAGATGGCTGCTTTCTAGCCTTTAAGATCCCAGATGCCACTCTCCAAATTGGAATGCAAAATGTTTTTTTTAAAGATTTTGTTATGCCAATTGACTTAGGTGTCCCCTAAAACCATGGTCCCAAACCCCTGCCCCTACTATACTGGCCTTCGAAGCATTCAGTTTATTCAGGAAACTTCTTTGCTTTTGGTTTAATCCAGTTGTGCTGACCTCTTCTGTATTGTGTGTTCAGACATGGATATTTCTGACATGGATATTTCAGTCAAGAAATCACGGACTGTCCTAGAAGACTTGTGGTGCATTTTATCCAAGACCAGAAAGAGTTCTACTCACTGTCATCCCTCCATTGTTAAATGGATGTTATAGGAATGAATTCGTAGATTTTCGGAGTAGGAAGGACTGGAGAACACAAAGAATGTATGTTCAAGGTCTCAAGAGTGGAGCTAGGGCAGGAAGCAGGACTACATCTGCAAAGACTACCCCTTTGTCCTCAGTAACCCTGCTTTCACTCCACACCCATCTTCTTCAGGGCAGAGTGAACTCATGGAGGGATGTGCTCATGTGATGTTCAGGGGCTTGCCGATGTCTTCTATTCCACCATCCCTTCCTCAGGTCCTCTATGCCACAATCAGAAATTAAACTGAAATATGTGACATGGATGAAGCACAACAAATCTCATCAGTATTCAGTGTAAAACAAAAGGCCCAAGCAAAAAATAAAACCCAAAGGAAATGTTCCAATCCAGCAGATTCAGAAATCACAACCTACAACACAGCTATAACTACAGCTAAATGAATTCTCCTTGAGTTGAGGTGCATTTTTTCCCTGCTGGCATTGTTATCAGGTTTGGCTGACCCTGTGCTTTTTTCATGCTGTTTCTGGGCATCACCCTGCTGCTACTGTCTCCTACACACCAGAGGGAGCAGCCTTTGAGAAGGAGAGCTACTTGACACAATTTGATAAAACAAAGCAAACTGTTGTTTCCTTTCTCAATGTTTGAGAATGTCAAACCAGGGAGGCTTTAAACAAGCCAGTCCATTCTATTATGTGTTCTCTTGCCTTTTCTTTCTATTCATTTTGTAAAGGATAGAGATATACATTGCTCATAAACTTTTACATAAATAAACTCATGTCAATAAAATTGTGCGTTGGTATCCATATACTCGAACAGAGGAAAGCTTCCCTATTTTAGAATATAGTTAAAACAGAGGCACATTTTCTCACAAGGAAACAAATAGCGTATGTAGGTGGATCTTTAACATTTCAAACATAAGCAAGAGTTTTGGTTCAGTTTTCTCTGAATAGAAGTGTCCACAGTAAGAGTTGCTGTTTTGTTAAAGAGAAAGCTTTTCAGCACTGCAGGAAAAGACAGAGATATTATGGAGAAAAACGGTGCATTAGAAGAGTTTAGACACTGTATTCTCTTTCCATTCTAAATTTTCCTTGTTCTGTAAATATACCCAACTTGAGAAATAAAAGCCATACTGTAATTTCAAGTATGATTGGCACTCATGTAAGATATTGCTATAATTTGCTTGCCAGGTGAATTATACTTTAAACTTACGTGGTTCCTTCTTCCACTGCTCTGTGGAACAAATGTGTAACATACTCTTGAATTCTAAAGGAAAAAAAAAGAAAAAAGCTTTATTCTCTCCAGATTGCCAAATCATTCTTCCGAAGGCACTGATTTGGTCTTACTACCTTCCAAAATTTGTTGTTTTTGGGTGCCATCAAGCCCATTCTGATTCATAGCGACCCTATGCACAAAAGAACAAAACACTTAGCGATCCTGTGCCATCTTCATAATTGTTGTTATGCTTGAGTCCTTTGTTGTAGCCACTGTGTCAACCCATCTCATTGAGGGCCTTCCTCTTTTTTACTGACCCTCTACTTTATCAAGCATGATGTCCTTCTCCAGGGACTGATCTCTCCTGAAAACATGTCCAAATTATATAAGACAAAGTCTTGACATCCTTGCTTCCAAGGATGTCTTCTTCCAAGAGAGATTTGTTCATCCTTTTGGCAGTTTATGGTATATTCAATATTCTTCACCAACACCATAATTCAAAGACATCAATTCTTCTTTGGTCTTCCTTATTCATTGTCCAGGTTTCGCATGCCTATGAGGCCATTGAAAACACCACGATTTGGGTCAACCACACCTTAGTCCGCAGGGTGACATCTTTGCTTTTTAACACTATAAAGAGATCTCTTGCAGCCGATTTGCCCAGTGCAATATATCTTTTAATTTCTTGGCTGCTGCTTCTATGGATGTTGATTGTGGATCCAAGTAGAACTAAATCCTTGATAACCTCAATCTTCTCTCCTTTTATCATGATGTTGCTTATTGGTCTAATTGTGAGGTTTTTTTTTTTTTCTTTATGTCAGGGTGTAATTCATACTGAAACCTATGGTCTTTGATCTTCATCATAAGTGCTTCAAGTCCTCTTCACTTTCAGCAAGCAAGGTTGTGTCATCTGCATAACAAAGTTTGTTAATGAGTCCTATTCCAATCCTGGTGCCCCATTCTTCTTCATATAGTCCAGTTTCTCGGATTATTTGCTCAGCATACATATTGAATAGGTATGGTGAAAGGATATAACCCTGGCACACACCTTTCCTGACTTTAAACCACTCAGTATCCCTTTGTTCTGTTCGAACGGCTGCCTCTTGACCTGTATACAGGTTCCTCATGGGCACAATTAAGTGTTCCGGAATTCCCATTATCTGCAATGCTATCCATAATTTGTTATGATCCACACATTCAAATTCCTTAGCATAGTCAACAAAATACAACTAAACATTTTTCTGGTATTCTCTGTTTTCAGCCAGGATCCATCTGACATCAGCAATGATATCCCTGGTTCCACGTCCTCTTCTGAATCCAGCTTGAATTTCTGGCAGTTCCCTGTTGACATACTGCTGCAACCACTTTTGGACTATCTTCAGCAAAATTTTGCTTGCATGTGATATTAATGATAGAAATTGTCCTATAATTTCCACATTCAGTTAAATCACCTTTCTTGTGAATAGGCATAATTATGAATCTCTTTCAGTCAGTTGGCCAGGTAAGTGTCTTTCAAATTTCTTAGCATAGACAAGTGAGAACTTCCAGTGCTGCATCCATCTGGTGAAACATCTAATTGGTGTTCTGTCAATTCCTGGAGCCTTGTTTTTTGCCAATGCCTTCAGTGCAGCTTAGATTTTTCCTTCAGTGCCCTCGGTTCCTCATCATATGTTTCCTTCTGAAATGGCTGAATATTGACCAATTTTTTTGGTATAATGACTCTGTATTCCTTCCATCTTCTTTTGATGTTTCCTGCATTGTTTAATATTTTCCCCCAGAGAATCCTTCAATATTGCAACTCGAGGCTTGGGTTTTTTCTTCAGTTCTTTCAGCTTAAGAAATGCTTAGTGTCTTATTCCCTTTTGGTTTTCTGTCTCCAGGTCTTTGCACATGTCATCAAAACACTTTGTCTTCTTGAGCTCCCCTTTGAAATCTTCTGTTCAGCTCTTTTACTTCATCATTTTTTCCTTTTTTAGCTATTCAAAGTTCAAGAGCAAGTTTCAGAGTCTCTTCTGATATTCATTTAGGTCTTTTCTTTGTCTCCTGTCTTTTTAGTGATCTCTTGCTTTCTTTATGTATGATGTCCTTGCTATCATTCCACAACTCGCTTGGTCTTCAGTCATTAGTGTTTGACATTTGAAATCTATTCCTCAGACAGTCTATAAATTCAGGTGGTATATACTCAAGGTCCAACTTTGGCTGTCATGGACTTATTCTAATTTTCTTAAGTTTTAACTTGAACTTGCATATGAGTAATTGATGGTCTGATCCACAGTTGGCCCCTGAACTTGTTCTGATGGATGATATTGAGCTTTTCTATGGTCTCTATCCACAGATGTAATTGATTTGACTCCCATGTATTCCATCTGGTGATGTCCATGTGTATAGTCGCCATTTATGTTGGTGAGAAAAGGTATTTGCAATGAAGAAGTCATTGGTCTTGCAAAATTCCTTAGCCAGGGGGACTTTTCAGGATCTGATCAAGTCTTCTCATCCAGCCTTATCTACCTCTCTTCCCCAACAGACCTCTGCAGTCCCCTTTTCTTGTCTTGTCTCTCTATCTTGTGAACCTTGAGCTAGGTATTTTATAGACACAATCATAATGCAAAGTCTTACAAGGTAGACATTTTAATCTTAGAGCTGTCTGTTTTTTATGTACTATAATGTATGTTTTATAGTTCACAAATTATAAGGTACTCTGGCAATTTTAGATTTTGCGTTTTTCCATTTTTATGTGGTTAGTACATAAGGTGAAGATATTAAAAGCCAAAGAAAATGTATTATAGAAAACTACAGCTATTGTAATTATTGGCACCATTTAATGTAATAGGTTCCCATTCGGAACTGAAAAAGAAAAGGTACAGGATAATTTAAAGGCTATTAATAATCTGGTCCCACATGACATCACCCACAGCCTCGTGGCAGCCCATAATGATAAAGAACTTTAAAAGCTCTTTGCTAGGCGTTTACACATCACCTAGCATCCTAGAGCCAAAGCCTTCAAGGTTTTTATATTAACGGACAACCGCAATTCAGTGTTGAGATAAAGTTAGGCCTGGTGGGGGCTAATGGAGTATTTTTAGGAATAACCCTGCAAATCCCTTGGCCGTAGATCTTTGCATTGCTCCAGGGTCCACGCAGAGAGAGACAGGAAAACAACCAGACTGCAGGTCCAGACACATTCTACACTTGTGCCCATTAACTCTTGGAGAGAATACAGACACTCCACCTAATGACAGCAATTTCCAGTCAATCTAGTGAAGGACATGACCTGTTCTGGGCTTCCTGGAGGTTATAAGAACATGGACTAATTTACTGAGCCACTATAATAAGATAACCAGATGGAGAAGCTAATGGACTGAGACAACAACAGTTAAACATTATTTGCTAACACCAGTAGAGTGGAGAGTGGAGTGCATTATAGGCCACTACTTACCTTTTAATTAAAATAATACTGTTTTCAGCGTTATTTTAATACAGCAGCTGGGCAGCATTGACTCAGAATATCAGCCTTACTTTTTTTTTTTTTAAGCCTCTTTTGGAATGACCACTTAAGCAAAGTCAGATAACATGAATATCACAGTATTTTTATTTATCTAGGTGCTTGGAAAGCCTATTTGCTTGTTGGAGGCTATCAAGTTAATATTAAAAAGAACTTTTAAAATAGGATATCAATAGTTACAAAATCAGAAATCTTAAAATTGAGAATAAAATGTCTAGAGTTCATTCAGTACAATCTCTTCATCCCATTTCTGAATTCAAATTCTTTCTGCTATCCTAATGCATTGCCTTGAGCAAACCCAATTCAGTATCCTAAGAATATTCTACACACAATTCTATGACTAATATTACCAACAACACTAAAAAAAAGTTCTCATTGCCAGACCTAGCACCCAGTATCTGATCAAATAGTACTTCCCACATGTGTCTTAGAGATTTTCTTGCACTGCAAAGTCTTTGTGGTATTCTTTCTACCTCCCTCCCCTTATATGGTCTTGCTTTCATCTTTATCTATGATCTTGGTTCAAACTTTCAATCTGAACAAATGAAACATGCTATCCCAATATTGCTTTTGCCTACTTCTCCCCAAAACAAAAACACCCCATTGCTGTCGAATTGATTCCGAATCATAGCGACCATATAGGACAGAATAGATCTGCTCCATAGAGTTTCCAAGCAGTGGCTGGTGGATTCGAACTGCCAGTCTTTAGATTAGCAGCTGTAGCTCTCCATAGTTCTTAACCACAGTGCCACCAGGGCTCTCTTACTTACCCCAGTCCTCATTATTTTTTCTTTGTCTGCTCCATGCACATGTATTTTTAACTCATTCTGTCTCTCTGAAGCCCCCCCCTTTTTTAATACTGTTTTCCCCTCTTTTACCCCTCCATTAGCATTTTATTTCTCCCTTGCCTAATCTCTCTTCCTTTTTCAGCTTTTCTCCTTTTACTCTTCTGAATTTACCTTTTTGTCACTTTTATTTCAATACTTTTGCTTGGTTTGAGTCATAGAATTGATCTTAATTTTATTTTTCTGGCTCTAAGCTTTGAAAAACACACACACATGCAAAAGCAGTGACAATAAACACACACACACACATACACACACACACGAAAACTCATCATTCTATTCAGAGGTGGATAGAAAGTGCTAACAGCCAGTCTGCATTAACTAGAACTTTGTAAACTGTATAGTATTTGTAAAATAAAGTTGTATTTGAAGAAAGGTGCTTTTAGAGACTTATTTTAAATGGACTATTTTCTTGGTTCACTCACTCAGCATGGGAGAGAATATTTCACTACAGGTAGTTTAAACAACAAAACTATACCCACCTCTTGTGTGTGGCCTATGTTGCGACTACTTTATTGATTTGCTCGCAAAAAATTCTCTCCTAGGAATCTGTAAAATACCCACTTCCTCAGGTTCTGGACCATGAAGCATTCATTCTCCTTAAGGAGAAAGTCATCTAAAACTACCAAGTGCTTTGCATCCACTGGAGAGTTTTAAAACTGAGTTGAAATTTTTCATCTCTACCCCCAGTTTTACTGGCCATTCATTAATGCTATATTTGGAGAAGATAGTAATTCTCTCTGTGACTCAGTTTCTTCAAAAAAAAGAGGAGAAAATAAGAGCACTTACTCCATAGGCTTATTGTAAACATTACACAAAACTATTGCTTTGCTTCCACCGATAGAAGCAAAGACAATGTGGAACTAGATTTCTGATGAGGACAACTATAAAAGCTTTTCAATTTTTTTTTTTTAATCTGCAAGAGAACATCAGAAAGCTAACAAGCTGGTGAATAATTATTGGGTCAAGATCCAGGTGGTGGGGGGTAGAGGTCCAGGGAATGAATCCCATCAGGCCAGCACTTCCCCAGAGTCATTAAAAGCAGGTGGTAGAGAGAGTTAGATGCTTATAAACACTTTTGAGGCTCTCAGGTGCCAAGGGAGACAGGAACTGGAATTCAGAGTCAACTAAGGCAGAGACATAAGGAGCCCCGGTGGCACAGCAGTTAAAGCAATCGACTGCTAATGGGTGGTTCAAAACCACCTGCAGCTCAGCAGGAGAAAGATGTGCAGGTCTGCTTCTGTAGAGATTTACAGCCTTGGAAACCCTATGAAATCACTATGAGCCAGAATCAACTCCATGGCACTGGTTTTTTTTTTTTTTTTTTTTTTAAAGGTAGAGACGTAGCCCTGGGGAACACTCCTTCATTTACATTGTGACCTGTGGGTGTTCACAACAGAAATAACAGTAAGTTGGAAATTAGCATGCCATTGCAGGATACAGCTCAAAATTATTTCTTACAATAAAAAATAACAAAGCTCAATAAATCAAAACAACATGAAAGAAAACCAACAAAAGCATTGCGCAATGAAAACAAGCTTAGAGAAGGTCCAACTATTGTAGTTACAAAACACAGGCTTTAAAAGAATTAGTACTACTATGCTTGAGGAACAAAACTGGAAATAAATGAAAAATCTAGAAATGAAAAAATAAAATAACCATAATTAAAAACCAAATGGGACTTCTTGTTTTAGCTCCAACATGAAAAGAACTTAAAAATCCTCGCTCTCATCCTTAGAACAGGAAAAAAAAAAAAATAGTCTGAACAAACTGAGAATCAATGATTTTTCTTAAATCTATCAGAGAATTTAGGTCACAGGACAAACCACTACGCCCAAAACAGGTGAGAAAGGCAAATATAGAGAATCGAAGCCATAGTCAGCTAAATAGAATTAGAAGCCACAGGAGCAAGTAACTGGTAAGAACACTCAAACGTAATTGCTGAATTGCTGGAGGCTGAGTGTGGACTTGCTTGTCAGTTAAAACCTCCTGGGGTGCAGAATTAGGGGTCCCCTACATTTTCTTGAGTTTTACTTCCGGAAGCCCCACTAAGGCCTCACAGTGAAGATTAGAGAACTTTCTCCTCTTGCTTTAGGGGCAAAGGACAGTAAACATTTCAAAATAAGGCCACAGCATTCTTACAGGCCTGTCCTCAAGGAAAACTAGGTTGGCAGTTTCTAATTTACCTGACCTGAAGGAAAGGCAATTAGACAATCCCTCCCTTCTAGCCTTGCTGTCTCTCATTGTTTCTGTTGATGTGGGTGATGGTTAATGTCCTGTCAACTTGGCTAGGCTACAATTTTCAGTGCTGAACAGGTTTCAGCAGAGCTTCCAGACTAAGACAAACTAGGAAGAAAAGCCTGGCAATTCACTTCCAAAAATCAAACAATAAGCATAATATTCTTTTAAGAACTATCTATATGGAGTCAAAATGACAACAAAATCAAGAAAGATTAGATAGGAAACTTAGGGGGCAGTGAGTTTATGTTAATGGGGGAGGAACAACTTAGAAAGAGGGTGAGAATGGATGTTCAGCTTTAATGTGATCAGTGTCACTGAATTGTATGCGTAGAAATGGTTGAATTGGTGTATGTTTTGGTGTTTGTATTCTGAACAGCAACAACTGAAAAAAAAAAAACAGGTCACAATGGTCTGATCCTCAACCAATCATGGGGATGGTATACGACTGGACAGCATTTTATTCTGTTGTGCATGAGGTTATCCTGAGTGGAAGACTAACTCAATAGCAGTTAACAACAACAGCTCTTAAACAAATTAATATAACACTTTACACTAAAAGACTGATTATCTCAGTTTCGTATTACCATTCACATTATGTCTAGCTTTCAAAAACAACAACAAATTGCAAGTCATACTAATAGGAAAGGAAAGGAAAGAAAAAAAAAAGAAAAACAATTTGAAGAGACAGGGCAAGCATCAGAATCAGAGTCAGGTATAGAAAAAACATTGGGATTATTAGACTGGGGATTTCAAATAATGATGATTAATAATTTAAGGACTCAAAACTCTATGAGGCAGTTCTGCTCTGTCCTGTAGGGTTGCTATGAGTCAGAATCAACTCGACAGCAACAGGGTACAGACAATTCATGGCAATAGGTTTGGTAATAAAAATAGCAGACAACATGCAAGAGCAGAAAGATAAGGTAAGCAGAGACATGGAAATTCTAAGAAACACTCAAAAGGAAAATTAGAAATCAAACACAGTATATTAATTTCCTAGGACTATTGAAACAAATTAGCACAAACTGGGTGGGTTAAAACAGCAGAAAATGACTCTCTCAATTCTGGAGTTTAGTAGAAGGAAATCCAAGTGTCAGCAGGACTGCACTCCCTTTGGAGGCTCTCAGGTGGGATCTATTTTTTGCCTCTTACAACTTCCAGTGGCTATAGATATTTCTTGGCTTGTGGCTGCATCATTTCAATCACTGCCTCCAAGTTCTCATTGTCTTCTTCTCATTTATGTGTTTCAAATTTCTCTCTGCCTTTCTCTTATAAGAACACTTAGGAATGGCATTCCATTCATGGTCAAAAAGAATATTTCAAGAACTATCCTGCAGTACAACACTTTCTGTGATAGCATAGTATCCATATGCCTAGAAGGACGACCAGTTAATATGACTATTATTCAAATTTACACACCAACCACTGAAGCTAAAGATGAAGAAATTGAAGATTTTTACCAATATCTGCAGTTTGATATTGAACAACATGCAGTCAAGATGCATTGATAATTACCGGTGATAGGAATGCAAAAGTTGGAAACAAAGAAGAAGGATTGGTTATTGGAAAATATGGGCTTGGTGACAGAAATGACACCAGCGATCCCATGACAGAATTTTATAAGACCAACAACTTCTTCATTGCAAATACCTTTTTTCACCAACATAAATGTTGACTATACGTGAGAACCTCACTGGATGGAATACACTGGAGTGAAACCTACTACATCTGTAGAAAGAGATGATAGAAAAGCTCAATATCATCAGTTGGAACAAGACCAGGGGCCAACTGCAGAGTAGACAACCAGTTGATCATATGTAAGTTCAAGTTTAAGCTGAAGAAAATTAAAACAAGTCCAGGAGAGCCAAAGTACAATCTTGAGTGTATATCCCTCAATTTAGAAACCATCTTAAGAATAGATTTGATGCATTGAACACTAATGCATAAAGACCAGACGAGTTATGGAATGACATCAAGGACATTATACATGAAGAAAGCAAGCGTCATTAAAAAGATAGAAAAGATCAAAATGGATGTCAGAAGAGACTCTGAAACTTGTTCTTGAACGTCAAGTAGCTACAGTGAACAGGAGGTAAGGTGAAGTAAAAGAACTGAACAGAAGATTTCAAAGGGTGTCTCAAGAATGCAAAGTAAAGTATTAAAGTAAAATGTGCAATGACTTAGAGTTAGAAAACCAAAAGGGAAGAACGCACTCAGCATTTCTCAAGCTGAAAGCACTGAAGAAAAATTTCAAGCCTTGAGCTGCACTTTTAAAGGATTCAATGGGCAAAATACTGAACTACCCAGGAAGCATCAAAAGAAGATGGAAGGAATACACAGAGTCACTGTATCAAAAATATCTGGTCAATGTTCAACCATTTCAGGATGTAGCATATGATTAAGAACCAATGGTACTAAAGGAAGAAGCCCAAGCTACACTGAAGACATTGGAGAAGAACAAGGATCCAAGAATTGATGGGAAACCAACTGAGATGTTTCAACAAACAGATGTAGCCCTGGAGAGGCTCAGTTGTTTATGCCAAGAAATTTGGAAGACAGCTACCTGGCTAACCGACTGGAAGAGATCCATATTTGTGCCCATTCCAAATAAAAGTGATCTGACTGAATGCAGAAATTATTGAACAACATCATTAATATCACACACAATTAAAATTTTGCTGAAGAACATTCAAAAGCAGTTGCAGCAGTACATCGACAGGGAACTGCCAGAAATTCAAGCCTGTTCAGAAAAAAAATGTTCAGAAGAGGACACAAAATGAGGAATATCATTGCTGATGTCAAATGAATCCTGACTGAAAGCAGAAAAATTTTTGCCTATGTTTTCTTGACTTTGCAAAATCATTAGACTGTGTGGATCATAACAAATTATGGATAAAATTGCAAATAATTGGAATTCCAGAATACTTAATTGTGCTCACGAGGAACCTGTACTTAGGCCAAGAAGCAGTTGTTCGAATAGAACAAAGGGATGCTGCACGGTTTAAGATCAGGTAAGATTTGCATCAGGGTTGTATCATTTCACCATACATATTCAATCTACATCATGAACAAAGAAAGAAACTGGACTATATGAAGAAGATAGGGCATCAGGATTGGAGGAAGAATTATTAACAAGCTGTGTTATGCAGATGACAAAACCTTGTTGCTGAAAGTGAAGGGGACTTGAAACATGATGGAGATCAAAGAACACAGCCTTCAGTATGAATTATACCTCAACATCAAGAAAACAAAAATTCTCACAATTGGACCAATAAGCAGCACCATGAAAAATGGAAAAAATATTGAAGGTTGTTAAGGATTTCATTTTACTTGTATCCACGGTCAACACCCATGGAAGCAGCAGTCAAGAAATCAAAGGAAGCAAATCTGCTGCAAAGAATCTTTTAAAGTGTTAAAAACCAAATATGTCACTTTAAGGAGTAAGGTCACCTGAATCAAGCCATTGTGTTGTCAATCGCCTCATATGCATGCAAATTCTGGACAATGAATAAGGAAGATCGAAGAACTGACACCTTTGAACTATGGTGTTGACGACCAACATTCAATATACTATGGACTACCAGCAGAACAAACAAATCTGTCTCGTGAGAAGTGCCACCAGAACGCTCCTTAGAAGCAAGGATTGCAAGACTTTGTCTCACATACTTTGTACATTGTATCAGGAGGAACCAGACCCTGGAGAAGGTCATCATGCTTGGTACAGTAAAGGGTCATGGAAAAAGAGGAAAACCTTTAATGAGATGGATTGACACAGTGGTTGCAACAATGGGCTCAACCATAACAATGACTATGAGGATGGTGCACGGCCAGACAGCGCTTCTTTTTGTTGTACATAGGGTCACTATGAGCTGGAACTGACTTGAGAGCATGTAACAACAACAACAATCATTGGATTTAGGGTCCACCCAGATAAGCCAGGATAATTTCATTTCATGATCTTTAATTTAATTTTATCAGCAAATAATTTTTTCCAAGTAAGGTGAGATTCACAGATTTGGGGGATTAGACTGTGGGTTTATTTCTTTTGGTGTCAATATTCAACCCATTGAAAGCATGAACAGAAATAATGTTTTTGATGGGATCATTAATATATTGGACTCAGAACAGGAAAAAAATTGTGATCTTGAAGACGTGTCAATAGAAACCTCCCAAATTTAAATGCAAAGAGAAAAAATAATTAAATAATGGAACAGAATATCCAAGAACTGTGGAAAAGTTACAGAAGATGTAACATATGCATGATGGGATAACAAAGAAGAAAGAGAGAAAGTAGTAAAAGAAATACTTGAAGCAATAATGGCTGAGAATTTTCAAAATTAATAACAGACCTCAAACCACATATCCAGGAAGCTCAGAAAACAAGCAGTATAAACAAACAAAAAGCAAAACAAACAAACAAACAAAAAAACCCTGTTGCCATTGAATTGATTCCAATTATAGTGATCTTATAGAAAAGAGTAGAGCTGCCCCATAGAGTTTCAAGAAGAAGCTGGTGGATTTGAACTGCCAACCTTTTGGTTAGCAGCCTAAGATCTTAACCACTGTGCCACTAGGGTTGCACCAAGCAGTATAAACACCAAAAAAATCTACACCTATGCATATTATATCAAAGTGGAGTAAACCAAAGACAAAGAAAATTTGAAAGAAGCAAGGGGTGGTGGTGAAAAACTACCTTATCTATAGAGGAGTCAAGTAAGAATTGCAGTGTACTTCTCATCAGAAATCATGCAAGCGAGAAATGATTAGAGTGAAATATTTAAAGTGTTGAAAGAAAAAAAACAGCAAATACCAAATTCAACAATCAAAAATTCTGTATCCCACAAAATTTTCCTTCAAAACTGAAAGAGAAAAAAAGATTTTCTCAAACAAACAAAAAACTGTGAGAATTCTTTGTCAGTAGACCTGCCTTGCAAGAAATGGTAAAAGAAGTTCTCTAGAGAGAAGGAAAACAATACAGATCAGAAACTTGGATCTAAATAAAGGGAAAGCAGCAGAGAAGGAATAAATAAGGGTAAAGTGGAATTTTTTTTTTTTTTGTATTTTTGATTAATCTGTTAAATAACTGCTCCCTCAAAGCAATAACAGAAACCAAGTATTGAATGATTATATTTTGTGGATAAGTGAAATGCATGACCCCAATGTTACAAGACTGTTTAAACTTAGAAAAGGTGTGCATCAAGGTTGTATCCTTTTGCCATGCTTATTCTGTCTGTATGCTGGACTGTACGAAGGAAGACTAATATAAAAATGATATGAATATGACACAACCTTGCTTACTGAAAGTAAAAAGGACTTGCTGCACTTACTAATGAAGATCAAAGACTACGGTCTTCAGTATGGATTACGCCTCAATATAAAGAAAACAAAAATCCTCACAACTGAACCAATAAGCAACATCATGATAAACACATGTTTTCACTGTGCTTGGATCCACAATCAACACTCATGGAAGCAGTAGTCAAGAAATCCAAAGGTGTATTGCACTGGGCAAATCTGCTTCCAAAGACCTCTTTAAAATGTTAAAAAGCAAGATCTCACTTTGAGGACTAAGGTGCCCCAGCCCAAGCCATGATGTTTTCAGTCACCTTATATGCATGGAAAAGCTGGACAATGAATGAGGAAGACCTGAGAAGAATTGAATGCGTTTGAATTATGGTGTTGGCAAAGAATACTGAATATAGAATGGACTGCCAGAAGAACAAACACATCTGTCTTGGAAGAAGTATAGCCAAAGTGCTCCTTAGAAGCAAGGATGGCAAAATTTCATCTCAAATACTTTGGATATGGTATCAGGAGAGCCAATCCCTATAGAAGAACATCATGCTTGGTAAAGCAAAGGGTTATAGGAAAAAAGGAAGACTCTCAAGGAGATGAAGGGATTGGTGATAATGTGTTATATCTGCACTACCCATGAAGCAGATATTTGATATTTTAGCAGTTGTCAACTCTAGGGAAATTTGTAAAAAAAATTGAGAAAAGAAATATAATTATAAGGAATTATATAAAATCCTCGATTAATTAGAAAAGTTACAAATGTGATAAGTATAAATCCAATATATGAATAATTATTTTAAATGAATAGTCTAATACATCAATTAAGAGAGAGACTATCAGAAGGGATTAAAAAAAAAAAGACCCAATTATACAATGACTATAAGAAACAGACTTTAAATATAAAGACACAGATAGTTTAAAAGTAAAGGAATGGAGAGATGTATACCATGATAAAAAAAAAAAAAAGATAACACCAATCAAAAGAAAGTTGGAGTAGCTATAGCAATATTAAGCAAAGCCAACTTCAGTGTAAGAAAAATTATCACATGTAAAGAGGAGTGCCACATAAATATAAAGCCACCAATTCTCCAGAAGAAATAACAATCTTGAATCTATATACACCTAATAACAGAACACCAAAATATGTGAAAACTCAAAGACAAATAGAAGAGCATACTATTACAGTTGGAGACCACAATATACCTCTTCAGTAATTGACAGATACAGTAGGTAGACAATCAGTGTAAGAATATAATTGAAATAAACAAAACCATCAATCCATTGAATCTCATTGAGACTTACGGAAAACTTCATCCAACAATAGCAGAATACACATTCTTCTCAAGCTCACATGGGACATTTACCAAACAGACCACATTCTCAGCTATGAAATACAACTTCACAAGTTTAAAAGGATAGAAATCATACAAAGTATGCTCTCAGACCACAATGGAATTAAAATAGAAATCAGTAACAGAAAAATAGAAAATTACATGACACACTTCTAAAAAAACAAGTGGGTTAAAGAAGTCTTAAAATAAATTACAAAATATTTTAAACTAAACGAGATACAACTTCTCAATATTTGTATGATGCAGCAAAAACAGTACTTAATGAGAATTTATAACATATGTTAGAAAAGAAGAAAGATCTAAACCAGTAATCCAAGCTTTCACCTACAGAAACCAGAGAAAGAAGAACGATATAAAACTAAAGCAAGGTGAAGAAAAAAAGAATAAAAAAAAATTGAAATAAAAAATTAATAGAGCCAATCAATGAAAATGAAAGCTAGTTTTTTGAAAATACCAATAAAATTGATATCTGACAAAGCAGCCCAAGATAAAAGAGAAGATACCCAAATTATTAATCTTAGAAATAAACTAGGGGTCATCATTACTGATTCCAAGGACCCTGAAAGGATGATAAAGGACTATTATGAACAACTGTATGCCCACAAATTTGATAATTAGATGAAATCAATCTAATACTTGAGAGACACAAACTACCAAAATTTACACAAGAAGAAATAATAATGAGAATAGGTATTGTTATGAATTGTATTGTGTCTCTCAAAAATATGTGTTGTAAATCCTAACCTGTATGCCTGTATTATAATTCCATTTGGTAATGGACTGTCTTTGTTATGTTAATGAGGTAGGATTAATGTAGAGTGTGTCTTGAGACAATAAAAGAGATTAAACAAGGGAGACAGCAAGAAGAAATGGGGAGAGATAGATGCCAAACCACAAGAAGATCTGCAAGGGACCAGACAGCAGAAACTGAAGAGTCAAAGATCTTCCTCTAAAGCCCACAGAGAAAGTCTTTCACCTCAAGCCAGAGCTCTGAATTCAAACTTCTAACCTCCTAAACTGTGAAAAAGTAAATTTCTGTTTGTGAAAGCCAACCACTTACGGTATTTCTGTTATAGCAGTACTAGATAACTAAGACAGATACATATCTATTAAAGAAACTGAACCAATAATCATACCATTCTACGAAAGAAAGCATTAAGTCCAGACCTTTTCACTGGTGTATGTTACCAAACATTAGAGGAAGACATGATTCCAATTCTCTACAATCTTTTCAGAAGACAGAAGCACAGGGAACACTCCCTAACTCATTCTATGGGCAGCTTTATTTTAATATTAAAATGAGATAAAGACATTACACTAAAAGAAAATTACAGAGCAACATCTTTTATGAACGCATATGCAAAAAGTCAAGAAATATTAGCAATAACATATTATTAACCACAACCAAGTGGGATTTTTTTTCCTGGTGTTCAAGGCTGGTTCAACATTCAAAAATTAGTTAATGAAACCCATAGCATCAACAGGCTAAATAATAAAAATCATAAGATCACATTAGAAGATACAGAAAAGCATTTGACCACATCCAACACATATTAATGATAAAAACCCTCAGGAATAACTATCTCAATGAGATAAAGAATATCTACCAAAAGAAATCCTACAGCTAGTGTAATACTTAATGGTGAGAAGCTAGAATATTTGCCTCTAAGATTGGGAACAAGGCAAATATATCCCCTCTTGCCACTTCTGTTCAAAATAGTAATGATAGTTCTAGCTAAAGCAATAGAGCAAGAAAAGGAAATAACAGGTATAAAGTTTGTAAACAAAAAATAAAATTGCCCTTGTTCATAAGTGACAGGGTGATCTATTAGAATATTCAAAGAATTGACACAAACTAAAACTTGTTGAATATGATAACCAATTAGAGCAAGATTGTGAATACAAGGTTAATACAGAGAAAAGTTAATGCTTTTCTATATACCAGCAATGAGCATTTGGAACTTGAAATTAAAAATACAATGCCATTTCCATTAGTACAAAAAAAAAATAAAAAGAACTTAGGTGCAAATCTAACAAAATGTGAACAGGATCTATGTGAGGAAGACTACAAAAGTTTTTGATTGGAAAAAAAAAAGATACAAATAAAAGGAGAGATATTTCATATTCTCTGGTAGAAAGATTTAGTATCATTAAGATGCCAATTCAATGCAATTCCAATTAAAATCATAAAAAGTTATATGGTAGGTATTGACAAACTAATTTTAAAGTTTATGTGAAAATCTGAAAGACCTAAAATAGTAAAACACTGATAAAAGCCCCAGAACAGCACAGTACTAAAAAAGAGCAAAGTCAGAGAACACTACATAATTTCAAGACTTACTAAACCTACTTACAGTAATATAGACAGCATGCTGTTGGTGCAAGAATAGACAGATATGATCAATGGAACAGAAAAGCGAGCCCAGAAACATACTCTCACAAATATAGTCAACTGAGTTTTGACAAAAGATCAAGGCAATTAAATGGAGAAAGGGTAGCATTTTCAACAAATGATGCTGGGGTGTTTGGATATCCACATTAAAAAAAAAAAATGAGTGTAGACAGAGGCTTTAAACATTTCATAAAACTTGAGTCAAAATGGATTATATAGCTAAAGGTAAAACACAATACTATAAAACTTCTAGAAGATAAAATAGGAGAAAATTAGGTGACCTTGAATTTGGTGGTTTTTTAGACACAACATCAAAGCATGAAAGAATAATTTGACAAGTAAAATTTAGACAATTCTGATCTTCAAAAGACCATGTTATGAGAAATGAAGGGCAAGCCACAGACTGGGAGAAAAATATTTTCAAAACACATTTCTGATAAAGGACTTGTATATAAAACACACAGAAAATGCCTAAAACTCAGCAATAAGAAAACAAACAAAAAATTAAAAATAGGCAAAAAATCTGGAAAGTTACCTCACCAAAGAAGTTGTACAAATGGCAAATAAGCATATTAAAAGGTGTTCAATGTCATGTCTTGTTATTGTTGTTAGTTGCCGTTCAGTCAATTCTGACTCATGGTGACCACAAACATACAGAGAGAAACTGCTGCATAAGGTTTTCAAGGCTGTGACTTTTTAGAAGTAGATTGCCAAGCCTGTCTTCTGAAGTGCCTCTGAGTGAGTTGGAACCATCAAACTTTCAACTAGTCATTGAGCCCTTAGATGTTCACACCACCCAAGGACTCCTCATATGTCATTAAGTCTGTTGCTGACTCACAGCAAAGCTATACAGCAGGGTAGAACCGCCCCCATAGGGTTTCCAAGGCTGTAATCTTTACAGAAACATACCACCACATCTTTGTCCAGCAGAGCAGCTGGTGAGTTAGAATGCTGACGTTACGGTTAGCAGTCAAGCGCTTTCAGCACTGTACCATTGTGACTTCTCATATGTCATTAGAAAATTGCAAATTAAAACAACAATAATATATCACTACATACCTATTACAATGGCTAAAATCCTAAACACTGAGATCTAAAAATTCTGGCAAGGATGTGGAGGAACAGGAACACTCACTGGTTATTGGTGGGAATGTAAATTGGTATAGCCACTTTGAAGACACTCTGCCAGTCTCTTACAAAGCTAAACATAATCTTACCATATGATGCATCAATAACTCTCCTAGGTGTCTGCCTAACTGAATTGCGAATTATGTCTACAGAAAAATGTGCTCAAAGATATTTATAGTAGATTTACTCATAATTGGCAAAACTGAAAGGCAACAAAGATATTCTTCCACAGATGAATGGATACACAAACTGGTACATCCATACAATGAAATACTATTCAATAATAAAAAGAATGAGCTATCAAGCCACAAAAAGACACCAAGTAACCTTAAATTCATAATTGCAAAGTGAAAGAGGCTGTCTGAAAAGGCTACTGTGCTGTATTATCCCCACTATAAGACATCCTGGAAAAGTCAAAACTACAGAGACAGTGAAAATATCAGTGGTTTCCAGGATTTCAGAGGGAGGGGGAAAGAATGAATAGATGGGACATAGGGTTGTTACAGCGATGAAACAATTCTGTATGATACTATAATAGTGTGTACATGATATTAAGCATTTGAGAAACTCCATAGAATTGTACACCACAAAAAGAGAATCTTAGTGTAAATTATGTTGTTGTAAGGTGCCTTCCAGTCCGCTCTGAGTCATAGTGACCCTATGTACAACAGAACGGAACACAGCCTGGTCCTGTACCATCCTCACAATTGTTGTTATGCTTGAGCCCATTGTTGCAGCCACTGTATCAATCCATCTCATTGAGGGTCTTCTTTTTCACTGACCCTCTAGTCTACCAAACATGATGTCCTTCTCCAGAGATTGATCCATCCTGATAACACGTCCAAAATATGTAAGACCTAGTCTTGCCATCTTTGCTTCTAAGGAGCATTCTTGCATGTACTTCTTCAAGACAGATTTGTTCATTCTTTTGGCAGTCCATGGTATATTCAATATTCTTCACCAACACCACAATTCAAAGGCTTCAATTCTTCTTTGGTCTTCCTTATTCATTGTCCAGCTTTCGTATGCATATGAGGTGATTGAAAACACTATGGCTTGGGTCAGATGCACCTTAGTCTTCGAGGTAACATCTTTGCTTTTCAACACTTGAGGTCTTTTGCAGCAGATTTGCTCAAAGCCATGTGTTTTCTTTTTTTCTTTGTTTTTTCTTGACTGCTGCTTCCATGGGCACTGATTCAAGTAAAATAAAATCTTTGACAACTTCAATCTTTTCTCCGTTTATCACAATGTCGCTTATTGGTCCAGTTGTGAGGATTTTGGTTTTCTTTATGTTGAGATGTAATCCATACTGAAGGCTGTGGTCTTTGATCTTCATCAGTCCACTTCACTTTCAGCAAGCAAGGCTGTGTCGTCTGCATAACACAGGTTGTTAATGAGTCTTCTTTCAGTCCTGATGTCACACTCTTCTTCATGTAGTCCAAGTTCTAGGATTATTTGCTCAGGCCACAGATTGAAAAGGTATGGTGAAAAGATACCCTGACGCACACCTTTCCTGACTTTAAACCACGCATTATCCCCTTGTTCTGTTTGAATGACTGCTTCTTGATCTATATATAGATTCCTTATGGACACATTTAAGTGTTCTGGAATTCCCATTCTTTGCAATGTTATCCATAACTTGTTATGATTCACACAGCTGAACATCTTTGCATAGTCAATAAAATAAAAGTAAACATCTTTCTGGTATTCCATATTTTCAGCCAGAATCCATCCAACATCAGCAATGATGTCTCTGGTTCCAAGCCCTCTTCTGAATCTGGTTTGTATTTCTGGCAGTTCCCTGTCAATGTACTGCCACAGATGCTTTTAAATAATCTTCAGCAAATTTTACTTGCATGCGATATTAATGATATTGTTCAATAACTTCTGCAATAGGTTGGATCACCTTTCTTGGGAATAGGTGTAAATATGGATCTCTTTCAGTCAGTTGGCCAGGTAGCTGTCTTCCAAATACCTTGGCATTGATGAGTGAGCACTTCTAGCGCTGCATCAGTTTGTTGACATCTCTACTGGTTTCTTCTCAATTCCTGGGGCCTTGTTTATCCCCAGTGCCTTCAATGCAACTTAAATTTCTTCCTTCAGTGCCATGGGCTAGTGATCATATGCTATCTCCTGAAAGGGTTGAATGGCCATCAATTCTTTTTGGTATAGTGACTCCGTGTGTTCCTTCTATCTTCTTTTGATGCTTCCCGAGTTAATATTTTCCCCATAGAAACCTTCACTATTGCAACTCAAGGCTTGAATTTTTTATTCAGTTCTTTCAGCTTGAGAAATGTTGAGGGTGTTCTTTCTTTTTAGTTTTCTATCTCCAGGTCTTTGCACATGTCATCATAATACTTTTCCTCTCTAGTCACTCTTGGAAATCTTCTGTTTCGCTCTTTTACTTCATCATTTCTTCCTTTTGCTTTAGCTACTTGACATTCAAAAGCCAGTTTCAGAGTCTCCTCTGACATCCATTTTGGTCTTTTCTTTCTTTCCCATCTTTGTAAGGACTTCTTGGCTTTTTTCATGTATGATGTTCTTGATGTCAATGTCATTTCACAACTCATCTGGGTTTGGTCATTAGTGGTAAAAAATGTGTCAAATTTATTCTTGGGATGGTCTCTAAATTCAGGTGGATATCCTCAAGGTTGTACTTTGGCTCTCATGAACTTGTTCTACTTTTCTTCAGTTGCAACGTGAACTTGTATATGAGCAATTGATGATCTGTTCCACAGTTGGCCCCTGGCTTGGTTCTGAGTGATGATATTGAGATTTTCCATTGTCTCTTTCTACATGTGTAGTCAATTTAATTCCTGTGTATTTCATTTGGTGAGGTCTGCGTGTATAGCCTCCATTTATGTTGTTGAATAAAACTATTTACAATGAAGAACGTTGATCTTGCAAATTCTATCATGAGATATTCAGCATCATTTCTATCACCAAGACCACATTTTCCAACTACTAATCCTTCTTCTTTGTTTCCAACTTTGGCATTCTAATCACCAGTAATTATCAGTGCATCTTGATTGCATGTAAACTATAGAGTTTAATAATAACACAACATTATGGATTGAATGTGTCTCCCAAAAAGATATGCTAAAGTCTTAACCCCTGTACCTATGAATGTGATCATGCTTGGAGTTAGTGTCTTTCTCTGAAGATGTCATCAGCTAATAATTTCACACTAGAGTAGGATGGGTCCTATTCCTCTCAGAATGGTGTCTTTTAAAAGTGGAGAAAAAACAAGAAGAAGGAGTCACTCAGGGGAAAGACAGATGCCATGTGAAAGTGCATCTAAAAGCCAAGGAATGCCAAGAAATACCTGAGGATACCAAAGGCTGTAATAGAGAAGGAAGGATCTCCTAGAACAGATAGAGAGACTATGATCGCATCTGATTTTCAGACTCATAGCCTTCAGAACTGTGAGACAATAAATTTTTGTTCTTTAAAGCTATCCACTTAGTGGTATTTTGTAACAGTAGCCCTGAGAAGCTGAGAAGAAGGTTCACTAGTTGTAGCAGTTGTAGCACACTAATGCAAAATGATAATAATAGAGGAAATTCTGGCTGGGTAAGAGAGAATACGGGAACCCTCTGCACTCTCTGTTATATTT
This sequence comes from Loxodonta africana, assembly GCF_030014295.1. Lineage (NCBI taxonomy): Eukaryota > Metazoa > Chordata > Mammalia > Proboscidea > Elephantidae > Loxodonta > Loxodonta africana. Next base: position 31,946,190 of record NC_087356.1, read on the forward strand.
TTCTATAAATCTATCTCTCTTATAAAAATAAAGTCTACCAATTAAAACAAATAAATAAATAAATAACCTGAATTGGTGAGTTTGTCACATATTAGACCAAAGTGCATAGTGAAATGAAAGATAAGTAAGAATGTAAGGGGCAGAATAAAGCATAAGGAGACAAGGTAATGGAAAATAAGGTAAGAAACAAATGATATAGTGAGAAGTTCTAATATATATAATTGCAGTCCTAGAAAAAGAGGTGAGAGAAATTGGACAGAGCTAATATAAATGGTATAATGGCTGAGAAATTTCCAAAATTGTGACTGTTTTGTATATTTTTCTGAATATGTTATTACAAGTTTGCCTAACTGCAAACTCTGAAGACAGAGTCCTCTACAAGACTATCCTTCCTCACTTCAGACATTAACCACAAGATTGGTGGTCCCCAGTGACAACCTCACTTCTGACCAGTTGGCTAAAATGTTAGCAGTTTCCATGACCACTATCAGGTTTGATAATTTTCTAGAATGACTCACACAACTAAAGAAATCACTATAGTCATGATTACAGTTTTATTATAGCACAGGATACAAATTAGAGCCAGCCAAGGACAGAGATCCATAGGATGAGGTCTGGGAAGCTTCAAAACATAAAGTTTCTATTGTTCTCAGGAACATATTACCCTTTTTTTTTAGGTATCAAAGTGTGATGATACTCAAAGTATTGCTAACCAGGGAAGCTCACTAAAGTTTCATTGTCCAGAATTTTTATTGGGGTTTTATTGCTTAGTCATGGTTCATTGAATCATTGCTTTCATGGTTGAAATCAATCTCCAGCTTTCTCTCCTCCTAGGAGGTCAGCTTGATATTATACAGCCCATAGTTTCAAACCTCTAATCACATGGTTAGTCTTTCTGGTAGGGTCAACACCCATCTTAAAACTGTTGGGGTGTTCAGCCCCATCCCAAAATATCTCATTAGCATAAACCATCAGATATGGTCCAGGGACCCACCATGAATAACAAAAACACTTTTACCACTCAGAAAATCCTAAGAATCTAGAAGTTATCTTCTGGTAACTTGGTCAAAGACCATACCTATCTTTGAGTAAAGCTAGTTCTTTGCTAGATTTTTACACTTTCCAATAAGTTGGAGTTTAAAGAAAAAATTTACCAGAGACAACATTTATACCTGTTCATATAACAGACTCTTAATGACCCTTCTGATTTAAATAATTTAAGGGTAAAATGTTAAAAGATGTTTTAATTATTTTAAAACACATTGAAGATGTGATAAAGAAAAAATTCCTCAGAGGTAAAAAATGAATTGAAAACAGACATTCTGATAGATAATCAAGAGCCAGATGTCAATTTCACCCTTAGGATTTTGTTGGGAGGCAATGGTTCATGGTGTTTCTTATGTCTCTCACAACCTTTGTAAAGCAAACAATCTTGGGAGATAAAAACAGCGTCTCACTTCACGGCAGAGGGAATGAAGGTAATGTCTGCCTTCAGGGAAGAGGACAGAATTTTTCCTGACCCTTCAGAGCAAGTGTTGGAGGTATTTTCTTATAGCCTTTTGAATAATATTGGTGGTTCCCTAAATTCAGGGTTCCTCACTTGTGACACAAGCCATCGTATACATGGCATGCACCTGGGCCCACTTTGCAGTGCATCCATAGATCTTGGGAGGAAGGGGAAACAACTGTTAATACAAAGTTCATGCTGCCTGTTGTGCCATGAATAATAAAACACTTTGCCTCTGACCTACGAGTCCCCAGCCTTCTGACAGCTTCTATGGTACATGTGGCCAGCTAACATATAGTTTGCTAGTAGGGTAATTCTCAGACCTTTCGCAGTTCTTGATATATCTCTGCCAAATTCTAGTGATATAAAAGGTTCTCTTTGGAATGCTTTGTAGAACATAAGAAAAAGAGAGAAAGCCAAAGGTTTACCCTATTTACAGGCTGAACACACAAAAAACTGGAATCCCAAAGGGCTATGCATTCAGTTTAAACAGAAACCAAGCAATCGATTAATAAACCTATCATTTAGAAAATAACAGCAAGGAAATTTGTTTCAACTTTTGCACTGGGTGGATAAGGAAAAGAAAAAAAATCCTGGCATATAATGAGCATAAGCTAACCCTCATATAGGTTTTTATTCTAAATACACAGCAGTTTTATGGGGTAAGAATAACTTCAAATGAAAAATATATTTTAAGGGATCCTGACTTGGTAGTATCCTCAGCTTCTGATAGAAACAAACACATGTTATTTCTGGAGGAGTACAGCTTCAGATTTCAAGTTATTCACATAGAATAAAGTTTCCAGAAAAATGAGGTCTCAGAGTTAAAACACACGCACACATAGAGGAAAACAAAACAAAAATAAATACATAAACACACAATGTAACATGTCAGAATGAACAAAAGCAAAAGAGTAGATAATTAGACCCACAAATATTTCACATATGAAGTTAAAAAGACAAAGAATATAAAAAAGCTAAGCTTAATGTGCATGATTTGAAAAAAAAAAATTTTTTTAATTTTCAGGAAGAAAAATATAAAATGGAATGTTAAATTTTAGTAGATGAATTCATCAGTTTTTAATACATAGTTCGAGTTGCAATAGTGAAGGATTCCATGGGAAAAATATTAAATGACTCAGGAAGCATCAAAGAAGATGGAACGAATAGAGTCATTATACGAAAAAGAATTAGTTGATATTCAACCATTTCAAGAGATGGCGTAAGATCAGGAACCAATGGTACTGAAGGAAGAAGTCCAAGCTGCTCTGAAGACATTGGCAAAAAACAAGGCTCCAGGAATTGTTGGAATATCAATTGAGATGTCTCAACAAACAGATGCAGCACTGGAGGTGCTCACTCGTCTATGCCAAGAAATACGGAAGACAGTTTCCTGGCCAACTGACTGGAAGAGATCCATATTTATGCCTATTCCCAAGAAAGGTGATCCAACCGAATATGGAAATTATAGAACAATATCATTAATATCACACGCAAGCAAAATTTTGCTGAAGATCATTCAAAAGCGGCTACAGCAGTATATTGACAGAGAACTGCCAGAAATTCAGGCCAGTTTCAGAAGAGGACGTGGAACCAGGGATATCATTGGTTGATGTCAGATGGATGCTGGCTGAAAGCAGAGAATACCAGAAGGATTTTTACCTGTATTTTATTGACTATAAAAAGGCATTCAACTGTGTGGACCATAACAAATTATGGATAACATTGCAAAGAATCGGAATTCCAGAACACTTAATTGTGCTCATGAGGAACCTTTACATAGATCAAGAGGCAGTTGTTCGGACAGAACAAAAGGATACTGATTGGTTTATATTCAGGAAAGGTGTGCATCAGGGTTGTCTTCTTTCACCATACCTATTCAATCTCTATGCTGAACAAATAATCCAAGAAGCTGGACTACATGAAGAAGAACGGGGCATCAGGATTGGAGGAAGACTCATTAACAACCTACATCATCCAGATGACACAACCTTGCTTGCTGAAAGTGAAGAGGACTTGAAGCACTTACTAATGAAGTTCAAAGACTACAGCCTTCAGTATGGATTGCACCTCAACATAAAGAAAACAAAAATCCTCACAACTGGACCAATGAGCAACATCATGATAAACAGGGAAAAAATTGATGTTGTCAAGGATTTCATTTTCTTGGATCCACAATCAACAGCCATAGAAGCAGCAGTCAAGAAATCAAAAGATGCATTGCATTGGGTAAATCTTCTGCAAAGAAACTCTTTAAAGTGCTGAAGAGAAAAGATGTCACCTTGAAAACTAAGGTGCTCCTGACCCAAGCCATGGTATTTTCAATGACATCATATGCATGTGAAAGCTGGACAATGACTAAGCAAGACCGAAGAAGAATTGACGCCTTTGAATTGTGGTGTTGATGAGGAATATTGAACATACTGTGGACTGCCAAAAGAAGGAACAAATTTGTCTTAGAAGAAGTACAGCCAGAATGCTCCTTAGAAGCAAGGATCACGAGACTGTGTCTTATATACTTTGGACATGTTGTCAGGAGGGATCAGTCCCTGGAGAAGGACATCATGCTTGGCATAGTACAGGGTCAGCAGAAAAGAGGAGGCCCCTCAACGAGGTGGATTGACACAGTGGCTGCAACAATGAGCTCAAGTATAACAATGATTGTATGGATGGCTTAGGACCAGGCGGTATTTCATTCTGCTGTGCGTAGGGTCGCTATGAGTTGGAAACAACTGGACAGCACCTAACAACAACAACAAGAAAATAGCTATTGAAAAGGAAATTTAATTGATGTAAATTATCCAGGACGTGCCCAGAGAGCCAAAGAGGTGAACAAAATAGTAACATAAAAGACATGGTTTATAAAGTGAGAGCATCTAACTTAACATCTAATTGGAACTGGAGGGAAAGGATATCTCTATTGTGAAATAAGTAATATTGAAAGAGATAATGTCTAAGAATTTTCTCAACTTATTGAAAGATACCAAACCTCAGATCCAGAAGGCTAAATTAATCTAAAGAAGGATAACTAAAAAGAAATTTTCAGCAGAGTGAATAATAATAAATGTGTACTTCAAATTACAAGACACTATCTTTAAAGGAACCAGAGAGAAAAAAGAGATAGCCTACAAAGTGAATGGTAATTAGATTGGTGGTTGACTTTTCAACAGCAACAGTGGAAGGCAGAAGGTTTTGTTAACAAGCACAAAGCATTTCCAAATCAGATTTGTATGATAAAGCAGTGTTTCTCAACATTAAAAAAAAAAATCATAGCCCCTTTAAGGAGCCTTTCTTTTTAAAACATTTCTTTTTATAAGAATTTTAGACTTACAGTGAAATTGAGAAGAGAGTGCAGAGTTTCTGTATGCCCCTGTTTCTAGGTCCCTCTTTTATTAACAACTATAGGATTTCATTTTACTTGGATGTATAATCACTGTCCATAGAAGCAGCAGTCAAGAAATCAAATGACATACTGCACTGGGGAAATCTGCTGCAAAGACCTCTTTAAAGTGTTAAAAAGCAAAGATGTCACTTTGAAGACTAAGATGCCCGTGACCCAAGCCAATATATTTTCAATTGCCTCATATGCATGCGAAAGCCAGACAATGAATAAGGAAGACTAAAGAAAAATTGATGCCTTTGAAATATGGTGTTGGTGAAGAATACTGAATGGACTGACAGATGAACAAGCCTGTCTTGGAAGAAGTAAAGCCACAGTGCTCCTTAGAAGCAAGGATGGCGAGACTTGTCTCGCATACTTTGGACGTGTTATTAGAAGGGACCGGTCCCTAGAGAAGCACATCATGCTTGGTAAGTTACAGCGTCACCAAAAAAGAGGAAAACCCTCAAGAAATTGATTGACACAGTGGCTGCAACAATGGGATCAATGGTTGTGAGGATGGTGCTAGAATGGGCAATGCTTTGTTCTGTTGTACCTAGGGTCACTATGAGTTGGAATTGACTCGACGGCACCTAACAAAAACAATGACATCATTCATATGGTACATTTATTGAAATTAATGAACTGGTATCTATAAACTATTACTCTTCAAAGTCCGTAGTTTATTCATATTGCCTTAGCTTTTATCTAATGTACATTTTCTATCCTAGGGCCTCGTCCATGATACCACATTATATTCAGTTGTCAAGTCTCCTTACTCTTCTCTAGGCTGTATGGTTTCTCAGAATTTCCTTGCTTTTGATGCCTTTGATAGTTTTGAGGAGTACTTATGAGTTATTGTGCAGACTGTTCCTTTATTGGGACTTCTCTATTTTTTTTTTTCATATTTAGACCGGAATTATGAGGTTTTGGGAGGAAGATCACAGAACTGAATGCCATTTTCATCACATCGTATTAAGGGTACATATTCTCAACATATTTATCACTGTTGAGGTTGACTTTATTCGCTTAGCTGAGGTGGTATATGTGAGGTTCCTACACTGTGAAGTCACTCTTTCTCCCCCTCCCTCTCCCCCCACTTTTCATACTGTACTCTTTGGAAGGAAGTCACTAAGTGCAGCCCCCATTTAAGGAGTGGGATATTATGCTCACCTCCCTGAGGAAGGAGAATTTACATAATTTATTTGGAATTCTTTTGCATGGCAGATTTGTCTCTTCTTCCCATTTTTAAAAATTTATCTAATCAGTTATTTATATCAATATATACTCACAGATCTATGAAAAAGGAAAATGGATTACCGTATTTTTACACAAATAACTCATGCCCTCTACGTTTGTTTGCCAACTGGGCCCTCCCCCTAGTGGAGGTAATTTCATTAGTACCGCTATGCCGATGTTTTTCACATGCTGTTGTTAAAAAAAAAAAAAAAAATTAGCACAGTGCACTTATGGAAATACCTCACCAGGCAAGGCACAATTGGTAAACAAATGTAGAAGATGCGTGTTATTTGTGTAAAAATACGGTAATCCATTTTCCTTTTTCATGGATCATGCTTTTGGTGTGGTCCCTAAAAAGACATTGCCAAACCCAAGATCATTTAGATTTTTTTTTTTCTATGTTTTTGTACAGGAGTTTTATAGGTTTGCATTTTACATTTTAATAATTTTGAGTTAATTTTTGTAAAATTGCAAGATTTTTTTTTTTTTTTTTTAACATATGGGAGTCCAATTTTTCCAGCGTCATTTGCTGTAAAAACTACCTTTTCTCCACTGACTTCCCTTAACTCTCAAAGATCAGTTGACTATATTTGTGTGGGCCTATCGGGCCCTCTTGTTTTTCAATTCTGATCTCTCCGTCTATTACTTCAGTACTGCACTGTCTTTTGTTACTGTAGCTTTGTCTTAAGTCTAGACATCAAGTAGCTTGACTCTTCTAACTTTTCTTTTCAGCATGTGCTGCCTATTTCAGGTCATTTTTGTTTTCACATAAACTTTAGATTCAGTTTATTAATATCTGCAAAATAGCTTGATGAGATTTTGATGGTGATTGTTTTGGGCCTATCTATCAATTTGGGTAGGACTGACATGGTGACAAAGTTGAGTCCTCCAATCTGTAAACACAGAATACCTCTCCATTTCTTTCGATCTTCTTTGATTCTTTCGCTAGGTTTCCTTTTTTTTTTCCTCGCATATAGATTTTGTACATATTTTCTTAGGTTTGTATCTAAGTATTTTATTTTTTTCATCCTGTTATAAATGATATTGTTTTTATATTTTTAATTCCAATTGTCCACTTCTTGTATAGAGAAATCACCTTTGTTTATTAAACTTTTATACAGAAAATTTGCTACATTCTTATGTAAGGCCTAGGAGGTTTTGTTGTTATTGTTGACTCTTTGGTATTTTCTTTATAGAGATCATGCTATCAGTGACTAAAGGCAATTATATTTCTTCCTTCTTAATGTATATATCTTTTATTTTCCTTTCTTGTCTTATTGTACAAGCTAAGACTTCCAGTACAATGTTGAGTAGTGGTGGTGAGGGAAGACATCTTTACCTTGTTCTTTATCTTCAGAGTTTCTTTTTTAATTTATTTGATGACTGTGATACTTATACACAAAAGAAAAACCCTCAAATTGGATAAAAAACAAAGCCCAAACCTGTAGCTTGTAAGAGTTAAACTTAAAAATAAGAATGTATAGAAATTTGAAAAATAAAAGATGACTACCTAGCGAACAAGTGGTAAGTCATTAGTCATTAGGGGAGGACGCTACCTTCTTCTACACAGAAAACATTCTGAAGTCACTATCAGGTCTTGGAGAGACTGAATGATCCTCCTACCAACTTTTCTGGGGTACTACGTTCACAGCTGTTAACCAAGAGATTGGCAGTTCAAATCCGCCAGGAGCTCCTTGGAAACTCTATGGGGCAGTTCTACTCTGTCCTATAGGGTTGCTATGAGTCGGAATCGACTCGACAGCAGTGGGTTTGGTTTTTTGGGATGTTCACTCTAAATGAAGAAGAAGAAAAAATAATAATAATCCAACCATAAAAGAGTTGAAAGCTGCCTCCAACTCTCAAAAAACCTCATTGATTTCCCTTTGAGCTTTCTCTCTGGCCTGGTTTTATAAGGACATTTCTAGAAAAGGTGATAATTTCTATTGGAATAAGTGAATCATGGTGGAGAAATAGCCATGTTATTAAAATATTTTATACTTGAATATGAAAGCAGACCATGCTCATTTATTTCATAAGTAAATTACCAGTAATTTTTACACCTGCCATCATTCATGAGGTTAAATCACTTATTGGGAAAGCCTAAAAAGAGTAATTTGTTATACTTAGAAAAAATACCTTATAAAAAACCTCCCTTCTTTTCCCAATTTTGCATTTTCTTGAAGATAAGCAAGTGCAAATTTTAAAAGAAACATCATGACATTTTGTCTGAGTGACTATATTAAGCATTTTATGTTTAATGCTAAACATGAGGGCTGCTTCTTAAATTGTTTTGAAAGACCAATATCCTGATGTTTCAGTGGGTGAAACAGAGAAAATCTCTGTGTTGTTAAGTTCCTGCTTGCCTGAAAAGACTGCATTTTTGTTGTTGTTTTAAAGAGCAGTTCAAGAGAGAAACGAAGAATTTTGGAAAAGATGAAGTACATCAAAACTACAACAATGAGAATAAAGTCTATTTCTATGCCTATAAGTGTTTTATATATTTGCGTTGATGTGTTATAGAGTCCTTTTTAAATAAGAGTCTGATTAATTAATGTTTCATGTGTCATCTTTTTGTTTCTTTATCAGAATTGTTTAGGAGGGCAGAACTCAATTTTCTTTTGTTTTAAAATGCTCAGGCTCCGAATGAGAATTACGGTTTAAAATGACATGAGATTTGCACTCCTATTGTCCTCTTCCCTACCTTCTCCTTAACATTCTGTGGGCATAAGCGGAGGGGCAACTACAACATCAAGGACTAAGGCTAGCTGGCAGCCCAATTTCAACTTCTGAGAAGCAACTGACGGTAATTATAAAACTGATGAATTTGTATTGAGATTGTACTTACCAGACTGCTGTGCCGTAAATCTCTTCAAGAAACAAGGTAGGTAGGGAGGCATTTGTCATCTTCCCACCATCTGCTGTCAGTCTCAAAGATACAGGGTGTGTGTCAGTCAAAATACAAGCAGCTCTCTCTCTCTTTTTTTTTTTTTTTAAGATATTTTGTGATGAAGTGTTCAGAATATTATTCCTACATAATTAGGACCTAATTTTTGCTTTTTAACTATCTACCTATAAACTACCAGGGCTCCTGTCAAGAAGTAAAAAAAAACTACCAGGGCTCCTGTCAAGAAGTAAGAACTTCAAATTTCACAAAGCATTGGATAGGACGTGACTAAGGTGGAGTTGGAAGAAAGGCTATGGGGGAGATGTGGGGGGGAGGGAGGGAAGCAAGGCTATCTATAGTGCAACGAGTGTTTGTAAAAGTACTATAGAAATGCAAGTGTATGCTTTAGAAATGCATGCCAGTATTATAAATATTAATATACTACATTTGTTTAAGATATCAGACATTTAGGCGGTATGTAGAGGACACCAGACTTGTATTCAGTGAATTCATAGCTAGGTGTAAATGTGTTAGAAACCAGAACTTGAGCACTGAATTATGCATGTCAATCTGAGGTTTCCGATCATAAATCCTGGGGCAGAGCCGTACACCGAATTTATCTTTAGGATCGAGAGGAAAATTTCATGAGATCGATGTCTTGGAAAAAATTCAAGGAAAAAAAACACGATTCAAAGAAAGATATGACTAGCTTTTCTTATAACATGTCAAAGGTGATCATAAAATTTATTCTGAAGGATAAATGCCTAAGGCTAGTGCTTTTTTTTTGGGGGGGGCAGCGTTATTAGCACCTCTTGGAACTTCTTAGGAATGCAGATTCTCAGACCCAGTCCAAATCTGCTATATCAGAGACTCTGGGTTTGTAGCCCAGCAATCAGTGTATTGGCAAACCCTCTAGAGAATTCTGACACATGTTCAAGTTTTGGAGCCACTGGTTTAGATTATCTAATACATCAGGAGTAAAAAAGTACAAAGTGAAAAGTACTGCATATCCATAAAAATGTGTGTGTGTGTGTGTGTGCGCATCCATACATGTGGTAAGTTATACTAACTAAACTCAAAAAACCAAACACCAAACCTGTTGCCATGCAATTGATTTTGACTCACATGGAAATGGTACTGAAATAGACATTACTAGAAAGGGAGAAAGTCCAAGAAAAGATTCAAGAACACAGGCAAAGTTAGTACACAACAAAGGTGGCACTTTGAATCAGTAAAAATTGTTTACCATATTGAAAAAAAAAAAAGACTCCCCATTTTGAAAACAAAGTTACATTTCTAATTCAATGTAACCTCCACAATAAACACATTGATATATTAAAGCATGAAATACGGGGGGGAAAAAAACATAAAAAATGCTAGAAGAAAAGCTAGTGGATAAGAAACAACTGAAGAATAAACTACAAAGAAAAAGAAAACGTGTCAAGAGTGGGCAAATATAATAAATTTAAAAAGTAGGAAAAAATAAATGCCATCCCACAGAGGTCTGGGTAGCTGGCTGTGGACTCTTCTCCAAGAGGCTGAGTAGCCAAACCTGGATCTACGGTGCCCTCTCCTAAGGGGCGGGAATTTCAATTCCATGGAATCTCTCCTCTAAACTCACAGGATCTGATAACCACAAGCTCCTTCCTTTTGTTTCCCTGGCCTTATAGGTGGAAGGTAATTCCTGCAGTCATTGTCTCTACAAATTCAATATCCCTTTTTTCTTTTTTAATTCATCAATACCTGCTTAATAAAGTCCTTATATTAAGTTCTCTGTTAAATGATCTGGTGTGCTTTGTTTTCCTAATGGACAGAAATTTTAAACACTCTTTTATATTTATAAGGCACTTCATAATAATTTTTGAAAATTAAATTTCAAAACTGTAGGAGAGGAAGAGATAAAAAGACTTGTTCTGCAAGACGGATCCTTCTGTAGTTGCCTCTCTTACCCACCAGGACTTGGAACAGATTCCATAACATCATATTGCGTGAGCTAAGAAACAAACTTTGTTTAGGAAACTTTCAAATCTGAATTCAGAAAGAAGAGAAAGCAAGAATTTCAGAAAGCCACCATATTCTTCAGAGGGAACAATGCCCGAGCTAGGTCTTTCTTCTCTTTGATGAAAGATTGGATAACAATTGTAGAGAAGTTACAGAGGAGGTCAGGAGTGTGCTGCCTTTGTTCTTATAACCTTGAGCTGAAAGGGAAAGGAAATTTCAGTCGGAGAAGTTGGTGAGGCCATATCTACCTAGCTCTGTTGATAAAAACGTCTAGGAAAAATCGGAGGTGAAGGAAATTTTTTTTTTTTCATCTCTCCTCGTGGCCAATGCTTGATTTATTTTAAAATCCATTATCTGCCAGACATATCAGGTTGTTCTTAGTAGTCTGGGATATGGCTCAAAATCATATTTCAATGAATACTTTTTGAATATAATGCTGATTCATAGATATTTCATTGGCATAATTATAAACATGGAGCCCTGGTGGACCAGTGGTTAACAGCTCAGCTGCTAACCAAACAAAAAGTTGGCAGTTTGAATCCACCTGCTGCTCTTTGGAAACCCTATGGAGCAGTTCTACTCTGTTCTATAGGGTTGCTGTGAGTCAAAATCGACTAGACGGCAACAGGTTTGGTTTTGTTTCAGGAAATAGAAACACATTCTCACAGTAAAGGCAATAATGCTTAGGACTCATCATCAAGGTGCCACTTAGCATGCCTTAGGCAATTTAGGCAAAATTTGAAGTTGATGCCATGTGCTTCCCATATGGATTTTCTTACCATTGCATCTTGGTACACTCGTGTACACAATTCGAAATCAACAAATTTCACTTATGTATTGCAAAAAAGAATAAACACATTAATTTTTTTTTACTTGTCTACTTTATCATCATAGTTATGTTGTAGATGCAACTGATTAAACTGTTTTTTACTTTTGTCTTATCTATTAATTGGCTATAATAACTGAACTTAGGAAATGTCAAGGTTAAGCCTCTCACCTAGATATAGAAACAGGATGACAAAGTATGACAGCAGGAATTGTATATGATATGCCCTTCTACTCAATCATGTGTAGCATGTCACTTCTCATCCTACTTACCAAGAGAGTCATTTAATGTATTTGACAAGGTATGTATTTGACTGCTGGAATGATGGACACCTCTGAGTGTTTAGACCTGGCTTGATGGGAGAAGATTATGAATGTATGGCATCGAGGGCAGGATCCCAGCAGTGAAAACTGAATTTCTGCCTGACGCCGCATCAAGGTTCTGGGTATGTGCCCTGCTAGATGGCTGACAGTTCACATGTGTTTTAGCTCTGGCAATCAGTCATCCTGCTCTTGATGGGTAATTGCTAGCAGGAACCTAATTTTTTCACTTCAATTTTCCCACATGTCTCTAATATTCTTATTCACCATTAACTATATTGACGATGTTGTTTCAGACGAGGATAGGAGACAGAAAGGCTTCACTTCTTCTTAGAAAGAAGGCTTCACTTCCTTCTTCGAAAGACCGAAGAGTTCAGCTAAATCATATAAGTAAAATGACAATAGATCTTTGGAGCAAATACTTAAGGCTAAAATAACTGATAACACCCAATGCCACATGCATTTATTAATCAGTATAAAATTGCTATTAACATATTATGTAGACATACCCAAATCAAGGCAAGTTATTTTAACTGGTGAAACAGAGAAAGTCATGAATGCATTTTGAAAGTAGAGGCTTTTGTTAACCACTTGATGTGGATATATTCTCTTTCTCGAAATTCTAAACATATATGAAACCAAACTAAAATACTTATTTTTGTAATTACAGAAATAATATATATCACTTAAGATATCTGGAAACAAGGTTTGATATAATGAAGAACATACAAACTACTAATAATTATATCACCAAATAACTTTTCATATGTGTTTGTGGATATATATATATATTTCTTTTTTACACCTCTAGATAATACCATTCAGTAATTTGCTTTTAAAAAAAAAATGAACCATTGGCATTTATAAAACTTATTATATATTATCACTGTAAGGAATGTTGAGTATTCATTCACCAAATTCTCGTTTTTGCACATTTGGGTTTTTTGTAATTTTTAGCTTTTTTAAGTTCACTTTAAAATAAAACCTTGAGGTTGCATATATGAAGACTACATTGTTTCTCCATGAAAAATTATTTATAAAAAGGAATTGCCGAAATGAAAGATATGCAATTTTAGATGTGTTTTTACATCAAATGTTTAACTTCTCACAGAATTGAAAAATTTCAGTTACACTGTAGAGTATTTTTTCTTTATCAATTTAATAAATTAATTAAAAAAAAAACTGCCTTGCTGTTTTCACTGGATTCTATTTGATCAATGATGGATTAAACATGTGATTACCAGACAATTTTATTTCTTATGTATACATATATGTGTGAATGTGTGAATGAAGTGGTTGTTGATAAAACTTTGACCATTTGCCTCTTACATTTTTCTATGTCATTTATTTATTTAAAGCTAATTATAGATTCACAGAAAGTTTGAGAAATAACATAGAGGGCTCCCTTGTATACATCACTCAGTTTTCCAAATATTTATATCTTCCATAACCAAAAAAATAAAATAAACCAAACTCATTGCCATTGAGTCGATTCTGACTCATAGCAACCCTAAAGGACAGAGTAGAACTGCCCCATAGACTTCCCGAGGAGTACCTGGTGGATTTGAACTGCCCAACTTTTGGTTAGCAGCTGTAGCGCTTAACCATTATACCACCAGGGTTTCTTCTTCCATAACAATAGCACAATATTAAAACTACAAAATTAACATTGGTTCAATTAGTGTGTATATTTTACGCCATTGTCTCATTTCGGCAACCATGACTACAGTCAAGATGTAGAACTATTCAGAAAGTCCCCTTTTGTACTATCCCTTTACAGTCATGCTCACCTTTCTCCCCTCACAATTTCTGACCCCTGGACACCACTAATCTGCCATTCTCCTGTAATATTTTTTTATTTCAATGATGTTATATAAAAGGCATTATTAATTTTCTTTTCAGAATTCTTTGTAAATAAAATACATTGTGGTTGTTGTTAGGTGCCATTGAGTCAGTTCTGACTCATAACCCTATGTACAAGGAACTAAACACTGACCAGTCCTGCACCATCTTCACAATTGTTGTTATGCTTGAGCCCATTGTTACAGCCACTGTGTCAATCCATCTCGTTGAGGGTCTTCCTCTTTTTCACTGACCCTCTATTTAACCAAGCGTTATGTCCTTCTCCAGGACTGATTCCTCCTGTAAACATGTCCAAAGTATGTGAGACTTATTCCCCCCATTCTTGCTTCTGAGGAGCATTCCGGTTGTACTTCTTCCAAGACAGATTTTTTCATTCTTTTGGCAGTCCATGGCATATTCAGTATTCTTCACCAACACTACAACTCAAAGATGTCAATTCTTCTTTGGTCTTCTTCACTCATTGTCCAGCTTTCGCATGCATATAAGGTGATTGAAAACACCATGGCTTGGGTCAGGTGCACCTTAGTCTTCAAGGTGACATCTTTGCTTTTCAACACTTTAAAGAGATCTTTTGCAGCAGATATGCCCAATGCAATGCGTTTTTTGATTTCTTCACTGCTACTTCCATGGGTGTTGATTGTGGATTCAAATAAAATGGAATCCTTGACTTCAATCTTTTCTCTGTTTATCATGGCGGTACTTATTAGTCCAGTTGTGAGGATTTTTGTTTTCTTTGTGTTGAAGCATAATCCATACTGAAGGCTGTGGCCTTCGATCTTCCTCAGTAAGTTCCTCAAGTCCTTAAAAAATACTAGATATTTTAAAAAAATGAAAATAAAAGATATTATAAGCTTGCAATTTTTCTTATTGCAAATTATTTTTAAGGACCATCTGAATTTTACAGTTTCAAATTTTGTTTATTAAATATGTCATTTTTATGGTTCCTGCCATTAACATTTTCCTAATATCATCAGTCCACACTATATTATTCTTGTGCATTTAAAGTGTATAATTTTACATTTCTGGAATTCACAACTTTACATTTAAATTTTTCACTTTGGTTTTATTCTTATATATATGTTGTAAAATAAATACTCCATTTTGTTATTGTTGTAGTGGTTCAAACAATCTTCCCAATATAAGTAGTTAAATGATATATGCTTCTTTAACTTGAAAAAGCCAATTTTATAGAATATTAAATTATATATACATAAATATACACATAATATACAAATATAGTTATATACACACATGATATATTGTTGGGGTGGGTTTGATTCTGGAATTATTAGGCTTTATGTAAATTTTTCACGTTCTGACAATAATATAGACCTCTTTTAACTATGTAGCTTTAGAGAATTTTTAATTTCTGAAAATATATTTTTTCTTCGTTATGTTTCCTTTTCAAAATATTATTGTCTATTCTCAATTTTGCATCTTTGTGTGTTGTTCAGAAATACAGTCACCTTGGAATTTTATATTAAATTTATAGCTTATCACCTTTTCTTTGTAACTTTACCACCACAGTATTAATTCTTCTTTAGTAACCCTGAGCCCTCCTTCTTTTACTCAGGTCTCCTGTTGTGCAAGACATATGTGGACTAGTTTCATACAAGGCTTGCAAGGTTACTGTTGAGTAAATTCCTAGGTATTTTATAAGTTGTGTCCTCTCACTTCGTATTTATTATTAGTCTCTTACCAGTTAGTACCATTCTAAAACCAGTTGCTGTTGAATTGACTTCAACGCACGGTGACTCCCTGTGTGTCAGAGTAGAGGTGCATTCTATAGGGTTTTCAGTGGCTGATTTTTCAGAAGTAGATCACCAGGATTTTCTTCCAAGGCATCTCTGGGTGGACGCAAATCTTCTGCCTTTCAGTTAGCAGCCATGCATATTAACTGTTTGCACCATCTGGGAACTCGAGTACCATTCTAATGGGTTGCTATCAAGTCAATTTCAGCTCATGACAATTCCATGTATTAGAGAGTAGAATTGTTCCGTAGGGTTTTCTTGGCTGTAATGTTCATGGAAGCTGATCTCTAGTCCTTTTTTCTGAGGTGGGTTCAAATTGCCAACTTTTCTATTAATAGTCAAAGTGCTTAACTGCCTGTGCCATTCAGGGACTCCAGTACCATTGTAAGACCCACTAATCACTTGCACCACATCAAATCTGATGGGAAGGAGTGTTTCACAGTCTTCGCAGGTGGGAATTGGGCATTTTTCAGGTGGCAGGCATTAGAGGGACACAGCAGGAATGACTTGTCCTTTGCTTCCACGTACCTCCTGCCTCTCAAGGGAGACTTACTAGTGTCAGCCTGGCCAGGACAATTGCTCAGTGGAGATTCCAGCTCTTATAGAACACTAGGGTGCTATCTACTGCTTCTCTGGACACGGTCCAGAAATTAGGTGGTGTTTCCCTAGAAAGCCCTCCATTCAAGCTCTTCACAATGGGTATTTATAGCCTCTGTTTCTAATCTGAAATCTCAGGGGTATTTATAATCTCCACTTCTATTCTGAAACCTCATATCCCAACACTGCTCCTCTTACTCTCAGAAGATGACCTCCTCTCCAATTCCACAAAGAAAAGAGAAGTTATTATACTCTTAACTCCTTAACTTCCCACCATATCACCTACCAATTTACCTGTCTCTGCACCCACCCCTTGTTCTTTCTTCCTGTTATAATAGAAGAGTTATCTCTCCTACTTATAGCTTATTTTTCCACCTGTGCTTCTGCTTTCTTGGGCACTTTGCTCTATCGATTTCCTCTTTTGTGTTTCTTCAGTAAATTTCTACCTACTGACTTCTCTCCCTCCAAATTAGAAATACTCAAGCTTCTCCTATACTAAAAAAAAAAAAAAAAAATTCACATGTCATCTCAAGTTACAGTTTTCTGTGGGTATATTCCATCTCTAATTATTCATCTGGTCTATTGATGCTTTCTAATTAGCCTTGTTAGAAGATTGTCCGTTTTATTGACCTTTTCAAATAATCAGTGCCTGCATTTCTTCATCAGCTCTTGCATTTTTATATTTTCTGATTCATTCATTTTTCTTGAAACTTCCTCTTATTTTCACGTTTTCCTATATTTTGAGTTACAGTCATTATGAATACCTGCCTCATTATTTTTTCTCAGTTGTTTAATTGGATGCTGATTTCATTAGTTATTCTTTCTTCCTTCATATTGAAAGTATTTGTTGTTACTATTTTTCATCTTATTTTAACTTTAGTTGCAAGTCGTATGCTATGACAGTCTTGTCATTTTTATATTTTCTATAAAGCTGTAATTGTAGTTTTGATTTCCCTTTGACCCAAAAGTTATTAAGGATAGTTTTTTGGTTTCCAAGTAGTTCAATTTGTTGTTGTTGTTGTTATTAGTTACTGAAATCATCTAGTGGAAGTCAGATAATGTCATCTTCATAAAGTCTCTTTGTTATCCCATTTTTTAAAAGCAAAGACTTTCACAAACAGTATGTATCCTCTATAGTGTACAACATTTAATATGAAACTATTAAATCAACAGTGTTATTAATCATAATATTCCTTTCCTGGTTTTTCGTATTTATATTTTTCTTTTAAATTTACATTTGGATACTATGGCTTAACTGTATAACTGCTTATGAAAAAACAGTTTTCACTGTAGAGAGAAATTTTAACCGAAATATAATCCTCTTTACCTAATGTCTTCACCTGAACTACTAATATTCTTACTTTTGTATTTGTCTGATAATTTTGTCTCTTACAATTACCATTTTGTACTTTCGCTCTTTCTTTGAGGATTATGTTTTAATGAAAAAGGTATTTATACGTGTATCTACTGAATACCTAACACTTGAGAATGTTGCAAAATTTAGAATATTCACAATGGTATAAGTGAAACAATTAATGTGTCTACTACCTCTTCTGTCTCCCAGATACTCAGTTACTGTTCTCAGAAGTGACTCTATTACCTGAGAGTTGTGTGTCACAGGTGAGATGATCCATACTTTTACACACACATATATATATATATGGAGACCCTGTTGGTGTAGTGGTTAAGTGCTACTGCTGGTAACCAAAATGTTGGTAGTTCGAATCCACCAGGCACTCCCTGGAAACTCTATGGGGCAGTTCTACTCTGTCCGATAGGGTCGCTATGGGTCAGGATCGACTTGATGGCAATGGGTTTCATTTTTTTTGTTTTATATCTATGCTTTTTCTTTTAAGTAATACAAATTGTACCTTATTTTCCACACATTTTTATTTTTATATTTTACCTAGCAGTATGAATATACATAATCCCTATCTGTTCATGTAGAAATACTCTATTGTTTCCAATGGCCATAAGATACTCTATTGCTTACCTTATTGTAATTTCTTCCAGTCTTTCAGCTCTCATGTTCAGTCTCTGTTGTATATGAATTATGGTATGATTAATAACTCTGAAGATAATAATTAAAATTAATCTAAAACTAACACTGCACAGGAACAGTGGGAACACCTTGTAAAATTGGTGCTCTGTTGTATTGAACTACGTAACTGTGTAATCAAATTACTCTTAGCCAACAAACAAGGACTATATTGACTTATCGATGAAAGTATGTCAGAGATTTATCACAGAAACACTTGTTTCTTCAGGCTCCTTTGCTGCTCAGGTGGAGCTTCAGCATTTATTAGGACAAAATGCATGGAAGATGTAATCTCATATCACTGGGATACAACAACGTGCATCTCCACATTCAGACATAAGCTCTGTTTGTGCTACTACTACAAAACCGTGCTCTGAGGATACAATATTTATAATCAATTTAATTTTGCTTAATTTCCATTAAATAGAAAAGTAATTGTATTTAAAATAATATTGCATTTTCAAGTATATTCTGGTAAAAGCAAACTTCTGTTTTAATTAAGCTTCGTGAGAGTTGGATCCTCTGTAGAGATTTACAGATCTGATGACTGGAAGAATTTCTCGCAGGTGAAATTCTGATCCATATATTTCGAAACTCACTTCTTCTCCACTACCTACATGGGACTCTAATGTCAGGTGACATAAGGCACATTCATTTTGTGATTCCACCACTAGCTCCATACTTTCAACTCTGAGTGAGTCATCAGAGTGATGGGAGGGGTATTACTGAAAGCCACTCCTACTGTGGGGCAGGAGCTATGTCTTAATTATACACAAAAGTGACTGTCAAACAAATAAATGTATCCTTTTAAGCCCAAACTAAGTGTATTCCCTACCCAACTTCCTCTTTGCTTAAGGATTCTTAACCTTTTCGGTGCCATGGGCCTTTTGGCAATCTGAAGTCTACGAAGTCCTCAGAGTAACAAGTCCCTAAAATAATGTGATACCATTATAAAACAAATCAATACAAATACCAAAATAATAAAGTTGTAATATGTTAATATCCTTGCTTCTTTAGTATTACATCAAATTACAAGGCCTAACCCATGCAATTTCAAAGCACTGTTAAATATACATGCTATTTCGAGATAGCTGCTAACTCTGTAAGGATATAAATTATCAGTTGTTAGATTCCCTTGAGTTGGTTCCAACTCATAGGGACGCTATGTACCATAGAATGCACAACGTTCACAATCATTGTTATGCCTGAGCACATTGTCGAAGCCACTGTGTCAATCCATCTGACTGAGGGTCATCCTCTTTTCTGCTGGCCCTGTTCTTTCCAAGCGTGATGCCCTTCTCCAGATAACATGTCCAAAGTAGGTAAGACATAGTCTCGCCATTCTTGCCTCTAAGGCGCATTCTGGCTGTACTTCGTCCAAGACATATTTGTTTGGTCTTTTGGTAGCCCATGGTATATTCAATATTCTTCACCAAGACCACAATTCAAAGGCATCAAGTCTTTGGTCTTCCTTATTCATTGTCTAGCTTTTGCATGCATATGATGTGATTGAAAATACCGTGGCTTTGGTCAGGTGCACCTTAGTTTTCAAGGTGGCATCTTTACTTTTCAACACTTTAAAAATGTCTTTTGATTTCTTGACTGCTGCTTCCATGGGTGTTGATTGAGGATCCAAGACAAATGAAATCTTTAACAACTTCAGTCTTTTCTCTTTTTATCATGATGTTGCTTATTGGTCCATTTGCGAGGACTTTTGTTTTCTCTATGTTGAGGTGTAATCCATACTGAAGGCTGTGGTCTTTGATCTTCATCAGTAAGTGCTTTCAATCCCCTTCACTTTCAGCATGCAAGGTTGTGTCGTCTGCATAACACAGGTTGTTAGTGAGTCTTCCTCCAATCCTGATGCCTCATTCTTCTTCATACAGTCCAGCTTCTCAGATTATTTGCTTGGCATATAGATTAAATGGTATGGTGAAAAGATACAACCCTGAAGCACACCTTTCCTTACTTTAAACCAAGTAGCATCCCCTTGCTCTGTTAGAACAACTGTCTCTTGATCTATATACAGGTTCCTCACGAGCTCAATTAAGTGCTCTGGAATTCCACCCCCCTTTTTTTTAATAATTTTTATTTTGCTTTAAGTGAAAGTTTACAAATCAAGTCAGTCTCTCACACAAAAACTTATGTACACCTTGCTACATACTCCCAATTGCTCTCCCCCTAATGAGACAGCCCGCTCCCTCCCTCCACTCTCTATTCGTATCCATTTCTCCAGCTTCTAACCCCCTCTACTCTCTCATCTCCCCTCCAGGGAGGAGACGCCAACATAGTCTCAAGCGTCCACCTGACAAGAAACTCTCCTCACCAGAATCCCTGTCCAACCTATTGTCCAGACCAATCCATGTCTGAAGATTTGGCTTCGGGAATGGTTCCTGCCCTGGGCCAACGGAAGGTCTGGGGACCATGACCACTGGAGTCCGTCTAGTCTCAGTCAGACCATTAAGTCTGGTCTTTTTATGAGAATTTGGGCTCTGCATCACACTGCTCTCCTGTTCTCTCAGGGGTTCTCTGTTATGTTCCCTGTAAGGGCAGTCATCGGCTGTAGCTGGGTAACATCTAGTTCTTCTGGTCTCAGGCTGATGTACTGTCTGGTTTATGTGGTCCTTTTGTCTCTTGGGGTCATAATTACCTTGTGTCCTTGGTGTTCTTCATTCTCCTTTGCTCCAGGTAGGTTGACACGATTCGATGCATCTTAGATGGCCACTTGCTAGTGCTTAAGAACCCAGATGCCACTCTCCAAAGTGGGATGCAGAATGTTTTCTTAATAGATTTTATTACGCCAATTGACTTAGACGCCCACGGAAACTATGGTCCCCAAACCCCTGCCCCTGCTACACCATCCTTCAAAGCATTCAGTATATTCAGAAAACTTCTTTGCTTTTGGTTTAGTCCAATTGTGCTAACCTCGCCTGTATTGAATATTGTCTTTCCCTTCACCTTTTTTTTTTTTTTAAAGTAGTTCTCATCTACTAATTAGTGAATACCCATCTTCCACCTTCCCTCCCCCTCTCATAACCATCAAAGAATATTTTCTTCTTTGTTTAAACTATTTCTCGAGTTCTTATTATAGTGGTCTTACACAATATTTTTCCTTTTGCAACTGACTAATTTCACTCAGCATAATGCCATCCAGATTCCTCCACGTTATGAAATGTTTCACAGATTCATCACTGTTCTTTATTGATGCATAGTATTCCATTGTGTGAATATACAGTAATGTATGTATCCATTCATCCATTGATGGGCACCTTGGTTGCTTCCACCTTTTTGCTATCGTAAACAGTGCTGCAATGAATATGGGTGTGCATATATCTGTTCGTGTAAAGGCTCTTATTTCTCTAGGATATATTCCAAGGAGTGGGATTGCTAGATCTTACGGTAGTTCTATTTCTAGCTTTTTAAGCAAGTGCCAAATCAATTTCAAAAGTGGTTGTACCATTTTACATTCCCACCAGCAGCGTAAAAGTGTTTCAATCTCTCCACAGCCTCTCTAACATTTATTATTTTGTGTTTTTTGGATTAATGCCAGCCTCATTGGAGTGAGATGAAATCTCATTGTAGTTTTGATCTGCATTTCTCTAATGGCTAACGATCGTGAGCATTTCCTCATGTATCTGTTAGCTACTTGAATGTCTTCTTTAGTAAATTGTCTGTCCATATACCTTACCCATTTTTTAATTTGGTTATTTGTCTTTTTGTAATTGAGTTTTTGCGGTATCATGTAGATTTTAGAGATCAGGCACTGATCGGAAACGTCATAGCTAAAAACTTTTTACAAGTCTATAGGTAATCTTTTTATTCTTTTGGAAAGTCTTCGAATGAGCATAGGTGTTTGATTTTTAGGAGCTCCCAGTTATGTAGTTTTTCTTCTGCATTGCTAGTAATGTTTTATATACTGTTTATGCCATGTATTAGGGCTCCTAACGTTGTCCCTAATTTTTCTTCCATGATCTTTATCGTTTTAGATATTATATTTAGGTCTTTGATCCATTTTGAGCTCATTTTTGTGCATGGAGTGAGGTATGGGTCTTGTTTAATGTTTTTGCAGATGGATATCCAGTTATGCCACCACCATTTGTTAAAAATACTGTCTTTACCCCATTTAACTGTTTTGGGGACTATCAACTGCTCATATGTGGATGGGTTTATGTCTGGATTCTCAATTCTGTTCCATTGGTCTATGTATCTGTTCTTGTACCAGTGCCAGGCTGTTTTGACTATCGTAGTGATATAATAGGTTCTACAATCAGGTAGAGTGAGGCCTCCCACTTTCTTCTTTTTCAGTAATGCTACTTGTCCGAGGCTTCTTTCCCTTCCAAGTGAAGTTGGTGATTTGTTTCTCCATCTCATTAAAAAATGTCCTTGGAATCTGGATGGGAACTGCATTAAATTTATAGGTCGCTTTTGGTAGAACAGACATTTCTATAACGTTATGTCTTCCCATCCATGAAAAAGGTATGTTTTTCCACTTACGTAGGTCTCTTTTGGTTTCTTGAGAAGTGTTTTGTAGTTTTCTTTGTACAGGCCTTTTACATCTCTGGTAAGATTTATTCCTAAGTATTTTATCTTCTTGGGGGCTACTGTAAATGGTATTGGTTTGGTGATTTCCTCTTCTATGTTCTTTTTGTTGGTGTAGAGGAATCCAGCCAATCTTTATATGTTTATCTTATATCCTGATACTCTGCTGAACTCTTCTATTAGTTTCAGTAGTTTTCCTGAGGATTCCTTAGGGTTTTCTGTGTATAAGATCATATCATCCGCAAATAGGGGTACTTTTACTTCTTCCTTGCCAACCTGGATGCCCTTCATTTTTTTTTCTAGCCTAATTGCTCTGGCTAGGACCTCCAGCACAATGTTGAATAAGAGTGGTGATAAAGGGCATCGTTATCCGTTTCCCAGTCTCAAGGGGAATACTTTCAGGCTCTCTCTATTTAGGATGATGTTGCCCATTGGCTTTGTCTAAATGCCTTTTATTATGTTGAGGATTTTTCCTTCTATTCCTATTTTGCTGAGAGTTTTTATCATGAATGGGTGTTGAACTTTGTCAAATACCTTTTCTGCATCAATTGATAAAATCGTGTGATTCTTGTCTTTTGTTTTATTTATACAATGGATTACATTAATTGTTTTTCTAATGTACCATCCCTGCAAACCTGGTATGAATCCCACTAGGTCATGGTGAATTTTTTTTTTTGATATGTTGTTGAATTCTGTTGGCTAGAAATTTGTTGGGGATTTTTGCATCCAATTTCATGAGGGATATAAATCTATAACGTTCTTTTTTTGTGATGTCTTTACCTGGTTTTGGTATCAGGGAGATGCTGGCTTCATAGAATGAATTTGGGAGTATTCTGTCCTTTTCCATACTCTGAGATACCTTTAGTAGTAGTGGTGTTAACTCTTCTCTGAAAGTTTGGTAGAACTCTGCAGTGAAGTCATCTGGGCAGGACTTTTTATTGTTGGGAGTTTTTTGGTTACCTTTTCAAATTCTTCTTTGTTATGGGTCTATTTAGTTGTTCTACCTCTGTTTGTGTCATTTTAGGTAGGTAGTGTGTTTCTAGGAATTCATCCATTTCTTCTAGGTTTTCATATTTCTTAAGTGCAATTTTTCATAGTAATCTTATATGATTCTTTTAATTTCAGTTGGGTCTGTTGTAATATCTCCCAACTCATTTCTTTTTCAGGTTATTTACTTCCTTTCCTATTTTTCTTCTGTCAGTTTGGCCAATGGTTTATTAATTTTGCTGGTCTTTTCAAAGAACCAGCTTTTGGTCTTGTTAATTCTATCAATTGTTTTTCTGTTTTCTATTTCATTTATTTCTGCTCTAATTTTTATTATTTGTTTTCTTCTGGTGGCCGAGTGTTTCTTTTGTTGTTCTCTTTCTATTTGTTCAAGTTGTAGGGATAATTCTTTGATTTTTGCTCTTTCTTCTTTTTGTATGTGTGCATTTATTGTTATAAATTGACCTCTCAGCACTGCTTTTGCTGTGTCTGAAAGGTTCTGATAGGAAGTGTTTTCATTCTCATTGGATTCTATGAATGTCTTTATTCCATCCTTCATGTCTTCTATAATGCAGTCTTTTTTGAGCAGGATATTGTTCAGTTTCCAAAAGTTTGATTTTTTTTCCCTGCTTTTTCTGCTATTGATTTCTATTTTTATGATCTTATGGTCAGAGAAGATGTTTTGTAATATTTAAATGTTTTGGATTCTGCTAAGGCTTGCTTTATGACCTAATATGTGGCCTATTCTAGAGGATGTTCCATGGGCACTAGAAAAGAAAGCATACTTGGTTGCTGTTGGGTGGAGTGTTCTCTGTATGTCTACAAGGTCAAGTTGGTTGATTGTGGCATTTAGATGTTCTGTGTCTTTTTTGAGCTTCTTTCTGGATGTCCTGTCCTTCACCAAAAGTGGTGTGTTGAAGTCTCCTATTATTGTGAAGTTGTCTATCTCACTTTTCAATGCTGATAGAGTTTGTTTTATGTATCTTGCAGCTCTATCATTGGGTGCATAAATATTTAATATGGTAATATCTTCTTGGTTTACTGTCCCTTTAATCATTATATAGTGTCTTTCCTTATCCTTTCTGATGGATTTAACTTTAAAGTCTATTTTGTCAGAAATTTATATTGCCACCCCCGCTCTTTTTTGATTGTTGTTTGCCTGATATATTTTTTTCCATCCTTTGAGTTTTAGTTTGTTTGTGTCTTTAAATCTAAGGTGTGTCTTTTGTAGCCAGAATATAGACGGATCATGTTTTTTAATCATTCTGCTGGTCTCTGTGTCTTTGAGAAGAAGTGCCTTTATTAGTGCATTTAGTCCATTTACATTCAGGGTAATTATGGATTTAGTGCTATCGTTTTGATGTCTTTTTGTGTGTTGTTGACAGTTTCTTTTTCCCATTTAATTTTACGTGTTGAGTAGATTATCTTTATATATTGTCCTTTCCTCATGTTCATTGTTGTTGATTTTATTTATTCTTGGTTTTTTTTTTTTTTTTTTGATGTGTAGGATAGTTTGTCTCTTTTGTGGTTACCTTATTATTTATCCCTATTTTTCTAAATTTAAACTTAGCTTTTATTTCTTTGTATCATCTTATAATCCTCTCCATATGGAAGATTTATGACTACATGTCTTAGTCCCTCTTTATTGTTTTAACTTTGTCTTCTTTTACATTATAGCATCGCTGTTACTCTGTTTTGAGTGTTTTTCTTTAATCTTGATTTATTTTTTTGATTTTCCCATCTGGGTTGACTCCTGATTGCTCTGCCCTGTGTTCCAGTCTTGGGTAGATACCTGATATTATTGATTTTCTAACTAAAAAACTCTCTTTAGTATTTCTTGCAGTTTTGATTTGGTTTTTATGAATTCCTTAAACTTCTGTTTATCTGGAAATGTCCTAATTTCACCTTCACATTTGAGAGACAGTTTTGCTGAATGTATGATTATTGGCTGGCAATTTTTTTTCCTTCAATTTTTTATATAAATCATCCCATTGCCTTCTTGCCTGCATGGTTTCTGCTGAGTAGTCTGAGCTTATTCTTATTGGCTCTCTTTTGTAGATGACTTTTCACTTATCCTTAGCTGCTCTTAAAATTTTCTCTATCTTTAGTTTTGGCAAGTTGGATTATATGTCTTGATGACTTTCTTTGAACATCTACCTTACATGGAGTTCAATGAAATCTTGGATAGATATCTTCTCACTTTTCATGATATCAGGGAAGTTTTCTGCCAACAGATCTTCAACAATTCTCTCTCTATTTTGTGTTATCCCTCCCTGTTCTGGCTTTCCAATCACTAGTAGGTTATTTCTCTTGATAGAGTCCCAGATGATTCTTAAGGTTTCTTCATTTTTTTTTTTTTTAATTCTTTTATTTGATTTTTCTTCAAATATATTAGTGCCAAGTACTTTGTCTTCAAGTTCAGAATTTCTGCCTTCCACTTGCTCAAGTCTGCTTCTCTGACTTTCTATTGAGTTGTCTACTTCTGTAATTTTATTGTTAATCTTCTGAATTTCTGATTGCTGTCCGTCTATGGATTTTTCCAGCTTATTAAATTTTTCATTATTTCCTGAATAACCTTTTTAATTTCTTCAATTTCTTTATCTGTGTGTTCCTTGGTTTGTTCTGCATATTGCCTCATTTCCTTCCTGATGTGTTGAAGGGTTGTTCATATTAATCTTTTGTCTTCTGCCTCTGGTAATTCCTGGAATACACTTTCATGTAGAAGATCCCTGGATTCTTTGTTTTGAGAGCTCGTTGAGGCGATCATGGTCTGTTTCTTTATGTGACTTGATATTGACTGTTGTCTCCTGGCCATCTATAAGTTATTGTATTCGTTTATTTTATGTTTGCTTACTATGTTGTAGCTTCTTGCTTTGTTTTATTTTGGTAAGCCCAGATGGGTTGCTTGAGTGAGCTAGCTTGATTATTTTCACCTTTGGAGCTCGGATGTCCTGTCCCCAGATGGCTAGAGCAGTTATCAGGTATATCAGTCTAGGAGTCCATTCACTTTTCTTGTATGAATTCAACTCAGGTGTCCGGGTAGGTGACCAACAAGTATGTGGTTCAGGCTCTGTCCTACAGTCTTAGAGGGGCAGGGGTGATTGGTGTAGGTACTGGTATCTGGTTGTATCAGGGGGTTACACTCTGAACAAGGCAGGGGGCTGAGAATCATCCCCCATGTGTCTCTGAGAAAAGCATGTCCCTGTTGCCCAGAGTGTACTTGTGAGTGGGTTCTGCAGATGGACCATGGCCACCCAATGTTTTTGGTTGTAAGGACTGGGAGGTACCAGTTATCCTTGGACCCCTTTTGTGGGTGGCTGGGTGACTTGAGTGGAGCTACCAGTCTTAGGCCCCTTATATGTGTAGGTAAGGACCCAGTTTAATAGGCAAAGCAATGTCAAACATCAAACACCCACTGCTCCATGGCACAGCTGAAACAGTTGGAGTCTGCCAACAAGGGCCTATTCTCCCAAAATTGCCCCACAGAAGTCCATGCAGAGAGGAAAGGTACTCAAAATCCACAGGCCATTTATTCTTGAACAGAAGCCACTTCTGTTCTGAGCTCCCCAGGTTAGTGGAGCTGCCAGTTATCTTTTCCCCTAATTGTAAATTTATTCCTTCATCAAGGCTGGGAGAATGGCTCTAGGTGCTCAGCACAGCCTATCTCAGGCCCAGGGAATTCAGCTGCTGAAGCTGGCTTGGGGGTGGGGGATATGTGGTAAAATATACGCAAGTACTTAGCTTTTGCCGAGAGCCCCGTTCTTCTCTGTTTCCAGAGGAGTGAGTAGGCTGTGTGTCTGACTGCTTCTCCCTGAGGAAACTACGGGTGGACGCTAGTACCAGCCCGCTGCTGCCACAGCTCCAGGAATGGTGCCTGAGGGCTCCCCACAACTCAAGTCCAGTAACTCCTTTCTACTTCTGAACACTCTCCTCCTCTCCCTGCCCCTCTGTTCATTTTCTAAGCTTGCCTTTGATGTTCAGAGCTCCTAGCTTGTCATAAATATACTTGTTTCACTTGTTCTTTTGGGTCTTTGTTGTAAAGATGGCTTGCTGGAAGTGCCTGTCTATTCTGCCGTCTTGGCTCCGCCTCCTGGAATTCACATTCTTCCCAATGTTATCCGTAATTTGTTACGATCCACACAGTTGAATACTTTTGCATAGTCAATAAAACGCAGATGAACATCTTTCTGGTATTCTCTGCTTTCAGCCAGGGTCCGTTTGACATCAGCAGTGATATCTCTTCTTCCACGTTCTCTTCTGAATTACGCCTCAATTTCTGGCCTTTCTCTATAGATACACTGCTGCAGCTGCTTTTGAATGATCTTCAGCCAAATTTTGCTTGTTTGTGATATTAACGATTTTGTTCTGTAATTTCCACATTTTTAATTGAATCATCTTTCTTGGGAATAGGCATAAACATGGATCTCTTCCAGTCAGTTGGCCAGGTAGCTGTCTTCCAAATTTGTTGGTGTAGATGAGTGAGTGCTTCTAGTGCTGCATCCTTTTGTTGAAACATCTCAATTGATATTCCATCAATTCCTGGAGCCTTGTTTTTTGCCAATGCCTTTAATGCAGCTTGGACTTCTTCCTTCAGTATTATCAGTTCCTGATCATATGCCACCTCTTGAAATTGTTGATTGTTAACCAATTCTTTTGGTTTAATGACTCTGTGTATTTCTCCCATGATTTGAAATATACATGATGTCTATTTATGAACAATAATCACAGGTATTGCTACTTTACTGTTGTTTATTGCCTCCATTCACAGGTGAAGGAAATGCTTTGTCACTGAGCATAAAGATGTACTTTTATCAATCAACTTTACAAATATATCCTTAGTTTTATCCATCGTTCTAATGTAGTACCATAGATCAATTTGTGTGGCCCTTCTAGCCATGGTCTTGTAACTTCCACCCAAGAGATTGGATGGGACTGTGTGACAGGGTAATTGTGGCCCATCGAAGAATTAGTCAGTATTGCCATCCTGCTGGGCTTGAAATGAGTCACACCAGGGGTGGGAAATAAGAAAATCCTACCACTGCCAAGGAAGAACAGCCAGGAGCCAGCATGTCCTTTGAACCCAGGATCCCTGTGCTAAGAATATCCTGGACCCTGGAGAGAGTGAGTGAGCTGAAACTTTGAAGATGGTGAGAAGCAGTTGCAGCAAAGACACGGAAGCAAAGACACAAAAGTGGAGATGGAGACTGTATGGTGAGCTTCCCAGCCCAGAGAGAGAGAAAGTTGAATGCCTTTGGGCAGAGGCCTAGGGCCAGGGAGAGATGTGCCTATAAGCATTACTGGGAAGAGTCTGTCCTGATGGAAGAGCTGTGTCCTGAGTGTTCCTAAGCCTGAATTATAACTGTTACTTCCCTAATAAACCCTATAATCACGAGTATGATCTGTGAGTTCTGTGTGGCCATTGCAGCGAATTATCAAACCCAGTAAAGGGTGCTATGGGAAGGATGGTCAGTGTCAGAGTTGGTAAAAATGGTGGAAAGAGAAGACATGTCTGACCTCTACCTCATAGGAATCAACCTTAGGCTGTTGATCTTGATTCTCCTTGTGAAGTTAGAGAAGGTCAGACACTCCCCTCATGCTGCTTTTGCACCTGTATATTAAGACCCCATGACAATTCAAATTGCCCATGGCCACTCCAATGAGATCAAACCCTGAAGAAAGACATCATGCTTGGAAGAATAGAAGATTGGTGAAAAAGAGGAAGACCCTCAAAGAGATGGATTGACACAGTGACTGCAACAATGGGCTGAAGCATAACAACGACTGTGAGGATGGCACAGGACCATGCAGTGTTTCATTCTGTTGTACATAGGGTTGCTATGAGTTGGAACCAACTTGATGGCACCTAACAACAACAACACAACAATTCCAATGCTATTGGCAGGAAAGGAAGTATGAGTGAGGGGAAATAGAATGGAATGACATAGTAATCTTAACCAATTGCAGTTAAAATATTTTAAGATTGCAGCTTTTACAGAAACCAGTGACTATGTAGACATGTAGACACTTTGTTAGGGGTCTTCCCTCGAACCAGCTCATAAAAATTTGGGTCCTTGAAGCTCAAACTTCATTTTAGCTTCATGATAAATTTGATCTCCATTTAGTGTCATAGTAATTCTACCTGTGCATTATATTTTTATGTGATTTCCAGAGATTTTTCTCCCTGACTCTTATTTTTTTATTGTGTATTTTGTCTTTCATTTTGGGAAAATGGTTTTAATTCCTGAAATTGTTCCATTTCATTGACCTCCATGATTTTTTTTTTTCTTCATCCTCAATGAAGAATTTATATGCCTTCCACACAACTAGACATTGAGGTGATTCCTATCAAAAGATGGCACCACAACAAAGAATTCTCCAGCCCAAAATGTCAATAGGACCAAGGTTAACTCTGCTTTAGACAGTAAATGTGAGAGAAAATGTTTGCCCCTACCAAGTAGAAGATTTAAGAGTAATTTTATTACTCATTAAGTTCTCTGATTAGGTGTCAAAGAAAGGCAGTCCATCAACCTGTTTACTGGTGTGAAAAAAATACGGAACTGTTAAGAACTGTGAAGCGTCTGAGATTTTATCCTACTTTCAAGCTAACAATTTTGCTTGCTATTGTCTTATGGCAGAAAGCATGCGACTCCCTGGTCATGGACAAAGAACTTCATGTTCATGCAGGTTCACTCCACGTGGGAGTGACATAGAAGAGACACAATGAAGAAGCACATATTTTTCTGGAGAAAGGCACTATTTTTATTATGGTAGACAGTAATTGGAAACCCTTGTGGCTTAGTGGTTAAGTGCTACGGCTGCTATCTAAAAGGTTGGCAGTTCAAATCCACCAGGCGCTCCTTGGAAACTCTATGGGGCAGTTCTACTCTGTCCTATAGGGTTACTACGAGTTGGAAATGACTCTATGGCAATAGGTTTGGTTTGGTTTTGGTTTAGACAGTAAACAAGTCCAAGATAGGAGGCACTATCCCTATTTCACAATGTTGTTCACTACACAAACATCTCTAAAAAGAGCAAAGGCCAGCAGTGGTCCTGCTCAAAAGATGTGCATATATGTGAGAGATTCATGAAGAATTGTCTACCGAACCAAGCAGATCTCTAGCAGAGCTGCATTCAACGTATGACAGGAACTAGAAATAAGTGATTTGGAAGTTTATTACTCTCATGTGATTTAGCCCATTCTGGTTCATCAACCCCTTCTTGCTTGGTGCAACCATTTTTGACTAAATAAAATTAAGGTGGATCTCCTTAATGTCTTATTGTCACACCTAGTGAGCTTTTTGGAAACCTTCCAAAGATTGATGTTTTACTGACTGCCTTACAGGACTCTTGCCTTCCACCCTCAGTGAAACTCTGCTGGACTTCATTCCCCTGACTTCACTATTCTTTTGTGGGAGGTTCCATGTGGGTTGATCTATTCTTCTGCCATTGTGATTCTGTTTTCAATATAAATAATACAAGTGTATCTATTTACATTTCCAGCATGTAAATTGCACCCTTTTTTAAATCATAAAGGAACGTGGAAATTCTATTTCTACATTCCTTTGTGCATTTCAATTGTAAGCGGGGAGGAGGGAATCATTAAATCTCACTACCTCTACTGGAAATTTTATGACTTAAGTCTACTCACTACCTTTACTGGAAATTTTATGACTTCTTAATTTTGATCATCAGCTAACGAATTCCCAGGAGCCTTGGTGGTGAAGTGGTTAAAGTGTTCAGCTGCTAACCAAAAGGTTGGAGGTTCAAACTCACCAGCTGCTCTGCAGGAGAAAGAGGCAGTCTGCTTCTGTAAAGATTTAAAGCCTTGGAAATCCTATGGGGCAATTCTACTCTGTCCTAGAGGGTCACTATGAGTTGGAATCAACTTGACAGCAATGAGTTTGGCTTATTTTAGTAACTAATTCCCACAAATTCATGATCCTTCTGCTATCCAAATTTATAATAGTAATACTCAACATTCAACAGGAATACTAAATAAGGAAATCTGCAAAGTGGATCCCCTAACACTCTCTTAGGATACATTTGAGTCAAGCCTAAAGCCTCATCTGCCTGAATGACAACTAACTGGTAAATATTTCCCCAATTACTTGAAGTAATGAGTAGACTAATTAATATTAGGGCAACTGATACATTGTAAATATTTTACAAGGGATTTATTTGTTACTCCACCATAATTTTATGTAGTCTGGTACATGATAAATCATTCCAAAAGGTTAGTTTGCCTTGTGAATAATATATTAATATCTGCAAACAATTTATCTCATATAATGGTCCATAAATAATCTGTGGTTTGTACATTACCACATGCTTATGCTCTGCTGTTTACCATAAATATTTGAATTCTTGGGAATTCATTTAAACCTACTGAGCTCCAAAAGGATCTGTTGTAGTTTGTTGTGACTGGGCAGAATAGCAATAAGACTTGGTGTTATTTGTTTTTGCTTGTTTTCATTTTAGCAACTCTATATATTGTCATGCTTTTGGGGAGTAAGATGATTTGATTATTAATGGCGAGATTGCTAATTTTAAATAATAATGAATAATTTACATGATTAAATAAACATCAATTTTCAAAATAATGTTTTTGGAAACCTATGTTCTTTACTAAGAAATTTGCCTGTTTCAAAAATCACTTCGGGAACTGTCTTTTTGAGTTGTAGTCTCTATAAGCTTGAACTTTACCTGGCTTTAATTTATAAACCTACGAATAGAGTTTGTGTAAAAACAAAGAAACACAATCTCGTTTCTCCTCTATGCGCTATTTCTTTCCCTTTCAAATAACTAACTTCCTTATTACTTCATTCATTCTTGATCCTACTTTCCCAAAGGATAGAAAGATTTCTTGCTCATGTGTGCGTTCCTTGCATGTGACTTAGAAAAGTAACATAAATTCACTAAAGAACTTTTAAACAATGATCACACACACAGAGATAAGCAAATGTAAACGTCCTCTAAAGTTACCATCAAAAACATGTACCATTAGCATATGGGTGGTGACCTCCATTCTTGTGGTCTTTTTATTTTTTTTAAGTACATATTCTCATTTAAGTTTTTAGAAGGCACCAAATTTTAATTTTACTTTTAGGGTATGAAGGACAAATGTTGACTCAGAAATGAAACGTTTCTGAGGTAACTAGTAAACCATGATCAGTGCTTTCTGAGCATTTTTAGCTGTGGTCTGTATTAAGAAATCCCTTTTTTTTTTTTTTTTTATTGTGAGTAGCTATATATTCATATATTTCTGAAAAGTTTCATAAAATAATTCCAGTAATAATTACACGTCTTTTAATATTTTCTATTCTTTTTTTGTTCTTCTATTTTATTTATTTATTTTTTAATGTGACAGTTGGTTTCATTAGTGTGTCATAAGCAACGGGTCCTAATTTGCTATTTGAAAAAACACTGATCTAGGATGGGTCTTTATTGCCAGATCTGATAACACATCTGTAAGAACTAATTCAGTTAGCTCTGGGAGCTCATGACTGCTTTCAGTCCATTTGCTATAGAAGTCTTCAGATCTCTCTATCACCATCCTGGGGTGAATTACCATTGATTCAGTCTCTGTCTAAGAGCAGAGCTTCCCAGCATTTGTTTCACCTTTAATTAATTTATGTATAAAGCTTATTAATTCACTGGGTTTGATCAGTTCAAAACACTCTACATCAGGTTTCTCAACGGTGGCATTATTGATAATTGGGGCTGGATACTTCTTTGTTGTGGAAGGATGTCCTGTACATTGTGGGATATTTCGTACCATCCCTGACCGCTACCCCCTAGATGCCAGTAATAACCTCAAGAGTACCAGACATTGGGAGGGCAGCACCAGTATTGTGTTCCCCAGTCATTACTACATAGTGCCACTTGGCTCATGCTGCAGTACCACCCCAGTCCTAAGATCATCACCTTGCCCAGCAAGGAGGCAAAAAATTTGAATGGAAAGTGCTTGTAGAGTCTCCAAAGGTTAGTATTCTTCAATTCTCATTGCTCTTAAAAAAAAAAAAAGCCCATTCTGATTCCCAGGATTCCAGAAGTATCTAATTAGACCATCAACATTGACCCTGTAATCCTGGTGTGAAAAAGAATAGCATCTGCTCTAAGTGCTTTACCTAACAACTCACGGTTTGAAAAGGCAGAGGCATTTAAATGCCTTGTTAAGGACATGCAGATCTATGAAAGGGTGGAGCTAAGATTTGAATCCAGGCAGCGTGAGGGCAGAGTTCACACATTTACCCACATTGCTGAATTTCTTCTCAAGAAGGTAACACTTACTAAGACACTATTATTGGTCTCTATTTGTCTGGAGTGAAAGAGAAAGAAGGAGATACAAGAAACAGAAAAGGAATAAGACTACAGGATTGATTATCTCCATGAACCTCCGCTACCTTGAGACCAGAAGAACAAGATGGTACCTGGCTACCATTACCAAATATTCAGATCCTGGATACAATAGATGGATCCTGATTGAAAGGGAGAAAATGCGAAACAGAACTTCAAATTCTTAAAGAATACAGATGGACTAGACCCATTGAGACTGGACGAATCCACAAGACTATTGCTCTAAGATACTCTTTAAACCTTGAAGCAAAATTATCCCCTAAAGTCACCTCTAGGGGCCGTTTAGCCCCCAAAGTAAAGAACGTCACACTTGAGTATTGTGCTCTTTAAAAAAAATATCTATCAGAGACCAAATGGACAATAGTTACTCTAAAGCATAGATTAGAAGTTTGGGGGGCAATGAGGCTAAGGTAATGGGAGTAAAACAACCAGAACAGAAACGATAAGAATGTCGGCACAATGTGAAGGGTGTAATCAATGTCACTGAATATTATGGGTATAAATTGTTGAACAGGACTGTGTTTTGCTGTACATATTTTCACTAAAAATACAAATAATTTTTTTTTTTTTTTTTTTTTTACTACAGAAGAATGTAGTACCTAAAATGTAATTTTTGTCAGGTTCGCATCCAGATATTTGTTCTCTCAAAGCATTCATCCTTTCAGAGGAGGATTCCTGCCAAAAGGAGAAACAATTCTTGCACTGTTCCATTTTTACTATCATCTGGCTCTACCTGACCTGTCGCTTTTCAGCAATTGTTCACTGAGGCTTTAGGGAGTAATCAACTCAGTGCACTCTCCCCTCATTTTACTGAAAATTTCACCCTCAGTGAACCCAGTTCTGTAAATGATATACACACTACTAATTTAGCTCCTGAGATGATGGACTCACCTTGTTAGCTCCATTCACCCCTCATTCCAGTGTGTATAACCTTACAGATCACCTACAAACCACTCACTGGTTATGATCTTAAGAGAAGTGTCTGATGGGTTCTTGGCAGAAAAATAAACTGGCTGATCTTGGGTGACGTTATCACATGTTTTATCCATTAAATCTGTGGGGGATGGGTTAGTTAGTGTAAGAGGGTTTAAATGAAATGTGACATATCTTCCAGTGTTTATGAGCACAGTAGCTATATAGAAGGAGTTGATTGGCACTTTAATTGTAACATGCAATTCAGACCTCCATTTCATTATTTATTGTTGTTGTTAGGTGCCAACTCATAGCAACACCCTGTGTACAACAGAAGGAAACACTGCCCGGACCTATCCCATCCTCACAACGGTTGCTATGTTTAAGCCCATTGTTGCAGCCACTGTGTCAATCCATCTTGTTGAGGGTCTTCCTTTTTTTCACTGACCCTTTACTTTACCAAGCCTGATGTCCTTCTCCAGGGATTTATCCCTCCTGATAACATGTCCAAAGTATGTGAGAAGCAGTCTTAGCATCCTTGCTTCTAAGAAAAATTCTGGCTATACAGTACTTCTTCCAGTACAGATTTGTTCTTTTGGCAGTCCATGGTACATTCAATATTCATCAGCAACACCATAATTCAAATGCATCAACTCTTCTTCAGTCTGCCTTATTTATTGTCCGGCTTTTGCATGCATATGAGGTGATTGAAAATATCATGGCTTGGGTCAGATATTCCTTAGTCTTCAAGGTGAGATCTTTGCTTTTTAACATTTTACGATTCTTTACTCCCTTCTGAATTAAGTTTAGTTCCAATCTTGTGGATCTAAGTTAATTTTTGTGGCCTCAGAGAAAAATATCGTTTGGTTAGAAGGCAAGAAACATGTTTGGGCCTCTATTCCCCAACCCATTCCTTACCCTAGGCTAGGTTCCAACTGTCTTCATGCCACTGGCATATCTCTTGCCTAATTTTTTTTTTTGCCCCCTTCCGATTTGAGGAGCATACAATTCTATTCTGGAGTTTCTGTTTTATGAGCCTCCCAAAGAATAAGAACAGTCTGAAGTATTGATAACTTCATTAGTTTTAGGTTCAAACACAATGTAAAAATATAATTTTCAAAAAGGTAAATTATCACTCTAAGTGAAATATCAATTGAATATGTGAAAAGATTTCACCTAGCTCATTAGTGAGAGACTCAGTTAATCAGTCCAACAGCATTTGGTGAGTTCAAACAGTATTTAAGGAGCTAGGTTATTTATAGACAATTTGACAAAAAAATCTTGGAGTTATTTAGAAATCTCTTTAGTGCCCAACATGCCATAAATTGTTGGGTTACCTCTTCCACTTGACAGAAATTTTGTCTCTACCAGACAAAATCTACAAGTTAATTGGTAACTTCAATAAAAGTTAAATAATGAGATGAAGTACATTCTCTTAAGTACTGGCTGGTCTTTTCCATCATATAATATTGAAAGAACGTGCGACTCACTGTTTTTGCCTTATTTTCATTTTGTGGACAATTTTGCTGTAATTTCAAAGTCACCTTTATTTATTATGAAATTTCCTACTGAATTAAAAACTTTTGGAAAGAAACTGAAAATGATTCAAGATTCAGGCTTAAGACACAGAATCAGAGTGTTAATTAAAGTTTCTCTCTTTGCCTTTAATTTTCTCTTTACAGTACTTACAGGTACATTTCCTTCAAGTATGTAAACTTCCCTTTAAACATAGGCCTTACCTTCAAATGACTACCTGTCTCATCTTGTTTTCCCCATCTCAACCCCCACTTTCATTTAGTGTTTCATACAGACAGAATACACAGAAGCTGACCGTGGAATTGTGCATGACATTTGATGAACTTATGCCAGATAAAAACAAAACAAAAAACCCATTGCCATCAAGTCAATTCCAACTTATAGTGACCCTATAGGAGAGAGTAGAACTGCCCCATGAGGCTTCCAAGGAGCAGCTAGTGGATTCAAATTGTCAGTCTTTTGGTTAGCAGCCAAGCTCTTAACCACTGCGCCACTAGGTGAGGTACTACACTGAAATCTTTGGAGTATATGTGCATGTGTGGGTGTGTGTGTGCATATTTCATCACTGGAAGGAAATGATCGATAAGATTCAAAATATATATAGTTCTTACCACACCCTTTTATCCTGGGCCAGAGTTTTACGTCATATTAGAAACTGATGCCAAATGGATCTAACGTTGCTAAAGATGCAATGGATGGCCGGGTCTTGGCCATTTTATTTATATTGACAGGGAGGTTATAAAACTCTCTAGTAACTAATTCTTCTGTAGTAGCATGTCTATAAATGTACATGCTGAAAAGTGGGAAATATGGTTAAATGTGATTTTTTAGGGCCAAAAGCAATAAATCTGCTGTAACACTTCTTATTGAGAGTCGTGATGCTTCACTGATGAATCTGTGATAAACAAAACTTGGAACCATAATACTATATTGGGTTTCTGTAGATACTCATACAGTTGAACAGAAGGTAGCTGTGAGCTGCACTCCAAGTAGAAAGGCAGTACCTTATTTTCTCTGAGAGCTCTATCCGTACTTTATTACTCTGCTGTCCTGTATGACTTTTTTTCTTGATTTCCTTTTATTCTAGGGAGTTAAAAAACTAAACATTATGTCCAGTTGATTTTGACTCATAGCTACCCCATAGGACAGAATAGAACTGCTGACTATGGTTTCTAAGGCTGTAAATCTTTATGTAAGCAGACTGCCACATCTTTCTTCCACGGAGAGGCTGGTGGGTTTGAATTGCCAAACTTTTAGTTAAGAGCTGAGCACTTAACTAGTGCTCCACCAGGGCTGGTCAAAACACATATTGCTGGGCTCTACCCCCACCCCCACATACCCCCACCAAAAAAAAACAAACCCGTTGCCATCAAGTTGATTCCAAATCATAGCAACCCTATAGGAAAGAGTAAAACTGCCCCATAGGGCTTCCAAGGAGTCTCTGGAAAATTCAAACTGCTGACCTTTTGGTTAGCAGCCGTAACTCTTAACTACTATGCCACCAGGGATTCTGGGCTCTACCCTCAGAGTTTTTATTTCAGCAGGTTTGAGGTGGAGTCCAAGAATTTGCATTCTTGACATATTACCAGGTGATGCTGACTCCGCTGATCTGGAAACAACACCCTGAAGACCACTGGCCTGAAAGATCTCTTAAAAGAATATTAATGATGGTGAGATTGTGCACAGGTAATCATACAATAAAGCTACAAGAGTCAAGTAGACTGGTACTCTGGTACCAAATGAAGAGATCATTTAATGAAGTTGACTTAGAAGGCCCATGACCAGATGTGATAAATATGTATATGTTTTATTATTGTGGTCAAAATATGGAAGAATTTTGTTTTTCCAAAACTGTTAACAACAGAAAGCCTGTTTCGTCTTGAGCAGTTGACTCTTTTACTGATTTCCTGGGCCAATCCCATGATTATACTTGTGGTTCTTAAAAGAAAATCCAGTCCATTAAAAAGCTGAGTTGCATATATAATTCAAAGTTTTCCCTCTTGCCCACAACTCTCTTATCCCCAATCTCAAGTTAAACTTCTAGAGCGGAGGGTGAGAGTTGTGTGCCATTTTCCCATCAATAACCTCCTTTCTGGTGTGCGTTTCTCAGGAATTAGGGTAGGAACTGAGGTGTTTTTTCCTGTGACAGCATGGCATGTTATCTGACCTATTCTTGTTTAGTTATAATAGTTATATGAGCAATTGCACATGTGTGGTATATTTGCTGAATGTGAAAAGGACTTAAAGCACTTACTAAAAAAGATCAAAGACCACAGCCTTCAGTACGGATTACACCGCAACATAAAGGAAAACAAAAATCATCGCAACTGAACCAATAAGCAACATCATGATAAACTGTTGCTGTTATTGGTACCTGCCATAGAGTTGGTTCTGACTCATAGCGACCCTGTGTACAACCGAATAAAACATTTCCAGGTCCTGTACCATCTTCATAATTGTTGCTATGCTTGAGCCTTTTTTTTACTTTTTTTTTTTTTGAGCCTATTGTTGCAGTCACTGTGTCAATCCATCTTGTTGACAGTCATCCTCTTTTTCTGATCCTCTACTTTACCAGCGATCCTAAAGGGTGGCTATGAGTTGGAATTGACTCGATGGCAGTGGGTTTGTTTTTTTTGTTTCTACTTTACCAAGGGTGATACTCTTCTCCTGATAACATGTCCAAGGTATGTGAGACGTACTCTTGCCATCCTTTCTTCTAAGGAGCATTCTGGTTGTACTTCTTCCAAGACAGATTTGTTCATTCTTTTGGCAGTCCATGGTATATTCAATATTGTTCGCCAACACCACAATTCAAGGGTGTCAATTCCTCTTTGGTCTTCCTTGTTCATTGCCCAGCTTTTGCATGCATATGAGGTAATTGAAAACACTTTGCCTTGGATCAGGTGAACCTTAGTCCTCAAGGTGACTCTGCTTTTTAACGCTTTAAAGAGATCTCTTGCAGCCAATTCACACAAAGCAATGTGTCTTTTGATTTCTTGACTGCTGCTTGCAAGGGTATTGATTGTGGATCCAAGCAAAATGAAATCTTTGACAACTTCAATATTTTCTCCGTTTATCATGATGTTGCTTATGGGTCCAGTTGTGAGGATTTTTGTTTTCTTTATGCTGAGGTGTAATCCATACTGAAGGTTGTGGTCTTTGATCTTCTTTAGTAAGTGCTTCAAGTCCTCTTCAATTTCAGGAAGCAAGGTTGTATCATCTGCAAACACTGGTTGCTAATGAATCTTCCTCCAAATCCTGATGCCCCCTTCTTCTTCATATAGTCCAGCTTCTTGGATTATATGCTAAGCATACAGATTAAATAGGTTTGGTGAGGGATTCAGCCCTGACACAAACCTTTCTTGACTTTAAACCATGCTGTATCCCCTTGTTCTGTTCAAATGACTGCCTCTTGACCTATGCACAGATTCCTCATGAGCACAATTAATTGTTCTGAAACTCCCATTTTCTGCAATGTTATCCATAATTTGTTATGACCGCACAGTTGAATGGCTTAGCATGGACAATAAAACACAGGTAAACATCTTTCTGGCTGTCTTAGTCATTTAATGCTGCCATAACAGAAATAGCACAAGTGGATGGCTTTAACAAGGAGAAATTTATTTCCTCACAGTAAAGCAGGTTACAAGTCCAAATGCAAGGCCTCAGCTCCAAGGGAAGACTTTCTCTGTTGGCTCTGGAGGAAGGTCCTCATCCTCAATCTTCCCATGGTCAAGGAGCTTCTCAGGTGCATGGACCCCAGTTCCAAAGGACGTGCTATGCTCCTGGTGCTGATTTCTTGGTGGTATGAAGTCCCCAGCTCTCTGCTTGCTTTCCTTCCCTTTTATCTCTTGAGAGATAAAAGGTGGTGTAGGCCACCCGCCAGGGAAACTCCCTTTACCTTGGATCAGGGAGGTGACCTGAGCAAGTGTGGTGTTATAACCCCACCGTAATACTCTCAACATAAAATTATAGTCATAAAATGGAGGAAAACCACACAATACTGGGAATAATAGCCTAACCAAGTTGACACATATTTTTGGAGGGGACATAATTCCATCCATGACACTGGTATTCTCTGCTTTCAGCCAGGATTCATCTGACATCAGCAATGATATCCCCTCTTCTAAATCTGGCTTGAATTTCTGGAAGTTCCATTTCTACATACTGCTGCAGCCCCCTTTGAATGATCTTGAGCAAAGTTTTGCTTGCATATGATATGAATGATATTGTTCAATAATTTCTGTGTTAGGTTGGGTCACCTTCTTGGGAATAGGCATAAATATAGATCTCTTCCAATTAGTTGGCCAGGTCTTCCAAATTTCTTGGTATAGACCAGTGAGCATTTCCAGCACTGCATTCCTTTGTTGAAATACCTCAGTTGGTATTATATCAATTCCTGGAGACTTGTTTTTTGCAATGTCTTCCATACAGCTTGGACTTCTTCCTACAGTACCATCAGTTCCTGATCACATTACCTCCTGAAATGGTTGAACATCAACCAATTCTTTCCGGTATAGTGACTCTGTATTCCTTCCATCTTTTTTTGATACTTCCTGCATTGTTTAATATTTTTCCTTAGAATCCTTCACTATTGCAACACGAGGCTTGAATTTTTTCTTCAGTTCTTTCAGCTTGAGAAATGCTGAGCATGTTCTTCCTATTTGGTTTTCTATCTCCAGCTCTTTACACATGTCATGATAATACTTTACTTTGTCTTCTCGAGCAGCCCTTTGAAATCTTCTGTTCAGCTCTTTTACTTCATCATTTTGTCCTTTTGCTTTAGCTATTCAACATTCAAAAACAAATTTTCAGAGTCTCTTCTGATATCCATTTAGGTCTTTTCTTTCTCTCCTGCCTTTTTAATAGCCTCTTGATTTCTTCATGTATCATATCCTTGATGTTTTTCCACAACTCATCTGGACTTCAGTCATTAGTGTTCAACACGCCAAATCTATTCTTGAGATGGTCTCTAATTCAGGTGGGGTATACTCAGGGTAGTACTTTGGCTGTCATAGGCTTGTTCTAATTTTCTTCAGTTTCAACTTGAACATGCATATGAGTAATTGATGGCCTGATCTTAGTCGGCCCCTGGTCTCGTTCCAAATGATGATTTTGAGCTTTTCCATCATTTCTTTCCACAGATGTAGTTGATTTGATTCCAAGAACTCCATCTGGTGAAGTCCTTGTGTATAGTTGCATCTGTCATTTTTGTCATACTGTGGGGTTTGTGTGTTGCTGTGATGCTGAAGCTATGCCACCAGTATTCAAATACCAGCAGGGTCACCCATGGTGGACAGGTTTCACTGAGTTTCCAGACTAAGACAGAATGAGAAGGACCCAGCAGTCTACTTCTGAAAAGAATTAGCCTATGAAAACCTAATGAATAGCTGCAGAACTTTGTCTGACATAGTGCTGGAAGATGATCCCTTCAGGTTGGAAGGCACTCAAAATATGACTGGGGAAGAGCTTCTTCCTTAAAGTAGAATTGACCTTGACGACGTGGATAGAGTCAAGCTTTTGGGACCATCATTTGCTAATGTGGCACTCAAAATACAGAAGAAACAGCTGCAAACATCCATTAATAATTGGAACCTGGAATGTACAAGGTATGAATCTAGGAAAATTGGAAAACATCAAAAATGAAATGGAACATATAAAGATCTATATCCTAGGCATTAGTGAGCTGAAATGGACTAGTATTGGTACTGGTCATTTTGAACTGGACAATCATATAGTCTATTATTCTGGGAATGAAAACTTGAACAGGAATGGTGTTGCATTCATCATAAAGAACATTTCACGATCTATTCTGAAGTTCAATGCTCTCAGTGCTAGGGTGATATCCATACACCTACAAGGAAGATCAGTTAATATGACTGTTATTCAAATTTACCCTCCAACCACTAAGGCCAAAGATGAAGAAATTCAAGATTTTTACCAACTTCTGCAGTCTGAAATTGATCAAATATGCAATCAGGGTGCACTGGTAATTACTGGAGATTGGAATGTGAAAGTTGGAAACAAAGAAGGAGAGGTAGTTAGAAAATATGGCTTTAGTGATAGAAACGATGCCAGAGATAGTTGAATTTTGCAAGACCAGTGACTTCTTCACTGCAAATACCTTTTTCACCAACATAAATGGCAACTATACATGTGTACCTCACCAGAAGATAAATGGAGAAAAGATTAAAGTTGTCAAGGATTTAATTTTACTTGCACCCATAAACAATACCCATGGATGCAGCAGTCCAGAAATCAGAAGGCATATTGCGTTGGGTAAATCTGCTGTAAAAGACCTCTTTCAAGTGTTAAAATGCAAAGATTGTCACCTTGAAGACTAAGATTTGCCTGACCCAAGCCATTGTGTTTTCAATGATTTCATATGCATGTGAAAGCTGGGCAATGAATAAATAAGGAAAAAGAATTGATACCTTTGTATTATGGTGTTGGTGAAGAATATTGAATATATCATGGACTCCCAAAAGAACGAACAAATCTATCTTAAAAGAATTACAATCAGAATGCTCCTTAGAAGCAAGAATGGCAAGACAACGTCTCACATACTTTGGATATGTTATCAGGAGGGGTCAATCCCTGGAGAAGGACGTCATGCTTGGTGAAGTAGAGGGTCAGCGAAAAAGAGGAACACCCTTAATGAGATGGATTGACACAGCAGCTGCAACAATGGGCTCAAGTTTAACAAAGATTGTAAGGATGGAGAAGGACTGGGCAGTGTTTTCTGTTGTACATAGGGTCGCTACGAGTTGGAACCAACTCAATGGCACCTAACGCCAACAACAAGATCCATGTGAAGAGATGATCATTTTCTCCCCCTTAAGTAAAGGTCTTGGAATACCCGGGTGGTGTAAATGATTAACGTGATTGGCTGTTGATTGAAAGGTTGAGGATTTGAGCTTACCCAGTGGCACCTCAGAAAAAAGATCTGGTGATCTACTTCCAAAAAATTGACCACTGCAAACTCTAGGGAGCACAATTCTACTTTGACACACGAGTTTGTCATGAATGGGATTTAACTCCATGGAAGCTAGTAAGTAAAGGTCTTACTTAATTACGCTTTTTGGGGGAATCCTACAAAATAATGTAGCTAAAAGTAGGAATTATTTTTCCTTCTGAGGGTTGTTGCTTGAGGGAGACACTCCATGACACTTTATGACTTCGGAAATATTAAAAAAGGAGAGAGTAGGAATCTCAATGCTCACATGCAGGTGACATTCAGAGAGCATGTGCTCAGCATATATGTTCATCCCTCTGGCATGAAGAAGGGGAAAGAGTGCCGTGGAGGATAATAAAGCAACCTCCGATGTGAAATTTTTAGTTATAATATTCTTTCTGTACTTTCCCTATTTTAATGACTCCCTTTTGTACTTTCCTGTAGGGAAGGCTGACAAATCAGGCCCCGTCTTCTGTGCCTGAGGTATATAGGGAGTCACTTGTCAAGGAGGAGACACTTTGACCTTGGCCTTGAAGAATTTGATAACTTCATTTCCAACAGGCTAGTTTTATCCAGGATGATCCCTATCTTATTTTGTAAACACCCAGGACAAGAAAAGACCTTAGTCAGTACTTCATGCCATCATGTTACATAACTGTACATTACATGATAAGTGTGGTGCTTTGATCAAATAAGTGAGGAAGTGACCAATTATTTCATAGATTTTGCTGGGATAATTTATTAACACTTCAAGAAAAAAAAAATATAGAGAGAGGGTTATTGTTAGTTGCTGTCCAGTTGGTTCTGATTCATGGCCACCCCATGTACAACAGAACAAAACACTGCCTAGTCCTGAGCCATCTTCATGGTGATTGTTGGTATGCTCGAGTCCACTGTCACAGTCACTGTGTGTTTTGAATAGCTTCCGCCTAGGAGGTTCCTCTTCCAGCACTATATCAGACAATAGT
The DNA here is from genome assembly GCF_030014295.1 of Loxodonta africana. Taxonomy (NCBI): domain Eukaryota; kingdom Metazoa; phylum Chordata; class Mammalia; order Proboscidea; family Elephantidae; genus Loxodonta; species Loxodonta africana. The sequence continues at coordinate 31,990,845 of NC_087356.1, forward strand.
CTGTTATTATCTGTAGGGGTTTTTTGTTAGCTGATTTTTAAGAAGTAGATAGCCAGCTCTTTCCTCCTAGTCTGTTTTTAGTCTGGAAGCTCAGCTGAAACCTGTCCACCACGGGTGACCCAGCTGGTATTTGAAAGACCTGTGGCATAACTTCCAGCATTATAACAAAACACAAGCCACCGTAGTACCACAAACTGACAGGCAGGTGGTGAATATTAAGACTAGCTAACATTTATTGTATGTTTATTGGGCTTTGTGCTAACTTGGTACCTTCAATATCTCATTAATTCCTCACAGTAATCACAAGAGTTGAGTCGAATAACCATCCCCACTTTGTAAATGAGGAAACAGAGGTTTGTAGAGATTAAGAAAATCATGAAACTTTTCTGATTGCAGAGCCAGAGCCCTTAACCAGGACTTTGTAAGCCAAAGTGAATTTTAGATGAATGTTGGACATAAAAGGTAAAACCCTAATAAAAACAGATGTGGTTATATGTGAAGATGATTACAGTGCTTATATATGCATAAAACCATATCAAAATGACTACATAAAAATTTAATATTAACAAAAACAAAAATATTTGTGTGTTTCTGTTGTGGCCTAGATTTGGCTGCATCTGAATAGAGATTGAACAAAGAAAACACTCTTTTGATTCTCAGTTTGTTGTCAGCAACTGTAGGCTTTAGGAAATGAATAGCTCTTGACATGTGGTCTTTGAAATAGCGATCAGAATGGTGTGGCAGGGCATCTCACTAACCATCAAAAAACATTTCAGAAGACTGTCTCTGACATGAGAAAAGTTAATAATATATTAGAAGCAAGCCAAAGTAAGAACGTAAAGAATTCTGAGATTTTTTTTTAAACCACTTACTTATTTTACATATGTACAAATCCTGAAATTATATAGTAGTTCCCCCCAGACAAGTGAGATCATAAAGCATTTTTTCTATGTATTTTTCCTTTTTTTGCACAAGTATTCAACATTTAAAGAATATTTTTTACTCATAGTTAGAAAAAAAAAGTTTTAAAATTGTCTTCAATATCTAATCCAATGTCTTAGATCTTAGTTAAATTTCTCAAAGTTCCTAAAAGATAACATGGATGGAGAGAAAACATGAGGAAGATGGACAGATACTGCATCCTTATGCCAGTTAAAATCTTTGTGGAGATTTTGGTGAAAGAACGCTCGGTTTCTAGTAATTTCTAGAGAGAAAGCAAGAAAGATCTTCATAAGCAAGGAACAGAATATCAAAAACTTACCTGTTGCTTGAAGTCAATCAGTAAATATTATTTCTATCTCAAATGTAAAAATGGGTAAAACTATGCTTCCTCAATACTAATTAGCCAGTCAATCACTATCAATTATGAGCATTTTGTTGTTGTTAGGTGCCGTAGAGTCAATTCTGACCCATAGCAACGGAATAGCCCCATAGAGTTTTCTAGGCGGTAATCATGAAGGGAGCAGATCTCCCTCAGGGCCCCTGAGTGGGTTCCAATGGCCAACCTTTCAGTTAGCAGCCAAATGCTTAACTGTTTGTGCCACCAAGGCTTCTTATGCCACATAGTAAGCACAACTTTGCGGTGGTTGCCACGGAAAACCATTCTTCTCTTATAAAGATATTCACCATTTCACCAGCCATTGACAGCTGACTGACCACTGAGGGTTACTGTGGTCACTGAATTACCTATTTTTACACTCTGTGAACCACACAGTGTTGGATGAGACAACCTAGTTCCACTGTGGCCAGACCCTCCTGGAGTAATTTCTCTCTCTCGGAAATTTGACATGTCTTCTTCATTTAGGAAAAGTCTTAAAACCCATTCAATGAATTGATGCTTCTGTGCAAGGATATCCTGAGCTTCACGAGACCAAGGAGTTATTTAAATACTGCCATCACTGCCTGCTTGGTCCACTAAAGTTTTAGATTTTGGATAATCTTGATATCACAGCCTACTTGTGATCAGTATATAGAGGAGTGTATGGGCATAAGCATTCTGGGTGCTTCTCTTAGTTTTTAGAGTTATACAAAATTGGGGGGGTGGCTTGCTCTATATTTTAGGAGGCGATTTTGCTGGACATTTTAGTATGTCCCAGACTTCAGTCTGTTCTCTAAGAACTTTACAGTTTAGAGAGAGAATCAACTGTAACACACAAACGATGCTAAATAATAAATATAGAATTAATAAAATGTAAGACAATTTTTAAGACAATAACAAAATATTTCCATAATTTGGTGTATGATTAAGTACCAAATGAACTGTACAAATAGATAGCAGAAGTTTAGAGGGAGAAAAGGACAATAAATGTGAATCTATTTTAGCGCTCAGAATCTCAATTTGATTAAGGTATAATCTTCATCAACAGAAAAACTGTCACTGATTTGTGATTCAATCTAAAAAGCTGTAGGAGAAGTCATATCTTTAAAAATTATTTCCAGACTTCCAAGACTCAAATGTGTCTCCCTCATCAATAAATATCACGATTTCTTACAGAAGGCATACACAAAAATGTCCATAATTCCAGTTTTCAAAGGTAACTATTTACAACCAAATTAAACTCAGTTTAAGCACCTCCCATGTATAACTTAGCAGAGCATTATATTTTATTTTTTGCTTGTCCACATATTAAAGAAATCATGTTAATATTTTGGTTGACATTTCAAATTTCGTGCTGTATTTGTACTGGTCTCTGTTAAAAAGAGATTGAAATTGAGGTGTTACAAAAGCCCAACAATGTATTTTCACTTGAAAAGGAAAATTACTTTATCCATAACAGCAGCTAGCCAACATTTCCTAAATTTCTACACAGAGAGAGGGATAAAGCCATGCTTAGCCAGTAATAGTACTTTAAATCCTGAGGGATGCAAAAGCACTGATTGTAAAGAAGAAATGATTTCAAATAGCTATTTCATTAGCAAACACACAGGTAATTTACCTTACTCTTTGAAATAAGAAATAGAATCTAGGCAACAGACCTATACAAATTAAAGACATACTCCAGGCAAACCAATTTATCTTACTTTTGAGGGTGCATTACTAAACATATTCTGTGATTGCTCTAGGGACAATTTCTAGTGCTACTGTATCTTACACTGGGTTCTTTAGAGAAGCAAAATGAGTGAAACATATACATATATATGTGTGTATGCGTGTGTGTGTGTGTGTACCGAGAGAGAGAATGGGAAGAAGTAGAGAGAGAGAGAGAGAAGGAACACTGATGGTGCAGTGGTTAAAGCAATCAACTGGTAATCAAAAGGTCTGCTGTTTGAAACTACCAGCAGATCTGCAGGACAAAGATGTGGCAATCTGCTTCTGCAGAAAGTTAGTCTTGGAAAACTTATGGGGTGACTATGAGTCGGAATCGACTCAGTGGCAGTGAGTTTGAGTTTGGGTACATATAGAGAGAGAGATTATCTCAAGGAAATGGCTCACATGGTTGTAAAGGCTGGCAAGTCCCAAGTCCATGGGTCAAGGGTCAGGCTGGAGGCTTCTCCTGACTCACATAGCTACAGGGGCTGACAAACTCATGATTGGGAGGTTAGATGGAAGGCTGCTGGCTCACAGACTGTGGAGGCCAATGAATCCCAAGATTGGGAGGCAATATGGAAGGCCACTAGCTCAAGTCCCAAGAACCAGAGATCAGATGATGATGAGTTGGATGCAAGATCCAGAGTGAGCAAAATCCATCAAACTTAGCCAGAATGTTCATATATATATTGGATGAAGGCCATGCCCTCGAGGAAACTCCCCTTACAACTGATGGGCTGATCACATCCTGAAAGTGATTACATTATATCACAAAGTGGAGGATAACTACTTCATTACATAACTGCCAAATTATATCATTACATAACTGCCAGACTACATTATTACATAACTGCCAAACCACTGAGAATCATGGTCTAGCCAAATTCACACTCAACATTAACCATCACACACTGCAAGGGTACCTGTGTCCTGCCCCTTTTGCTGTCCTCATTTTAAGATGATAGATTCCAAAAGACTGGGCAATTGTTTGAAAGGGATAAAAAGGACAAAGGGTTTAAAAATAACTGGACATTGAAATTGAGAAAAATAAGTGTGACCTTTGGGTAGGTGAAAGTAATAGAGATATTGAGGGTAGAAATTCAGGAAGGATTTTGTGAAAGAGAACGAACATTTAAAAAATGCTGCATTAGTGGATGCAAGTGTTTGAGATTGGTCTCATTTGATTCTGAAATAACTGGCTAACATCAGTTCAGGACCATTAAGGCCTCCTTTTACTTTATTGATAAATAATTTGCAGTTGATTTTGGTGTTGGTATTAGTCATACTGAGCTAAGTTTTGCAGCAGTAACAAAACCCATGAAATCTTGGTTGCTTCCTATAAAAAAAAAAAAAAAAAGCTTCCGATATCAGGGATTTATTTCTAATTTGAAACACAGTTGGATGTGTTTAGGTGGCTATGCTTGGAATCGTCCCCTTAATGGTAATTCAGGATGTCAGAATGTTTCCAACAGCTGTGTGGACAGGAAAGAGAGAGAACAGAGAACTCCTATCTGTGCTTAACCGTCTCAGACTGCAAATTACAAATCACTTCTATCACTATTGTACTGGTGAGAACTCGATCACATGGTTCAAACGTAACTTTCAGGGTTATTGGGAAATATAGACTTTCATCATCCCGTTAGCGGAGGAAAATGATGTGAAAACATAGCATAGCCTCTGCCACTGTACTCTGTACTCTGGGGAACATAAGAAAAGTTAGGGAGTTACCAAAGTTTTTTTAAAAAATGACTGAAAAATTATTATTTTTTGTTTTATTTTGTTTTTGGTAGTCAGAAGAGCTTTGCAAATTTACAAAACAGTCTTCCCTGGGCTATGTGTATGGTCATGCATCTTTTTTACTTATCAGGAAAAGGTATGGTTGAATATATAAGTTCAGACATATAAATTGACCAGTGAGGGAAATAAGGGAAGACATGTAAACCGTTCTTTAGAAAGAAGAGAAAATGTTGATTATGTATGTACTCTAGAAAAGGAACATCGCTGTTCCTAAGCACTTTTTTCACAGAAATTTGTGTTAAATATTAATTAGATAATTTATGACACAGGGAGTGGACCAGAGGTCTTAGTAACCCTAAAACCCCTAAGACAATACATATTCTGTTTGGGTTTTTGTGTAGTTGCCACTCTGAAGAGTCAGGATAAAATCCCCACCGAGGATTTGTTTCAGATGTTGAGAAGGATAATGCTTGACTTGTACCAAAAAGGTATGAAGAGATTTATAACTCAGATAATGAGGCTTTCTTGGGAGAATAGGGTAGACTGGGGTGAGGGCTCCTGTGCATGGCCTAGGGCTATGTGGTTCAAACTTTCTGTGGAGGCCAAAGAAAGGGGCACTCAGGCATTCTTATGAGATTGTCCAGATGAGGGGCTGAAGGAGAAAGGGGAGTGATGGAGCTTGACATGTGTCAGCAGTCAAACATCAAAATGGAGTCACAGTTATTCTGGACTTGATCTAGTTAGTTTTCAGTCTCATTATGTCAACAACACAGCTTATTTTACTCTTTCCCAACAGGATGGTGGTTATGCATATCAATCACAGATTGGCCAATTTCATTTTTTGTGCTTAGAAGAGTCCTTAGGCAAGCTTTGAAACTTGTTACACAAGTAGATATTTAATATTAAACAATAAAAATCCTGAGAATACTTAAGAAATATTTCTGTTCCCATCAGGCAAGGTCCTTGATGGTCCTTGGGGTAAAAACCCATAATGGAATAAAAATTCTAATGTGTTCTAGAGGTAGGGGGAAAAAAAAAGGCTATATTTAGAAACTGTATCCTCACACTAATTTCAAACATGGAAATTATACCATGGGTTTATTTTATCCATTCATTTTCTAACAAATGTTTATTGGACACAGAATGTGCACCTGTTCTAGCAGAAGAGTCTCCCTCTCTATTTCCACTCTGGGAGAAGGTCCTTGGAGATCAGGTAGCTTGTATCTTCCCTTCTGTTCCTGCTTGATTAGTTAATCTGCTCTTTTGTATATCAAAAGAGATTAACTTAAAATATCTACACTAATGCTGCCTCATTAACATAACAAAGAAAATCCATTCCCAATGGGATTATAACTAGAGGTATAGGGGTTAGGATATATAACACGGATTTTGGTGGAGATACAATTCAATCCATAACAGACACCTAATATATGCCAAACCTCGAACCTTGTTAAGTTTGAAAACTCTTGGGTAGTCCATAGACAATTTCACACAAGTGTATAGAAGCCCCACAGTCATTCAATATTTTAGTTAGGAATTGGAAAATTTGACAAATAACATGTGTCTCATTATAAATATTCTACCTATCCCACTTGCATATCAAATTAAAAATTAATAGAAATTGAAACTGAGGAAATGAACTTCAGGATGATTTTCATCTCAAGTACAAAAAGTCATCACACACTTTGAGGCTCTGGGGATATATGTCATTTCATATATAATGTGAAAAATGTACAAAATCAATATCTTGTACTTAGAAGGGATCAAGGTGTCATCTAGTTCAAACTCCTAACTAATGCACTTTGTACACTGCAGTTGGTCATTAGCTACCCATGTTAACACTTCTAGTAACAGGTTTTTCCTATTTGCCAAGATAAGCCTTTTTCGTGTTTGTCAGAGCAGGAAAATTCTTTCTTCCCTTGGCTTCAATGAAATTTATCTTTCTTGTTATCTTGACATTTTTCTGTATAATCCTTTTGGTTCTTTGATGGCACTTTAGCTGTTATCCAGGGTTTTGATATGGCCTCCCCGTTGGGTCTCAATCTACACATTTTCTGTGATTCATCTCTTCCCTTCCCATGTATTAAACTCAAATTCTAATATACATAGCTCCATTTCACTTTTGAGTTTCGAATCTATGTATTTCTCTGGCCTCTGAAAGGTGCCATTTTCAGGTTCTTGAGCATGTAAAAGTCAACACGTCCAAGGAGTATTCATCTATTGCTATCACAAACAAGATCCCTCTTGTGACTGCCATTTCAGAGAAGGGCATCAACGTGTTTTCAGTTGCTCAAGCCAGAAATATAAGCACTCTCTTCAACACTTCCTTTTTCCTCCATCCTTGTTCACTTTCAAAGAGTTGTTGTTTCTACTTCCTAAATAGCTCTCATGTGAAATCCTAAGAAGCCATGGAACACAGGGGTTAAGAGCCCCTGTCTCTGGAGGAGACTTCCTGATTTTGAATCACGGTTGAATCACTTACTATCTTAACCTCCCCATTTCTAGAATCCTCTTTGTGAAATGGGGTTGACAATAACAAGTACACCTGCTTCAAAGGGTTGTTGTGGGTTGCTAAATATAATGTTGTTGGGCAGTCCATGGTATATAATAAGCACTTTCTGAATCTTAACTGTTCTTTTTACCTTTTTTCTGCCCTCGATTCCCATTTACATTTTTTCTAGACAATTTGTCTCAAGTGCTTTGCTGCAGTACACTCTTAACTGGTCTACAAAATTTGGTCTGTCATCCTCCACCTAGTCTTCCTACCACAGTGAAAATGATGTTTTTCCACTTATTACCATCCTTCCGTGACACAAAAATTGCTGGTAATATAAATCCCAAGCTCCTTAGTTTAAAGTCCAAACTCCTTAGCATAGTTGCTTCCATATTGCGTGACCTGGCTTCTGATTACTTCTCCAGCTTTACCTTGTACCTCCTCCTCCCTCACTTGCTACATTCCAGTTCCTTGAAGCATTCGCGTTCTTCTTCATCCATCTGGCTTGATTTTTGTCCTTCTTAGAATAGTTTTTCCATCTTACCCACTCTCCATACGGTAGTTCCACTCTTGCTGATTATATCACACTAGTATGTGTTACAATTCTAACCACTTCTTATTATAGCAATTTTGGTATTGAATACAATTGTTAATTTTATTGTCTGTAAAATATCCTGGGAGATGCTCTAATCTCCAATAGGACCAAGACTCACGACTGGCACAGAGTAATGCTTATTAAATACTCATTTAATGAATGAACACATTTGGCTAAAAGCTTCCACCTGTGCTACCCATCTTGATGTTTTACTTCTGGAAAAGGAAACAAGTGCATTCTCACTTTTTACATATAATTCTCTAAATCTTTAAAGATAGGCATACGTTCCAACGGATCTGAACTTCTTCTTCAGGCCCAAAGTCTGCAGTTTATTCCACAGTTCTGTTATGATTTCCAACATTTCAATATTCTGTTTACCACGCTCTTGGTGCCTTTCAAAGTGCAATTAAACCCAGTATCCCAGTTTTGGTTCAAACCCAGTGCCATCGAGTCGATTCTGACTCACAGTTTTGGTTCAAACCATGATGAAATTTTGAGAAATGAGATACTCCACTTATAGGAATTAATAATCTATTCTTTGCTTACATAATATATTCTGATCAAAAGCTCTGAACATTTACTTTTCTAGAAGAATTAAATATGCCTTTCTTAGAGAACATCTTTCAGAAAGTTACATTTGTAGATTAGAGTCCTCCATCTACAATAAATATGCCCCTTTCTCTTCCTCTGATTAGCCCTTCAGCAATGTGTTCTGGTGAAAATTTACTCTATAGGTTCTCAGTAGCTGTTACTTCAGTGAAGAAAATTCCATAATCTGCTAAATGCTGAATTAAAAAGGCTTCTTTACTACAGGAATTCTCAAAGGTTTTAATACATTAATGAGCACTGAGAATGCCTGAAAGAGTGGATGGAATATACAACTTTCCCTTTGGGTTACTTGACCTTGAAAACCTTTCTGTGCAGAGGACATCATCAAATATGATGGGACTAGTTGAAAGCCAGTTTGAGATATGTTTTCTGTAAGAAATGGATCTCTTCAAAAACATTAAAATACTGTATAAAATGTAGTTAATTAACTTCCTCGATGACCTTATTAAGAAATATTTTAACACTCCATGTGACTGAAATAGAAAGTAAGCCATATAATCTCACTTATGAATATATTTAGAGTTCAGACCCACTCAGAGTCCCAACTAATCTGTCTTTCTCTCAAGCATTCTTCTGCTAAAATAAACTGGCACACTATTTTCCTTATGTGTGTATATATATATATATTTTTTTCTCTGTAAAGTCAGTTGAATTGTTGCAATATGTATCCCACAGCTGTTTATTTGTTTTCCTGTTTGATTAATCCCCACCTCGGCTGGATTCCTCTATCATCTAAAACCAAGTAAATACTAAGGGTACACTCAAGCTCAAGAATTTGGATAATAGGAATATTTTGATCTCAGAGAATAGTCACCAAGTAGCTTTTCCATTATCTCCAATAAGGTAACTCTCTTAACTCATGCGAAATCTGAGTATGTCTGATCTGATTTTTGTGCAGTCATTTATACAACTTTCAAAAAACAAAACAAACAATAATGAGTCTACTGGTACCAGCTGCCGTGGAGACGACTCCAACTCGTAGCAACTCTATAGGACAGAGTAGAACTGCCCCATATGGTTTCCAAGGAGCACCTGGTGGATTCGGACTGCTGACCTTCTGGTTAGCAGCCGTAGCTCTTAACCACTACTCCACCAGGTTTTCCAATAATGAGTCTAGGAAGTCCAAAATAAAATCTAACATAGTAATCAATTAAATAGAATGAGACAAGCTCCATGTATAGTCCTCCCATTTCTCCTAAAGTTGATTCTGACTCATTTTGACCCCATGTGTTACAGAGTAGAACTGATCCATAGGGCTTTCTTGACTGTAATCTTTATGGAAGCAGGTCACCGGGACTTTCTTCCTTGGCCAGGCTGGATGAGTTCAAACCACCAAGCCTTTCAGTTAGTAGCTGATTGCAAACGATGTATGCTACCCAGGGGCCACCAGCATTCTTAATTTCCTAGCTGAATAAATACAGATGAATGACATGCTTGCACCGAGTGACTGATCAAGAACTTATCTACTCAGATAATAAGGGCTGCCCACGTTTCTGTGCTCTTTGATGGTTTATTATAATTTTGCAGTGTGTTACACAGTAGAAACAATGGATGTAATCTCCTCCAAGAGAAAAGGGATGTCTTATACAGAGTTATTTTTCCCATTCCTGATACCAAGTTTTCATCATTTTAGTTTTCTTTCTCACCTAATCCAGATGAATTTGACATTTGCTTTATTAGTAGAGAGATCAAAAACAATATTGAGTTCTTGATTTAAAACTGAAATGTCTCTCTGCATCTCAAAAGCAAGAGTACATTTTGTCATTTGAAAATGTACAGACAGCTACCTGCGAAGCTTCATGCTTTCTTTGATGGTCAAAGGAAGGGCGATCCTTAAATCAATATATCCTAAGTGAGTTGTGGAAACCCTGGTTGTGTAGTGGTTAAGAGCTATGACTGCTAACCAAAATGTTGGCAGTTCAAATTCACCAGGCGTTCCTTGGAAACCCCGTGGGGCAGTTCTACTCTGTCCTATAGGGTCACTATAAGTCAGAATCGACTCGATGGCAATGGATTTTAAGTGAGTTCTATAGAACGTTAGTTCTGCAGGCTTTTACAGGGTATTAAATTAAGGAAGGGTACTAGGGGAGTACATTTAGAAAATGAAGGGTTAAACAAAGTTAAATGTGTTTCTTGACTGCAAGATTCTGATGTTCTTTAAGTGCTAAAGTGCCTTGTGAATTTCCAAAGGGGACTAACATATGCAAAATTTCCCAAGTTTAATATGATCATAGAAATCTCTTTTGTTGTTGCTGTTGCTGTTTACTTCTTTGCCTTCACAGAGAACATCCTCTCTTAGTGTTACATAAAACACATTTTAGAAAAGGGTCTTTATATAAGGTATGGGACCCTCATTTGGCCAGATCCTATAATGCTATTATTTGTTTTTTTTTAATGAATTCTTATTTTTAAGGCCCATTTAATATTAAATTATATAAAAAACAAATACCAAATTTGAGTCCACATGCAGAGTCGTAAACCTACACAGCAATAGTCTCTACACTCTATGGCAGTGGTTCTCACGGTACAGACCAGCAGCATCAACATTCACAGGAACTTACTAGAAATGCACATTCTCAGACTTCATCCCAGATCTACTGAATCAGAAGCTCCAGGGATGGGACCCAACCATCTGTGTTTTAGAATGCATTCCAAGTGATTGTGATGTATCCTAACATTTGAGAACTACTGTTCTCATCTATTAGAATCAGAATGGAAACTCGGATCTCAGTAAAGTAGGATGTGCAATTTTTTGAAACTGCGGTATACTTCTGGAGTGGTACAAGCTCAATGGTAGGAAGGTGTGTAGCTAGCCAGCAGGGCAAGGACTCAATCGAACCACTATATTAGGCAGGTGGTACAGTGGTTAATCTTTTGGAAGCTAACCAAAAGGTCAGTAGTTCGAATCTACCAATCCTTCCTTGGAAACCCTGTGGGACAGTTCTACTCAGTCTATAGGCTAGCTCTAGGGTCTCTATAGGGCTGCTACGAGTCAGAATTGACTCCATGGCAAAGTTTTTCTTTTTCTTTTTTTATTAGGCAGGTAGTTCCAGTCCCAAGAGATATGCCAAACAGAAACAAAGGCCAGCTCAGCAGGGCACACTGGGTGTTTGACGAGCAGACATCATTTAGAGATCAGCAGGGCACATTTGGTAACAAATAACTGGGATTGAAAGGCAGAAATCAGGTGGGTGGTGATATGGGCAAGAGAAAGGCAATGCCCCAGCGGTGAGGCAACTGGTATTCTAGACACTCATCAAGGCAGGGTAAGTCAGACCTTCAGAGAACAAACTGAGATACAGTTCCAGAATTGTGTTACCGGAACAATGCAGAGACCATGTCGCCATAGGTGGGCACAAGGACCGAGTAAAATTAAAGCTGTTTCAAAGATGGATAACCCGAGTTTCTGAACTTGAACTGTTTATACTCCTCTGAATTAAAGGGAATGAAAGGTTTATAACCCAGGGTGTGAGTAATATGGAAACTCTGGTGGCATAGTGGTTAAATGCTACGGCTGCTAACGAAAGGGTTGGCAGTTCAAATCCGCCAGGTGCTCCTTGGAAACTCTATGGGGGCAGTTCTACTCTGTCCTACAGGGTCGCTATGAGAAGGCACTGGGTTTTGTTTTTTTTTTTTAATGGTACAGGGGTGGGAAGCTTGGCAAGGACCCAAGCAGATTACTGCTGAAAGAGCCTTGGGTTCCTCAGTTAAATAACCAAATACCAACATCACTTGCCTATCATGGGCCCATAGAGTCTAATTCTCTTTTCCTCTCTCTACTGCTTGATTATCTGTAATGCTTTGATAGCTTTACCCAGTGAATGAATGATCCTGCTTTCACTGCTTCATTATGTAGGGACATATGCTATTGATTGCATAATTTATTGTATAATTTTCATTATTCTGGTTGCTATGCTTGTAGATGTCCCCCTTGGAAGTGTGACGTCAACACTAAATTCCACAGAAGATTTGATCAGCAAATCCTAGATTGAATAATAACATTCTTTAATTTGAACGTGTCTATATATACCCATGGAAACTCTGGTGGCGTAGTGGTTAAGTGCTACAGCTGTTAACCAAGAGATTGGCAGTTCAAATCTGCCAGGTGCTCCTTGGAAACTCTATGGTGTAGTTTTACTCTGTCCTATAGGGTCACTATGAGTTGGAATCGACTCGATAGCAGTTGGTTTGGCTTTTTGGTGTATATATATATATATAAATATGTATATTTACACTATTGAGTAATGTTAAGTTATCTTGTAGTATGATTTTCATATATTCCTTTCTTGACACTGTTTTGAGGCAATGGTTGGAGGCTGGCCCATTCCCCTTCTTGAGCGACTAATTCCATTCTCTAATCACTCTCCTTATCAGGATCTCAAACACCTGTCCTAATCACTCAGGGGTCAGGTACCCAATAACTAAGGACCATCCCTATACCTCCTGAACCTGCAGAATTATTCAAAATTCCCAACCCCCAGAAAGCCAGCCAAACCTAGCTCACCTCGCCCTGCCTGCCATACATAAGTCCTCTTCCATAATTTCAGTTTTTTATTACTTTGTCACCAGGTGCAAACCCCTGTGTAGCCTTGTGTCATGTGCCTCCCTGTCTCTGGGAACTGTAAGTATATTGGATCTGGTTATTTTTCATGACCTTACTTCTCTTTCGCAGTTTGCGTCTGACTCACCATCCCACGCATCTGTTAAAGCGCATCTGTCAAAATTTCCAAATGTTATTCACATATACTGATTGTTCATAAAATGGAAAGGTATACATATTGCGATGCTACATTTTCTACTTCTCAATTTTTCAACACTGATTATCTTGTCGTGTAAACCTACTGTATCGGCACTCAATCCACAGATAAAAGTGTAGAATAAAGGCCCGTGAGAGATGCTGGTGGCCTTCTCCTAGACTTCTTCTTCCACTAACAGTGCTTCACTATTGACTTTTGAGTATAGAAAACACCCAGGTTTTTGACATCCTGATGACTCTGATTATTTATATTCTCAGTCTCAGAAGGTCATATATGTATTTTGTGAGTAGAGCCAGAAGCAGATGAAAATGTAAACAGTTACATAAATACACTTGTCCTCAAGCATCTGATCTTCAGTTTTTTGGTTATTGCATAATGCGATAGGTAAAAGCAAACTCAGCGTTATGAAGAATATTTTATGAAAGAAGTAAATCAGAATGTTTGAATAATCAAGGGCTCCAATCTACATATGTGTACGATTATATCCATTGCAGGCATGACTTTAACTTCCATGCCCTATAGGCACTCCATGATACCCCTCAAATTTGAAATTAGACACCTGGATAGGCTTCAGAGAATCAATTAAAAATATGGTATAAAATCAAATTACTAAGTAGGATAGTCTGGAAATAAAGCCCAGCCTTCTTTGAGAAGGCTCTTAACAATTGAACATGAAAAATGAGTAGAGTCAACATAATTCCCGACTTTTAGGGACAGTGGAGACTCTTTATATTAGCTAGAACCAGAGAAAATAAACATTCAAAATGCTTATAGAGATGTGATGTACTTCCTGCCCTACCCACTGGGGAGATACCATGTGTGCCATTTCTCTCACTGGATGGAACACTCTAAGAAGGCCACAATTCAAAAATCACAAACACTACTCCATGTTGAAGGAGAAGTGGGGCTCTGGGGGTAATGAACTTGGCTAGCAAAGCTATAGAAACCAGCCAGATATTGTGATAAAAATGACCTGCATGGCCAAGTTGTCTCTCTACCACTTAGAGACTGAAAGGATTTACTGTAAGTGATGACTCACAGAAGCCTTGCATTCCATTTGGCCATACCAGGCTTTCAGCAAAGACACAATCGAATTTTGGGTTTAAAAGATCAAAAATCTAATATTTGCTTTGTAAGTACGTTGTTAAAATATCGAAGGAGCCCTGCTGCCGCAGTGGTTAAAAGCACTGGGTTGCTACCAACAAGTTGGCAGTTCGAACTCACCAACCTCTCCACCGGACAAAGATGTGACAGTCTGTTTCTGTAACAAATACAGCCTTGGAAACTCTACGCAGCAATACTGTTCTGTCCTTAGGATTGCTGTGAGTCAGAATCGACTCCACAACAATGGGTTTCAACATTTTTTCCAAATGCTGTTTTCTACAAAAACCTACTCTGCCCCTCACATAAAATCAAGCCAGATATTTCAATTAAAGACTTTTTAAGCTTACTCAAGCAAAGGTTATTAGTTTTTGTTGTTGTTATTATTTTTTATCATCAGTAAACTTCCTAAGAGCATAGCATAAACTTGTTCTGGCATATGAAAATGATCTTTTAAATCAGTTTTTGAAAGGTTTTATATTAAAAGGGCACAGCATTTTCATAACGCAACACATTTTGCTAGCAATTCACTTAACTACTTCCTATTAGAATTGAAGCAACTCTTGGTTACTTATGACAGCTTTAAATAACATGAAGGTTCTTATTATCTATTTAGGACTGCTTTGGTTGTAAGGAACAGAAATAAGTCAGAAATGATTTAAGCCAATTTCGACTAAGATTATTCTGGTGTGACCTCTTGTAAATCAACTATCCTAGTGGTAGAGTGGTGGATGAGGGATATGAGTGATGCTAGATAGATGGAGAAGGTGGGGAGAGTTAAGAGAATTCTTGTAATTTGGCCAGATAGCCCAAAGAAATCAAATGATATAATGCATTGGGCAAATTCGCAAAAGACCTCTTTAGTGTGTTAAAAAGCAAAGATATCACTTTGAGGACTAAGGTGTGCCTGACTAAAGCCACAGTATTTTCAATCACCTCATATGCGTGTGGAAGCTGGACAATGAATAAGGAAGACTGAAGAAGAATTGATGCCTTTGAATTATGGCGTTGTCAAAGAATATTGAATATACCATGGAATGCCAGAATAACAAACAAATCTGTCATGGAAGAAGTATAGTCAGAACGTTCCTTAGAAGGAAGGTTGGCAAGACTTCGTCTCACTTATTTTGGACATGTTATCAGGAAAGACCAGCTCCTGGAGAAGGTCATCATTCTTGATAAAGCAGAAGGTCAGTGAAAAAGAGGAAGACCCTCAAGGAGATGGATTGACATGGATTGACTGTAACAATGGACTCAAACAGCAACAATTGTGAGGATGGCACAGAACTGGGCATTCTTTTGTCCTTTATGAGTTGGAATTGACTCAGTGGCACCTAACACCAACACAACAAATCCAAAAGGTCCTGCTACAACTCCACTGAACAATTCTTAAAAGGAAAATCTCAATGCCAAAAAATTACCTTTACCTTCTAAATTCATAGTTAATTAACTCATAGTTAATTCATTCTACTGGAATTATTAGGGAAATAGAAGTAATCCAGATCATAAATATTAACAAGAAAGTTAACAGAATTTGACAGCAATGACCCTGTGTTCCAATGTGAGAAAATTGTCTTTGACTTATTTCATTTTTAATATGACATAATGTCTTTTCTTTATCAATTAAGATAGAGCGTAACTTCGAGTCTAATATAAAATGGTAGTAAGACAGGATGACTTTGGGGAAAAATGCTCAGTACTCTGTTAGTAGTACTACTACTAACTAATATAGCGTACCCTTCAGAATGCAAAATATGTCCTAATAAAAGATAACATAAATTTTATAATTTCATTTTGGTTTAAAAATAGAATTAGCCAAAACAGTAGACCACTGCTTAGATCAAGAGTATGCCCATAGAGACCAGAGAACTGCTAAGAAGACTTGCAGCATCACAGCCCAAAGGAAGCCAGAAGAGAACAGATCAACTGATGTAGGCACAGTTATCTCCTCTGTAAAAAAAATAGGTGATTAGCATGCTTCTTTCCAGACTGTAGTCTAGAAAGTTCTTCCCTCCTACGAGAGAAGTTCCTGCTCTCTTATGAGATAGTATAGCTTCAAACCCTTGCATGGATACTTACTTCTTATATTATTATATAATTTTCTTAGATTTAGGCTATATGCCTCTAAAAATGTTGAGAAATTTTTTAGTGCAACAGCCACATCTCATACTTATTTGTAGGGCCTCCCTGATGAAGTCCAGAGCACACAGAAGGTGCTTGAGAGGCACTAATTGATTCATATTGAATTGCCCTGAGAGAGGCTAGAAAGAATCCCTAATACAGAGTTAAAGCACTCAACATTAGGTAGGCTGTGGTGTACCAGCCACAAAATAATATATTTATTTATCCAACTTTTTTTTTCTTTTATTGATAAAAACTACACAAAAGCTAATTGATAATTAATCTTTAAAGCAATGTTACATATCATCTTGTATTTAGAAATTTGTTCAGCTTGTCAGTTTCACTCATTGACCACATGGCTGTTGTTCTTCTGATCCCCCTGGTCCACATGGGAGTAACTATTGGTCTTCTCCATCCAAGGTCTTCACAGAGGCCTCCACTGGACCCCTGACAAATGAAAGCTCAGAGTGAGGGGCAGCCAAGGGAACACAATCAAAACCCCTCACACCATGAACAGTGTGTGTCTTGAAGAAACTTTCACCCAGTTTTTGTCGGATTTTCATTCCAGTTGTTTTGTCAGACTTCGTGGTCAGCTCTTTCCTTGGTGGTTTGTTGTAAAGCAAATTTTCTTTTGGTACAACATAAGCTTTAATGCTCATGTTTAGAGTTAGAAACAATATCACTTGACCAGGAAAAAAAAAAAAAATTAAAACTAAGACAAACCAAACAAGAACAAACAACATTGCTTCAAAGAAAAATAAAGGAAAACAATTGAAAAAAAAAGTTTGTGAAAGTTACACACACCTGACAAGGAAAACTGTATTGTTTCCCATTCTCCCCCCTCCCCCCACCCTTCCCCTTGTGGTTCTCCAGCCCTGGAACCATGCAGTGTAGAAAAATCAAATATACAAACAAACTTATATGTAGCTAGAGTGAAATCTATTTTTATAAGAACTTGACACTCTTACTATTTACATCCAGGAGCATTTTTTGTTTGCTTGTTTGTTTTAAAGCAAAGAAAGTTTTGTAGTTCTCCCGGTTATACTGCAGGTGCATCAGCTGCCCTCAAAAAGCAGTTTTTGTTTTGTTTTTCTCTAATTTACAAATGTTTTAACAGGAATGATGAGCTTGCTTGATTGTGCGAGACACTCATTCTTCTTTAAGATGCAGGCCTTTACTCCCAGGTCGAGTTCTCCAAAGAGGTGTTGGCTTCTTTGCATTAGTTTGTTATTCTCTCAAGGTAAATGGCTGGAGCAGCCGACCTGGCGATGGTGGCTATGAAGCTGTGGTCATGTCCTAGCTCCAGGCTGGGGGTTTCGTCCTGTTCCACAGACATGGTCTCATAGCCCTTGTTGACGTGCAGAGGCTGGTGAGCCTGGCAGTACCCGATCACTGGCTGGTCATAGCTGTAATATGGCAGGGGCTTCACGTGGTGTGGCATCTGGATAAGAAAGAGAAAGTGTATTGACTGATTATAAAAGTGCTTTGAAAGGCCAAGAAGATCACACTTCTCAGCTGGCATTTTTGTTCTCTTTCCTGCTGTTTTTAAGTCATCAATGCCGATGCAACTATTAATAAAGAAATTAACTTAAAATAATGACTTAAGACTTAACTCCAAAACATCATCTTTTTTTTTTTTCCACTAGCACATTTTGCTCAAGGCTCAGATTCAAAGGTTTTCGATTTTCTCTTTCTCATCAGTATAGCAGAAAATTGGGATAAATTCCCAACAGGGAATTTTAAGATAAATTATGTACACCCATACATTTGAATACCATAATGACATTACAAAGATTGAGGAAGGACTATCTGTTCTTAAGAATGTATAGTGTGATCCATTTTGTGTAAATAAAGCATGCATATATATATTACTTTTTGTTTAATGTCTTTATATATAGCTGAATTTTATTATGGGCATATGTATTATAATTTTTATTTAATTTTTAAAAACAACTTTTCACCATTTCTGATTATTTCTAGTAATTCATTAATTATAAATTCTGGGCAAAAAACTCTAGAACCATGAGAGTGTGTGTAGTAAATACAATTTTTGATCAAATGCACTATCTGCATGAAAATTACGTTTTTAACACCTTCATGCCTACTAAGGTAAAAGTTATCTCCTCATATTTTTTAAAAAATATAGATCAAAGCAATGATTTCTATGGCCAATCACAAGCCATTAGTAAGTAGGTTATCAAGTCTGTTTGCTGAATTCCTCCCCCCACCCCCCATCCCGCCGAAAACCCTGGAGGCTTAGTGGTTAAGTTCTACTGCTGCTAACCAAGAGGTCGGCAGTTAGAATCCACCAGGCGCTCCTCGGAAACCCTATGGGCCAGTTCTACTCTGCCCTACAGTGTCGCAACGGGTTTTTCTTTTTTTTTTGGAATCCCTCCAACTGCAGTCCACTTGATTCTGACTCATAGTGACCCCGTGGGACACGGTAAAACTGCCCTATACGGTTTCCAAGGTTGTAAATTTTTACAGAAGCAGACTGCCACATCTTTCTCCTGCAGAATGCCTTAACTACTTGCCACCCGGGCTCCTTTTAGTAATTCAGGTAAGCTTTTTTTTTTTTTTAAAGTTAAATTAAATCGAATAGAAGGTACCGGAGTGTATCATATGAGTAAGGGTAAGTTGTTTAATAAAAATTTGTTTCAAATTTGTGTGTATGTATATGAGTTTGTGTGCGTGTGTGTGTGTACTGGGTCACAGTGGGTTTTTTTTGTTTTTTTTTTTAAGTGGAATCACAGTAAAAGAACTATTTTGGATAATACTTGGTCGAAGCACGTATTCAGATTTCTGCTTATTGTGAAGTGATTGGCAAAAGCCTGGGTAAGTTTTCTATTTTTGCTATTCCCTTTTTCAACTTACATAATTGTTTTTCACGATGAGTTGGAAGTTTAAATATATATATATATATATTACATATATATGTCACAGAACATTGTTTTTTAATGGAAGTCAATATTATAATTTCAGCCAGCCTTTTATGTAATAGTAATGAAGTAATTTCTCATCAAAGTGGTGAAATACAACCTTGAACATACAATTTTATTCTCAAGAAAGATTTTTTAAAAAAAGTTACGTACTAGAGTTGTGATCGATACAGAGATTTTTTAGATTTTAGGTATGTTTTGTACCAGTTAGTGAGGGCAAGGAACAGACTACAAGACAACATGGCCAAATTACTGAATACCAAATACTAAGTTAGGTCTGTTCCACCTCACCCCAAATCAATAATTTTTTTTTAGCTTTATGGACCTGTCCCTGTAAATCAGTGCAGGTTTGCACATGAAATGTTTGCCAGCAAGTTCTGCTTTAAGAACTCTCGTAGGCTTTTGCAGTGTATGGGATAGCAGAGATGTTTGTGATTGGTGTCATGGGTCACGAAAACTCTGACAAAGCATAGCAATGGAACTAGACACTTGCACTGACATTTCAACAGAAAGAATTTTATAAAGAAGACCTTCCCAAGAGTAAAATAGTTCACTCTCACTTTTTTGTTGCTAATTGGTGCAGTAACATAACCTGGAAACAATATAAAAATCCACCAATTTATTCCCAAATGACAGCAACATTCACTGAGTATGGGACATTTGCTGCACACCTTCATTTAAAGGAATGACTTATTTTCTCCAAATTTGTCAAAATTTGAAAAGCATCAAGATAAACATGGTGGATGATCTTTATATCCAGTCATTGCAATATATGGTTATTTCAATCCACAGACATATATGAGCAGTGAATGGCAGAACCAGACAGGTCCTTACAGATCCTTTTGCACAACCAGGTGAGTTTACAGATGAAAACCAGTAGCTCATTTGTGTACATTGTTGGATTTACAATCTTTACTTAAAGCCCTTAAATTTAAGCTATAATGAGAGAAAACAATTTCGTATTTAAGAAGCCATAGTATTTGCCTTAAAATAAAGTTGATTCAAATTTCAAAGGACCTGCATTAATTTCAGAGCTCTACGTGTATATATTACATCATCTCTGAGCTCAGAAAATCTGTTTTTTCTGTTACAGTTGAGCTAGTTTATTTATTTTAGACTCTAATAAAAAAGGACTCATAGAATGTTCCCCGTTGTAATTGAGACAGGCTTAGAACCTCTTCCAGACTAGAAACCATGGTAAAGTTTCCTTCTACACAATGGCAAGCATTCAAAAGCCCAGTGAATTGGCAAGCTTTGAAAGGATATCTGAGATATTTGCTCATTTACTCTTCAAGACTATTCTGTAGGGCACTATGTAATCAACTGAATTTGCGGTTTCCGAGGAGCTAAGAGACGGAGATATTGTACTTTATGGTAATAATGTAGAGTACATTAACCTCATGGGTTCCTGTGTGTAGAATTGTTTCTTTCCAGTAGTCAAAATAAAGTATCCTTAAGTTCCGCTTAATGTCGATTTGCTATTTTTGTAAATGTGTACTCAGAGCTTTTCCAAATGGTCCCCCTGTTCCATCAGCTCAGTGATGGACTTCACTTCTGTAAGGCAACAGAAAAACATTCCTTAAGATGGCCTCATTAGCATGCTTGACTGGTCATTGACTGCATTGGAGGCCACCCTTTATTTACAGATAATGGCTGTGGTTCATAGCATGCAGTAATCATTGGGGGTGTATGTTATACTGTGCTGGAATTCTGCCATGTGTTCTACCATGAATATGAGCACTTGAACTCAAATTAAACGTAAACATTTCTTCTACAGAGGCATATTTCATGACTAAATCCGAGGTAAGTTGCAAGGGGGAGGAGCCATTTATATCACTTATTATAAGTTATCTGAATCCCCTTGAGTTTCATACGACTCCCCTGCAAATGGGGACAGTAATGGCATCTCATTTAGCTCTGTACATTTCAGATAACTCTGAAAGTTCTCCCTGAACCTCAAAAAAGAAGAAATACACAAAAAAGACCTACTTTCATTCTAGGTTTACTTCACACTGACAGGGTCTTCCCTGGAATTGTGCCCTGTCTTTTGTCTTCTATTTGCCATTCAGGAAGATGCGTGGACAGGAAGGATCACAGAGTGGCTCACTCATCAACAGAGGCTTTCAGTTCTACTTTGTACTCTCAGAACCTTAGAAATCCTACTGGAAGTTCAGGTTTTCTAAAAATAACACTTATCTTTGACCAAACTATGTTTTTCTCCTGACACATGGAAAGAAATATAAAAATTACACCCCTCTCAACGACAGTGGCCCATGGCCGTAATGATTCAAAGAGAAACATCAAGGAAAGGGACTATTTTAAAATCTTGGGAGGAAGGGAACAATTATAGAGGTGGCGTAGTGGTTTAAGAGCTATGGCTGCTAACCAAAAGGTTGGTATTTTTAATCTGCCAGGTGTTCCTTGGAAACCCTATGAGGCAGTTCTACTCTGTCCTATTGAGTTGCTATGACCTGGAATCCACTCCATGGCATGGATTTAGTTTGGTTTATGTGCAGTTTTAACACTTCTGTGAACCAATTATTTTATGCTTTAAATTTTTTTGTTGGTACTATGTGTTTTGCTTAATGGAAGCATGCTTAATCATTAAGTATGTCTGAATTTTTGGTAAGTAGTATGGACTTTTTTTCTTGCCCCTTCCCACAAGCTTACCCTTTACTGGTACATATAAAGTACCACTAATTATACCCCAGAGTCCCCACCAGGGTCTATTGGCACATAAAAAAAAAAAAAAAAAAAAACACATATTTGGTACATATGTGTAACAAATAGAAATTCTCAAAATTTCTGTTTTTCCTGATAATAATTCACATACCTCATTCAATGCCCTGTAGCACATGCTCATTTCTTTGGTTTCAAACAGTCATAAAGGCCTTTTGGCAGCATGACCTGTCAATGGTGTAGCATCTTCCCAATAAGCCTTCAGAGGCAGAAAATAATTGGTCCCTAGAGGTACCCGTGAGCACGAAAGTGTTAAAAGTCTGCAAATTGGTTCGGATCCATAATATTATACCCATAATCATTATATTTAATATCAGGAATGAATGAGTCTGTATAGTAAATGTGAGAGCAATGTGAAATGAACTCAATATATATAATCACGAAAGGCTTTTGAAGTTCAGTTTTGTTATGCGCGTGAAATTCCAATACTGTTACACTTTTTTCTCAAAGGTATTAGCATTAGTTGTAAGTAGTTTAAGAGGCTGATCATTCTAAAATTGCCATGACCTATCATTAGTCATATTTATTAACTTTTCATGAACATTGTTCACATTTCAGTATGAGTTCTTACAATTGAACTCATAAAAAGTTGATTTTCAATTTCCTAAGTGACATTTGGTCTCTAATTTTCCAGAATTAAAGTGAAGTGTCTGACTACTCAGACCATTTAAAAAGCACCATCATACAATCTGGATGAAGAATTCAATACATTTGAATTGCTTAATGAAGAAGGACACTTGTTTTAACAGAAGTTAAATGGATTAAAAAATGAAGGGCAATAACTAAATGAATACCTAACTTAGCCTTTATTCTACTCTATTAGTTTGCAAATAACCTGAGCAAAAAATAAGAAAATGTAAACGTGTTTCTGTAGTGTTTTTTGCAGGGCTTTTGGTTAAAACTGACCGACCTCAGCTTAAGTTAGTTGGGTAAAAGAGGAACTTCATGGGCTCATAGAACACAAGGTAAGATTTAACAGCAAAACTGAAGGAAGAGCAAGGGTGCCACTGGGTCTCAGGAACAACTGAAACTAGGAACATGAATGATAGGGGTTCTCTCAGACAACTATACCTCATACTCTCTGCAAGGTACTTTCATATTCTGAAGGTCAAAGAGCTTCCTCCACTTGAATGGACAAATGATGGCAACAGCTCCTAAGTTTTACATTTTACAGCCATAGTAGATTATACAAATGACCACAGTTTTTGTTAGCTTCTCTTCAAGAGGTGGAGTCTGCTTCCTTTCACCTTGAATACAGTCTGGTCAAGTGACTTCCCTTGGTAGAGTACAGTGGAATTTACTATGAATTCCAAGTTTCTTGAGAACCTAATGTATCAAGACACCACTATGTGAACACACTTGGGCTAGCCTGATAGAGAATGAAAGACCATGTGGAACAGCTGAGGCATCATAAGCTAGCCAGTCCCTATAACCAGGGAACTCATCACAGGCACACGACTGAGCCCAGGGACAGAAAACCTAGCAGTTCCCAGGTGAGAAGATTTGCCCACCTAAGATCAGCTCATATTGTCAGCCTCCACCGAACCAATGTTGTTGTCTTAAGCCACTAAGTTATGGGTGGTTTGTTATATAGAAAGAATACCGTAGCCATTTTTATTACCATCGAAGGATGGCCTTACAAGGCCTCCAGTACCATTTCAAAAGTGTAAAAAAAAAGGTCTTGGTTATTTCATCTTAGTTGTCTATCCTTGAAGCATTTTATTATACTAAGGAGGCTCAGATACTGTAATTAGGCCAATTTGAATAAACTTTGAAAAAATCAGCTGATGTCGTGGGATGAAGTTTTGTAAGAATAAGACAGCGAAAGATTAGAATGGAGGAGAGTTACAGTCCCAGAAAATGGTTGATTATTCTGATAACCAAAAAACAAAAGCAAAGAGCCTCACAAAAACAAAGACCAGAAGTATTCTTCATAGGTAGAAAATAATGCAAGAACTTCCCAAATCATTATGTTATTTTTATTATATTTTCTGTATTCCTTTTCATTCCAAAATAATATGAGTCATTGAACTGAACCACAAAATTGACAATTCCCCAAAATTGATTTCTTCCTTTACTTCTCTATTGAGAGAACTAAATTAACAGTTGCATTACAGTAAATTTTACCTTGTTGAGATTTGAATATCTGAGAACATTTTATAGCCAAAGAGGGAGAGAAAATAATAAATCTAAATCAACTTGTCAAACTACGTTATTTAATCCCATTCTACAAAGAATGCTTTTATCTGTTTTTTTTTTTTTTTAAATGCAGGCTTGTTTCTTAACAGAAAACAGCATTAACTTAACCACTGGTTTCTATTAGATGTAAAACAAAACTTTCAACGTCACTAGATATTATTTATAAAACTTTTGTTATAAAGTTTATTTTAAGATGCTATTTTGAAAATGTGCTCTGAACTCAAAAATTTAGTAACCGTATTTTTACACCAAGATGGAAATTTGAGTGCTGATATTTTATTACTGTCTTCAATTTACTTTTTTTAATAGGGAATCACTTTTCTTTCTTTCTTTTTTTTGTGCTATCACCAGACCAAAAACTCTAAAAAATTCCTGCAAGATATAACCGAGGTAGATTCAAAGAAAAACTTAGTAGCATTTAATTCAGTGCATCTGGAGGGTAAACTGGTTTGGGCTGTGGAAAAAGTCCTTTGCAGAACTATAAAATGTCCTCCAGCTTGGAGCACCCAGGACTGCCAAGGAGGGAGGAGAGGGCAGGGAGAAAAGAGCAAGCTTCACTCTCAAGCTTAGCACTATAGAATGCTAAGTATAAAGCAAGCGTGTGGCAGAAACATCAGGTTAGTGAGGTAGTTGCCAAACTGCACGTCTGCCTTCACCATAGAAGCAGGCTACATCGGGGCTTTGGATCAAAACTTTCTATGTTTAAGTACTTCTCTACTCTTTACATTGTTTTAACTTCAGCGTAATTCTGCACCTAAAAGTCATATACAAGGTCCAAGAAAAACCAGCACCAGACCACCAGACATGCAGATAAATCAGAAAAGTCCTGACAAGAAATGAAAAATCACTGGACTTCCATCATCTGTGGAAGCCGAGCACATTTCAGAAGCAAAGGGTCCGGCAGTGGCTTCCATGCCAATTCCTAGCCCTACCCTGCAATGAATAATCAGCAAAAATCATGGATATGTATAACTTCCTGATTCTGCTTACTATGATGACCTCATAAAAGCTGACCTCCACCCATTTTCCGGGCACTGCCTTGGTGACTGGAGTCCCAGCATCCTCCTTTTCTTGGCCAACTAAATAAACACTTTGACTTTGCCTTAACAGCCATGTCCATTTCTCTGTACAGACAGGCTGCCCCAAGCAGGGACCTTAACCTGATCCAGTCTCAGTCTAGTTTGGCCAGTTACAGTAGTCTTCCATTCAGAGAAGATGGTGCATTCTTCAAGTCCCTTCCAGGGGACACAATAATTTCTGAAACAAAATCTTTCTGGCTGGCATTTTTTGTGCTGTGCATCTGCCTTCACTAAGAGCTACTCCTTCTCAGTCCCACGACCAACTGGCTCATTAATCAAAAAACCTTACCTTCAGAGATAATGAGTATTTTCTTTTAAAAAAGAGACCCATGCAATCTCTGGCATCCTAACACTTGACTTACACATATACAAAGACCTCCGTCTTTAAGGAATAGCTATAACAGATTCTCCCTAAATAAGAATGAATCAAGAATTCAAGAGGTGGTGAAAAATTTCAGGGATCAGAGCAAATGGAAAGATTTACTAAGAGAGGATAACAATAGAAATAGCTTAAAATGTACCTTCATTGAGCTTCATCACTGAAAACAGTGCTTGGATACATAATAAATATACCAGTAGGGTTGCTATGAGTCAGAATCGGCTTGACAGCTGTGGCTTTTTTATTTGTTGAATGAAAGAACAATAACAATCTTATCCTTCTCCATTGTATTTTGAAAATTAAATGAGTAAGAAATGTGGGAAAAATGTAAAATAATTTACAAATATTTGTTAAATACATTCATTAAATTTATTGACTTTTGTTTTAGCAAAACAGTGCCTGCGTATCTTCAAAGGAAAACAAAAAGATATTAGTGCAAATTGAGAAGTGTCCCACTTTCATTTCCTTTGGGGCTAAAACATGTACCATAGAACTAATTCATAGAACGCACAATACTAAATACCCTAGATGTTGGCTTTTTATGCTAACCGGGCTATTCTGACCATTTTGAACTTAAGTTTTATCAGAAGTTTCTCAGTAGCATTTGTTTTCCTTGTTCTGTTCTCATGTACAGGTGGGAATGTATACTATTTGTGCACTCATGGTTGTCCAAATTTTAACTTTTTAATCAGTCATGGGATGATGGGAACAGAACCTGGACTTAAGTCTTTATTGCTCTCCTACCAGGACGCTTGTCTCTGAGGTGTCGGGAGAGTTGATTACGTTAATGAATGAGGCACTAGCCGGTCTTTGAAGTTCACTTTGACTCCATTAACTAGGAAGCTTATTACATTAGCAGCACTCTCAGCATTCAGCGAGGCTTTGGGCTAATGAGCTGGATTAATTAGCTGGTATTAACTTCTAAAGACTTTCCTTCCGTAGCTCTGGTCCATGAATTAGAAAGAGTAAGGTCTTCCCAGCAGTGCCTTGCAAGCAAACATTCTATTTAAGGAAAATTTACATAAATTTCCAAAGTATTAAATAAAAAAATAGAGATGATGCAATTTCAAAATCTACATCTTCCTTCCATACGGAAAAAAAAATTGCAGAAGTTTCAATGACATACAGAAGATAAGCTTTTTCTAAGAAGATAGTTATTGCTTGAGTCCAAATTTCCTTCTGGAAAACTTCAAAACAAAACAATACAAAAAGGAAACAAACAAAAAAAAAACTTAGGAGTACACAAGACATTCAGCTTAAGACTTTTTTGTTGTTGTTTTAATTCCTTCTCAGCAATCTACAAAATAATTTAAAAGCAGCCAAGAGCACCAAAACTAAGAAGGTGCTAGCAACAGGCATCAGAGCCATTTTTCCTCCTTGTCTTCTTTCCTCCGCAAAGTTCACAGTAGTCTATTAGTAGTATCAATCAGTTCGTATAGCATTCTGTATAGATTTATGTTGCCTGGCTTATGCTGGCCTTCATTTGCATGTAAGAACATGCATCTTGTCTAACCAGAATGCAACTGGATGTGTTTGCCATTTAAAGATACACTTTGTGAGCCTCCCACTACATCCAAACCAGTAGTACACTGGACATTCAGTAAAAGACAACAAAGTCAGTAGAAGCCAGTGAAGTCAGTAAAAGTAAAAAAAAAAAAATAATTGTAAAAAGGAAACATTTAAATTCACATATAGGGAAGGCGACTGGGTTTCTTGCAGTCATGTGCCTTTCTAAAGCAAAATTGAATATTCAGGATAAAAGTTTAGAACAAATTGACTGTCACAGAAGGAAGAAAACCCCAAAAGGACCTGTACATGCTTGGTAGATTGAGATAAGTAACCTGATCCCAACAATTCGAACAGGACTTCTTGGAATATTGGCTGTTCTTAATAAAAAGAGGCATTGAGATGTATATTTATTTAGTAACCAAAAAAAAAAAAAAAAGGAAACACCCACTTCGAAAATGCTATTCAATATGTGTTTTGATTGAATATATTTTAGAACAGCTTGGCAGAATGATATATAAATAATACTGGCGTCACATACTTAATAAAATGTGTTAAGGTCTAGGTTAACGACTGGATCTCTGACACGGCAGGTATACCACTAAGGAATAATTATGTAAGTGAATTTTCTGCCATAGTTCATTCATTTATGTATTCATTTATTCACATGGCTAATGTTTATCACCAGGCATCTTAGCCATCTAGTGCTGCTAGAACAGAAATACCACAAATTTCGACAAAGAGGAATTTATTCTCTCACAGCCTAGTCGTCAATCCTTCCTCAGTCTTTTTTTCTTCATCGTCCGGATTTCACATGCACAGGAGAAGATTGAAAACGCCATGGCTTGGGTCGGTTGCACCTTAGTCTTCAAGGTGACATCTTTGCTTTTTAACACTTTAAAGAAGTGTTTTGCAGCAGATTTGCTCAACGCGATGTCTTTTGATTTATTGACTGTCGCTTCTGTGGATGTTGATTGTGGATTCAAATAAAATGAAATCCTTGACCACTTCAATCTTTCCATTTATCATGATGTTGCCTTTTTTTTGCAGTTTGAGGATTTTTGTTTTCTTTATGTTGAGGAATAATCCATACTGAAGGCTGTGTAGGCATAGACAAAGGTAAACAGGCAAGCCTGGTTCTGTTTCGATAAAACTTTTTTTACAGACTTTGGAATTTGAATTTCATATAATTTTCACATGTCCCAAAATAATAATTAAAAAAAATTTTTTTTCAACCATTTAAAAATGTAAAGATCATTCCTACCTGGTGGATCCTACAAAAACAGGCAGTGGGCTGAATTTGTCTCTACAGTTATAATTGGCTGACCCCTGATATATATTGCCTGTGAGTTAGGTATTGTTTTAGGTTCTGGATACATTTAAAACAAAGACAAAACAAAACAAAAATAGTTACTGCCCAGTCTGTACCTACTCATGGCCACACCATGTGTGTCAGAGTAGGACTGTGCTCCATAGGGTTTTCAATGGTTGATTTTTTTCAAGTAGATTGCTAGCTCTTTCTTCTGAGGCACCTCCAGGTAGACTCAAATCTCCAACATTTAGGTTAGCAGTCAAACACATTAACTATTTGCACCACCCAGGAATGCTGGGTATATAAAGAAGACTAAAATGAAGTTCTCTTTGCTGAAGGAGCTTAGTAAGAACCGAAAGAAGCAGACAAACCTGATTCTGATTTGCTGTGTTTTAGACTGTACAATCCAAGTCAGTGAAAAAGCAGAGGGGGAAAACTTGCTTCCAGCAGTGGGCCTTGCAGATTTCCTTGTGAAGAGCTGGGTCTTCCACTTTAGGAAAAAAAACGTTCAGTGAATTCCAGAGAAAGAGTTGGACTCACATAGCCTCAGTACTTGGAAGTCAGACTCAAACCTCCAGGTGGAAGTGCTGGGGTCACCATTCAGGTGATGGAGATCAAACATGCTCTAGCAGGATAAAAGCCCAGTGACCTTTTAGTGAAGATCACATGCGACACTCTTAAGCTAGTGAGCCTGCCCCTGTGTGCATGGTGGCTCATAACACACAGCCGGAGAGAACTTTGGTGATTTTGTAAAAGAGGTGAGGTGGATGGGTCATCTAATCATAAGCAGATTTTGTGGAAAAGCTAAAAATAAGCCTCCTTTCTATTTCCCAGTCTCAGCAGCCCTTTTTCCATATCTGGTCCTTTGCCTGGGATATTCTTCTTCCAATTCTTTGCAACAGGTTTACTCTGAACTTTGGAGCGTCAGCTTAGAAATCATGCTTCTAGAGAGGCTTTTCTTAACCATTTTGTCTGAGATGCCACTCTGCCCCATTCACACTTGAAGTGTTCTGTATGTTACTATAATGATCTCAAATCCCAGAAGTGTTAAGTCACTATTATGCTTTCAAACTACATACGTATAAACCAAAACCAAACCAAACCCACTGCCATCGAGTGGATTCCAAGGCACAGCAACCCAGTAGGGTTTCCAAGGCTGTAAATCTCTACAGCAGCAGACGTTTCCATCAGCAGTCAAAAGCTTTAACCACTGTGCCATCAGGGCTTCTTAGATATGTATAAACACTTATAACATGAGCTGAGAAACAGGAATACGTATACTTTTTAAGACTCTCTAACATTAACTCTAAGTCATTAGTAATGACATATTGCTTTGGGCAAATATGCTGTAAAAGACCTCTTTAAAGCGTTAGAAAGCAAAGATGTTGCTTTGAGGACTAAGGTGCCCTGACCCAAGCCATGACATTTCCAATTGCCTCATATGTATGCAGAAGTTGGACAATGAATAAGGAAAACTGAAGAAGGATTGATGCCTTTGAATTATGGTGTTGGCAAAGAATATTGAATATACTGTGAACTGCCAGAAAAAAGAACACACCTGTCTTGGAAGAAGTACAGCCAGAATGCTCCTCAAAGTACTTCATCCCATGTACCTTGGACATGTTATCAGGAGAGACCAGTCCCTAGAAGACATCATGCTTGCTAAAGTAGAGGGTTAGTGAAAAATAGAAAGACCCTCAACAAAATGGATTGGCACAGAAGCTGCAATGATGTGCTCAAACATAGTAACAATTGTGAGGATCACACAGGACTGGGCATTTCTCGTTCTATTGTACATAGAGTTGCTATGAGTCAGAACTGACTCAATGGCACCTAACAACAAGTCATAAGAACGTTATTTTTTAAGCTTCTGAATTTAGACATAGAAACATAGACACATGTGAAGTACATAAAGGACGTAAACAACCATCATTTCACTTCAACCTGACATGTTGTGATAAAAAAGACATAGCATAGCTGATTTTTGTAAACTGGCATTGAAACGTGAGTCTAAACAACCCGTTAACCCGTTGCCTTCAATTGAATTCTGACTCATAGCAACTCTATAGGACAGAGTAGAGTCTAAACAAAGCCTTCTTAATTTCTAACCTTGAAGAGAAGATGTGTAATTTGGCTACTCTCCAACCCTGGAGAAAAACATAATAATACTAGTGTTTGACATCACACTGGCCCTTGTCGTGTGGAGTCAAGGTGACCAAATATGTATAAACCCTAAGCTTCTGCTCACTCACTGAGAGAAGGGAGAGACAGAACTGAGATTCTATCTTCTGCCACCATACTTGAACCGTAGAGACCTCTGCCGAGTTCGAACTCAGCCTTCATCTGGAGATCTCTTGATAAGGGTAAAAAACCTGTAGTCTAAAGATTTGGACTCTAACCATTGAAGTAATATTATAATTGTTAACTCTGATTCTCCGGTTCTAAAAGAATGTTACTGGTGTGCCTTGCCATGACTACCTTGCAATAAACTAAAGACGTTCAGGCATGTCAAACCCGAGTATCTCTCTGTTAATTTTCCATGGTGAAATCCTGCACAACAGTAAGCCATTCTCTATTTCAATTCCCTATTGCTTATCTCCACAGGATTGTCAAAATGTCAAATATCCTTAATTATGTATGTCTTTCATCTCTTACTGTCTGCTTTCTCTAAAGTAAGCTCCATAAAAAAAAAAAAAAATACAGAAAACTTGTTCTGACTGGTTTGCTACCATCTTAGGCCTGGGGTTCATGGAATCCTTCAATAAATATGTGCTGAAAGAACACATGGATTTATGAGAGATATTTGTTATAGAATTGGGCTTTTTTTTGGAAGAGGGTTACATCAAAAACTGAAAGCTCCTCCCTTTTCCTTTTTTTCTTTCTCTCCTGTCTTCCTTCCTACATCCTCACCTTTCAATTTAAGCAAGGGATCTAGTACCACACAAACAAACATTTTCAGTCTGCAAATATTTACATGTCTAGCATTGTGCCGAGAACTGCAGATATCAGAATGACTGAAGCTGTCCCTAACTTGTGCAAAGGGTTAAGCTTTTGGCTGCTACCCAAAGAACCCACCCAGAGACCCCTCAGAAGAAAGGGCTGGCGATCTACTTGACCCAACAACAACTGGTTACAGCTGTACAAGGCCTTAAGGCACCTATATCCTAATATGGAAGACCAATGTGAGCCATTTTTACAGTGTAACATACTTGATGGTAAAACACAGTAGTGGAGGCATGTGACATGGAAGCAGAGAGAAGAGTGAGATTATATTCAGGTGGTATCTGACCACAAGCATGAATGCTTATTAAGTCACCAAGAGTAAGTCTGGTGGCACCTTCTGCTACTGCTGTAGGGCACGTGCCTACATATGTGCCATAAAGTGTTTACTGTCCAGTGGCATATGGCAAAAAGCTACTCTGTTTCAGATGGTAACACTCTGCCCAACTCACCTGCAACTTGCCTTTGTAGAGACTTAATTCCTGTGCTGTGGATCTCTTCAGCCATAGCGAGCCAGTGGCGCATCTAGGGTCTTACACCATCCCTGGGTGTGTGACGCCACTGAACAGTTTCTATTAACCCGGTATGGCCCAATGTCCTTCCTCAAGCTCAGTAATGAATTAATGAAAAGATTAACAAGCTTGACTTGTATTTTCGAGCTGATATTATGGTAAAATTATCTAAAAGAGGGATGTCATATGTTTGGACAGGGGGCACAATTTCAGTGCTTGACCTAGGCGCCATTTTCCGCAGATACACTATTGGCCTTACCAGGTTAATAGAAACTCCTCAGTAGCACCCAGGGCTGGTGCGATACCAGCCATACCTGCCACACACGAGTACGTCTCTGCAGAAGGCTCCTTAGTGTCTTGTAAATGAATCATCCCTGTAATAGTGAGCAATAAAGGCTGACCAGAGCCTCAAGTTCTGCAGAGGGCAGAACTTTGCTACAGCTGCCCTCTTGGCTGCTGCTGAAAAACAAAGCCATCAACCTGTGCTGCTCTGAATTAGCTGAGAAATGGAGTGCCTCACCTTGCTTTCACTTGCCATTTGGGATTTCTTCAACCAAGCAAAGTGCCCTTAAAGCTATGGCCTCAGCCCTGGCTGCAACTTTGACACATCTGTGGCAATTTAAAAAATATTTCTGTCTGCTCCCTATCCCAGATCAATTAAATCAGAATCTTTCAGGTAGGTCCAGGCCTAGATATTTTAAAAATAGCCTCCCAGGTGATTAAAATTGCACCAGAGGTTGAGAACACTATCTTCATGTTAAATTTAGGTTGTTTTGCCTTAAAGGTGGGGCACTGCAGGAAGTAAAGGGGATGATTTATCTAATTTCCCACACCTGCCTGGAGACCTCCTAGCTCAAAACAGAGCAGACTATTTCCCAAAGAGAAGCCATCAAACAGTGTACATATGTGTATTTTTCACTTTGCAATTATGATTTCCTTTATTTTATTTTTAAGATCAATTCATTAGTAATTATTTGAGTGTCTTCACTTGGTCTTATTCATATTCTTGTCAGTTATCATCAATTTGGTTGTGTGTATATACATTCTACTCTTTTGTCTAAAGTTAGGTGTAATTCAGATAGGTAAGTGTAACAACCATCATTATACACAAGTTTTTTAAATAGCTACTTATAGGTGAATTTACCTTCCCTTCATAGCAAAGTGCCCATAAATGCTCACTCAGCTGGAGAGCTCCTTTGGCTAAACATTTTCACAATCTGTTTCTTTTATGTTTTTTTTAAAGTAATTTAATTTACTGCGATGGTAGTAAGAGCCCATTCCGCTTTGCACTATGGGGAAGAAAGGGTATTTTTATCCACTTAAAAGCTAATAAAGGCTCCTGGTGTAGAAAAATATTCAAACTTCTCAATTATTTCCATCAAGTGATAAATTTAAAAGAAAAACAAATTAAAAATCTAAAGGCTTGACAAGTAACCAAAAGGAGAAATTTAGGGAAGGATCATTAGATTCATCTTTGCTTTAAAGCAACCTGACGGTCATATACATAAACCAAAACCAAACCTGTTTCCATAGGGTTTCCAAGGAGAAGCTGGTGGATTTGAATAGGCGATCTTTTGGTTAGTAGCTATAGCTCTTAAGCACTGCGTCAAGAGGGCTCCAGTCATACACGTAGGGGGTTATAAAAGTGTGTCCTCTGACACTGAAAATAATAAGAGTAGACACGTAATTGATGAAATTAACCATCTGTGCAAGTAACTCATAGGAGGAAATGACCCATATGTGTGAGATTATAGAGAACAGCTTGAAGGAGCTATTCCCCCACCTTCTACCCACCACCCCCAACTCCAGTTACCACCTGCCTCAGAGATCACAGGGCTTACTTACTTCTTATTATTACTTTTCACCAAGGATCGCAATGTTCACATGCTTGTAGTTCCCCAACATTACAGAGCACTAAGTTTATGGACTACCTCCATTGGTCCTTTTTTCATAATGAAGCTAAGTTGGGTAGCTGGATTGTTGGAAATACTTCAGAGGAACTGGCTAAATCAGGGTCGCTATGAATTGGAATCAACTCAATGGCATGGGTTTTGGGACCTATTTCATTATAAACTTGTACCTCCCCTTGGAAGTCCTAGATGCTTGAAATGGAGTCTAGGAGTGGGAGTTTGATAGAGAAAGGGCTCATGACATTCTTGAATGGATTTAATTTTATATGGCTGCCAGATGACAACCAAAAATACCATTTGCCAGGATGGCAGGTAATTTGTATTTAACTAATTGAAAACATGAGAAGACCACATTATCTTTTTAACTAAATATTCAGTAAACCTCATTGATTTGGACTAAGTAGGGTACAATCACTCAGTGAGAACTATAATTCATATAGCATTAAGAAAAAAAAATTGGTTATTTCACTGGATGAAACAGAAAATGTGTTTATAACTAATCTAAGTTAAACGAGCTACTAGTATATGTAGACAATACTCTTTTCTATCTCAATCTCCTTGATAGGCAGGTAGCTTATGTGATGGGACTGATAGTAGAGGGAGATCTTGGTGTACAAGCAGGAACTGGAAAGGCTGAGGAGAATAAAAGACACAATGCAGCGTTATCCCTTTCCTGATCATTGCCTATAGTCAGCGGGTTGGGAATGTCAGAAGTTGATGAAAAAGTTCATCAAAGATTTTGTAACACTCTGAGCACTAAAGGTGGCATAGACTCCACCGACAGCCCATTTTCCCCACTTCTGTGAAAAAGCAGCACTCTTGGCATACTGGTATTCTCATGGTTGGGCACCATCACTATGGCACTGTGAGACCTTACAAGAAGACAGGTGGATGCTGTAACAGTGAAGGAAGGGATATGGCTGCAGCTGATGGAATATTTTGTGAGAAAATATTGTTATTTCTTCTGCAGGCCTCTAAAAATAATTTAGAGATCATTTCTTGAGGGGGAGATGAGTGAAGTCCTGCCACGTTAAAGTAGATATAGGGACTTTTGTGATATTTGTCTAATTTTAGAGCAAAGGAAAGCTGGATATGGAAAACCAAAAGGGAAGAACACGCTCGGTGTTTCTCAACCTGGAGAACTGAAGAAAAAATTCCAGCCTCGAGTTGCAATAGTGAAGGATTCTATGGGAAAAAATATTAAACGATGCAGGAAGCATCAAAAGAAGATGGAAGGAATGTACAGAGTCATTATACCAAAAAGAATTAGTCAATGTTCAACCATTTCAAGAGATGGCATATGATCAGGAACCGATAGCACTGAAGGAAGAAGTCCTAGCTGCTCTGAAGGCATTGGTGAAAAATAAGGCTCCAGGAATTGATGGAATATCAGTTGAGATGTTTCAACAAGCAGATGCAGCACTGGAGGTGCTCACTCGTCTATGCCAAGAAATATGGAAGACAGCTTCTTGGCCAACTGACTGGAAGAGATCCATATTTATGCCTATTCTCAAGAAAGGTGATCCAACCGAATGTGGAAATTATAGAACAATATCATTAATATCACATGCAAGCAAAATTTTTGCCAAAGATCATTCAAAAACAGCTGCAGCAGTATATTGACAAGGAGCTGCCAGAAATTCAGGCCGGTTTCAGAAGAGGATGTGGAACCAGGGATATCATTGCTGATGTCAGATGGATCCTGGCTGAAAGCAGACAATGCCAGAAGGATGTTTACCTGCGTTTTATTGACTATGCAAAGGCATTTGACTGTGTGGATCGTAACAAATTATGGATAACATTGCAAAGAACGGGAATTCCAGAACACTTAATTGTGCTCATGAGGAACCTTTACATAGATCAAGAGGCAGTTGTTTGGACAGAACAAGGGGATACTGATTGGTTTATATTCAGGAAAGGTGTGCATCAGGGTTGTCTTCTTTCACCATACCTATTCAATCTGTATGCTGAACAAATAATCTGAGAAGCTGGACTATATGAAGAAGAATGGGGCATCAGGATTAGAGGAAGACTCATTAACAACCTACGTTATGTATGCAGATGACACAACCTTGCTTGCTGAAAGTGAAGAGGGCTTGAAGCACTTACTAATGAAGATCAAAGACCACAGCCTTTGCACCTCAACATAAAGAAAACAAAAATCCTCACAACTGGACCAATGAGCAACATCATCATAAAAGGAGAAAAGATTGACGTTGTCAAGGATTTCATTTTACTTGGATCCACAATCAACAGCCATGGAAGCAGCAGTCAAGAAATCAAAAGACGCATTCCATTGAGTAAATCTTCTGCAAAGGACCTCTTTAAAGTGTTGAAAAGCAAAGATGTCACCTTGAAGACTAAGGTGTGCCTGACCCAAGCTATGGTATTTTCAATGGCATCATATGCATGTGAAAGCTGGAGAATGAATAAGGAAGACCAAAGAAGAATTGACACCTTTGAATTGTGGTTTTGGCGAAGAATATTGAATATACCATGGACTCTCAAAAGAAGGAACAAACCTGTCTTAGAAGAAGTACAACCAGAATGCTCATTAGAAGCAAGGATGGCAAGATTGTGTCTTACATACTTTTGACAGGTTGTCAGGAGGGATGAGTCCCTGGAGAAGGACATCATGCTTGGCAGAGTACAGGGCCTGCGGAAAAGAGGAAAACCCTCAAGGAGGTGGATTGACACAGTGGCTGCAACAATGAGCTCAAGCATAACAACGATTGTGGGGATGGCTCAGGACCAGGCAGTGTTTCGTTCTGTTGGGCAAAGAGTTGCTATGAGTCGGAACTGACTCGACAGCACCTAACAACAACAACAGAGCAAAGGAAGAAACCCAAGGGTCAACATGTTGGCTGTCCCAAGATGTCCAATCCTACCTCTGTATTTAAGGCATAGATTACAGGAAGTAGCGCCATGCTTTATATCTGTCTTTCCTAAACAGTTTCCCGCATTCTCTATTACACAATGTTCATCTTTATACCATTTAAATGAGGCTGGAATTTGGAGATTAGACATGAGGGAGTTTCCTTTTTCCATTTTTTGAGCCTTGTTTTTAATGTGCACTTGGAATTCAAGTTGGAGGCATGTGTATCTACGCATGCGGTAGTTCTCATGGTACCCAGCTGGATGGAGTCCATGACATTAATAGTTTCCTGTGATCCTATAAGCCATGGTGCTCCTTACCTGTTAATGTTACCCCAAAGAGTCATGAACACTGAGAACGGCCCAAGTGACTCCAGCTGAATGCCTATCTTTGTACTCTGTGCTGGTTATTCTTCTTTTGACCCTCAGATCTGTTTTCTACCCTCCAATGACCTGCCTGTGCCCAAGGGGTCTCATTCTATGACTGTACCCCTCTACAAACCTCCTTACTGTCTAGCTTTGATTACCGGTTACTGCAGAGTCAGTTCTGACTCATAGCAACCCCATGTGTGTCAGAGAAGATCTGAACTCCATAGAGTTTTCAACGACTGATTTTTCAGAAGTATATTACCAGGCCTTTCTTCCAAGGTGCCTCTGGGTTGATGTTAACCTCCAATCTTTTGGTTAGCAGTTGAGTATGTTAATCATTTGCACCACTTAGGGACTCCTTGGCTTTCATTAATTTTGGTAGAATACAGGCTCTAGGTAGTGGTAGGAGATGGAAGTCAGCGTGTTTCTTCCCTCCACTCCATTCTGGCCTTGCTACAGCTCTGACAGTGGCTCATTTTCTCTACAGAAGTGATTTTCAACCTGTGGCAATTGTACTCCTACAGTGTAGTGAATTACTTAATATGGCCCTCAAGCCATGCATGGTCTTCTACCTCCCACAAAATGATTGGGTGGTACTATGCAAATAAGGTGTGTGCAAGTATCCAATAGCCTGCTAATGCAAATAAGATTCATGGAAACCTTGTAGGGGATTGGTTAGTTCGTGGTCTTGTTGGGGATGGAAGAAGCCTTGAAATTGATAAGGAGCTTAGTATATAACCAGTTTTTCTGACAGAGGTTTAGAGGGAGACACGGAGAGAGGGAGAAGAGGAAGGAACTGTAAGACTGAAGACAGTGAGAAACTGCAGTACAGCAGCAACAAGAACAATAGTGGTGCAAGATGGCTGGAAGCAGGAGACTGGCATGAGATGGCTGTGGTGGGGCTTGCCGACCCATGGAGCTAAGAGCTATAACACTTGCTGAAGAGAGGCCTGGAGCAGGGCCCAGCAGCAGAGGGCAAGAAGAAGCTGTTCTGATTGAAAAACTACATCCTGAGTTGTTCCTTCCCAGTTGATCCTGATCCCGAGTTGCACCCTGTTACTTCCCTAACAAACCGCTTAACTGTAAGTGTGGTTTGTGAGTTCAGTGAGATATTGCAGCCACTTACAAAATCCAAGGACAGGAGGGAGAATACTGAGGGAAGCGGGAGTAGTTGATGTTAGAGATGATGGAGTGGTACAGCAGTTTGGAGAAGTTGGACGTGTGGAACATCGTTAACCTCCACTTCATAGGAACCAGCTTTGTGCTTATACTTATAAAAGAAATTATTCATTTAACTCCCCCAGGGAACATTTGGTGATGACTGGAGGCAGTTTTGGCTGTCATGACCGAGGTGTAACAAGCATCTAATGGGCAGAGGTCAAGAATGCTGCAAAATATCCTACAATGCAGAAAGTCCCTCTCTCCTCACAACAAAGAATTATGGGGTTCAAAATGCCAAAACTCTGCTGTGGAAAATCCTGTGCTGTAGCTACAGCTCCTATTCCAGAGGCCCTCTTGCATGGCTACAGCTCTTACCTGAGTCTTTCTACTGTGAAGTTCTCACCATCCCTTTTAAGTCCCAGACCCCTTACAACTGCTCCATTTTCATAAATTTCCTTCATGAAGCTATCCTTGTTTAAAACTTTTGAGTATGCAATGCTTTTTCCTGGGACTCTGACTGGCAGGGAGTATTAGACCCACATGAAACAATTGATATGGACCTTTCACATCATGTTCTTTCTGCTTACATAGCAAACTTCTTCTACCAATATTAATTGCTAAGATTTCTAAGTGCCTTATGTGAATTAACTCATCTAGTCTCCAGAAGAGTTCCTTTATCTGGGGACTAATATGATCCTCATTTGCAATATGATAAAGATGAGGCACGTGGTCACACATCGAATAAATGATTCTCACTCTTAGGTGCTTAATCAATACCTCTAGCAAGCACTCTGCCTTCAGAAATAAATAACTCTATACCACTTGCAACACAGAAAGCTGGAGATGACTCTCGTTAATCAAAGTTGAATCAAGAAGAAGTTTTCTGAGTGGCATCTAAGGCAACTGTTGATGGCATGCTATATTCCACCATGTGCTTCCCTGTTTTTCCTTTCTTTCCTTACCTCCTTCTCACCATCTCTTTCTTTCCTTTTTTCCATTTGTTTCTATTCTCCCTTTATTCTTGCATGCCTCTTCATTTCCACTCTTTCCTCCCTTTTCCTTGCCTCCTTTTGCAAAACTTAAGTTCTCTCTGGCACCAATAAGCCGGTGGCACTACATGTTACAATGGACTAAGTTCAGTTTTCAGCCAGAATGGTACAAACCATCAGGAAAGGAAAGAATGTATGAAATATTAATTAAGCCTATTCCTGGTACTTAATGAAATGTTAAACACAGAATCATTTCAGGTTCACTTTTTTGAAGTGCCTGTATCTTAAAATGGTGACACAAGCTAATTTCATAATGAATTTGTGACATATAATCAATTGATTTTTAAAGACTATATTCAGGAAACACAGAAAACTAAGATTTTAATTTACATAGAGATACAAACTTTTTAAAAAACAAAGTGATATATTTTACTGAAGTCCTTCGGTTTTAAAATCTGAAGTGTTGGTATTTGAAAATGATAGCTTCTCTGAAAATAATTTTGAAAATGGGGCAAATGGCCTCTTTCTGTAAGGAATTATGACAGCCAGGGAAAAGATAAAGGTGTTGCTTTACATGCAATAATCCTAAGGATGTAACCTATTCCATTTATTTTCACAACAAATATGTACAGTACTTAATATTAAAAGCTGAGACTCTAGCTGGCACTATAATAAATGGATGCGTTGGTGGTTGAGTGAAATAAAGATTTCGTCTTAGAGTAAATATTGGCTTTTCGTTAGGTCGATTGAGAATTTATGGCACACAAAAAAACTACTTAGAAATTGATGGTTTCTTTAGAGAGGCTTAAATACTCTTTCTAAAGGTACACAAGTTATCTTTGCTTACAGAAAACAAAACATATATTTTCAATTTTCATGACTAATTGAGAGCAATGTGCAGTGTATTAGTTCTAAACTTGCGTACATAGAGTTAAGACTGGAAATCTATGCTTGTAATTTCAAAATGCTCTTCTGTTTTGCCCTTTTATGGACAAAAGTAATGGGGGCAGTAGAGTTTAGTAGTAGAATTCTCGCCTTCCCAAACCTAAGTTTTGCAAAAGGAGGCAAGGAAAAGGGAGGAAAGAGTGGAAGTGAAGAGGCATGCAAGAATAAAGGGAGAAGAGAAACAAATGGAAAAAAGGAAAGGAAGAGGTGGTGAGAGATTTGATTCCCAGCCAATGCAAGTCATGTGCAGCCACAGCCTGTCAGTGGTGGCTAGCATGTTACTATGATGTTGAACAGATTTCAGCCAAGTTTCCAGACTATGATGGACTAGGAAGAAAGTCCTGGTGATCTATTTCTGAAAATCGGCCAGTGAAAACCTTGGGCCAATAAAAACCCCTATGGACATTCTGCATCCCACTGTGAAATGTGGTGTCTGGGGTCTTAAACGCTAACAAGCGGCCATCTAAGATGCATCAATTGGTCTCAACCCACCTGGAGCAAAGGAAAATGAAGAACACCAAGGTCACACGACAACTAAGAGCCCAAGAGACAGAAAGGGCCACATGAACCAGAGACCTACATCATCCTGAGACCAGAAGAACTAGTTGGTGCCCGGCCACAATCGATGACTGCCCTGACAGGGAGCACAACAGAGAACTCCTGAGGGAGCAGGAAATCAGTGGGATGCAGACCCCAAACTCTAATAAAAAGACCATACTTAATGGTCTGACTGAGACTAGAGGAATCCCGGCGGTCATGGTCCCCAAACCTTCTGTTGGCCCAGGACAGGAACCATCCCCAAGACAACTCATCAGACATGGAAGGGACTGGACGGTGGGTGGGAGAGAGATGCTGATGAAGAGTGAGCTAATTATATCAGGTGGACACTTGAGATTGTGTTGACATCTCTTGTCTGGAGGGGGGATGGGAGGATAGAGAGAGTTGGAAGCTGGCAAAATTGTCACAAAAGGAGAGACTGGAAGGGCTGACTCATTAGGGGGAGAGAAAGTGGGAGTATGGAGTAAGGTGTATATAAACTTATATGTGACAGTCTGACTTGATTTGTAAACGTTCACTTGAAGCTCAATAAAAGTTAATAAAAAAATAAAAAAAAATACCCTATGGACAACAGCAGCCCAATCCTGTTGTTCATGAGGTCTCCATAAACTGAGGGCCAAGTCAGTGAGAGCTTCCAACAATAACAACGGGGAAACCACAAAAATAAAGAAAATGAAAACCATCTGTTTCTCATGGTAATTTACTCTTAAATTTTCCTCTTGAAAGACAAGAACAAAAGAATTCTCACTTGGCATTTCAGAGACTTCACTAAAATCTGGATGTGATTCCTCCTGCCTAAGAGTGCTCAGCATTTTTAAAGAATTGAGAGAATTGTTCATTCTTTGTAGGGCATTTAATTTGCTGGGGACACACTTTATTAAAATTCACATGACAACAACACATGAGAGTGTCTTCTCTGGATATGTGCATCACTCCAATTAGTGTTACAGAGGGATTTGAGCCAACATATTATATGAAGCATGTTGCAGTGCTACTTAAGAAATGACTCAGGTTCCTCTGAGGGTCTCCTCATAAGCATCAACTAGTATAAGGAACAGTGGACAGTAAACGATGTATTTTATTTCATAGTCATAAGACGAGGCAGATGAAGGTCATTAACATCTCTATAGCACGCTTCTGCTACCTTGCTTTCATAGCCACTACTGCCTAAGGAAGTCCTCTTAATTCAGACTAAATCTACCCTGAAACACACAAAAGAAGAGGTCTCCAGTGTTGTTGTTTTTGTTAGGTGCCTTTGAATCAGTTCCTACTAATAGTGACCCTATGAACAACAGAAGAAAACACTGCCCAGTCCTGTGCCACTCTTACAATCATTGTTTTGCTTGAGCTCACTGTTGCAGCCACTGTGTCAATCCACCTTGTTGAGGGTCTTCCTCTTTTCCGCTGACCCTGTACTCTACCAAGCATATTGTCCATCTCCAGGGACTGATCCCTCCTGACAACATGTCCAAAGTATGTAAGATGTAGTCTCGCCATCCTTGCTTCTAAGGAGCATTCTGGTTGTAATTCTTCCAAGACAGATTTGTTCGTTTTTTGGCGGTTCATGATATATTCAATATTTTTCGCCAACACCACAATTCAAAGGTGTCAATTCTTCTTTGGTCTTCCTTATTCATTCTCCAGCTTTCACATGCATATGATGCCATTGAAAATACCATGGCTTGGGTCAGGTGCACCTTAGTCTTCAAGGTGACATCTTTTTTTTCAACACTTAAAGAGGCCCTTTGCAGCAGATTTACCCAATGTAATGTGTTGTTTGATTTCTTAACTGCTGCTTCCATGGGTATTGATTGTGGATCCAAGTAAAAATGAAATCCTTGACAACTTCAATCTTTTCTCCTTTTATCATGATGTTGCTCATTGGTCCAGTTGTGAGGATTTTTGTTTTCTTTATGTTGAGGTGCAATCCATACTGAAGGCTGTGGTCTTTGATCTTCATTAGTAAGTGCTTCAAGTCCTTTTCACTTTCAGCAAGCAAGGTTGTGTCATCTGGATGACGTAGGTTGTTAATGAATCTTCCTCCTATCCTGATGCCCTATTCTTCTTCATATAGTCCAGCTTCTTGGATTATTTGCTCAGCATACAGATTGAATAAATATGGTGAAAGGATACAACCCTCATGCACACCTTTCCTGACTTTAAACCACTCAGTATTCCCTTGTTCTGTCCGAACGACTGCCTCTTGATCTATGTAAAGGTTCCTCATGAGCACAATTAACTGTTCTGGAATTCCCATTCTTCGCAATGTTATCCATAATTTGTTATGATCCACAGAATCAAATGCCTTTGCATAGGCAATAAAAAGAGGTAAACATCCTTCTGGTATTCTCTGTTTTCAGCCAGGATCCATCTGACATCAGCAATGATATCCCGGATTCCACTTCCTCTTCTGAATCTGGCCTGAATTTCTGGCAGTTCCCTGTCGATATACTGCTGTAGCCATCTCCAGTAACTACAGCATATTCTTATTCCCAGTAAGATGTAGGACTAGATCAAATTTCCTTATTAGTAAAATGAAGGGATTCATTTAGAAGATATTTAAGAGATTCATTTAGAAGATATTTAAGGTCCTCTTTGCCCTGTACTGTGAATTCTGTTAATACAAAATGTCTTTTCTGTTGGGACCAGTTGACAGTGATGACATAACTGAAGCTGTGAAATCAGTGAGATGAATTTGGGATTTTGGAAGCCCCCAAAAGGAAATGAATTTGAAACTAGAAAATACTAATATGGTTGTTAAGATGTTATGTTTAATGGCATTTAACACCTTCCTTCTAGTGTGGTGGAGCCCTGGTAATGCAGTGGTTAAGAGCTATGACTGCCAACTAAAAGGTCAGCAGTTGAGATTCACCAGCCACTTCTTGGAAACCATATGGGACCGTTCTGCTTTGTCCTGTAGGGTTGCTATGAGTCGGAATCAACTCGATGGCAATGGGTTTGTTTTTTGTTGTTGTTGTTATTGTTGTTCTAGTGTAGTAGATAGACCAGCAACGCCTGCATCACCTAGGAGCTTGTTATAAATGCAGAATCTCAGGTTTTACCCCAGACCTATTACATCTGAATCAGCATTTTTCAAGACCCCTTGCATATTAAAATTTGGGAAGCACTGCGGTAGAAGATCAGTTGTTGCACAGTAATCATCAGGATGGCAATGGCATTAACGCTGACTCACATCCCTACATTTCCACCATAATGGGCAGAAAAATGTACTGAAAAGAGTGATTTTAGTTTATTTTAGAATCCAGAGAAGTGGTTCTTCCAGACCACCAGCAGCAACATCACCTGGGAACTTGTTCAAAATGTAAATCATCAGACTGCATCCCAAACCTTCTGAAGCTCCAGGGCTGGGGCCCAGGGATCAGTATTTTAACAGCCCTTTGGATGTTTCTGACACACAATGTGACTTTAGAGTAGAAGATGAAGAGATACCAGATACAGGTAATCAAGCTGAATGTACACTGACTGCTGGAATTATGAAGAAAACATAAGATCCAAAAAGGGCCTTAGAGGGGAAATAGACATATTTTGTAAATACGGCCATGTCTTAAAGGCAAATCAGCATAAATTATATAAAATGGACTATGGATGTTAGATATTTTTCCAGCTTCATAAATCATTGTCCTTTAAAACTCACAGGAAATATGAGCTCCTTCAGGAAACGCATTCCCCAACAA
This sequence comes from Loxodonta africana, assembly GCF_030014295.1. NCBI lineage: Eukaryota > Metazoa > Chordata > Mammalia > Proboscidea > Elephantidae > Loxodonta > Loxodonta africana. The sequence goes on from NC_087356.1 coordinate 32,035,453, forward strand.
AAGTAACATTCTGCTATTCTGACCTACCTGCCATATTGAATGTGTGGTGACTTTCACTTTCCAGTAATTGCCACTAGGTAGACTCTCTTACATATAAAGTTTCTGGAGGGTAGCATTCACGTTATATCTATGTCAACCCAAGCTACCTAGCACTGTATCTGGGACACAGTTGATGACCAAAGTGTGCTTTCTATTTGCTTCTTTATGTTTTTGTTTTGGGATGAAAAGGTTTAATTTTGGGGGGGTGGGGGAGAGGTTTAGAGGTCAGTCTAAATTTCCAAACATAATAATTATCAGTAAAATGCATTGAAATTCTTTGATTAAAAGTAAACAACCAAACCAAACCCATTGCCATCAAGCTGATTTCAACTAATTGTGTCCCTGTAGGACAGAGTAGAAATGCCCCATAGGGTTTCCAAAAGTGTAATCTTTACAGAAGCAGACTGTCATATCTTTTTCCTGCAGAGTGGCTGGTGGGTTCAAACCACCAACCTTTTGGTTAGCTTAATCACTATGCCACCAGGGCTCCTGATTAAAAGTACCAAAACCAAAAACCCACTGCTGTCGAGTCGATTAAAAGTAAGCTATGTTAAATATGTCTCTTTTTAATACTGAGCAGTAAAAAAAAACAAAAACAACAAAAAAAGACTCTACCAACGAAGTCACAGAAGGACTTTTTCCCCCCAGTAGTACAATTGAAATATTTGACATAACTTAAAATATGTCACCATTTCATGCATTTAAATTCCTAATTGTTTCTTGGTCCCTTGGAGAGCTTTTCTAGGCCAGATAGGTACTCACAGTGTGCTACACGTTCTAATAGTTCAAGTTAGTCTTGTCTCTGTAATCCTCAAAAAATAGCATTCTAAGAAATGTGTTAAAATAGTAACAAATGCATTTCAAAAAAACAAACAAAACTTCTCACTTATGCAAAGATTAGAAAAGTTCCAAAGGAAAAATTGACTCTGTCAAGTGCAAGCCCTTGCAGCCATTAGATTTCTGGTGAACTGCATTCTTCCTAGCTCCTCTTTTCCCAGGTTAGCTTTTTAAGCCAGGTTTAACCCTGAGGAAAAAAAAAAAAAGTAACACAAAGAATTGTTGAAAATAAAGTGATGTGATCACAGATTCTTAACCCTCATCACATTTCACTCCCGAGTCAAAAGGTATGATTCAGCAATGAAAAAAAAACAGTGGAAGACAGGGGTTGCAATTGCTGCATTAGCTGTTTGGAAACAGGATAAGGTAATAAATTGCCATCCATTTGCCATGACCTTAGAAGATTTCTGTGGGATTGAATGCAGACTGAAAAAAAGAAAACAATGGCTGACTCAGAACTACTGAATCTGATTCAGGCAAAAGCCCACTAAAATGACCTTATTTATAAGAATGAGGAAGAGAGGTGAAGTGGGACAGCAGCAATGGCTCCATATGGAATCCATTTAACTACCGCACAGGCACAGCATTTTTAAGTAGCTGCCTGGAAGGCCCCGGGCCCAGCACTCTACTTCTAGCTTTGACTAGAACACCTCCCTAAAACAAAAAAGAAGGTAGTGTGCTGCCCCTTGATCCATTGCCAGGTAAACTGAAAACCAGTTCCTTTTAAGTCTGGCCTTGTCTCGAATGCACCTACTGGAGTAACGCATGCAGAGGTGAGTCTAGATCAGTATAGAGAGGCTCTCACTCTTGATAGATCCCTGGGATCTGATCCCTTCCTTTACCTCTAAGGCTGTGGGATCTTGAATTCAGAGTCTGGTTCACTAAGCAGCCCTTCGAGCTAATATTCAGAAGGATTCTGACTCTAAAGGAGTCTATGATGAAAGGTTTGAGGGAAACTCACCCAGGTAATTTAAAGTCACAGTCCATGATTCCTCTCATCTCACCAAAAAAAGAGAAAACAGGGGAGGCGGGGCCAAGATGGCTGACTAGGTAGACGCTACCTTGGATCCCTCTTGCAAAAAAGACTCAGAAAAACAAGTGAATCGATCACATACATGACAATTTATGAACCCTGACCATCAAACACAGATCTAAAGAGTTGACCTGAGTGACAGGTGAGTGAAAAGCTGCGCCCTGAACCATCAACCGCTTCTGAATCCCAAGACCCACTCCACAGCCTTGAGCCCTCACAGTTCCCTAGCGTCGAGTGGCGGGGCTGATAACGGCTTGCTGAAGTGAGGCAGGCATGGGACACAGCCCTAACCCCTAGCTCCCTGGGGTAACCTCCATAGAGACTCAGCCAGCGCAAGCAGGCTGTACACTGAGGCGGCTAAGGAGAGAACAAACGAGCAAACACGGGGAAGAAGCGACTGTTTTCGGAGCCTGGAGCCAGGGTCCCAGTCAGAAAATCTTGGAGCCAGGCTTTGGACTGGGCGCAGGGGAGTTGAACACAGCCTCCTGAGATGGTGCAAACGTGGGATGCAACCCTAGCCCCCAGAAGTGACCTTGGAGGAAGCACAGCCAGTGCACGCAGGCAGCGTAGTGAATCGGCTGACAGGAGAAGTCACTGGGAGGCACCAACTGGTTTTGGAGCTGGGAGTGTGGAATCCCAGCCAGGGAACCATGGCACTGGGCTTTGGACCGGAAGCAGAGGAACTGACCACAGCTTCTGAGACATCGCATGCGCAGGACATGGGCCTGACCTCCGTGGGCAATCTCGACCCAGCCAACACACACAGGCTACCCGCCCCTTGGGAATCTCAGATAAAATGGTTCTCACCAAGCAAGATAAGTAACTTTGTCTATATTCCTGGGTGCTACTCTCCTATCTATCTGATCCCTCCCCTCCCCTTCCCAGGCGGTTTCATTAACATTGGAATTTCCTGGGCCAGAGAGTGAAGTGCTCTGTGTTTTGTTTTGTTTTTGTCTTTTCCTAACCCATTCTCCTGGCCTGAGAGAAGCAGCTACAAAAAACCCAGGGCCCAAGAATCCTTCCCTGACTTCACAAAATTGGACTAAAAATACAGAACCAGCTCCAGCCAAGCATATGAGATCCACAGTCTTCGGCTTTCATCCCTACAGGGAACAAGGGGGCTATTATAATGCAAAGGCAATTCTGATAGTGATCTGACTATAATTGTTTTAGCGGATTACTGGAAAGACGAGTTTCCCAGGTCTGACATCTCTACCTATTAAACAGAGCCCTCACTGACCCACAACGGGGAACTGAGGGCTGAAGCTCCACCCAAACCACCTAACCTCCTGCCATAGGGGTCTGAGGATAGTGACATCTACCAATCTGTAGAGGTACTTGCATTGGGTGCCTAAGGTACAGCTGCAGAGCCCACCCACCAAAGCATTTTAGGAATAGAGACAAATCTACCTCACTGGCACTTGGGGGAAGTCTGTCAGCATCCTGCCCCCCCAGAGTGTGAAACCCTGCTGCTACTAGAGTCTGGTGCACACAACTATCACCATTACTCCTCTAAGCGAATAGGTGGCAGTATACCCCACACACTTGGTGAACCAAAATCAGATTCTACTCAGGAATAGTGAATGGACTCTTAGGCTTATATTTCTGGTAATGGCCCAAACCAGCTGGTAAGAGGACATAAGTGATTCAAAGGCTACAACAATCAAGACAGCGCAATAGTAGCCCATCTATGTATATTGAAAGAAAACAAAACAAGACTCAGTGAGCAAATATAAAATAAATCATTACAATGTCTTATAGAGGGCTCAGAGATAGCAGTCGATATCAAACTGCATAGAGAAGCAGACCATGATTCTTCTACAACTCCCCAAATTAAAGAATCAAAATCTTTCCCAAATGAAGATACAATCCTAGAATTGTCAGATGCAGAATATAAAAAACTAATTTACAGAATGCTTCAAGACATCAGGGATGACCTCAAAAATGAAATAAGGCAATCTACACAAAAAGCCAAGGAACACATTGATAAAGCAGTTGAAGAAATCAAAAAGATTATTCAAGAACATAGTGGAAAAATTAATAAGTTGCAAGAATCCATAGAGAGACAGCATTCAGAAATCCAAAAGATTAACAGTAAAATTAGAGAATTAGATAACTCAATAGGAAGTCTGAGGAGCAGAATTGAGGAATTGGAATACAGAGAGGGGGAGCTGGAGGATAAAGCTATTGACACCAATATAAATAGTTGAAGAAAAATCAGATAAAAAAAAAAAATGAAGAAACCCTAAGAATCATGTGGGACTCTATCAAGAAGAATAACTTGCGTGTGATTGGAGTTCCAGAACAGGGAGGGATAACAGCAAACACAGAGAGAATAGTTGAAGATCTGTTGGCAGAAAACTTCCCTGACATCATGAAAGATGAAAGATATCTATCCAAGATGCTCATCGAACCCCATATAAGTTTGATCCGAAAAGAAAATCACCAAGACATATTATCATCAAACTTGCAAAAACCAAAGATAAAGAGAAAATTTTAAAAGTAGCCAGAGATAAAAGAAAGGTCCCCTACAAAGGAGAATCAATAAGAATAAGTTCAGACTACTCAGCAGAAACCATGCAGGCAAGAAGGCAATGGGATGACATTTATAGAGCACTGAAGGAGAAAAACTGCCAGCCAAGGATCATATATCCAGCAAAACTCTCTCTAAAATATGAAGGCAAAATTAAAACATTTGCAGATAAGCACAAGCTCAGAGAATTTGCAAAAACCAAACCAAAGCTACAAGAAATACTAAAGGAAATTGGTCAGAAAATCAATAACATCAGATAACAACACAACACAAGGTCACAGAACAGAACATCCAGATATCAACTCAAATAAGGAAATCACAAAAACAAGTTAAGATTAATTTTAAAAAGAAAAAAAATGCTTAAAACAGGGAATCATTGAAGTCATTATGTAAAAGATCACAATAATCAAAAAGAGGGACTAAATACAGGAGGCATAGAACTGCCATATGGAGAGGAAAACAAGGCGATATAGGACAATACAAGTTAGGTTTTTACTTAGGAAAATAGTGGTAAATATTAAGGTAACCACAAAGAGGTCTAACAATTCCATAACTCAAAATAATAACCAAGAAAAACATAAAGACTCAGCAAACATAATTTCGACTACGATGAAAATGAGTAACACGCAATTTACATAGAAAAATGTCTCAGCCCAAAAAAGTAAGTGGAAAAATGAAATTGTCAACAACACACACAAAAAGGCATCAAAATGACAGAACTAAACACAGACTTATCTATAATTACACTGAATGTAAATGGACTAAATGCACCAATAAAGAGACAGAGAGTCTCAGACTGGATAAAGAAACACGATCCGTCTGTATGCTGCCTGCAAGAGACACACCTTAGACTTAGAGACACAAACTAAAACTTAAAGGATGGAAAAAATATATCAAGCAAACAACAATCAAAAAAGAGCAAGAGCAGCAATATTAATTTCTGACAAAATAGACTTCAAAGTTAAATTCACCACAAAGGATAAAGAAGGACACTACATAATGATTAAAGGGACAATTGATCAGGAAGACATAACCATGTTAAATATTTATGCACCCAATGACAGGGCTGCAAGATACGTAAAACAAACTTCAACACAACTGAAAAGTGAGATAGACACCTCCACAATTGTAGTAGGTGACTATAACACACCACTTTCAGAGAAGGACTGGACTTCCAGTAAGAAGCTCAAGAGAGACACGGAAGACCTAATTGCTACAATCAACCAACTTGACCTCATAGACCTATACAGAACACTCCACCCAACAACTTCAAAGTATACTTTTTTTTTCCTAGTGCACAAGGAACATTCTTTAGAATAGATCACATATTAGGTCATAAAACAAACCTTTGCAGAACCCAAAACATTGAAATATTACAAAGCATCTTCTCAGACCACAAGGCCATAAAAGTGGAAATCAATAACAGAAAATTCAGGGAAAAGAAATCAAATACTTAGAAACTGAACAATACCCTGCTCAAAAAAGACTGGGTTATAGAAGACATTAAGGAGGGAATAAAGAAATTCATAGAAAGCAACGAGAATGAAAATACTTCCTATCAAAACCTCTGGGACACAGCAAAAGCAGTGCTCAGAGGTCAATTTATATCAATAAATGCACACATACATAAAGAAGAAAGAGCCAAAATCAGAGAACTGTTCCTACAACTTGAACAAATAGAAAACGAGCAACAAAAGAATCCATCAGGCACCAGAAGAAAACAAATAATAAAAATTAGAGCTGAACTAAATCAAATAGAGAACAGAAAAATAATTGAAAGAATTAACAAAGCCAAAAGCTGGTTCTTTGAAAAAATTAACAAAATTGATAAACCATTGGATAGACTGACTAAAGAAATACAGGAAAGGAAACAACCAAAATAAGAGAAAAGATAGGCCATATCACAACAGACCCAACTGAAATTAAAAGAATCATATCAGATTATTAAGAAAAATTGTACTCTAACAAATTTGCAAACCTAGAAGAAATGGATGAATTCCTAGAAAAACACTACCTACCTAAACTAACACAATCAGAAGTAGAACAACTAAATAGACCCATAACAAAAAAAGAGATTGAAAAGGTAATCAAAAAACTATCAACAAAAAAAATGCCCTGGCCCGGATGGCTTCACTGCAGAGTTCTACGAAACTTTCAGAGAAAAGTTAACACCACTACTACTAAAGGTATTTCAAAGCCTAGAAAATGATGGAATAGTACCTAACCCATTCTATGAAACCACCATCTCCCTGATACCAAAACCAGGTAAAGACATCACAAAAAAAGAAAATTACAGACCTATATCTCTCATGAACATAGATGCCAAAATCCTCAACAAAATTCTAGCCAATAGAATCCAACAACATATTAAAAAAATAATCCACCACGACCAAGTGGGATTTATACCAGGTATGCAAGGTTGGTTTAATATTAGAAAAACCATTAATGTAATCCACCATATAAATGAAACAAAAGACAAAAACCACATGATCTTATCAATTGATGCAGAAAAGGTATTTGACAAAGTCCAACACCCATTCATGATAAAAAGTCTCAGCAAAATAGGAATTGAAGGAAAATTCCTCAACATAATAAAGGGCATCTATACATTTTTTTTTTTTATACAAAGCCAACAGCCAACATCACTCTAAATGGAGGGAGCCTGAAAGCATTTCCCTTAAGAACAGGAACCAGACAAGGATACCCTTTATGGTGCCTCTTATTCAACATTGTGCTAGAGGTCCAAGCCAGAGCAATTAGGCTAGACAAAGAAATAAAGGGCATCCGGATTGGCAAGGGAGAAGTCAAATTATCTCTATTTGCAGATGACATGATCTTATACACAGAAAACCCTAAGGAATCCTCCAGAAAACTACTGAAACTAATAGAAGAGTTTGGCAGAGTCTCAGGTTGCAAGATAAACATACAAAAGTCACTTGGATTCCTCTACATCAACAAAAAGAACATCGAAGAGGAAATCACCAAATCAATACCATTCACAGTAGCCCCCAAGAAGATAAAATACTTAGGAATAAATCTTACCAAAGATGTAAAAGACCTATACAAAGAAAACTACAAAGCTCTACTACAAGAAATTAAAAAGGACCTACCTAAGTGGAAAAACATACCTTGCTCATGGATAGGAAGACTTAACATAGTAAAAACATCTATTCTACCAAAAGCCATCCATACATACAATGCACTTCCGATCCAAATTCCGATGACATTTTTTAAAGTGACGGAGAAACAAATCACCAACTTCATATGGAAGGGAAAGAAGCCTTGGATAAGTAAAGCATTACTGAAAAAGAAGAAGAAAGTGGGAGGCCTCATTCTACCTGATTTTAGAACATATAATACAGCCACAGTAGTCAAAACAGCCTGGTATTGGTACAACAACAGGAACATAGACCAATGGAACAGAATTGAGAACCCAGATATAAATCCATCCACATATGAGCAGCTGTTATTTGACAAAGGACCAGTGTCAGTTAATTGGGGAAAAGATAGCCTTTTTAACAAATGGTGCTGGCATAACTGGATATCCATTTGCAAAAAAATGAAACAGGACCCATACTTCACACCATGCACAAAAACTAACTCCAAGTGGATCAAAGACCTAAACATAAAGACTAAAACGATAAAGATCATGGAAGGAAAAATAGGGACAACGTTAGGAGCCCTAATACAAGGCATAAACAGAATACAAAACATTGCTAAAAATGACAAAGAGAAACCAGATAACTGGGAGCTCCTAAAAATCAAACACCTATACTCATCAAAAGACTTCACCAAAAGACTAAAGGGTCCACCTACAGATTGGGAAAAAATTTTCAGCTATGACATCTCTGACCAGCACCTGATCTCTAAAATCTATATGGTTTTGTTAAAACTCAACCACAAAAAGACAAACAACCCAATCAAGAAGTGGGCAAAGGATATGAACACACACTTCACTAAAGAAGATATTCAGGCAGCTAACAGACACATGAGAAAATGCTCTTGATCATTGCCATTAGAGAAACGTAAATTAAAACTACAATGAGATTCCATCTCACTCCAACAAGGTTGGCATTAATCCAAAAAGCACAAAATAATAAATGTTGGAGGGGCTGCAGAGAGATTGGAACTCTTATATACTACTGGTAGGAATGTAAAATGGTACAACCACTTTGGTAATCTATCTGGCGTTTCCTTAAAAGTTAGAAATAAAACTACCATACCACCCAGAAATCCCACTCTCGGAATATACCCTAGAGAAACAAGAGCCTTCACACGAACAGATAAGTGCACACCCATGTTTATTGCAGCTCTGTTTACAATAGGAAAAAGCTGGAAGCAACCAAGGTGTCCATCAACGGATGAATGGTTAAATAAATTGTGGTATATTCACACAATGGAATACTACACATCGATAAAGAACAGTGACGAAGCTGTGAAACATTTCATAACATGGAGGAACCTGGACGGCATTATGCTGAGTGAAATTAGTCAGATGCAAAAGGCAAATACTGTATAAGACCACAAGTTCTTGAGAAATAGTACAAACTGAGAAGAACACATTCTTTTGTGGTTACGAGAGGGAGTAGGGAGGGAGGGTGGGAGAGGGTTATTTACTGATTAGTTAGTAGATAAGAACTACTTTAGGTGAAGGGAAGGACAATACTCAATACATGGAAGGTCAGCTCCACTGGACTGGACCAAAAGCAAAGAAGTTTCCGGGATAAACTGAATGCTTCGAAGGTCAGTGAAGCAAGGGTGGGGGTTTGGGGGACTAAGTCAATTGGCATAATAAACTCTATTATGAAAACATTCTGCATCCCACTTTGAACTGTGGCATCTGGGGTCTTAAAAGCTAACAAGCGGCCATCTAAGATGCATCAATTGGTCTCAACCCACCTGGATCAAAGGAGAAGGAAGAACACCAAGGTCACACAATAACTATGAGCCTGAGACAGAAAGGGCCACATGAACTGGAGACTCACGTCATCCTGAGACAAGAAGAACTAGATGGTGCCCAGTCACAACCGATTACTGCCCTGACAGCACAACAGAGAACTCCTGAGGGAGCAGGAGAACAGTGGGATGCAGACCCCAAATTCTCATATAAAGACCAGCCTTAATTGTCTGACTGAGACTAGAAAAATCCTGGCAGTCATGGTCCCCAAACCTTCTGTTGGCCCAGGACAGGAACCATTCCTGAAGACTACTCATCAGACATGGAAGGGACTGGACAATGGGTTGGAGAAAGATGCTGATGAACAGTGAGCTACTTGTTTCAGGTGGACACTTGAGGCTGTATTGGCATCTCCTGTCTGGAGGGGATATGGGAGGGTAGAGAGGGTTAGAAACTGGCGAAAGAGTCATGAAAGGAGAGACTGGAAGAAGGGAGCGGGCTGACTCATTAGGGAGAGAGTAAATGGGAGTATGTAGTAGGGTGTATATAAGCTTATATGTGACAGACTGACTTGATTTGTAAACTTTCACTTAAAGCACAATAAAAATTATTTTAAAAAAAAGAGAAAAGAGAACAAAATAAATGTCAAACATATGGGCAAGATGTGAAACAAATAGTTGAATGATAAAATTATTTGCCTGAGCCAGAGTCTCCTGAAATAATGCCAATTAAAACAATGGAATAATAAAGTCATGTTAATTTAGAGAGTAAACTGCTTGTGTATATAGTAGTGGTTGTTGTTGCTGTTGTTTGCTGCCTTCGTGTTGGCTCTGACTCATGGGGACCTTACCTATAACTAAATGAAACGGTGCCTGTCACTGTGCCATCTTCAGGATCATTGGTATGTTTGAGCCTATTGTCGTGGCTTTTGCATCAAACCATCTCACTGAGGGTTTCCCTCATATTTGTTGGTCTTCCACTCTGTCAAACATTCTGTCCTTTTCCAGTGAGGGTCTTTCCTGGTGACATGTCCTAGGTAATGGAGCCTAAGTCTTGCTATCCTTGTTTCTAAGGAGCATTCTTGCTGTATTTCTTTTAAGACTGATATATATATATATTTTTTTCTTCCTTTTTGGCAGTCCAAGGTATATTCAACATTCTTCAACAACACCACAGTTTAAACACATCAATTCCTCTTCTGCCTTTCTGTTTCACTATTCAACTTTCTCATGCATATGAGGCAATTGGAAATACCATGGCTTAGATCATCAAAGTGATCTCTTTGGGTAGTGGGATAGTACATTCTGTCCTCAATTTCAAGCTGTGTGTTAGAGTAGATGGTTGTGGTTCTCACCCCGTTTTCTTGAATTCTGCATTTATAAGGTAGAAAAAATAAATTTCAAGTTCAAGTCCAAATACCTGAGCCTTAAAAGTACTTCATTATCTGGTCAAGGGTGTCTTCCCTAGATTTAACATTCACTTTTTCTTTCATACATACACTGACACACACACACGCAGAGATAATGTCACATTGCATTCCTTCTAGTTCTTCAAAAATGCCATTGTGATCTCTTGCCTCCTGTCTTTGCATTTACGTTTCCTTTGCTGAAAACATGCTCTTTAGAGATTCATTGTAAGTATGAGCAGACATGGGCATAAATTCCAGTGCTTGGCACACAGTTGACACACAACTCAACCCTTTTATTTGGGCACCCAACATCACAGATTTGGATTAAGAAGTGAATGGAATGCAAAACTTGGAAACAAAGAAGAAGGATCAGTAGTTGGAAACTATGGCCTTGGTGATAGAAATGATGCCAGAGATCACATGATAGAATTTTGCAAGATGAACGACTTCTTCCTTTAAAATACCTTTTTTCACCAACAAACAGAGACCATACATGTGAACCGTGCCAGATGGAATACACAGAAATCAAATTGATTACATTTGTGGAAAGAAGTGATGAAAAAGCACAATATCATCAGTCAGAGCAAGGCCAGGGGCCAACTGAGGAATGGATCATCAATTGCTCATTTGCAAGTTCAAGTTGAAATTGAAGAAAATTAGAACAAGTCCACAAGAGCCTAAGTGCCACCTTGCGTATATCCCATCTGAATTTAGAGACCATCTCAGGAAGATTTGACTCACTGAACGCTAATGACAAAATACTAGACAAGTTGTAGAAGGACATCATACATGAAGAAAGTAAAAGGTCATTAAAAATACAGTCAAGAAAGAAAAGACCAAAGTAGATGTCAGAAAAGACTTTGAAACTTACCCTTGAAACTGGGGCAGCTAAAGCAAAAGGAGGAAATGAGAAAGTAAAAGAACTGAACAGAAAATTTTAAAAGGCAGCTGAAGAAGACAAAGTGAAGTATTATAATGACAAGTGCAAGAGCTGGAGATAGAAAACCAAAAGGGAAGAACATTCTCAGCATTTCTCAAGCTGAAAGAAATGAAGAAAAAATTCAAGCCTCGAGTTGCAGTAGTGAAGTATTCTATGGGGGGAAATACTAAATGACACAGGAAGCATCAAAAGAATATGGAAGGAATACACAGACTCACTGTAACAAAAAGAATCGGTTGACGTTCAGCCATTTCAGGAGCATATGATCAGGAACAAATGGTAGTAAAGGAAGAAGTCCAAGCTGCACTGAAGGCATTGTCGAAAAAGAAGGCTCCAGGAACTGAAGGAACATCAGTTGAGATGTTTCAACAAACAGATGCAGTACTGGAAGTGCCCCCTTGTCTGTGCCAAGAAATTTGGAAGAGAGCCACCTGGCCAGCCGACTGGAAGAGATTCATGTTTATGCCTGTTCCTAAGGAGGGCAATCCAACTGAATGTAGAAATTATCGAACAATATCATTAATATCACAAGGAAGTAAAATTTTGCTGAAAACAGTTCAACATCGGCTTCAGCAGTATATCGACAGGGAATTTCCAGAAATTCAAGCCAGATTCAGAAGAGTACATGGAACCAGGGATATCATTGCTGCTGTAAGATGGATACTGGCTGAAAGCAGATTATGCCAGAAAGATGTTTACCCGTGTTTTGTTGACTGTGGCAAATGCAATCAACTGTGTGGATCATAACAAATTATGGATAACATTGTGAAGAATGGGAATTCCAGAACACTTAATTGTGCTCATGAGGAACCTGTACATAGATCAAGAGGCAATCATTTGAACAGAACAGAGGGATACTGCACAGTTTAAAGTCAGGAAAGGTATGTGTCAGTGTTGTATTCTTTCACCATACCTATTCAATCTGTATGCTGAGCAAATAAACTGAGAAGCTGAACTATATGAAGAAGAACAGGGCATCAGCATTGGAGGAAGACTCATTAACAACCTGTGATGTGCAGACGGCACAACCTTGCTTGCTGAAAGTGAAGAGGACTTGAAGCACTTGCTGATGAAGATCAAAGACCCCAGCCTTCTGTATGGATTATACCTCTACATAATGAAAACAAAAATCCTCACAGCTGGACCAGTAAACAACATCATGATAAAGGGAGAAAAGATCGAAGTTGTCAAGGATTTCATTTTCCTTGGATCCGCAATCAACACCCATGGAAACAGCAGTCAACAAATCAAAAGAGATTGCATTGGACAAAACCGCTGCAAAAGATCTCTTTAAAGTGCTGAAAAACAAAGATGTCACCTTGAAGACTAAGGTGTGCTTGATCCAAGCTATGATGTTTGCAATTGCCTCACATGCATGCTAAAGCTGGACAGTGACTAAGGAAAATTGAAGAAGGATTGACGCCTTTGAATTGTGGTGTTGACGAAGAATATTGAATATACCATGGACTGCCAAAAGAATGAACAAAATCTGTCTTGGAAGAAGTACAACCAGAATGCTCCTTAGAAGCAAGGGTGGTAAGACTACTTCTCACACACTTTGGACATGTTATCAAAAAGGAGTAGCTCCTGGAGGAGGACATCATGCATGGTAAAGCAGAGGGTCAGCGAAAAAGAGGAAGACCCTTGACAAGATGGATTGACACCGTGGCTGCAACAATGGGTCCAAGCATAACAACTATTGTGAGAATGACGCAGGACCGGGCAGTGCTTCATTCACTTGTACGTAGGGTCGCTATGAGCATGAACCGACTCAATGGCACCTAACAACAGTAACAGCATCACAGATTTGGATTAAGAAGTATCCTGTCTGCCTTCCCACCACACCTGTATGAACCTTAGCACAACGACAGTATTATCTGTCTCTTTTTTCCACCAGAGTGTGAGCTGTCTCAGTGATAATGGCAAGTACAATTAAATATTTGTTAAATGAGTATGTGGTCCACTGAAGAAAAATCAGTAAACAGAAGGAAAACTAATTTATCACATTTTATAGACATTTTCAGAAAATGAGTTATTGAATAAAGTAGCTAATTTTTTTCATTTTATTTGATTTAATAATTTGTTAAATGTCTTCTTGAGACATAGATTTATTTCATTATATTCTACAGTTTCTGTTTCTGAAAGGAAATGCTTAGCTCAGCTATTCGAAAAGGAACATCAGCAGACAGTTTATGCCCTAAGACTCTTGAATCCCTGACCTCAAAATCCCACCTTGTTTACATCAATCCTAAACTGACACTTCCCTAATCCTAATCCAGACTCTGCATTGAAAAACTCACATTAAACCAAACTCAAATTCTTAATAAAATCTGATCAATTTTCCTTGCTATCATAGTTTTGTTGATGTCATATTCTCCCATCCCATGGTAAACAATAAACTCAACATTGTTCTATCAATAGATCCTGTTGGTGATATTTGGAAAGCCAGATTTCCACAGGGGATACAATGTTAATTTCAAACATATTCAAATGTAAGGTTAACTTCAAACATATTCAAATATAAGACTAAAGTAAATGTAATTTACTTTAGTGTAAATTTTGAGCAAATCACTAAGACACAATGTCTCCCAGAAGACTCCAATAATTACATGAAGAAAACATTAACTCCATTTCATTGTGTGTCAACTTTGTGGGCCCTGGAATTTATGTCCATTTCTGCTCATCCTTATAATGATTCTATAAAGTAGATATTTTCATTATTTTCACAGATTGTTTAACTGAGGCTAACTACAGTACTAGCTAGTAGCAAAGCCGGAATTTAAAACCCGGTTACTTTGTTTAAAAGGCTCACAATACCGTTTGGAAACACGATTTCCCCCATAAACGTTTTGCCCCACTTGGATAATTCTCGCAAATACTTTGATTGTTTGGATTCAATAGTGCTCTGCGTTTTAACTGAAATGTTCAGTTTTGAGTACTTAAGAACGAGCTGAGAGAAAGACAGGCAGGAGCTTGCACTACAAAGGACTTCTAACTAAAAAAAAAAAAAAAAAAAAAAAAAAAAAAACTAAAGCGCCTGGGAATATTTAGATTCTTCATTAGGAAGAATGTAGAACTGAATGGTAAATAAAACATGAACTTTAAGCTTAGTTGCTTCTTTCATTTGTCTGTATTTTACAGTGAAAGTCAGAATATGCAAAAAATTAATATTGGAAAATAATTTTCAAGCAAAATTTTGTTTTTAAAATTTAAATTAACTCCAAAGTTCATGATACATTCACTTTTACCTACTTTAATGTTCCGTCTTGGCTAAAATTGTATCACGAAGAAGCAGCATAGGTATTATAAGGTTAATTTAGAAAAAAAAATCCAGTTTCTTAAGTTGAACACATTATTCTGATTAATAATTTATGATATATTCATTTATGCATTATAATCCTATGCAAACTTTGCAAATGATTATGAAAAAGCATATTTAGTGTCATGAAATACTTTTATATATGGCCAAATGAAAAATGTAGATCAGAAATTAATTTGTTCCCATTAAAATAAATATAGCACACAGATATATGAATAGATACGAGTGCTGTGTTTTCATTGGTGATGAGATTAAACTGATTTCTATATTCTTTCATAACCAAATAAAATGAATAATTGCTATATTTTTGAAATTAGATATTCTCTGTAACTTCATTTAAGTTTTATTATTAGAAACTACTGATTTTGAAATACTGAATGTAATGTTCTCTTATTTCACGCATGAAGAGCTTCCTAAGATTTTATTAATATCATTATTGAACAACTGAACAGCTTTGTAACATAGCAGTAACTCTGTTAGTGATCTTGTGATATTCCAAACAGTTTGTGGCTTCACTATACATATATTTAGATAGACGGACATTTGTGTCAAGATTGCATTTCTTCCTATGTGGTTTTCAATTGATTTATTTTCACAATAATGAAATACTAAGACAGTTAAGTAAATATGCCTTAAGGAAAACTGTTTGCTTAGCTCAGCATGTAGTGAAATGCTTTGATTGTGAAATCAACTGTTTGGCATAAAAGTAATTCAATCCAAATAGAGGTTAACAATAAACCGAGTAAAAGATTGTACTCCAGGATGCACTGAAGCTATCTTGGAATTGTCATTTTATTCTGTCCTATTGCAATTCCCTATAAATAACTTTCTCTAGCTGTCACTTTTTTGTGATATGTCTGCATCAACATACAACTTCATCTGCAGTAGGAAATCAAGTATTTAAATAGCAACCCTCAAAAGATCTTTTGCTACATACATTTTCCAGAAGAAAGTATAAACAACAAATAGAAAATTCTGATCCTGTGTTTACACTGACATCTGCATTTTGAATAGTCTGCACAAAATTTTAGAAATGAAAACTTATTTAATTATTGATTTACAGTATTTGCAATGAGAGAAATCTTTTCTCAGATATATTTCTATTTAATTTAGAA
This sequence comes from Loxodonta africana, assembly GCF_030014295.1. Classification (NCBI taxonomy): domain Eukaryota; kingdom Metazoa; phylum Chordata; class Mammalia; order Proboscidea; family Elephantidae; genus Loxodonta; species Loxodonta africana. The sequence goes on from NC_087356.1 coordinate 32,051,574, forward strand.
CTTGTTTCTAATGTGTATATTTTCTACAAATATTTTAACTTGAACATAGGCTTGTAGTAGACTTCTTAAATGGCCATAAAAAAAGACAAAAAACTCATTGTGGTCCAGCTGATTTCAACTCATAGCTCCCCTGTAGGACAGAGTAGAACTACCCCACAGGGTTTCCAAGGAGCAGCTGGTGGATAAGCAAGGCAAATAGTTCGATGGCCTATGTTAAAATATTAAAATAAGAAGAAATTTATTTTACTCTTCTTAAATGTGTGTAATTAAGATATTGCAAAGCCCTAGTGCAAAATCAAATCAACTTTGATGTACAAGAGCTTAACGGTTTATTTGCAATGATGGATAAAAAAAAAAAAGACAAAGACTAGTCAGGTAGAATTTACATGGTTGCCCAAGGAAGAAAAAGTCTTGCCTGTGGGTCAATGAGAAACAAAATGAGCTGTGGTTAGAAATATCTGCAGCCAATCAGGCCAGTGCACTTGACTGCTTTCTGAACAATCTACACTTTAGCTGAACGACAGCCAGCTGCTCTGATCTTTTTAATAGTTGTGAGTCCAGAAAACATAAGCTACATGAATATTTTGGCAAGCTACATCTTCACCTTCACCTCAAATTCAACTTAGCCTGGGAAAGCTGCCTTAATTGATTAGAAAGGAAGTACAAATTCTTTCCTACTCATAGAACAATAAAGATTTGCATCCATCTTCCCAAAGGAATCATTAAAGTAAGGCACACTTGAAACAATCATTTCCAAGTGATCAATTTTTCTTGAATTATAAGTTTGAAAATAGCAGAAGTTAAAATGGACAAGAATTTTTAGCACATATGGAAGCCACTCAAGAAAACAAATGATAAATACATAAATTGTCTGGTCCACCAAAATTTATAATCTTTGCTTAGCAGTAGTTGTATAATATTTTCAATTTTGTCATGGGTTTCATTGCCATAATCTAAAAATAAAATTGTTGTTGTTATTAGGTGCCATTGAGTCAATTCCCACTCACAGTAGTGACCCTATGTAAAACAGAACGAAACACTGTATGGTCCTGCAAATTCCTCACAATTTTTGCTATGCTTGAGCCTATTGTTGTACCCATTGTGTCAATCCATCTCACTGAGGGTCTTCCTCTTTTTCACTGACCCTCTGCTTTACCAAGCATGACGTCCTTCTCCAGGGACTGATCCCTCCTGATAATATGTCCAAAGAATGTGAGACTCACTTTCACCATCCTCACTTCTAAGGAACTTTCTGGTTTTACTTCTTCCAAAACAGATTTGATCATTCTTTTGGCAGTCCATGGTATGTTCAATATTCTTCACCGACATCACAATTTAAAGGAGTCAATTCTCCTTCCATTTTCATTATTCATTGTCCAGCTTTAGCATGCATATGAGGCAATTGAAAATACCATGGCTTGGGTCAGGCACACCTTAGTCCTCAAGCTGACATCTTTGCTTTTCAACTCTTTAAAGAGGCCTTTCACAGCAGATTTGTCCAACGCAATGTCTTTCAATTTCTTGACTGCTGCTTCCATGGGTGTAGATTGTGGATTCAAATAAAATGAAATCCTTGTCAACCTCAGTTCTGTCTCTGTTTATCATGTTGTCGTTTATTGGTCCAGCTGTGAGGATTTTTGTTTTCTTTATGTTGCGGTGTAATCCATACTGAAGGCTGGGGTCTTTGATTTTCATTAGTAAGTGCTGCAAGTCCTCTTCACTTTCAGCAAGCAAAGTTGTGTCACCTGCATGTCACAGGTTGTTAATGAGTCTTCCTCCAATGCAGATGCTCTGTTCTTCTTCATATAGTCTGGCTTCTCAGACTATTTGCTCAGAATACAGATTGAATAGATACGGTGAAAGGATATAACCCTGATGCACACCTTTCCTGACTTTAAATCATGCAGTATCCCCTTGTTCTGTTCCAACGACTGCCTCTTGATCCATGTACAGATTCCTCATGAGCATAATTAAGTGTTCTGGAATTCCCATTCTTCTCAATATTATCCATAATTTGCTATGACCCACACAGTCAAACGCCTTAGCATAGCCAACAAAACACAGGTAAACACCTTCCTGGTATTCTCTGCTTTCAGCCAGGATCCATCTGACATTAGCAATGATATCCCTCATTCCACATCCTCTTCTGAATCAGCTTGAATTTCTGATCGTTCCCTGTTGATATACTGCTGAAGCTGCTTTTGAATAATTTTCAGAAAAATTTTGCTTGCATGTGATAGGAGTGATATTGTTCAATAATTTCTATGTTCTGTTGAATCACCTTTCTTGGAAATAGGCATAAATATGGATCTCTTCCAGTCAATCGGCCAGGAAGCTGTCTTCCAAATTTCTTAGCATAAATGAATGAATACTTCGAGCACTGCATCCGTTTGTTGAAACATCTCAATTGGTATTCAATCAATTCCTGGAGCCTTTTTCTTTTTTTTTTGCCAGTGTCTTCAGTGCAGCCTGGACTTCCTCCTTCAGTATCATCGGTTCCTAATCATATGTTACCTCCTGAAGTGGTTGAATGTCGACCAGTTCTTTTTGGTATAGTGGCTCTGTATATTCCTTCTATCTCCTTTTCATGCTTCCTGTGTCATTTAATATTTCCCCCATAGGATCCTTCATTCTTGAAACTCAAGGCTTGAAATTTTTCTTCAGTTCTTTTAGCTTGAGAAATGCTGAGTGTGTTCTTCCCTTTTGGTTTTCTGTCTCCAGGTGTTTGCACATTTCATCGTGAAACTTTGTCTTCTGGAGACACCCTTTGAAATCTTTTGTTCGGCTCTTTTACTTCATCATTTTTTCCTTTTGCTTTAGCTACTCGATGTTCAAAAACGAGTTTCAGAGTCTCTTCTGATGCCCATTTAGGTCCTTTCTTTTTCTCCCGTCTTTTAATGACCTCTTGGTTTCTTCATGTATGATGTCTCTATGTCATTCCACAACTCGTCTGGTATTGTGTCATTAGTATTCAATGCCTAAAATCTACTCTTGAGATGGTTTCTAAATTCAGGTGAATATACTCAAGGTTGTACTTTGGTTTTTGTCGGCTTGTTCTAACTTTCTTCAGTTTCACCTTGAACTTGCTTATGAGGAATTGATGGTCTGGCCCACAGTCAACCCCTGGCCTTGTTCTGACTGATGATATTGAGCTTTTCCATAGTCTCTTTCCACAGATGTCATTGATTTGATTCTTGTGTATTTCATCTGGCAAGGTTCACATGTATAGTTTCCATTTACATTGGTGAAAAAAGGTATTTGCAATAAAGAAGTCACTGATCTTGCAAAATTCAATTATGCAATCTCTGGCATTGTTTCTATCACCAAGATCATATTTTCCAAGTACAGATTCTTCTTTGTTTCCAACTTTCAAATTCCAATCATCAGTAATTAGCAGGGCATCCTGATTGCACGTTCATTCAATTTCAGACTATAGAAATTGGTAAAAATCTTCAATTTCTTCATCTTTGGCCTTAGTGCTAGGTGCATAAATTTGCACTGGTGCATAAATAATCACATTAATTGGTCTTCCTTGTAGGCATGTGAGTATTATCCTATCACTGACAGTGTTGTACTTCAGATAGATCGTGATATGTTCTTTTTAATGATGAATGCAACACCATTTCTGGCATCATAATATTAATTAATCATATGATTTTTCCATTTCAAAATGACCAGTACCAGTCTATTTCAGCTCACTAATGCCTAGGATATCAATGTTTATGCGATCCATTTCATTTTTGACATTTTCCAATTTTCCTAGATTCATATTTGTGCATTCTGTTCTAACTATTAATGTATGTTTGCAGCTGTTTCTTCTCATTTGAGTCATGGCACAACAGCAAATAAAGGTCCTGAAAGCTTGACTTCATCCACAACATTAAGATTGACTCTACTTTGAGGAGGCACCTCTTCCCCAGTTGTATTTTAAGTGCTTTCCAACCTGAGGGGCTCATCTTCTGGCACTGTATCAGACAATGTTCTACTGCTATTCTTAAGGTTTCCACTAGCTTTTTTTTTTTAAGGAGACTGCTGGATCTTTCTTCCCAGTCTGTCTTAGTCTGGAAGCTCAGTTGAAATCTGTTCGCCATGGGAGACCCTGCTGGAATTTGAATATCAGTAGCACAGTGACCCTAAAGAACAGAGTAGAACTGCCCCATAGGGTTTCCAAGGAGTACCTGGTGGATTGAAACTGCCAACCTTTTGGTTAGCACCCATAGCTCTTAATCACTACGCCACCAGGGTTTCCATGTTTTAAGTTTTTTTTTTTTTTTGCATAGCTTCCAGCATCACAGCAACGCACAAGCACCCACAGTATGACAAACTGACAGACACAGGGGGTGGTGGGGGTAAAATTAGTTAAGATTAAATTTGATAAAAACTATGAATATATGTCTTGTAGCGCTTTTAAATCTTGAGCAAGTTGTTTGGTTTAATTTTACTTTACCTTTTTTCCACTTTAACATTAAATATAGGGGAGCAAAATAACAAGGGAGCTAGTAGCAAAGAAGTAGTTTGGTTTTAAAAATATCTGGAGGGAGGTTCAGAAGAATTCAGACAATTTCTCCCACTTCTTTGATCCTAACTCTCTAAATGGCTCCTTTAACTTTCTTTATCTGTGTCAACAGGGTACAAGATTGCTGCAAAGGAATACATCATTTTCTAGGCTGACAAACCAAAAATAGGTGGCTTAAAGAATGCAGCGGGAACTGGATTTTCATACTGCTTCCCTTGCTGTTTCTTTTCTTCAAGCCGATGGCATCAAAGTCAAAGCCATTCCAGTCAGCAAGTCCCTGACACCCTGATTGGCTGAATACAATGAAAAGTTGTTGGGGAGCAAATTTTTAAGTGTCATTTTTTTCTATTCCTAGCAAGGGCCAGGTGACTCAAGAGCCCAAATGCATATCTAAGGGAAGCAATAGCCATGGTCTAGGGGAAAACTCCTACCTTGTTGCCCACAGATGGAGAAAGAAAATACGTCTCAAGGAAAATGGAAGGGCAGTTATCTTTGCTGTAAAGGACGCAGTCATCAGTCAGGCAGCGAAAACATTCCTCAAATAGAAAATAATAAAAAAAGGAGAGAGGGAGAGAAAGGAAAGTGGAAATAAAGATGATTTGGGAATAATGATCTTTCCCTCTTTTATTTCTTCCTGTTTTGATATATACAGCCTGCTCTGGATAATCTCATGTATTATGTTCCAGTATTGTACACATTTCCAGAATATCAAGTAGAAAGCTTATTGCCTATTTAGATCAATACAAAATATTTAATGATAAGGTGATGAGTTGCAAATGAAGAGTGAGGGTTAAAAACAAGAGGAAGGAAAGAAAAAGAAAGTTTGTGGAGCTAGTAGGAAAACATAGTGCTTTGGTTTAATTCAACAAATATTACTTAGTGAGGACTGGAAGAGTTGAAAGGAAAATTTTGTAACTGAGCATTGTCTAGAGCAAACTTGGCCAGATTATCTGATTCTGATCCTTGGGAGCTTTTTTTTTTTTTACATCTGTGTAAAATAATTCTTGACTGGAGGCAACAAACATACTCAGTCAGGTGGCAATTCAATTGATTTCCCTTCCTTTCCATGGACAAATCCAGTTTCCATCTATTTGTAATTTTATTTCACCGTATTTTTACTACATATATACTTTTTCTTTTCTATTGTTGTAATAATATACATAACACATTTTTGCTTGTACCCCTGTGTTGTCAGTTACATCAGTCATGCTGTGAAACCATCATCAATATCCATTGAAAAATTTTCCAAGACCATAAACAAAAACGCAATACTTCCCCCGTTCCCCTCTCTCCTGCCCTGGTACCACTAATAAACTTTGGTATCTTCTATACATTTGCCTATGCCGGGAATGCCGTATAAATTTGTGCTTCCTTGACGTCTTCCTTGAGCTAGTTATAACATCTGCCTAGTTGCTGCATTATGAGTTAAATAAATTCTTTAACACATATTCATTCATATCTGTATGAGTGTCTCAATTTTACCATTAAAAAAAAAACGATCCTTTAACAGAGTTAATATATGTAAAACATTTAGAACCTTGCCTTGTACAGGGAGAAATGGAGAAATGTTGTGATGGATGCTTCTGGTGTTGTGTTATGAGCCAATACTACTCTATGTGCTGGGATACAGGCATGAGTAAAACAAAAGAAGGTCAGTGTACAGTAGGAGAAAGAAGTAAATAAACAGTTCCAGTACAATGTGTTAAGAAATGTAACTGAGGTAAGTACAAGGTCCTAGAGAAATGTGGCTAGAACAGCAATTGATTCTGCCTTAGGGTCAAAAGAAACTAGTGAGAGGGGTGGAGAGCCCAGTCTTTGAGAGTTAGAATAGAAGAGGAGTAAGCCAATCACATTATTTTCCATAGCTATGCCTGATGAATGACTATAATTAGACATTGTGTATTATTAAACACAGAATCAGGACAAAGGAAACAAGTGAATAAGCTCTCTTTTACTCAATCAGAACTAAAATGAGCTTGAACACAAGGTCACACTTACTAGTACTAGGAAGTCGGCAAAGATACAAAGTGTAACGTTCTCTATTTAACCTATATAGACTTCGCAGACTTCACAGTAGCTGAGATTAATGATAGCCCAGGAAAAATAAGAGAGATAATTTCAAAATAACTGCAAGGAAGCTTATAAAACAAGGTTAAGCTTAGACCAAAATTTAATGGCAAATATTCTAAGGTAATCAAAGAAGAGGGAGAAGCAATAATATAATCTTGCAGTATCGTGTGTCTCTGTTCAAAGTTTTTTCCACCCCTTCTATCATAGTAACTTCAAAAAGAAGTTCCTGTGAACTCGTTTTGGGAAAGAACTATTACCACTGTTTTATGGTTGAGGACTATAAGGAGATGTTTTATATCAAACTCTATGATAACAATGATAAATACTTTTATGCCTATGGAGTTTGTAGTTTCCAAAGTAATTTCCATAAACAGTTATTTCATCTCATTCCCTAATGGCTATTGAAAATGTATTATTTTTCACATTTTATAGATGGGAAAGTTGAGTCTTAGAGCACAACTGTTTCTTAGGCAAAGTGAAGCAGCTACTACCACCCTGCTCTTCTGTCTCTGCATTGTGTGCTTTAGCTACAACAAGATACTTTTCAGTAAAAATGGATCCCCATACTTTAGAGACGCGAGAGATCAAGCAGTTCAGGGTGTGGAGCCATTAAAGATAAGGTTAGGGTCTGGGATTAGAATCAGATCCTCCAGCCTTTCTCCAATCCCCGATTTATTTAAATGCCAGAGCTTGGGGCCAGTCCTTCCTGCAAACCCTACCCCAACACAATCATCCACAGAGGTTTCAAGGGAGAATTACATAAGCTATAATAGTTTATCCCAGCATTGTCATACATATAGCTTTTGCTTTACGAAAGAAATGCATTCAATTTTTAAGAAATGATGCAGGATTTTGATTTAGTATACAGAATATGTGGAAAGATCAAAGACAGACATAGCAACCTGCACACAACTGTATTAGTTTCTATGATGTTAATATTCAACAAAGAAAACTGTGTAGCCTAAGTTTAATTTTTTTCCGGTTTGCCTGTATAGCATAGGATCCAGAATTCCAATTTCTTCTTGAATTCAATTTGGGTCATTGTTATTATATGCTGCATGCCCAAGGTATTTAGAATTTATTGATAGCTTGCAGGGCCACCACATATGGTTACTCAGGTTGTTCTCTGCACAAATCACACAGACTGCTTCAGCCTGTGTTCCACCAACTCTCCCTTCACCGAGGTAAGCACCTGGACTTGTGCTGCAACCATCTGGAGGGGGTCTCACTCTTCTGTAACTCACACCAAAGCACTGTTTATGCTAGCAAAGGCAGTGGCGAAGGGGAATTCAAAGAGCAGGGAAAGCACTGGAGAAGGTGGTCAAGTAGGTGAAGTTTGCCTTTACAGACCTTCACTACCGTTTCTTATAACACTCCCATTGCTCAGCTAACCCTTGCCCTCACTATTCACCTCAGTGCCCTTTCCTTCTTCCAAAAACAATCATCTCTGAAGAGTAAGTCAATCAACATGAGTGATATAATGGGCTTTTTTGGGGGGATTCTGCCTTGCTAAGTAGCTCACTAAAGATGAAAATTCCAAAAAAATAATGAGATTTTGCATTGAAATTCCAGTAACATATCACTATATGAGACGATTGTTTGTTCGATTGATTGATTTTTGGTTTAGTAGATACAAGAAACTTTAGGAGGAGGCAGGACCCCTTCTTTTTTCTCCAACTCTCCATTCCTTCTTAACCAAGAGTCAAAATCATGGGAAGCCTCTCCATCCCAAATACCAGGTTCTCAAACTTATGGATAGAAGTTGTGTAGAGAGGAAAGTCTCTGAAAACAGGGATACTCTCAACTCATTCTTACTCTTTTTTCCATTGTGAAGAATGGGAATCCAAAACACTTAATTGTGCTCATGCAGAACCTGTACATTGACCACAAGGCAGTAGTTTGAACAGGACAAAGGGGTACTGCAGGGTTTAAAATCAGAAAAAGGTTCAGGGTTGTATCCGCTCACTACACGTATTCAATCTGTATGCTGAGCAAATAATCTGAGAAGCTGGACTATATCAAGAAGAATGTGGCACCAGAATTGAGGAAGACTCTTCTGGTGGCACAATGGTTAAGAGTTACGGCTCCTAACCAAAAGGTTGGCAGTTTGAATTCACCAGCCGTTTCTTGGAAACCCTATGGGGCAGGTCTATTCTGTCTTATAGGGTTGTTATAAGTAGGAATCACCTAGACAGCAGTGGGTTTAGTTTGGTTTTTTTGGATATGCGGATGACACAGCCTTGCTTTGTGAAAGTAAAGAGGACTTGAAATACTGATGGAGATAAAAGGCTATAGGTTTCAGTATGGATTACACCTCAACATAAAGAGAGCAAAAATCCTCACAACGGGATCATAAGCAACTTCATGATAAACTGAGAAAATATTGAAGTTGTCAAGGATTTCGTTTTACTTGGATCTGCAATCAATGCCCATGGAAGCAGCAGTCAAGAAATCAAATGGCATGTTGCATTGGGTAAATCTGCTTGAAAAGACCTCTTTAAATGTGTTAAAAAGCAAAGATGTCACTTTGAGGGGGAAGGTGTGTCTAACCCAGGCCACAGTATTTTCAGTCATCTCGTATGCATGTGAAAGCTGGACAACAAATAAGGAAGATCGAAGAAGAATTGATGCCTTAGAATCATGGCGCTGGAGAAGAATATTGACTATATCACGGACTGACAAAAGAACGAACAATTCTGTATTGGGGAAGTGCATCCAGGATGCTCCTTAGAATGGAGGATGGCAAAACTTCATTTCACATAGTGCTTTGTACATGTTATCAAGAGGGACCAGTCCCTGGAGAAAGGCATCATTCTTGGTGAAGTAGAGGGTCACCAAAAAAGAGGAAGACTCTCAAGATGGATTAACATCATGGCTGCAACAATGGCCTCAAACATAGCAATGATTTTGAGGATGGTGCTGGGCTGGGCAACGTTTTGCTCTGTTGTACATAGGGTTGCTATGAGTTAGAACCATCTGGACGGCACCCAACAGCAACAAAATGGTTAGAAGATAACTAGGACTCTTTTACTCTATGGTAAGCCCAAACTGTCCTCTCTCTCTAGCTCTCCACCTGTTTACCTTCTAGATAATTTTGTTCTCCCTTGCAGCCACCAGGACCAAGGTCTGTTTAATGAAATGATTTGTGTCCCCTCAAAAATATGTATTGAAGACCTAACCCCTGTATCTGTAAATATGACCCTGTTTGGAAATAGGGGTTTTCTTTTGTTATGTTTATGTAGTTATTTCAGTCTAGTGTGAGTCCTAAACCTGAAAATTATAAAATTATATAAATTAAAATTGTAAAATTATAAAAATAATAACATAGGCACAGCAACACTGGGGGAGACAGATAACATATGAGGAGGTACTTATAAGCAAAAGAACCCCAGGAACCCCTGGCAAACAACAGAAACTAGGAGAGAGGCCCGCAGAAGGAATTGATATGCCTGAGACCCTGATTTGGGATTTTAGCCTCCAGGAATGTAAGAAAATAAATTTCTGTTCTTTAAAGTCACCCACTTATATTTCTGTTACAACAGTATTAGGAAACTAGACAAAGTGCTGCTCTGGATGAGTAACTTCAGATGGGGAGTGTAGGTCAACCCTTCTGGGGGATTGGGTTAAATGCTCTCTCTGGCTTCTTCATTCTCCTAGACTCCCTTCATTTTCCCCTGCTGCATGAAATCTTTGCTTGCTTCAGAAACTATGGCTTACTCTTAGAAGTACAAAGCAGTTATTCTACACTTCACAAAATTCTTTGATGTTGAGCCTAGCTCACCAGATTTCTGCCTGGAGTTAAAGCAGTAGTTGGCCTTGCTTAGCCTATCATTGTGTAATATTTACAGTCCTACCCTGCATGGATAAGATGCAGCAGGCCTTCCTGGAATAGCTTTGTTTGTGAGACATATTTGTTGGCTCAGAGCAAAGAAAAGATCACATTTGGAGTTCTCATCTCTTCAGTGGGACAGACCCTGATCCAAACATACAGGTTGGAACTTCAGGGTGACTGTGCCAGTCAATGAGTACCGAGCTGCTGCTATGACACAGTGTGTTTCTGTATTTCACCATAAATATGGAAAAACACACACTGCAGAGTCTTTTCCCAGCTACCTGAAAATCCAGGATGACGTTATAATGGCAAAAAGTAACTTGCTGGGGATATAACTTATTGATCGTTACTCCAATGACTTCAGAGGATCAGGAATGAATATTCATTCACATCCCTCAAGTGATCTGGGATGATACAGGGCTGTTTCTTCTCAAGTCAAAATTAGAATAAGAGAAGGATAGAGCCACAGGCTTTAGAATTGGAAGTGATCTGGGGAAGTGTCTTCCCAAAACCTGACACAACTAAAAAAAGACTTGTTTGGAAAAGGCTTCGCAGAACACCTTTCTACCAGCACCCCATTCATTTCAAAAATGCTGAGAGGTAATGTTAGTTATAGCTCCTGTATTTGAAGAACTAAGTTCCCTTCCCAAGTCTACCCAGGTTTACTTGTAGGTTTGAAACTAGGTAGAAGGCCTTTTAACTACAAAAATTGAAATCTATATATCAAAGCTGTTGACTTGCCGGATGACTTAAAATTACTTATGAAAGAATTTGGAAAAAATGGTAAATAAGAATACCATTGGGGGAATAAGGTATCATAAGGAAGACAAAGGCATCGGGTGCTTTGGGAAGAAACGGTAGGCCTCTACTTCATCAGAAATATTATATAAAGCAACAAGTTCTGCCCTGCCAAATATATGGGAAAACACAATGAGACAAGAGAAAAATAAAGTGGATGTTTCTGAGTTGTATACAAACTTTCTAAAACCGTGAGGATCAGCAAAAGACACAATTTCAGTGTCGATTATGTTCTTGTACTGAGAAATGCCATGAGGAAAACTGATGACAGAATCAGCTATCTAGAGCTACATGTTGTATAGACACACAGCCGATAGGCACCGTAGGTTTGGAGGGCTATACTTACTTATTTTGCAACAATATTTGTCATAGAAAATCAAGTCACAACATTGTAATAAGCTAGTTTCCAATATGAAATAGACTTTCAAACCCCAGAGAATTCTTGAGGAAAAGCAAAAAACAAAAACCAAGCAGAAAATTCATAACTAGCTTAGCCTATCACCCATTCATGTTTCTGTATCAGATCTGGGTCATAAATTTCATTACCTCCCAGTTTTCTCTATTATATTGTTCTATTTCAGAAGTAAAGTCAGTGCTTGTTTATTTGAGCACTGAGACTCAGAGCTAGGCAGAATATTTAAAATACAAATGCCTATATTTAGCGAAGTGGATATTTCCTAGTCATAAAAAAAAAAGGCCTGCAGATAAGAAAAGAAGATCACATACGTGCCTGTTGGTACAATGCCCCACATATGGTATAATTACACCCCAGTGTTAAAAAATGTATATTAAATCAGCTTAAAAACAATTAAGCAAAATAACCATAAAAACAACTCCTCACTCTTCAAAATGGAGGTCATAGGCTTTCACTTTATATGTTAAAAGAAATGTTAAACCTCAGAGATCAGAAATATATAGAAATAGATCATAGTGGTTATAGAATACTACTGTTCAACTCTAGGAAGAACTTATTTGACACATACTTCATGTGAAACACTCTGCTAGGAGTCATAGACGATCCAAAGACAGAAAGACATATATCCCTATATTATAATAGGAAATACATAAGTACATACATAACCAAACAAAAACCCATTGCTGTGGCATCAATTCCAACTCATAGTGACTCTATAGGACAGAGTAGAACTGCCCCATAGGGTTTCCAAGGAGCAGCTGGTGGATTCCAACTGATGACCTTTTGGTTAGCAGCTATAGTCCTCAACAACTGTGCCAGCAGGGCTCCATATACATACATACCCGTGTGTGTGTGTGCTTTATATCATATACATATGGCACAAAGTAATCTATGCTAAGTGTTCCAGTAGCTATAAGAGAAGAAAGCATTTCAGAGAAGAGAAACTGCCTTATGACTAAGAATATTACTGCTGCTAACAATTAGTCCTCTGCTCAATACTTGAAGGAGATTGCATTCATTTTCTGGGGCTGCTGTCACAAAGTATCAAAAACTGAGTGGCTTATAAGAGCAGAATTGGTTGTCTCATAGTTCTGGGGGCTCAAAGTCCAAATCAGGGTATTGGCCATGATGATTCCTTCTAAGGGCTCTGCGAGGGAAAATGTTCCAGGCCTTTCTCCAAGCTTCTGGTAGCTCCAGGCATTCCTTGGCTTGCAGCTGCAACAGCACATGGCATCCTTTCTCTATCACCCTGTCTATGTGTATCTTTTCTTCTACAAGGACACCAGCCATATAGGATTAGGACCTACCTTACTCCAGTATGATGTCGTGCTAACCCAACTGATTGCATCTTTAAAGATCTTATTTCCAAATAGCGTTACACTCAGAGATACAGGGATTATGACCTCAACATATCTTTTTGGGCAACACAATTCAAGCTATAACAGGGACCATCTACAGATCTGCAGAGTTTCATTTGTGCCATTCTCCCCTCTGTAGTATTTTTTCCTGTAAACACCAGCCACCAAGGACTCTCAGCTCCATCTCCTTAGCTCAGGGAGTCAGCTGGGGTCCACCTGAGTTTCCCATCCCTGTACGTAAGCTAGAGCCTTCATTCAACTAACCCCATTTGTCTCTCAAGGATCACTGCTCTCTATTGCTTGATGTCCAGTGTCTTGAAAACCATTGTTTCATATATTTTGTCAGCTTTTTGGTTGTTTCAAATGAGAGGGTGAATCCTGTCTTTGTCACTCCATCTTGACCGGAAGTGAAAATCTTCATTGATTTTTCACTGCTCTTTGAAGAAATTCCACATTTGCTAGTGAGAAGAGAGAGGCTTTGGAAGTATGAAATAACTTGCTGAATCTCTCACAGGACATGGAAGCAAGAGTCAGTATTCACACTCCAGGCTATAAGTTAGGCCCGGGGACCAATGGAATGAGGTGAATGGATTATGGCATTTACTCTGAGTTTTAGGGAAAACGCTCTCACCTTTCCTATGCTTTGCCTTGATTTGTTTTTCCTTGCCCCTTCCCACCATCAGAGTGGTTAGATTCCAAGGGTGTTCGCTGGCAAACAATTGCTTCTGGCTGCTTTCACACTACAACAGGAGAGTCGAGCAGTTAAGACAGGGACTGTCTGGGCTGTAAATCACAAATATTTACTATTTGGCCCTTTACAGAAAAAGTTTGCCAACCCCTGGGAAAAAGAAACCAAGAGGTAACCCATACTGCCTTTGCTCTAAACATTTTAGGTTTATCCACGGTGGATATACCAGTAAACAAGGTATGCACAGGTTTACAGTAAGCAAGGTCCTCACGGGCTTACTTGTGTTTACTTAGCTGTAGTGCATGATTTCACATAGGTTTCACCACATTTTTGATGTGATGAAAAAGAGGTAAAAGTGTGCACTACAGATTAGTACGTAAGCACAAATATGCACATGTGTACCTTGCTTATTGGGTAAGGCACCCCTGGGTTTATCTCCTTTAAGATAGATTCTGATGACTTATTTGTGGTCAGGAAGCTACATTGCACTTTGGTAGGAAAAGCCTCAGGTAGTAATTTAGAACTCTCTTTTTCTCACTGTACTTTTGGTAATAATTAAGGGACTTATCAGGGAAGGAACCAGAAGAGCTAAGAGAAGCCATAGTAGACGAACAGAAAAAAACTCAGGAGTTGGGGACTCTTTGCAAAGTGTATTATATCTCACCATTATCTGTCATAATTTTGCAGTCAATATAAATTTATAAACAGCTGACTGAAATTAGGAGGCAAAGTGCTCTTGGAGAAAACAAAACTGAGGTCTCTAAAAAGCACCTGTATTGCTGTAATCCTGTCAAATGGCCACAAATAAAGTTGAAATGACCTGGAAAACTACTAGCAGGATAGCTACTATCCACAGGGAGTGCAGCAAACTTTTCTTAGACCTCAAAATGCTACTGAAGCAAAATTCTACTACATTTGGGAGATTTTTCTCTGAGCCTCTAATATTGAGGGAAAGAGAAGGCCCACTGAGAACTAAAACCCACAAGAGTGGTTGTTGTCTTCCGAGCAACGTCCCACATGGAGTGAAGAAGATCTGGTCTTATGGAATGATTGATGAGATTCACCTCAAGTCAGCAGGAATGGCTGTGTAAACTTGTAGTTTATTGAATCAGACCTTGCTAGATTGCCTGATTAGCTCTTAAATACTCAGAAGAGGGAAGGAGCAGCAACCTTAGACCAGAGGTAACTAATACCTGCATAAGCATGAAAGGAACTCCATGTGGCAGATAACCAACTAAGGTAAAAATATTTTTAACATATATGGCAGATATAGTAATAACAGGCTCAATACACAGAGACTTTATTACCCAATAATACAAAAATGGACAAAATACCTGACTAGGCAATAATCAATAAACATATGAAAAGATACCCAAATCTGCTAATAACCAAAGAAATTTAAATTAGTAAAACACTTTTAAAGACCGTATGAAGAAATGAGGTAACAGCAGGCTTCAGACTGCTTTACTTAGAAAGGCCTAAACAAACACACACACTCACACACACACACACACTTTTGTAATACTATTCATAAATATGAAAAATTTGAGCCTACGTATCAACACGTGACTGGCTAAATAAATTATGACACACTAAGGTATTTTTTTCTTTAAGGTATTAGCCATGCTCTGTTCTGATCTGTGAGGAATCTATTCAGATTGGTTGACTCCCTTTCTGATACCATGTTAGAATATTTTATTGTTCTCAGTGGATACATCTATAAAATATAATATATACACTATGTTGCTGTGTGCCCTTGAGCCGATTCCCACTTATAGAACCCAACAGGACGGAGTAGAACTGCCCCCAAGGATTTCCTGTGCTGTAATCTTTACGGAAGCAGATCTCCAGGTCTTTTCTCCTATGGAACCCCTGTTGGGTTCAAACCACCAACCTTTGGGTTAGCAGCTGAGGACTTAACCATATCACATGTTATTCTGTTATGAAAAATTACTAGGTAGATAAACACTTCTCAAAATATTTTCTGCTAATAGTTTGATGAGTTAAACAATTTCTTAAAGCTGTGACAGATAATCTAAGTGGACACAGAAAATCACATCACCAAGGTAAAATCACCCAGGACAACAGCTACCTACTGTTGTGGGGAAATGGCTTACTGTGACCTTTTTGGCCCTTCTGTACCTCTGGAAAGAGCTAAGTAAATTTTCAGATTAGAAGCTTCATGGGTGAAATGGAATCAAAGACTCAGCCCTTCCTTTCAGGTTCAATGTTGTACAATTTTGATGGATGGAGATAATCCCGACCAAGTTCCAATTGTAGAAAAGAGTCTAATAGCACAAATTAAAATGACCACCCAGTACACATATTCCCTCCTTGTTCTCACTGGTAGAGGTGGAGCTTAGTATTGTCAATAAGTTTAATGAGTATGATTTCTGCTTTAAATTTCTGATTTTACTAAATCTTTTTGCTCTTTGGAGTAAATCTTCAAAGTGTTTAAATACATATTATCTCAGCCCTTGCATATTTTAGAATGTTTTTGTCACTTTTATATAGGAAAACAGTTTATTTAGGTAAAAGGTTTTTCTTGAAAAGTCAATGGTTTTGCTCTATTTTTATTTCTCACTGGTTGTGGCAGAGAGATTGAAGCTAACTCAACTTTCATTCTAAGTAAACTTTCCCTTCACCTGACCCTCTGGATGTTTGTTGGCATTTTCTCATTACATTTGCGACTCAAAAACTGATTCTAGGATATGTACAAGGGAAAGTCATACCTACCCATATCTGTCAGCTTTACATTAAATATAATGAGTTCATTCAGGGTTAATGTGTGGGGGGTTTCTTTCTTTTGTTTTGTTTTAAGTCAGGGACTTTTCCTATTATTATGTTTTAAATACTCATGCTGTTTCTTTTATTCTGGTTCCTGCTTCAGAAATGTCAATTACTGGTATGAATAGTTCCAGCTCTCTTCTCTGAATCTATCATTGCTCTCACATACCTGTGGTTCACCATCTATACTACTGAGTTCCATTTCTGGGGTACCAGTTCTTTATTGCCTCCAAATGAATTAATGGTAGGAAAATAGAAAGACTGTTGTCAGAAATCTCCAAATCCAGACAATTAGATTCATTATTTCTGTGGCTATAGCATTCTTTTCTCTGGTAGGTTCTAGAGTGAAATGAATGCATACAGGGTACAGAAACATAAATATATGATCTTTTTTAGTATTTAGGGTTGCAGAACAACAAGTTTCTCTTTATATATGGCCTTTCTGGCCCTGAGTTTTTGGTTCTGCCAAGATGATTTGTTAAGCTACAACCTTGCAGGAATTGGTCAGTCTACTATGCAAATAAGGTGTGTAAAACCCCTGCAGGGATTAGTCATTTATTACGCAAACTAGGTGGCTGTGGCTAAAGAAGGGGATTGGTCAGTTTTTCCATCCTCCTAGGCTTAAAAGTGCCAATCCCACAGAGGTTGAGGGTGACTTCACTATCATTAGGAAGAAATGCTGGGAGCAGAGTGCATCCTTTGGACCTGGGATCCCTGTGCTAAGAACCTTCTAGATACAATACAAGAGACAGAGAGAGCGGTTATACAGGAGACAGATAGTGCAAGACATTATGAGATGGCACAAGACGGTATGAGAAGTGAGAACCAGGAGACAGAAGCAAGGCAGTTACAGTGGGATCGCAGGCACACAGTGTGAGAGCTGAGTGCCTTTGGCTAGGAGGCTGCCAGGCAAAGTGGGGCGCCTCTGGGCACTTATCAGCAGAATGAAAGAGATGTAACACTTGCTCGAGAAGGACAGTAGGCCTGAGTGGAAGGGCCCAGTACCATCAGGAGCTGAGATTCTCTCTTGGTTGGCAGCCATCCTGATTGACAAACTGTATCCTGCCTCCTGAGTTGTTTCTGTTACTTCCAAATTGATGCTGATCCTGAATTGTAACTTGTTACTTCCCTAATCAACCCCTTAATTGTGGGTATGGTCTGTGAGTTCTGTCTGGCCATTACAACGAATTATTGAACCCAGCAGAGAAGTAGAGAGCGTAGTGGGAAGGACGGTTGGCATTAGAATTGGTGAAAAGTTTGGAGAGTGTGGGAATGTCTGACCTCCACCACATAGGAATCGGCTTTGGGCTGATGGGGATTCTTGTTCCCCTTTGTGAAGTTAGAGGATGTCTGCTGCAACCACAATGCAAGGATTGTCAAGTACAACTCTTTATGGTCGTCTTTAAAGCTCAGATATTTTGAACTTTTTCCTACACTACACCACTAAACTGCCTAAACCGAAAGTGACTGTTTCTACACATATCAAAAATGACTTAAAATTATTGTGATAAATTCAACAACAACAACAAAAATCCAGACCTATAAGAAGAAAAATGCAAATTCAACTAAGAACACAGAGTAAGACTTGCATGAAAGGGAAATTCCTAGATGTGAAAATATATTTTAATATTTCATGGTCTCCATTAATATATTTACCCACATATTTAATACAGCTCATGAAAGATACTATAAGCACTTTTTTTTTTCTTCTAGAACTTGATAAACAATTCTCAAGGTTATCTAGAAAGATATGAAAGCTCATGCTGGTCATACAATAGACCTGCAAATAGTTATGGATGAATAAGAATAGTTATAAAAATTTAACAAGTCCAAAATGGGCCTTGGATTATCAAAAATAATTTATCAATATTTCTGGGATAAAATCAAAGTGTCACAGAGCTGTCCTCCTTCCAGAGGCAACAAGGGAGAATCCTTTCTTTGTCTCTTCCAGCTTCTGACTATTGTCAACAGTCCTTGGCTTGTGGCCACATCGCTTCAATCTTTAGGTCCAGCTTCTTCAAATCTGTCTCTGCTCTACCTTCACATCACTTTCTCTCCTGTGTGTATATAATCTCCTCCTGTCTCTCTCTCACAAGGATGCTTGCAATTAAATTTAGGGCCTTCTCAGATATTCCAGGATAATCTCATCTCAAAATCCTTAATTCAATCACATCAGCAAAGATCATTTTTAAATGTAAAGTAATATTCCCAGGTTCCAGAGATTGGGACCTTGTGGTGAGTTGGATTGTATTCCCAAAACAACGTGTCCAAGTTCTAACCTCCGGTACTTGTAGAAATTTAAAGAAGGATTTTCCATTGTGACTCTAACAGCAGAAGTTAGAAAGAAAATGAAATAAGAGAATAAAATTTAAAACCTAAATTTCTGGCTGGTTTTAAAATAATATGAAAATTCAAAGGAAAAGAACAGCCCATCAACCTGTCAATGTACTTGTATTATTATGACACGTAACAGACTGGAATCTTTAATATATAATGATCTTTAGAAAAAAGATAGACATCTCAATAGAAAAATGGGCAAAGAACCTAAAAAGGCATTTCAAAAATGAAAAAAATACAAATGGCCTATAAACATAAGACAATATTCAAATTCACTGATAAACAGAAATGAAATTAAAACAAAGTAGACTTTAAAAAAATTATCACAGAGAATAATTAAAGAATGTAGACGGTGTGCAGTGCAGGTTAAGTGTGGGCAGGTACACTGCTTCCACACTTCCACACATTTCTAAACTGATACAAACCTTCTTGCAACATGTAACTGAACACACATTCTATTTAGTCAATTTAGCAATTGACTAAGGAATTGACCTAAAGGAGATAATCAGCGATGCTTGGTTATGAGAATGCTCACAGAAACATTATTATTTTTTTTACAATGAACAGTAAATGGTCAACTCTAAAGACAAACTAAATGAACTGTGGTTTACTCAGATCATTTATATAATATTTACTATGAATATTAAACATTTTAGCATGAAAGAGTAATTAAGATAAATATCTTCCTAATACGCCACCAATCAAAAATGAAAACTGAAGAACCCGAATGTACTTTATGGACTTTCACACTGGCCTTTGTATACACACAGCTAGAAAATAAAATCTTAGGCAGGCTGATTTCTTCTGTTTCTCATCACCATGGTTCTCAATTTACTTTAAATTTTATTGTTTCTCATTTATTCGTGTGTTTTCTTCTATTTTTATTTTCTAAATTATCTATGTGTTCATTGCTTTTTCATAATAAATATAGTTTTTTCTAATTATATAAGTTTTATATGTATATATATATATATATAGCATGGTATATGTGTGTGTTTTAAACTAACAATGCATAAACCAATAGAAAAGAGAAAAGAATCATCGAAAATTCAATCACTCTGAAGCAAATATCATCACCATTTTAGGGTTGTCCTCTCCTTTATCTGTTGATGGATGTACGCTTCATGTTATTTAAAAAAAAAAAAAAAATTACTGTTCACATTATATGGCACACTTTTTAAGTTCCCTGAAAATTAAAACCAGTATTGTGAAGTCCACTTCTAAAGTTCTAGAATTGGTGCAGAACGATCTCAGAATGATCTACATGTCCCAGTGATGTAAATGTTGGTTGGGCAGTGCATTTTTTAAACAACACATTCAGTCATGAAAATCCAAAACAATAAGAATTGCTGAGAATTTTCTGCTCTTTTTTTTTTTTTTGTAGTTAAACTCAGAGAATAGACGGAGACCTTATTTTAAAGAGATGTTTAATGTTTTCCTCCATTTCTTTCCCATTTTAGCAAAGACAGTAAAGAATTCAAATTATATAATATCTCTGGCCTCCATTCCAGCTGTGTTTTGTGTTTGTCAGATGCGTCAAGCAATTTTCAAACAGCTGGGCTTTCTCAACCATATTTTACCCCAATTATCTTTCTCCATGGTCTTCAGAGCTATTTCAAATAGATTTTTTTTTTTTGATTAAACACACATGTTTATGGTAAAAAAAAATTTGGAAAACAGAGAAAGAAATGAAGAAGAAAATCAGAGTCATCTATAATCTCACCAACCAGTGATATAAATAATGTTCATATCTTTTTTTTTTTTTTTTTTACAACTAATCACTTTTCTATACACATGCAAACAGTTCTAATCCTATTGGACATGCTGTTTTGTAAATGTTGCGCTTCATGATATATCTTTAATAGCTTCCAGTGTTATTAAGTATATTTCTGAAATAGCAGTACGTTGGGCATTACCTACCACCACCTGCCCCTTGACCAGTGTCAGGTATGTCAAGATCGCTTCTCACATTGGTCCGGCCTAAAACCATGGACTCTTCTGTGAGTTTTCACCTTCACAATCCACATCCAATCATCCACAAATCCTGGTCGTTTTATTTAAAAAAAACAAAATCTATATTCTTCACCTTTTCCACTAATAACTCCTTAGTCAGGCTTCATTAGCTCTTTCCTGGTGTACAATACAAGTCTCCCTGCCTCCACTGTTGCCACCCCTAAACTAAATAAATGAAAATGAACAGCTGCCATTGAGTCAGCTTTGACTCA
This sequence comes from Loxodonta africana, assembly GCF_030014295.1. Classification (NCBI taxonomy): domain Eukaryota; kingdom Metazoa; phylum Chordata; class Mammalia; order Proboscidea; family Elephantidae; genus Loxodonta; species Loxodonta africana. Next base: position 32,072,600 of record NC_087356.1, read on the forward strand.
TTGTGACCCCACGTGGGTCAGAGTAATACTGTGCTACAAAGAATTTTCAGTGGCTGGTTTTTCAGAAGTAGATCACCATGCGTTTCTTCTGAGATGTTTTGGTGGACTCAAACCCCTAACCTTTCACTTAGCAGCCAAACACATTAACCTTTTGCACCATCAGGGACTCCCACGCAACTGCTACCAAAAAACCAAACCAAACCGGCTGCCATCGAGTCAATTCCGACTCATAGCAACCTTACATACCATTGGTTAAATATAAGTTGGATCATAAAATCCTCCCTTAGAACCCACCAGTGGCTTCCCATAACACTTACAATAAAAATCAAAACAAGTGCCTTGGCCTGCACAATTGTTCAGGATTGGCATGTGGCTTCCCCTTCAATCTATTCTCTACCACTCTCCCCTCTCTCACTTGGCTTTAGACACAGTTGCTTCCTTAGGGATCCTTGAACACACCAAGCTTACTTGTTAGATCTTTGCACTTTCTGTTTGCTCCAGCTATAAGGCCTTTCCCCAGACAACATCATGGCTCCTTTCTTCACTTCATAAGCTTCCTACTCAAATCTCACAACCACAGAGACTCCTTCCCCGACAACTCTATGACAAACATCTTCTGTGACTTGCTGTTCTACATTCTGCTTTGCATTTCTGAAATAGCATTTATCACCAGGTGTCGCTGTTATATTTTTATGTGCTTGTTCTGTTTACTTTCTACACCAGACCCATACACACTATAATGTAAGCTGGATGAAGGTGGAGACATTATCAGTTTTTGTTAGTTACTACCTTCCCAACTCCTTGAAAGTGAGTGACACTCTCATTCATTATTCTTTTGTTGTTGTTGTTAGTTGCTGTCAAGTCAGCTTCAACCAATGGCAACCTTTTGTATAACAGAACAAAATACTACCCATCTCTGTGCCATCTTCATGATCCTTGGTATATTTGAGTCCATTGCTGAGGATATTGTGTTAATCCACCTCATTGAGGGTTTCCTTCTACTTTACTAAATAAGATGTGTTTTTCCAGCGATTGGTCTTTCCTGATAACATGTCCAAAGTAAACCAGTCAAAGTCTCACTATCCTTTCTTCTAAGGAAGATTCTAGCTGTATTTCTTCTTTAAAACTAATTCATTTATTCTTCTGATAAACCCAAAACCCATTGCCATTGAGTCAATTCTGACACATAGCGACCCTATGGGACAGAGTAGTACTGCCTCATAGGGTTTCCAAGGAGCGGCTGGTGGATTTGAACTGCCTACCTCTTAGTTAGCAGATCTCTTTAACCACTGCACCACCAGGGCTCCACTCTTCTGACAGTTCATGGTATATTCAATATTCTTTGCCAACACCACAGTTTGAACACTTCATTTTTATTTCTGTCTTCCTTTTTCATTATCCAATTTTTCATGCATTTTTTTATAAGGTGATTCAAAAGACCATGACTTGGGTCAGGCACACCTTAGTCATCAAAGTGATATTTTTGCTTTAAAAAATTTTTTTTTGCAGCAGATTTTTTCAATGCAATATGTCTTTTGAATTTTTGACTGCTGCTTCCCTGAATATTGCTTATTTATCCATGTAGAATGGCGTTGTTGACAACTTTAATTTATTCTTCATTTATGCTGATGTAGTTTATTGGTCCAGTTGTGAGGATTTTCATTTTCTCCATGTTTGGGTGTAATCCATGCTGATGTCTCCCAATTGTCACTCATTAATTTATCTAACCATTTTCCTTTCATTAGGCAGTTGTTGTTGTCTTTGGTTTTCTCTTGTAAGCAATACCTCTCATACTTGACTATTTTTTAAGGGTAAACTCTGAGAAGTAAATTAGATTATTTAAAGAATATGAACATTTTGTAAATTTATCCTCAAAGGTTTTCTTAATTTATGTTTCCACCAATAGAGAATGAGAATATCTATTTTCCTGTTATCAAAACTGAGTTCATCATTTTTTTTTTCTCTTAAATATCCAGTTGTGAGATTGGGGGTTTGTTTTCATATTTTCTGTATTACTGACAAAATTGCTTTGAGATCATTTATATAAAAAAGCCTGCTATATAGTGAGCAATCAATACATGTTAGTAATTTTTTTCTCTGTGTGTGTTGTTTCATCAAGAAATTGTAAAATCTATAGAAATTGTATTCCAAATATAAAAGACTTTGGTTTGCAGCCTGTTAGACATTAGTTTCCTACCTAGTTCCTCATTTTTTTTTTTCAGTAAAGTGTATTAGAGCCCCAAGTTCACTAGGATTATAGGATTGTTGACCTCAATGAAAACAGTTCTTTGAGATCAATGGTTAAACCATATGAAAGCGTGCTGATAGGTGTGAATATTTTTTCTCAAGTAACAAAATCCAAGAGGTTTAGTCTACAAAAACCTGTTGCCGTTGAGTCGATTCCGACTCATAGTGACCCTGTAGGACAGAGTAGAACTGTAGTCTAGTTATCATTTAAAATTATAAATTCTCCCTTACAGTTTGCAAATACTTTTGGTTATTTTGAGAAATACCACACTATTTAATAGTATATCCAATGATATTACAGTCATTATTTAAACAGTTTAGTAACTATACCAAAAAAAAAAAAAAAAGCTCATTGCTGTCAAGTCAATTTGGACTCATAATGACCCTATAGAACAGAGCAGAACTGCCCCATAACGGTTTCCAAGGAGCGGCTGGTGCATTCGAACCACCAAACTTTTGATTAGCAGCCGAACTCTTAACCATTAATAACTATAGCCTGCTGCTGTTGAATCAATTCTGACTCACAGCAACCCAACAGGACAGAGTAAAACTGCCCCACAGGAATTCCAAGAAGTGGTGGTGGATTCAAACTGCTGATCTTTTGTTAGCAACCAAGCTCTTAACCACCAAGGAAAACTAATTAGGAGGTCTTTGGAGGCAACTCATTTGAAGGAAGTGTGGAAATTTAAAGTCCTTCTTATTTGGATAAAGTCCTCCACCTCCACCTGTTCTTTATCTTGTTGTTGTTAGGTACCATCACCAAACAAAAACAAAAACAACAAACCTGTTGCGAGATAGACTATTTCGACTCATAGCAACCCTGTCAAGTAGGCCCTAAACACATGGTGACCCCACGCACAACAGAATGAAACGCTGCCCCATCCTTACCTTGAAGCACTACCAGCAACAGAGTTTCACAGTTTGAGTCATTCTTTTCTGTTAAAGCTTTGATCCAAAAGGTCATTATTAAAATGCTTAAATACAGGAAGCTTGGTTGGCCCCTTGTTGGCACCCAATACATATTTTTAAATGAGCACAAATTAACATTACCAAAGAAAAATAAATGTAGTCCCTTCACCTATTATTTTGGCTTACTTGGTAGTTGTCACAATGCATCAAGCAGAGGCCAGGAAGTCCTAATACACCTGAATAGACATTTTGAAGAGGGAAAGGCAGGCAAGGACAAAGCAAAACCGTTGGGGGTTCTTAGGCTTTCAGAAGGCAGTTAAGAGACGTGATTTGAAGGGAGGACAGTAGGCAGCCAGACAGCTCAGAGGGAGGGGCCAATCCATCAATTCTCCCCCATGTAGTTTACCTAAGGCCATTCATCTGAAGGGAAAACAAATTCTTTTTTGGCTCTCATTTTATTTAGAGTTGTCTGTCTTTGCTTCTGTAGTCCCTGGGTGGTCCAAAGAGTTAAAAAGCTTGGCTGCTAGCTGAAAATTAGGCTCAAGTGCACCCAGAGGCACTTTGGAAGAAAGGCCTGGCAATCTACTGGAAAACCAGTCATTGAAAACTCTATGGAGCACAGCTCTTCCCTGACACATGTTAGGCTGCCATGAGTCAAAATCAACTTGATGGCAATGGTTTTGGCTTTGTTTCTGCAGAGCTACATCTAGTAGATGAACGTGTTGATGCAAAGATCAATATAAGGAAATTGTACATACCAGCGGAGCCACCTTCATGCTTGCAATACACACCCACCCTTACATAATTTTTAAACAAAGGCCTCACATTTCTATTTTGCAAAAAAAAAAAAAAAAAAAACAAGCCCATTGACATTGAGTCAATTCCGACTCATAGAGACCCAGCCAGACAGAGTAGAACTGCCCCATAGGGTTTTCAAAGAGTGGCTGATGAATTCAAACTGCCAACTTTTTGGTTAGCAGACGAGCTGTTAACCATTGTGCCACCAGGGCTCTTGTCCCTGCAAATTATGAGGCCAGTCCTAAATGCCAAGGAAGCAGCCAGTTAGAATTCAAATTCTCCAGAATTGAAAGCAAACCTTCATTTTGTTTGGAGAGTAGGAAGTCTTGAGAATGCAGAAGATGGTAAGAACACATAAAATTCCATCTCCTTCTTCTCTGGTCTCATTTATCGTTTTTATTATATAATGAGTTTACTCGTTTACTTTTCCTATGTTAATCTCCCATTTTCCTTACTCCCACCATACTAAATATGTTTCAGAAGAATTATATTTCAAACAATGAGTTTATTTTTTTTCCCATGGCAATAAAATATTAAAATAAGTTATACTCCTTTGATAAATGGAGTTATCTGAACTTCATAAAGCACTAGGAAAGAATTTATAGTGTAACTGAATAATAAACACAGCTAACGGATGCCTTCGCAGACTGAAAGGAGGCATGAAACAACGTGTGCTTCCTCCCAACCCATATATCTACTCCAATTTTCAGATCTCAGATCCATTCTAGTCACTTAAACACCACATAAACTTCTTTGACATTTAATTATATACCTACATTCTTGGTACTATAGAAGGGCCGACAGAATTAAAACTTCATTGAGTGTTTTCCTGGCTGCTCACCAATGAAATGCTATCTGAAAAGGGACAGTGGTTAACAAATGCTGATAGGCCTAAGGGTCCTGCAGTAAATTCTCCAGTCTTAAGAGACTGCTTGGAAGGCCTGAGAGTGGCAGCTTCCCAAACTGTGGTTTAAATTGACCGGAGATGTTTGTGAGGATTTAAATGAGATTTACTAGGCTCAGCACACGCTTGATAAGAGCCTGGAACACGAAGAGACACTTAATTCAGCATAATTATTGGCTTTACGTTATATATGGTTCTCCTCCAGCCCCATGCTTTCCTGCGAAGGAGAACGTTACTAAGAAGCTGTTTTGCAATAAACAAAACCAAACTTGTTGGCGTTGAGTCGATTTCAACTCATGGTGACCCCAAGTGTTAAAGAGTAGAGCTGCTCCATAGGGTTTTCAAGGCTGAGACCTTTCAAAAGTAGATGCTAGGCCTTTCTTTTGTGGCACTGCCAGGTGAGTTGAAACCACCAAACTTTGGGTTAGAAGCTGAGACCAAACCCTTTGTGCTACCCAGAGACTTTTGTTTTGCAATAAGGCAATCTTTTTGTGTGAGGTAAAAATTTAATCTGAACCTGTGCCTTCTCTGAATTTCTATATTAAAATAGGCTTCTCCAAAGTTAGATTTCGAGAAAATTTCCACATATTTTTTGCTTAAAAATAAAAAATTTTAGACCCACTAGAGGACAAATACACATGTATTTCACCTGGATAGGTGCTCACAGGAAATCACCCCACTGGGGAATTATTTACAGGAGCTATTTTTCTTTACCTAAATCATCATGAGTGGTATAATCTTGTTTCTGTCTGACAAGGGACATCTGTCATCAGCTGTCTCTTCAAATGTCTTTCATCAATCCTGGGCTTGCTTGACTTTGCCTCGTGTCACAGAAATATGAAAGACCTAGGTCTGTGGACAATTTTCATGACTTGAAGTTCCCAAAACAAAATGATCTATTGCGACTTTGTAATTTTTATATAAAATGTTTTTATAATTTCTCGTATTTTTCCATTCTTACTCTTTTAATGTAATTCATGTATTTTAGATTCAAACTACGAATTTGTGTGAGCAGTACAAGAAATAATACTGGGCAACAAAAAATGATGATGTAGGCCAAGGTCAAGTTAACATTAGGTATGTTCCTTCCCTTGTAAATTTTGGATTGGGTTTTAGGTTTTCTTACCTCTGCAGAAATGGAATGGGTGGAATGAAGGAAATGGAGAGTTTTTTTTTTTTTTTTACGTAAATAAACTTTTCATTTTAGAGTAGTTTTTGATTTATACAAAAGCTAGGAAGGCAGTACAGAGAGTTCCCACATACCTCACACTCAATTTCATCTATTGTTAACTTCTTACATTAATATTGCATTTGTATTACATTGTCACAATTAATGAATCAATACTGGCACGTTGCTATTTTTAAAAAAGTCTGTTCAGATTTCATTAGCCTTCTCCTAATGTCCTTTTTCTGTTCCAGGATCTCATTAATATATCACATTACATTTACTGTTATGCCTTCTTAAGATCCTCTTGGCTGTGACAGTTTCTCAGACTTTCCTTATTTTTGATGACTTTGGCAGTTTTGAGGAGTCCTGGCCAAGTATTTTGTAGAATGCTCTAAAATGGGATTTGACTGATGTCTCATGATTAGACTGGTGTTATGGATTTTGGGGAGGAAGACCCTAGAGGGAAAGTGCTGTTCTCATCAAGTCATATCAACACGACTTATCACTATTGATGTTGACCTTGGTCATCTGTTTGAGGTAGTGTTCGTTCAGTTTTTCCACTGTAAAATTACTCTTTTTTAGTCTACAATTAAGGAGTGGGGAGTTATGGTTCATGTCCTTGAGGGTAGAGTATCTGCATACACTATTGGGAGTTATTGTGCACTGAAGATTTTTCTACTGTCCCATATTTCCTTACCTTACTTATGGAATCACTTGTTTATATCAGTGTGAACTCATATATATTGGTGTTACACTTTCAGTTCTAATCTAATGTTGGGATATTTATTTTGTTGCTCACATTTTTTCACTTTGTCCATTGGAAGTTCTTTCAATTGGCTCTTTGAGTCCCTTTCACATGAGTGTCTATTTTTAATAATTTCATGATCACTGAAATATTGAAAGGTTTCAGATCCAAAGAAATGCATCTTTACTTTCAGTGAAGAAAGTGTGTTTCAAATGCTGCTCAGTCATTACATCACCATTGGAATGACCTCCAAGTGCTGAGGGTCAAAGGAGGCAATACCTCTACCCAACTGAAAATTATTTTGAGTTTTTCCACAAATTATCAGAATGCTAACAAAATCCATTACCTGTGGGTAAATTTTGGCTAGAAAGAAAGGCTATACATTCATCTTTATGTAAATAAAAGAAAACACAGTGAGGGATAAAGTATGTGACTTAGAGACAGTCAGATGTAGACAACCAGATGGTTCCTATCACTTGCTTCAGTGACAGCAAGAATTGCAAAGTGGGTCAATCATGTTTCTGAAAGCATTTCCTCCCTATTCATCTTCCCTGCTTCTTTTTCTCTGATTTCAGCAGAAATCTCTCCACCTCAGGGCATTCAGTGGTTTCTACCTGCTGCTTTGACCCAGCTTGTCACAGGAAAGACATCTCAGAAATCAAATCACAGAGCACAAGGTAAATCACCTAATGCTTTGACTTGTTATTGAATGCGATTCCATTTGGCAGACTTTTATCAAGCAGCAACTGTATGCTAAACATGGGCACCCTGGAAAGCAGCACAATCTCCCAGGGGAGGCAGATGCCTAAATAAGTATGATTCAGTGTAATTAGAACAATATTTTTATATATCTCCTTAGGAATTGAATTTTGCCAATGGTACTTATTTATTTATTTTAATAAGATTGCAGAGAAGAAAAGGCTTAGATCAAATGAATCATCAATTGTGAAATTTTAGGCCTGAGCTAAAAAACAAACATTGCTGTCGAGTGGATTCCAACTCATAGCAACCCTATAGATAGAGGGTGTGATAATATGGAGTGGAAAAAAAAAGCTTTCCCTTCATCCCACTAATGAAACTCAGAAAACAGACCACAGGTATTGTTTTACTTCCACGGAATTCATTTTTCACCACACATGCTATTATGGGTTGAATTGTGTCCCCCAAAAACATGTGCTGTAAGTCCTAACCCCCCCATTGGTGAAAACAAGGAAACACAAGCAAAAATGGGGAAAGATAGATGCCACACCACATGGAGATCAACAAGGAATCCAGGAACAGAAGCTGAAAAGGGACAACTTTTCCCCAGAGCCTACAGAAAGAGAAAGCCTTCCTTTAGAGCTGGCACCCTGAATTTGGATTTCTAGCTTCTTAAACTGTGAGAAAATAAATTCCCGTTTATTAAAGTAACCCACTTACGATAATATTTCTGTTACAGCAGTACTAGATAACTAAGGCACCTACCAACACCCTAAAGGAGTCCTGGTGGTACAACGGCTAAGTGCTTGGCTCTTAACCAAAGGTTGGCAGTTCAAACCTATCCAGCAGCTTCATGGGAGAAAGACCTCACTATCTGTTTTGGTAAAGGTTGCAGCCAGGAAAATTCTATGGGGCAGTTATACTCTGTCACATGAGGTTCTTGTGGATTGAAAATAGATTTGATGGCACCTGACAACAACAACCTACATCTTTGCCCATAAATGCATATTCGCTGTTGTATTCCTAACACTCACCATAAAAAAAAATAGAACCTATTAACTTATTGTATAGTAAGTGCTCAATAAACATATCTTATTCAAAATATTTTGGCCTAGTAATTCTGCCTTTAGGAATTAATCCCACAGAAATACTCTCATATGTGCAAAATAAAAAAAAATACATGGGATTATTAATTGTAGCATTTTTTATATTAGCAGAAGTTTTTTAATAGCTTAAATGTCCACAGAGAGGAGTTGGATTACATTATCGTACATTCATAAAAGGATTACAATGCAGAGATTAAAACAGTGGGAATCTATATGCGAATAAGGAAAAATATCCAAGATATAGCATTAAGTTAAAAAAAAAAGGGAAATGTGGTTTAGTATGCTACTATTTGTATTTAAAAAAAAAACACAGAAAAATAAAATATATACATTTTCATTGGCTTGTATTTTGTAGTCGCTGGGTGGTGGCAATGGCAAAGCACCCAACTACTAACCAAAAGGTTGGAAGGTCAAACCCACTCAGAGGTTCCTTTGAAGGAAGGCTTGCAGAAAAGTCACTGCCTCCTTGAAATTCTGTGGAAGATAGTAGTGCTGTACAACACATGGGGTCTCCATGAATTAGAATGATTTAAGGCAACTGGTTTCTGTTTTGTTTTGTTTTTTTGGTTTTGTACTCTGGAAGGACCAAAAAAACCAAAACAAAAACAATACAGTGTTACCCCGAGCAGAGAAGATGAAGAGGAGGAGGTTGGGGGACCACGAATGGGACAGAATATTTGTGTGCTTTTTTTCTTTAGCTTTCTGATTTTCGAAACATAGGAGCATATTATCTATTTAAAATAGAGAAATAAAATTTGTTAAAAAAAATACTTGTTGGAGGAGTCAATGACTATACAGAAAGATCAAGGATGATATATGCAACTGAAATTTAGCTGTGAATTCGGTAGATGTCTCTTGCTTGAAAGTGACAGAAAACTATCTGAAAGGGATTAGATAAAGGGTGAATACAATGGCTCACATTACAGGAAGGATCTGGCCCCAGGCATGCCAGGAGCAAGGGACTCAAATTGAATTAGGATGCCCTGCCTCTGTTTGTTATCTGTGCTGTTCTTTATAAATCTACAAGGCTGAAATCTGACTGGTGCCAGCTGAAACAGATAATTAAGTGAATTAATATTTGCAAATTTAAATAATGTAATATTTGTAACAGCTTAGAACAGAATCTGGTAAATAGTGCTATACGAAGTTGGTGGTAGCAATAAAAGGAGAAATGGTAATTGTAACAATAATAATAAAAACTGTTATTATTAATGGATTTATATGTATGGATTCTTTTGAGGGCCACAAAGAGTTGGGAATCCAGGCTGAAATTTTGCAAAATCTGTTTGCTGAATCACAACATTAGAGATAGCAAAGAATATTGATTTTGCAGATACACATTAACTAAATACCTATCAGAGACAAATGGAATGGCACAGAATGATGTGGAATGGAAAGGAATAAAATATTAATGTAGAAGAATGAATTCCTGTATTTTGGTTATTTCAGTGGCCACCAACAACTGGTGGGGCTATTCTGAAAACCATTACACACCTTCCATTAGTTTTCCCCTCACCTTCTCTCCTTTCTGTAATAATTTACTTTTAAAAGTTATTTTTGCTTCTTTTTCTTTCTTTCTTTAAATCTTTTTGAGGTAGTGGTGCTTAGAAATCCTTAGACCCATGTCTCCATTTAATCTTCCCCAAATAACAGATAGAGCAAGGAAGAGATAGAGGTCCAAAGTCTGTCCTGTTCACTCACTGCTTTCATCTGTCTGCCTGGAGAAGACGACCTTGCTGGTATCAGACAGAATCTGACACAGAAAGAATTGTTTGTATGTAAAAGGATTAGTAAAAGAGACTTGACCGCAAGAACAGATCTTTTAGGAGATCTGTTTTTTTTTTTAGGGGACACAGCTCTCAGAGCTATGGCCTACTGGCTGCTTTGACTGTGGGCAACAGAGAAATCGGCAGTGCATTTATTGAATCCTGGCTGGAACACAATGTTCTCCAGAATTATCTGCGCATTGTTAAAGAAAGAGGATACCCAAACAGATTTATTATGAAGAATCATAATCTGTAGGGTTGGAACCAAGGAATCTGTATTTTTAAAAAGACTCCAATATGATTTTTAGGATCAGCCACTTTTTCTTAATAAACCCACTTCTCGCTTTTTGACATGATTAGGTTCCAAAGACCAGGTCGTTATGCGAGAATCAGCCTTATGTGAAAACGGAGGATGAACACAAGATCACAAAGTACTGTGTGGGACACATATGTCCCTCTGGACCCAAGAATTGGAAAATGTAAGTGTGAGCTATATGTTTCACTGGTCATGAAAGGGTTACTGCCAGACAGACATCATAGTTGGATAGTAGATTTTTTACTTTGGTGATAAATGTGAAATGTCAGATAAAGAGATAGTCGATAAGTGAGGAGTAGGGAAGAGTAGGTGTAATTAGTTAACTATTATGTCTCATATCAGTTTCATGTCTCATAAACTAGACCGGCATCCATGAGTTGAACACACTCCAGCTGGTGACTATGGCGAGAAAGCACTCTTACTTCATTACTTCCTTTTCTTTATCTTTTCTTATGAACTGCCTCTGGTTTGCCAGTGGCTTATTTAAAAAAAAAAAAAAAAATCTAGACGCTGCATTTTCTTAGAGATGAAGTGTTTACTGATGCTTGAGGACATAAAGTCAAATAAGAAACTAAAATGGTTTTTGATGTTTGAGGCAAGTGAACTGCAGCTCACAGAGGCAAAAACACAGTTGTAAAAATTTGCCTTGTATGTTCAGGTTAAGTCAAATCTGTTGTATCCTAAAAGTGTGATCTTAACAATATTTGCATTTTCAGTGGTCAGAGAAGTTCTTAAGAAGGAAGTGGGTCTTGCTCTTTGAAGACAGAGCATGGATTCAAACTGAGCGAAGGGGGGAAGAGAATTTCAGATGGAATGGAGAGGATGGTTGGCAGTTCGAGTCCACTCAGAGGTGCCTCAGAAGAAAGACCGGGTGATCTACTTTTAAAAATTAGTCATGAAAAGCCAGTGGAACACAGTTTTAATTTGACACATACGAGTCTCCATGAGTCAGAATCAACATCAAGGCAAGTGGTTGACTGTTGGTATCAAACCATGAGGTTGGGAACTGAAATAATATCTTGTTTAATACTCACTGCAATGCCATGTTACTTTTCAATGATAAATCATGGCCTCGGGAAGCTTAAGTACCTTATCCAAGGTCACACAGCTACTAAGTTGGTGAGATCACATTCTGGTATTCCATTCTTGGCCCTAGAAGATTTGGGAAACAGTCAGGATTGAAGACAGGGAGTGTGCTTATACCCATATCTACTTAACTTCCCTGCAACTGCCTTGGAACATTTCAGGTAGTATAATTTTAAAATGGAAAGTGCTTTAAAATATGCTTAACTGCTCTTTGAAAGAGAGATATTTTAATGATCCCATGAAATTTGTGTTAATAAATCTGGGCTACAGAGTATCATCATTTTGCTTCAGATATGCCAGGTTTACACCCTTTCATGTGAAAAGATTGGTTTGCATCTCCAGGGAAGAAGAGTTGTGGTAGTTAGCACGGAGCATAACGTCACAAAACATAATCGCATTGGACATAGCACTAAGGGGTTTCATGCTCTCTGAAACTCTGAATGAATAGAAACCCAGATAAGTTCTTTAAAAAGCTAATGAAGATGCAGATGTCAAGAGAAGGATGGACATTGCAGTTTGTATTACCATTTATATATATACATACACACATATATATGAAACAAAGTATACTAATTATATATTATGTATTTATATAATGGGGCAGTTCTACTCTATCCTATAGGGTCGCTATGAGTCGGAATCGACTTGACAGCACTGGGTTTTTTGGGTATTTATATAGATACATATATATATAGGTACATAGATATAGATATTTAAGATGGTGACATATTTCTTCTTTCCTAAAGATGCTGTTTTATTTTAAGTATAATAAGACAAAAATACATTAAATATATTTTTAATTTAAATATTATTCAATTAATTTTAAAAATATAATGTTTTATTGAACTGGTATGTTCCCTCAGGAGATGAATAATATGATATAATTTATTTACAAAACCCAAGTCTATTAAGGGTTTATTAAGTTTCTACTTAAAAAAAAAAAAACCTCAAAATAGAAAAAAAGAAATTCCTAAAATCCACGAAAACCATTCTTTCCTTATAGCCACAACTCATGACAGTGCAGAACCTGAAACCAAAAAAACCAAACCTGTTGCCATCGATTGATTCCAACTCATAATGACCCTATAAGACAGAGTAAAACTGCCCCATAGAGTTTCCAAGGAGCGCCTGGCAGATTTGAACTGCTGACCTTTTGGTTAGCAGCCATAGCACGTAACCAGTATGCCACCAGAACCTGAAACCTGCACTAAAATAATATCTCAAACTCCTCAGCTACTATGAGCAAATTCTAAGGTAAAGAGTATTGGAAGTTGAAAGGAATGTGGTAAATGACTTTCCCCTTCTCAAATCATCACAAATAAAATACTGATGCCCTGCACATTCTCACTCTATGTATGCAATCTAATTAAGACTTAAGGTCAACAGGAAGACAGTCCTCAACATGAAATTTCAGTCATGTATCGCTCTACCCACACATGCAGACACATGTGTACACATACATATAACTGCCCATATAAATTTCCTGATAATATTACTTAATAAATGGATCAAGCCTAAAAAAAAAAGCAAAAATGAAACAATCAATTAAAGAGGCAAACTAAAAAAATTAAATAAATCAGCTAAACTTAAAAGCTTAGAAATCACAGTACAGTAAATATAAATGATACATAAAACAAGTGAAAAATATGTTGTCCTAAATAAATTATTACTTGATTACAAAAGATAGTAAATATCAGGAGAGTTCTTGAGATGTCAATAATGCAACAGTTATATTCTGTGTCTGAAATCTCATATAATTTTAGGAATAATTGGTGTTTGATTAAAATTAAATGATACACTAAAATAAAGCCAAATATATCAATCTGTAATATGGGAACAAGGTAAAGATAAGCAGTAATAACTACAGGAAAAAACAAAAAACCTTGCCATTGAGTTGATTCCAACTCTAATAACCATATAGGACAGAATACAACTGCCCCATAAGATTTCAAAGGCTAAAATCTTTATGGAAGCAGACCACCACATCTTTCTATTGAGATGCTGGCTAGTGAGTTTGAACTGCTAACCTTTAGGTTAGCAGCTGAGCACTTAACCACTATACCACCAGGGCTCCTTAATACACTTATTTCTCACTAATCAACTTGGCTAGGTTTCAAAGACCAGATCATTATGCAAAAGTTGGCATTATGAGAAAATGGAAGATGACCACATCAGATCACAAAATGGAGAATGACCACATCAAAACATAACTGCTAAATTACATTGGTACATAACTGCCAAATCACATTACATAACTGTCAAACTATATCATTATATAACTGCCAGACCACTTTGAATCATGACCCAGTCATGTTGACATATAACCTTAACCATCACAGCCAGCATTACTGTTGCTTAATGCCTCAGTGTTCATTACTGCCAGATGTACGTCATTAATGCACAAACCAGGTAGTAGATTTTTTTACTGTTGTTGTAAAGGTGAAACGTGGGATGAGATAGTCGATAAGTAAGGAGTAGGTGTAATAATTATGGCCAGCATTTGTTTCTATTTCACTACCTGTCAGGCTCTGTCGTACTTTGCATGCATCACTTCAGTTAATATTCCTTAAAGGAAAAAAAAAAATCTGAGGTAGACACTAATATTTTTCTTATTTTACAAATGAAGAAACTGAATCGTGGAAAGGCTACATCATTTGGTCAAGGTCATAAAAACTGTAAGTATACTTTCCAAACCAAACATACATACTACTAGCAAAAACAAACAATCAAACAAAACAAAAAGCAAAGGTCAATGTAAACAACCACATAAAAAGAAACTAAGAGAGAAAGAAAGAGGGATTCTCTAACTAAAAGACTGACCAACTGGGGCTGAGAAACCAACCAAGAATCAAACCATATTTTAATATATACTGTTTTGGGGTAACTTAAAAAATAATAGATTTTACTTTGTAGCATTAAAAAACAATTCTCTGTATCAAGAAAATCATAAATAAAATCGGAAATTAAGGACTTCATGGCACTCAACAGTGATATTTTCACACTTCTTTTAAAACAGTGATTCATCTTCTGTATTGTTACTCTCAGCCTATCACTGTGATTAAACCTTCTATGAGAAAATGGATAACATCAGGTGGAACTTGCTCAAATTCCAGTCTTCATATCTAACGTTCTACTATAGTCTGCACTCAACCAGTGTTAACGGGCTTCCTATGAAAGGCTACTCCTAGTGGCATCACTAGGGGAGTGCAGAGGATATGGACTACAGCAGGCAACAGCAGAATGACTGCCCATAAAATTTGGGGGCAGCGTTCCCACATACCCCCATGTGTCTGTCAGTTTGTCGTACTGTGGAGGCTTGCGTGTTGCTGTGTTGCTTGAAGCTATGCCACTGGTATTCAGATACCAGCAAGGTCACCCATGGAGGACAGGTTTCAGCTGAGCTTCCAGGCTAAGACAGACTAGGAAGAAGGACCCGGCAGTCTACTTCTGAAAAGCATTAGTCAGTGAAAACCTTATGAATAGCAGCAGAACATTGTCTGATATAGTGCTGGAAGAAGATGAGCCCCCCAGGTTGGAAGGCACTCAAAAGACGACTACGGAATTGCTGTCTCCTCAAAGTAGAGTTGACCTTAATGATGTGGATGGAGTAAAGCTCTCTGGACATTCATTTGCTGATGTGGCACGACTCAAAATGAGAAGAAACAGCTGCAAACATCCATTAATAATGGGAACTTGGAATGTATGAAGTATGAGTCTAGGGAAATTAGAAATTGTCAAAAATGAAATGGAATGCATAAACATCGATATCCTAGGCATTAGTGAACTGAAATGGACTGGTATTTGCCATTTTGAATCGGACAATCATGTAGTCTACTATGCTAGGAATGACAGCTTGAAGAGGAATGGTGTTACATTCATCATCAAAAAGAACATTTCAAGATCTATCCTGAAGTACAATGCAGTCAGTGATGGGATAATATCCATACGCCTACAAGGAAGACCAGTTAATATGACTATTATTCAAATTTATGCACCAACCACTAGGGCCGAAGATGAAGAAATAGAAGATTTTTATAAGTTGCTGCAGCCTGAAATTGATCGAACATGCAATCAAGATGCATTGATAAGTACTGGTGATTTTAATGCAAAAATTGGAAACAAAGAAGAAGGATCAGTAGTTGGAAAATATGGCCTTAGTGATAGAAACAATGCTGGAGATCAAATGATAGAATTTTGCAAGACGAACGACTTCTTCATTGCAAATACCTTCTTTCACCAACATAAACAGCGACTATACACATAGACCTCGCCAGATGGAGCACAAAGAGATCAAATTGACTACATCTGTGGTAAGAGACAATGGAAAAACTCAGTATCATCGGTCAGAACAAGGCCAGAGACCAACTGTAGAACAGACCATCAATTGCTCATATGCAAGTTCAAGCTGAAACTGAAGAAAATCAGAGCAAGTCCACGAGAGCCATGACCTTGAGTATATCCCACCTGAATTTAGAGACCACCTGAAAAATAGATTTGATGCATTGAATGCTGGTGACCGAAGACCAGAAGAGTTGTGGAATGACATCAAGGACATCACACATGAAGAAAGCAAGAAGACATTGAAAAGACAGGAAAGAAAGAAAAGACCAAGATGGATGTCAGAGAAGACTCTGAAACTTGCTCTCGAATTTCGAGCAGCTAAAGCAAAAGGAAGAATTCATGAAGTAAAAGAACTGAACAGAAGATTTCAAAAGGCCGCTCAAGAAGACAAAGTAAAGTATTATAATGACATGTGCAAAGAGCTGGAGATGGAAAACCAAAGGGGAAGAACACGCTCAGCATTTCTCAAGCTGAAAGAACTGAAGAAAAAATTCGAGCCTGGAGTTGCAATAGTGAAGGATTCTATGGGGAAAGTATTAAATGATACAGGAAGCATCAAAAGAAGATGGAAGGGATACACAGAGTCATTATACCAAAAAGACTTAGTTAATGTTCAACCATTTCAAGAGGTAGTATATGATCAGGAACTGGTGGTACTGAAGGAAGAAGTCCAAGCTGCTCTGAAGGCATTGGTGAAAAACAAGGCTTCAGGAATTGATGGAATATCAATTGAGATGTTTCAACAAACAGATGCAGCACTGGAGGTGCTTACTCATCTATGCCAGGAAATATGAAAGACAGCTTCCTGGCCAACTGACTGGACGAGATCCATATTTATGCCTATTCCCAAGAAAGGTGATCCAACTGAATGTGGAAATTATAGTACAATATCATTAATATCACACACAAGCAAAATTTTGCTGAAGATCATTCAAAACCGGCTGTAGCAGTATATCTACAGGGAACTGCCAGAAATTCAGTCTGGTTTCAGAAGAGGACGTGTAACCAGGGATATTATTGCTGATGTCAGATGGATCCTGGCTGAAAGCAGAGAATACCAGAAGGATGTTTACTTGTGTTTTATTGACTATGCAAAGCCATTCGACTGTGTGGATCATAACAAATTATGGATAACATTGAGAAGAATGGGAATTCTAGAATACTTAATTGTGCTCATGAGGAACCTTTACATAGATCAAGAGGCAGTTGTTTGGACAGAACAAGGGGATACTGATTGGTTTAAAGTCAGGAAAGGTATGCGCCAGGGTTGTACTCTTTCACCATACCTATTTAATCTGTATGCTGAGAAAATAATATAAGAAACTGTACTATGTGAAGAAGAACAGGGCAGCAGGATTTGAGGAAGACTCATTAACAACCTGTGTTATGCAGATGACACAACCTTGCTTGCTGAAAGTGAAGAGGACTTGAAGCACTTACTAATGAAGATTAAAGACCATAGCCTTCAGTATGGATTGCACCTCAATGTAAAGAAAACAAAAATCCTCACAACTGGACCAATGAGCAACATCATGATAAACAGAGAAAAGATTGAAGTTGTTAAGGATTTCATTTTACGTGGATCCATAATCAACAGCCATGGAGGCAGCAGTCAAGAAATCAAAAGATGCATTGCATTGGGCAAATCTGCTGTAAAGAACCTCTTTAAAATGTTGAAGAGCAAAGAAGTCATCTTGAAGACTAAGGTGTGCCTGACCCAGTCCATGGTATTTTCAATCGCATCATATGCATGTGAAAGCTGGACAATTAATAAGGAAGACTGAAGAAGAATTGATGCCTTTGAATTGTGATGTTGGCGAGGAATATTGTATATACCATAGACTGCCAAAAGAACAAACCAATCTGTCTTGGAAGAAGTACAGCCAGAATGTTCCTTAGAAGCAAGGGTGGCGAGACTGAGTCTTACATACTTTGGACATGTTGTCAGGAGGGATCAGTCCCCGGAGAAGGACATCATGCTTGAAGTACAGGGTCAGCGGAAAAGAGGAAGACCCTCAATGGGGTGGATTGACACAGTGGCTGCAACAATGGGGTCAAGCATAACAACGATTGCAAGGATGGCGCAGGACCGAGCAGTGTTTTGTTCTGTTGTGCATAGTGTCACTGTGACTTGACGGCACCTAACAACAACAACTTTCCAGCATAAATTTATTACTTTTTATGAAAACATTCCTGTAGTTAATTATAACAACAAAAACATTTTTCATAAGCCCAACTTGTTGTTGTTGGTAGGTGCCCTTGATTTGGTTCCAACTCATAGTGACCCTATGTACAACAGAATGAAGCACTACCCAGTCCTGTGCCATTCTCACGATCATTGCTATGTTTGAGCTCTTGTTGTAGCCACTGAGTCAATCCATCTTGTTGAGGGTCTTCCTCTTTTTTTGTTGACTCTGCTCTACCAAGCATGATGCTCTTTTCCAGGGACTGGTTCCTCCTCATAACACATCTAAAGTATGTACGACGAAGTGTCTCCATCCTTGTTTCTAAGGAGCTTTCTGGCCGTACTTCTTCCAAGGTGGATTTTTTCATTCTTCTGGCAGTCTATGGTATATTCAATATTCTTAGCCAACATTGTAATTCAAAGGCATTAATTCTTCTTGGGTCTTCCTTATTCATTGTCCAGCTTTCAGTTTCATATGAGATGATTGAAAATATCATGGCTTGGGTCAGGTACAACTTAGTCCTCAAAATGTTATCTTTGCTTTTTAACTCTTCAAAGAGCCCAGCTTATGTGTGTCAATATACCTACAGGCTAAAACTCTATGATAATTTACTTTTGAACTTTCTAATGTACTCTGGAAACCCTGGTGGCATAGTGGTTAAGAGCTATGTCTGCTAACCAAAAGGTCAGCAGTTTCAATCCACCAGGTGCTCCTTGGAAACCCAATAGTGCAGTTCTACTGTGTCTTATAGGGTTGCTATGAGTCGGAATCGTCTTGGCGGCAACAGGGTTTTTTTTTTTTTTAATGCACTCTGGTCAGATCTGTCATTATTATCCAATTAAAATAACACTTCAAATCACTTTTTTTTTTCTGCACATGCTATGAACAAGTGCTGTTGTTTTCATTGCTTCTGATATTTTTATAGCTGCTGATTATGTCAAATTTTCTGGTGTTTTAGCTACAATATTGTAACAACTAGTATTTGTAAAAGGATATCAATAACTTTTTTGAAAATCAAGTAGTAAGTAAAGGAAAAGAAGAAGGAAAATAAAAAAAAATGAAATCTGCTCCGTTGCTTATAATATATTTCAATGTATAAAGATTTCATAAAAACCAATTTTGTTAATATTCATAAAATCTAAGAAATATTACATTTAAGCAATTTCCAACTCTATCATATTATTCTTTTCTAGGATTAAAATTGATAAACGCTACTAAGAATTCTGCATGATCTGGTATGGGAAGAGGTCCATGGGGGATGACGGGATGAGTTATTGCACTGGGTCACACCAGCCCTAGTGACGCCATTGGCTAATCCATCTACTTTTTGCTTTCCCAGGGATTCCAGTGCACCCTGTGATCTGAATCTTCAACTTCTTTAACTCTCCAACACACTGCCATGCCTTAATTGTGTGCATGTCAGCAAGAATGGCAACTGCAACAAGAAAGTTTCCTAGACCTCGCATGTCCTTTCAGATACTCACCTCAGAGTTGTCTTATCCTTTAGTAAAATTTCTTCAACAAAACAAAACAACCTAAACTCACTTTCTTCCTTCAGTTCCCACTAGGTTTAACCCAGGGCTTTGGTGGTGTTACATCAATCAAATACTTATTTGTTATTAAATTCATTGGAGGCTTTTTAAGTTCTTATCTTGCAAAGCCTTTCTCTCAGTCTTTGTTGGGATTTCTACCTTCTCTGACCTCTTAATATTGGCCTTCCTCAAGACTATCTGGGCCTTACTTTTTTCTCAGCTTACCTTTGTTCAACAACCAGATTAAACAAACAAACGGTTGCCTCTGACTCATGGCCATGCCATGTGTATCAGAGTAAAACTGTGCTCCATAGGATTTTCAGTGGTTGATTTTTCAGAAGTAGATCACCAGGTCTTTCTTCCAAGGGGCCTCTGAGTAGATTTGAATCTCCAACATTTTGGTTGGCAGCTGAACACATTAACCATCTGCATAATCCAGGGATCAATACCAAACAAACAAACAAACCCAACGCCATCAAGTCAAGTCCGATTCATAGTAACTTCATGTGTTATAGAGTAGAACTGCTCCATAAAGTTTTCTGGGCTGTAATATTAACAGAAGTAGTTCACCGGGCCTTTCTTCCCTGATACTGCTGGGTGGATTTGAACAGCTAAACTTTAGGTTTGTAGCCAAACACAAGAGGCTGTCCAATTAAATGCTGCATCAAATTAGAAGAGACAAAGCTGAAGGCAAATAGACCAGCTAGATTAGGGCCTGGACTAAAGCAAAGTCAGTGAGATTGAAGAGAATGAAGAATTTACAAAGTGCTTCCGGCCCCCTTGGGAGTGAAAGTAAGAGGAATCAAAAATTCAGGACAAATCACTGGCTTTGTTTTCACTTTAATCCCTAACAGGGTGTTTCATTAGAAGAAATTTGTGGTCAAAATAATGAATTCCATTTTAGGTATACTAATTGTGAAAGAATTAGATGTTACTACACAGTAAGGTTGTATCCTCTCACCATATTTATCAATCCGAATACTGAGCAAATAATTCAAAAAGTCTGGACTGTATGAAGAACTGTGCATCAGGATTGGATGAAGACTCATTAACACCCTGCGATTTGCAGATGACACAACCTTTCTTGCTGAAAGTGAAGAGGACCTGAAGCATTTACAAGCAAAATCAAAGCCTACAGCCTTTGGTATGGATTACACCTCAACATAAAGAAAACAAAAATCCTCACAACTGGAATAATAAACAACAACATGAAAAATAGAGAAAATATTGAAGTTGTCAAGGATTTCAGTTTACTTGGTTCTACAGTCAACACCCATGGAAACGGTGGTCAAGAAATCAAATGACATATTGCATTGAGCAAATCTGCTGCAAAAGACCTCTTCAGAATGTTAAAGAGCAAAGATAACACTTTGAGGATTAAGGTGCAACTTGCCCAAGCCATGGTATTTTTAATCGTCTTGTATGCATGCAAAAGCTGGATAATGAATAAGAGAGACCGCAGAAGAACTGATGCCTTTGAATTATGGTGTTGGCGAAGGATATTGAATATACCATGGACTGCCAAAAGAATGAACAAATCTGTCTTGGAAGGAGTACAATCAGAATGTTCCTTAGAAGTGAGGTTGGTGAGACTTCATCTGGCATACTTTGGACATATTATCAGGAGGGACAAGTCCTTGAAGAAAGACATCACGCTTGGTAAAGTAGAGGGTCGGTGAAGAAGAGTAAGACCCTCAAAGAAATGGATTGCCACAGTGGCTGCAACAATGGATTAAAACATAACAACAATTGTGAGGATGGCGTAGGAACAGGCAATGTTTTGTTCTGGTGAACATAGTGTTGCTATGAGTTTGAACAGACTCAAGGATGCCTAAAAACAATAGCTAACTCTATGTGATTACTTTCAGGGTTTTCTTTTGCCTGTAGAGAATTACTTCTAGGACGTCATTATTTATTGTAAAAATTAATGGAGACACAGACATTTTCTTTCTTTCAAAATAATAGTAAAACTAACTTTAAGCATCATGCTAGAAAGACTGACAACATGCATTTATAATTCCATACTATGTAAAACTCTGAATGCTGATATTTTACAAATAAAATCTAAAATCATTAGGCAAATAGGAGCTTGGAAGCACCTGCAATATCTGAATTATCTATTTCATCAGTTGTCTGCAGGCTCTGGAAACTAGGGCAAACTTTTAGGATATCACATCCATTTTTTACATTAAAAATGAGATGATTAAACGTATGTTTGATGTAAAATCTCAGGTTATGCCATCATACTGAGTAGGGGTCTATGCCCCACTGACACTATGAATATAAACAATAACGGGGAATGTTGATTTCCTGTTCTTTTCATCAGTCTGTGACCAGGCTAAGAAAAAAATGAATTACTCCTACAACAAAATGTGGCCTATAATTGTATAGCAAAACAAGGCTGAAACTTTGATGGAAGCACCTATTTAAGAAGAGATGATTGGGCTTTTATTTAAATGTATCCCAAAACCTAGATTCAACAGCTTGAGAAAATCATAAAAAAGAGAACAAGATAATTCACATACTGGGTTCTTTCCACTCCAGGTGGAATTAAATTAAAATGGAAGAAAGATTGAGTGCATCTCTGGGGTAGTTATGTAAAATGAAGGATAGATGTCTAGCGTCCTGACTTCCTGAGTTCTAATATAATTACTACATTTTTTAAAGGGGAAAGCCTACATTATTTCTGCAACTGGACAGAAAATTCTTCCAGGCACAAAACTTATACGACTTTATGGAGAGAAGACCCCAGACATCAAATCCATTTCATGGGAAAGCAAGAATGAGAGGAAAATAAATAAATAAGGAATATCGACACCAAGGTAGAGCTTCTGGCATAGATTTTCCCTTTGATGTCTCTGAGTCCTTGGTATTGACTGCTTTTGAAAGAGGGACACTAGGAGGAAATACCGTGATACATTTAGCAAATCCCCATTCTGGTAGTGGGAGTACAGAGGGTGGGGTTTCTCCCTAAAGTCTCAAAGCTCCCACTTGATTAAGGCAGACATAAAGAAAACAGCGTTTTTACCAAACCCTGTGAGTTTGCTCCAGGGCCTGGGCAGTGTCGGGGTTCTTTCTCTGTCCCCACGTTCCCTGGTCTGTCCTCATAGCATAGCTTCCTCATAACACTGTTCTGCCCAGCAGGTGTCAGAACAATAATTTTAAGGATTTATTTTGAGTAGTACCACAAGTGGGTGGCTTACATGAACAGAAATTTATTTTCTCATAGTTGGAGAGGCTAGAAGTCCAAATTCAGGATGCCAGTTCTAGGGAAAGGTTTTCTCTGCTCTCTCTGGGGGAAAATCCTTGTCTCTTTCAGCTTCTCTTCCTCGGTTCCTTGGTGATGTCTATGTGGTATGAATTTTCTCCTTGTGTGCCTCCTTGCTTCTGTGCCTAATCAGTCCTTTTTTTTTTTTTTAATTGCACATTTGTGAGAAAGTTTACAGCTCAAGTTAATTTCTCATTCAACGATTTATACACATATTGTTTTGCAATCCCCACAATACCGCTGCATGCTCCCCCTTTCCACCCTGTATTCCTTGTGCCCATTCATCCAGTTGCTTTCCCTTCCTGTTTTTGGACAGGAGTTCCCCATTTGGTCTCCTACATTTGATTGAACTGTTCCTCATGTGTGCTATTTTTTGTTTTATAGGCCTGTCTAATCTTTGTCTAAAAGTGGGCTTTGGGAATTGTTTCAGTTCTGAGTTAGCAGAGAGTCTGGGGGCCATAGTTTTAGTGGTTCTTCCAGTCTTTGTCAGACTGGTAAGTTTGGTCTTTTTTCATGAGTTTGAATTCTCTTTTACATTTTTCTCCTACTCTGTACAGGACTCTCTGCTGAGATCCCTAGCAGAGTGGCCATTGGTGGTAGCCAGGCACCATCTAGTTCTTCTGGTCTCAGGCTGGTAGTCTCTGGCTCATGTGGTGCTTTAGTCCTTGTGTCTTTGGTTTTCTTCATTCTCCTTTGTTCCGGATGGGATGGGACCAATAGCTATATCTTAGATCACTGCTCACAAGCTTTTAAGACCCCAGACCCTGCTCACCAAAGTGGGATGGAGAACATTTTCTTTAGAACTAAGTTAGGCCAATTGACCTTGCTGTCCCCCTAAACTATGGTCTCCAGCCTCCAGCTCCAGCTACTTGGCCCCTCATAGTGCTTGGATGTGTCTAGGAAATTTCTAAGCTTTTTTTTATCTCAAAATGATTGGCTTAAAACACACCAGACACTGATATGGTTCTGTTAACATAAGAAAGATATAAAACTGATGGAGAAAAGGACTTGACTTAGAAAAAGACAAAAATAAAAAGGGAGCTGATATTATATTGAAAGAATGTAAACATACTAAAATGTCATAGTAAAATTAAAAATGGCATTGTTGTTATGTGTGACTGAATCAATTCTGAACCACTGACCTTTCCATTAAGCTCTGCTTGGGTTTTCTTCATGTTTAACCAATAAGTTATAAACCATTTGATAAATTTCTCATTCTGAGTGATACCATTACACCCAGATTATTAAGTCAGTTAGCAGGGTGCTTTATTTTGAGTATGTCTTATGTTTGTAACACTAAGGCAAAAGTAGGCGGGTAAGAACAAGTCATGACTTCTGCCCTAGGGGAGATTGGAATCTGACGAGGGACATATCTATACATAATTATCAGCACTTATTAGGCACTTAGTGAACACTTGCTGAATGTAGGAGTGACCAGTTAATAATGATTCAGAAAGAGTCAAAAGAGTGTTAGCATTCAGTGTCATGTTATGCAGATGCAGGTAGAGATGAATGGTCACAGGGAATTTCTAATGGCAGAACAGGTGTTTGGGAGTGGATGTGATAGACCATCAGAAGTGGATAGGGTTTGAATTGATAGAGAGGATGACAAAGTGCTTTCCAATGAGGGAAATAAAGTGAACAAAAGAAAACAGAACAGATTTCACAGAATCTGTCCTGGGTTTTGTTTTGTCTAGTGTTCACCAAATGTGCCCAGCTCCTCCAGTTGGGGCACTGTTTATTCATTTGTTCATTTTCTACATTGTGACATGTTTGCTAAGCATTCATAATGTTCTAGGCAACTATTCCAGGTCCTGGGAATATTGTGATGTGAACTAGAGAGGCAAGCTCCAGCCTCATAGTTTAAGTTTCAGTAAGGCAGGCAAAGAGTAAATGTGTAAAGTGATTAGATAATTTTAGAATGTTATGTGTTATATAGTAAAGAAAATAGTATAATAGAATAGAGAATGACTGAAGATAGTGGCTGTTTAAATGTCCAGAAAATTTTAGATAGTTAAAGAAGTTTCCTTAGAAGAGGGAATATTTTATCTAAGACCTAACTGACGAAGAGTAACCAAGAGTGATTGGAAACTGAAGATTGCAAAGACACTAAGTAGGGAAAGATCCTGACCAGGATATAAACAAAGGAGTAAGATTGGTACATGTTGAGAAACGTGAGGGGATGTCAAATTTAGGAAGGAAAATCCTCTCTGTTAAAGGTAAGTAGGGATTGGTGGTAGGCTGAATACTGGATCAAAGATGTCCTAATCCCTGGACCTGTGAATATGTTACTTTACATGACATAAAGAATTTTGCAGATATGATTAAGGATCACAAGAAGTGGGAGATTATATTAGAATATTCAGTTGGGCCCAATGTAATCGCAAGTATCCTTATAAGATCGATATAAGATCGAGGCAGATATCAGAGAAGAGAGAAAATGTTATGTTATTGACTTTAAAGAGAGAACAAGGCACCAGGCAAAGATGTAAATAGCCTCTACAAGTCAGAAAAGTAAAAAAAAAAAAAAAAAAGAAATGAATTCTTTCCTAGAGCTTCTAGAAGCAACATAGTCCTACTGACCTCTTGATTTTAACCAAATAAAACCTATTTTGGACTTCTAAAGTTCGGGACTTTAATATAATAAATTCATGATGTTTTAAGCCACTGTGTTCATGGTGATTTGTCACAGTGGCAATAGGAAGCAAACACAGGATTTGATAATTTAGAGTTCTTTAGAGTGGGGTAAGACATTTGTATTTAATGCTAATATGATGAGAAGAAAATGGAGAATAAATGGAGAGGATTAAGGAGAGATGAAACATGATCTCTTTTACATTTTAAGGTCATTCCGGATGCTGGGTGGAGAATGGATGGAGGCCTAAAGGTTGAAGTAAAGACAGTTGTTATAAGGTTATTACAACAGGTTAAGTAGAGATAATGACTGGCTGAATCATTATGATGGAAGGAGGGATGTAGAGAAGTGAGCAACAGTTGTGGAAATAAAGGAAAGCAGTCTGCTCCAGGGTATATTTTGAAGCAAAGTGAATTGATATATTGATGGAATGGATGGAATGGAGAGAGAAAGGAATGACTGATGACTTCTAGGTATTTTGCTTGGGGATTTGTGGTGCCATTTACTGAAATGAAAGCAATATGGAAGATGCAAGAATGAGGGCCTTGGGGTGAAGGCTGTGGAAAAAAGTGAATAAGTCCATTTTGAGAGTATTAAATATAAGATGACAAAGCGATATCCAAGTGGAGATGTCAGGTGGGCTATTGAGTACAGTCTGGAGTGCTTGGGAAAAAGTATAACTAGAGATACAAATATACACATATAAATGATATTTAAATCCATGAGGCCAAATGAGATTACATAGGAAGAGATTACAGAAGTTGAGATGAAGAAGGCTCAGAACTGAGCATGGCACACTGAAACATGAAGAAGTTAAATCAAAGGGCCAAAGACAGAAAAAGAGAATGAAAAGAAGGAAGCAACAAAACAGAAGAAAACAAACAAACAAAAAGACAAGAGATTATAGAGTTGTGGTCTCTAAGATTGAAAATTATTTCACAAAAGAAATATCTAGATTTTCTGACCCAGCCAACCCATATTATTAAAATAAAATCAAAGAAGTCAACATCTGATCTGATAACATTTGATAACTGATGACTTTGATAAAAGTAGTTTCACTGGAGTTGAATACATGGAAGTCCACTTAGAGCAGTCAAGAAAACAATAAGAAAGAAGAGGCTGCCCACTGGCTAGTGTTACCCATTAAGTCCAGCTATGAAGAGGAGCAGAGAAATGGCATGCTAGCTGTATGGAGACATGTTTCTTAATATTGAAAATGCCAGATAATTATTAAATGCAATTGTTAAATACACAAAGAGCTTAGCAAAGCCAATGGAAAAAGATTACCAAAAAAAAAAAAAAAAAATCACCAACTAGCTTAACATAATGGCAAAGATTTTAGAATCAGGAATGAGAAACAGCTTGGTTGGAAGCTAGACATCATAGTAGGTGTATAAACCTAAGTCAAATTCATAAACTCTTTGGCATAATCTGATCATATATAAAAGGGAAAATAATATAAGTTTGACAATGTTAAGGGTTACACTGAGTTGCTCCCTAAGATTTTAGCGTTAGGAATATGGATTGTCTTTGAAATGTAACCTGCTGCATAGAAATATGATAATTTGTAGGACGGATTTTGAAATTCTCTTGTAGAAGATAGAATAGCTACAAAACCGAGAAGATTTAACAGTAACTTAATTGAACTTTATTAAGCTAGGTTTTGATCCACCATAGAAACAGAGATAAAAGGAAAGCCACAGGGAAGATGCCCATCACACTGACTCCAGTATCATACAACAAAAAGTGTACCTTAACCAACATCTCAGAATACTTTTGCCTCCTATGGAAAATACACCTCTGGAGTAGAAATAAATTCCAAAGTTCTGTAGCCAACAGGATGGACGTTTCCGCTCTTGATTGCAATCATGAGGGTAGCTTTTAGTCATCTCAGGTAGGTACATTAAGTTTTGCCTCACTCAATTCCCCTTGTTTTGTTTCCCTGCTCACCAAGTCAGGCCTGTCTCATGAAGACAGTGTGGTGATTGGATGGACTTCTGAGTATTTCTCCCTTCTGAGACCGTTAGTTCCTTTGTTAAATCAATAAAGTGTTTTCTGATTTTGATTTGGCTTCCCATAGTGTTGGATAGCAGGAGAGAGAATGTGCTGATCACACCAACTTTAAGTATTCCCAGTCCTTATGACGTTATTTTCATCGTAAAATAATAAACCAGAACCTTGGTGTATATTTCAATCCCATGGGCATTTTTGTTAGCAAGACTTAGTCCCTCAGGATCTAATCATGCCTGGGCGCTTGGAAAATTTCTAGGTCTTAAAGGGGAAGAGTCAAATTCCAGGGGCCTTCCCTTATAATTTGGAGCCCTGGTGGAACAGTGGTTAAGTGTTTGGCCACTAATCAAAAGATCAGAGGTTCGAATCCACCGGTCACTCCTTGGAAACCCTGTGAGACAGCTCTACTCTGTCCTGTAGGGTGACTATGAGTTGGAATCTACTTGGTGGCAACAGGTCCCCTTATAATTTACCTGTGATGTTATTTTCAAACTTAGTCTTCCCACTGACTTAAAAACACTTGTAAAATTGTTGAAAAAAATTAAATGGGATAAAAGTATAGACATTGAAAATTAAATAGTTCTTTAATATCTGAATCACTCAGCCATTGTTGCTGAGAGTGAGTCTCCATTAAAACAAAAGGACAGAAAGCTGTACTGTTTCCTCTGAATGCTGCTCAGATTTAATCCAAGAAACATGATGATTCTGTAAAGTAGGCACGGCAATGGCTCTGTCGGGATGGATTGGCACTAATTTCACAGCATTGAGCAATTTTTCATTTAATTCTGAAAATGTAATTTAAATTGACAAACTTTCAGATTCGTGTATGAAACGGTGTATATGAGGATAATAAAATTATCCAACTTGTTCTCTTTCTAAAATTGTATATTCAAGATCAATGTATTGAACACTGATAAGATTAAAATTACATCCCTTAATTTTGAGGCAATACCAATTCAGATAATAGGAGCTTGTGATTGTTTTTGTCTTCCCTTACATCTGATTTTAAAGCTCTCTCTCCATGGGAACTAGGTAGCTATAATAATATTATCGTTATTGTTATTTTTTCTCAGGAATCAGAATTTCTATCTTCTGCAGTTGTTGATTCTAAGTATAACTGTCTAGTTTGGGAACACAATAGAACAAATGAAATGTTATTTTCAGAATACACAAGAAAATGTCATTGCTTGTACTCTTGGGAAATAGTGAGAGAATAGAAGATGCACTGCCTACATTAGAAAAATCTTGCTTAGACTTAATTGTTTACACACTGATTTGGGATTTAATGGAAAGAAGGCTCATTTCTTTGGTCATTTCCTTATTATTATCAATAGTTGAACGCAGGCCAATTTTCAGAATAGAATTATCTCCTGGGAGTTTCTCTTTAATGCTGAATGATTGAAAGCAAGTGGTTGCTTGATTTCTTGAGCATGTAATTTAGGGCACTACGGAGTTTTCTAAAGAGTTGCTGCTCCTTCCCAAATTGCAGTGAAGTAGGAGAGCTCTTAAAACTTCAAGAAGCAAAGACATCCTCCATTTCAACTCTTCCGTAATTGCATCTTATTTGAACCCAAATCCCATATGTCTAGTGTCTAAAAATGGAGCAGTAACATGAAGTGGAAGCAATATCATTGTAATGCACATTTCAAAGGGACTTAATGCTAGTTCTCTTGACTTTTGTATGCTTTGAAGTGTTCAGAGAATGAAACGATGACACTTACGAAGAAGCTGAAAAATTTCTCCTCGAATGCTAGTATAATGCACCCCTTTGAGAGGAGACGAGAGTGTACAGATCCAGTAGGGATTTAAAAACCTACTATAGCTATTCAATAGTGGATGACAGGAATGCTATGTATGACTAAATTTATGTGTTTTCAGTACAGTTAAACCTTTGCTTCTTTACTGTGCAAAAGACACCGTAACTAATTTAGGATCATATGGGCACAGTGCCTACTGTCACCTCAAAGCAGCTGAGAGAAAGTTTATCTTCCAGTCTCAAACACTAGATAGGGGAGAATGGAACAAATTCAAGATGGTTGGAACTAAATTCATCGATTATCCCAATCTACATGCTTCCTTGTTGTTGTGTGCCACCGAGTTGATTCTGACTCATAGCAGCCCTATATGACACAGTAGAACTGCCTCATAGGTTTTCCAAAGAGTGGCTGGTGGATTTGAACCACTGACTTTTGGTTAGCAGCCTGAGCTCTTAACCACTACTCCACTATAGTCTTCCTTAGTCATTCTCAAGTCTACCTATTACTGAATAACCTTAAATTCATTTTATATTTCTCTTTTATCCTTGGTCTCTAATATCTAATCAATAATTAGGTCTTGGTGATTCTTCTTTTTATAATTTCTTGCCTTAAAATATACTTCTCATACTCTGCCCTAGATCTTCTACCTTAGAGAGCCTAGCTCTATCACTTTGAGTCCTTGAGTGGTGCAAACAGTTAAGCATTTGACTACTAAGAGAAAGGCTGGTATAGCCAAGGACAACTGTTGGCTGGGTACTGAGACGGTTATGAACAGAACTTAAATGTGAATGTCCACACACATGTGTATGAGACTGAGTACAGAATGAACTAGAGTTAAGAAAGAAAGGAGAGCAAGATTCCAACTATGCGACTCCATCTGTGCTCTTGCATGACAAATATTAGAGTTCACCCGCCTTAAGGATTCAGTGCAATCTACCATTACCTACATTCACTGACCATTTCATTTCATAGAGAAACTGCTATCACATGGAGAAACACTTATCATGCTAGAGCTTCAAGTCACATTATTCACTATCATAGAATCCATACCATAAACCTGGTTCTGTAATTGCCTTTTGTCCAATGTGGTGAATACATATTTAAAAAAAATTGCCATTTCAATCATTTTTACATGTACAATTTAGTGACATTCTTTATGATCACCTTATTGTGCACCTATAACCACTATCTGCTTCCAAACCTTTTCATCACCTTTAACAGAAACTCAGTACCACTTAAGCAACGCCTCTCCACTTCACACTCCCACTCACCCCTGGTGACCACTATTAAACTTTGCCCTCTATACAATTGCCTATTCTGGATGTTTCATATTAGTGGGATCATACAATATTTGTGTTTTGTGTCTCACTTATGTTCATCCATGTTGTAGTGTGTATCAGAAGTTCATTTCTCTTTATGAGTGAGTCATAGTCCACTGTCAGTTTATAGCACGTTTTGTTTTATCTATTCATCTATTGATGGACACTTGGGCTGTTTCTGTCTTTTGTCTCTTGTGAATAATGTCACAATAAACATTGGTGAAGAAGTATCTGTTTGAGTCCTTGCTTTTAATTTTTTTGGCCTAAGACTGAAATTGCTGGGTTATCTGGTAGTTCGATATTTAACTTTTTTAGGAACCACCATTCTGTTTTTTACAGGGGCTGCATCATGTTACAACCCCATCAGCAACAGATGAGGGTTCCAATTTCTCCAAATCTGCAACATTTGTTGCGTTCCATTTTTCTGATAATAGTCACCTTAGTGGGTGTGAAATGGTATCTCATTGTGGTTTTGATTTGCATCTCCCTAATGACCAGTGAAGGGTCCCTGGCTGTGCAGTGGTTAAGGGCTTAGCTGCTATCTGAAAGGTCAGCTGTTCAAACTCACCAGCTGCTCTACGGGAGAAAGATGTGGCAGTCTGCTTCCATAAAGATTTCAGCCTTGGAAACCCTACTGGACAGTTCTACACTGTCCTATAGGGTCACCATATGTCAGAATTGATTTTATGACAACAGGTTTGGTTTTGTTTTAATGACTTTGAGCATCTTTTTATTTGCTTATTGGTCATTTGTATATCTTCTTTGGTGAAATGTCTATTCAAATCCTTGTCCATCTTTTAATTGGGTTGTTCATCTTTTTTGTGGTTAAATTTTAGAAGTTCTTTTTATAATCTGGATATAAACTTATCAGCTACATTGTTCACAAACATTTTTTCCAATCTTTAACTTATCTCTTCACTTCCTGATAAAGTCCTTTGATGCGCAAAAGTTTTTAATTTTGATGAAATTCAATTTATTTACTTTGTCTTTTATTGCTCATACTTTTGGGGTCATATCTAAGAATCCATTGTAGAAAACTAGGTCCTGAAGCATTACTCCTATGTTTTGTTCTAAAACTTTTGTAGTCTTTATTCTTACATTTAGATCTTGGGTAGTTTTTAGTTAATTTTTATAATATATGAGGTATGGTTCTAACTTCATTAATTTTCATATTGAGATTCAGTTGCCACAGCACCATTATTGAAGAGATCATTCTTTCCCCATTGGTTGGAGTTGGTACCCTTGTTGAAAATTAGTTGGCCGTATCTGTATGGCTTTATTTCTGGACTTTTGATTCTATTCCATTAGTCTATATGTCTATTATTTTACCAATACCAGATTGTTTTTATTACTGTAGCTTTATAATATGTTCTAAAATCAGGAACTACGAGTACCCCTACTTTGCTCTTTATTTTCAAGGTTATTTCTGCTATTCAAGGGCCCTTGCAGTTCCATTTAAATTTTAAAATTTGCTGTTCCATTTTTGCAAAGAAGGCTTTTGGAATTTTGATAGAAATTGCATTGAATTTAAAGGTCACTTTGTGTAGCATTGATACCTTAACAATGTTAAGTTCTCCAATTAACGAGCACATAAAGTCTTCTCATTTATTTAGATTTTCTTTAATTTTTTTTAAGCAATGTTTTATCATTTTTACTGTGTAAGTCTTTCACATCCATGGTTAAATTTATCCCTAGGTGTTGTATTCTTTTAGGTGCTATTCTAAGTGGATTGTTTTAATTTCCTTTTTGGATTGCTCACTGCTGGTATATAAAAACCCAACTGATTTTTCTGTGTCGTTTTTGTACTTTGCAACTTTACCAGCTCTAGTAGCTTTCTTGTGGATTACTTAGGATTTTCTTTATATGAGATCATGTCATTTGTGAATAGGGCTAGTTTTTATTTCTCTGTTTACAATTTGGATAAATTTTATTCATTTTTCTTGCTTTATTGCTCTGGGTACAACTTCTAGCACAATATTGAACAGCAATGGTGACAGCAAGCACCCTTGTCTTGCTCCTTATCTTTAAGTGGACACTCTCAAACTCTCTCTGTGGAGTATGATGTTAGCACTGTTTATTATTATTTTTTCTTTATCATACCGAGAAATTCCTAATTTTAATTCCTAACTTGTTGAGTGTTTTCATCATAAAAAGGGTGTTGAATTTTGTTAAATGCCTTTTCTGCACCAATTGAGATGATCGTGCAGTTTTTTGTCCTTTGTTCTCTAATGCGTTATATTACATTGATTTTCTAATATTGACTCACCCTTCCTTTTCTGGAATAAATCCCACTTGATTATAGTGTATAATCCTTTTAATATGGTGTCAGATTTGGTTTCCTTGTATTTGTTCAGAATTTTTTGCATCTACATTCATAAGTGTTATTGGTCAGAATTTTTTTTTTTTTGGTGGTGTCTTTGTCCAACTTTGGCAGCAGGCTAATGCTGGCCTCATAGAACGAGTTAGTAAGTATTCCCTCCTCCTCTACTTTTTGGAAGAGTTTAAGAAAGATTGATATCAGTTCATTTGTGAATGCTTGGTAGACTTCCCCAGTGAAGCAATCTGGTCCAAGACTTCTGTTGTTGCTGTGAAGTTTTTCTTTTTCTTTTTTTTTTTTTTTTTAATTTTTGATTCAATGTCTTCACTTGTTATGAGTCTGTTCACATATTCTATTTCTTTTTGAGTTAATTTAGGTAAGTTATATGTTTCTAGGAATTTGTCCATTTCATCTAAGTTACCTTATTTGTTGTTGTACAACAGTTCATAGTATTTTCATATGGTAATTTTTCTTCTGGCTAGATGTTTGTAATGTCCCCACATTCATTTCTGATTTTAGTTATTTGTATACTTCTCTCTTTTTTTTCTTTTCCAATCTAAGTAAAAGTTTGTTGAATTTATTGATCTTAAAAAAAAAAAAAAAAAAGAAACAGAGGAGGGGGCCCAAGATGGCAACTTAGACTGATGTACTAGAATGTCCCCCCCCTACATCAAAGAGAAACCAAGTGAAACAGACACAGATGACAAACTTGGAACCCTGAACATCAAGTGAAAGGATGAAGAATTAGATCGAGATCCAAGTGGCCGGAAAGGCAGAAAACGGTGGATGCAGAGAATTGTGGATCGTTGGTGCCTTGCCAGCCAGCCTGGCACAGCTTGGCCTTCTTGTGACAAAGCAGGCAGCATTCCTAGGTGAGGAGCACAGGAAGGCAAGTAACGTATTCACAACAGGAAAAAGATAATGTGTAAACAAACCTGGAATGAAACAAGGTGAGCAGGACACAAGCCAGAGTTAAAAAGGAAAACTAGAGAAAGACTGGCCAGGAGCTCCAGTAACTCTGCTGACCTCAGAGAAGGGAAGGAGACAGGAACTGGGGAAGTGGCTACTCACCCACAGCAGTGCCGGACCATTTGTCCAGGAAACACCTACTGAACAGTAAAACCCAGAATATCAACTAGAGGTCCCCCACATAACAAGCCTCCATGTGCTCCCCCACACATTTAAATGTGTCAGGCCTCAATTGCCTGGAGCAACCAGGCAGGAGTGCCCCCAGAACCCATGCCCAGCAACTGACAGGAGTGAACACACACTTGCTATCCAGGGACCAAAGAGAATGCACCTGCTGCCCAGCAACCAGCAGGAGCATACCTGCAGCCCGGCAACCCACTGGAGTATGCCCACAGCCCAGCAACCAGCAGGAGTGCCCACACACCCTGGCAAATGGTGGGGATGTGCCTGCTGCCTGGTCAGTGGGGCCATGCCTACAGCCCAGCAACCAGTGGGGGTGCACATGCAGCTCAGTGGAGGCATGCCCATTACCTGGCAACTGGTAAGGGTACACCTGCTGCTGAGCAGGAATGTGCTCGCTGACCAGCAACCTGTGGAAGCATGTCTGCAGCTTGGCAACTGGCGGGAGCATGCCTGAGTCCACTGCACAGCAAATGGTATGATCACCCCATGCCTGCGCAGTAACTGGAAACACATCCATCGTCATTGCCCAGCAACCAGTAGGTGTGCTTCACACCCTAGCCAGTTACTACCAGATGCACTCCTGAGAGCACTCTTCCAACAACCACCTGGCATGGCTCAGCAGGCCCACCCTATCACCAGTGACAGCCGGGTGCATCCCAACAGACTCCAATGACAAACAGGCACACCCTGTGCAAACATCCAACAACTGCTCAGCTGCAGCAACACCCATACTACACACAGCCAGTTCCCACAGGCTGACTCCACACACACTAAGACCCCTTACCTCCCATTACCTACTTAGACACCAGTTCATGACTGTGGCTATAAAGCTGACCTGTCCTGCTCTCCAGCAGATGCATTAAGTGCCGGCACCAATCCAGAAGGACACCATGGTTGCACAAGGGCTGTAGAGGAACCAACGCCACAGAACACTTGTCAGTCAACATTAGGGAAAGAACTTGCTATGCCACCTACACTCAATCTGGAAAGGGAAGACATACAAACCTGACAGACAGGACTCCAACTGGATGTGACCCACCATAACCATTAGTGAGAGGAAATCATGCCCAGTTAAAAGACAACACCAAAATCATAAATAGACCAGAACCACAAATGGATACAAAGTTGTCTTGCCCTGACCTCCAGAGAATGCACTAACTGCTACCACCACCCTGACACCTTAATGCCTCAGAGACAGCTAAAACTAAAATAAATAAAACATTACTGTTGAATAGATTCTGACTGATAACAATGCTATAGGGCAGAGGAGAACTGCCACATAGGGTTTCCAAGAGCAGCTGGTAGATTTGAACTGCCAACATTTTGGATAGCAGCTGAATGCTTAACCACTGCACCACCAGGGCTCCACAGACAATTTCAAATGTTACAAAGAATCAGGACAAAATGACTCAAGCAAGTGAACAAAATAAATAAGCAGAAAACCTTCCCGAGGAAGAAATGGTAACCAAACCAACTGATAAAAAATTCAAAGACCTTATAGGATCCTCAGAGAGATCAAGGAAAACACATATAGAACTCTAGAAGAATTCAGGAAAACAATACAAGAACAAAATGACAAAATAAATAATCAACTAGAAATGACACAAAAACAGCAACTAGATATACAGATTATTAACAATGAAATATCAGAAATACATAACTCATTGGATGGATAGGAAGTAGAATTGAATTAATGGAAGAAAGGATCAATGAAATAGAGGACAAATCCTTTAATACTAATTTGTTTGAGGAACAATCAGAAAAAAATGAAAAAGAAAAAAGTATGAATTATTTGGAACACTATCAAGAGGAATAATTTATGCATAATTGGAATTCCAGAACAGGAGAAGACAAAAATAAAATCACAGGAAGAATTTTTCAAGATTTACTGGCACAAAACATCCCTGATATCATGAAAGACAAGAGGGTTACCATCCAAACAGCTCAATGAACTCCATAGAATAGACCCCTAAAGAAAATCACTAAGACATATCACACTTGAACTTTCCAAAAACAAAGGCAAAGAATTCTGAGAGGTGCTCAGGAAAAACAAAATATCACCTACAAAGGGAATCTTATAAGAGTCTACTCTGACTTTTTGGCAAAAACCATACCTACAAGAAGGCAATGGGATAATATATATAAACCCTGAAAGAAAATAATTGCTAACCAATAATAATGTATCCAGCAAAATTTCCTCTCAAATACAAAGGCAAAACTAGGACATTCCCACAAAAAGAGAAATTAAAGGAATTTGTAAAAACCTGACCAACTCTCCAAGAAATACTAAAGAATGTCCTTCAGACAGAGAACCAATGACACCAGACAACAACCCGAGATGAAGACGCACGACAGTATGACCCAGATATGAACCCAGATAAAGAAACTTCAAAAGTAAAATATAGCTACAAAACTAAAAACAGAGAACCAGAGATGTCAATTTGTAAACAAAGACAAGTTCAAAATTAAAATGAGAAATGAATGGTGTAGTTATAGAACTTCTATATGGAGAGGAAGTCAAGGTGATGTCAAGAAATAATGGACTGCTCTAAACTTAGGAAAATAAAGGTAAATTTCAGAGTAACCACAAAGAAAATTAATCAACCTAATCGCACATATAAAGAAGAAAATCATAAACACTCAGTAAAGAAAATCAACAATTGAAAGAAAATCCACAAATAGAACTCAACACAGAAAATTAAGCAGTGTAAAAAAACTTAAATATCACACACAAAAAAAAGCATAACAAAATGATAGCAGTAAATTCATATCTAGTGATAATCATACGGAAACACTGGTGGCATAGTGGTTAGGAGCTGCATCTGCTAACCAAAAGGTTGGCAGTTCGAATCCAGGAGGCGTGCCTTAGAAACTCTATGGGGCAGTTCTACTCTGTCCTACAGGGTCACTATGAGTCAGAATCAACTTGATGGCAATGGGTTTTTTTTTTTTTAAATAATCACACTAATTATAAATGGCTTAAATGCACCAGTCAAGAGACAGAGAGTGGCAGAATGGATTAAAAAACAAAACAAAACTAAAAAAAAAAAAAAAAACACAGGACCCATTAACGTGCCTACAAGAGGCACATCTTAGACCCAAAGACATAAAGAGGTTAAAAATCAAAGGGTGGAAAAATTATATCAAGCAAACAGTAATCAAAAAACAGCAGAAGTGGCAATGTTAATTTCTGATAAAGTAGATTTAAGTCAAAATCCATCAAAAGAGACAAGGATGGGCATTGTATAATAAAGTGTCACTCCACCAAGAGGACATAACAATCATAAATATTTACACACCCAATGACACATCTCCAAAATATATAAAACAAACTCTAACAGCATTGAAAGAGAAATAGACAGTTGCACAATAATATAGGAAACTTTAACAAACTTCTTTTGATGAAGGAACAGAATAAATAGAAAGAAACCCAACAAAGATACAGAAGATCTAAGTGACACAATCAACCAATTTGACCTCATCAACATATTCAGAACACTCCACCCAACGGCAGCATAGCACTCATTCTTTTCCAATGCAGGGGGGTCATTCTCCAGAATAGATCATATTTTAGGCCACAAAGCAAGCTTCAATAAATTCAAAAACATTGAAATAATACAAATCATCTTCTCTGATCACAGTGCTAGATATCAATAACAGAAAGAACCAGGAAAAAATCAAATTTATGAAAACTGAACAACACTTTGGTTATAAATCACTGGATAATAGAAGAAATAAAATTCTAAAATCAAATTAGAATGAAAAAACAACATTCCAAAACTTTTGGGACATAGCAAAAGCAGTGTTCAGAGGAGAATTTATAGCAAAAAATGCACACATCAAAAAAGAACAATGGGCTAAAAATCAATACCTTAACCCTACAACTTGAACAAATAGAAAAAGAACAGCAAAAAAAAAAAAAAAAAAAAAAGCCCAAAGTCACCAGAAGAAAGGAAATAATAGATTGGAGCAGAAATAAATGAAACAGAAAAACAATAGAAAGAATCAGCAAGA
The DNA here is from genome assembly GCF_030014295.1 of Loxodonta africana. NCBI lineage: Eukaryota > Metazoa > Chordata > Mammalia > Proboscidea > Elephantidae > Loxodonta > Loxodonta africana. The sequence goes on from NC_087356.1 coordinate 32,110,875, forward strand.
CTAAAATTTGGTTCTTGGAAAGGATCAATAGAATTGACAAACCATTGGTCAAATTGACAAAGGAAAAGAATTATCAGATGCAAACAACCAAAATAAGAAATGAGGAGGGTTACATTTCAACAAAACCAACCAAGATAACAAGGATCATAACTGAATATTATGAAAAATAGCACTCCAATAATTTTGAAAACCTAGAAAAACTGGACAAATTTCAAGAAACACCCTACTTACTTAAACTCGCACAAACTGAGGTAGAAAATTTGAACAGACAACAGACCCATAACAAAAGAAGAAATCGAAAAGGTCATAAAAAAATCTCAACAACAAAAAACATTGGCCCAGACGACTTCACTGGAGAATCCAACCAAACATTCACGAAAGCGTTGATACAACTTCTACTCAAATTCATCTTGCTTGGTAAAATAGAAGGTCAGTAAAAAAGAGGGAGACTCTCAACAAGAAGGATTGACACAGTGGCTACAGCAATGGGCTCAAACATAGCAATGATTGTGAGGATGGTGCAGGACCAGGCAGTGTTTCTTTCTGTTGCACATAAGATCTCTATGAGTCGGAACTGACGTGATGACACCTAACAACAACAACTACTCAAACTGTTTCAGAACATAGAAATTAATTCTATGAAGCCAGCATAATACTGATGCCAAAACCAGGTAAAGGCATCATTAAAAAAGAAAATTACAGACCAATATCACTTATGAACATAGATGAAAAAATTCTCAACAAACTTCTAGCCAATAGAATCCAATAGCGTGTCGAAAAGTATATAATACATTTTGATCAAGTGAGTTTCATACCAGGGATGCAAGGATGGTTTAACATTAGAAAATCAATCAATACAACCAGATAGTACAGGAACATTAGCTTTGGTGAAGGGAAAGACAATACACAATATAGGGGAAGTCAGCACAACTTGGCCAAGGCAAAGGAAAACAATTAGAAGAAAAAAAGACAAAGAAATAGAGGCAACCACAGTAAATACAATAGCATATACAACCCCACAACCATAGTAAAAACAAACAATAACTTACAAGCAGATACGTGGGCAGATACGTAGCCTGAATAGGGACAGGAGGGCATGTGAGTATATACCCACATACATACATATGTTAGACTGTGAATATTTTGTAAATGTATTTGCATGTACAGCATGTATATTAATACATATAATAGCACAAAGGGGACAGAGTCATAGAAGCTTTGGAGACACATACAAACACCTTGAGCGACTGAGTAACTAGGGCTGAGGGCTGGGCACCATTGTCTCTGCAGACATCTAGATCAATTGACATAAGATAGTTCATAAAGAAAATGTTTTACATTCTACTTCGGTGAGTAGCACCTGGGGCCTTAAAAACTTTGGAGCAACCATCTAAGACACATCTATTGGCCCAATCCCGTCTGGAGCAAAGGAGAATTAAAAAAACCAAAAACACAAGGAAAATATTAATCCAAAGTACTAATGGACCACGTGAATCACAGCCTAAACCAGCCTAAGCTACCACCACTGACCACTCTGATAGGGATCACAATAAAGGGTCCCAGATGGAGCAGGAAAAAAAGGTAGAACAAAATTGAAGTTCATAAAAAAGACCAGACTTACTGGTCTGACAGAGACTGGAGGAATCCCCAAGATTATGGCCCCCAGATACTATTCTAGCTCAGAACTGAAACCCCCTTTCAGCCAAAGTTTAGATAGACCTGTGAAACAAAAAATAAAACACGTGAGGAATATATTTCATAGATCAATCAAGTATGCAAGAACAAACGGGCAACACCTGCCCAAAAACAAAAAGGAGAGGGCAGGCAGGGACAGAAAAACTGGATGAATGGAAATGGGGAACCAGGGTGGAAAGGGGGAGAATGCTGACACATTTTGGGGATAGTAACCAATGTCACAAAACAACTTGTGTGTAAACTTTTGAATGAGAAACTAATTCGCTCTGTAAAATTTCAGCTAAGGCACAATAAAATGAAAGTTCTAGCCAATACAACTCAACAGCATATCAAAAAAATAATACATCATGATCAACTAGGATTCATACCAGGGATATAAGGATGGTTCAACATTAGATAACAATCAATGTAATTCACCACATAAATAAAACAAAGGAAAATCATATGATCATTTCAATCAATGCAGAAAAGGCATGTGATAAAATCCAGCACCCTCTCCCGATAAAAACTCTCAGCAAAATAGGAACAGAAGGGAAATTCCTCAACCTAATTAAGGATATATATACTAAACCAACAAACAGCCAACACTATTCTCAATGGAGAAAGACTGAAAGCATTCCCCTTGAAAACAGGAACCAGACAAGGATACACTTTATCATCACCCTTATTCAACAATGTATTAGAAGGCAAGAAAGGGAAATAAAAGGCATCCAAAGTGGTAACGGAGAAGTAAAGCTATACCTATTCACAGACGACGTGATCAATGATATAGAAAATCCCCGAGACTCCATAAGAAAATTACTGGAACTAACAGAAGCGTTCAGCAAAGTAACAGGGTAAAAAATCAATACACAAACATCAGCTGGATTCCTCTACACTAACAAAGAGGACTTTGAAAAGGAAATCAGGAAAACAATAAAATTTACAATAGCTTCCCAAAAAGATAAATTACTTAGGAATCAATTAACTAGGGATGTAAAAGACTTATACAAAGAAAACTACTGCGAGAAAACAAAAGAGACTCACATAAATGGAAAAACATACATGCTCATGTGGCAGAGTTAATATTGTGAAAATGTTGATACTATCCAAAGCGATCTGTAGATATAATGCAACCCCAATCCAAATTCCAACAACATTCTCTAATAAAATGGAAAAACTAATCTCCAACATTATATGAAAAGTATAGAGGCCCTGGATAGCCAAAGCATTACTGAAGAACAAAGGCCTCACACTTTTCAATCTCAGAATCTACTAGGCAGCCATGGTAGTCAAAACAGCCTTATACTGATGCAATGACAGATGTATAGACCAATGTAACAGAATTGAGAAAAAAAAAAAAAAAAATCCACCCAGCTATGGAGAGCTGCTCTTCAGGAAGGGGTTCAAGTCCATTAAATGGGGATGAAATAGTCCCTAACAAATGATGCTGGAAAAATTGAACATCCATCTGCAGAAAATTAAACAGGATGCAAACATTACACCATACACAAAAACTAACTCAAAGTGGACCAAAGACCAAAATTTTAACCTAGAACTATAAAGTTCATGGAAGAAAACACAGGAACAAAGATAAAGGCCATAGTTTATCGTAAAAATAGACCACCAGACATAACTAAAATGCACAAACAGGGACCTCTGGAAGTTAAATACTTAACACTCATCTAAAGACGTCACCAAAGAGAACCTACAGACTGGGAAAAGATTTTTGGCAACAACATATCCGACAAGGGTCAAATCTCTAAAATACGTAGAAAACTTCAAGACTTCAACAACACAAAGACAAACCAATAAAAAAAAATAGGCAAAAGACATGAACAGACACTTCACCAAAGAAGACATTCAACTGGTTAACAAACACATGGACAGATGTTCACAATCATTAGCCATTAAAACAACAATCCCATTGCTGTTGAGTTGATTTTGACTCATAGTGACCCTATAAGACAGAGTAGAACTGCCCCATAAAGTTTCCAAGGAGCAGCTGGTGGATTCGAACTTCCGACTGTTTGGTTAACAGCCAAGTTCTTAATCACTGTATTGAGATGCAAATCAAAACTACAATAAGATACAATCTCACCCCAGCAATAATGACACTGATCAAAAAAAAAAAAAGAAAACAACAAATGCTGGCAAGGTTATGGAGAGAAATTTACACACTGCTGGTGGGGCCGTAAAATGATACAATCACTATGGAAAATGATATGGAATTTCCTTAAAAAGCTATGAATAGAAATACCATATGATTCAACAATTCTGCTCCTAGGTATATATCCTAGAGAAATAAGAGCTGTGACATGAATAGACATATGCACACCCATGCTCATTGTAGCCTTAGTCACGATAGCAAATAGATGGAAACAATCTAAATGTCCATGGACGGTTGAATGGATAAACAAATGTGGTACACACATACTCTGGATTACTATACAGTGATAAAGAATAATGATGAATCCGTGAAACATCTCACGACATGGAAGAATCTGGAGGACATCTTGCTGAGTGAAATCAATCACAAAGGGACAGATGTTATAAGAGACCACTATTATAAAAAGTTAACAATAGGTATACACACAGAAAGAATGGTTCTTTGATGGTTGCCAAGTATGGGAGGGTAAGGGAGAGAATCACTAAATAGATAGTGGACCCATGTTAATTCTGGTGAAAGAAAAGGCTATATGCAATATGGGTGAAGTCAGCACAATGTGACCAAGACAAAGGAAGACCTTTAGAGATACAGGGCATCTATGGTAAATACATATTCAATTCTGTAACAACAGTAATAACAAACAATAACTTATGAGTGGATACATAGGTAGATGTGTATGCTGAATTGGTGTGGGAGGTTCTATGGATGTACACCTGCATGCATATGTAGGTATGGTTGTGGATATTTCTATACACATATTTGTATGTGTTATTGTAGTTCTTAGGTGCCTTTGAGTCAGTTCCCACTCATAGCTACTCTATGTACAAAAGGATGAAACACTGCCGGGTCCTGTACCATCCTCACAACTATTGTTACACTTGAGCCCATTGTTGCAGCAACTGTGTCAATCCACCTCTTTGAGGGTCCTCTTCTTTTTCGCTGGCCATCTGTTTTATCAAGCATGATGTCCTTCTCCAGAGACTGATCCCTCCTGATAACATGTCCCAAATATGTGAGACATAGTCTTGCCATCCTTGCTTCCAAGGAATATTCTGGTTTACTTCTTCCAAGACAGATTTGTTTTTTCTTTTGGCAGTCCATGGTGTATTCAATATTCTTTGCCAACACCACAATTCAAAGGTGTAAGTTCTTCTTCAGTCTTCCTTATTCATTTTCAAGCTTTCACAACCATATGAGGCGATGGAAAACACCATGGCTTGAGTCAGGCACACGTTAGTCTTCAAGGCGACAGCTTTGCTTTTCAACGCTTTAAAGAGTTCTTTTGCTGGGGATTTACCCGGTGTAATGTGTCTTTTAATTTCTTGACTGCTGCTTCCATGGTGGTTGAGTGCAGATCCAAGTAAAATAAAATCCTTAACAACTTCAATCTTCTCTCCATTTATCATGATGTCACTTATTGGTCCACTTGTGAGGATTTTTGTTTTCTTTATGTTGAAGGGCAATCCATACTGAAGTCTGTGGTCTTTGATCTTCATCAGTAAGTGCTTCAAATCCTCTTTATTTTCAGCAAGCAAGGCTGTATCATCTGCATAATGCAGGTTGTTAATTAGTCTTCCTCTAATCTCAATGCCCTGTTCTTCTTCATATATTCCACCTTTTTGGATTACTTGATCAGCATACAGATTGAATAAGCATAGTGGAAAGATACAACCACAACACACACTTTTCCTGGCTTTAAACTGCTCCGTATCCCTTGTCTGTTCAAAGGACTGCCTCTTGATCTATGTAAAGGTTCCTCATGAGCACAATTAAGTGTTCTGGAATTCCCATTTCTCCCAATGTTATCCATAATTTGTTATGATCCACACAGTTGAATGCCTTTGCATATCAATAAAACAGAGGTAAACATCTTTCTGGTATTCTTTGCTTTCAGACAAGATCCATGTGATATCAGCAGTGATGTTCCTGGTTCCATGTCCTCTTCTGAATCTGGCTTGAATTTCTGGCAGTTCCTTGTAGATATACTGCTGCAGTCACTTTTGAATGATCTTCAGCAAAATTTCACTTATGTGTGATATTAATGATATTTTTCAATAATTTCTGCATTTTGTTGTATCATCTTTCTTGGGAATAGACATAAATATGGATCTCTCTCTCTTTTTTTTTTTTTTTTTCACTCAGTTGGCCAGGTAGCTATTTTTCGAATTTTTTGGCATAGATGAGTGAGCACTTCCAGTGCTGCATCCATATGTTGAAACATCTCAATTGGTATTCCATCAATTCCTGGAGCCTTGTTTTTGCCAATGTCTTCAGTGCAGCTTGGACTTCTTCTTTCAATACCACTAGTTCCTGGACATATGCTGCCTCCTGAAATGGTTGAACGTCAACCAATTCTTTTTGGTATAGTGACTCTGTATTCCTTCCATCTTCTTTTGATGCTTTCTGTTTCTCTTAATATTTTCCTTGTAGAATCCTTCAATATTGCAACTTGAGCCTTGAATTTTTTCTTCGGTTCTTTCAACTTGAAAAATCCTGAGTATTTTCTTCCGTTTTGGTTTCCTCTTGCCAGGTCTTCGCACATGTCATTATAATACATTACTTTGTCTTCTTGAGCTGTCCTTTGAAACCTCCAGTTCTTTTACTTCGCCATTTCTTCCTTTCACTTTAGCTACTCAACGTTCAAGAGCAAGTTTCAGAGGCTCTTCTGTCACCCATTTTGGTATTTTCTTTCTTTCCTGTCTTTTAAATGACCTTTTGCTTTCTTCATCTATGATGTCCTTAATGTCATTTGACAGCTCGTCTGGTCTTCAGTCATTAGAGTTGCAATGCGTCAAATCTATTCTTGAGATGGTCTCTAAGTTCAGGTGGGGTATACTCAAGGTCGTACTTTGGCTCTTGTGGACTTGTCCTAATTTTCTTCAGTTTCAACTTGAACTTGCTTATGAGCAATTGATGATCTGCTCCGCAGTTGGCCCCTGGCTTTGTTCTGACGACATTGAGCTTTTCCATTGTCTCTTTACACAGATGTAGTCGATTTTATCCTGTGAATTTCATCTGACGAGGTCTGCGTGTAGTCACTGTTTATGTTGGTGAAAAAAAGTATTTGCAGTGAAGAAGTTATCAGTCTTGCAAAATTCTATCATGTAGTCTCTGGCATTGTTTCTGTCACCAAGGCCATATTTGCCAACTACCAATCCTTTGTCTCCAACTTTTGCATTCCAATCACCGATAATTATCAATGCATGGGAACTGCATGTTCAATCAATTTAAGACTGCAGAAGTTGGTAAAAATCTTCAGTTTCATCTTCTTTGGCCTTAGGTGTTGATTCATAAATTTGAACAATAGTCCTATTAACTATTTTTCCTTGTAGGTGTATGGATATTATCCTGTCACTGACAGCATTGTACTTCAGGATAGATTTTGAAATGTTCTTTTTGACGATAAGTACAATTCCATTCCACTTCAATTTGTCATTCTGGGCATAGCAGTCCATATGATTGTCTGATTCAAAATGGCCAATATCAGTCCATTTCAGCTCACTAATGCCTGGGATGTTCATGTTTATATGTTCCATTTTATTTTTGACCGTTTCCAATTTTCCTAGTTTCATATTTCATACATTCCACGTTTCCATTATTAATGGATGTTTACAGCTCTTTCTTCTCATTTTGAGTCATGCCACATCAGCAAATGAAGGTCCTGAAAGCCTGACTCGATCCACATCATTAAGGTCTACTCTACTTTGAGGCAGCTCTTCCCCAGTAGCATTTTGAGTACCTCTCAACCTGAGGAACTCATCTTCTGGCACTATATCAGTCAATGTTTCACTGCTATTCATAAGATTTTCACTGGCTAATTCTTTTCAGAAGTAAACTGCCAGGTCCTTCTACCTAGTCTGGCTTAATCTGGAAGCTCAGCTGAAACCTGTCTGCTATGGGTGACCTTGCTGGTATTTGAATAGAGGTGGTATAGCTTCCAGCATCACAGCAGCACGCAAGCCACCGCAGTATGACAAACTAACAGATGCCTGAGGGTATTTGTATGTTGTATTCACATATATAACAGGTATAGGGGAACACATTGGGGGCCACAGTTATGGAAGCTTCTTAAAACCCATTGCCATTGAGTTGATTTCGACTCAAAGACCCTATAGGACAGAGTAGAACTGCTCCACAGGACTTCCAAGGAGTGCCTAGTAGATTCGAACTGTCAACCTTTTGGTTAGCAGTCAAACTCTTAACAACCATGCCACCAGAGTCCAAAACTTCTTAGACATGTCCAAATACTTTGCAGGACTGAGCTACTAGGCTTCAAGGCTAAGGATCATAGTCTCAGGAGACATCTAGGTCAATTGACATAGCATAGTTCATAATGATAATGTTCTACATCCTAGGTAGGTGAGTAGTGTTTGAGGCATTAAAAGCTTGTGCGACCATCTAAGATACAACTATTAGTCTCTTTCTGTCTGGAGCTATGTAGAGTGAAGAAAACCAGAGTCAGGGAAATTGAGTCCAAAGGACTAGTGGCCCATATGATTCACAACCTCCTCTAGCCTGGACTAGAAGAACTAGGTGATGCCTGGATACTACTACCAACTGCTCTGACCAGGGACACAATAGAAGGTCCCAGTTAGAATGGGTGAAAAATGTAGAAAAAAAAATTAAATTCATTAAAAAAAGCTAGACTTACTGTTCTGACAGAGACTGGAGAAACCCCCAAAACTATTGCCCTAAGACATCCTTCAAACTTGGAACTGAAGCCACTACTGGAGGACACGTTTCAGTCAAATAATAGACTGGCCTATTATTTGACTGGCCTAAAAAAATAGCACTTGTGAGGAATGTTCTCCATAGAACAATCAACTATACAAGACCAAAAGAGCAACATTTCCCCCAAAGCAAAAATGAGAAGGCAGGAATGGCAGGGAAACTTGAAGAAAGGAAATGGAGAAACCAAGGTGGAAATGGGGAGAGTGATGACATACTGAAAGGATTGCAACCAATGTCACAAAACATTTCATATTTGAATTATTGAATGGAAAACTAATATTGCTGTGTGAACTTTCACATAAAGCACTATAAAATGTTCAAGAACAGAAAAAAAGCAACTTCTGGTTTCATTGATTTTGCCTATTGTTCTTCTATGCTTTATTTCATTTATTTCTGCTCTGATTATTGTTATTTCCTTTCTTCTGGTAGTTTTTCTCTTTTGCTATTCACTCAGGTTGTAACGTTATTTATTATGGCGATCTTTCTTTGTTTTTTAATGTAGGCATTCCTCTCAGCACTGACTTCACTGGATTGCATAAATTTTGATATGCTGTGCTTTCATTTTCATTTGAGTGTAAGAATTTTCTGATTTAGCTCTTATTTCTTACTTGATCCATTGGTTATTTAACGATGTGTTGTTTAATTTGCATGTATTTGTATATTTTCTTTTCCTTTTTATTAATTTCCAGTTTATTCCACTGTGATTGGAAAAGACACTGTGTGTGATTTTAACCTTTTTTAATTTATTAAGATTTGTTTTGTGACCTAACATATGGTCAATCCTGGAGAATGATTCATGTTCACTCTAGAAGAATATGTATTGTTCTCTTAATGGTTGTAGTGTTCTATATATGTCTGTTAGGTCTGGTTGGTTTATAGAGTTGTTCAAGTCATCTATATCCTTTCTAGATGTTCAGTCCATTATTGAAAGTAGTGTATTGAAGTCTTCAGCTACTATTGTAAAGTTGTTTATTGCTTCCTTCAGTTCTGTTGTTACTTGCTTTATATATTTTGGGGATCTGAAATTAGGTATATACATATATATATTTATAACTGTTATATATTCTTGATCAATTGACCCCACTTTTATTAAATAATATCTTTTTTGTATTTTATAACATATTTTAACTGGAAGTATATTTTTTTTTTCTGATTTAAATATTGTATGTATGTGTGCGTTTGTGTACAGGTACTCCAGGATCATAACAATGTCATAGAGTGTAGGATATTTCCATTTTCTGGCTTCTGATTTTGTGCTTATATTAATGTTATAACACTTGTTATAAAATTTAAAATAGATCTCTATGTTATCAAAATGTCTTAAAAACAATGTTGCTATAAACTAATTGCAAAAACAAAATATACTTATAGAAAAGTAAGTGGAGACAAAGACAAAAAAAAAAAAAAAAGAAGTAGCTGGTGAGGCTGCTTATGTATAACCAAATCATGAGATTTGGTTCCTTGGTTTGAAGGTTGAGGGTTATAGTTTCATGGGACATCAAAGTTAATTGGCCTAAGAATGTGTTTAGTGCTTCTGTTTTACCTCCTAGTTTTTGCGCAGTGCCTGCAATCTTAAAAGCTTGCAAGCGGCCATCCAAGGCACAGCAATTGGTCTCTATTTGCCTGGAGCAGCAGATGAAGAAGATGAGTCAGGAATAGGAGGAGGATATGGAACGTGTTGCCTCGTTTCCCATGAGACCAGAAGAAACTGGATGGTGACTGGATGCCATTATTGAATACTTTGATCACAGATTTTATAGCAGAATCATGAGCGAAAGGGGGAAAAAGGAGAACAGAATTTCAAATTCTTATGGACTCCAGAATTTCTGGAGGCATGGAGGCTGGATAGCTCCTGAAACAATTGCCCTGAGATAATCTATAATCTTAAATAAAAAATATTCCCTGAAGTCTTCTTAAAGCCAAATAGTTTGACTTAACTAGTAAAGAATGTCTTTCTTGAGCATTGTGCTCTTTCAAGATCTGTCTATATGGGATGAAATTGACAGCAGCAACTCAAGAGATTAGGTAAAAAACTTATGGGGTGGTGAGTTTATGTTAATGGGGGAGGAACACCTTAGAAAAAGAGAGTGAGACTGGTTGCACAACTTGAAGAATGTAATCAGTGTTGCTGAATTGTACTTGTAGAAACTGTTGAATTGGTGTATCTTTTGTTGTGTATATTCTCAACGACAACAACAAAATAGATAAAATTTTTTACAAAGCAGGTAGAAAATTTTATATTACAAAAACTATGACAACAAACAGGACAAATGCTTGCCTTGGTAAAATGTATAAAATGTTAGCTCTAGTGTTCTATATTTTTGTAGATCCCTAAGAAAGGTGCTACTATTTATCTCTGACCTTATAAATAAAACATAAAAATATAAACCATGTCATCACTGTAATTATTGCTACATTTTTAAAATAGAAAATTTTACATTGTCACAATTTAACACAAATGCATTTGAATTACTAACCAATTACTTACTTTAGGGAGATGCTCATTGCTTTACAAAATCAGCAATGCCCTACCTCCTGTCTTGTTTAAAGATTATGTTTCTTGTACAGGTTTTTTTTTTTCTTCGAGTTTATTTTGTAGTTGTAAAACACTAAATCGCGACTTTCTGGTGATTTGCAATTACTGGATACTATTTGCAAATTTGGTATTTTTAGAAGTTGCTTCGTGATTACTCTGTTTATTGCCCTGATTCCTTATTTCTGCCTTTGTATTTCATTGTTGTGTGTGGGTGTCCTTTAAATAACTCTCTCCATGGTTACCCCTTCCCTGCTTCTCTGTTCTACACACATACTTAAGAATACATTATCCATTCTTTGGTGCCCACTTATATAACCTCTGACTAACGCACTCCCTGGTGGTGCAGAGTTTAAAAGCTGGGCTTCTAACCAAATGGTCGGTTCTACTCTGTCCTGTAGGGTCTCTATGAGGCAGAATTCGAAATCGACTTGACAGCAATGGAGTTTAACGTGTTCTTTGTTTAGTTTTGATGTCCAATATCATTTATTTAATTCCTCCTATTAAAAAAAACAACAAAACATTGCTATAAAGTAGATTTAAACATAAAATTCAGTAACTAATAGAAAAGTGTATCCCTTATTCCTGATCAAATCACAACGTTTGCTATAATGGATTAAATGACTCTGCCCACACAATGGTGAAAATATGAGTATCCGGGAAAAAGGATGTTAGAATGCTAGCACCCCAGTGAACTTTTCTCATGTGATTCCATTGTTGTCAGTAACATCTTCCGTACCGTCGCCTGAAAGGTTAGTCCTTCGTGGGTCTCAGAGTTATGTCTACCAAGCACCTGTGGGCACTATCAACATGGATGTGATTTAGGTGCCATCCCTAATATCTTTACTATTTTTCATTTTTTTATTTATATGGTGGTTCATGTTTGTCTTTTTGCAGCACAGAAAGAAAATATAATCCATTTATGACACTATGTATACTATCTCTGTGTTCTGCACACAAACAGACTCTTTTGGGTTCAATAAATGTTAGATTATTTTAAAATGGATATTTTAAATGCATCATATTCTACAGAAATCCTTGATGGTTTGTCATATTGGTGGTTACATGTATTTTAGTTATTTGAAGGAAGATGTTTGGGATATCCTGAGAATGCATTATTTTTTTTTCCATTTAAAACAATGCAATGAAGGGTCCCACCATCACTCTACAACACACTGGCAGGAACAAATTAGGTTTTGATACTTAAAGATGTCTGTATTCCATTTTATCTCACGTACCTTTGTTCAGCATGTCTGAGTTATCTCTGTCTAGTTTGATTATAAACCTTTTGGAAACTTGTCTTATGCTTCTTTTCCATCCTTTTTGGGCCTAGGGCATGCTGATTGTGAAGCAGGCACTTGCCACATGTGTTGATTAAAGCATCGCATACACACACACACACACACACACACAGAGCTTCTCTATCAATTAGATTGTACATTTCATAGTTTGCTGCATTTGACTTTTTTTTTATTGTATTTTAGGTGAAAGTTTACAGCTCAAGTTTATCTCTCATACAAAATTGTGTACACATATTGTCATGTGACACTAGTTGCAATCTCCTGCATACTATTTTAGTGCACCTTCTTTTTTATACTCTGCTTAATAACTTAACTCAACTCCTGACTCCTTTAGGTCCTAGATAAATAGTTGTTGAAGGGTGAATGAATCTTTTACTTTTTTTATTCAAACCAAGCCTGTTGCCACTGAGTCGATTCTGACTTGTAGAGACCCTATAGGACAGTAGAACAGCTGGAAGGGTTTCCAAGGAGCAGCGGTGGATTCGAACTGTAGACCTCTTGGTTAGCAGCCTGAGCTCTTAACCACCGCACATTAAGTGTTCTTTTTTTTTTTTCAATGCATATCCGGTTTACTATTTGTAACAAAGAAGATTTACAATGAGATCATTTCAATACTTAGAGGCTGAATTTAAATACCAAAAATCAAACAAAACCCATTGCCGGCATCAAGCCGATTCCAACTCATAGAGACCCTAAAGGACAAAGTAGAACTGCCCCGTAGAGTTTCCAAAGAGCGCCTGGTGGATTCAAACTGCTGACCTTCTGCTTAGCAGCTGTAGCACTTAACCACTACACTGCCAGGGTTTCAGAGTTTAAATAACAACCTACTAATTCTAAGGCTTGCCATTTTCAGTAAATTATAGCTTGTAGTGAGGCAGTGAGATTGATTAAAAACCATACATGAAATATCTGATATATCTAAAGACATCCAAGTCAAAGACAACTGCAGATTTCTAGATGTGATGAAGTCTAGATTGGGGTACAAGGGTGGAAATGGAAAACTATGGAGGATTAGGAAAAGAAAGAGTCAACAGGACCTGCTGACTGATCTCACCCAGGAGCTGAAGGGTCCAGACAAATTAAGACATCACCAAGTTGCTAATGCTGAGAGGTGGGGGGAGGTACAGTAGACTAGATAAATTTTGATACCATTAGTAAAATTAGAAAGTTAGGAAGTAGAACATGTTAGTGGGTGTGAAGAGTAATGGTGAATTGTCATGAGTTTGCAGAGATTCTTGGACATCTAACGGAGCTGTGTATAAAATATGAGTCTGAAACTTGGGTGAATGACCATGGTTGGAAATACAGACTGGGGAGTTGTTTGACATAGAAATAATGGTGGAAACCATAAAAGTAAATGAACTCTGCAAGGGAGTGATCATAAAGGGTGAGGAGTTTTATTTTAAAGCTCCTATTTTCCTTTAAAGAATCCCCTGTGACTTACTCATCTACAACAGTGCAGCACGCTCTGATTGTGAACATGCCATTCGTCCTCCAGCTTGGTACGGATGTTCTAAGTGGGTCAGAGTAGCCAAATCCATAAATTTATCTATCCCCAACACATTTTATCTCAGCTCTGGAGAACATAGATATTAAAAAAAAAAAAAAAAAAAGCCCTCAAAAATACACAATCTGCCCTTATGTACACCCAGGTTTCAAATGTGTGATGGTCCTGATCATTATAAAAAATTGTAGTAGAATGTTAATGACTGAATTTCCCAGTTTCACAACAATGTCTTGGAATATCTGCTTATTAATTCAGATTAATTAATACTACATTGGATCAATAAATGTTATAATAAATATTATTACTTAATATGATATAATTAATAAACATTTGTCAATAAATTTTTAATTGTGTCAGTCTTTAAAGTTAACTTCATCATAGTGATTTCTTAAAACAAATCTTGTGATTATAAAAAGTTTTCCATGCTTATAAAATATTTTGAATATCAAGACAATTTTAACTTAAATAATAATAATAATATATGCTCTTAGATAAAATAGCAAATATGTAAAATTTGATAACTATGCAGCTTAATATCTACTATTATGTATAACTATAAATAATGAAGATAATTTATGCCTCCTCTATCCTGCTTTATTCTATATCCTCCATATAAATAATTTTACTACTCCATTGAATAGATAACCATGATTTTTTTTGAACAAGCTCTTATTTTTGGTTATAGGCTATTTTCGTATATCTATTACTCTAAATTATGCTTTGATGTGAAACTTTGTACATAAAATCTGGCCAATTTTTTCTATGCATGCCTTCCTAGATTAGAATCGAATCTTGTAAACGTATTTCAAGGCTCTTGGTCCACATTATTGCTAATTCCCGGTCTTAGGAATGTTTGTAAAGTTATTGCAAGTGATTTCTTTTTGCTCATGGCTTTAAAAGGAAGATTTCTTTAATACCTGCAATTAAGTAGTTTTCATCGAAAGTGCAATCAAGAGCATTTCACCCCATATTTCTACTCTTTTTAATTAGCATAAATATTTTCATCACCATAATATCATTATAGTTTTTAGATAATATGTGATTAGAACAGGTATGCTTTCTCTATATTCATTGATTCAATCTCCTATTCAAAGATTGTTCTTTAATACCAAACTAGGATTTGTGGAAATATCAAAATATCTAGTTTGTTAGGTTACACTCTTTTTGCATAGATGATGTATATATGAAATACATAGCTACCTTTTGAAAGCTGATTCATATATGAAATTTGACTACATGGGACTGGAAGAAACAGTACACACAATATAACGTGGCAGTA
This sequence comes from Loxodonta africana, assembly GCF_030014295.1. Classification (NCBI taxonomy): domain Eukaryota; kingdom Metazoa; phylum Chordata; class Mammalia; order Proboscidea; family Elephantidae; genus Loxodonta; species Loxodonta africana. Next base: position 32,126,070 of record NC_087356.1, read on the forward strand.
CCTAAATAAGCATCAAGTGAACAATTTTAGACCAGACTGAGATTACTTTGATAGTAGATCATGGCCAATGAAAGCTTTTTGAAAATTCATAAAGGTCTTAGCATCCCTTCATATGTGGAAAAGTTAATTACAGGAAGAAGACCAAACTCACTGCAGTCAAATTGATTCTGACTCATAGCGACCCTATAGGTCAGAGTAGAACTGCCGCACAGGGTTTGCATGGCTGTAATCTTTATGGCAGCAGGTTGCCACATCTTTCTCCCACAGAGCTGCTGGTGAGTTCTAACTGCCACCTGTTGGTTAGCAGCTGAGCACTTAACCATTGCACTATTAGGAAGAAGACATATCAGTTATATTCCCACACTGTTTGAATGTTTAGTAACCTAGAGGGTTTTCAGGAGCTAACTACATATTGGAGCCCTAGTGGTGCCACAGAGGTTATGAGCTAGGATTGCAAACCAAAAGTCAGCAGTTTGAATCCAAAAGCCACTTCTTGGAAACGCTTTGGGTCAGTTCTGCTCTGTCCTGTAGGGTCGCTATGAGTCCGAATCAACTCCACAGCAATGGGTTTTGTTTTATTTTGTTTTAATAACATCTCATAATTTAACTCTGGTCTCATGAGCGTGTTCCATCAAGAGAAAACATCCTCCCAGTAACACTATGCCCAGGATATAAGTGACCCATGGTGTTCTAACTTAGCTTAAAGAAATAATTTTCTTTGGTTTCGCATCTGTACTGTGCCCATGGTAATAGATCCTCAAATCCAGAATTTTTACGTATATTGGGCAAGTCAGCTTGATTTTTATACAAATTTTATTCTTTAAAATACATTGAACATAACTGATTAAATTATACGCAATTATACCACAATATAAATGAACAACAACAAAAAAAAAGCCTAAGAAGAAAGACACATAATGAAAACAAATGCGGGTGTCTAAGTGCTCTTAACATGGGCATAAATTTATGAGGCAAGAAACACTGTGTTTCTGCTAAAAAAGAATATATAATCTTAAACTTTTGAGTCCCTTGCTGACACAAACAGTTACACGCTTGACTATTAATGAAAATATTGGCATTGGAACCCACTCAGAAGTACCTCAGAAGTCAGGCCTGGTGGTCTGCTTCTGAAAGTTCACAGCCTTGAAAGCCCTGTGAAGTAACTCTATCCTTACACATGGGGTCGCCATGAGTTCCAGACCTGACTCCATGACAACTAATCACAACAGCATCTTAAATTCTAAAGTATAAGTAAATAGTCAGAGTCACAGAGTGTGACTACAGTTATTAGAATCTCTAATTCCAATTTGAACAGATAGGAAAGAAGACAACTTTCTGACTGAAACGTGTTATTTATTTTGATTTAGATTTATGACTGTATTATTAAGCTTCAATTATTTGGGATTAAAAAAAAATGCAGTAGTTTAATGAAATAAAAACAAAATCAGGGCTCGCCTGAAATTATGGAAGAATTTTCTAGGATAAAAAGCACAGTGAAAAAAGTGATAGCAGATATGTCTAGTCACTGGAAAAACTTGCACACTTACTTAGGTATAGGTTTGTTGATCCATTATCCATTTATAATAAGCTCACTTTAGGAGAATTATCCCAGTAGAGCAGCTCTAACCATATAACTTAAACCATGACAAGAACCATAAGTTTCAATAAAAGCCAGCAGGAAATCAATACTGATTATGAATGAAAAAGCCTTTGAAAATATTCCAAATTGGTTAATTATGTGATCTGAAATCTCCAGGACAGAATTTAAGTTCATATTGTCATTTAGCAAAGTTTCTGAATTTCTAGAGTGTCACAGAATCTCTTATATCCCCAGGGAGATATATATATATTTCACCTCTTGGCACTGAGGAGGAGAGTAAATGGCTTGGGAGGTTGGGGAGAAGCTAAGAAATAACAGGCAGGGATGAGAATGTCATGGTGACTCCGTCCTCTGCCTAGGTTTTCCAGGAGTTAGAGTTGAATGGGAAAAGACAGAAATTATTAAGGAATAAAGTTGTCAGAGTCCGTATTTGGATCCAACTTTCTTGTTTTGAGTTACAATGATAGGTGGTCAAATAAAATTTAAAACAATTAAAAATTTGAAAGATTTTATTTGAAGTTGTATTTTGAAATTACTTGAAAAAATACAAAAGAATGAAGTAAAAAATCTGAACGTTATTTTTTTCTTGTTGGTATACATTAACTATGCGACTGTGGTCTCATCTCTTAACTTCTCTGAGGCCCAATTTCATCATAAGCTGAAAGGCATCATAATACCTGATCGGGTTTTGTGAGGTTGAAATAAACGAACAGGGGCATCTAAACACCTCTTGGCACATTGTAATTGCTCAGTAAATAGTGTCTTACTTCTTCTTTGTTTTGTCATAGTCTTCAATCATTCTTATACATACATTTCTAAGTACCTACATCAGGGCATTTTTGTAGCATTCTGCCTTTTTCTTATCTTCATTTTTCATATTTTCAACAGCCCTTTCAATTCATGTTTAGAAATAATGGTGATAATGTCGATGATAATTACTAGTTAATAAATACTTAATAGAAGTCCCTGTATGGTACAATTAATGCACTCCGCTCCTAACGAAGGGCTGTGATTTGAATACACTCAGAGGCAACTCCAAAGAAAGATCTGGTGATCTAGGATCTAAAAAAAAAATGTGACAAATCGGCCATTGAAAACCCTGTGAAGCACAGTTCTACTGTAACACACGTGGGGTGGCCACGAGTCAGAATCCGCTAGAAGGTAACTTTTCCTTTTTTAAATAATATACATGAAAGACTGTGCTAAATGCTTTACACAATTTTTACTTAACTCAGATTACAATCTCCTATGGTAAAATCTACAATGATCCAAATTTATATACAAGAAAATAAAGATTCAGAGATGTTAAGTACTTTGTCCAATGTCACATAGTAAGTAGCACAACTGAGATTCAAATCCTTCTCCTCTTGATTACAGAACCCTAGGTTTTGTCCAAATCGGTATGAAATGTATTTTCCCAGGTCCCATGGAGGAAAAGGAAAGAATGCAAGTAAGGGCTAATCTTTATATTTGGACCTGAGTTGTTAAGGTTGGTCTGAGAAAAATTGTTTTAATTTGCCTTTTCGCTTCCATTCGAAGGACCGTTTAGTATAAGTTCTGTTACTATAGTTAATCAAAATATTTTACAATATCACAAAATTAGAGGACCTTTTTTTTCTATGTCTTGTATAAGTAGGCCAAAAGTTAAGTTGGGATCATTCTGTCACCGTTGAATTAAAAACTTAAGCGTTTGTAAGAACGGAAGTATAAGCAAAAATTTGAAGTCCAATTAATTTTAGTATTACTTAGATTTATAGTTTCAGAAGAGTCATAAAAGTCAGCCAATTAATATACATGAAGCCCCTAATCATATTTGCTTACTATTATTCAATTTATGTCACAGTTAGAAATGATTTTGGCTGAGTTATCTACAAGCATATTTTCTACTTGTTTTCTCTGTCCAATATTTATAGTAGTTGTTTTTCTACTTCTATGATTGCAATTAGTTTATATAGGAAAGCTTCCTACAATAAGTTTAACATATATGCCTAAATCAAGAAGAATAGATTATTGAGCAGGGACAAATAATAGTCTACTATTCTCAATGACAATGTAAAAGGATTTCAGCTTGTAGAAACTTATTCTAATTTTGTTACCTCAAGTGTCTTTGCAAATTAGTTTTGGAATTCATTTCCCTTTCTCCCATTCTACCTCTCTTCCTACTGAAGAAGAATTGACACCTTTGAACTGAGGTGTTTGGTGAAGAATATAGAAATATACCATGGACTGCCAGAAGAACAAGTTTGTCTTGGAAAAAGTACAGCCAGAATGCTCCTTAGAAGCAAAGATGGCGAGACTGTGTCTCACGTACTTTGGACATGTCAGGAGAGGCCAGTCCCTGGAGAAGAACATCATGCTGAGTAAAGTGAAGGGTCAGTGAAAAAAGGGGAAGACCCTCAATGAGGTGGATCGACACAGTGGCTATAACAATGGGCCCAATCATAGCAAAGATTGTGAGGACGCGGCAGGACCAGGCAGTGCTTCATTCTGTTGTACGTAGGTTGCTATAATCAGAACTGACTCTACTGCACCTAACAAGACAACCGCCTCTTTCCCAACCCCAGAGAAGACAGAATGCCACTCTCTATTTGAAATGGTATTAATGTATATTGAGTTGTGAAACGCTACAGTCAGTTTCTTCTCTGAACCGTACTTAGAATAACATCCAGAAGAATATGAAGCTTCATTTCTAAGAAAGGGATGCTCTTTCAAAGAGATGATATCCTTGAATTTGACGATGACCATGGGAGATGTTGAGAACTGGTGGATGGACTTAAAGGGCTAAACCCAGACAGCATTTTGAAATTGATCTGGGAGTATTTCAGGAATTCATCCTGAATTTAATAATCAATTACTCCAGGATACTTTTTTTGTTGTTGCTCAGGAAACAAGCCTATCCATCCAATATGTTCTAGATTACATGCTTATTTTGTGCATGTTAACAATACTGGTGATGAAGTGCATGACTTCTCCTACTCAATAAAAAGAAAAGGAACTTGGGTACCATGATAGGAACCAGATTACCCCAAGTCCTCTGTAATGTAAATAGTCTGCACTGAAATATTTTTGGAGCATTTTTCCCAAGGATATATACTACAGTTTAGTGTTAATCATGAAACTGATAAAAAGAGAAAAAAAAATTTAGGGACAACGTGAGGAAAATAAATGCTCTCGTGTGATTGTTGACAACAGATGGGAAGTCAATGAGGTAGAGAGATACAGACGTTTTATCCTCCAACGACAGCCATTTGTGAAAGGGAAGCTCTCAAAACTCAAACACAAGGTGGCATTATGAGTTCTAGTCAGGTGTCAGAGGAGACAAGACTCACAGGAGAAAGGAAAGCATACTCATTTACCTTATTTTATAACTGAAGCATTTTACTGCCCAGAAATTCGCAAATACTAATCTGACATTAATAAGCAATCAGTGGACTGTTTTTTTTTTATGGTACAATAATGGCAATTTAAAAACAACATCCATTTTCTTTGTAATTAAGTAATTAATTATATTTTCTCATTTATTATGCTTCAATTGCAGATCAAGCCATCCAGCTGGATAATTTTGGTCCTGTCGTTTCCAATTAATCATGCCTGTTTGCTGGAGATGGTTATTCTCAAAAACTGTCATGAAAATATTATTATTCTAATAGAACATTTCCCACACAGTGGAATAGATTATCTTATTTGGAAGCATTTATTTGCATACATCACATAACTGATTCCTTTTTCAAATAATAGGTTGTTTGTGTTTATAATTTTTTTTTTAAATAACTCAGGTAATTTCTAGATAAAATTTTATATTTTAAAATGCTGAATCTTGTAAACATGTGCAAAGAAGGTACTTTGTTCCTTGCATGTTAAGTAATAATTTCAGGTCACTGTCATGTTAGGAAATTCTCACTTTATTAAATAATTCTGGAATTCTTCTATTCATTTATTCAGAAAGAATTATTGTGTGTTCACTATGTGTCACAAGCCTACTATCTGTCTATCTATCTGTCTGTCTAATCTATCATCTATCTATCTATCTATCTATCTATCTATCTATCTATCTATCATCTATCTATCTATCTATATCTATCTTTCTATATCTATCTACCTATCATCTATCTATCTATATCCAGGTGCAGACAGTTAACACATTTGGCTGCTAACCTAAATCTTGGAAGTTTGAGTTCACTCAGACATTCTTCAAAAGAAAGGCCTGGAAATCTACTTCCAAAAAAATCAGTCATTAAAAACCCAGTGGAACAGATTTTTGACTCTGACACACATGGGGTCACCATGAGTTGGAGTTGACTCAACAACTAGTAAAAATAATAATAATATATGCCAGACACTGAGCCTGGCCCTTGAGACATAGTGATACAGAAGCAGAAGCACTTGCTGTCCCTGGTTTCTTTCTACTCTAGAGGGGACTTCCTTTAGCTTTTCTTTTTGGGTCCTCATCACAATATTCCTTTGAATAGCATCAATAGTGGTAAATCACTGTTTCCACTTTGACAGTGAATTTCCTAGTAAGGGAGTATATGGTGAAGAAAGCTGGGTTAGCAGGCATTTTTTATTTTAAATTTAGTAGAACAGGTAATAACCAAGTTGGCATTGTTTTCTTTTCAGAATCATTAAAAAAAAAAAAAAAAAAAAAACCTTTGCGATCGAGTGGATTCCGACTCATAGTGATCCTATAAGACAGAGTAGAGCTGCTCCATAGGATTTCCAAAGAGCACCTGGTAGGTTGGAACCGTTGACCTTTGGTTAGCAGCCACAGCTCTTAACCACTATGCCACCAGGGTTTCCTTCAGAATCATAATTTAAATAAAGTGCAATGAAAGTGCAAACACATTCCATTTGAGGGAAATTCCAAAAGTAATGCAGAAATTGTTTGGACAAAGGCATTTCTCAGAAGCTGCGGTCCATAAGCCCAGCCCTTTGAGGACAGTGACAGAGCTGTTCTTTTCCTTCTCTTGTATGTCTCAGAGCATGGTCCCCAGTGACTAGCGGTTACTTAAGGTTTCTGGGTAGAATGTTAGCTGTCACATGACAGGGTCATAGCGTGCTATCAGTGAACTTTGAAATTCCAACTGCTGGCCCTCACATTCAGAAGACAAGATCTTAAATAAATAACCAAAAAGCAAAACACAGAATCCAACTGGTCAGATTTTCACAGACTCCCTGACTAGATGTAATTTCTTTATTTCCTATGAAAATGGGTAAGAGAACAAAACAAAACAAAACAAAAAAAGGGGATGGAGTTAGTGTTGAGAACTAGATTCTTGTTTCAGTCATAAATTTGCCCTCTCACTGACCATACATCCAGGAAAATGTCACTTTCAATTTATTGTCTTTAAAAATGCCTTGATAGCACTTGAGCTAGAATGGGAATTCATTACTCTGAAATACTTTGAAATCCTCAAATTTTAAGTGCCATGTGATTGTAGTGGCTATTAGTATTCAAGACCCACAAAGGCAGTGAAAAATAAATTTCAGAGTCAGTTTGGTAACCTGGGAAAAAGGATGAAAATTGCACTCCCTATATATAAAAACGTATTCCACATGAAAAAGACAAAAGCTCTAATAGAAAAATGTAAAACATATGTAACAATCCATAAAAGATACACAAAAATAGCCAATGAACTATCAAATAGTCAACTCTACTAGAACTTAATAAAATACAACTTAAAACAAAGGAGTAGTCTTTTCACATATGCGACAGACGAGAACTAAGCAGAAACCTGTTAGTGAGGCTGAGGGAAGATGGACTAACACACAAACTGCTTAGAGGAGGCAACATTTGGCTCTTCCTTATGGGCAATTAAGCATTATTTGTCATTAAACATTTTATCTGGAATTTGCCTTCAACATGGCAATTTGTGCCAATATATTTAACATCTGTCCTTTTCATATCTGATTTGAAATAATATCAAAATAAGGGAAATTCAGTATCAGTGGCAATTAAAAGATGAGGCAAGTGTCGATATACTTGGAGTCATTTTTCTCTTCTATGGATTCGGTGCACAGAGAAATTTCTGCTGATTAAAAAATTACCCCATAGTCCCAAAGTTATACTCTGAAATAACTGGAAAGATTAAGGCATTGTGACACTTTCTTTTAATCAGTGTCTGTGGTGCTGCTTGTGATCATTTCCAAGTGAAAAACAGGTGATGATCCCCTTTGAGGATAAATGTATAAACTTGAGTGAGGAAGGAGTGAGGGAAGTGGGTCTAGGTAAAGCCATACTCCTGCTCTGCTCAAAAGAGAAAGGCAATCTACACAGGGCAGAATTCTCAAAGAACACCATAGAGGAAATCAGGGAGGAATCAGATGATGGTCAGGGTGTGGTTTGCAGTTTTTCCAAAGTCAAGTATCTTTATATTTGCCATTGAAACCTTTTTGGTGACTAAGATTTAATTTTTATCCCCAAAATATTTAAAATTAATTATAAAGATGTCTTTTTCTTAAATGAGTATGTTTTAAGTGCTAGACTCATTTTTAGGTATATATGTATGTACATATGGAAACCCTGGTGGTGTACTGGTTAAGAGCTACAGCTGCTAACCAAAAGGTAGGCAGTTCAAATCCACCTCCTTGGAAACTCTATGAGGTAGCTCTACTCTGTCCTAAAGGGTTGCTATGAGTAGGAATCGGCTCAACAGCAATGGGTTTGGGTTGGTTTTGGGATATGTACATATGCATATATATACACACACATATACACACATATGATATCTATAGACACATATATAAAAAGTTTTTTATATATATATGTACATATATATGCTCATTTGGAGTCTCTGGGTGGCTAGCCAAAAGATTAGAGGTCCAAACCTACCCAGAGGCATCTCAGAAGACAGACCCGGCAATCTGCTTTCATTGAAAACCCTATGGCACAGTTCTACTCTGCTCACATGGGGTCACCATGCATCAGAATCTACTTACACCTATTTAACAACTAACAACAACATAAAAAAAATAATAATAATAATAAGCTTCATTTTATGCATGAGGAAAGAAAGGCCAAATTGAAGTAAGTGAAAAAGCAAGGCCTAAATTCCAGGTCTTATTATGAACCAATGGGAAATTTCAATGCCGACTGGATATTTATTGATAATAATTTTTTACGTGTGATCATCTTGTGGCTATGCTAATAAAGATGAGTGCTCATTTTGCAGAGTTATATACTGAAATATTTACAGATCAAATGATATAATTTCTGTGATTTTGTCAAAATAATTTTCAAAAGGGGTTTCAGTGGGAGTAAACATGTGCCAGGTTTGGTCGGAATTGATGGTAGCTGCTCTAGGAAGTACATATATAAGAGGGTTTATCATATAATACTAACCATGTATATGTTCAAAATTCTCCATAAACTTATAACAACAACAATACGAGGTCTTTCTTTCTCCAAAGCCCAAAGATTTAAAACACAATAATTTCTTTATTAACATTTACTAGCCAAAAAGTCAGCATTTCGGGTTTTTTGGAAACTGAATTCTTTCTCCTGGATTTTTGTTCCCATGTCTATATCAGTAAAGTGAGGTGAAACTACTTTTCTTTATCTACAGCCGTATAATTTAACTTATACCTCAAGTTTGGCAGACAAACAAAGAAGCAAATAAATAAATAAGCTAATAATGTTATCATTTCCAATAAAGTGATTTAGAATCCCTGAAGCTCATGCTAAAAGTATGTGCCCATCGTTTCTATTGATAAGGAGGGTAAGTTGTTTTGGGAAAAGAAAAAATAAATAAATAAAAAGACTATTCGGATGTAATATCTCCTTTAATTTCCACTTCTAAAGTCATTAAATGTCTTACTTAAAGTCATTAAATGAAGACATTAAAAATATATTCCCTTGTACTTGGCATTTTTCTAAAAAAATTAGGTACCACCTGAAGAGCTAACACCAAATATTTTTCAGTCTATTTTAACTCAAAAATTTTCCATAACATCAGTGTTCTATGAATGGTGCAGAAATTATTTGAGCTTTAATAAGGAGGTTTTTTTTTTTTTAGAAGAGAGAGGTTTCTAAACCTGACTTAGGTTCGGTGCCCTAGAGAGAGAAGACAACTCAGTGGCCAAGGTAGTGGAAAGGCACTGGAAATCTGAAAGAAAGCTGGTGAAACAGGGAAGTATTTCAAAAAAGCAAGACAAGGGAAAGTGAATGTTTATTTGTGTGTATTGATATTCTGTGACTTATTTGTAAATATTCTTGCATTTTCTCATTTTTCTTTTACCTTTATTAATCACATTATAAGATATGCTTATTGATTATGTGTATCATACTTTCTCAAGTGTCAACATAGACCTCATTTGGATTTTTAGTAAAATTTCATATAAAGTTTGAGTTAATTTGTGATTACAATTATATCTTTATATCACAGTACATATAAGTCTTCTATTGACTCCTTTACAAATATATCCATCATTCAGCCATCTAGTTGCCCAACCATCAATAAACATTTTTGAGTGCTCTCTGTGGAACACATAAGGCAAAAGCACGTAAGGACCCAGACATTAATAGGAGCTGGCCACCAACTTCAGACAGCTCAAGAAGAGACGGATATGTAAACAAGTAGTAACAATAAAAACAGACTGATTAGTCCAATACAGATGTGTAGTAGGTATGCTACAATGGTGATCATGAATCAGAAGGGTAGATGATACTGGATTGGATTGTTAGAAGTTTTTACCCAGTAGAATATAATTGAGCTCATAAACTAGGTCAATTATTGAGGGCTCAGGGTGAACTTAATGGGTGATAAAACATGTAAAGCATGCTAAATCACAGAGGCGTGAAATAATAATAATAAGCATTCAGGATTTGGCAGGTTATGGTGGATAATGAAATTGGAAGGGAAATAGGAACCAATGAATGGAAGACATTTTATGGAATTTTGAAGACTTCAGGATATAGTTTGTGTACAGTGGAAATGAATATAACAGTAAAAAAAGAAAATTATAAAGATAATTCTGGTAAGACATGGAAACTATTGGTCAGTGATAAAGTGGTAACAAGAGTAAAGACAAGGTTGAATCTTAGAAGAAATTCAGTGTTGGCATTTTTCAAAAAAATTCGTTTGCATTTTTTCCAAGGTTTTTTCCATTTTGAATTTTTGGGGGGAGGAAGTGACTTTTTCTCTTGGAGCCCTGGTGGTACAGTGGTTAACAGCTCAGCTGCTAATCAAAATGTTGGCAGTTCGAATCCACCAGCCACTCCTTGAAAAGCTTATGGGGCCGTTCTACTCTGTCCTATAGGGTCACTTTTCCTTTTAATTATTATAAAAACAAAAAATATTTTTATCTAAAAATGATAGCTTTTATCTGCAAATAGTTATAATATTTACTTCTTTTTATATTTTTTCCATTTGCTAAAGACTCCAGAATTATATACTCCTCACGAATTTTAAGTCATTCATCCACAAAACTTTCTAAACCACTGCCTTTTTAGAGACTATATGACAATTATTATTATTGTTATTTTAGATTGTTAGTTGGTTAGTTTGCTACTCATTTTCTCAATTGAATCTTGAGCCAAGTTCAGTTATAAATTTTCTTGGCAAAATCTCCAGTTTGTCATTACTTTAAATCTTATTACCAATACATTTTTGTTCTTTTTGAAATAAATAAATTATTTATGTATAATTTATGTTAAGGGTTTCTAAATTGTGTTCTAACATTTGAATGTTAATAAACTATTACAGAAAAGGAAAAAAAAATACTTGATTGACAAATGTTTGAGAAACATGGTTAAACCAAGTGTGAAAGTTTATTTCATGCAAGATATTTGGAGCCATACAGACTTTGAATATTAATAGGCACGGTTTTTATTGAGGAGAGAGAAAGAAAATGCAGAAATCTAGAAACTTAGTTCATGAGAGAACTATCTTTTATGGTAATACTTATGCCAAACACTTGGGGGAATACTAATTTCAAATATCAGATTGGTAAGAAGTTACGTAGTCTGGATCTACCTTCTGCGCCTTGCCAGATCTCATCTTTTTCCTAGGTCGGCCACTTATATTAAAGTGCCCTTGGCAATAAAATGAAAAGAAGGTTTTGTTTTGTTGTTTTCCTGGAATAAATAATAGCACTGAGTTTTAATAAGAGCTAAACGTTTGTGTGCTTTGGTTGTGGTGTGGAGATGGCAGTGAAAAGGAGAGAGGAGGGTGAAACAAGGAAAGGCAGTACCTGGAGGACAGCTTCACCTTTATCAGACTTCCTGCTTTTATGCTAAAGATGTTAGGCAAGCAGTTTGATCCTCCTCCACCCTTCCTGAGACAGTATGATGTCACTTCTTAGAAAAACAGAAATCTCTTTACTGCAATGTAACATCTTTTTGCAAATGAAGGAAAGCTGAAAACACAGAGCTGGAGTATTTCCCAACTAGGTTTCAAAGAAAGGAAATCATATTCAAAATACAATCCCACAGAAAAAATTATCCAAAATAAATTCTGTGCATTGCTAAGAATAATGATGGGGATAAAAAGGCTTCCTATAATGAATATGGAGACCTGGTGGGGTAGTGGTTAAGAGCTCAGCTGCCAACCAAAAGGTTGGCAATTTGAATCCTTCGGGTGCTCCTTGGAAACCCTACTGGGCAGTTCTTCTCTGCTCTATAGGGTCTCTCTGAGTTGGAATTGACTGGAAGGCAGAGAGTCTTGGGTTATAATGAATATATGGCTAATTGCACTTCTATAGATGGTAACTTCAAAAAAAATTTTCGTCTTTCAAAGAAAAAAAAAAAATGCTGATCAGTATTCTCAGTCAAATTCTTCCTCAACAAAAACAAAAAATAAAAAATAAAAAAAAAAACTTTCCTAATTTTCAGCCCAAGACAAAATACCTTAATAACAAATGCTTGCAAATAGATTATAATCTTTTTTATTTGAGTCTGTATATTATAATATTGAATCTCTCAAAGTGTTTAAAAAATGCTAAGGAATCCCTTAGAAGTTGAAAGTAATTTTTCAAAGGAAAAAAATGCTAATGATATATCCCTTTCTTACAAAGAATTGATTTATAACTCTATTTTCTCTTCTTATCTACATGAATATGAAAGGTTTGAGTCAGTATTTTGTTGGTCCTTTCACATGGATCATGATTAATGATTAATTGGTAGAGAATAGTGAAACGAGTTGATGCTTGGTCCTCAAGCCCCTAAGTGACATATCCTTTGGTATTAATGAATGTTTATTCCTTTTGAACTCATAACTATAGGTATTTTAGATCCTTTTCAATCTAACCTTAAATTTTCAACATTTTATCTCACAGGCCTTCAACTTAAACACCAAGCTCTATCCAAACTAGTGGCTTATTTTGTTTATTTTGCTGCTGCCCAAACTCTTTTTGCCCACCTGCACTTTTATGCTACGCTTTTTTCCTCCTTTTCAGTCATTTACATTTTATCCACCTTTCAAGACCTACACAAAGTTCGACATTCTTCATAAAGAGATATATATGCTAGAATCCTGGTAACAAAGCAAGCATTTGTGGCAGTGTACAAATCAGAACATGGCAGGGTAGGAAGGACATGGGTTAGGAGTCAGAAAAGTGGATTCAGACCTTGAGTCCATTAATAATTCATGCCAGGTGTCATGGATGGAATTGTGTCCCCTCCAAAATATGTGTATCAATTGGTTAGGACATGACTCCCAGTATTGTGTGATTATCCACTATTTTATCATCTAACTGGATTTTCCTACGTGTTGTAAATCCTACCTCTATGGTATTAATGAGGTGGCTTAGTGGCAGTTATGTTGATGAGATCTACAAGATTACATTGTATATTAAGCCAATCTCTTTTGAGCTATAAAAGAGAGAAGTGAGCTGGGAGACGGGGACATTATACTACCAAGAAAGCAGCACTGGGAACAGAGTGTGTCCTTTGGACAAGGGTTTCTGGGCAGCGATGCTCCTAGTCCAGGGCGAGATTGATGACAAAGACCTTCTTCCAGAGCCAGCATAGAAAGACCTTCCCTGGAGCTGATGCCCTGAATTTGGACTTCTAGTCTACTAGACTGTGAGAGAATGAACTTCTGTTTGTCAAAGCCATCTACTTGTGGTATTTCTGTTCCAACAGCACTAGATAACTAAGACATCAACAAACTATATCTGAAGAACAGGGACCACACTGCCAGGTCTTTTGGTTTGTGTTTGTGTGAGTGTGGGTGTGCATTTGCACCAGTGCATATGTGCACGTACATAGTTGCTGGCACAGATTTTATAGCATCAACTGTACTATTATACACAGAATATTCTCAACAAATGTTTTGTTAATGTTTATCTGATTCTAAAAATAAAATTTGTCAACTCTTACTAATTATAGGAAAATTTGAAAAAAACAGAATGTTAAAGTTAGATCAAATAATATAATGAAAAGTTACAGACTATCAATCTATTTTTCCACATATTGTAGACTTATTGTAGTCTTATTGTAGACTCTCTCAGGACATGTAAAAGATGGACACTGTTTCTTAAATAAACTTAACCCCCAAAGCTCAAACTGATTTTTGCTAAACAGAAGCAGCCAGTTTGGGTAAATCTGGAGCCCCAGTTGGGCCAAGGGCCCAGTTTTGCTAACAGTGCATATTCAGGAAAACTGATGTTGAGCCTCATGCTTGGGTTTGCAGGTGCAGCTGTAAATTTCAGGTGATTTACAGAGTGGGAAGCACACCAAATCTGAAAGTATAATGGAGCTCAAGGCTCACAGCATATTTTGTTAGACGCTCTGGTTTTATGATTTTGGGTGGGTGCCACCACATTTTTTTTCCAAATGCAATACATAAAAAGAAAAAAAAGATGCAATTCAAGCTGAAAAGCTTAACAACCACTTCACCTTTATTGAATCTGTAGCTAATGTACTGAAATAGCAGGGGTATTGCTGGAAATGTAATTTGGGTTTTTGTTTAGGCATCTCTTCGTGCCTTAAAATTGGGTTTGCGTTGACCAATCTTTTAGTTACCTAAAAGATAGATAAAGACTCAGGGGCTAAACTTACAGCTGCTAACAGATGCGCACCTCAACCCAGGAAGAAGGAAGTACTGGTCTACAGATCATGGAGGTCCTTCGAGAAGCCATCCTGGTAGACTAACAGTGGCTTTACATGGCTGCTTAATCTTCCCAGTTCTCCTTTTTTTTTTTTTTTTATCAACAATTGGAAAGAATTGGAGTAGGTGAACCTCAGGTTCACTCAAAGTCCAAAAGTGTTGTCTTTTAAGAAAACTTGTCTGCTTAGTTTTTGGGTTTTTTTTTTAACTCTTTTGATGATTACTTAAAGGCCTGCCCCCAAAGTGATGCCATCTTCCTGGGATACAGTAAATTAAACATAGGTTTAACTAACCTGAACTACAGTTTTGGTCCTGTTTGCTAATCACACAGGACACAATGCTTATGATCACAAGCACAGGGAAGAAGAAAAAATACTACGTGTAATGATTCCGGAGTTTTAATATAGCTCGCTTTTACTTAAGTTTGGAATCATATTCTGCGTGCATCAAAGACTCAAAGAGACTACTTCATTGCTTCTAATCCTAGTCATATTTCACTAATACTTTTGAGCACTAACTATATGGCACGCATTACAGTAGAGGATTTCACCCACGCTATTGAGTGCTATCATCACAACAGCCTTACTGAAGGTCGCACAATGAGTAAGCAAGACATTGATTCCAATTGCATTCTTCCAATTAAGTGCAAACCAAGCAGCCTGTCATGATTTTTTTTTCTTTTTTTAATTAAATATGCCTCTTATTACCACGCAGCATAAACTGGATGTGCCATTTAATCTAGGCTCCTGCCACAACTGGAGCATCATTCCATCCTCAAAGCTATGTCCTCTGCTTTCTGCCACTGTTTATTACACCTTCTTCCCAGATATTCTTCAACTGTCCTCTCACTATGCAAATATTAGCCCTATATCAGGCCCCAACCTCCCGCATGAACTCTTGATAATAAACACATCAGATTCTCTCTGCTCCCTTTTCTGAATCTTTTTAATAAACTTTGGATACAATTTTCTGCCCACTGCTGTTGCTATGTATTACATTAATACCTGCTTATAAGCCCCTGTTGTGAGAAAATCTTATTTTGGGGGCCACAGAGTAGATTTACTATAATTATTAAATAATCCATTCCTTCAATGAAAATTTCACCATTCTTTGCCCTGAAATATGCCAACATGAATAAGGCACTCAACCCTTTAGGAAGTCAAATCATGGGGTGGGGAAATGTAGACACCCAATCAAATAAAATATTATATAACCCAAGTCTTGACTAAGCTTGTCTAGAATGTTATGTATGAACCCGTAGGAAAGATAGCTTGGTGGTAAGGGATAGTAGTTTAGAGAAGGTATCAACGAGGAGGCTGGGAATTAGTGAAAATGTGAGCTTTTATGAGACGGAGGAAGACATTGATGTTAGAAGAAACAACGAGGCAAAAGCAGTGCACAAGCTTGTGCTATTCTGGGAAAAGAACACCGTTCTAGGTATTAAGTCAAGCTGAATCCTGAGAGATGAGACTGAATTCATAATTTGGTACCAGTCTATTAAATCTTTATGGTATGCTGAAAAGCCTGTGCTTTATCTTGGGAGCCACTACAAGTTTTTCAGGGGTTTTTGTTTTGTTTTGTGATTAGCAGAGGTTTGATAGGATCAGACTTTGTGTTAGAAAGATAAGGCTGGGTACAGTGTGGAGGATGGATTGAGAAGGGATCTGTTGTCACTAATATAGTTGTGGAGAAGAAGAAGCACAAAATTGATTCAAGAGATGTTCAAGAAATATAATCAACAGAGTTGAATTGGGTTGAGAGGCTCTCAGTCTCTCTAGACTGTTTGTTTTTTTAGAACTGGTCTGCCTTTATTTCAGTATCAAATTGTTGAGAGTACCTGTCACCATCTAAATAGAGCTCAATTGCTTTCTTGCTGGCTTTTTTTTTTTTTTCAGGACAGACCAAACACTGCTTCTTGCCCTTAGATGTTAAAGTTGTCTTTGAATGAGAATACTGTTCATTTGTGGATGATTTGCCAGGGAATGCTGCCCAGGACAGGGTCATAAAAGTTACTTCTCTATAGTATGACCTGAAACGGGCTAAGTGGCAAAACTGTGTGCATTGAAAGAAGACAAAAACAAAAAATGTTAATGCCAGGGAAGGAAGATCTTGAAAATAGTTCGTATACTCTCTTCCACAGTGTGTATCAGGCACAATATACAATCACACTGGAGTGTTAAGATAAATCCCAGACGCAGTCATTTTCCAGAGGCCAAGAAAACAAAATTAAAACACAGAAACGTGTTAGTGTTGTGTGAGGACGAATCCAACTGCAGACCACATCTGCTCCTACACAATCTAACCTACCAGATGTGGTATCCAGGAGACTTTATTTCCTCAATGCCAAAAAATTCACTCGGCTCATCTTCCCAGTTGTAGTAAATATGGAGCATCCATATAAATCCATCTGTTCTCAAAAGAACAGCTACTCATTTGTCTGTCCCTTAAAGGGTTTCAATACTTAAGAAAATCTTCATTCTGGTCGGCCCTTAGTAGCAGCCGCTCTGACCTGGCAGTTTTACAGGCTTCATACTTCTCTCTTTCCTGGCAACCGCTTCTTGATGTTGTTCGGAGATGCAATTACATTCTCAGGTGACAAGCTATGATTGTCCTAAGGAAATCATAGAAGGACATTTTCCACTGATAGACATTTACTTTTGCAGTCTCCTGTGCAACTAACAAGTGGTCATGTGACAAGTTTGAGCCAATGAGAGGTTATCAGTAATCTTTTAGGAGCACTCTGGCTGCCTGATAAAAGGGCTAGTCAAGGTGAGAATTTGCTTTCACTTTCCCCCAACACACACATAAATCTTTGAATGGAGCCATGATACCAGCTGAAGTGCCAGTCATCTTTCAATCATGACATAAAAGCACAATAACCAAGATCCAAATCAATGAGGATGATAGAACAAAAGAAATGACCTGAGTTCAGAGGATGTGTTAGTAAACCACTCTCTGAGGGTAAAACAAAAAGCCAAAAATGAAAACCTGATTTATAGTGTTTACCAATTTCAGTGGTGTGAAGACTCCTACTATACTGAAAAATATTCTATAGTTATCTATAGGGTTTTCATTGGCTAATTTTTGGAAGTAGGTTGCCAGACCTTTCTTCTTAGTCTTTCACAGTCTGGAAGCTCCACTGAAATATGTCCACTAGGGGTGACCCTGCTGCTATTTGACATACTGGTAGCATAGCTTCCAGCATCATATCAACACTAAAGCCACCACAGTATGACAAACTGATAGATGGTGGCTTGCCTTACCCATCTGTCTTAGAAGAAATACAGCCAGAATATACCTTAGAAATCAGTATGGCAAGCTTTTGACATGCCTACTTTGGAAACTTCATCAGGAAAGACCAGTCACTAGAAAAGGACATCATGTTTGGTAGAGGGTCAATGAAAATGAGGGAAACCATCAATGAGATGGATTGACACGATAGCCAAAACAATGAACTAAAAAATACCAAGAATCATGAAGATGACGCAGGACCAGGCAACGTTTTGTTCAGTTGTATATGGGGTTGCCCTGAGTCAAAGCTGACTTGACAGTGATTAACAACAAAGATTTTCTCTATAGCTGAATTCACTGATACATGATGACAAATTTGAGCTACTAAGCCTGCTCTAGACTCCTTGCTATGAAATGTTTTTATTAAGTTATTAAGAAAATATTTATTGAGCACCTACCATATGACAGAAGATGTTCATGATTTCTAAGAATCTATTTTGAAGAATTACTCTTGCTTTATGTCAAAAAGGAATCCTGATGGCCCAGTGGTTAAGAGTTTGGCTGCTAGGCTGCTAATCAAAAGATCTGCAGTTTGAATCCACCAGCTGCTCCTTGTAAACACTGTAGGGCAGCTCTACTCTGTCCTATGGGTTGCTATGAGCCCAAATCGACCCAAAGGCAAGGTTTTTCTCTTTTATTTTTAATGTTAAAAAATTTGTCTATAAAGTTCCTTTTAACATGAATAAAAGAAACATTCTAAATGCATATTATATGGGCTAATGCTTTAAATAAATTACCACTTTTTTATTACTGAAATATTTTACTGCTGTTAAAAAATACATATATATATATGTATATTTTTATACTTAAATACTTACCTTTCTGACCAGGGACACAATAGATGGCCCAGGATAGAATGGGAGGAAACCGTAGAACAAATATTAAAAAAAAAAAAGCCAGACTTATTTGGACCAGTAGAGACAAGAGGAACCCCTGAGACTATCACCTGGAGATGCCCTTTAAACTGTGAACTGAATCTGCTCCCAGAGGTCACCTTTCAGCTAAATAACAGGTTGACTCAAAAAACAATATCACCATGAGTACAGTTCTCCATTAGAGGAAAAAAAACCCATCTATTATGAGACCAATCCGTCAACATTTACTGTAAAGCATAAACGAGAAGGGCTGTGACAAGGAAGCTGGATTAATGGAGGCGAAACAACCAGAACAGAAATATGGAGACTGTTGACACGTGGAGAATATAACCAAAGTCCTTTAAGAATATGTATAGATATTGTCAAATGTGAACTGAATTTGTTATGTAAACTTTCATCAAAAACTCAAAAAATTAAAACAAACAAAAAACATAAAACAAATGATTTGAAATTATGTCCCTCACATATCCTCCAGCTAAATGTGCATTATAAACTTGCACAGTGGTTTTATTAAGAAGAAAAAAAAAGGACGTACGCATGCGCGCTCTTATGTGTGTGTCTAAAATAAAGGATATATAATGATATAATAGAGTTTAGAATTGGTCAGACTGCTTTTATTTTGTGTAACTTTTGCATGTTTACTGCCTTGCTTGCTTTCCTCTTTTTTTCCTAAAAATTTTCTAAAATAAGCGTGCATTTTTTTTGTTATAAAAAATCATTAAAATAAAAGAAAAATTTAGGGCAAATAATAAAATACAGTTCTCTCTTATTTTCCAGTGTATAAATGTTTTCATTATTCTTTTTATTTGAAACATATTATTTACAAGTTCACAGTTTTTTTTTTCTTTTTTTTTTTTTTTGAGACTGAAACATGCCATGGCATAATAGTTTGAGACCTCAGTTGTTTGGACTGAGATAAGCGACATGTACCGTCACTGTTTTTGGCAACATAATTTTCTGTCAGCAGTTCTGCCTCTTTCCTTGACTGATATGAAAATCTGCTCTTGTAAACATGTTTTAATTGATTCCTTATAACTCCGTAATATTGCATCGATCTCCTCTAATAGGAAAAAAAAATTTTTTTTCTTAATGGGCAATTATGCATACATTCTAGGCAATACAAGAACAGAGTAGCAAAGTGTCCCAATGATAAAGAAATAAGTGACCTTTGAGAATAAAATTATGAAAAGACAAGATATAAACGAGCAATTGGGAAGTTTCCTCCAACAAGGTACCAGACCACAGCCTCAGGTAATTCTTAGGATATTAACACGTCTTAGGTTTCTATCAAGTACAATTTTTACATTACCACTGAAAAAGTATTAATAATGGCTTATCTGCAAGAAAAATAAAATGGCAATTAATGTCCATTCAATTCTGGAAGATTCTGCGTTACTCTGATAAGTCAGGCAGCTTGGTCACTGAAGCAGAGTTATTCCTTTAATGACAATGGATGTATCAAGTTATAATAGTCTAAAGTCATCAGGCATTTGAAATTTTACTCTTTAAACTGATCTTTGTAAAATGATCTTCATTGGACCTTTCAAATTACAGGGAGACAGTGCTGGCCAGAAATTGTGCACCCTGATCACCTTGAAACTAATTGTCATTGATTCAATTCATTTTCATGCCTTATGGCAACCCTGTGTGTACCAGAGTAGAATTGTGCTCCATAGCATTTTCAATGGCTGATCTTTGGCCTTTCTTCTGAAGTGTCTCTGGGTGGACTTGAACAACCAACCTTTTGATTAGCAGCCAGTCATGTTAACCATTTGTGCCACATAAAACCAAAACAACCAAACTCAATTGCTGTCGAGTCGTTTTTGACTCATGGTGATCCCAAGTGAGTCAAAGTAGAACTGGGCTCCATAGGGCTTTCATGGCTGTGACATTTCAGAAGCAAATCACTAGGTCTTTCTTCCGCGGTGCCTCTGGGTGCGTTGGGACCACCAATTTTTCAGTTGGTAGCCCAGCTCTTAACTCTTTCTGCTACTCAGGGACTCCTCTATGACCTTACAGGTTATCTTTATTATTAGAATCTTATCAATGTTTTAAACTGTTTATGCCATAGTTCTTGCTAATTAAATTTCTATGAACCACTCTTTCAAGTCCAAAAATTCTTGAATACTGAGTAGCTTAAGTGCCTGGAACATTAAAACTACATGCATTCACCAAAAGTATGATTTCATGTGAGATGTCTTAACAGCCAGTTTATTTCTCTTCTTTGGCAAAAGGCCACATTGTGAGGCTCCTTCAAACCAACACAAAGAAGTGGCTACTATTGAAATTATGCTTAAAACATAGATATTTAGACCTCCCAAAGCAATTCTCCAAATTATCATCTCTTTTTTACCCCCCCCAAAAAAAAAAAGACATGAAGTATGAAAAAAAAAAAAATGAAGTATGAAAGGCTGAAAATTATCCTCATTAACGTAGTGAGAGGGTGGAGGATACGGACTGACCACGAGAGCATTGGAATCAAAAAGACTGAGGCTGGATCCCTGTCACGTGTTAACTGTTTCTTTCTGTAAGGCATTTATCTTCTTTCCAAAGTTGTCCATCTATAAAATAGAAATAACGATGCCCCTACTCATAGGTTTGCTTTGAGGAATATAAAAACCAAAACCAAAAACAAAAACCCATTGCTATCAAGTGGATTCCAACTCATAGTGACCCTACAGGACAGAGTAGAACTGCCACATAGGGTTTCCAAGAAGTGCCTGGTGTACTTGAACTGTCAACCTTTTGGTTAGCAGCCAAGCTCTTAACCACTACACCACCAGGGTTTCCAAGAGGAATACACGGTATTTATAAAACAGCTTGAACATTGGCATGTAATAGACCTTCAATAAATGTTAACTGTTATTTATATTAATAGCATTGCTTTTTGAAGGAAAAAAATTGAGAGATTAAAATAATGAGCAAAAGAGCTGGTTTACAAGTCACTCTCTTTTAACTCTTAGCCTTTCCCTAATACGTGACAATGTATGTTTAAGTGTAAAATAACAGATAGTAAAAACGTAAAAATTCACAAGATGTGGGTAATTATATATGCTACATTTTCTGCCTCTGAAAATGAAAGGTAATTCTCAACCTTTCTCGAGAATTTTCTAACTCCCAGTAACTGCTCACTAGACACAAATATTTTGTTAAATATTAGATAATCATAGACATGTGCCCCCATAGGTCTTAATGAAAGCTCTTCCTTTTTTCTTAAAAACAAAAAACAAAACATACTTGCTTTTCACGCTACCTACTCTGCTGCTTTCTGCCTGGATTCTCCATTCTCAGTGGGTATATTCTACTCTTGTGCAGAGTTTACCTGTGACTATAAAGTATAGCTTCCCCATTCATAAATTTCCTGAGTTAGCTGTTAAAGTTGAGTTTCAACCCTCTAAACAGATCATAGACCCCAGAATGCAAATAAATGGCATAGTACCTTTCCCTTCCATGATAGGATATCATGTATAATCCTTGGTGGCCTTTCTCACTGAGTATACCAAAGCCTGGGAATTCATCCCAACAAAATGCTTTAAGAAGGCTCAAAGAGCAAATAGGAGTGCATTCAAGAGTTGAAAAGTGTTTGCCATACCGACAATATATTTTAATGATACCACGGAGATTTAATGCTCTGAGGCTTAGCTTATCGTGGTCAGTCAGCCTAAACTATCACGCTGCTACAGGTCTCATCACTTCAAGGACAGTAATTGGGCTAGCTCTGTGTGGATATTTAGAGTTTGTGAGGGTAGCAAGGAGCAGTCAGAGAAGCCTAGGTTATCCACTTGATATCAGATGATGGCTAAGGGTCAGCAACGAAAACAAAATTGCTAGCATAAACACACAGTTGACTCTGGATAGTAACATGAGATTTAGTGAAGATTTGCTTAGAAATTACCACTCTGTGCTATCTATAAACCCATACCAAACCTGTTGCCATCGAGTCAATTCCGACTCATAGTGACCCTATAAGACAGAGTAGAACTGCCCCATAGGGTTTCCAAGGAGTGCCTGGTGGATTCGAACTGCTGACCTTTTGCTTAGGAGTCATAGCACTTAACCACTATGCCACCAAGGTTTCCAGTGCTATCTATGGACACTATGATATTTCAACGTTTGTACCACAGACTAAAGATAAAATTTCACCCTTAATTTAAAGAACACTTATGTGCATATACGTGTGTGTGTGTCTCTGTGTGTGTGTGTGTGTGTGTGTGTGTGTATCTCTATAGTACTGCTTAAGAAACTCCTTTGAATGTGGAACTTAACTATAGTTTTCTGGATTTCTAGTCTGTTCTGTTTGTCCTTCTCAATGTTCATAAAAGAGAAACCAGACTGTGTGGATAAAAGGCAGATTTAAAGAGTGACTTAAACACAATGCCTCTTTCTATAAGCTCCAGAGTTATAAATACATCTTCCCAAATTTAGAATATTATGATAAAAAAAAAAGAGTTCATATCCAGAAGGAAAGATATATCAAGTTGATTTAAAAAGAAGATCAGGTATAGGATTTATATATTATGTACCATTAATAAAAGAAAGCAGGCGATAAAAGAAAATACCATCTTATACTACCACATAGTATAAAGAAATATAAAAAATAAATGGGAGAAAATCAAGGCATTTTGACCGAGGAAGAGGTTGATTCAGCTTTCCCAGAGGAAACATTGTTTTCGTGGTGGTTGTTCAAATTGAAAGTCAAATAGAGTTAATAATAGACCTATTTGGGCTCAAAATAGAAATATCTGATTTAGTATTAATCTTTGGGTTTTGACAGGTTATTATGCCTCTTTGGGTCTTGGTTGCCTTATGTTTGAATTCAGATAAATTGGACTAGATGTAATCAAAGGTCAATTTCAACCTTAGCTAAAAAAATAGTACCCTTAATAATTCAATGATTTGATTAAATTTATGTTCTGTGTATTCTCGTATCCTAAATTCCAAAAAAACAGATTATGACACATACGAAGCACAAGTTTAAGATCGTGTTTTTTTTTTTTTTTTCCTTTTTTATTTAGGTTACCAAGATTTTTTCTGGGCATTACCTACAGATTTAAAGAGTGACTTAAACACAATGCCTCTTTCTATAAGCTCCAGAGTTATAAATACATTACCTTCCTATTTCTAGACTACATATCACTTTCCTCCCAGATACGTGTGTTTGCATTCCACTTCTCCATCAAAGAGGTCTGGTTCATTCAGTTGCCATTTCTTCCTGATGGTCCTTATTCTAGTCTCTTCTACCCGTCCTTCCCAGTTTTGGATGTGACACCTTGCTTCCTCAGCTGAGAGTCAACATGATATTTTCAATAGCCACAATCTCTGCTCTTTCCTTAATTTTGACATTGGCAGTGGAATCCACCAGGCTAGTAGAATATTTACTTGCCTATTTGAAGAAAATATTTCCTCACTTTTTCTTTATTTTAGAAAGCTTAATTTAATATGATGATCCAGATTAATCAATGACAATAAAGTCTTTTAAAAGCTCTGGCAGTGCAATGGTAAACTCCTGGCTGCTAACTGAAAGGTTGGCAGTTCAAATTTACCCAGTCACTCCAATGAAGAAAGACTGAGTGATTTGCTGCCATAAAGATTACAAGCTAGAAAACTCTATGAGTAAATTCTACTTTGCCACTTGGGGTTGCTCTGAGTCGAAAATTGACTCACGGCACACACACACACAAACACAGTGTTTTTAATTCCAGACTAGAGGGTGGGATGAGAATTTGATTGAAGAAGCATTATATTGGCCCTGAACTTCCCATGACAAAAAAGAATGTTTACTTCATCCTTAAATATATAATAGTATTTATCTGAAGTAACACAAACATATATGAAATATACCAACACACTCTTCAATCTTTTGTGGTCAGTCTAGAGACCAAAGCAGCCAAAGCAATGCTGTAACAAATGAGGCATTCTTGGCTAGAGTATCCTTTGCAAGGACTCCCAGTCCGCTTCCTTGCTTAGTGCAAGTACACTCACACTGATCCACCGGCTCAAGCACTTGCTTACTTAGTCATTTTGAAACACGTGCACAGATACACACACACACACACACACACAAAAACAACAACAGGGCTTTTCATTTTTACCTTGTTATAACTAATAGCACACCCTTGCTCTGTCATTTCAACTAAATGAAGATCAAGAAAAATGGGAATACTATTCCACATTCATGAATTTTTGGTGCCATTTGGCACATTTGCTTATGTTAGTAGGGGGTGTTTGGAATCCCGGTGCACAGTTCCTATCAGATGAAAGAGCATGCCTGTGAGGCGAGGAAGACTTGGATTACATGTCAACACACCTCATCACCCAAAAAATGCTGTCTAAGGAACCTAACAATCCCTTGGTATCTGTTGATTCAACCTATAACTGCTGTGACTTGGTTCTTTATTCAGGGAGGTGCATGGAAAGGGCGATAAAGCCATCCACCACTTTGCAGGTGGAAAAAAAGTGCTGAGAAACTCTATTGTCCTGTAAAGGTCACCCTGAAGGTCACTGTTCAGACTAGACACAGTAACAATAGATCCCAGCAGCATAACCTTCCTACTGAAAGAAAAGGAGGGTTGCATGGTCAGGAGGAGGAAAAAAATATATACATATATGTGTGTATGTGTGTGTGTGTGTGTAAGACACATAAAATAAAACAATGATAACATTGGAGGATGCTCTGTAAATGGAATTCCTCTGGTAAACTGAGTTATGTCAATGGCTCACGTTTAAATAATCTAAGGACTGAAAATGAGGATCTTATTTACCTATATTTCTTAACTTCAAAGGAATATTGGAGCTAAAAGAGAGAAATGTAACTTTAATAAATGAAGACACCTAGCTGGCAAGCTGCTCTCCTATGTTTGCGGAAAATCTCTTTGTTAAGGGTAGCACCATCTGTGTATTCTCAAAGCAGATCCTATTTCCAGACTATTTGTCTGCCCTGTGATTATCTACTTTTGCTAGGACAGAGTTTCAAATCACACTCCATCACATCAGTATTCAAAATTGGAAGCATTTAGCCGGCAACTTAAACATACCCCACGCTGGGCATTTCTATCTCTCACACACCCACCACTTTCATTCAAATTCTTCTATTATCTGTGGACTGATCCATCTCTCTCAGGTTATTATAAACTTCTGCAAAGATGGAAAAATCTAGCTAGCAAAAGCCAGCTATCGGCATATAATAATTCAGTCCTCACAACGTCCAGTAAGACAGGTAAAATTGTTTGTGTGTGTGTTTGTGTGTTTTCATAGCAGAATACCTAGGTTCAGAGGTTAGTGACATCCTCAAGGTCATACAGCTACTGCAGCAGTTATGATATTCAAATCCACAGTTTTCTGACCCTAAATGTAACATAATTTTTAGTAGACGGTGCAGGTTGAAGATTTTAATATTTATATATCTTGGACCATCCCCACTCCTTGCCTAAAATCAAACCTAGAGCTTTGCAAGTAATAATGTTCAGTAGGTGCTACTTGCACAAAAAGAAATTAAACACTAGAGAAATTAATAGGAAACAAATGTAAGAAAAAAGTCATTTTTCCTTGCATATTTATTCCTAGTTTAATCTTTAACAATTCTCCTAACATGTAGAAGACAAGGTAATCATGTAATCACCTATTATAACACTCAGAGATTCCATATCCGCTGGGTGACTGAGTGAGATCCAAAGTTCTAAGCTTATCGGACTAGTAAGCTGCAGCTAACAAGAGAAAATTTAATAAGAATAAATATTAAAGCCTGCACTCTGGTTAAAACAACTACAAATCTGCACATCTTAGAAATATTTAGGTATATATAAAAAAAAAAAAATTGCCGTCAATTTGATTCCAACTCATAGCGACCATATAGAACGGAGTAGAACTGCCCCATAGGGTTTCCAAGGAGCACCTGGTGGATTTAAACTGCTGACCTTTTCATTAACAGCCTTAGTGCTTAAGTACTATGCAACCTTAAAATATTTTAAGAGGGGAAATAAAATATATCCCACTTAGAGGACACTGTTAAGAGTTACTAAGAAATCTAGGGAAATCCCATCAAAGGAACTAGAACTATTTTGCTCAAAGAAGAAAAGTCTTGGGGAAAATATGATAGCCTTTTTCCAGTATGTTCATATGATCAAGTGGAACAAGCATTAAACTTATTCATTCTATTTGATTTTAAAATAGTAGACTTTAGACCAAATAGGGTAGAACAATTTCCTCTCAATATAAAACCAAGTTGCACAAAGATGGAATGAATTATCCAGGAGGTAGAAATGTCTTCAGTCCTGGAATTGTTTCTGTAGAGATTTAAAAACCATTTGTTGGGGATTTTAAAGAAATGATCCAATCATCAGAAAATTGTGTTTGTTACTTAATTATTTACATTCTTGAAGAAAATTGTTACTGGGACCTTAAAATCACTCTGTACCCTCATCCCAGGCTGGGTTAGGTTATCCTGCTACATTCTCCAAAAGGAATACTTAGCACAAGGAATTCTTTGGCACCCTTTACACATGTTGTTTAGAGAAGGCATTTAACATTATGTGTTTAATGCCTTTCTTTCCCTTTGGGCTGTAAGCTCCATGAGAGCAGGAACAACGTCCATATTGATAACCATCGTATACCCACATTCATTAAACCAACCAAACAAAACCCAGTGCCTTCAAGTTGATTCCAACTCATAGCAACCCTATAGGACAGGGTAGAACTGTCCCATAGGGTTTCCAAAGAGCATCTGGTAGAAAAAGATTTTGGTTAGCAGTCAAATGCTTAACTACTGTGTCACCAGGGCTCTTACTCATTAAATAACAAAAAGAAAAACCCGTTCCTGTCTACTAGACTCCGACTCATAGCGATCCTGTAGAACTACCCCTCATAGGGTTTCTAGGAGTGGCTGGTGGATTTGAACTGCTGACTTTTTGGTTAGCAGCCTTGACACTTAACCACTGTGCTACCAGGGCTCCATATTCAATAAAGAGATGGTCCGTAAGTATTTATCGAATGACTAGTGGTATAGTAGGATTACTTTTTCAAGAGCTATTTTTGGAAGTTGCCATGAATGTTGTTGTTAGGTGTTGTTGCATTGATTCCAACTCATAATTACCCTATATACAACAGAACAACACTGCCCGGTCCTTCACCATCCTCAGAATCCTTAGGATTTCAGCCACTATGGCAATCCATCTCATTGAGGGTCTTCCATTTTTTTATTGACCATCTACTTTACTAAGCATAATGTCCTTCTCCGTGGACTGGTCCCTCCTGATAACATGTCCAAAGTATGTGAAACAAAGTCTTGACATCCTTGATTCCAAGGAGTATTCTGGCTGTACTTCTAAGACAGATTTATTCGTTTTTCTGGCAGTGCATGGTATATTCAACATTCTTCACCAACACCATAATTTAAAAGCATCAATTCTTCGGTGTTCTTTATTCATTGTCCAGGTTTTACACACATATGAGAAGACTGGAAACATCATGGCTTGGGTCAGGCACACATTATTCCTCACAGTGACATCTTTGCTTTTCAACACTTTAAAGAGGTCTTTTGCAGCAGATTTGCCCAATGCTATACATCCTTTGATTTCTTGACTACTGCTTCCATGGATGTTGTTTGTGCATCCAAGTAAAATGAAATCCTTGACAACTTCATTCTTTTCTCCATTTATCATGATGTTGCTTGTTGGTCCAGTTGTGAGAATTTTTGTTTTCTTCACAGTGAAGTGCAATCCATACCGAACGCTGTCATCTTTGATCTTCATCAGTAAGGCTTCAAGTCCTCACCACTTTCAGCAAGCAAGATTGTGTATCTGTATATAGCAGGTTGTTAATGAGTCTTCTTCAAATCCTGATGCCCCTTTGTTCTTAATATATTCCAGTTTCTTGGATTATTTGCTCAGCATATAGGTTGAATAAGTATGGTGAAAGGATACAACCTTGATATATACCTTTTCAGACTTTAAACCACCCAGTATGCCCCTCTTCTATTTGAATGATGGCCTGCCTCTTCATTAAAGTACAGATTCCTCATGAGCACAATTAAGGATTCTGGAATTCCCATTCTTTGCAATGTTATTCATAATTTGCTACAATCCACACAGTCAAGTGCATTTGCATAGACAATAAAACAAAGTAAACATCATTCTGGTATTCTCTGCTTTCTGCCAAGTTTCATCTGACATCAGCAATGATATACCTTGTTCCATGTCCTGTTCTGAATCCAGCTTGAATTTCTGGCAGTTCCCTGTCAATGTACTGCTGCAAACACTTAAATCATCTTCAGCAAAATTTTACTTGTGTGTAATATTAAAGGTATTATTCGATAATTTCCTCATTCTACTGGATCACTTTCTTTGAAATAAGCACAAACATGGACCTGTTCCAGTCAGTTGGTCAGGTAGCTCCCTTCCAAATTCCTTGGCATAGATGAGTGAGTGCTGCACCATTTGTTGAAACATCTCAATTGGTAGTCTATCAAATCCTGGAGCCTTGCTTTTCACCAATGTCCTCAGTGAAGCCTGGACTTCTACCTTCAATGACATGAGTTCCTGATCATAAGCTACCTCCTGAAATGGTTGAATGTCAACCAATTATTTTTCGTGCGGTGACTTTGTATTTTTTCTACCTACTTTTGATGCTTCCCGAGTCATTCAGTATTTTGCCCACAGAAATCTTCAACATTGCAACTCTAGGTTTGATTTTTTTTTTTTTTTTCCTTCAGTTCTTTCAGCTTGAGAAATGCTGAGCGTGTTCTTCCCTTTTGGTTTTCTAACTCCAGGTCTTTGAACATTTTAATATTATATTTTACTTTTTTTTCTCGAGCTGCCCTTTGATACCTGTTCAGCTCCTTCATTTTTTTCTTTCTCTTCAGTTACTTTATGTTTGGAGCCCTGGTGGAGCAGTAGTTAAGAGCTCGGCTGTTAAGAAAAGGTCAGCTGTTCAAATGTACCAGCCACTCCTTGGAAACTCTATGAGGCAGTCTTACTCTCTCTATGGGGCCACTCTGTGTCACAGGTGACCAGATGGTTTTACTCTATGCTCAAGAGCAAGTTTCAGGGTCTCTTCTGACATCCATTTCAGTCTTTTCTTTCTCTCCTGTCCTTTTAGTGACCTTTTTCTTTCTTCATTTATGATGTCACTGATGTCATTCCACAACTCATCTAGTCTTTGATCTTAGGGTACAATGCATCAAGTCTATTCTTGCGAAGGCCTTCAAATTCTGGTGGAATATATCCAAGGTCATATTTTGGCTCTCATGGGCTTGCTGTAATTTTCTTCAGCTTCAACTTTAAATTTTAGATGAGCAATTGATGGTCTGTTCTGAAGTGGGTCCCTGGGCCTGTCGTAACTGATGATATTAAGCTTTTCCATCGTCTCTTTCCACAGATGCAGTTGATTTGATTCCTGTGTATTCCATCTGATGAGATCCACTTATATAGTCACCATTTATGTTGTTGAAAAAAGGTATTTGTAGTATTTGGAATAAAAAAGTCATTCATCTTGCAAAATTCTATCATGTGATCTCCAGCATTGTTTCCATCACCTAGGCCATGTTTCCAAACTACTGATCCTTCTTCTTTGTTTCCAACTTTCACCTTCCAATTACCAGTAATTGTCAATGTATCTTGATTGCATGTTTGGTCAATGTCAGATTGCAGAAGTTGGTAAAAATCTTCAATTTCTTCATCTTTGGCACTTGTAATTGGAGCATAAATTTGAATAATAGTCATACTAACTAGTCTTTCTTGTAGGTTTTGGTTATTATCCTATCACTAACAGCATTGTACTTGAGGACAGATCTTGAAATGTTCTTTTTGGGGATGAATACAACACCATTCTTTGATTTGTCATTCCCAACATATTAGATTGTATGATTGTCTTATTCAAAATGGCCAATACCAGTCCATTTCAGCTTACTAATTTCTAGGATTTTGATGTTTATGCATTCCATTTCATTTTTGACTACTTCTGAGTTTCCTAGATTTGTACTCCCTACGTTCCATGTTCTGCTTATTAATGGATATTTGTGGTTCTTTCTTCTCATTTTGAGTCATGCCACATCTGCTAATGAAGGTCCCAAAACCTTTACTTTATCCATGTCATTAAGGTAGACTCTACTTTGAAAAAGCAGCTCTTCCCTGTCTTTTGGTGCCTTTCAAACTGAGGGGCTCTTCTTCTGGCACTATATCAGGCAGTGTTCTGTTGCTATTCATAAGATTTTCGTTGGCCATTTTTTTTTTCAGAAGTAGACCGCCAGGTCCTTCCTCACCTGTCTTAGTCTGTAAGTTCTGCTGCAACCTGTCCACCATGGTTGAGCCTGCTTGTATTTGAAATACCAGTGGCACAGCTTCCAGCCTCACAGCAACATGCAAGCCACCCCAGTATGACAAACTGACAGTGGTGGTTCCTGTGAATAAGTAATGAAAAAGAGGCAAAGCCCAATAAAGCATTGATGTTTCAACCACCATGGATCTAGGAGACCAGCACGATCTACCCAGCTCAAAGTTCATTTTGGAAAACATTTTATAAAATTGGAGAAATTCATGTTCAATGCAAAATTTTATATTTGCTACCCTTTTTTGTCCATCTTTATCACTGTATCAAAGAAGGTATTCTCCTCCCATCACACTGTTATCCCTAATTTGAAGATGTCTATATGTTTTCCCCTATCTTTTCATTGAGCATCTGTACTCACATGATTTTGAGCTCCTCCCATAATCACTAAAAGTCAAGATTTAATGGATATTTTAGAACCAAGTGAATCTTTAAGATCCTTCCCATTTCCAGGAATATATCAAACAGAAATACCCTTGCTTAGAACACACATAGACTAAAGAAAAGCTAAGATTATACATTTATACGAGAGAGAGAGGTTGTGTTATCATCTGATGGCCTTATTTAGTATATAAATGAAAGATGTACTAGGGCTATCATGTTACACATTCCTAGAGAGGAAGCAAGAAACTAGAGCAAATTTATCTCTTTATCTGTTATGGATTAAACTGTATTTCCCAAAAATATGTGTCAACTTGGCTAGGCGATGATTCCCAGTATTCTGTGGCTGTCTTTCATTTTGTGATCTGATATAATTTGTAATTATCCTATGTGTTGTAAATCCTAATTTCTATGATGTTAAGGAGGCAGGACTAGAGGCAGTTATGTTAATGAGGCAGGACACAATCTATAGAATTAGATTGCATCTTGAGTAACTTTCTTGAGATATAGAAGAGAGAAGTGAGCAGAGAGATGGATCTCATTACCACCAAGCAAGAAGAGCCAGTGCAAGCATATCCTTTGGACCCAGAGTCCCTGCTCTGAGAAGCTTCTAGACCATGGGAAGAGTGATGACAATGACCTTCCCCCAGAACCGACAGAGAGAGAAAGCCTTCCCCTGGAGCTGATATTCTGAATTCATGCTTCTAGCCTCTAAGACTGTTAGAGTATAAATTTCTGTTTGTTAAATCTTACACTCGTGGTATTTCTGTTATAGCAGCACTAGACAACTAAGATAGTCTCTGAAGAGTAAGAGGAGAGATTAGAATATCACTTCACACTTATAATATTCATGAAAAATGTTTGTATGTTAAAATTCCCGTTTGAAAATCATTTAAATCCTTCCAAATAAGACACATGTTACTATCAGGGGTGATCAGTCAAAAATCCACATAAGATTCCACTCAGTACCTGAAGTCAAAGGAGCAGGTGAGGAGGAGCCTATTCCACATTCCTGAATATAAGAGCTGTTAGTTACTGTGAGTTGGCTCTGACTCATGGTGACCCCATGTAGAACAAAAAAAAAATAGAACAGAGTATTGCCTGGCCCTGTATCAACTTCATGATTGTTGATATGCTCAAGTTCATTGTTGTGGCCACTGTGGGGGCTCATCTTCCAACCTAAGGGGCTCATCTTCCAGCATTATATCAGATAATATTCTGTTGTAAAGTATAGGGTTCTCATTGCCTAATTTTCAGAAGTAGATAGTCAGGCCTTTCCTCCTACTCTATTTTGGTCTGGAAACACCACTGAAACCTGTCCACCATGGGGGACCTTGCTGATATTTGAAATACTTGTGGCATAACTTCCAGCAGATTGCTAAACATTCAAGCCATTGCAGTATGACAAACCGACAGAAAGCTGGTAGAAACGAAGAGTAACTTGGTACTGTTCTCTCTAGAGTGGGAGACTACTCTTGCCAAAGAAAAACCCCAGGTACTTACCTCCCTGCCACATCTAGCCTAAGTTAAGAAATTAAATCTCTTTTGGGACCACTGAACTTTGCATAGGTTAATCTAAACCTATCTGTAAATGCTTTCATGAGGAACAATCTCTTTGAAGCCTTGATGAGCTGGCCAATGTGAAACGATTATGATGCAGTGATCTCGTTTAGAACATTTTCCTCAGGGTTTTCATCAGAGCTGCTGGGTACCTTTTTTCCCTTAGAGCAATTTCAATTTCCTTATTACTCAGGAAGCAGCACTTGGATCGATACTGTATTTTTTCCTCTTTAAGCTTTGGTTTGGCCTTTCATCGTTTTATTTATTTTCCTAAGACAAATTTAAAACCTTTTTCTTCCAAAAGGCAGAACTTTTAAACTCTGAAGCAACGCATCCTTTTGTAAACAACCTTGATTGATGTATGGTGTGTCACATCCCTTTAGGTAACTCTTGTCTCCTTGCACGGTACCCGTCAACAGGCAGGTGAGAATGATGTACTGAACTGAACGAGAATCATTAGGATGCAGTACAATGCTGGTTGGGTAGGTTTCTTTGAGGCTCTACAACAAATTCTGCCAGTGCAAACAAATATGAGAACCTTCAGATCATGTTTGTGAACTAAGCTGAACCCAAATAAGTCTAAGTGTAAAAAATTTCAGATAAAATACCTGGGATGTGGCCAAAACCCTGGAAATACCTTTGCTGTTTGTTGCCTCCGGGTGTATCTGGTGTGGACGTTCCCTGTGTTTTAATTTTTTGATTGTTTCCTTTTGTGAATGTCAGAAGTTAGCTGGTGTAATAAATCCTTGGATTTTTCAGTTGAAGAGGTAGTTCTAGCTTAATACTCAACTGATGCTACAGTGGTGTTGCAACTACAAAGAATTCATTCCCATCACTGCTCATAGATTTCCCCTGTCTCATGATGCTGCTTTAATATGTAATCACCAGCTTACCCTTGTGAAATAGGCTGTTCTTGCTGATTTAGAGTTTTTAGCACTATTAGGCATATGTTGTCTGGAATAGGATATATTTTCTATCAGACATTTGCCCTCCTTGTACTACACTTATGCAGTACCAGTTGCCATTAAGTTGATTCTGATTCATGGTGATCCCATATATTTCAGAGTAGAACCGTACTTCATATGGTTTTCATGGTTGTGGTCTTTCAGAAGCAAACTGCCAGGCCTTTCTTGTAAGACATCTCCGGGTTGGATCAAACTGCTAAGTTTTCAATTAGCAGTGGGGTGCTTAATGATTTATGCCACCTGGGGGCTCCTACACTCACACGCACACACGCATTTATATTTCTTCTCATTCCAATTAGGAATAGAATTCCTACCCAAGTGCTAGGATACATGGGGTTGAGGATTTATTAGCTTTAATAGCTTTTCAGGTTTTTTGGAGAGATCAACCCTAAGAGAACTTCTTATTGATTCTTATTACCTGGTTAAGCGTGAAAGTCCTACTGACTATATCAACTCAGCTCTGGGGGCATTGCCTGTTGACCTAGATGTTCAGTCCGTACAGGATATTGGGAAGAAGGCTAATGTGAGTATCATAGGCTGAGTCAAGAAAATAATATAAAGTCATCTGTTGGAACTAACATTGTTTTTCTCCCTGAACTCAGTCCGTAGTAGAATTTTATAAGGTGATTCTCTTCTAAAAATCTGACAACAAAGCAAGGTTTTTTTTTCTGATGTTATATTTTTGCTTGGTTGGTAAAATTAATAGCTCATGACACTGTCAAATTTAAGATCCAGTCTATAAAAAAAGTCTATACGCCTACACAAATCTGAATCACGTTTATTAAAAGCTTAATATTTTCTACCTATAGACATACATCACGGTCAGTCTTCAACAATTTTTTACACAAGTGTGAACAGAGTAAGAAAAATATCTATCATTTACGTAGCACCTTTCAATCTGAATGTTCTTTGTACAGTGTGTACCGTTTAATTTTCCCTTTGAATACACATGTGAAACTTCCCCAGATCTACCAGCAATTTTGGGGGGTTATTCCAGGATTATATTAAAGAATTTAGCAGAATTAAAAAACTTGGTGTAGCCCTCCCTCTACTTAAGGAAGTTCAAGCTATTTTTATATTGCCTAGTTTTATCCAGAAATATTGCTAGGGAGCATAATTTTATATATATATATATCTCCAGTGGATTTTTAATAGGCAATATGTGGGAGGTAGCCTAGTCACTTAAATAAAGAGAAGATTGAAAAACTTACATTGAGCCAAACTCAGATGAAAGAGACTGAAGTAGGTCTGTGATCATTCTAGGAACTTTTCTGGGCAGTCCTTTTGTACCCTCATCAAATCACCCTTTGCCCCTTTCTCTTCTCAAGTACCTGTATTTTCTTTATACCTTTCCTGGCTGCCCTATTAAAATTGCATTCAGGAAAGGAGAGGACATTTACTTAACCTTATAGCATGGCCAATTGTTAACAGCTTCATTTTACCTCCCTGGGGTTCTGCATTTGGAAAGCTAATAAAACCTCAAGGTAAGCAAGACAATTTCAGATAACAGGTTGACAACAAAAAGCCTTCTCTGTGCCTTTCAAATTGTATTACAAGGATGGTCACTTTTTTTTTTCTTTTACTTTTCCCCCTTATATTAAGTTCTCCTTAAACTTATACATGCAGACTAGCAAAGCTAAAAAAATCCAATGGGATAGTGTTTTGGTTGATTTGAAAAACGAACAGGAGGAAGGAAAGGATAGATGATTGATTTTTTTTTTTTTTTTTAAGTTCAGACCTTCTGGGTGAACTTCAGAAAGGGTCTGCCAACCGTAGATACATACTTTAAAAACATAGCTGGTACTATGTGTTTATAAGTAAACTTATGCTATTAAAATCAAAATGCAATTTTACTGGAGACAAAATGAATTTGTTCATCCTGGGCAGTTCTACCCTGTCCTATAGGGTCGCTATGAGTTAGAATCCACTCAATGGCAGTAGGTTTGGTTTTTGGTTTTTTAAGAATAGGATTCAGAGCTGGTAGCCTAATATTGCAAGAGAACTTGAAAGAAGGCACTTCCCAAGACAAAAGAAAAAAAAAATCACTATAAGAGAGCTGATATACATTAATAACAGTAATGATGATGGTAATGGGGTTACAAACTTGCATATGTTTTACATTTTACAGAACAAATTTACGCTTGCTTTCTTGTAATATGCCCTTCTAAGTGAGTGACAGGGTAATTCATTTAGGAAAGAAAGTGAGACATTTTCAAAATAAATGGAAAGGAAAGAGAGATTTAGAGAGGCAGAAAACAATTACCTGCATGGGCATATAGCCGACCACATAGATTAACAGGCCCATCCTGTGAGAAGTGTTCCGGGATCTTTAATGCTGATGAGTAGCCAGGATCATCCTTTTATTTCTCACCAGGAAGACATATGATCTTTTATCCTACTGGAATCCTCCAAGGTTTCCTGCTTGCCCAGCACTTTTGCAAACCAGTGCCTTTTACTGCCTTCTCCAGGTAGAAAATATAGTTTGCATTTGGATCTGTCTAGTTGCTGAGTAACCTGACACAGTCCTTTCCAAAAACAGTTGTGTGCTGTGTCTTACAGTGAGAGACATTATACCCCCCATGTCTCTTACCAAGTTCCAAGTTCTGTATTGTTGAGCAATGATTATATGAGTGTAGTCCTGATACCTCTAACTCTCCCTTGAGAGTCTCCCGAAACTAAAAAAAAAAAAAAGCAAAAACTGAAATTGGAAAAGAAAAATTTCTTGACAAAAAAAAAAAGAAAGAAAGAAAAGAAAAGGACTGCAAAGTGAAGTTATATAGTAAGCACTGGTATTGCCAGGCACATGGAACGTTTTTCCAGTGAAGTCTCCATGGTGCCTTTGTTTCTACTCCTAAACAGGGTAGCTGACCTACTTTTTCTTAATCTCTTTAGAGCTTTCATTTTCTTCATGCCTGCCTCTGCCTTAACAGATTTAAACTTCTCCTTCCTAAGAGATTTTTGCCAGTCAAAAGCATTCTATTGGACAGGAAAGCTGGCTATGGGGAACCTAAGGTCAAGAAGATGAGAGTGTTGACACGTCATGGGGTTGGCAACCAATGTCACAGAATAATATGTGTATTAATTGTTTAACGAGAAGCTAGTTTGCTCTGTAAACCTTCATCTAAAGTACAATAAAAACAATAAAATTTTTTTAAAAAAAGCTTTCATTGGGAAGAGGGTTGGTCAACATATCCATGGAAACCATGGAAAGTGCCAGCTTGTGGTGAGACCTTATGTTAATCATATGAATGTAAGCATCGTAACACAAGATTTATATAAGCACAGTAGGTTTAATTGTGAGGTGTCACAAAACCACACATAGAAATGCCTCAACTCAGCTCATCCCTGATAATTCATAACTTAATTACCCTACTTTTTATTAAGGAGCTGTGGTAGCTCAAATGCTTAAGCGTTTGGCTGCTAATAGAAAGGTTGGTGATTTGAACCTGCCCAGTGGCTCCACAGGAAAAAGACCTGGTGATCTGCTCCCATAAAGATAACAGTCAAGAAGCCCTATGGGGCAATTCTACTTTGTCACATGAGGTCACTATGGTCGGAATCGACTGGACGGCACCTGACAATAGCAACAACCTTTGTTCATTGGATAAATCCAGGGGCATTGCTTCTGACTATGGTTGCAGAGTTCTGCATCTTACAGACTGTGCAATTAGGTTGCAACTCAGTATGATGTAGATTAGAAAAGCTTTGAAGAAATCAATATAGCATCAGCATGACCACTCTTATTTTAACATGGCGGATTCTGTACTGTAGAGAACAAAGGCCGTTCCAACTTCCATATAATATAAATGTTGTGAGGTGCCATTAAGATGGTTCCGACTCATAACGATCCTATGTACTGCAGAATGAAACACTGCCCAGTCCTGCACTACCCTCACAAACGTTGCTATGTTTGAGCCCATCTCATCAAGGATCTCCTCTTTTAAGCTGGCCCTCTCTACCTTACCAAACATGATGTCCTTCTCCTGGGAATGATCCCTTCTGATAACCTGTCCAAAGTACCTGAAACAAAATGCTACTACCATCCTTGCTTCCAAGGAGCATTCTAGCTGTACTTCTTCCAAGACAGTTTTGTTCATTCTTTTGGCAGTCTGTGGTATATTCAATATTCTTCACCAACACCACTATTCAAAGGTATCAATTGTACTTTGGTCATCCTTATTTATTGTCCAGTTTTTGCAGGCATAAGAGGTGATTAAAAATACCATGGCTTCAGTCAGGTGCACCTTAGTCCTCAAGGGGCATCTTTACTTTTTAACACTTTAAAGTGGTCTTTTGCAGTAGATTAAAAAACAAAACAGGAATCTCCAATTAAAAAAAAAAAATACAAAACTTCTTGTTAAACTCACCTTAAATCTTCAAACTACTTTGTCTGATGTATAGTCATAAAACACCAGCAATAAAAGATTTTTAGTCCAATCTTGTGATAATACAGATAATGGACCTGGGCTTAAATGGGGTGCAGAATTTCACAACATTGTACAGAAGTTAGTAGAGAATCTAGAGTTTAGACTATAGTCTGCTTTCAGCCGGTAGGTAGTATATCAATCATAATAAACTTACACATTTCTAGTCAAGGATATCTCCATTAATTACAGGTATTAAATTAAAAATCTTGGGTTTTCACCATACCTCATGCATCTCAAGTATATAAAACATGTAAATTTGTTTAGTAGATGGACCTTAAGATGGTTCCCAATGATCTCTATTTTCTGGTGCTCGCTCCTTAATGTAATCCCATCTCTTGACTTACTTCTAACTAATAGACCTGTTGCCAGTGAGTCAATTCCAACTCATAGAGACCCTACAGAATGTGGCAAAGGTGATGAGAAGCCACTTCCCGTGATTATGTTCTGTAAGATTGCACTTTGGTCTTGCAATCATACTCTCTTGCTTTTTGACTTTGATGAAGACAGCCACTGTGTTATGAGCTGCCCTATGCAGAAGAACACGTGGCAAGAAACCGAGGGTGCCTCTGGCTGGCAGCCAGCAAGGAACTGAGACTTTCAGTCACTCAGCATATGCAGAACTTAAATCTGCCAACAAATACATAAGTGCCTTAGAAGCAGATCCTTCTCCAGCTGAAACTTTGGATGAGACCTTAGCACCAATCAACACTTTTAGTGCAGCCTTGTGGGAGAACCAGAGCAGAAGATCTAGGTAAACTCTGTCCAGACTCCCGACCCACAGAAATTGTGAGGTAATGAATATATATTGTTTTGAGCTTCTAAATTTGTGGTAATTTGTTATTCAGCAATAGGAAATTAAAGCAAGTTGCTTCCAAATAAAATAGTAATACATAGTGTTTAAAAGAAATAAATCTTTTCTACAGTCAATGAAATGTAATTGCAATATAAAACCAAAAACCAAGCCCAGTGCCATCGAGTCAATTCCGACTCATAGCGACCCTATAGGACAGAGTAGAACTGCCCCATAGAGCTTCCAAGGAGCGCCTGGCAGATTTGAACTGCTTACCCTTTGGTTAGCAGCCATAGCACTTAACCACTATACCACCAGAGTTTCCATTGCAATATAGCAGCACTAAAAATTTCATCTTCCTAGGGGTAGATTAAAATCTGAGCCATGGAGCCCTATTAAAATTATAATAAAACAATTCTGCAGCGGTGGACCAGTAAAAGCAGTAATAAAAATGGAATTAATACTAGAAGAAAATTACAATTCCATTGTAAAAAAGCCTGCTCACACTAAAATGTTTTGCTGACTACTACCCTCTATTTACCTTCAACTTCCCCTTCTTGAAGTGCTCAAGTGACACCTCCAAGAAGCATCTCTGACTTCCAGGGTACATGGATGATCCTGTTTGCCCTCCCTAAGACCTTACTACTTGCATCACTTACGTGACACGTAGTATATAATACTGATATTCTTGGTGAGTGCACAGACATATGTGGTCTCCCTAATATGGTTGCAAGCTTTTTAAGGGCATGAGCAATGTCTTTTATTTCTTTAATACTGTCTTAGTCATCTAGTGCTGCTATAACAGAAATACCACAAGTGGATGGCTTTAACAAAGAGAAGTTTATTATGTCATAGTCCTGTAGGCTAGAAGTCTGAATTCAGGGCGCCGGCTCCAGGGGACGGCTTTATTTCTCTGTAGGCTCAGGAGAAAGGTCCTTGTCATCAGTCTTCCTTTAGTCTGGGAGCATCTCAGTGCAGGAACCTCAGGTCCAAAGGACTTGCTCTGCTCCTGGCACTGCTTTCTTGGTGGTATGAGGTCCCTGTCTCTCTGCTCACTTCTCTCTTTTATTTCTCAAAGAGACAGGCTTAAGACACTATCTAATCTTGTATATCTCAACAACAGAACTGCCACTAATCCATTTCATTTTATTATAGTGATAGGGTTTACAACACATAGGGAAATCACATAAAATGGTAGACGATCACAATCCTGGCACTCACAGCCCCGCTAAGTTGACAGCTATTTTGGGGATACACAATTCAATCCTTGACAAATACAATATTTTAAACAGCAATTTATGCTGAGAGCATGCTAAAAAAAATTTGTCTTTTTAGATGATGTTGTTGTTATCAAGGTAAATAATTTGTGCCCCTTCTATTTAAAAAGGAGAATTAAAATATCAAAAGTTTTTAAGACATGAGCAAATCAATCTGTGGCATAAACCAAAAACCCATCACCATGGAGTTGATTCCAACTCATAGCGACCCCATAAGAAAGAGTAGAACTGCCTCATCACCTTTCCAAGGCTATAAATCTTTACAGAAGCAGACTGCTACATCTTTCTTCCACAGAGCTCCTGGTAGGTTCGTACTGCCAACCTTTTCTTTAGCAGCCAAGTGCTTTAACCACTGCACTACCTGGGCTCCTGTAGCACAACCTGTTGCCATCAAGTCAATTCTGACTCCTAGTGACCCTGAGGACAGAGTAAAACTGCCCCATAGGGTTTCCAAGGCGCAGTTGGTGGAATCGAACTACTGACCTCTTGGTTGGCAGACAAATGCTTAACCACTTCACCACTTGGGCTCCTGTACCATAGTGGTAGAAAATCAGGCCGTTTGGTTAGTACATTCAGGCTCAGAACCTTCCTTGGCACAGATTTATATCCCATCACCTAGTCATTCACCTATATATATGCAGCCTAGCTGCAAAACTAACTCTGAAAGCAAGAGCCAGATTCCCTGAGCCTTGACTGACTTCCCTTGAAGCCTTCAGACAGCTGGTTATACTCACACGTTGCCGCCATCTTTAAATCCTGTGATAGCCTTGTGAACCTGGCATGTGTGAGATAAACATGTGCTTCCGAGTTTTTTTTCTGAGTAACATTTTACCATACAACCTCATTGTTAATCATCGGATTTTGCTACTTGAAGTCAGAAATTTTAATAGGTGAGGCACATGAAACAGGTTGATAGATTGCTATCCTTATCCTAATGCTGTTGTATTTCAGCCAAAGAGAACTTGT
The DNA here is from genome assembly GCF_030014295.1 of Loxodonta africana. Taxonomy (NCBI): domain Eukaryota; kingdom Metazoa; phylum Chordata; class Mammalia; order Proboscidea; family Elephantidae; genus Loxodonta; species Loxodonta africana. The sequence goes on from NC_087356.1 coordinate 32,167,566, forward strand.
GAACAGTGTACAGAATAAACGTAAGTATTGATTACTTGTTTTGCAGGTCAGGCTCCTGTAACCACTTGAATCTCTTGAAAATGTATAAGATTACTTTTTTCTAATTTAATAGTAAATCATGCTTATCGCAAACAAGGTTTAATGAGAATTTTAAAACTTAGGAAGACAGCCATTAATATCAACCAAACATCTTCCTCCCACAGAGAATTATTCTTAATGTAATGGAGTACTTTACCAAAAATTCAAATATACTATACAGACAATACATTTTGGTTTGTTTTTTCTCTTTGGGCTATTGCATATAATTTTCCTCCTGCTTGCAACATTCTTTCAACACTTATCTTTCATGTCTCTCTCAGAGAACACTGGATAAAGTCTCGTTTGACTCAAGTAGCTTTGCTTTGCCAAGCTCTCTGTGTTCCCCTGTACCTGGCTCATCTATCTCAACATGTAAAACACATCACATTTAAATTGCCTGATCCCTTGTTTATTTCTTTGACTAGACAAGAAACTTCACAAGGGCAAGGGTAATGCCTTGCTCACCAGTGTATTTCAAAAGCAGTCAAAGAACTTGCAATAGCGAAAAATGTCAATAAATACTTGGTAAATAAATGACTGGAAAAAATGAATATTAAAATTAAATGTATTAAAAATCAAATCATGAGGATTTTTTTCAGATGATGAAAGATTGAAAATAGTATTCTGAAGAGTTAACATGACATGAATGGACTGTAGTTTGTGTAAAATTTTACCTAAATAAACATTCATATTATTTCTCATGCTTTATGTAATGATTCAATGGTCAATTTTGTCATGGAATCCTGATCTCTATCTCTGATGGTTTTTCTCAGAATAAATTCCTAGAAGTAGAACATTTTGAAAGCTTTTGCTATTGCCACCAGATTAGTTTTTTGAAGATCAAAGATGATTCATGTTGTCAATAAAACCAAAAACCAAACACACTACCCTTGAGTTGTCAATAGTAATTTTTATTTTTTAAACTTTTTTTTTAATAGGTAAAAATACCATCCTTTCTCATGTGAATAAGGTTGAATATTCTCTTCATATGTTTAACATACATCTATTCTAAACATTTGCATGTCTGAATTTATTATAATTATTTGCCTTTCTTACTTACACATTTTCTGTTTTTTTTTTGGGGGGGGGTCAATGCACCTGATCCATTTTTCTCTTGGAGCAGCATTTGATTTTTGAAATTAGTTTTATGGTCATATATTCTGCTGCACTATGGCAGATGCTGGAAGCTTCTGCATGAGGCAAAGTAGGAAACTGTATCCAAAGGTAGCCCCGTTTTCACTAAAGAATATAGTTTTCTTTTTTTAGATTGTGCATATGCAAAGCCTTATGGGGAAGAGGGTAAATAACTGTTTCTGTGGTAATATTTAAGAGGCTGTAAGTGTTTTTTTTTTTTTTTTTTTTTAAGTGGTGTAATGGCTAAGAGCTACGGCTGCTAACCGAAAGGTAGGCAGTTGGAATCCTCCAGCTGCCCCTTGGAAACCCTATGGGACAGTTCTACTCTACCTTATGCAGTCACTATGAGTCAGAATCGACTGGATGACAAGGGATTTGTTTTTTTTGTTGTTGTTTTTTGGTAAAAGACATGTCAGCTGCAGTTATCAGCTAATTTCCTACTACATTCTGACTTCTTCAAGGCTCTTTAAGAGAAATAGTTTTCCCTTCTCAATAATTCTCATAAACAACTTCTTATGAGTCATATTGCTTTTAGACTGTGTACAAATTTATTTTTAGGACTGTAAATTGCCAGGAGGCCACTGCTGTAGTCTCATGTCTAACCAGTATCTGACAGATTTTGTTGACATATGTTGTTGAAAATTAGTGACTTATGAGTGAATGAATGGATGGATGAAAAAATCAAATAGTTATGATAAGTTTAATCAATTTTGTCCTTGCAGAGACTGAGGACATAAGGGATTAGGAAAGCTGAGTTTTGAAAACTGGTAATTGTTAGGAGTTAAATAAAATTCTTATCTTTGCCTGTTTTTCTGTATTTTTTATGACTGTTTTTTTGAGTGAAGCTCTTGTGACACCTTCATGGTGGAGTGGTTAAGTCAAGGGGTCAGCAGTTCAAATCTACCGGGTGCTTCTTGGACACCCTGTGGGGCAGCTCTACTCTGTCCTATGATTGGACTTGAGGGCAATAGGTTTGGGTTTTTGGTTTTCTTGTGGTACAGTGGTTAAAGAAATCAATTGCTAACTGAAAGGTTGATGGTTCAAAACCATCAGACGTGACAGTCTGCTTCAGTAGAGATTTACAGCTCTGGAAACCCTTTTCAGGCACTATGAGTTGGAAGCAACTCTAAGGTAGTGGGTTTGGGTTTTGCAGGGTCCTTTTTACCACCACCATCAAGTAATTGTTCATATCATGGACAAGTCTGGTATTTGACAGTTGGTTTCTTCCAAGACACTCTTACCAGTTCTTGGTGGTTCAGCCCATATCTTCAAACTATTATACCAAAGGCATCAATAACTTTCAGGGCAGTATATTGTGGGATTCTTAGTACTTGCCACCAGCTGATTTTTACTTCAGCTGAATTACGTCATAGAGCGTGGTTAAAACATGTGAATGTGTCCTCAGTGAGAGAATTTACTAACTTGAATACCAGTTACAAAATAAATCTTTCAACTTGCTGCCATCTTTACAATAATTGAATTTAATGAGCTTTTCTCCAGCTGTCCCCAAAGAGTCTACTCTCTAATCAAGTTTAATTGGTGTTTTTCCTTGAGGTGAGAATTATATACACTCAGTAAAGAACACGTATGCCTAAAGATTTTAGATGAAAAGTTTATTTTTTTTTTTAGAGAAATGAGTAAGGTTTGTATTTATTTCTATCAAATTCTGATGTTCATTTATGGTATCTTTTTTTTTTTTAACTCAAAAGATAATTATAAGAGCATTTATAATTTATTTTAAATAGTGTTCATTTATGGTATCTCTTAACTGAAAAGATAATTATAAGAGCTAGAGAAGTACCAGATATAGTGCAAAGTTACAGAGATATAAAATTGTGTAAAACCTTGGATTACTGCATAAAGATTAGAAAATCGTGACATAAAGACCCTGGAAAATGCCCTTAGAAAGAATATAATTATACTGAAGTTTCTCTATTAAGATATTACTTTATAGGAAAATTTTAATTTTTATCCTCCTTATCTGAAAATATAAAAAAATACAAAGGATAATATAATAAATGTCTATATATCTGATGGCTAAAAATAACACGTGTGATTTTTCATGTTTGCCTAAGATCTTTTTGTTAAAAATTTTCATACGTAAAGTTTATGCTCTCTCCCTCCTTCCTTCATCCCATTTTTCTCCGCTTCATAAGATGCAGACACTATATCATAAATTCAACATGTATCTAGTCTATGTTTTTATAAATAAGCTGCATATGTTTGCCTCTAAAACCAATTAAGAGTTTTTTTTTTTTTTAATGTATTCACATTTACTTTAGGAACCCTGGTGGTGCAACAGTTAAGAGTTTGTATGCTAACTGAAAGGTCTATGGTCTTTTTTCCCTTGGAGAAAGGTCACCAGGTTCTTTTTCCTGTGGAGGTGATAGCAGGTTTGAACTGTGTACCTTTCAGTTAGCAGACAAGTGCTTAACCATTCCACCACCAGGGCTCTTTCCCGTAAAGATTACAGCCTAGGAAGCCCCTAAGAAGCAGTTCTACTCTGTCATATAGGGTTGCTATGAGTTGGAATCAACTTTGTGGCACACAGCAAAAACAACAAATCTGCTAAAATAAATGTTTTTCCACTTAGCAGTAGAAAAATTTCACTGTAGCTTGGTAAACAGAAGCCAAGAGAGTGTAACGGTGATGATGCAGAAAGAACCATGTTGATATAACACAGGTTTCCAGCCCCTTGTTTTCTAAATATTAAAAGCATTAGTGTTCATGTTTTGCACATTAAGGTCAGATTTTACACTTAGATACGATCTTATGAGTTTGGGAATTTTTTTTGTTCTTTTCATATGGAACTTATCAGGGAAATTTGATATTTTTATGGAATGTAGAAGGGTCTCGAAACTTTCAGCATTTTATCTATTTCAGAATGGCAAGTCACTTTTACTTTGTTTCTTTCTGCTCTGCTTCTTTGGCAAGGTTGTTTGATATATTTTCTTCAGTCTTAAGTGAATCTTCATGAAATAAATTTTTTAAATATTCATTGGTTAGAATACAAATAATTTTTGTGCCGCTTGTGGTGGTTTAAAAAAATAAGAGTTTATACTTTTTTAAACAATTAATGCACTTTTAAATTATTTTGCTGCTTAATTTCTAAGACTTTTTTTTAGTAATAACTATTTTACTTTTATGAACAATGATTAATCAACGCTTCATAATTACCACTTCATTATTGCATGTTATTTCCTGTATTTTAAGGTGGAGTATAAAATAATGCCTATGATTATTGAAATTTTAAGTTGAAGTAAAATGGTCAAAATAAAAATGTCTTTTGTTTTTTATTTAACTGTTTTTTTTTTTTTTTCCTGGAATATAAAACGAAAAAAAATTGTGCTCATTTTTTAATTCTTTTAGACTTTTTTTTTTTTTATGAGAAAGACGTTACCAATGTCACTTAGATATAAATTCAGCATATTGTTGTTGTTATTAGTTGTTGATTTGATTCCAATTCATGATAATCCAATGTGTGCAGCATAGAACTGCTTCGTAGGGTTTTCAAGACTGATCTTTCAGAAGCGCATCTCCAGGCCTTTCTTCTAAGATGCCTCTGTGTGGGTTTTAACTGCCATATTTTCAGCTAGTAGCTAAGTGGTTAGCCATTTGCATCACCAAGATCCTGTTGTCATTGAGTCTATTCTGACTCATAGGGGCCTATGGAATAAAGTAGAGCTGCCCCACAGAGTTTCCAAGGCTCTAATTTTTTTTTTTTTTAATCTTTACAGAAGCAGGTAGCCACACCTTTCTCTCCCAGAATGGCCTTTTTGTTGGCAGCTCTGTGCCATCAGCGCTCCTTTTGTGCCACCTAGGAACTCCTAAATTCTATATGAAGGATAAGCAATAAAAAAGAAAACGGTTGAGGTTTCAGGGTTGAAATCAGTGAAATTTTCCATAGTATGGAGCAAAAAGTTGTAAAGACAGAAAATGGAAGTGAAAAAATTTTAGAATTTAAGAGACATGGGAAAGGAAACAAGAAATTCAACATCTTTCTAACAAGTATTCCAGAAAAGAGAACACCCTTTTACCCTGCAAAAAAGAAAAAAAATGAAATGGACTAGAGGCAATAAGCCAAAGGGTACCAAACCACAAAACCTCACTGCCATCGAGTTGATTCCAACTCATATTGAAAGAAAATTATTTGGGGCCATATCAAGACAGATGTCTTCAAATTCCTGAGACTCTTGGTACCTGGCAAATAAAGTAACATCCATGACTACAGAGATAGTCAAATTAATTCTCTAGAGAGGAAAACAGGTTCCATGCCACAAAACTACCCCAAGAGTTGGAACAGCTTACTTACAAGTAAGTGAGAGCCTGGTTGATATTTGATTATTTCATCAGTGACATGAAGTACATCTTCCTCATCCTTAAAACAATCAATCTGAACCCAGAATAGTGTAGAGCATAATTAGCAAGCAACTGTGAGGGCAAAAATGAAATGTCTTCAGACATGGAACAATTCAGAGAATTTTCTATTCACAGATGATCTATGAGGTTCTTCTTTTTTGTTGTTGTTGTTAGGAGAATTTTTTTCCACTCACATTTATTGGCACCATATATGTTTTATCATCATCTATTTTTTTTAAGAATATGAGTTTTCTGAGGTGAAGGGCTTGGTTTTATTGATTTTTTAAATGTATTCTTGCTAATTCTTTTATTATGCTATATCTTTCCTTTTTGCCACAGATAGTCAAGTTGTGTTAACTTTATTGTTTTAGTAATTTTAACATTCTGTTTTAATTTCTACTGATGTTACCTTTCAGGAAAATATTTAAATCTATTTTTTTCCTTATAACCGTAACAATCCATTTCAAAATGAAACAGAACCTCTTTAGTCCCTGCTATCTAAGATGAAAAAATAGTGAATATTTCCATTCTTATGCCATTCTGTTTTTATCCATTCGTGTTCTCATTTTTGCTGCAGTATGTATTGTAAAATTACTTTTTGCATTGTTCTTACTTCTCTTTTGAAATATTACAGAATTTAAATTATACATTCTAATCTACTCTATAACTGCTATTTATATGTAATTCCAACTGCAAGTGGTTTCAAGTCTTACTAACAGTATTTTTATGCTAAATATATTCACCACTTTTATTCACCACTTCATTGTTTAATGTGGCCTTTCGGTCATGTCCACATTTATTCATCGCTTATCTTCCAATAAGCATCTCCCATTAACAATTAAAAAAAAATTTTTTTTTTTCTTAACTTGGTTTAATATTGAATTTCTTGTGCCAGATTCTTTCCCTACAATACTTACATGATCCTTGGCCTCTGAGTCTGTGGCAGAGAAGTTTGAACTGAGTCTAATTTTTCTGTCTAAGAAAGCAGTATTTTCTGTTTTATATTGTGTGGGTGATCTAAGTCCTTATACCTTTTTTACTTTATTTTTTATTTAAAAAACCTTATTATTAATGTGTTTTAATAATAAAATTAATACGCTTTACTAATATAGAGAAACATGAGACTACCTTACATGTTTATACTTTAAATTAGAAATACAAAAGGAAATAAAAACAGAGATATAGAGCATATGACAACTTTATAATAAAAGTTTCAGTTGATTCAGTTAGATTTCATCAGAAGAGGATTATTATTCTAAGAATTATAAATTAACAAGATTGGTGTAAAAAGATGTGTAGAATTTGAACTGAACAATAAACAGGAAGAAGCGTTTGTCAAAACAGTACTAAAAAAAAATCTAGAAACTGTCAGCAGCCAGTAAGAGTTTTATGAAGAATGCATATGAACTTTCAAGGAACAAATAATACTTTTGTATATAAACTTTTCCAGGACATGAGAAGGAAAGGAATCTTTTCAATTTATTTGAAGAAGCTAACATGGCTCAGATGACAAAACCTGAGAAAAATAACATCTCAAGAGGAAACTAAAGCTAATAGTACTCAAAAACTAATAGAATTAATTTACAAAATTGAGAAAGATATTCAACATTACTTCTCACATCCAAAGGTAAAACTGAGAGGTCCTTGAGAAAAGCCAACATCCTACATAGAAAATCAAAGGAAACAAACTGAAGCAAAAGCTCAGTAATTTAAGAACAAACAATATTAAGGATAGTCATCTCAAATAAATAAGAATATTTTATTTAATAGCGAACAATAGTTTTTAGCCATTGAAGTCACAGATACTTTTGAGAATTTCTTGCTAACAATAACCAATCTCTTAAACTTGCATATACCGTATTTTTACCAAATAACATACACCTTCTACATTTGTTTCCAGCAGTTCCCTCACCCCTGAGGTATTTTTATAAGTGCCACTGTGCCAGTTTTTTTACATGTTGCTGTAAAAAAAATTAGCATAGCATGCCCAAATACTTACGAAAATACCTCAAGGCGGGAGGGAACATTTGACAAACAAACATAGAAGTCTTCTGTTATTTGCATAAAAAAAAGGGTACGTGGTATTTTTATGCAATTTGTGGGGTTCCTGGATTTGCCCATCAAATTTGGGTTAAATGCCCCGGCTTTAGAGGCTTTCCTTTTAGAATCAAAGATAAATAAGGATACCCGTGATCAGTAAGGATGCTCATGAAACCTTGTTCTAGTTCATGAGATTAAATCAATAGAAGAAATAAGTTGAGTGAATATTGGGAGAAAGAGAGAGAGACAGAGATCTTAACTTGAACACGGTATGTTTGGTTACCTGGAAATTCCAAGTGAAGAAACTGAAAAATTTACAGATTAAATGAGAGGATGTAGTAAAATGGCCAGTCACAGAAATAAAAATACAAAATTGATTTACAAAATAACAATATAGAAGATAAAATGGTAAAAAAAAAAAAAAATAATCAAATGCCTTGTAATCCTTTTAACAATATAGGTGTAGGACTTTTACAATGAAACCTAAGACTTATCACTGATAGATTTAGAAGAATTAAATAAATGACAATCTTTTACTATATTCCATGAAACTAAGTCTCAAAAATGGAAGATTCAATACAGTAAGGGCATTGATTTCACCAAAACTAATCTATACTTTTCATTAAATTTGAAAAATCAATACACTGACTTTCACATTTGTCTATAAGACTAAACGTGTAGTCCAGATTATTTTAAAGGGTAAGGAAGAAGTTGTTTTGCTATTACTGTTGTATCCCATTTATTCACTTTTAAAACTGTGATGCTGGTACCAAATTATACAAAGCAATCCATGAAAAGGAATATAAATAATAATAATAATAAAGAGATACAGACAAGCAAATAACTTACCACAAGAAAAGTATTATTTTAAAATGGTTTTGAATTATTTGTATTACTCATTAAACCAGTAAAGAAAATAATTATCTAAAACCATATGCCACAATAAGTTCAAGAGGATAAAAGTAGTATAAAGTAAAAATAAATATATTGAATATTATAAAAATTTAATGTGATGCTTAACTATAATTTGACATTTTTTTCTATGTGTGGTACAGGGTCTTTTTTCTCTAAACCTTACATTTATGCCAAGAATCAAAAGGACAAACATGATAGATATAAATATTTGACAAAACTACCACCAATCCAAGTCAATAATAGACTGACAAAAATTACAACTTGCAACACCTTTTATTTAGATGTGTATATATTTGACATATTCTGCTTTCTCTTTTTAAAGGGAACAAAATATCGGACTAAAATTTTCAATACAGGCATGTCAGAAACTTAATATTTCTATATATTTCAGCAACATTTTGGCTTAAGGAAGCCTATGTACTCAAATATCCCATGGCACTATTTCCATTTTAACTCTGAATTAGGATAATAAGGCAAAGCAACTTTTATCAAGAATTCAGTTAAGCCGTAAATTTGTATGTGGGGGTGTGTTTTAACGGAAGTGTGGTGACTGACTTTGTCATCTTTGCTTTGGTTAGATTAACTATACAGTTGAAGTAAAATTAATAAGTTTATCTTAATAATTATTTTACTTACCCATTTATAATTTACAGCTTTTATTTCTATTTTGTTTTTGGAAAATGCTTCACCACACACCTCTTAACAAGAGACTGCTCAAATCTAGAAACCAGATATTGATCATGAGGAATAAATATTCCCATATAGACTTCAAAATGTTGCTCTTTGTGTGTGTAGCCTTACAGAAAAGAAATGAGAAGAGTCCTTGCTTGAATTATGTCTTTCCTTTTCATTGGGTTTGGAAACCCTGGTGCCGTAGTGGTTACGTGCTGTGGCTGCTACCCAAGAGGTCGGCAGTTCAAATCTACCAGGTGCTCCTTGGAAACTCTACGGGGCAGTTCTACGCTGTCCTGTAGGGTAGCTCTGAGTCAGAATCGACTCAATGGCAGTGGGTTTTTGGTTGGGTTTTCATTGGGATTACAATGAAAAGTCAACATTCACTTTGATGCTATCAAGACTGTTAAAGATTATTAGTGCTTAGTATTTGATTTATGTGATTTTAAGAGATGAAAGTGGTGAAGATGGACTGGAAATCTGGCAACAGATACACACAAATAATTTGTCTTTAAAGATCCAAGGATGCTGATTGAAGCAAATGGAAGATCAAGTTAACTGATGATCCAATTAGCAAGGAGGCAGGCAAAAGGGTTGTGCTTTAGCCTGAGCAGTGGCCTCTGCTGTTATCCTCAGTGGGTGCTTAACTAATATAGAAGAACAATTATGCTTGCTTCTATGTTTCTTTGTGTTTCTTTCACATAGGAGAGAAAAAGTGACAAATAAAAGACAAGGTAGAAAAAGGAGAGAGGAGAGACAGAGAGAGAGAGAACAAAGAAGAAGAAAGAGATCGAGAGATAATGATTGCAAAAGTGAGTAATCAAGAACTTGTAAGCCATGGCGGTAGGTATTGAACCACTGTTCACCTCAGGGCCTTCTGTTCTGTGACCTAACCTGAGATGGATGACTGCAGAAATAACCAGGGAGTTGCGTAAAGAGAAAAAAAATCTGAGGTCATTTTCCGGTGAATGTTCCATCTGAGATCAATAAAAGAAATAACTGTAGCACACATACTACCAAAAGCAAGATAGAACCTTAGACTCAGGAGCTGGATCTCATCACCCCACCAAACCAATCCAATAATTGTGTGCTGAGTAGGGCAAGGTTCCTAATTGTAAAAGGCCACACAGCTAGCTATCTAGCCCTGAGTGAAAACTAGAGTCTAGGTCTCATGATTTCAGATCCAATAGTGTTTTTAATTCATAGATTATTACTCCCACAAGTTAAACATTCAAACAGGTAAGAGCCAATCTTCACATGTGAACCAAGAATAAAGATATTATGTCTTATCCATCTTAATATTCTATTCTACATGTTCGGTCAGCATGGTGACAATTTAAGTAATTATTGAAAGTTAATTCAGAGGCCAAAGGAGGATGTAGGCTATATTCTTACAAACTTACTTTAAGAAAAAACAGAAATATGAATGAAAACATTTCAGCTGGTGACAATTCTTACTAAGATTCCAACAATGAAAGCAGAGGGAAATTGTAATATAACCCACTGCCGTTGAGTTGATTCAAATCATAGTGACCCTATAAGACAGAGTAGAGCTGCCCCAGAGGGTTTCCAAGGAGCTCCTGGTAGATTCGAACCACTGACCCTTTGGTTAGCAGCCGTAGCACTTAACCAGTACACCACCAGGTTTCCAAATTGTAATATAGCACTCAAAACGTTATCATTAGACAAACTTTTTTTGTTTTTTTTATACTAGGCTTACAGAACAAACTAGTTTCTCATTAAACAGTTAATATGCATACTGTTTTATGACATTGGTTAACAACTCCATGACATATCAACACTCTCCCTTCTTGACCTTGGTTTCCCTATTACCAGCTTTCCCTGTTCCTTTTTGCCTTCTAGCCCTAGCTCTTTAATCTAGCTTTGTTTTATGGGCCTTTCTAATCTTTGGCTGAAGGGTGAAACTCGGGAGTGACCTAATTACTGAGCTAAAAGGGGGTCCAGGAGCCATAGTCTTAAGGTTTCTCCAGTCTCTGTCAGGCCAGTAAGTGTGGTCTTTTTTTTTTTTTGTGAGTTAGAATTTTGTCTACATTTTTCTCCAGCTCTATTTGGGACCCACTATTGTGATCCCTGTCACAGCAGTCAGTGCTGGTAGCCAAGCACCATCTAGTTGTACTGGACTCAGTCTGGTGGAGGCCTTGGTAGTTGTGGTCCATTAGTCCTTTGGACTAATCTTTCCTTTGTGTCTTTAGTTTTCTTTCTTCCCCTTGCTCCTGATGGGGTGAGACCAATGTTGTGTCTTCGATGGTCACTCACAGGCTTTTAAGACCCCAGATGCTACTCACCAAAGTAGAACGTAGAACATTTTCTTTATAAATTATGTTATGGCAATTGTGATAGATTTTCCCATGGTTCCCACAGCCCTCAGCCCACCAATTTGTTCCCTCAGGGAGTTTGGATGTTTCAATGGAGCTTCTATGACCTTGCCTTATACAAGTTGTACTGGCTTCTCAGTATTGTATATCGTCTTACCCTTCACCAGAGTTACCACTTATCTATTGTCCATTTAGTGTTTTTCCATCCCCACCCCTCCTTTCCTTCATAACCATCAAAGATTGTTTCTTTTTTGTGTATAACCTTTTCGTGAGTTTTTACAGTACTGGTTTCATACAACATTTGTCCTTTTGTGATTATGTCACTCAGCATAATGCCCTCCTGATTCATCCGTGTTATGACCAGCTTCACAGATTCATTGTTGTTCTTTATCCTTTTATAATACTCCATTTTGAGTATGTACCATAGTTTGTTTATCCATTCATCATTCACCTGTTGATGGGCATCTAGGTCGTTTCCATCTTTTTTGCTATTGTGAACAATGCTGTAATGAACATGGGTGTGCATATGTCTATTCATATGACAACTCTTATTCCTCTAGGTTATATTTGTAGGAGTGGGACTGCTGAAACATACGGTATTTCTATGTCTAGCTTTCTAAGGAAGCCCCATATCATTTTCCAAAATGGTTGGACCAATTTGCATTCCCACCAACAGTGCATAAGAGTTTCAATCTCCCTGCAGCCTCTCCAACGTTTGTTATTTTCTGTTTTTTCATTCATGCCAGTAATGCTGGGGTAAGATGTTATTTCCTTGTGGTTTTGATTTGCATTTCTCTGATGGCTGGTGACCAATGCTGGGGTAAGATGTTATTTCCTTGTGGTTTTGATTTGCATTTCTCTGATGGCTGGTGACCAAGAGCATTTCCTTATGTGTCTGTTGGTCACTTGGATGTGTTCTTTGGTACAGCATCTGTTAATTTCCTTTACCCATTTTTTTTTAATTGGATTATTTGTCTTTTTGCTGTAGAGGTGTTGGATTTTCTTGTAGATTTTAGAGATTAGACTTTTGTCTGATTTGTAACAGACAAATTTTTTTTTCCCAGTCTGTAGGTTCTCTTTTTATTCTTTTGGTAAAGTCTTTTGATGAACATAAGTATCTAATTTTTAGAAGATTTCAGTTATCTAGTTTATCTTCTGGAGTTTGTATGTTGTTGGTAATGGTTTGTATCCTGTTAATGCTGTGCATTAGAGTCTCTAGCATTGATCCTATTTTTTTCTTCTATGATGTTTATAGTTTTTGGCTTTATATTTAGGTCTTTGATCCATTTTGAATTAGTTTTTGTATATGAGGTATGGGTCCTGTTTCATATTTTTGGAGATGGACATCCAGTTTTGCCAGCACCATTTGTTATAAAGATTGTCATTTCCCCATTTGGTGGACTTTGGGCCCTTGTCAAAGATCAGGTGACTGTAGATGGATGGATTTACATCTGGGATCTCAATTCTGTTTCGTTGGTCAATGTATCTGTCATATCAGTACCAGAGTGTTTTGACTACTGTAGTTGTATTGCAGGTTCTAAGGTCAGGTAGTGTGAGTCCTCCTCCTTTATTCTTCTTCTTCAATAGTGCTTTACTTATCTGGGGCTTCTTCCTTTTCCATATAAAGCTAGTGATTATTTTTACCATCTCTTTAAAGAATGTTGTTGGTATTTAGATCGGGATTGTATTGTATTTGTAAATTGCTTTGGGTAGAATTGTCATTTTCACAATGTTGAGTCTACCTATGCACGAGCATAGCATGCTTTTCCATTTATGTAGATCTCTTTTGGTTTCTTGCAAACTTATATATATATATATAATTCATATGAAATATTCAAGATTAGAACAGCAATAAAAAATAAATAGACAAGAAAGAAGAGATTTGAGAGTTGATTGGACTCAGAGAAGAAAGTAAAGAAATAAAATGATCTCAGAAATGAAAAGTAAATTATAACATGCTCAAAGAAAAATAAGTTTGAATAAAGATATAATGAGGTATACGAGAACACTGAAAACAGTCAAGAAAGTGAGAACAAAATAAAGAGAATTTAAGAAATAATGAAAGATATAGAATACAGGTAAAGAAGATCCACCATGCATATTATTTAAAGCCCTTGAAAAAGAAAAAAAAAAAAAGTGTAACATAATTGGTATTTAAAGTTACAATTTAATTTTTGAGGAAAAAAATATCCTGAACCTATTGAAAGAGGAACCATAGTGGTACAGTGCTTAAGCGTTTGGCTGTTAACCAAAACGTTGAAAGTTTGAACCCACCAGGTGCTCCTTGGAAACCATTTGGGGAGTTATACCCTGTCCCATAGGGTTGTTGAGTCAGAATTGACTCAATGGTGAAGGCTTTTTTTTTTTTTTTTTTTTTTAAACATATTAAAAGAGAACACTTTGTGACTGGAAGATTTACCCAGAATGGTCAACCTCAAGATAAAAAATTATTAAACTTTAAACACTGAAAAATATCTTCTGGACCTCCAGGCAAAAAGTTCATTTCCCTTACAAATGAAAGACGATCAAGTTGCACCACGTTTATCAATGGCCACGTACAAAACAAGACAATAGTGGACCACCATTTTTGAGAAATTTAAAGAGAAAGAGTGTTAGCCAAGTACTTTTTTATCTAGCCCTGCTTTCTATCAGGTTCAAGCCTTTTGAAAAATAGTTTCAGACATGCAAGAATTCAGGGAGTATATCTCAAAACTCCTTTAGAAGAACCTGTGTGATGACGAGATCCATCCATTAAATAGGTGACTGTGGAAACTTTGCTAAAAGGACTAATGATGAGCAGTAAATGAAATTTAATAGCAGAACTAGGACTAAAAGCAAACTGAGAAAAAAGTGGAATAGTATGCTGATGTGATATTCTGAAAAAGTATGAAAATTCAACTAATAAATTGGAGAAGAAGGGAGAAAATAGAATAAAATCATTGTTGCAAAGGCTATGTGTGAGACACAAAGCACAGAATTTAAACATAATGAAACTATAGTGCCAGGGATTGAAAAATGCTAGACTCTTAAACCCTTTGCCGTCAAGTCGATTCTGACTCATAGCGACCATATAGGACAGAGCAGAACTGTCCCATAGAGTTTAGGTCTTAGAATCAGAAAAAAAAAAAAAAAAGTGAAAACCTAAGTTAGGTATTAGCACAAAGGTAGTCATTAGAAACAAAATATAGACCTTTCCAAATACCAAAAAAATACAAAAAAGGGGGCAAAAACACAGTGAAAGAAGCATAATATGTATGGTATAATACATGAAGTAAATATTATGTAAAATTAATAAGATCTTAGAGAAAATATACCAGTCATAAACATAAGAGAGATTAATTTATCAATTAAAAATATTTTCTCACGGCTTGCAAGGTATTATTCAATTCTATGCTATGTTATATACAAAGGAAATACCTAAAAAGAAGTAATTCAAAGAGTCTAAATATAAAGAGATGCACAAAGCCAAATGCAAAAGCATATAATTTTGAAGTAAAGGTCTCTCTTTCTCTTAACTGCTATCGTTCTCTCTCTTGCCGTGTGTATGTATGAGCATATGAGTGTGCATGTGTGTGTCTCCTCTCTCTGCACACTCATCTCCTTTGTTGGTTTTATTGTATGAGTGTAGAACAAAGCTTCATGATAGTGCTGATCATAGGAATTCTTACTAAGCTTTGATTAAGGGTTTACTTATCCTTGATTGGCATAGTGGTTAAGAGCTACAGCTGCTAACCAAAAGGTTGGCAGTTCAAATTCACCAAGCGCTCCTTGGACACCCTGTGGGGCAGTTCTACTCACTATAAGTCTAATTGACTTGATGGCAAAAGGTTTGGTTTCTTTGTTTGTTTTTTTATCCTTAATTAAGTTAAGGTCAATTACAGTCTTAATGGAAGATAACATAGAAGACAGGACAAAAGATATTATACAGAACAATTTAATAATAAAAGCCACAATTAACAGTGAAGACACAGAAATTGTATTTTTGCTTCAACTAAGAAAACAACTACCTGTATAAAGCAGAAACTGCAGGAGAGCCAAGGAGAAATAAACTGGTAATCAGAGATAACTCTCAGCAAAAGACATATCAAGTGGACCAAAAAGATAATTAAGGATATGAAAGAATCAGACAACATAATAAGTTTGATATGATGAGTATTATAATGAACACATATATATATTCATCATATCAGCCATGTGTATGTATAAAACTTGATACATTTATTAGAGAATATATCATCTCAAGCATAAATGGGACACAAGAATTGACCACAATTGGTCAAAAACAAAGTAAGTTCCATAAATTGGAAGCAATAAATAAATGATTATAATAAAAAGAGAATACAATAAGTTTAACAAAACCCTATATAAGTTATGGATAACACTGTGAAGGACGGGACTTCCAGAACATTTAATTGTGCTCATGTGAAAGCTGTTCATGGATCAAGAAGCAGTCCTTCAAACAGAACAAGGGGATACTGAGTGGTTAAGATTGGAAAAGGTGTGTGGCAGGGTTGTATTCTTTCACCTTCTTCAGTCTGTATGCTGAATAAATATTAATCTGTGTATCTGGACTATATGAAGAAGAATGCAGCATCAGAATTAGAGGAAGACTTATTAACAAGCCACGATACACAGATGACACAACCTTGTTGCCTAAAATGAAGACACCTTGAGGCACTTACTGATGAAGGTCAAAGACTACAGCCTTCAGTGTGGGTTATGCCTGGATGTGAAGAAAACATAATCCCCATAACTGAACAAATAACACCATGATAAATGGAAAAAAAAAAAAAGTTGTCCATGATTTCTGCTACAAAAGCCTACTTTAAACTTTTAAAAAGCAAAAATGTCACTTTGATGACTAAGGTGTGCCTAACTCAAAAAAAAAAAAAAAAAAAAACTCAAGCATTGGTCTTTTAATTGCCTCATACATATGCAAAAACTGAACAATGAAAAAGGAAGACAGGGAGAGAATGGATGCATATGATTTATGGTTTGTCAAAGAATATTAAATTTACCATGGTCTACTTTTATTATTTTTTACCATTAAGAGGTCTGGGTGCTCCCTCTGTGGCTTTTGGGAAATCCTGGTGGTGTAGTTGTTAAGAGCTATGGCTGCTAACCAAAACGTTGGCAGTTTGAATCCCCCAGGCACTCTTTGGAAACCCTATGGGGTAGCTCAATTCTGTCCTACAGGGTTGCTATGAGTCGGAATGGACTGCATGGCAACGGGTTTGGTTTTTGCTTTTACCAGAAGAACCAACAAATCAATCTTAGAAGAAATGCGAACAGATTGTTCCTTAGAAGTGAGAATGGGGAGACTTCAGTTCACCTACCTTGGACATATCAAAAAAAAAACAAAAAACAAAACACTGCCACAGAGTCAATACTGACTCATAGCAACAGTATAGGACAAAGTAGAACTGCCCGCATAAGGTCTCCAAGGAGAGGCTGGGGGATTCGAACTGCTGACCTTTTGATTAGCAGCCGTAGCTCTTAACCACTATGCCACCAGTGTTTCCTTGGACATATCAGGAATGACCAAAGGATGTCATGGTTGGTAAAGTAGAAGGTCAGCAAAAATGAGGTAAATCCTCATTGAAATGGATTGGCATGATAGCGACATCAATGGACTCAAATGTACCATTGATCATGAAGATGGCACAGGAACAAGCAGCACTTCATTCTGTCATACGCAAGGTCACCATGAGTCAGGACAAACACAATGGCAACTAACAACAAAAACAATAATAACAACAGCAATAACTTTCACTTTTCATGGAAAGAGAGAAATATGAGCCACATTCCAGAATTTCTAACAATACGGATAAAAAGCTGCTGCATGTTAGAAATAATGGGATAGAGTTATAGCTGTGACTAAGGAAAATTCATAGCAATAAATCATTATATCAGTAAATTAAAAGAATGAAACATAAATCAATTTCCAATTCAAAAACTCGAAGTAGAATAATTTACACCAAACAATAGCCATTAAAAAAAAGCCATAAAATATAAATTATTGTGATATAAAACAATCAGTAGAATTATTTACAAAATTCTAAAAAAATAGATAAAATATAAGTAAAAATGTAAAAAAAGCACAAATACATAAAATAAGAAATTACGTGGGGGTTATAGCAATAGAAAAGGAGGAAATTTAAAATAAAACCATAAGCTACTTCTTTGATAAATGAAATTGATAAATTCCTAGGAAAACACGACTTACTGAAATTACCTTCAGTATAATTAAAAAGCTGACAAAGAACTATTCTTATTTTAAATGGAGAAAATTCCATTTTATCTACAGAACTATGCCAATTTTCAGTCAAAAAAAGATTTTAGAGGAAAATTAAACCATATTCAAAAATTATAATCCTGATATTATTTTACATTTCCCAGAACATTCAGATCCTTTATATTGAAGCAAAATTAACCTTGTTGCCTAAACATGCACACACGTATACATGCACAAAATTACCAACCATTCTCACTTGTGAACAGTGATACATTTATATCCAATCTCAGTTATTATATGAAGAGTTAGTATAATAATCTCTTAAAATAGAAATGCTTTAAAACTTTTCTAGGCAGTTAAACGGAAACTGACGTCTCTTGGTGGTTAGTTTTCAATAGTAAGAAGCTACAGTCAAAAGATAATATTTTACAAGATAATTTCTATCTGGCAGGAGTTATTTGAGTAGAAAAATACAGACACACACATATATACATATATCTTTAGTATCTTATCATACTGATATAATAATAGCAATGTCTATTAATTTTAGAAAGCTTTTAACATGCTGTTTTAAGTGCTTTTCGTGTATCACATGTTACCCTTATGAAAACCCTCCGAGTTATCACCTCCATTTTATAAATAGGAAACTGAAGCAGAGGAATAACTTCCCCAGATTAGGTAGCTGGTAATAGGAAGGTTGGGATTCAATCCTAGCTACATTGTCTCAGCTCCTAACCACTATCCATGAAAATAATTTCCCCATGTAATAGCACATGAAATCAGTAGAGAACATTGGACTTGTAGTAATTTTGACATTAATAACACCTAGTTAAGAGCAATAATGAGAAGAAGTGAGGCTGGTATTAGGTCGGGAGGAACCCCTACCATCATCAGGATCACTGCTTTCTTGCAACAGTCCTGTCAAGTGAACATCCAGCCTCTAGTGGCAGGGAAATCAAAATCCTATTTTATCACTTGACAAGCATTATTTAGAGATCAGAAAGTTAAATATTTTGTTTAGCTTCAACCTGTCTCTAAGTAGCAGCCATCCACTCAACCCAATGCTGTCAATAGCTCTTTCACTGGGAAAGTTTTGGTCATTTAGAAACGGAGATCTTGTCTATCCATTCTTCCCCTCTTCCGGATAAGAATCTTTGCCTTCTGTAACTGCTCCATATAGATTACACGGCACTGCCTTATTGTGGGATATACTTTGAGTACGGCAATAACCGAAAGGCAAGTGGTATCTAGATATTCAGCTTTAAACAGCCTGCAGTTTTAAAGCACATATTGTGTAACCATCATCATGGCCTTTAGTACATTTCCCCAGATATTTCCCTGAAGACTCTGTCATTTCTAAGTATTGAATATTCCTGTAAATCTTATAAAAAAGAGCCAAAATCTCTCTTTGGGGCTTTGTTCTACTTAGGAGAACACAAAGAAATAACTATGTAAGACTGTACATGGAATAGTTGAAAACATAGTCAAATATAACTGTTTAACTGTGATAATCATCACTTATACTTAACTATGTCATTATTGTATCATGTTCATTTGTTAGTTCATTTCTAACCAACAACACCAAAAATAAAATAATTTTGCAATCCTTAAACTTCCCACACTAAGGAGGTCACCATTCCTGTTTTAAAGCATTGTACTTGATGTCCAGACCAACAGCTCAATCCTCTAACCATGAGCCCAATCCCACATTCCACTCTCTAGAGAGCATCTCTGGCCTGAGAAGTTGTTCTTTGGGTTGCATTTCTCATTCTCTTCTTGACCTTTCAGGTACAAAATTATAAGCTAGTTTTATGTTTTGTGCTTGCTAAATACTAATTCTGAATATCTTCTTCCTTCTTCATTTTTAGACTTTGCTATTTTTAGACTAGTTTTTTTAGTTACTAATGGTAGCACAGCCATTGCATGCCCCAAGCCCTAGCTGTCTCATTTTGCTACCTAATTGCTGTTGGATCCATGATGTAAATGTAATAAAGTTTGAATCTCCTTTATTACTTCTAGAGGAGATGTTAGGAAGAACTAATAGGCCCATAAGACAGTTTCTCCGATTTTAGGTCTTCCCAAAACTGATTTAAATGCAAATTGCAATTGTTTTGCCAAAGCTAAAAACAGTGATGTATATCAGAAATTCCCAAAGCATGTTCCAAGAAACCATAGAATGTTAATAGGTTTAATTTTAAAGGAAAAGAAATATCAGTGGGTGGAGGGGAAATTTAAAATGGAATACATTTAGGAAAAGCTGGGCATGTTTTAATCTCAAAAAGTCAAAGGAATTTTAATATTCACTGTTGCCTTCCATGAGGGAGATGAAGTATCCACCGTTCCCAAAACATTTATCTTCCAAGTCATTCTTCATGAAGGGTCTTAAAGGTCTAGGGCCCCTCAGAAGTCTCTTTGGGAAACTTTTACTTAGATGGAAGTGTGGTAAGAAACACTGTAATGACACTCCGGTGGAATGCTTTGGGCGTTATTAAGAGTCTTTCTTACTGATGTATTCCAAGTTGTCTCAGAAGTATAAAAAGATATTTAAAATCACAATTAGAGGCCCATTACTTAATTTTGGAAACCCTGGTGGCATAGCAGTTAAGTGCTATGGCTGCTAACCAAGAGGTTGGCAGATCGAATCCACAGGGAGCTCCTTGGAAACTCTATGGGGCAGTTCTACTCTGTCCTATAGCATCACTATGAGTCGGAATCAACTCTATCGCAGTGGGTTTGGGTTTTGGGTTTTACTTAATTTTAATGTCAGAAAAACAGACAACATTTTTTTGAAATCTCCACATTTAGTATGCTCTTCCAATGAAAATCACGTTGAAACGGAGAAAGAAAGGAATGAAAATATATTTTAAACCAGGGTTTGGTAAATTATGGCTGGATGGCCAAACCTGGCCTGTATCAGGTTTTATAAAGAAAGTTTTATTGGAACATAACCACACTTACTGGTTTATGTCTTGTCTATGGTTGCTTTCACACTGCAATGTTGTAGGTGAGGTGTCACAACAGAGACTTTCTAGTCCACGAAATAGAAAATATTTATTTATTATTTGGTCCTTTATAGCAAAAAAGGTTGCTGATCCTTCTTTAAAATCAACATTAATGGAATAAACCAAAGTAGATGCAGAAAGTGGAGCCTTGGTGATGGCAGTGGTTAAGAGCTATGACTGCTAACAAAGAGGTTGACAGTTTGAATACACTAGCCAGTCCTTGTAAACCCTATGGGGCAGTTCTACTCTGTCCTATGGGATCGCTAAGAGTCGGAATCTACTCAATGACAACGAGGTTTTTGGTTTAGATGCAGAAAACTGTGTCCATTAAATCTTACTTGAAATAATCACCCAGTTTCCTAAAAACAGTAGTGTAAAATGAGGAGGAAAAGTCATGAGATAGAAAATAAATATAGTATGTCAGAGACAAATCGAAGATTCTGTGTGATCTTTCTTTGTGAATATATGCATACATGTATGTGCACACACGTGTCCACTTTGCTTTATTTACATACTTGCATATATGTGTTCTGTGTAGCTTTTTCATGCACAAAACAATTAATATACTAAAATTAAAAGTAATGATTTATTTGCAGTTATCAAAACAGTAGCAGCAGAGAATATTAATTTGGTAAAAAATTGTAAATTTTTCTGTATAATTCAGGTTGATATTACAATTATTACAAAAGTATTAAAATGTTAAAAACACCTAAATTTAAAATACCGCATTATTTTAACAAAAATTGGATAAACAGAGAAAATTTAAAGCATATTATTTTTTCATCTTAACTGAAAACAGACAAGAAAAACTGCAACATTCCTGAAATGAGGAATATGTGCTTATTTTTAACACTATAATGGTAACCACAAATAAAGTAATAAAATAATCCCAGGTAAATTATTAGCAGAACACTGGGAAAAAAATCAGTAGACTAAAAGCTAAAGGAAAAGTCTACGGAGTTTGAATTAATAAATCAACTATCAAATGAGAATAAAAAAATAAATTATTCTATTATGTAATTCAGGACATCAATTAGTTATATTTTGTATTAAAGGAAAAAAATACTCTCACACTTGACCTTTAAAATAAATTCAATTATGTGTTATTCATAAGACATACAAGGAAATATATTTCTTGCAAGTCACATCCGAATAATAAGGGTGATTTTCCAAAAGAGAGGGACTTTTCTGAAGTGAAAATTGCCTTAAGTATAGGTGTAAAATCTCACATAATCTTACAATATTAGATAACCTCTGATAACAATTTTAAAATTTTAGTATTAATTAGCATAATGCCATAAAGGGATGTTTTTTGGGTGAATTATTCAAAGCTTCAAAAACCACATATTTGTTATTTGACCTTTTTCAAGGCAATAAAAAAGATGAACACAGCTCCAAAATATTGTTTCCAGGTAGGCTAACAAGATACAAACTAACAAAGATAACATAGATAGATACATTCCAAGGTGAATTTATGAAGTGGGTTAGTTTTATTTGTTGTTGACACAAAAATGGTGCTGATTAATAGATAAATGCACAAGGAGAGAAGTTTATAGTGGAATTCCACAGGAATCTAAACTCAGACTTATCCTATTCGTGTGTGTGTGTGTGTGTACGAGTGTGTGTGTATACATACATAGGGTACCAACTTTAGTCTAAATTGAATCCCCTGCTCTAGTTAATGGTCTTGGTCCCCCAGGAGTTTGTAGACTTTAGGAACTTCCTAAAGGAGAACTCTTATTAAGGAGGAGGACATATGACCTGACAGGCTTGACCCTATAATTAAATCTCAGGGGTAGCGGTAGGGAAGATTCCAGTTCTGTCAAAATGTACACTGTATTTCTTATTTGCTGCTGTACAAAAACCACAGACTCAACTTTGTGTCCCAAAGATAAAAAGACTATAAAAAAAAACCTGAAAGAGTTGCTTTACTCAAAAGCCCATGTTTTTAGGATGCACCGTTAATGTGTACATGTCTTGCATGTTTATCTCTAGAAGAGGAGGGAGTCACTCTTCATTATTGAATCATGAACCAACAAGCAAAAGACTACTTTTTCCCCCTCGAAAATGAGAAGATCTACACTGTAAAGAGAACTTTGACAGGTTTTAAAAGGCCTTAAGTCAAAAAGAGCTACAGTGTAGCTGCTCCAATCAACAAGTAATTTTCCCAATGAGATAAATTCAAGTGTACATATTACGCTGGAAAAGATCAGTTAATTCATTGTACGTATACATAGTCCAACATAAAAAAAAAAAAATCCTCAAAACTGAAACAATAAGCAACATCATGATAAACAGAGAAAAGATTGGGGTTGTCAAGGATTTCATTTTACTTAGATCCACAATCAACACCCATGGAAGCAGCAGTCAAGAAATCAAAAGACACATCCGTTGGGCAAGTAGGCTGCACGAGATCTCTTTAAAGTGTTAAAAAGCAAAGGTGTCACCCTGAGGACTAAGGTGTGCCTGACCCAAGCCATGGTGTTTTCAATCACCTCATACACGTGTGAAAGCTGGACAATGAATAAGGAAGACCAAAGAATTGAAGCCATTGAATTGTGGTGTTGGCGAAGAATATTGAATATACCGCAGACTGCCAAAAGAATGAACAAATCTGTCTTGGAAGAAGTACAACCAGAATGCTCCTTAGAAGCAAGGATGGCAAGACTGCACCTCACATGCTTTGGACATGTTGTCAGGAGGGATTAGTCCCTGGAGAAGGACATCATGCTTGGTAAAATAGAGGGCCAGTGAAAAAAAGGAGGACCCTCAATGAGATGGATTGACACAGTGGCTGCAACAATGGTCTCAAGCATAACAACAATAGTGAGGATGGTACAGGACTGAGCCGTGTTTCGTTCTGTTGCGCATAGGATTGCTATGAGTCGGAACCAACTGGAGGGCACCTAACAATGGCAACAACATCTCATAGCTTTTATCAATATATATTTTCAAAAATGTACAAAGATAACAGTGAATAGTATTTATAGAAATATATACTTTGGCTATTCAAAACATCTATTCTTTAAAGCTAAAGCTCTTTAACAATAAAATAGATTTCCTGGGGAGGCAGCGAGCTGTCCATTACTTAAAGCATTCATCTACATGCTAGAAAATCATGTAATGATCATTCATTAGCGAGAATTCAAGCACTGATGGGCGATTGGGCAGTCTGGCATATTAGGTTCTATTAGAGTCTTATAAAAATTACCGAGTCATCTGATTCACTGTATCTGAATAGAGGCCTTGTCTACTTGTGCTAAATGGATGACTTTTGAGGAGAATATGTCTAATCCATCTCATTAATTAACTTGTTTGTAATCGATTGGAAATTTCAGACTGTTAGGTTGTTACCAAAGTTAAAAAGAGCAGATAAGTTGGTTTTCAATATGGTGCTTTTAATCAAATGGCATTCTGCACAAAAGCTATGCTAATGTTCCTATTTTTAGAACAGGCAAAGCAGTAGCTCTTTTATAAAGCTCTGAATATTATTTGGTGAAAGGTATTATTAGAAAAGCACTATTACAAATGGCTGGGCTAATTATTTTTATTGACTGCTATTTAACTCAGCAAAACAGTTTTAACCAGTTGATTATAAACCCACCAGATATCTACATGTTTGTGTTTGTGTGTATGTAGGTGATA
The DNA here is from genome assembly GCF_030014295.1 of Loxodonta africana. Classification (NCBI taxonomy): domain Eukaryota; kingdom Metazoa; phylum Chordata; class Mammalia; order Proboscidea; family Elephantidae; genus Loxodonta; species Loxodonta africana. The sequence continues at coordinate 32,191,982 of NC_087356.1, forward strand.
CAAAAACACATTTTTATATATAGTCTATTCACTATGTATACATATGTACACATACAGCTAAAATAAAAAAATAGGTAGTTAAAAATAATATGATTCAGTAATAACTTATTTTCTGCACTATAACATTCTCTCTTAAAATTAACTACCTATTTGTAATTTTCACCATTTTACAAAACTCATTTACCAAATATTAGAGAGAGACATCTTATTTTAAAATGAAGAAAAAAAGAAAAGAAAAAATAACTGCGTCAAACAATGCAATTGTTTCAAAAAAGAAAATCATCAAAAGCCAGACTTACTAGAACAATCCCAGGTACACATTTTCCGATTACAGAATTTTAACACTTCATTTGCATTTTTATTTGTAACTTCTCTACTTTTTACAGCATCTAGTGTTCATTTACCACTCTATTTATATAAAACTTTTGGAAGAAGGTAGACTGATTTGCTCTGGATAAAAACACTTCAAATTATCTTCATAAAACAGATTACCTATAAGTTCTTTATTAGTGAGTCTATTATGAAATTGCTGCACCATTTATCAGTCAGGGAGCAAGGGTAGTCGTAATAAAAACAATACCTTATACAGCATTTTTGTGACCTATCCAACGATTTATAAATCAAGGTCACAACTATTGTCTGATTTTCATATGGATCTTTTTTTTTCCTCAGAACAAAGTAGAGTTGGTTGACATATCAAGCTAAAATCATTCATTCTCTGAGCCACTAGGCATAGAATGGACAATACGATCCTCAAGACTGTTCTTCTCTCCCAGTTATAGCTTCTGGCAAAGGAAAACAAAATGACTTGTAGAGATTTACATATTTCTCTGTCTTTACTTTGAACTCTTGGTCTGTCCATAAATCCAGCAAGATCTTTAGGTTGTACAATTAAGACAACAATCTGTGCCTTCATCATCCAGTCTGAATACAATGTGAAGAGCCACAGGGGTAAACACACTGTGAAAAATAAATTGGTGGTGTTGAGTCCCATTTCTTTTTATAAATAATTAAGAAAATGGCTAGCTTCCATGCAGACTATTAGGGTGGCAACACAACCCCAATTACTTACGTTGACAACTGAATTAATCTTCTTCTTTTTCCAATAACATATGGGCTCCACTCAGCTGTAGAATATGGTGGAACCTCACTGGGATCACATCTGTCAGGTTTACAGGGTGAATAAAACCACTCAGCAGGTTTGTGTGCTACAGTGTGTCTGGATACAGGGGGAGATTAGAGCCAAGTAGTCTATGTCCTTGGAAAAATATTCTGTCTTGTTCCAAAGATGTTAAAGAATATTGCCTATTACTTAGATGAACCTCATAAAATATACTTTATGGAAAAAATTTAAAAACATAAGTGTCTAAGATGCCTTACACTAATTAGAATTCTCTCTCTCACACACACATATAAAAACACATACACATACACTCAGAATTTTAGTCTTTAGGTTATGTTTTACCCATGGTTCGGCCAAATGATCACTTGAAAAGTCATTTAGGTAACATACACCATGAAATAAGGTAGAAAAGTGCTATTGCCTTGAACACAAAAATGACAATTTCTATCAGATATGGACATGTTTTCATTTCTATCTGACTCTGACCTGGGGTACTGTAAATTACATTTTGTTCTATGGGAAAAAATTCATCAGTCTTGAACAATTCATGGAAATTATCTCAGGTAAAAATTTTTATGAGATGACAAAGATGCAAATAATTTAATACTATAGAATTGGCAAACATTTATATGATTCAGACTGCTACAGGCCTCATGCCAGAAGAAAATCACTTTGTTTGAAACTCTGATTCTTTTATATTTTCACTTAGCTAATGAAAGTGTCCCCCACACGTCTGTGATTTTATCATACCGTGGGGTCTTGGGTATTGCTGTAATGCCAGAAGCTATGCTACCAGTATTCAAATGCCAGCAGGGTCTCCCATGGTGAACATGTTTAAGCTGAGCTTCCAGACTAAAACAGACTAAGAAGAAAGATCTGGCAATCTACTTCTGAAAAAAATTAAAGAGTGAAAATCTTATGAGTAGCAGCAGAACATTGTCTAATATAGTGCTGGAAGATGAGCCCCTCAGGTTGGAAGGCACTGAAAATACTACAGAGGGAGGGCTGGCTCCACAAAGCAGAATCAACCTTAATGATGTGGATGGAGTCAACCTTTCGGGGCCTTCATTCGCTGATGTGGGATGACTCAAAATAAGAAGAAACAGCTGAAAACATCCATTAATAATTGAAGAGTGGGTAGTATGAAATATGAATCTAGGAAAATTGGCAATCTTCAAAAATCAAATGGAATGCATAAACGTTGATATCCTAGGCATTAATAAACTGGTGAAATGGGCTGGTATTGGCTGGCCATTTTGAATCGGACAATCATATGGTCTACTATGCTGGGAATGACAACTTGAAGAGGAATGGCATTGCATTCATTTTCAAAGCGAACATTTCAAGACCTATCCTGAAGTATAAGGATGTCCCTATGCCTACAAAGAAGACCAGTTAATATGACTATTATTCAAATTTTCCCACCAACCACTAAGGCCAAAGATGAAGAAATTGAAGAATTTTATCAACTTCTGCAGTCTGAAATTGATCAAACATGCAATCAGGATGCATTGATAATTACTGGTGATTGGAATTCAAAAGTTGGAAACAAAGCAGAAGGGTCAGTAGTTGGAAAATATGGCCTTGGTGGTAGGAATGATGCTGGAGATCACATGATAGAATTTTGTAAGACCAATGATTTCTTTATTGCTAATACCTTTTTCAACAATATAAATGATGACTATACACATGGACCTCGCCAGATGGAATACACAGAAATCAAATCAGCTACATCTGTGAGAAGAGATGATGAAAAAGCTGAGTATAATTGTTCAGAACAAGGTCAGGGTCCAGCTGCTGAACAGACCACCAATTGCTCCTATACAAGTTCAAGTTGAAGATGAAGAAAATTAGAACAAGTCCATGAAAGCCAAAGAACAACCTTGAGTATATTGCCCCTGAATTTAGAGACCATCTCAAGAATAGGTTTGACACATTGAATGCTAATGACCTAAGACAAGATAAGTTGTGGAATGACATCAAGGACATCATATATGAAGAAAGCAAGAAGTTATTAAAAAGACAGGAAAGAAAGAAAAAACAAAATGGATGCCAAAAGAGACTCTGAAACTTGTTCTTGAACATCTAGTGGCTAAAGTGAACGGAAGAAGTGATAAAGTAAAAGAGCTGAATAGAAGATTTCAAAGGGTAACACAAGAAGACAAAATAAAATATTATAATGATATATGCAAAGACCTAGAGTTAGAAAACCTAAAGGGAAGAACATACTCGGTATTTCTCAAGCTGAAAGAACTGAAGAAACAAATTCAAGCCTTGAGTTGCAATAGTGAAGGATTCCATGGGCAAGATACTGAATAACACAGGAAAGGTCAAAAGTGGATGGAATACACAGAGTCACTGTACTAAAAAGAACTGACAAAAGCTCAATCATTTCATGAGGTAGCATATGATCAAGAACCAATGGTGCTGCTGGAAGAAGTCCAAGCTATACTGAAGACATAGGCAAAAAAATGGCTCCAAGAATTGATGGAATCCCAATTGAGATGTTTCAACAAAGGCATGCAGTGCTGGATGTGCTCACACGTCTATGCCAAGAAATTTGGAAGACAGCTACCTGGCCAACCAACTGGAAGAAATCCATATTTATGTCTATTTTAAAGAAAAGTGATCCAACAGAATGTAGAAATTATCAATCAATATCATTAATACCACAGGCAAGTAAAATTTTGCTGAAGATCATTCAAAAGCAGTTTCAGCAGTATATTGACAGGAAACTGCAAGAAATTGAAGTTGGATTCAGAAGAGGATGTGGAACCAGGGATATCATTGCTGATGTTAGGTGGATCTTGGCTGAAAGCAGAGAATACCAGAAAGATGTTTACCTGTGTTTTATTGACTATGTAAAGGCATTCAACTGAGTGGATCATTACAAATTCTGGATAACATTGTGAACAATGGAAATCCCAGGAAACTTAATTGTGCTCATGAGGAACTTGTACATAGATCATGAGGCAGTCCTTTGAACAGAACAAGGAATTGCTGCAGGGTTTAAAGTCACGGAAGGTGATGCATCAGACTCCTATCTCTTCATCATTCAGTCTGTATGCTGAGCAAACAATCTGAGAAGCTGGACTATATGACGAAGAACAGGACATCAGGATTGGAGGAAGACTCATTAGCAACCTGCATTATGCAGATGACACAACCTTGCTTGCTGAAAGTGAAGAGCACTTGAAGCACTTACTGATGAAGATGGATTACACCTCAACGTAAAGAAAACAAAAATCCTCACAACTGGATCGGTAAGCAATATCATGATAAACAGAGAAAGAACTGAGGTTGTCAAGGATTTCTTTTTACTTGGATTCACAATCAATGCCCATGAAACAGCAGTGAAGAAATCAAACAATGCATTGCATTGGACAAATCTGCAGCAAAAAACCTCTTTAAAGTGTTGAAAAGCAAAGATGGTGCCTTGCACGCTATGGTCTGACCCAAGCAATGGTATTTTAAATCACCTCATATGCATGTAAAAACTGGGCAATGAATAAGGAAGATTGAATAAAAATTGACACCTTTGAATTAAGGTGCTGGTTAAGAATATTGAATATACTGTGGACTGCCAAAAGAATGGACAAATTTATCTTGGAAAGAGTACAGCCAGAATGTTCCTTAGAAGCAAGGATGGTGAGACTTTGTCTGGCATAATTTGGACATGTTATTTGGAGGGGTCAGTCCCTGGAGAAGGATATCACATTTGGTAAAGTAGGGGGTCAGCAAAAAAGCACAAGACCCTCAATGAGATGGACTGACACAGTGGCTGCAACCAATGGTTCTAGCACAGCAAGGACAGTGAAGATGGCACAGGACCAGGCAGTGTTTCATTCTGTTGTACATGGTGCCACTATGAATTGAAACCAACTCAATGGCACCTAACAACAACACAACAATGAAGTGTCATCTAATGGAATCTCCAGAGTTCGCCTGATTTTCAAATCCCTTCATTTCGAGTTAACAATTGTTTGTTGAACTCAGTGTGCTAGCACTGTCTTAGTGCCGCGATTAAGTTTTATATGGCCTGTTCTTTGTACCAGGAGCACTCCATTTGGCAATGCTAGGTATGCATACAAGATGGAGAAAAAAAATGATATAACGTACTTTTTGCCTAGTTATTTGAAATTCTACAGATAGTGTGAGTTATACGTTTGTGAAGCAGAGGAATTAGAAGAAAGCTAATCTTTTCCTTTAATCCCTCTGAGTTTGGGAATGATGGTATTCTGTTGAAGGTGCCTAATGGACATTGTTAGATTATGTGAATTTCTGAAAGGAGCCAGTTGTTTAGACCACGCTGCTGTCACTATTCCAATGAGACTGAAAGTAGTGCATGTGTTCTGAGAAGTTGAGAGATGAGACAAGTTTTGAGCTGAGTGGAGTTGTTTAGAGTTTAGTGGAAGTTGGTATCCAGGAAAAATACAATCATCTACCACTTTTTTTTTTTTTTTAAGAGAAAATTTAGCTCTCTGGAATTTAAGCTTATGAAAGGGCAGAGAAAAAAAAGTGATCCTATTAACAGCTACGGTGTCTCAAATTTCATTTCTATATCTAAAATAAAAATAAGAGCTTACATGGTAAGTGCCAGTTATTTTTATTACTAACTCCATTGGGCATAACTTATGTTAAAAATGAATCAACTTAAATTTTCTGAATATTCTCATTGATTGTTTACACACTGTGGTACACTCTGTAGAGTATGTAGCACTTTGACAATTTTGATAATTTTTAATCTGTGGTAAATAGGCATAATATTAGATGTGATAAATGAAAAGAAAATGAGTGAGATGGAATCTTACATCCTTAAATCTCATACTGTTAAAAATAAACACCAAAGCTGCTGCCATACGTATACCAATGTACACTTCCAATGAATATAAGTAGGAGGCATTCTTTAAGCAGAGTAGTTTTTAATCTTTAGCTGGGTTATGGCCCCCCAAATGCCATATGTAAATTCTCATTACACATATTCCAGCTAGAAATTTGCTTTTTAGACCCTCTTCCTTGAGCCCCACCCTCCTACTGCTTAGCCAATGAATAACAGCAGTGCGGTTGATTCCACAGAGGGAGGAAGCCCAGACATGGTTTCTGTGTAGGTAAAATTAATCCATCAAAAGGATAAACAATCCAAATAGGGAGTACTCTACATCATCATAATAATAATCTCTTTATTTTTCCAAATGTAAACTTCAACGTAAACCTCAACCCCTGACAAGATGGCTCCGATTTGCTCCTTTGTCTGAAGCCTCCTTCAGAGTTCCTCACTAAAAAATGGAATAAAGAAGGAGAGAGTACACGTCAATGATTGGGTCCCCTCTACTACAAGAAGATTTAGACAAAAGAAACGTGGCAGCTTCATACATGCGCTCTTCTTTTTTACATATGCTTTCGTATTTATTTTAAAGACTGTCTGCTGAGACAGACATACATCCTGTTACACTCTGGGTTGTTGGTGCTTTTTAAGTCTGTATAAAAATAAAATGAAATACAGTCATTTTATATAAGGACCGTACCTTTACTTTTAAATATATTGAGAGGCCTCAACTAAATAAGTTTTTTTTCTCTAGAATTTTCATAATTAGCAATCTTTAAATAGACCGTTTCCTGACTCTAAAATCCTTTTTGGAAATAATTGGATTTTTATATAGCTGTATACGACACACTAAGACAAATAGGCATTGGAATAATTTCCCTTTGCATGCTGGAAGTCAAAATTTTACTTCTACAGGAAAAGGTAGTTTCAAAACACTCAGAAAATTGTGGGTGGTTGTACAAAATAATTAAATTAATGTCCTCTATTCAAACTAGAACTAGTGTTTTTATTTTTCATACCCATGTAAAGCTTCCGGGAGGGGGGACTTTCTGAAATATGGCAACTTACAGAAAACATTTACTAGATCTTGAAAGAATAATAAGTGTTATGAGACATATAGGATTCATAGTGTTACTTATAATTTTTGCACATGTAGTAGCCACTATTTAGCATTGAAAATGCCTTGAGAGACTGGTTTTCTCAGAATCAGGAGCTAGTTTATATAAGAATGCACTTTTGGATTTAGTTGACTTCACAGATCAGTAGAAAAAGGAAAATTTATGAAGAAATGATGCTGAAAAATGGGTTAACTACATAAGGTTGAAGAAATATGAGTCACTTATCTAATTCCTTACACCAAAATGAATAATTTAATAATTAAAATGTAAAACTAAAAGTTATGATGACATATAAATAAATCTTTATACACTTTGAGATAGGAAAGAACTTTAACAATTTACTCAACAAATTTATATAGGGCTAGGGGATTTGGTCTAGATGCTGGGGACACAGAAGTGAGCAAAACTGTACAAATGGCTGTCCTTGTAGAATTTACATTCTAGTGGAGGAAGAAAGAATTAAAAAAATAAAAAATATATACAAATTGTAATTTATCATAAACCCATTGCCTTTGAGTTGCTATTCATAGCAACTCAATAGGATGGAGTAGAACTGCCCCAGAGAGTTTCCAAGGAACCGATGGTGGATTCGAACTTCCAAACTTTTGGTTAGCTGCCAAGTTCTTAACCATTGCACCACCAGGGGTCCTATAATCTATAATAGTAGGTGATAAACACTATGGATTGGGAGGTTGGAGAAGGTGAAATTTGAACAAAGATTTAAAGGAGGTGAGGAATAAATCCTGCAGACTCCTGAGGCAGGGAGATTATGGTGAGTGGAGCCTGGACAGAGACTTTCTCGGGGGGGCCACAGCTAATACAAAGAACCTAAGGTGAGTTGTGACTGCTGCATTCAAAACGCAAGAAAGCTAGAATAGCTGGAAAGAATGGAAGGAATGGGAAAGTAATAGGGATATTGGTAAAACCATTCAAAGAGTTATCAAAAATATTGATAAATTTGATTACAAAAAGATTTACAACTTCTGAACATTAAAAAATATATACAATTAAAAGACATTGGAGTGAAATATTTAGAAAAATAAAACAAAAAGATAATCCACCTGATAGCAATATCTATGAGAGCAAAACATTTCTTCGTTTGCTGCAGGATCTCCAGGGCTTAGAGCAATATCTTTTGTGTGATGCCCTCTCTAAATCAAAATTAAGTGGTGTTTATTAAGATATGCTAAGAGCAGCGCTATAGGGTCTCTATGAGTTGGAATCAACTTGACAGCAGTGGGTTTGGTTTGCTTTTTTTTTTTTAAGAGAGGTGTAGAATGTGAGATACATTTTCTGTAGGTATAGAATATGCATGTTTAAAAAGTGTTAACTAGTTAGCAATATGGATCACAGCTTAACACTTCCTGCTACTTCATTTAATCATGATCTCGATTCCATTATCTTGTTTAATTTTTTCAAACCAATTGTCATTCTTAATATTACAGTACATGTTTATTTTATCATATTATTAAATAAGACAAAGGTTTTGTATTGCTCTTTCCTGTATGCCCAATCACAGAAGAATTCCTGGCACATAATAGCTTTCTATAAACATTTCATGAATAAATAATTGCACTTCTACCCAACATTCCAGTGGAAATGTGCAGGAGTACAGTCAAAGACTTATGTGCAAGCATGTCCTTTTTGACATCATTTAAAATAATAAAAAATTGGAACACCTTGCATTTGCAAAATCAAGGTAATGGTTAAAAATTGTGGCATACTCACTTGACGGAATATCATACAGAAATTAAGCATCTTTGCAAAGAATATTTAGTATTATGAGAAAATGCTCACAACATGTTAAATAAAAGTGGTATGATACTACATTCTATGGCATTCAATTAACACTTGCTGAATTGAGTCATGTATTAGCAGATGTTGATTAGAAGTACTAAATTTTAGAATTGTGAGAGACCTAAAAATATATCTAATCCAGACAGTTTTCAACTTTTTTACTTTTGTAAGTCAATTCTCCTACTCACAAGAACTTTTAAGTAGAAGCCCAAGGAGAAAAATCATATCTTAAACGAGGCTTCTAAAACCCGGAGAAGAGAAAGTGGGAAGATGGTGTGGGAAAGGACTAGCACTCTGATTCCTGCGACATTCAGCCCCACTTTGCTGCCCATGGAAGTTCCAGAAAAACAACCTTTTAGAACTTTAAGGGTGCCCCTAAGCATAATGAAAAAAAAAAAAAAAAAAGATGATTCTAGTTTATAGTAATATGGAAGAAGACATTGAAGCTCAGAAATGTCAGGTCACTGGATATACGTCTAGTTAGAAGAAATCTGGGATCAGAAAACAATTTCTTTAATTCTATATGAATATTCTATTTTTTTATCCCCCTTCAGTGTTGATTGATAAGTGTCAAGGTCACTCAAACTCATTCATCCTCCCTATGCACACTTTTATCGCTCCTGGCAGGAATGGAGGTGATAGGCATAGAGACCGTATGGGTGGGAGAACGAGGCACGCTCTGTGGGATTTGAAGAGTGTCTTTTTTTTTTTTTTTATTGCTGCTGAACAGATTACCATAAATTTGGTAGTTTGAAACAACACAAACGTATTATCTTATAGTTTGGTAGTTAAAATTTCCAACAGGGTGCTAAAACCCATTGCCGTCGAGCCGATTCTAACTCATAGTGACCCTGTAGGACAGAATAGAACTGCCCCATAGGGTTTGCAAGGAGCATTTGGTGGATTCTAACTGCTGACCTTTTGTTTAACAGCTGTAGCTGTTAACCAGTATGACAACAGGGTTTTCAACAGGGTACTGGCTAGGCTAAAATCAAGGTGCAAGCAGAGCTGCATTTCTTTCTAGAGGCTCTACATGAGAAGACATTTCCTTGTTTTATTTATTTATTTCCAATTTCTAGAGGCCATCCACATTCCTTGCATTCCTTGCCTCATAGCCCCTTTCTCCATTTTCAAAGCCAGTAACATAGCTTCTCTGACCATTCTTCCACAGTCACATCTCTTGCTCTTCCTCCCTCTTCTACATTTAAAGACTTCTGTGACTATATTTAGTTCATCCAGGTATCCAGGATGTTGTTGTTAGGTGCCATCTAGTTAGTTCTGACTCGTAGTTGGTTCCCTATGTACAACAGAATGAAACACTACCCGGTCCAGCACCATACTCACAATGGTTGCTATGTTTGAGCCCATCATTGCACCCACTGTGTCAATCCATCTCATCAAGGGTCTTCTTCTTTTTTATTGGCCCTCTAGATTACAAGCATAATGTCCTTCTTCAGGGACTAGTCCCTCCTGACATTATTTGCAAAGTACTTAAGACGAAGTCTCGCCATCCTCCATTCTAAGGAGTGTTCTGGCTGTACTTCTTCCAAGACAGATTTGTTCATTCTTCTACCCATACATTCTTCTGGCAGTAGTATATTCAGTATTCTTCACCAACACCATAATTCAAAGGCACCAATTCTTCTTCAGTCTTCCTTATTCATTGCCCAGATTTCACAAGCATATGAGGTGATTGAAAAGACCATGGCTTGGGTCAGGTATACCTTAGTCTTCAAAGTGGCATCTTTGCTTTTTAACACTTTAAAGAAGTCTTTCACAACAGATTTGCCCAGTGCAGTAGGTCGTTTGATTTCTTGACTGCTGCACCCATGGGTGTTGATTGTGGATCCAAGAAAAATGAAATCCTTGAAAATTTCAATATTTTCTCTGTTTATCATGATGTTTCTTATTGATCCAGTTGTGAGCAATTTTGTTTTCTTTATGCTGAGGTGTGATCCATACTGAAGGCATTAGTCTTTGATCTTCATGAGTGTTTTAAGTCTTCTTCACTTTCAGGAAGCAAGGTTGTATCTTTGCATATTGCAGGTGGTTAAGGAGTTTTCCCGATATACAGAATAATCTCCCTTTTTTAACGTTTTTTTTTTTTTTAACGTCATCAGATTAGCAACCTTAACTTCATTGTAACCTTAATCCCCCCTTGTCGTATAACCAACTTATTCATGGTGTCATGGATTGAATTGTGTCCCTCAAAAATATGTGTATCAATTTGTCTAGTATTTCCCAGTATTGTGTGATTGTCCAACATTTTGTCATCTGATGTGATTTTCCCGTGTGTTGTAAATCCTAATCTCTGCCTGTGGTAAATGAGGCATGATTATATTATGTTAAAGAGAATTAGGGTGTGATGTAACACCCTTGCTCAGGCTGAATCCCTGATCCAATGTAAGGGGAGTTTGCCTGGGGTGTGGTCTGGACCACCTTTTATTTTACAAGAGATAAAAGGAGAGGGAAGTAAGCAGAGAGTGGGAGACCTCATACCACCAAGAAAGCAGTGTCAAGAGCAGAGTGCATCCTTTGGACCCAGGGTTTCTGCACAGAGAATCTCCTACACCAGAGGAAGATTGATGACAAGAACCAGCCTCCAGAGCCGACAGAGAAAGCCTTCCCTTGGCACTGATGCCCTGAATTTGGACTTTACTGTGAGGAAATAAATATCTCTTTGTTAAAGCCATCCAATTGTGGTATTTCTGTTATAGCAACACTAGATAACTAAGACATATGGGTTCCAAAGATTAGGACATAGACATTTCTAAGGGACCACTATTCTGCGTACCATGATGAACTTTTAAGATACTTTCCTCAAAATTTCCATCTTTTTTTTCATATCCAACACCCACACACATACAGACACATGTACAGAGATTCTTCTGTAATGTAAGGGATTTTTAGGTATCTAATTCCTCTGGCAAAAGTAGAAAGGAAAAATATGAATTTTATTTAAGGAAAAAAATACCTAGGAATTTCACTTAACAAATTTCTATTTAATTGACTTGCATAATTAATGGTCAGTCTCCAAGTCTCTTTTAAAATGTACTATCTTCTACAGCACCCTGACATCTATGGTTACACCCCAGCAGAGCTATAAACAAGTTAGGAATCTTTAAGTTTCTTCCTGTGCAACTAAACTTTCTTAAATTTAATTAATCAATTTGTTGATTAATTAACCAGCTTCTATCCAGTCAAGTTTGAGAGATTATCGTATATTTTCAGCCATTATCCACATGAATGCATCAGCAACTATTCGTGTATCTGATCGCCTCACCTTCACCAGAGGCTCATGGAGAATAGAATTTGAAGCAAGTGGATTTTGATAACAATGTAGAATCTGGAAAGTTTGGGATTTGAGGAAGGTACTGGAATATGATAACAATGAATATGGGCCTCATAGGACCAGGGACTATAATGAAGTCACCAGGTATAGCACAAGAAGACAGTCCCTGGTTAAGATTTGGGTCACTTAGTAAACTTTGCCTATTTTGGATTTTACCTGGGTTTGCCTTCTTTAATAAGTTCTGCTATTAAACATTCACTTATTTTTCATTGAGTACTTACATAGAATTAAATTGCCCTAGTTTTTAAATATTCTGTTCAGTTAAGCACTAGCTAGATTTCTCTGGTGTGTTTGAAAGGAGTTTTTAAAAATGTTATCATGTGTACAGCTTATTGACAGCAATTAAAATAATTCCTGTAAAAAGTAGAACTGGCAAATTGTGTGACACATGTATTTACAACAATGCAAAAAAAAAAAAAAGTAGCGCCTGAGGCTGCTTTATGAATAATCACGCACCTCATGGCATTTGGTTCCTTGTTTTGGAGGTTAAGGGTCATGATTTGATGGGATATCCCAGTTATTTGGCCTAATAATGTGTTTAGTGCTTCTGTTTTATCCCCTAGTTCATCTCATAGTGTCTGTGGTCTTAAAAACTTGCAAGTGGCCATCCATGATACAACAATTGATCTCTATTCACCTTGAGAGACAGAGGAGGAAGGAGAGTCAAAAATAGGAGGAGATATGGAATGTGTGGCTAACTGCTTCCATGAGCAACTATTTCCTTTGCCTTGAGATCAGAAGAACTGGATGGTGCCACGCTATAATTACTGAACATTCTGATCAAAGATTCCAAAGAAAATACCTTGATCAAAAGGGGGAAAATGTGGAACAGAATTTCAAATTTTAGTGGACTCTAGACTTTCTGAAACCAGGGAGGGTATGATGGTTACAGTTGTGTGTCATATTGGCTGGGCCATGATTCTCAGTGGTTTAACAGTTATGATGTAGTTTGGTACCTATGTAACAATCTCCCTGAGGAGATCTGTTATGAGCAGCTAATCAGTTGAAAGGGAGTTTCTTTGGGAGTGTGGTCTGCATCCAATATAGTTGGACTTTCTGGGAAAGTTCGCTGGCTCTTGATCACTCTGGATCCTGCAGATGGCTCCTGTCATCTGACCTCTGGTTCTTGGGACTTGAGCTAGCAGCTTACCAGCTGATTTTGGGATTTGTCAGCCTCCACAGCCTGTGAGCAAAAGGCCTGCTCTCTAACCTGCAGATCATGGGTTCACCAACCCCTGCAACTATGCGATCAAGAGAAGCCTCCAGCCTGACCCATGGACTTAGGACTTCACATGAGCCATTTCGTTGAAATAAATCTCTCTCTGTATATACATTTATACACTTCACTAGTTTTGCTTCTCTAGAGAACTCAGCCTAAGACAGAGGGTAAATGAAGCACTGAAACTATTTCCCTGAGATAATCTATAAACTTTAAACCAAAAATATCCTCTGGAGTCATCTTAAAATTCAACAGTAGCTTAGCTTAACTAGTAAAAAAGATCTGCCTTGATCACTGTGCTCTTTTAAGAACAATATATATGGAATCAAATGGACAACAGCAACTCTAAAGATTAGATAGGAACTTTGGGGGGCAGTGAGTTTATGTCAGAGAGGGAGGAACAACTCAGAGTAGGGGAGTGAGAATGGTTCTACAACTCTAAGAATGTAATCAGTGCCATAAACTGTACATGTAGAAACTGTTGAATTAGCATATATTTTGCTGTGTATATTCTCAAAAACAACAAAATAAACTTTAGAAAAAATATGTTAACATGTTCAATTGGGTTATCACCATTTCTTAGTGTCTCTTAATTAGTTCTTTCAAGGGACTCTGAGTGACTTTTTCTTTTTTTGTATAATAAAGTAATAAATTGGGTGGGTCAAGGTTAATGTAGTTTTATACTGTCAATCAAATTTCACAGCTTCTCAGCTTGTTAGTATATGTTGAACTGTTTAACTCAATCTGTCAACAATTAAAACTACAAAAGCTTTTTATCTAAGATTGATAATGTTTGTTGATGGCATTGCTGTCTAGAGAAATTAGGGCTTCGAACAGTAGTTATAAACATCATATATTTGTAATTGGGATAAATCAAAAGGACAAAAATCCATAAAGTATTTTAACTACTCGTAAATTACAGAAAAGAGCCCTGGTGTCACAATGGTTAAGATCTTGGCTGATAGCTAAAACGTTGACAGTTTGAACCCACCTAGATGCTCCTCAGGAGAAAGACCTGGTGATCTGCTTCCATAAAGATTAAAGCCAAAAAATCAATGCGGCAGCTCTATTCTGTCACAGGGGTTGGCTATGGGGTTGAAATCGATTGGACTGCACATAGCAACAATTGCATGAAGGAGATGATGAATCTTTGGGTCAAAATGGGTCAAAGTTATTGGATGATATTTTTTAACTCAGTAGTAGGCACAAGTTTCCAGCAATAAAACCTATGTTAAAAAAAAAAAAAAATGAATAAGCTGCCTCATGATGTCAATGAACTCATCATTGCCGGAGCCTTAAACACTGGGGCTAGGTAGCTACCTGTTTAGAACGCTGTACACAAGATTCAAGCAGGTAAAAAAGAACTACTTCCAAGTCTCTTCCAGCCCTGATTATGATTTTATTTAACTATGAGGAGTTCCAGTGTGGAAATAGTTATTTCATTATAAGCTATATGATGAAGATCAGTGCTTTGGTTGCCAAATATTTTGTATATATTCACTCCTTTGTGTAAGCCAAATGGAAAAGAAGGTATAAAGATTCTACTACATTGTTAAATTACAGCCATACAATCTGATTTATTGAGTAGCATTATTCTTTTCTCAAGATTATAGAAATTACAGCTACACCGACACCACAGATTTGATTCAGAGATTGTTGTTCAAGGAGGAATACCATCAAGGATGATTTACTCACTCTTAGATGGCTTTCCAGATACTTACTAGTAGCCAGACACGGAATTCTTCGATTTAGATAGGGCTTGTTTTTTTTTTTTTATGTGTATAGTAGATGCTTGGCTTTTATTTAATTACTATAACATTTTCATAATGGAAAATAATCTGTATCCCTTTTCTGTAAGTTTGAGAACTATAACTAGCTGAAATGTACATCTCTCATGAGTGTAATATAAATCCTTGTGAGGTATTGAAGACTCTAAGTGCAACTAAATGAACATTTTCTTAGATCTGTAGATGACAATCTATGTCAGTGTCTTGGAGGCTGTTAGGGCAGAGAAAAAAACACAGGCTTGGAATTAAGAAACTCATACTCAAATTCCATATGCTCTTATCAAGTTTGTGACCTGCAGCAACCTCAAATGTCACATATGTAAAGAAAAAAAAAAAAGCCCCTCACTTGCCCAAACCGCTTTGAAAAAGCTTCATTCTTAAAGCCCTATTATTGGGGGTAATTCTGTTTCCCCTTACGTCATTGGTGGGACCTTATGATGTTCTCCTTACCCTTAAAAAGAACCTAATGCCTTCATCAGGAGCCCTGGTGGTACAGTGGCTATGAGCTGTGGCTGCTAACCAAAAATAACAGCCTTGGTTGGGGTCAGGCAAATCTTAGTCTTCAAAGTGATGTCTTTGCTTTTCAACACCTTAAAGAGGCCTTTTGCAGTAGATTTGTCCAAGGCAATATGTAGCTTGACTTCTTGACTGCCGCTTCCATGGCTGTTGATTGCGGACCCAAGTGAAATGAAATCATTGGCAACTTCAATCTTTCCTCCATTTATCATGATGCTGCTGATCAGTCCAGTTGTGAGAATTTTTGTTTTCTTTATGTTGAGGTGTAATCCACACTGTAGGCTGTAGTCTTTGATCTTCATCAGTAAGTGCTTCAAGTCCTCTTCACTTTCAGCAAGCAAGGTTGTGCCATCTGCATATTGTAGGTTGTTACTGAGTCTTTCTCCAATCCTGATGCCCCATTATTCTTCATATATAGCCCAGCTTCTCGGATTATTTGCTCAGCATAGAGATTGAATAAGTATGGTGAAAGGATAAAACCCTGACACACATCTTTTTTGATTCCCTTGTTCTGTCCGAATGACTGTCCCTTGGTTTATGTGCAGTTTCCTTATGAGCACAATTAAGTGTTCTGGAATTCCCATTCTTCACAATGTTATCCATAATTTATTGTGATCCAAACAGTCAAACGCTTTTGCACTGTCAGTAAAACAGAGGTAAATGTCTTTCTGGTATTCTGTGCTTTCAGCCAAGATCCATCTGACATTAGCAATGTTGTCCCTCCATCTACATCTCACTTGATTTTCTTGCAGTCCCTTGTCGATGTACTGCTGCAACCGCTTTTGAGTAATCTTCGGCAAAATTTTACTTGTGTGTGTCCTTAATGGTACTGTTCTATAATTTCTGCATTCTGTTGAATCGTATGAGTACGAATATGGATCTCTTCCAGTGGATTAGCCAGGTATCTGTCTTCCAAATTTCATGGCATAGATAAGTAAGTGCTTCCAGCATTGTATCCATTTGTTGAAACATTTCAATTGATTATTCCATCAATTCTTGGAGTCTTGATTTTCACCAATGCCTTCAGTGCAGCTTGGACCTCTTCCTTCAATACCATTGACTCTTCATCATATGCTACCTCCTGAAATGGTTGAACATGGACCAATTCTTTTTGGTGCTGTGACTTTGTATTCCATCTTCTTTTGATGCTTCCTTTGATGTTCAATACTTGCCCATTAAAAAAAAAAAAATGTTGCCATCGATTTGATTCTGACTCATAGAGACCTCATGGGACAGAGTAGAGCTGCCCCATAGGGTTTCCAAGGAGCAGCTGGTGGATGCAAACTGCCGACCTTTTTGTTAACGGTGAAACACTTAACCACTGAGCCTTAGCACCCCTCAATATTGCAACTTAAGGCTTGAAATGCCATGAATGTTCTTCCCTTTTGTTTTTCTAACTCAAGGTCTTTGCACATTTCATTATAATGCTTTACTTTGTCTGCTGGAGCTGTCTTTTAAGTCTTTCATTCAGCTGTTTTACTTCATCATTTCTTCCATTTGCTTTAGCTACTCTATGCTCAAGAACAAGTTTCACAATCTGTCTGACATCCATTTTGTTCTTTTCTTTCTTTCCTTTTTAATGACCTTTTTTCTTTCTTCATATATGATGTCCTTGATGTCATCCAACACCTTGCCTGGTATTGCTTATTAGCGTTCAATGTGTCAAATCTATTCTTGAGATGGTCTGTAAACTCAGGTGAGTTGTATTCAGTCACTGAAGGCTTACTTAGTTCAGAGTAACTCTCTGTTATATAAATGTAACAATAGCATAGTATGTTAATGGATAGCATACCATTTTCTCTCTCTCCAGCTTCTTTTATTTCCCCCCAATATAGAAATATATCAATTCTTCCATAAGACACCATCTGTCATTTCTGACCAATCTTATATATTCTTGGCAGAATCTGGATTAAAAATCAATGGAAAGGATGCTGATGAGTTGATGGTACTGAGTAATAAATCCATCTATATAAAATGCATTTACTGAGAAGGCATGAATTCCTGAACAATAAAAAAAGATTCAATGAAGAATTCTAAAGTATCTAATTTTTGCAGAACATTATGGAATTCCTTTTTATCCATATTTACATATTTTACTTAGGGAATCTGACGAAAAAGAAATATCTAGAAAAAGTGCTCTTTATCTAACAATGAGTCATTCGTGTAGAATCATTTTTCTTGAATGGCAGGTAGTACAGGTCAATCAGGTAGTAATTTTGAAAGGAAAACCTTCAGAGAGTAAGATTACAGATGACTGTTCTGTAGGTGGTGTAGTAAAAAGAATGATCATTTTATTATGCTGTCTGTTAATAGGAAACCCTGGTGGCATCTGTTAATACAATAATCATTTTTAAGCCTCTCACAATTATTTGTCTTAAGTCCACTATGAATTTCTTAAAGACGAAAATGATAAGGTTGTTGTCCTTCATAGCAAAGAACAAACACAATGACAGGACATACTACTGCACAAGAAATGATGACTTCAAACTATGGTGTAAATTCTTCCATTCATAGAGATCCTATCAAGAGCTTCAAAAACCTTAAATTTAGCACTTAGGAGTTACTCATTTTCCCTAAAGCTTAAAGTTAATGGAAGTGGATGGGGGCCACTGGGTCCTTAAGTGGATTATTATGGGACTGATATGTTCATTCAAAGATGAGATGCTGAATATGAGAGAGAGATAAGAGAAAGGGAGAGAGGAAAAGGAAGGTGGAGAAAAAGAGGGAAAGACAGACAGAGAGGGTCAGTTAGGGAGGGAAAGAGAGAAATGTCAATAGAAACGGGAAGGCTAATCACTTCCCCTGATGATATATAACATATACACTTAGGAAAGAACAGAAAGAATAATGAACACCTGATACTTGTGTCTGTGTGTATGCGTGTGTATGTGTAACTTGAAATTTTCCATGACGCCACCACCATTAACTACACATACTGAGTTATGCTATGAGCCTTTTTTTAAATTCTATTAATTGTTTTGGTGTTGAGAATATACACAGCAAAACATACACTAATTCAACAGTTTCTACCTGTATCATTCAGTGAAGACTTCAGGGGATATTTCTGTTTAAGGTTTAAAGATTATCTCAAGGCAATAATTTCAGGGGCTCATCCAACCTTCAGTGCTACAGAAAGCCTGGAGTCCAGGAGAATTTGAAATTCTGTTCCACATTTTCCCTTTTTGATCAGGATTCGTCTACAAAATTTTTGATCAAAATGTTCAGTAACGGTAGCCAGAGCACCATCGAGTTCTTCTGGCCTCATGGGCAAAGGAGGCAAATTAGCCATACATTTCATATCTTTTTCTATTCCTGATGCTCTTTCTTCCTCTGTTGCTCCAGGCAAATAGAGATGAATCGTTGTGCCTTGGATGGCCGCTTGCAAGCTTTTAAGACAACAGGTGCTACACAACTAAGTAGGTGGTAGTACAGAAGTAACAAACAAGGTATTAGGCCAATTGACTGGGATGTCCCATGAAAACATGCCTTTAAACCTCCAAACCAAAGAATCAAATTCCGTGAGGTTTTTGGTTTTATATACGCAGTCTGACCAGCTTTTTTCTTTTTTTTCTTTTTTGTCATTATTGTAAATGTATTTATCACACAATTTTTGCCAATTCAACTTTTTACAGGTGTTCAATTTATTAACTGTAATTACAATAATTGGTTGTGCAACCCTATCCTTAATCAATGCAATACTTCTATCACCATTAACTCCACCTTCCACTTTCCTCTTTCCTCCTGCCCCTGGTAACCACTAACAAACTTTAGTCTCTATACATTGTCCTTTCCTTGTCTTTTAATATAAGTGAGGTCATATGATATTTGTCCTCTTGTGATTGGCTTATTTTGCTCGGCATAATGTCCTCTAGTTCCATACATACTGTAGCATGTAACAAGACTTCATTTCTTCTACTGGCTGAGTGTACTCAATTATATGTATGTGCCACATCTTGTTTGTCCATTCTTCTTTCAATGGGCATTTAGATTGTTTCCCCCTTTTGGCTATTGTGAATAGTACTGTAATGAACATTAGTGTATGAGTCTCTGTTTTAGTCTCTGCTTTCAAGTTTTTTGGATATACACTTCGAATGGAAATTGCTGAGTCATGTGGTAGTTCTATTTTTAGCTTTTTGAGGAGCTGCCACATTTTTTTCCCCTACGGCTGTACCATTTTTCATTCTCACCAGCAAAGAGTAAGGGTTCCAATTTCCCCACATCCTCCCCAGTATTAGTTATCTTCAGTTTTTTTTATCTTGGCCAGCCTAGTGGGAGTGAAATGGTATTTCCTTTTGGTTTTGATTTGGATCTCTCTGATGGCTAATGACACTGAGCGTGTTTTCATGTGTTTGTGTTTGGTGGCCATTTGAATGTCTTCTTTGCCCATTTTATGATTGGTTTATTTGTCTTTTTGTTGTTAATTTGCTGACATTTTATACATATTTTGGTTGTTAGATTTTTGTTGGATATATGGTTTCCAAAGACATTCTCCCAGTCGGTAGCTTGTCTTTTCACTTTTCTGGTAAAGTCTTTTGATGACCAAGTGTTTATTTTTTATGAGTTCCAATTTGTCTTTTGCTCATTGTTATTATGTATTTGTGCTTTTGTTATTATGTTAGAAAATCCACTGCGAAAATCTAGGCCTGATAGCTTTGCCCCTTTTTGTTCTTCTAAGAATTTTATGGTTTTGGTTTGCACATTTAGGTCCTTAATGCATTTTGAATTTGTTTTTGTGTATGGTGTGAGGCATGGATCCTGTTTCATTTTTCTGCATGTGGGGAAATGAAAACAAATTTGTCTATTGAAGAGATTTTCTTTCCCCATCAAATAGACTTAGCATCCTTGTCAAAATCAGTTGACCATAGATGTTTGTGTTTATTTCTGGGTTCTCAATTCTATTCCATTTGTCTATGTGTTTATTGTTATACAAGTACCAGGCTGTCTTGATTTCTGTAGCTGTATAGTATGTTTTAAAATCAGGAAATGTGAATCCTCCTACTTTGTTCTTCTCTTTCAACATTGCTTTAGCTGTTCGGGGCTTCTTGCCATTTCATATAAAGTTGAAGATTGGTTTATCTATTTCTGTAAAGAATGCTGTTGGAATTTTGATTGGGATTGTGTTGAATTTATACAGTGCTTTGTGTAGTATTGACATCTTAACAACCCATGAACATGGAACATCTTTCTATTTATTTAAGTCCTCTTTAATCTCTTTCAGCAGATTTTTATAGTTTTCATTGTATAAGTCCTTTGCATCCCTGATTAGATTTATTCCTAGGTATTTTATTCTCTTAGATGCTATTGTAAATGGAATTGTTTCTCTAATTTCTCTTTCAGATTTCTCACTGCTCGTGTATAGAAACCCAACTGATTTTTATTTGTTGACCTTGTACCCTGCAACTTTGCTAAATTCCTTTATTAGCTCTAGAAGTTTTCTTGTGGATTCTTTACCCAATCATCTAATCATCTATGAATAATTTTACCTCTTTTTTTCCAATCTAATAACATTTATTTCTTTTTTTTGTCTTATTGCTCTGGCTAAGACTTATATACTATTGAATAGAAGTGGTTAGAGCACATGCCTTTGTCTTGTTCCCAATTTCAAGGGCAAAGCTGTCAGCCTTTATCCATTAAGCATAATGTTGGTTGTTGGCTTTTCATATATGCCCAGAGTCATATCGAGGACTTTCCCTTCTATTCCAATTTCCTTAAGTTTTCATAAAGAAAGGGTATTATACTTTATCAAATGCTTTTTCTGCATCCATAGAGATAACCATGTGATTCTTTTCCTTTGCTTTACTGATGTAGTGTAGTATGTCCCTTGATTTTCTAATGTTGAACAATTCCTTTATTCCTGGAATAAATCTCACTTGGTCATGGTATATGACTCTTTTAATATGCTGTTGGATTCTGTTTACTAGTATTTAGTTGAGGAATTTCGCATCTATATTTATAAGAGACATTGGCTTGTATTTTCTTTTCCTATGGTGTCCATATATGATTTGTATGTCAGGGTTATGTTTGTTTCATAGAAGGAATTAGGAAGTATTCCTTCCATCTCTATCTTTTGGAAGAGTAAGACAATATTACTGTCAATTCTTCTCTAAATGTTTGGTACAATTCCCCATTGAGGCTATCTGGTCCAGGACATTTTTTTTGCTTATTTATTGGGAGATTTTTGATCACTGATTCAATCTCTTCACTTGTTATGGGACTGTTGAGAATTTCTATTTCCTGTTGAGTCAGTTTGGGTATGTTGTGTGGTTCTTAGAATTAGCCCATTTCATCTAGGTTATCCAGTTTTTTGCTGTATACTTGTTCATAATATTCTGTCATAATTCTCTTTATTTCTGTCAGGTCAGGTGTAACAACCCCTCTTTTTAATTGTGTATGTATACATATAATAGGAAGGAACATATTATACACAGCATTTTATAAACTATTTTCACTCACTTTATAGCAACTATTATTCTATGTCTTCTGGGACATTGTATAATATTTCATCTCAATTATTGTCTTAATTCAGTATGTTTTCAATTAAATTGCTTCAAAATGTTATATAGAGTGTTATGATGAATCTCTTGCAGGTATAAAGTTTTATCCTCCCTTAACCATTTTGTTAGAAGAAACTCTTAAAAGTAAAACTATGGCTAATAGTTAATGAAACATTTCGAGAAGACTGATTAATTTTGAGACAATGGTGCCCAGAAAGTTCGTGCTAATTTAGATTTTAAGAAAAAAGTCTTTAACAAGACCTAATTTTCTTAGATTAGAAAACACTGGTTTTCATCATATGGTTTAATCTTTATAAATTAAATTTCTGTAGTTTTTTTTTTTTTTTTTTTTTAGCATTATTGCTAGTCAGATTGAGCATGGCTTTACATTCCTGTCTCTTAGGCTTTGTTTATTAACTTATCTCATTTTCTTTTCACATTATTCTTTATTTTTATTCATGTGGAAGAAATCTACATATGTTAGAAATGTAAAAATTTAGCAGTATGTTTTTCAAATGGTTTGCATGACTAATATTAAGCTAGTTGCAAGTATGTTATATACGTTTTTGTTGTGAATGGTATATGTTTCTTATAACCATCTTTCTCTGATTATTATTGATAAAAGCCTATTAATTTTATTTTTTTATTTAACTAAATACATTACAGACTTTTCTTCTTAACTTCAAACCTTTAAGTTGAAAATGGGTTTTATAAGTAGGCATTTTAACACAAGTCAAATAAAGATAAATTTTGCCTTTTACCTCTAAATATTCAGAAATATTATTTATTGCCTATATGTATTGATTAGAAGTATTAGGAAATACGTGAAAGAATAGTGGTGATAGACAGTAGACTTTTTTAAGTTTACCATATATTCTAGAATTCTAACATTAAGTTTGAATATTGTTAAAAATGCTGTTTCCTTTAGATTTAAAAAGTGTCATATTCATAGTTATTTAAAGTTTTCTATAAGAGTAATGTTAAATAAATTAAATATAATTATTGCATGTATCATTTGGATTATATGGTTTTTGTCTTTGATCTTATGTTAATTTATACTGTTTATAGCAATATACAGAAACCCTGGTGGTGTAGTGGTTAAGTGCTACGGCTGCTAGCCAAAGGGTCAGCAGTTCAAATTCACCAGCTGCTCCTTGGAAACTCTATGGGGCAGTTCTACTCTGTCCTATAGGGTTGCTATGAGTCGGAACCGACTCGACGGCACTGGGTTTGGTTTTTGGTTTTTTATAGCAATATACTTAATATTATTGAATCATTAATTCATTCTTATAAGAAAACACATATAATCATAACATTCTATTCTCTAAATTCACAGTTGAAACTGTTTTATTAGTTTTTTTAATCTATATTTCCAAATAAGGAATAGCCTGTAGTTAGTGCGTAATTTCAATTTTTGTATGCTATCTTTGGAATATCTTGACATGAGTTTTCTGGTAGAGATCATACGAAGTTGTGAAGCTTCTAGTATTTTCTTCTATTTAAAAGTATTTTACAGAGTAAAATTTTAAAACATATATTCATAAAACCCTCTGAATACAGAGATGTTCAGTAAGGGTATTCTTGTTGGTGTTAGGTGCTGTCGAGCTGGTTCCGGCTCATAGTGACCCTATGCACTACAGAACAAAACACTGCCTGGTCCTGTGCCATCCTTACAATCGTTCTTATGCTTGAGCCCATTGTTGCAGCCACTATGTCGGTCCATCTCGTTGAGGGTCTTCCTCTTTTCCACTGACCCTGTACTTTACCAAGCATGATGTCCTTCTCCAGGGACTGATCCCTCCTGACATCATGTCCAAAGTATGTAACTCGCAGTCTCACCATCCTTGCTTCTA
Source organism: Loxodonta africana (assembly GCF_030014295.1). Classification (NCBI taxonomy): domain Eukaryota; kingdom Metazoa; phylum Chordata; class Mammalia; order Proboscidea; family Elephantidae; genus Loxodonta; species Loxodonta africana. The sequence continues at coordinate 32,216,066 of NC_087356.1, forward strand.
AGGAGCATTCTGGTTTACTTCTTCTAAGACAGATTTGTTTGTTCTTTTGGCAGTCCGTGGTATATTTAATATTCTTCATGAATACCACAATTTAAAGGCATCAATTCTTCTGTCTTTCTTATTCATTGCCCAGCTTTCATATGCACATGATGCAATTGAAAATACCATGGTTTGAGTCAGGCACACCTTAGTCTTCAAGGTAACATCTTTGCTTTTTAATACTTTAAAGAGGTCCTTTGCAGCCACTTTGCCCAATGCAATGCATCTTTTGATTTTTTGACTGATGCTTCCATGAGTGTTGATTGTGGATCCAAATAAAAATGAAATCCTTGACAACTTCAACCTTTCCTCTGTTTCTCATGATGTTGTTTATTGGTCCAATTGTGAGGATTTTTGTTTTCTTTAGGTTGAGTTGTAACCCATACTGAAGGCTGTGATATTTAATCTTCATTAGAAAGTGGTTCAAGTCCTCTTGACTTTCTGCAAACAAGGTTGTGTCACCTGCATAACGCAGATTATTAATGAATCTTCCTCCAATCCCAATGCCCCGTTCTTCTTCATATAGTCCAGCTTCTCAGATAATTTGCTCAGCATACAGGTTGAATAGGTATGGTGAAAGGGTACAATCCTGATGCACACTTTCCTGACTTTAAACCACTCAGTATCCCCTTGTTCTGTCCAAATAACTGCCTCTTGATGTATGTACAGGTTCCTCATGAGCACAATTAAGTGTTCTGGAATTCCCATTCTTCACAATGTTATTCATAATTTGTTATGATTCATACAGCCGAATGTCTTTGCATAGTCAATAAAACACAGGTAACCATCCTTCTGGTAATTTGTTTTCAGCCAGGATCCATCTGACATCAGCAAGGATATCCCTGGTTCTACTTCCTCTTCTGAACCTGGCCTGAATTTCTAGCAGTTCTCTGTTGATATACTGCTGCAGCCAATTTTGCTTAGGTGTGATATTAATGATATTGTTCAATAATTTCCACATTTGGTTGGATCACCTTTCTCGGCAATAGATACAAATATTAGGTGATGCAGGAAGCATCAAAAGAAGTTGGAAGGAATACACAGAGTCATTATACAAAAAAGAATTAATTGACATTCAACCATTTCAAGAGGTAGCATATTATCAGGAACTGATGGTACCGAAGGAAGAAGTCCAAGCTGCACTGAAGGCATTGGCAAAAAACAAGTCTCCAGGAGTTTACCTAATATCGTTTGAGATGTTTCAACAAACGGATACAGCACTGGAAGTGCTCACTCCTGTATGCCAAGAAATATAAAAGACAGCTACCTGGCCAACTGAATGGAAGTATATTCTTAAACAACTTTAAATCTTTCTTCCAAAGTTAATATTTGTGTTCCTTGTCTTTTTTTGTTTTTATTTTAATTAGTATTCTCCCAAAAACACCATTCATTTCATCAATAATCTGGTTTCATGACAGAATTGTATATACAATTCTTTAATTAATTTCCTTTATAGCTGTGGTTATATCATTCTTAAAATTCAGTTTTCCTTGAGTTAATTAGAAATTTTAAAAATTCCGCTTGCAAAGATTTGATTTTTTTCTTCTTAAAAATCTGTTTTTCTCTATTTCTGATTTGCATTGTGATTAAAAGAATCTGTTCTGTATTCCATCTACTTTTTCCTTTATCTTTGGAGATATTTTGAATTTTATGTAACGATGTATAATATAATGGTTTTTTTCTAAGGCTTCGGTAATCATTTGAACAAGTTCATATTTTCTGTTAATGCGGGGAAGTTAAATTGTATGTCTATTAAAGCAAGATTATTAAGTATATTATTAAGATTTTAAATCATGTTTGTGTTCCCTTGAAACCCTGAGTAGTTTTAGGGTGCAAGATAGAACATTTTCATGTTTTAAGATCTTTCACCTTCTCTCTGACCCTACAAACTTCTATTTATTTTTAAAATAATATTTTATTGAAGATTTAAATTAGTGGATTTTTCATTTTATGAAATCACATTTCTAGAATTGCTTATTTCACCTAAACTTTTATCTGTTTTACAAGAAAAGTTGGATTTACTTACAAATTTAATTGATTTTGTTGTTCCCCATAATTGTTTTTCTATTATATTCTGGCTGTAATTACACTCTTAATAAACACCAAAGATTGAACATCCCAGAATAACTTGAGCTTACAAAAAGCGTAGAGGAAATTTTAGGTATCCTATTTATATGAAATAAAAAAAAATTAAGCAATGCCTTTTCCGTTAATTTTCACCTTCCAAATCTCCAATAAAATATAGCAAGATATAAGAACTGCTGCTGCACCTGGGAAGCAGTGTCATCGAAAGGAAAATTTTTAAAGAAATCCCTCAACATTTTCAAAGAAGATCTAAAGGAATATGTGATTTACCATATGCAAAGAATTTAACCTTGGGAATAATACGTGGACACCGAAAGCAAGTGGCATAAAGTTACTTAATTGGAGCGAGGTTAACCAGAAGGAAGAACAAGTAGGCTAATGGCGTGGAGTGTGAGGAACAGCATCTACTCCAGGATGCCTCTTGGGAAGTCATCAGGTAAGTGATAATGGTATAAAATGGAAGCCAGTGCTAACAATTAAAACAGATGTATGCTCTAAGGGTTGTTTTGAGTAAATCTGTGGCTCTGCTAATAGAGCCACTGTCCCAGATAAACCGCAAGATTTATTGGGGATGCAAAGATAATTTTAACCAGCCATAGGCTGCAGTGCAGTTCCTTTGCCCCCATATCTAAGATCTCTTGACATTTTACTAGGGTTACTGGTTGCAGTAAATGTATGTGCATATAGCTACCTCAAGTGAATTGGAACTTTATTCATTCTTCCATATTTAGGAAACAAATGAGTCACTCAGGTACTTCTTATCATATCCAATAGAAAGCATCTCAACCATCTCAATTTGTCTAGGAAATAGTAGATAAGAAAAGTATTCTCTTTGAGAGGTTAAAAGAAAAAAATCATTTAAAATAAAATACGAAAAAATAAAACCATTCAAAAAAAAGTAGTCATTTTGGGAATTTGTATAAAAAAGGCATATGAAACCAAGGAAAACTATAAAATATCTTTAATGTTCTCATCAAGATTCAGTAGCACATTGTTTCTATGAAAGTAGAACTATTTTCAAATGCTGAGTAATAAACATTACAGAGGAAAAGTTTATTGAGAAAGAAAAGTTAATTTACGCATTTTTAAATGCAACCAGGTAGTGAGATACAGATTAATTACTGGGGAATCCAAATCAGTGCACTTGAAGATAAATAGAGAAATTTTCCCAGCAATCAGACATTAAAAGTAAAAATGTAGTAGTGATGAGAAGACAAAATGTGGTATATAGGATAAATTCAGGAGAAACAAATACATGTACAATATAAACTCCAGAGGACAGAATATGACAAAGAAAGGAATTATAAGAAGTTAATCAAAGAATTGTAGAACAGTATGATCCCAGTTTGGAAAAAAGAAAAAAACAAACAAAGGATTCATTTAGTATCAAGCAAAAGTAATGAAAATTACCAGTCATGAAAAATATTAATGATTTTTTAATATTATATTCAAATTTTTTTTACCATAATTTATTGGGTTGAAATCCAAGAAACTTGGAAGACACTGGTATTAAACAGAAAATCAAAAAGGCAGGCTAAAGTATTAAAAGGTGCTGTGTCCTCGCTAATTTCAGAGCCATGGTATGTGAAGTAAAAACTTTGTGATGCAATAATTTTAGGCGTGCACAAACTCAGGTGTACAAATATATAACTTTATTTTGGGAGCTTACTTTGATTTTCGAAAGGGAACCCCAGCATACCCCTTAGCAGGCTAGTTATGTTCAAGTAAATTAAGTTCAGCAAATTTAAGTCCAGCTACATTCAGCTAAGAGAATATTTGTAAATCAATCATATTTCAGTGAATTAAGCCCGTATTCAATTAATTCAATCAACTCATATTCGAGTTCACTCCTTCTTGTCCTCATGGTGGCTGTAATTTTACAGTAAAAAATGCATAGCACATTGTGCCCATATTTTTTATTGGGGCGGGTTGTGCACAGGTGGCCTTTGTTGATATATTCTTTTTGGTGTAGGCAGCCAACTTTTGAGTAAATAGTCTATGCTTTGTAGGCTATATAGTATTTATCAGAACTACTCAACTCTGCTATTGTGGCATGAAAGCAGTCATAGGCAATATGTAAATAATTAACATGATTATATTCTATAAATCTTTTTTTTCACAAAAACAGAAGGCAGGCTTGAATTGGACCATGTGCCATAGTTTCTTGACCCCTGGTGCACAAAGTTCACAGAACTCTTTCCAAAATTCTGTTATTTATTTATTTATTTATTTTGTGCTGCATTTCCTGGCACCGTCAGTCTTCAGAACAGTGGCTGTGCTCTCCGCCAGAGGCACATGCATTATGCATCTCCGCTGGATAAGCAACTCCCTCCATTACACTCTGTGTTTCACTCAGTTGCCCCAAATTGGATCTTCTTCCAGGCCATTTGTCTACATAGAAAACCCAGGGAAAGGTTCAGTGCTCCTCATCATGGGTGTACGCATGACGTTCCCATCCCCGCTAGGCTGCCAAGTACCAGAAATCAAGATAATAAAAATGAAGTCCAAATTTTCTCTCTTTTTCTGTTCATATCATCCTTAATCTTGTCCCAGATAATCATCCTTACTCTTGTCTCAGGATTAACCTGAGAAAGGGTAGTAATAAGCTGTGCATTTTTTCTTATACTCTCCTTTTTATCTCTCTATTTTTACTCTTCTTTACCCCCATTTTCTTGATTACTGCTCTTTTTCATTCTTATTTTTGTGGACATGATAGAAAAAAAAAAAAAACCCATCTTCCAAATCTTTCTGTATTGAGCTTAACCTGAAATCTTGACTACAGTAAGCAAACAACATAGAATCTTATCCCTATTTGGGCATGGAAGAGGGCTGAAGACAATATTTGATAATTCAAGGTATTAGTGGGTTTTCCAGAATTAATTCTTCACATAACAAACATATTATAACAAAAGAATAACGATGCTATGTTAACAAAACCCCATGTGTCTGTCAGTTTGTTGTAACATGGGGGCTTGCATTTTGCTGTGTTGCCAGAAGCTATGCCACTAGTATTCAAATACCAGCAGGTATTCACCCATATCGGAGAGGTTTCAGCTGAGCTTCCAGACTAGGAAGAAGGATCCGGCAGTCTACTTCTGAAAATAATTAGCCAGTGAAAACCTAATGAATTGCAGCAGAACACTGTGTGACATAGTGTCAGAAGATAAGCCCCTCAGGTTGGAAGGCACTCAAAATAGGACTGGGGAAGAGCTGCCTCCTCAAGGTAGAGTCAACCTTAATGATGTGGATGGAGTCAAGCTTTTGGGACCTTCATTTGCTGATATGGCACAACCCAAAATGAGAAGAAACAGCTGCAAACATCTATCAATAATTGGAACCTGGAATGTATGAAGTATGAATCTAGCAAAATTGAAAGTCATCAAAAATGAAATGGAATGCATAAACATTGATATCCTAGGCATTAGAGAGCTGAAATGGACTGGTATTGGTCATTTTGAATTGGACAATCTTATGGACAACTTGAAGAGGAATGGTGTTGCATGCATCGTCAAAAAGAAAATTTCAAGATCTATCTTGAAGTATAATGCTGTCAGTGATAGGATAATATCCACATGCCTACAAGGAAGAGTAGTTAATATGACTATTATTCAAATTTATGCACCAACCACTCAGGCCAAAGATGAAGAAATTGAAGAATTTTACCAACTTCTACAGTCTGAAATTGAGCAAACATGCCATCAAGATGCAATGATAATTACTAGTGATTGGAATGCCCAAGTTGGAAACAAAGAAGAAGGATTGGTAGTTAGGAAATATGGCCTTAGTATAGAAATTATGCCAGAGATCACATGATTGAATTTTGCAAGACCAATGACTTCTTCATTGTAAACATCTTTACTCATCAACATAAATGGTGACTATACACATCAACCTGGCCAGATGAAATACACAGGAATCAAATCAACTACATCTATGGAAAGAGACAATGAAAAAGCTCAATATCATCAGTCAGGACAATGCCAGGGGATGACTGTGGATTAGGCCATCAACTACTCGTATGCAAGTTCAAGTTGAAACTGAAGAAAAATAGAACAAGCCTATGAGAGCCAAAGTATGATCTTGAGTATATCCCATCTGAATTTAGAGACCATCTCAAGAATAGATTTGTCATGTTGAACACTAATGACAGGAGACCAGATGAGTGATGGAATGACATCAAGGAAATCATAAATGAAGGAAGCAAGAGGTCATTAAAAAGACAGGAGAGGAAGAAAAATGGATGTCAGAAGAGACTTTGAAACTTGTCCTTGAAGGTCAAATAGCTAAAGCAAAGGGAAAAAAATGATGAAATAAAAGAGCTGAACAGAAAATTTCAAAGGCCAGCTTGAGAAGACAAAGTATTATGATGACACGTGAAAAGACGTGAAGATAAAAAACCAAAAGGGAAGAACACGATCAGCATTTCTCAAGCTGAAAGAACTGACGAAAAAATTCAAGCCTCGACTTGCAATACTGAAGGATGCTATGGGGAAAATTTCAAATGACACAGAAAGCATCAAAAGAAGATGGAAGGAATAAACAGAGTCACTATGCCATAAAGAATGGGTGGGCATTCAACCATTTAAGGAAGTAACATATGATCAGGAATTGACGGTACTGAAGGAATAAATCCATGCTACACTGAAGGCATTTGCAAAAACAAGGCTCCGGGAATTGGCAGAATACCAATTCAGATGTTTCAACAAATGGATGCAGTGCTGGAAGTGCTCACTAATCTATGCCAAAAAATTTGGAAGACAGTTACCTGGAAAACTGAATGGAAGAGATTCATATTTATACCTATTCCCCAAAATGGTGATCCAACCAGGTGAGGAAATTATAGAACAATATAATTAATATCACTGGCAAGCAAGATTTTGCTGAAGATCATTCAAAAGCAGCTGCAGCAGTATATAGAAAGGGAACGTCCAGAAATTCAAACCAGATTTAGAAGAGGACGTAGAACCAGGAATATCATTGCAGATGTCAGACGAATCCTGGCTGAAAGGAGAGACTACCAGAAAGATGTTTACCTGTATTTTATTGACTATGCTAAGGCATTCAACTATGTGGTTTATAACAAATTATGGATAGCATTGAGGTGAATGGGAATTCCGGAACAATTCTGGAACATTGTGCTCATGAGGAATGTGTACATGGATCAAGAGGCAGTCATTGGAACAGAACGAAGGAATACTGCATGGTTAAAGTCAGGAAAGGTGTGCATCAGGGTTGTGACCTTTCATTATGCCTATTCAATCTGTATGCTGAGCAAATAATCCAAGAAGCTGGACTATATGAAGAAGAATGGGGCATCACTGTCGGGGGAAGACTCATCAACAACCTGCATTATGCAAATGACACAGCTTTGATTGCTGAAAGTGAAGAGGACCTGAAACACTTACTGATGAAATGTTTCAAGACCACGGCCTTCAGTATGGATTACACTTCAACATAAAGAAAATAAAAATCCTCACAACTGGACCAATAAGCAACATTACGATAAATGGAGAAAAGATTGAGGTTGTCATGAATTTCATTTTACATGGATCCACAATCTACACCCATGGAAGAAGCAGTCAAGAAATGAAAAGACGCATTGCATTGGGCAAATCGCCCGCAAGAGATCATTTAAAGTGTGAAAAAACAAGATGTCACCTGAAGACTAAGATGCACCTGTCCCAAGCCATGGTGTTTTCAATCGCCTCATATGTATGCAAAACCTGGACAATGAATAAAGAAGACTGAAGAAGAATTAATGTCTTTGAATTGTGGTTTTGGCAAAGAATATTGACTGTACCATGGGCTGCCAAAAGAATGAATAAATCTGTCTCGGAAGAAGTACAACCAGAATGCTCCTAGGAAGGCAAGGATGGCAAGTCTATGTCTCACATAATTTGGACAGGTTATCAGATAGGATCAGTCCCTGGAGAAGAACACCATGCTTGGTAAAGTAGAGAGTCAGCGAAAAAGAGGAAGACCCTCAATGAGATGGATTAGCACAGTGGCTGCCGCAATGGGCTAAAGCATAGCAACAATTGTGAGGATGGCCCAGGACGAGGCAGTGTTTAGTTTGATGTGCATAGGGTCACTATGAGTCAGAATCAGCTCTATGGCACCTAACAGCAACGTGTTAACAAGACAACGTATACCAAAATTGTAACCAGCTCCAAATTACTACCAAATGACTGCCATTTTAACCCAATCATGAAGTTCTGACAATTGGTCAATTAAGTATTAAAACCACAGATCAGCAACAAATTTGTGGTATTAAATTTTGAAATTTGATTTAATACTCAAAGGTTTTTACATGAGGTGCAATCAAATAACAATACGCATTTTCTTTCTGTCAGTCTAATTTTATTAAATCTCCTGTCTACAGCTAGAAGTGTACCAACTTGGTACAACTTCTACATAATTCAAAATTTTAACTTTATGTCCCATTTATATATAGTTTTTAACTTTTATTTGGGAAAATGTTTCACATATCACATACATTGTACAAGTGTGGGATATGAATGCTTATCCTCATCTAAAGATGAAAAAGTTAAAAAGAATTTAGAGCAAATGAGACAGACCAAAATACGGGACAGGGTATAAAAATATAGAGAAAGCTAAAGTCTTCTGTTTCATCACTCTTAGTGATTTATTTAACAGCCATTTCCTTGCCCCATTATCCTTACTTAATAGAGTGTTAAAAAAATGTCACATCCTTAATTTAGGCCCAATTGCTGGGAGTAGCCCTGTGACCTGGTTCTGACCAGTGAAAATTAAGAAGTCTTCAGGGGGAATTCTGGGAAATATTTCCCTTTGTGATAAGAAGAAACCTGAGTGATAATGGTATCTTCATGGTCTCCCAATTCTTATATCAATTTCGTCAGAGGTCGCCAAGACTACCCTGTGGCTTAGTGATTTTCTGGAAGAACTCACAGGACTCAGGAATGCTGTTATACTCATAACTACGGTCTATTCCAATGAAATAACACAGGTTAAAATTAACAAAGGGAAAAGGCGCATGGAGGAAAGTCCAGGAGAAACCAGGTGTAAGGAGAAACCAGGTAGGCTCTCTAGGTAGAGTCTACAAACATTCTTACTCCACTCACCAACAATGTTAATGTGCAAAGTGTTGCCACCTAATCATTGATGTCCAGTATTTTATTGGGGATCAATCATGTAGGCATGCAACATTTGTGTGACTGACCTCAGATATTCAAACTCCAGTACCCCAGAGAAAGCGTGAATATTCACCACAAATCATAGTGTTAGCATAGATTATCTGATCAAACTGGAACCATGTGGCCTAAATGCCTCAGGCATATAAAAACAGGCATTGACTGTAAATCACGCAATTAGCATGAACTATCTGATCAAACTGGTACTGTGTGTCCCAAGTCCTCAGACATGCAAAACACTCCTATCAAACAAAATATTCCAAAGACTAAGAGCTCATCTCCCATCTCCCAGGTACCAGCCAAAGACCGGAACTGAATGCAAATCTTTCTTGGGTTTATGTAAGGTTTAAGCAACTGAGGCCCTCTGAACAAAACCTTTCCTAAACATTGCTGTGTGAGGACGTGATGCTTGGAGCTATGGCCTTCTTTTTGTGGTTATAAGCAGAAAGCCCAAAGAATTGCAGAAGGTGAGAACTGTAACGTTTTTGAACTTTTGATTTAGCAGTTCTGAGTCACCTTCCTGGGAATGCCTTCTTATGTGGAATATATTAATAAACTTATATTTAAGCCATTTTATTTGGCTATTCTCTTTTTTTGCAGCCAAAAGAATCTTAACTGAAGCAGCGCACCCTGTACACCATGGCATATAAGTGAGGTTTATAGGTTAAAAAAAAAAAAAAACTGTTGGAATTGGTTAAGAGTAGGCTAAGTAGACATGCATTAGTGAATGTAGACAGATATAACAGAAGGTCTGCTTTCTTGTTCTGTCTTTTTCTGGTTTTTTTTGTTGTTGTTCAGTGCTAAATAGATAGACTTGCTGCAATATCTCCGTTGCTACTTATACAACTATTCTAAGTAATTATCATAAATTTTATTCATTTACATTGTCTTAAAATGTTATTTACTTCCACTGATCAAGTCCAGAATTATGCACAATGAATTCTCAATAAATATATTGAATGTTTACATTGAATTCCAGTTAGATACTTTTCCAGTAAGACTTTGTCGCATAAATCTTTAAAACACAATCCTTTTCTGGTACCTATTCAAAAAAACAAAAACCAAACCCACTGCTGTAGAGTCCATTCTGACTCATGTTGTTGTTGTTGTTAGGTGCCGTCGAGTCAGTTCTGACTCATAGCGACCCCATGCACAACAGAACGAAACAGTGCCCGGTCCTAAGCCATCCTTACAATCGTTGTTATGCGTTGTTATGCTTGAGCTTATTGTTGCAGCCACTGTGTCAAACCACCTCGTTGAGGATCTTCGTCTATTCCACTGACTCTGTACTCTGCCAAGCATGATGTCCTTCTCCAGGGACTGATCACTCCTGACAACATGTCCAAAGTATGAAAGATGCAGTCTCACCATCCTTGCTTCTAAGGAGCATTCTGGTTGTACTTCATCTAAGACAGATTTGTTGGTTCTTTTGGCAGTCCATGGTATATTCAATATTCTTCGCCAACACCACAATTCAAAGGCGTCAACTCTTCTTCGGTCTTCCTTATTAATTGTCCAGCTTTCACATGCATATAATGTAATTGAAAATACCATGGCTTGGGTCAGGCGCACCTTAGTCTTCAAGGTGACTTCTTTGCTTTTCGATATTTTAAAGAGGTCCTTTGCAGCAGATTTGTCCAATGCTCTACATCTTTTGATTTCTCAACTGCCGCTTCCATGGCTGTTGATAGTAGATCCAAGTAAAATGACATCCTTGACAACTTCAATCTTTTCTCTGTTTATCATGATGTTGCTCATTGGTCCAGTTGTGAGGATTTTTGTTTTCTTTACATTGTGGTGTAATCCATACTGAAGGCTATGGCCTTTGATCTTCATTAGTAAGTGCTTCAAGTCCTCTTCACTTTCAGCAAGCAAAGTTGTGTCATCCGCATAATGCAGGTTGTTAATGAGTCTTCCTCGAATCCTGATGCCCTGTTCTGCTTCATGTAGTCCAGCTTCTCAGATTATTTGCTCAGCATACAGATTGAATTGGTATGGTGAAAGGATACACATCTGATGTACACCTTTCCTGACTTTAAACCAGTCAGTATCCCCTTGTTCTGTCCTAACCACTGCCTCGTGACCTATGTAAATGTTCCTCATGAGCACAATTAAGTGTTCTGGAATCCCATTCTTTGAAATGTTATCCATAATTTGTTATGATTCATACAGTTGAATGCCTTTGCATAGTCAATAAAACAGAGGTAAACATCCTTCTGGTATTCTCTGCTTTCAGCCAGGATCCATCTGACATCAGCAATGATATCTCTGGTGCCACATCCTCTTCTGAAACCGGCCTGAATTTCTGTCAGTTCCCTGTCAAAATATTGCTTCAGCCATTTTTGAATAATCTTCAGGAAAATTTTGCTTGCATGTGATATTAATGATATTGTTCTATAACTTTCACATTCAGTTGGATCACCTTTCTTGGGAATAGGCATACAGATGGATCTCTTCCCGTCAGTTGGCCAAGAAGCTGTCTATCATATTTCTTGGCATAGACGAGTGAGCACCTCCAGTGCTACATCTGTTTGTTGAAACATCTCAACTGATATTCCATCAATTCCTGGAGCCTTATTTTTCGCCAATGCCTTCAGAGCAGCTTGGACTTCCTTCTTCAGTACCATCGGTTCCTGATCACGTGCCATCTCTTGAAATGGTTGAACATCAACTAATTCTTTTTGGTAATTCTGACTTGTATCGACCATGTAAAACAAGGTAGAATTGACCTATAGTGGTTCCAAGGCTGAAATCTTTACAGAAGCAGGCTGCCACAACTTTCTCCTGTGAAATGGCTGGTGGGTTCGAACTGCCAACATTTAGGTTAGCAGCCAACTGCTTAACCACTGTGCCACCAGGGATCCATTGCTGTAGATAATAAAACATCATTTTTTAGGAGACATTTACAATATTGTAGCCATGATCGAAATGGTCAATTTGTAGTCATTTCACATTTTTTATCTTGTTCCTTTTCTATAGAAATAAAAATATTTCCCCTAAAAGGATAAACTTTAATGTAAACCTTTGTTAGTTTCAGACAAGCTGTTTTAAGTCCTAGCTTTCCAGAAGCCTCCATCACAATGCCTTGAGTCGTTTAGCACTGTTTTAGATTATAAACTCCACTTTTCTAATCTCCAGCCTTGAATGCTTGGTTTTGAAATAAAGATTTGGTTTTCTGTAGAATTCTGAAGGTTTTACACTTGTGTGAAAGAATGGCATTGAGGTTTTTGTAATTTATTTTAGAACCTGGAGAAGACTTCATTTTCATGCCTGTCACATGAGGTGATATGTAGACCCTAATGATTTATTTGTAATTTGAGAGTCTTGGTTGGTAGCTGTTTGGAGCTGGTTTGTTGGTTTAGAGGTGTTTTCTTGTATGTCTAAATATCGACTAAAGCAACAGCAACAAATAAAACATGGTTGAAAAATGAAGCATTTAGCACAGCCTCTAGCCATTATAGATTTTTAAATAATTGTCTTTGCCTTTCAACTCATTTGCTAAAGCACAATTATTCTATTCTATCTTACCACATTTTTAGTTAATTTTTTAAAAAGTTTTTCTTTTTATTTCCTTTAAATTTAAATAAAGTTTATATTTTAAAATAATTTTAGACTTCTAAAAACATCGTAAAGGTAATAAAGACATTTCAACAATTATTAACACAGGAAAATCTTATTTCATCTATTCCTAACTCAGTCCTCTCACATCCCTCCATAGCCCATGGCCATTTTATCTATAGAATCTCTAGAAGATAGAGACTTTTTAACATAACCACAATGCCATTACCAAACTTAGAAAAGTATATTTCTGATAGATCATCCAAACTCTGGTTAGCATTCAAATTTCCTTGATTTTCCCATATTTTTAAAGTTGGTTTGTTCCCCTTCTAAACCTAACCAACCAACCAACCAAACAAATAAAAAGCCAGGGTTTTCCAAGTAGCCTTAGGCATGAATAGGCAGAGACTGTTAAACCAAACTTGGAATTTCTACATCAGCACATTAAAAGAGTTTACTTGTATCCCAGCTCTGTATATAGTTGATTTTTTAGGGGAACAGAGAAACGCTTGTGGTATAACTTCATGACCAGTATTGCAGAAATATTTGTATCTAGGGTTGTTTGTGAAGGGGCAGAGATGATAATATCTGGCCACCATATCCAAGGATGGGGAATGTAGGCCCAGAAAAGGTTTTGTCTGGACCTCATAGGCTGAACAGTCAGTACAAACACTATAAAATACTTGTTGAATGAATCATAGAAGCTATTGACCTGAATTTTGCATTTCTAATATTACCTAACATTGTCACTGGCTCTTTTATTTTTTCCTTGTTTGCATTTACTTAGTGCAAATGTCTCCATCCCTCTATTGTTATCTTTCAGAAGCATTTGATCTTAGTTATATTTTTCGTGTCGTATTTAGTTTTTACTTGTTTTTGAGCCGTTTTGAGAATCATTGATTTTTATTAAGAATGTTTATGAAAACACACTTTAATTACAATAACTGATAACCAATCTTATTTTCACATTTATTCTTTTATTGCTTTGCCAGTGCATACCTTTTCCTCTAGTTTTTCTATTTGGCACAAAATTTTTTGACTCAGCCCTCCCCTGCCCCCATATCCCACATTTTCTAGGAAAGTTTTTCCTGTTTATTTAATGAATTGCAGGTTGGTGGGAACTTCCTTTTGTTAAATCCCACTGCACTATTATTTTGCACAAAATTCTCAAATTCAGTTGAAATTTAATGCTATTTCCTGACTGTATCTCACAAATGTTAATAAGAATACTGTTATCTTACATTTCTTCAGTTATTTCAGTGGTGATTTGGGGTACTAACTTGGGCTAAGTGTGGTCAGAAATCATTACCTTCAAAAAGAACTGTTACTTCCTTTTTTCTGTATATTCCCAGAAGTAGCTCCATAGGGTGACCAACGTGTGGGTGTCCTTAATACTGCTGCTGCTTGGATGTAAAATATTGTTGGCACTTTGGCTTCTTTTAAGATTTGGCCTATTTAAACTTAGGGGCCTCACCGTCTTTCTGTGGAAGAAGTTCTACTGGGGAGATGTGCTAGAATTTCTTAAGTAGAGCCTTGATTCCCTGGGCAACATTTTACAAACAATTCAGGTGAGAGGCAGAGACAGAAACCCATTTCAATCTTTCTGAAAGGTTTTTTTGTTGTTGTTGTGAAACTCATTTATCTTCAGAAACTCATTCATTTGTCTCAAACAAACATTTCAAAACCCAGGCAAAATTCACAGAATAAACATTAATGGTAATCTTTAAATTAGAGCTCAAGGCTCTAAACCATACCATAGCGCTTTGCTATTTTCCTGAACACTCTTCTTTCTGTTCTCTGAGTTTTACCTGATTCTTCTAGGTAAACCATATATTCACCCTGTTTCTCTTTCCCTTTGGCTCACTGGAGCCAAGAAGAACATAGAAAGGACTTGAGGGATTGAAATAAAGCTTCTTCATGTATTTGTCCCAAATTCCAAAGTCTATTGAAACTCTATCCAATTTAACAATATATTACTAAACTTCCACTATACACCATTCTTTTAAGTATTAAAGGTGATAAAAAAAAAAAAAAAAAAACAAACTCACCTCCATCGAGTCAATTCTGACTGATAGCAACCCTATAGGACAGAGTAAAACTGCCCTATATGGTTTCGGAGGGGCGCCTGGTGGATTCGAATTGTTGACCTTTTGGTTAGCAGCAGTAGCTCTAACTGCGCCACGAGGGTTTCCAAGGTGATAGAAAGATAAATACATATAGTTCATTCTGCTATAATGCTTTTAAAACAATGCACATTTGTACTGATGGAACTGATACATTAGAGAACACTTTGAACGTAATACTTGTTTTGCATTTACTCCTATATGACTTCATCTGTGAGAAACACTGGGTGAATGCAGACAACTGCACTCAGCTGAGCCAAGCCACCAAGTAGGACTACACAAAACATGCAAATGCTCACACCTCAAATGTCTACCAACTACCTCAGTTCGCTGCGTGCGTTATGAGCCACATCGATCCTTATCTTTCCATCCAGTCTTACATAACTCTCCTACCTCTTCACAAAAACACACAAACTGCAGAAAACACACAAGCTGCAGCTCTTCTGTCCTAGAACTCCAAGATGACTTTCAATGACTCACACCTTTGTATACTCTTGCCCTTGAGTGTGGGTGGGACTGGAAACATGCTTCTAACCCATATAGTATGGCAGAGGTGATGACATATTTCTCCCACGATTATGGCGTATGTAAAAGAGAAGGGATTTTCACAGATTTAATTAAGTTCCCAGATCAGTTGACTTTAATTTAATTGAAAGGAAGATTATCCTGGGTGGTTCTAACCTAATCAGGTTAGCTCTTTAAAGGAAGACCCAGAGGTCAGAGGGGGAAGAAGATAGAGTCCCTTCTGGCCTTGGAGAAGCAAACATCCATGTCATAAACAGTGGAGAGAGGTTGCCTCTGAGATCTGAGGGACTCAATCCTACAATTTCAAGGAACTTTATTCTCCCATCAACATTAATGAGCTTGGAAGAGGACCTTAAGATTCAGAAGAGATCACAGCCTGGGCTGACACTTTAATTCCAGCCTTGTAAAACTGAGCAGAGGGTCCAGCTAAGCTATCTGGACTTCTGACTTATAGAAGTATGAGACTAAAAAAAAAAAACAGTGTTGTTTTAAGTGACTAAATTTGTAGTAATTTGCTACACAATGATAGAAAACTAATGCAGCTTCTTAGGCATGCCCCCATAGGCAAACTTCAAAGTGCCATTTTTTTAAATAGTATCCATGTCATTTCTTAACCCTTTACTACATATAAATGAGTGCTACCATTTTTATTAAGTTTTTTATCTTTTTTAAAGGTGCCACTGGTGAAGTTTGTGAGTGTTATGCCCCAATAACACTTTTTCCATAATCCCTGTGGTTTTTATTCTATAATTATACATAGCATAGTGATTTGTAAGAAATCATATGTTGCACTGTAGCAGAACTGATTGTACTCCAGTCAGCTCTCTTTGAGGAGAAAGCCTTACACAAGTATTTATAATGCAAGCATCCTATATAAAGTCTTTCTCTAATGACATTCAATAAAGTTGTCATATTTACCCTCACACGTATCTTCTAAAATTAATAAATTGTTTGTGAAGTCTTTAGAGATAAAACCAAACTGTAACAAGTTTGTCCTTTCCAACTTTTATTCTTATATCCAACATGAGGTCAGTCTGACATATTATTTAGCAATATTACTCTAAGTAAATTTGTTCTAAGTTGCATTCTCCAAAAATTGAGGAATCAAATTGTTTCCACCTTTGAGGTTGGAAGGTTTTATTTTTAATGAATACTTAAAGGAGCTAGTGAAATATAAAATGTATTTAAGACTATTTTTTACGGTAGATTAACTTCATTTTTCAAATATAAATACAATAAAATGACAATAAATATTCTTACAATTTAAAAATCTTAAAAAAGAAAAGCTGTGACATTGCTGGTCAACAACAAAACAGATTCATTCTACCTTAAAAAAAAAAAAAAAAAATTGCCTTCCAGTCAATTCCAACTCACAGGGACCCTGTAGTAGAGCTACCCCATAGGGTTCCCAGGGAGCAGCTGGTGAATTTGAACTGCAGACCTTTTGTTTAGCAGCTGAGCTCTTAACCACTTCATCACCAGGGCTCCCACTCTATATTAAAAAACCAATAAATTCTATACATAAGAGATGTGTTCCCTGGTTCCTTCCTTTTAATGAAAGTCCATGACTGTCCACTATTAAAGTGTAGACTGCTGAAGAAAAAAGAGAATTGAGTTAGGCTTGGCCTTTTCATGGATTTTTATAATTATTGTGATAATAGCACTGCCATCAAGAAAAAACAAATTGCTCTTCAACAACATCCACCTACTGCTGCTTCTAAAATTCCCAAAGATCTACATCGGTAAAGCTCAAGTAAACATGTAACATCCTGTTAGTTTCACCAGGATCAAAGCAAAGACATATGAAAATTAGCCGAGGTGATAAATGGGACGTAATATATTGTTGTTGTGTGCTGCTGAGTCAATTCCAATGCATAAAGACCCTATAGGACAGAGTAGAACTGCCCCATATGGTTTCCTAGGCTGTAACCATTATGGCAACAGATCACCAGGTTTTTTCTCCCATGGAGTGGCTGATAGATTCCAAACCCCAACCTTTCAGTTAGCCACCAAACGTTTAGCCGTTGAGCCACCAGGGCTCCTTTGCAGTATATTACACCTGCTTAATTTATTTCTGCTTTCAGATTGCAAGTAAACAAAACAAAAACAAGCTTGTTGCCTTTGAGTTGATTCCGCCTCATAGCAACCCTATAGATCAAAGTAGAACTGCCCCATACAGTTTCCAGGGAATGCCTGGTAGATTCGAACTGCTGACATTTTAGTTAGCAGACGTAGCTCTTAACTACTTCGCCACCAGGGTTTCCAGATTGCAGAGACAAAAGATGGGAAAGACAAGACCTGGTGGCCAAGGAGCTTTTGGTTCTTGGAGCTACTTCCTTTTCTACGGTTTCATTTGTCAATAGTTGTGGCTTTTATGAGTCAATATATTTCTCTTTTCCTTCCACTAATTTAGTTAAATTTTTGTCACTTGCAACCAATGAAATCTTAATTAAGGAACTGTTAGAGAGGTAGTAAATAAATGAACATAAGTCAATTAGCTTCTTAGACCTCTTAAGACTTCTACAGTTCGCAGATTCAGTCTGATGTTTCAGTCACTTTGAGACAGGGAC
Source organism: Loxodonta africana (assembly GCF_030014295.1). Taxonomy (NCBI): domain Eukaryota; kingdom Metazoa; phylum Chordata; class Mammalia; order Proboscidea; family Elephantidae; genus Loxodonta; species Loxodonta africana. The sequence continues at coordinate 32,234,138 of NC_087356.1, forward strand.
AGAAGGCTGGACAGCCTCAAGACCAGAACAGGCCCATTGATCTCGGACTCTATCCCATGGGTGATGCTACAAGACAACCCACACAGGCAGCCTGTGACACACAAAGTCTTACATATCTCTCTCAAGTTGTTTTTCAGGACCCCACCATATGGGTGGCATCTTGCATCTCTCTCTTGTAAGTTGTTTTTCAGGACTTTTTTTACCATGGGGTAGTGTTACAAGATAACCCACATCCTGGACTCCGACGCATGGAGTTCCACATATCTTCCCTACAAGCTGCTTTCCAAAGATGAACAGAATCAGCCAACCCCTGGGTCATGAGCAGTGAGAATGGGCGCGACCTTACAGTCTTGTCAAGTGGCCACTGCGACTGCGCAATGCTGACATGACGTTGTCCAAACTGACTCCCCCTTAGATTCCAGATGAGCACACACATTTCTCAATCCCTCTGTTTCTCAGAAAGCCCCACCTTTTTCCCCAAAAGCAATGAATAAAACACGAGATTCTTCCTGCCTAAAACCCCTTATAATCTCTAGAAAAACCTCTATTCAGGGAGAGACTAGAGGCTAGCATAGGCAAAAGCCCCTCTTTGTCTCTCCCTTCTGAGCCTCTGCTTTCTTTCTATCACTAATAAACCTTTGTTTGTGTGGAAACTCTGAACCTCTTCTGGTCATTCTTGGTCAGTATAAGGCAAGAACCTAGGCAGGACTTGGCTCCAAGCTGGGAAGCCTTGCCCTGCAACAACGTTATCAAGAATCTGTGAGTTTCAATGCATTGATACCTCTCTGTGGGATTTTCAATAGTTGGGGTAGGAAACAGTGAGACTAAGCTGGTAAAGGGACAGAAAGAAGAGATGAGGCAAAAGAAAATGATGCCAGGTCATGGGTCAGACTCTCCTCTATCTAGAGAGTCAGGAGCTTAATTTCCTCATGTGACTGGTTAGGTTGGAGGGCTTCTTCTTAAAGAAAAATTATGCTGAAGTGATCCAAATAAGCTGACCACTTTTGTCGAATATGTATCTAAATTGCCTTTGTAAATTTCATGCTCCTGGAAAGCAGAGAGTATGCCTTTCCAATTGCTATATGGCTGTACATCAGACACGTAATAGTCACACAATAAATGTTTGTTGAATTGGATAGAAGGACAGAAGCCATGTGGATGCGGAAATTTGAGTTTGCGACAAAAGTCGCACTTTATAATCACACCTCATATCTGATGTTTAAAATCCTTTAAAATATTGATAAAATAAAAATTCAGTGTTAATTGCAATTCTTTATTTTGACTGTCAGTTCTCTCATTTGAAACGTTAAAAGTGGAATCCTGTAAAATTTACTGAATAACAGCTAAAGTCATTCCGAAGTGTTATGAATATGTTTAAACAAGTGCAGGACTTGAGGCTGAGTTGTAAAGACTCAATTTTGTGGTTTCAAGATCACATTCTGCAATGTGCCTATGGGTCTGATAGCTACTTACACAGAAGCTTTGAGGATTTTTGATGATGATGAACAATCAGTGGGGAAAGATCAAAGACTGGAACTTTGGAAGGCAAATATGGGCTCATACATTTCAAAGACAGGAGAGCCTTAAATCATTTCAGGACTCAGGCTCAAGCTGCTGGCTCTGGTGAGATAGCCACTCAAGGAAACTGACTTAGCTCTTTCTTCCTGTGCTGGAAAGAAAACTATGCCCACAACGCCAATTGGACCTCAATATTTTCCAAGATAAATAAATGACCTTTAATCAGCTCAAAGGCTAAAAAATGATTGTTAAGTTTGTTATGCAATTCATAATAGTTTCTCCTCACTTTTTGATTTACGCCATGAAAAAGTTAAGAACTACCAAAAAGTAGCAATGCAGTTTTTATTTAATGTGATTCACTGTGTTACCCTCTTCAATTTTACATTAACCTTAGAGAGTTTTATAAGATGTTGTTGTTGTTTGCTGCCGTTGAGTCAGTCCTTGACTCACGATGACCCGAGGCACAAAAAAAAAAAAAGAAGCCTTTCCCACACCATCCCTGTGATCAGTTGTGATCCATATGGTTTTCATTGGCTGATTTTCTTAAGTAAGCCACCAGGCCTTTCTTCCCAGTCTGACTTATTCTAGAAGTTTCACTGAAACCTGTTCAGCAGCATAGCCACACACAAGCCTCCCCTGACTATAGGTGTTGGCTGTGTGTGAGGTCCGTTGGGTGGGAAACAACTTGGTCTTCCACATGGTAGAGGAAAATTCTATCACTAAACCGTGCCACCCTCCTTCCCAGTCATATGCTGTTACTTTTAAAGTAAGGTGAATACTTCTGTGAGAATTTCCATAACAAATAGGGGCAACCCATCCAGTTTTAGGTTTAGGTTACCTTTGGTAAAAATCCTTCTGATGATGTGATTGGGTATATATTTTTAACCTAAAACTGAAGCCTTCAAGCTCTGCATCTTGGGAGGAGCTCTGGAATGCTTTAAGGAGATAAAAATAATTAGAACACAGAGTTGAGGATTAGAGATGTCAGTTGGGAGGAATGAAGAAGTTGTGTGTGCCGGTGTACATGCATGCAGGCATGCACGCAGGCGTGTGCATGTGTGTTTGCTTTTGGGGGGTTGCCCTTGTATAGTGCTTTTATTCAGTATTCTCTCCCTTGACTTTCTTGTGGTGCCTTTAGTAGGAGATTGCTGGGAGCCTCTTCATGCTAGAAGGAGTGGCCACTTATGAGAGACCTAAATGGTCTCCAAACCAGGACCCACAGGCAAGAGCTGGCCCTTTCTAAGCAAATACAGCTGCACCTATTTTTTTCTGTATTGTCCCCAGCTACTTCTATGATAGAGTGGCGGAGCTGAGTATTCGTAACAGAGACCCTACAGCCCATAAACCTGGATTTGGATCTAGTACCTAGATATTTACAGAAAGTATTTGTTGACCTATCAGTGTTGAGTTCAAAGGAAGCAGGATAGACTGAGAATTTTAAGCCTACTCTGCTCCTGCTCTTAGGAAAAAATGACTTTTTATCTTTGGGCTTTTCCTTCGAGACTTCCTTTGCCATTATGGTTCAAAAGTCTAAACGATCTAGTACAGACTCAAAAAAAAGTGAGAGGATAGAACGGCCTCTGTCTAGATCTTAAATTAAAGCCACTAAAGTCCATAGGCTACCCTTGTGGTCCAGCATAATTTCTCAGGGCTGCAGACTGCAGGGGATGAAGACAAAGCCTCTTCTGCGCAGTAATAAAGTGAACTTGTTGCCTGGCCTTCCCTCCACATAAATCACCTATGGATCTCAGGTAAGACAGGACTTGGGGCTCAGACCACGTGCCCTCGGATCAGTGATCTGACTAGCAAATCTGATTGTTTTGAAGAGATAATCAAAGCGACTTCACATGTCTTACTGTTTTTTGCTTGTTTTCAGAATGAAATAAGAAAAAAAAAGAGACAATGTGTTGTAGTAATGCTCTAAAACTATATTAATTGCAATTAGGTTTTGTTTTTTTTTTTTTTTATAATACATTTGGTTAGAACGGAATCCAGTTTAAGCTGGAGAACTATTTGAGTTTCTTTTCATTTACTATCTCTGCAGAGAGACGGGGTATCAGTGCTGTTTTGACTTCAGGCTCTGTGGACTAATGGTATAATTTCTAACAGACAGTCTGCAACAAACCCATAAAACTTGTCTTAATGGGATTTTGCCTTGAGCACCATCTGTAATTAGATGGGGGGGTTACAACTGCAACTCCATTACTGTGGTTTCTAGGTGAGCCTCTTGGGGCCCCTTTGGCCTCTGGGCCTCCAAGCTTTGCTGCATTCACTGAGCATTAGGCAAGCCCCCTCCGCTGATGTGTGTACACACGCGCACAACATACTTAGTATCTGTCCCAGTAACAAGTAAATGTATTTGTGTCGAAAGTTTTGTTCTTATTTTATTACTATTTTCTTTCTTTTTTTTTGCATGCGTTGGCTCTTTTGATGTAAGTACAATCTGATCTAGAGGCACAGAAGATACCACAGATGCCACAGCAGAAGTGTGCTGATGATACCATCTGCTTTCTGCAATTCTCTCTTGGTCATTGATTTCTCCGGGAGCTTTTCTTCAAAATAGTGGGACAATCTTATGGCATGTTGTGTGACATATGGAGCGCTGCTTCACTAGTGACTTCAGCATGCTGTAGTGGCAAGAGCAAGGGACATGAGATGAGAGGGCCAGATTCAGAAGTCAGTATGGCTTTCCTCACTGGACAAAGTCACGTATTGTTCCTGCCCTTATACTGGACAAAGTCACGTATTCTTCCTGCCCTTATTCACCTAGTCTGTAATGAGAAGAAACAATATATAGCTGCCTAAGGGGTGTTATGATGAATAAAATAAAACACTAAAAAAATACTTGATAAATTATAAAGTGCTATATAAAAATATACAGGGTGGCTATGAGTCAGAATTGACTCGACTGGCAGTGGGTATTTTTTTAATTTATAAAAATAAATCACAATAATTGCATGCTTTTTATGACTTTCTTAGTAGCAGTCAAATTCTCTTCTAGCATCTAAAAGTAACATTTTCCCCCAAGCCTTAGGGATAGTTACACCATTTGTGTTAATGTTGCTTGTGGCTCACAGACTGTAGTTGATTTTTGAAGTATTGAATATTTTGTTTGCAGAATCTGGATGAATTTGTTTTACAACAGTGATTTACCTATGTAAGTGGACTGACTATAGGATTGTGGAACAAAAGAAATGAGAAAGAGCATTGGGAGGAAAAAAACTTGGTGCTTAGGAAGTAAAATGTCAGTAAAAAACACATTAACTTCTTTATCAAGTACAAAATTATGTTCATGTGCTGATATTTCCATCACTTAAACAAGGAAACTCCTAAAGAGAAGTGAAAAGGGTCAGAATGGACACTTATTTCCATCTGGACAGTTTCTAGGAGAAATGCAAACACACATTCATAAATATTAGCAATATACTTAATATTATGTTAAAACCATCTTCTGTAATAACCTACTGCAGTAGAGTGAATTCTGACTCATAGCTACCCCATAGGATTTCCAGGCTGTAAATCTCTACACAAGCAGAGTGACACATCTTTCTTCTGTGGAGCCACTGGTGGTTTGGAGCCACTGGTGGTTTTGAACCACCAAACTTTCAGTTAGCTGTAGATCACTTTTACCACTGAGCCACCAGGGCTCCTTACCTTCAGTAACAGAATGAAGAAAAAAGAGTAGTAGAAACCATTTCCCTCTCTCCATAATTTCTTTCTAGCAGTTTTGTTGTACTGCTCTCTTTGATCTTCTCTTTTAAAAAAAAAAACCATTGCTTCAAGTCTGTTCCGACTCATACTGATCTTCTCTAGAAGTGAGAAATGCCTCCTTTAAATGAGAATGGGGCAAGATTTTCTGGTGTGTGTATTATTCTCCTTCTCTCTCTCCCCTCCTCTCCCTCCCTCCCCTACCTCACATCCATAACTGAATACAAGCCAGCTCTCCTCATTCCTCATTCTCTCTGAACTTCTATTGATCATAACAGTTCCTCCCTGCCTCCAGGGTCAAATGGACAAAATCCCTTTGACTGCCCAGATAGATATGTTCTCTAAAGATCTAACTGTATGCACAGATGGATTCCAAGAGCTAGGTTTAGAAGAAGAAAGGACACAAATTTTATTGGGGTCTCCAGTCCAATACACTTTCTTCAGTCCAGGTTTACTAGCCATAAAGCTATTATTTTGATCCCTATCTTACATTTAGTCTACTTTTCAAATGGCTTAGAACCATTGTGTGAGGGAGTAATGATTAATTAGCATTCTCAAAATTCCAGCACATAATTTCGGCATCAAGTTAGTTTCTATCAAGTTGAGAGGGAGGAGATTGGGAGAGCAGAGGCCAGTAAGTAAAAGAATTGAACCTCCAGACTCAAAAAATATGTCTCAACAAGATACTTCCCTCCAGCTACTTAAACCTGGGAATTGATTGCTTCAATGAGTGGATGACTGTGTTATTCCCATTCTTCCTTCTTCTTCCAAAGCGAATTTTTATTGTGTTATCCTGTGCCTCTTTTCTATTCTATGGCTAAGGCAGAAACAGGTATCTTGGGCCATGACCACATCCAGACATGACCACATCCAGACGGGATGAAGTTTGAGATGAATGCAAGAATCCATAGGGGCCTTGAGATTATTTCTGTTAGGGAAGGGAAAATATAGTCATATATAGGAAGAAAGTTTTCTACAATTAGTAGATGGCCAATGAGCCAGCTATTGAGAGATAGCTATTGTTCCCCACCAATACTCATTATCTCCTTTTTTTCCCTTAGTTATAGAATAGCCAACTTGTATCTGGGCACATAGCCACCCATAATAAAGGCTTTCCTCTGTCTTCACCACAGCTAGGATTGGCCACTGGGTGAAGTTATGGCAACGGAATGTGAGTGAAAAGAGGTTAACAGGGTATTCTTAAAGTTAAGACAGGACATGACTTTCTTTGGTATTCAGTGGAGAATTTGGTCTCTGTAGTACTCTGGGACTCAGTTTTCTCATTTGTTGATAGACTTTTTCTAGATTATCTTTAATGTTCACTACCAACTCCAAAATTATCTCTATAATACTCTAAATCTACATCAGCCAGGTATAGACTGAACTTGCCATTCTAACATTTTCTTCTTCTGGCTTTTCGTGTGTGTGTGTGTGTGTGTGTGTGCTGTGTCATTTCCCTCATCAGAAAAGGAAGCTATAAATTATTTCTGAGTGGTGCGGGAGCAGAGAAGCAGGCTAATTTGTATTAAGGTGTCAGTGTTTCACTGTGTTAATTCCTTGGAATGTTTGTCTTTGGAGAAAAAGAAACATACACATACGTACGCACACACATACACACGTACATGAAGGAAGAAAAATGCTTACCTTAAAGGAATTAATTTCAAAAGATAGAACTTCACACATTCAGTGGAAGTCCATATAGAAATATAATTGGAGACATCTATATATTTCTCAGTTCCTCAAATTCTATTGTCTTGTGCACAAGCTTTGGCCATTAAGATAAATAATGTTGAATGTGACAGTAAGCCAATTTATGATTTCACGATGAGTGGCAACAGATATATTGAAATAACACATTTTTAAAATCCATGAAACAACACCAATTCCATTCATCCAAATCTCGTATCAAGTAATCAATGAGTAATCGATGAGTGAGACAAGCATTCTCAGATAATAGATTTGTATGTTATCCTGTTCCACTACTGTGTAACCTGCCAATTACTACATATTAAAGCTATTTTTTTTCTGGGTCCAAAAAAGGTATTCTTTTTATCTTCATTCTGTCATACAAATTGCTACTTTCCAAAGGAAGTTGAAAATGTTCCTAGCCTGCAGTAAGAATCAAATTTTGCATATTTAACTACCTGGAGTAATTAAAGGAAGATAAATAGAATTGAGGTATGAAAAAAGAGGGGGGGTATACTTATTAAATTTTTAGGACTGATAACTAAAATTAGTAACTGCATTCCCTGTAGAATTAATGTTCACTACCAACTCCAAGAAGAAAAATTCACCCAGCATGCAATGTGGATGGTGCTCCTTGCTTACGGACCAGTATCTAATGTAATAGTCCTTGCCCATAACTGTGATCCATAAGACAAAAATATTTATTAAATAGGTTAACTGATGCAAATAAAAAGCCTTAATCACTTAGCCATAATAAGGAGGGGGGATGTGGGACATTCTAGGAAGTTCTAGTGGAAGACTCTTAGCATAATATTTTGACAACCCCTTTGCCTACATGGAAGTGGTACCAAAATCAGTATTTACTTTTGATCTTTGGAAGGAATGTTTCCATTTTTTTTAAATTGATTCACTCATGCATGATTTTTTTTTATTTTAATTTAGCCATTGCACAAGATGAAAAATAGCTCCTAACAATTTATAATTATCACATCCTTGCATATTTTTTATAAATTCATAGCACCAATATGGCTTGTGTAGTAAATCCTTGAATCAAAGTATCACTTATGGGCAATAAAGAAGTTAAAGGAAATGTTGATCTCATTTAAAATTTGATGGTTTTTAATTAATTGGCTTTTTTTCATTAGTATTCCCTGTGTATTTTACATCTCCTGTAAAATCCGCCTGACCCAAGCCATGGCATTTTCAGTTGCTTCATACGCATGCGAAAGCTGGACAATGAATAAGGAAGGCCAAAGAAGAATCGACACCTTTGAAATGTGGTGTTGGCAAACAATATTGAATATAGCATGGACTGCCAAAAGAATGAACAAATCTGTCTTGGAAGAAGTGCGGCCAGAATGCTCCTTAGAAGCAAGATGACTTTGGACATGTTGTCAAAAGGTATCAGTCTCCCTAGAAGGACATCATGCTTAATAAGTACAGAATCAACTGAAAAGGGGAAGACCTTCAGTGAGGTGGACTGACACAGTGGCTGCAACAATGGGATCAAGCTTAACAATGATTGTGAGCATGCCACAGGACCCGACAGTGTTTTGTTGTTTTATATAGGGTTGCTATGATTCGGAATGGACTCGACGGCACGTAACAACAACATTTTACATCTCCAGTATTCTAAGTATTCAATAATGAGATTTTTTTCCCAATTTTGTATTATTTTATAAAACAAATTCTGGTAAAGAATATTTCTGTTGGCTAGTAGTTACATGCACTAGGTTTTTTTTCGGGGCGGGGGCTTAATAGTTACATATCATGAGTTTGTTTCAATAGCCTTTATTATTATTATTTTTCCTTAACAGTCTTCAGTTCCAAGTCCATCTAACTGACAAGTACAGAGCAGGGACAAAGATTAGTTTTGATGTTTTGGACTAATCAAAAATGTTTTAGTTGGTCCCAACAGTCTGGCAAAATTAGGCGTTTGTCAAAGAAGGTCGTACAGATCATATTTCAGAAATTGTGATGAAACTATTATGACATTACTTAATTTGAAAGACAAAAGAATATAAACTACTGTAATTCTATCTCAAGTTATATTGATTCTTTTAGAACAATTTTTCGGGTGACGTGTTGAGTAATTTTATTAGAAAGGGCTCCTTCATAACTGCTTTTTATTGTCTGAGTTATGTTTTGGGAGAATTGATTTGACACATGGTATGTTTGCATATGTGAACTAATGAGCTAGATTATAATGAACTTCACTGAACAAAATAATATAGTGCATTGTGTGTGACCTAGAATTTTTTCTAAATTTTTCTTAATTATTAGCAAATTATTTGAATGTGTGTAGATTTAAAGCCTAAGCTTTTCTTTCTTTCATTTCATTTTTTTATTTAGCAGCTTGAAGTTTTAGAGTACTATTCTATAATTGTTTGATCTGATTTATACCCAAGCAGGGATAAAGTATGTAAATTTATTTTTGAAAGACTATAATATCCTGTGTAATAGTGTATCTGAACAATTAATTTAATAAGGAATCAAATACCAAAATGTTCTAATTCTCCATATTTTATGTTTATGTCATAAAATAATCATTTTCATCATATTCTTCTATTTATTTTTTAAATCTGTATATACTGTTCTTAACTAGTCTTGCATATTATAAAATTAGCCTGTTTCACAGAAGCTCTCAGAAAAGAAATATCTGGGCAAAGATGAGCAACAATGGCTATAACATTCAATAGTTACCAGAATTACTCTCCACAGATCCTTGTACGTCTGCGGAGTAGGTTTGGGGGTTTCTGTTTGCATCAGCTGTTGTTTATGAGGATAACACATTTATATTATGCTAATAATAGAGGGAACAGATTATCATAAGGAAAACTTGGAATGAACTTTAATGTTCTTTAATAAGGGGAGAGATGAATAATCGTTCCATATTTCATCCATTCCCACTTTCCATTTCCTTCCTCACCACTGGTGTGAAGGTAGTTTCTGAGCATAATGATGCTTTAAAATGATGCCATGTGATCCATATTTAAAAGAAATATAACCTATTTGCACAAGAGATAAATCTAGACTAAAGAATTTAGAGAGTAAGAATGGAATGCAGCCTACAGTTTGGAGGGATCAAGGGTTTGAGCCAGAATTTGAGATTTAAGGAATGACAATGTGAAATAAAATCAAGGTGATAGTTGGATGAAAGGTTGAAGCCAAGAGTTGCATAGGATAAGACATGCTCTCTGAATACAAGGGTGAGAGAAATTTAAGTGTCCATGCTAAGCTAACCCAGCTATGGCTAATAAGCAATTATGGAAGAACAGTGAATATATTCTTGTAATACTCCTTGCACACCAAGTATATTCCCAGCAGTCTAGGAGTACTGAAATCTTTGGTAAAGATTGAGCTATGTGATCTGTCCATGTATTTCAGGGACACTCATACCATAGTTGTCTTAAAAATATGGAACTGAGTTACAAATTCTGACAAGTTCAGATTCAAATTTCATGCATTCTTATGTATCCTGGAGATGTGTTTATGAATTTATTTCAATATTCATTAACACTGATGTTAAATAAGTTATTGTTCAATCATAATTTCTATTCCATATACCCAGGTGAAATGTAAAACATAATTTTATTCTTTAGAAGGTTCTTCATGCTTCTTAAATCCATGCAATTTATGTATTGGGTGCAGAACACATATTTTACACATGTGATTCACTGGAAATAATGTATTTGAAACCTTAAATATAGTGTCTGGTGCATAGATAGAGCACAATAATCATGTTTAATAATGCCCATCATCACCAACATCAGCATAATGATAATTATAATAGCACTTTATCACTATTGACAAATACCTGCTGACTTCTATGAATGAACTCTTTAATCTTGGTCCTTTGATTCCCTGATCCCCTTCCAACCTAAAGCAGAAGTGTTGATAAAGTTGGATCATGATCAAGGGTATTCACTTTATTCCACTCTAGGTGGAGAGGTTTTGATTTCTAGATCTATTACAAATCAAGTGTTATAAGCTCTTTGCTTCATGGATATTTTCTCTCTTCTAACTGGAAACTGGGATAAACAAAGGGCTTGGGCTGCTTGCTCCTTGAAACCTGTGATAGATAATTTGGGCAAACTCTGGACTAATCATAAATGTTTACTATTTATTTTGGCTTTCTTTTTTTAAAAAACTAGTAAGATAGATTTATAGATAAAACATAGAGGAAAAGTGAGCATAAGAATCTACCAGCTCTATTAGATCATACATCTGAGATGTATCTGCTCAACACAAAAGCATTTTTGTATATCTAGGGTCTGACCCTTTTAAGAATTATCTTGAAAGTTTTTATAAGGAAATATATAATTTTGTATTACAAAATAATATGTCCAATAGGCTCATGAGAACAAGATATATGTTCTTTCCCTCCTCTGTACCCGTATCTCCTGGAAACACTTGCACCAGAGTAATTGTATGAGTACATGTTTGAGGGATTGTGAGTTTGTGGCCTTCTCTTACTAACCTTTCCATCAGTCCCATGATTATAGAATCTCATAAATAACATGTCTTTACCTATTTAGGAAACCCTGGTGGCATAGTGGTTAAGTGCTGTGGCTGCTGACCAAAAGGTCTGCAGTTTGAATCCACCAGGCTCTCCTTGGAAACTCTATGGGGCAGTTTTACTCTGTTCTATAGGGTCATTGGAAACTCTGGTGGCATAGTGGTTAAGTGCTACAGCTGCTAACCAAAAGGTCACAGATCGAATCTACCAGGCGCTCCTTGGAACTCTATGAGGGGCAGTTTTTCTCTGCCCTATAAGGTCACTATGAGTTGGAATCAACTCGATGGCAATGGGTTTTTTTTTTGTTTTTTTTTTTTAATAGGGTCACTATGAGTCGGAATCTACTCGGCAGCAGTGAGTTTGTTTTTTTCATTTTACCTATGTAATTGTGTATATGAGGAAGATGTTTTGCAGCTAACCAAAAGGAAGCCATGGACCAAAAAAAAAAAAAAAAAAAAAATCTATTATTAGATACAATGACAGCAACAGAGAAGTGACATGCCAGCAACAAAAGAAATAATCAAAATAAGCTTTTTTTTTTTTTTTTCCATGAGTTATTTCTGAGGTTTGTGGCAGCAGAACACCAACAGCTGTCTAGGTGAATCCAGAAAGCTTCCTACATATTCTACTTTCTAGATGAATGTTAAAATGTCAAACATTACTATGCTTACTGAAAAACAGTTGCCATCACATCAATTCTGACTCAGGGCGACCCCATGTATGTCAGAGGAGAATGTACTCTGTAGGGTTTTCAGTGGCTGATTTTTTGGGAACAGATCATCGGGCCTTCCTTCCAGGCCCCATTTGGGTGGATTCAAATCTCCAACCTTCCAGGCAGTAGCTGAGCAGGTGAACTGTTTGCACCACCCAGGGACCCTCTAGTATCAGCCATAATTGTCTGAGAATTATGCAATTTAGGGACTTTATAGAAAAAAAAAAAAATTGGGAAAATTTTCCCACACTATACTTGATGGATACCACTCACTGCATATTCAAATGAACACTTTACTGAAAACTGTTGTTTAATTTGAGGCCAGGATGAGGTTCGGTCCCCCAATTTTTTTGTTTTATTTTATTTTAAGAGGCGCAAATCACAGATTCTCATTGCTTTCTAGGCCTCGGGAACAGAGATTCCCAAGGGGGTATGGAGACTAGGTAGGTCACCAATCATCTCCTCATGCTTACTTACATGTACTCACTTCTTATGCCTGGAATTTAAAGCCAGAACCCTAGTTCTGCAAACAAAGTTTCATTTAGTAGAGTCATTTTTTTTTTTCCTGGAAAGCTAGCAAATCAAGATTTGTGTAGAATTTCAGTACCTACGGACTTCTTCCCAACTTTCATTTTCTTCAGAAATTGAGGTTAAATCTCACAGTATAAAGAGTTCAAAGGGTTTTATTTTTCTTGATCTGATGGCTAGAATTCCAGCTTGGAATTTGATTTGTCTTTCAGTGGAATATAAGAAAGCAATGAAAAGGAAGGCCAGACACAAGAAAGGAGGAGATAAAGTGAAACATATGGAAAATATTATTTCAGAAGTGAGATGATGAAAAAGAAGGTGGGAAAAAAAGAAGAAACTATCAGCAACGGCATTGATTAGAAGGATGAATACACACATAATATCTTTTATACATTCAGTCATATTTGATTAATTCCCAGGCAAAAATGGCTGTTTATATTAAACACATTATAAGTGCATTCACGTACTAGTCAGATGATGGACTATTAAGATTTAGAGATAATTGGTGTTTTGCCCCCTGAGGAGAACAGATAAAAGAATACATATTCGTGATGCTTAAACCTTTATGTTAATATTTCTTCTCAGTAAAAAAAAAAAAAAAACAGAGTTTCAGCCAGCTAAAAATGGAAATGTGTAAATTTGTATTACAAAAATAATTATATCCAATAGGCCCAACCCCAACTTTTTATGAACACTGGGTCTATCTATTACTATATTTGTAGTGGAACCTTGGACAAGAAACCAACCTCTAGGATCCAGAATTTTTTTTTTTCTTTATTTAAAATCTATACAGAGTTAATTCAGGAATTATATGGTATAATTTATGTACAATTATTAATATGTGTGTGGGACATGAACACTGGGTCTATCTATTACTATATTTGTAGTGGAACCTTGGACAAGAAACCAACCTCTAGGATCCAGAATTTTTTTTTTTCTTTATTTAAAATCTATATAGAGTTAATTCAGGAATTATATGGTATAATTTATGTACAATTATTAATATGTGTGTGGGACATACTAGGTAGTAACTATATATTCATTTATGATTCATGGCTTCTAGTTCCACGATAAGTACATCCATGCAATCCATGATCTTTTGTAAATATAATTAATTACTGTTGTTAATGATTATGACTATCTTTTGAGATAAGTAATTCTAAACCACCTTTTATTTGGTCATAAAATATATGTTTCCCAGTCCATTCTCTTTAACTCCAACAGAAGATAAAAGATACATGTTTTAGGATCATGAATATGAGGCATTATGGAATGCCATAACATGGCAGTGTGTAGATCAACCTTAGAGCAGTAGTGTTTAGCCCTGTCTTCACATAAGAATTATTTGGAAAGCTTTTTATAATATAACCAGCACTTGGATCCTGCAACCCCCAATTCCTAAGTTCTGTGGTGGGATCAGTATGTTAATACTTTTAAAATCTCCGTTGATAACTTATGTGCAGCTAGATTTGAGCATAATTTCATAAAAAAACATTCCCTGGGAACAGTAATTATGTCATAAGTGGGTGTCTACTTTTATGATCTCTACTTTCTCTTTACAACTTGTGCTTCTATCCATGACAATCCGACTGTGCTCTGCCACTCTTGTGAGTTCCAGACCCGCATCTCCTACTGTCCTCTGGATGGTTTCACTTGTGTATTCTGCAGGAATCTAACCTTCAAAGCACCAAAAACTGAAGTTATTAGCTTTGTCTTAAATCTCCTACTTCTCTTCTACTATGTATTTCAAAGAATGGCACCATGACCCCATAATTTGCCAAGCCGGAAGCACAAGCATCAAACTTAATGGATTGCTTTTCTTCTTTCTCCCCATACAACCCTACACACTAAATGTCCAATAGATTCTTTCTCTTAAACACCTTCTGTAAGTATCCATCTTTTTTTCATACTCAAGGCCATTACCATAGTGTTATCCTATCTTGCCTGGAATATTCCCATAGCTTCCTCTTTGGTGTCCCTGATTTCATTCTTGCCCATCATTAATCCAATTTTTATACTGAGCCAATGGATGCACATCTGAGCTCATCATTCTCTGGACTAAAACATTAATGTGGCCTGTGATATCCTCCATGATTGGCCCCTACTTGCCTCTCAGGTCTCACTTATTTTCAGTCCATTCTGTACTCTTCAGTCACACTAACTTTTATCTATTCCATGCATGTTTTTACTTATCCCTCTGAGAATGCTGTAACCACCTTTTTAATTATACTTTCCTATTTCCTCTCTCTTCTATTTCTGACTCATCCTTTATGCCACCTCTTCCAGGCAGCCTTCCCTGACACTAAAATCTGGGTGAAATTTCTTCTTAGTGGCTCTCATCTTATTATACTTCCCTTATCATCACAATTACAATGCTGCATTTAATTCTCTATGTATATGTTTATATGTTCAAGAAAGCTCTCCAATGGAACATATCTACTTTGTTTCCAATCACATCTCTAACGGTTGTCATAGTGCTTGAGAACAGTCATCTGATACATCTTAGATAAATGAGTGAGCAAAGTTGAATGCACTGGTTATGCACATGAAAGGAAATGAATGCCTTATTATGAAGCAGGTATGGCCGATGCAGCTGCAAACAAGGGTTAGTGGGGAAGAGAAGGAGGTAAAAGAAGATGAAAAAAAAAATAGTTCAATTTTATTAACTCCAATTTTGTCTACCAAAAAGTATGGCAATGTTTACCTACTGAAGAATAGGGTTATGTAGCATTGAGTTGGGACATTGAGAAGTATCCTTGTAGGTATTCTCAGATTTATTTTAGAAGAATGGGCAGGAAATTTACCCAAAGCAAATAAAAGGATTCTAACAGTGAATTAAGAAACAATCAAAACCATGTACTTGTGATGATGTAAAACTGTATTATTTTGGGATATTTACAAGGGTTCTTCAGTGCAAGTATAAGAAGGGAAATGACAAATTATGGAATTTCTATAGAGCTTTTCTAAGAGATTGCTGTAGGAGTCCAAGGCTGATAACAACCATACAGTAAAGTTGACCCTCTGTATCTGTGGTCCGGGATCTGTGAATTCAACCAACAGCAGATAGAAAATATTTGGGGGAAAAAAAAAAGAAAGTTCCAAAAAGGAATACTTGAATTTGCCACACACAGAGCACTACGTTGAATTCATGAGGATACAGTGATGTGTAGGTATCCCCTGCTGTAGCCTTCCGGCATCTCACAGACCCTCAGTTTTTCCAGCTCCCCTTGTTTGAGGATTGTCTGCCTCATTTCTCATTCATCTGGTACTTGTATTGTGTGTACCCTTTATTTCTATGAAGCAATGACTCCTAAAAAGCAATGAAGTGGTTAGTGCAATCCTTCAAAGACTAAGAGGGAATATAAAGTGCTATTTATGTAGCACTTTGGTTAAGAGTTTGGGTGCTAACTAAAAGGTCAGCAGTTTGAATTCACCAGCCACTCCTTGGAAACCCTGTGGGGGCACTCCTACTCTGTCCTATAGGGTTGCTGTGAGTTGGAATCAACTCAACTGCAACAGTTTTTATTTACTTATTTATTTTTACAACTATGTACAAAGCATTTACATTGATTTGGGTATTATAAGTAATCTGGTGATGTTTTAAAGTATATGGAACAATGTGCATAGGTTATATACAAATACCACATCATTTAATACAAGGACTTGAGTATTCCTGGATTTTGGTACCCACAGGGATCTTGGAACTAATCCTCCATTGATACCAAGGGATGACTGTATGTAGAATGGAAAGCATCCACTGGAGTCAAGGCCAAGATTTAAGGACTTCAAAACATTTATTCAGGTTTAGGGCAGGTGTGTGTCTTGCCCAAGTTTATGCTTATAGTAAATAGCAGGATATTATGTCATAATGATTATTACAAACAAGATATTATTAATGAAAAAGAATTTTACAAACAAGATATTATTAATGAAAAAGAGTTTTACATATAGAATCTCTTTATTTCCCTTTTACCTTTGTAAAAAGAAAATAGAATATGCAAGTAACCTCAACTCCAAGGAAATTGTTCATAAGGTAAAGCAACTAACATACATAAATGACACTTCTTACATCTTTCTGAGAGTAAGATTCACTTGGATGTATATTTACTGGTCTCCGAGTAATACCTTTTTTGGGGTAGAAACATTTTTAGTGAAAAGGCCATCTCCATAAAGTGGATTGTGCTTTATTTTAGCAAATTGGAAACGGCCCTATAAGGCAGGAGCAATATTGGTAAAAATGAAAAGTAAAGGGCTGTGGCAAATGTGCAGCCCTGCAGTTGGTGGCAGAAAGGGAATTCATTGTGTAATAGAACCAAAAACCAAACCCGTTGCCGTCAAGTCGATTCCGACTCACAGCGATCCCATAGGACAGAGGAGATCTGCCCCATAGGGTTTTCAAGGAGCGCCTGGAGGATTTGAACCGCTGATCTTTTGTTTAGCAGCTGTAGCTCTTAACCACTATGCTACCGGGGTTTCCTCATTGTGTAATATAGAATATTAAAAAGCTTTCCATAGACTAAGAAGCAGCATTCTGATTACAAAGAGATTGTTTAACTAAATATGTATTAGGCATTAAAAAAAGAACTTTGTAAGCAACACTTTTTTTTGTTGTTGTTTTTTTTTAAGCCTTGCAATGTAACAAAAACAAAGAGAACGGGAACACAAATAAAACTTAACTAGAATAAGTGAAAAACAATGTAAGGTGGAAGCGAAATATTTCAAGGAATTATATTTTGAGTGATGAAAAAGTATATATATATTTATATACATATTTCTTTTTCTCAATAAAGCATTACAAGAGAGCAGATTTTTGTAATTACTACAGCAAAACTGCTTCTTGACTTTGAATTCATTCAAGTACACAACAATAATTATACCCACAATCGAGAAATTGAGGTAAGAAATCCGTATATCTCATTTTATGCTTGTAAAAAGTCCACTTGATTTCTCTTTTTAAAAAATAAGACTCTTGCTTAAAAAAAAAAAAGTCATGGTATTTTAACTTTTAAAATTTGTGCTTGAAGTTTAAAATGCAGTATCACTATGAGAATGCACAATTGTTAAAGCAGACCACTTGGCCGAGTTCTGTAACTGTAGATATATTGTCTTTTTTATCCATGAGTAATGAATGCCTTAGAAGTCAATATTTCCACTAGACTGGAATACTTTTCTAGAAGATAGTGGAAAGCCTTCTGAGGAGTAATTGTACCAAGGGAATCACTTTCTTAATCATCCTAAATGGGAATGATATTAATATATATTCATAAATCAACACACTTCCTTTTTTTTTTTATTATTATCTCTACAGCTAAAAAAACAAATTAAAAAACAACAAATACAAGAAAGGAAAAAAGAAAACTATTCTTGCTTACGTGGAAATAATTTGTCCATTTTTTTAATGTGCAAGGAAATAAGGCTATAGACTAGATATGAAATCACAGTTAAAACCTTTAGTTTTTTGATGAAATTTTAGCAGTAAAGTGATAAAAAAAAAAAGCTAATGGGCCATAGACATTGAGCAACTCTATCACCTGCTGGAAACACTGGTGGTGTAGTGGTTAAATGCTACAGCTGCTAACCAAAAGGTCAGTAGTTCAAATCTACCAGGTGCTCCTTGGAAACTCTATGGGACAGTCCTACTCTGTCCTACAGGATCATTATGAGTCGGAATCAACTTGACAGCAACAGGTTTGGTTTTCATCACCTGCTAATGGGATGAACTTAGCAAGTTATTATTGTTTCTGAACCTCAGTTTTGTCATCTTTAAAACTTGGATAATAATGTCTGCCTTGCTGGCTTGATTGAAGGAATAAATGAAGCAGTATTAATAATGTCTGACATTTTCAGCAATAAAGGAGGCATGTAACGTATGTGAAATACTTTACTAACTCATACTTAGAGTAAAAATTTGATTGATAATCTTCAAAATTGTACATTATAGAAGGAAGATATTTTTCTTGTAAAGTCCAATTTACCTCTTTTAATAGCATTTAAAACATCATTCAATATACAAGAATTTATTTGTGCACCATTGATTTCAACTACGTCTTCTCTGTCAAATGAGGTACACCCATCATACACAGACGGAGAAGAAAATAGAAGCCAAAGTTCCCTTCTTTGAAAAGATCTCAGTGTAACTGGGAGGGCCTGAAAGGGGAGAACAATTATAAACTAGCATATCAAGGAGTATAAAATGGTTAGAATGATAAATAAAGTATAGTTCATAAGTGTGATGAAATCACCAGTTTTGGATTGAGGAAAAGGAATTTTAAGCTCTCAGTTCCGGATCTGAGAATTTCAGGAAGATATTGAGGTTTGAGATGGGGAAAATTGGACTCTCAAAGTGCTAAGTGCTCTTACAATTGAAAATCAATCAGCAGGGATAATAGGGTGATAAGTTGATAATAATAAGTAGCAACAGAAGGAGAACTAATATTTATTGAATTCACTCAATAAGCCCTAGGCTGCTCTGAACATGATGCATCCCTTCTTTCTTTTAAGCCTCACAATATCCTTGTTATGTAGGAGCTAATAATCTCTCCATTGTAGAGATGAGAAAGTTAAGAACTAGAGAACCTGAGTAATTTGGAATAACAAATTCAGTAAAGTGAAAATGCCTGGATTTGAAGCCAAATTCTTCTGAGGAATGACCATTATAGACTAAATACAATAATGTGGGAATAATGACATTTTTGAACCTCTAAATTGTCAATATCATATAAAAATATTCAATCCTTCCTTAGTGACCACAATATGTATCTAACCTCATCTTATCTAACTCATTTTTACATGTTTCAGAAATTGATTTATAGACAAAACTGAAACATAAAACTTCTTTACACAGATAGACACATAGATGGTTAAACATTTGTACACACTCATGTGTGCAAGTATGCACACATATACACACACATGCAAACAGCATTCTACCTTAGATGTCCTACTTTATAGGGCAGTTGCTCATTAGAAACCTCAATATCATTTATACTTGCTTATGAACATGTGTTTTTTATTCTTAGGTTTGAGGGACTAGGCATCTCTGCACTAGTTTCTGAGCAGAGATTAAACAAATGAAAACAGAATTGCAAGGTGAACCATCAAATCAAAAAGAAATTAGACGGTGTCTAGGTTTTTTGATCTTCCTCCCTCATGCCCTGGGCTGGCGTATGTTTTTGAATTGCATGCTATGAACTGGGCTTTTACAGATTTTGCTTTCCATAGATGTTCAGTCTATTTTATTCACCACAGTATGGAGAGGAAAGAAGCTTTGACTCAAGATAGAGATTTCCAAATACTGTGAGAGTGGCAAGTTGCGTGGCAACAGCAAGTAACCGGAATCACTAAGGGGAAAATCCGGCCAAAGAAAAGAGGGACAGGGCTGTCTTTTGTTTCTGCCTGCCCTCATTACTGGCTGTTATTGTGAGCAGGAAACTTTACAGGTAGAGGTGATGACAAATATACCTTGGGGTCACAGTCCTATTGTCCCCATAAATCCTTTTCACTATTTAATTAGACCAGAGATGTGTATAACCCACATGACTGAACTCATCCGGTTTTGCCAGGTGAAGAGAGATATCTTTGCATTTTAATTTTTTCTCATTGAAGTCTATTGGACCTATTTGCAAAGAAAATTTCATAATCTTGCACTACTTAAAAACACTTTGTTTAAGGATGGCTCATCTTTTTTCATTAATCTGATTTCCATTTCCAGTAGAACTGGTCAGAGTAATTTCATTTGGAATCAATTCCTGGGTCTGATTATGATTCTGCAGGTGATATGTGGTAACATAATAATAGTTCTTAGATAGTTAAGTCACTAGAGCTAATTTATAGTGGAAATGCATATGGAATAATATATTGCTGCTCCACTGAATTTCAAAGGAATTCATTATGATTAATAATATTATAATAGCAATTGGAGGAAGTAATAATGATTTGCCACAAGTTATAAGGACTCATTGAATAGTTTTAATCTTACTACATTTGAACATTGAACTGCAAGTAAATTCAGCAATGCTCGATAATGAGATTTGGGACTCATGATAGTACCATTAATCATAACTAGTTTTTTTTTTTTTTGTATTATATGGTAATGAATACATAATACTTGGTGGATTTGATTTAAACTATTTTTCCGATTGGACATTAAGCTACCTGAGATTTGGAGCCCATGATGATTTTGATTTTACATGAGCCAAGTTTGTTTTAAGTGATTGATGAGTTTCATCCTCCTTGTGAATATTTCATATTTATACCCAAACATAACCATTTCATACAATTAAGAGAAATAGAGTTCCATGGGGAAACTAAACAGTACTTTAGCTAATAAAAATACATTAAAACCCAATCCCCTGTTGCTTCAGCATCCTC
The DNA here is from genome assembly GCF_030014295.1 of Loxodonta africana. Taxonomy (NCBI): domain Eukaryota; kingdom Metazoa; phylum Chordata; class Mammalia; order Proboscidea; family Elephantidae; genus Loxodonta; species Loxodonta africana. Next base: position 32,255,179 of record NC_087356.1, read on the forward strand.
AGTGTCTTAGTAATCCAGTGCTGCTATAACAGAAATACCACAAGTGGATGGTTTTAACAAAGATAAATTTATTCTCTCACAGTCTAGGAGGCTAGAAGTCTGATTTCAGGGCACCAGCTACAGCTCTGTCAGCTCTGAAGGAACACTCTTGTCATCAGTCTTCCCCTGGTCTAGGAGCTGCTTAGTGCAGGACCCCCGGGTCTAAAGGACACACTCTTCTCCTGTTCTCCCGACACTACTTTCTTGGTAGTATGAGGTCCCCCTGTCTCTCTGGTCGCGTCTCTCTTTTATATCTCAAAAGAGATTGACTTAAGATACAACCGGTTTGTAGACTATGTCCTGCCTTCTTAACATAACCTCAGCTAATCCTTCATTAACATCATAGATGCAGGATTTACAACACATAGGAAAATCATATCAGATTACAAAATGGTGGACAATCACACAATATTGGGAATCATGGACTAGATAAGTGGGCACACATTTTGGGGGGGACACAGTTCAATCCATGACACTCAGATATTGGAAAAAAAAAAGACACCAGTAAATATGGTGCATTAAAAAAAAAAAAAAATTAGAGTTCAAGTGAATTAATAATTAAACTCTTGGCTCTGTGCTAATCATTGTAGGTACAAGTACAAAGAAGCCAAGCTATTCAATCTCAAGAAATTTCCAATAACATAGATGCATGGACATATAAAACTAAGCATAATACAATATAAAACCTGCTCTACTAAGAATTGGAACAAAGTTCCTCAAGGAGATAACGTTTCCTTCTGCTTCAATAATTCACAGAAAGCTTCATAGAAGAGATAACATTTTGAGCCAGACTTGATGAATGAGAGGAATTTCAGCCATTGAGGTTGGCCTGACAAACGTGGCAAAGATACTAGCAGAAAATGGTGATGCTCAGTGACCACAGGTATAGTGGAAAGATTTCAGATTCTTCCTAGATATGAAGCCTCTCTTTGTCGCAGTTGACTTATCCATAAAATGGGTTATTTCCCTGATATAGTGATCATTGCTCGTTTCTAACTGAATATTCTCTTCATCAGATGCATTTACATAGTTGAAATTATATTGTGAGGTATAATATATTGTGAACATGTTATTGATTTTGAAAATAATTATGATAATAATGTTAAAAATACAGAAAATATAAGAAACGAATGACTATTTCAACAGAAAGGAGATAAAGCAGGATTATTACCATTGACTAGTCAAGATCAGAGACTAAGTCCCATTATAGCCAAAATTGGGAGCCAGGAGAAAAACAAAAGATAAAATAGAAAAAAAAAAGAAGTAAAATTGGTGAAGAGTAAGAAATGAGCAGTCAGAGGTATGCACTTGGACAAGAATGAATGAGGCTAGAAGCCATGGTGCAAGCAATGAGCAATAGATCTCCAAATGATGAAGAGTAACAATAATGGCAATCCTTGGGGAAAAAGAGGTAAGCAAGCCCTCCCAATGAGTTTTCTGAGCATATCCATGGGAGCTTAGTAATCCTTAAGTAATTTTGTCAAGAAAGAGTAAGAGTAACATCTAGTTCTGAAGAATAATCTAGGAGTGTGTAGTGAAAGATCCCCCCAAAGGCCTCTATGATATCACTGCATTTTAGCTCAGGTACCCATGAATGCATATCCACCAGAGCACTCAGGTATTGGGGTGGAGTCAGTCACAAATATTAACATAATATCTTGCATGTGAATGTGAGAGTAAGCAGCTCAACTTAACTAAGCACATGGAAGAAAGTCATCCCTGCCTATAGCTTCCAAACTACCTCTAACACAAAATAAAGGGTTATTGAAGGAAATTATATTAACCTTCAAAGAAACTAGACAAGTTGTGGGATGACATCAAGGACATCATATATGGTGCAACTTGAATATGATTGATACACATGAAATCAGTTCAATTCGCAGAGGTTTTATGTTGCCACATTTAAACCAAAGTAATGGTTTTGGCTTAACACATGAACTGGAAATGCAAATTAATAAAGAACATCAGTATTGGAAAGTTGTTTTGCAAAACATTGTTGTTGTCATTATAACAATCACTGAATGCAGACTATCTTTTCAAGGAAGTAATTAAGTGTTTGGGTCCCTGCAAAATGGAAATTTTCGAGGTCTATTTGAGGTTGTTACTCACTTTGATCCATTTTTATCAGATCTTATCTCAAAATATGCCAACACAGGAAAGAGCCCTCCATCATCTGTCTAAAACAATATGTGAAGAATTAATAAACTTAATGTGATAAATTTTGATCAACTATTTTTACTGAAATAAGAATTGCTCAATAATTCATTTTGTTTTGTAGATTCCACTCCTGATCTTTGTCATATAGATCAGCTAAATATATAAAATATGTATCTTCAACAGATGGAAAACCTGTCAAGCAATTTATCACATTTACTAGCTTAAAAATCCACAGTGGTGAAGAAATTACAAATCAAGTACTTTACTACTTATCTTTTTATGGTTCTTGGGAAAAAGGTGACCACAAACATTTTTGGGCTTTCAGGTTTCTTGGGAGGCCACTTTTCCCACTAAAAGTATTTGCTGCCCTCCAGTGGGGGCTTGTGTAACAGTGAAAAATATAAGAAATTTTCTTTTGTGAAAATTCACTAAGGTAGAAGGCTTGTGTGTAAGGCAGTATCCAGGAACTGTGATTGGGTCAAACTTTCGTCTCTTTTAGTGTTCTTATGGCTAGATGAGCCTTGTAAGCATATTTATGGTTTCCTGTATGTTAGATGGAAACCCTGATGGCATAGTGGTTAAATGCTATGGCTGCTAACCAAAAGATTGGCAATTCTGATCCACCAGGCATTCCTTGGAAACTCTATGGGGTAGTTCTACCCTGTCCTGTAGGGTCGCTATGAGTTGGAATCAGCTTGATGGCAATTTTTTTTTGTGTGTGTGATAGTTAGAGTGCCTTGATGGGTTTATTGTGTGCATGTTTGTGTGTGTGTGTGTGTGATATTTGGAAAATCAGAGATGCTCAATGTAAACAAATGGAAGACACCTTTACGTATTAACACATGTTTGAAAAGCTTTATGTTTTTTGGGACATATATTTCCCACAAATTATGTACCAAAATCCATATTTCATAACATAAATTCAGAAAGACTCCTTGATTTCACATGCTTCCATTACTGAAAACTCACAAAATCAGAAAAAAATTTAAAGAAGAAAGTAACAGGGTCTTGAAAGGTTTACGTGAAGTTTGCAAAATTGATTTTACTAAGTGCAGAGGCCAGTCCTATGAAAATACTACCAATATATCAAGGCATTATAAATGCACGCCACAGAAAATTTTAGAACATAATGAATATGCCATTTTTTCATACCATGTTCTCTGCACTCATTAATCTTGTAGGATGTAGCCCAGTAGATTGTTGCCTAGAAGTAGTTGATATTTTTTTCTACTGTTCAGTTACTCTACATATTTTTTACTTCATCTAATCAACAAGGGGGAATTCTAAAAACATAGTTAGGCAATAAACAAGTATGAAAATGTAATTGTAATACATGTTGGGAAATGCATAGAGTAGCAATGAGTGCAATCCTGAAATATTACACTCAGATTCTAGATGCCTTAGAAAATATTGCTGAAGACCAGAAACAAAAAGGAGATGCCAAAAGAGAAGCTGAAAAAAAACACTGCCAACAAAATGTAAACACTAGAGTGTATTTATGTTGATTATATGGAATAATACATTGCAGTATTTTTATGAGATGAGTCAAGCTCTCCAAGTTTCAGAGTTAAATTTAAAGACATGCACAGATCTCCACCAGTCATTAACAGGGTATTTACATAACTTTTGAGAAGATTGTGAAAATTTTGAAAACACAACAAAATACTGCCAAATACTGATTATCAAGCAGTTCACTGTTGCAAAAACATCAGAGGCAAACAAGAAACGACAGAAGTGCTCCAGAAGTATCAAGGAGTACCAGAGATCAATTTCACGTAATCATACAATACACCACCATTGACACACTTGAGTTTTGCATGAAAAGGACTAAAGCGTATGAAGCTCTTTCAAATAAATTTCCCTTCATAAACAATGTGGATATACCTGATGAAGAATGTAAGGAAGCATCCAAGACATTAGTGCAGCCTTATTCTATGACTAAAATACAAACCTCTACAGAGAAGGGCAATAACTCCATCCTACATGAGTGCTAAGTTTACAGATTCAGGAAAGGCAAATTTTACTCATGCAGGCATGTATGATTTTGTAATAGAAGATAAAATACAATGCATATTTCCTAATGTTAAAATTGCTTTTCTCATTTTCTTAAACTTAACGGTCACAAACTGCACAACAGAACGCTCATTTTTATCCCTAAAGAGACTCCAAAAACCTCAGTGCACCACAGAGATTCAAGAAAGACTCGATTCATTACCCTTATTATATATGGAAGTAGACATTGTCCAGCAGCTTAATTGCGATTAAATTATTGAAGAATTTGTAAGAGCAAAGAATATAAAGAAATGTTTTCAATTATAACGTTAGTGATGAAAGATACATCTAAAAATACATAGTAATTTGTAATATTTCTTATCTAATCTGATCATTAAATTTTCTTTTATGACACCGTTTTAGTTGTTCATTTGAAATTATAGCATTTATTATGAAACCAACATCTAAATTGAAGTATGAGCCATTTAAAGCAAAATTTATGAAAGCCGGTTTTTCATTGTGGGAGACCAACAGAATTTTACAATGATAGTTGAAACTACTAACTTATTTTCTTTGTTGTAGAATGTGTGGAATATTCTTTTTGTAGAAAATGTGGTATATAGTAAAAATCTCAGTACCCTGCACCCTCTGGAAATTTTATAATTCGGTTCATCTCATTCCACTAAAATGGCATATACCAGTTTTCCATTCAATTGCTAACATAATAAAAAAAAAAACATTTAAAAAGAAGTTACATTATGCACGTCTAAGACACACATATGTATATTAAAAGAAAAAAAACCCATTGCCATCGAGTCCATTCCGGCTCATAGTGACCCTATAGGACAGAGAAGAAATGCCCCATAGGGGTTCCAGTGAGTACCAGGTGGATACAAACTGCCAGCCTTTTGGCTAGCACCAGGACTGTTAACCAGTAAGCCACCAGGGTTTCATGTATATATAAAAAACTCACACAACCCGTTCAAATGCCTCAGCAGACAGAGGAGGGGGCACCGCAATTTCCAGTGCTTAGGGCCCTCACATGCCTTAATCCAGCCCTGGCTGCAGTCCTTCCTGTAATAAACCTTTGGTGATGGTCAATATGATAGTTCCATGATGCTGAAAGCTATAGAACATTAATCTACTATTTCCAGAGTATATGTTTATGTCTGCATGGAAATGACAAATATTTCCTTACTGGTTGAGTAATATTTTTGTGTCTTTATTGATATATTTAAGATATAGTTTAGCTCTTGTATTTCTAGATAATTGTAAAGCTTATCACAAGGACAAGAAATAAAATTTTCTTGAAAATATAAAATTTGGATTATTGAGTAAGAATGTCCTCTGTTTTGTTAATGGTTTATTGATTGGGAGTTAATGAAATGCTCTCTGGAAGTTTATTAGTCTATTTGAATGGAAACTATTCAGATTCAAGCTATTACTGAGCTTAGTGTACTTAGTGGCATAGTCTCTTGCTTTCCTGGAAAGAGCTTTGTTATCACCATTAATACAGAGCGTAATTGAGTTATTCAGGGGCTGTTTTGCCCAATATCTAAATGTGCATCATTAACAAAGCTCAAATGAACTTGGGTTTCCCAGATGTCAGGAAGATCTCATTGTTTTCCTGACAATGTGTCTCCAAATAGATCAGACAGATGCATTCATGTGCAGCTTGTTCCACTTCGTTTTAACAATTCAGAGGAGGAATACATCACTGTGATTTAAGAATAGATCTACATATTAGCATTTTTCTGTATTAAGGAAGAAATAAAATACCATAAGTGTGCTACATTTAATTTAAGGGTAATTTTAGACCCAGAGGATTTATACAAAAGTTGGTTGATGTATCAGTCATTCTTTGAATAATAGTTGGAAAAAAAATTACTAAGTGTAAAGGCACATAAATAAATGATTTTTACTTGTTATAAATTTTAAAGGTAATCTTACATACATCAAGTAATAATAAAACCAGAGTGATTAACAGACTTAAAACATCTGTCTTGAGACACTGCTGACCAATACGTAGAGGATTGGAATGGTAAATGTGTAAGATGTATAACAGCGGGCTTGAGTCTCATCTTCTGGAAGTCTTAAAGATGGCCTCTCTTCCGATGACTTTTTTAGACCTCCCCCTCTAGCTACAAACACCATGTCTTCTGTTTTAAAGGACAGTTACTGGTAACTTATAGTTTTAACTCTACTTTTCCGCAATGACATACTATTCCCGTAAGGAGCTCTGGTTGCACAACAGTTAAATTCTCAGCTGCTAACTGAAAGGATGATGGTTTAAACTCACCCAGCTGCTCTGCAGGAAAAAGACATGGTGATTTGCTTCCATAAAGATTACAGCCAAGAAAACCCTATGGGGCATTTCTACTCTGTCACACAGGGTCACTGTGAGTTGGAATTGACTCCAGGGCATCCAACACCAACAACAATGTTAATTATAAGAAAACAGGTACCATATTCTTCTTTTTATTCCAAATAATATTTTCTGGATCCTTGTTGTCACAGTAGAGGAGCCATATCTTAAATAATTTTATGGTAAGAAATACTGTTTTATTTTTTTAAAACAATAAGAAAAATCATTAACCCTTATGGAGATGCTTCTCGAATTTTAAAACCAACTTAAACAATCTTAAGAAGAATTTCTTTCTTCAACTTCAAAACTTACCCTTTAATTTCAGCAAAGTTGAATTATCATATTTGACTGTCATTTTGTGATAAAGCCTTATTGATCTATTAGTATCTCAGAGTTCATTATTAGAAAGTGAACTCATTATGAAAGTGGTTATAAATTAAAACCAAGTCCGTTCAACAGGATGCAAATGCTTGAGAATGAGAAATAATAATGTAAGCTTATCACAATGGGACATGTTTGATACTGGAATGACCACTTCTGAAAACAGAAGCTTAGTCTATGGCTCCTGCAGAGAGATCACTTTTCCCTCAAGAGACACCTTTTTATTCTGGTCAGAATCAAGTCTTCCATTATCATTGTTTCTGATTTCATCTATTATTGCTGTAGGCCTTTGATATCTTTGAGACAAGATCAGTTTTAATCATTGATATGACTCACAAGGTAGCCCAGAGAGGTCTTCTTAACTACAAAATTCCATGGGTTGAAACATTTCTCTACCTGTTCCCTTAAAATGATATAAAAACAGTTATAGAGAATCTAGCCACCTGTACCAGTGCTGAGGCAGAGGCCCTGTGTCATCACCGCAGTGCCAAATTTCTCATCCTAATCTGTTCACTGGAATCCAGAATCCAAACCAGGAAACTTTTGACAGAATCTCCTCAGTTGCTGAATTTTTATGAGCTGACTCTCTGACTCTCTGGCATTGTGTGCTGTTGGATGGATTTTCCAACTCGTAGGTGGGGACGTGAGCCCCATAACCATCTGAAAAGGCAAAACTTCGAATTGACGTATCCCTACCTAGAGTAGGGAGACCTGAGTGAGATAATTAAATGTTCCAACTATAACTTTTTAAGACAACTAGTTCAGTCCACTTTATAATTGTTTAAACATTATGTACTCTGAGACATCAAACTTTGTGTGCTTTTCCAAGAAGATTTTTTTTCCATTTATCATAAGACCTGAAAGTTTCCTACTGCCCCCAATGTCCAGCCTCCAGGACCATTGAATCTCACCCATGTTCCTGGTTTTATTTGAAGCAATGAATTGTATCTTGGCTAACTTTGAAGTTTCACGGAATATAAGATCTATCCTCTAAATTGATAGTTGACAATAAGATTACTCTAAACCAAAATTTGGCAGAACTTCTCTGTGAAGGGCCAGAGAAAAAATATATTAGACTTTGTGGGCCAGATAGCCTCTGTCAAAATTATTCAACAAGTCATTGTAGCATGGAAGCAGCATAGAAAATAACTAAGTGAAAGGGCAGGGGTGTGGTCCAATAAAAATACATATTACATTTACAAATACAGGCTATGGGCTAGATTTGGCCTGCAGGACACTGTTAACAGGCTGAGACTAAACAGAGACCTCTAAGCCCTGGTGCTATTTCTTGATCAGCTTATAGGATATGAGTCTTACCACTTAACCAGCTATTACAGCTCCATTTGACTCTACATGTGTTTCCTCCCTATATTCCGGAGCCCAACAGCTGAACCTATGAGATTCTCAGACCCTCTTCCCTACCAAGTCTCTATACATGTTAATTTTACAGCTTAATATAAGCTTCTGGTTCAATCACTCCTTCGTAGAGAAGCAGGAAAAAAAAAAAAAAAAAAAACACACACACACAAGAATGTTAAAATTCACAATTTCAAATGGTTCGTCTAAGGCAACATGATAGCAATGTAGACTTGTGCCATATCTTTATTGATGTTTTCTATTGTCCAGAGTTATATCATAAAAATACATCCACTTCAGGACCTTAACAGCTACAAGTGGTATTTTCAATGTAAGTGTTTGCTTTAGCATGCACACACACCCACACAGGCATACAGGTATCAACTATTTTTTTCAGAATCACAGTCATTCAATGATCATTTCCTGAGAGCCAAGATGGAGTGAAAGTTGAGAGAAAAAAATGCTACAATTACGTAATGTAAGTTTTAAGCCTGACTGCCATTTCCTGGCTGGGTCATCTTATGCAAGTTGTTTTCATTTTTTTTTAAACCTCTCTGAACCTTCTTATTTAGTCTCTTAAGTAACTGAACACACATAATATCATTTTTACGAGGTTTACAATAAAAAATATATTTAAAATGCTTAGTAGAATGTTTGGCACATTGCAAGCCCTCAATAAATACCATTTTTACTAAGTAATGACTAAATGGAAACCCTGGTGGCATAGTGGTTAAGAGCTATGGCTGCTAGCCAAAAAAGTTTGACAGTACTAATCCACCAGGTGCCCCTTGGAAACTCTATGGGGCAGTTCTACTCTGTCCTATGGGGTCACTATGAGTTGGAATCAACTTGACAGCAGTGGTTGGTTGGTTGGTTGGTTGGTTGGTTGGTTGGTTGGTTGGTTGGTTGGTTGGTTATGACTCAATGACTAATATACTGCCCCAGCACTATGAAGGAAATAAAAGTAATGCTACAGGATGATTTGTTTTTCTAACATGATTTGTAATCAATACTTATGAAAGATCAGAGAGAACGTAAAATCCCATTTTCAGTTTGCTTCTTAGCATCTGTGGTGTGCTAATCTATTAACTCATTACCTATTTTCATTTTTTAATTTATTACAGCATCAGGATAAAAAACATTACATTTTATTGGATTGTACAACATATTGCCTTCTATGATCATCTAACATTGTAGATGGTGCTATTTTGTTATCAGCTGGCATATGTGACTAAATATTTGTTCAGTATAATTAGAAATCTTTGGGCAGTGAGGAGAAATGCTGCACCTAAATGCACTCATTTTCTGAGTCTTGAAATTCCCAACAGTTACAGTAAAACTTGGTTGAAATACTAGAGGTAGAATTTCACAAATCTATTTGCTTCCCAACGTATTTATACATCAAGAAAAGACTTAATCATTGTCATTCCTGACCTTTGCTCTCTGCCAATGAGAGAAATACTTTATCAATGAATGGCTACAAGTGACCTTTCATAATCTTACTATATATTTTCTTCTGGAGAGAAGCGTGTGGTAGAGTGGCTATCAAGAAATAGGCCCTGCTCATCTGCCTCTTTGGAAATAAATGGTGAGAAGAAGGCTTGAACTGATTATTCTGTATGTGTGAAAATTGAAGTCTAGAGTTATACAATGACTTGTACAAGCTGAGAGAAGATTAAGAAGCAGGGTTTATATCAGAGAACACTTCTCAAAGCAGTCATCTGTTGAGGAAGGAAGCTAGTTAGAGCAGGGGATTGAAAAAGAAGGAAGTCACGCATAATGATCTAGCTTAGCAGATTTTGTCAACTATTTGCACTCCATAACTTCCATCTACTTAAGTTAGGATGCTATTTTTGTAGACAAAAATGGAATTATAGATGTCTTAAATGCTGTTGTTGTTGACATCAAGTTGATTCTGACTGATGGTGATCCCATGTTTGCAAAGTAGAACAGGTCTAAAGAGTTTTCAAGACTGTGGCCTTTTGGAAGCAATTCGCCAGGCCTGTCTTTTGAGGTACCTGTGGATGTATTTGAACTGCCAACCTTTTGGCTAGTAGTCAAGTACTTAACCATTTGCACTACCTGGGGACTCAATTGTCTTAAATCAAATTAGAAAATCAGAAGAAATATGCATCACAAAAACATGAACCTTAATAAAGTTTGTCTTCTTGCATTTTTCTTTTTCATCTCTGTCATAAGCCACAGACATATGAGAAGGGCCACAAGCATGAGGATTCTTGGCACCATGGCTGCCCTGTTGTTATCCAGAGCACAGAAAAGCTATGTGCATGGGTGAGGATACGGAGGCACTGTGGAGCAGTGCATTCTAATGCAATTTTGACCTTTGTTCATGCACCTCTCATATTCTATTGATGACAGTCACAAAACATCTTCCACTATTTGTGAAAAGTGAATCAATGTATATTTTTTAAAACTTTGAAGCAATGCAGACTAAGATTAAAGAGTGACAATATATATAGATGTTCAATGAGGATTTTAGTCCTCTGATTTGAAAGATGAAGATGACATAAATAAGGCTCTGCTTTTGGCTGTGCTACAGGAACCTCATGATATTCTATAGGTTTTCTTGATTCCTTTACTTATAAATGACATTTTAGTTTCCTACCATGGGGAATATTTTGAATAGCTATCATTATCCCGAAATCTGAGTCAATACTGTAGTTTCAGAGGCCAGATTGAGTCAGTTGCAATTATTAAAAGCAAAAATGTGGGCAAAGCATCATCCTTAAGACTCTCCATTTCTCCATCACCTCTCAAGAAGGAAATGGATTGGGTTTAGAAATCCTCAAGTGTGGATTAATAGGTTTAAATCACAGAAAAGTAAATATACTATGTAAAAGTGTATAAGCCAGGACTAAATATAAAAGTATGGATCAAAATGCTTCCTGATATGTTACAATATGGACTTTTAATTAATAATAGGGATCTTTACTCCACACTAGCTGGGCACAATGAAATGTATTAGTGGTCTTTGAGGAAGGTGAAACTGATATCGTGCATTCTAGAAAGAAATATTCCTATTCCTATTGCATTATTTAAAAGAAGCAATCGTTAGGTGCACTTAAGCAACATTTGCTCAAGTGCTGTGGCTGCTAACCAAAGGGTCGGGAGTTCGAATCCACCAGGTGCTCTTTGGAAATGCTATGGGGCAGTTCTACTCTGTCCAAAAGGTAGCTATGAGTTGGAATTGACTCGACAGCACTGTGTTTTTTCTGGGCAAGCATCATTTAGTTAGTGAACTATCCAGCTATCGGTTATAGTCTACTGAAATGAAAGAATAAATGCTTCTTTCTGCAAACACAGGACAATATATTCTGTGTATTTATAGATAATCCCCATTAATTACCACTTTAGTGTTACTTGTATTTCTGTGAGGTGGGTTGAGAAATCATTAAGGAATTTTAAAAAGCTTGGTACTCTAAGAAACGCTTTCAGTTTTTTAAATCCAAATTAGGATTACCACTATAAAATCTTGGCATTTTAAAATATGCGTACTAAAGTTATTTTTGTCGTATATGATATTTTTCCTACTAAAATGACATTACATTTGGTGAAAAACAACAATGCTCAGATATATAATTGTGCTGCCAATGCAGAAGTAGATTAAACATTTCATGATATTTACCTCCAACCTAGAAACCCTTGGATAAGTGTAGAAAATAGAAGCGGGAATCCAGAAAAATTTCTTTAAAGAAAAAAAGTGACAATTTTTCATATTTTTCTTCAAGATTTACAAGACTATTAGACCCTCACCTCATATGTGCAAAACTGACAAAGGAAGTTAGTTTCTCAATTCAGAAAAAGTGAAACAAAACAAAACCCAACAACAACGAAAAGGTCTTTTGCAATTAAGAGAAATGGAATCTGTTTCTGAGGAAAGAGAAAGCTTTTGACTAGGGCTGCCTCAGAAACCCTGGTGGCATAGTAAATAAGTGCTATGCCTGCTAACCAAAAGGCTGGCAGTCCAAATCCACCAGGTGTTCCTTGGAAACTCTATGGGGTAGTTCCACTCTGCTCTATAGGGTCACTAGGAGCCTGATTCTGAATCAACTCAACAGCAGTGGTATGGGAGTGCTGGCTCAGCAAGATTCAGTTGGCTGTATAGAACATCACAGTATTTCCAGTGGATACCAGTCATATTGGTGTGTAGGCTCTCCCAATCTGGCTTCTGACTAGTCTCTCTTTCCAGCAAAGTCATTTCACCAGGCAAAAACTTCCCTCCTTACATAACCTCCTAGATGTCCCCAGTCCTCCTCTTAAAATCCCTTTAAAAGGTTAAAGCAGGATCATGGTTATTGGTGTGGGTGGGGGGGCAAAGTTTTTTTTCCTTAAGTGTGCTGTTGTTCAGGTTTAATACACCTTTCCACAAGGTAATAAGAGAAAGACCTTTGTAACCTGCTGAACTTCTGTGAGTTTTCCCAAATAAACCTTATTTAAGCCCATTCTACATGTTGAGTTGGTATAGACTTGATGGCAATGTTTTTTTTGTTTTTTTTTAATATGTTGTTGGAAACCCTGGTGGCATAGTGGTTAAGCACTATGGCTCCTAACCAAATGGTTGGCAGTTTGAATCCACCAGGTGCTCTGTGGAAACTCTATGGGGCAGTTCTACTCTGTTCTATAGGGTTGTTGTAAGTCAGAATCACTTGATGGCAATGGGTTTGGTTTTTGGTTCTATAAGTTGTTAGTATATATGTGTGTGTGTGGTGGGGATTTGAGAGGGCAGTGCCCATATTCCTTGCACAAGAACATGACAACCAAAGTAGACATCAAAATCCCTAGGTTGCTCTCACATTGAGAAATAGTTAGGCCTTATATATGCTAGTAAAAATCGTTTTACCATAAAGATGGTTGATTCACAATAGCTATGTAGAGATATATTTTCTTCTTCAATTAACATTCAACTTTTAAAATGTGAAACCCTCTGATGCTTATTTTCCACAAGCTTTTGTCATGGTCTTGCACTACTCTGAATTATTTCTATCTAAAAAACTTGGTTATATGATCACCAGTAGCCAGTATTGGTTACCATCTCTCAAAAGAGTCTATGTAAATATATTTTTAAAAAAATTGTCTTCATTGAACCTTTAGCCAGAATAGTGAGGAAAGAAGCATCCTGGGTAACCCGGACAGCTGAACAGAGAGAGAAATAAGAAAATGAAAATGTGTTGTACTAACACTCTAAAAAATACGTTTGATTCCCAAGGCTGTTATTAACTAAAAAATTTACATTAATGGTGTCACTTCAGATTCTTGAGCTTCAGCTTCCTCATTTCTCAGATAAGGGTTTATAGCCAAATGAGAACAAAAAACAAGGCCTGTTTTGGATCTCAGAGTCTGAGACTCCAGGTGATATATATAGATATAGGTGATTTGATATAAATAATTATATATACATGTATATGATTTTCAATAAATTTAATTTTAATTCAAAAATATACTTTTAAACTTTGTTCAAGACAGTCTAAACATTGATAAATTCACAGATATGTCAGAATCTTACACAGTCTTAGGAAACTCATTCTCAAGATCCTTTTTTTTTTTAAGTATTATGTCAGGTATTATGAAAAATGGACCAAAAATTTGCTGTAATCATAAATATCCTCAACTTTATTTTCCTAGCATGTAATTCCTAATAAATTATGTGGATCAAATATCCACACAACAGATTCTTTTATCCTTGGTGTTCTATTTGGTAGCTCTTCACAATTCACTTTTTACAGTTTTTGACAGTCATCTCATCTGTCTTTGACTTAAAAAAAAAAGAATCTTAGGGTTGAGAAATAAACAATGATAGTTCTCATTTGAACTTGGGTCACCTATGCAATTACCCATCTCTGCAGTAAAGCTCTTCCAATTTATGGGCGCGTATCTCTAGTTGTCTGAGATTTTTATGCTCAGTGAATCTCAGAGATACTAGAGATGGCCATACTATGTTAAATGTACGTGTACGTGTTCCATCTGAATCCTGTAATAATACTGTCATTATGGAGTCTCTCCTATTACCGTGTTATACAGATGATGGAACTGCGCCCTGGAGTGGTAACTAATTTGTGTAAGGAAGCACAGGCTTTCTTGCTGAGGGGTTGGATTTGATTTTGACATCTCTACGAATCAGTAGCCAGTGATTTGAAAGGTAAGAACCAAATAATAATCTGAGGGGACAGTTTTGGTTGGGACAGTTTGTAGAAGCTCAGACAATGACAAAAATTTGTAAGATAAAGTAGTATATGAAACCAAAACACCCAAACCCATTGCGGTCAAGTGGATTCCAACTCATAGTGACCCTATAAATTGGGGGTTAAATGAGTGGTATAGTATAAAAAATGAGTGGTAGTGGTTATAAATGCCCTAAAATTGTGATTTTGTGGAATTATATTACTTTTCATTACCAGTCCCTGTCTCCCAATTTTTGTTGGTTATATCACAATAAACTCTCTATATTAATAAATGAGAAGAAGTGTATAATTAAGGTATTTGTTATTATTATTGCAGCCATTGAGTCGACTTATGTATAACAGAACAAAACATTCCCCAGTTCTACACCATCGTCATCATCCTTGGTAAGTTTGCATCAACTGTTGTGGCTACCGTGTCACGTGTTTAGAATTATGCTAATAGTTCCAGAAGTAAAACAAAACAAAACAAATATTTAAATTATGTTTTTCTTCTTGGGAAAAGGACTGGGTATGAAGAATTGAACTTGTGAGCTGATGTGACTTCTACTGTTCACATATTTTGACTTGTGTGTGAATTACTTTTTAAATCAAAATAAACTAAATCTATGAACAATCTCATAGTATTTAACTTAAAATTTTGGTGACATGAGGGATTAACTAGGATAATATGAAACATACGATTGTTACAAAAACAGGCAGAAAGCCTTAAAAAAGATAACAGTAATGGAAGAAATCCAGAGGCCCTGGTGGGACAGTGGCTAAAGCACTCAGCTGCTAACAGGCCAGTGGTTCAAATTCACCAGCTGCACTTCACGGAACAAAGATGTGGCAGTCTGCTTCCATAAAGGTTACAGTGTTAGACATCCTAAAAGGCAGTCCTACTCTGTCCTATAAGTTCGACTTGATGCCAATGAGTTTGTTTTTGTTTTTTTAAATTACAGTTTACCTCATTGAATTCATCAAGACACCACAGGTAATTATAAGGTCATATGAACATTTTCTGAGCATTTAAGAAGATGGTAAACTTTCCAATGTATTTTTAAATGGGACCATAACTGTGAAACCAAAAATTGATGAAAGATATGATGTGCACATATACACACACACACACACAAAGACACAACACCCTCAGATCAATCTCAATCACAGATATAAATGAAAACCTTAATTAGGATTTTGACAAGATTCCAGCAGAATATTCAAGTAAAATGCACATGTTCAATTTACTAGTTTTCTAAGACTGCAAAAGCAATTCAACATACACATCTATACGATTCAACATATACATACATTTAATAGATCAAAGAATGAAAATCTACTTTATTATCTTACCGAGCATCAAAAATGTATTTAAAAATCAATTATAATTCCTAATCTGTTCCCTTTGAGTCGATTCCGACTCATAGGGACCCTACAGGACAGAGTAGAACTGCCCTATAGGGTTTCCAAGAAGCTGCTGGTGGATTCGAAATGCTGAACTTTTGGCTAGCAGATGAGCTCTTAACCACTGAATTCCTAAAAGAACAATGATTATTAAAAGAGTAATTTTAAAATGGGATTACTGTGGCAATTATGTATATTATAAATCAAGGATCAATATTATATTAAATAATAAAATTCTAGATGAATTCTTCTTAATCAAAATGGTTTCTATTATTAGTCATCATTGCTCTAGAAGCCATAGTCCATGCAAAAGACCATGACAATGACAGAAGATATAAATATTAGAAAATAATAGAAAAGAGAAATACATATATATATTTGTATATAATTAAGGGGGAAAAATCATAATTTTTTATATTGATAAAGTGTCATTTTACTTAATCCCTCTTTTTTTTGTTTTTTGAGGTGTTGGGCAAGTGGATTTAGTTTTATGTTTCTAAAACATTGTTATTTTTCATACTGGTTGATATATTTTTTCAATATTTCATACACATTATAAGGAAATACTCATAAATGTTGGTAAACTTCATTTCACTAATGTTTGTTACAGTGAAAAACTATAGACAACATAAATATCTACCAATAATGAGAGCTTTATGACATAGCTTAATGGAATATGCATATTTAATGAGGCATTTTTAGTTAGAGCACCAAAATTACGATTTTTAAAATTTCATTTCTATATTATCATGTTAAATTTCTTAGATATTACAAAATGCATATTTTCTAATATTTCAATAACAAATATATGTTGTTACAAACTATATTTTATATTAAAATGATCTTTTGTTATCTAATAAAAATGTATTACAAAAAACAAATCTTATAGATGTTTCAAAGTATGAGTAATTTTAGTCAAGAATTATCAGGTAATACTTCATGGAAGTAGTCAGAATTGTTCTTGCAATAAAGGATAAACATGACGGTAAAGCCCTATAAGCCAAACAAAATGCATAGGTAAAGCTGTGACCAGAACACTATTTCACTGCATTTGGGGTGAAGGGTGAAATGTAACATCCTCAGTAATAAAAAATTTAAGTCTTTAGATGTTTAAGACTATAAACTGTTCACTATTGTCGATTTCCTGAACTATAAAATGTGAGATTTGGAGGAAATAATTTTTAAAGAAAAATTCCAGGTCTACCATAGGAAGAATCTTTACAATGTCCAAAGTCAGACATCCAAAATGTCCCTCTAATTCTTCTGCACCATTTTCTAAAAAGAGTGTTGGGTTTAACACCACTTCTTTCCCTGTGCCCAAATCAGATGCAGGGATGTTACAGGCAACACCTGTCATATACTTCAATTGTGTGATATATTGAAAAGTGAAATAAAGTGACGTTTTTAGAATCATCTAACTACTGCATATATTAGAAAAAAATACTTAAAATATTTTTAGAAATATCTAGATAGTTCTAATCATTTTAAAATACCTAATCTTTAAATGATTAAAGACATATCTAAAATCAATAAGTTTCTACCTTAAGAAACTACAGAAAGGCAAGAAATTTAAGCCTAAAACAAATGGACTGAATAATAAAAAATAAAAATCCGTGAAATTAAAAACAAGTAAACAATAGAGAAAATCAATGAAATCAAAAACTGTGTCTTTGAAAATATCAATAGAACTGATAAAACTCTACTCAAGATAAGGAAAAAAAGAGAAGAAGACAAAATTTCTGAATCAGAAATAAAATAGTTGTCATAACTAATTACTTCATGGACGTCAAAGAATAATAAAAAAATATTATTTACAACTCTGTGCCCACAAACTTGATAACTTAAATGAAATGGACCAATTCATTGAAAGACACAAACTAGCAAATCTCTGACAAGAAACAGATAATCTGAATAAGCCCATATCCATTAAAGAAATTAAATCAATAATTAATAACCTTCCAAATAATAAAACGAAAGGCCCAATGACTTCACTGGTAAATTTTACTCAATATTTAAGGAAGAAGTAATATAATTCTCCACAATATTCCAGAAAATAGAAGCAGAGGGAACAATTCCTAACACATTCTATGATATCAGCATTAATCTAACACCAAAACTAAATAAAGATATTGCCAAGAAAGGAAACTAAAACTACATAACAATATCTTTCATGAACATTGATATAAAAAACCTGAACAAAGTATTAGCAAGTCAAATCTAACAGCGTATAAAAAGAATTATACACCATAACCAAGTAGGTTTTATTCCAGGTAAGCAGCTGGTTCAGTGTTTGAAAAGCAATTAAAGCAATCCACCACATCGAAATGAAGAAAAACCGTATGATCTCATCAATTGATGTTGAATGGCCTGTTTAAAAATATCTTTAATTTCTAAACATTTACTTTGGAGCTACGTAATAAAACTGTTTTCCTGTTTTAATACTTGAAGTAAACGCATATTTCCATTTATAAATCTCAAAATTACTCCCATTTGCGAATCAAAGACCATTATTCAAAGCTGACTTGACTGCCTTGTAGGTACATTCACACTTAACTATTCTGGGCCCTACTATTGAATTTTTTTTATTAAGTATTTCAAATAGATGTTGTAATATTTTATAATTATAAAATATATACCCATTAACCCATTTCTTTCAACTTTATTCCAACTCATAGCAACCCTAGAAGACAGACTAGAACTGCCCCATGGGATTCCCAATGGAGCGGCTGGTGGCTTTGAACTGCCAACCATTTGATTACCAGCTGAGCTCTTAACCACTGCACCATAAGAGCTGTATAGTGCTTGAAAATGAATTTGTGTAAGAGATAATATTTGATAAAACCTCGTCATCATCACATAAATTATTCTTGTCCATTTAGGACTCTAATAAAATATATATGCAAATATAATTACCGTCTTTATAGGTGTTTTTTGATAGGTATATCAATAAAGTAGAAACAGAGTGTATGAAATTGCCTTTGAACAAGCACATTATATCAGATTCTAAGGGGACTGTTGGAGCCAGGTGTCCCACTGCCCAACCTCAAAACCAAACAGCAATGGGTTTCCCAGCTGCTACTCAGGTGGTGGAAACCCTGGTGGCGTAGTGGTTAAGTGCTACCGCTGCTAACCAAATGGTCAGCAGTTCGAATCTGCCAGGTGCTCCTTGGGAACTCTATGGGACAGTTCTACTCTGTCCCATAGGGTCGTTATGAGTCAGAATCGACTAGATGGCACTGGGTGATTTTGTTTACTCAGGTGGTGGTTAAGTGTTGGCTCCAAAGAATTGCTACGCATATGACAACAGTTTTAGGAAAAGTGAAATCTATAGGAGGATATACAAGGTATTTTGAAGCATAGGTGTTAACTCCAAAACCAATTTCTCCTGACAGGCTTTACGGCCAATGAGAATTAATATTTTGAACCTTGTCACATAAAATTGAAAAACTGAACTGCAAACAAAAAGTAAAGAGAAGGAGGAGGAAGAAAGGGCAAGACGAGGAAATGAAGGAGAAGAATAAGAGAAAGCAGAAGGAGAAGGAGTACTCGTAGCATGAGGAGGAGGAAAAGAAAGGAAACTGAGGGAACAGATTGAATTGGGAATAATTGCATGTATCTTTGAGATTGTTGTGTGTTTTTGTTCTGGATTCTGCCCTCGTATTTATACTTTATTTAGTTATAGAGTGAAAAAAAAAAATCATCCTGTCTTAGTTTGACTCAATGCATATTTGATGGCTGTATAATCTTTCAAGTTGCTTAGACTTAATTGTGGCATAAATCCTACCAAATTATTTCAATCTTTTTCCTGCAACAGTTTATCGATCTTTATCTTTCAGCAGATAATGTTGTCTCTTCCTCAAAAATAAAAAGAAGACTTTTAATCAGAGGCAGTTCCTTATTTTCTGCTCTCCTTTTGTAAATCTATTTCCTTTCCTTTTCTCCACATTTTAAGGGGAGTTTCCCACGCTGATAAAATTTGAATTCTTTTGAATTTATTCTAGAACAGTGTTTCCTCAGAAAATTGATGCCTGCTACATTTGTAAAATATAGTTTAAAAAAATGGAGTCATGAAATAAAAAGGACACATCACGTATAAATTTTCATTTTTTTGTCAGACTTATCATTAATGTCAAATTGGTTAAAAAAAAAGTTTCTAAATGCTTAATTTCTGTTCATTATGGAGTAGCCTATGGAAGAAATTTTGGCTGGCACTGATTTAGAGCCTAACCCTATACCCTCTAGTTACCCCTTCTCCAACATGATCACCACTATCATCCACAAACCCAATTTCCCCTTTTCTACTGGATTCTTTTCAGAAGCTTGCAAACACACATACAGCTCTTTCAAATCTAAAGTATAGAAGCAACACACACACAAGCAAAAAGAAATCCTTCACTCCATGTCTCCCCTTTTGAGTCTGTTTTATCTTTCTTCTTCCCCTCTAACTAATTTGCTTGGAAAAGTTGCCTCCCTCACGTGTTCCATTCTAGCCACCACCCTACTGAAATCTTGTTCCATCAATCCTGCAGAAAATACCAATAGCATGCTTTTAATGGCAACCTAATTGCTAATTCCAAGTGATTTTGAAGAATCCTTATCTTGTGCAATCTTTCACAGTGTTTGTCACTGTTGATCAGTTGGTTGAAATTCATTCCTTTTGGGGGATGCTTAATATTCTTGGTTAGTTTTTTTTCTTAACTTCTCTGATTAGTTTTCAGTCACCTTCATTGGCTTCATTTTTTCATGTGGGTCATTAACTATTTGTACTCTCCAGGATACCTCCTCAGCCTTCTTAATTTTTGCTCTACATTTTTCCCTCATACTACCATGCATATTTTTATTTTTCATAACTACCAACTCATCTAATTATTTAACACAAAATGAGTTTTTAATGAATTAGTGAACTGCTAAATTTCTGTTTCCATCTCTTAGCCTGCATATTTTACTGTCTTCTGTATATCTCCAACTGTTATGGCCTACTTCATCCCTCTTCTTACAAATGAGTGCCTTGGCTTCTATTTTTCATTCTCAAGAGAGGCACAAACATTCCACTAAATCAGAAACCAGAGAGTTATTCCAGACTCCTCTCACCCAATCCAAATTTCTTTAGTTAGACAGTGTTCCAGGTTTTATCTCCTAAAATGTCTCTGATCTATTCCTATCTGCTTCCGTAACAAAAAAAAAGTCACTATCAATTCAGGTTCTAAGTCCATCATGTATAATTCTACCCACCAATATATCCTGCATAACTGAATTGTTATAATCTTTCTATTTTGCAATTCTGATTCTGACACCTCTAACGTGAAACCATTCAATGGCCCCCTGGTTTCTGCAGAACAATTTTAACGTTCTCCATTTTGCTGAGAACACAGAGATGGGACTTTTTCACCTGGAGTATATCTCTTTTCAGTCTTCTCAAGTAACTTTCCCATCATATACCCTATGTTCCAACACACAAAATGATTTGTAAGTCATCAAACTACCCATGTTTATAAAAACATGTACCTTTGTGCATAATTCCTCTTCTTTCTCCTTAGCTACCTATACATAGTTTTGTCACATCAAATTTCTACTAATTCTTTAAGGCTCAGTTTCATTTCTTTTGAGAAGTGGATTTCCCCATTGGGCTTTTTGATATAATACCTTGTACATACTGATATTGCAGCACTCATTATATTCTTCACTGGATACTAGACTGTAGGTGAACATAAACAATGTCCAACTTGTATCTCAATTTCCAGCAACTAACTCAGTGTCTGACATGTTATAGTTGTTCCATAGACAGGAAGACAGATAAATGTTGACAAAGGACTGGCATGTCATTGTTCATCAGTTTGTTAGATTTAAAAGGCAATAAGATATGACGAAAAGATTAAAGAGGCAGGTAAGCAAAAGGTAGACATTCAAATTTAAATTATACTACTCAGGCCTATCTGTCCTTAACATTTTGGTGCATATTAAGGCAAATAGGACGTAAGAAAGAAAAACCTCACAAGGATATGTAAAAACCATTTACTTCACTAATGATAATAAAATTAGTGTGAATTAAAACAACATTGGGTACTCTTTTAAAAGGAAAATCAAATCCTGCAATGAATTTAAAATCTCTTAATATACTGAGTTGAGAAACTGTAAATATAAAAGTATATAAAAACAAATTAATCATTCCCTTTTGTTTTCCCTTTCCCTTTCTTTCTAGAGAGAGAAACATTCAGACTAAACTTTCAGTAATAATTACTCTTCCACACCCAGTCTGTTTTTCCTCAATGGCTTTCCTTTAAACTTTAGCTCATTTTGCTTTTAAATAACTAATCTGTCTTTGTTGGCCAGAGGAGGAGAGGGATGAGTACCTACGATAGAAGGAAAAGAGGAGCAGGTAAGGAGGAAGGAGAAAAGTATGTGCAAAGGATATCTGGCAAATTCACACTATGTGATAAGGATCCCTACCCTGTGAACCTACCCTTCTCTCAGCTCCTTTCCAATCCTTCAGATTTCAAAGGCTTCTTCTCAGAGCACTTAAAGTATATTCCCCTTCTCATTGATTTGTGGTTTCTTTTCAAAGACCTCACTATCTCAATGCTTTGTTGTCAGTTGTGTTAAACCAACAACTCCCTCCATCTGTCACTCCCTAGTAAGCTGTCAATTTCCTTGCAGTCATTTATCCTTTGCTAATTGCAAAATAGAGACCACTGCCCTTAGTGACTCCCACAGGGCTTTCCACTCATGTATAAAATACACTCAAAGATTTCCTACTGTCTATTCCACTTTTTAAAGTTGAAGATATCTAATTTTATTAAAATTTAGAAACATATTTAAGGAACAACTTTTGATTCTCCTTTAAGACTCGTTTCTTATTATTAGCAATCTACTACCTACTTTTTTTTTTTTTTAATCCAAATAATTAGTCTCTTTTGTGGATGGGTCCTGTTACGTGATGAATAGCACCATCAGCCTTAGCATTTGCCCATTCATTCTGCAAATTAAACATTATCCTACCTTGAAGAAGCTCTGGTAAATTTTTACTTATGTCTATGCTTTTTTTTTTTTTCTGTCCTTCCTGTTTCCATTTGGTGCCAGAATGGAGATGCAAAGATGGCAAGAAAAACAGTGGTTTTATTATCTGTCTCCATCCAGAAACAAATGTTCTAGAATTCTTCCAAGAAAGACAATTCTTGAAGAGTTGCAAATAACAGCTTTAACTATAGAGAAATTTTGGCCATTTAGGCAGACATCCATACAGCTAAAAACTGATTATATCCTTAGCCATGCTTTGCATTTTCCATATGTCTTTCTAACAATAACAAAAATTCTATAACAACAAAACAAAAATGATAAATCTCAGTAAAAATGATGACAATGGTGGTGACGGTGGTGGTGAGGGGTAATGAGTTTGAGCACTTGCTGCATTCTCTCACTTATTTTTAGCTATGTTTTGCTTGTGAAACCTTACAACAATTCCCAGAGTTGGAATTGCTATCTCACTTTTATTAAAAAAAAAAAAAAAAAAAGGTAAGAAACTGAGGACTAGAGACGTTTAGTCTATGTCTTCCTTGAAAACAACTCTGCTGGAACCTCTGATAACTTTCAAGTAACTTCAAATAAAAAAAATAATTTTCAACATCCCATGGTGTCACTCATTTTAAGAGGAAGAGCTTTAAGCTCATGAAGATGAAATGATCTGTCCATGGTCACTCAACAGGTCAACGTCAAAGCAGGCCTCAAAACTGGATGCCCTGAGTCACAGTTTAGGCTTCCTTCCACGGCATCTAAAATGTCTCCAAAATTAGGATGCATAGTTTGACAACTGTGACTATGTGCAGTGGTAAATGGATAGACTATTTCAAATCCCTGACAGTCCAATATACATTCAACAAAGTACTCCTTATTCAGTTGACAAACAAAAGTGATGTCTTCTGCATTATTTAGTTTTGGAACAGTCTCTTCTTCCACTGGCACTGATGACAACTAATAGCATCGTGAATAGTCAGAAAAATATTTTTACTCTATTGCAAATTCTTAGGACTCTGCTTGTTGGTTTCTTTCCTATTAAAATGATAAGTAATTTGGTTTGAGTCCTTATTCTACTAGTGCGGTATTGATTCATCAGAAGTTATATAAATTCTGCAATATCTTGGCATATCATATGAATGTTATAAATATTATAGAATAACTATTATCCTCAGCCCAATAACTTCTGAAAATAATTGGTTAGCATTATGAAACCTGTAATTTCTCACAAAAGGAAAATACCCTGGAGCAATTGTACACCATCTTCACATATGTTCTGCCAAAAAGTTATATAAAAATGAACCTCACAGCCCAGAGCTGTAGCAATGCAATTAGATTTCTATTTTACAACTGAATATGCTGATTTCATTGGAAGGTGTTTAGTGACACCCAGTGCTATCGAGTCAATTCGGACTCATAGTGATATATTGTTCTTATTATGCCAAAATGTCATTGTTAGAGGTTGGAGAAGTTGAGTTACAATTAATTACATAGTGTCAGGGAATGACTTTGAGACAAGAGCCGTATGGAGCTACCATTGAGATGTAAATGAGACCCACATAAGTCTCAGTATTATTGATTCATTTGCTTTTTAGAATCTACCTCTCTACTCAAAGTATCTCCAGGGCTTAGAGGACAGAAGAGGGGACCGATGGCAGAGAAAAACCTGTGAGGTTGGATGGGTAATTTTATGGTTTAAACATTCCAAGATTCCTGAGATGAAGACACAAGTGATACTCATTGTGGGGAGATGCTGCTAGAGAAGGGCTACATGTGGTGAGCAAAATCTTCCCACACATATAAAACTCCCTCCATGGCAGAATTTCTCAATGCCTGTCCTGAAGACCCTAGTTTCCTAGGTCTGTGATAACAAACCAGCATGTGGGTTTACTAAAAGTACACCTTCTTCAGTCCAGTCGCAAATCTACCAAGTCAAAACCATGTAGATTTGGAGTCCAGGAATATATACTTTCAACACATTCCACAGGCAATTATTAGTGCTCACTGAAGTTTGGTAACCATTGGTCTCTCGCATTGGGTGACAGGCAATTGGAGGCAAGCAGGTGATTAACCACTGTTAAATTCCATAAGAAGCGTCAGTTGAGTTTCACTGGGAAGGCCCCCCACCACATCTGTGAAACTGGGAGAGATCCAGAAAGGTAATGGATATCACAGGTGTCCATGAGAAAAAAAAAAAAAGGTATCATGTATCCAGCCTCAGGTTTGTGTAGTTCCAGTCCCAAGGAAGATAGAGACATAAGGGTGACCTCATGTTAGGGGAATGTTGGTAACAAGGTAGGATACCAGAGAAGGAATTAGAAGACAGCTTGGATTTGAGAACATGGGGCTTGAGTTTAACTGTATTAACTATACTAAAACAAACCCATTCAACCATTTATTTAAGAAATTTTTGCAAAGTCCCACTGACCAAAACAAACAAACAAACAAACAAAAAAACTCCTCCACCAAAGAAATACATGGGCAAAACAGGGACCAAAAAATCAATAAGATTTAAATTGTAATGGGGACTTTTTTTTTAATCATGATTTGGATGAAGGTTTACAGAACAAACTAATTTCTTATTAAACAGTTAGTACATACATTGTTTTATGACATTGGTTAACAACCCGATGACATGTTAGTACTCTCCCTTCTCTACATTGGGTTCCCTATTACCAGTTTTCTTGTTCCCTCCTACCTTCTAGTCCTTGCTCCTGGGGTAGTATGCATATTTAGTTTCATTTCATCCTATGGGTCTGTCTAATCTTAGGCTAAAAGGTAAACTTCTGGAGTGACTTCATTATTGAGCTAAAAGGGCCGTACTCAGAGTTTCTCCAGCCTCTGTCAGGCCAGTAAGTCTGGTCTTTTTTCTGTGAGTTAGGATTTTGTTCTACATTTTTCTCCAGCTCTGTCTGGGGCTCTCTATTGTGATCTCTGTCAGAGCAGGGATCTAGTTATACTAGACTCAGTCTGGTGGAGGCCATGGTAGTTATGGTCTATTAGTCCTCTGGACTAATCTTTCCCTTGTGTCATTAGTTTTCTTTATTTTCCCTTGCTCCTGAGGAGGTGAGACCAGTGGAGTATCTTAGGTGACAGCTCACAGGCTTTTAAGACCCCAAATACTATTTACCAAAGTAGAATGTAGAACATTTTCTTTATAAACTATGTTATGCCAATTGAGCTAGATGTTTCCTAATACCATGGTTCTGTAATGGGGACTTTTTAATGGTTATTTATTTTTCTATAAAATGAGGACTGACGATCATGGTGATAGCATCGTATTTCATCCCATAAATCATGCTGTTTCATTGGCTCCCAGGGGAACAGAAACCTTTATTGGGGACCACAATCATTCCTTTTATGGCCTTCATTTAAAATGCAGCACTAGGACCTGGCTAGTTATTCCGGTACTTTCCCAGAAGTCGGCCACTCTCATAAAAGACCAAACATACGCAGTTGATATCTCCATAGCAAAGCAAGTGCTGTCGAGTCAATTCCAACTCATAGCGAACCTATAGGACAGAGTAGAGCTGTCCCACAGAGTTTCCAAGGAGCACCTGGCGGATTCGAACTGCTGGCCCTTTGGTTAGCAGCCTTAACACTTAACCACTACACCACCCGTGTTTCTGATATCTTCATAGAAGAGCTCATTTTCGTGAAAAACAGGGAGCCAAAAGTACTTCTCTGAAAATTATGGTCAATTAGATAAGAAAAACTGAGGAGGAAGAGGCGGAGGGAGGAAGAAACAGGGCGTGTCAGTGTAGCTAACACCCATTTCGAAGCTCTCAGCAGAGGAAAAAAACTCTCCTTCCTCCTAACATATGCAAACTCCTACTTATTAGTATTTTGAATTCACCTGTCATTCTCTACCTCATATTTATTACTGGTAATGTATTCATTTACTCAACACTTTTTTCTTTTTTTAGCTACTGTTAGTTTCCTAGAGCTGCCATAACAAAGTACCGAAAACAAGAGAAATTTATGGCCTCACAGTTGTGGAGTTTGTAAGTCTGAATTCAGGGTGTCAGCAAAACCATGCTCTCTCAGAGTCTTCTAGTAATGATCATTTCTTATCTCTCCCAGTTTCTGTTTGCAGGAGCAGCATAACTCCATCTTGCCTCCATCTGCACATGGCCATCTTCCCTCTGTACCTGTTTCATTGTTTTCCTCCTCTTTTATAAGGACCCCACCTAGATTGGCTAAGAACCCTCCCTACACTAGTAAGGCCTTATTGAGATTAACTGATAACATCTTTAAAGACTCCATTTTCAAAAAAGGTCACTTTTACAGGTACCAGGGATTAGGACTTCAACATACTTTTTTTAGGGGTACATGTCAATCCATATGCCTCCCATCTGTAATTTTGTCATACTGTGGTGGCTTGCATGTTGCTATGATGCTGAAAGCCATGCCACTGGTATTTCAAATACTAGCAGGGTCACTCATGGTGGACAGGTTTCAGGTGAGTTTCCAGATTAAGTCAGACTAGGAAGAAAGGTCTGACAATCTAATTCTGAAAATTAGCCAATGAAAAACTTTTGGATCACAATAGAATATTGTCCAATATAGTGTTGGAAGATGAGCCCCTAGTCTGGAAGTCACTAACAATAGCTGCAACAATGAACTTAAACACACTACCTATCTTGAAGATTATGTAGAACAGGCAACCTTTCGTTCTGTTATACATAAGGCCACTATGAGTCAGAACAGGCTTGATGGCAGCTCAGAACAACAATTCAATCCATAGCACCTCCTGATGTGTGCTATCTAGTACCCTAGAAACATCAGTACATAAGACTGTCAACATCCTTAAGCTCCTGAAGTTTGGAATTCTTTCTGTGATTTATCATTTTGTGATTTATTATGTCACCTCCCATGAAGAATATATGCCAAATGAAATAAAAGAATAGTATCATAAGTAAGGTTTGGTAGAGTTCATTCTGTACTTTCCTTTTCTTATATTCTTTTTAAAAGGCAGGCTAGAGTATTGTACAAAGACTTGTTTCTACCAATGTTTGATCAGTTTTTACTGTCTTTGATCAGATCAAAATGAGATGCTTTCTAGGACACTGAAACCATGAAAACAGACTTTGACCCCCTGAAGTAGGTGTGAACCATAATCTGGTGAGATATAAACTAATATTGTTCCACAAAAGTGCTGTATCTGATGGTAGTTGGAAGGGGGCTCTGACAGCTGGCAAAGGAAGGGTTGGAAAGACCAGTGACAATGAATTAGAACAATTAGAGTGCAATCTCTATAATCTCTAAATGTACCCAAAGTAGTAATTGCAAAGCGTTCCTTGCATGTTACAAGCAATTTTCTATCATTGTATTATCTTTATGTAATGTGAGAATACTTGTTGTTCTCGCTTCTGATTAGATTAAATTGCTGAGTTTTTGTTTACTTTTTAATACTCTTAAATGGGAGACATACTTTCTCAGGAGTTTCAGCTGCATGGTGCCTAATATAGAAAACATATATTACAGCTGTCATTCATACTACCCTGAGGGTAGACATCTTCTTTACTTTTCCCATTGGCTAAAGTTTCCAGATGGTAATAACTCTTCATGGGGATTTGGAACATTCTGCCCGAGAAAATACTACCTTTAGTGTGAGACAAGGAGTATCACAGACCGTATCATTCCTGATAAGCTCTAATATACACTTTTGACAGTAATGCTCATTTCTATTCTATCAGCACTAATACAACCGAATAACCCATTTATGCAATTTTCCATCTTTCTACGAGATGGATGAGTAAGTGTGATGTAAAAAGGATGACAAAATGAAATATGCAGTCTGGACAGAATAACCAGGGTAGCACATAAAATCACTAGCATCTGCCAATCCTTCTCCATCATTTGTCATTTGTTCTGTTACTGATTCTCACAGTTGTAATTACATGTCATGGAATAAATGTAATGGAAAGGTATTTTTCAGGTTTTCTTAAATACAGAATCAATGAAACAGACATTGAGGAAAAATGCAACTGGTATTGCTTGTCATTTTCACATTCTCAAGTTGGAGGAAAATGTACTTTTCAGGGCTTTTTTGGAAAAAAAAGTAGTACTGTTCAGGACACGGTTCTTAAGGAGGATAATTTCCAGGTCCTTAGAGAAAAGGTTCACCACCTCCTTGGATAAATGCACAATTTATAATGCTGAGTCATATCATTATTAATACATTTAATTATGTATTTTTGGACTCTTTTGACATAGAACATTAACAAAGATTTGGCAGATTTTAAAACATATTTGAGGTTTGTTACTTCCAAAATTTAAAAATATATTATAAATAAATGGTGTTTGAGCTATTAACATTTATCATGAGGATGCAGGAGAATTTAAAAATACCAAATGATTGTATTATTATCACAAAATATGGTTTATTTTACAATATTGACTAAACTTTTACTATTTCTATAAACTTGTAATAAATAAAACAGCACCATATTACACTGTGGCACGTATATATACATAATAGGAATGAAGAAAAATTCCAGGAAATGACCCAGGTATTACACACACACACACACACACACACACACACATTAATCTCTAGTAAAAGTAGAATTTCAAATTACTACAAAAGGATAGATTTTTCTGCAGAACGTGCTATGATTTGGGAGGAAATTTTGTTAAATTGGGGAAAATCATGTCAAATGAAGATTCACAATATACTAGTATTAGAAATTTAATCTCCCCAGAATATTTCTAGATTATATTCCACAAAGTATTTCATTCAAAAGCTTTTCAAAATTTGCAAGCTTTTGGTCTTTATAAACCACTGTACTTTGTTATTGTGGTTTGAATACATACGTAACAAAACATTTGCTATTTCAACAATCTTCACATGTACAGCTCAGTAACATTGCCTTATGTGCACCATGTTGTTAGCCACCACCATGGATGTTTCCAAGTTTTCCCATCACCCTTAATAGAAGCTGAATGTCCTCTAAATACTGAGTACTCCTTTTTGCGTCCTTCCCTCTCACCTCTGTTAAGCACTAGTAAACTTTGGCTTCTCCCGTATGTTTGTTTATTCTAGATATGGCATACAAAGTTTGTCCTTTTGTGGTTGGCTTATTTCACTCAGCTTAATGTTTACAAGATTCAGCCATGTTGTAGCATCGTCAGATCATTATGAAGGATTTTAAACTTTTATGCAAACTTCAATTCATCTACAGTCCTTTTGACTCTAAATGCATAAGAGGTGTTCTTATAGAAATTTCTACTTGGCTTGCTTATCACACCATTACTCAAAGAGCTCTTCAATAATAGCAGTTTATGTTTATACAAAAATGAATTTAAAATAATATCATTAAAAAAAATAGTGTCAGAATTATACCCTATTTAGACCCAGTGTACATGGAGAGAAAAACACATTGGGCTGGAATCAAGAAACCTATGTTTAAATGACGATCCTTTAATCACTAGTTGTGTGGTATAAACAAGTCACTAAACATGCCTGAGATCCAGTTTCATTACACAAAGGAAGTAAGGCAATTAACTGTCCAGTCACAGCGTGGATAATTTAAGTAACAATAGTGTAAACAGGGTAATCAAAAACTGTTAAAAAAAAAAAAAAAGTTTCAATGTATTATGGTGATTATAATGAAAACTTAGCTAGGAACAATAACAACCAAACTAGCAAAAAGCACATGAATAATAAAGTTGGCAAAAAAAAAAAAAAACTAAGGTAATTATTAACTACGCAGACCAATAGTTATCTTGTATATCTGTAGCTACATACTTCTTTGGCTCCTGTATAATTCACTATAGGTCTCATCTCTTCCACTTCCATGGCTTGGAATGGTATTTATATGCTGATTGTGTTATTTGTAGGTGCACATACAAGTGTGTGTATGTGTGTGACTTTTTTTCTCTCTTTCTATGGACACCTTCCCTTTGAGATAGCAACTTGTCTCATTCCTTTGGGTGTTTATTAATCCCACCTCAATGTCACCATTGTTGATGTTTGTTAGGTGCCATCAATGACTCATAATGATCTTGTGTACAACAAAATGAAACACTGCCCAGTCCCGCACCATCCTCACAATCATCGCTATATTTGAGCCTGTTGTTGCAGCCACTGTGTCAATTCATCTCATTGAGGGTCTTCTTCTTTTTCACTGACACTCTATTTTTCTGTGCATGATGTCCTTCTCAGTGATTGGTCCTTCCTGATGACATGTCCAAAGTAAGTAAGATGAAGTCTCGTCATCCTTGTTTCTAAGAAGCATCCTGTCTGTACTTTCTCTAAAATTGCTTTGTTCATACTTCTGGTAGTTCACTGTATATTCGATATTCTCCACAACATCACAACTGGAATGTGTCGGTTCTTTTTTGGTCTTCCTTTTTCTTTGCTCATCTTTCACATGTTTTTAGGTGATTGAAAGTATCATAGCTTATATCAGCTGCACCTTAGTCAGCAAAGTGACATCTTTGTTTTTTTAGATTTTAAAGAAATCTTTTGTTGCAGATTTGCCTCAATATTAAGAAGTCCAAAAGGGAACTTTTGATTCCATGCCTCTTGGCAATATTAGTGACACCAGCAACTAACTTGTTTCATAAATATTCTAGATGCTATACAAATTTTTTGTGTCCTCACAGTTTAATTTTTACAGAATTGACATCATTTACTAATGCCTTCTCTTAGAAATAACATGTGATCCTTAATTTTTGACCAATTTAAGTACATACTCTCATAAACTTACCTGCCTGGTGGAACAAAATTCTTGCATAGAGGATACACAGCGTGAAGATATTTTATTACAATCTAACTCTGAAAGAATCCAAGTATTGGCTTGTTCTCAATATGAAACTAAAATTTCGGAAGGTGTGTAGGGCATTAATCTGCTGCAGTTATTCACACTTGAACAAGCAGCCTGTTGATTTCCAGAATATCTGAGGCTGTCTCTCAATGCCCATGGCATAAACACAATAACCATTGAAAACCGTTATTGGATTCCTAGGTCCTCACAGAAGTAACTCACTGTAAAGGTTTATTTCTTTTATAATATTGATAAAGTTTAGGCTAGGAAAATATGACATTCCATTCTCCTTTGTATAATGGCTGGCAATTGGTAATTACTGTATTTCAGTCATGAAGGAACAATCTAAAGCATAGGAAATATGTTTTCCATTTCAAAGACCTATTAGAAGAAAACAAATAAGGATTAGGGCATAAACTTTTTTTTTCTCTCTCATCCAAATGTAGTGAAAACGGTAGGATGCCCTTTTATGCTAACTATGTCGAGGAAAGAATTGAAAGGCTTGCTGAGCCAGAAATATAAATGGCTTTGATAGCACTGGAGTTGCAAACCTTTATTTACATTCACTCAGTGTGAATATGAGCTTCCATATGGTCAAACCCATGGTTTATGAGTCTATGGGGGAAGGTTAATATGTTATCTGGCTCTTCTCACACAAATTATATTCTGATGGTCATCATTAGCTCTCTCATAGCTTTCTTTCTTTTATGAGCCTTCCCGAACTCTTCTCCCCCTTGGTCTCCAGGCAGATTCGCTCTTCCACCTGGCCAGTTCAATATCACTGACTCTGAAGACAGATGCCTTGCGTTTCTACTTAAGAAACGTAAAGCTTTGCTAAGGCATTTCCCTCAGAATCATTAAACTTTTTGGAATTTAGGTGTGGGAAAAAAAATAATCCAGGCACATGTTTGACTTCAGTTAGAAAATTCTATCTTGTAGTTATATTGGTGATGGTGAATGGTAATAACTATAGTCATTTCCCTTATGTAACATTAGCAAATACATATATATATATATATAAAAATATACATATGTATATTTCAAAGTTCTACTTTCAAATTCATTTTCTGAATCCAAATTCTCACTATATATCCTCTACCTTAAGATACATGTGCTCTAAGCAATGGATGAAATTGACAGATAGAAGATAAATATAAAACTGGCGAGATACCATAGTACACTTAATCACCCCTCCATTCATTCTGTCATTTATTCAATCACCACATATTTATAGAGGTTTTATCTTTAAAGTTTATTTCTTTCAACAAAAACCGAGATCCAGACTTGCCTGGGTGAGCCTGATACAGGTCTTCAAGGAGTTGGTCTGCATGAAAACATATTTTTTAGTCAGAAGAGAAAAGGTCGATTTTTGAATCATGGTCTACGAAGACACGAAGGCTGTGACTGTTAAACGGTAGAACCTCAATTAATAGTTTTTGATTGGATAGATGAATACATAGGAAAATCGTCTAAGTTTATCCTATAGCCAGTAGCAGCCAGGGAAGAAGTCCGTGAAAGGAAGATAATATATAGAAGAGTTGTTAAAGGAAATTACATGTTTAAGGGAGAGTGTTATTGTTTCCTTTTTCAGGTGATAGTGAGTTGAGCTTATTTATACACTGTAGAGAGAAAGAGCCAGTTGGGATGGAGTGAATGAATGTTCAAGAGAGGAGAAAATTGTTAGAATAGTTAATTTAAGAGGAAGGAAGAAATAGAGCCGAAATATAGATGGATGGATGGATATGCTTCAGACAGGTGGCAGGATGTCTTCTCTTCAGAAAGAGAAAACAAGAAGGTGAACGTGAACATGGAGGCTGACCAGGAGAAAAGAGTTTGGGGGAAGACAGGAGCTTGAGGATGAAGCCTCCTGAAAGTCTCTGTTTTCTGTATGAAGAAGATAAAATCATCTTTCAGGTTAAGCTGGAAGAGGTGTAGGAAGGGGCAAGTAGTAAAAGGATAATCAATAGACTAAGCTAATGAGAATCAGGTTGATGGATGAGGAGGAAGTGATCAGCATCTTGGCTGAAGCTACAGGCAGATCAGTGCCTGCAATTACCTGGAGTACTATTTCTCTGTCAACAAACTTATTGACAGAGGGCTATGAAAAAGGAGGTGTGTTATTGTACAGGGAGCGAGACCAAGAAACAAATCAAATTTTATTTGGAGTTTATTTTCTGCAGGTTAATGTAAGACATTTAAGTAATAATAATATAAAGAAATAGATCTCATGGTGTCATGGATTGAATTGTGTACCCCAAAAACATATGTCAACTTGGCTAGGCCATGATTCCCAGTACTGTGTGGTTGTCCTCCATTTTGTGATTGTAATTTTATGTTAAAGAGGATTAGGATGGGATTGTAACAGCCTTACTAGGGTCACATGCTGGATTCATTGTAAAGGGAGTTTCCCTGGGGTGTGGCCTGCACCATCTTTTATTTTACAAGAGATAAAAGGAAAAAAAGCAAGCAGAGAGGGGGGACCTCATACCCTCAAGAAGCAGCACTGGGAGCAGAGCATGTACTTTGGACCTGGGGTCTCTGTGCTGAGAATTTCCTAGTTCAGGGGAAGATTGATGAAAAAAAACTTTCTCCAGAGAGAGAAAGCGTTCATCTGGAGCTAGCAGCCCATATTCAGACTTCTAGCTTACTAGACTGTCAGAGAATAAACTTCTCTTTGTTAAAGCCATTCACTTGTGGTATTTCTGTTATAGCAGCACTAGATGACTAAGACACATGGCAATGTGCATGAATTTTACTTCCCAAAATAGACTTCAGGTTTCCTTAAAGAAGAGGTTATAATTTTACTTAAAGTGTAAGCCTCAGTGTTATCTATTCTTCCCCTGCTAGCCTGGACATATACCTCTCTTAGTTTCCAATTCTTTATAAAGAAGAGAAAGGTGTTGTAGAAAATGATATTTAAGATCCCTTTCAGGTCTAATGTTATTCTTTAGGCTATCTTCTTTTACTTTATTATTTATTTTTTAGTAGAGTGATGGTGGTATTATGAGCATTGAGCCATGCTATACATGTCTTATAGTGCCTACTACGCCTTTGGCTGAAAAGCTGTGCCAAGGTAGTTATATTTTGTACCGCATGATATTGACCCCATGTGAAAGCTGATAGGATGAGAGGCAGGCACTGAACCCAAGGGTGACCACGCAGCAGCCATTCAGCAACCCTTGACTTATTACATGGATCCATTTATGTGCAGGGTCACTTATTTTCTAAACCTAATTTCATATAATCAGGAACTACTCGGAGAAAGAGTAAGTTAGGTTTGGGAACTGTTGCTCAAAGTATTCCATAAGAAAAGGTAGAAAGTAGAAGCTAGTTTTTGTGATAGGCCAGACTCAAGTGGAAGATATAAAAGAGCAGAAACTATGAACAAGCAGAACAAGCCAGGCAGAAGACCAGGCAGGATGAGATGCTACTGTGAGAGTGTGAGGAAGACACATTCAGCCTAGTAGAAACATGAAACAAATCCTTAGACTATGTTCCTGCCAATGTCTCAGTTCCAGTACAATTATGAATAAAAAAAGAGTTAAAGGCATAGGCTCTGAGAACAGGTTGCTTGGGTTTAAATCAACACTTTGCCATTTATTAACCATGTAAATCACTCATTAAGTTAGAACTGTCCTCAGTATCACCATCAGAAAAATGAATATAATAAGAGTTCAAAAATTCAATGAGTTAATAGAAAGTCACTCTTGAAAGAGTCCTTGGAATATTGTAAACACCCGGTACAAAGATGCTACTCTTTTTATTTTTAATACTCCTTATGATCAATTAGATGTGTTCAAAATCAAAGGTTCCATTTCTTTTCTCATTGATTTTTCTATAAAACCGCGTTACAACTTTAAAACACTAAAAAAAAAAGGAAAACAACAACAAAACAAACATAAAGCGGTATTTGTATGTTTAAAGTATCTTGGAAAATTTTCAGACATGAACTTTCTTGACTCTTTGAAGATGTTTCAACTCACATTAACATGGCAATGCATGAAGTTAGTAAATTATCTGGAGCAGGCTATAAGCCCCTATTTGATTGGTTGCTCATTATTCCACTTATTATAATAACATTCATCCTTTCTCACGCCTTCTTCTGGGATTAGCCCCTCTGATCCCATTCACCCCACACTGTATCCTGAAGGTTACCTTCAGAAATCCTGACCACAGGTGGTTGATTCATGAGTGGTCATCACAGCCGAGCTTAGCCAATCACATCCCTTCTTAGAATTTTGAATCGTGGAGAGTGAGATTAGGCTCTCTCTATGTAATTAAAATTATAACATACAAACTCAAAAATCACAGATGCCTATCATCTGCTGTACAGACTGAGGAGCATAGAAAGCCATCCTTTAGCAGAAAGAAGAGAAGAATGTCATAGATGTGTAAATAAAAAATAAATAAACCCAAATAAGTTAAAAAAAAAAAAAAGGCTGTTGCCCTCAAAGTTGATTCTAACTCATAGTGACACAATAGGACAGAGAAGAACTGCCCCACACGGTTTCCAAGGAAGAGCTGGTAGATTTGAACTGCCAACCTTTTTGGTTAGCGGCCATAACTTGTTGTGGTTCTTAACCACTACACCACCAGAACTCCACAGATGCATGGTCAGAAGAAATGAGAAATAGAGTAACGTCCTGATGATAGTTGAGTCACTGGGGGGAGCAATTGCTGAAATCCAGGGAAACTCCTATCCTCGGTTTCCAGGAGCATCTCTGGAGACTATTAGCAGATCATGCTTTTGTTCAAGCTAGTTTGAATTTAATTTCTTATATTTGCAAAGGGGCAGGGTGGGGGGGAAGAGTACTAAACAATAAACATCAGTTATTTAAAATTTTTCTACTATTTGAATTTTTAAATTAAAATTCTAGGTGGCAGGGAAAACAGCTAAAATATCTCTACTTTCCTACATGTCTCTTGCAGAAAGATACAAGAAAAAAGAAGATAGACATTATGCAGAGAAGCCACTTTCCCAGCAGACATATCCTTGGCACTAGCATGATTGACATAAAGTCTAACCTACTTTGCTAACAAACTAATGAAAAGCAGGAGGCGCGTTTAAAGCCAGCAACCAGAATAATGCTGAAGTGAGCAGTGCCAACATTTGACCACCGTAAGAAAATATTCTGAGTGTTTGCAACTTAGATCTCAATGAATGCTGGAGGTTAGGTAGTGATTGATAAGTGGAGAGACGTTGGATAGAAAGCACCAAGAAGGGAAATGACAGAAACTAGTGCTTTATAATTTATATTGCATTTTATTCCCTGTAAGTGTTAAAAATGTTAACAGAGATCTGAGAATGAAGTCTCTTCTTGTTACACGCTGATATCTAATTGTTCCTATCCACCTACCTAATAAGGTAGGCTTGTTCTTTAATACTAGCCTTTAATTCTTTTGGCTAAACTGGGAATAGAATGATTAATACAGATGTCATATGCTGTTTAGTTAAGTTATAAGAGCTTGCCCCTATAAAATGCTATAAAAATATTGGTCAATGAATATACATTCATGAGCTGCCTAACGTCCTTTGGTATAACGTCCAACTGCATGTATATCAATGGTCCCGCTGCTATGAATGTCCAGCCTGTGTACAATCCAGAATTATAAGCCAACCCACATGAAGCCTATTATATTAAAAATTCAGGTACATACAATGGTTTGTAATAACAAACAGGTGCTACTTTGCGATGTGCATCAAAACATTATTATTTTATTACTGTATTATAATGTTAAAGATGTTTTACTGTATCTGTTTCTTTAATGTTTTTTATCCATAGGAAGGTATACTATATACTATATATTAAGACAAACTTTTGACTGTATCTAACTGTTCTGATTTATGTACAAATTCAACTTAAAGACAGACTTAGGAACAGAACTCGTTCGTAACCTGGGGTTTGCCTGTATGTAATAAGGTGTTTGCACAATGTCTAAGTCACATAACGTCCTATTTCACAGAATGTATTGTGGATATTAAACAATGCATGACAGTGTATAACCATTATTTATCCTGTTGTTATATTAAAAAGTGATAGTGTTCATTTACTCACTATTTGACACTCATTGACTTTATTTTAGTCAACACATACTGATTATGTGTGGGAAATAGAAGGCTATGGCTATGAAAAGTCAGAGTCCCTGCCTTAAAAGAGAAGTTTGAAATCTAGTGAAATACAGAAAAAGTTTCTCTAGAGTATCACTCACTCAGAAATTCACAGGTGCAAACAATAACTGTTGTCATTGTGTGCCATCCAGTGGGTTGACTCATAGTGATCCAATGTGACAGAGTAGAACTGCCCCATAGGGTTTCCTGAACTGTAATCTTTAAGTGAGCAGATAGCCAGTTCTGTTCTCCTGCGAAGCAGCTTGTCGGTTCAAACTGCTAACCCTTCTACCTTTCAGTTAGCAGACTAGTGCTTCACCACTGTGCCACCAGGGCTCCTTGAACAGCAACTAGGCACCATCAAGAGAAGCCTGGATCACCTCAGGGCGTCTGTCCCCACTGCATACATTCTGCCAAGGCCAAGCCCACTGGACTTTGCAAATCCAAACCTACTTCAGATATAGAAACTTTGTATATCTTATTTTAAAATATAATCTAAGTATATATACTTTAATACATGCATAATAAATTGACAATATAATGAGAGTTTTGTCATAAACATTGGGTATAGATAAGAACTAATTTGAGCAGGCTCAGTTTTCTAAACCTGACCAGTTTTGGAAAACTAAAAATTAAACTTCTTTGGAGGAGGTTTATTGGTCCTTCACTAGAAAAGCACTTTCTAAAAAATTTAGAAACATATTTTCTAACAAAAAGGCTGTGTTAAGTGAGTTCCTATTTTCTTAAATTATGTCATCAATCCTAGGTCCTTATCACTATATGTCTATGGATGTTGTCATGACTTGACATTTGCCATATTTCCTCAACTTTTCTAGTTATTTGACCTTGGAGAGAAAGTCTGCTACTAGCCTCCTTTGATTCACACAAAGACTCCTTATATTTGTACATGAAAAAAAAAACCAGAAACCTCAAGGAGAGAAATCATAAAAATAATGGCTTTCTAGAAAATGTCTAAGCCATACCAAAATATTCACACAATTTTATTCTGACAATCTCAACAATGCAAAAAAGAAAATATTTTTAAATCGTGTAAAGATTCTATGTTAAAGAGATTAGACGCTTTCTCTGAATATAAACTGAATAAAAAGGAAAGAAAAATTTGAGCTCTATTGCCTTCATTTCAAAGGTGATAACAAAGAGATGGATTTGCATAATTCTTTACAATTTTTCAAGAAACTGGATCCCAGAGGATGATATGGCTTGGACATTGAGGATGGGGACCTTGTGACCAGCTTGCAGTAACCAGGTTGAGTGGATTGGATATTACCTATTCCAGATACTACTGTGTGACTAAGAACAGATGGAGAGAGACAAAGGAGAAAAAAGAGAATCAGGAGTAAATTAAACACCACAGTAAATAATGAAAGCTGATGTTTAAATAGGAAACCCTGGTGGCATAGCGGTTAAGAGTTTGGCTGCTGACCAAAAGATTGGCAGTTCAAATCTACCAAGTGTTCCTTGGAAACCCTATGGTGCAGTTCTCTTCTGTCTGTAGGGTTGCTTCGGTTGGAATCGACTCGAAGGCAACAGGTTTGTTTTTTATTTTTTGGTCAGGTGTTTAAATATGGAGCCTTGGTGGTGCAGTAATTAAGTTTAGGTTTACCAAACAGTCCACCGTTCGAACCAAACAGCCTCTCAGCAGGAGAAAGACTCAGCACTTTGGTTTTGTAAATATTTACAGCCTTCGAAACTAAGAGGCAGTTCTATTCTGTCCTCTTGGGCCACTATGAGTCAGAATTAGACTCCAGGGCAATGAGTTGCACTTTAGTGTGTAAAGAGACTTGCAAATATAGGATGCAATTGCAAATTACATAAAATAAGGGGCAGAAAATTGCAGGTCATAGTATCTGATTTTAAAAAATCATATCTTTATAGTAATGTCTGTTCCTGCTACCTGTAGAAACGTGTCGTATCATGTATCTTTCGATTCTTCTTAAAACAAACAAAAACAATAACAGCTTAGTTTCTCTTATGCCCAAACTGCAGATAAGTAAATTGTGGCTCTGCCACTTCAATGATTTATTCAAGGTCACACATCAAATTAAATGCAGTGTAATATTTAAGTCCTCTGGCTATAAATATTATGTTCTTTACACTATGCTATTGTTATACTTGAGTCCTGGTGGTGCAGTGATTAAGAGCTCAGCTGTTAACCTAAAGGTCAGCAGTTCAAATCTACCAGCCACTCCTTGGAAACCCTATGGGGCAGTTCTACTCTGTCCTATAGGGTCGCTATGAGCAGGAATTGACTCACAGTGATGGGTATTGTTATGCTTAAAAAAAAATAAAAATTAAATAGCCCAGTTAATTGCAGCATAAAGTTAAGATAATTAAGACCTTCACTTCTTCCAGTTGTTGTACACTTCAGGAGTGTTTTAATAAAACTAGATAAACAAGATCATGACATAATTAGAATGGAGCAGAAGGACCCAAGTTGGCCTTAAGTTTCTAGCCCTTTCTCTAGGTTCTCAGCCCCCACTACTGAACAGTTTTATGTATATATATACACACACACACACACACACACATATATATGTATTTTAATTTGACCCCTGTGTTTATATTACA
The DNA here is from genome assembly GCF_030014295.1 of Loxodonta africana. Lineage (NCBI taxonomy): Eukaryota > Metazoa > Chordata > Mammalia > Proboscidea > Elephantidae > Loxodonta > Loxodonta africana. The sequence continues at coordinate 32,295,532 of NC_087356.1, forward strand.
CTCTTCATAATCATACATAAGTTTGGAAAGGAAATAATATAGGGATCCTTTCCACCCGTCTTCACAGAATTCAACTGTGCATATCATTTCAGTGATGTGAAAAAAGCTACAGCCATAAAATATTTTAAAATTTATTTGCCTTCATAATGAGATAATTCATAGACAAACCACCAACCAGTTACCAGTGAGTCAATTCTGACTCAAGGTGACCCCATGTGTATGTAGTAGAACTGCTCTACTGCGATTTAAAGGTTGTGACATTTCAGAAGCAAATTGCCAGTCCTCCCTTCCAAGGTGCCTGTGGGTGGGTTTGAACTGCCAGCCTTTCCATTAGTAGTAGAATGCTTAACCATTTGCACTACCCAGCTCCTGTTTAATTTATAGATAAAAATCCAATCATATCTGTGATATTGGTACCACAAGTAAGGCATGCTCTCAGATGACATGTACTTATTTCTTTGCATACTTTTTAAAATTGTGAATATAAAAAATTGAACCAACACCCATTTGAAAACAAGGACACTCCTCAGTATGATCACATTAGCACATGCTGTTTGTGATCATTGTTTGAATTAAGATTCACCACATGGTTATTAAACCATTATAAACTACCTACAGTTTTAATGAAACTTACCATATTAAAAATTTACTAATCTCTTTTTAGAAAAGTAGACACACATAACACAAAGGGATCATCTAACTGCAAAGTAGTGTAATATGATTCACATAAGGCACGCTATCTCAGCTTTGTAATGGATTATCAATTTAGTAATAGCTTTTTTAGTTTGAAACCTATTTAGTATTGGTATACATTGATCAAAGTTGTGACTCCAATTAAATGTTAGTTTATGAAAAAATAAACATTGTAGAATTAAGAGATGGAATATTTCTTGGCTGTTACATGTTTATCTCAAAGCAAATAAGCAACAGGGACTTGTTGCAAACACTGTTTCATGGTCGTTTCATACCCATAGTCCCTTTTCTGAGTCCACATATATGAACGGGCACCATTCAACATGTTTTTGGTCTACGACACTTAAGAGAAGTTTTGTAGAAGGGAAAAAGCTCAGCCATCAGGTTCTTTTCCACTTCTTTCCTTCTTCCTACCCTAAACTGGGATATGATGCTGAAGTTGAAGAAGACATCTGGCAACCTGAGGTCAAGGATCAACACATTGAGAATGGCAAATCAGAAAATCAGCAGAAGTCCGAGACACTGGGGGTATTGTGGGGCCAAGGAAACATCATTGAACTGTGAATACCAGAAATCATTTTATAGAAGATTAAAATTCTACTAATTTTAAGCTAAAAAAAAAATCTAACTATTCTGTTATTGTTGTTGTTAGGTGCCCTCTAGTCGATTCCAACTCATAGCGACCCCATGCATAGTTGAACGAAACAGGACCCGGTCCTGAGCCACCCTTACAATCATTGTTATGCTTGAGCTCATTGTTGCAGCCACTGTGCCAATCCACTTTGTTGAGGTTCTTCCTCTTTTCTGCTGACCCTGTACTCTGCCAAGCATGATGTCCTTCTCCAGAGACTGATCCCTCTTGACAACATGTCCAAAGTATGTAAGATGCAGTCTCGCCATCCTTGCCTCTAAGGAGCATTCTGGTTGTACTTCTAAGACAGGTTTGTTCTTTTGGCAGTCCGTGGTATATTCAATATTCTTCGCCAACACCACAATTCAAAGGCATCAACTCTTCTGTCTTCCTTATTCATTGTCCAGCTTTCACATGCATATGATGCCAGTGAAAATACCATGGATTGGGTCAGGCACACCTTAGTCTTCAGGGTGATATCTTTGCTCTTCAACACTTTGAAGAGGTCCTTTGCAGCAGATTTACCCAATGCAATGCATCTTTTGATTTCTCGACTGCTGCTTCCACAGCTGTTGATTGTGGATCCAAGTAAAATGAAATCCTTGACAACTTCAATCCTTTCTCCATTTATCATGATGTTGCTCATTGGTCCAGTTGTGAGGATTTTTGTTTTCTTTATGTTGAGGTGCAATCCGTACTGAAGGCTGTGGCCTTTGATCTTCATCAGTAAGTGCTTCAAGTCCTCTTCACTTTCAGCAAGCAAGGTTGTGTCATCTGCATAATGCAGGTTGTTAATGAATCTTCCTCCAATCCTGATGCCCTGTTCTTCTTCATATAGTCTAGCTTCTCATATTATTTGCTCAGCATACAGATTGAATAGGTATGGTGAAAGAATGCAACCCTGACACACACCTTTCCTGACTTTAAACCAGTCAGTATTCCCTTGTTCTGTATGAACAACTGCCTCTTGATCTATGTAAAGGTTCCTCATGAGCACAATTAAGTGTTCTGGAATTCCCATTCTTCGCAATGTTAGCCATAGTTTGTTACGATCCACACAGTCGAATGCCTTTGCATAGTCAATAAAACACAGGTAAATATCCTTCTGGTATTCTTTGCTTTCAGCTAGGATCCATCTGACATCAGCAATTATATCCCTGATTCCACATCCTCTTCTGAAACCAGCCTGAATGTCTGGAAGTTCCCTGTCGATATACTGCTGCAGCCAGTTTTGAATGATCTTCAGCAAAATTTTGCCTGTACGTGATATTAATGATATTCTATAATTTCCACATTCGGTTGGGTCACCTTTCTTGGGAATAGGCATAAATATGGATCTCTTCCAGTCAGTTGGCCAGGAAGCTGTCTTCCACATTTCTTGGCATATAATGCATCTGTTTGTTGAAACATCTCAGTTGATATTCCGTCAATTCCTGGAGGCTTGTTTTTCACCAATGCTTTCAGAGCGGCTTGGACTTCTTCCTTCAGTACCATCAGTTCCTGATCATATGCCACCTCTTGAAATGGTTGAACATAGACTAATTCTTTTTTGGTATAATGACTCTGTGTATTCTTTCCATCTTCTTTTGATGCTTCCTGCATTGTTTAACATTTTCCCTATGGAATCCTTCACTATTACAACTCGAGGCTTGAATTTTTCCTTCAGTTCTTTCAGCTTGAGAAATGCCGACTGTGTTCTTCCCTTTTGGCTTTCCATCTCCAGCTCTTTGCACATGTCGTCATAATACTTTATTTTGTCTGCTCGAGACGCCCTTTGAAATCTTCTGTTCAGTTCTTTTACTTCATCAATTCTTCCTTTTGCTTCAGCTGCTTGAAGTTAGAGAGCAAGTTTCAGAGTCTCTTCTGACATCCATCTTGGTCTTTTCTTTCTTTCCTGTCTTTTTAGTGACCTCTTGCTTTCTTCATGGATGATGTCCTTGATGTTATTCCACAACTTGTCTGGTCTTCGGTCACTAGTGTTCAATGCGCCAAGTCTATTCTTCAGATGGTCTCTAAATTCAGGTGGGATACAGCTGCAAACATCCATTAATAATCGGAACCTGGAATGTGCGAAGTATGAATCTAGGAAAATTGGAAATCGTCAAAAATGAAGTGAAATGCATAAACATCGATATCCTAGACATTAGTGAGCTGAAATGGACTGGTATTGGCCGTTTTGAATCGGACAATCATGTAGTCTACTATGCCAGGAATGACAATTCGAAGAGGAATGGTATTGCATTCATTGTCAAAAAGAATGTTTCAAGATCTACCCTGCAGTACAATGCTGTTAGTGATAGGATAATATCTATACGCCTTACAAGGAAGACCAGTTAATAAGACTATTATTCAAGCAGTTTGTCTTATACTTCTCCAAAAGGAATTCTTTACCTTTTGTCAAAATACGGACAGTCTTCAGAAAACCCTTTAAAATCTTGTTTCAGATGCAAAAAAATGCACTTCCAATTAGATAATTTGGTGGGACAGTTTGTATTAGAAGCACGTGAAAGTTGTGTATAGTTAAACAAATTCCCAGCTGTGAGTTAATCAGGGGGATAATGGTTCCTCAGGAATAAATTGGGAAATTGCCTCCTCTGTATTAGAACTATTCGCAGAGATTTTGCTTTCAGCTTATAGCCCCAGTGGGATAGAATTTCCTTCCTTTTTTCTGCCAACACCACGGAACAAGAGCAGAGGAACGAGAAGGAACAAGATGCCCCTTCTAGAGACCTTGAGTGACAGTAAGGCAAACAAGGGTCATCACTTTAATTAGCTTTAATAATCCAAAGCAGAGTGTGAGATCCCCTCCAGAGACAAAAGTTGCCAGCTGCTGAAAGGATGTTAGTGAAAATGCTGGCATGTCAAAAGTCTTACCACATAATTTGAAGTTTTTTATTAAGGAATCCAGGAAGTTAGAGGTTTCTGAGTAACATGCAACAGGTATTCAAACAGGAGATGAAATCAAATTCCTTTTTTTCTGTTTTCTTTTTCTTTAAGCTGAAAGCTGGCTGCTTCTTATGGCATAAAAAACCAAAAAACAAACCCATTGCCGTTGAGCCGATTCCGACTCATAGCGACCCTATAGGACAGAGTAGAACTGCCCCACAGAGTTTCCAAGGAGCACCTGGAGGATTTGAACTGCCGACCCTTTGGTTAGCAGCCATAGCACTTAACCACTACACCACCAGGGTTTCCTCTTATGGCATAGCATTAGTATATTATGGTAGCTCTATTAATGTACCTTATACTCACCCTTTTTAATGATGAAAGGGAATGCTTGAAGATAATATGAATCATTAAATGAATGCACAGAAAAGAATGAACAGGCCTACTCCACTGCACTCACACACTGTGAGTTTTCTAAGAACTGAAAACAAATAACTATTCCTCTGAACCTATGAGCCCTCAATTCATAAACTTTCACTTGGCTTTTTCTAGTAAGGTCTGTAATGCTTGCCCTTCTGTTCACATTATATCATCCTGATATGTGACTGATTACTCTGATTATGTTTACAAGGCGTAACCCTAGATTTTCTTTGGACTTTTATCCTTAGCATTCTAACAGTGCTAGTTGCTCTGAGATGTCCCTTTTACATATCTACTTGAATTTTCAATGTTTGACTTGAACTTTCGAAGAATCTTCATTTAATATTTTGTTATTTGTCTGTCAAACTACTTCTGATTAGATGTGTCTGTTGGAGATTTGTAAATCCTGGTGGCATAGTGGTTAAGCGTTCATCTGCTAACCAAAAGGTTGGCAGTACAAACCTACAAGGTGTTCCTTGGAAACCCTATGGGAGCAGTTCTATTCTGTCCTGTATAGTTGCTATGAGTTGGATTCAACTTGATAACAATGGGTTTGTTTTGGTGGGATATTTGGAGGGCTGGTGGCACAGAGCTACAGCTGCTAACCATAAAGGTCACAGTTTGAATCCACCAGCTGCTCTTTGGAAAATCTGTGGGGCAGCTCTACTCTGTCCTGTAGGGTCATTATGAGTCTGAAATCACTTGATGGCAACATTTTTTTTTTTTTTTTGGCAGGGTATTTATCATTGTAGGAGATTTTATTTCATACTCTTCAATCAAATATATAATGAGTAGAATCTTTTTGTAGAAATGAGTACATGGACAGAAAATCCTAGTTCAATGGCTGTCTTAGTTGTCTAGTACTGATCTAAGAGAAATACCACAAGTAGATGGCTTTGACAAAGAGAAATTTATTCTCTCACAGTCTAGTGGGCTACAAGTCCAAATTCAGGGCATCAGCTTCAGGGGAAGTCTTTCTCTGTTGGCTATGGAGGAAGATCCACGTCGTCAATCTTCTCTTGGTCTGGGAGCTTCTTTGCACAGGAACCTCAGGTCCAAATGACATGCTGTGCTCCCAGCACTGCTTTCTTGGTAGTATGAGGTCCCTATGTCTCTCTGCTCACTTCTCTCTTTTACTTCTCAAAAGAGATTGGCTTAAGACACTGCCTCATCTTGTAGATCTTATCAACATAATTGCCGTTAATCCATCTCACTGATATCATAGTGATAGGATTTACAATACACAGGGAAATCACATCAGATGGCAAAATGGTAGACAATCATACAATACTGGAAATCATGACCTAGCCAAGTTGACAGCTAGGGGGACACAATTCAATCCATGACAATGGCCCACCTTGAATATGGCAGATGCTATCAATATCTAGGCTATTGATGTGTTTTCCTTTTGGGAGGTTTCCACCTTCACTCTAGTTCACATGCGTAAGAGTATCATTCAATCTGAATATTTTGAAGAATGGTTATATTAAAGCTATTGCTTGACTACTGAAATCTCAGGAGTTGAAAACAATGGAACTAAGAACTACCCAGTACAACTCTTCTGGCACGTAGAGCAAGGATGCTTGAGAAATCAGCACAGAGAAAAACTAACCCAAGAGATGGAGAATAGAGACACAGATTCCTGATGGTATTGTTCCTACTCCTGGACCCAGCTAAGCCTGAAGCTGGTAAATTTCACTCTTTGGACTTTCCAGTTATATGGGCCAATACATTTTTCTTTTGCTATAACTAATTTAATTTTTATATCATATTCAATAGATATTTTTATATAATTTTCAAACAAAATTACCCTAGGTAGTACAAGGCCTCATCTCCAAATTGTAAAGAAATTGCTAGAGAAATCTCAAACAGTTAGATATTAAGAATAGTTAATGCATGTTTAGCTGAAGGTCAGTAGGCACTGGCAGGGAGAAACTGACTCCAATAAAGTATTTCTATGGATTCTAAACAAAGCAATAGAACAAGATCACATTTAGAATATTTTGGAGGAGTGACATGGGTTAATAAGAATGAATTTGGTTTTATTTATGTTCATTACTTCTTTGTAAATTCTATTTAAGAATTGTCTTTAAATATAGTATTCATTATTGTTATATTTTTCCACTATGAAGAAATTATGTTTTTTTGTTTTTATCATTTATAACCAAGGAGTACATAGCTTCTGACTGTAGTCAGAAAGTTAGAGCTTATAGCATGTGAAACAGATACCCAGACTTCACCTGGTAACAAAATGAAATCTCTTCAGGTTTAAGTACTATGACATGAATTTGCCATTTAATAATTAAAACTCTTAAAAACAGCTTTCTTAATTGACAACATATATTTATCTATTGTACTGGTGATATCAGGTGATTTCTAGATCAATGATTTCCAAAGGAGAGCAAACATTCCATAGGGAATGCTCAGAAATATCTAATAGGGTAAAGAAAGAGAATATTCAAAAGTTTATATATATTATTTTTGTATTCATACTTTTTAAATTTTATATCTGTATGTATTATTCAAAATAGACTAAATTAGGATGTGGTAACAAACCATGCCAAAATCTCAATGGATTAACACCACAAAATGTATTTATCTCTCATGCAACATGTCCAGACTAGGCTGGCTGGGGGCTTTGCTCCACTCAGTTAACTCACAGGCCCAGGTGAGTCTTTACTGTCCTGTAGGTGCACCATTGTGAACACATGGTTTCCTCTACTGCCAAAGCCTGTCACGAGGGCAACAAGACAATTCTGTAGGGTGTTCACCACTTTGCTGCCAGAAAGCCTGGTTGCCCAAATTCTGAAGAAAGAAAGAGCCAAGCATTGGTGATCACTTGTAATACTCGCTACAGAGTGTATTTGTTACATATATAATATATACATAGAATAATATGTAAATATGATTTTCAAATGATGAATATGTATAAAACCCTAAAAATATTATTGTGTGTGATTAAAAAAATTGGAAACCATTAAGTCACTCCTGGATTCTTTTAGTTCTTTCTTCCTCTTAGTTCTTTCTTCTTTGTCAACTTTTTAGTTCCACCTTTTAGTTCTTTCTTCTTTGTCAACTTTGGTTTGCTTCCAATCATTTCTGCAATTGCTTCTATGTTTTCTAGCTTGCAGGCAATGTAATTTTTTCTAATACTTCCTATTCCCAGCTTCTGTCATTGTTATTTATATCTCAAGAATATGAGCTGAATTTAATAGTTTGCTAGCATCTCTCCTTAAACCGCAAGGCAGAAAAGGGTAAAATGAATGTTTCGCATGCCCTTGTTACGTCAGCAATCCATCAAACCATGATGAAGACACCACTCAGATATAGATCAGAGGGCCTAGAGATGGCTCATGATAGCAGGGCCCTGCCCACACCTGCAAATTAGAACAAATTGCCCTTCATTAATTTACCTTGCTCATGACAGTGTTCCAGTCAACATGAAAGTTTGATTTTTTGTTGTATCACAGACATGAACTATCCTCTGACTACTGAAATCATATGTTTATCAATAGTTACCCTTACAAGTTCATCCAAAGGAATCAGCCAAAAGCTATTTTTTAGCCAAAAATTCTTTACTAAATATTTTGTAGAGAATCTAAATGGAGAGATTACAGTATACCTGTTATAGTAAAATACCTTTAAAGTCCTCATTGTCTATTTCTATTCTCCAAACCCTCTTCACAGTTCTGTGGCTAGTATTTTCTTCCAGTCCTCTCTCCCCCTGTGCAGTGCCTTAACTTGACAGTTCCAATCATTTTCCTACCAAATTACCACCAGAAAACTTCAAATTCCTTTCTGGAAAAAAATAAACAAAAGACAAAAAAAATTCAGCTACTATCCTCTAATTAGTAAAATAAACCCTATCCTATTATGGTGTTTAGCAAAACAAATAGCCTCCCAAGTATATCTAATTAGAAAATAATTTAAGCATTATCAATTGTTGTGAAAGCAAAAATTTTATCCTTCCATCTTAAGCATCTTATAGAAGAATTTTTTTTTCCAGCAAAATTTCAGGGCTTCCCCAATAAATATTCTAACCAACCAACCAAACTGTTGCTGTGGAGTCGATCCCAACTCATAGAGGTCCTACAGGACAGAGTAAAACTCTCCCATAGGGTTTCTAAGGCTGTAAATCTTTACTAAAGCAGATTGCTGCTTCATCCTCCCACGGAGTGGCTGGTGGGTTCGAATTGCTGACCTTTTGGTTAAGCAGCTGAACCATTAACCACTGCACTACCAAGGATCCTTATATAAAAGCTTTCTGCCTCTACTACTGCTGTGGTTGTGGTTGTTATTATTTTGTAAAAACCATTCCCGAAACATTCTGACTCTCTTGTGTTTTTGTCTCTACTGGTAATGGGCAAGTGCCTTAAAATATCAAAGACTTGATGGCCTTATGTCAAAAAACGGAGTGATGAAAAATACCAAGGGGAAATGATAGTGGCTAATGGAGATAGCAAAGCATTAACACAAACGTTTGTGACTGTTGGCTATTCAGTCTTACCATTAATTTAATTACTTTTTAAATATCTTGACGGCACTGGGTTTTACTGGGTAATAAAGGTTATACAATAGTTCATTCTCGTTTTGTTCTAGGAGGCTCAATCCTCAATGGGACCTGAGTATCCCAGCAATTTCTTGACAGGTGTCTTAGTTATCTAGTGCTACTATAACAGAAATACCACAAATGGGTGGTTTAACAAACAGAAATTTATGTTCTCACAGCTTAGAAGGCTGAAAGTCCACATTCAAGGATCTGGCTCCAGGGGAAGACTTTATCTCTTTTCAGCTTCTGTTTCTTGGATCCTTGGAGATGTCATATGGCATAGCATTTATCTTCCCTTACCTTGGCTTCCTTGCTTTGTTGCTTACTCAATCTGCTCTTTATTTCAACAGATATTGACTTAAAATACTCCTTACACTAATACTACCTTATTAACATAAAGAAAACCCATTCATACATGGAATTATAACCATAGGTATAGGGGTTGGGATATGCAATACATATTTTGGGGGGGCACAATTCAATCTATAACAATAGATAAGCCTAGAATGCAGTGCCCTGATTGCTCTCTGCCAGGGCAATTTTTCAACATTTTCTTTGTAGGACAATCTTAAGGAGTTAGGTAGTTCCTCAATCCATGCAAAAAACAGGCTACTTCTGCTTACTACATAAGCAGAAACTCCCCCAAACTCCGCTCTCTTTTCCTGTAATATAACCTGTTTCATGTCCAAGCATTCATGATGGGCTCTTTGCATTTCCCCAACAGGACTTGAAGGACATAGAGAACTGATGCAAGTCAACATTAAACTCTCTTGTCTTGAGTAATTAATGCCTTTGTCTCTGACCAGGAGCCTCATGACTTCTGCCAACATTCTCAAAACTGTGGGATGCTAACATATTATCTTACAAGTTGGGTAAAACTTTAGATGCTGTAAAGTTCTTGATATTGGTTGACCACAAAAATATTATGAATTATTAGTTTCCCAAGAAACATCCAAATTAAAGGAATTGTTTAAATAATTTGTAATTTATATACAGAAAATACAATTCATTACTATATGCACATGGCACTTGGAGTAAAGGAAAACTGTCTAAAAACATTATCAGTGTATTAGACAATACAGAAGTAGAATGACATGCAAAATTTACTTCCCCCTACTATCAACGGTAATGCACAGAAAGTTCTATTCAGAAAAAGTTAGGAAACTCTATTTTATGGCATTCCATCCAAGTTAAATGATTACCTTACCTAACTAAGAAAATGAAATCTTTGCTCAAACCCTTTCCTGACATTTTGATCTAAATCAAGAGGAAAGTTCCAAGGGTAGCGCTCAGAGTTAAATCTGATAACTGACAAGCCTGTCGTATTATAAGATTTGAGACTGTAAGGAGAAATATGACCTGATATACTGAACTTTCAAATTTTAGAATTTGGTATATGGAAGTAAAGCTCAGAAAAGTGTAAAAAAGACAAAGTGAAAAGTAAGGAATGATTTTGAATTGGAAGAGCACCTTTCTTGTGAGTTAAACTTATACATATTTGAAAGGTAGATTAGTCAAGAGCAATGTATTGAGTTTACATTTTTTTTTTTTTTGCATTTGAATTTGTGTTTGAAAGAAATGTGAATGTCAAATATTTGTACTTACGAATTCTGGTCAAGATAGTGGTATGACTTTAGGTAGAATCCCTTCCTTCCTTGACTGTAACTACATAGCAATGATAGTTAAAGCATTGTTGTACTTTATTGATATTCCCTATGAAACAAAAACAGAACTGAAACTCAAATTAATAAATAAAACAGTTCTATAAAATTCCTAAATCAAAAGCAGGTAGAGCCACTTTGAGGATCAACTCTGCCAAAGTAAGAAGGCTACCCATATGTGGCAAAGGGCAAGAGCTTTGCTAAAATCTTGAAACACAGTACTGGGCAAAGTTTCCCCACCCACAAAAGTAGATGTAAAAAAAAAAAAAAAGTTACAATCACTGCCTAGGACTGCTGCCTAGAAAAGCTGGAGAGAACAGAGATGTCCATCCAGCAGGGACCAGGGTGAGCCCTCAAGAGTCAGGAACAATCACTGTGACATCCCTAATGATGAGAGCCTTGAAACTCCCATACCATAACTGATTCTAGATGTAGAATTCCACTTTGCAGGGTGGAAGCTACTAGGTCGAGCATAGGGAAAGAAAATAAATGTGCACACGCATATATGTACACAAACATGTATTCAAGAAGAATTGGCATATTAAAGTTCTAAAGGACATAAGAAAAACTAATAAGATAGACAAAAAACTCAACAAAGAAGAGAATTAACTCATGAGGATATGCAGATAATATAGAGATCTTCTGAAAAGAACTCTAAAGTGAATCTCCTTAAAATACTCAGAGAGATAAAGGAAGAAATAACATCCACAAGTCACCAACAGGAAATTATGAAACACAAAACAGATAGATGTGAATCAGCAAAGAGTGAGATATGTAAGCACCAATTAGAACTCCTGGAAATTAAAAAATGTTATCATAGAAAAAGCTATAGAATGTGATAAATTTTGGACAGGCCACAGGAATAAGGAAAATTATTGAGCTATATGGCAATAATGGCCAAAATGGGATATAGAAAACAGTTTAGAAAAATGTTTTAAAATATAAATGGGAAGAGTTTCAAAAGAAAAAAAGAGAGAGAGAGAAAACGGTGGAGAGATAATGTGTAAAGGAATTATGGCTAAGTGGTTTTCCGAATCAATAAAAGGCATGAATCATCAGATAGATAGCCAAAGAATATTGATCAGGGTAAACAAAGGAATAAATAACCACACACCTAGACACATAGTGAAACTGCAAACAGAAAGATACGTATAATTCTTAAAAACAACTAGAGAGAAGAATCTGAATATTCACATACAAATCACGATTACTGAGACAGGTCTTTTGACAGAAACTCCAAAAGTTCATAGAGTATTATTTTCAAAGGATTGAGTGAAAATCAGAACTGCCCTTGACTTTTACTCTCGTTAAGCTACCATCATGATCATTACAAACTATGGATAACATTGGTAAGAATGGACATTCCAGAACTCTTAATTTTGCTCATGTAGAATTTGTACACAGATCAAGAAGCATTTGTTTGACAGGAACAAGGGTATAATACGTGGTGTAAAATCAAAAGAGATGTGCTGCAGAGTTGTACCCTTTTACCATACTTACTTAATCTGTTTGCTGAGGGAATAATCTGAGAAGCTGGACTATATGAAGAAGAACGGGGCATTGGGATTGGGGGAAGACTCGCTAACAACCTGCCATATGCAGATGACACAATCTTGCTTGCTGAAAGTGAGGAGTACTTGGAGCACTTACTGATGAAGATTGAAGGCTGTAGCCTTCAGTATGGATTATACCTCAACATAAAGAAAACAAAAATCCTCGCAACTCAACCAATAAAAAACACCAAGATAAATGGTGAAGAAATTAAAGTTGTCAAGAATTTCATTCTTGGATCAAGGATCAATGCCCATGGAAGCAGCAGTCAAGAAATCAAATAATGTATTGGGCAAATCTGAAAAAGACCTCTTTAAAGTGTTAAAAAGCAAAGATGTCACTTTGATAACTAAGATGCACCTGACCCAAGCCATAGTATTTTAAGTCTCCTCATATGAATGTGAAACTTGGACAATGAAAAAGGAAGACTGAGGAAGAATTGACACATCTGAATTGCAGTGTTCGAGAAGAATGTCAGATATACTGTAGACTGACAGAAGAACGATCAAATCTGTTTTGGAGGAAGTACAGCCAGAATGTTCCTTAGAAGAGAGGGTGGTGAGACTTCATCTTGCTTACTTTGGACATGTTATCAGGAGGCAACAATCCATCGAAAAGGACATCATGCTTGGTAAAGTGAGGTTAGTGAAAAAGAGGAAGACCCTCAAAGAGATGATGTGACATGGTGACTGCAACAATGGAATCAAACACGGCAATGATTGTGAGGATGGTGCAGGACCAGGCAATATTCTGTTCTGCGATACATAGTGTTACTACGAACCAGAGCTGCCTCTAAGGCATTAACAACAACAGCAAACTACCATTTACCAGAGTAAAAAAAAAAAAAAAAAACCCATTAAGTTTCGTTTATTTCATGGCCATATGCTTATAAAGTAAACTACTAAAAGACACAGTTCATTCACAAGAAATGTGAACCCAGAGATAATACTATGATGTTGGGAATCAAGACAGCTGCAAAACTTGAAAAAAAAAAGTGCTTCTCAAAAGGCGGATTTAAAGATTAAATAACATTAATACATAAATACGGGTAGGGGAGTCCAGAGATTGACTGAAGTATAAGAAGGCCATTGTCTGGTTCAGGAAGAAAGATGTTGCAAACATATGGTGTATCTTTGTCTACCTTCTCTGAGGCCAAGTCTAACTCTAAATCTAAATATCCTCTCTGATCTCAACTATAAATACAGTACTTCTTCCTCTTACCTTAACTACCAGAGCTAGGTTAGATATCACAAGTTAAAGGTCACAGTCTTCTAGACTGCCAAGTCTGCCCAAGACTTCAGATACCAGCCACAAGCATGGGAGTCCCATGACACTCTCACTTCTGTTCTGCTGCCTACAGATTTGAGGGCTCCTTCTACCCCCTCAGGATGCAAGCCATAAGCTCAGGTAACTCATTGATGCTTCATTGAAGACCAGCTGCCTATGAATTTGGGGATTCTCCTTAACCTCTTTTGTTTGCTAGTTTGCCAGAATGACTTAGAACTCAGGCAAGCACCATACATACACCTGCAGTTTTACTATAGCAAAAAGGAGGCAAATGAAGAGGCACATAGGATGAGGTCTGACAAGATCTTAGTAATGGTTAATTTTATGTGTCAACTTGGCTAGGCTATAGTGCCCAGTTGTTTGGTTAAAGACTAGTTTAGATGTTGTTATGAATTATTTACATGTGCTTATCTCAACAGGTTTTAGGGGAACTTCCAGACAAAGACATAGTAGGAAGAAAGGCCTAAAAATCTACTTCCAAAAATCAGCCAATGAAAATCATATGGATTACAACCTTTCAATCATAAAGTGCACTGGTTTCCATAATGAGGGGGCTGATTTGACAACAGCTAACAACAGCTAACAGCTAACAACAATAAACAAACATTTAATTCAGATTGCCTTAAGTAAAGCATATCACTCTTTATAATGTGGGTGAGTCTCATTCAATCAGTTGAAGTCCTTCAGAGTAAAACGGGAAGTTTTCTGAGAGAGGAGTCTTGGGCCAGACTGTAAATAAACATCAGAATTTATTTTCTTCTCCACCACCTGACCTACCAATTTTAAGACACGATTGTCTGAATTTTCTGCTGGTCACCGGACCTACAGATTTTAGTCTTGCCAGCTCACAGAATTGCCTGAGCCAATTCTGTAAAAACAAATTTCTCTATAGTACTGATTCTGTCTTTAGAGAACACTAAGACAGATTTGTGTACCATGAGTGATCCTGGAGGAACAGAATCTTAAGGATGAGTTTTCTGAATTTGTTTTGGGGTTTCTTGGATTGCTTCTCAAATCCAGTTAAAGGCACTAATGATCCTATTTCCAGAAGTAAAGAGGGCACTGATAGCCCATGGCATGATGTGGTAATAGCATTAAGTAAAATATCACCATAGGATAAAAACTCTTAATCAAATATTTATGAGAGAAATGACTCAGTGATCATGTATTTGATACCTTAGAATATTTCGTCAAACAGTTGAGCATAATGACATAGGCTGGTTGTTCTTAATTCTACTGGGCAGATTGGGGAGATAAAACAATCAACTCAGGGCTTCAAATTCCCAGCAGAAGTGTTACATAAAGTTCATATAAGTTGCTATGTGTGCACTGAAAGAAAATCTCATGTCCTTTAGCCAAGAAGTTGAGATTGCTAAAAACCAAACTCAGCGTCTCATTGTACAAGTGGCAGAATTACAACACAAATAGATTCCCAAACTTGCAAGGTGATTAATGTTAAGGTGAAGTCATTGATTGGGAAGAAATGGGAATGTGGAAATTGGAATGGGAACATATGGGCAGATACTGATGAAGCTGGAAATGCTGAGCCCCTAAATTCTGCTAATTCTTCCAAACCAGTAGAAGCAACCCTTCCACTCCAGTTTGAAAAGATTTACCCAGCTTTGTCTGAAGAAACTATGATGGCCTCCTCTCAGGAAGTTGCCTTGCAAGACTGCTGATTCTCCTCAGGAACCAATCCCACCACTTGCCTTTGCTTCTAGACTTATAACTAGATATAAGTCCCAGCAGGCCCCAAAAGTGAGGACAATGTGTAATATATGAAGTATGCTACACTCCAAAAGAACTATGTAGTTTTTCTGATTTATACAGACAGAAATCTAGGGAATTTGTGTGGGAATGGATATTAAGGGTGTGAACTAATGGTAGAAGGAGCATAAATTTGGATCAGGCTGAATTTATTGATATGGGTCCAATAAGCAGAGGTTCAACATTCAGTGTTTAACCTTGAGTGGTTAGAAAGGACTCTTAACAGTTTATTTGGTTGGTTGACTGAAGCACCGGCCAAAAAGTGGCCTACATAATTGAAAATGAAATGCCACACTGCCTCGGTATACTTAAGAAGAAGGAATTTAAAGGCTTAGGGAGATGGGAATGTTAGAGAGGATTTATCATGTCACAACCACCCACCCACTTTGGGAGTATTTACAGGTCACATCTTTCACCATGACTGTAAGGAATAAATTTGTGTGTGGAAGCCTCAGCATCTTCTGAGGACATTGTGATCACACTTCTCTGTAGCTCAGGTATTATAGGAGAAACAGCTAGCACTAAATTGAGAAACTTAAATGCAATGGGGATGATTGACGAGAGCCTCACGGCAGTACTTAATTGCCAAAGACAAGGTGATGTGGTTACCATAATAGAAAGCAGAGTCAAAGCAGTGGACAGAAAAATGACTCAAACAGACCTGTAGTAGTGACTAATCAATCATGGTGTTCCTAGGAGTGAAATAAGACAGAATGTCTACTACATTTCTACTTGACGTGCATAAGCAGAAGAGTTCTAGGTCAAGTGAACAGAAGTCTAACTTGAATCACCAAAAGACAAAATCATGGCCTCTCTATCAATTCCCATACCTACAACCCCTTGAATGAAGGGGAAGCTGGGTCCCCTTGAAGAAGGATGTCACTATACTGCCAAAAATTTATACCGTTAATCTTTCTCCCAACCTCCTCCAAAAGGATATATCACCTTTTAACAGGGTGACTGTGGATTGAGGAAAAGGAAACAATAGAGTGTTTTAGGGATTACTGAGTACTAGCTCTGAACTGACACTAATCTCAGGAGACCTAAAATGTCATTGTGTTTCACCAATCAGAGCAGGTTTGTACCGAAGCCAGGTGATCAAATTTAGTTTTAGTTCAGGTTGATCTCACAATGGGTCCAGTTGGTTCCTTAATACCTCCTGTGGTAATTTCCACAGTTCCAGAATGTATAATTGGAATAGATATACTCATCAAATGTCATAATCCACACATTGGTTCCCTGACCATTGGAGTGAGGGCTATTTTGGTAGGACAGGCCAAGTGGAAGCCCTAGAACTGACTCTACCTAGGAAAATAGTAAGCCAAAAGCAATGCCACATTCTTGGAGGGATTGCATAGTTTAGTGCAAACAACAAGGACTTAAAGCATGCAGGGGTGACAGTTCCCATTCAACTCACTTATTTGGCCTGTGCAGAAAACAGATGGATCTTGGAGAATGACAGTGGGTTAGCACAAACTTAACACAATGGTGATTCTACTTGCAGCTGCTGTTTCAGGTGTGGTTTTATTGCTTTAGCAATTTGATATATATCCTGGTACCTGATACAAAGGTATTGATTTTGCAAATGCTTTCTTCTTGATATCTGTTAGTAAATACCACCAGAAGAAGCTTGCTTTCAGCTGGTAAGGCCAACAATACACCTTTACTTTTCTACTTCAGAAGTACATCAACTCTCCAGCCCAATGTCATATGGTAAAAGGATACTTACCCTGGTACACACATTTCCTGACTTTAAACCATGCAATATCCCCTTGTTCTGCTGGAAGGACTGCCTCTAGATCTATGCATAGGTTCCTGATGAGTACAATTAAGTGTTCTGGACTTCCCTTTCTTCACAATGTCATCCATAATTTGTTATGATCCACACAGTTGAATGCTTTTGCTTAGTCAGTAAAACACAGGTAAACATCTTTCTGGTATTCAGATATTATTAAGATAGTTACCAGAAGCTGGGGGCCAGTACTATTTTGACACTGATGCTCAATCTTTACCTGGCCAAACAACTGGGAGTGCAGTGTTCATGGGGAGCTTTATTCCATCCCTCCATGAAGCAAATTGAGAGAGACTCCTAACAAATCAGTTGCAAAGATTCAGGATGCTTTCAAGAAGAAAGAGACTTCTTTAGGTCTTTACCTGCTGATGCTCATAGAGCTGCAGAACACCTGGACTAGCCAAGTGCTGACTCATGAAACCCTATGAGGGTATTTATGAGAAAATTCTGAGTCCTTCTCACCACTGATGAAAAAAATGGAAGTGCTTGATATGTATTTCTGAGGTTCTGTTTGTATTTTAACATAGAATTTGGTGACTACAGAGGCTTATAGATTAGCTCATACCAACAGAACTTGAAGGAACCATGCATGGTACAAGCATACCAAGGAAGAAGATGGGTCAGTTCATGGCAGAACTCAGTGGTTCCTTAACTCATGAGAGACAAGATCCATGAGACTGACAGGCAATCATTTAAAAACCATGAATTTTATTTACATTCTAAAATATAGTCATGTTCTGTGGTGACATTTTGATGGGCCTATTTTCATTTCTATAAAGAGCCCCATTCAGATAATATTGAATAGCTTGCATTGTATATATAAAAAAAACCTACCTTATTAACTCTTCCCATATAAAATTAAATTGATTAGTAGTTTGTGTAACTAGGAACAAGCTGCCAAATACATATCCTACTTAAGAAAAAAAAAAAAAACATTGCCTTCGAGTGGATTCCAACTCATAGCCACCCTATAGGACAGAGTAGAACTGCCCCATAGAGTTTCCAAGGAGGACTTAGTGGATTCAAACTGCTGACTTTTTCGATAGCAGCCGTAGCGCTTAACCACTACACCACCAAGGTTTCCATAACCTACTTAGTTCACCATTAATAGGCTTAGGGGAAGGTGAAGTAGGATGGAGGTCATGTGTTTGGGCATCTTGAGAATGGAACCTTCACAACTGAGTGAGGACATATAATGAAAGAGATCCTTTGTGCACATTACCACTTTACTAAAAGTTGACTCGGTGTCTCTGGACCATTGCATATGATGAGTCCTTCAATGTGCCCTCCATTGTTCCTGACAAAATGCAGATCAGGGAATTGAGCTTATATTCTTATAAAAAAAAAAAACTATAAGAATCCTGTAATACCACTCACATTATTAGAGAAAGAAAAAAAAAAAAAAAAAAGGATATATTTGTTGGCTTAGAAAGTTTAGAGAGCTAAATAGCCAAAACTTTCATTGACCAATCAGTTAAGAAATAACATTAATTGTGAGAACTTCCCAGTGTCCTACTAACGAAAGTGTAAGATGTGTCACCCTGTGAAAATTGTCCTAGTGTAATTCTTTTTGTGGCTAATCAAAGCAGAGAAAGACTCACTTCAAAGGGAAAAAGTGAAGCTGGGCTGCATTTCTGAAGAAATATGGAGAGAAGTCAACTCTTAATGGCTGTTTAACTTTGCTTAATAGCAGAAATCACTAAAAAACAATGAGGAAAAACAAGGAGGACAATAAAGCTCTACTAATTCTTAAATTGACTATGGCAATGGGTTTTGTTTTGTTTTGTTTTTAATTCTTAACTGCAATCCTAATATAAATGATATGTTGCCTGAACAATGTCAAAAACCTCATAAATACTTAGGAGGTTGGAGGAGAGTCTGCTGTTATTCTTTAGAAATAAATTTATAGTAAAGTTAATGATAGATAAAAGTTTCCTGACAATCTGCTGAGACAAAGTATAAAAATAAGATTAAGTTTGTTGTTGTTGTTGTTAGGTGACCTTGAGCCCTTTTCGACTCAGCGACCCCATGGGACTGAGTAGACCTGCCCCATAGGGTTTTCTAGGCTGTAAATTTTACAGGAGCAGATTGTCAGGTCTTTCTCCTGTGGAGCCAATGGGCGGGTTTGAACCACCAACCTTTCGGTTAGCAGCCAAGTGCTTGAACTCTGAGGCACCAGGGATCCTGAAAATTAAATTAAATTACAGAAAAACAAAATTATATTTTTTGCATAAGTGAATTACTGCCCTAACTTTCCTATCTATTACAATATTTAAGAAAAAGAGATATCTGCTCCTGCAGAAATTTTGTCAGAACTTATCAATGTTTTAATATATCCAGAGAACAAGCAAAAGCACATATCAAGTCTAGCAAATGTGGAGTCTGAGAGGAATATGTTGGTTCTGGCCTGGGAAGAAAGACTTTCATAAGGCCTACAATATGTCCCACTGTGTGGTCTACATAGTTTGCTGCCTTGACCTCCATGAATTCCTCCAAGAAGCCCTTTCATTCAATTTCTGACATTGCTGTTCCTATTTTGGCACCCTGGTGGTGCAGTGGTTAAAAGCTTGACTGTTAACCAAAAGGTCAGCTGTTCAAATCCACTAGCCACTCCTTGGAAACCCTATGGGGCAGTTCCGCTCTGTCCTATAGGGTCGCTATGAGTTGGAATTGACTCAATGGCAACAGGTTATATTTTATCACACAGCCTCTCAATAATTGTGATCTCTAACTGGCCCTTTTGGGAATGCCCCATAGGGTTTCCTGTGATAGAAACCATTACTATCTTATAACCCAGTTTCTCAACTCTGTAGTTACTCCTTGCCCCTCCTGACAATGACCAATAGGACTTCTCATGATGAAAATTTCTCCCCTTCCCTCATTAATGCACTAGAAATGTTTAAATGGGCCAATAAGACTTCAGCACACACTAACTTCCAAGACCCTGTCCTGCTTGCCCTACATAAGGCTTCCCCTGCAGATCAAGCTTGTTGTTGCTTGGTCCTTGGGTTTCCTCGGGTTCCATGGCCTGAGTGGCCCTGTGTAGAGGTGTGCTGTAGTTTCCTCTTTGGGACCTGTGTGCACTGAATTCAATTTGTTTTCTGGTCTTCTTGAGTGAATCCCACTTCTTTGTGCTGCACCTGACAGACCATCCAAGATACCCACAGGCCCCCTTAGGTCAAACTGAAGATAAAGATCCTAAGCCATATAGGACATGCTGTTGTCAGTGCATTTTGAGTTTTTATGAAGAATCTGATTTTCATGAGGATTCCTCAGAACGTCTTATTCCAAAGCCAGCAAATTTTTAATTAACCTAATTTCTCTCATCCTGTTCCCATGCTCCCCATGCATCCTTCAATTTATGAAGCTAAATCAAATGGACTTCAGATATTTCTGATCTCTCTGACAGTGATTTCCAGAAGTGAATTATTACTCTCAAGTCCTGATTTTTTTTTTCTGAGTTCTCATATAGCTTGAATACAATGTGAGAGTTTGTTGATTATAAATATGATGGTATACTTGTCAGTGTAAACATTTACTATCACTGTAACTTTGATGGCTTAACAATGTTTTATTTCCATTCGCATTTGGATGTTTATTTAGTATGACTCGGTCTCTCTGTTTTCATTGCTTAGGAACACTAATAAGTATCTGGGATCCCAAAATGATGTGACAGAATTGAGATACCATCTCATGAGATCCAGTGGTGCTGAAAGCAGTCTTCTTTGAGATAAAACTGCTTAAATATCCTGACTCAGTCTATTAATTTATACACTCTCCATTCTGTAGGAAGAGCTCGTGAAGTCACTAAGTCACATTTAAGGAAATGTGGCCGGTGACAGAACTAGAGGATATGGAACATTTTATGGAGTATCTACTATGGGCCATATGTTGTGCCCAGCATTGTAATAGATTGCTCTGTTAATCCTTATCATTTCCTGCATAGGTTTAGCATTAAGTCATTGGCCCCACTAAAGAGCAGGGGGACCTGGATCGTACACATAGCTTTATACAGTGTCTTCCCAGGACAGCTACAGAAAGGGTTAATAATGTTCATGTGTGGTACCTCTAGTGTCTCTATCAGAGTCAACCTGAGTTCATTAAACATACAATTCCATCCCACTCCTGCCCCCAACAAAACAACAGCAACAGAAAGCAAAACAGAATAATACCTGTGAAATCAGAATCTCCAGGGTTGGGACCCTAGAACCTGCATGATTAACAAGTAACCCCAGGTGATTTTTGTGAGCACTGACATCTGATATCCATTACTACAAAATCTATGGGTATGCCTTTAGAGAAAGAATCCATGTGAAAAAAAAGGCATTGCCAACTGTCCTTATTTGCCCTTTTCTGATTTTATCCTCAGATTTTTCCCTCTATTTTTTTTCTTCCTCACCATCAGGCATAAGTTAGTTTCTTTTACTCAGTTCTGACTTACAGTCCCTTTGTGGTTATGACTCATCCCAAACACTTTCAAACTGAACTGCAGCTAAATCAATATATCAGTGTAATTAAATCACTATCGTAAAGAATATTATTCAAGAGTATAAGACTGTAACTACTTGCCCTAACATGTGTTTCTTTCCATTTCTTATCCTGGGAATAGATACAAATCTCAAGTGAAAAGTTTCAGAAAATATCTTCCTATAATCTCAAGATGTACTTGAGCAACCGGTACACCATAATGATGACTGTGACTGAAGGCTGCCTGGGGGCCAATCTCATCAAAAAATGCTTAAATCCAAGAAAGAAAACACAACAGGAAATTAAAAAAGGGTGGGAGGGGCTGCTGAGGAGTCTTCAAATGATATGCAAGGTACGTAAACAGTCTCTCCATTTTGTAGAATCAATATGTATTTAACCTAGGCAGGCTGAAACCAACCTGCCCCATTTTGAGTCCTGAGAGCAAGAGATGGACATGCCAAGTAACCATGCCTTTGGTCAAACTTCAGGCTCTAAAACTTGACTTACTTAAGCTGTTCATATAGTAGAACCAGTCTTCGTATATCTGGCACACAGAATTTTCTTCATCCAACAGATACCAAACTCAATTTTGTCTGCCGTATTCCACCATTGATAGTTTCTGTAGTTACATCTATTTTTCATGTCTCAGGATCTCAAATAAGAAATCGCTTTGCACAATTACATAATATAAATTCCAAACATTTGCAAAGTGGTTTCAATGTGTCATTTTCAGATGGGTTTTCTATTGTACCTTATAACTAAACTGTTATACTTTAAACGTGTACAAAGGACAATGTGACAGCCCTACATACAGTCATACAAACGATAACATCCCTTCAAGCAATGTCTGAAAGCATATACATCCATGGTACAAAGGTTGAGAACATCTGACTTACATATGATCCATAGTTACAAACTAACCCCCATAAAACCTATTACATTAAAAATTCAAGGTCCATACAATAGTTGGTAATAAGAAATGGGTGCTATTTTGTAATGTGCATCAAAGCATAATCATTATCATTAGAGTATATTATGTTAAAGATGTTTTAGTGTATCTGGACCCATTTCTTCAATGCCTTTTATGCATAGAAAGATACATTATATACTATACACTAAGACAAAAGTTTGACTAACCAATCTTAGATGTGAACCGTACCACACTGCTCCAACTTACATACAAATTTGACTCAACGACAGACTTAGAAACGGAACTTATTCATAATCCAAGGACTGCCTGTATACCGTTTTGCACACCATCCAAATCACATAACGTCCTGTCTCAAAGAATAGATCATGGATGTTAAGCAGCGCATGACTGTACTATGAAAAGAACTAAATGGACAAAAATAGTAGCTTCTTTAGGCCAAGAAACTGTACCATAGATCATTTTTTCTTACACCTTACTGAAGGTAGGCTAAGAAATAAACCTCCATGACTTTTTTGTGTTTTAGCCTTATTTAACTTAATGAATTGACAAAAGCCTCAGACAGTGGCTGAGATGGAGAAAGACTGGAAAAGTAAGTCCGTAGCAGAAAAGCATGACACTGAGTCAGAATTGTGAACGGGCTTGCAGGTGCAGCTGCAGCACAGGGGGAGACTTCCATCATTAGGGAGCAATTTTCTCTTCAGGCTGATCATACAGTCTATCTTCGTCTCAGCCTTTATTCCTCCTAGGAGGAACATGGTGCTAGTAATTGTTTAGTGTTTTCCAGAACACAGATGCTGACATTTCAAATTCCAAGGGATGTAATAACAGATAGCTTGGTAGAGAATTTGACAGGTGTGGTACACAAACTTGAACATAGAAGATCTGAGTATGGTTATGCTTTTGGTCTTGATTGCTGTATCTATGATGTAATAGGGATGGAGTAACCTCATTGTTAAGTGTGCTCAGGGCAACAGGCTGTCATGCATAGAAGGGGGTGTCCTAAGTGAGAGGAGGTAGAAGACATCACTTCATTGTTCCACAATTGTGTAGTTTGTGGGACAGGGATCAGAAGAGGGGTACATATCTAGGGTTGTCCTGGGAATTGTAAATTGTTAGAAAAGAGATTAAGATTAATCTGGGCATTCCTTTATCTCCCTATTGTTTTTTACTTCATAGCCATTATTTGAATTTTGCTCCTTGTCTCAGGAAGCTTCTACCTTTTCTTTCTGAAACTAATCCGAGGCTCTCAAAAGCGGCAGTGAAGGGACATTCACATTGGCCCAGACTGACTTCTTGTTCCCAGGGAGTCCTTTTCCCTGGAAGGGCATAGTGCCCCTTTAATAATTTGTTTCAAGACAAGTAACCTAGTGCTTTATATCTTTGAGGAGATTTTTAAAAATTAAGCCACAAAAACAAAATAGTATTCCTAAGCGCAATGCGGAAACCCTGGTGGCATAGTGATTAAGAGCTATGGCTGCTAACCAAAAGGTCAGCTGTTTGAATCCACCAGGTGCTCTTGAAAACCCTATGGGGCAGTTCTACCCTGACCTATAGGGTCGCTATGAATCGGAATCGACTCAACAGAAATGGGTCTGGTTTTTTGAAGCTCAATGCTTAACAAAAAGAACATATGCACAGTATATTAAAGCTGACTGATAAATGTTGATATGCCTTGATCTCTGATTGCATAGGCCTAGTGCTAGCTCACTGGGCTACAGCTGCTGTTGTTGTTGTTTTTAGATGCCATCGAGTTGGTTCCAACACATAGCGATCCTATGAAAACAGAGGGAAACACTACCTCACAATCATCACAGCCATTGTATGTATCAATCTCATTGAGGGCCTTCCACTTTTTTGCTGACCCTCTACTTTATCAAGCCTGACGTCCTTCTCCAGGGACTCGTCCCTCCTGATAACATGTCCAAAGTACATGAGAAGTATTGCCATCCTTGCTTCTGAGGAACATTCTGTCTGTACTTTTTCTAAGACAGATTTGTTCATTCTTCTAGCAGTCCTTGATATAGTTATTATTCTGTAACAACGCCATAATTCAAAGGCATCAATTCTTCTCCAATCTTCCTTATTCATTATCCAGTTATGATCTCTTGATTGTTACTTCCATAAGCATTGATGGAGGATTTAAGTAAAACGAAATCCTTGACAACTTCAATCTTTTCTCCATTTATCATGATGTTGCTTATTGATTCAGTTGTAAAGATTTTTGTTTTCTTTAGGTCGAGGTATAATCCATACTGAAGGCTGTGGTCTCTGATATTCTTTAGCAAGTGCTTCAAGACCTCTTTGCTTTCAGCAAGTAAGGTTGTGTCATTTGCATATTGTAGGTTGTTAATGAGTCTTTCTCCAATCCTGATGCCCTATTTTTCTTCAAATTGTTAAGCTTCTCAGATTATTTGTTCAGCATACAGATAGAATGAGTATGGTGAAAGAATACAACCCTGACGCAAACTTTTCCGGTATTAAACCATGCAGTACTCCCTTGTTCTGTTCAAATGACTACTTCTTGATCTATGTACATGTTCCTCAGGAGCACAATTAAGTGTTCTGGAATGCCCATTCCTCTCAATGTTATCTATAATTTGCTATGATACACACAGTTAAATGCTTTTGCATAGTCAATAAAACACCGGTAAACATCTTTCTGGTATACCCTGTTTTTAGCCAAGGTCCATCTGACATCAGCAATGATATCCCTTATTCCATGTCCTCTTCTGAACCTGACTTGAATTTCTGGCAATATCTGGTGGATGTATTGCTGCAGCTGTTTTTTAATTACCTTCAGCAAAATTTTACTTGCCTGTGTCATTAATGATATTGTTCAATAATTTCTGCATTCTGTTGGATCATTTTTCTTTGAAATGGGTACAAATATGGATCTCTTCTAGTTGGTTAGCCAGGTAGCTGTCTTCCAAATTTCTTGGAATAAATGAGTGAGTGCTTCCAGCATTGCATTCATTTGTCAAAGCACCTCAGTTGGTATTTCCTAAATTCCAGGAGACTTGTTTTTCGCCAGTGTCTTCAGTGTACCCTGGACTTCTCCTTGCAATACCACCAGTTGTTTAACATATGTTGCCTCCTGCAATGATTGAACATCGACCAATTCTGTTTGGTACAGTGTCTCTGTGTATTCCTTCCATCTTCTTTTGATGCTTTCAACCCGAGAGGCTCATCTTCTGGCACTATACCAGACAGTGTTCTGCTTCTATTCATAAGGTTTTCACTGGCCAGTTTTTTTAGAAGTATACTGGCATGTCCTTCCTCCTAACCTATCTTAGTCTGGAAGCACCACTGAAACCTGGCCACCATGGGTGATCCTTCTGGTTTTTGAAATACCAGTATCATAGGTTCCAGCATCCCAGCAACATGCAAGCCACCACATCATTTCATCCATATGTTTTAGCTACTCTATGTTTTAGTGCAAGTTTCAGAGTCTCTTTTCACATCCATTTTGGTCTTTTCTTTCTTTCCTGTCTTTTTTAGTTACCTTTGCTTTCTTTATGGATGATGTCCTTGATGTCATCCTCCATATTATCTGGTCTTTGGTCATTAGTGTTCAATGCATCACATTTATCCTACTGGACTGCTGTAGATGTCACCTAATTAACACTTACAGAGAAGTCTCCTTGAAATCTATATTCAAAGGAGTGAGGCCCAAATTAAAGAGACAGTTCTTTTCTAGCCTACCTTGGGCTTAACTTGTGTGTTCTGATTTTCTGTTGAAGATCACACTTTTCTAAGGAGATCTGTAGTGATTAACATATTCAAGGGAGTATGTGTTCCTACTTCTAGGAATGTGACTTACCCTATTGCTTCAACCTGAGAACCTTATTGTGGTGCAGTAAGGCATTCCTAAACCAAGTTTGTGTATGTGGTAGGGATACAAGAAGGAGCAACTCTGTGGATCGAATACCCCCTTCCTCTGAATGAGAGAATTTCCCACTATTACTTCTTTGGAGACAAAAGTTAAGGAATCAATGAATAGCTAAAAAAAAAGTCATCTTCCTGAAGACCTTTCTCCTTTTTCCTCATAGGCACTTTTCTTGATTTTTTAAAAAATACCAACCCATTGCCATAAATTCTGACTCATAACAACCCTATGGGACAGAGTAGAACTGTCCCATAGGGTTTCCAAGGCTGTAAATCTTTACAGAAGCAGACTGCCACATCTTTCTCCCTTGGAGGGGCCTGTGAGTTCGAACTGCTGACCTTTCGTTAACAGTCGAGCCTTTAAGCATGGTGCCACCAGGGCTCCTTTCTCATTGTATACCCACCCATCGCCATTGAGTCGATTCCGACTTGAAGTGACCCTATAGGATACAGTAGAACTACCCCGTAGGGTTTCCAAGGAGCGCCTGGTAGATTTGAACTGCCAAACTTTTGGTTAACAGCCAAACTCTTAACCACTGTGCCACCAGAGTTTCCTCTTGCTCTGTACTGACTAGAAAATCAGTCCTTGCTTATCCAGCAAATGCCTTGTTGGGTATTGTAAAAATTAAAACTCAATTATGAGAGATACTAAAGGACAGAGAATTTTCCACAGAAGCAGTGCGTTTTTGTTCTCCACCTCTTTCTCCCTATGACCTCTCGCATATGACCTTACACTTGTTTCCTCCCCACTTTCTTGATAAGATCTACGTTGTCTAAACAATACTGATATTCTTCACAAACAAGTCTTTCCTTTCTAAATGCCATCCTTGATCAATCATTCCTGCAACAACTGAATTTCAGCTCACCCCTCCTGTTAGACCTCCATAATATTCCTGCCCCAGCCTCAAGTTACAATGTTCCTTCCGGTCCTTCTTGTGACTGGCATTTTCAAATACAGCCTTATCTTAATGGTGTGTTGTTTGATTTTCTTCCACATAATGTATAAAATGTATGCCTAATATTCCAATCCCTTGGAATCAACCTCATGGTGCCTGGGAAGATCTTTAATGTCCCATTCTGTGTTCTTCTGAACTAATATTGTGATTTCCTTTATTTTCAAAGGTATATTTGGACTCTTCAATGGATATGTTAGTATCCCTTTCAAATAGATTTTTTGAAGTCTGTTTGGGAGTACAAGGTCCTCCACATCCTGGGAATCCCCAAAACAACCCTGAGAAGGAGTGGAAGTTGGGGTTCTATCTAAGTTTTAAAAGAAACTGTAAAAAACATGTATTAAGAGAGAGGTATGGTAGTTGCCCGTCTCCTAGCTGGAGGGACTCGTTTCTTCCTTCACAGACACACTTGGCAAATACCCAAAGTCATGTTTTAAAACTTCTAGTAAGTAGGCCTTTTTTCCTCCCATAATGCCACCACAGTTGACCTAGTCAAGCTGAAACCAACAATCATCTAAATTACAATTATTGCCCCTTAAGTGGTCTCCCTGCTTCTGCACTAGCCCCTGCAATCTATTTTTTTCTTTTTTTTATAGCAGCAGGAGTAATCTTTTCAAAATAAAAACCAGAATGTGCCACTTCTATGCTTAAACACCCAAAGCTTCATACCACAGTAACCTTTGTGTTTTCTGCAAGCATCCAGCTCATTCTTCCTCAGTCTTTGCTGTTCTCTTGGCATCCTTGTTCTCACGTCCTCCCAAAGCTGGCACCTTTCTATCATTCAAGTCTCCTCAGGGATCTCACCAGAACACCAAATTTGAACGCTACCTTTTTCTTCAGTCAAGTTTTATTATATTTCATTTATTTTATTTTTAAAGTTATTATCAATATTTTAATTTATTCTATTTATTTTTACTTGCTTATTAGCTATCAGTCACACCAGAAATTGAGGTTCATGGAGCAAGAAACTCATTTGTCTTATTTATAGTGGTAATCCCAGTGTTTAGAACAGGCCTGAGACATAGTCGGCACTAAGTTTAATTAATTTATTTTTTAATTTGTTTTTTATGCTTAGCTTTTACTTTTGCAATAAGAATGGATCCAATTTCCCTTCTCTGAGAGTCCCTTGAGCTGCATCTTCAGCTTTTTATGTTTCTACTTATGCTATTTTCATTCTGTTGACTGCATTTTCTCTGTGTATTTTTTAATAACTAAACATTTTATTTTGAAGCAATTGTAGATTTCAGTTTATTTTTGTTTGCTTAATTATTATTAAATAATAATTACTATTATTTAATAATACTTATCATTATCTAATAACTATTATTATTATTATCTTTAATTAGCCATATAGGACTTACCCAAGGAAGCCTGGTGCCACAGTGGTTAAGAGCTCAGCTGCTAACCGAAAGGTCTGCAGTTCGAACCACCAGCCACTGCAAAGGAGAAAGATGTGGCAGTCTGCTTCCATGAAAGGTTACAACCTAGGAAACACTATGGGGCAGTTCCACTCTGTCTTTTAGGGTCACTAGGAGATGAGAAATGACTCAACACAAACAGGTATAGAACTTGCCACATGCCAGGAGTTAGTCTAAGGACTTTACAGGCACTAGTACATTTAATAACATTACTCTGTTTAATTACATAAAATCCCTCACCAAAAAATAATAATAATAATAATAATAAAACAAAACAAACATTGCCGTCGAGTCAATTCCTACTTATAGAGACCCTGTAGGATAGAGTGGAACAACGCATAAGGTTTCCAAGGAGCAGCTGGCCCATCTTCCTCCCAAGGAGCAGCTGATGGGTTTGAACTGCTGACATTTCAGTTAGCAGCCTAGGGCTTTACCCCTGAGCCACTTGGGCTTCTTGTGTGTTTACATAGATATTGTTCTTCTTATTTTACACACAGAGAAACTGAGGCACAGAGAAGTAATGCTCAGGATCACACAGATACTACGAAGAAGGTGTCAGAATTTAACCCAAGTCCAATCCAAGTCATCTGTCTCCAGAGCACAAGCTCTGAATGAGTATATAAATCAAAGCCCAGAGATGATATCGATTTAAAATATTTTTCTTGTATGTATTTTTTTTCAATCATGCTATTCTGAGACTTTTTAGCTCTTAAATGGCATTCAATTCATTCCTTCAGGAGGAGAAAGGTGATAGCGTAGAATAAAAGGGTTACTGATTATCTTTGAATCTCAAACCTGACATTTTGGGTATTTTAAAGCTAGGCTCTGTTGAGGAAAAAAAAAAACCTTTTTTTTTAAATTCTCGAAACTTATTTTTACTCAGCAGAGAAATCAAAGAGGTATTCACTGAGTAATGGTGAAAAGTAGCCGACGAATACTACTTAACAATATTCTCTTCCCAAAGAAAGCCCCCAGAAAATTTTATCTGTTGAGGGGGCTGGTGGTTGAGAGAAGAGAAGGGGATTAACGCATCAGGACCAGGGCCATTGTCCTGAGCAAAGGCCTATACTTGACATGTCACCATTAGTTACAGAGGGGTCAGAGCCAAGCTAAGTAATTGGGCTGGAAAGCAGCCCCTTAGAGCCTGAGGCACCAACATGATGCGGGAAAATTAGCTGAAATTTCATGGACTTTGGGGGTCATGGAAGATTTGAAGAAAACTGGTAGACTAGAAACATCTAGGATCAAAATACAGAGGCTGCAAAGATGGACCACTTGACAGGGGTCTGTCTAGAGCAGATGGTAACAGGGTGACCACAAAAAAAATAGAACGAGGCCTTGACACACAGAGATGAGGCCAGGGCAGACCTGGATCCTCGGAAGGCCAGAGAAGGTACAGAGGACAACCATTGGACCAAATGTGTCTCTAGTGAACCACACGTCTACAAACTTCCTCTTACATCCAGATTCGAGAAGGTCAAAGGGTGAAGTTTATAGCAAAAGGGATACCTCGCTATGATTTTAAACTGTAATTTTTTTTTTTTTAAGTCTTGCTATGATCTTTTATTCAGCAAGAAATTGAGTTAATTTGAAAGAGCCAGTTTTAACTTGGCAGAACTGAGATGGATGGAAACTCAAGAGAATTAGAGCTTTTTCTTCTAAAAAATGAACAGAAATACATTATTTTCTCCACATCCAAGACGCAATGCATGGATGTTTGCATTTCTGTTACCTAAGAGAAGCAAGAGTAAAAATTCATGCAGGAAATGGGAGTGAAGAGTTGGTGAACATCAAGGCTCCTTCGTGTATTATATTAAAAGAAACATCGAGTGCCTTTAAACACAGTGCAAAATATTATAGCAATTAAAAAAAAAGATCAATATGAAGATAGGAGTCATGCATGTAAAATCTGCTGTGATGTATTGGCTATATGAACAAATACCATTCTGATATGCAAGGATGTATTTGGAAAGCAATGACTGTTTATAAATAGAAATAGGCATTTCTGTCCATAGGAGGGCCAAGGGAAAACCGATCCAGAGATCTAAGAAATTGTTGATCTGTCATAGTGCTTTTCGTGTATGTTAAAATAGTAATATGGATGTGCTGATATGTTATATGTTTGGCTGGCATATTAATAAATAGTTTTGCAACTAAACCTTTCATTCGGTGTCTCTTAAGGGGGAAGGATAGAGGAGGGTATTTATAGTGCTCTGGCGATGGGTCGCTATGAGCCGGAATTGACTTGAGGGCACTGGGTTTGGTCTGGGTTTTTTTGATGATGGATCAATGGAAAAGTTTCATACCTTTTACTCTGCTTCCGAGAGAGTTCTATGAATAAAAAATTGGCTCTTTTCCTAATTACTTTCCTGAAATCAGCTGCTGAGTGCAACTCCATAACCTACACTATCCTACAAAAGACATGGCAGAGGTTAAGCGATTTTGTCCTACATCCAAGATGGCTTTCATATAGCTTCATTGTTCCTTCAATGAATTAAGTCATTCACTGAAAATACACACTGTTACTATGTTCCAGGCACATTATCTAAGGTATTAATCTCCCCTCACCGAACTGAAATATAGATCAAAAATATAAAACACACCAATGTGAACAATTGTAATAGCCTGTTGTTTAGCCAACCACTGATTATGTTTGGCCAGATGCATTGATGAAGGCCACAATGAAAAAAAGGAAATAAATGAAAACCTCAAATGTGTTAAGGTGTTAATATAAACTTAATATCATCCCAAATGGCATTTGTTACATTTAAGCCAGAATGACTACAGAAAAACAACCTGAATTGGTGGCATCCTAAGAGAATATACAAACCCTCTAATCTTGGTTTCTCTTACAGTCCAATCTAATCTGTACTACATTTTTCTTAATCTCAGTTGTCCCCAAAAGCAGAATCATGGAGATATAGAAAAAAATGGGTCATATTCCCCAATAGACTCAAAATAATGTAGCTTTACTTAAAAGCTAGCATAAGTATGGATAGTCTGACTTCAGCACTAATGGGATATCGGCTAAGCTTTTTGAATGAGGGTGCTGCAGTTGTCATCATAAAACAAATAATCAAGAGGGGACGGATTAAACTCACCAAATGTTGGCAGTGCAATACCTAACAGCTGTATATTTCAATAACATCTGGGTACCAGACAAAACTCTTGTCTTTCTTGTTGAGGTGTGTTTGCCATAGAGCTCATGCTTATATCAGTAGTCAAATCGTGTACATTAACTCAGTCACTTTATTGCTTCTGCCTGGGACACAGTGAGTTCCAAATATACCATTTTTATAATTGTTTTCTAGGCCTGAAGGCATGACAAGGCATTGGCAATGCCTTTCTAGTAGCTTATTACTTTCTCCTTGTAGGATTCACTGTTTCTGAATGGGTTAGCACTTTCTGTCTAACGCTTTACTGTGTTATACAGTATGCCAGGACTCAAGTCACGTAGGAGCCAAGAAGGAAAAAAAATAAATAAATGATGAAATGCAGCTAAACAGTTTTGCTGACATCCTCTTGTCTCGTTTCATTCACAGAGTGTGAACCCCTGGAGTTTTACAACCATTTGAAATTCAAAGGCAAATGCTAAGAGCACACCATCATGAAAATTGGCACCAATGGAAAAGTTTGTCAAAACTGCTTTGGCACTGAACCACTGAATGTTTTCAGCACAAGTAGAAAGCTGACACCATTCATAGACAACTCATGGGGCAACTCAAATGAAAGATGGCAGATCCAGTGAATTTCTTTCCTTGCAATTACTGCATGATTTTAACATTGACATCTATAAGAAATACATATTTGTCTCTGAACTGCATTCTATTGCATCATTTTCTTTATCATGAGAGTGTGTCCTCTTGCATTTTATTTAGAACTTCGACATGCATCTTGGAAGTCTGCTAGTGATCGTGAATTTCGAAAGTTAACAAACATGAATCAGGTACTATGACTCATCTCTCTTAGATGTTCTAATCGAATAAACTGAATCCTCCGATGCATCCTATGGACACATTATATATTAATAAACACACATTAAATGCACCAAGAGGTATGATTCCGCTGAGCTTGCTGATAAAACTGCAAATTGATCCCGTTTCTGTCTACAACCCAAACTGAACCTAAGAAGCTGATAAGCTTTGCATTTTAACGTTAAATTTGAACACACCAGCTCTGGCTTCCCAGTAGCCACATCTAACTTATTGATGAAATTCAACTCCGTTTTCATAATCATGGTTCTCTATCACTTCCATCATTGCTGCTTCAAATAAAATTGCAATAATTTTTTGTACTAACTGAACTTTTTCCAGCAATAAATTCATTTCTTTTGTCACACAGCAGGTTTCCATCTTTTAATAACCTGGGAAAGTAAATATGATCCTTGTCCAAAGCATCTAAAGACCATCTCTCCCAGTCACTCTCCGTCATATTACTCTCTTTTATTTCATCCAAACTCTGTTCATCCTTTTGGCTAGATTATCATCTGACTCCCCTCATTAAACTCTAAGTTCCGTGAGTGCAGGATTCTTTTGTATCATGTTCAAAGCTGTACCCTGCAGGGCCTAGAAGAGGGACTGATACAGAGGTATTTAGAGATTTAGAGAACTTTGCTAAATGAGTGAATAAATGAATGAACCCACTGTTGAGAGTGACGTTAGTCAACTCAAGTCTTATTCACAGGTACATTTATAAGCTGAGGTTGCTTGTGCTTTGGGGGCATGCAAGGGAAAATTACTTCACCATTCTCACAGCATGACCATATAAGAAGGAACATGCAACCACTGTGGATCAGTTGGATATCAAAAATCATTTGGAGGGTCTTCATCTAATATTACTCATACATATAGAGGATAAAAAAATAGGACATATTAATTACTATGAATAAATCTGTTTTGCTCAGAGTGACAAGAGCACTATAAGTGATCTCGAACATCGCCACCAAGTAGGAGTAGCGTCAGCCAAGTGTGTAATTTTAAATTGTCTAGTAGCCACATTCAAAAAAAAAAAAGAAAAGAAATGGATGAAATTAATTTTAGTATATTTTACCTAACTTGATATTTTCAAAACTATTATTTCTACATGTAAACATACAAAAATTATTTTAAAAATTACATGTGTTTCATACTGTCTTCAAAATTCAGTGCATATTTTATGCTTAAAATGCATGTCAATTCAGAATAGTTATCTTTCAGGTGCTTAATAGTCACGTGCCTAGTGACTATCATATTGAACAGAACAGAGCGAGAATAAGAGATTTATTATTGGAGTTAGACCACACATAATCATGGGAGCTGGCGGAGGAGGAGTCAATGTAAGACTTCCCTGTGTGTCTATTACTGAGCCTGATATCTCTAAAGCTCAGCCAGACTGTCAGTTGAAGAGGAACATTTTTTTGTGGACAAGAATGAAGAAAAACTGGAATTCATGAGGACAAACTGTAACACACATATGTAACTCACCTCCTCCAACCTTGATGCTCGGGCTGATTTATGAGAGAAGCTGGTGTCCTTCACCATGAAGTTGCCCATACACAGGTCTGGAACTCAAAAGCAGCTAATGGGACAGACCTAGTGGGAGCTGGAGAAGGAACGGGTTCAGATGCTGCCCCACACCTACAAGGCCAGCTAACAGATCAGTGACAATATTTGCCAGCTGCCACAAAGTAAAATGCTGCATCAAACTTTGCAGCATAAATATATGGTTGCTGCTTTACTCCTGCCTTCCAAATTTCTTGCAAAATGTCTTTTGTGGCCACTACTAACCCAAAACCCTATGGAGAAGGTAATTCTGGGAAATGTAGTTCTAACTTAGCTAAATTGATAGAGTATACAGGCAGGTAGGGAAGCTTACTTAGGTGTTTCCAAGCTCCATCAAACTGAAATTATTCTTTGAATATATCATCTCAATAATAGTACCACACTGGGATTTGAAACAGATGTTCCAATGAAACCTCCTCTAGTGCAGAGCCAGTTTTTGCACTGAGAAATTAATGACCATTGAGTTTGTATTGCTGTGTTTCTCCCTCTGCTGCTGCTACTGCTGCTGCTGCTGTTTTTTCAATCCAAAACTATAAATACCAACACAAAATCACTTAACTGCAGAGATCCTGATATAAGATACAGAATAAAAGTATAAAGAATAAAATATTAAAGTATGAAGAATAAAAATAAAAGAATCACCTGCAGAGATCAGGCAGGATTGAGATGTATTAATTGCATTGAAGTAAAAATTCCAATATATTTTGTAAAAAAAAGTAGCATAAGCATTTAGAACTAGGAATAGCTTTTCAAACCCGAAGAGTGAATCTTCAGATGAACTGAGACTTAGAAACATGGATTGAGTGATCCCAAATTATATGATTAAAAAGCAACTCAGCAAAAACTAGAGAGCTCTTTTCCGGTGACCTACTATATAACTAAAGTGAAAGAAGAAAAGCAGATAAAGTAACTCATTCAAACAAGAATAGCATTCCTGGTCTAGCCTATCCCACCACAGTTGCATAATACCTGCCCAGAATGATGACCACAATCCTATTACTTGTAATATACCTATACAATGAATGAATGAGGTATGAAGAGACTGGTAAGCTTCAGACACATCCCTCCAACGAAAGGATAAAAGTCCAGGAAGTTTAATTCTTAATAACAACAGAAACATCTAGAATAAAGCAGGAACATTTAAGGTTAAATAACCTTCTCCCCACTTTCCATTGCTCTTATTTTCTTTCTATTTTTCTCTCAGCTCTCCCATTGAGAGAGATCATTACACAGAGGTCCTCACCCACCCAACGTTGGGGTGAACCTCCAGGGGGAGAAGTGGAGCCTTTCAGAGCATTGGAGACAGAAGCAGGGAGCAGGAAAAGGCAGGTGCCTTAATTCCACTTTGTTTTTTCCTGTTCATAAGAGTTCGCTGCACAGAGCAGATGTGATGTTGTGGCTTGCTTGGTGGAGGCAGAGTCTGAGAAACTGTCATTCTCCCTCAACTCTGGGGAAGTATGGAAAGAATATAAGCAAACTTGCTTGTGAGAACAACATTGTGAGGGAAAATTGGCCTTTTAATGAGCATTGCAGGGAAAACTATAAGTCAAATGAGATTTGCAGTCAGGCTTGGGAAAATTCAAAACACCGTAACAGCCTAAAAAGTCCTATGGAGCATTTCTACTCTGCACATATGGGGTCACCATGAGTCGGAGTAGACTTGATGGCAAATAACAACACCACCATTAAAGGCTGAAAGTGTAAGAATACCAGTACCAACATCAACAGGAAGGTAGCCTGGATCCTTGCAAAACAATTACTTTGACAGCCTATGCTAAGAGAACAGAACTCGAGTTATGGTAGTCCCTGCTTTGTCATCAGTGTTGGTAACGAGGGCAGAGGTCCATGCCCACCCTCAAAGTCAATAAAGCCAAACAAACAACAAACAAGCAAAAACTCATTGCTGTCCAGTCGATTCAAAAGTCAATAGTGATTAAAAAAAATCTCCCTAATAAATTTATAGACCCTCTTGGAAAAAGAATGGGAAGAGAAACTCCGCATAATGATAGAAACAGCACAGGAAAGAAATTTGAATTTTAAAATGATTATATATAGACTCAATGGCACCTAGCAACAAAATATACTCCAAACAGGTCATGTTAACTCTAAAGGTCATGCCCTTCAATTGGGCACGTTCACTTAACTTTGTTTAGAAGATTTTGATGAGTAAAATGAGGACCATCGTAACCATTTTGAAGGGTGTTTGCAAGTAAGATTAGACTGGTTATGAAAAATAAACTTAGTTGTTTTTTTTTTCTTTCCCCCATACAGGAACCAAAATGAGTACATTCCCAACCCTGGTTATGAGAATGATGAGTGAGTATGATGTTTGTATTGAGGTTGCTTTATCAAGTTTGTGTGATAAGTATGAATGTGCGGTTTTCTGTCTGTTCCTCCTACAGGCTGTGGAATAGTGGGGCTGATGGAAGCAGTGAGTCAAGTGAAGTATGTGAGGGCAAATAAAGTTGAGAGAGCCACATTTGTAAGAAACACAAAGAACTAAGTAAAAGCAGATGGTGACGGGATAGGCTGAGTGTGAGCAAATGTATGTTGAAAATGCAGGGCTCTGGGCGTTATTATCCTACTTATAAATTAGTATGAATTTATTATAAGAAGATTGCCTTCTGCCCATTGAAACATTTTGAAAGTCCAGAACACAAACAAGACAATCTCACCCTGCAACATGAAGCTGCTCTTTTATCTAAGAACTTCTACATAGTTAAGGAATACTGTTTATCTGAATATCTCTTTTCCCATTAGCATTACAGAAGAAGCACTTTTTCCATGTCATTAGAGCTTTTTATAAGCATTCCTTTTAATGATCATACTATAATGACTGTATATTATCTGATAGAATAGTTGTATTGTAATTGAGTTTATTCTTTGAAAAAAACTTTGGCTAGCAAGAT
This sequence comes from Loxodonta africana, assembly GCF_030014295.1. Classification (NCBI taxonomy): domain Eukaryota; kingdom Metazoa; phylum Chordata; class Mammalia; order Proboscidea; family Elephantidae; genus Loxodonta; species Loxodonta africana. The sequence continues at coordinate 32,332,872 of NC_087356.1, forward strand.
GGTCTTTTGCTGTGTCAACTTGGCTAATCTTCAGTCCCCAGTTATATAAACACTAGACTAGATGTTGCTATGATGGTATTCTGTAGATGTAGTTAAAGTCCATAATCAGTTGAAAATCGGGGAGATTATACTGCATAATCAGAGTGGGCCTGATTCATTGAATGGGCTTAAAAGCAGAACCTTAACTTCCCTGATGAAGAGAAATTCCACCTGCAGATTGTACCCACATCCGTGCCCAGAGTCCCAGCCTACCCTTTCTGACAGTCTGCTCCATGGATTTCAGACTTACCGAGCTAGGCTCCCCAATGCATATGTCAACTCCCTGAAATAACTCTTTTGATATATATCTCCTACTGGTTCAGCATCTCTAGTTGGACCCTGGCTTATACAGGGAGGAGGTTTTACTTTTTAGAAAGAGATCTGCCACAGAATGTGCTTTGAAGGAGGAAATAAATGGCCACGAGAAACTCAGCCAAGTGAAACCCATTGCCATCAAGTCGATCCCAACTCATAGTGACCCTACAGACAGAGCAGAATTGCCCCAAAGGTTTTCCAATGAGCAGCTGGTGGATTTGAACTGCTGATCTTTTGTTTAGCAGTCAAGCTCTTCACCACCACACCACCAGGGCTCCTCTCAGCCTAGTGAATGCATGAAAATGCTTAGGGGAAAAAAAAAAAAAAAAAACTCTAGAAACCTGAAATCTTTCTGAAAATGTCTGTAAGTACTGGATCTGAAATATCACAGAATCAGAAATTCTGAGGTGATTGTTAACAAAGCAAACCTTGTTTTGTGGAAGATGAAGGAAGAATGAAGAAGAGGGGAGAAAAGAAAACAAGCTCAAACTGATGAAGATAAGCAAATTTTTTCTAACTTAGACAGTTGGGGCAACCAAGAGCTGAGATTTTCTGCATGACACCATGAAGTCTGCAAAGGGTCAAAGCCAGCCATGCTGACATGCTAACCCAGCTTGAAAGTCTTCAACATCCATTCACAACTGGACCACATGGAAAGCCTCTCTCCTCTTGTGCTGAATTCCCATTTCTGCTGAAAGGCAGAACATCTAGCCCCTGAAAATGCAAATCAACTTACCCCCACAGAGGCTCCACTCAGAAATGATAAATGGAGGCCTTGAAGTGCTTTCTCTAGTGAATTACATATTAGAATTACATTTTCTATTTCTGGGAACTTTGTATTCTCACCTATTGCCTTGTTCAACATTTGCTGCCTCTGGCTACAGAAACTGATTAGGAAGCAGGGCCAATTGGAGATTTGAAATGATACCGTATTGACTTTTTTTTTTTTTTTCAATAAGGAGACATAGCCAGCAGAGAGATGTGTAGTAGCATTCTCTATTTGACTGAGTTAGGGTCATATTTTGTTTTTCTTTATTTCATGGCAGCAAACCATGAATAGTCCATGCTTCCATCTCATGGCGTTACTCGTTTTAAAGGCCTGGGAAAAGAGAAGCAATACTAGGTTGTTCTCTTTTTCCTTGATTAATATTCCCTAAATGCCTTTTTAAAAAAAGGAAAATTCTCCAGGACAGGTATCATTAGACGTGAAGACACTGAGACAGCAGAAATTGTGTTTCATCCAAGGAAAAAGAGATTTTAATTAAGGTGTGCTCTTCCATGTTTCTGTGTTAGGGAATACATATATTCTTGCAAAGTCACATTTAAATTAAATCTCGTTTTAGTATATGCTCTTACAAACATTCTACTAAAACCTATTACATATCAGAAACTCCTTTTATAGAACAGATGCCGTCCTTACGGGCCTTACTCACCTCTTTCTGTTTTTTCTTTCTTATTTTGAAAAATGTATAAAAGAATATTTTCTTGCTAACATATCCCCTCCATTGGGTATGGTTCTCAAGATTTGGGAAATACAGGTAAGGTGAGATTTTGCTGCAGCTAGGTAGAAGTAGTGCCCACATCTCTCATGACAATAGAGAAGAGATTTCCTACCAGTAAGGACAACTTGATCAGACCTTGGACTTAGTCATGAACTACTCAAACTGAATGCATTATCCATATAAATAACTCCCCTCTCCCTCCTTCTCTGTCTCCGAACCCAAGGTAATCATTAAAATATCTAAAAAGGAAAAAAAAAAGGAGATAAAAGCAATTATAAAAATTACTAGGTGAGTAGTCTATTAGTTTCATTATTTGATTAATTTAGGTTTTTATAAATTTGCAGAATATAAGAATCCCAACCACTTTTATATATATGTATATATCTCCACTTTTTTTTTTTCCATACACTGGGAAAAGTCTTTCTTTAAAACAGGAAGTGTTAGCTCAAAAGAGATAAGATGTGACCAAATAATCACAAGGAAGTGTTTATATGTAAATATATTTGGTGTACCAAAGCAAAACAAAACAAAAAACCAACCAATAAACAAAAAACCCTTGCTGTTGATTTGGATTCGGATTCATAGCAACCCTACAGGACAGAGGAGAACTGCCCCACAGGGTTTCCAAGGAGCAGCTGGTGGATTTGAACTGCTGACCTTTTGGTTAGCAGCTAACTCTTAACCACTGCATCACCAAGGCTCCATCTGGTGTACAATTGATGTGAATTTAAGCATCTGGCTCATCTGCATTGTATGTACAGGTCAATATTTACTTTGTGTTTGTAGATGTAATGTGCATATTGTTTAGACAAAGAACCAATTGAAAGAACTATTTTGCATTTGATGTTTTTGAAATCTAATTTCCATTTCAAATATTTAATTTCTGTTATGTGATGGAAAACAGCTCCCCTAAAGAAAAATGCTTTTGTTTTTAGCATTTTGTGTTTTGTTTGGCCATAGAGTTTTGAGCTCTCAATTGCTTTTTTTTTCTTTTGCTCCTTTTCTAACTGTGAGCAGATGTAAACAGAACAGGTGGGGTGTAAAACACTCTTTGATACCTAAAGGACTCCTAAGGGTTGTTTTATTTGTTGATGGCTGAGATTTTCTCATTTACATCCTTTCAGAGAACAAACCATGTAGGTGCTGTATCATATCTGTGTCTGGATAACCTTTTGCACTAGATTGCTATTTATGGATTAACTCATGATGGTTATTGCCTCAGACTTCTTACAGCATCCCTTGGAGCAGAACTCAAAAACCAACCCCTTCCATTCCTTATCACAACAGCACCCAGGCCGATTTCTAGAATCAGGAGATTTTGATTATGATAAGAATTACATACATTTTTCTTTCATGAAGTTACATTCTGAATTCTAATAGTTCAGAAGCAGTTAGGCTGAAGTTACCTTACCTTAGAATACTTTTCATCTAAATAGAAAAATACGATTATCGAGACGGAGTTAGTTCTTTCAAATGTTTAAGTCTGCTGATGCTGTGTGAAGAGTATACTTTGCATATGAATAATTGGTAGGTCAATTATAATTATTTTCCTTTTTCTAAAGCAAGCTCTAAAGAACTTCAAAGGAGTAGCAATGTTTTAACCTATTTTTAACATCAGTTTGTGTTTGAATGTGGCAAAGCATACTTTCTTTAACTATTTTTAATTCTGATTTTTTTCTTATTATAATTTTCAGATTCGTATTACCCTAATTGGCACTGTGCTCCCTTCTCACCCTTCCATCCCCACTGTCTCTGTAGTAAAAGAAAAAGAAGGAATACCTTGTAACAGAAATGCATTGAATTTGCAGCTCTAAACTCAAATCTCACACCTTGGGAGGCTCCAATCTGCTGTTCATTTCACATAGCTATGTGAAAATTTTCTTGAATGAAATATGGAAACTCAATTTTTAGACTCGTTATAGAAAGACTCAAAACATATCTCTATAAACCAAAAAAAAAAAGAGTTTTACAACATAGGATTTGTTCAAGAACTGCTGGCCACTAACCTTCTTGTTTTAACAAAAAAGGAAAGGAGTGTATTGACCCTACTTATTGATATTCCTTGTCATGATTTAAGTCCTCGACTGTGTCAACATTTTAGGCAACATTGTACAGTGTTCAAGAGTTCTGTGTTTACAGTTAGAATATTAAGATTTGAATCTCAAATGTGTTACTTTCTATGTGACCTTGGGAAGGTTGTAGACCCTTCCATACCGGTAAAATGATACTGTCAATCTCATCGAAGGAGCTACTGGGAAGATACAAGGAGAAAAAGAATTTAAGTCCTTAGCATGATGCCTCACACACAGTCATGGCTTAAAGGGGTTAGCTAATATTAACACAGTTAACCAGGTGATAAAAGTTAAATCAGCAGCAAATAAAGGCAGTTTCTTGTTTCTGATATATCTAAGCCAATTTTTAGAGAGACAAACTTGGTGACAGGAGCAGATTACCACATTACTGGTCCTCATTATGCAGCAATAGATGACTGAACCAGAAAATTTCATCACAAATAGTGTTCTATTGTCAAAACAAAACAAAAAACCCTTAAAACATGTAATGTTGAATTGACACTGGGTGGTGGGCAAAGGCTAGAGAAGTGGCAAGGAGGTTATTGACAAAGGTTAGAAGAATGGCAGACAAACTCTTTGTGGAAGCTGGAAAAAATGGTGATCTGTGTTTTTAGTAGTAAAGCAATTTTCAAATCCATCTCCTGCAGTTACTTGGAAAACAGAGGATGTGCTTAATAAATTTGTGAGTCTAAGATTTCCAGGCTGTACGGTAAAATTATAAATTTGCTTTTTTAGCTGTTTGCAATAAGGCCTAAGAAAAGAGATGAACTAAAGAAAAAAAATTCAGTTCATAAGTGATAGTAATAAAACATACAGAAATGCAGAATTTGCTAGATTTTAAAACAAAACTCTTTCTTTTCTCCAGTCCTTTCAGCCAGCAAAAGATTCTCAAAGTAAGAAATGGCCTTAAAGTAATGATTAAATCTGATATGGTTGTAAGATCCTCTATTAACACTTTAGGAAGATTTATGGAGGTACCTAGTAGAACTGATCAGGTACGTAAAAGGGTTTCTAAGAATCTTAAAGGCATTGCCACCCTAGCACTCTGCCCAAAATAGAGAGAGGTCTATTTTTAGAAATAATCCTGGGTATGGATTTTAGGAAAGAGTATACACACCAATAACATTCATATGAAACCCATAAGGTTTTAAGGAAATAGTATCAGATTGAACTAAAAGGGCTGGAAACCCTGAAAAATGGAAACAGTCCTCCATGTCCACAATTTTCTATGACCACAAAGCAGCCTAAAAAGATATTCAGATTTAGACATCGATGATTTCTTACAGAAAAAGAAAAATATCTCACACAGCAGAGACAAAAGTCACAGAATAAAGGATTAGGAAATCATGGGCCGAGACCTTTCTTGCCCTTCAAGAAAGGAGTCCAGAGAACATATACCCAGCTATTTTCAGAATTGTTCTAGACTAGTGACTGTCTCCCATTTCTCTAATTTTTGAAGAGGAGTTCTATTCCAGTTATCCTATACTTGCCTCACCACTTATGTTGGGGATATGGAGGTTTATCACTTGTCTTTTTAGTCTATAGGTCCCAGGAACATCAGAAATCACACTAAAGGAGCTGCAAGCAAGAAACCTTATCTATATCCAGTCTTGCATCAGGTAATAAGGTCATGGACTTCAAAACTGATGATATGATTACATAAAATATTGTGAGTCTTAGAAGGACATGAGTCTATATTATAGATGAAAAGGGCATGAATCACTGGAGCCAGAAAGCAGATCAGGATAAAGTGTTACATTAGTGACACCCAATGAAACAACCCACCTGGCATCCATGCACTAAGGTAATGTCCTCTCAAATCAACTTTGGCCTTCTGATATGTCTTTACCAAAAGAATGTTAATATGCACGATACAAGCAATGGCACGATAAGTCAGTATGCATCTGGGGTTGACAGATGTTCCTTTGTGAAGAAAATATCACACTTTTTGCACTGCGGATGAAAGATCACATGCAGAGAGCGACTCAGTTGTTCTAGCCAATCCAACTAATCTCTAGCCAAACTGCATGCTGAATGAAGGAGGGAATCCGTATGAGACCAGCAGAAGAAATTTCCTTCCAACCCACAAAATCAAGAAAAATTACAATTTTTTTTTTTGTCATTTAAATGTTGGGAGTGGTTATACAGTAATGCGAGTGGTTATACAGTAATGCAGAGCTGATAAAATTATTAATGTTCTGGAGGCGGGGCCAAGATGGCGGACTAGGTGGACGCTACCGCAGATCCCTCTTGCAACAAAGACTCGGAAAAACAAGTGAATCGATCACATACATAACAATCTACGAACTCTGAACAACAAACACAGACTTAGAGACGGAAAACGAACAAATACGGGCAGACAGCAACCGTTTTCAGAACTAGGAGCCAGCGTACCAGCTGATTACCTGGAAAATCTAGTTTCCCAGTGATGGCTCCGAGACAGCAGTCCATATCAAACCACATAAAGAAGCAGACCATGACAGCTTCTCCAACCCCCCAAACAAAAGAACCAAAATCTTTCCCAAATGAAGATACAATCCTGGAATTATCAGATACAGAATATAAAAAAAACTAATTTACAGAATGCTTCAAGACATCACAAATGAAATTAGGATAAATGCAGAAAAAGCCAAGGAACACACTGATAAAACTGTTGAAGAACTCAAAAAGATTATTCAAGAACAGAGTGGAAAAATTAATAAGTTGCAAGAATCCATAGAGAGACAGCACGTAGAAATCCAAAAGATTAACAATAAAATTACAGAATTAGACAACGCAATAGAAAGTCAGAGGAGCAGACTCGAGCAATTAGAATGTAGACTGGGACTTCTGGAGGACCAGGGAATCAACACCAACATAGCTGAAAAAAAATCAGATAAAAGAATTAAAAAAAATGAAGAAACTCTAAGAATCATGTGGGACTCTATCAAGAAGGATAACTTGCGAGTGATTGGAGTCCCAGAACAGGGAGGGGGCACAGAAAACACAGAGAAAATAGTTGAAGAACTCCTGACACAAAACTTCCCTGACATCATGAAAGACGAAAGGATATCTATCCAAGATGCTCATCGAACCCCGTTTAAGATTGCTCCAAAAAGAAAAACACCAAGACATATTATCATCAAACTTGCCAAAACCAAAGACAAACAGAAAATTTTAAAAGCAGCCAGGGAGAAAAGAAAGGTTTCCTTCAAGGGAGAATCAATAAGAATAAGTTCAGACTACTCAGCAGAAACCATGCAGGCAAGAAGGGAATGGGATGACGTATACAGAGCACTGAAGGAGAAAAACTGCCAACCAAGGATCATATATCCAGCAAAACTCTCTCTGAAATATGAAGGAGAAATTAAGATATTTACAAATAAACACAGGTTTAGAGAATTTGCAAAAACTAAAACAAGGCTGCAAGAAATGCTAAAGGAGATTGGCCGGATGACCAATAATATCAGGTACCAGCACAAAACAAGGTGAACAAAACAGACCGTCCTGATATCAACGCAACTCAAATAGGGAAAGCACAAAAACAAACAAATTAAGATTAATTCTAAAAAATAAATAAATAAATAAACAAAATAATTCACATAACAGGAAATCATGGAAATCAAAAGATAAACGATCACAATAATCAAAAAGAGGGACTAAATATAGGAGGCATTGAACTGCCAGATGGAGAGTGATGCAACGTGATATAGAAGGATACAAGTTAGGTTTTTACTTAGAGAAGTAGGGGTTAATAATAAGGTAACCACAAAAAGGAATATCAATTTCATAACTCAAGAAAAAAGCCAAGAAAAACGTAACAACTCAACAAACACAAAGTTAAACATTATGAAAATGAGGATCTCACAAGCTACTAAGAAAAACTTCTTAGCACAAAAAAGCATGTGGAAAAATGAAATGGCCAACAACACACATGAAAAGGCATCAAAATGACAGCACTAAAAACTTATTTATCTATAATTACGCTGAATGTAAATGGACTAAATGCACCAATAAAGAGACAGAGAGTCACGGACTGGATAAAGAAACACGATCCATCTATATGCTGCCTACAAGAGACACACCTTAGACTTAGAGACACAAACAAACTAAAACTCAAAGGACGGAAAAAAATATATCAAGCAAATAATAAGCAAAAAAGAAGAGGAGTAGCAATATTAATTTCTGACAAAATAGACTTTAGACTTACATCCGTCACAAAGGATAAAGAAAGACACTATATAATGATAAAAGGGACAATTGATCAGGAAGACATAACCATATTAAATATTTACGCACCCAATGACAGGGCTGCAAGATACATAAATCAAATTTTAACAGAATTGAAAAGTGAGATAGACACCTCCACATTTATAGTAGGAGACTTCAACACACCACTTTCGGAGAAGGACAGGACATCCAGTAAGAAGCTCAACAGAGACACGGAAGACCTACTTACAACAATTAACCAACTTGACCTCATTGACCTATACAGAACTCTCCACCCAACTGCTGCAAAATATACTTTTTTTTCTAGTGCACATGGAACATTCTCTAGAATAGACCACACATTAGGTCATAAAACAAACCTTTGCAGAATCCAAAACATCGAAATATTACAAAGCATCTTCTCAGACCACAAGGCAATGAAGCTAGAAATCAGTAACAGAAAAACTAGGGAAAAGAAATCAAATACTTGGAAAATGAACAATACCCTCCTGAAAAAAGACTGGATTATAGAAGACATCAAGGAGGGAATAAGGAAATTCTTAGAAAGCAATGAGAATGAAAATACTTCCTATCTAAACCTCTGGGACACAGCAAAAGCAGTGCTCAGAGGCCAATTTATATCGATAAATGCACACATACAAAAAGAAGAAAGAGCCAAAATCAGAGAACTCTCCCGACAACTTGAACAAATAGAAAGTGAGCAACAAAAGAACCCATCAGGCACCAGAAGAAAACAAATAATAAAAATTAGAGCTGAACTAAATGAATTAGAGAACAGAAAAACAATTGAAAGAATTAACAAAGCCAAAAAGCTGGTTTTTTCAAAAAATTAACAAAATTGATAAACCATTGGCTAGACTGACTAAAGAAAAACAGGAAAGGAAACAAATAACCCGAGTAAGAAACGAGAAGGACCACATCACAACAGAGCCAAATGAAATTAAAAGAATCATTTCAGATTACTACGTAAAATTGTACTCTAACAAATTCGAAAACCTAGAAGAAATGGATAAACTCTTGGAAAAATACTACCTACCTAAACTAACACATTCAGAAGTAGAACAACTAAATAGACCCATAACAAAAAAAGAGATTGAAACGGTAATCAAAAAAACTTCCAACAAAAAAAAGTCCTGGCCCAGACGGCTTCACTGCAGAGTTCTACCAAACCTTCAGAGAAGACTTAACACCATTACTACTGAAGGTATTTCAAAGCATAGAAAATGACGGAATACTACCCAACTCATTCTATGAAGCTAGCATCTCCCTGATACCAAAACCAGGTAAAGACATTACAAAAAAAAGAAAATTTTAGACCTATATCCCTCATGAACATAGATGCAAAAATTCTCAACAAAATTCTAGCCAATAGAATCCAACAACACATCAAAAAAATAATTCACCCTGATCAAGTGGGATTTATACCAGGTTTTATGCAAGGCTGGTTTAATATCAGGAAAACCATTAATGTAATCCATCACATAAATAAAACAAAAGATAAAAACCACATGATCTTATCAATAGATGCAGAAAAGGCATTTGACAAAGTTCAACACCCATTTATGATAAAAACTCTTACCAAAATAGGAATTGAAGGAAAATTCCTCAACATAATAAAGGGCATCTATGCAAAGCCAACGGCCAATATCACTCTAAATGGAGAGAACCTGAAAGCATTTCCCTTGAGAACGGGAACCAGACAAGGATGCCCTTTATCACCGCTCTTATTCAACATCATACTTGAAGTCTTAGCCAGGGCAATTAGGCTAGACAAAGAAATAAAGGGTATCCAGATTGGCAAGGAGGAAGTAAAGCTATCACTATTTGCAGATGACATGATCGTATACATGGAAAACCCTAAGGAATCCTCCAGAAAACTACTGAAACTAATAGAAGAGTTTGGCAGAGTCTCAGGTTATAAAATAAACATACAAAAATCACTTGGATTCCTCTACATTAACAAAAAGAACACCGAAGAGGAAATAACCAAATCAATACCATTCACAGTAGCCCCCAAGAAGATAAAATACTTAGGAATAAATCTTACCAAGGATGTAAAAGACCTATACAAAGAAAACTACAAAGCTCTACTACAAGAAATTCAAAAGGACATAAGTGGAAAAACATACTCTGCTCATGGATAGGAAGACTTAACATAGTAAAAATGTCTATTCTACCAAAAGCCATCTATACATATAACGCACTTCCAATCCAAATACCAATGTCATATTTTAAGGGGACAGAGAAACAAATCACTAATTTCATATGGAAGGGAAAGAACCCCCGGATAAGCAAAGCATTACTGAAAAAGAAGAAGAAAGTGGGAGGCCTCACTCTACCTGATTTCAGAACCTATTATACAGCTACAGTAGTCAAAACAGCCTGGTACTGGTACAACAATAGGCACATAGACCAATGGAACAGAATTGAGAACCCAGATATAAAACCATCCATGTATGAGCAGCTGATATTTGACAAAGGACCAGTGTCAGTCAATTGGGGAAATGATAGTCTTTTTAACAAACGGTGCTGGCATAACTGGATATCCATTTGCAAAAGAATGAAACAGGATCCATACTTCACACCATGCACAAAAACTAACTCCAAGTGGATCAAAGACCTAAACATAAAGACTAAAACGATAAAGATCATGGAAGAAAAAATAGGGACAACCCTAGGAGCCCTAATACAAGGCATAAACAGAATACAAAACATTACCAAAAATGATGAAGAGAAACCAGATAACTGGGAGCTCCTAAAAATCAAACACCTATGCTCATCTAAAGACTTCACCAAAAGAGTAAAAAGACCACCTACAGACTGGGAAAGAATATTCAGCTATGACATCTCAGACCAGCGCCTGATCTCTAAAATCTACATGATTCTGTCAAAACTCAACCACAAAAAGACAAACAACCCAATCAAGAAGTGGGCAAAGGAGATGAACACACATTTCACTAAAGAAGATATTCAGGCAGCCAACAGATACATGAGAAAATGCTCCCGATCGTTAGCCATTAGAGAAATGCAAATTAAAACTACGATGAGATTCCATCTCACACCAGCAAGGCTGGCATTAATCCAAAAAACACAAAATAATAAATGTTGGAGAGGCTGCGGAGAGATTGGAGCTCTCATACACTGCTGGTGGGATTGTGAAATGGTACAACCACTTTGGAAATCCATCTGGCGTTATCTTAAACAGTTAGAAATAGAACTACCATACAACCCAGAAATCCCACTCCTCGGAATATACCCTAGAGATACAAGAGCCTTCACACAAACAGATATATGCACACCCATGTTTATTGCAGCTCTGTTTACAATAGGAAAAAGCTGGAAGCAACCAAGGTGTCCATCAATGGATGAATGGGTAGATAAATTGTGGTATATTCACACAATGGGATACTATGCATCGATAAAGAACAGTGACAAATCTCTGAAACATTTCATAACATGGAGGAATCTGGAAGGCATTATGCTGAGCGAAATGAGTCAGAGGCAAAAGGACAAATATTGTATAAGACCACTATTATAAGATCTTGAGAAATAGAAAAAACGGAGAAGATCACATACTTTTGTGGTTACAAAGGGGGGAGGGAGGGAGGGAGGGAGAGGGCTTTTTATTGATCAATCAGTAGATAACAACTGCTTTGGGTGAAGGGAAAGACAACACTCAATACAAGGAAGGTCAGCCTAATTGGACTGGACTAAAAGCAAAGAGGTTTCCGGGATAAAATGAAAGCTTCAAAGGTCAGCGGAGCAGGGGTTGGGCTCTGGGGAACTTGGTTTGAGGGGACTTCTAAGTCAATGGGCAATATAATTCTATTATGAAAACATTCTGCATCCCACTTTGAATTGTGGCGCCTGGGGTCCTAAATGCCAACAAGTGGCCATCTAAGATACATCAATTGGTCTCAACCCACCTGGAGCAAAGGCAAAGGAAGAACACCAAGGTCACAGGACAACTAAGAACTCAAGAGACAGAAAGGGCCACATGAACCAGAGACCTGCATTATCCTGAGACCAGAAGAACTAGTTGGTACCCGGCCACAATCGATGTCTGCCCTGTCAGAGAGCACAACAGACAACTCCTGAGGGAGCAGGAGACCAATGGGATACAGACCCCAAATTCTCATAAAAAGACCATACCTAATGGTATGACTGTGACTAGAGGAATCCCAGAGACAATGCTCCCCAGAACTTCTGATGCCACAGGACAGGAACCATCCCCGAAGACAACTCATCAGGCATGAAAAGGACTGGTCAGTGGGGGGGAGAGAGATGCTGATGAAGAGTGAGCTAATTAAATCAGGTGGACACAGGAGAGTGTGTTGGCAACTCTTGACTGGAGGGGGGATGGGAAGATAGAGAGAGAGGGAAGATGGTAAATTTGGCACGAGACGAGAGACTGAAAGGGCTGACTCAATAGGGGGAGAGCAAGTGGGAGAAGGGAGTAAGATGTACGTAAACCTACATGTGACAGACTGATTGGAATGGTAAGTGTTCACTTGAAGCTTAATAAAAATTAATTAAAAAAAAATTATTAATGTTCCAATTTCTTAACACCAGCCATCTACTTCTCAAATATACAGCACTGCTTGCAAAGAGTCTAAAATAAAGTGAATCACAAAATACAAGTCGTCAAAAAAGAAAAAAGATAAGATGAAATGGGATATTTTCTTTGTTATTAATTAGTTGGAAGAAGGCAATTAAGCCATATAGCCTTTTCTCGTTTTGTTTTTCATTATTTTTTCTTTCTCTTCTAGGGGGTAATAGAAGCCCTGGTGGTACAGTGCCTCCAACCAAAAGGTCAATACTTTGAATCCACCAGGCACTCCTTGGAAATCCTGTGGGGCAGTTCTACTCTGTCCTGTAAGGTTGCAATGAGTTGGAATCGACTGGACAGCAACAGGTTTCGTTTTAGTTTTTAGGGGGTAATAAGGCCTGTATTACTCATTTCACAGGTTCCCCCCACTTTGAGAATTAAATGAGATGATATATGTGAATCACTCTGAAAAATAGAAAGCACCCAGATTTAAGATTTTTGTAAATGTAAAGCAGTAGATATTTAATTATTGGAAATACATTTTAAGTGTTGAATCCAGGACACTTCTACCTAAGGATGTTTGGAAAGGCAGGGTTGTATCTTGTATGAAATGTAATGAGCTTCTTGACTGATAAGGCAAGCAGATAATCTTATTGGATTTGGGCCAATAGTCATCAGTTTAAGAAATTATTAGCTTGCCGCTGCAAATTGAGTGGGAAAGACTCTTGATTCATATTTTTGGAATTTTCAGGCTGCCAGCAATTCAAGGCATTTCTATTCTCACATTTGGAATTGTGATAAGGAGATCATTCCCTCCATAACTAATCAAAATTTATGACAGGTGTTCCAAAAGCTAAAAATCTCAAATTAATAAAGAGATCTGTAATGTTTTATTTCTCTAAATAAGCCCCTGACCCCTTAATAGAGAACGATTATTTTCCTAGAAAAATAGTGTGAGCTTTTTCAAACATGCATCACCAGTAACCCTTGCAAATGATCCTTGTTAATAGATTGACTTATGACAAGGTCCAATTCCCATCCTTGGCTGTGTAACACATCATATCTAGTTTTCCTATCTGAATATCACTAGGCATTTTAACTCCTGATGAGCACAGAATAATCTTGGAGTAGATATTGTGTATATTTAGATACAAGAAAAACCTTGTTCCCACTCCCCGATGGGTGAGCGTATTCTTCTCCTTCTTCCCTGCAGTGAAGCTCTTAGAAGCGGCAAAGACTCCCTTCCTTCTCCTGCTTCTCTTTTTATGTATTCTCCTCCTCCTTCTGCTCCTCCTACTGATTGTGCTCCTCCTGATCTCCTCTAATATTCAGAATCTGTAGCCCTTTTTTTCCCCAACAAATTAAATCAGTATTTCAACAGATCGTATCTTTCACAACTTGAGTGGTGTTGGGTGCCCAATAGACTGAGATCTGTCCTCTCTTCTTCATTGTAGATTAGCTTAGTGAGAGAATAAAGGGAAAGAGCTAGGATGGGAAAGGGAACAATGGTGAAAAGCAGGCAGGGTAAATATGGAACCACTCAAGAATGCTGGCCTAGGAAGTAACATAATATTGTGACACCTTAACCATCTCCACCCTACCCCAATGCGTACACTTGGTACATGATTCTTCCTTCTTATATTTCTTATTTTAAATGTCATTTGATTAACAACTGTTCCAAATATACTCAACAGGAGGCCCTGGTTAAGTCTCTATTTCAAAGAAACTGGAACCAATGAATAGCCTCACAAATATTGATAGATGATCTTGTTAAATAAACAAGTCATGGGGCATGACTTAATAGACCTCCTATTTAAGTCAAAATATGGTGTACTGCAATGGGGGAACAAAGAATTCATAGCTCTAAATTAAAGTCATGCATTATAAACATTGACTAAATAATACAAAATTTTCTTTTGTTTGCCCCAGGTAAACAATTTTACCCGGGATTAAATGGAACTGGTGGATGCTCTTTGGTGTGTTCTCTTAATTAGCACAAGAGAAAGAATCTCTTGATTTATGACAACAAGGGTAATAATAGCTAATATTATGTTCTAAGGGCTATTTGAAGCACTTTACATGCATTATCGTATCCAAAGCTCACTAAAACCCTAGGGGGTAAAGGCATTTTTCAAATTGTACTGATAAGGGAAATGAGGCTGAAAGAAATGAAAAGCCTTGCATGTTTTACAAGGTGGAGCTGAGTGTCAACTATTTGTGTGCCAGATCCTATATCCTTGGTTTTTAATCAGTACAGTGATTATGGGAGTGGTTGTCATACAGCATATGCATTTGCAAAAAGTGTAAATAATTGCAATAATTTACAAAACTTTATAGTGAGTGATTGATAGGAATATTTATATTTTAAATTATATTAAATAATTACAACCAAAGTAATACTAAGTAAATAATCTCACTAATTTTTTTAGTTATCAGACTCTATCTTAATTATTATCCTGTAAATCCTTTCACAAAGTCTGAAAGGCAGTTTATTTTCACATAAAAATTAAAATTCTGAATGAAATACATTTATTAGCTTTTTTTTGCATTTTAACATATATACACCATTTTTTTATATCTCTATACTAATTTTATTATATATATATATATATATGAGGTACATAAACATGGAGCCCTGGTGCGGCTAGTGCTCAGGCGTTTGGCTGCTAACCAAAAGCTCGGCAGTTCGAATCCACCAGCCACTCCTTGGAAACCCTATAGTGCAGTTCTACTCTGTCCTATTGGGTCACTATGAGTTGGAATCAACTTGATGGCAACTTTTCCTTAAATACATAAATATATCAAATATATGTATATTACAGATATCCTAATATTATGAAGGTAAACAACTACAAGGCAAAGAGAACTAGATATATCCTGAATTCCAAATTGGGGAAATATAAACAAATTAGGCTGAGATGTATCCAAAACTTATTCATCTAATACTTTATATTCAGAATCTACAGTGTGCCAGGCAGTATTGTAGGAGATGGGAGAAAAGTGGCAAATAAGGGTCAGGTGGAACTTTATTTCATCCAGTATTTAATAAAATAATAAAATTACTTTGTAATATTTATTTCGTATACATCTTATAGATAGATATTACCTATATTAATCTTCTGCATGACTACAACATATATTATCTGGAACTAGAATTAAGTCATACTTGAATCTTGCAAGTAATGAGTTTGTTCAGAATTCTTTAGTAGAAGTACTATAGCACATAGAATACATTTTCTGTAGTTTATGTATGTAAAAACAAATCTAATAGCCTAGATGTAATTTATATATACTTTATATTATTTTGTCATTTAAGAAAGCAGCTTTGAACATTGTTCTCAACGATCCTTGCCTCCTGGTTTTCACATCCATGTGTAATCCTTTCCCCTTGAGTGTGGGCTAGGTCTAGTGCCTCTCTTCCAGTAACAGAATATGGTAAAAATGATGGGGTGTCATTTCTGAGATTAAACTACTAGCATGCTTGCCTGTCTTCTTGCTGGCTTGCTCTGATAAAGCCGGGAGCCGTGTTGTAAGAAACTCTGTGGGGAGGCACACATGGCAAGGAACTGTGGGTGGTCTCTGAGGAACTGAGGCCTCAGTCCAACAGACTTTGAGGAACTGCATCTGTCAATTACCACGTCACTGAGCTACTTACCAGTCGAGCTTAGAGATGACTGCAGCAGGCTGGCGATCTCAGGCTTGTGAAAGACTCAGAACCAGAGGACTTAGCTAAATTGATCCCGAAGGAAACCGAGGAAACAAATGCATATTGTTTTAAACTGTTAAATTTTGGAAAAATTTGTTACACAGCAATGGAAAACTAAGGCAGTCCACATTTATTTAATGCATGTTGTATGTATTCAACGACCTAGGTAATTTTATTTACCCATTTCATTAATATAAAATAAACCCAAATAATTTTTTAAGTGTTTTTGCCCAAAAGAAGGTAGTATTTTTGAAGGAAACTTAATATATAATGTTGGATTATAGGAATATACAAGTATTGGTGTATGTATTCAAAGGAAAGATTTTAATATCTATGCCTATAATGTATAAAAGTATTAGAAGCTTCTGTGACTATTCTGTAAAATGTTCCAGGATATTTTATTTTAAAAGAATAGACCATAACTTAATGGCAGATAAGCGTAGAAAATAATCTTTCCAGTTGGTCACAATTCTGGAACACAATTTAAGAGTCCTCCATCCATCCCTTGGTCTTCTAATGCCTATAGCATAACCAGGACCCACTGAAATTGCAGTAATCCCAAACGTGCCTATATCCTATACCACCTTCATGCCACCTTTTCCTTGATTTCTCCCTTGTATTACCTACGGACTGTCTCTACCAGTAAATGTAAAGTTCCTTTTCAGAGGCAGACCATGTAATGGTCATCTGTTTTTACTTTCATACCTCCTAGTACCAGTGAGGAAGCCTTGGTGGCATAGTGGTTAAGAGTTACAGCTGCTAACCAAGAGGTTGGCAGTTCTAATCCACCAGGCACTCCTTGGAAACTCTATAGGGGAGTTCTACTTTGTCCTATAGGGTTGTTATGAGTTGGAATTGACTTGACAGCTATAGGTTTGTTTTTATTTATTTTACTTTTTATTTCAGTGCCAGTGGAAGTGCTATGTAAGAGCAAGGTTCAGTTTGGAATGGGGAAATAGATGCTTTAATCTGAGAATTGTTTTGTTTTATAATTATAAAATTGGAGATGTTAAAAAGAATATCAAGAGAGAAAAATGAATGCTTTTAAAAATAACTTCTTTAATAGGTTGAGTAGTCACAGCATGCCAAAATTAATTTGCAGTACATGCATGCACCAGTGATTAAAGGGTTTTAGGGACACTGAAGTGCTCCTAATCTCAATAGCCAGGTGGTAGGGCAGAATGGACGGATAGTCACTCATGGAGCTCATGGCAAAATCCATTTAACAAACAGTATAGAAGTATTTTAATATTATAACAACAAGCATGGCTGTACCAGTCCTACCAGTGGAGTACCAGCCCTGAATGCATAATGGGCTCCCTGAGTCACTAAGAGCTTTCTAAACGATTATAGTTAAAAGTGAGATGTCTAAAGGATCATTCTGTCTAGTTTAATCTTTTATTGACTGTTTAGCCTTTAAAATAGCATATAAGAGATATTTTGAAATAAGAGAGATATTACAAATATCAAGATAATTGAATTAGAATAAACACTGCGTTAATTTTAGTATGTTTACTCAGATCCTACTAAGTTGATTTTAATGTGTGCTATTTGCAATATTCAAAGGATATGTGCACCACAGTCCTACTTGAGAAGCAACAATAATGCTCAGAGGCAGAAAAAGAATTATCAATAGGATTAATGATTAAACCTTTTTTAACTGCTTCCTATTTTCATTCCTACTTTTAGCAACTGTCACCGTCTTCCAAAGAACACAATCTTGCAATCATGTGAAAATATACAAAACTAACTCATGATTATTCACTTCATATCTGCATAAGTTTTGATGAGATTTTGTTAAAAGAAAAATAAGCAAGGATTTACGATGCCAATACTGCCAGGCCATGCATGTGTGAAAGGAATGTCAGCTCAAAATGGAAAAGGAGAGGCTTACATACTGAAATCTAAGGTCCGTAGTGAGATTTGAAATAGAGGAGAAAGTTGGTGAGCGTTCAATGAGACAGGAAGTGGAATGACAGGAGCCAAAAATATGAATGGAAACCAAGTGTCAGAAACCACTTAAAAGTATTAATTAGAGAATTTCCAGGAAAACTGTCGAGTTGAGATCAACTTTCTAACCCTCACTGCTCTATTAAAACATTTCTGGAAAAGCCCAAGGGGATATAAAGAGACGAGATGGAATCATTCATGTGACTAAATCTGCAAACATTTTGCCTGGATGTTAGATTCTACGGGATGAGATTGTAAGGAGATACTGAGCAGCCACTCTGAATTTATCCACTCCGTGATTTCACAGAGAATGAGAAAAATTTACATTTTGAAAACAAGGGAAAATATAGATGAAAGATGGAATAAAAATAACTTGACTCTGTTGGTGGTTCCAAGAAAGCAGGCTGGGAGAAAAACACTACAAAAGAGAAGGGAGTGATAAAGAGAAAGATTAGGAGATAAGAAAACCACAGAAAAGTAAAATATTTATAAGGAGTAAAATTGGAGCCATCCACAGTAGAATCTGTGATTTCGTGTACAAATTTGATAACACAATACTCAGAGGTGAATGGAGCCCTGGGTGGCTCGGTGGTTAAAGTCAGAGATGAAAACAGTATAAGAGATTATTAAATAAGGAGAGCAAAAAGCAGAAACACAATATATGGTGATTAGAGTTCCCAAAGAAGAGAACCAATAAATGGTAACAAGGAGTAACCAAAGATACAATAATATGAGCCAGTATGGAGCAAAGGAAAGGTTTGTTTCTGGAAAAAAAAAAAAATAGTTATCTGACTTGAAACATTAGAAAAGGAGACCAAGTGTAGTGAAGCAAATTCCATAAGATAGGACAGATTTCAGTGGTAGCCAAAAATCCTGGAGACTCTGGGAAAACACACACACAGAGACATCAACCAAAATGGGAGAATTAAAATGAATAACTCAAAAGTTGTAAAATTTATACTATAAAACATCTAATGGTAAGTGGTATAATAATTAATACATAGACTATGAAACGAGGGGTTTGTAAATATGTCCATAAAACAATCCTACTTTCAAATTCCACTATTAAAAAAAATCATGTCAAATAATGAATAATCAGACACAGCGTCAAATATCACAAATTTAAGATCAAAGGCAAAGCAATAAAAAATGTAAATATTTGCTGAAAATAATGGAGTTTTTTTTTTCAGTTATAGTATTTAGAATTTAAATTTAGATTATAAAATCTTAAATATGGCATATAAAATTTCCAAACTGATAGAGGGTGAGAGAAAAAAGACATTCATGTCTTTGTAACAAAACAAAACAAAACAAATAAACAAAAAGAACAACCAAAAAGATGACTCCCTGCTAACGAACAATTTGATGTTATGAAAATGAAATTAGATGAGTCAAATGCCACTAGTAAGAAATGTCAGACTCATTACTTCCTTGTAGTAAAGTACCAAAAGATTATTCCTAGGCCAAAGATAGTTGGCATTCTTTAGATATTTTGATAAGTAATACCAAATTATCTGTCAGGAGTATTGTATGAGACCGCTACTGCGCTTAAAAGGTTTACACACACAAAGAAAAAATCTTTGATGGTTATGACGGAGGGGAGGTATGGAGATGGAAAACACTAAATAGACAATAGATAAGTGGTAACTTTGGTGAAGGGTAAGACAGTACACAATACTGGAGAAGCCAGCATAACTTGTTCAAGGCAAGGTCATGGAAGCTCCATAGACACATTCAAACTCCCTGAGGGACCGAATTGTGGGCTGAGGGCTGTGGGGACCATGGTCTTGGGGAACATCTAGCTCAATTGGCATAACGTAATTTATAAATAAAATGTTCTACATTCTCCTTTCATGTGTAGCGTCTGGGGTCTCAAAAGCGTGTGAGCGACCATTTATAATACTCCACTGGTCTCACCCCTTCTGGAGCAAGGAAGAATGAAGAAAATTAAAGATATAAGATTAGTTCAAAGGACTACCATGGCCTCCACCAGGCAGAGTCCAGTACAACTAGACGGTGGCTAGCTACCACCACTGACTGCTCTGACAGAGATCACAATAGAGGGTCCCAGACAGAGCTGGAGAAAAGCGTAAAACAAAATTCTTACTCAAAAAGAAAGACCAGACTCCCTGGCCTGACAGAGACTGGAGAAATCCTGAACGTCTGGCCCCTGACACCTTCTCAGCTCAGTAAAGAAGTCACTCCTGAGGTTCACCCGTCAGCCAAAGATTGGACAGGTCCATAAAACAAAACAAGACTGAAGGGGTGCAACAGCCCTGGGGCAGGGCCTGGAAGGCAGGAGGGGACAGGAAAGCTGGTAATAGGGAACCCAAGGTTGAGAAGGGAGAGTGTTGACATGCCATAAGGTTGTTAATCAATGTCATAGAACAATGTGTATACTAACTGTTTAATGAGAAACTAGTTTGTTCTGTAAATCTTCGTCTCAAATACAAACAAAAAAACCTAAGGAAAAAAAAAAAAAGAAAATTATCTGTCAGAAAACTTGTGCCAACATGTATTCATTCCTATTAGCCATGTGTTCAAGAAACTGTTCTCCCCAACCTGGCATTAATATTCCTAGTTTGTTAGGTGAGTGTCTCATATTCCTATTGGAGTGTTTTTCTCACTGATTTATAAGTGAAATTTGTAATATATTACATAGAATGTAAATTTGTAAGATATTGTCCTTTTCTGTTATTTCTATCACAAAGTATAAATTTCTAAGTTTGTCATTTACTTTTTACTTTGAATTGTATGTTGTTCTTTAATGTACCAAATTTTTTTTTTTCAATTATTATGTACTATGCCGTTAATTTACCATTTCTTCTATTAAGGATAGACTTTGAAATGTATTCACTACTTTGAGATCAAATAAGTATTTTCTTAATAGCTGAAACATTATATCTTCATTTAATTATTTAGTGTATGCAAAATGTATCTTGCTATAAATTCTAAGGCAGGGGTTTAGCTTCCTTTTCCAAGTAGATCACTTTCATTCTAGGACCGTTTATTAGTTAAACCTTAATTTTCCCACTTGGTTAAAGTAAATACCGCTCAAGCCAAAGCACTGGCAAAATTATATTGAATGATTGATTATAAACTGTGGATTACTGAGGGAGCAAGACACATTGGAGTACCCCATGGCTTAGTCCTCAGATCTCTTTCCCGTATATATAGATGTCACTGATCACATGCAGTCACGTGGTTTTAGTATCAGCTATGTCTGGTAACTACCAAATGAATGTCCAGACAACATTGCACTTTTAATTTTCTCTCTCTCTCTAATCATATATGTAAATGGTTATATATAAGAAAAGTCATATATATATGTATATTCATTGTTGTTAGGTGCCATTGAGTTGTTTCCAACTCATGGCAACCCTATGTACAAAGGAATGAAAACACAGGTCCTGTGCCATCCTCACAATCATTGTTATGCTTGCAGCCATTGTTGCAGCCACTGTGTCAATCCACCTCATTGAGGGTCTTGCTCTTTTTCGCTGACCCTCTACTCTTCCAAGTATGATGTGCTTCTCTGGGCACTGGTCCCTCCTGATAACACGTCGAAAGTATGTGAGATGAAGTCTCGCCATCCTCTCTTCTAAGGAGCATTCTGACTGTACTTCTCCCAAGACAGATTCGTTTATTCTTCTGGCAGTCCATGGTATAGTCAATATTCTTCACCAACACAATGGTTCAAAGACATCGTTCTTCCATCTTCCTTATTCATTGTCCAGCTTTCACATGTATATGAAGTAATTGAAATCACCATGGCTAAATATACTTTTATATATATAGAAACTTATATGTATACATATATATATATATACATGCTTATATATAAGAAAAGTCATTTATATATAAATACAGTATGTATACCTATACAGAGAGAGATCTATATGTGTGTCTATCTATATCTACTATGTATGCTTATATGGATTAAAGATAACTATATCTGCCTACTTGACCTCTCTAACTGAACATCTCCACTCCTTTCTTGTCTGCATAAGTATATATCTCCATTCTCCTATTTGGTCAGGTCTCAAACTTTAGTGTGATTTTCAGTTCTTTCTTCTATACCCCATATTTGAGATCTCAGTAATGAAAATACCTTTTAAAGATATCAAAAATCTTATCTCTTTTCTCCTTTTTTTAAAGAAATTGCCCTTGGACAAACCACCATTACCTCTGGTCTGGAATATTGTGTTTGGCTCCTAACTAGCCTCTCTGCTTCCTCCCTTATCCTTTTCCACCTCTGTAGTAATTTCTATACAGAAGCATAAGTTAGATATTTTACCTTCTGCTCCAAAACTTCTAATTATTTTCCTTCTCAATGAGTAAAATTCAACTTCCAAAGCATGACTGACCATGCTCTACATGGTCTGTCCATCTCTAGCCTCGTCAGCGATTTTTCCAGCTGCACTTGGCCTTGTTGCCATCCTTCAAACTCTAAAAACCCTTAATACTTGACATTTCCTCTTTCTGAAGCACTTCCTTCAAGCTAACTTCTTCATTTCCTACAAATCCCTGCTCAGTGCATCCCTGATCCTGTTACATTTCTGTTACTTCAGTTTTCTTCACAGTACTTACCACTGGACTGTTACACATACAATTTATTGTTGATTATATTTCTCCCTCCAACAGATTGCAAAGTCCCTGACATCACTGACTGGACTAGTTTTGTTTGCGTTACCTTGGGCTAAACAGAACTTGGCACAAACTAGGAATTCAATATATTTGTGGAATGAAGAAATGATTGAATAAGAAAGAAAACCTGATTCACTAAGATTACGACTCGCTAAGATCGTATTTTCTTCCAAATTCTAAGAGGTCTTCAGTTTTAGGGCAAATTTATTGAATTTTTTTCTATGATGCATACCCCTTCAAAAAGATTTGAGTATGGCTTTGATCATTAGTACATATTTTATAATAACACACCTGAGCGATATTCTTTAATATGTGCTAAAAAGCTGCATCAGAATCATTGTACCTGTTTAATTATTTTCAAATCTCTCTGATTTGTGAACAGTATCTGTTTATAATAATCATGCTTCAATAATAATATCTTTGAAGCGGTTGCTTTCCCAACAGTTACATCATATTGATGTTCTGGGAATGTATAATATACGAGGTATGATGGATAATTTTACATGTTGACTTGGCAATGCTATGCTTTACAGTGGTTTGGCCATATACTGGTCTAGTCGCTGTTGTATAATGGCACCCAATGTAACCTAATCACCTTCCGTAATGCAATCTAATGTAATCAATCGATCAGTTGAAATGGGAGTTTCCTTAGGGTGTGCTCTGCCTCCAGACGATAAATAAATATTCTGGCTTCTCTTCACTCTTTCCATCCTCTGACCTACAGATCTTGGGATACAAGCCCGCAGGTGTCTCCAACCTGTCACCTGACCTAAAAATTTTGGCTCCGCCAGCCTCCACAATTGTATGAGCCAATTTTTTGAAATAAATGAATCTCTCTAGAGATAGAGACAGAGATAGAGAAAGAGAGGGATAGCTAGAGATAAACAGAGTTAGAGACAGCCATAGACACAGATATGGACAAAGACATACTCACAGACATACACATAGACACAGATGATATGTACCTCACTGGTTCTCTTTCTCTAGAGGACCCTGTCTAATACACAAGCTATCTTTCTGGCTGGGTTCTAATTACCTGTTAGATCATAGCAAATGGTTCTTCTAATTGTACTAATTAAGGGTGATCCACTTAAGGCACATTTTATATTTACTAATATGTTCAAAATCCTAACAGAACAGCACACAGATGAAAAGAAAATCATCTTCTGAGACATCACAATTCATGGTTTCCTGATGTCTTTAAATTGAAAAAGTAACTGAACAACTACAACAGAAATCATTATCTGTTGGGAAGAATAGGTTTAATCATTGGCTAAAAAGAAATGGCAATAATTCCGAGGAGCCAACATAGGTTGTAATGTATTCAGTATTTAAAACTCATATTTTCTAAACACGATTATGTCACATGCATTTATTATTTTAAATGGGCTCTTTCAAGAAAGCATTGAATTTATATTTATGAAGGCATTTATTGCACACCAAATGCCAAGTAAAGATAATAAGAATATCTTTATTGAAGTCTAACAGCAATGAATGACATTTTCTATGAGTAGCATAATTAGCTCATCATCATGTAAGCAGCAAATGCATAATTAGTGTTTTTTTATTCTTAATAGATTAATATTATATACAATATTGTCCATGGAGCTGTAAAAATACTGATGAAATAAATCACCATTTCTCAGTATACTGAATACCAATTTCATTGAAGGAAGAAATATTTCTAAAACACAGAAAAAATTACAGAAAAATTCTTCAAGTTTACTCCTTGGGGATCTATAGATACACTTTTCCATATTGGAGGGGGTGCACAATAATATTTTAGGCCATGAAAAGGTCAGCATTAGAGATAAGATTATTCTTTTCATCTGCACTTTAGTTCATCCCTCATATTAAATGGTTAAATATTAAAAAACAACAATTTAAAAGGAGAAAGTGGAATACTTAGACGCAAGCTAAAGGACTGCACTGCAGATGTCCAGGTCATCATTTCATGCCTTAGTTTGGGAGGCAGTAAGCGAAGGACCAGAATGCTAAAGGCTGATACTACAACATAAAACAATCAGTATTTAAAGATCATTAGTTTTTTTTGTTTTAAATAAAAAGTATGTTTACTCTCACAAAAGAAGACCAAACTTACTCGTCTGACAGACACTGGAGAAGCCCCAAGAGTATGGCTCCCAGACACACTTTTAGCTCAGTACTGAAGTCACTCCTGAGATTCACCCTTCAGCCAAAGATTGGACAGGCCCATAAAACAAAACAAAACTAAATGGGCACACCAGCTCAGGGGCAAGGACAAGAAGGCAGGGGGGGACAGGAAAGCTGGTGACAGAGAACCCAAGGTCAAGAAGGGTAGAGAGCTGACACATTGTGGAGTTCATAACTAATGTCACAAAACAATTTATGGTCATTAACTGTTTAATGAGAAACTAATTTGCTCTGTAAACTTTCAGCTAAAACACACACACACATAAAATTTCCCTCTCCCCTAAAAAAAAGTATGTTTACTGTACCTTTACTATTGATAGTTAAAAACTGAAAAGAATCCAGAGTTCTGTTATGGAGAATCATTATATAAATATTATATCACCTAATATGGAATAGGAGCCCTAGTGGCACATTGATTAAGTGCTCAAAAAAAAAAAAAAAAGTGCTCAGCTGCTAACAAAAGTTTGGCAGTTGAATCCATTAGCTGCTCCTTGGAAACCCTATGGGGCAGTTCTTCTCTGTTCTATAGGGTCACTGTAAGTCAGAATCAACTGGACAGCAGTGGGTTTTGTTTTTTAACAAGGAATATTTTAAAACCTTTAAGATTTCAAATAATTGTAAAATTTGGGGAAATGTTCACTATTCTTTTTTTTTTTAACTTTTTAATCAAAAAAATCGTTGTTAGTTGTTGTCCAGTCACTTCCAACTCATGGTGATCCCATGTGTGCAGAGTAGAACTGCTTTATAGGATTTTCAAATCCTATAAATCCTTTTGGAGGCTGATCACCAGATCTGTCTTCTGAGGCAGCTCTGGGTGAGTTCAAACTGCCAACTTTTCAGCTAGTAGCACGGCATGTAACCATTTGAGCCACGCAGACTTGCTTCTTATTCTTTTTTTTTTTTTTTGCCTTATCATGAGTTACTTGAACATTTTTTTAGAATTCTGTTACTTATTTATTTTTAGTGGTGGCTCTAGGTGTTACTATATATATGTATAGAGAGAGAGAGAGAGAGAGAGAGAGAGAACTTAGCATAGTATATTGCTGCCATCATTCTACCAGTTTGAGTATAGTATAGAAACCTTATCTCCATTTCGGTGCCCTTACCTGCCCCATTTATAATTGTTTTAAACGTTTCCTCTACAGACAATTAGAACCATATCAGACAATTTTATAGTTTTTGCTTCAACTATCAAACCTAATTTAGAAAACTGAGCAGGAAAAAGAAAGCTTATTGTATTTACCCATATTTTTGCTTACCATTTTCTTCCTTTCTGACCTTCCAATGTTTCCTCTTTTATTGTTTGCTTGCTCCTCAGAGAACAAACATCTTTTAGCCATTATTTAGGACAGGTCTGTTGATGTGATTTTTTTTTTTTTTTCTTTAGTTTTCCTTCATGTAAGAATGTCTTGATTTCCTCTTCATTCCTGAAGAATATTTTCACAGGTTATAGGATTTTGTGTTGACAGTTCTTTTTTTTTTTTTAAACACTTAAAAAACACTGTGCAACTTCTTCTGACCTCTGTGATTTCAGGTGAGAAATCCATTGTGTTTCAAACAGATTTTCACTGACAGCTTTAAAGATTTTTTTTTTTATTCTTTTTCTTTAGTTTTCGGAAGTTGTATTATGATGTTTTTCGCCATGGGTTTGTATGGATTTAGCCTAAGTGGGTTTGCTTATCTTCTTGAATCTGTAAGTTTAATTTTTTGACAAATTTGGAATGTTTTCAGCCTTTGTTTCTTTGAGTCCTTTTTCAGCCTCTCTCTCTCTCCTCTCCTTCCAGTACTGACTTATTTTTACATGACTCCAGTAGCCTTTGCTACATTTGGTGCTGTTTGGTAAGATTATACTCTCTCTTTCATTTAGTCTTAGTGAGGCAGGAAAGAGATCGGGTTGGCTGAATTAAATAAAGGCTACATATCAAGGCCCTGTGTGCTTGACCAGCTATGATTAAATAGACTCTGAATCTAAACCTAAGTGCAAACCACTATATAACTTTTGCTGCTGGCACCCGAAAACTACTTATAATTAACCAACTAAGTGCTTAGACAAGATAAGGGGCTACATTTCAAGGCCCTGTGTGCTTGACCAGCTATAAATTACTGATAATCTTCCTGAGTTGTTTTCTCAAGGCCTCACCAGGTGTAGAGCATACACAGTAAAGATCAACGTGGACGATGAAGGACCTTCCACATGAGACAAACATGAACAGGGACGCCTCACTGGGGCTTGAACCAAGATCCAGAAGCATCATCCATGCATGACACCCCAGAATAAGTCCTGTTCGACCTCCTGGCAGCCTTTGTGACAGACTCCATCTTGGTTCCAGCAACCTCTGTGAGGAAGTCCATCTTGAATTCTAACTGCGCAAGCATTTGATTTTCATAATAATCCCTCCCCTTCTTCTGGAAATCTCCACCCATCTAATGAATAAAGATAATGCCTTTTTCCCACCTAAAAACTCTTATAAGCCCTAGGGAATCCTTTGTTTTGTCCAGTGAGAGACTGGAGGCTAGCATAGGTGGAAACCCCTCTCTCTGTCTTCCTCATGAGCCTTTTAATCTGTCTCTAAATAAACCTTTTTTTGTGTGGAATCTCTGAGTCCCTCCTGGTCATTCTTGGTCAGAAGAAAGTAAGAACCTAAGCAGGGCTTAGTCCCCAGCTGGGAAGCCCTGTCCTGTAACATTAGGTTTATAACTAACTATATATTTTAAGCTTACCACCAGTCCCTATGTTGATTTTTCTCTAGTAAATCAATACTAAATACTTCACCTGATACTTGTTCTCCAGTGGATTCCTCAGGAAGGCTTCATGGGAACAGTATTCCTGAATTTTTGCATATGGATAATAGTTTTACTGAGTTTTTTATACTTGAATGTGAAGTTGGGTAGATATAAAACTCTTGGATCCTATTCTCTTTCTTTCATTGTCTTTAATACATATAGATTTTCTTAGAGCATAAAGCATTACTTTTTTAAATTATGATGACAATTTTCCCCTGAAAATCTTTTTTTTCCCATCTGCATACACAAAAGTTTTTTTTTTTTTCTTATTCTTTAAAGTTCAGTCATTTTAATATACTCCACCTAGCGTTTGTTGTTTTTGGTTACATGGCGTGCTCTTTTGTTATGTATGCTCTTACTTATCTATTGGACCTATTTCTTGTGTTATCAATATTTGTCATTTTCTCTCTTTTCTTTACACTTTTCTTTATCTTTTCTATGTGTTTAATATTTTTTTTTTATTTTTGTATTTCTCATAAGGCGTTATCTGTTGAATTTATTTGCTTTTCAGCTCCTTCCAGTTTAGTCCATATTTCTGAAGTGATTTTTTAAATTTTTTTTCTGAGCTCTCCTCATTTCTAATTTGTTCTAATTTTAATTTATGCCATTCTTTTGTCTTATATTATGATCTTAGGAGCCCTGGTGGTACAGTGGTTAAGCACTTGGCTGCAAATCAAAAAGTTAGTGGTTTGAAATCACCAGCTGCTCCTCAGGAAAAAGATGTGGCGGTCTGTTTCTGTAAAGATTTACCACCTTAGAAACCCTATGGGACAGTTCTAATCTGCCTTATAGGGTCTCTATGAGTCAGAATCAACTTGGCAGCTATGGGTTTGATTTGGTTTTTAGTGGATTGTAATCTTAATGCTCTTTAACTTATGTGGAATAGTTTGTTGTAGCCTTGTATGGTTTTGTGTGCTGATCTGTTTTGTGGGGATTTGGGAAGGTTCCTTAACTTTTAGGTCATAGGAATGCTTAAGATAGTTCTAACTTGACATGGCTCTCTCTTGTGTGAATCTTCTGAAGTCATCAAAAAGAAAGCAGCTTGCTTTCTGAGATTTCTTAACCTTGGCCCCTTTCTTCACTTTTATTTGGAATGACCTTTCCTTCATTTCTTTTGTCTTTGTCCTCCTCAATTTTGAAGGTTCCGCTCCAGCCAGTCTGTCTTCAATGCAGAGCTCTGTTCTTATAGAAGCCCAGGCTGGTCAGTCTTGAGAGTTCATAAGTGTTATACTCCTCCAATGGCTTTAGAGCCGAGCCCAAGCCACTTGCACTTACCCATTATTGGGTTGTGTAAAATTCCTTCCAGTTTCAGCTCCTATTTTCAAACTAACCCAATCATACTTTCCAATAAACACTGTTAGCAATTTGAGATTCTCCTGTTCCTAGATCATTACCTCATTGTATTTCTCTTTTTCCTTCTATACTGAAAATATCGCTCAGGTAGTATGTCTCTATCCTCTTTAATTTGGGATTTATGGGTAATACTTTGGTGCCTAGTTTTGTTGTAAATATTATTCATGGGTTTTTGTATTAGCTGGCACATTTCTTAGTCTATTTTCTCCAGAATTTGGAGAGATTCAAATGCTATTCACCCCTGCTACTACATTTCTTCACAATAACCAAGATAATTAATTTTTGACATAGTTTGTACTACCCATAAATTATCATTCAAGTTCACAAAGAAGTTATCCTCCATCTTTGGCCCTCACTCTCACACAGCCAATTTCATCAAAGGAGAAGAAGAAAAAGAAGACTTATATAGAAACGGTCCCCACCTTGATAAGTCTTTCTCTGAGAGGGAACTCACCTGTGAAATGAGGGCAAATGAGAAGGAGGGTTTCAGTTGTTGTGGTTGGAATTGTTATGCTTTTTTACAAAACTAGAAACATACCAATACTCTCTGGATTACTACCCTATCTATTCCTGGAAAAAAAAAATCTGGAAATAAGAATATTTTTCCATATCATTTTGAAATATTTTAACACCAAATTTCAAGATTGTTGGAAGCAAAAACATATTAAAGTATGAACCAAGGAGGGTACATCGGTCTGTCTGGACTATCTTGTAAGCTACTATGGGGAAGAAAATGTTATTTCTTCAACATTTCTCAAAAGAAGTAAAAAAAAATCATTGTATATTTTTTATACAGTTCAGGGTTATTGAACCCTTTGGTGACCTAATTATTTTCTCCTTTGGATTTTTTGTTGATACCACATGTTTTCACTTATGGAAGGCATGCTGATTAAAGCACTAATTCAGAATTTTTGTTATGATTTATGGATTTCGATACCCATTATCTGGTATCACATATGGCCCAGTAAATGCTGAACATAGTAAATCCTACTGACATGAGTCAATGATAAAATCAGGGTTTTTTTTTTTTTAATATCTTTAAATTTTATTTTATTTATTGAAAATTTGTAAAACACACAGTAAAACTTGAAGGCACCTGGTAATGACCATACATACATTTTATTCTACTCTTAGTCTTTTTATTATTTTTCCTGAAACTTTTCAAAACATGGTACAATGCATTCTTCCTTACTACAAAAGCAGTACTTACAGCCCAAATAAATAAAGCCAGAGGATTTTGCATCTCAGGAAAATTACTACTACAATGCATTCTTCATCACTGCAAAAGCAGTACTTACAGCCCAAATAAATATAACCGAAAGAATTTGAATCTCAGAAAAAATTATCACTACTATGTATTCTTCATTATAACAAAAGCAGTACTAACAGCTAAGAAGCAGAAACAGCTGCCCTGGAATACTGCAGATCTGCTCACAGGGGTGCATTCCACCTGCTACGTGTGGAAGCAATGATGGGGCCCTAAGATTGAATGCAGGCTAAGAATAACTTATAGGAGTTCGAGACTCTTGAAAAGTATCACTGCAGTGCATTACTTCTTATTACAAAGGCATTAGTTTCTGTTCAGAAGCTAGAAAAATAGTTCCAAAAGATTGCAGAGCAAAGACTCAAAGCAGAACAGGGGACCAGGAATACCTGGAAACAGTGAACAGCATCAGGGAGAAAATGGCCACTATGACTGAATGAAGGCTAAGGATAGCTTGTTCTTGCCATGAGTACATTCTCAGGAGAACACAGTCAGTGGGAATTATAGTGAGGAGGCTTAAAAACAAACCAAACATGGTGCCATCGAGTCAATTCCGACTCATAGCAACCCTATAGGACAGAGTAGAACTGCCCCATAGAGTTTCCAAGGAGTGCCTGGTGGATTTGAACTGGTGACCCTTAGGTTAGCAGCTGTAGCACTTAACCACTACACCAGCAGGGTTCCCATGAGGAGGCTTACCTCACAGACATAAAGGCAAACCTGTCAAAAGTTTACGAAATTCACACGCCCAGGAGACATCACCTAACACAATGCTCATTCTACAGAATAATGAGGCTTCAGTTCAGGGTTCTTAAGTTTCATGCATTTCAAAATTCCTTCACTTTAAAGCTAAGTGTGTTAAAATTGGACTACCACCTTCACAAAGAACTCCAGAGTCATAAAAAGTGGTTGGGATGCAGTATGTACCACAAGTCACCAAAGGGATAAACTAAAAGGAAGGAAAGGTGTTTTATTTTATTTATTTATTTTTTTAATCTAAGAGATACACATGAGAAAGAAGAGTAACTTCATAGTAATTATGATCTGCTATTAGCAGAAGACACAGACTGGGTTGAAAAACTCTGCTCAGTTTTGCTTATGTATTCTCCAGAATGGTAAATAGTTTGCAATTTTGAAAAGGATAAAAGCATCAAACTAAAAAGAAAATCGTGGCTAACGTATGAGGAGTGTGCAGTAAATTGGGACCTAAAGAGTTCACAAGTTCAAATCTATAAGGGCACATATATAATATTTTGTGATTTTTAAGGAATTTTTGAATATTAGTTTCAGAAATTAAAAGCGAGTTAAATGGTAGGACACTGGAAATAAAGGAATCATTCTTAATAAATGAAAGGTGTGAGTTCTGGAAGCCAGCAAAATGTTTAGCTCTAGCACATTTTAGATTGAATTATAAAACTGAGTGTTTATCAACAAAAAGAAAACAGTTTAAGGATGAAATAAGTGGCTATAAGATCCTTTAAAATAAGGCAAGCCATACAAGTCATTTACTTTTCCAATGAGATTACCGGATTGACAGACTCCACCAAAATGGCAAATGCACTGTGTCTTGATTTCATCCAGGTTATGACAGTATTTTCCATGTTAATTTTGTAGAAATAGATGTGTACATGGTTAAGATGATAGTAGGATTATATAGAGTCACACAGCTGGTTCAATAATTATACTTAAATGGAGCTGGTTAATAGATTTTTATAACTTCAGAGGGAACTATCAAGGGTCTGCTTATTAATGATGTCAAAGAAATTATGGAAATAACGCCTACCTGATTTTCAGCTGATAGACACTAAGTTAATAGGAAAGTTCATAAAATTAACAGTAAAAAAAAAAAAAAATAGCATAATAATGTACTTTTCCAAATCTAGAAAGATAAAAATTAATAATATAAATATTAAACTTCAAAACAAATGGTAAAAATAGGGAATAAGAGAGCTCAAACTGCCAACAGAGATTTTAGGTGAGCAAGAACTTGATAAAAATCAATGTTGTGATCCATATTTTAAAACATGAAGACTTTGATAGGATTATAGCATTCAGTAATGGGAAAAAAGGAATTCTATAGACTGCAGCGGCTAGATACATTCTGAGACACTATGTTCAAACTATGGAAACTCTGGTGGCATAGTGGTTAAGTGCTACAGCTGCTAACCAAAAGGTCAGCAGTTTGAACCCACCAGGCGCTCCTTGGAAACTGTAGGGCAAGCTCTACCCTGTCCTACAGAATTGACTCGAAGCCAATGGATTTTTTGGTTGTTGTTGTTCAAACTAGAGATATTTCTGTAAAGGTACTACAGAAGCTAGTATATGCCCAATACAAAATAAACAGCATAGTGAGAATAGGTATTCAGGCACTATAACAATATATTCACAGGAGTAGCTCAGTGCTATTCAACAATGTACATACCGATCAACTGATATATATGTAGGTCTAGAACAGGACTGGCAAACTATATGTGGGCCCTATCAGGATACCACTTGTTTTTGTAAATAAAGCTTTCTGAAAACATGGTCACATCTATTTTTACATACTATCTATGGCAGCTATTATGCTAAAATGGTACAGTTGAGTAGTTACTGTATAGATCATATGGCCCACAAAGCTTAAAATATTTTCTGTATGGTCCTTCACAGAAAAGGCCATCTCTGCCTAGAAAAGAAACCTAGTGAGATACAGGATTGCCACATTCAAATATGTGTGTTTGAAGGGTTATCTTTAGTTATGGAAATGAAGTCATTTAATTTTTAAATCCATGCATATTAGATACATTTCAGATGTCAAAAAAGTGATAGATCCTATGGTTATTATGAGGACTCCAAGCAAGAAAGGGTCTATTGGTTTCTCTTTGTGCCTAGCAGATTATTTGGCATATGATAGGTACTCAGTGATTATTTAGTGAATAAATGATGAATAATTAAGGTAGAGGATCTGTCTTTATAGAATTTGCTTTCTAATGCAGGAAACCTGTCATTAAAGAAATAATTACATCATCAAGAACAGTTTTAGTAAGTGGTATTAAGGAGAAATAGAAAATGCTGAGAGATCATGTATATAATTTCACTGATTTGAGGACACCCTTTTTTACACATTCTTAACATCTCTAAAATAGAAATATATCTTTAGTCAATGGTGTCACCTTATAAATACAGTATACCTTTATAATTGATGGAGTTGTTGAGGGGATGGAAAATGATAATTGGTAGGTTTCTCTATCTGTAGAAGTAATGTTTATGCTGAAAAATAGGTTTTTATTCATTCGGAAAGCCAAAGTAGGATGGCAGTAGATTTAGGTAGAGTCAGAATTCTATAAAAAGCATGACTGATGGTAGTTGATTTGTATTTGCTTTCTTCATCTTGTCCTGCCACTAAGAAGACAGTTTCATGGCAGGGAGTATTAAGACCATGGGATTTGCATTCCATAAGACCAAATTCCAGTCAAAATTATAATTATGTATATAAAGGGTATTATCTGTTATCAGATAATGTAGTGTTAGCTATTAACTTTTAAATAGATTTTTGTGAAGTCAGTTTTTCTCAATAAAATAAAGAGCATTCTGAAACTTGGTATATTAATGATATTTAACTCTTACATAATAGTTACTATGTGCCAAGATCTTTCACAAATGCTAGCGATAATAAAGGAAACCCTGGTGGCACAGTATTTAAGAACTATGGCTGCTAACCAAAAGGTTGGCAGTTTGAATCCACCAAGCTCTCCTTGGAAACTCTATGGGGCTGTTCAACTCTGTCCTATAGGGTCTCTATGAGTCGAAATCAACTTGATGGCAACAGGTTAAAGGTAATAAACCATTAACACACTGTGGTTGGATGGCTTGCATGTTCCTGGTCACTTGGAGTGAGTGGTGGGACTGAGTTGTGAACCCAGGTTGTCTGGCTTCAGAAGCTACGTTCTTAACTGCTGTTCTCTGCTGTCTCTTAAGCTAAAACAATTCAAAAATAAAATGGGCTGGCCCAGAGCCCATCACTGACAGTCTTTTTCGCATAGCACGGACTTCTACTGGGATATTATAGACAAATCTCCTCATTGAGTTAGTAGTTTGGTTTTATGAACAATGGTGATCAACTCTTAATTCAGTACTCCTTTTCGATGCCACACATTGCACAACGTGACTAGTAAGCACACATCCTTTTGTTTGTTACACTGCATTTTTACTTTGTCTCTCATGTGCTTCAGTATCTCCTTTTTGCTATCATCTTAAAATCATCTTAAGTCAATCTGTTCTGTTTTTAAATCCAACAGATTCTGCATAGAACTTGGAAAAATAACTTATCATCTTAGGTTTTCATGCCACGTTCTATAAATGATCATGAAGCGGATGTTTTTTGGTCCAGTTAGCTGTCATTTTTTTTTACTTGTTTGCTGGGCATTTAGGTAACCCTGCCAAATTTTAAAAATTATCTAGGATTCCTGGAGAATTATGTTTGAAGGTTTAAGAGTACCGAAGTGCTTTGATTTGGTAAAATGAAACCATGAGACATACCAAGCACATTATCCATTTACCTTTCTAAGAAATGTAGTATTAATAAAATGCCAGGAAGCAAGAAACCAAGGATAGATGCATATCTCAGGAACTTCTACAAAGACACACATATATATGTGCATATTTATATGTGTGTGTGTATATAATCTACTAAGCTAATATTCATCCCACTCCCTGCCCCTCCTGAGCATGAGAAATACACTAAAATCTGCAAAAAATAAACTAAGAAAATGCACCACAAATCCAGACTATACCATCTCTATCTAACTCAGAAAGTAGGAAAGTTTAAAAATGCTCTGTAAAACTTATGAAGGTAATATATAGACACAAACTGGTTAATAAGGTTTTCAATAAGAGAATTATCCTTCGTTTTTAGTTAAACATTAACAAATATGTACTAATATAATTAAAATCATAATTATATCTTCTAAATTATAAAATATGATAAAATAGTGTACAGAAGAAAAAATATAGACTACGCAAATATGGTATAAAAAAAAAGGAATAACGAGGATGAAATACAAGGTAGTAATTTAAAACCACAGCCTTCTGTATGGATTATACCTCAACATAAGAAAACAAAAATCCTCACAACTCCATCAATAAGCAACATCATGATAAATGGAGGAAAGATTGAACTTGTCAGTATTTCATTTTACTTGGATCCACAATCAACACCCAAGGAAGAAACAGTCAAGAAATCAAATGATGTATTACAGTGGGCAAATCTGCTGCAAAAGATCTCTTCGTAGTGTTAAAAAGCAAGGATGTCACTTTAAAGACTAAGGTACACCTGACCCAAACCATGATCCTTTCAATTGCTTCAAAAGTGTGTGAATGCTGGACAATGAATAAGGAACACCAAAGAAGAATAGATGCCTTTGAATTATGGTGTTGGCAAAGAATATTGAATATACCATGGACTTTCAGAAGAACGAACAAATCTGTCTTGGAAGAAGTACAACCAGGATGCTGCTTAGAAGTGAGGATGATAAGACTTCATCTCACACACTTCAGACATGTTATTAATTAGGAGGGATCATTCCCTGGAGGAGGACATCGTGCCTGGTAGAGCAGTAGCGAAAAAGAGAAAAATTCTCAACAAGATGAACTGATACAGTGACTGCAACAATGGGCTCAAGCATAACGATTGTGAGGATGGTGCAGGACCCAGTAGCATTTCATTCCGTCGTACATATGGTCTTTAAGTCGAAACCAACTCAAAGGCACCTAAAAACATCAACAGTTAAAAGTAATTTTCACAGAATCAACTGCTGACCTGAGAAAATGTCCTTGATACATTTTTAGGCAATGAAAGCATATATGAGACCTGAATATTTAAAAGGAAAACATACAAATAAACACTTAAAAGAAATAATTAGAATATTTAGTGGGCTTTTCTAAATTTTTAATTCATTATTTGCAACT
Source organism: Loxodonta africana (assembly GCF_030014295.1). NCBI lineage: Eukaryota > Metazoa > Chordata > Mammalia > Proboscidea > Elephantidae > Loxodonta > Loxodonta africana. The sequence goes on from NC_087356.1 coordinate 32,369,380, forward strand.
TCTTGTGTGTGTGTGTGTGTGTGTGTATGAGCTATATTCACACTTTAAGATAAAATGAATAACGCTATTGCTATATTATCATATGATTGTTTTTCCTTAAATAAAAAAATATTATAGAGCCAACTTTATTTGAAATAAAATTTTAAAAATTCATAACGGGAACTAATGAAAATGTATGATTATAGTACGTGGAATTTGCAGGGAGTCTTTTCATAAAACATTAGAATTATTCTTATCTTGTTTAGCTTCAGCTTAGATGCCAAACACGAAGCAAGATTTTATCTGCACTGTTTCCGTCAAGGGGAAATCTCTCCCTCGCAAAGAGAAACTCTTCGTAAGAAATGAAACTGTCTACTTTGTATGTCCCATTCAGGCCAAAATCCAATCTGCTACACTCATCATTCTATTTCTAAAACCTTGTTTTATGTTCAACATATAGTAGGTTTTCAATAAATATGTATTTCATCAAAAAATTAATTGAAGATATTTAATCATTTAGAGAGGAAGAATTTTCTCAAAGCATAACTTGTGTGTTAATAAATTACCCGAAATTTCAAAACTAGATCGAATTTGAAATTATAGATAAGAAAGAGAAAGGCAGGATGATGCCCTGAGAACCCTACTCTCCAAGAAAATTCGAAGTCTAGCAAGAGTAGAAGTTAACAGCAAAGGAAATTGAGAATTAATTTCGGGGGAATAAGAAAATCCAGGAGATTGTCATGCTCTGGAATCAAGAAGAGGAGACTGGTTCTGGAAGGAGGGAGATGTCATCTCTGCTGAAGGTCACTGAGAAGTAGCGTGAGGTGAGAACAGAAGAATGTCAACTGGATTTAGCCACATGGAGATTATCAGTGACCATGGAAAGAGCAATTTCTGTGAGGCAAAAAGTATTATTTTGAATCTCTTTTATCAGTGATAAAGGTCATTTGTCTTCAGATATGATGGCTTATATTTTTGTAGGCCAGATATGGAATGGATTGAGGAGTGATTAAAAGATTAGAAATAGTTTGTATTTTTAATAAAAATAACTTACTTGATGTAACTTCACATTTTGCAAACTACTTCATATAGTTTTACTCCATTTCTAATTAAATGGGGGTAGATATCATTTTTTTTTTCCTCATAAGATGGACAGCTATCATATAATGTAGCAGAAAAGAAAGTATAATTTTCTTAATCTTATTTTGTTGTTCTTGAAAATGTACACAGCAAAGCATATACCAATTCAACAGTTTCTATATGTACAATTTGTTGTTGTTGTTAGGCACCACCCAGTCTGTTCTGGCTCATAGCAACCCTATGTACAACAGAATGAAACAGTGCCCGGTCCTGTGCCACCTTCACACTCATTTTTATGCTTGGACCCATTATTGCAGCTACTGTGTCAATCCATCTTGTTAAGGGTCTTCCTCTTTTCTGATGATCCTCTACTTTACCAAGCATGATGTCATTCTATAGGGACTGATTCCTACTGATAACATGTCCAAAGTATGTGAGACAAAGTATCACCATCCTTGCTTCTAAGGAGCATTCTGGTTGTACTTCTTCCAAGACAGACATGTTCGTTCTTTTGGCAGTTCATGGTATATTCAGTATTCTTCACCAACACCATAGTTCAAAGGAGTCAATTATTCTTTGGTTTTCCTTATCCATTACCCAGCATTTGCATGCATATGAGGGATTGAAAACACCATGGCTTGGGTTAGGTGTACCTTAATCTTCAAGGTAACATCTTTGCTTTTTAACACTTTAAAGAGATCCTTTGCAGCAGATATGTACAATTTAGTGAGAATTGATTACATGCTTCGAGCCGTACAGCCATTCTAGCCCTCCTTTTTTGGAGTTGTTTCTAATTAACATAAATTCACAGCCCCCTAAATTCCCTATCTAATCTTTAGTGTTGCTCTTGTCAACTTGATCCCCATATAAATAGTACTTCAAAGAGCATGGAGCCCTGGTGATGGAATGGTTAAGAGCTATGGCTGCTAACCAAAAGTTTGGGAGCTAGAATCCATAAGCCACTACTTGGAAACCTTATAGGGCAGTCCTACTCTGTCCTATAGTGTCACCATGAGTCAGAATCAACTCTAGGGCAACTGATTTGGTTCTTGGTTTAAAAGAGCGTAATGCTCATGACAGAACTTTTTTACTAGTTAAGCTAAATTGTTATGTTTTAAGCTGCTCTCAGGAAATATTTTTAGTTTAAGGTGTAAAAATTATCTCAGGGCAATAGTTTCAGGGGTTCATCCATCCTACATGGCTCCAGAAAGTCTAGAGTCCAAGAGAATTTAAAATTATGATTTGCGTTTTTCCCCTTTTGATCAGGATTCTTCTATGGTATCTTTGATCAAATTTTCAATAATGGTAGCCAGGCACCATCCAGTTCTTCTGGTCTCATGTGAAAAGAGTCAGATGTTCATGGAGGTAATTAGCCACATATTCCATATCTTCCTCCTATTCCTGACTCCCCTTCTTCTTCTGTTGCTCCAAGTGAATAGAGACCAATTGTTGTACCTGGATGGCCACTTACAAGCTTTTAAGATCCCAGGTACTACGCAACCAACTACGAGGTAGAGAAGAAGCACTAAACATGTTGTTAGGCCAATTAATTGGGATGCTCCATGAAACCATGACCATAAACTTTCAAACCATGAGGTATCTGGTTGTACATAAGCATCCTCAGCAGCTACTCCTTTTTTTTTTTTTTTCTCATTGTTGTAAATATATCTATCACACACTTTTGTCAATTCGGCTTTTTACAGGTGTGCAACTTATTGACAACAATTACAATAATCGGCTGTGCAATCTACCTTTAAACAATGTGATTTTTCCATCACCATTAACTGCTCTTTTCTCCCTCCCTTACACCTCTGGTAACCAATAATAAACTTGGGTCTCCATACATTTGCCTTTTCTTGTCTTTTTTTATAAGTGAGGTCATAGGCAAATATCATTTTGTGATTGGCTTATTTTGCTCAGTATAATGTCTTCCAGATCCATCCATATTGTAGCATGTATTAAGACTATTTCTCCTACTGGCTGAGTAGTACTCTGTTGTACGTATGTGCTGCATTTTTTAATCCATTCATTTGTTGATGGGCATTAAGGTTGTTTCTATCTTTTGGCTATTGTGAATAATGCCGCAATGAACATTGGTGTACACATTTCTTTGTGAGTCTCTGCTTTCAAGTCTTTTGAGTATATACCTAGGAGGGAATTGCTGGGTCATATGGTAGTTCTATTTTTAGTTTTTTGAGGCACCGTCACACTGTTTTCCACATTTGGATTCTCATTTTGCATTCCCACCAGTAACAGATAAGAGTTCCAATTTCCCCACATCCTTGCTAATGTTTGTTATTTTCTGTTTTATTTTATTTTATTGTCTTAGCCATCCTCATCAAGGGATTGTTTTGATTTGCATCTCTCTGGTTGTTAATGACACTGAGCATCTTTTCATGTGTTTGGTGGCTATTTGAATGACTGCTTTGATGAAATGTCTACTCAAGTTCTTTGCACATTTTGTGATTGGGTTATTTGACTTTTTGTTGTTAAGTTGTGGAGGTTTTATATATATTTTTGTTATTAGATGCTTTCTCAGATATATGGTTTCTGAAGATATTCTCTGTCAGTAGCTTATCTTTTCACTGTTTTGGTAAAGTCTTTTTATGAACAATTTTTTTTTTTTTATGAGGTCCTATTTATTTATTTTGTCTTTTGCTGTTTGTGATCTTGTTATTATATTAGATAATCCATTTTTGAAACCTAGGCCTGACAGCACTGCCTTTACTTGTTCTAAAAATTTTACAGCTCTAGTTTGCACTGTTAAGTCCTTTATCCATTTTTAATTTGTTTCTGTGTATGGTGTGAGGCATAGATTCTATTTTTTTTGCATGTGTAAATCCAATTTTCCCAACACAGTTTATTGAAGAGACTCTTCTTTCCATATTGAATGACTTCAGCAGCCTTGTGAAAAATCAGTGACCATAGATATGTGGGTTTATTCCTGAACTGTCAGTTCTATTCCATTGATCTATGTGTCTATTATTAAAATTATAACTTTCTTGATTCATGGTCTATTACTTTTTTCATGACAAAATACAACTCTCCAAAATGCACCTTAACCATAAAGTCGCTTGTGTTTAACATTTCCCAAGAATTTGGATTACTGTAAGCAATTAAACAAATCTAATCATTAATGGCATTTTCTAACCATTACCAGGGGCTTTTTCAAAGGTCTTTCCCCTTAGAATTAGATTTGATTAAGCTCTGGGGAACAACCTAATGGTTTTCTGATGCCAACCTTCAATTCTACCTCCCTAGTGAGTTAGCGTGTCTTACTAGCAAAGATTTAGTTTGGACCTATAATTAATTAAGAAATATTATTCCCATAGTGACATTGATGCTACCACATAAATGTTAAAGAATACAAATTGATAGTTTATTCATATGCACCAGTAGCAAAGGATCATTCACTTACGGAAATAATGTGGACCATAGGAGAGAAACATCAAAAGAAAGCATAATGTTGGCATTAGAGATAAAATTGAGAGAATATATTGAAGAGAAGATTGTGGGTATGGGAGAAGATAGAATAAGGAAATAATTGCAAAAGAAAGTTAATTTTGTTGTCGGTAGCATTTTTGGCTTTATTCATAATTCTGTATTATTTTATGTAACGTCTCAAAAACAGATTGTGTAACTTCATAAACTAAAGTTTCACTATCCTAGGAGGGGTACCTTTGTTCAGAATGCTTTTCAACTCTTGGAACCCTATTAATTTTCCAACAAACAAAATTTTGTTTCTTAAAAATTTTGCTTTAAGCGTCCTGCTCAGTTATCTCTTTCTCAGCAGCGCCACTCCTGACTAAAACAGCTAAAGTGGGTCTCTACCAATCCTTCAGTTCCTGCTATTCTTACCTTTTGTTTACTTGTTGGTATTCTATAAACATTGTATTTTTTCACCTGAGTGTGTTATCTCTTAAAAACATTATGTATTCTGTAGAATATTGACTTTAGTTTTTATATTTCCCTAAGCACTCAGTCTAGAGTCCCTGGGTGGTGTAAACGATTAGAAATCTCAGCTTCTAATGGACAGGTTGAAGGTTTGAACCCACCCAGAGCATCTCGGAAGAAAGGCATGGTGATCTACTTCTGAAAAATCAGCCATGGAAAACGCCATGGAGCTTGTCATAGATTGAATTGTGTCCCCCCAAAATATATGTCAATTTGGCCAGTCCATGGTTCCCAATATTTCGTGATTGTCTGTAATTTTGTCATCTAATGTGATTTTCCTGTGTTGTAAATTATACCACTATGATGTTAACGAGGTGCGATTAGCAGCAGCTATATTAATGATGCAGAACTCAATCTACGAGATTAGGTTTTGTTTAAAGCCAATCTCTTTTGAAATCTAAAAGACAAAAGCTAGCAGAGAGATAGGAGGACCTCACACCACCAAGAAAGCAGCGCCTGGAGCAGAGCACATTTTTCGAGCCGGGCTTCCTGTGCAGAGAAGCTGCTAGACCAAGGGAAGAGAGATGACAAGGACCTTCCTCCAGAGCTGACAGAGAGAGAAAACCTTCCCCTGCAACTGACACCCTGAATTTGGACTTCTAGCCTCCTAGACTGTGAGAGAATAAATTTCTCTTTGTTAAAGCCATCCACTTGTGTTATTTCTATTACAGCAACACTAGTTAACGAAGAGCTCATTTCTACTCTGACCCACACAGGATTGCCTTATTCAGTAATGGAAGCTGTGAGCCATCTAGTTCTTCTGGTCTCCTGGCAAAAGGGGCAGTTGTTCATGTAGGTAATTAGCCACACATTACATTTATTCCTCCTATTCTTAACTCTGCTTCTTCCTCTATTGCTTCAGGCAAATGGAGATCAGTTGCTGTACCTCGGTTGTCCCCTTGCCAGCTTTTAAGACCCCAGGCACTATGCTACAAATTAGGAGATAGAGCAGAAGCACTAAATACAGTATTGGGCCAATTAAGTGGGATATCCCACGAAACCATGAAACCATAACCCTGAACCTCCAACCCAAGGAACCAAATCCCAGGAGATATTTAGTTGTACATAAGCAGCCTCAGCAATTGCTTTTTTTCTTTTTGTTCTTGTAAATATATTTACCACACAACTGAGATTAACTAGTAGAGAACGTCTGCCTCAAGCATTGTGCTCTTTTAAGAACTGTCTATAACCTAAACTAACCCGCTGCCGTCGAGTCAATTCTGACCCATAGCGACCCTATAGGACAGAGTAGAACTGCCCCATAGAGTTTCCAAGGAGTGCCTGGTGGATTTGAACTGCCAACCTTTTGGTTAGCAGCCATAGCAGTTAACCACTACACCACCAGGGTCTATATAGGATCAAACTGACAACAGCAACAGAAAACTTAGGAGGCTGTGAGTTCATGTTAACGAGGGAGGACCAATTCAGAAAAAGAGGTTGAGAATGGTTATACAACTAAAAAAATGTAGTCAACGTCACTGAATTGTACATGTAGAAATTGCTGAATTAGTGTGTTTCTCTGAACATATCTGCAACAACAGCAACAAAAAATAAAATATAGAAAAAATAACTTATACAGACTGCATTGGAGATAAAGCCCATATTTGCTGTTAAATAGTGTGGCTTTCTGTTATTTTTTTATGAGTCTTGAATTCATAAGGAACTCAAACACTGAAATTTCTGTAGAATATAATGTTTCCTCCTATAAAAAAAATACCCAAACCAAACCCACTGCACTCAAGTTGATTCCACCTCACAGTGACCCCATGGGGTTTCCAAGGCTGTAAATCTTTACGGAAGCACACTGCCACCTCTTTCTCCTGTGGAGCCACTGGTGGTTTCGAACCATGGATAGCAGTCACTTGCTTAACCACTGCACCACCAGGACTCCATAACCATTGTTTACTCTTGCCTTGCAGGTGATTTCAAGCATTATATAGCTTCTAAATGTTCCGTTGTCCCTCAATACTTGAAGCATTGTTTGCAAATATAATCTTGCCCATGCTCTTGTAACTGTTTTATTACTAGAATAACAACAACAAAAGGCCTTGTATCAGTTAAAACATTCTGACTCATGCAAGCAGAAAACACATATCTCCATCAGGAAAAAAAGACTCAAATCACAGGAAAAAAATAGTTCAAATGTGTTTTAAGTATACTATGTGAATATGTCTGTATAATCCCCAAAAACATACTTTTTCTTTTTGGTTAGTTTTTGGTGTGTTTTCAGTTTGGAGCATGTACAACAAGAGTTTATTTTGCACACAATTAAATCGCTAGAGATCGCAAGTGTTCACTCAATTTTAATTTCACAATTTAAATTGGCTTCACCTTAATGCATTTGCTGAGAAGTACACATTTATCTCTCAACTCTCTCAGGGACTTTAAGATGAAGTGAGCCCGGATGAGGCCAGTGGCCAGTGAAACTCTCAGGATCCACAGGCTTTCATTCTTTGCCGGAGTCCTACTGAGCTTAGTGGTCCTCAAAGTATCCATATAACTACATTAGGTAGATTTTCTCTCCAGTGAAGGACCCATCTGTTTCTTTTTTAGACAACTTACATTTTCTACCTGAACATTTACTGATGAATATACACTATATTTTTAAGAAAAATCTCTATGAGCTTTTAACTACAAAGCTTGCAAGGACTAATTTAATGTTGTTACTATGGTTTTCAATTATTCTTTGCAAAATCTTTCAAAAGAGGCAAATGAAAACCGTGGTTTAATCACCACATTGCATTAAAAATTCATCATTTGAAATTTGCCTAATAGATTGTTATTTGCCCTGCACTGTTAGCCACAGCTTTGCTGTTCGAATTTGCTTGACCTGAGGCATGTTAAGCTAAGTGAAATCCTAAAATAGCATCTGTTTTTGTTTGGGGTTGGTTTAGTTTGTTTTCCATAAGTTTATCTTCTATATTCTGATGGCTCAGTTTTTATTTTACAAAATGTATAAGGCATTGTTCAAGCTCTATGGAGTTATGTTTCTGCCTCACGTTGTGTCACATGCTAATACTGAAGTGGCGTAATATTCTGGGCTCCCTTGAATTTCATTTCTACCATCCTTCCCCAACAGCACCTGTGTGCTGTTTATAAGGTTTACTCTGCTGAGAGAACTGAGCTGTCAGCACAGCAGTTTTCTGCCTTGCTCCCTCTGTCTGCCTCAGTTTTAGTTTCCTTCTGCCTTTTGTAAAGCCAGCCCTCAAAAAATCATGCTAAAAACACAATACATTAAGAGTTTTTTTTTTTTTTTTGCTAATTCAAGTTATCATATCACACGATGATCATAGGGAAATCAGTCGGAGAGCTTCTCTCTTTCTTACACTACTTTTCATTGCTCTAACCATTTCATATTGTGTTCTATTTTTTGCAACTTGACTCCCACAGCAGATTAAAAATAAATTGAGTTTAAGGACACCTACATATATTTTATAACAGATGTTTTAAAATCTGTAGAATAATTCAAATGGCATTTGCAATACCCGAGGTCTGATGGAGGTCAAGTAGATTTCTTAAACCCCATTTGGTTCATAGGAAAATGAAATTGAGCTATACATATGCCGTTTAACAATGAGTGGAGTTAATTTTAAAAATCTATCAAAATTATTATTTTGCTCAAAAGATAGATTGCACATAATTTTAAATAATGATGGGGAAAACTAACCTATGATGTACATTTAAGATTTCACAGATATGTCAGCTTAGCATAATGGGGTCATAGAACAACTTCTGGAAATCCTGGTGGTGTAGTGGTTAAGTGCTACAGCTGCTAACCAAAGGGTCGGCAGTTGGAATCCGCCAGGTGCTCCTTGGAAACTCTCTGGGGCAGTTCTACTCTGTCCTATAGGATCACTGTGAGTCGGAGTTGACTAGACGGCACCGCGTTTTTTTTTTTTGTTTTTGTCTTTTTTGTTTAGAACAGCTTTTGAGGGCTGAGAGACTAATGGTTGCTCCATTTTGTCTTTGATACAGACTTTGAGTCTGGGGGCACTATGGTGAAATGAGTTTTTAATTATGATTTCTTTTTTATGAAGCAAATCCAGAGGATAACATGGACTGGGGTCCAGATATTTTTGTCTCAATCAAGCTCTGCTTGTTTCATACTTATTATCAGTCCCTAGGAAAACTTTTTTTTTTTTTTTTAGGAAAACCTGGTGGCATAGTGGCTAAGAGCTACGGCTACTAACTGAAAGGTTGGCAGTTCGAATCCACCAGGCGCTCCTTAGAAACTCCTTCTACTCTGTCCTGTAGGGTCACTATGAGATGGAATAGACTCAGTGGCAATGGGTTTGGTTTTTCATTTTTATCAATCCTTAAGATGTCAGTGAAGCGCACACACACACACACATCCATATTATTTTACAAGATGATAACACATCCATTATCGTAAATATTTTTATTCACTTATATACATACATATAGACTATTAAATACTATTATACTATTATTTCCTTATTTTTTAATTACTTGAAATTGTGATAAACTTTCTTTAGAAACCAGAGTATATGGATAATTTTAGTTACTCTGATGCTGTATCTGGCATCCCAATAGGTGCAGAGAGAGAAGCAGCAAGAATGAGAATGGAGAACTTTGATTGATGCCACCATAGATTTCATTGTGGTCCAAATCCATGAAACTTTATAAAACTGTGAGATTCCCCAGGCTTTTTTCCCCCTCATTTGGTAGAATTCTAATTAAAATACAATTGCTCTTCCTTAAACATAACACCTATCCTGGTATTTGCCTTGTATGCTTTGTATGTAGCTGCTATGTATCCAACTGTAGCTCTTCATCAGCTAAATGCTTGCAAGTCTTTTATACATGTAATTGCTTTGCAAATTTTTTTTATACATGTAATATGGAAACCCTGGTGGCGTAGTGGTTAAGTGCTACAGCTGCTAACCAAAGGGTCGGCAGTTCGAATCCGCCAGGTGCTCTTTGGAAATTCTATGGTGCAGTTCTACTCTGTCCTATAGGGTCGCTATGAGTTGGAAACGACTTGATGGCACTGGGTTTGGTTTTTGGTTTATACATGTAATAACTAAAAATAAACAAGTCTTGTTTAATCTACTGAAACTCTAAATGAAGCTTGAATTAAGTTGCATCATCTGAAACTGAGATTGTCAAATTGATAAATTTCAACTAAGCATCAGTAAATTCAATAAAAAGAAAAGAAGTTATCAAGCTTGTGAACTGGTAGCTTCTCAGTAAAGCAAAATACTCTGGAGCTCTGTCATATGGCAGTTGCAAATGTTAATACTCAAATGCAAAGAGCATATGTGTATTCCATCATAGGAGGCAGGAGAAGTTTCATGATATAGTGGACTGAGAAGGAGTTTAGGAAACCAAAAGGATAGGAATTTGAACACCAACCCAGATACTCACTACTTTTGTGAATCTGTACCAATCCTCTTTCTTTATCTGTCTATTGAGACTGAGGGAATGTTTCGAATTAAAACAAAACAAAACAAAAACAAAAGGTCGAATATGCAACATATGATACAAGTTTTTTTTTTTCTTTTTATAAAGAGCATTATTAAAATAATTGGCACACTCTGAATAAGGTCCCTGAGTTAAATGCCAAATGTGCCTAAGTACTGTATCACTCTTAATTTTCAGATTTTGGTAATTATACTGTGGATAAGTAAGAGGATGTCCTTTTTTGTTGTTGTTGTTGTTTAAGAAATACACACTAAACTTATTTAGGGGTAAAGGGACATGTCTGTAACTAATTCTCAAAAGATTTGGAAAAAAATTGGGAAAAAGAAGAAAAATGATAAAGCAAAGATGATAAAGTGTACATTTGAAGAATAAGGGTGATGCATATATGGAAATTATTTGTTCAATTTAACGCTTGTCTCTAAATCTCAAATTACATCAACATAAAAAGTCAAAACTAAAAAAAATAGGTGAGAATATCTTTATTATTAAATTTAATAAAAAATAATATGATGTATGAAACATAGCAGTAACTTAATACCTATGGTTATGGGTACCCAACCAAATCCAAATTAAAGCAAGACTATAATTTACGTGTATAATCGAGTCTAGGTTAAAATATGATATATTTTTATTACACAGGAAATACTTCTCTGAAGTAAAATCTAATGTTATATAATCTTTATGATCATGTATAAGGAATTTATGTGACCATCATATAATTTAATATTGCTAAGGGAGTGCTGATAAACTTACATTCATCAAGAGTATTTCCACTGATAGAACTGCAAAAGTCTAACAGCACTTGTGGTCTCAGGGCATGAGACGACTTCCTTTTCCCTCCTGCTTCCTCTAGCCCCACCTATTGTCCTGGAGCAAAGCTTTTGGAATGGGCCATAGGAGTCAAGGATAAGGCTTTTTCTGTGCCAGGCTCTTCAATCTAGGGTGGTGGGGAGGAACCCTGGTGGTACAGTTGTTAAGGTCTCAAAAAGGCAGATATTTTGAATCTACCAGCTGCTCCTCGGAAATCCTATGGGGCAGTTCTACTCTGTCCTATAGGGTCACTATAAGTTGGAATTGACTCCATGGCAATGGGTTTGGGGGTGAATCTTACTAGAGTCCTGTCTCTCTTTTCTCAAGAGCTGCCCAGACCTAGGAAAGTCTGTGAATGGTTTAGTTAGCTCAGCTCTGCCCGTGGGTTCAGGAAGTAAGCCTAGCTCTCCCTCTGACATTCCTTGCTGCTTCGTCCCTTCTGCTAAGCTTTACTTGTTATTGGCATGCAAAAGGATATGGGTTGGAGAGGAAAAGAAGACATTTTTTCTAAAGTGGTTATAAGGCAGATACTGCCTCTAGTAGACATTCAGGTTTGGGGTCAGTGTTCTAACCAACAACGGACCGTGTTCTCTGTGCTTGTATTGTCTCCAGTACATGTAGGACTATGGTCTGTGGGAGAATAATCAGGGGATGAGAATCCAGGCATGCTGACTTCCCAGAAATGTCACCCTCCAATTATAACACAATATACATTTCAACAAGAAGTGCCTCTGAGTAATTTGTAATTTCCTGAACAGTTTCCTCTAATGTTTGCACAAGGGCTTTTAAGATAGCTAAGTGCACGCTGCTATGTTCAATTTATGTAGTCTATTGAAATCACATCCAGGTCATAATCAACAGTGACATTGCATGAGAGAAGACAGAGAAAGAGTTAAGCAAGCGCTGCCTAATTTGTAAGGTATAATATGAGAACATTTAATCATAGCTGGAATATTATCATATAAATGTGCAGATTACAGCCAAAAGATATGAAGGATGATGAATCAGGACCAGTCTAATGATCTTATAATCTGGCAGGATTCCTCCTGGAAACATCTTTCTTGAAATGATGAAGGATCTACTGGAATAATAACTAATGGGTGTTAAGCTCTACATGTCAGGTAAAGAAGAAATCATTTATTATTTGTCTGTGATTAAAATAATACAAAGTTTAATTCTGCAGCTCATAAAAAGGCAAAAACAGCTTTTGGCCCTCATCCTGGGCAGGAGACTAATGGGCATCCCAAGTAAGGGGACGACTGCACGCTTATTCCAGGGTACTAGGGTGGCTTCGTTGGGAGGATTCCCTTGGTTCCTCCCTCAGTCCCACCTGTTTTCTTCATCTTCTTCTCAGATTAAAACAAACAAAAAAACGATGAAAGAAATCATAAATGCATTAGATGTTTTAGGAAAGGTCCTCTAACTACTTTTAATGACTGCTGTAGGCATCAGAATACCATTGGCTTCGTCCTCAAAACGTGGAAATATTATTTAAAGTACATATTGTTCTTTATGGTCTCTTTGAGTAGAAATTGACTTGGAGGCACCTAACAACAAGACCTTGAACCCATTTGAATATAAATTGTGTGATGTTTGTAAAGGCAATGTGCTTTTAATGGAATTAAACATCTATAATTTGAATAAAATAGTCCAAAAACTAAAGGTTATCTCTAAAATGCAGTGCTTAGGATGTTTATTCTAAACTCCGCCAATTACATCAAACAGTCCAAAATTACTTTGTATGGAAAGTTCAAGAATGCTAACCTTGATCCTATTTTCTTTGAAAAGGGAGCTATTTTAAAAGAGGAAACTCCTACAGATCTTAAAGCCAATGTTAAAAATGTTTCTCAGGATAACATATTTTTCTAAACAAAAGTATCAATTAGTTATGATGTGTGTGTGCACACGTGTATGTCGGCATGTACGTGCGTATGTGTATTTGTATGTATGCATATCAGAGAGGACTCAGGAGTGAAAACTGGTTCATTTAATGTCCTTTTCCCTTAATTTTTTCTTTTTTTTTTTTGTCATTTTATATACATGCTAGAGAAAGTTTGGCACAGATGAGTCAAACATCTGCATGGATATTTCACTATCGAAAATACTGTAATTATAATAACAATGTGTTATGAAGTATCAACTGTAGTATGTACTTGCCGTTTACATGTGTTAACATCAATTGTCTTTACATGAAAAAGCAATATTGCCTTCTTTTCTTAACAGCATATGAGAATGTGATTAGAAAAGTTAATAAATTAAACCAGAGCGAAACTCATAAATCTAGAGGGAGAAGCTGAACTTGAACCTGTAAGCCAGTGCATCTATTCAAAATTCACAAAAAGGTAGAGAGAATCCCACAATGAATCACCATCTTCCCATCACCCAGTTTTTTCAAGATTTTACCTCCCTTGTTTAATCACTTTCCTTTTGCTTTTCTTTCTTTGCTGAAGTATTCTGTAGCTAATTCCAGGCATCATGTAATTTGCCCTGCAGTTTACATTTGCATTCATACTTTCAAAATACGGGCATGTTTTACATGAGTGTAAGTCAATTTTCATGCCTGAAATATTTCCACTTTGACGATAATTTTTCCGGTATCATCTAATGGCCAGTCCATGATCAAGTTACCCTGACAGTCTCAAAAATGTTCTTTTGCAGTTGGTTTGAATCAAGATCCAACCCAGACAATGCCATTTAATTGTTGTATTTCTTAAGCCTGTTTAATATAGATGCATTTTATATCACCTTCCTTTTGTATTTTCCCATTGCATGGACATATTACAAAAATGGTGTTAGTTGCCCAATACATAGTCCCATATTCTAGATGTGTCCCTTTGTTTCCTCTTAGAGTCATTTAAGTTGTCCTATTCTCTCATATTACCTATAAATGGAAGCTATGTGTGGAGCCTTGATTAGAGTACAGCTATTCAGACAAAGCTATCCTACAGGGGGTTGTTTGTGCTGTGCATGGCATCAGAGCCAGCCCTAAAAGCAAGGGCCCCTGATTCCAAAATGCCTGATCTTTCCATCAAGGCAGATTAACTTCTTTTACGCTAGCCTGTGAATTGTATCTCTGGGGACAGCTGTTAACACACTGACAACCAAAGTGCAAGATGACCAAGAGGCAGGTTTTATATGAGAGAATAGTTACGAATCTTGGGTAAATGGGAACGTGGTGCCGGCCTATATGCGCTCTCCCTCCGTCAAGTACTATACTCTAAAACATGATGTTCAATTGCCTCAGAGCCCTGGCAGGCAGGCTCCAGAATGGATTCCCCAGAGGAGACTTCATCAGAATGACTGGAGCAGAGGCTGCTCAGCAGGGAGCCATCGATGCGTCTGACAAAAGCACCCCTTATTTAGGTTGCAGTGCAGATTTATCCATTTTCTTCCCAGGAAGTTGCTGCCTTATTCACACAGCAGAAATGGTAGAAGGAAAAAGATCAAGGAAAAATGTAGCATAGAGTAAAAGGAAGAAGGAGGTCTGCATCACAGTGTAGTTAACATGTGCTTATATGTCTGCACACACACACACACACACACGCAGTTTTTGACATCAGAATAGACAGTGTGACTTTGCAGAGTTGGGGGGTATTTACGATGGAGTTATCACCAAACCAAAGGAAGTGAGAGCTGGCTGGATGAACAGAAGCGTGATATGTGGAAATGCATTTATCATGCAGATTTCTATAAAGAGGGGAAGATTTGAAGCCCTGCCTTTAATTCTTTATTTCAACTGCTAACTGGTTCTGCACAAGGAGATTTCTCCCCTATCTCAGAACAAATGTCAGAGAATCAAGACTTTTTATCATAATTTGGGAGTGAAAATGCATTCAATAGCTTGTTACATTTCAGCCTGGGAGAAACCTTTACAAGAAGGAATCCTTGTTCTTGGCACTCCTACTGCCTATTGACATACCATTAGCAACGTATTTGTTTCCTTTGTATTGGTTTTGCCCGTAACATTGATTTGAGGTAAGGGTGCTGGTACGTGCATTGCTAAATGAAATGAGCCTTAGTCACTCTTTGCATGCACAGCTGATCGTTATTTTTATTTTTTCACAGCTGTTCCTGAGCAGAATTTATAAGTAAGCTGAGGAGCACAGAAGTTAAAAGCAGGCTAGACCAGCTCTACTCAGATGATAAACTATTTGAATTTCTCAACTTCAGACTATTGACACTTTGGATCTTGCTGATTCTCTGTGGGGGCGGGGTTGGAGGGTTGTCCTGCACGTTGCAAGATATTTAGCAGCATCCTGGCCTCTACTCACTAGATTCCATTAGCACCCCTCCAGTCAAAACAGTGAACAATGACTTCAGACATTGCCAAATGCCCTCCCCCCAGGGGTGGTTATCTCTAGTTGGGAAACAATGAACTATTAGCTATCTTTCAAGTTATTCCTGTATATGCATGGCAACATAAAAATGATCATAACTACATAAACGAGATGAATCAGCAATAGCAGTGGGTAAAAACTCACTTTTTTTTGAAAGGTGGTACATTGGCTTTTATTTTTAATAAGATGGTTATCTTGATATGGAGATACAAATATATTGTGATATAAAATGCATCTATATTGTTTCATGCTATATTTCTCTGAATTTTTTTTTGATCTTTCATAAAAATGAAATGAAAATAAAGTCAGGTGTGGGTAATGGTAGATACCATGTAACAAGGAAAAAAAATAAGCAACATATACTTCTGCTTATTGGTACAAAATTATTATCTATCATCTATCTATCTATCTATCTGTCTGTCTGTGTCTATCTATCTATCTAATCTATCTATCATCTATCTCTCTCTCTCCATATATACATAATTTGTGTTTGTGTTTCAAACTAACTTTTGGTTAGCAGTCATAAGGTTAAGTGCATATTAATAGGTTGTACACTTTAATAGCTTAGAATTGTTTGCCAATGTAAAAAAAAAAAAACCCACCGTCAGAGTAAAAAACAAATCTAGTGCCGAGTCGATTCTAACTCATAGCAACCCTACAGATAAAAAAAGAAAAAGCAACCCTATAGGTAAACACCCATTAATCGTTATCTAATGTTATTCTTACAGCCATTATTTTGATGACTCATTCACTCATTTAGAGAATTATCATGTCAGTGTTTTATATTCTCAAATGAGTCAAACAAATGGGTAATTCACTTTACGTGTATCTAGGCCAACCAGATACTCAAAAAAGACAATAAAAACAAACAAAAAATCAAACCTATTGCCATTGCTTCAATTCTGAATCATAACCACCCTATAGGACAGAGTAGAGCTAAGCATAGGGTTTTCAAGGAGTGTCTGGTGGATTCGAACTGCCAACCTTTTGGTTAGCAGCTGTAGCTCTTCACCACTATGCCACCAGAGTTTCAAAAAAGAAAAAAGTAACACTGCTGGTGCAGTGGTTAAGACCTTGGCTGCCACCCAAGAGGTCAGCAGTTTAGATCCACCAGAACTCTATGAGACAGTTCTACTCTGTCCTATAGGGTTGCTATGAGTCAGAATCTACTTGACAGCACGGGTTACTCTTTGTGGAAGCAGACTGCCGCATCATTCTCTCTTTCAGCAGCTGATGGGTTCCAACCACTGGCCTTTCATTTAGCAGCCAAGTGCTTTATTCACTGCCCCATCAGGGAAAAAAGACAATAGATGATGCAAACCATAAGAGCAATGGTTCTTAACCTTTGGCAATTTTGTCCTTAGGGGACATTTGGCAATGTCTGTGAACATTTTTTTAATTAGGACCAGGGGTGTATGCTACTGTCATTTAGTGAGTAGAAGCCAGGGAAGTTGCTAACCATTCTGCACAGTATAAGACTACCCCCACAACAGAGAATTGTCCAGCCCAAAATATTAGTAGAATGGGAATTGAGAAACCCTATATTAGAGGCAATTACTACCACAAACCAAAGAACTACTGTAATTAAAATAAGAAAAAGAATACATTTAGAGAAAGGCTAAATGAGAGTCAAGGAACTTTTTCCACTTGCACCATATGTTTCTCAGAGAAGAAGTGCTCGCTGCCAAATGAATTAAGTACTTTTCTCTATACCTTAGAAGTTTGACTTTCAAAAGAAAGCTTTTTTAGGATCAGGATAAATCCATCATCTTAATGTCCAGGACTAAGCTGTTGAAACCAAAATAAATGAATTCCCCCAGTGGATCACTAGCCATGTGTGTGAGTCTGCTCCTAAAATTAATACATGTAATGTCATGGCTTGAAACTACTTTCCATACTTTTTTTCTGGGATGGAAAATACACCAAACTTTTAAAGGTCTCTAGGGGTCTATAAAGCCGGTTTTTATGTAAGACTGTCATCTGTTAGCATTAACTGTTTACATAAAGACAAAATTGATGATCAAATTTGCAATCTGAGCACCTGGATAAAGACTTCACTTCCTTTATTTAATTTTTTTTTTTTTTTTTTTTACTCTTTGTCTTACCTTGTCAAATAGGAAAATAAAATCACTGGTTGGTTTTCATGACGGTAGAAACATCTATGAAAATCAACCACCCATTTCTCTCCAGTATGGTGCTGTTTTTAGAAACATCATTGTTTCCCGGTTCTTAATTTCTTTTATTTCCATATTTTTCCTCCAGGTCCCTCAGTAACTTAAATGGAACTTTTAGAAAATGTATTCCATAGGCAAGTTGTAAGGTAGGTGGTTTGGAGGTATTCTTGACCTTCCACCACAAATAAAATCATCAGTAAAAGAAAAGCAAAGGCATCCGCAACCTGGGAAAAAGAATATTGCTATTCTTAGGTTCTCTTGCATCGATTTCAACTCAAAGAGACTCCATGTGACAGAGTAGCACTGTCCCATAGAGTTTTTGTTTTATTTTGTTTTTCCCAAAGGGTTTTCTAGGCTGGAATCTTTACAGAGAAGCCCTGGTTGCACAGTGGTTAAGAGCTCGACTGCTAACCAAGAGGTCAGCTGTTCGAATCTACCAGCCGCTCCTTGGAAACCCCATGGGGCATACTCTGTTGCCATGATAGGATTCTACTGGACAACAATGAGTTGAAGCAGATGGACAGGTCTTTCTCCCACAGAACCGCTCGGTGTGTTCCAAATGATAACCTTTCTGTTAGGAGCTGACTGCTTAAAATCAGTGCTAGACTACAACAGGAAACAAGGTTGCATCTCCCTTCACACAAAAGGGAAGACCAAGCTCTTAAACGTGACCATTTATGTCCACATTATTCATCTCAGGAGCTGCAAAAGTTTCCCCCTCTCTTTCACCTCATATACCTTTTACTGATCTGAGAAAAAATGCTATCACATTTTATAATGATACTGTGTTCAAAAGCCTCACGCTACATTTTGAGTCAGTTTTTCACAAAACTTGTCTGCAGGAGGGAATTATGCGTGTGTTTTTAAGTATCCTTGTGAAAGGTACTATTAATTTCCCATTTTAATTATTTTCTTACAATACCAAGGATGCTGACACAGAAATTCAAAACAAAAGTGAAAAATGTGTTTGATGTAAAGCTGAGCCTCATTGATTTTCCTCAGGGCATACACAACAAAATAGCTTTCCATTTGAATTCACAAATATAATAAGGTTTTAGGTCCCATTCAGTAATTTCTGAGAAGGAACAAGGAATCCCAGGATAGAAGTTAAAAGAAAAAACAAGCAAACAAGTAAAGAGGAAGGCATATTTTACTAACATGGTTTAAGAGAAGCAGAAAGCTGTGTGGAACTTGAGAGAGATAAGAAGTGAGTCCTCAATGATAACTATAGTCTCAGTGGTTCAAGGAAACCATAACCTGCTGATAACACACAAATTTCCTACTAAGAATTTAGATATTACAGTGAAAATGCTATGTTTACAGGAAATTATACTTTTATTTATAGATTTACAACAACTTTTTCTCCATTTCCATTTCTGATCGCTTCAAATGCTTAAGTCCAAATAAGCCTTTGCTGTCAAGTCGATTCCAACTCATAGGGACACTATAGGACAGAGTAGAACTGCCCATAGGGTTTCCAAGAGCTCCTGGTGGATTCGAACTGCCCACCTTTTGGTTAGCAGGTGAACTCTTAACCACCTTGCCACCAGGGAGATATTTATTTTTTCTAAATATAAAATAAATGAATCCATTGAACTGCTTAATAAAACAACAAAACAAGGATTGCTAAAGCGCGGGGGGCGGGGGGGACAAAAAACCACAGACAGAAGAATTAAAACTCAACCTGAAATTTAGTGGATCAGTGTATTTAAAAGTAAATATATATCAGTATGAATCAATGATAAAGGATCCATGGAAACGGATAAGAGAGAGACAACCGTAGGCCTGAGATTCTCAATTTTAAAATCACACACTTACAGTTTACCTTGTGTTTTCTGCAAATTTATTCCAGCACTAAAATGATTGCTTACAGCCAACAGCTTGCTAGTCTCCTAGTGATTTCAATAATTATCTCTATTGAATTAGGGTATTGATCTGTAGCTGCTACCATTTCAAAAGTCCCCTTTTATCCCACTAGAGGTAATAGAATTAATGAGTCTCTTTGCCAAACATAGCAAGAACATTGGGTACACAATTATGTCACAATATGAAACTGAAAACACATAAATAAAAATTAAATTGAAATCCTGAGCTAAAATAAATTCATATAAGATTATTTTTCCTTTTGTTTATTAAATATGGGCATGCTAGTAAAAAAAAAATAGCAAAAGAAAATCAGATAAACTGGCTGGAGAATCTACAAGTTGTGCTGTGCTAATATGAGTGGTAGAATAGATAATTCAAACATGAAATGATTTTATGTTAGGAAGGAATGCGTTCGATGAATGTCTTTAAATATCCACATATACACATATGTGTCTGTGTATATACATATATATATATTTTATGGAAGGTAATGTATAGTAAGGTTTAGAGTTCACACTTTGAGTCAGAATTCCTAAGATGGAGTCCGACTTTTTCCAGTACCTAGCTATGGGACTTCACCTAAGTTTCCTCCTGTGTAAAATGGGGATATCATAGCACCTACCTCAAAGGATAGTTCCCAGGTACAATAAGAGAGAAGGCCATGGAGAAGGTAGATCTTGGGAGAGATGTTTTATAGGCTCTAAAAATCCCCATCTAAATGTTTACATGCTTAAAAAATATGTATCTCTTTTTTCTCATTTGGCATTTTAGTTTTTTTTTTTTATCTACATTATTAAAGTAGAATTTATCAAACTACTGAATTGTAAAATAACTTTACAAAAATGCAGTGTGGCATGGCAAAATAGCTAAAGTAGGTACTACTCAGAGAAAAATTCCAAACCTAGGTTATTTATCATTAATTTTGGCATTCCTGATAAGTATAAACATTATAGCCTTTGCCTTAGGTGCATCCCTTTAAACAGGGAGAGTTATACAGTCGTTGGAAGAATCACGGCTTATAAAGGTAGAGACATTACCACTGGCTGACCACTATTTTTAAAAGTAGAAACAATCATACTGCTATTTCTTTAGTTTAAGTAATTGCTGTTTTTAAAAGTAAAGTAGGCATCGGTGACTGGAAAAATTGTAAAATCAGTGACTGCCAAAATTCCCTTTGACCAATTTATCATTTCAACAAGTTTGTTTAGACTTATACATTTGCAACCTTTTCCCCCAAACAATTTATTTGCTACCAGATCATCATCTTCCCAAAGAACAGGAATTCAGCAGCTGCATTTCTTGGTCCTCTGGTGGTGAGGCTGGGCCAAGATGAGGGATTGGTGCGGCAAAGAAGACACAGACTCCTCTAAAGTAGAGTTACCACAACAAACACAGAAAAGGAAATCTCCAGCTCAAAGGTGATCTGCCAGTACCATCTCCTACTCTCCTTCCATCCCTACCTCCCCCAGGGTTGCTAGATGCCTGAAGAAGCAAAATACAATGACACCATCTCTAGACTTGCTCTTGTTCAATGTGACTAGGCCTGTGATTCTCAAAAAAGAGCATGCCTAACTGCTTATAGAATTTAGTCTTTCTATTTTTTTATGAGAGAACATCAGTATCTTGTTATTTATGAAACTCAATTGAGAATAAATCATGTGGTATCCGAAAAGATGTATGACTATGGTACACCTGACCCAAACCATGGTCTTTTCAGTAGCCTCAGATGCATGTGAAAGCTGGACAATGAAAAGGAAAAATGGAAGAATAATTGAGGAATTCGAACTGTGGTATTGGAGAAGGATTTGACTATACCATGGACTTCCAGAAGAATGAACAAATCAGCTGTAGAAAAAGTACAACCAGAATGCTCATTAGAAGTGAGAATGGCGAGAATTTCGCTGGCTTGCTTTGGACAAATCATCAGGAAAGACCAATTGCAGGAAAAGGACATCACGGTTGGTAGAGGGTCTACAAAAACAAGGGAAACCCTCAATGAGATGACTTGAGCCTATAGCTACAACAATAGACTCAAACGTACTAATGATCATGAAGATGACACAGGACCATGCAATTTTTTTTTTCTATTTAAGGTCACCTTGTCACAGACAGTTTGTGATTGGCTGCTAGCCTGAAGTTAGTGGATCAAACCCATCCAGCAATGCTGTGAAAAAAAGGCCTGGGTGATCTGTTTCCATAAAGATTACAGCCCAGAAAATCCTATGGAGCAGTTCTACTCTGTTTTTTTGAGTTGGAGCCGACTCGATGATAACTAAAACAAAAACATAGGAAAACGTCAGGCAATTTAAAGAGGAAATCCAGTCAAAATATTTGAGAAGATGTCCTGCTATGAAATGTACTTGCTTCAAGAAATTAGAAGTTTTTTGAAAAAAGAAAAATCTTAAATTTTGATTTTCCACTGAATTCAAGAGTATAATACCTCTATACATCAAGAACTGGTAGAAATAAAACAATCATAGTCTGAGATCAAGAACAACTACAAAAATAAGCCCAATATGACTGTGAAAATTAAAATACAAACTAGGCACTAGAAAGCAGATTGGGTATAACAGAAAACAATAAATTACTTAGACCCAGGTTCAAAATCAATGGAAAGAATAAAGAGATGAAATGATTGAAGGATAAAAAAATGTCCAAAAAGACTGTTACAAATGATTACCCATAAAATAGAATGCAGTGGCAAAAAAATCTTAATTCATCCACTGAAGAAACATTTAAGATTTCATGCTACTAGGTACCAGGCAAAATTACAGAAATATGACTGCTGCCTGGATATATTTTTGGTAAGTTTTTGAATTCCAATGATATAAGAAAATAAAAATCAAACTGGCATCATATTTCCCTCCCACCAAAATAGGCTGCATGTTTGGGGAGGGAATGTCTGCTTGATATTAGATTTCTTTGATACTCTAAATATATGAAGACAAGGTCCAACATTTACAATGTCTTGAAAGAAATTGATTGTAGCACAAGAACTGTTTAGGAGCCAAGCTATAGTTCATATAGTACAGGGTTCAGCAAACTATAGCCTGTGGGCCAAACCTGGCCTGCTACTTGTTCTAGTAAATAAAGTTTTATATTTATAGCCACACCCATTCATTTACAAGTGATGTACGGTTGCTTTCACACTGTAAAGCCAGATTGGAGTAGTTGCCACAGGTATTGTGTGGTCTACAAGATCTAAAATATTTACTACCTGGCTCTTTACAGGAAGAATTTTGCTAACCACTGACAGATAATGCCAAAAATATATGTCATGATTTAGAGAGATTACCGCACACTTATGATTTGTATAAACATACTGTACAAAATTAATTGGAGGGGAGAAAATATGGAAAAAGTAAAATATGGAGAAAGTCTAGATAATAATATACATATGTATATTTAAAAAAAATGTGGAAGAGAGTAGGTTAACCGTTTAATATATACTTATCATTGAAAGCAATGGGGATAATGTATGTGAGAATGCTTTGAAACCTGGAACAAGCTAAACAAATTAATTAGATTATCATTAGCCACAAGAAGACAATTAATTAGAGGAATAACTAGTTCACAGTATAATAACATACAATTTAGTTGTTAAATCATAGTGCAGTAGTGATTAATTTTACCTTTCCTTCCTATTAATAACATGAATTTCAGTCTAGCTCATTTGAGTTCAAGGATTTGAGAATCAACCAAGCTAATCCAGTGGCTCTCAATCCTGGCTGTGCATTGGAAGCATCTGGGGAGCTTTCAAAAACAAACAAACAAATAAACAAACAAAAACCGTGTCTTTCCATTACCCCAATCCACCAGAATAAAACCCAATGCCATCAAGTTGATTCCGAATAATAGTGACCCTATAAACAGAGTAGAACTTCCCCATAGGATTTCCCCATAAGGTTTCCATGGCTGTAAATCTTCATGGAAACAGGCTGTCATATATATCTCTTGATTCCTTACTCCAGGTCAGGGGCAGATTAACCAGTAAGCAAGGTAACACAGGCTTACATTAAGCAAGGTACACAAAGGCTTACATGTGTTTACTTACTAATGTGTAGTGCACAATTTCACATGAGTTTCACTACATCTGTGAGGGGGTGAAATGGGTGAAATTGGAAATCGAATGGAAATCTAAGGCTACTGGGTTCATGGAGCCTAGAGCTAAGGAAATTTCTCACAAGAGTCTGCATGCCCAAAACTATGATTCAGCCTCTTTCCCTCTCTCAACTTTTCCATAACCTCTTAACAACTGGCTTCTGCAGGTTTCTGTTCCTCCACAAATACTTGGTCATAGTCAGGATTTGGCGTGAGCCTCTGGGATAAATTCTGCCTTATGGCAATATTTCATGGTAAAGTTTTATTCTCTCATCTCTAATTCCCTCAGTCTCTCAGTTTTCTAACTCAAACAGTTATGGATTAAATAGTGTCCCTCAAAAATGTGTGTTAACTTGGCTAGGCCATTCTCCCAGTATTGTGTGATTGTCCACCATTTTGTCATGTGATATAATTTTCCTGTGTTGTAAATCCTGCCTCTATGACGTTAACGAGGCAGGATTAGAGGCAGTTATGTTAATGAGGCAGGATTCAATCTATAGATTGTGTCTTAAGTCAATCTCTTTTGAGATGTAAAAGAGAGAAGCAAGCAGGGAGACAAGGGGACCTCATACCATCAAGAAACAAGAGCCAGGAGAATAGCACATCTTTTGGACCTGGGGTCACTATGCTGAGAAGCTCCTTGACCAGGGAAGGCTGAGGACAAGAATCTTCCCCCAGAGCCAATAGAGAAAGTTTTCTCTGGTGCTGGCACCCCGAACCACGACTTTGAGCCTCCTACACTGTGACAGAGTAAATTTCTCTTTGTTAAAGCCACCCAGTAGTGGTATTTCTGTTGTAGTAGCACTAGATAACTAAGACACAGACTAACTACCACCAACAACAACACATTTCTGAGGAAAGGCAGCGTGTTTGAGCCTGTTCATATCTGATTGCAGGTTGTGAGTCAAAGATGAAATGTCACTAGTTGCTGGGCATATTTTTAAAGTGCTAAAACTGGAGTGAGGCCAGTTAATGTAAGCTTTTGCTGCTCCCAGCCATGGCATCTGTGAGTGAGTCTGATTGCTTTCCTTAGGGCAATATGATGGCAGGAAGACTCCATTACATAATCTCGCCAGTGTGAATTGCTAACATCTTGCTGTAGCCAACAATTCTCTTCTCCTCTTTTCCTTAATTCCATCTGTCTCTCCTTCCTTCCTCACTAGTATTTTCATTTTTCTTTTATCTACTTTTCCTTTGTTCTTTTCTTCTCCCTAACAAAGTAAAATACTACTCATCTTAATATTTTTAAAAATATTTCAAAGGGAAATAGAACACTCAGTTTTCTTGATTAAAACCAGAACACATATTGATACGAGAAGAAATTGAAAATTATTAAAATATATTAGCCATTAATGAGCTTGGTCCCTGGGTGGCGCAGCTGTTAAGCACTCAGCTACTAACCCAAAGATCAGTAGTTACAACCCACCGAGAGACACCTTTGCTTCCAAAAGTCCACGGCCTTGAAAGAAAACCCTATGAAACAATTCTGTTCCATACTCATGGAGTTTCCATGAGTTGGAATTGACTTGACTTGATGCCAACTCACAACAACAACAGCCATTAATGAAGATAATCGTTGTAAAATGTCAAACGAAGCCAGATAATTATCTCTCTGGTTCTCTCCATTAGGAATATAACCCAAACAACTTTATTTATTTAGGTAATTATTTAAAATAGGTTTCTTTTATTAATTCCATCCAGAGAATATGGAATAGTTGTTATTGTTGTTGTGTGTCCTTAGTCAATGCAAACCCATAGTGATCCTATAGGATGAGGTAGAACTGCCCCATAGGATTTCCTAGGCTGTAATCTTTATGGGAGAAGATTGTCACGTCTTTTCTCCCATGGAGTCATGGTGGTTCGAACTTTCAACCCTTCAGTTAGCAGCTGAGTATGCTTAGTCATTGCACCACCAGGGATTCTTATGGAGTCTTCCTGCCATCATATTGCCCTAAGGAAAGCAATCAGACTCACTCACAGATGCCATGGCTGGGAGCAGCAAAAGCTTACATTAACTGGCCTCACTCCAGTTTTAGCACTTTAAAAATATGCCCAGCAACTAGTGACATTTCATCTTTGACTCACAACCTGCAATCAGATATGAACAGGCTCAAACACGCTGCCTTTCCTCAGAAATGTGTTGTTGTTGGTGGTAGTTAGTCTGTGTCTTAGTTATCTAGTGCTACTACAACAGAAATACCACTACTGGGTGGCTTTAACAAAGAGAAATTTACTCTGTCACAGTGTAGGAGGCTCAAAGTCGTGGTTCGGGGTGCCAGCACCAGAGAAAACTTTCTCTATTGGCTCTAGGGGAAGATTCTTGTCCTCAGCCTTCCCTGGTCAAGGAGCTTCTCAGCATAGTGACCCCAGGTCCAAAAGATGTGCTATTCTCCTGGCTCTTGTTTCTTGATGGTATGAGGTCCCCTTGTCTCCCTGCTTGCTTCTCTCTTTTACATCTCAAAAGAGATTGACTTAAGACACAATCTATAGATTGAATCCTGCCTTTTAAATCTTAAGACTGTACGTTTTGGATTTTATTACTTCTTTTCATGAGTGACTACAAATATACTTAGAAATGAGAATTTTCTGATTCGGTGGGTATTGTAGACCAGTCAAAAAGTTGTCATTTTGGAAACAAAGTCTTTTTCTTTTTCCAATAAATTTTGTCAGACAGTCTCCTTTTATATCTGGTAAACTTGGCAATGGTTTTCAGAATGTGCAGCTAAATTTATCCTTTTATACACGGTTATTTAGCATACTTGAATCACGGGAACTAGACTATAATCCTACTAAAGGAATGTACTTCAGAATAAATATATCACGTTTATCTCCATTTTTTGTTTCCTGACTAGTATCTTCGGTTTTGGAAGCCATTTGTCTTTCAGTAAGAAACCATTATCTTGTCACAGTGGATAATTCTTCAGTAGAGCCATCTTAATATTCCAAAGTCTTTTTTTTCTTCTTCTTCTTCTTCTTCACTTGGGTAGCTTCAGCACTTAGATATTAAAATGAAATAGCAAGAAACTAAACATAATGGCTTATATTTTGGCCTGCTATCAACATAGGCCCTGCAAGAGAGATGCCAGTGCCTCTTCAATTATCATTTGGAATATATTCCATATGTCTGACGAGCATAATTCATTTAGAATCAAGTCACTGGTGAAAGATCCAATAATTTTTTTTTTTTCCTTTTCAAATGAGTTACAAGGGATTTCTTAAACCTGATCAGTACTCTTCTCTATGAGCATGGTCTATACCAAGTAATTAACCCACATACTCTGTGGCAGTACAGTAGATTAACATAAAAAAAAAAAAAAAGTTGCCATTAAATCGATTCCAACTCATGGTGACCCCATGTGTTGCAGAGTGGAACTGTGCTCCACAGGGTTTTAAAGGCTGTGACCTTTCGTAACCAGGCCTGTCTTCCAAGGTACTTCTGTGTGGGTTCCAAGGGCCAACATTTAGTGCTTAAAAATTTGCACCCCCAAGCTTTCCAAGGCTATCATAAAGAGCAGCAAATATTTGACCAATTATCTGCACCAGTCCACTTGTGGGAGTAGAGAAAAATAAAGCAAAAAAGGTTTTATCAACACCTTAAAATCACTTTTTATTGTAAATGTGTTTTTCTGCCCCATGTGTATATCTTTAATTCCTCCCAGGAAACCCAGACTTGATATCCCCACTTGGGTGTCAAATAGATGACCCAAGGAACAACACAATCCAAAGAAAAACTTGGCTTTTCTCAGGGGGAAGGGTAAAGTAGCAGTCAAGGGCAGGTGTCACCCAACTAGCCTGCAGGCTCAATCCAGCCCACTGTCTGTCCGTCTAGGGCCAGTGAGCTAAGAAATGTGTTAACAGGTAAATATTTGCAGTTGATTTGATGAGAGGGAACACAGGAGTCAGATTGCTTGGATTTCATCCGGGTTTTGCTATGTGACCTACAGTCAGTTATGCAATCTCTCTATGCCATAATCTCCTTACAACATATATGCTTATAAAAGAAGCCTATAAAGATATATGAATAATGTTAATAATAGATAGTTCTTGGCAAGAAAATTACAAGATGATTTTTCTCTTGTCCCTGTGACTTTTTTGGGGAAAGGCATTTTCAGAAATTTCTGCGATGAATACACAATCATTTTGTGATATGAAGATGCTAAACGTATTAAAACCAAACCCCCTGCCATCAAATAGCCTCCAACTCATAGTGACCCCATAGGACAGAGTAGAGCAGCCCTTAAGTTTTCCAAGACTGTAATCTCTATGAAAGCAGATTGCCACATCTTTCTGCCATGGAGCGGCTGGTGGGTTGAAACCATAGACCTTCAGGTTAGCAGCCAAGTGCTTAACCACTGCTCCAACAGGGATCCTTGTAAAGATGTTATATAACATTGTTAGACAGTAAATGGGAACAGTTTAAGTTACATGTCTTTAGAAAATGTGGATTAGTATTTTTGAGAAAAGGTACTTAGATAAACATGTTTTGGAATTTTTAAAATATTAAGGAAATTTAAGTGTCTGTTTATTTCTTTACTTGTATCAAAAATGATTCAAATCTTTCAAGAAAACCTTATATGAAAACACAGTCTCGTACTATCTAATATGACACTATTTTGCTTCATGCAAAATTATGAAAAGTTTAATAATAATAAGATGGGAAAAATTATATGTGGTATAAATGGTATTGCATAATGCCAACCAGTTCTAGAACTAAAGGTTGTTTATGATTTTAAATCTATCCTCTGCCATTTAATAGCTCTTAAGCTGCACAAGTAAAATTTCTCTAAGACTTTTTTTTTTCCAAAATAACAGGAAATATAGTATTTTCTTAATAGGGGTGTTTTGCAAATTAAGTAAGAAAATTTTTTGAAAGACTTTTAGCCAATACCTGGTACATAAATGCTCATTTGTGACTTAATCCCAATTTAAATCAATTTGTTCTTTCTATATATATAGGGTCGCTATGAGTCGGAATTGACTTGATGGCAATGGGTGGTGGGTGGTGGGTATGTGTGTGAGTTTGTTTTTAAAGTACGAAATAGGAACTAGCAAATCATAAAAAGTTATATTATTAAGAAACTAACAAAAAATGCCTAGAATATTATAAAAAAGCATGTCATTTAGAGTAAAATATATCAACATAAGTCTTAGTTTTGTCATTTCCATGATTTATAACTTTGGACAAATGGTTAGATTTCTTTTAACCTTAGTTTCTTTAAATCTATAAACTGAGTACATATTAGTTGTCCTGCTTGTATCACATCATAAAAAAAAATAGTGAGAGGCAAATTAGGTAATGTAATATGCTTTGCTTTAGATTATAAATAGTGATACCAATTTTAATTATCATGATAACACTTGGCAAATCTTATAGATGAGTCCATATTGCTAATGTTAATAATTCAAGATTTAAGCCCATGTTTTTAAGGCTGCCCTCAACCTTTCCTTAATTTACTCTAGTCCAACAGAATCTGAAAGGAGTGATTTTCAAAAACAAAATGATAAACCTGCTGAGATGTTAAGAGCCAGCACATGAACTACTTGTCTGCTGAATGTGATACAAATACTTTCAAAGTGAGATCAGTTCTGCTTTAGGCTGGTCTATTGCATATGTTTGAGGTTTGAGGGTTTCTGATAAACATTCAAATCTCTGGAGGAAGGGGACTTAGTATGGGGGCCATATGGGTATGATAAACGCAGCCTTGTCAATTCTCTGATTAGCAGAAATCTCATGTTCTTATATATAGCAAAAAAAAAAAAAAAACCAACTACCAAGTATGTTTTCATTATCCACCATTTTTAGAGATCTACCAAACAGCTCCTATCCAATAACTTCAATGAAATTATCAATTCATTAGCATGAGCAATCATGAGTTAGCTGGGCTAGCTTTCTCTTTCTGTATATATACACAGTCACGTGCAGCATAATGTCCCTTCAGGCAACTTTCAACCACATATATCCGTGGTCCCATAAGGTTATAAAAGACTTCAGAAATCCTGATCGAAGAACAGAACATAGTAGGCATAAGCAATGTCCATACATAGCAAACACAACAGCCTCCCACACGCAATACGTGTATCTCATGTCTCTTATATACAAAGTGATTGCCTTGCTAGGTGTGTAATGGTACTGTACATATATAACCTATAATACATACGTCTTGATAGTCATAATAAATACCTACGTTACTGGCTTATGTATGTACTATACTGTATTTTATATCATTATTTTAATGTAAACTTTCCCTACTTCCAAATACAAAGTTTACCATTTAACAATGTATACTTCGACTTGTAGGGAGCAGCACCCAATCTCAGGTATCACATATCTCTTGAGTGTTGTAGTGTTATCTGCCTGTTTAATGTTTTTTTGCAAATATTACCATGAAGTACATCATGGCTCCCAAATGCAACAAAACCAGTGCTAGTGATAGCAGCAACTAGAGGCAAAGAGGTATCCATTTAGAAGTGAAACAAAAGGTTATTAAACAACATGAAGGTGGAAAATGTGGATGCTATTGTTCAAGCTTCAGGCATGTTTGCCCAATGTTGAAGTCACATAATGTTCTGTTTCACAGAATGTATCACTGACATTGAGCAACCCATACCGTATGTGTTTGTGTGTTCACACTTTCAAACTAGTAGTTCTGTATTGTCCTCATGCCTGATAAATTATTTGAACCCAAGTTGATATTCAAAGTGACCTACACAGTACTTAAGAGCTGATAGCTGCTAATGATGCAAAAGACCTCTTTAAAGTGTTATAAAGCAAAGATGTCACTTTGAGGAATAAGGTGCTCCTGACCCAAGGCATGGCATTTTCTATCACTGCATATGCATATGAAAGCTGGTTAATGAATAAGGAAGACCTAAGAAGAACTGATGTATTTGAATTATAGTGTTCATGAAGAATATTGAATATACCAAGGACTGCCAGAAGAAGGAACAAATCTGTCATGGAGGAAGTATGGCCAGAATGCTCCTTAGAAGAAAGGATAAAGAAAAGGATCAGTGAAGAAGAAGAAGACCCCCCATGAAATGAATTGACACAGTGGTTGCAACATAAGCTCAAACATAGCAATGATTGTGAGGATGGCACAGGACAAGGCAGTGTTTCCTTCTGCTGTACCTAGGGTCACTATGAATTGGAAATGACTCAATGGCACCTACCTACAACAACAGCAATGAATCAATTAAACATAATATTTTAT
The DNA here is from genome assembly GCF_030014295.1 of Loxodonta africana. NCBI lineage: Eukaryota > Metazoa > Chordata > Mammalia > Proboscidea > Elephantidae > Loxodonta > Loxodonta africana. The sequence continues at coordinate 32,400,337 of NC_087356.1, forward strand.
GAAGGCTCCTTGAGAATGTGGAAAGCACAGGTGACATTACACAGCAAAGCATAATGAAAATAGCCAGTGTTCTAGGATGTGGCTGTGGCAGATATGTGAGGGGAATGGAGACGGGGGAGAAGTGTCTAACACACTTGCCTCACTGGTCAACTTTGACTTGAAATGACCTTTGGAAAAGACCCACCTACTCTTTCCCTGCATTCTTTCTGTATATTTACGTTGTTGAACACACCTCCAATCTGGTAATTCCCTCTTTAATTAGTCAATAACTCCAAGTTCAAATGAAATTGGAAAAGTAGAATTTGCAATTTATGAATATCTTTAATCACCTCATATACATGAAAAAGCTGGACAACGAATAAGGAAGAACAAAGAAGACGCCTTTGAATTATGGTGTTTGCAAAGAATCTTGAATATACCACAGACTTCCAGAAGAATGAACAAATCTGTCTTGGAAAAATTACAGCCAGAATGCTCCTTGAAAGCAAGAATGGTGAGACTTTGTCTCATATACTTTGGACATGTTGTCAGGAGGGGTCAGTTCCTGGAGAAGGACATCATGCTTGGTAAAGCAGAGGGCCAGCAAAAAAGACGAAGACCTTCAATGAGATGGATTGACACAGTGGCTGTAACAATAGACTCAAGCATAACAAAAATTGTGAGCATGGTGTAGGACCAGGCAGTGCTTCATTCTGTTGTACATAGGGTTGCTATGAATAGGAACTGATTGGATGACACTTAACAACAACAACAAACTAGATTAATCAAAGAGTACGTGGCAGGGAGAAAAGCAAGTGAGAATTTTATCTGTTTAAAATGAGAGCGTCTCATGTAACAGTAGAACCTTCAGTTGCTGCAGAAAAAATAATAAAACTCAAGATTTGAAGAGAGTAACTTATACTTGCAATTTAATAATATTTTTAATCAGTGTTTAAACTGATGAGTAATCTGATCTGGTAATTATTGAAAGATTTTTCATCTCAGCAAAACCCTGTCTAGAAAATGACCTGTTTCTTCTGCCTATTCAATATCCAAAGTGATTATGCTGATGCTTTAAAACCCAGGAGTAGGGGCAGAACTCAGATGGTAACTCAGATGTCTCTGTCTCTTTACCTCTCTCCCTTCCATTTTCTCTTTCTCTCTACCTCTTTCTGTGACTCCCTCCTTCTTCTGTTTCTCTCTCTCTTTTTCCAGCATAGCAGGGCTTCAGATCTTATTCTTGCCTCCAATCTAGACATAAACTGTAGCTAGGGCAGGTGGCTTACAGATCTCCAAAGCTTAATCACTCTTCAGCACCCTGTGATCCCGGCATGGGAATACAACATTGTATAGCATGTAGCACAGATGCCATACCCAGGAAAAAAAAAATATATATATATATTTATTTATTTATTTATTATAGAGGTGGGCCTTAATTGCTATCTGTGCAAATTTTAGGACTCAAACATTCTTGTGACAATTTTGCTGCTGTGGTTAGTTCCCCTTGTCCTTTTTATGGTAGCATAACCTGCTGGTCATCTTCATGTTTGGTTTCACATATAGTAAGATCTCCAAAGACTAGTTTTACATCTGTTGAGTTAATTCTATTTAGGGTAAGGTAATGCTGCCTCCTTTGTCTTGTGTATTTGCTAACCACGGGCCATTATGGCCTATGCCTCTATGTTTCTACCAAATTATATGTAGAATTACTGTCCTGGGAAGAAAAAAATGCAAAACAGAAAAACAAATCTTTCTTTTGTGGTGATAAATGTTCTATCAATACAAGATGTGTGTGCAATCTTCCCCAAATTATACTTTCTTTTACAGGAGTCTTTAGAAATGTTATAGTACATAAAGAGCAAATGTCATTCAAGTTTAAAACCAAACCAAACCACTTTCTAAAGTCCCCTACTTCAGTAGTAGTAAAAATTGTCCATTACTTTTCTGATCAGAACTAAATTGAGCATAGTTTGAAAACACACTATTTCAAATACTATTGCTAATATCAAATACTCATCATAATAAATGAAAAAAATCAGAATTTATAATAAAAACATGAAATCATTTCTTTTTGTGCTCTCCTCCAGTTTAATCAACTCCACTCTACAGTTCTTCAAAGTCTAGTACCTGCCACTAAAATAAAGATTATTGATGGCCTAGGTTATTTTTCTGAAGAAGGCTAAGGCTATTTGGCAAAATAGATTCAAAAGTAAAAATATGAGTGGGAGAAAAAATTAAGTGGAGCGAGTGTGTGTGTGCACACATGTGTTTGCTTACAGTATGATTTTTCATAAGAAACATTTATATTATAAATGGTCACTTATGTGCCCACGAATAGTGGAAATATAATTTAAAAGAAATTCATTGGGGAGATAAAGTTAACATTGTCTTCTTAAAACTGATTCAGCTTTGGTTTAAAAAAAAAAAAAGATTTGAGGAATTCTATTTTAATCCAGTTAATACTCCTACTCTAGATAATATTGCATTAGCTTAAGAAAACGATAACCGTAAAATGAAGAGTTGAGACTGTATGATTATGTATGATTTAAAATAGGCCTTCAGTGGGCATTTTGATAATTGCTCCATTCACTGCAGTGTATATAGTGGAGATAAAGTTTGGACAGCTACAGTAGAAGTTAAGAAATGGTATCTTAATAACTTAATTTAGAAATAAATTTCCAAGTTGACATTTTTTTCCACCTCTCTGAGTGTTTCAGGCAAATTTTGACAGGAGGCACAGATAGAAACCTTTTGAAAGTCATCTGCCAAAATAATTTCACACTGCAGTTGTCAGTCACATTCTTCAGGCCAGCAAGTTTGTGCATACCTTACATGGACCCATCTTATCTTCAAGTAGCATTAGGCTTGGTCACTCAGACCAGAAGTCTACGTATGTAGTACATTTCTCTCACAAGATGGATGCCGTCTTAGATTTGCTTCATTCCTTTTCTTAATATCTTTAAGGACATTATGACCTTAAAATTATCCAGCATGGGGAGAATTTTTTTTTATCATGGACAGAGGAGGCTTCTTTCATGTTTTATCTGGGCCATGCTTTCTTGGTACCTTCCTACCCTTACTCTTTTCTTATTGGTAGACTTAACCCACCCTTGGGGAACCAATCTAAATGTCACCTATACCCTCAAGGTGTTTCATTCAGGCAGAATTTTGTTATTGTTGCCTGCCATCATGTTGATCCCGACTCATGGTGACCCCCAGGCATAATAGAACCAAATACTGCCCTGTCCAGCATGATCAGCTGCTCATCAGGCTGTTGTGATATGTTTTGTATTTTTTCGTCCCAGAACAGTAAGTTCATATGTAATTTGATGGAATCATAGAGGTATATGATAGAATGGCCCATGGATACCAAATACACTATTTTCTTGCAAGTAGCTCTCCAGGCCTTTCTTCCTAGGACATCTTAGTCTGAAAGTGCTGCTGAAACCTGTTCAGTGTCATTACAGCATGAAAGCTACCACTGACAGATGGGTGGTGGCTGATTCAGTGAACCATGAATGTCCCCTTCAGGCAAAGCTGATTGCTCAAAATTCTATGATCTGGCAAGACTTTATAATTAATGTTGATTAGAACACCTATTGTAATCTACTGTAGTTCATTCAGAACATATAAGAGTAATTAATAATATTAATATTTTATTGAAAAACTATCATGTGTCATGTATTACAGTGAATAATTTATACGCATAATTTCACTTAGTCCTCATCAGAATCCTTTGAAATATCATTATTCCCTTTTTACAGGGAACTCATCTAATTTGTCAAAGATTCCAAAGTTAGTAAGTAACAGAACTGCTTTTCCACGGAGCTCTGCCGGATCGTAGAGCCCTGCAGTGTTCCCCATCTCTGTACCACTTCTCATTCATGGGCTCAGAAGACACAGAGATAAAAGACTCAACCTTTGCCCTCAGAGGACTCACATTATAATGGAGGTTAATTACGAAAACAGATATTTAAAACACAATGAAAATTAATGAATGTCCTGCTTTTGTTGGTCTTTTTTTTTTTTTTAATTGGGTCTCACTATCTTCAGAAACTCAACTTGCCCATAAAGGATGCAAAATACATGTTTGTTGAATACATGAGTAAATACTACTAAAAACCCAGTGCCATCGAATACTGCTACATGCTACTAAATCACGTTTTGTAACAACGTACTCTGACAAAATAACATTCCAGGTTACATGAAATGGAACTGCACGTTATGCTGGGAAAAGCCTGGGGCTGTGATTCGGGAGAATGTATTCAGTATGAAGAAAGGGGATGTAACACAGTAACAGAACATTTGGTAAATTTCTGGCCCACGACTGGGAGCCTCCTGTTAATCTTACCATTTGATTCCCCTCACTTCTGATAATAGAATAAAGTTTATTCCCAGTTTAAGCTGTCAACCATTTGTATCATTGACTTGGACTCTCTCTGCACCTCTATTTTTATATTGGTAAAAATGAGAATGGTGCCAATTGTATGTATTTCATATTAAATAAGATCATATGTCTGAAAATAATATACTGTCACTCCCAGCATACAGTTAGTGCTTAATAAATATTTGTTTGATATGAAATGGGATCTAATAGAGCCTCGTATACAGTCTGACAATCTCTACAGTGTAAATCCATGATGGTGTAAAAGAAGCTACAGCTCCCCAAAGCAGGAGAAAAGTGGTGTACTGTTATTTTTTTTCTTTGATTCTATAACACTGATAGTAAGAACTTGCCTTAGTGAGAGGTAGATCAAAAACTGGTTAAGAGCTCAGTTGCTAAGCTAGATTGCTTGTTTTCAAACCTTGATTCTATCCATTACTATTTTGTGACTATTTGTTACATAAATTTTTATGTCTCAGTCTGTCTTCCCATTTAAAAAAATGGGGTTAATAATAGTATTGGGCCTACTATTGCCACTGTATTAAATGACTAAAACAAGGAAAGAATGTAGAACTGTACTGGCATGTAGCAAACACTATAGAAACAGGAGGCAAATGGGCACCATCTTTGTGTGGACAGTTCCTGTGGTCATAATTTCATGCTCTTAAGTTCAAATTTTCTAACTTGATTCATTTATAAAGTTCAAACTGTGTCAAAAGAGTCAGGAATGCACAAAGGAAGTATATTAATGGATGGGATTTCAGGAGTTCAACATGAAAGCTCAGCAGTTTCTCTATACTGTAGCATCTGTTATGATTAAATAAATGGCGATATGAAAAAAATGAGAAGTCTTCCTTGTCTTAGAGGAGTTTGATATGTAGGCATGACCAAGTACATATAAATATATATATGTGTATTTATATATATATATGTGTGTGTATATATATATATATCTGTATATATGTGTGGAGCCCTGGTGGCCACTGGTTAAGAGGTCAGATGCTAGTCAAAAGGTCAGCAGTTCAAATCTACCAACCACTACTAGGAAACCCTATGGGACCAGTTCTACTCTTTCCTGTAGGTTTTTTATGAGTCAGAATCAACTCCAAGGAAATGGGATACATATGTATACATATAAATACATATACATATACGTGTACATATAGATGAAAAGAGTGTGTGAAATATTAAAATAACATGAGAGAAGACTGATATTTTATAAGAAAGGAATTAAAGAACACATTTAGATAGAGTATCGAAGAACTACTAGGGCTTCGCTCAAGCAAGGATACCTCTTAAAGCTGTGCATGTCTGTCCAACACAAATGCGTAATTAACAGGGTGTTATTATAAAAAAAAATTATTATTATTATTGTTAGGAGCCGTCTAGTTGGTTCCAATTCAATGTGACTCTACATACAACAGAATGAAACACTGCCTAGTCCTCCAACATCCTCCCCATTGTTATGTTTGAGCCCATCTTTGCAGCCTCTGTGTTAATCCACCTCACTGAGGGTCTTCCTCTTTTTCCATGACCAACTACTTTACCAAGCCTGATATCCTTATCCAGGGACAAGTTCCTCCTGATAACATGTCCAAAGCATAGTGAGACAAATTCTCACTATCCTTGCTTCCAAGGAGCACTCTGGCTGTATTTCTTCCATGTCCATTCTTCTTGCAGCCCATGGTATATTTGATATTCTTCACCAACATCATAATTCAAAGACATCAATTCTTCTTTGGTCTTCCTAATTCATTGTCCAGGTTTCAGTTGCATATAAGGCAACTGAAAATATCATGGCTTGGGCCAGGCACACCTTAGTTCTCAAAGTGACATCCTTGCTTTTTAACACTTTAAGGAGGCCTTTTGCAGCATATTTGCCCAATGTAGTACATCCTTTGATTTCCTAACTGCTGCTTCCATGGGTGTTGACTGTGGATCCAAGAAACACGAAGTCTTTGATGATGTCAGTTTTTCTCCATTTATCATGATGTTGCTTATTGTCCAGTTGTGATGACTTTTGTTTCCTTTATTCTGAGGTGTAACCCAAATTGAAGGCTATAGTGTTTGATCTTCATCAGTAAGCTCTTCAAGGCCTCTTCACATCTAGTAGGCAAGGTTGTGTCATCTGCAAATCGTGAGTTGTTAATGAGTCTTTCATCAATCCTGATGCCACATTCTTCTTCATATAGTCCAGCTTCTTGGATTATGTACTCAGCATACAGATTGAATAAAAAAAAAAAAAAAAAAATATGTGTGGTTAAATGATGCAGCACTGACGCACGCCTTTCCTGAGTGTACGCCATGCAGTATCACCTTATTCTGCTGGAACAGCTGCCTCCTGGTCTATGTGCAGGTTCCTCATGGGCACAATTAAGTGTTCTGGAATTCCCATTCTTTGCAAAGTTATCCATAATTTGTTCTGATTCACATAGTCGAATGCCTTAGCATAGTCAATAAAACAGAGATAAAAATCTTTCTCGTATTCTCTGCTTTCATCCAAGATCCATCTGACAACAGCAATGATATTACTCATTCCACTACTTCTGAATCCAGATTGAATTTCTGGCAGTTCCCTGTTCCTGTTCTGCTGCAACCACTTTTGAATGATCTTCAGCAAAATTTTACTTGTGTGTGATATTAATGACATTTTTCAATAATTTCTCCATTCTTTTGCATCACCTTTCTTTAGAATGGGCACAAATATAGATCTCTTTCAGCTGGTTGGCCAGGTTGCTGTCTTCCAAGTTTCTTTGCATTGATGAGTGAGCATGTCCAGGGCTGCATCAGTTTGTTGAAACATTTCGTTTGATGTTCACTCAATTTCTGGAGCCTTGTTTTTTTTGCCAATGCCTTCAGTGCAGCTTGGCCTTCTTCTTTCAGTATCATCAGTTCTTGATCATACACTATCTCCTGAAATGGCTGAACATTAACCATTTTTTTTGGTACAGTGACTTTGTGTATTCCTTCCACCTGTTTTTGATGCTTCCTTTGTCGTTCAATATTTTGGCCATAGAATCCTCCCTAATTGCAGCTCAAGGCTTGAATTTTTTCTTCAGTCATTCAGCTTGAGAATTGCCAAACATGTTCTTCCTTTCTGGTTTTCTAACTCTGGATCTTTGCACATTTCATTATAACTTTTTACTTTGTCTTCTTGAGCTGCTCATTGAAATCTTGTGTTCGGCTCTCTTATTTCATCATTTCTTCCATTAGCTTTACCTGGTATACATTAAAAAGGAAGTTTTCAAAATCTCTTGTGATATCCATTTCAGTCTTTTCTTTCATTCCTGTCTTTTTAATGATCTTTTACTTTCTTCATGTATGATGTCCTTGATATCTTCCTACAACTTGTCTGGTCATCAGTCATTAATGTTCAGTGAGTCAAAACTATTCTTGAGATTGTCTCCAAATTCAGGTGGGATATTGTCAAGTTCGTATTTTGGTTTCAGTGGATTTGTTTTAATTTTCTTCAGCTTCAACTTGAACTTGCATAGGAGCAATTGATGGTATGTTACACAGTTGGCCCCTGGTCTTGTTCTGTTGATGGTATTGAACTTTTCCATTGTTTCTTTCCACAGATGTCCTTGATTTGATATCTATGGTTTCTATTTGATGAGGTCAATGTGTATAGTTTCATTAATGTTTTTGAAGAAAGGTATTTTAAATGAATAAGCCACTGCTCTTGAAAATCTCTGGCATCATTTCTATCACCAAGGCCATATTTTCCAACTACTGGTTCTTCTTTGTTTCCAACTTTTGCATTTCAATTACTAGTAAAAGTTCAATACCCTAGTCATTAAAAAAAAGCTGAAATTGATTAGTTTTGGCCATTTTGAATTGGACAATCATACAGTCTACTATGCCAGGCATGACAAATTGAAGAGGAATAATGTCTCATTCATTGTCAAAAAGAACATTTCAAGATGTATCCTGAAGTTCAATGCTGTCAGTGATAGGATAATATCCATATGCCTACAGGGAAGACCAGTTAATACGACTATTATTCAAATTTGTGCATCAACCATTAATGTCAAAGATGAGGGAGTTGAAGACTGTTAACAGCTTCTGCATTCTGAAATTGATTGAATATGCAATCAAGATGCATTGATAATTCCTGGTGATTGGAAAATTGACAGATGACTGGGGGCTGAATTCTAGCCCATGGTGTGATCACAGACCTATGAGCCTTGACTAAGCATTCCTAGACAAGTGCCAAAGTCCAAATTTACTTGAAGATAATGTATGCACCAGGAGCAGTTTTGATACTCCATTATAATTGGAATTTGGCATTAATATAACTGGAAATATGGCTAAATCTGCTAGTTTTACTCTACTTAATGCAACACAATACTAGAAAATAAGCAGAGTGGCTGTCTGCCCAAAATGAACCTGAATTCAACCCCACTTCTCCCTAATTCCTATTGAAATGGACAAAGGAAGATGATATAAATCACTGATAAAACTTAGGAAATAAATTCTGAAAATTAGAGGAACTTCTAGAAGGTAACGTGAGGTGAGACAAGATGGTGGAAAGGGCTGAGGGCCTCACTGCTTACAGCAAATTAGGGAACAGCACCCCTAGGTAATAAAAAACTGACACTAAGCTAAGCCACCAATAAATTTTGATTAAGAACATTGGGCATTGGGAAAGAAGAAGGATCACAAAGCAGGCAATAGAGAGGCAGGATAGAAGACAGTAGAGTCAAAATTTGAAACAACTAACAAAATTTTCTAAGGAGATTTTGAAGATCAGATGGAATACTGTAGAAAAATGTCAGTGAATTAGAACACAAGAACAAGAATTACTCCAGGGCCAGGGAAAATAATAGATAACTAAAAAAAAAAAAAAAATTTTTTTTTTTTTTATTCTGAAAGAACTATAAGGGTAAAAACCAGAATGGCTAAATTTTAAATACACACATATATAAAACTGTAATGTGAGAAAGAATGCAGAAAACAAAATCTTGGAAGAGCAAAAATCCAATGCATAATAACAAGAGATATCTCTGTGCTGAAAGGTAGCCTAACTTTAGAGAGAGAATGTCTTATGATATAAGCAATCAAAATTTATGAAAAGGTATATAAACTTTATGTGCATCAAAAATAAAAAGAGAAAATGATATATTTCTATCATATTTTTGTAAAGTATAAAAGAAAATGACAGAATAAGATACATGCTATCAATCAATAGGGAAGATAAATAAATTAATATGTAAGTAATCCTCACAAATTAATAAATTCTACCTTTATGAATTTTTTTACCTTTATTAATAAAATATAAAAACATTACAGATGAAATATGGACAAGAGATTTATAGTTTTTTTTTTTTTAAGATTCACAGATACTAGTTTATTTAATCGGTTTTGGCAAAAGGTAAAAAAATACTTTGACTTTTTTTTTTTAATATGACTTCACATTTCCTAAATATTCTGCATAACAAAAGAAAAGCGGGAACATATGTCAGCCAGAAACAAGGTGACCGTTTCAGTTTGGCTATTAGCATTTTAAGTTTTCTTTTATTAAAATTAAGATATAATTCATATAGCGTAAAATTCACCATCTTGACATGTACAATTCAGTGGTTTAGTATATTATAGACTGAATTGTGTTTCCCAAAAAGATTTGTTGTAAATCCTAAACCTTATACTTGTGGAGTCTTGGTGACACAGTGGTTAAAGCGATCGACTGCGAACAGAAAAGTATGCAGTTTGAAGCCATTTGTGGCTCCACGGGAGAAAGATGTGACAGTCAGCTTCTGTAGAGATTTACAGGCTTGGAAACCCTTTGGGGTCTCTGTAAGTCAGAACTGGCTACATGGCAATGGGTTTGGTTTTAGTTTTTTGTATACTTTAGGATCCAAACCAATTTGGAATAGTGTTTCCTTTGTTATGTTAATGAGGCCATGTCAGTGTAGGGTGTGTCTTAAGACAATCACTTTTGAGATATAAAAACAGAGAATTAAGCACAGAAGCACAGGTAGAGGAATACAGATGTCTGGCTACAAGACAATCAAGCAACCAAGTGCAGAAACTGATGAGACAAAGACCTTGCCTCAGAACCGAAAGACAGAAAGCCTTCCTTCAGAGCCAATGCCTTGAATTCAGACTTCTATCTTCCTAAAATATGAGAAAATAAATTTCTGTTCATTAAAGCCTATTAACTCTGACTCATTTGTTTTATATACTTGATAAATTAGCATTTTTAGCATCACAAAATGTCCTTCTTTGTCTTTAGTAGCAATTTTTTGTTATAACACTTATTTTGTTTGATATTAGAACAATGACTTCAGCTCTATTTTGGTTAAAGTTTCAGGGATGCCCCCCCCTTTTTTTAAATTTTCAATCTATTTGTGTCTGTTGTAGACAGAATATCATTAGTTCTTTTTTTTTGTCCATTCTGCCACTCCCTGTTAATTGAAGCATTTAATCCATTTAAATTTAATTACATATAAAGTAGTATTTATGTATTCCATTTTGTTATTTTTTTCTATACGTCATTTTTTTGCTGTTGTTGTTCTACAATTTATCAATTAATGCTTTACTTTGTGTTAAGTAGATATTTTCTAGTGTTACATTATAATTCTTTTGGAGTTTATTTTACTACATATTTTTAAGTTATTTTTTTTTAATTACCACTAGCATCTTAATTTATCTTGCAATAATTCAGTGTAAATTCACACTAACTTAATTTCACTGATATACAAAACTTTGCTCCTGTAGAGCTCCACCGCTTCCCACTTTCAGCTTTCATTGTCAAAAATCACACTTAGTGTGTTCATCAATATAGATTTATAATTATTCTTTTATGCATTATTGATTTATGCATATAGGAGAAAAAAAAGAGTTACAAACAAAAAAAATGCTTTTACACTATCTTTTCTATTTACCTAGCCCTGCCTTTTTCTTTGGTGGCACAGAGGTTAAGTGCTCAGCTACTAATTAAAAGGTGGGCAGTTCGAACCCACCAGTGCTCCACAGGAGAAAAAAGTGGCAGTCTGTTTCCGTAAAGATTACAGCCTTGGAAACACTATGGAGCAGTTCTGTTCTGTCCTATAGGGTCGCTATGAGCTGGAATTCACTCCACAGCAATGAGTTAAAACCAAACCAAACCAAATCCAGTGCTGTCAAGTCGATTCCGACTCAGCGACCCTATGGGACAGAGTAGAACTGCCCCATAGAGTTCCCAAGGAGCACCTGGCGGATTCGAACTGCCGACCCCTTGGTTAGCAGCCGTAGCACTTAACCACTATGCCACCAGGGTTGCTTACCTTTATTTACTAATGCTTTTCATTTCTTTCCCTGAATCCAAGTTAACTTTCTAGTTTCATTTCATTTTAGTTTAAACAATTTCCTTTAATGTTTCTTGTAGGTCAGTTCTGATAGTTATGACTTCTTGCAGTTTTTCTCTGTCTTAATTTCCCCTTTGTTTTCGAAAAGTAGTTTTGCTAAATATAAAAGTCTTGGTTGACAAGTTTTTCCCTTCAGCAGTTTGAATATTCAAACTTGTGGCCTCTATAGTTTCTCATGATAAATCAGTTGTTAATCTTATTGAGGTTCCCTTGTATGTGGTAAGTCACTTTTCTCTTGTTGGTTTCAAGATTCTTGCTATGTTTTCAACATTTTGATCATGATGTGTCTAGTTATAGATCTCTTTGTGTTTATTCTCTTTGGAGTTCATTGTGCTTCTTAGATATGTAGATTCATGTGTTTCATCAAATTTGGAATGTTTTTGGCTAGTATTTATTCAAATATTCATTCTGTTTCTTTTTCTCACCCTTGTGGCTCCCATTAGGCCTGCTATTATGCTTGATGCTGTCCCACAGGACACTGAGGCTCTGTTCATTTTTTTTTTTCTTCTTCTTCTTTTTTTTTTTTTAATGTTGCTGTCTTTTGTTGCTAGGACTGGATAATCTTAATCGAACTATCTTCAGGTTCACTGATCCCTTGTTCTGCCAGTTCAAATTTTCTATAAATTTTTCCTTTTGGTATTGAAATTTTCAACTTCCCAATTTCTGTTTGGTTTCTTTGTAATAATTTCTATCCCTTTATTGACATTTTCTATTTGGTGAGACATTATTTTTATAATTTCATTTAGTTGTTTAGAAATTATTTCTTTTTGGTCTTTGAAAATCTTTAAAACAGCTGATTTCAAGTTAGTTTCTGGTAAGTCCACAGTCTGGGCTTGTCAGGGACAGTTTCTGCTTTTTTGTTTGTTTGTTTTTGGTTTCTTTGTTTTTTATTCCTATTATGGGTCATATTTTCTTGCTTCCTTTTTTTTTTTTTTTTCCTTTGGAAAGTCGACACGTTAAATAATGTGGAAACTCTGGAAATCAGATACCCTCCTCAACCGTAGAACTTGATATTGATGCTGCTTGTTGTAGTTTTATTCTTTAGTGACTTTTCTGAACTAATTCCGCAAAGGCTGTATTATTTTTTATGTGTGGTCGTTGCAGCCTCTACACAGCTAGCTTAGTGGTCAGTTAATTGTTGTCATCTTTTCTTAAACATTTCTAACAAATAAAACTCTCATCTTTGCCAAGGGCTTCTATGTGCATGTTGCAGCATGCTTTCAACGCTCACCCATTTAGCTCTATCTTCACCTTCACCTTCTGATTCTGAAGGGCTTCATAGCCTGCCAGCAGTGAGAGCTTAGGACCTTCTGAAGCCTTTCCTAAGATTGTGCACAGCCCTATACTTGTGCATAGTCTTCTACATTCCCAGAAATATGTGGAAACTTTTCAGAGCCCTTATGTGTAATTCATTCCTCAACCTTTCCTTTTAACTTTTTTGATTAGTCTGTTGTTTGCCTCAACTGTTATCCATTACCTCAGGAAGCTGGTGAAGTTTAAAATAAACTAAAAAAACAAACAAGTTGCTTTCCACTCAATTTCAACTCATGGTGGCTCCATGTGTGTCACAGTAGAACTAGCTCCATAGGGTTTTCAAGGGCTTATTTTTCAGAAACAGATCACCAGGTCTTTCTTGTTCTGGGTGAACTCAAACTGCCAACCTTTTGGTTAGCAGCTAAGCATGTGAACCATTTAATCACCCAAGAATCCCATAGTTTAAAATACTTGTCTGTACATGTTTTTCAGAAATGCCCCCTAAGAAGAGGAGTTTAGGTCTCATGGAGTCAAATAAAAATAAGCCTTTTGACTAGTTACTTCCAGGAAACCACCAAAGAGATCAAATAATGACAATTCTTTGGGAATGAGGGTTTGAAAGAATTCCAGCTCTCGTCTGCTCCATCTGGTACTGGAAATGTGAGCTGTCATTTTTTAAAGCCACTACTATGCTTCAGAGCAGGAGATGGGACTAGGGGAAATTAACCTGCCATGAAACTCACTATTCTTATTAATATTCAGCCATTTTTCTTGAATAAATACTCCCGGGTAGCTTTAAGTTCTTGTTTAATCTCCAGAGTTCTAAAGAAGTTAATTCTGATTTTTCTTTTTTTCATTTTTTTGCTGCTTTTCTGGAAGGATGTACTTTTAGAGGGACTTAATATGTTATTTCCACTAATGTCACTCTATATTGAATATTTTAAAAATACATGTAAATAACCAAAATATGTACCATAAATATTCAACCCAACTTAAATAAAGGAAATTAAACTAAAGTCTAAAATAATAATCTGGATTAGTTTATCACCAAGAGGTTGGCAAATAGTTTTTATTTACTTTCTTTTTTCCTATTTTCTAAATCTTCTACAATAATTAAAAAAAATAGCATTTTTACTATATCAGTAAAAAAATTGATTTTTAAAGGACAGTTTTAAAATATAATAAGCTATATTTCTTCAGAATCTTGGAGTTTTAATCCTGATCAGAGCTTAAGGGTTACTTTCTGGGTATACATAATATTTTATTATCTTTTTTTCCTGCAGTCAAATCTCTTTTGGTAATAGTGCACATAGGCAAATACAGAAGCATTAAAAATATTTCACAAAACACCTTGAGATTCACACTTTTGTGACCTAACAAACCACCTAAATCTTCATAAAGGATGCAGAAATACCACATAAAAACCCCCAATGTTGATTTTAGAATCCGTACAATAGGTGCCTAACTTGAACTTTGATTTACTGTAGATCGGAATGCCCTCCCCCCCAAAAAATTACTGCAACCTAAAGTGATATATACATCGCATTTAACAACTATACCACTAGGGCTCCTATATGTATAGGAAACCCTGGTGGTGTAGTGGTTAAGTACTAAGGCTGCTAACCAAGAGGTCAGCAGTTCAAATCCACCAGGCACTCCTTGGAAACTCTATGGGGCAGTTCTACTCTGTCCTGTAGAGTTCCTATGAGTCAGAATCGACCCAACAGCAGTGGGTTTGGTTTTGGGGTTATATATATATATGTATTTATGTACGTATATATATATGTACATGTATTTATCAATTGTATTAAAGTTATATATGTATAATTTTATTGTAATTCGGTAAATTTAGAAATCCATGAACAGGTAAAATAAATCAAAGATTAATGTTTTATTGTGTTTAGTAACAGTCTACTAAATAATTCATTTCTGTTCTTGGAGAATTGTACTATAGAATCTTACAAGCAGCAAAATTCAAGAACATCATACAGTGTTTCTTTTTGGTAAAGAAAAGTCTACAAATGGAATCCAAAGGCCAAGGTTTGTAAAGGAGAGTTAAGTAGACTAGTGCCCACACTTTGCCTATATATCATCTATGTTACAGCTCAGGCAATGTTAGGCTACTTGGTGGTACAGGGTATGAGAAATGACAGCTATTTTAAACTATGAGTTGGCAGAACAGTTGAGGATTGATTGTGTCTACCCAAAAGTTATGTTAAGTTCTAACCTCTGTACCTATAAATCTGGCCCTTCTTGGAAGTATTGTTTTTGTGCACCATTGAGTCAGTTCTGACTTACAGCGACCCTATGTTCAACAGAATAAAACACTGCCCAGTCCTATGCCATCCTCGCAATTGTTGTTTGAGCCCATTGTTGTAGCCACTGTGTCAATTCATCTCATTGAGGGTCTTCCTCTTTTTCCACGACCTGCTACTTAACCAAGCATGATGTCCTTCTCCAGGGGCTGGTCTCTCCTGATAATGTATCCAAAGTGCATGAGACAAAGTCTTGCCATTCTCGTTTCCAAGGAGCACTCTGGCTGTATTTCTTCCAAGACAGACTTGTTCATTCTTCCGGCAGTCTATAACATGCTCAATATTCTTTGCCAATACCATAATTCACAGGCATCAATTCTTCCTCAGTCTTCTTTACTCACTGTCCAGCTTTTGCAAGCATGTGAGGCAACTGAAAATATCATGGCTTGGGTCAGGTGCACATTAGTCCTCAGACTGACATCTTTGCTTTTTAACACTTGAAAGACATCTTTTACAGCAGACTTGCTCAATGCAATAAGCCATTTTATTTCCTGATTGCTGCTCCCATGATTCTGAATCCAAGTAAAATGAAACTCTTGAAAACATCAACATTTTTGCTTGGAAATAGGGGTTTCTTTTGTTATGTTAATAAGCTAATGCCAGAGTAGGATGGATCCTAAACCTAAGGTTTTTGAAATGATGTCTTACAAAAAGAACAGAATAAACACAGACCACACACAAGGGGAAGACAGGTGACATGTAAAGATCTTGCTATAAGCCAAGGAACGTCAAGGAATCCCAGAGTTATGGACAAAAAAGCACCCTCCCCTAGAGCCAATGCCCTAATTTGGACTATAGCCTCCAAAACTATGAGAAATTAAATTTTTAGGCTTTAAAGCCATCTGCTGTAGTGTTTGTGTTACAGCACCACTAGGTAACTGAGACAAGGACTTTCTCACCTTATTTCATATCACTGAACTGTGCAATTGTTTTTTTATTCTCATCTCCCCTCCACTATTGTCACTTGTTTTAATTAATAAATTATTAATAAAATATTCTCTCTGGGAAATACAGAGTAGTTATAATGTTATTAAAATGTCAAACTTCTGGAATCAATGCTGTCAACTTAAAAACAAGAGATTGGGAACCCATGGCTTTTGAAAGCAGCATAACAAGGATGGAAAATCAAATCAATTAATTACTACACTAACAACATTTAAAAATGATAGGTTGATCTCAGCTAAACGAGTGTTGTTTTGCTAAATACCCAAGGGACTCACAGCGCAATAGTAATACATTAATTTTCACAAAGAAATTATGATAATTTTTTATCATAATTGAGGCATTATTTCCTTCAAAATAACTGATAGTTTAAATATATAAACATATTTAAATTGAAAACAGGTGAATCTGAATGATTTGGAACACAAAATTTAGTAAAAATTAAACATCCCACCCTGACTTGTCTGTGACTGCCTTACCAATTCCATCTACAATTTTTAAAGTTTAGATGATTTTCTCAATTCTCTAAATACTTGTATCTGTCAGACCACTATAGAAGGCCTTGGAAGGAGATTTGTTAGGACAGGAACAGTTTTGCTTGTTTGTCCTTAAGATTATAGAGGTGAAGCATATAGATTAAAATATTCTGACCCTAGTGGCATAGCGGTTAAGAGCTAAGACTGGTAACCAAAAGATCAGCAGTTCAAATCTGCCAGGCACTCCTTGGAAACTCTATGGGGCAGTTCTGCTGTGTCATATAGGGTCACTATGAGTAGGAATCCACTGGACGGCAATTTTTTTTTTTTGCTTTTCTATTTTTTCATTCATTTTATTACTATTTTTGATTAGTTGTAGAGACTTGGCGGTGCAGTGGCTAAGTGTTTGGCTGCTAACCAAAATGTCAGAAGTTCGAATCCTTCAGTGTCTCCTTAGAAACCCTATGAGGTAGTTCTACTCTGCCCTGTAGGGTCACTATGAGTCGTAATCAACTGGACAGAAACGGGTTAATACTATGTAACATAATAAATATATTGATATTTTGCTATATTGATATATAGGTATTTGGTAAATTATAAGTAATAATAAACCTTAATAAATTATAAAAAGTACACAAATTACTACTGAAAATTTTAATAAAACAGAAAAGTATAATGGCACCAACATATTATCATTAAGCTCTTTATGTAGATCCTTGCTCCCTGACCTGTAATCCTAGGATAGTTAAGATAGTCATCACTTGAGAGACTAATAGACATTAAGAACACCAGCGCCCAGTTTGACTGAACAGGGTCTTCCATCACGCACATAGATATTATGGCTTGCAAAAACGCTCATATAGATGCAAACAGTATTGAGATTTTGGTGGGTACTTTTTTTTTTTTTTTAGTGTATTACAGTTTACTTATTCAAACTACTTTAGGCTACCATATTATAAGCATTTTCTAATGCCATTAACAATTTGCCAATATTATTTTTATATTTTGTTATTAATTATGAGAGTTACTGCAAAAAATCTTTACAAAATATACCAGAAATTAAAAACTACCAAATTATTACCACCAGTTTAAATTTTGGTGCATATTATTGTCATATAAAGATTTATATCTTTTTCTGACTGAATATATATATATATGCCATGGTTGTGTATATGTGTGTGTATTTATATATATTTTATATATATATTTATATGCATATACATGAATATATATACACATGCACGTATACATAACCATGACATATATATATGTATATATATATATGTGTGTGTGTGTGTGTGTGCCATGGATATACTTGCTGAGAATTATTGTTACCAAATGAAAGTAGAAAGAGAAGTACTGCTTTGGAACAGAAGGAAGGAGGGTTGTTTTAGAAATTTGTACTACACAGTAGAATGACAGCAGGTTAATTGTTGCAGACTGAACTTTCTAAATTAAGACATGGACGAAGTTGAGTATAGATTTTCCTACAATTCCCTGTTGGCATTGCAAAGATGTGGTGGCACCAGGTTAATCAAATAAGTTCTGTCAACTGACGGTTTAAAGAGAAACCAGATACGCTGAGAAAGGTTGGGCTTAAGCTTTACTTTTTTTTTTTTTTCAGAATCTAATGAAATTTTGCCATTTTCTATATTTATTACATATTTCAGTGGACTGTGTGTGTCATATTCAGGACTCCTAACTAGACGCCAATTTAAATCAGACACCATCTCTAAGTCATGGAAATCAGGTTGATATTCTTGCATCACAACTAGATTTAATTTATTTTATTTCATTACCACCGATGATGTTTTCTAATGTGGTAGGTGAGATGTCCCGGCAACATCTGATAAGTTTGACAAAGTTGAAACTGGCTAACAGAAAATGTAGCTAGTATATCCTTCTAAGTTATATGCAGAAATTTGAGTTTAGAAAGGACAATTTTGCTTTAAGAAAAGGTGAATTCTTTGATTATTGTTTGTTCTACTTGTAAAAGTTGGACTCTGTGTCAATTTGTTTATCTCTGTAAGAAATCAAGTAGTTCAATTGCTGTAAAGTTCTTCAGACTGAAGAGAGCCCCAGGCTTATATTTAGAGTTATAATTCACAAGAACTTATGACATGCTTCACAGTAATTAAAATGATATAACCATGGTGGTAACACCACTAAATACTACTTAAGGTCCTTTTACAAACTTGTCAGAAAAATAAGTTGTATGCTGTTCTCTTACACACACAAATATAATCAAAATGTAATAATCAGAAACAAAATTAAAAAAAAGCTATTTTCAATTTTGTGTTGAATGGAATGGTAAGTTAAGCTGGTTTCTCATAGGTTCATTTTGAAGTCTGATGCAAAGACTCCTTTCCAAAAACTGTTTCCACTCATTTTCAGTACTTCTCCCAGCCTTACGTTGATCACTGGGGCTTTTGACATTTACAAAAAGCAAAACAGGTGTTTTCATCCTCTTGGAGCCATTCTTCTGAGAGAAAGATGCTACAGCTAGGGAAAACATTAATTAGAAGCACATCTCACATAAATGGCTTGTCACTGAGTTACAAGACTTAGCAGAACTCACACGTCCTTGGAAGATAGAAAAATCCCTTCAGTCCTTGGGTTTAACTTGGGAAGTTAACTCCTCTAAATTTGGAGCAATACATAAGATTCCCAAGCTGCCATGTATTTGCATATTTTCAATACTTTAAAGAATATGTCACCAAATGAATCCCTAATAGGATGTAATTTAATTCACAAGTTGAAAAATGGGATAACACTTTCAGCCTCCATCACTCTCCTAACTCTTAAAGGATAGCTGGAGAATAAAACAGATACTATGGTAACAACTGTCATGATAATGAGAAGGATACACTGTAGTGTTTTTGTTTGTTTATGACAAATGAGCATAAATATCTTCTGTGCTATTTTTTTTTTGGAAATAGTATTAATTCTTTTTGCTAGGTTGAAAAGAAGCATGGGTAATATTGAATGCATGTCTAAATGGCCCCAAAATGTTACGTTAGTAGAAATGATAAGATGAAAGTCATGCAAGGAAACATATTGTTTCTGTCCCCTATAGTCTCTGGCTTTACATTATGTGATTCTGAGATCTCTTTCATTGTCCGAATTATCCATGAATGGCCAATTTATTTGCAAATGTAGCCTTTGAGGAAAGAGAGATTGTGAGAGTTTCCTTATTACTAGAATTGACACCGGAATTCTAAGTACTAAAATTGCATCAAGTTATCCCTTAATCAAGAAGTAATTTTTTCTCTCTCCTCTCTAGGTACCTTAATGATAACGAGGGTGGGGAAAAGAAAAATAAAAAAGGCAGCAACTCAAAGTATGGTCGACACTGCAACTATTACAAGCCTTTCTCTTCCCCAGTAGATGAATCACTGCGTAGTACTTGGTGATCTGAAAGGCATAGTGCTTCTTCCTGTAGCTCATAGAATGAAAAACCATGTTGAATTAGAAGAATAACTCTCTGTATTGATTCATGAACATGTTATAAAGCTTTTTTTTCAAAACTATAACAAATCACCTTATCACGTAAAACAGAGGCATCAATAAATCGTGTGACTTAAATTCATGCTACTTGAATAACTATGATCAGTCTGAAGAAAGGAGATGGAGAAAGTTGGTCTTATAACACGACCAGCACTACCTTACTACCTTATAAGAATATGATAATTTTCCCATCACATAAGAGATACCACAGATCAGACATGTCAGAGGCCTCTTCCAGCTCCTCCAAGACTCATTTTGCATTAGGCAGAAACTTCGAAAAATTCAGATGCTAGCGTACCTCTTTTAGATTTTTCTGGCTCTCTAGGAAGGAACACTGGTGGCGCAGTGATTAAGTGCTTGGCTGCTAACCTAGGGATTGGTGGTTTGAACTCACTAGCCACTCCGTGGGAGAAAGATGTGGCATTCTGCTTCTGTAAAGATTACAACTTTAGAAACCGTATGGGCAGTTCTACTCTGTCCTACCCGGCTGCGGTGATTCTGAATAGACTTCACAATGGGTTTGGTTTTATGTATTTATTTATTGAGCTCTCTAGGACTGAATGGAAACCAGAGTGGTTGGCCAGTTCGCTGCCAGGTCAGGTGGTTGATCTGGGAGCCTACTGAGACAACTCCGGGGCATAAGGTCCAGAAGGACCTCTAGTACCATAAACATGGCTTCTGTGAGTTTACAAGGACTGGGGTAACCAACCTAATAAAAATCCACAGTATGTATTTTGAGAAATAAGCAAAAAAAAAAAAAAAAAAAATTCTTGCCCAGCTTTTATAAATGTAGAATACACTCAGCAGCCTCTAAAAATAATACATTGGGCAAGAGAAGGAGCTTGCATTTTGATTAATCAGAAAGTTACATGGGGCACATTCGCTGTACTTTGTAGTTGTCAAATGCTAGTACACGGCTCTGTGCTCCTTTAAATGACAGAGGGACTAGGAACAGAGTAGAAAAACAACAACGTTGCCTGAGCTGGCTTTGTTCTTCATTTATTATAAACTGTATATTTTTTTTTTCTAATCAATATTTTATTAACTTAGCAAGTCTGAAAGTCTTTTGTGTGGCTGAGCTGTCATGACTTATGGTAGTACAATCACCATTACTTTACGGAGCTGCTTATCTTTAGGAGATTTGGCGAAATTCTGATGATCTGATACACATAGTGTACAATTATAAACCTTGTACAACATGCAAAAGACTATGGCAAACATACACAGACTTCTGCTAACATTGCCTCTCATAAGGGAAATGCTTTTAAATACATTATAAGTGAGTTGAAACACATTGGCACTGACCTTATAGTTAACAAACTTTTCAGTTTTTTAATGTGCTAAGCTAAGGGCTGGAATCTGAAATGCCATGATAGTCTTGGTTGGGGATTGGCAAACTACAGCCTGCAGGCTGACTAGGACCTGATGCCTTTTTTCTGTAAACGCAGGTTTATTGAAATACAGCTTAATCTATGGATTCACATATTGTTCATGGCTGGCTGCCTCTGCCATAGAACTGCAGAGTTCAATAGTTGGAACAGAGTCCATGTGCCCCAGAAATCTAAACTCTTCACTATCTGCACCTTTACTGAGGAGTCTCTGGGTGGCGCAAATGGTTGCCTCACTCAACTGCTAGCCAAAAGTTTGGAGGTTGGAGTCAACTCAGAAGTGTCTCAAAAGAAAATTCTGACAATCTACTCGCAAAAATTATCATCCATTGAAAACCTTAGGCGGCATAGTTCTACTCTCACACATATAAGGTCGCCGTGAGTCAGAGTCAACTTGATGTCAACTGTGAGCTGCTCCCTTTACAAAAAAGCTTTGCTGACTCCTGGTCTTGCTGTTTCATAAAGCTTGAAAGGGATTAATTCATATTATGCAAGTACCATTTATTGAATGGTACAACAATTGTGACTTTTGTTTGCATTCTTTTACTTTCTTCTTTCTAATCTTCCAAAAATTTTGAAATGAGCATTTATAATTTTTGTAATGGAAATAAATTGAAATTTTTATTTTAATTTCAATAGGCAGTTTATAATCATGCTATAAATAAAATACTTGTATTCCTTTGTTCCTTTTTCCCTCGAAAAATTTATTTACATGCACTGTCTTTAACTCTTCAGCTCTCAGTCTCTTTAAATTCATTCCCGTTAGGATTTCTTGCCCACTACATCTGGAAAACTGCTTTCATTAAGGTCATCGATGGCTTCACATTGCCTAATTTAATGGTCACTTCTTTCTTATTTTAGTTGGTCTATTAAACCCATTGCCTTCTCTGGTGCATTTCAACTCATAGCAACCCTATAGGACAGAATAGAACTGTCCCAAAGGGTTTCCAAGGTTGTAATCTTTATGGAAACAGACTGCCACATCTTTCTTCCGAAGAAAGGCTGGTGGGTTCGAACTGCAGACCTTTTGGTTAGCAGCCCAGCACTTAACCCCTGCACCACCAGGACTCCTTTTGATCTATTAGCAGCATTGGAATAGTTGATCATTCTTTTCTCCTTGAAGTACTTTCTACCCTTGACTTTGAAGTGACACATACTTTTATTCCCTCACCACCCCCACCCCATGTACATAATTGGTTGGCTATTTTCAATCTCTTTTGCTAATATTTCCTCTTCTCTCTTTACTCTTAATTGTTGATTGCCCTCTGGTTCAGTCCTCGATCACCTTTCTTAATCTACACTAACTCCCTTGTATACATCCCATTTCTAGCTTTATGTGCCTTTTATAAACTAACAACTCAAAAATGTATATTGTTTGGTCATCCTGGAAGACACAAACTATATATTCAACTGCTTTCTAGACATCTCCACTTGGAATTCTAACCAACATTGTAAATGCCACTTGTGGTCAAGTTGATTCCAACTCATGGCAACCTCATGTATGTCAGAATAGAACTGTGCTCCATGGAGTTTTCAATGGCTGAATTTTCAGAAGTGGATGGCCCAACCTTCTGAGGTGATTCTGGGTGGACTTGAACTTCAAACCTTTCATAACTGAGTGTACTAACCTTGTAACTTCTCCAAAATTGAATTTATGGCTACTCTTCTACCCCACATTGACTGGACCAGTATTCTCTTCAACTCAGTTAGTGGACACTTCATGTTTCTAGTGGTTCAAGCCCAAAAGCTTAAAAGTCATCCTTGATTTCTCTTTTACTCTTACACCCACATTATCAAATCATGATAGTTCCACTTTCAATGCCTATCTAGAACTTAAGCCTAGCACCTTTCACCACAAATACAGCTAGCATTCTGGTCTGAGCTATTATAACCTCTTGCATAAAAAGTACTTACAGTGCCTATAAGGCGCTCTGCAATCAGCCCCATTTACTATATTCTTCCTTCCTTTTTCACACTTCTCTACAGCTCTGAGTGCTTTAAAGTTCTACAATTAGATGAAACACACTTCAGCCTCGGGCATTTGTGCTTGGCAACTCCCTCAATTCCTTCAAGTCTTGCTTTAATCGAAACTTCACGAAGTCGCTCACTGTGTGTGTTTAATACCGCGGTCTTCCTCTCCTTCTAACCTTATGACTGATCCTCGTCAACCTGCTGCACCCTTTCTTCTGCTCATAGCTTTCTAAAAATCTTTCGTAATTAACTTTCTCATTATGTTTATTTTTATTATCTGTCCCTCCCACAGAAGATAAACCCTATGAAAGCAAAGGTCTGTGTTTTGTTCTCTAATGCACCCCAAGCACCTAAAATAATACCTCAGACTAAGATCGTTGATCTCTCTTTCTCTATATATACATGTGTATATACACATGTATGTATATATACATACATATTTGAAAAATTCACACACACACATACACAAACACAATCATGTCTGCTGCTCACACCAAAAAAAAAAAAAAAAATCCAGGTTTTCATCATTTTCAAATGTTTTATTGTAAAGAACTGACTTTCTTCCCAATAAATGGCAGGTATAGTTTCAAGATTGGGGATTCTATACATTTTTTGTTAATCTTACATTTCAGTAGCAGTTTATTAGTTTGGAAATGCATTTTGGATAAGTTTTGGAAAAAAAAAAAAAAGACGTTCTTCACCTAATTTTCTGATAATGCTACACAGTAAAAAAAAAAAAAAAAAGTACTGTTAAGCTTCCTTGCCGTGGGCAATTGCCGAGTGAACTAAATGTTCTCTTCGGCCAATAAGATGTACTCGTTCCTGGAGGCAATATTCGATAATTACAGGAGCAAAATCCATTAGAAAATTTACAAAGATACACTTGTCAGCTTTTTTTTTTTTTTACCTCAAAAAAATCAAATATCCTATCCTGGTGGGCAAAAAAAAAAAAAAACTTGCTGTCAGATACAACTTGGCTGAGAGCAAAAAATACCAGAAAAATGTTTACCTGTGTTTTATTGACCATGCAAAGGCATTCAACTGTGTGGATCACAACAAATTATGAATAACATTGCCAAGAATAGGAATTCCAGAACAATTAATTGTGCCCATACATAACCTGTATATAGACCAAGAATCAGTGGTTAGAACAGAACAAGGGGATACTGCATGATTTAAAATCAGAAAAGGTATGTTTCAGGGTTGTATCCTTTCATCATACTTATTCAGTCTGCATATTGAGGAAATAATCTGAGAAGCTGGATTAATGAAGAAGAATACAGCATCAGGACCAGGGAAGACTCATTAACAACCTGCAATATGCAGATGATACAACCTTGCTAGCTGAAAGTGAAGAGGACTTGAAGCACTTAATGATGTAGATCTAATACCATAGACTTCAGTACGGATTACCTCTCAAAATAAAGAAAATAAAAATCCTTACAACAGGACCAATATGAAACATCATTATAAACAAAGAAAATATTAAAGTTGTCAAGGATTTCATTTTACTTAGATGTGCAATCAACACCATGGAAACGACAGTCGAGAAATCAAACCACGTATTGCATTGGACAAATCTGCTGCAAAAGACCTCTTTGAAGTGTTTAAAAACCAAAGACGTCCCTTTGAGAACTCAGATGCACCTGACGCAAGCCATGGTATTTTTAATCACCTCATATACATGGGAAAGCTGGACAATGAATGAGGAAGACGGAAGAAGTATTGATGAATTTGAATTATGATGTTGGCAAAGGATATTGAATATACCATGGACTGCCAGAAAAATGAACAAATCTGTCTTGGAAAAAGTACAGACAGAATGCTCCTAGGAAGGGAGGATGGTGGGACTTCCTTTTTCGTACTTTGTACATGTTATTAAAAGGGATCAGCCTCTGGAGAAGGACATCATTCTTGGTAAAGTAGTGGGTCAGTGAAAAAGAGGAAGACCCTCAACAAGATGGATTGACATTGCAACTGCAACATTGAGCTCAAACATAGCAATGATTGTGAGGATGGCACAGGACCAAGCAGTGTTCATTCTGTTGTACATGGGGTCACTGTGAGTTGGAGCCATCTCCTAACAAAAACTACATCCTAGTGGGGATATTATTTTAATTCTCGTAAAGTTCTAAAGCTAACAACATTAGTTATACCTATGTGTTCCTTTTGTTTTGTATTTTTATTTTTTCATTTGTGTACTCCCAGGGCTCAGCTGCTAACTGAAAGGTTGGCAGTACAAATGCACCCATGGGCTCCATGGGAGAAAGACCTGGTGATCTGCTTCTGTAGATTATAGCTAAGAAAATCCTGTGGGGCAGCTCTACTCCTTGGAAAACGATTAGAGGGCAACAAACAATGTGTTTCAAGAAGATAAGTAGATCCCATAGGAACATTACTTCTCTTGAAGACATTCTCTCATCTACTTTTCTGTCCTACTTCCCTCATATCTTTGGTTTTATGGGAAATTTCAGGACTATTGATGTGCCCTTTTTGTTTTTGATCTTGAGGGCTAGTTCATCCAGGTTTTTCCCAGTTGCATGAGGTTGGTTAGATTGTTGTTTGCTACAATTTATATTTATCATACACTTATGACGTGCCTAATAAGTAGACTATGGTTTGTGGGAGCCAGACTTCAGAGTCCAAATATATTACAATCTTGCTTTACTGCTTTTCTTTCATAAGTCTTGTCATAGAAATAATTTTTAATTTTCAAATAAATTAAAAAATTTAATTTATGGTAAATTTGTACAGATGACCAAAAGACAACTTTAATAAAGAAATCCTTTTAAAAGGGCACCGTTTGTACCTAGTATACAGATCAATACATGGAAGGAGATAGTTGTTTGGATAGCCTAGCGGCCATGGTCTTTCTTGTTCCTTTCCTCTGCAAGTATCTTGAGGTTTCAGGAAGAAAACACCCTGCCCTGTCCCGCCCCAAATCCTGATTTTCTTTCTAAATAACTAATATGGTGAAGGAGCCCTGGTGGCTCAGTGGTTAAGGGTTTGGCTGCTGACCAAGCGGTCGGTAGTTCAAATCAACCAGTGGCTCACTGAGAACCCTATTGAACAATTCTACCCTCTCCTATAGGGTAACTATGAGCCAGAATGTTAGTTTGTTTTTTTAACACTGCTAAAAATAGATACAATTCCGAGTTGGCACCTGTATGTCTAGTCTTACCCCCTCCTCAGGTGTGTCAGGCTGGTAAATGCATGCCACTAGTGAGGCTGGTAAATGCATGCCACTCATGTAGCCCCTGGAGTATAAAACTGGTTGAGGGAGAGACTTTCTGGTCCCTTGCCCAGGGTGCAAAATGGGAGCCCATGTAGAAGGGTCTCCATCTCCATCCAGACAGCTTTCTCACCCAGGGACTGCTCACTGTGGAACTGTTCCCATTGTTTGCTGTTTTTTTTTTTTTTTTTATCACTGAGTAATTAAATAGTTTTAATTTGCCAACACTTTGCAAGTGTCTCATGTGTGTGGATCAATCAGACTAGATGGACTTAGCACCCATAGAGGAGGGGCTGATGCTGCTGGTTGGGATCCTTATTGTAGTAGTCTTGTGGGTGCTTGGAATTATAGGACCACCTCAGAAACAGCCTGCATAAGTAAGACGGTGCAGAGAATTGCTATGGGTTTACTGCTGGCAAGAAACCAGTGCACGTGCACATGCGCTTGCATGTATTTTGGTTCTCTCCTTACTGAAAAAAATCAGTGTAAAGAAATACAGAATTACACAAGCCTCTTTGATTCTAACATCAATGTTAGAGAAAAAAATACATTTCTACTTTGAACACGGTTGTCGTTTCCTTACAAGGACTTTATTACATCTTGTGATATGTCGCACGTTTGCTTTTAAAGAAGAAACACAAATGTCTTGTTGAAAATATTATATATACAATACAAACTTTACTTGCTTATTAATTTGCTTACACACACACACGCACACACACACACATTGTTTAAAGAGACCAGTCTGCTGCGCATCTTACATTTGGCATAATTCTAAGCTTTTTAAACATCCCAATAAAAGGGATAGTAACTCAGTGATGTACTGATACTTTTAGGGTTATCATTTTATTCATCTCTCATTTTTAATAATACCTTTTTTTTTATATGCTACCTGATCAATATAAAAAAATAGTATATTTATGCATATGGGTATAGATGTTTGTGTTTTTTCATACATTCAGATTTGTTCACTATTTTCTCTATAAGCAGACTGCAAAAATTTCAAGTCCTTTAATTTCCCATAAAAAAATCAGAGTGGTGGGAATTCCATGGGGCAGAAAGGCTACCAATTGCAGTAGGGGGTATAATTCAGCCCCTCAGCTTCCCAATAAGCCACACCATGGGACAAAGGAAGCCATTAGAGACTGTGGGTAGGCTGCATGCTGGGGATGTGGAAGAGTCCTTGAGCTTCCTTGTGATGCCAAATTCTAAAATCCTCTAAAGGTTTTGCCCAGATAAACACTGAAATAACATGACGTATGTTATCTAGTCAAGTCAGCAATTACAGCCAGTAGAAAACCTACTACACATTTCACCAACCATTGATTTCCACAGTGGAAGACATACATGTGCTATATATATGCAGTGATACATGAAAATACTTTTTTTTTTTTTTAAGTGGACATTTCTTTAGCTGCAAGTATGATGTCCTAACAATATCTTAAGGGTTGTTTGATGAGCTGAAAGAAAAGCACCCATTTCCTCTACTTTTTTTTTTTTTTTTCTGTTTAATGGCTATTACTTGTAAGCTTTTGAGTCTGAGAATGATTTTCAGAGTAAACGAAATAGACTAACTTAAACAAAAAGTTGTTAAAGATTTATATAATTTCCTGTTTGCTTTGAGAAACAGGATTATATATTCAGAAAGAATAGAAGTGTAGCTTTGTAGTCTAGGGAGAAACTAGTTGACAATGCCATTTGTTTATTTTTGGCAAATACTAGATGAAACACAATTTTCTGCCTGACACAATTCCTTTAATTTCTACCGAGACAAATGTGTTCAACTCAAGAGGACAATCGAATCACTTTCTATTTCAAATGGGATACCATATTCTCATTGTCTCCTTTCCACACTTTGTGTGTCGTACAATGATTTTCTGCTGGTTTAAATATGGCTTCTTATTGCAAACTGATTAGCCGATGTAAAATATATGAGGAGTAAAACGGTTTCTAAATGTTCTCAGTCCCTGAATCTTTTAAAGATTTCCTGTTTGTGTGAATTATTCCTATTCTCAAAAGCTTATATAAAAGATGAGGAGCTCAGAGAGGCAAACATTCTTGTGTTATTGGTATTGCATCATAATAGATATCATATATTGAAAAGGGAGAAAGTGAGTTAAACTCCAGTGTGTGTGTGTGGGGGGGGGATTCCCGGGAAAGAGTCTCTGCATCACACTGATTAAATAAAAAAAAAAGCAGTAATAACAAATGACAGTTTTCATAGAGCATTTTAATGTGCCAGGCAATGTTCTCCACATTTTACCTACATTAGAGCATTTAATCATCACAACCGCCCAATGAGACATACTTCTATCTGTGTCTATTTTATAGGTGAGGAAAGTGAGTCACAGTGAAGATGGCAACTGGACCAGATCTTACATCATGAGAGTGATGGAGCCAGAAGTCAAGTTCAGTGTCTCTGTCTACCAGGTTTATGCTTTCGCCAGCACACTGTTGCCTCTTTACTGTGGCCTTTTAATTTTTAAAACATTGTTGCGTGTTTGTTTGTTGTTAAGACATTGAGATTTGTAAGTCTTACTTTGCAAGGGATAAGTATTAATTATTAGAACAATACTTTAAGAATACTTTTAAAAATCTTTCATGGCATAGAGTTATTAAGTCCAAACAGAGTGAATTAACACCAATATCAATGTCAGAGAACAGACTTCTGTTCGGCGGTAATGTCTGGAGAAGTCGAAGAAACAGCTGACACAGAACACCTAGAAATTCTGGGTAAAATATAAAAATGCAACCTTCTAAATATTCTAGCTGTGCTTGAGATATAGTCTTATAAATTAATAGAGGCTCAAAAGCAGAGAAAATTAACAAAATTAGAATGATAAGTTAATAAAAAATACTAAAGTTTAAATCCAAAAGTAAAGCCATTTCTGTCTAGTCAATTCTGACTCATGGCAACCCCGTGTGTTATGGAGTAGAACTTTCCCAGTGGATTTTCTTCGTTGTCACCTTTTCGGAAGCAGATTGCCAGGCCTTTCTCTTGAAGAGCTGCTGGGCAACTTCTAATCCTCAGCCTTTAGTCTTGTAGTGCAGCACAAATTGTTTGTGACACCAGGGCTGCTTTCTACTAAAATTAAATACCCATGATATTGTTGTAGATCTTATTAAGCTTGTTAGGCTTTGGTTTTAATGATCACTCTGTAGGCAGGAAAAAAAGATATTAGACCAAGTAGGGTCCAGGAGGTAGACACACACACACACACACACACACAGTCTGAGTCCTCAAATACCTATATCCTAAACAAATCAATCACTGTGAGTTGGGATCAATTTGATGGCAATGAGTTTAAGTGAATTGGAATAGAATAATTCTTCCTGTTGACAAAAACAAACAACAAGCAATTTGCCTGTCTTGGCCTAGGATCTAAGAGAAAAAAGTCCTCTACAATAAAAATTCAAAATCACAGCCTGCTCACAATAGTGAGGATTTTGATTTTACAATTTCTGCATGGTCCAGGAAAAAATGTCATTCGGTTAGTTAAATTAAAATTTTCCCACAGTGGTATTAAGCCAGATTGCCTGGCTAAGTTAAGCCAAAATATTCCCTTGAGGTTCAGCCTCTCAACCAATCCTCCTAGAAGGCTCACCAAAGAAGTCTTGGAAACATGAGCTCATCATTTAAAATTATCAAATACATGAAGAAACAAGCCACAATGAGTAAGAACTCAAACACCAACAGCATAGGATAAGGAAAATACAAATTATCAGACGCAGACTATAAATGTAGTATGTTTAAGGTAAAATTGAGAACAATAGACACACATGTAGTATTTTCAAAGGAGGATGGGTGGCTAGGAAAAAATAAACTAAATAAAGCATCTTCAAAAGAAACAAAAATATTTAATTTTAAAATCTCAAAATATATTCTAAATTAAATAAAAATTAACAAACTGACATATATGAACATATACATAGCTAGAGTCACACACACAGAGGAAAAAAACTATAGGAATAAGAAAATGTGTAAATAATGCCTTTCCCCAGGTTTTCATTTGCCTAAGGCAAGAGATCAAATGCTAACATTTTATGGGGAGTGTAATCCCAGGGAAGTATAAGTAAGCAGAAAACAAAGTAAAGCAGAGAAACGGAAATGACAAATGTAAGCAAGCGTGCTGAGTGTGCTACTCAACCAGCCACAGTTTCTTGACAAATTGGTGATAAATTGGTCTTCCTTGAACTAGGAGAAGTATGGGAGGAAATTTGGTCTACCCCTGGATTCTGTCTCTTGTTTGCCAATGTTTATCATCTAGAGGGTTACCTCCATGCACTTCCAGGTTGCTCAAGTGTATGCATCAACTAGATCCTACCATATCTCAAGGCTCAGAAGTAACTAGAAGCCCTGGGTGAAAGTGAGAGACGCATGGCACAGGCATGCAGCTAGACACTGTGGGTTGAACCATTTAGTGTCAGGAAGGCCTGGGAGAAGTGGACCCAGCAGATTCCTCAGCCTTTATTGGTAGTGGGTACAGTGATATGGCTCCAAGACAAAGAAGCTTCACAAACTGTTGGTAGAGTCTTTTGACAAGATAGTGATCAGACAGCCTCTTGCTTTCGGAGGTTACCACATATATCTAACATATATCTAATTATGTCTCAAGAGATTATAACATAAAGATTGGAAGAGAGGTAAAGAAGAAAATGGCTATATAGTTTTAGAATTAAGGAATGTTATGAAATTAGAGAATCAGAAGATTTCTCAGTTACAACAGTAGAAAGGATAAGTTATGAAATAATATCTTCATACTGTTTAAGGAAAAAACTCTCAAACTAGAAATTTATCTTGCTCATGTATCATAAATAACGACATATTCAAATAAACAGAATTGACCACTAACACTTTTCCATTTAAGGACCCCAAAAGGATGTTCTTCAGGATTAAGAAAAAGGAATCCCAGAAAATAATATTGAGATATAAGAAAAGAATGAATAGGGAGCAAAAAATTGGTTAAAATATAGGTAAATACAAGCAAAAAAAGGAGTGTACAAAATAATGATGCAATGCCAATAATGACAGTTGGGAGTGAGAGATAAAATCTGATTACAACATCATACATAACGGAAGACATTGATCCAAGTTAAAACATTATATATTTTAGGAATTAATTTGAGAGTGTGGTAGAGATAATGGATATACAAAAAAATCCAAACCCAGTGCCGTTGAGTCGATTCCGACTCATAGCGACCCTATACTATAGGACAGAGTAGAACTGCCCCATAGAGTTTCCAAGGAGCACCTGGCAGATTTGAACTGCTGACCCCTTGGTTAGCAGCCATAGCACTTAACCACTATTGCACCAGGGTTTCCTATTAAATCAAGTAGGAAAGCTAAACTATTAAAAGTAACCAAAACATTAGAAATATACTGTATATCTGGATAAATAGAAAGCACATATTGAATAGGAGAAATAATTATGAGTATATCATTTATCAATATAAGGTAAATGGACTAAACTCTTCAGTTAAAAAATAGTGAATTTAAAGCCTTATTCAAAATAAAAATTCTATATGCCTACAAATATACTTGCATATATAATTATAGCATCTATAAAGAACATAAGGAGCCTCTGTGGCGTAATGGTAAAGTGCTTGACTGCTAACCAAAAGGTCAGCAGACCAAGCCCACCATTTGCTCCATGTAAAAATTATTGGCTAGAAAACCCTAAGGGTAGTTCTACTGTGTCACAGAGTGTCACTATTAGTGAGTATCGACTCAAGGGTCCACAGCAATGCCACCATCATAAAGAACACAGTAAAAATGGAAGATAAAAAATATCTGAAGCAGAGTGGAAAACATAAGCCAGATGAATACTAATCCACAGTGAGATAGTTTAGCTATATTAATATCTGGAAAAAAATAAGGTTAAAACATATTAGAGATAGAGAAAAAAATTATATAATGGTAAAAAGCTGCAACTCACCTAGGAGACATTAAAACTAGCATGTTTTAAGCACTTAATGTATTAAAAAAAAAGTTTTTTTTTTAATACCATTAAGTGCTTAGCAGATCATTAATAAGGCATAACTGTCTGAACTATTATGAGATATTAACCATTGTGCCGTATTTTGGGAATTTAAATATAGCTAAATAATTTTAAGAATAAAGAGATTAAAAAAAATAAGGTTATTTAAATTTTGAATAATCTAATTATTACTTTTTTTAAATTATTACTTGATTGTCTTGTGGGTGTTTATAGATCTTTGCATCCATTAATTGAAAAATACATATTCTTCACACAAACACATGGAATATTTGTGGAAATTAAACCTAAGCAAACCCATAAAGCAATGTTCAACATATTTCAGCATCTTTGTGTCATACAGGTAGTATTCATGATCAGGATGTATTGAGTAGAAATAAACAACAAAAAGATGACAAAAATATTAGAAAAATTAAAAATATAGTTCTAAATTACTCATGGAGGAGTAATTGTGTATTATATTACTCATTAAAGAGAAAATCAGATTAGAAATTAGAAAATAAAACTAATATAAGAATAAAATATAGAATATAAAAACTTATGGATTATGCTAATGTGCTACTGTGATGCAATTTTCTAGTCTTGATGCTTGTTTTGGGGGGAAAAATAAAGCATGAAATTTTTTTATCCAAGTGTTGAAGTTAAGGAATTAGAAAAGAACAGAGTACTTAAAAAAAAAAAAAAAAAAAAAGTAGAAGAAAATCATGAAGATGAGGTAGATATCAATGAAATAGAATACAAAGATACAATAAAACAAAAACCAAACCCACTGCCTTCGGATCAATTCCAATTCATAGCCACCCTACAGGACAGACTAGAAATCCCCTATGGAGTTTCCAAGGAGCTCCTGGTGGATTTGAACTGCCAACCTTTTGGTTAGCAAGTGTAGCTCTTAACCACTCTCCACCAGGGTTTCCAAAGATACAATAGACAGGATCAGTAAAGACAAAGGTTATTGTTTGAAAAGATTGTTAAAATTTGTATCTCTGGAGACAGTATTCCTCATTTAAAAAAGAAGAAATCCCCACACAAACTTTAAGGCTATAACATGGCAAAATTACAGACATAATAGAGATTTCAAACTTAATTGAGAAATATTATGAACTAATTTATGACAATAGATTTGAAAACTCAGACAAGATAGGCAATTTTACCTAAGAAGAAAACATATTATTCACACTCAACCATAGATAGAAAACCCAGATAGATCTAAATCTTTATTCTATACCTAGAACTTGTTTCAAAAATATGTGTAGAAGAAAAGGCCACAATTAGTCAAGCAAAGCTTGAAGAAGAACAAATTGGGAGAACTTATTCTATTAGATCCCCTTATGGCAATCGTGTATGTGGTATTGATACAGGGATAGACAAACAGACCAAAGGAAGACAATTTAAAGTTCAGAGAAATCAACATATATGTATGGGAACTTAATATGTAACAGAGATGATATTGAAGATCAAGTGGGGCAAGAAGAACTATTCAATAACAATGCCTGGAGAAAAAAGGTATTCCCACGGGAGAGAAAATTAAATATCTACCCCCTACCAGAGCCATGGAAACCCTGGTGATGTAGTGGTTAAGTGCTACACCTGCTAACCAAGAGGTCGGCAGTTCAAATCCACCAGGAGCTCCTTGGAAACTCTATGGGGCAGTTCTACTCTCTCCTTTTAGGGTTGCTGTGATTCAGAATGGACTCAGTGGCAGTGGGTTTGGTTTTGCTTTGCCGGAGCCAATTAATAGTTGCAGTTTAAACACTAAATATGAAAATTTAAAATGTTAAGAAGTAATATAGTAGTGTGTTAATATGACCTCTTGGCTGGGACACATTTTATTTATTTGTTTATTTTAACAAGATATAAAGAATAGAAACCACAAGAGAAAAAAAAAGCTGATTAAATGGAATCGTGTAAGTTATAAAATTCTGTGACACAAAGAATATTATTGTGAAGTGAAAATGCAAATCATTGTCTAGAAAACAAAATCTATATAACATATTAACCACAAACGACTACTTTCCAGAATATTCCAACTACCTAAGAATATAAGAAAAAGACAAATCAATGGGAAAACAAGCACGAGGTATGAAGAGGAAACTGGAACAGCCAATAAAAAGGAGAAATGATTCAACCTTACTAATAAACAAGGCAATTAAAATTAAAGTCATGGTAAGATACTATTTTACACCTACTAGGTTAGCAATAATATAAATGGTAATGTCAAATGTTGGTAATAGATGGAATAATGGAAATGAGTACATTCCAGTGAGAGTTTAAATTAGTAAGAACACTTTTGAAAACAATTTCTCATGATCTAATAAAAAAAACACATAAACTCCTAGATATCTAGAGAAATTCTTGCACAAGGAGACACAGACAGGAAAATTTATAACAGTATAATTTTTAATAGCAAATAATCATAAAACACTGTCTTTCTATAGGAAAGACCTAGCTAGATGCTGTATGCATAAATGACATTGAAAAACATTTAAATAAACAAGTTGAGGGAAATGATCTTTGTTGGTAAGTAATGCATTTGTTTTTTCAGCAAAAAAAAAAAAATTTTTTTTTTAAGCAAGGGGTATATATA
This sequence comes from Loxodonta africana, assembly GCF_030014295.1. NCBI lineage: Eukaryota > Metazoa > Chordata > Mammalia > Proboscidea > Elephantidae > Loxodonta > Loxodonta africana. The sequence continues at coordinate 32,435,717 of NC_087356.1, forward strand.
TATAGATATATAACTCCTTAAAAGCTCAGGAAAATGGCATTATCAATACCAGAAGACCTCCTTACCTGCAACTTTTATTTTTTCAATCTAAAACAGGATGCATACAAAATAAAAAGGGTAAAAATTAGGCAAGTGGCATCAAAACTGAGTAATGCTGCCATTCAAATAGTATTTAGTTTTTTATATATATTCTAATATGCAAAATATCTAAAAATGTTTGACATGTCCCCATACCTAAAAGTCATATTATCCTTAAAAAAAGTAAAGACATCTAAATCCGATTTGTGCTGGTTTTTGATACCCTGGAAATGTTCACTCATCTATGCCAAGAAATTTAGAAGACACCTTCCTGGCCAACTGAAGAGTCCATTCCAAAGAAAAGTGATTCAAAGAAACACAGAAATTACGGAACAATGTCGTTAATATCACATGCAAGTAAAATTATGCTGAAGATAATTCAAAAACAGTAGCAGCAGTATTTTGACAGGGAATGGCCAAAACTTCAAAACAGATTCTGAAGAGGGCATGGAACAAGGGATATCATTGCTCATGTTGGGTAGATCTTGGCTGAAAGCCGAGAATATCAGAAAGATGTTTACCTATGTTTTATTGATCATGCAAAGGCATTTGACTTTGTGAATCATAACAAATTATGTACAACATTACAAAGAATGGGAATTCTAGAACACTTAATTGTGCTCGCAAGGAAGCTATACATAGACCAAGAGGCAGTCATTCAAACAGAACAAGGGGACACTGCATGGTTTAAAATCAGGAAAGGTGTATGTCAAGGTTGTTTTCTTTCACCATACTTATTTAGACTGTAAGCTGAACAAATAATCCGAGAGGGTGAACTACATAAAGAAGAGCATGGCATCAGGATTAGAGGAAAACTCATTAACAACCTGCAAAATGCAGATGACACAACCTTGCTTTGCTGAAAGTGAAGAGGATTTGAAGCATTTACTGATGAAGATCAAAGATTATAGCCTTCCATATGGGTTATGCTTTAACATAAAGAAATCAAAAATCCTCACAACTGAACCAATAAACAACATCATGATAAAAGGAGAAAATATTGAAGTCGTCAAGAATTTCATTTCACTTCAATCTACAATCAATGCCCGTGGAAACAACAGTCAAGAATCCTAAGGATGTATTGCATTGGGTAAATCTGCTGTAAAAAACCTCCTTAAAGTGTTCAAAAACAAAGATGTCACTTCGAAGACTAAAGTGAGCCTGACCAAAGCCATGGCATTTCCAACTGCCTCATGCATTTGAAAGCTGGACAACGAATAAGGAAGCCAGAAGAAGAATTGATGTCTTTGAATTATGGTGTTGGCAAAAATATTGAATGGGCTGCCAGAAGAATGAACAAATCTGTCCTGGAAGAAGTATAGCAAGAATGCTCCTTAGACATGAGAATAGTGAGACTTGTCTTGCTTACTGTGGACAATTTATCAGGAAGACCAGTCCCTGGAAAATGAGACATCATGATTTGTAAAGTAGAGTGTCAGTGAAAAAGAGGAGGACCCTCAACGAGATGAATTGACACTGTGGCTGCAACAATGGGCTCAAACATAGCAACGATTGTGAGGATGGAGCAAGACTGAGCAGTGCTTCTTTTTGTTGTGCATGGGGGTCCCTATAAGTCAGGACTGACTTGATGTCACCCAACAATAGCAACAACAGCAATTATTATTATACAGCCCCAAACCTATTTTGTCTAAAAAGTTTTTTATGTGGTTATGAAAACGAAGTTTCCCACATTTCCTCAACTATTCGGCATTCTGTTAGGATATGCGATGGCAGGAACTAAGCAGAGATTGTAACATAAGCAAAGGGTAGTCCTTCTTGCTTTCCAGTGACTATCTGTGTTGTTCTAGCAGCAGAGGACGATCGGGTCCAGCCCGAAGCTGCTTTCAGCATTCAAACACCAGATTTTCGGTATCTTCTTGGCAATTAGTTTATTATCATCCATGTGACAGGAAGTTTCCACTGGACTGTGCATCCCTTCTGGACTCACTTCTCTCTTAGATACTCAAGCATCCTTTGCTCGTTGCACCATTCCCCATCAAGGCACTGTACCAGTGGATATCCTTCTGTATGCTCCTAGCTTTAGTTAATTTCATCTATTCTGACATCTTTCACCAGCCCTGGGAGTGATAAATGCTTTCTGCAGTTATGAAACGCTACGTTTCTCAAGCTTCCAACATAGGATAAATAGATTCTCTTTGTTTGAAAAGTTCAATCTGCTTTCCTGATCAGACCTGAATGAAACAGTTCAAGATAGGGATCTTAGCACATACTTAAATCTCCATTTTACTAAGATATTTTCCAAATGATCAAAGGAATGTGATAATGGGGGCAGGTTTGATGGTAGTTACTGTTAGACCTGAACCAAGGAAGAATTTTCTGCAAGATTTTGAGTACAAGAAATAAACTGAAAGAAGGGATAACAATATCAGGAACTCTGGAGTTCCTGGGCCGACTTAGGAAACTGAATGCAAAGGAAATGCTTTCCAGTAGAATTTTATTAATACCCTATAATGAAGGTCAACAAACCAGGGCTGGTGGCACTAATCCGTCTGCTGCCTGCTTTTGTAAATAAAGTTTCATTGGAACACAGTCAAACTCATCCATTTACATACTGCCTAAGGCTGTTTTTGTACTCTAAAGGCAGTGTTGAGTAGTTGCAATATAGACCATATGGCATCCAAAGCCTAAAATACTTACTATTTAGCCCTTTACAGAAACGTTTTGGCAAAAAAGTAGAATTTAGATGCTGGGGCAGATATAGTGCCATTTGTATTGAAGAAAGTTTAATCTCAACACTGATCCCAAGTGCAAGAATTCACAGAGATAAGAAATAGTAACACATCATTCACTCTAGCTTTCATTTCAGGTCACTGGCAGCAGGCTGAACATAAGAGGTAGGGGGAGGTGTGGGTGGGCATTTTATCATAAGCAGTTGCTAATGAGAGAAGGTGTGACATTTGGAGAAAGCACATATCACTAAAAAAGAAAAAAAAATGAGGTTACCACAGAAAATAACAGAAACATATTTTGGCCTCCAGATATACCACAACTATGAAAGAAATCACACAGGCAATTGAAGCTTTAAATTGGTAAAGTGAATCTAAACTTTTTCCATCTCTTTTGTCATAAAAGATTTAAACAACTCTACACAATCTCCAAGAGAATTCCCAGAAGTTAAAAAAAAAAAAAAAAAAAAAGCCATTCATCTGTAAGAATAGAAAGCACTTGGTTACTAGAGTAGGAGCAGATTAAGTAGTGGAAAAACAGATTTAGAAAGGGCCTAATCTTTAAATTCTATACCAACGTCATCTTACAAACAGACTTACAATTGAAAAGCTAAAACTATATGATATGTTTAATTGGCTTTAGCCACATAATTCAGGAAGGCATTGCATATACTACAACAGAGTAGGCAACTATGAGAAGATAATATTCTGAAACAGGGAACATTGATTCAAAGGGAAAGGTTGCTCTATTTTAAAATGCAGTGGAAGCAGTAAACAGCAGATCAGAAAATGCAAGGACCTCAATTAGTTAATTCAAGGTATTTTCCCAGAGTTTAGACAAAAAGAAATCAAAGAGGAGAAAAGAGGAAGAATCTGACTAGATGGATTTCAGTCCCTACCCGTCCCTGGAATTCCAGACTTGAACATTCAAATGCTTATGTGATAATTCCACTTAAATATCTAATAGGCATCTCATGCTTAACAAAGTAAAGTAAATAAATAGAATAAAATAAGAAAAGAAAGAAAAAAGAAAAATCCTTGTTCTATTCACCAAACTTTCTCCTCCTACAATCTTCCTCATCTTAGTTAGCATCATTTTCCTTTACTTGCTCATCAAGGAGAAGTCATTGATTCCTCTATGCCCATCAACACCATATGGAATCCATGAGCCCATCCAGCTGACCCTTACCTCTAAATCACTATCGTTTCTCTCTGTCCCTGCCCCTCTTGCCTCAATGGCAAGGTCAGCATTATCTTACACCAGAATTGATACGAGAGCCCTTTCTTGGGCATCCCTATCTCTACTCCTTCCCCTCACAATCTGTTCACCACACAGCAATCAGAGGGCACATTTAAAATTGTAAATCAGATTATGCCTTTTTCCCACCCAAATCCCCAAAGGACTTCTCTTTGAAAGAATAAAATGCAGGGATTTGAAGGCAGTGGCAGAGTAAGTTTTAAATTTCACGAGACTCTCTTAAAATCAGGCAGCTCTACTAGGATAGCAAAATATTAAACCCAAGTATAGTATCTACAGCAAAGTTAAATTAACATACCCTCATAAACCACGAAATACCATTAAGTAGGGAAAACCCACCCAGAGTTAAAATATGTCAGCACTTATACAGAAGGCCAAATGGACTTCAGACAGACTTAAGGGAAGCAGAAGCCTCCAGTAGCCAATAGGACCTCACTGGAAGGCTTAATGTGGCCATTCTGAGGACAGCAGCTAAAACAGGAAGCACAGTCTAATTTAGGGGTGAGTGCCAGGGTTCCAGGATGATGGTCTCAGGAGCTGGAGCAGTCTGGGCTCTGTGAACTACCAGCACCACCCAGTCATTATTCCCTTCCAGAGGGGTTCCAACCTGAGCAGAGACGACAGGGTAGAGGACACAAACAGGCCGAAGAGAGGCCCAAGAGAGAAACCAATAAAGGGTGGGGATGGGAGCCTGGTGGTATCAAGGTATAAAACCACATTTTTACACATTTCAAAAAATAACAAGAAAGAAGCCACAAAAAGCTACTCTAACCTATCCTACCTCAGTAAAATTTTGGGAACATTTAACTGAACTAAAGGAAACTTGGAAAAGAAACAAATGGCAAGGAATAAAAGAGATGGAGGAGGAAAATTTTAAATTATGACAAGATTTAGAAACATACCAAGTCACAATATGCCGATTTTATTTGGACCTTGATTTTAAAACAAAGAAACAAACAATAACAACAAAAAACTTTTTAAAAAGTTATGACATATGAAGCAATATGAAACCCCTGCACTGTCTTGATGTTTATTGATACTAAGAAATAATTTTTATTCTTTGTGTGTGTTAACTGTATAACCAGAACCAAACCAAACCCATTGCCATTGAGTCAATTCCAACTCATAGCAACCCTATAGGACAGAACTGTCCCATAGAGTTTCCAAGGAGTGCCTGGTGGAGTGAACTGCCAGCCTTTTGGTTAGCAGCCATAGTACTTAACCACTGTGCTACAAGGGTTTCCCTTAACGGTGTAGTTTTTTTTTTTTTTTTTTAAAAAAAGGAAGCCCATACTTCTTAGAAAAAAACTAGGGAAATATTAACAGAAATAATAACAAAATGTCTATGATTTCCTTCAAAATAAAACAAGAAGGAGGGCTTGGAGTTCATTGCATTATTCTGTCTTTGTATGTCCTTGATATCTTACATGATCAAATTAAAAAAAGATAATAAACTAAAAAAAAAAAAAACGTTCCCTAGTTCATAAGTTCTCACTCAGTCTGGGCCTATCACACTTTCCGAGCTAATTTTTCTTAGTGATATAGGTAACTATTTTTGGGGGAAACTTAAATATTAAGATTTGAAGTAAAAAAAATTACATCTAATATAAAAATCACTAGACCAAAATAAAAAGATAAATCTTTAATATATTTAAGGTTTAAAGATAGGTAAGAGCAAGAAAGTATAAAATAAAATGACAAAAGTAAGGGCAAACCTATAAGTTAGTACTATACGTTAATCATTTAAATATCCTTTTAAAACAAAAATCATTCTAAATGGATCAAAAAATCTAACTATACAAGGTTTAAAGTAAACATATCCAAAACAAAATTATGTAACAAAAAAACCAAACCCAGTGCCATCGAGTCGATTCCGACTCATAGTGACCCTAAAGGACAGAGTAGGACTTCCCCACAGAGTTTCCAAGGAGATCCTGGCAGATTCAAACTGCCGACCCTCTGGTTAGCAGCTATATCACTTAACCACTACGCCACTGGAGTTTCCCAAAATCATATACTCAAACCAAAATCCACTGCCGTTGAATCAATTCTGACCCAGGACAGAGTAGAAGTGCTTGATAAGGTTTCCAAGGCTGTAAATCTTTACAGAATAAAATTGTCACATCTTTCTCCTGTGAAGCAGCTGGTGGGTTCGAACCACTGACTTTTCTGTTAGCAGCTGAGTGCTTTAACCACTCTACCAACAGGGCTCTTGACAAAAATAGTCTAAATATAAGTTGCTTAAAGACATATATCAGTTTTTAAAAATATGTCAGACAAAAAGACAGAAGAAAGAAAGGTTAGATGATGATTTTTATAACAGAGAACTTGGAATTTACAGCAAATTTTTATACAAATAAAAAATAATTTTAAGTTAATTAAAAGTAGCCCACCAGATGGATATGTCTGCGATGATTCTTTGCGTATGAAATTGTATAGTATTCAAATAAAGAGAAAGCTCTTAGAAATGCAAGTAGTAATATAAAATATAGCAACTTAAAAGAAACTATATTTAATAATTTTTCTTAAGCTTTGGCATAATAAGCAGTAAAACAATAAAACTATGGTGATTTTATATATATATTTTATATATTACAAAAGTATGGCTGGTTAAACTTTACTGAAATGTTACAAATATACATTTACTGAGAATATGACAGTCCTTTATGTGCTAAAAAAGGATAATATACTTTTCTCATATATAAAAAAACCCACTGCCATTAAGTCGATTCCGACTCATAGCGACCCTATAGGACAGAGTAGAACTGCCCCGTAAAGTTTCCAAGGAGCGCCTGGTGAATTTGAACTGCTGACCTTTGGTTAGCAGCCGTAGCACTTAAACCACTATGCCACCAGGGTTTCCTTCTCATATATATACATATATATATATATATATATATATATATATACCCATATGCACACAGAAACTTTTTTCTATACTTGGCAAAAACAAAACCTCAATACATTCCAAAAATATAAAAACCAATAGCTCTTTTTCTATGACCATAACTGGGCATAAATAGAAAGAGATTAAACAATAACTGGGGACTCAAAGCTATTCTAAATAGCTCTTGGTTCATAGAAAAAAGAATCTGTAATTACAGATTGTTTAAAAAATAACAGGGTGAAGCTAAGTGCTAAATATTAAATATGATGACATTTTCCTCAGAATATATACATAGCTATGAAAATTTTTATATTTCAAAATTAATGAAGGACATGACATTTATTACATATTAAACTCCATGGGGGAAAAGCACTCAGTAAACCAAGAGAAATCAGGTGGAAGAAATAACATGGAAAAAAATTATATATATAATCAGGAAAAAAAAGAACAGAAATGATTAATTTGAAAAGATAGTCCAGTGCAAAGACCAGTAAGATATGCCAGGCTAGCAGTCTGGAAAACAAAAGATGACTCATAAGCATACTGTGTAAGTAAAATGGAAGGGGAAGAAGAGGGAGAAAAATAAGTTATGTATCACTTTTACAAAGGACACATCATATTTAAAATAATGTCCATTCAGTTCTACATAATGCAAAACTATTAATTATATGGACAGTGTTTAAAAAGATTTAAATGGTCTCAGATTAAAACTCTCCAATATTTATAGACTATACGTACATTTTTATACATATATATATATATATAAATTTCTCCAAGAACCATTTAACTGTACATGGTCCTAGACTATTTCAAGAAATATATATTTAATATTTTAAAAGAACATAAACATTCTTTTATATTTAGGGGAAGAAAATTAAAACTTCTCAGCTAATTTTATAATTCTGGAAAAGACCTAAAGCTTCTTCTAAACTTTAATTCCTGCTAACATGGCAGACTAGACAATGTGAAAATAACTTCTGTGAAAACATATATTAAAATAAAATAAAACAAGTATTTCACTAAAGGTAATGCTGGAGCATACAATAGGGGAAAGGAATTCCCCAAAGACAAAGGACACCAAAATTTAAAAATACGCCAAAACTTTTTTAACTCTGTGTTTGGTTTTGTTTGTTCATCTTGTATCTCAGCCATCATGATAATTGAAAGACTAAATAATGAGTTGGTTTTTAATGACTACTGGACTCAGGGGCAACACCTTGGATCACATCAGATGGAGTATGGTAAAACTTGCAAAGAGCTAACATGTGCAAAATTCTACTTCTGAAAAATCAGCCATTGAAAGTCCTATGGAGCACGGTTCTATTCTGATACACATGGGGTCGCCATAAATCGGACTTGACTTAATGGTGATTGGTTTGCTTTGGGTTTGGTTTAGATTCTACACAGAAATAAAGTTTCTCATAAAAGATAATAGCCATTTACCTATTTGTGTATAAAATTAGAATTTGAATTTATGCAAACTATATGGTCCAGGAATCCCAATCCCAAAATTAATAAACCAGTTTTGGTTTGGTAGCATTCTTGGATACCTCTCAGAAGCAAAAGAAAATTCTCTCTAAGTTCATATATTCTAACAGATAATATCAGGTCAAGCATCAACTTACAATAAAAAATGTCAAAACACATGAGAAAAGTGACCATTGTGAATACAAGACAGTAGGCCCAACAAACAGAAAAATCAAACAAGAAAAGCTTGGTTAATCAGATTACTACATAAAAAATACAACAAAGCATTAAAGGTAAGGAAGAAGGCTCAAAATAAGACAGTACAAAAAAAATCAGGGCATTGTGAAAAAATAAAATAATAAAATTTTTAGAAATGGAAAACATTAAAATTAAAGCTATATAAATGTTTTAAGGAACTGAAGACAACTTTTAAGTGAACTAGAATACAGATGTGAAAAAATTACCTACAGTGCAGCACCGGCAGCTAAAGAAATTGAAAACATAAAAGAGAAAGGAAATATATATCTAATTGTGGATCCACGGGAAAAAAAAAAAAGAATAGAAAACATGAAGGAGAGGTAAATGCAAAGTGAAATGGCTTCATATTTTTAATAATTGATTAAAGACATGAATCCCTACATACAGATGTTAAAAGAAGCTCTAAGCAAGATAAAGTGAATTCTACACCTAATTGCATTGGAATGAATATCCAGAACACTGAAACAATGAATAAAATTGATTTAGTGGAAAACACCTAAGTACTTGCAAAGAAAATATAACTGGATTGGACTGACTCTTTAAATTGTACCCACGCTTATTTATCAACATGGTTAGGTTCCAAAGACCAGGCAAAAATCGGCATTACGTGAAAATAGAGGGTGACCATATCAGATCACAAAATGGAGGATGACTACATCATTCCACAACTGCCAGATTACATCATTACTTAACTACTAAACTACTGGGAATAATGGCCTAGCCAAGCTGATACATAACCACAACCACCACAGCCAGCATTACTCTCACCTCACACCTTGGTGTTTCTTACTGCCAGTTTATGTCATTAATGTGCAAAATAGTTGGATAGTAAAATTTTTTTTACTATTGCCGTAAATCAGAAATGTTGTATAAGGAGACAGTAGATAAGTGAGAAGTAGGTGTGCTGGGGAAACGCTGGTGGCGTAGTGGTTAAGTGCTACGGCTGCTAATCAAAGGGTCAGCAGTTTGAATGCACCACGCGCTCCTTGGAAACTCTATGGGTAAGTTCTACTCTGTCCTATAGGGTCACTATGAGTCGAAATCTACTTGACGGCAATGGGTTTGGTTTTGGTAGGGGAGAGACTATCTGGTAACCATTAATTTATATCAAGCTAAACTATCCTTTAAAACAATTAAATTACCAAATAAAATAAAACTAATATCTTCAGGCAAATAAAATATCAAAATCCATTGACATAATCTTGCTGAAGGATCTTCTACAAAATAATATTTAGAGAGAAGAACACTGGATTGTGGAATAATAAATTGGCTCAAATATAAATCAAATATTATACAGTAAGACATTTCCAATGAGCATGGAATTTGAGCCAGAAATTCCTCATTTATTAGTTTTGTTCTAACAATTTTATTATGAATATGTGCAAATATTTGCTCTCAAGAAAAATATTTCAATTTATTTCATAATATTGAAATCAGAAATATATTAACCTCTTAAGAAAACTAACTTCTGAAAAATACCATAAAATATCAAAATACTATGTGTTCATTATCAATACAGGTAGTCCTCGATTGATGCTATTGCGACAACTCCATCATAAGTTGGTTGTGACGTAAGTCAAATAACTTATTTTTTTAATTTTCAATATTGTTGCCTTTTATTAGTAGTATTTTTATAAATCTGATCTTTGTCTTTGGGGTTTGGCATAAGAATTATAAAATCAGCAAATTATACATGCTGCAAGATTGTATGTAGTACATATTACTAACAAAAGGATATATAAAAACAAAAATCAACGGTTGTAAGTGCAGTTGTTGTAAGTCAAATATGTCGTAAATCGGGAACTACCCGTACCAATGTAGACAGATATTGTCTAAGAGCATGGTTGACTATCTAAAGTATATTACTATTGTCAAAAGCAGCCTGAACTACTATAAAGCCAAAAAAAACCCTGTGCCGTTGAGTGGATTCCAACTCATAGTGAGTCTATAGGACAGAGTACAACTGCCCCAAAGAGTTTCCAAAGAGCCCCTGGTGGATTCAAACTGCTGACCCTTTAGTGAGCAGCCATAGCACTTAACCATTACGCCACCGTTTGAACACAGCTTTGTTGCAATATCACTGGATATATCTCTGGGCACGGGAATTGTGGGTACTTTTTAACTGCAGCTGCTTTTACAATCTATCTTCAGTTCACTAATGCTGTCTTCAATTCTTTAAACCATTTATTTAGTTTTTAATTTTACTTATCATGTTTTTCATTTCTAAAAACTCTAGTATTTTATTTTTCACATTGCCCTTGTCTTTTTTGTACTCTCATGTTTTGAGTCTTATTTCTTGTTAATAATTTTGCATGTGTGTATTCGAGTGTGTGTGTGTGTGTGCATGCACACGTGCACAAGTGCTTGAGAATATTTTAAAATTGTTTCTACATTAAACTTTTGCTTTGTACTTTAGAAAAAAAAATATTGAAAGCTAATGCTACCTGTGGGTGTAAAAGTGGCCTCAATTTTTGAAAGGGTGACGATAGAGCATTTGAACTGGGCGTGTAGGGGCATGAAATAGCTACTCTGATTAGCTTATGAGTAAAGGAAGTTTTGAAAGAAAGAGTTTCTCTACCTGAACCACGGCCTCTAGTCTCACGTGTTTAATTGAATAAATGTGTGTGGCAGGAGAAGGGAAAAGACAAGAGGTGAAAAGCAGCCCGGGGAATCCAAGGTTGTTTCTATGACAACCAGGTACAGTCTAACTAATTTCAATATGTGCTAATGTATCTAGAGGCGAGCTGACTTTCAGTAAATGCTGTCTTTAGAGATGACTTTTGTTTACTTCTATTTGTTTACATTTTCTTTCAAACGGAACTTGGAACTGGCTGTTTATTTCCCAGAATGACCAAGAAAGAAAATAAGCTACCAGTTTCCACTAAGACTGTAAGTGGATTATAAAGAAGCAAAAATTTATGGCAGTTTATTACCATATTTATTTAAAATCACTGTATGTATTAATACAAATCTTGTCAAGGACACCAGACTGAAAAGTCATTCTCAAAGTTAAAAGGATTTTTTTTTGCCCTGTCATATGGCTTTGCAATCAATAAATTTATAATAGGTTTTCAATGTTACAGAAAATATTTTATTGCTTTTTAGATGTAATGTTTAAAAATCACAGAGGAAAGGTTTAAACAGAGAGGAATTCACACGGAAAGGCTGTGTCACAAGCTTTGTCTGAGCAAATTTCTTCTGGATAGAGATGGATTGGGCCGTGGATCTGAGGACTCAGAGATTACCCCAGTAACGCTACCAAAGTGCCTTGCAAGGAAGAAAAACCCCGGTACTAAACTACAACGCAGTGAGACACAGCAGCAGGAGATTTATTAGACAGGTTAGAAAATATCATTTGTTACCTTGTATATGACAAAGCATATATAAAATTAAAAAAAAAATCTAATGTAACATAGTCAAGTCGTAACACTGAGTTTGTTCTCTAATATCTCTCATACCAGAAATATAAGAATCAACTCCAATTTAACACTAAAGCATTTCATGTAGAGAAACATCAAAGCAGGAAAAAAGCTAAGATTTATTGAGTGTATAATTACTGCATGTATATAATTATTGCAGTTGAGGGAGGGCTGTCCATAAAAGCTTGAAGGTTATATTTAGCCAACTGATATTTAAAGTTTAGCATTGTTATTCTCTCACTTTCTAAATATGAGGAAAATAGTTAACTGTGCTTCGTTTCTTTTTACCTACATGCAGCACAGTATAACAAGCTAACTTTTGTTCAGAGTGTTGGGAGAATTACAGTACCTGGAAACACAGCCCTCAAAAATCTGACAAGATTGAGCACTCTGACTTATTCATGAAGTGGAGACTTTTCCTTTTCTTTCTTTTTCATTTTAACCAAAAATATAGTTTTTTTTTTTTTTCTGCGCTCCTATACATTTAAACAAGGAACCCTGGTGGCACATTGGTTAAAGCCCTCAACTTTAACTGAAAGGTGTGAGTTTTGAACCCACTAGCTGCTCTGTGGGAGAAAGATGTGGCAGCCTGCTCTCATAAAGACTACAGCCTTGGAAACTCTATGGAGCAGTTCTACTTTGTCCTATAGGGTCACTATGAGTTAGAATTGATCTGACGTCAACAGGTATAGACTCAAATAACCTTTCTTTTTGTCTTAAAAGCAACCAATGTTTCACATATTTCTCATAGAAAAAATGTAATGTTCTAGGTATGAAGCAAGTTTCTCTATATTTTATAAGTTTATTGAGGTATTTTTTACAAAACTAATTGACTCATTTCAAAAATGTGAACACCTCCACCAGACAGAATCTAGCACAACTTGATGGTGCCCGGCTACCACCACTGGCTGCTCTGACAGGGATCACAATAGAGAATCCCAGGCAGAGTTGGAGAAAAATCTAGAACAAAATTCTAACTCACAAAAAAAAGACCAAGCTTACTGGTCTGACAGAGACTGGAGAAAGCCCGAGAGTTACGGCCCCCAGACACCCTTTCAGCTCAATAATGAAGTCACTCCTGAGGCTCACCCTTCAACCAAAGATTAGACAGGCCCATAAAACAAAATGAGACTAAATGGACACACCAGCTTAGGGCCAAGGACTAGAAGGCAGGAAGGAATAGGAAAGCTGATAAAGGGAAACCCAAGGTTGACTACAGGAGAGTGTTGACATGTTGTGGGATTGGTAACCAAGGTCACAAAACAATATGTATATTAATTGTTTAATGAGAAACTAATTTGCTCTGTAAACCTTCATCTGAAGTACAATAAAAAAAAGGAATAAAAAAGTATACAATTCAATGTTGTTAAACAAATTTACCAAATTGTACAACCATCAACACGTTATTCTCAGCATATTTTCATCACTTCAGTAAGATCCCTCATGCACATACATTAATAATCACACACACACGCACACACACCAGCAACCACAACTACTTTCTATAAATTTCCCTTTTTGGACAAATCGTATAAATGGAGTTAGTAAAAGGTGGTATTTTATGTCTGGCTTTTTTCACGTAGAATTATGTTTACAAGTTCATCCGCGTATCCACAGTTCATTACTTTTAACTGTTGAACAGCATTCTACTGTATGGCTAATACTACATTTTATATATCCGGTCACCAAGCGATAGACACTGAGGTTGTTTTTGTGGCTCTTATGAATAATGCTGATATAAACATTTCTGTGAAAATCTTTGTGTGGACATATGTTTTCAAATATCTGTATAATTTTAAGGTACAAAAAGTCAGAGAGAGAAAAAAACCTTGAAAACATACAATTTTAGAATGAATCAATAGAAACAAAAAGAAAAAGATAGGCTTTTTATTGTAAAACTTGGAAAATCTGTTGAAATAGCATCCCTTCTATGTTTTAATAACACATGCATGCATTTTCTCCATGAGAATTGCGAGTGTGCATTATATACTGTATCTAATACTTGTTGTTAATACTCAGTTGTAATTTCCCATGTCCATGTTTCCTAAAATGCCATCCTTTCCTCCTTTACGATGACTCATTGGCCCCATATGGGAATGACAAATACATGAGAAATCAAATTCTCTGTCAGGAACGATCAAATAAATAAACAACCTTGCCAAAACCAAACATATTTGTGCAATTAAGTTGGTATATAAAATAAAGTCAGCTTATCTAAATTTAAAAAAAAAAAGTTTTAGTCATTTGGAAAATCTGCAAATGGTATATACACCACACTGCATACACACATTTTTTGTCAGTCCTCTTTTTTGCTTGTTTTTTGTGGTGGTGGTTGTTTGTCTTTTTTAAATTCATTAGAGGTTTCGCTCAAGCACTGTAAAACATTTATGGAGCCCAGTCCTGTTCTTGGTGCTGGAGCTTATTTTTGCCCTAAGATTTCATGAGTTAACTAGGTCTATTTACACCCATAAAGGTATAAATGGCCCTGGTGGCGCAGTGGTTTAAGGTCTTGGCTGCTCACCAAATGTAGGCGGTTTAAACCCACTAGCCTTGGAAACACTAGGAGGCAGGTCCACTCTGTCTTGCAGAGTCACTATGCATCAGAATTGACTCCACCGCAAAGGATTTAGTTTTGATGTATACACGCGTGCTGTTTGAGGAGAAACAACTCCATCGCTAGAGAACTTGACTTTCATCTGCAAAACCAAAGCACCTATATTATGCACAGCGAATTGCTTACTGTCAACAGCTAGTATTTATTATGCAAGTAATTAATTATTGCCCCCAACAACAACCCAACTCTGCCTTTGAGTCGATTCTGGCCCCTAGCGGTTCAGAGTGGAAGTGCCCCATAGGGTTTCCAAGGAGAGGCTGGTGAATTGGAACTGCCCACTTTTTGGTTCATAGTCAAACGCTTAACCACTTTGCCACCGGAGCCACAATTATTGCCCAAACCCAAAACCAAACCCGTTGCCGTCGAGTCCATTCCGACTCATAGCGACCTTGCAGGACAGAGTAGAACTGCCCCCATAGAGTTTCCAAGGAGTGCCTGGTGGATTTGAACTGTCCACCCTTTGGTTAGCAGCTGTAGGACTTAACCACTACACCACCAGGGTTTCCATTATTGCCCAGGTTCACCAAATTTAAAGAAATTCATATGATAACAGGAGTAATTTGCTTTTAATTTTGCTTCCAGTTGAGAAAATTTTCTCATGTCACTTTACAGAAGCAGAAATCTCTTCTTCAAATATCAAGGCTTTTGATTGAGTCTAGGTATCTAAGAGCAACAGAGATCAAAATTCCACTAATCATTGCCCCAGCACCGTTGCTCATGAGAGTCGCTATCAGGTAACCATCCTTTCATGCAAGCTGTGTTTACTGTGCTCTCTCTGCACCTAGCATTGGAGCAGATACTGCAGATAGAGCAATGAAGAGATAGATAGTTTCTGACCCTTGGAGTTTACTTCCTAGAAATACACTGAAGAAACAACAGAATAGTTTAGAGAACCTTAAAAAAGGAGGTGGCCAATGGTATATGCCTACCTCTGTTAGCAGAATTTCCAAATGCAATTAGGCTTAACCAAAAAACCAAACTCACTGTCATGGACTAGATTCTGACTCATATCTCAGACATCTAGAATTTTGAATATCATTTTTCTGGGTAACGTATTCCTCTCTTCCATGCTTGTTTTCTACTCTTTAGATCATGACTGAAACTGAAGTATGAAGATATTGTGGAGTAGTTAATCTCAGACCTACTGTATCTGAAGAGCTAGGACATATTTATATTAGGAAGGATAAGCTATATATATGCAGGAATAAACACATAATCCTCGAAATCTCAATGTCTTAACAAATAAATGCCACCTTCCTGCTCATGGAAACTTTACTACTGGTTGGGCACATCTCTAGAACGGCTTCCATATGGTGACTCAGTGATCCAGGATACTTCCATATTGTGAATGTACCATCTCTACACTGGCCTCCACAGTCATTGCCAAAAACAAGGAGAGGACCTGGAAGGTCACAAAATGGCTTTTGAATACCTTGAGTCAGGAAGGTTTCAAATCACTTCTTCTCATTATCCATTGCCCCCAAGTAGATAGAAAGGGACTACAATATGGAGATAGCATATAGATATTCGACCAGCAGCAAATATATTTTCCACACCATCTTACAAGTTTCTCGGATGACTCAGTGAGATATTTAGGAAACTGTCATGTAGACTGTAGGCTAACATGAGACATACTACAACCAAACTCAGTGTAATACTTGAGAGGCAATTGAGGTAAAGTGTGGTGGTGAGAATTCCCAAAGATAAGTTTTATTAAAGAGTAAAGAAATAAGTTCTAGGAAGGAAGTTATCAAAACTATTTAAGTCAGAGCTCTCTCACAATATTAATCGGGGAATTAAGGGAATATTGAATTGATTTATTTTAGAGGATTCAAAAATTTGAGGTACATAAGGTTTTCAAGTCTACAGAATAATTTTATGCTTCTGATGGTTCATTTTCAAAACCCTATTGAAACATCTCTCTTTCATAAGTTAAGTTTCTTAGACTCAAGTCCACCAAGAAATGCCTTAACATTGCCCAAAATATATATATTACATATATTTTAATAAAAGACTGTATTTATCTTGGTAGGAAATAAAATCTGCACATTCAAAGAATATCTTTGGCATTTGTGATAGAGCCAGACACTGCATTCACTTAACTGAAGCATGGGATGTGTGTCGATGAAGGAAATTTTTTTCTATCAACCCTTCTTATTTCCTGGCAGTCTGAGAACATATAATTTAATTTGGCTTTCTAACAGCAGTCTACAACTCCTCAGTACAGAAATCATGTTCAAAATGATTTTAAAGTAAATATTAAAAAAGAACCATTGAAGATATGTGTTTGCATATGAATTGTATGTGTGTGTGAATGTGCACGTGAGTGTGCATACACACACATGCACACATGCACACGCACGTGTATGGATATACTGTATGGACGATAATGACAGGAAAGAAACCTAAGGTAAGAAAAGGGGTTTTAGTGTCAGACTTTTATTTAGGGAATTCAAATAAGTTTCAGTGAAAGAATTCGGTATTTTCTTTTGGAAACAAGAAAAAAGAAAAATATGGTAAGGCAAACTGGGAACCCTCCATTTCATGTAATGGCTGTATTGTGATAATTTTATTTCATATGAGAGTAGATATCTGAATTTTACAGACTAAACTATATCTAATGATTTTATCATCAGCTCCCCACCTCAATAAAAATGACTTCAATACATACACCTTTTGTAAATGGAAGTGAAGTGCGCTTAGGAAGAACATCACACAATAAATTAGCTTTTCCCAGACAGAAGATAGCTGGTACTGTGCCTCCTCAATTTAAGGCAATCACAACATGTGAAGAGAAGACATTTATTTTTGTGCTTCACCTTTTAAAAACTTTAAAACCAAGATGTCTACTTTGGAAAGTTCTGCAAAGTTCGAGTTGACAAGGTGAAGAGGACAGATTTAAAAATACAGACGATCTTTATACCCCAAATTTGACAAAATTCAAATAGTCAGAAGACAATAGAAGATTCTGCCGTAAAGAAATTTCCACAGACAAACAGAAGAAGCGTTATTGTACAACCAGTAATTAAGGAATTCCACTTTAATTTGAGAGTTGATTTTGATCCAGTTTCTATGGGTAGAGGCTATCAGCAAACAACTATATTCTGAAACTAGGTGAAATGATATTTAAAGGTTATTATATTTTGTGGGGAAGCTGAGGAGGTAGCATCGATCTAGACACCTGTGTAGTGAGCTCACATTGAAACTTGGAATCTTCACACATGAGAATGTACCATAAATCTGATTAAAATTTATATTATAAGATAATGCAGAAAGCTGAAGGTTCTTGTGCATTTTCATAAAATTCTTGTTGTTTATGGTAGCTATCTTCTGTTACATTCATCTAACCACTGGATTAGTGAATACCGATCCAGCTGTGTTTGACCTCACCTGGGAATCTGCAGGTGGAGTGGCTCAAACTTATGGCTGCTCTGTGCGTGTGCACATCCACGAAAGACTGAGGGCTGTATTGATTTGAGGATTACAAATATGTTTCAGTGAGGAAATCTGCGAAGAGTGAGGATCAAGTGCACTTACAATGCTGATGCTATTACTTTTGTTTTAGAAGGTATAGACACATACACGAGTTTATGCATGAATGTATACCCCATATAGTATTATTATACAATTAACTTTAAAATGTATTTATTTTAATTAGAGTCCTTGGGTGGTGCCAATTGTTCAATACTCACTCTACTACTAGCCCAAAGGCTGGTGGTTTGAATACATCCAGTGGCATCTCACCAGACGGGCCTCATAATCTGCTTCTGAAAGATCACAGCCTTGAAAACCCTATGGAACAGTTCTACTCTGCACACATGGGGCGGCCATGAGTCAGAATCGACTGGACAGCAACTAATAACTACAACAATATTTGTTAACAGCTTGAGATCTTAAAGGACCAAGTGCCATAAAAGACTACTGTATAAACATTTCATGAGATGAATTAATGAGTTCAGTGAGACTTATTTGAAACTGTTTACTATTTAAGTTAATTTTAATACTGTACTATTTATGCTATTTAAATAGTGAGTCAATTTACATGACTATACCATAGATGAATCAACAAAGAGCAAGGTCAAGTCCATTCAAATAATTTTGGTAGTATAAAAATAGGTTCTAATGATATAATTTGTCTTAGATTTCCTTCTTATACATCGTCACAGAAAAATTTCATGATGTAGGAATCACGAGGTAAACGATATTTACCTTTGACAGGACATACTTTGCACAGGCATGCACAATTCTGACAAGGTGTGTCTCAGCAAGCATAAAATTTTGCTAATTGGGCACTTTATTCTAAAGTTCTACCATCCTCTATAAATATGTTTTCCCAAAAGACTGCCTGCTGTTATACTTAACTGAATAATGATAGAGAAGTCATCCAAATAGAAAGCATTTCTCAAATAATTATGGACAATCAGTTCAAGAAGACATGAAATTCGGAAAATCCAGCAGTCTCTATGAATGAGAAATAATTAATTTTGAAAATATTATTTGTGCTACTTTATCACTCCAAGTGACTCAGCAGTTCTTCAGATTTCCACAAGGTTTTTCATTTATTTAGGACATGTCAACTTTTATATGTATCTATTCTAAGAGTCAGAAAACGATGAGACCTTATAATGAAAATTACTGGCATGGTTCAATGTGTTAAGAAGAAAGAAAAACAAATTTAAGCTAATTCAAATATATGAAAAATGCTTTATTTTCTCTAACACTGAATTTCTAAATTAATTTCCATAGTAGGAACCAGTCAAAGAGGGAAAAAGATGATCAGTTGAGGAGAAAAACAACATAAGCAAACCAAAAAAAAAAAAAAAAAAACTCCCCTTATAAGCAAACCCTGCTACATGCAGACATTGAGATAGAGTACAAGAAAGAGGGAGAGAACTAGAGTGAGAATGAGAGAGAGAGAGATTTAATTCATAAGACAATATGCTGTTTTGGCATAATTTTAATATCCTCACAGTGAAGTAAATTCAGTTTCTCATTGAACTACATTAGATTAGTTTTTTGCTGTTGTTGTTTTTTCCTGTTTTCTGGCTTATGTTGCTGTTGTTAGGTGCCGTCGAGTCGGTTCCGACTCATAGCAACCCTATGCACAACAGAAAGAAACACTGCCTGGTCCTGCGCCATCCTTACAATCGTTGTTATGCTTGAGCCCATTGTTGCAGCCACTGTGTCAATCCACCTCGTTGAGGGTCTTCCTCTTTTCCGCTGACCCTGTACTCTGCCAAGCATGATGTCCTTCTCCAGGGACTGATCTCTCCTGACAACATGTCCAAAGTATGTAAGACGCGGTCTCGCCATCCTTACCTCCAAGGAGCATTCTGGCCACACTTCTTCCAAGACAGATTTGTTCATTCTTTTGACAGTCCATGGTATAGTCAATATTCTTCGCCAACACCACAATTCAAAGGCGTCAACTCTTCTTCGGTCTTCCTTATTCATTGTCCAGCTTTTACATGCATATGATGCCAGTGAAAATACCATGGCTTGGGTCAGGCACACCTTAGTGTTCAGGGTGACATCTTTGCTCTTCAACACTTTGAAGAGGTCTTTTGCAGAAGATTTGCCCATTGCAATGTGTCTTTTGATTTCTTGGCTGCTGCTTCCATGGGTGTTGATTGTGGATCCAAGTAAAATGAAATCCTTGACAACTTCAATCTTTTCTCCGTTTATCATGATGTTGCTCATTGGTCCAGTCGTGAGGATTTTTGTTTCCTTTATGTTGAGGTGCAATCCATACTGAAGGCTGTGGTCTTTGATCTTCATCAGTAAGTGCTTCAAGTCCTCTTCACTTTCAGCAAGCAAGGTTGTGTCATCTGCATAATGCAGATTGTTAATGAGTCTTCCTCCAATCCTGATGCCCCGTTTTTCTTCATATAGTCTAGCTTCTCCTATTATTTGTTCAGCATACAGATTGAATACGTATGGTGAAAGAATACAACCCTGACGCACACCTTTCCTGACCTTAAACCAATCAGTATCCCCCTGTTCTGTCCAAACAACTGCCTCTTGATCTATGTAAAGGTTCCTCATGAGCACAATTAAGTGTTCTGGAATTCCTATTCTTTGCAGTGTTATCCATAGTTTGTTATGATCCACACGGTCGAATGCCTTTGCACAGTCAATAAAACACAGGTAAACATCCTTCTGGTGCTCTCTGCTTTCAGCCAGGATCCATCTGATATCAGCAATGATATCTCTGGTTCCACGTCCTCTTCTGACACCGGCCTGAATTTCTGGCAGTTCCCTGTCGATATACTGCTCTGGCCGGCCGTTTTTGAATGATCTTCAGCAAAATTTTGCTTGCGTAAGTTATTAATGATATTGTTCTATAATTTCCACATTTAGTTAGATCACCTTTCTTGGTAATAGGCATAATATGGATCTCTTCCAGTCAGTTGGCCAGGAAACTGTCTTCCATATTTCTTGGCATACATGAGTGAGCACCTCCAGCACTGCATCTGTTTGTTGAAACATCTCAATTGATATTCCATCAATTCCTGGAGCTTTTGTTTTTTGCCAATGCCTTCAGAGCAGCTTGGACTTCTTCCTTCAGTACCATCGGTTCCTGATCATATGCCACCTCTTGAAATGGTTGAATATCAACTAATTCTTTTCGGTATAATGACTCTGTGTACTCCTTCCATCTTCTTTTGATACTTCCTGCCTCGTTTAATATTTTCCCCATGGAATCCTTTACTGTTGCAACTCGAGGCTTGAATTTTTTCTTCAGTTCTTTCAGCTTGAGAAATGCTGAGCATGTTCTTCCCTTTTGGTTTTCCATCTCCAGCTCTTTGCACATGGCATTGTAATACTTTACTTTGTCTTCTCGATAGGCCCTTTGAAATCTTCTGTTCAGTTCTTTTACTTCATCAGGTCTTCCTTTGGTTTTAGCTGCTCGACGCTCAAGAGCAAGTTTCAGAGTCTTCTCTGCCATCCATCTTGGTCTTTTCTTTCCTTCCTGTCTTTTCAGTGACCTCTTGCTTTCTTCGTGGATGATGTCCTTGATGTCATCCCGCAACTCGTCTGGTCTCGGTCACTAGTGTCCAATGCATCAAATCTATGCTTCAGATGGTCTCTAAATTCAGGTGGGATATACTCAAGGTTATATTTTGGCTCTCATGGACTTGCTCTGATTTTCTTCAGTTTCGGCTTGAACTTGCATATGAGGAATTGATGGTCTGTTCCACAGTTAGCCCCCGGCCTTGTTTTGACAGATGATATTGAGCTTTTCCATCATCTCTTTCCACAGATGTCTTCAATTTGATTTCCGTGTGTTCCATCTGGTGAAGTCCATGTGTATAGTCGCCGTTTATGTTGGTGAAAGAAGGTATTTGCAATGAAGAAGTCATTGGTCTTACAAAATTCTATCATTCCATCTCTGGCATTTTTTCTATCACCAAGGCCATATTTTCTTCTTTGTTTCCAACTTTTTCATTCCAATCACCAGTAATTATCAATGCATCTTGATTGCATGTTCAATCAATTTCAGACTGCAGCAGCTGATAAAAATCTTCTGTTTCTTCATCTTTGGCCCTAGTGGTTGGTGTGTAAATGTGAACAGTAGTCATATTAACTGGTCTTCCTTGTAGGCGTATGGATATTATCCTATCACTGACAGCATTGTACTTCAGGATAGATCTTGAAATGTTCTTTTTGACGATGAATGCAACACCATTCCTCTTCAAGTTGTCGTTCCCAGCATAGTAGACTATATGATTGTCTGATTCAAAATGGCCATTACCAGTCCATTTCAGCTCACTAATGCCTAGGATATCGATGTTTATGTGTTCCATTTCATTTTTGAAGATTTCCAATTTTCATAGATTCATACTTCATACATTCCAGGTTCTGATTATTAATGGATGTTTGCACCAGTTTATTCTCATTTTGAGTCATGCCACATTGGCAAATGAAGGTCCTGAAAGCTTCACTCCATCCGCATCATTAAGGTCGACCCTACTTTGAGGAGGCAGCTCTTCCCCAGTCATCTTTTGAGTGCCTTCCAACCTGGGGGTCTCATCTTCCAGCACTGTATCAGACAATGTTCCGCTGCTATTCATAAGGTTTTCACTGGCTAATGATTTTCAGAAGTAGACTGCTGGGTCCTTCCTCCTAGTCTGTCTTAGTCTGGAAGCTCAGCTGAAACCTGTCCTCCATGGGTGACCCTGCTGGTATCTGAATACCAGTGGCATAGCTTTCAGCATCATAGCAACACACCAGCCCCCACAGTACAACAAACTTGCAGACATGTGGGGGTTCTGGCTTATAGACTCAAGTAAATATAAGGAGAAAGAAATCCCAATTGAACCTTGTAGAAATCTAAATGGTAATGTTCGAATATTTTTCCCACATTCATTAACTTCTATGCATTTTTTGTGGAATCTTTATAAATGAATTCCATATTAAGAAACACATGTGGACAGAAAGTATCCATAATGGCATAGCTACATGAATCCAATATGTCACGCTTTACCTTAAATATAATGTTAAATATAAAGATAAATGAAATAGGAGCAAGAAAACCATTTTGGTAGTAACTTTTATGTGAGAAAGAGAAGTTTCTTTTTTTCTATTTGAGAAATTATCTTATTCCATCCCATTTTATCCCTTTGCCTTCAAGGAAATAATCACGGAAGCCATTTCCTGCTTAAAACAAAATACAACTTTTTATTTTGTTTCCACCTCCAGAGTTAATAATCTTTGCTAAACTGATGCATCTTGTGTGGCACTACAAGCGATATCTGTGACACACACACCAATATTCCAACTTAAAAAATTAAAAGGCAAAACTCCACTCATCTGAGGCTTTACCTGTTATCCTCTCTGATACCCTGTATTTCTGGTGATACGGAATACTAATATATATGGACAACTTCCTGGAAAGTTGGGGAGGAAATGAGTAAAGGTTCTATTCTATTATCTGGAGCCACTGAGACAAAAGAGAAAGAAGACCAAACATCAGTTCAAGGATGAAGAAAAGAGCAAAAGATGGAATGTGGAAGTCACCTGGTGCTTATACAGAGCAACAAGAGCAGGAGCCAAGTTCATGATACCTGGGAAAACGGAAAAGCAGAATCACACTGACAGGACTCTCTCTATACTGTGACACAGAAGAAACAGAAAGAGTAGTAGTTTAAATCCTCCTACCTCAAGACAAAATTGGTCACAAATTTACCAAAAAGCAGAACTAGATCAGAAGACTATATATACGTATATATTTAGCGTCAGTGAGTCAGTTTGGGGGCTATATGAAAGCTTACAACAAGGTAGGAGTGATGTAGTTTTCTTATCCAAGTCACAGAACATGGCTCATGCTGCCTTTGTTACTCCTAGTCAACCTTTGATGAAATTGGCAATGTTGGCGTCACTCTCCACATTGCTGCTTCCCTGAGGGAATGCTAATACTGTTGGGTCAGTTTTCCTCTGCCCTCCTCATCAGGATAGATTTATGTAGCATGTTTTCCAGACAATGGAACATGGCAGCAAGATATTTTGCTGACTGTAGTGTTTTTATTTTTCTTTTTGCTGTGTTGTGGTTTGTGACATCTATCTTCTTCAGGTCAATACATACCATTGTGATGACTTTTCAAAAATATTTCTATTGTTTAATGTGTCTTGTAGATGTGTATTTAAGGCACAGGAATGAGCAAACAGAGATGTGCTGCTTTCAGTAGTATTCTGAATCTAAATTTCAGCATCTGTAAATGAAGTTTTTCAGTGCACCACCACACACATTTATTTGTGTATTGTCTATGTTTGCCTTTCATGTTACAACAGCAGAGTTGGATGATTATGGTGGAGAACTTCTCACCTGGGCAGGCTAAAACATTTACTATCTGACCTGCAGAAGTCTTTCCTGCTCTGATGTAAGGTATATTATATACTGATACTTCGTATTTTATAACCGAGGAAACTGAAGCACAGAGATATCAAGTGATGGGCCCGATGTCACACAGCTAATAAGTGATTGCTAAAGGTTCAGAAGAACAGAATGGAACAATGAGAAGATAAATTATTCACATATAATTTGTATTAAATTTTATTACATTATTAAATATAAATTTTAGTCTGCTCCTCCTTTTCTTTAAAGCATAGATACATGTGTTTGTGAGTCATTCTTACCTCATATATATTTTAAGATTTAGAAAAACATACAAAATATTTGTATTATTAATTGTGGGGAAAAAAAACTGACATCTTAACTTGATATTTTAAGGAGTAAAATTTTTATTTACAGAAAACCTGATTTGTGCATGTGAATGTGTGCATGTATGTATTATAGCTCTGGGTGGGTTTATCTATTTTAATTGAAGTAATAATTTACTAGGTTAATTTTTAAGACTGACAATCCCTAATTGTGATGGACAAACTCTTTAAACAAATCATTGTGTTGCTAGGTACAACTTAAACCAATATAATTATCAATTATACACACACACACACACACAAAAGTTGCCAGTGAATCGCTTCTTACTCATGATGACCCCAAGAGCTATAGCCGCTAACCAAAAATAAAGTTCAATCCACCAACTGCTCCTTGGAAATGCTATGGGGCAGTTCTGCTCTGTCCTACAGAGAGCCATGAGTCAGAATCGACTCGGTGGCAATGGATTAGGTTTGGTTAATGTGTGTATACAACATATAAAAAATGTATGTATACACACATTTTATATGTACATGTTTGTATGCATATATGTGTGTATATATACTGATTCACTGGGTAATATATATGTTTTTATATCTGTTCTTTAACTAAGTGACACAAATTGTTAAATGCTTGACTGCTAACTGAAAGTTTGGATGTTTGAATCCACCCAGGGCTCTACAGGAGAAAGACCTGGTGATCTCCTATGAAGATTACAGCTAAGAAAGCTTTATAGGGCAGTTCTACTCTGTCACTTGCGGTTGCCATGGGTTAAAATCGACTGGATAGCAACAACAACAATGATAACATACTGGGTAAAAATAAAATAGATCTTCTGCCATAGGAGACTAAAATGACAAAGGTATAGTCCTTATAGCCACAAGCAAATTACATTTATGAATTCTTAAGTTATTTACTCCCACTTAATAGCTTTTGCAAAACACTGTATGCCTTTATGTTGTTTATTTCAAAGTGACATAACTTAATAAAGGAATACATTAAAAAAATTCTGAGAGATTAATAATTGGAGAAAGAGACAAAAGTTTATATTTGAGTATCAGTAATGATGATAAAATAATGAAGGAATAAATATAAGAATTTCATACTAGGCACTATGGAGCTATACAATGAAGAGAAGTGAGAGTGGGAGTGGGCAGGTTATTGTTCTAGAATTTCTATGTCACTTATTGTATCTTCTCCTTGCCTCTAGTGTGGTATATATCTCCCTGTGCAATGAAAGAAAAAGTGTTCTGCATTCAGTATCCCAAAGGTAAGTAAAATGGTGATTTCATTGCAATAGAAGCTATTTAGGTAAGAAAGATAGATTCCCTTCATGGGAAATCAATTCTCTAAACTCACTTTATATGGATTTCTTTCATCCTACAGGTGAAATGTGAGATGTGGAGAGAAATGTGAAATGACATAGGGTCCTGTCAGGTCATTCCTGGAAAGCTTTGCCGCTATTAATGTGGCCCTCTTGAGGTTGATTTAGTAACTCTGCCATATAGAAGAAGAAGAACAAAGCAAATGAAGTGCATCAAGATGATAAAAGGAAACTCAGCCATTTCAAGGTGAGGTGCAAGGTGTTTGCCCACTGGCTTCTTTCAGGAGGGGCTGCATCCCTTTGGGTTTGAGGATATTTACTGACATGTTTTTGTACTCTCAGAGGGCACCTGAGAATTATATCATCCAAAGCCAAGGATTTGTGAAAGGTCCTGGAATTTATTTTTGATTCTGCTACTGGCTTTCTGATGTTTTCTATACTTCCTTGATCTACAAACCCATCTTTTTCCTCTTCCTACCGTGATCTTTTTAACGGCACTGGGTTTTGGGACCTTG
The DNA here is from genome assembly GCF_030014295.1 of Loxodonta africana. NCBI lineage: Eukaryota > Metazoa > Chordata > Mammalia > Proboscidea > Elephantidae > Loxodonta > Loxodonta africana. Next base: position 32,462,383 of record NC_087356.1, read on the forward strand.
GTCTTTTATTATCCTCTAACCATACTGGAAAACTTACATGATATGCCAGTTTTTTCTACCCACTGACCTTTTCATTTTCTGTCTCTCCTTAATTTAGACATCACTTACTCAGCTGTTTTCCTTCACTGGCTACTGAAGTCCTAGTGCTCTCATAGAATTAAGATCCTAAGCCTGTTGTAGCTTACCTCATTTCATTTTTAATTTCCTGTTATATGGCTATCTTCCTCATAACTGCCTGACTAACACAAAAAACCCGTTGCTATTGACTCGATTCTGACTAATAGCGACCCTATAGGACAGAGTAGAACTCCCCCATAGGGTTTCAAAGGAATGGCTGGTGAATTTGAACTATTTACCTTTCAGTTAGCAGCCTTAGCTCTTAACCACTGTGCCCCCAGGGCTCCTATGGTATGCATGAATATTCAATGAAAAAATTAATGAAATATTTTTTTATAATTTAATCACATAAATCATATGAGTCAGTAAACTAGTTATTTGTGATAAACCAAGTGGTCTCTAACCTCCAAGATGGTCCTCAATGAACCTTGGCTTTTGTTAGTCAAACCCTGTGTAGCTTCCTTCCACATAATACAGAATTGGTCTGTGTGACCAGTGGCGTATTACAGAAATGATGGTATGTTGCTTTTTAGATTAGGTTATAAATGGCTGTAGCTTTCATCTTGCTTTCTCCCTCTTTCTCAGATCACGTGCTCTGGAGGAAGTGATGCTATGAGCAATTTATGGAAAAGCCTATGTGGCAAAAACAGATGTCACCTGCAAACAACCATATGAGTGATCTTGGAGCCAATTCTCCAAGCCCAGTCAAGTCTTCAAGGATGATAGTAGCCCTTATCAAGAGTTTGTCTACAACCTCTGGAGAGATTCTAAGTTAGAACCACTGAGCTAAGCTTCCACAGATTCCTTAGCCTCAGACACTATGTGAGATGATGTTTATTGTTTTATGCTGCTGAGTTTTAAGCTATTACAAATTGCTTATTTTAAAATTAAAAACAACAACGTAAGTCAGAAATCAGAAAGTTTGTGTGCATAGTGATACCATTTTTAAGCAATTGGTAGTTTTCTTCAACTGAAATTTGATCTGGATTTAGACGTATAAGACAACCATGAAAGAGCCAAAAACATTAAATTCTAGAAATTATATGTGTTAAAAAAAAGTGCTTTCAAATTTAAAACTAAAATCTTTTCCCACTGATGTGCTGACCTTATATATTTGTTACGGTGAGATTCAGACACAATAAGAAATGCTGCCTCAGTCGATTAATCACTCTCAGTGTTGCATCTGGTAACACCATGTAACACCTTTCCCACCGTCTCACAGGCAAGAGAAAGATTTCATTGTGCATTGTAATGAGAAAGAGAATTGTGCTGACATTTTTATATTCAAAATTGTACAGAATTTTTTTTTAATACTTTTATTCATGTCATGTGTGATTTTCCACTTTGTTCTTGAAGAAGGTGTTCCCAATAAAAGAAATCACCTCTCTCTCTCTCACTAAATCTCCTTTTTTTTAGGTGGATCTTTCATTCTCTATGCCGGTTTTCAGGGGTCTATCTCCATAGCCATGGTTTAACGGCATTGATTTCATCTAGAATATAAAGCAAATAGTGAAAACAAAACAAAATGGTTCATTTGCCTCCACATCCTGCAGGGTTCTCTGATCTCTTTGATATTCCAGTGGTCCCTGTGTGATGAATAAGCAAGGCTTTCCACTGAGTGCTGATACCAAGCACACTTATGAGTACAGGTAAGGGGAGGACAACATGTCCATGTCCTCCATGCAAACAGGTGATTGTTGTAAAGAGGTAAGTTTTTTAAATGATTAGACAGCTCCTGTTAGGAAGAGGAAACCAATCAACTAGGTCTAGGACAGTAAAAAATAGAACTATTTGGAGCATAGGAGCAAAAGGATCCTAAGAATGAATGGACACAAGACCTTGGTTGGTTTACTTAACTTAAGTTTTCTTCTTATTTCGAGCTCTTTCTGTCGAACTTTTACGATGTTTTATAGAAGCTGTCTAATCTGAAATCTGCTTGGCCTAACTTGGACTCCTGGCTTCAGTGACACGCCTCAATGAAATGCCACACTCATTCCTTTGTGGGAGAATCAGTCTTCCACAAACAACCTTAAATAAAGAGAAGAATAAACTGACCTCCCCAGAGTGCAAAATTCTAGTTACACAAAGCTTCTGGGAAATCTCCTGAAAAACATGATTGGCAGCACAGCAGAGTCACATATATGTCAATTGGCTGCCTACATGGTGTCACCAGGGTGTTATTAGAAGGTTTTCTACAGAATTGTAACTCTCTTTGATAACTAAGGCTGGCCTTACCCAAGCTATGGTTTTTCCAATTGCTTCATATATATATATATATATTTTTTTTTTTTCGTATACATGTGAACGGGAAAATAAGAAGAATTGATGTATTTGAATTGTGTTATTGGCAGAGTATTGAATACACTGTGGACTTCCAGAAGAATGAACATATCAATCTTAGAAGAAATAGAGTCAGAACACTCCTTAGAAGCAAAGATGGCAAGACTTTGAATCGTCATCAGGAAAGATCAATCACTAGAAAAGAAAATCATGTTTGGTAAAGTAGAGGGTCAGAGAAAATGAGGGAAACCATCAATGAGATTGACACAATAGCTATGACAGGCTGAAACATACCAATGATCATGAAGATGGTGTAGGATCCGGCTATGTTTTGTTCTGTTATTACGTAGGTAACCATGAATGAGAGCCAACTAGATTGCAAGTAACAGCAACAACTGTTAGTGAGACCAAAATTGTTTTCCTAACTATTGCCTGAGGAAAACAGCCATTAGCAACCAAGAATGTTCAGTAATGATTTCAAATTTCCTGAAATATTAAGGTTAGAAATTAAATTGCAATAATGTAAGTGGTCATTACCATATAGTTTTCTGAAGGAAATGTTCCAGTATTATCACATTTAAAAGGTTCTTATCCACTAGGGTATATTTTGCTTAATAACCTTTCTACAAGTTTTTTGAATCCACTAATCACATTGCCTTCAGAATAAGGAGCTACCACAATCTCTACAGTATGTCTCATTCTATCCTTGCCAGTAGCCTTCATTGGTGCATATTGCCCATGTGAGTAATTGAATAATATTTTCTAGTTTAATTATGACATTTGCCTTTAGTTGAGAAATGAGAAACCAAGATCAGAGACTTTGATGCAGACTTCCCTAATCACATTTGTTCTGGATACAAGCCCAGATATGAGTCCACTCGCCCTGTGTTTCAGACTCACATGGTTATTCAAAGTTAAATTCTCCTTAAAACAACCCCTGACATCCTCATATTTATCTACCTCTTTCTTCTTTAATTTGACTCTATATCATGAATAGGATAACTTTAGAGTATAGCACTTGAAAAATTTTAGCAAATATAAATATATCCATATCTGCAGCATTATAAAATATAAGAAGGAGGTGCCTTCACTTCTTCATATACAGGAGCCCGGGGTGTTTATGTGTGTAGGTCTCTGTGTGTGATGCCTAAAAATACAATGAGACCAAGTTTCTTCTTTTTTATCTCATGAGTATTCTATATACTCCTTTATTCTATGCCTTAAAAATATTGTTTAATGCAGCTCTTAGTTGATGACATACTAGACTTAATTCATGCTTATTTTTTTTATCCAAAGCCCAGGGAAAAGAACAAAGATGTTTGAACTATGGCTTAGAGGCAGGGACAGATTAACCAATAGACAAATGAGCATAGTGCTTACCTTGCTTATCAGAGCTACTGTAGTGAACAATTTCACATGAGTTTCACCACATTAAACCTTAGTAAGTAAGCACAAGTAAGCCTGTGCTTACCTTGCCTACTAGGTCATCTGCCACGTCAGGGATTGTAAATTTGAAAAGGGGCTTTGATTCTGCAGGAATATGCTCTTGGGTTGGGAGAGAGATAGCCATACCTAGAAGCAGAGTCTTTGATGCGGTGAAAAATGTGAAATTGTTCACTATAGATGATTTGGTAAGCAAGGTAAGCAACGGGCTTACCTTGCCTATTGGATAATCTTCCCCTGCTTGGGGCAAAGAGCATAAGTTATTTGTCATAGCTGTTTTTTAATGTGTTTCAGTGCTTTGTAATGGATTTGTTACTAGTGAAATTAACTAGAGGGAAGGTCTTACTGAGTTTGACAAAAACGTAAATATAATTGAATGTATTATTCACTTGGTATAAATCCAACCTTATTAACAAGTGAGTATTATTCAATTGTTCAGGTGTTTCAGAGGTCATTATCCTTTCCTAATGGCTGGTAAACTGTTATTAGCCTTTTATGTCATTATTTGGATTCTTTAAGGCTATAGTGCTCTAAGAGTTTTATTTACTTTATGTTCATTGTCTGTAAAATGTGGAAAGTGTTGAAGAGGTTTCCAGGCCGAAAACCATCTGTGGGATTATTTTGGGTATCAGGAAATACACTATAATCTATAATTATTTAATTCATTATGTTTCATTTATCTTTAATTATTTTATTCCTATATGGGTCACATAAAAGGGGAAGTAAGCCTGATAACTGAAAGGGTGTTAGCAAATCCACATGTAAATAAGTGTTTTATAGGCATTTAATCATCATAGAAACCTATGAGGCAAGTAATAGTATATTCCCGTTCTACAGAAAAGAAATTGAGATTTGGAAAGCTAACCAACTAACTGAGGTCATTTCCACTGTAAGTATCAAAGCTGAAATGAAACATAAACTTTTCTGAAATCCCAACTCTCTTAAGCCCAGGTTTGTGCCAGCGACTAACTGATTGGCTGTAATTATCTGCTTTTTAATTATCTGCTATGCCAAATACAAAAACACAACTGATGGAGTTAGCTGTTTTTTCCTCAGTGATATAAACACCTGTATTTGGAAGCTTAATGACTAAAATTGTTGTTCATGTTACACTATGCATTGTCAGAATGGGATCTATTTAAAAATAGAGTGGTGTACTGTATAAAAACCAAAACCAAACCTGTTGCTGTCGAGTCAATTTTGACCCATAGTGACCCTATAGGACAGAGTAGAACTGTCCCATAGGGTTTCCAGGGATCAGCTGGTGGATTCACACTGCTGATTTTTGGGTTAGCAGACATAGCTCTTAACCACTACACCACCAGGGCTGGTATATTGTATAGAAAGGTGAAAGAGAACCTAGCACAAATTTCTGTCAGTTTGTTTTATCAAAGAGCACCTTGGTTTGGGCTGCAAATTATAGAGGGAACTTCTATGTTGCACGACCCTGGGGAGGAATTGATGGGAATAATGTTTTCCAAGGCAAGAACTAAAAACTTTCTTCCTCAGTGAACTTTCTGTGAATATACATGACTGGTCAATACTTAGGAGGAAACAGTCCTCAAGAACTTACAAGCAGAGTAAGTAAAACAGAAGGAGAATGAGTAGGCAAAGGAGAAGTAAGAGGAAGCAGAGGAAGAGGAAAAGGAGAAGGAGAAGGAAAAGGGATAGAATATGACTTAGTATAGACATGAAACCACTATCACTAGCATTTACTTGGCCACGTGCATCTGTTTCCTCGCAAACCGCTGTCAGAGCTGGACCAGTCGCGGAGTAAATGTAGCAGCTTCACAGAGAATATATTTCAAGTTATTGAGCTAGCCAATGGCCAGAGTAAGCATTTTGAGCTTAAATTATGTCTTCGTTGGGTTTTATTTGTTTAGAAATGGAGCTAAGCTAGTGTTGGCTGCTCTGCAAATATCTAAGGCAGAGACAGACCAGCTCAGCAGTAACTGAGGTAAATATTGAGAACGCTTAGTTCCGACATGACACAAAGCATGCCTTTCTTTCTTCATTGTTTTTCTCAGCTTACTATATATATTTTTCTCTTTATCTTGAAAGATCATTCTGTCTTTGCTTCCTATGCCTGAATCTGCTAGGAACAGCCACAGATCATGGTGTACTCTTGTTAAAGGCATACAAGACAAAAATCTGCCCAATTAAATGGAGAAAATAGAAACAAACTATTTCAAGGGTCAGGACCACATCGAGGTGAATTAATTTTTACAAAGAGCTACTTGGGGAAGATGCTATTCAGGCTTCATCAACTACTAGGCTAATGATCCAAGGAATTTCTGTTTTTAAAGTCACAGTCTTCAGTTTAGTCATACAGTTAAAGCGCACTAAGTTGTATTTAGATTTCAGGTGATACAAATTATTTCTTGTGACTCAGTGGTTAAGAGCTAGGGCTACTAACTAAGAGGTCAGCAGTGCAAATCCATCAGCCACTCCTTGGAAACTCTGTGGCAGTTCTACTCTGTCCTATAGTGTGGTTATGAGTCAGAATCAACTCGATAGCAATGGGTTTGGTTTTTGGTTTGGGTGTGCATGTAACCTGGTCCTGTGGGTAGCATGAGAAATAATAGCACAATAATAACTGTATCCTCACTCTACTGCCACTCTGCCATTAAATGTCACCCTGACCCATGGGTATCCACAGTCAGTTCAGATAAAAGTATATGGTTGCACTATGGTTTGTTCTATTTTCCACATATATGTTTGAAGAATTTTAAACTAATTATGATTGAAAACAATAAGAAAAATTTAAAACAATGAGTTTTACCTGTCAAATCCAAAAATTAATGTTGGTATCCTCTTCATTAATAGCTAACATTGAAAATCATGAAAAATTTTTAAAAAGCACTTGAAAAAATTCTGTCAAATATATATGCAAAATATGTCCATCCATATCTATTATCTATCTCTTCTTTCTCTCTGTCTGTCTCTCTCTGTACGCATATATATGGAGCCCTAGTGATAGTGATGCACTGGTTAGGAGCTCAGTGCCAACCAAAAGATCAGCAGTTCAAATCCACCAGCTGCTCCTTGGAAACCCTGTGAGACAGGTCCACCACCTGTCTGTCAGTTTGCCACTGGTATATCATATACCAGCAGAGCCACCCAAGGTGCACAGGTTTCAGTGGAACTTCCAGACTAAGACTAGAAAGAAAGGCCTGGTGATCTACTTCCAAAAATTAACATATGAAAATCTTATGGATCAAAACAGAACATTGTCCAGCTCTCTTGCTTTGCACACATCATCAGAAAGGTTCATTCACTTGAGGAGGACATCATGTTTGGTGAAGTGGAGTGCCAGTGAGGGCAAAGGCTGCTCTCTGCGAGATGGATCAACACAGTAGCTGCAATGATGGACTCGAGCATGCAAGCAATTGTTAGGATGATTCAATACTAATCAATATTTTGGTCTGTTGTAAATAAGGTTGCCATGAGCAAAAACCAACTTGACAGCAGCTATCTCTCTCTCTTTCTCTATCTGTACGAAGCCCTGGTGGCCCAGTGGTTAAGAGATTGGCTGCTAACCAAAAGATCAGCAGTTTGAATCCACCAGTGGCTCCTTGGAAACTTTATGGGGCAGTTCTACTCCATCTTATACGGTCTTTATGAGTCAGAATCTACTCGCCAGCAATGGGTTTCATTTTTTGGTACGTATATATACACGCACACACACCTGTGTATATATATGCTTACATATGCGTACATATATATAGTATATTTTTGTGTGTAGATTCATAAATGTCTAAAATCAGGAGGTGGCTTTCATAGAGAGGAAAATTAACATATTTTTGGTTATAAAAAAGGAACTAGCACTCTTAATTGACCAAATTTACATGAAATTTAGATCTTACAGTGTTGTGGTTTGTTTATGATAGAGACATGCAAATGTATCCTAGTGGTTGGTCTACAGACTAGGGCACTTTGCCTAGTCCAAGGTGATTGTTTTTGGTTTGATAACTTTGTCTATTATTTGCTTACATAATTTTTCTTTTCTGAAAATACTTTTCATTAGCTTTTTGTTAACCACAAGAGATTCAGTGTTCAGAGACATTCATTATTTTAAAATGCATTAGAAATATTTTCCCTATTTATAGATTTTGTTGTCCCATTAAGGGACACGCATACACACACAAAACTGGACTGAATGTTTCACTTTTCACATCATTGAATATATCAAATTTTAAATCATAAATATAGTGATTTTTTCATTCATTTTCAAAGTTTTTCTTTTTAATATTTAGTCTTTCTTGCACTTCTATTGTCTTGGTATTCCTGAAAATAAGCATCTTCTTTAAGGAATAAAATACATCATGGCAGAGTGCTGATAACATGCCAACTGCCATAGGGCTTTTAGGTGAAGACGATAAATGATAACGTCTTTTTCATTATTTAAGTAATCAATCACAAAGTAAATTAAATGGACATAAACTGAGCCCCTTCTCAGCTGCTAGCCAAAAGATTGGCAGTTCATATTCACCAGGAGCTCCATAGGAACTCTAATGGGCCGTTCTACTCTGTCCTATAGGGTTGCTATGAGTCTGAATCGACTCGACCACAACGGGTTTGGTTTTGGTTTACTACTCAGGGTCTTGTGTGTGCGTGGCAGAGCAGGGAGAGAAGCTGGGGAAGGATATGTTAATTTGTAGAGAAGGAAAAAAAAAATGTGGCCATGGAGTTGATTCAGGCTCATAGCGACCCTATAGGACGAGGTAGAACTGCCCCACAGTGTTTCCAAGGAGTGGCTGCTAACTTTTTGTTTAGTGGCCAAACCACCAGGGCTGCACCGACAAAACAAGCTATCAACAAATGGCAATTTAATTCCACAGAAAGTGAGCCAGACCCTTCAGGGCATCAAAAACCTTTAGAGGGATCAATAAAACTTATCAGAAAGGTACTGCAAATTGAAACCCTGAATTTAAGCTGACATTAGAAAATTACAGGAATAAAGACTAGGAGAGCAATGACTATCAATGGACTGATTAAAATGTCTAATGTGAATTTTGAAAACCCTGAATCAGCCGTCTCCCAAATCCAACACAATGTTTCCTGGTTGTCATTGGCCAAGGTGAGGGGCTTACATAACTAATCATGGGCTTGATAATGTCGAATGAGTCAGAGAGTTCTGTGTGTCCCTTCTCAGAGAGATGGGCATTTCTTCTTTTAAACATATTTATGTCAAATATCACACGCCTTCTCACTTCAGTTCTCATCCTAGCACACAGTTACCAATGAGGGATTTTCCACACTAATGGAAACAAAACTCTTACAGAGTTGCTTAGGATCTTCTGGGATTATAAAACTCCCATGAATGTGAGGATTGGACCTGAATATGGTCAGTGGCAGTGCCACACATATACAACAAAATGCATTATGGGAGAACTTGACCTAGAAAATAAATATAATGACGCATCATCTAATTTCACAAACATCTCATAAATCCAAAACTGAAGAGAAAGCTATTGATCGTTTCTGAAAATTTTCAATGAAGTCGATTGCTGTTAATATTCTTGGATTTCTTTTGGAACATCACATATGAAGTCTTTTTATAATTTGAAACTTAGACCTTTGAAAATAAACACCACAAAGATGAGAATTACAAAGAAATCTTAAAGTAATTCAATGCAAAAAGAGTTCAAACAGTAAAATGAGTAAGTAAATAAATTTACCATGTTGCTGAAAACACCTGACATTTGTCACTGGCTCCCAGTGTTGTTATTATTTTTATGAATGATTATTTCTTCAGCATGATATGTATTACCTAATGGTCTACACTATGATACAATAACCTTAGGAATGTAAATATCATCAATTGATCACTGAGGAAACTGAGATTCACAGAAGTCACATCCAAGTAAGTAAGAGGAGAGGATACAAGTTCAGGGCTTCAATTACAAAGACTTTTAATTTAATCACAATTCTCTTCTTCTTTGCTTATTACATTCATCTCCAGAATATTTATTTTTATGACCTGTGCTAGAACCAATACTACAACAGAAAAAAAAAAAAAAAATGCAGTTACCAGCTTAACGAAGTATAGACAGAGCACAAGTAATGCATGTATATCCCAGTAAGACTGTAGGTTTTATAGTTTAGCCAGAGGCTTAACATTTCCAGAAAAAGGTTTCTAGAAGCCTTCTCCAGGGATCTGAACATTTGGAATTAATACCCTTAAAAACAGTTCAAACATCAAATCGTTTTGTATTTCATTCATCACCAGTTTTTCAGAAGATTTTTTTAGCAGTCTGAAAATCCTCCTTATTATATCCTGTGACTGAGTTCTTGTTCTTGTTTCCATGGTTCCCTAGAATGTTTAGTCCAGGGACTAGACTGGATCGAAAGTCTAATGAACCATCCTCCTTTTCCTTGCTGCTTGTCACTATCAACTCCCCACCTACCCCCCACACACAGCTTCACTAAATGAAGGAACAAGTTGGTAGTTCTATTGCTAAGGTGCATATCAAGTAATATTAATTTTTTATTTCATGTTCCAAGTGGATGAATAATTAATTCTTGAATCTAAAAGTTAGTTATTATCACATTGTAGATACTTATCCTGAAGAAGTGAACCAGGACAATCAGATTTTGCGTAACACCATGATCATTATTGACTCCTAAACCTCAAGGTGAGAACCATCTATATCTTCAGGAAAGGATGTTGATAAAGGAAGAGAAAAATGGTGATTATGCCTTATACTTTTACAATATTAGGAAATGTCAAGACATTTCATATATATCCTCTAATCTCATAGCCCATATCTCATAATTCTCATAACTCAGTCTCTCAATATGATCATATAGCATTTAAAAAAATTGCACAATTGAGTTAGAGTGATGTTAAAAAATCTCCCAAGGTCACTCTTTTTGTAGGTGACAAAGCCACAGTGTGAATCTAAATTTTCAGTTCATAGAATTATTTTGTATCAAGAAATTACATTTTCCCTGTATTTGAGTTCCCTGACCCCACATTCAAACAAAATCAACCCCAACAACACCATTAATAACAGAATATAACATAACATGATGGAACAATGAGAGCAACATACACCGTTTATCAAGCGTGTACATGCATGTGGGCTGAGCAATAAGGGTTGTATATGCTATTTCCTACAATCCTTACGACATTCCTATGAGGTTATGTGTTGTCTCCTTTTTACAGATGAAAATATTGAGTTATGTGTGTGAAAGATCCAGGGCTCAAATCTAGGTTGGATGGTTTCAAAATCTATGCTTTTGATTTCTATTGTAACTATTTCATGGAAAGCAACCTCAATTAGCACATTTTTAGCAGTTCTCTTACATGAACCAGTAGGCCTTTATCTATGCTTGATCAAACAATTGTAAGGTAATAGTTATATCTTAAATGGACCTTCAAATATCATCAGCACATATAGGAATAAAAACACTACAGTATTTTCTCATTTTTGTTTTTAATGAATGTCAGTGCTCTGTTGCACTTTCCTTCTCTGTAGGGTAACAGACACATTGATTTTGATATCAAGAATATGCCAGGGACATATGCTTCAAGGTGGTGATCTGAGTTCATGCTTATAGATTTCCCCTGTTTTCCAAAATTTCAGTGAAAGCAATCAGTGGTATTCAAAAACAGAGCAACCAGGCAATAAAATATGAGAAACTAGGAAGATTGTATCAGCCAGAAGCTTTTCAGAATTTCTGCAAGATACAAATAAGGTTTGAGAGATTGACACATGAGACAATCAGTTTATTGCCCACAATATGCAAAGGAAGGACCAGCAGGAAAATAAAGGAAAAAAATCACTAGTGGGTTTTCAATACCAACCGATAACATAGAGGAAAGAGATGGAGTTGAAAGGAAGAGGTGGGACAGTCAAGTCCAGGTCTTAGTACTACATGTGTCTTCTGTAATTCACTAAGTTAATGAGTTCACACACAGCCAAAATACCCTGTGATCATTCCCTATAACTTACAGGCTCAGGGTGGGTTCTACAGAAGCAGATTCATATACAGAGCTTAATATTTAGAATATTTTTAGGAAATGCCATTGGGCACAATTCTTGCTAAAGAGAGAGGAAGGAAGACCTATTAACCAAAGAGAGGAGTTGGGCTATGATGAAGGCGCAATTACAGGTTTGTCCAACCAAATTAGATACTCCAGAACTGGAGTGGTCCTTCAGCGTTGTCTTGATATGGGACAGGATAGCCAGGCCTTTATGCTCTCAAATCAATCAGTCATAAATGTGGTCTTCCTGGGAAGGGTCATGGCCTTGGACAAAATGCTTCCATGTGAAACCAGTTGCCATCAAGTATATCTGGCTCATGGCAACCTCAAGTGTGTCAGGGTAGAGCTGTGCTCCATAGAATTTTTAATGGCAGGTTTTTTTCAGAAGTAGATTGCCACGCCTTTCTTCTGTGGTACCTCTGGATGGACTAGAACCTCCAACCTTTTGGTTAGCAGCTGAGCAAGTTAGCAGTTTGCACCAATCATGGACTCCTATGTTGTTGTTGTTAGGTGCTGTCAAGTCAGTTCCAACTCATAGTGACCGTATGCAGTACAGAACAAAACACTGCCTAGTCCTGCACTATGGCCACAATCATTGCTATACTTGAGTCCATTGTTGCAGCCACTGTGTCAATCCATTTTGTTGAGGGTCTCCCTTTTTTTTGCTGACCCTCTACTTCACCAAGCTTGATGTCCTTCTCCAGGGACTGATCCCTTCTGTAGTTGAGGGAATTTCTGAAGAAGCTGATACCTGAAGGGGTCAGCTGACAGGATTTGTAGTAGTTAGGGCTATGGGTCCTTCCTTGAAAGGAGATCTGGGCAGTATATCACAGCATTTACCAAAGTAATTCAGGGCATGACAGGATTACTATATTAAGTGGGGACAAAAATTAAAGCATTTTCTGACAATAGGCCATATCAGGTAAAGAAGGGAACATAGAAAAAGGTATGAAGTACACAGAAGAGAAACACACTGGCCCAGAGATAAAGTCTTCTACTGCATCTACGTCAAACACAAATTCTGCTTCATTTTGCTGCTACAGGCAACAGAACTTCAGCTCTAGCAAAATAAAACTTCATAAGACCCGTGCCTTTTCCTTCTCCTTTTCTGTGAATTTGAAAAATTACCAGATAGAGTCACAAATCTGATAGAACTCCTCTTAGCTCGCAAACTGCGTGACAGTCTATAGGCTGTCATACATAAAAATGATCAAAGAGGGAAAAAAACAGCACAATTCATATAAAAAATTCAGAAATTCAAAGAAGAGGAACTATCTGAGGAACAAAGAGTAAATATATTGCAATGCAACAGAGTAACTACAAGAACCGTTAGAAATTTCTTACTCGTTCACCAAATCATACATTTAATCTCATTCAATGTATGACTTGGGGAAAGACTAAGAAAAGTATGCTTTGATATGCAAACATAGTTGGAAAAAATTTTTAATGAAATAATGCAAGAAATAAAACTGCAGAAATCAATTTACAGAACTGAGAAGAAAACTCAAAAATATTTATGTCAGCAGAAAGCACAAGAGGGGAGTAAAGATAACAGACTAAAAAAAAAAAGCTACTGACACCATATTCATGGAATAGAAACTCCACAATGGAGACATATTAAATAGTATAATAATAATAATAATAAACTCAAAAAAGCCTTGTCTTTTTTTATTCTTTCCCTCGTCCATATTTTATAATTTTGATAGCTTAAATATGTGTTAATTTTATTACCAAATCAGGAAATGCCAGAAAATAAGAATATTTAAAGGGATTAAGCCTTACTAGATTTTTTTAATCATAAAATTCACATATGTATTTGGGTGAGTGAGGGCAATAATCTGACAGCATTGTTTCAACATTCTTAGGTTATCCTTTGCCAAGAAAATTTAAGATCAACATTTTCAAATTCCATCTCTGCTACAGCCCATTCAATGTCACCTTTAATCTAAATTTATCAATCTCCTTTAAGTTGTGTAAACAATTTTAAAACGTGGGCTTTTAGAATCTACACTAATATCTTCTCTGCTGATGATGACGTATTGCAACAGGCAAATCTGCTACAAAAAAATCTCTTAAAGTGTTAAAAAGCAAAGATGTCAGTCACTTTGAGGACTAAGGTGCGCCTGACCCAAGCCGTGATATTTTCAATCACCTCGTACACGTGTTAAAACTGGACAACGAATAAGGAAGACTGAAGAAGAATTGATTCCTTTGAATTACAGTGATGTCAATGAATATTAAATATGCCATGGAGTGGCAGAAGAAGGAACAAATCTGTCTTGGAAGAAGTACAGCCAGAATGCTCCTTAGAAGCAAGGATGGCGAGACATATTATGAGGGGGGGACTAGTCCCTGGGGAAGGCCAGCATGCTTGGTAAAGTAAAGGGTCAGTGAAAAAGAGGCAGACTTTCAGTGAGATGAACTGATACAGTGGCTACAACAATGAGCTCAAACATAGCAACAATTGTGAGAATGGGGCAGTGTTTCATTCTATTGTATACAGGGTCACTGTGTGTTGGAACTGAATCAAGGGCACCTAACAAAAACAACTGCTGATGATATGTATACCTAATTTCTTATATCAGTGTATACTTATTCTTTTTTTTTCTTAAACACTAAGTTTAGAATTAACATTCAAACACTGTATCCCTGAACAAATTGTCCCTACAGATATAGGTTCCTGTTCTCCCTAATTTCTGTGATTATTGAGTATCTAAGGACTAGTGTCAGAATTAGATCAGAGAGGGTTTTCATGTGCAATACCATGAGGATATTTGCAAAAAATCTCTTTCTTAATAGTTCTCGTGGAAACCCCGGTGGCATAGTGGTTAAGTGCTACAGCCGCTAACCAGAGGTTGGCAGTTCAAATCTACCAGCTGCTGCTTGGAAACTCTATGATTATACTCTGTCTTATAGGGTTGCTATGGGTCGTATTCGACTTGACGGCCATGGGTTTGGTTTTGGAAACCCTGGTGGTGTAGTGGTTAAGTGCTACAGCTGCTAACCAAAAGGTCGGCAGTTCAAATCTGCCAGGAACTCCTTGGAAACTTTATGGAGCAGTTCTTCTCTGTGCTATAGGATCGCTATGAGTTGGAATCGACTCAACAGCTGTGGTTTAATACTCATTCCTAACAATTTTATGTCTACCTTTAATTATGTAGAGAATATAGCAGAAATGTTAGAGGTATGGAGCTAGGTTCACCTTGTTTTAATCTTTAGAACCAAAAAGTCAAACTAAGCTGAGATACTCTCTACTATAAGGAACCTTATGAAACAAAGGGCCCCATTTCAACTGATGGCCTTGGAAAATTATCAAAAAATGGATAGGTCTGAAATTTTAAGCTAGTAGTATCACAACAGTATCACAAACTAAATCCTTCTTTTTTTTTTTTCTTTTTCTCCCACATTCTCTTTTAGTTCATTTCAAAACTAGAGACTTCTATGAGCTAGAACCCAGAGATTCCAAAAAATAAAGCATATGGTTTTTCAAATATTTTACAGTTTTACTCTAATGGACCCATTCTACTTTGGAGTGTTAGAATGAACTCAAATTTCTACACAGTTAAATCAATCTTAAATAATTCCCTTTGCATAGTTAGTGTAAAGACAGTGTAAAGAATTAAGGTTTTATTTTATGCTCATTCCCTTGATTTCTTATCAAAAATTGTTCGAATGCTATCTTGTTCCACGCAGAAAAAATAATTCAGAGGGAGCTTGGTAATGTGACAAACCAACTTAAATTAATTCAGCAATGAAATGAAAGGCATGGTCACTAATAAGCAATATCTGATTTCATACGGCTCTCTCAAAGACTTTGCATAAATGTAGGAACTGAACCCATTTAAGCTAATATTTTTCCCTCACATATATTTCCTTTCCACTAAATCTATTAGTATAATACACAACTCAAAAGAATAGTCTCAATGCTGTTGGTTCTGATATTTAGATGTGCTGTTTTTTACTAGTACAATGTGACACAAGTTTTTTGCTCAGGGCAGGCACTGATGCAGACAGAAGCCTCCAAGAGAGACCTCCCATCCCTGGGTGACAGGAGTCACGAGTATATCAAATCTAATGGCACAGCTCAGACAATGAAACATATGTTCCAGGAGCACATTTAATTAGGACAGGAACTGTTAGTGTGCAAGAGAGCAGAGCAGAATTAATGGCACTGCATTTCTCAGTGAATTCCGAGGGGTTGGTTTTCACGTAACTAGGAAAGATCCATCATAAACGTTTCACCATGGCCCTTCTAGCCTATCACCAGGATACTCCTAAACTGGGCATGCAATTTCACCTGGAAAAAAAGAGGTTTTCTCCCCAAGCTTCAATACTGTCACATCTACCACTGCGGCTCCTTTCGCTTTATCCCAGGACCCATCTACTTACTCTGTTGCACTGCTGCAAACACTACTTAGAAGAAACGTTATTTGAAAGTGCTGAGAGAGTCACTTAATGCTCCCTCTTGAACTGGACTGAGAAAATTTGAAAATATAGATTCTTACATCTAGGGAAAAAAAATAAGCATTAATATTACTTGGGGTGATTTATAAGGGAGTAAATAGTAGAGATTGTGCCAAATGTTTAAATCTATATGGAAAGAATAGGTTATTTGGCCTTTGTAAAATTTTTTATTTATTTTCCTTTTTAACACTGAGGGCTTCTAAATATTTACTCAGTTGGAGGTTATTTCATGCAGGCTTTGGTGGTATGAAAAAAGTGTTAAATGTGTTGTTAATGTTGTTTTTGTTAGGTGCCGGCGACTCATAACAAATATTCAAATCCACCAGCTACTCCTTGGAAACATTGTGGGGCAGTTCTACTCTGTCCTGTTGGGTTGCTTTGAGTCACTATGTGTGTTATTAATAGTGGAACAAAATTGCAATTCTTGTTATGGGAAGATCCTGCTTCCGCATTATTTATATACTCTTAAGTACCCTTTGCACTTAATATAACTGACTTTTATTAGCTATTTTTATAATGTGGCTAACATGCTTTGCCACCCAAACCTATGCCCCATCCCTTTTCATGCAACCACTTACTTTATATCTTCTTCTTCCCTTCTTATACCTCATGAACATGTATAATTAGTTATTCCTGGAGTTGCTATAAGGAGCCCTGGTGGTACAGTGGTTAAGGATTTGGCTACTAATGGAAAGGTTGGCGGTTTGAACCCACCAGCACACCCACATTATTCCTCTGTAAAGGAATATTCCTTGGGAAACCTTTAGGTAGTTCTACTCGTCCTTTAGGGTTGCTATGAGTTGGAATTGACCAGACGGCAATGGATTTGGGTTTTTGTGTTTTGGGGGGTCCTTACTGATTTCACCCTGGCAAATGCATTCTCAGAATGGCCTGAATATCTTAGAAAATGAAAATCATTCAGCATACCTGGAAATGCTGGTGGAAAATTAATGGGGAGATGGAGATGAGAACTAGAGCAAAAAAATCTGCTGGGCACTGGGTTTTTTTGGGTAGGCTAAGAATGTGAGGAGTTTAATCTCTCTAGGTCTCTCTCTCTCTCTTTTTTTTTTTTTTAACTAGGCACGCAACTAAATTGGCATTGCCCCAACCGAACCAACCACATTAGTTGATTTACTTTTGTAAATAGTAATTCTGTTACATTTGAGCTGTGGAAATGAGGGGAAACCTAAATTGTTGTATCTTCTGAAGCACATGAACCAGGCAGACATAGAAAGACAGAAATCTGGAAGACGAGAGGTGGTAAGATTGCATGTGGAGTAAGAAAGTAGGTGAATGGAAAACAGTGGCAATCCATGACTTGGGGAGCAGATTCTTATATTTCACAAATTGTCGGTGAATTCATGTCAAGGACTGTCTTCATTTATTATCCAATGAGAACATAAAGGTAGAAAGCAGAAGGAAAGTATAAAACCAAACCAAACCCAGAGCAGTCTAGTCGATTCCAACTCCTAGCAACTCTACAGGACAGAGTATAACTGCTCCATAGTGTTTCCAAGGAGCAGCTGGTGGATTCAAACGGCCAGCAGCGCTATATCAGGGATATATGGCTGCCTTTATTGGGGGAGATTCTTGTCCTATACCTTCTTAAAGACATTTCTTCAAGTCTAGACATAAATGTATTTTTAAAAGAAGATTAATTTTATAAGCATGATTCTTAATTTGGGGTCCAAGGACTCCCTGGAATTTTATGAAAAATTGTGCTTGTGTATTTTTGCATCATTTTTTTTTCCCCTGGCTGGAAAATCTGGAGCTCTGCTAGCCAGTACTATAGCTAGTAACCATTTGAAATATGAACAGTCTGAACTGTAAGTATAAAGTGCACACTGGATTTCCCAAAGTTACTGTAAAAAGAATGTAAAATATCTCATTAATAATCTTTTGAATTGCAGGCTGAAATGACAATCTTTTGGATATGTTGGGTTAAATAAAATCTATCATTAAATTTTATTTCATCTGGGCTTTTTTATTTGTTCAGTGTGGCTATTCTTTAAGTGGCTCACAGGTGTGGCTCGGCTTCTATTTCATTAGGACAACACCCATCTTGAGCTTTTATTATTTTCACAGAGTCCCTCGGCTGATTCAAGGAGAAAAACTAGAGGCTCCCAGGATTTCTTACAGTAAAGAAAGAGTTCTCCCATGCATGTATCCTTTTGTGAATGCTGAATAAATACTTGCTAAATTTATCTAATCTGTGAAAAATGTGGAAACCACTTTGTCAGGGAGCATAAAAGCCTGTTTGAGTTTTCATTAAGGAGATTGGTTTCTGACACACCAGGCTTTCATAAGACAGTTTAAACCACTCAGGGATAATTCTCTGCGTGAAGGAGGATTCATGTGAGAACTCGTGAATGTGACTTGTTGGAGACGCATTCACTGGAGGCTACATGCCTCATTGGTGAGTGTCTCCCACCTCACTGAACCTGGGCTCCCGAGCGACCACCCTGATCATTTACTGCCTCACTTCCCTGCCTACCTTGATAGAAGTCTCTCCTCAGATTTGCCCAAGAGTCCATGTAGCCTCACTAACAGACGTTATGGAGTTGATGAAGACACTAAAAGCATTCCTTTGGGCTGTTATTTCTTGGAGCCAGGTTGAAAATTTGTATTTATTCCTTGTTAATTTGTACTTTTCTTTAGCTGTTTCTTGAATGCCTTCTATTTACCCGTTGCGGTCGAGTTGATGCCGACTTACAGCAACCTTGCAGGACAGAGTAGAACTGCCCTATAGGCTTTCCAAGGAGTGGCTGGTGGATACGAACTGCTGACATTTGCTTACCAGCCGAGCTCTTAACCACTGCCCCACCAGGGCTCTGTCTTCTATTTAGTGGAGAGAAAAGGAACAACTACTTTGAGGCCAAATTTCAACCTTAAATGATTAGAATTGAAGTCAATTGGTAAGTAATCCTTCGCAAAACTGGAAAAATTTTCCTGATAGGAGTTCAATCAGCTAGGTAAAGAGGGATAATAAACCAAAAACCCATCACCACAGAGTGAATTCTGACACGTAGGACAGAGTAGAACTTCCCCATAGAGTTTCCAAGGAGCGCCTGGTGGGTTCAAACTGCCAACCTTTTGGTTAGCAGCCCTAGCACTTACCCACTAGCCATCAGAGTTTCCAAGAGGGATAATACCAAAAAAAAAAAACCTATTGTCGAGTGTATTCCAACTCATAGTGAACTTATAAGACAGAGTAAAACTGCCCCAAAGGGTTTCCAAGGAACGCCTGGTGGATTCAAACTGCCGACCTTTTGGTTAGCAGCCATAGCTCTTAACCACTACGCCACCAGGGATTCCAAGAGTGATGATGGGGTACCTCAATTCTCTTCTTGGATTTTTCTCTATCCTTTAAAATAAGATACAAAAAGCCCAAGCTACTATAATGTCATCACACGAACTTGAGCGTAGCTCTACTCTTTTACTCTTTTTACTTTTCATTTTTAAGTACTTTTCTTTTTTTTAGTAACAAAATGAAGACTTCATAATCTTTCTTTGTCTATTGGTTTTAATGGCTATCTTTCTCGTCCTTACATGAAAAAAACAAACAAAACAACCCTGCATCTTTGATCCTATAAGCCCGATTCACAATCACTAAGATGACACATAGATTGACTGACTGCAATTGTTAAGAATGATCCTGGAGCCCTTGCTGATTTTAAGTTCTCATATTTAGTGAACTATGTTATCAAGAGGCATTATGCTTTGCATTTACATAACTACAGTCTGTGTCTCTGTGAGTGTGTGAGTGTGTGTGTATCCATCCATATTTTCTTGTATAACTGGAGAAGAATATGGGAGAAATGGTTGTCTGTTAAAAGAAATACAACGGTCATCAATTAAGAGAAACTTCCAAGTGACTTGAGGACAGAGACGGCTGGATATCGCTTTCATTTTTGAAATTGTGTAACATACGCTTAAACCAAAAAACAAAACAAAGCCCATTGCCAGCAAGTCGATTTCAACTCATAGCGATCCTATAAGACAGAGTAGAACTGCACATAGAGTTTCCAAGGGGCGCCTGGTGGATTTGAACTGCTGACCTTTTGGTAGCAGCCGTAGCACTTAACAACTACACCAACAGGCTTTCCAAACATAGGCTTACATTATGTAAAAATAAGCAAAAATCATATTTTTTTGAAGTTAAACCGCTGTGTCATGCTTTCTTTTCCACCTCTACCCCTCAACTACTACGTCCTTTTCCAGTGCCGTAATCCTTGGTTCTTGGGCTGTTTTTACATCATTGTCCTAAAATTGGTTTTCTGCCTGTCTCATCTTCCAGTTATTCAGTAAGTTGAACACATTTAAAAACGGTGAGTAAATTGGGAGTGGATTCCAATCCGATTGTTAGATATGTGTTATATATGCATATATATATATATATATATTTATATTTAAACAATCAGATTGGAATTCACTTCAGCGTTACATGTAAACGTAGGGAACAGAAAGGCCTTGTTGAATTTGTTGATTACAACTCAGATCAACTGATTAAAAAGGTTTCCATTCCTCTCACTACTTTCTTATATTCACGTTCATTAGTATACACGCCATACACACATTAGTATACACACATCCTAATTTTTTAAAACCTGAGGAAATTTGTCAAAGTTATGCATTTGCTTATAATAACATTTTACAAAATTGGGTACCTCAAGGAAATAAGCATGTAGGCAAGGTGGATGAAAAATTTAACCAGCACCTGAAAAAATGCAAAGAAGAAAATTAGAAATTAGGCAGCGCTCAGATTCTTTCCTTAAACTCCTTGATAGATGGTATGACATTAAGCTAAGTCCACAGGACTCTTTCTGGGAATCCCGAAGGGTGTCCAATTTGGCCTAGTAGTTACCAGTTGCTGTAGCTTTGAGTCTGACTCATGGTAACCCCATGTGGGTCAGAGAAGAACTGAACGCCATACGGTTTTCGATGGTTGAGATTTTGGAAGTAGATCACCAAAAATGCAAAAATTCAAGTGAGGCAATTTCTCCCTCTGCAGAAGCCAGGGTAAATACTGTTATTACCATGAAGAAGGATGCAGAATTCCTTTTTCTTTTTTTTTTTAATTTGCCTTAACATAAAAGGCTACCTGCCTTAATTGAAAAGCTGGATTTTCATTTCATTATTAGATAGGTTTGTATATCAATTTACCAGGTGGAATATTCCTTAGGGCATTTTTAGGGTTAATGGGCTCCGTTTCCGTTAATCCTAAAGCTTTTGAATGGTTTTAGCTTCTACCTAGGGGAAAACAGCAAATGCAAACTGTCAACTCATATGTATGTGTCCTAAAATCTCAGTCAAGTGCTGTGAAGTCTTGTCAGGAAAAATAATTATGCTTTTGATTTAAAGAGTGCGTTTTTGTCTCTAGTGACTAAGGAAGCATTTAAAAATTAAACACGGATAGTGGTCCATGGTTGACATCTAATTTATTTCATCACACCAAATACATTGTAAGACACTATGTTTAAGATATATCTCAGAACTTTTGGAGTTGCTTCACAGGAGGTTAGGGCAAATTACTGTGGTTTTCACTCTTTTTCAATTACCAGAAATCTGATCAATGTCAACCAAGACCAAATGCAGAAAATTTGTGGTATTGTGAAAAGTTGTAACATTGTCAAACAATTTTGCTTTTTCTTCTTTTAATTTTCCATGTCTAATGATTATTTTTTTGACTTGTGCGAAATATACTCTATTGTCCATCCTGGAGACAACGATATTTAAGACTTTTCTTTCCTAGTAAAACTTTTGCCCTCTTGATCCTTCACTAAAAATAATTTTAGGAATTGCAAATGAACAAGCGAAAAAAATGGCCTGCCTCATCAGTAATCAAATAACTAAATAAAAACGCATTTCATGATTTCCAGTTTTTCACAGGATAGCTGGCAATTAACAGATACAAAGAAGACTATCATAACCAGTATCGACAAGGAACTAGGAGAACAGGCACTTTTATAAACTTTGAAAGCAAATGTGCAACTTGGTGAAATATTTTTGGATAGTAATTTGCCAAAATGTAATAAAAGCAATAAAAAAAAATCCCTTTAAGCCAACGCTCCCACTTCTAGGAATTCATATTGAGAGAATAGTTATATTTGGAAAGGTTATTTGCATTTAGACTTAATAATATTTAGCATATAATTATTTATAACAGCAAAAACTGAATACAAAACATGAAATGGGGGTTAGCGAAATGAATGTTGATATAGCACACAGGGTAACAACTATTAGGAACACGGACTTTGGAGGCTGCCAGCGTATTTTATTTCCCAACTATGCAACCTCTTAGCATTATTTTCCTGTGCAAATCCCTTCACCACAATAAAACTTGGTTTCTGACACTTTAAAATGGGAAGCAAAATAATAATGTAATCTTCATCAGAGAGCAGTTATGAGAATTAAATAAGAAATAAGTTATATTGGGCTTTGCACTTTTAACTCTCAATTTTAGTATCAATGCAAATGATAGATGAGCCAAAGCATCTTTTAACAACCAACATGCAAACCTGTAAGGAAATTCATAATTATTGGCTGAGTTAAAAATCAAAACAGTCACAGGGTAGCAGAATCGTATATACAGTAAAATCCTGTTTTGAATATTAATCAAAAAAAATATAAATCCCTTTGTTTATATTTTCTAACTTTTCTAAAATAATTCACACATTGATGTTTCATTTTAAAGAAGAATAGAACTCTATTCTTTTCTAAGAGTAGAATAAGCTAAAGCTTAATTTAAAATCTAATATTCATTAGATTTTAGAGAAAAAATATAGTTTTTAAGTATTCCTAATGACACTGAAATTCCTAAGAGATAAAATATTGCTCAATCCAGGATGCGTTTTTGTAGCATAAGAAATCACCAAGGCTAAAATCGTACAAATGATGAAAGCTTTTAAAACCTTACAGACAGCATGAGAGATTGTGATAATTTAGACAGATTCCGAATCCTGTTATAAACACAAAAAACATTCAAATTATATACATATTAGGCCATGATTAGATAATTCCTACAGTGGAAGACCTTTCTATGTTTGCCAGGTGATGAAGCTGTGACTAAGCCCCTTACTTACTTCACAAAGCTTGGAAGTGCCAGGCCATCTTTGAAGAGATGACCAGAAACAATTATTTCGATAGTCACAGGAAGCTCAGCTTCTAAAGGAATAGAATACCAGGCCACCTCCCTGGTGTACAAATGACTCCCAATGGTAGGGGTGTGTGTGTGTTTGTGTGTGTCTGCGTGGGCGTGTATGCGTGAGTGGGTGGATGGGGCATTACATATGAGCTCTCAGCTGAAGAAATAATACTTTATAAAAAAAAAATGAAAAAACTAAAGAGCCCTGAGAGAAGATCTACCAAACTGAACACAATAAGAATAGTACAAAAGGTTATAAATGAAGGATATTTAAAATGATTAAAGAAAGGATGCTTGGTTTGGAGGTTTGAGGTCATGATGTCATGGAACATCCCAGTTAATTGGCCTAATAATGTGTTTAGTGCTTCTGCTCTACCTCCTAGTTTGTTACGTAGTGCCAAGCTACCGTCCAATGCACAACAATTAGTCTCTGTTCCCCTGGAGCAACAGGAGAAGAAGAGGAGTCAGGAATCCAAGGAGGTTGTGCAATTTGTGACTAATTGCTTCCATGAGCAACTGCCACCTTTCCCATGAGAACAAAAGAACTAGATGATGCCCAGCTACCATTACTGAATATTTTGATCAAGGATGCTACAGAGGAAGCCTGATCAAAAGGGAGAAAATGAAGAACAGAATTTCAAATCCACATGGACTTAAGAATTTCTGGAGCTCTGAAGGCCAGACTAAAAAAAAAAAAAAGAATTGTTCCTGTCATGTCCATTCCAACTCATAGTGACCTTGTAGACCTCTGAAACTGTTGCCTTGAGTTAATATTTAAACCTTAAATCAAAAATATCCCCAGAATTCTTCTTAAAACCAAACAGTAGTTTAGCTTAGCTAGAAAAAATGCCTGCCTTTAACATTATGATCTTTTAAGAACTATACATATGAGGTCAAATTGGCAACAGCAACTTGAAAGATAAGAACCTTAGGGGGCTATGAGTTTATGTTAATCTGGGAGGGACAACTCAGAAAAGGAAGGTATGAGTGGTTGTACTACTAGAAGAATATTATCTATGTCACTGAATTGTACACGTAGAACCAGTTGAATTGGTATATGCTTTTTTGCGGGGGAGGAACCCCTGGTGGCATAGTGGTTAAGTGCTACGGCTGCTAACCAAGAGTTCGGCCGTTTGAATCCTCCAGGCACTCCTTGGAAGCACTGTGGGGCAGTTCTACTCTGTCCTAGGGGGCCACTATGAGTGGGAATCAACTCGACAGCAGTGGGTTTTTTTTTTTTTTTTTTTGCTGTGTATATTCTCAGCGACAATGAAATAAATAAAATTAAAAAAATGCAAAAGGAAAAACAAAGGCAGTAAAGGCACTACAAAAGAACCAGGCTGATTTGTAAAGGAACATCAGAGCATTTCTAGAAATAAAACGAAAAAAAAAAAAAAAACTAGCCTTTGAAATTAAATGTTCACCCAAAGCAGAATGGGTAAATTATAGAATATTCAAGCAATAGACATTGGGACAGAAGTTAGAATAAATAAATCTGAGCTATATGTATTAAAAGAGACTTTAGGTTAAAAAATAAATCAATTAAAAAAACAAGAATGATCCAAAAGAAGTGTGCAGAATAGTATATAATGCCAACAATGCAAGATTAAAACATCCAAAACAGTGCCATGTGTTATTTAGCAATATGTGTGTAATATCAATGCCAACAAAAACATTTAAACATGAAATTCAGAGTGGGTAGGAAGATGGGAATTGAAGAGAAACACAGCAGGGTCTTCAGCTGCTTAGTAATGTTTCTTCCTTCTTTTTTTTTTTTTTTTTTCACTCGTAAGGTGATTCGTTAACATGCACTATACGTTTTTTGTGTTTCTGAAACATTTCACAATGATCTTTGTAAAGTATTGGACAGGGATAAACAAAAATAAAACATTTAAAAAAATAATTGATGGACTAAAAAATATATACTAGAAAAGACTGCTTAACATTTGAAAATCTACTGATTATTAAATTCACTGTATTAACTTATTAAGATAATCAAATGCCTCCTGACAGCCATGGATCTGTCTTGCACACTACTGTTGAACAGGGTCAGAACTATAGCATGACATTTATAAATATTTGTGGAAAGTAGGAAGGGAAAGGAAGAAGTCAGGCAGGAGGGAGGGAAGGTGATATCAATAAGATGTTAAGAACTATGTGAAATATCATATTAGTTAGAATGTTCTCCACAGGATATGTATATTATCAAAAGGTCAAGAAGAAAAAAGAAAACTTCAAAATCTTAAAACACTAACGGATGTAAATCTGATGCTGTTAAATCTTGATAAAGAACTTCTTTGCCTTGTTCTTGTCTTTAATCTTACTGTTTGTATTTCATCATTGCACCTCTATTTGATACAGTTTTAAAGGTAACCTTTGCTAAATGTATATATCTTTCTGAGATGGATATTTAACTTGATTATCTTTATGGTCAGAGAGTGGAGCAAAATTCTATGTAAGACTCGAGATTTAGCCTACATTGTAAAATTTCCCTGTCATCTTACTGAATTTTTTATCTGCTTCCTGTATACCTTATTCCAAGAATCATGTTTGAATCTTCTGTTAGGATGGTGGCATTCTCAAGGTCTCCATTTTTATATTGTGTATTTTAAAACTGTGTTATTAGATGTGTAAGAGTTTGGAATTAATTTATGTTCATGTTGAAATCAGCATTTCATTGTTATATTTTTAATAACTAGCTCTAGTAATATAATATACTATGCATTAAACCCTAGTTTGTGTAATTTTGAGTAATGACAGTGGATGTCTTTGGTTACATGTTTCACTGTTTTATTTTTTCAACATTGTTTCCTTATGTTTTAAGTGTATATTATAAATCAAATATAGCTGACTATGCCCTTCATAAGTCTGACCATTTTTGGTTTTAATAAAAGCTTTCAGCAAACTCATATAGTTACAGTTTTAGATACATTTGGATTCATTGGGATTCATTGCTGCTATCTTACTTTGTATTTTCTATTTTTTCTCCTACCTTTTAATTGACTAAAATATATACATATATTTTAATTTTTCTTATTTAATTTCCTTTTTTCCTATTAATTAGAAACTTATATACTCTATTCGTAGTCTTAGGTACAACAAAAAATATAACGTGGATATTTAACTTTAAAATTATTTAATTTATTAAACTGAGATCAATAATTGTTTGCCTCCTGTAAACTATAAGGCTTCTTTTACTCTGCAACCATTATTGACTTACATACTAGTTTTATTTCTCTGTCATATGGTTTTACATTTTTAACCACTAAATAGGCTTTCTTATTTTTGCTGTGTTGTTGACACATGGTAAATTTAACATTTTATTATTTTTCTATGATTTTTGCACCTAGATATTTTCTTCTGGAATCAGAGCTCTTCTAAAGCACAACCTTCAACAATAGTTTAAAGAGGGTCCATGGCTAGTAAATTCTGAAAAAATTTTTTTTTTCCTGAAAACAATTCGTATTTCCTGAAAAGCTACGCTGGTGAAAAATTATTTCACTGAATGACCCATTCTAGCCTATTAAAACTCTCAGTATTTTGAGGTTAATTTCCTGTTTATTGGCATCCCTTCAACTATTCAGAATTTAGCTACTGTTGTTTCTTTGTAGGTAATCTGTTTTATTTGAATCTTTAAGATAGATTTAAGGTAATTTTATAAGGATTACTTTTTGGTATACGGGGCAAGGCTGGTTCCGTGGTAGGATTCTCAGCTTCCATGGGGGAGAGCTGGGTTTGATTCCTGGCCAATGGACTGCATGCCCAGACACCACCCGTCTGTCAGCAGTGGTTTGCATGTTGCTATGATGCTGAATAGGTTTTGGCATAGCTCCAGACAAAGGCAGACTAGGAAGGAAGGCCTGGTGACCTACTTTCAAAAATCAACCAGTGAAAACCCTACGGATCACAATAGTCCTGCCTGTAACCGTTCTTGAAGATGACTCAGGACCAGGCAGTATTTCTTTCCATTGTGCATGGGGTCGTCTGAGTCTGGGTCACTGTGAGTCTGGGGCTGACTCTACACAGCTAATAACAACAACAGCAACAGTATTTGAAATACCACTTCTTGTTCTTGTGTGTGTGGTGAGGGGGGTGGGGGAAACTTTCATTCTGATTGGGATCCAATGGTTTTTCTGAATCTGAAGTTTCATGTATTTTATCATTTATGAAAAGTTTTTGATTATTATCTGTGCAAAAGCTGCTTCTCCTTTCATTCCTTTATTTTCTTTTGAAGCTCAAAATATATATGTTATACTTTTCCAACCAGTCTCTATGTAGCTGGATTTCTCTATCAAATTATTTAAAATACTTGTATCTTACTGTGTTCTTTACTCTTTTTAAAAATGTGTGGATTTTTTAATAGTCTTTTGCTATTTAGACATACTTTCCACAATCTCATACAATTTGGATATTTTAAAACTCTTTCATTTTGTATAAAATTTTTGAGGAAAAATTTTGTTGTCTGTTGTTGCTGCTATCTTGTTTATTTGTTATTTTTGTTTGTAACCTTGGGTTTCTTGAAACTTTATCTGTGGGAATTCTTAGATGTTTATGTCGCAAAGGAGTAGGTAGAATAATTGCCTTCCAAAAATGGTCATGCCCTGATCCCTGGAACCTATGAACATGTTTCCTTACATGGCAAAAGGGACTTCCCAGATGTGACAAGGGTTAAGGACCTAGAAATGAAAGATTGCCCTGGATTATCATGGTATGGAAGAATAAGGCAGAAGAGTGAATCAAAAAGAACTAGACCTGCCATTACTGGATTGGAAGATGGAAGAAAGGGGTGAGGAGCCAAGGAATGTGGTGACTTCTAGAAATCTCAGATGCTTAAAGTCAGCAGCAATCAGTTTGATGCTTCCAGACATGTGTTACTATCTTCCAGTTCATCAATGCTTCTTCACATTTGTCACTATCACTCTGCCTACACTTCTCTACTTGTGTTAAAGTACTTTTTCACACTCTACAATTAGGGTGACTAACTATCCTGGTTTGCCTGAGACTGAAGGGGTTCCCAAAATAACTTTTAGTTCTAAAACTGGGAAAATTCTATGCAAACCAGGATAAGTTGGGCACTTTGCCAAGCATGCATTGCTCTAGTGGTTCTTTGCTATCATGAGAAAACAAATTCGTCTAGATCTGGTTTCAGTCACTTTCTTTTTTTCTAACAATACCTCGGGCAAAGATTCTAATGATCAAATCAATTGTGAAGCAACAAGATGGTGACTTCAGGAGGAGCAAACACTTTAGTCGTTTGCAGTTGAATTGTCATCCCCAAGTGATAAAACGTAGTAGACAACTTTATATGCCATATGACGAAGTGAGGAAACCCTGGTGGTGTAGTGATTAAGATCTATGGCTGCTAACCAAAGGGTCGGCAGTTCAAATCCACCAGGTGCTCTTTGGAAACTCTATGGGGCAGTTCTACTCTGTCCTATAGGGTCGCTATGAGTTGGAATCGACTTGACAGCAGTGGGTTTTGTTTTTTATGACAAAGTGAGGACTTTGAGAGACTCATTTCACCTATTGGTTATATTTCAGGTGTCCCACTAGTCTACCCATCCCCAAGCCATAGGCATCTGAATTAGATTCAAGATGCACAGACAATGGCAAAGTAATTCTTGTCTTTTAGAACTGCAGAGACCTGCAGGGCCATACTTCAGAAACGAAGGCCGCCTTTTTATCCAAAATGTGAGGAAGGAATCTTTGGAAATGTTTCACAAACTGCTTTCCCATCTTCCCCCCACACTCTGTTCCTAAGCGTCCTCTCCTTCCAGGTGCTTCATTGTCGGCTCCCATCATTTAACATTTCTCAGCATGCAAAAGCCTAACTCTTTTATCAAAAGCACCTCTGTTCCATAAACTGGCCATTTCAAGAGAGTGGGGCTTCAGGAAGATAAACCTACCCAGTCAGTATGTTTTCTTATTGCCTCCACTGACTAAAGAATTTCTGTGGTTCAGATCTACCTTTTCAGATAAGCACAAGAAGCCCTAGTCACCAGGTGACACTGGACTTGGGGTATTTCTTAAGGACTTGATTCTCTTCAGCTAAAAGTTAGCCACAACCCTCCTGAATTTACCTCTTTTCCAAATTTGAAGACAGTTGACTCTATTGACACCCCGGTCACCTATTAGTCCTAGCCTTCTTTTTTGGAAACCTCCAGTCAGATGTTTACAAAACTCATGGGAAGAATCACTTACTGTCAGATAAAATCATCAAATTTCTTTCAGGAGGCTATTACTACAGTGAGAGACTCAAAGGAGAAAAATATATTTTGCATGCTTAGTAATATCAATAACAATATTATTCATACTTGAAAAAGGTGATACATTAATGTACTTAGAAGTGTGCCTATCACATAGAAAGTGCACAGAAATGTTAAATATTAACTTCTGTATCTTACTGTTATATTATAAACAATGGATATTTTCTTATATAAATGATTCATGTGAATTTTTTAAAAATGTAGAAATTACACATAGGAGAATATAAAATTATCTGTAACCTGCTCAAAGATAACTATTTTCAATATTTTGGTGACTAATATAAGTATATTTGAAATTATGCCATATGTAAATTTTGCGACTCCTTTTTTCATTATTTCAATTTTTGTATTCTCATTTAATGACTGCAAGTCTTTTATCATGTCTCTATAAAATGATATATTTTATGAATCCCTTAATAATGAACATTACAATTGCTCCTAAAGTTTTATTCTTCTGAATATAGTGTGCCATTAACATCCTTTTACCTCAATCTTTCTGTAAATTCTTAATTACTTCCTTAATATCACATTCTAGAGAATTCTTGGACCAGAGGGTACAAGTTTAGGACATGCAATTCATATTATAAAATCACTCTGAAAGAGGTCAGCACAACTGGACTGACCCAAAAGCAAAGAAGTTCCCTGAATAAACTGAACACTTCGAAGATGGGAGTAGCAGGGGCAGGATTCTAGGGACCATGGTTTCAGGGGACAGCTAGGTCAATTGGCATAACAAAATATATTAAGAAAACATTCTGTATTCCACTTTGCTGAGTGGCGCCTGGGATCTTAAACACCAGTAAGTGGCCATCTAAGATGCATCAATTGGTCTCAACCCACCTGGGGCAAAGGAGAATGAAAAACACCAAAGACACAAGGTAATTATGTCCCAAGAGACAGAAAGGGCCACATAAATCATAGACTACATTAGCTTGAGAAGAACTAGGTGGTGCCCGGCTACAATCAACGACTGCCCTGACAGGAAACAAAACAAAGAAGCCCTGATGGAGCAGGAGAACGGTGGGATGCAGACTTCAAATGCTCATAAAAAGATCAGACATAATGGTCTGACTGAGACTGGAAGGAACACAGAGGTCATGGTCCCCAGACTTTTTGTTTGCCCAAGACTGGAACCATTTGCAAAGCCAACTCTTCAGACAAGGGTTGGACTGGACTATGGGATAGAAAATGATACTGGTGAGGAGTGAGCTACTTGGCTCAAATGGACACTTGAGAGTATGTGAGCAGCTCCTGTCTGGAGGGTAAATGAGAAGGCACAGTGGGACAGAAGCTGGCTGAATAGACATGAGGAATACACGGTGGAGAGAAGGAGTGTCCTGTCTCATTAGCAGGAGAGCAAATAGGAGTACCTTAGCAAGGTGTATACAAATTTTTGTATGAGAGACTGACTTGATTTGTAAACTTTCACTTAAAGCACAATAAAAAATTTAAAAAAATTGCTTTCAGGGAAGGTATGAACAATTTACATTCACTTCACCCATTGTCATCAAGTCGATTCCAACTCATAGCAAATGTATAGGACAGAGTAGAACTGCCCCATAGAGTTTCCAAGGAGTAGTTGGTGGATTTGAAATGCCAACCTTCTGATTAACAGCCAAGCTCTTAAATACTATGCCACCAGGGAAGGAACACTAAGTTCCTCACATCCTCTCAAAGCCTTTGAAATGTATATAGATACATATATACATATGTATGTATATATAGAATTATATCTATTGATTTAATCTTTTGCCAAAGAATTTTATTTTAATTTTTATCATTTGTATTTTTTAAAATTCTTATTTTAAGGGCATTTTTACATAATTCGAAATAACTTCATAATCCTGTAATATAGATTAAAAACCCATTGTTGTTGAGTCAATTCTGACTCATAGAGACACCATAGAGAGAGTAGAACTGTCCCATAGGGTTTCCAAGGAGCAGGCAGTGGATTCGAACTGCCAACCTTTTGGTTAGTAGCATCAGCTCTTAACCACTGCACTGGCAGGGCTCCGTGATATAGCTAAGACATGGAAAATTAAGGCACTGATGCGTTATGGCAATACTGTAGACCACCTACTCAGTATTTGGTTATAAACTAAAACCTTGGTCTTTTGAGGCCAAATCTAGGACTCTTTCCATTTCAGCAAGCAGAATTAACAAGTCAGTAAACAAATTTGCTGAAATACAGTGGTACTAGCTAGGATCACTCACTCTATTTTAGGAAATCTAATTTGGCATTGTACCTAAATCAAGTCAAAGAAGTCAATGAACAAAGTCAGAATAAATGTACTTACAGATGTCCTCAGTCAGTGGTCTTTGAAATATTTAACTATTCCCCCTTGTGTGTTGCTTGGGGTTTTGCTGAATAATATGATGTGAGGTTTAGGAATTGTTTGTTCAGTTGATTGACAAGCATTACATTCAGTAAGTAATTACTTGTCATTCATCAGTATTTCAAGAAGATTGTGTGGTTGAGGGTAAAGTCACTTAAGGTTTAGGGGTATAATGTTTGATTTTCCATTGATTTATGTCAGGTTTTACTCTATTAAAAAAATTAGGCCATAAAACTGTCCTAATAAGGATGATTCGGGCCTGGGCTGGAGGAAAAAAAATGAAAATAAGTGCCAACTCGTTTTATTACTAAGACAAGACTGATTTCTTATCAGCATAATCAACTTACATCCAGGATATAGTTCTCAATACAGTCAAAATTGAAGTGTCTTGGCCACAGACATAGGAAACCAGTTCTTTTAATCACTAATTTCTCTAATCTTGAAGAAAACAAAAGTAACCATTCACCAAGAAACAGAAGAGTTGATCAGAAATGTTTGAATATTTCACAAAATGCTGTACCAGAATTAATTGTTTTTAAGAACAGAAGGCTTTTATTCAAGAGTCAAACACAAATTAACATGAGTAATTGGAGGGCAGAAAAAAGAAAAATATATATAGATAGAATTGCTTAAACAATTAGCACTAGTCTTGAATATCAAAGTATAAGAATTTAGCATCAAAAAAAAAATCAGAGGCAATTTAAAAATAGAGAATTTGCCATGAAACTTGCTGAACTATTAAAATCTCTGGTATAAAACACACATGATAACTTTGTTAGAACCAGGCAGAAATGACAAGTACCCTGATTCTGACCCCCAGCTCAGTCCTCTGGTAGGATAGTCTATCCTTCAAAAGTGATATTAGTAGATGGCAGAATAAAGCCCTATGATATCTCTGCTGGTCTGGTTAATTTCTGTATATTTATGTTTTGTACACGCACCCTGGTGGCGTAGCGGTTAAGTGCTACGGCTGCTAACCAAAATGTCAGCAGTTCAAATCCACCAGGCGCTCCTTGGAAACTCTATGGGGCACTTCTACTCTGTCTTATAGCGTCACTATGAGTCAGAATTGACTTGACGGCACTGGGTTTGGTTTTTGGTTTACACTCAAAAGGAGCCCTGGTGGCCCAGTGGTTAAGGGCTTGGCTGCTAACTAAAAGGTTGGCAATTTGGATCCACCAGATGCACCTTGGAAACCCTATGGAACAGTTCTGTTCTGTCCTATAGGGTCACTATGAGTTGGAATTGACTTGTTGGTAGGGGGTTTGGTTTGTTTTGGATTTTATATGCAAAAGCAACTATAAGTGGGATGCAGACCCCAAATTCTCATAAAAAGACCCGACTTAGTGGTCAGACTGGGACTAGAAGGATCCCGGAGGCCATGGTCCTCGACCTTCTGTTAGCCCAAAACAGGAAACATTCCCAAAGCCAACTCTTCAGACAAGGATTGGACTGGAATATGGGTTGGAAAATGATACTGGTGAAGGACAAGTTTCCTGGATCAAGTAGACACATGAGACTATGTTGACATCTCCTGTCTAGAGGGGAGAAGAGAGGGCAGAGGGGGCCAGAAGCTACCCAAATGGACACAAGGAGAGAGAGTGGAGGGAAGGATTGTGCTATCTCATTAGAGGGAGAGCAATTAGTATATAGCAAGCACTTACTAATGAAGATCAAAGACCACAACCTTCAGTATGGATTGCACCTCCACATAAACAAAACAAAAATCATCTTAACTGGACCAATGAGCAACATTATGATAAATGGAGAAAAGATTGAAGTTGTCAAGGATTTCATTTTACTTGGATCCACAATCAACAGCCATGGAAACAGCAGTCAAGAAATCAAAAGATGCATTGCATTGGGCAAATCTGCTGCAAAGGACCTCTTCAAAGTGTTGAAGAGCAAAGGTGTCACCTTGAAGACTAAGGT
This sequence comes from Loxodonta africana, assembly GCF_030014295.1. Classification (NCBI taxonomy): domain Eukaryota; kingdom Metazoa; phylum Chordata; class Mammalia; order Proboscidea; family Elephantidae; genus Loxodonta; species Loxodonta africana. The sequence continues at coordinate 32,496,358 of NC_087356.1, forward strand.
GTACCTGACCCAAGCCGTGGTATTTTCTCTGGCATCATATACGTGTACGTGTGAAAGCTGGACAATGAATAAGGAAGACCAAAGAAGAATTAACGCCTTTGAATTGTGGTGTTGGAGAAGAATATTGAATATACCATGGACTGCCAAAAGAATGAACAAATTTGTCTTAGAAGTACAACCAGAATGCTCCTTAGAAGCAAAGATGGTGAGACTGCATCTTACACACTTTGGACATGTTGTCAGGAGGGATGAGTCCCTGGAGAGCGACATCATGCTTGGCAGAGTACAGGGTCAGCAGAAAAGAGGAAGACCCTCAACGAGGCAGATTGACACAGTGGCTGCAATGAGCTCAAGCATTACAATGATTGTAAGGATGGCTCAAGACCAAGCAGTGTTTCGTTCTGTTGTGCATAGGGTCACTACGAGTCAGAACTGACTCAACGGCACCTAACAAGAACAACGACAGCAAGGTGTATGTAAATTTTTGTATGAAAGACTGACCGGATTTGTAAACTTTTACTTAAAGTACAGTAAAAATTAATTCAAAAAAAAAAAAAAAAAGCAACTATGACATTGCTATTACTTTAAAGAGTGCAGTGTGGAGTCCAGTGGGCTAGCTCTTCCACTAACTAATGGAAGCAGCTTGCCTTTGTCATCTAGTGCTGCCATAACAGAACTACCACATGTGTATGGCTTTTAACAAACAGAAATTTATTCTCTCACAGTCTCATAGGTTACAAGTCCAAATTGAAGGTGTCAGCTTGAGGGGAAGGCTTTCTGTCTTTGTCGGCTCTGGAGCAAGGTCTTTGTCCTCAATCTTTCCCTGGTCGAGGAGCTTCTCAGGCACAGGAACCCCGTGTCCAAAGGACGAGCTCTGCTCCTGGTGCTGCTTTCTTGGTGGTATGTGGTCCCCAACCCTCTACTTACTTCCCGTTTCTTTTATCTCTTGAGAGAGAAAAGGTAGTACAGGCCACAACCCTTGGAAAATCCCTTTACCTTGGAATTGGGACATGACCTGAGCGAGGATGGTGTTACAATCCCACCGTAATCCTCTTTAACCACAGGCAGGAATTATGATTTATAATACATACGAAAGTCACAAAATGGAGGACAACCACACATGGCCTAACCAAGTTGGCACATATTTTTGGGGGACACAATTCAATCCATTACACAACTTAACCTCTCTTTGCCTCAATGTTCCCCAAAATAAAGTGGATATTTAGTTATTCCTATCTCAAAGACTTGTTGAGAAATATGTGAAAACACTCATAATTATAAAAGATTAAAAAAAAGCATATATTAATTAAGAAAATGTTCTGCATCCCACTTTGGCAAGTGGCATCTGGGGTCTTAAATGCTAGCAAATAGCTGTCTAAGATGCATCAGTTGGTCTCAATCAACTTAGAGCAAAGGACAATGAAAAACACCAAAGGTACAAGGTAAATATGAGCCCTAGAGACAGAAAGGGTCACATAAACCAGAGACTATATCAGCCTGAGACAGGAAGAACTAGATGGTGCCCAGCTGCTACTGATGACGCCCTGACAGGGAACACAACAGAGAATTCCTGATGGAAGAGAACAGTGGGATGCAGACCTCAAATTCTCATAAAAAAGCCAGACTTAAAGATCTGACTGAAGCTGGAGGGACCCCAGAGGTCATGGCCCCTGGACCCTATTTTAGCCCAGGACTGGAACCATTCCTGAAGCTAACTCTTCAGACAGGGATTGGACTGGAGTGTAAGACAGAAAATGATACTGATGAGGAGAGAGCTTCTTGGCTCAAGTAGACACATTTGATTATGTGGGCAGCCCCTGTTTGGAGGTGAGATGAGAAGGCAGAGGGGACAGGAGCTGGTTGAATGGACACGAGAAATATAGGGTGGAGAGGAGGAGTGTGCTGTCACATTGAAGGGAGAGCAGCTAGAGTTACATAGCAAGGAATGTATAAGTTTTTGTATGAGAGACTGACTTGATTTGTAAACTTCCACTTAAAGTACAATAAATAAAAATAATAAATAATAATTAAAAGATAATCTGTATTATCATATTTTTTCTCTAGAATGTTTGTGAAAATAATACAGAAAAGAATAATGAAATTTATTTTTTGATGTTGAATATATGCCATTTTCACTTCTATTTGTATTTGGAAGAAATTTCTAATGGTTTCATCTATGTCACTATATTATAAACTAATGACATCTATTTATCATAAAAGCTATGTCAACAGGATATTCAAAGATCAGTTTAAAGAAAAAAAAAAATGAAGCCAGAAGGCTAAAGTATACTCTCTTCCAATCTGTTCAGATATTGTATGCCTACCTTCAGAAAGAGGCATGAATAATAAATACCTAAAGTTTCAGTACACTTACATTAATTATATAAACTCTGTACTCTATAGGTTTATATTTGACTATGACAACTTTCTATTCTTTTTCCTTTAACAAATGTTGAAAAGTAAACAGTCATGAGGAATGGAGACTTTGGTTCAAACTCATGGATTAATCTACTCATTCCTGACCCCAAATGGCTTAACCGAAGAAACGCAATAATAAGTAGATATTTATTCCAGTACAGAATAACATAAACCAAACATGAGAAATGTCTATAACCTGCAGTGTTGATTAAACTTGGTTGAGGGCAGGGTCTGTTATTTCCTGCTTACAGGGAAAGCCTGCATGGGTGTAACATGAAGGGTGTCCAGGAGATTCAAGGCAAGTTGCTGTCTGGTGGTGGCATAGATGGGAAAAAGGAATGGAGGACAGAAGAGGAAATCTCAGTATTACTAAAGACTTAGTCAAGCAGCCTAGTACCAGAGGCCACTCAGACAGATTGTCATACCAGTACCAAGGACTTCCATTGGGACTGAATGACAGTCAAGAAAAAAAAAAAAAAAAAAACATGGGGCCAAAACAGATTAAGAAAAGGGCAGTGGTGCTAGTCAGGAGAGAATTAATTACTCTTCTGTTGAAACAACAAACAAGGACTATAAACTTTTAGATTTTGCAATATAAAAATAGCAAACAACAACAAAAAGATAAATTACATAAATATGCATTGGTCAAAAAGTGTGCTAATTACTGCTAACGTAAATACTCCCAAAGAACACAGAAGAACAAATAGAAAGTTAGCTAACACTCCTAGAAAGATGTTCATTGTTCCTATGGTAGCTAATAAATGTAATGTGATCTCATTACAACAGTAACAGGCATGTCTTTTTGAGGGTGGGTCAACAAGATTATTTGCAACAAGTGCACACCGAAATAAAAAAAAAGGATGACTAGCAAAATTAAAAAAAATTATTATAACAAGGTAATGGCAACAGCCGTATTACCTAATAGAATATAAAATCTCAATAATCAAAGAACAGAAGTGCCAGTGAATAAAAAGGCAAAAATGCCTATCGATAAAGACTTCCAAACAAGAAAATGCACGAAATTTACAAAATAAAATTCATCAGTTTGATATCCAATTATTACAAAATGTGATATATAAAAAAGAATTATGAGAGTCATATTCATACTTAATATCTAAGAAATTATTGAATACATGTCTATAAAACATAATAAATGAAAATGCATTGAAGTAAAAGATGCATTTTGTTTAAAAAAAAAATGATTATCATCTAAAGCAGTCCGTGATTTCTCCCAAAAATAACAATGTGATATTTGAGTGGAGGAGCTAGATGATTAAGGGGGGAAGGACGTAAAAATATGCCAGACCTTTTCATTGTATATTGTTTAAGAGCCAAAGATTCAGGTTTACTTATAATTGCAGTAGAAATAATCAGATTTTATTAACTCCAAAATTCCAAAATTGTTCCAATACTAAGAGATGTGACAAAATTTATCCTTTTAAGAGGTTTAAATTAAAAGAATGTGTAATAATCTGGAATTATGCCCTCCAAAAAGCATTTGATAAAGTTCAACTTATGTTAATGATTTTTAACAAAATAAATCACTCAGTAAATAGAAATGGAAGGATAAGATAATAACATGATAAAGATTGATTATCACAAATAACTAGAATCCCGTAAAATGAACACCCCAAAATGAAGACATTCTCATTAAAATCAGGAGAAGGCAAAGGCAGCAACTTCTGCATTATTGTTTAACATTACCGTGGAAGGACTAGCCAAGGTAAGTGGATTATAACATGTTTTGAAGGAGTAAAAAAAGATTGGAATACAAAAGTTAAATTAATAATGAAAGCTTGTCTTTTGTTTTTTTCTTTTTCTTTTCTTTTTTGCCACCAACTACCTATGTGGCCTTAAGCGGACATACCTATTTCCCTGGCATCTTCCTTCCCTCCCCCCCCTTTTTTTTTTTAATACTTATGTAGTATTTTTCCATCCCTACCCCTCCCCTCTCTTGTAACCATCAGATTGTTTCTTTTTGTGTGTAAATCTTTTCACGAATTTTTATAGTATTAGTCTCATACAATATTTGTTCTTTCGTGATTGACTTATTTCACTCAGCACGTGTCCTCCAGATATGTTCATGTTGTGAGTTGCTTCGCAGATTCATCATTGTCCTTTATCATTGAGTAATACTCCATTGTGTATATGTACGATAGTGTGTTTATCCATCCATCTGTTGATGGACATCTAGGTTGTTTTCATCTTTTTGCTATTGTGAGCAATGCTGCAATGAACATCTGTGTGCATATGTCTATTCATGTGACAGCTCTTATTTCTCTAGAATATATTCCCAGGAGTGGAATTGCTGGATCATATGGTATTTCTATTTCAGGCTTTCTAAAGAAGCGCCAGATCATTTTCCAAAATGGTTGTACCATTTTCCATTCCCACCAGCAGTGCATAAGAGTTCCAATCTCCCTGCAGCCTCTCCAACATTTTTTTTTGTTTGTTTTTAATCCATGCCATTAATGCTGGGTGAGATGGTACCTCATTGTGGTTTTGATTTACATTTCTCTAATGGCTAGTGATCGCAAGCATTTCCTCATGTGTCTGTCAGCCTCTTGAATGTCTTCCTTGGTGAAGTGTCTGTTTATTTCCTTTGCTCATTTTTTAATTGGATTATTTGTCTTTTTGTTGCAGAAGTATTGGATTTTCCTTTAGATTTTAGAGATTAGAACTTTTTTGGATTTGCCATAGCCAAATTTTTTTTTTTTTTCCCCCAGTCTGTAAGTTATCTTTTTATTCTTTTGGTGAATGATAGTTTATCTTGAAACCACAGAAGAAACAATTAGAAGAAAATTTGAATCATTTTGAATGTAGTAGTGGTTACCAAAAATATAGATGGATATACAAAGATTACAAAATTACAGTTACTTTTCTTTGTTTTCAATTGTCCATCTGCTTTTTAATTTTTAGTCATAAAATATCTTTTACATTTTAATTAAAATTATTATGAAAATATATTAAAATGAACTATTTATGAAAATGGTAGCCCTGGTGGTGCTGTGGTTAAGAGCTTGGCTGCTAATCTAAAGGTCAGCAGTTCAAACCCACCAGCCACTTCTTGGAAACCCTATGGGGCAGTTCTACTATGTCCTGTATGGTCTCTATGAGTCAGGATGGACTTGATGGCAAAGGATTTTTTGTATTGGTCAGGCACTTACAAGAAAGAACCAACTAGATGACAATGGGTTTGGTTTACATATGAAAATAAGAAATTAGAGTTATTTCTATAACATGTGGACTAATGAAGCATTCAGATTATATTAATATACAAAGGTTTTGATATTATCTTTGAGTGTTTGTAAGTATTAATATATCTCATTCCACTTAACCTATATGAAAAGAGCAGTCTGTTTCTCTAGGGGATAGAAAGTCATGTGAGTGAGTGAGTGAGTTCACCTAATTCTTAACTTCTCCCTTTTATCTATTCAGTCTCTCTCTTCTTTCCTTTCTCTCTCTGTCTCTCTGTCTCTCCCCTATTGTTTCTCCTTCATGAAATCTGTACATGAACAGGTCATTGAAAAGTTACCAGTGATCCCTTATAAAAATATCTTGGTGAGAAAACATTTGAGCACTTGATTTATATATACATATTTTTCAAATAATATAAAAGGAGTGTAATTATTTTTCCTGCCCTGCCACCATATGTTACTGTTATGTCCAGGCAATAGTAACAATGATGTTCAAACTCTTAGAATTAAATATAGTATAAAACCTTCCAAAAGAAGTTTCATTTTAAAAGTTTGTCCTGGGAATGATTTTGGGTGGTCCATCCTGTACCACTCTAGCCATGTCTCATCCCAGCTCTGAGTAAAATAAGCATAATAAAGAAAACAAACAAACAACAACAACAACAACAAAAAAAACTGACATCCACATAAACATTAAATTTGGATCTCCCTATGGAAAAATACAAATCATTATTTTCATCAGGGAAAAAATTCTTAGTAGTCACTTCCTTGCTAATAAAGTTGCAAAATATAAAGATACTATGCATCTTTGCATGCTACAAGTCAAGGTATATGGGCAGTAAGTCAGCATTTATTTGATGTTACATTGCTGTTTATTTTTCCTGTGAGTGCCTGAGCTCCATGCAGACTGATTAAAGAAACTCTTTGTCGGTGGGCTCTGCATATCCCGCAGTATAGTCAGGGATTAAAGCCATGGAGCTAAACTAACAATTCTGGCCTTTGTCCCCCATTGGCCACCCCTTCTCTCCCGTGGGAGGAAGAATGAATTCTGTGATTAGTAACCTTTGGGGAAAGAACTGAATATGCTCCACTCAGCTGCAGTGTCTTTAGAAGCTAGCCTGTCCTCGAAGCCACACATTCTGGTAGGTTCTCTGTCCTGTGATAAGGGAGACTGCTCCTGGCAGAGCAAATCTTGTGCAAATGGTTAATGTGCTCAACTAGTAAATGAAAGATTATAAGCTTGAGTCTGCCCAGAGATGCCTGGGAAGAAAGACCTGGCAATCTACTGAAAAATCATGAAATTGGTATGAGGATTATGTGAGATTATGCCTGGGGAATCTTTGGTTTATAGTAATCAATAGATATTAGCTATTGGTATCATAAGCCCTGGTGGCACAGTCATTAAGCATTTGACTGTTAACCAGCAGGTCGGCTGTTCGAACCCACTAGCCACTGTGTGGAGAAAGATGTGGCAATCTGCTTGCATAAAGATTTATAGCCTTGAAAACCTTCTGGGGTAGTTCTACTCTGTACTGTAGGGTCATTATGAGTCGAAATTGACTCAGCAGCAACGGGTGTTTTATTGTTATCATTACCTTGTAAAAGAGGATCTGCTAACTCAGAGAAAAATTGGCAGTGTCTTTAATATTGCAAGGCTACATAGTGGTGTAATTGTGGCTTTAATGCAGATTGTTATTAATCTTTTTGATTGTCTTGTCCACCTTCAATGCCATGAACTTCAGTCAAAGTACCTCTCAGGAACTTAAATTGAAATCTTTTGCCATGTTTCCTTTGTACATTCAATTCTCTTCCCCTAAAATGTCCCCAACCGGTCTTTCTCTTCTACAGTAAAAAAAACAACTTATCAATTCTAATGATATCGGGTGTCACCTCCTCCATGAGGCTCTCCTAGTTCATCAAGAGATGCTTGCTCTTTTATTCACACATATGTCCTGTATCTCTTATGTGGTAGGCATCAAAGATTTCCTTGGGTCGAAATGTTGGATTTCAAGTGTTGAAATTCCTTGGATTTTATGTTCCTGGGTAGCAAGATTTGTGTCTTATTTCTCAAGCCTTTGGTTACCATATTGCCTTATATGGAGAAAGCACCTAATAAGTGTTTGCCAAATGAAAAAAAAAAATAGTGAATCTTCCAATATTCACTTAGAAAGCACTGTATTTCTCAATTAAAAAGAAAAGAAACAATAAAATTGTGGTGATAATGATAAAGTTAAATTCAATTAAAAAGCCATAGGTGTCATACAAGAAAGAAATAACTGTCTAGGATGAAAATTGGTTGACATAAACTAACTTCCTACCCAAGTAGTGCTACTATTACATTTGGGTATCAGTTCTATGATTTTATCAAGTGTTTTATAAAGAGATTTATATTGGGCAATTAACACTTGGTATTCAACTGTGAGTCTGGGGAAGCTTGGTTCTGTCACATTATTGTTAACCTCTGTAACAAACCCCCAAGGGCTACTATTAAGTCTGGGGGTTATTATAGGAGCTATTTAAAATAGGTATTACCTGACACCATGTGATGAAGATGAAAAACGAAATAATGTACAGACCTGGTGGCAACAGGTTGATAGATTTGTCTTTAAAAATCCATTAGAGACCTCACTCCTTATGCCACTTCTTAAATAACAGCAGACCAGTACTAATGCTTTCTTTATGTGTGTATAACACTTTCTTTACGTACATATATATATGTAATCGTGCACTAGATGAACATTTACACAGCAAATTAGTTTTTCACTATACAATTAATACACGTGTTGCTTTGTGACATTGGTTGCAACCCAGCAACATGTCAACACTCTCCCCTCCTCAACCTTGGATTCCCCATTTCCATGTGTCCAGCCTTCCTGTCCCCTCCTGCCTTCTTGTCCTTGCCCCTGGGCTGGTGTGCCCATTTAGTCTCGTATACATAGTTGAGATATGTGTATTATTGTTCATTTTATGGGCCAGTCTAATCTTTGGCTGAAGGATGAACCTCAGGAGTGACTTCAGTACTGAGTTACAAGGGTGCCTGGGGCCATACTCTTGGGGCTTCTCCAGTCTTTGTCAGACCCGTAGGTCTGGCTTTTTTTGTGAGTTAGAATTTTGTTCTACATTTTTCTTCAGCTCCATCCAGGGTCCTCTACTGTGATGCCTGTCAGAGCAGCCAGTAGTGGTAGCCAGGCACTATCTGGTTGTGCTGGACTCAGTCTGGTGGAGGCTGTGTGGTAGTTTTGATCCACAGTCATTTAAACTAATCTTTTCCTTGTGTCTTTGGTTTTCTTCATTCTCCTTTGTTTCAGGTGGGGTAGAACCAGTGGAGTATCTTAGATGGCCACTAAGAGAAGACCCCAGATGCTACTCACTGAAGTAGAATGTAGAACATTTTCTTTGTAAGCTATGTTATGGCAATTGAACTAGATTTCCCCCAAGACCATGATCCCCAGTCCTCAGCTCAGTAATCTGGTCTCTCAGTGAGTTTGGATGTGTCTATGAAGCTTCCACTACCTTGCCTTGGTCAAGTTGTGCTGAGTTCCCCAGTATTGTATACTGCCTTACCCTTCTTAATAAATGTGTAGCCTGAGTCTGTTTTGATCCAAACTTGTGGTTAGGTTTATGATACATAAGTGTAATTTACACTGAGAGTGACACCACTAAGTTTATAAATTGTATGACAGTTAATTCATAAAATGAATAAATTAATTCATGGAATGCAACACTACAGTCAGCACTGCACCAGGTTTAGGAAGGTTTAGAGAAGGTACCTGATTAATACTTGCTTTGCATGGATGTTCTTTATCTCAGAATTTATGTGATATTGTTCTCTTTTTAGTTTTAAAAAACAAAAACAAAATCTTTTAGACTAGATCAAAATTGAATGCTATCATTCTACATGCTGAGTAGGTTGTTAGCAATTGTTTTCATAGATGGCGCCCTGCTCTCCTGAGGAGAGATGGGACACTTGTAAGGGGAGTGAGACCCTCACCTCTGGTACAAAACTTAAGGGGCTCTGAAAACACAGGATCAAAGTAAATACTATTTTAATGCCATATTAAGGAGTCCTGGTGGCGCAGTGGTTAAAGTGCTCAACTGCTAACCAGAAAGTCAGTGGTTCAAACCCACCAACTACTCCATGGGTGATAGATGTGACAGTCTGCTTCCGTAAAGATTACAGCCTTGGAAATCCTATTGGAGCAGTTCTCATCTGTTCTATAGGTTCGCTATGAGTTGGCATCCACTCGATGGCAATGGGTTTTTAGGCACAAATATGTGGCCTCTTATTGGCCTCTCCCTTTGGATATTTCATTCATATCTCTAACATGATATATCTTCACTAAAATTTCCTCTGCTACCATCCATAGCTCAGAGATTGCTGTCACTCCATGGAATGAAGATAATATATTACTTCTGTATGTAATATTTCTATACATTGAGCCACCTCTTTCTTTCTTTCCCTTTATTATGCTATTGCCACCTCCATTTACTAAAATGCTCAAGCCAGAAGCATGGTGCAGTCTTTGTGTTCTACCTCCTCATCTAATCCATTAGCAAGCTCTCTTATTTTTATTTGAGAATTATATCTGGAATTCATCCACTTTTTCTATGTCCACTATCAGATTTTCTATCCCAAACTTCCATCCTATACCATATATTCTATAACAACAACATCTTACACCTTCATGTTATGGACATGGAGGCAGAAAGGTCAAGCAGCTAATAAGTGAAGATGGTTGATTCAAATCCAGACCTATCGATAGTGTTCCCAATGATTAAAATCTCTCCAGACTCAAAAAGTTAAAATAATTGTTATTTTTTATTAAATTACTTTTCAATGTATAAACTGAACTCCTTTTATTAATGACTAAAAATAATGTGTACAGAATAGTCCAGATTTTTTTTTAATAATCTAAACAATTTCTGTTAAAAACTTGCCAATTGTACCCCACAAAGGTTCATATCAAAGAATGCCTATTACAGGTTATTATAAAAAGAGACTGTTTTAAAGAAAGTTTAGTGATTTTTTTCTTCAGAAGTCTTTAATTAAATTGGTTTTATTTCTTTTGAATTTTGATAATCTGAAAGCCCTTAGGAATACTTTTTATTATTATTTAATTGAGTTTATCTGTGTCAAGAAAAGCAACGAATCTAATTTGTTTTATAGCAATAATGAATTGAAACACAGTGTGCAAAATTCTAACATTGATTCACTTCTTTCTTATTCTTTAAGTCCTAATTATCCCTAAGACTTCAGTTCATTTTCTACTCTCCACCCTCCTCTCATTTTTTTTTTTTTTTTTTTAATCTCTTAGGTCTAGTTTACCCATCATTCAATAAGACACTTTTCTTAAGACCTTGAAATTGTTTATCTTTTTAATCAAGTCATTTTTATGATGGATGGGAATGCTGACATTTTTGTGTTAGGTTATTTAGAACAGAGATTTTTCTTGTAAAATAGAAACTCAGCACAACTATACGTACATGTATTTTTTTCATTCCACTGTCCGTTCCTCCTTCCATCCGTCCGTCCGTCCATCCATCCTTTGATTCAGAGCAACGGTTAAGAATGCAGCTGCTAACCAAAAAGCCAGCAGTTCAAATCCACCAGCCTCTCCTTGAAAACGCTATGGGGCAGTTCTACTCCATGCTATGGTGTCGCTATGAGTCAGAATCGACTGGACGGCAATGGGTTTGGGTTTTGGGATCATGTGCTAGACACTATATAAATGCTACAAACATACACAATATCCATATAAAAGATCCACACAGGGTATAGAGACCCATTGCCCTTGAGCCAGTTCTAACTTTTAGCGATCCTACAGGACAGAGTAGAACTGCCCCATAGGGTTTCCAAGGAGTACCTTGTGGATTTGAACTGCTAACCTTTTGGTTAGCAGCTGTAGCTCTTAGCCACCCACTACACCACCAGGGTTTACCACAGGATATATATACAACATAAAAATATATATATACAAAGAAGATAGACAGGGTCTCTGGCTCTATGAGGTTGCAGTTTGACATAGAAAAAATAGTATGACACAAATAGTAACAATTAAGTTAACAAGTGTTACACAGGGGGCTTACAAAATGCTGTGGTCATGTGTAGCAGGCATACATAATCTAGTCAGGGGCAGATGCTGTTGAAGGAAAGCTTTCCAGGGAAATTTTACTTGTTTATTTATGGCATTGAATATAACTAGCAAGCTTAATTTAATAAAATTATATTAAGCTTTTTACCAAGTTAAAGGAGGCTACATTTTTTTTTTTTTTTTACACTTTTATAGCACTAGGTTTTTTGTATGTTTTTTAAAGGTCATTTATACCTATATAAGACATATTTTTGGAACTCCATAACTAAAATAAAAATGAGTAATATAAGTTTAAATCCATGATAAAAAAAAGAAAAATTAAGCTACCCAGAATTTTTCTAAACACTCTTCCATAACTTCTGAGTCAAAGAGAAGTCAAATCTAAAATAGCTCTAATAATAAAATGAACACTGCATATGGAATCTTGTAAAATATCACCTAGGCTCTTTCCTAGTGAACATTAACATGGGAATGAGTTTATCGTCTGAAGAAAAAATAAAACATCTGAATATTCATCTCAAAAACATTTTAAAAAACAAAACAATTTATATCAGATAGAAGGCAATATAAAGATATAATCTGAAATTAAAACACAGGAAATCAATAAATGTGATAAAAAATAGATTTCAAAGCCTTTGAAATATGCAATCGTTTCACAAATTTCATTAGAAAAAATCACTAATACCGATGAGATTTTAATATGAAATATCAATGTATAAATACTAAGGAAATTAAATTATAAGAAGCATTATACATATGTACATATATATATGTTTGAAATTTGAAAAGTTGCATGAAATGGGAGATTTTCAAGATAAAGTGTAATTCACCTCAGTTTATTCAAGTAGAAGTAAAAAACCTCAATAAATAAATTATGCCAGACATCTGTTGAAAACTTTTAGAAAAGTTTTTTTGTTGTTGTTTTGTTTTACATTTGTAAACAGAGCTTTTTTTTCAATGCATTTCTACCATTGAGAACTGAAAATCATAAATTTGAGAGTATAAGGGGCAGGCCCACCCCTAATTTTACAGGACAGGGGAAATAATAGAAATTAAGGCCCACATGCTTTATACTCAAATTTTTAAAGGTAAAAATAAAGATACGCAACATAACTAACTTTCATCACAAAAAATTCCAAATACATATGTAAAGCTAAAATAGTATCTAACTGAAAATCGACAAAATATCACAGACAATTTAATTTAATTTATTTTGTAAATGTTTGGGGTGTTGATGGACCGGGATGCTTGTAAGAGTTATAAAATAAAGGCATTTATATATATATATATGTATATCCAAAAACCAAACCCACTGCCTTCGAGTCGATTCTGACTCATATCGACCCTATAGGACAGAGTAGAACTGTTCCATAGAATTTCCAAGGAGCGCCTGGTGGATTCAAACTGTCGACCTCTTGGTTACAGCTGTAACACTTAACAACTACACCACCAAGGTTTCCACATATACATATATATGTATATGTATATATATATATACCCACACGCATACATATATATTTTATATATATATTATACATTATATATATTACAGTAGTGCAGTAACACAAACTATAGATCGTGCATGGGAAAAAAAAGTTTTCTTATTTTTAGTCTAAATTCTGGCTCGTGCATTTTTTTTTCTTTCCTCATCCTTGACAATACTTCAAATATTTGTATAAAACTAAAAGTTTAATAAAAAAGTCAAATATTCTATAAAATAAAACAATTTGCTATCCTTATATTTAAAAATCCATCTAGTTGCAAGTAGGTAATTGGCATGGCATCAAGCTTTACTCCTGTTAATTCTAGAAGTATACATATATTTGTAGTAAAATATTTCTCAACTACCATGTGCAACTGTGCATTGCTAGGACACACTAACTTGCATGTATATCAGGAAAACAGAGAAGCAATAAACTGGAAACTCATCACTTCTAGGAAGGGATTATGCAAGAATCTATGGGACCCATGTTCTCTAAGATAAAGGATTCATAAATATAACTAATTTCTCATTTATCTAAGTGCTTCTGTTGCTTACAGCTATGCTACACTCAAAAGCAATGTGTTTGTTCTGGCATAAAGAGTGGCAGGATCCACACACCTTCCAGGAATTTGGCTACCGTCAGCTTTGGTTTGAGGAACAGTGAGGGATGTAGAGAAATGTTTACGTGGGGCTGAGCGATGATTTTGTCCTAGGCACCCTCTGACTCAGTCTAAGAGAAGATGCCATTCTGTTAAGAATGGCAGAAAAGGAGTAGAGAGAAGTGGGTCTTTGAAGCCATCATGGAGTACTTGAAATAATCACCCCTGAAACACACCTACCTATGTGTAAGCTCTTAAAGTGTCTGACATTCTATAATGAAAAAATGTTTTTCTGTATCATTGATCTTAAAGAGATTTTAGAAAAGTAATTTCAATATTATTCCATCTCGTTTATAGATATGTGCTATATATTTATCTGTATCTTTTGAAATGTTTAAAATAAGAATACACTATATTTCGAGTGGGAGGCATAATTTTTTTTCCTGTTTGTTTTTGCTGAAATTATGTAACATTTAAAATAGATTAAGATTAATTTACAGCTTCCAAATGCTTAATAAATCATTAACATTATTAATATTTATAGATATTTTCTTTGACACTGATCCATAGTAATATACAAAAGGTTATTTCTGAAGAGATGATTTATAAAGAAGAATTTTAAAAATAAAAGCAGCTATACATTGAATAAGCAGAACCATTGTACACATATTTAATAAACTACAAAAGCAAATAGGAAAATTTATCATCTGCTATCAAGGATTACCTAAAATTAAGATCATTTTGTTTATTTGAAATTTATCAAATACCTGTCAGCTGCATTTCACTGCAATGTATGTGTATTAGTTATCTAGTGTTGCTGTAACAGGAATTTCACAAGTGAATGGCTTTAACAAACAAAAACTTATTCTCTCATGATTTTCTTATTTTTAGTCAAAAATGCTCTTAAAATCCAAATTCAGGGTGCCAGCTCTAAGGGAAGGTTTTCTCTCTCTGTCTTCTCTGGGGGAGGGTCCTGGTCCCCTTTCAACATCAGTGGGCCTGGCTTTCCTTGGAAATCTCCATGCGTCTTGTCATCAATCTTCCCCTGGGTCTAGGAGACTCTCAGTGCAGGGATCCTGGGGTCCAAAGGACGTGCTCTGCTCCCAGCTCTTCTTTCTTGGTAGTAGTAAATCCCTTCTTTCTGCTCACTCTTCTCTCCTTTTATCTCTTGTAAGACAAAAGGCAATGCAGCTTGCACCCGATGGGAACTCCCTTTACATCAGACCAGGGCTGTGACCTGAGTAAGGGTGTTTTAACCCAACATAATCCTCATTAACATGACCAAATCCTGCCTCATTAACATAACAGACAGCTCAATCCTAAATGGGACCGTAACAACAGACATACTGAAGCCAAAAAAAAATAAATAAATAAATCCAACCTGTTGCCATCTAGTCAATTCTGACTCATAGCAACCCTACAACAGACTAGAGCTCTCCCTCGGGATTTCCAAGGAGCAGTTGGTAGATTTGAACTGTCAACCTTTTTGGTTTCCAGCCAAAGCTCTTAACCACTGCACCACAAGGGCTCCAACCACTGGCATAGAGGCTAGCATTTATAACAGATCACAAAATGGAGGCTAATCAGGTCACAAAATGGAGCACAACCACACGGTGCTAGAAATCATGGTCTAGCTAAGTTGACACATATTTTTGGAGACACAATTCAATCCATGGAATTATGTTAGAGAGAATATACATAAAAATAATGTTAAATTATTGTTTTTAAACTCATATCATGAAGAAATATATATACTATCATGAAACTGTGGCTGTACAATCTAAATAAATTATAAAATATTAACAATAACAATGCAATGTGATAATAAAAAAGTAAAGATTAATTTTAATTTTTTAAGGTAAGTGGGTTGACCATGTAATTTATTATCTAAAAAGGACATCAAAAGCCTGTTAAGTGTGAACAGCAGATATTTTTAATTACATCAGATTCCCAGAATGCCTAGTTCCTGTAAGGGTAGGAAATGACTTCATGGAAGAGATGACATCTAAAATGGATCTTGAAGACTGAATCTATGTAGGAAAAGGTCCATATAAGTAGACAAGGCATTAGCCTTCCTAAACAGGAAGAAACCAGTCCTCCTTACTGTGGATCCCAGATATTGTTATTAAAATCCAAATACAATATGTTCAAAGGTGATGATGTTCAGCGTTTATTAATATATTATTAAGCATAATGATATATTTCTTTAGGAATTGTCATCTACTGACCATAGGGAACAGAATTATATATTTTTAATAAAGGGATTGAATTGGCCAGAATTAAATAGAAACCGTGGATAGGTAAAGAACAATCGGAGAACACTGAACACACACAGGGCTTCATAAGAGGATTTGGGAGTAGCTGAAAGACAAATTGCTATTTAATAACTTTAAGTTGAATCTAAGACCTATGAAATTGATACAAAGGACAATGAAAACATGATAAACAGAACTTTTAAAAAAAATACTGGAAAAGTTAGGAAGACTTGAGGATAAATCTAGCAGTATGAGTTTCTTTATTTCAGTTTTGAATGTGTACCTAAATTTTTTTTTTTTTTTCATCCTATAAGTATCTTGATTTCCTCCTGTTGGCTTCATGGGCTCCAATTTGTTGGCAAATGTGGCGCTTTTTTGCTTGCAGTAAGGTTACCTATTATAAATTAAGCCATCCTAATTTTTTTTTTTTTTTAAATTTTGGGTCCTACAAGAGCGTTTCAGGGAAACTATATTTGAGACTACTGAGGTCATGCAGGAAAATAAGAAGGTAAGCCAGACACATTATTTACGCTATAATAGCACACACTATAAAGAAAAACCAAAGAGTAAAATTGCCACTGGTATTTGCATTACCTTATAAAAAAGGAACAACATCAATTATTGTTATTTCAGATTACTGATTTTCGGAATTATTAGACTTAAGGATAAAATACCTCTCTTAGAACCTTCTATTCAAACTCATGAATATAACTTTAAAAGAATGGCATTGTTTAAAGTAATTGAAGTCAATCTATTAAAAAAATATATACCTAAAATACTGTTGTGTAAATCTCTATGCGATAAATCACATAGTGAGAAAGTAAATAAGTTGAAAGGCAGCCACTGAAGTAGGAGCTCAGTGAGGCATATGTTTACAGTTTTTGCAGCAATCTTTCTGTGAGACTTTGGGAACTTAACTCACCTTTGCTGGATTTCAGTTATTCTCTGTGTACAGTGAGGCTGTCTTGAGGCATTCCCTATAACCCTTACCTATTTACCAAATATATCATTATGATAGGGATTGATACCAAATTAATTACTTTTATTTCATTTGTTGAAAACCTGGTGCTTTGCAAGGCATAGAGAATATTTCAGCTCTGTTTCTTTGAATTAACTATGTCAACCGTAGGAGATATTGTTTTGCATGCTGTTTTTATTTATCTATTTTTTCTGTTTAAAGAAAAAGAAATGCATACATGCACAATTTTGAGTTGATAGGCAGAAATGAGGATCAGTTCATTAGGCTAGGTTGCATTATAGTACAATAAAACTTTCAAAACCTGACTAGTTAAAACAACAAACATTTCTTTTCCTTTTGAGATTGTGCATTGAGGCTTTGCTTTGCCCACTGCATGTCAGGGATCCAGTATCCACCATGACTGCCATACCTTCACTGTGTTAATGGAGAGACACCTCTGGAAGGTCTTAAACAAACAATGGATACTTGGGCCTGGAAGGGACAAGTGTCATTCCCTTCACTACTTGCTGAATGGAAAAATGCCCCATCTCACCACAGGGAGCCTTGTCAACCTTGGATGGGGTTGATGTGCAGGAGAGAAGACCTGAATATAGGGAAGAAGCTCTAGGGACTTCACATTAGGCAATGTCATTGCTTGGAAATCATAAATTTGTCTGTCTCTGTTAGCATCAGAGGAAGGCCGATCAATCTGTTCGAGAGATTCAAGCCATTCATTTAGCATCAGAAAGACTGTTAAAATTAAGCCGAGGGGTGATTTGACCAAACTAATTTGACAATTTATTATTTGGAGCAGGTGAGAATTCAGAGAGCATAAAACAAAATCCCGAGGTATTTCTGGCATAGAACTTAAAAACCAGATTTGTTTTAGAATTATATAACTTCTAACCAGTGGATTTAGTTTATTTACTTTCAATTACTGGCATTTTCCAAGTCTTTTGATGGCCTTTACTCATCTACTCCAGTTCAAATTCAACTCCTCTGCTAGAGCTTTCTTCTAACTATAACACACATTCAAACACAGTCATACTCACCCCCACAAGGATCTCTCTCTGAGCATTACGCCTATTTCTTTCTCTGTGTTCATCATGTTTTCTACCTACTTTTTTCCCTTTATGTATTACTTGTGACCGTTACCCTCCCCAGACTGTAAATGCTCTACCTTGTATCTTTGGAACCTACCACTGTGATTGTCCTGTCTTATCTTCTGAGTTCCTCTGTCTCCTTGGTGTCTCCAGCTCTGCTTTGGGACCTTTGGACCCTCAATCACAAACCTCCCTATCTTCTTCTGATATTCATTTTTAGGTGCTAAATTGTTCAATATTATTAAATAGTACATATAGGAACACTAAATAAATTATCCTATGAGACCACTTAACTAGAAATCAGAGACATGAATCTTAATAATGGTAGTAATAATACCAAACACTAATACAGCACTTGCCATATACCATAAGTAACATTTTATGTTTTTTAACTCACTTGGACAAAAACAACCACTCTTTGAGACAAGTACTGCTATTATGCTCACTTTGCACACCAGGGAACTAAGAACACAAAGGGTGAGCAATTGGCCCAAGATCAAATGACTAATAAGTGGTAGAGTCAGGATTTGGCCAGACAGTCTGACTCCAGAGCCTGTGGTTCCGACCACTAAGCTTGGTGCCTCTTATTGGTGGATTCCACTTTTACTAAGTTTCTAAATTTGAATTAGTCATTCTCCCTGTTTTGTTTTGCCCCCTTCCCTGCCCCTCCATTCTGTAAAAAAAGAGAGAGAGAAAGAAAGAAAGAAATATTGAGGTTAAATGAGTCCCAGATCCCATTCTCTTCATGAGTCTATGAGTCAGGTTATGGAAATGGTTTTAAATTGCAAACCTTTATGTATGAGAGACTTCATCACCTTTGCTCAGATTTAGCTGACAGAAGTGACAAAATCTCACCTGTAATGTCCAATGTTGTTGTGTTATTTTACTTCAAATGCAAGAACCAGTTATAGCGTGTTGTTCAATAAGATCAGTTCGTTATTAAAAGTAAACCAAAATCCATTTCCAGAATGCTATATCCAAGTTAAGTGAAAGTGTCATATGTTATAAACAAGATCAAGTTGGAAATTGAAGGTGTTTGAATCAACTGCTAATAAATACATAATTCTTCTTGAAAAGTTCAAAACTTTTACTAACTTGTTTCAGCACTTCAGTATCTCCAAGAAATCTTTGGATGTAGAATCGTAATCCTTTAGCCAAACATGTATGAGAATCTGTAGGTTAAGCAAAGTCATGCAAGTTTCTTACAACCTTCCTATGATGATAAAAGCATATACTTCTAATAGAAGGAGTCACGGCATTTCTCAAACTTAATTGGCCTGGAATCCTTATTTCTTTCACAAAGCGTCTTGTGGGAATAACAGTCCCTGAAAAATCCTTTGGGAAATGCTGATTTTGGGGCTAAGAGAACACACACACAAAAAAAAGGTGAGTTTATTTTACATGTCTCAGGAACTTGAAAGAAACAATGAAATTTTGGTTCACTTCATAACATAAATGTCGGATCGAAGGTTTAATTTCTCTGTGACCTGTTATACACGTTATATGAAACTCTTTATCAATTGAGTTCTGGACAAAGCAATTAAGATGTTTATGAAAAATAGGAATATTCAAAGTATAAAACTCTCTTTAATGGGTACAGCGAGGTTCTCTGGAGGAAATTTTATAGGAATGGGAGTTGATAAGAATCACTTCTGCTGGGGTAAAAATGTTCAGTGAAATATAATCTTCACTCATTTTTTCCCAAGCTACAACTCACTGCTACAAAGGTCAGCCATTATAGTCCTCAGTGGATTCTTAGAATGTAAAATGAGGGAGTTTGAAATAATTTGTTCTGTCACCTGTTCCCAGAAAAACTGACATAATTTAATATGATGACTGTTCTCCTTTACCTTATTAAACTGGTAAAGGAGAGCAGGATAGAACTCTAAGTTATTTATGACTTACCACTTACAAAATAAGAGTTTGAGATTTTAGACTCTACTTGCCAGAACTGTCTTCTTTTCCCCACCCACTAGCCGAAATCATCGGTGTGAATATGATTGAAAACCAGTGGCAAAGTCCCTTCTTCGCTGTCTGCCAAAGCACGTGTAAATAGCCACACAACCCATTATACCTTAGAAAACCAGCACAGTTGGCTTTTAACAAAACAGTGATTTGAAGAGGCTTGGGAAACGCTAGTGGTGTAGTGGTTAACAGCTCGGCTGCTAACCAAAAATGTGAGTTGTTCGAATCCACCAGGTGCTCCTTGGAAACCCTACAGGACAGTTCTACTCTGTCCTACAGGGTAGCTATGAGTCAGAATCGACCCAACGGCAATGGCTTTGGTTTGATATCCTTTTTGCTGTCATGGTTTAGAGTCAATGGGTTATAACAGAAAGGAAAAGAGGGAACATTCAAAGAGTCAATAACAAATAGTAAAGAAAAAGGGAGAGAGAAATTAAAACATTTTCTAATAGGACTCTAGAGTAGTGGTTGATAATGTGGATCTCTGGAGGTTGATTGCAATAGTGGTAGATGGGTCTGCAAAGTTTCTTTTAGAGTTTCAGATAGCATAATGGGGGCTGTCTATAACAAGAGTGTCCAGGAAAAAAAAACAGTTAACATTTCCTTGCTTTTGCCTGGGATTTGTTTAAGCCTGTAGGTCAGCTTTGGTTATGTGATGTTGATCTCTGGAAATTAGAAGTAATTTGTGTTTTCAATTTTTTTTTAAAGAAATATCACTTACAAAAGAAGAGTTTGGTTGAAGAGTTCTTTTCAGAAGGTGTGATGAATGAATAGGTATGTTATACATTAGTACATGTTGAATAGGACACCTCAATTCCAAAATGAAGAGAAAGAAGAGGCAGTTTTTCAAACAGAAAAGACTCTCTCTACTCAAAGGGAAAGCTTATTGTCCTTTTCAGTCTCCCTGGGGAATCGACGAAATTGGGCATGAGAGTAAAAATCTGATACGTGCCAAGAGAGAGCAAGGTTCGGTAGCATTTCTAACAAAATTCTTTGTAACCTTTGAGATCATACATTATGGGGACTTTTACTGCAGATCAATGGAATAGATTATAAATAGTTAGCCATGAACCGAAACCTCCTTCAATTTGTAAAGCAATTTACCAAATTTCTAAATATGATTTTTCATTACGCTTCTTTTCAGAGGTACTACTGGGAAGGGTGTCATCGATGCTATTTCAGATTTGTCACATATAATTTTCTGATCTGCCAACTTTTTTGCATCTAAAAGATGAGCTCATGTACAAGCTGACAAGAGGTGGTGATGAGTCTAGGCTTTCTTGAAGGTTGTTAAAAGTTTAAGTCCTCCCATTGTGCAGATGCTCTCTGAATTGGCTTGGCAATTTCTTAAATGACAGCTGCTGTCAAGTGAGAGGGTAAATTATTCAGTTCAACTGAGATTGTTGTCAGTAACAGCAAAAGGGTGCTAGAAATAGAAGAGGCCCCAGATATCGGAGAGAGCGATTGTGTAAACTTGTCAAATCTCTTCGGGAATCCTGGGTGGTTCATTTTCCCCCGGGTATACTTTAAAATCACCACTTCTGCTGATGATCACGCTTGCTTTACATGGCAAGTGAAGTGTAGAACTTAATCAAATTAGCTAAAAAAAAAAAAACAACCCAGACACATCATTCTGGAGGCTTTTGGCCTTGACATTCCCAAGTCTGACAGCTCTTTATAAACTGTATGACTACCAATTGCTATTATTAGTAGCAATAGTACCAACACTACTTTATGTGTAGTATTACATGCTATAAAGTATATATATATATATATATATATAAATGTCCACAGCTTTCAGTTATCACTGTGTAATTGTCCACCAAAATAAAAAAAAAAGGTCACCATTATTTCTTGGAATTGGGATAGTTATTCTCCTCGGGCAACACAGGGCATAAAAGGTAAGGCTGAGGCCTAGTTTTGAACCCACATACCAGACTGATGTTAACACAAGGGAAGCTAGCCAAGATCTTGTAGCTAATTGTGGTACCTGAGACTAATAGGCCTAGAGTCATGTGAGCCTGAGGTATAAACTGAGAAGCGTCAAGTAGTTCCAGAGAACTGTTACAGTTGTTTGTTTCATTTTCTTTTTTGCCTTCTGTCTTAGTTTCCAAAATTTGTGAATGAGCTGCCAATATTTGAAAATTGAACACTTCACAGAAATATCAGATGCTCAGCTTCTAAGGAAAATCAGAATATACAGCAACACAAGGCTCATGTTCAGAGAGAAAGCGAGCGCTAACAAAATAGCCGCTGCCCCTTGGACATGGCCTCTTCAAGTCACTGTCACCCCAGCTGGCTGAATTCACACATTTAGGTCATCTGCCTTTTCTCTACATACATATCAGCTTGAGAATTTTGTAAAAGTCAATGACAGGATATAAGTAGCAACTGGTTCTCACAGGTGAGTAGAACAAAGCAATAGGCAATCTCCAACTGGTAAAACGAAAATATTCAGATAGTTACTTAGGATCTGAGAGGCCTGGAAAAAAGACTACAGTGAGACCTTTTAACACTGATTTTTTTCCAAGTTTCCTCCAATGTCCTGGGTGATTGGCTTACAAGGCAAATGCGGGTCTCTATTATCAGGAGGGGAAACTCTGGTGACGTAGTGGTTAAGTGCTACGGCTGCTAACCAAAAGGTCGGCAGTTCGAATCCACCAGGCGCTTGTTGGAAACACTATGGGGCAGTTCTACTCTGTCCTATAGAGTTGCTATGGGTCGGAATTGACTCGATGGCAACAGGCTTTATTATCAGGAAAGGAACAGGCAGGTTACCCTACAACAACAAGGACTCCGTCAAGTGTTAAGGAACACAACTTCGGGCCCCTGGAGGTAGACAGGGAATAGTAAACGATGGAGGATTTGTGTCACACTGTCATTGTTGGAAGAGCAGCACATATAACTTAAGCCTGAGTACTGGTGGATACAGGGGTTGTTTACTATCCACTACCTTAGGTTGATTGGTGTTGGAACCAGGCAGCAGGGTCTAGCTTAAAGGTAGGGCTCCAGGAACCCACCGCTGCTGGGAGGATAAGAAGGAATGCAGAGGCTCAAGACTGAGCCAAGCCATGAAGCTATACTAATTATTTTCTCTGAGATGAAGTCCCAGAGTATAGGCTTAGCAAATAAGACCGAAGGCATTACTTTAATGACAAAGTTGTTTAACTGTGAGGAACTTAGAGAATGTCAAGTACAGAAGGATGTTTCAGAGGCATGTTATATTTTTCAGAGGAGATGGATTCTATAAACATAACTTCATTCTGTCCAAGGACTTCATGTTCAAAAAGTTCTATTAAAATGCTCAGTTAAAGAAGCATCCTGTTCCACCAAGTTATTTGTAAGAAAACGTAAAACTCAAGGCAGCATTGATCTTTAGTTCTGCAACCTGGGTTGGAGGGCATTTTCCCTCTTCTAGGTCACGGAATAAGTCACTATCGGAACAAAGATCTGAACTGAAACTATACAACAAGAGTCTGGTGCCATCATCTGAAATGTCCTGGAATTGACAAGGCCAGTATCAGGGTTAGGAATAGGACCAACACTACTTTATGTGTAGTATTACATGCTTTAAAGTATACATACCTAGATGTCCACAGATTTTGGTTATCCCTGGGCATTGAACAATGCAGCCGAGGTTATCCTTTGTGGACTCTAACATGTGACCAGTGTTATAAACCAAAGAGGACAGACAGTCCAATGCAGACATCCCAGGAAGCAGCAGAGAATGGGACCACACGGTATTGATTATCTGGGTGAACAATATTTGTACGTACTGCCACAGTTGTTAGGCAAATTACTTTACTAAACCATATAAAGTCTTTAGAATAACATTTTTTAAACAAATATTGATGATGATGATAACTATGATGGATGTGGCAACCATATGGGCAGAATTTGGAAGCAAGCCAAATTCTTAACACTTCTTGAAATAGAATGAAGCATTTTGGTGATCAAATTCTAGCAATTATACTAGCCTGGGGACCAGGCCATGTGAATACATTGCTTGCCCTCACTTGTTAGTTGTTGTTAGTCACTGTTGAGTTAGTTCCAATTCATGATGACCTTATGTATAACAGAATGAAATGTTGCATGGTCTTGCTTGGTCTTCATATTGGTATTTCTGAGTCTATTGGTGTGACTATCTTTTCACTAACTCTCATTTATTTTTTCTTTCTCAGAATTAATTTTAGTTTCTCTGGAAAACCTTCTCTGACACCCAAAATTGAGTCAGGCACTCTAGCTTTGTTCATCCATACATTCTGTCATTCCCTTATATAGCACTTACTGTGATTCATTTGAGAAACTGTTTAATCATTTGGTGTCTCTCTCAGTAAACTGAAAACTCCACGAAAGTTGGGGCTATTCCAGTTTGTGCCCTACATCAAGCACAATGCTAAGCAGATGGGTGGTACTCAAAATACTTGTTGAATAATCTCCCTAGTGTACCTACTCTCTCTGACTTAGGTATGAGTGCCATATGTAAACCCATAAGATATAATGCTAGCAGGGTCCAGAACTAGAAGTAATAATTCTCCAACTATGGTCTGATAGGCAATTATTATGAAGTGGAAGTATAAGACTGTTGTTATTATATAATTCCAGAACTAATCTGTAAACTATTTAACTCTCCATGTTTAGAAATTAAAAGTGTGGTCATTTGTCTATTGGAAGGATATATATACATTCCAGTCCTGAAATAAGGCAACACATATCAGCAGTACATTACAAAACCCAATTACACATTCTCACAGCAACTACTTGAGTATCTATTATCCCAGATTTGGGGAATCCAGGAGTGAACATGATAGATATGGGCTCTTGTTTCACGGAGATTATATTCAAGAAAGGAAAAGAGAAAACAAAGACTCGTGAAACCAAGCAAATAAGATAACATCAGATAGTAAAAATGTACCATGGAGGAAAATATTGGCTAATAGGATGTAAAGTGGTGAGACGTAATGGGGACTTTTAGCTTAGATGGTCATGATGGCCTCTCTGCTGAAATGTCTTTTTATTTGAGGTATGAATGATGAGAAGTAGCTAGCACGGCAAAAATCTGGGAGACCCCATTCTAGACAAAGAGAGAACACAGGGGAAGGCTCCCAGACAGGAATGTTTGTGATTTGTGTAAATACAGGAAAGCAAAGGAGGAGGAGCATGAAGAGGGAGAGGGAAGGTGGAGTGTGATAAGGTCAATGAAGAAGAATTCAAATCCTTAAAGTCTCATGAATCATGGCAGTTTGGATGTTACTCTGATCGCAGTGGAAACCCGGGAGATGTAAGTTATAAAAGGCATTGTAGTTACTATGAGAAGAATGTGCCTAATTCTTTTATGAATGCTGAATGAACATATTTCATATTATATATATGTATGTACACACATATATACACACATACAATATTGTTTTTGTTCAATTTTGAAATATTCTATATACACACTATACTCATGGTGACCCCACGTGTGCAGTTTAGAACCCCTCCATAGGGTTTTTGAGGTTTTGACCATTTGGAAGCAGGTCACCATGACTACCTTCCTAGAGGTTTCTGGGTGGGTTCAAACTGCCAACTTCTCAGGTAGTAGTTGAGCCCTTAACTGTTTGTGCCACCCAAGGACTCCTCTGTAAAATATTGATTATATATTATTGTATATAATATGTAATATGAAGTAATATATATATACATTATGTATTACATATATTATGATATAATGCTATATAATATATACTTGTACAGTATAGATGATTTGAATATTATGATTTATAACTTCAGATATCATTAATAATGATGTCACTAGAGATTTGGCCTCTTTTTCAAATTCCCAAATGATATCTTAATCCTTCTGGCTGAACATTTCAGTCCGGTTGTTTTCTATTCTTCAACATCCACAAAACGGTGTTGACAAATCAATAAAAACAGCCCTATCTAAGGCAGTGTGGTTCACATTTCACATCAAAGACAGTGAATTTAGTTGGAACCAAAAAACATCCAACTGTAGACAAGTCTCCTAAAACAACCCCAGTGTATGTAGCACCCCCAGGCAAATCGGTCTGCAGAGGAGACAAGGTTATTCACGGACAATTCCCCATTGTGACCCTTCAGAGACTGAGACATTTCGTGCAAAACATAAGTTGCCCTTTTTTTCCTTTGTTTACAACCAATTGAAATTCAGATTGAAGAAAATGAAAATTATACTTTTCCTGACTTCCTGTAGTTTCCTCACCAGAAATCTATTGGGACACACTTAGATGTTACCTTCTGTTCTCCTTGCAGAATGTCGCCAGGGTGAGCTTATAATTGATGCTGACTCTCTACCTGGCTGTGACATACTGTCCACTGCAGAGCTGAGCTCACGGCATTTAGCCATTTGTTATAAATTCATACTTTGTGAGTAGGTCTCCTTGATGTCTCATTAGGCTATTACCTTTCAAGGCCTATATGATCACTGACAATCCTGGGTGATGTTGACATTTTAGCAGGTCTCTAGGTCCTCCTTAATATTTACAGCTCACAAATGAGCTGTGTTTTATATGTTCCATCAGTTATTTCAAAATAAATCCTGTTCTTCTTTTTTTTTTTTTTCTCTCCAGTTAAAAGTGCTTTTGTATATTCTGTTTCCTGCTAGGTACCAGTACTGAAAGTTGAATAGTGCAAGGTCACTTTTTTTTGTAGAAGATATAGAGCATCATGGGGAAGACAAAAAATCTAATCAACAATTACAAGTTATACATGAGAACTAGGTGCTATAAAACACCCCACCCACAAAGAATCTGAATCTAATTGAGGAGACACCTCCTATCATGAAGTCAATTTTGAACAGGACTTTGAAGGATTAGCAGAATTGATTGTATGAAGAAGGAATTAGTTCCACGTAAGAGGAGGTGGGAATCCAGACCAAATGCAAAGATTATCTTCTGTGCAGGCGACCAGGGTTCCACTCCTTGCTAAGGTACCTCATGTGTAGCCATCGTCTCTCCATCAGTGAAGGCTTGCATGTTGCTGGGATGCTGAACAAGTTTCAGCAGAGCTTCCAGACTAAGACAGGCTTGGAAGAAAGGCATGCCAATCTACTTCCAAAAATCAGCCACTGAAAACCCTATTATCACAATAGTCCAAAACCATTGTGCATGGTGTCGTCATGAGTCAGGGACCAACTCAAGCGCAGCTAGAGTTATCAGTGATTCCATGATTCAGTGCTGACTACTCATGGGCATGCAAGATTTTCCACCTGAGTTTTCACTCAGCCTTCCCTGCCCTCCTGTTGTCTAGAATACCTAACCTGCCCTTTCACCAGCTATGTGTCTTTACATGGCTCTTTTCATTCTAATTTCCTGTAGTATGTGATACTTCAAATGGTTACCTAATTATAATGACTATAACCTCATTACAGGAAAGAAATCTTGTCTGATTTTTTTTTTTTTTCCTGGTATTCATTGCAGCAGATATCCCAGCCATGCATTATATTAAAACATGCTGGTGCCCTGGCTCCATCACTGAATAAACTGAATAGTAATTCGGAATTACTGGGAAGTGTTTGGGAAAATTTCTCCAGGAGATTTTAATGTGTAGCTGTACCCACCACAGTGTTCGTACCTAGCAGGACTCAGTGAAAAGTAATACACTTCAGTGGCCTTTGTATGTAAGAATAAAACTGTTGTTGTTAGGTGCCTTCGAGTCTGTCCAGAATCATAGCAACCCTATACAACTGAATGAAACACTGCACCATCCTCACAATCTTTGCTAAGCTTGAGCCCATTGTTTCAGGTGCCCTGTTAATTCATCTCACTGGGGGTCTTCCTGTCTTTCCCTGACCTTCTACTTTATGAAGCATGATGCTCTTCTCCAAGAACTGGTCCCTTGTGATAATATGTCCAAAGCACGTGAATAAAACCAGCATATTTAATATGAAGTAAACTGCAAAAGCACACGCATTGCAATTGTTATTCCTCTTGCAATGGTGGGTCAATGTCCTTTAAGTCATAGAGGATGTTTTAGAGCAAGGTGTTATCAACAATGGTGAATTTAAATAAAGATCATTTGTTGGCGCATTCGAACATGTCGTCAATCTGACAATTTACCTGTATCAAATTTATTTAGAAGGGGGGACAAAAAAAACCCTGTGTTCTAGTGAGCTATGTTTTGTAATCTTCTCATGCCATTTTCTGAAAGGCAACAAAAAACAATTACATTGAAACAATGCTCTGACCTCAATAATCTCACATTGAAAATACTTTTATCTGGAAAAAGCCATTAGGAGAAACTGTGAACGAGGTGAAAACAGCTTTTGTGTGTTTTGGATAATAGTAACTCAGCAGGATGACAAAAGTAAAGCCCTATTAAATCTACTTGGCATTCAACAACTCCTGCTTCTTCAGAAAGTAACTCTTTGACTCCTGGTTTCAAAAAATTTCTGTTCTCAACCCCCCACAAAAATAATGTAGTTATCTGATCATCATAGTTTCCTCGAGGTTGTATTCAACACTATATGAGTCTATTACAAATACATCAAAATGAACTTTATTTACAGAATTACTAATGCAGTTGCTGACAATATCTGACATGCCAGGGTATTGATGAGGCATTTGAAACAGAGACCAGGAGCAATATAGCTCTAGCTTGTCCATTTTCATCTCTGGGCCTCACACTGCCTTTTTATCAGCCCAGTGAGTATTAGCCATCTCTGCTTCTTATTACACAAGAGCACAAAACCCCTTCAGTCCTGCCTTTTCTGGAAAACTCTATGGTTCTTGAAGCTATCTCTTTCCTGATATTTCTTTCCTCCTACCCTCATAAAGTTTTCCTCTAGCTAGCCAACATCTGGAAGGAATAGAATCCTTAAAGTAAATTTTTAAAAGAAACATAAAAAGTAACACAATACCATTAAAACTAGTTTAGGAAATGAAGAGAGAAATCCTTTATAAATTCACCACTCTGATAAAGCATCCCACACCATTCTTTTTTCTTTTAGGTTTATGTATTTATTTTTGTCATACTGATGAGGAGTTCTAGATATCCATTCAACTTAGTATCCTCCTTTCCTCCCAATTTTCACCTGCACCTCTTCCCATAACCCCAGGTCACGTAGCTGTTTCATGCTGAAAAAAAACTTTGAATCAAGTTTGGTTTGACTTCTAATTTTATTTTATTTTTGCATTTTCAGTGTCTGGTGATGTATTTGAAATTGCAACAAAAATTAAGAGCTTGTTTAGAAGTTCTAAACTGAGGATGTTCAGTCTACCTTTTTCCAAAATGAAAGAATTATCTTCTATCGGATCAGTTCACCCTATTCATCAAAGTTGTAGCCATTAAGAGGGACACATGTAGAGCACAGAGAAGGACAGAGAGTACTGTCTATTTGTATCTATACTTTCAGGAAGCTAAGAAAACTGGAAGTCTTCAAAAATGAAATGGAACACGCAACATTGAGATCCTAGGCATTAAAAAAAAAAAAAATGAGCTGAAATAGATTGGTATTGGCTATTTTTGTATTGGATACTCATATGGTCTACTATGCTGGGAATGACAAATTGAAGAGGCACATTCACCTTCAAAAAGTACATTTCAAGATCTATCCTGAAGCACAAGGCTTTCAGGGATAGGATAATATACATATTCCTATAAGGAGACCAGTTAATTCAACTATTATTCAAATTTACGCACCAACCATTAATAACAAAGTTAAAAATTGAAGAATTTTTTTAACTTCTTCAGGCTAAAATTGATCAAACTTGCAATCAAGATGCAATGATAATTACTGGTGATTTGGCAAGCAAAAGTTGGAAACAAAGAAGGATAGTTAGTTGGAAAATATTGCCTTGGTGATAGAAACTACTCAGGAAATCACATGACAGAATTTTGTAAGACAAAAAACTTATTCATTACAAACACCTTTTTTCAGCAACGTAAACATGGACTGTACATGTGGTCTTCACCAGACAGAATACACAGGAATCAAATTGGCTATATTTGTGGAAAGAGACAATGGAGAAGCTCAGTATCAGCCCAAACAAGATCAGGGGCCAACTGCAGAACAGACCATCAATTGCTCCTATGCAAGTTCAAATAGAAGCTGAAGAAAATTAAAACAAGTCCACAAGAGCCAAAATACAAGCTTGACTATATCCCACCTGAATTTAGAGACCATCTCAAGCATAGATTTGATGCACTGAACACTAATGATGGAAGACCAGATGAGTTTTGGGATGATACCAAAGACTTCATACATGAAGAAAGAAAAAGGTTAATTAAAAAGACAGGAAAGAAAGAAAATACCAAAATTAATTTCAGAAAAGACTCTAAAACTTGCTTTTGAATGTGAAGTAGCTAAAGCAAAAGGAAGATATGATGAGATAAAAGAGCTTAATAGAAGATGTCAAAGAGCAGCTCACAAAAAATAAATAAATAAAGAGAAAGTAAAGTATTGTAATGAAATGTGCAAAGACCTGGAGACAGAAAACCAAAAAAGAAGAACACGCCGTGCATTTCTCAGGCTGAAAGAACTGAAGAAAAAATTCAAGCCTCGAGTTTCAATACTGAAAGATGCTATGGTCAAAATATTGAATGACACAGGAAGCATCAAAAGAAGATGGAAGGAATACACAGTTACTGTATCTAAAAAAAATTGGTGAACATTCAACCATTTCAAGAAGAAGCATATGATCAAGAGCTAATGGTACTGAAAGAAGAAGTCCAAGTTTCACTGAAGGCACTGGTGGAAAAAAAGGCTCCATGAATAATGGAATACCAATTGAGATGTTTCAACAAACATTTGCAGTGCTGGAAGTGCTCACTGGTCTATGCCAAGAAATTTGGAAGACAGCTACCTGGCCAAATGACTGGAAGAAATTCATATTCGTACCCATTTCAAAGAAAGGTCATCCAAAAGAAAACAGAAATTATCAAACAATATTATTATCACGCCCAAGACAAATTTTGCTAAAGAAAATTAAAAAACTATCACAGGGAACTTCCAGAAATTCAAGCCAGTTTCAGAAGAGGATGTAGAATGAGGGATATCATGGCTTATGTCAGATAGATCTTGGCTGAAAGCACAGAGTATCAGAAAGATATTTGTAGTTATTGTTGTAGTGACTCATAGTGACCCTATGCACAACAGAACAAAATACTGCCCAGTCCTGTGCCATCCTTACTATCTTCGTTATGTTTAAACCCATTGTTGTAGCCACTGTGTCAGTCCTTCTCCTAGAGGGGATTCCTCTTTTTCACTGACCCTTTCCTATACCAAGCATGATGCCCTTCTTTAGGGACTGGTCCCTCAGGATAACATATCCAAAGTATGTAAGATGAAGTCTCGCCATCCTCAATTCCAAGGAACACTTTGGCTATATTTTTTTCCAAGACAGACTTGTTCATTCTTCTGGCAGTCCATAGTATATTCAATATTCTTCCACAACACCGTAATTCAATGGCATCAATTCTTCTTTCTTTATTGCCCAGTTTTTGCAAGCGTAAGAGACAATTGAAAATCTTGGCTTGGATCAGGTGCTCCTTAGTTTTGTTTGTTTGTCACATCTTATGTAATCCCGACAATTTATTCATGTGGTAAATATGTGTATTCCTGTTTTACAGATGAGAAAAATGGAGATGCAAAAATTTCGACAATCTTTCTTCCATCAAATAATTAATAAATTATTGCACTCTTTTAAAAACTCTGACCTATTACTTAATTCCAAAATATCTGTTTTTTCATTTATACCATGCTCTGTCTGATTAAAAAAAGCTGTAAAGTGCTTAAGGTATACATTGCATCAAGTATAACTTACTTTTACACAAATTGTTTGATATCATCTTTTTTATGGTTAAAAAAATAAAAACAAAGCCTTAGTATTTCTTTTTCCCATGTATTCTTTAAGAATAAAGAGAGATGAAATCTTTATGAACGAGCTGTCTTTTTTACTCAGGTAATCTTTTTCCTTCATACTCAGTACTCGCATGATGGACTTTATTGTACTTCATTTAAAAAATACAGACTATATGCCTATTTGAAGATTTTCATCTGTTAAAATTTTATTTCAAGGTTGCAAATTGCTCTACTCATCAAAATTAAGTTAATTGAACATTACTTAACACCTCCAACTGTTGTACTGAATCAAAAGACACTGGTAGGGCATTGTGTCAAGGACTTCTTAAATGTAATTTTCATTTTGTTTTAAATATTATCAGTGTCAACTTGAGCTTGCCAAGTAGGAAAAGGCTCTACTGCCAAATACCTGGAGAACACTGTCAATTAGACAGCAAAGGGTGGGCATTGGAAGGATTATTATATATCATACTTTGAGGCAGTAAAGGTCAATGTCAAAAGCAGAACTCTGAAGCTAGATGGACTGTGTTTGAATTTCAACCATTTCCTCAGTTCAATTCATTAAGTGAGTCACCTGATCATGCCACTTAATCTCTCTGGGTCTCAGATTCCTCATCCATAAAATGGTCATAAAGATAATTGAAGCACTTACAGGATTGTCATTAATATGGAAAGAGTTCATACATTTAAAGGACAGAAAACAACGTCTGGCACACAGTACACACCCAGTAATGTCAGTTGTCATTGTTATGTTGCACAGGAATTAGAATGTAGGCCCTATGTTGTTTTCCAACACAGAAGACAAGAAAGACAACTTCATAGCCTGTGCTTTTTCAATGGGGGCAGAGGTCTGTAAGCACCCTCACCCTCTCAGGTTCTCATGTGGGGATAAAGATATGGTTTTCTTCCTTCCTCTTCTCTTACCTGCCAATACTTCTACAAACACATCTCAGGTCAGAGACGTTAAGGAGATTCAAAGTCCTTGGGAAGGTATAACTGATCCTTTGTTTCATGGAACTCGAACTGAAAGAAGAATACACCTACTCCTCACTTATCGGATATTGCGTTATTTGATATTTTGCATTTATGCCAGTAGTAAAAAACCTACTATTCGACTATTTTGTGCATTAGCAACGTACATCTGGCAGTACAGAACATTGACGTGTGAGATGAGAGTAATGTTGGCTGTGAAGGTTAAGGTTAAGGTTAAGGCTGGACCATGTTTCTCAGTGGTTTGGCAGTTATATAATGATGTAGTCATCCTCCATTTTGTGATCCGAAGTGGCGATCCTCCATTTTCCCATGATGCCAATTTTTGCATAACAACATAATCTTTGGAACCTAACCATGTCGATAAGTGAGGAGTGGGTGTACTTCACTTCATGCATTCCCATTTTAGTGCAAATGAGGAGGAGCTATGGAACATGAAGCCAAAATAACAATCAGCTGTTCAGCTGCTGCAATAAAAGGCTGTATCCTGAGCCCAAGAGGAAATTGAAATGTAGAGATTCTGAATTTCCCTGTGGGTTGACCAAGAAGTTTTCGTATTGAGCTTATGTGTTGAGTTAAATCAATGACCTGACTTTGTTCCTCCAATAGAGAATTCAATAAGTTTTCTCTTTACTTAACAGTTAATGATCAGATGTTGATACAACATCACAATGTAATTTTAATATGAAAGAGAGGTAATGAGAACAGAAATTCATGAAATGAATGCATGGAACAAAGCTGTAGCTTGAGAATTAAACAGACCTGAGTTCACATTCCAACTCTGCCAATTACAACAAGGATGATGATATGTCCCTGCAGGATACCATTATTAAATGAGATATTGTAGGTAATGCCTATCTCCATGTCAGATGCACAGCAAGCCCAAAATAAATGGGACTATTGTTATTTTCCACCACCCACCTGTCAACTCCTCATACTATAGTGGCTTGCACATTGCTGTGATATTGGAAGCTATGCCACCTGCATTTCAAATACCAGCAGGATCCCTCATGGTAGACAGATTTCAGTAGAACTTCCAGACTAACAGAGTAGGAAGAAAGGCCTAGCAATCTACTTCTGAAAATTAGTCAATGAAAACCTTATGGATCACACCAGAACACTGTCTGACTCACTTGCTTTGGACACGTCACCAGGAAGGAACAATTACTGGAGGAGTACATCATGTTCGGGGAAATAGAGGGCCAGCAAGGGCTAAGTAGGCCCCCAGTGAGATGGATTGGTACAAAAGCTTCAAGGATGGACTGGTACATTCAGGCAGTTGTGAGGATGACATAGGACTGGGCAACATTTTGTTCTGTTGTATATAAGATTGTCTTGAGCTCGAGTTGACTCTATTGTTATTTTATTAGTTTACATCTTCAGCACAACGATAATTACTATGAACGATGAAAGAATTTAATGGAGGCCTTCTTAAATTGGCTCCAAACTGCAAAATTACTTTGACATTTTCAGTAGGAAAAAAAAAGCTATGAGAAGATTTAACCTATTGAGTTCATAGTTATTCATGTTACATGCAATGCTTGTATTCTTAAACTGTCCCTTAAGTAGAATTTGAAAAAGGAATTTTTTAAAAAGTGGCAAGATTACTAATTTTTATATAACTCTTTTTTTTTTTTTTTAATTTTACCATTGTTAACTTGCTGATATGGACAATCATCTTCAGCCATCTGTTAACTCTTCTCTTGGCAAAAGATTTATTTCTAATTCTATCAGAATGTAGCCCTTCCTTGAATTAAGCAGCTCTTGTGATGTCCTGCTTCCTAAAGAGCCAGCCTCTCATCTTTACTGTAGTGTGACATAGTTTCTCGGAGATATCATAGCCTTTTCTTTATCTAAATAATTTAGAGTGTGATTTCTTTGGATTAAATAAAAGTTACCATATAATTCTAATTGGCTTATGTTATACTTCCTAACTTTCCAAATGTCTCTTTTTCACAAGGTGATGAGAGCTAGACGTACATTTCAGATGTGGCTTAATGGAGTCAATATTGAATGGCTTTTTTTTTTTATTACGTTGATTATTGATTAACATAAACAAACCACCATCAGCCCTTAATTTAATAATATGAGCCTTACAGCGTCAACAAAATTTAGCTGTGTGATGACCTAAAGACGTGTATTAAGAGAGAGAGAAAAAAAAAAAAACAGGCCAGGAAAGAGGAAAAGTCATTGTGGAAGAAATTTTTAAAAGGAATGAGGTTAGGAGAAAAGCAGTCACCCTTGAAACCTGTGGCCTTCATGAGTAGAAAAGTGTTTTACCTGCTTCATTAATGAGAAGAATAGCTTGTCCCAAAATACACCTCAGAATTATGTGGTACAATCGGACATTTCTGTGCTCAGATGTATGACTTGCCTTTAAGAAAATGTCATGGGCTAATTAGGAAACAGCCTAACACTGTATCTTTAACAGGGTAGAAATATGACCTTTTTTTTTGTTCTTTATTCTTGGTAGCTCCTCATTTAAACACAAATCGGCTTATTCTATCATACTCTGAGCAAAAATGAATTGAAACATTACATTTAGGGTAAAACTTTTTATACTTAGCTCCTATCATTTTCATTTGAAGAGGTTAAAGATATTTATCTTACTCATCAGAGTAGGGATCTGGTGAAACAACCAGGCTTTCCTATTTTTAGGGTTTAATTGAGCCTTGCCTAGTACACATTCTTCAGGATAATTGATTTTAATTGTCACTGCTGAGCAATGTCAATCATAGCCAAATGTTATAGATTTTAACTGATCGTATAGTCTTAATTAGTGACAAGTTTGAAATATTTGGCCTATTTTTTAACTTTACCATTTAAAAAAAAAATATTGTGCTTTAGGTGAAAAGGTTACAGAGCAAACTAGTTTCTCATTCTATAGTTTGTACATAAAGTGTTTCACTACATTGGTTGCATTTCCCACAGTGTGTCAGGACTCTCCTCATTTCTGCCCTGGGTTCTCTGTTTCCGTTTGTTTGTTTTTAATGCCTTCCTGACATTTCTTCTTTGCTTTTGGGTAAATGTAGTCCTTTTTATCTTATATAGTTGATTGTTATAAGGTACACGTTCTTCTCAGGAGTCACTGTTTATTTTATGGACCTATATATTGTTTGGAAACCCTGGTGGCATTGTGGTTAAGTGCTACGGCTGCTAACCAAAGGGCTGGCGGTTCGAATCTGCCAGGCGCTCCTTGGAAACTCTATGGGGCAGTTCTACTCTGTCCTATAGTGTCCCTATGAGTCGGAATTGACTCAACAGCACTGTGTTTGTTTCTGTTTTGTTGTTTATGTATTATTTGACTGAAGGATGGTCTCCGAGAATGGCTTCAGTTCCAGGTTAGAAGGATGTCTTAGGGGTTCCTCCAATCTCTGTCAGACCATAATTCCGGCCTTTTTCTGTGAATTTGTTTTTTTGTTCTGCATTTTTCTCCAGTTCTGCCCAGGACCCTCTGTTGTGATCCCAGTCAGAGCTGTCAGTAATGGTAGCTGGGCACCATCTAGGTCTTCTGGTATCATTTTTCATTAGAATTATTATTACCAATGGCAATATCAGCATTCTGGTTCAACGGTAAGATACCCTCCCCTCCCAGTACATCATTTGATACCTGCTCTATTTCTCGCTCTACTACTCTGTCCTATAGGGTTACTATGAGTCGGAATTGACTCGACGGCACTGGGGGTTGGATTATTGTATGTAGAATTTTGTGGTGCTATAAGAATAAAAAGAGGAGGCCTCTTCTCCTTACAGAAAAGAACTATGATACTTTGAAAGACCCTCCCACAACAATGCAACAACAACAACAAAAAACCCATTGCCGTCAAGTTGATTCCAACTCATAGCAACCCTTCAGGACAGAGTAGAACTGCTGCCTAGCTTTTTCAAGGTGCGGCTGGTGGATTTGAACTGCTGATTTTTTGGTTAGAAGCTGAGCTCTTAACCACTGAACCACCAAGTTTACATAATGCAACTAGGACTTGGATAAACTACAAAACATGATTTGTTGAACATGTCTGGACTTTCAAGAAGGTAATGGAAGTCTGCCTGGACAACCAGTAAGGTCAAAACTTGTTACCATTGCAAGTAGACAAACGGGAAAGCTAGGATGGCCCTGTGTGTAAAGGAATCCTTAATATTTTAAAATAAATAAGAGTCCATAATTTTTGTATATAGAGCAACTAAAAGGCAAGGCTTAGAAAGTACTTCTTAGAAGAAGTAATAACAGGCTTACTTTAAGACAGATAAATTCATAAAATTAATATTTATTTCAAATTTCTCCCATTATGATTATTTTTTACCTAAGCAGGTAAAACTGAGTCCCATATATTTTGCTTTCCACTTGAAAAGGTAACATGTGACCCCAGCACAGGAATGAGCCTTCTTAAAGCAGGTATGCAGGTATATGTCAGAGGTTTTCAAACAGGTGTGCTCTAGGACCGCTTGTGAGACTGTAAACATTTGAAAATCCTGGGGCAATGAATTCTGGGGATAGTTCAGGATCGTTGCCCAGGCATTGGATTTTTTTTTTTTTTTAATTCTTCAAGTGATTTTGATATATAACTATTTTTGGTAAGCATTCTATCCTTCTGTTGAGAGTATACTTACCTAATATGCTTATTCTCGGCTCCAGAATTTTAGGTCTATCTATTATAGATATCAGCACTTAATTATACCTATCTGATTTATTTATAGTACCTATATTAATTGAGAATCAGTTGGGGTACATCACAGGATGGACTATCTGTATTTATCTTGCCTTTAATATAAAATTAATGTGTAAAACCCAGTGACCCACTGTGTAAATAATATATACTATATTTCTGGAATTAACTTCAAATTGTTTCTCACTTAAGCTAGAGCTACAAGTGGTCAAGGAAGACATGAATTTCTTTTTGGAGGGTGGACTCATACTGATTCTGCTCCATCTGCTACTCTGATATATTGTTACAAGCCCAATCACATCAGCTTTGAGACTTTCTCTTTCTTCTCTTGGTGCTTTTATACCACTTATAGATTATAATCAATCTTTCTGTCTGCAGTCAAAAATAATAATACTTTAGCATTGTCTTCACTAATCACATTTTCATGCAGTATTCTACTTTACCCTTGGTTGCAGCTGAGGGCGTGGAACAAACATATCTCATACCCCTTGGGTCCCAAATAGACAAAGTGTTTTTACATTAGAGCCTATGTTTCCCTTCTTGGCTACTATATTCATTGCACAACACCCAGCACAGGATAGAGGTTCAATAAATATCCATTAATCCAAGCTAAGCTCTGCTTTTCCTTAAAAAAAAAAAAAATTTCTCAAAGTTGTTAGCCTAGAAATGTAATCAGATCTTTTATCTTCAATGAAAGGTCTTTGCAAGAAGGAAGCAAAAAGAGTGTGTGGGATTGGGGGGAGGAATGGAAGGTAACTGTCTCTTAACCCAGGTATTACATGTCTGTTAATGCCCATATCTTCTAATATGTGTTTTTATGCTTTATTTGTATTTTGATTGGCCGTGTAACATTGGAAATGGGTTTTAAGGCCTGTCTAATATTTAGTGAAGGGAACACAGTTTCCAAGTTGAAAAAGATTTGGAGAATTTCCCCCAAATATCTGAAACCATTGGATCCATCAAAGTTTCTTGGTGGCATTATCTATCACTCCTCTTAGCTGTAGTGCCCCGGGTATTTAATGCTAAATGTCCAGCTCTACATGATCGACGGCACTGGGTTGTGGGTACATGAGAAACATTTTCAATAAGCCAGGGTGAGTTGGCCTTTGCAACTCTACTGGTGCAACATTTGTGATGCCTTCATATAATAAATAAGTGTGAGTCATTAGGCAGGTGTCCCTGGTACTGCAAATGGTTAAGAGCTCAACTACAATCCAAAGGTTGGCAGTTCAAATCTACACAGAGGTACCTTGGAAGAAGGACCTGGCAATCTGTTTCCAAAAGGTTACAGCCTTGAAAACCCTGCAGGGCACAGTTCTATTCTGGCACTCATGGGGTCACCATGAGTCAGAATTGCCTGGATGACAACTGTTTTGGTTTAGGTTTTTTAGTCACTGGGCAAAGCAATGGCGATATTGAGATTTAAATAAATAAATAAATAAAAGCACAGGCCGCTGCCTTCAAGTGGCTCAAAGTAAAGTGAGAATAATAGAAATGTAAACAAAATAAAACATATCAAAAATAACTGTTGGGCATTGTCAGAGTACCACAGAGTGGCAAGGTACTGAAATTCCCGTGAGCAATATTGAATTCAGATTTTTACCACAGAATGTTTTCTTGATAAATATTAGGCTTACCTTCTATATTAAACATCATAAAAGAAGCAAGAAGAATCCTATAATTTTTAACCCTACTCTTCATTGAATTCTTTGAATAGGGAAAGTCTTAGCTGCATTTCTCTTGATATGTGTGGACTTGGGGGGCACAGTGATTAAGTAAAAAAAAAAAAAAATAAGTACTCGGTTGCTAATGGAGAGGTAAGCAGTTGGAACGTACCAGCTGTTCTACAGGAGAAAGATCTGGCAGTCAGCTTCTGTAATTCTTAAACAAAAAACCAAACCCATTGCCATCGAGTCAATTCTGACACAGAGAGACCCCATAGGCCAGAATAGAACTGCTCCATAGGGGTTCCAAGGAGTGGCTGATAGATTTGAACTGACAACCATTGGGTTAGCAGCTGAACTCTTAACCACTGTACCACCAGGGCTCCTCCTTGGAAACCCTATGGGGGCAGTTCTACTGTGTCCTATAGAGTCTCTATGAGTCAGAACCAACTTGATGGCAGTGGGGTTGGTCTTTTTGGTTAGAGAAGCAGAAATTGAACTATCAATCTCTTCATGTACCTACTTTGTAGACATAATGGATTTACACTGGTCGTAGTCTGGAATTATTGACCAAAGTACATTGTCTATACTGTGATCAGAACTACAAATGTCAGAAGACCTTGAGTCCCTTGACTAGAAAGCTGAATACCTAAAAAGCACTCCTTGACAGTCAGAAAGCCCATAGGAAAAAACAGCAACGTTATTTGATAAGTGGATACATACCCATTGCCGTTGAGTCAATTCCTACTCATAGAAAGTAAATACATGTGGAAACAAATATCCAGAACACATAGTTCACAATACATGTAATTTATGAGGAAAAAAAAAAAAACAAACTGATATTCTTCATCTCTACAAAGTATTCATAGAAGTATTGGGAACAGTCTTAATACTCTGTAAATATTTTACAGACATTTATTCATCTTAAGGTCAGGGCATCATGGAAAGTGAAGTTTGACAGAAAAAAAAAAGTGAGGGTTTGAGACAAATCTTTGTCACTCAGAAGTTGGGCGATATCAGGGATTTCACTTCAATGACAATAACAATAGTTAACATACTTAAAGTGTCTACTGTGTGCCAAGCAAACCTTTAGATGTATACACATATTAGCTCGTATAATCCTCACACGCACCCATAAGGAAAGCATTACCAGGATCCTCATTTTCCAGGTGAGTCTATTGAGGTTAGTTTGCATCAAGTGGTCACAAAGGAACCCCAAATTCATGCTAACAGTGACCCTAAAGGACAGAGTAGAACTGGCCCATAACGTTTCCTAGGCTGGAGTCTTAACTGGAGCAGACCACCAGGTTTTTTTTTTTTTTTTTAACCTCTTTGAGACTCAGTTTGCTCATGTCTAATTTTATATAATAATGAAACGTTTCACAGAACTTATGATGAATACAAATCAGCCCAGCAAAGCACATAATAATTATTTGTTCGGTTAATTGACTAGTTAATTAATAATGGATTCAATGACAAATATATCATGTTGCTTAGCAAACTGGAGGTCATGGAGTCCCGTAGAGCTAGCACAGACCCTGGAGTGAGAGAATGTCTTCAAGTCGGCCTTTGACACATATAAAATATATAATGAAGGGATCATTTCTCAATCTCACTTTGCCTCACATTTTCATTTGTGAAGTGGCATTAAACAATGACTATCTCTTTTTTTTTTATCTCTTAGATTTTGTCGCTAAGATTGAACTAAGATGATTGTGTAATTGGCATCAAGTAAGAACTTAGCTATGGTGACATTAATATATTAATGGGCTGCCGAGTTCCATGAGAATCTGGTTCCTTTCCCCCTGATTCCTCTCCTTCTCTCCTCTATTTTACTATCCTTCTATCCCTTAACAAATACTTATTGAATACTTGCTAGGTAAATAATGGTGAACTTACAATCTGTAGGAATGTGTTAGTCTCATGATCTCATTAGTATTTATTCAGTTAATTAATAATGGTTGTACACATTTTAATTAGTAATGGTTATACACATTTTAATTATACACTGTAAGTAAACAAGTAATTACTATTTGCTTAGTATTATATATGCTATGGTGAATACAGAGGAAGTACATCATATATCCACACCCTTAAATAGCTTGAATCCTTTTAGGGAGAAAAACAAAAATGTGCAGGAAAACTGATTCAAGCCGACTAGACATTTTGGATTTGTTTTGGTATAAATTAGCACATTCAAATAGATTTTTAAAAGAAAACAGGGATAGATATTCTTATTTATCTATAGAGATGATATCAAACAGCTATGTTTACAAATGAATAATAGCTATTATATCTGGTATGTAATCCCTTCTACTTTTTTTTTTAAATCTTAGAAATAAAAAAAATGTTCTATGCTGACAGGAATTATGGCATAAAAATAGAGAATGTGAAAAATATCAAATTTATTTATTGTTTTACTTTTTTATTTTTTAAAATGTATAAAGCTGTAAATAGGTTTTATTTTAAAATGTTTATTTTCCAACCAAAACACTGGGCTGAGGGCTGGGGACCATGGTCTTGGGGGACAGCTAGCTCAATTGGCATAACATAGTTTATAAAGAAAATATTCTACATCCTACATTGGTGAGCACAGCCTGTGGTTTTAAAAGCTTGTGAGTGGCCATCTAAGATACTCCACTGGTCCTGTCCTGTACGGAGCAAAGGAGAATGAAGAAAACCAAAGACACAAAGGAAAGTTTAGTCCAAAGAACTAATGGACCACAACTACCACAGCCTCCACCAGACTGAATTCAGCACAACTAGATGGTGCCTGGCTACTATCAGTGACTGATCTGACAGGGATCACAGCAGAGGGCCCCTGACAGAGCTGGAGAAAAATATAGAACAATAACACAACTCACACACACACAAAAAAAAGGCCGGACTTACTGGTCTAACAGAGACTGGAGAAACCCTGAGAGTACAGCCTCTGGACATCCTTTTAACTCACTACTCAAGTTACTCCTGAGGTTCACCCTTCAGCCAAAAATTAGACAGGCCCATAAGACAAACAAAAAATACATGTACCTCAACCAAGTATAGGAGACTAAATGAGCACAGCAGCCCAGGGGCAGGGAAGAGAAGGCAGGAGGGGACAGGAAAGCTGGACAAATAGAAATGGGGAACCCAAGGTTGAGAAGAGGAGAGATGACTCATGGCGAGGTTGGCACGCAATGTCACAAAACAATATGCATATTAATTGTTTAATGAGAAACTAATTTGCTCTGTAAACCTCAATCTAAAGCACAATTTAAAAAAAGTAAATAAAATGTTTATTTTCCAATGAGAAACATGCTTATTTATTCTGTATAGTTTAGAAAGCCCTCAAAATCATAAAGAACAAAATTTAAAAATCAACTGTAATTATCCAACATTTTATTTAAAACATTGTGAAGAAGGCAATGACTTTAACCATAGAGTTCTTTCCTTTCACATCCTTTCTTGCCCTAGATAAAAGGAGCTTAGACAGTACAAGAGATCACAAGTCAAAAATAATATTAGGAATGATCAGACATAGCTTCTATCCTTTTTTAATCATTGTGATCATAATGTCTTTACCACTAGACCATAGAAATGTGAAAAGACCCCTTTATGCTCCATCTCCTCAATCAAAATGAATGAACAAACAGCTCTGCTGTTGTATTTTTCTTCTTTTTCTGTCTTCAAATATTATCTACTCATAAGTTTATTACACATATAACTATATATATCTCGAAACTGCCTAAAATGATTCTTTGCATGTGATAGATTTTTAAGAAACCTTTGTCAAATGATGTAATGCTGCTGAATATTAA
The DNA here is from genome assembly GCF_030014295.1 of Loxodonta africana. Taxonomy (NCBI): domain Eukaryota; kingdom Metazoa; phylum Chordata; class Mammalia; order Proboscidea; family Elephantidae; genus Loxodonta; species Loxodonta africana. The sequence goes on from NC_087356.1 coordinate 32,539,364, forward strand.
ATTTAAAAAATGTGTTGAGTTTAATAAGTGAAATACTTGTTCTCAACATGTACTTTTTCCCCCTCAAGGCAAGTCTGCATTCTGTAAGCCTCTTTTTGACATACTCAGAATGCCTAAATAGGAGCACAGTGGGGTAAACCATTATTCTGAAAATAGAATTATTTGCACAGGCACAATGGAGAACGTGCTGTTAGTTGAGTGAATTCAAGAGTATGATCCATTTGAGACCAAGTGCACAGGCTGTGCCTCTAAGATCTGAACTATAACCTGCAGTTCAACATCCAATAGCTCTTTGATTGTGCTCCGGGTTGTATTTTCAACGTGTTGCCTTATTCACCATGCGATGGAGAGTTAATTAAATGTGTTCTTCATTGATACTTATTTCCTGGCATATATAGAGGCAAGCTAAGTGGATTAATAGTACTGCCACCTGGTTTCCGGTTCTCAGTGACAGTCATTGCTAATACTTGCCTTACTAGGCTAATGCCTCCAGTACTTTTGTTACCCACAGTTCCAGTTTTTTGAGTGTTAGCAGCAATCTGTTTTAAGAATTTAATGTATAGCCCATGGGAAACAAAAGGAAAGGAATTTGCAATTTTATGAATTTCCAAATTGTCATAGATCACACTCAATGTTTATTTTATTTTAATATTACTGCCAATGGGTTTTGCCGAGTGAAATAAATTTAGCACTAATGAGGATATTTTGAAAGTTTAAAAACACAATTTAATAAATGATTCAGTGTAATTGCTACAAAAATGACTCTAAGGGACTGTGGAATCCTTGAGCAGGAGGAAAACCATGAGCAAACATAGGAGGAAAAAAATAGGTAAAGGCAATTATGATTTTTACATTAGCAATTAATCACAAAGCCCTTGTTTTTTTCAATATCACAAAGACAGAGTTGTGCAATGACAAAGCTAGGTCAATTTAATTACAAAAATGCCCTGGACTAGTTAGTTGAATTAATCTGACAGATCATGGCATAGAAGGGCTTAATTATGTTAGTGCCCTTCTAATCTTTGCTTCCATTTCACAATAAGAAGCCCACGTGGCCCAGTGGTTAAGAGCCCTGCTGCTAGAGGAAAGGTCAGTGATTGATATCTGCCAGTTGCTCCTCTGGAGAAAGGTGTGGCAGCCTGCTTTCATGAAGAGTACACCTTTAAAAACCCTATGGGCAGTTCTACCCCATCTTGTGGTTTACTATGAGTCGGAAATGACACCAAGGGGTATTTCACATTGTCTTTATTTTTTTTTAAGGGTAGGTCATACAGTATACTCCTGCATCTAATTTTTGCATGTAGATTTATAAGTATGTTGCTAAATACGACAGTCTTTTTTGAAAAGATTATTATTTTGAAACAATGATTATTTAAAGGAACATATTTTGAGGCTTCAAAATACAGTTATATTGCCCATTCTTTCTGTTATACATAATAAGAGAAAAAAAATCTATATCATTAGTTTTTATCTTACAAAAATAGATATTGTATAGTTTGTCCTTATTGTCTTTCAAATAGTAAATGACTTATCAAAATCATATCAGAAAGGATTTTTTTAGGTAAAAGCGAATAGAGGTGTAAATATATCATTAAAGTTAATATTAGTTTTGAAATAGGACAGCATTATAAATTCTTATAGCACAATACATATCTGGGGAGAGAAAATCTGATAAAGGTGAGAATCAAAGAGATTCACTCTTTTGCTAACTTCTCAGTAAAAGATCTAAGATTTCTATCACAGAAAATGTTCCTCAAAGTCTTTGATCTTTCCATCGTACATCTTTTTCTTTTACATAATATTTTCATGTTTACATTGTTAAGGGTTATCTATACCCTTTAATTCTACTTTCTTTTATCCATTTTTTTCTTAACCTATTCCAATCCAGTTTTGTCCCATCCTGAGCAGGAAAGGTTAACCTGTCCCACAGGGATCTCCTGCAGACTGATCACTTAGAAAAAGTGTTGGCCTTTTTTGCAAAATTTCACGGAAGCTCAACAGAGCCCAGTAGATACGGCATTCAATCTTGAACAACTGCAAAATTAGAGCCAGCCCATCTTATCATACAAGAGGAAGGTCTGATGCTTTTCCAACCATGCATCATCACATGGGAAATCCTGCTGCCAACTTTCTACATTATAACTTGAAGTCTTGGACCCTGCCCACTGATCACACTAAGGAAATGCTTGGTGTTACTCCCAACCACTAAAATTGGATGAAAAGGATTGGACTGTAACCAAGGTTCTTTCACAACGTATTGCTGTTGTGTCCTGGCCTTGTTCAAATCAGGGGAAGATCTAGTGCTTCCTTAACGCAGCTAGAAATTTCCACAGCCAAGAGCCAGGTTCCTTTGCTTGGAATCTGATGTACATCCCAGCGAGACCCTTGGGTGTTGTCTTACAATAAATGTGCATCAAGGAATCCTTATGGCTTTGCCTGCTACTTCTCCTATCTCCAGGACTTTTCCTCAGTGAACTCGGAGGACTAGTGGATGTGCTACTTTAAAGTTTAACCCTTTTCCCCTTTTTTATGAAAATTTCCAACTATTCAGCAAAATTGCTCTCTTTTATGTTTCCAGATCAAGTGATCAGCCCTCAATCTGTAAATTAATCATCCTCTCAGCTGCATTTTGTAGCATTGATTATGCCTCCTCCCTCCTTTAAAACTCTTCCTTAATTTCTAGAATATCAGACTCTTGGTTAGTTTTTTTTTTTTTTTTTCTTTTTTGCCCACATTTCTAGTGGCTCCTTAGTCTTCTTTGCTGCATCATATTTGAAATTACAAACTCTAAAATTAAAGTGTCTCCGTGCTTGGTCATTTTCTATACTTCTCTGTACTCTTTTCCCAGGTCACCTCTTCCTATTCCATGACTTTAAATATACCTTGTAATTAATCAGTAACTACTTTATATTTCCAGTTCCAATCTTGTCTCTAAGCCACAAATTCTTTTACTCAATGGAATTCTCAACTGTATGAGAGTGTTTGAGCAAATTATTTGTACCCTTCCTTAGTCAACAATAAGAACATATTTACCTAGTTCACTAATTAGTACCACAAGTTTAATAACTCCAAATTCTCCCATCCCCAACCTTGCTTCTTTTCCAGTCTTCCCAATATCATTAAAATCCCAAAATCATTTTTCTAGATGACCTGGCTAACTCACTTGGCATCATTCTTGGTCCTTCATTTTCTCTAATACCCCACTTCCAAGCCATAAGTAAATTATGTTGACAATTCTGGAAAATATTCAAAACGCAACCCCTGCTCACCACCAGCACTCTTACCTCTATAGTCGAAGGAATCATCATCCCCTGCCTGGACTTAGCAATCACTCCCTTGCAATTGAAAGTGCTTTCACTCTTCCTATTCTGGTGAATATCCTCCAAACTACAGCAGTACAATGAGATTTTGAGCAAAGGATTGATGTGACATTGTTCCATATGTGTCATTAATCTCATTACACTTCCTTAAATAACCAGACCACAGGGTCTTTGCACAAGCTATATTCACTGCCTGGAATGCTATTTTCTTAGATACCTGAATGGTTAGCTTTCATTTTTTTTTGAATGACTTACTTTCCTTTTTTCCTTCAAATCTCTGCTTACATATAACCTATCAAAGTTGCTTTTTTAGAGTTTCTCATATAAAATAGCACATCTCTGACAAAAACTTTTTATCTACTCATATTGATTTGTATTTCTTCATTGCATTTACCACAACTAGAAATCTTATGTCTATAATGGTATATCGTCTGCTCATCTTCTCCAGAAAAATGTACATTATAGGAGAATGGGGCTGTTTTATTCTTCCTTATTCTAAATTTTTGAGTTCCTAGGCCAGTGCTTAGCCCATAAAAGGCACTCTCATTGAAGTTTTGAGTACTTTGTTGTAATTTTACTTTAAAACACAGGAAGTTTTAATATGAAAAAGTCACACCCATTACATTCACCCAACATATATACTAAGCAACCACATCTTTAATTATAATATTCAATTATTACGTTTTCAATCCCATTAAATTATTCATCAGATATACTTTTAGACACACTTAGGTGTAAGACACTGTGATAAATACTGTTGGGGATACACATATAAATAATACCTCATCATTTTCAGAAAAGAGCATTACATAATGATTAAAGGAATGATCCATCATGAAGACATAACCATAATAAACATCTATGCACCCAATGACAGGGCTCCAAAATATGTAAAACAAATTCTAATAGCACCAAAAAGAGTAACTGACAGTTCCACAATAATAGTAGGAGACTTCAACATACCATTCTTCATAAAGCACAGAACGTCTAGAAAGAAACTCAGCAAAGACACAGAAGAGCTAAAGAACACAATCAGTCAACTTGACTTCAGAGACATACATAGAACACTCCACCCAATAGCTGCACAGTACTCATTCTTTTCCAATGCATATTGAATGTTTTCCAGGATAAACCACATCTTAGGCTGCAAAGCAACCCTCAACAAAATCCAAAACATTGAGATAATACACAATCACTTCTCTGATCACAACACCATCAAAGTAGAAATTAATAACAGGAAGAGCAAAGAAACAAAATCAATTACATGAAAACTGAATGACACCCTGCTTAAAAATCACTGGGTAACAAGAAATCAGAGATTGAACTTAAAAAAATCTAGAGTCAAATAAGAATAAAAACACATCATACCAAAACCTTTGAGACGTAACAAAGCAATGCTCAGAGGTCAATTTATAGCAATAGATGCACACATTGATAAAGAAGAAAGGGACAAAATCCAAACATTAGTTACACCACTCAAACAGATAGAAAGAGAACAGCAAAAGAAGCCCACAGCCATCAGAAGAAAAGAAATAATAAAGATCAGAGCAGAAATAAACGAAATAGAGAAGAGAAAAAACAATAGAAAGAATCAAACAAAACAAAAAATTGGTTCTTTGAAAGGATCAACAAAATTGACAAACCACTGGCCAAATTGACAAAAGAAAAAACAGGAGAAGATGCAAATAACTCAAATAAGAAATGAAATGGGGACATTACAACAGAGCCAACTGAAATAAAAAGGATCATAACAGAGTATTATGAAAAACTATACTCCAATAAATTTGAAAACCTAGAGGAAATGGATAAATTTCTAGGAACACACTACCTACCCAAACTTACACAAAATGATGTTGAAAATCTGAACAGGCCCATAACAAGGGATTGAAAAGGTAATTAAAAAAAAAAAAAAAAACTCCCAACAACAAAACAAAACCCTGGCCCGGATGGCTTCACTGGAGAATTCTGCCAAACATTCAGAGAAGAGCTTATACCAGTACTACTCAAACTATTTCAGAACATAGAAAAGGAAGTGATACTTCCAAATTCATTCTATGAAGCCAGCATAGCCCTGATACCAAAACCAGGAAAAGACATCACAAAAAAAAGAAAATTAAAGACCAATATTTCTCATGAAGATAGGTGCAAAAATTCCCAACAAAATTCTAGCCAATAGAATTCAGCATCATAACAAAAAAATAATGCACCATGACCAAGTAGGATTCATACCAGGTATGCAAGGATGGTTCAACATTAGAAAATCAATCAATGTAATCCACCACACAAATAAAAGGAAAGAAAAGTATCACATGATCATTTCAATTGATGCAGAAAAGGCCTTTGACAAAGTCTAACACCCATTCCTGACAAAAACTCTCAATAAAATAGGTATAGAAGGGAAATTTTTCAATATAATGAAGGGCTTCTATGCAAAACCAATGGCCAATATCATTCTTAATGGAGACAGGCTGAAAACATTCCCCTTGAGAATAGGAACAAGACAAGGAAGCCCTTTACCACTACTCCTATTTAACATTTTGCTGGAAATCCTAGCTAGAGCAATAAGGCAAGGAAAAGAAATAAAGGACATCCAAATTGGTAATGAAGAAGTTAAACTGTCCCTTTTTTCAGATGACACGATATTATACATAGAAAACCCAAAAGACTCTATGAGAAAACTACTGGAGCTAATGGAAAGATTCAGCAGATTAGTTGGATACAAGATAAACATACAAAAATCAGTTGGATTCCTATACACCAACGAAAAGGAAATCAGGAAAACAATACCATTTATAATAGCCCCTAAAAAAAATACAATACTTAGGAATAAATCTAAGCAGAAATGTAAAAGATCTATATAGAGAAAACTATGAAACACTACTACTGCAAGAAACCAAAAGAGATCTACATAAATGGAAAAACATACCATGCTCATGGATAGGTAGACTCAACATTGGGAAAATGAAAATTCTACTGAAAGCAATTTATAAATACAATGCGACCTTGGTCAAAATACCAACAACATTCTTTAAAGAGATGGAAAAACTAATCATTAACTTTATATAGAAAGGGAAGAAGCTCCTATAGTGTTGCTATGAGTAGGAATCAACTGAATGGCAGATGGAAGTGGTTTTGGCTTTTTTATACCATATTCATAACCTTGGAGATCCAATATTTTCCCAAATTGATGTATAGGTTCAACATATTTCCAACCAAATCCCATCAGAATTTTTTGTAGAAATTAACAAGATGATTATATGAAAAAGAAAAAAAAAAACTAAAAAAAGCCTCACAATTTTGAAAAATAAAAGAAGAAAACTGGAGAACTCACAATAGATACAGTAATCAAGACTGTGTGAGATTAGGCCAAGACAAACAAATAAACAACAACAAAAAATCAATGCATATATCAATTCCTACGTAGGTCCATGTGTGAATCCAAAATCAATGCCACATATAAATGGTCAGTTGGTTTCAACAAAGGTGCGAAGATATTTCAATAAGGAAACAGTAACCTTTTCAAGAAACTGTGCTGGAAAAATTCGGCATTTATGTACAGAAGTGAATCTCTATACATACTTTGCACCTTTTGGAAAAATTTAATTCAAAATCGGTCAATAATAAACATTTTTGTAATATAAGGGAAATCGACAATATGGCATCTATTAAATAAAGCTACCTAAAGAAAAAAAGAGTATGACAGTAAAATAGTTTCCATTTCTTAAAAATCAATAAACAAATCAATGACGAAAGAAGCGCTATTGAGCAGAGGTGGAGTAAAGTGTAAGCTCTGGAAATTGCCACTTCATCTTCGAATATGTATGACTGCAATATACAGATGGAGGGGCTAGGAAATGCCTTTCTAAAAAGTGACAACTGATGTTACATCCCTTGAACTAAGATGGTTGTGTTACTTTTCAGTTTTATTGTATAACAGTATTCTAATATTATCATCAATAGCAGACAAAAATGTCTAGAAGTTTTTCAAGAAATTTGCAGCACCAGAGAGGGACAAAATGTTTAGGGAGATTGGTAGATACTTAAAAATGGTGTCAGGCAGCTTCTGAAATAATTTCTGATTATCTCCACCTCCTGAAGATAGTCACACTTGACCATGTGTAACCATCTCCCCTCACCTTTTAAGATTAGGTTACAAAATACGGTGACTTCCCTCTTGTTCTTTCTCAGTCTGTTTCTCTGTCTCTTCTCACATGCAAACTCTGATGAAACAAAACTCAGTGTTTTGTCTGCAGTGTAGCTATGGCTGCTAACCAAAAGATTGGTGGTTCAAATCCACCAGGTGTTCTTTGGAAACCCTACCCTGTCCTATAGGGTGGCTATGATTCGTAATCGAATCAACAGTAACTTTTTTTTTTTTTAATTTTATTTGTTGATGGAGAAGTCCAGAGACACTGGATGGTGCACATTGTTGATGTACTCTGAAAGACTGGTGTTTTGAGTTCACCCAGAGGAATCTTGGGAGAAAGGCCTACTAGAAAGGCATACTTCCAAAAAATCAGCCATTAAATACCCGATGGTGCACAGCTCTACTGTCCCATACAGGTCACCATACTTTGGAATTGATGTTACAACAAATGGAAAACAAAAAATAAAAATGGAGAGGCTCACAGTCAAGAAATTGAGGAACGTCTCTGGCCAATAACCAGTGAAGAATTGATGCCTTGAGTGCAACAGCCCACAAAAAAAACAAATCCTGCCAACGTCCATGTGAGTGACATTGGAAGTGGATTCTTCCTCAAAATCAAACCACGCTTGTTGCTGTCAAGTTGATTCCGACTCATAGCAACTTTACAGGACAGAGTAGAACTGCCCCATAAAGTTTCCAGGGAGCACCCAGTGGATTCAAACTGCCAATCTTTTGGTTACAGCCAGAACACTTAACCACTATACCACCAGAGTTTCTTAATCTAACTGATACCCTGGCCAACTACTTGACTGCAGGCATGTGAGAGACTCTGAAATTCTGAGGGCCCAGTCAAGTTAAGCCTAGATTTCTGATCCACCTAAATTGTGAGATTAATTTTTTAAGCCATTAAGTTTAGAGTATTTTTTTTTTTTTAATGTAGAAATAGAGACTTAACATATGGCAAATGCAACCAAGTGAAAAGGAAAGAAGGTGATAGGAAACTATGAGTAAGTTTAAAGAACACAATAAACCAGAGACTGACAGAAAACATTCCCTACAAAGAAAGGTGCAACTCAACACGTGCCTGAAGTTAGAAATCATTGATGTTCAGAATGATATTTTCTGGGCAAAAACAAAAACCAATGAGAATTTATTTTAAAGACAGTTTTTTTGTGATAACTTCTAGTGTCAGCATGAACCAGTATGCAGTTTTTCTTCCTCAGAACAAACCAGCTCTCAATTTAGCTTATGAAAATAGAGGTTACTTTTTGAATCTACATATAACGTGTATGCTTGTGTTTTTGAAACTGTGGCATGGAAGGGGATAGAAGACCAAATCAATCATTCATGGAGATACAATTTCAGATGGTCATTCTTTTTCCAGTGTCTAAGTGAACACTGGGGCTGTGAAGCAAAATTCAGACTGCATAAACTATATCCTTGGACTGGGGACAAGAGAAATCCAGTCCTTGCTAATTGTCACGTAAATAGTTAACCACGTGACATGATCAGCCAGTTCCATTAATCTTAAATGCCACTACATTCTCTTGTAAATCCTTAGCTGAATTATTAACCTTTTCTGGGCTTTTCCAATGCCTGGGTTGGACTAGCCAACTTTAGTGATGGGTAGTCAAAGCAACCTTTAATTTTAAATTTTTTTTTTTATGATCTAGGTATAAATATTTGCTGATGACAAAGTAAATTATTTCACTTGATTCAGTGGCTGAGCAAGTTTATTTTCTATAAGCAAAGTACAAGTGTGTATATAGTTTGAATAACATCCAAATAATAATAACTTTTGATCTAAAATCCTACTTTGGGGTTTATTTGACTTTTTATTATCCTTTAACTTTTCCCATGCTTCTGGCCAAATGAGGAAATTAATTTTGAGAAGTAGAATAGGAGGTGTTTTTCTTTAGAAAGAAGGGGAGATAGAGTTAGCCCATATGTACTTATAATTCATGGAAGAATAAAAAATATAACGTTAATGAATATATTAACATTTTCTCATTGTTAAAGAGGATTTGACGAAATAAACATTTTAATACCCTGTTGTTAGAAGAGTATCATGGTAAAAAAAATATTTTGTATTATCATTAATTTATCAATTTCACTTTTCAAACTAGAAAATCTGTTGCTAAGACAAGACATTCATTACAGCATTGTTTATAATAATGATACACAAGAAACAACCTAAATGTTCAGAAATGGAGTCTTAGTTAAACTATGGTGTAAGCATACAATGGAATGCTTTTCAATCATTAAAAAATGATGTAGTTGACAAATATTCTTTAATATTGAAAGATGTCCCTGATATGTTAAGAGAAAAAGGAGTCAACAATTCAGTACCACAGCATTTTTTTTTTTTTTTTTCATTTTGAAAGTCATATCTGTGTGCATGGAAAAGATCTGAAAGGATTAACATCACTGTGATAATTATGTTGCATTTCAGCAGTAGGCATAATACTTGTCTTTCTTTTTTCCTAAGCTTTAGACTCCAATTTTCTAAATGCATATATGTGCATTTATATGTGTACGTGGTGTGGTAATAAGAAATATATTATTTTCAAATCTCTCTCCACAACACATGAGGGCCACCACATAAGTGTAAATGAAGGAAAAAAGATCAGCTTAGCAATTAGCAGTGTTTCCTTCTAAGCATTCTTTCTAATCTCTGCTTCCCCAAACTGGGAATTAGACAAGGTACTCCCTCCACTCCATAGTGTCGTCAATATGTTAGAAGGACTCAGAAAGCATGCTTTCCAATTCTAGTGCCATTTCTCACATATTCACACCCTACAAAGATAAAGGAGCAAATCAGTGTATAAGTGAACAATACTGCAGACCTGTGCTGTCTAACTGGGTGCTGTCTAAAACAGCATACACTAGTCACAGGTGATTAAATTAAAATGGAATTAAATTAAAATGGAATTAAATCAAACATTTAATTAATCACACCAAGGGTTTTTCTTTCTTTCTTTTTCTGTTTTACTGCTCAATAGTCATATGTGCCCAGTGGCTACTGAATTCGACAGCACATATTAGAACATTTCCATCATCATTGAAAGTTTTATTTGACAAGAAGTGCTCCAGACATGATCCTGTTTGTCCACCTTTAAAATGGGGTTAAAAATACCTGCCTATCTCACAATATTCATTTGGGGATCAAATGCAATAATGGATTTAGAAGCTGGTCACACATACGCATGGCCATGATACTATTATCCTTATTTTTCCATTATTTTGTTTTACATTTACCCATGAAAATTATAACCACTCTTTAATTTATAGGACTATTCTCAGAAGCAAATACGCTAACCTAGTAGTAAAATAGGAAGTTTTATATTTACATTCATAAATTACTTTTTAAAAATATTAAAAAAAATTACATTTCCACCATTGTGATCAATGCAATACTTACTCCATCTTCTACATGAATATCTCTATTCTAATAGAGTGAGCATTTTAAAAAAATCATATTAACTACCATGTGTATAACATATTGTTTAACAGAAGTGCCGAAGTGTGTTACAGCTTGTGTTTTAAGAGTATAATAATAACCACTTGAAAATACACCAATTATTTTAAATTAATGAAATATCAGTAATAACTGAGCTAAAAGCAAAAAATGTCTTCAGAAAGAATGAGATATTCAATATGTATAAAATTGAGCACCTGAAATATCTATTCACTTAAAACTTGGTGAAGATGAATTGTGTGACCATAAAATTATACCAGTACATGACTTATTGAAGCATTTCCCTCTTCTTTTTTGTTTGGAGGCCTGAAAAACCTTTCCTCTGTTTTCTAGTTTTCAGCAACAATGTCTTTTAGGCGGGCACTTAGAAATGATGGGTTTGTTTGTTCTTCATATGTCGCTTTCACCACCACTTGTCTGTCAGTTTGTCATACTGTGGTGGCTTGCATGTTGCTGTGATGCTGGAAGCTTGCCAATAATATTTCAAATACCAGCAAGGTCACCCATAAAAATCTTATAGATACCAGCTCACTCGTCTATGCCAAGAAATTTGTGCCCATTCCAAAGAAAGGTGATCCAACAGAGTGTGGAAATTATTGAACAATATTATTAATATCACAAACATGGAAAAGTTTGCTAAAGATAATTAAAACACAATTGCAGCAGTACATTGACAAGGAACTGCCAGAAATTCAAGCTGGATTCAGAAGAGGACATGGAACAAGGGATATCACTGCTGACATGGACCTTGGCTAAAAGCAGAAAATACCAGAGAGATTTTACCTGTGTTTTATTGACTATGGAAAGGCATTCAACTGTGGGATCATAACAAATTATGGATAACATTGCAAAGAATGGGAATTCCAGAACACTTAATTGTGCTCATGTGGAACCTGTAGAAAGACCAAGAGTGTTCTAATAGAATGAGGGGATACTGCATGGTTTAAAATCAGGCGAGGTGTGCATTAGGGTTGTATCCTTTCGGCATACCTACTCAATCTGTATATTGAACAAATAATCCAAGAAGGTGGGCTGTATGAAGAAGAATGTGGCATCAGGATTGGAGGAAGATTTATTAACAACCTGTGTTATGCAGATGACATGACCTTGCTTGCTGAAAGTGAAGAGGACTTGAAGCACTTACTGATAAAAATCAAAGATTAAAGCCTTCAGTAGGGATTACATCTAAACATAAAAAAAAAAAAAAAAAATCCTCACAAGCGGACCAACAAGTAACATCATGATAAACAGAGAAAAGATTGGCGTTGTCGAGGATTTCATTTTATTGGATCCATAATCAATGCCCTTGGAAGCAGCAGTCAAGAAATCAAACGATCTATTGCATTGGGCAAATCTGCTGCAAAAGGCCCCTTTAAAGAGTTATAAAGCAAAGATGTCACCTTGAGGACTAAGATGTGCCTGACCCAACCCTTGGCACTTTCAATTGCCTCATCTGCCTGTGAAAACTGAACATGAATTAAGGAAGACTGGAGAAGAATTGATGCATTTAAATTATGGTGTTGGTGAAGAATATTTAATATACTATGGTCTGCCAGAAGAATGAACAAGTCTGTCTCAGAAGAAGTACAGCCAGAATGTTCCCTAGAAGCAAGAATGGCGAGACTTCACAACACATACTTTAGGAATGCTAACAGGAGGGACTAGTCCCTGGAGAAGGACATCATGCTTGATAAAGAAGAGGGTCAATGAAAAAGAGGAAGACCTTTAACGAGCCGGATTGACACAATGGGTGCAACAATGGGCTCAAGCGTAACAACGATTGTGAGGATGGCACAGGACTGGGCATTGTTTTCTTCCGTTGTACACAGAGTCATTATGAGTCAGAACTGACTCGACGGCACCTAACAACAACATATAGCACTCAGAAAAGAACTACTTTGCCAAATTCATTGCTGTTCTGAAGATGCTGTGCCTGAAAGTTACCAACCACCTAATAATGCTTAGTGAACCCTGATATGTCTTAACTTAGGTGTTTACCATATCTCCTGGTGCTCTTGTTACTCCATCAACATTTTTTGACTGTTAAGCTGCAAAAAGTTTTGAACAACACAAAAGTGTCAGAATGAGATGTTCTTCCAATGAGAAGATGTGTATGGGGAATATTAAGAAAAGTGTTTAGATTTACATCTGGGATTGACAATTTCGTCCACAAAAAATGACATCTAATTAATATATTTAAATTGTGCTTTTATGATTAGTGCTACTTCTAGAAACAATTAGTCATTTTAACGGTATGGTATTATTTATATCGGTATGGTATAATTTATATTGATTGTATGTTATAATGTTAGTATGTATTTATCGTAACAATATATTATTTGATTTTTGCAGACTGCTTTTCTTCAAAGTTGGTTAACCTAGGACATCATAAAGAAATGCTCACGAAGTACTCAAGCATAACTTTTAAAATATGTGGAAATACTTATACATATATAATATTCATTATATAATATGATATGTACATATAGGCAGTGAAACATGTGAGAGCCAGAACTTGACAGGACTGCCATGTTTTTCTGGACTTCTGAAGTTTTTTGTCTTTGACTGGATGCAGTCCTACCACTCTTCTATTGCTCTCTTAGAGAAAAATATCTGCGTTTTCCTTCTCTGACAGCTTTCCACCTTACACAGGTTCCAACTCTCACAGGTTTTACTGTACATGCATAAACTGATTTTGTGACATTTTTAAAGTATATGTAAATAAATGTGTTAATTTTCAAAATAAAACACGGACTATAAAAGTGAGCATGTGTGCACATGTATTTATATACATTCATTTGAAAATTAAAATATGGGCACAAAATCAGTAAATGTTTATACACTCGCAAAGTAACACATGAACTTAAAGTATTTTAACCAAATACAGTCGATTATTATAAACTCTGTCTAACTGGAATAAGAACAATTAATTTCCATGCCACCAAAACCACACTTCATAAAAAAATCAATGATAAATACCATTGTTTTATTTCAGCCTGAAAACCAAAAATTAAATTAGAAGGTCAAGCTTTACGTAAGTCTAAATAGATAAAAAATAAGAAATCACATGAAATTATAGATGCATTCAACAGTGAATTGGAAAATCCAAACTAAAAACCTTGTCTGTATGTTGTTTCGTTTTATATAATTGGATTTTGTATTTTGTTTATTTTTACGTAGGCGACAGTGAAAGGGACAGGTTCCCTTTTCACTTCTGTATTATTATAATGATTATTAATATTACTCTTAATATCTAAAAAGAGAAAATAATTTTTCTGTGAAGAAATCATAATTTCTATAGAACTCTAGCTATCAAAGAATAGATTTTTAAAAACACATGAAAATTTTTCAAGAAGATAAAATCTTAAGTGCAGGAATATAATTTTTCTCCCTCTCAAACAACACCATTGAAATAATCAACGGCAGAGACCACTGGTATCCGGATAATATTTGTATGTTTCTCTTTGTGTATTTAAACTTCTCATCCCATTTCCAGCAAGTAGCTGGGCTTTCGGTTTCTTGCCTCAGGAGTTTGGATGACAGGAATAAAGCTGAAGGTATTGGCTGTCTTTTGTGAAATCTTAAATTCAGCAAAGAAGATTCCTAGGCGTTCCATAGGAATTCTCTAAACTAAAAACTACCATAGGAATAAAGGAGGAGGAATAATTAAAAATCTATTTGGGAAGGAGGCTGAGATTGAGGAAGAGACTGAATGAGCTGTGTCATGTGGAACCCAGACCAACCCAGGGAGAATGCAAGGCCTCAGGCAGAGATAATATCAAACACATGCCTAGAATTTTCTGTGTGCCAGGCAATGTTCTAAGAACTTACCTGTGTTTATCCATTTCACCCTCACACCAGACAAACAAACCCTTTCAAAACCAATTATTAGAATTCACATTTTACTAATGAAAAAAAAAAAAAAAAACAATGCAAATAGAGATTATGTAATTTTTAAGGCCACACAACTGGTAGTAGAGCCCACCTTTGACTCAGAACTGCTTGGCCCCACTGTCCTAGCACTGACCCACTGCATTGTTCCACCTCTAATGGCTCCATGGATGTCTAAGCTGCACCAACATGGTGTCTTAGAGGCAAATTACTCACTGTCATGGCGCTAAATAAAACCCTAGGATGGTTTGTTTCTCACAGGGCTATGACATTTGGGTGGGTGTTAATTGTTAGAGAATAAAAAATCCTGGGACTGAATTTTATGCCAGCCTAGTGGAATGGAGGCTCAGGGGGTATAACTAAATTAATTTAAAAGAAAAATTTTTAAATGTCAATATTCCTGCACATCTTTAGGCAGTTAGTTAAATATATCAGAAATCTTTGCTGACTTTAGGCACGATATAATACAGAAGAGACTGAGTTTAAAAAATGACCAACAAAACCACCATTCATCAAAATTCAAGAGAACAGTTGACTTCAGAAATGCAGGGTGCAGATTCCAATAGAGCTGCACCCCAGGCCCAGAACCTAGGGAAGCTGCAGTCAGATGGTATAAATCTTGATCCAATATGGTCTCTGAAAGGTCAGCAGATGCTTTATCATGCATATATTGATCCCTGCTTATATTTGGAAAAACTAAACCTGCTGGGCAATGAGTTTTCTTTTTTTTTTTTAACTTGCTTTTCTAACAAAGAAAGTCAACTGAGTCTCTGAGAGAACAGGAGCAGTACCCCCTACCAGCACCCAGTGGCACATCATGGAGAACTATGACTCCATAGTTTTCTAGCTCCCTCATTAATTTCCTCGTACTGGAAGGTCCCTGAACAGGAAAGAAAATTAAAGAAAACAATTTTTTTTTTTTTCCTTTTTACCTCTTTGGTTCTAAACAAATCAAACCAAAACAAACTCAATCTCTGAGATGACTCTTCTGAAATCCCAGTGAAGCATAAGTACTCTGGATAAGTAAGGGGGAAAAAAAATCACTGAAACTGAAAATAGGCAGGCAATCATAAAGAGGGAAAAGGGGCTTTAAATCTATATAAAACTGACTTGAATTTCTTCTGTGCCCAATTTGGCTTTCCCACCCAATTTCATAGCTTGTAGAATCCCTCCGTTTCCCAAGTATCTGGGCAAATGCAAGGGAGATTTTATTCTTTTGGACTATTTTGACTCTTAGACTATATACTAGCCTGGCCTATACCATACTGGTCTTCACATACAATGTGAAACTTAGTTTTTCCTTGGGTATAAAACAGAAAAATATATATGTATATATATATGTACAAAATTGATTAACCAAGCATCAGTATACTGACAATATGCTGGAGCCTCATTGTGGGGCAGGGATTTACAATGAGTGTCTCAGTTTCCATCACTTCCATAATTCTTTGCATCTCTCTTGCATTACAGTTCAGCAATCAATCCTTTACCTTCTCATCCTCAAGCAAAATAGCAAAAAAAAATATATATATATATATATTTTTTTTTTTTTCCAGTGAAGAGTTTCACTCTAAGAGGAATTCTTGTGCCTGCTGTTAGGAGAAAGTTTCTCACTTCAGATTTAAAATACAATAGTTGAGGTAAAACTGCAATGGAGGAAGTGTATGGGATACCATAGAATACTGAATACTGTAACAAAGCACATGAGCACATTAGATGCCAATTTTAAGAAACATCTCAAAATATCTAGGAAAAGAGAAAATGAACTATGAAAGCACATGAAAAATATTCTATGAGATACAATTAGTTGCCAAGATTGTGATAAAGAACAAGATGAAAATCAATTTTCAAGAAGTAGTAAAATAAATCTCTCTGGCCTGAAAGAACATTCAAGTGTTGAAATCAAGATGTCTTTAAAGCTCCCATGCAACAAAAATATACAGAAAGCCTCATTTTTGTATTTTTTTTCCCTGTAGGAAGTCTTAAATTTAAATGATAAAGAAAAGCAAACAAAAAGTTTCTAAGCATCTGTAGAGAAACAAACACGTATCCAATTCACAATAAAAAGCATGTCATGTTGGCAGCAGACTTTTCTTCTGCATTAGTGATGCAACAGAGCAATAGGAAAATGGTATCGACACAATTTGGGGTGGGGGTATTTGTTTATTTGTCTGTCTGTCTATCTATTTAGAATCCTCCATCCATAATTAAAAAAAAAAATAGCACTAGAAAAGTCCCTAAAAAGTATATATATATATATATATATATAAAAGTATGGATTCTAAAATGTCAAGTAAGCTGGAAAAAAAAATCTATCAAAGATACACTCTAGATAACTGAGAACTTATATAAATAAAATATTGAAATAAATAAATAAAATTAAAAATAAAAAGCAAAGCCCTCTGCTTCCCGACAGATGGAGTAGAAGTAATATTCCCTATCGTTCCTGCTTACTACAACTGAAATACAAGGTATAACATAGAGCAAACATAAAAGAAGACTGAAAATGTGGAGTGAAGCAGACAGGATGACTGGGAACCTTGAGAATGAACGAACAACACAAAGTACAGTCAAGACTTTACCACCAGCCAGTATTAAAGAGGTGTTCCTCTCCCACTTCAGATGTCAAAGGGGAGAATAAGAGGGAAACCTGAATTTTACTCTCAACTGGCAGTAATGAGGCAGTCCTCTACCTTCCCCTACCAGAACGGTATCAGAGAAGACCAGCTAAAACAGAAGATTTAAATGAGACTTACAAACTACCACAACTTATCTGATATAAAATAGATCATTTGAATAGTCTTATAACTATTAAAATACTTTAACTTGTTACTGAAAAAAAAAAATAAAACCTTGGAAAAGAAATAAGCAGGTTCATTTGTTTCTCTGGAGAGTTCTAACAAACATTTAAAGATGAAATTAACACCAATTCTAAACAATCTTATCCAAAAAATTGGAGAGGAGGGAAGACTTCCAACATTTTATGAGGAGAATATTACCCTGATGCAAAATCTAAAACATTACCATACAAGAAATACAATGTCTGTAGACAAACCTCCCTCATAAATGTAGACACAAAATTTCTGAACAAAATATTAGGAAATAGAATTCAGAAATACATAAAGAGAATTATGCATCGTCAGCAATGAAGTTTATTCCAGGGATGCAATCCTCAATCAATATGGTATGTCTCTCAATTCATTTAGATCTTTTTTTTTTTAATATCATCAGCATTTTTAATTTTTTTATGAGTGATTTTAACTAATCCTATATTCTTAATTTTGGTTCCCATGTGCTCATTACTGGGATATAGAAATTTGATATTTTTTTTTTTTTATGATTACCTTGTACACGGTGACCTTGTTAAGCTCAATTATTAATTCTAAAATAGCACAAGTCAAGCAATGTAACCCATCATATTATCAAGCTAAGGGAAAAAGAAAAACAACACGTGATTATGTCATTTAATGAAAAGAAGCATTTGGGAAAATTCAACACCCACATATGAGAAAAGTTCACAGAAAACTGGAAACATAGGGTAACTTCCCTTACTTGGTAAAGAATATCCACAAAAAAAGAAAGAAATTACAGCAAAGATCACACTTAACTGTGAAATAGCAAATGCCTTCCTCCTAACATTAGGAGCAAGGCAAGAATATCTACTATCACCACTGCTATTAAAGAAAAAGTAGGAAATTCTAGCCAACATGATATCACAGGAAAAGGAAGTAAAAGTATGCAGATCAGAAAGGAAGAATAAAACTGTTCTTATTTGCAGATAATAAGATTATCTATGTAGAAAATTCAAAAATCTATTGCAAATATTCTAAAATTAATATGTGAATTTGGAAGCTTTCAGGATACAAGATAAAAATTAAAAAATAAATTGTAGTTCTATACACTAGCAATGAATGCATAGAAATCAAAACTAAATATGTAAGTTAAAAAAGTGAAATATTTAGCTGTATAACAAAAAAAGTGCAAGAGTTGTAAGCTGAAAACTGCAAAACACTGCTAAAATCAAAGGTGATCTAAGAAAGTGGAGAGACATACCATGTTCGCGGATTGTAACACTTAGAATAGGAAAGAGATCAATTCCCCTTAAATTGATACACATGTTTGAAATGATTTCTAAGAGAATTTCAGCAAGATAATTTATAGACATAAACAATATTATCCTAAAATTTATATGGAAAGGGAAAAGGAAAAAAACTGGAATAGCTAAAGCAATTCTGAAAATTACAGTAAGGTAGGAAAGATCAGTCCATATGATTTTAACACTTATGAAGCTAGAGTAATCAGGACCAGGTGGTATTGACAAAGGGCTAAGCACATAGATCAACGGAATAGAATTAAGAATCCAGAAATAGTCCCACACAAGTAGCCCAACTAAGTTTTGACAAAGGTGCTAAAGCGATTCAATGGATGAAGAAAAGTTTTTATATATTGATGAATTCTATTTGCTAATATTTTGTTAAGAAAATATTTTTTTCTACAAAAGAAAATAAATCTTGACCTAAAACATCAAACCTTATTCAAAATTTAATTTAAACTGTGCTATATATTTAATTTCAAAATGTAAAATTACAAGGCTTTAGAAAAATAGGAAAAAATCTTTGGGACCTTGGCCTTGATGCAGAGTTCTTAGACATTACACCAAAATCATGATCCATAAACAAAACAAAAAAAGATAAATTAAACTTTGTCAAATTTAAAAACTTGCACTGTGGAAAAAAATCTGTAAAGATCATGAAAAGAAAAGTTACAGACTGTGAGAAAATATTTACAAATCACACATCTGATATAGGATTTGCATCTAGAATTTATAATGAACTGTCAAAGCTCAAAAGTAAAAAAAAATCCAATTAGAAAATTGGCAAGAGATATTTCACTGAAAAGATATATGAATGGCAAGGCAGACAATCAAGTGAGGATATTTTCAATGTCACTAGCCATTAAAAAGGAAACGCAAATTAAGGCCACGATGAAATATTCCTCCCTATATAACTATTAGAATGGCTAAAACAAATAGTGACAACACAAAATATTGGCAAGGGTGTGGAGAAACTTGACTTCTCATACATTGCTGATGGGAATTAAAATGGCACAGCCACTAAGGAAAATATTTTGACCAAATCCAGTGCCGCTGAGTCGATTCCGACTCATAGCAACCCTATAGGACAGAGTAGAACTGCCCCTAGAGTTTCCAAGGAGCACCTGATGGATTCGAACACACCAACTCTTTGGTTAGCAGCCGTAGCACTTAACCACTATGCCACCAGGGTTGCCAATATTTTGACAGCTTCTTAAAAAACTAAAAACAGCAATCAATCACACTTCTAGGCATTCGTCTCAGAGAAATAAAAATGTATACCCACTTAAAAATCTGTACATGATTGTTCAGAGCAGCTTTATATATAATAGCCACAAACTGGGAACAAGTAAAATGTTATTCAGTGCGTGAACAATCTGCGGGGGACGTCCATACCATGGAATACTACTCATCAGATAAAAGGAATGAACTATCAACACGTGCGACAACTTGCATGGGTTTCAAGAGCATTGTGGGGAGTGAAAAAAAGTCAGTACAAGAGGTCACGTACTACGTGATTACATGTACATAACATTTTCAAAATAACACAGTCATAGGCATGGGGTTTAGGGATGTGGGGGGCACGGGAGTTGGGTGTGACCATAAAGGGATAGCACAATGATGATCTTTATGTTGTTGAAATACTTCTGTATCTTAATTGTGGCAGTACTCAAGAGAATCTACGTATGTGCTAAAATAACATAGAACTCTATACACTTTTTTTATAGCCATGTTAATTTCCTGATTTTAATGCTGCACCATAGTTATGTAAGAGGTAATGAATGGGAGAAAGGTAAATGGTACCCAAGAGCTCTCACTATTATCTTTGTAGCATCCTGTGAATCTACAATTATTTTTTTAAAAAATTAACAGCAATAGAAAAAATAAATAATAAACACGTGGCAGAGATAGTAAACTGGTGAACGTTTTCTGCTAATGTTAAATTGTTGTTTATATTGCGTTAAGGAAAATTACCAAAACTTGGAAATAAGGCAAATGAAACATTGCATGTCCCCATTATCCTTTTTGTTGGTTTGTTTGTTAATTCTACAACTCTAAAATCCCAACCAGACATTTATTTGAATAAAACAAATTCTGTGAACATTTCCCTAGAAAAAAATATTGACCATATTTTCCAGAAGAAGAAGATGTTAGGTGTAAAAACAAACAAACAAAAAAACCCAGTAAATATGTGTGGCAGTGGGTTTGGAGAAGAAGGCCTGGAGAAGCTGGGAAGAGAGACTTGCAACAGTAGACATTAAAATATGTAATAAACCAAAACCAAACTCTTTGCAGTTGAGTCAATTCCAACTCATAGGGACCCTATAGAAGAGAGTAGAACTGCCCCATATGGTTTCCAAGGAGCACCTGGTGGATTCAAACTGCCGCTCTTTTGGTTAGCAGCTGTAGCTTTTAACCACTATGCCACCAGTGTCTCCAAAGTATATGATAAGGTTATCATAATGAAATTTGTACATTATTAGCACAGAAATTAGCACAGAGATATTTGGCACAAATTAGAAAGTCCAAAAACAAACAGAAACTTACAGCAAGAATTTAGTGTCCTGTAAAGCACTCATATTAGTGACAAATTACACTGAGTCATGAATAAGTTTTTAGGAATCAAGTAAATTTACATGTTAATAAATCCTGGCTCTTCCACTAATTGACCATCTGTGTGACACTGAACAATTTTTTTAACCTCTCAAAACTCTAATTTTAATTTGCAACAACACATGCAATATACTTAGCACAGTACCAGACGAGTAGCAAGTCTTCAACACATATTTGTTGTCACAATTATAATTATTTAATTCTGAATTCATTCAATAACAATTTTTTGAGGGTTACTGATGTGTCATTGTACATGGAACACAATGGTGAAACAACAACAGTCAGGACAGACTTACTTTCAAGCACAGGAGATCTAACAGCATAAAAAGGATATAGAAAAATGAACAAATATTTACAAGGAGATGATCCCTTACACGAAGTATGGGGAGTGTGGGGAGAACAGGTGGGAAACTAGATGCAGGATTAAAAAGTGAAGACGTGATTCCCAAGGTTGTGTCTGAAGTATGGGTAAGAGCGGCCTAGTTTAAGACCCAGGAATGGCAGAAGTGAATTAAGATGGTAAACATTATTCAATACAGAGGACACTTGTATTGAATAATGTTTACAAATATTATGCAAACCGGAGAGGAAATAACTTTTTCAATGTCCCTACAGTCAATCCACTTACTTTTTGTGTGTTCCATGTGTAGTATCTACATATTTGATGAATAAAGAGTTTCAATAGAACAGCCCACTTCAAGAGATTGTAGGTCAAAATAGGGTCATGACTCTTCAATTAATTATTGAGAATGATAAGAGAAATACTGAAAGGAAAGGAGAGGACATTCTATTTGAAAAAAGCTGAATTAAAAAAGAGAACACTCTAATAGATCACATAGTACATTTTGGGACTGACAGGAAATAATTCTGTATTTCTGATTGGGGAGATTATAGAACATCTCTATGGGATTTTTAAGAAAGGTAGTGTTTCTGGGATTTACACAATAGCCCACTTCATGAAGATATGACTCATGGGATAGGTAAAGAATACGCTGATCTGAAATTTTTAAGGAAAGGTTGAAGAGACATGGAAGCATGAACAGACTCTAAGTGCATATGGAAGGCCCTTCCAGGCTTCCTGCATTAGATTTTCCCTACTACTGTACTTATCACGAAAGAGAGTCAAACTAACAAGAAGTGTGTGTGTATGTGTGTATGTGTGTGGGTGTGTGTGTTTGATTAATAGAAAGGTTGTTTTCAGTATAGAGTACAGTGTAGAGTATGTCAGTGTTGAGAATTGATCCTACAAAAGTGAGTTTGAATTATTACTTTAAATTCATAACACAATGTTACACAACTGCTTAGCAGCATTTGGACAATGAACTACTTTTTGTAACTCTTTGTCTACTACGTTTTTAATAGCCATTAACTACTTCAGCAGCACAAAAAGATATTCTAATTTGTCATCATTTAATTCTTGGTGTTATTTAGAAAGGTAAATAAAAACTGCGCTTGCACCAAGATGCAAAAGCTAATTTGACTATACTCATAGGGATAGATGCAATAAATGTATGTCAAAACACAACATTTTCATAGGCAATTGGGCATTTACATTTCTGAGTAGGTTGTTAGAAATATAATTATCCAATTTAGAAGGCAACAGGACAATTTCCTTCTGAAAATAAAGCCTCAAAAAGCCTGTTCAAAATGCAGTTGGGGACTTCACACTAATTGGAGTTGGAGACAGTCTTAGCTGAACAATTTCCAGGAGATGAACTGTAGAGTAACTTTCACTTTTCCTTACCAGTAGGCAATAACATCAAAATGATCGTCCATAATCCTAAATATTATTCTATGACTCTTCCTACATTTCCATTGATAAGTCTTAGGCAGGCACCAGTTAGAGCCAGCATGAGTGCTGTTTAGTCTATGGCAGATGGCAGATAGATGAGCTCTCTGTTGGGGTTCTCGGTTCCCCTAAATAAGAAATTAAGAGTATTGTGAATACAGAAGATTCAGCAGAGATCATAGTTCTCAAATATTTTGGAAGTAGTGATAAAAAAAAGAAATTGAGTAAAAGTAAGCCAAATGGAAGAGGTGATAAAAATTGAGGAAGTAAATGGTAAATGTATTCCTGTTCATCAAATATTCTTTTTTCCTTACGTTTACCAATCCTCTTACAGCAAACCAGGACCGTATGATGAATTCTGGCCAAAGGACTATGAGGAGAAGAGATGTGTGTAATTTCTGAGCTGAGAAAAACCTAAATGTAATTGTCCAGGCTCTCTCCTTGTTCTCCTGAACCTGAAAGCCTTATTTGAGATTTTGATGCCATCTGAAGTCCCCATCAACCTTGCTCCCCAATAAGAAAATCCTCTTCATATTCCAAACTGGTAATGAACCATGAGAAAGAAATAAATGTGGGTTGCTTTTAAATCACTAAAATGTTAGGGCTATTTATTGTTAAAACCAGCTTCTCCTGGTTAATACACATGGATGCTGAGGACACTCAACATGTATGAGCGGGCTATGCAGGAGGCCACACAGGATTAGGACTACTGATTTTTGGAGGAAGGAGCCCCTCTGCCCTTGTCGTATTGATCTTGTTTACTTTGGGTATAAACAAACAACAACCAAAAAATAGCATTCCTTTCATAAACATTTTTAAGTAAACTTTTTTTTTTTTAATTTTAGAATACTTTCAATTTATTGATTCTATGGGGTTGCTATGAGTCAGAATCGACTCGAAGGCACTGTTTTTTTTTTTTCAATTTATAGTAATGTAACGGTAATATAGAAACCCTGGTGGTGGTGTGGTTCAGTGCTACGGCTGCTAACAAAAAGGCCAGCAGTTCGAATCCGCAAGGCTCTCCTTGGAAACTCTATGGGGCAGTTCCACTCTGCCCTATAGAGTCTCTATGAGTTGGAATTGACTTGAGGGCCACAGGTTTGGGTTTTTTTTTTTTTTTTTTTTTTTTTTTTTTAACGGTAATATAGAAAGCCCCTATATACTCTTAACTCAGTTTCCCCTATTGTCAGTATCTTACATTAGTATGATATATTTGCCACAACTAGTGACGCAATATTGATTCATTGCTATTAATTAAAGTCCATACGTTACTCATTAGTTTATAGCTAATGTCATATTTTCTGTTCCAGGGCCCCATCCACAGTACCACATTACACTTAGATGCCATGTCCTTTTAGGTTACTCTAGACTGTGGTAGTTTCTCAGACTGTCCTTGTTTTTGATGACCTTGACAGTTTTGAGGAATTCTAGTCACATATTTTGTAGACTGTCTTTCATTTGTATGTGTCTGATGTTTTTCTCATGGTTAGACTAGGGTGATGGGCTTTTAAGAGAAAGAGTATTCTGTCAAGGGTACGTACTATCAACATGACCTATCACTGATGATGTTAACTTTGATGACAGGGATACGATAGTATTTTTTTGGTTTCTTCACTGTCAAGTTATCTCTCCCCCATTTCCATGTTGTAACCTAGAGAAGTAAGTCAATTGCACACGTCTTGTCACCTGTACTTCATCTGATCCAATGTTCAAAAGGAAGTCTCATTTTCCATTTGCAGAAGGTTCAAAAAATTCCTCCTACCTTGCTTAAATGAGAGTGACGTGAAAGAAGATTAATGCTAATGGAGATGCCTCTCACACAGTAGAAATAAAAGAACAGCAAATTAGTAGGGGAAAAAATGTTTTCATTGAGACCGTTTTTCTCTGGGAAAGCAGTAATATTTACCTTTCAAATGTTCATTAGGTGTCAAGACATGATTAGATATAAATCTATTCAAACCAGCCCTAAAATGAGGCCCCTTATATAAACACCCAGCACAATTAGTATGGAACGGTCATCTCAATACTGTTCTACTAATGAGAATTGCCTCTATGAAATGACTATATTCATTTAATTAAAAAGCCCATTACAGATCTCATTCAAAATGCTGTTTCACTGAACTCTTCAGAATAAATCTAATTTGTTTTAGTGGAGTGTTTAGAAGTGTCATTTTTATTTGTTTTCAAAGATGGTGAAACAACAGGGTCTTGGAAAATATAATGAGCCAGTCACCAAGTGAAGTCACAGTGAACGGCTTTTATAAGTTGAGAAAGCCTTAAAATCAAAGCCAAAGTCATATCATCATAATATGCTCAGGAAAAGACAAAGTTGAGGCTCTGCTCAATACATTGAAAGGAAAAATGGAACAATACTGTAAAAGTAGAAGCTTGACTCTACTTTCCACTCGTTCAGCATATTTATAAAGCTGTATAATGGCACAGTGGTGAAGAGTTCAGCTGCTAACCGAAAAGGTCGGCAGTTCAAGTCCACCAGCCACTCGTTGGGAAGTCACTGGGGCAGTTCTACTCTGTACTATAGGGTGATTATGAGTTGGAACTGACTCAACGGCAACAAAATTTTTTATGGGTAATGGGCACATTTGAGGAGGTACCAGGACAGTAATATTTGTTGTGTTAGTGGCATCTTCCAAGCAGTGTGATACTTATTTTTTACAGATAATTTCATTTGATTTAATACATGTGAAACCTGTAAATAGGATTTTCAAACCTGAGGTTTTAGTACATGAAAGAGTTAAAATTGCTAATTGATGAGAAAATAATGGATAATTATATATATTATACTAGAGTAGATGGTTAATAATTATGAGTGAAAAAAATGTAATAAGATTCTTACCTAATGCTATATTCTGAATAAATTTTGTGTAGAATAAGATTTGCATAAAGATAACATTACTTGTTGAAAATATAAGTAAATATTCTTATAATGTAGAGATGATGTTGTCAAACTAAGGCCCAGGGGCCAAATTTCGCCTGCCACTTCTTTTTGGAAGTGAACACTCATTGAAATAAAGTCATGTCCATCTGTTTATGTATTGTCTATGACTATTTTCACAGTACAATGGCAGATTTGAGTAGCAACAGAGATCACATGGTTCACAAAGATTAAAGACTTACTATCCGGTCCTTTACAGAAAAAGTTTGCTAACTCCTGACCTTGAGGAAAGACAGACCTTTTAAAACATGACGACCCAATTTAGAAATCATAAAGGTATATTTAGAAATGTTGTGTTGAAGAATGTAAACTTCTGGGTTATACCGAATCACCTATGCAAAGTCAAAAGGCAAAGACAAGTTGTGATAAACACATGGTGGGAATGGACAGGAGTTTATTTTCTCTACTTACCAAAACATGTTTTTAAAAGGGATGGATAAACCAAGAGAATAAAAGATATCATGTATCTAATGAAATATGTGGAAGATCTATATGACAAAAACTATAAGACTCTGGTAAAAGAAATTAAGAAGATCTAAATAAATGGATAGATACCTCATGTCCATGGATAGGAAGACTCTATTATTAGGATGCCAATTCTTTCCAACTTTATATACAGACTCGATAGTGACACAGTCAAATTTTTTTCAAAGTTTGGCTCCATACCAACAGCAGCAGCATTGCCTGAGAACTTGTTATAAATGCGATTTGTGCAAATTTTTGGGCCCCACACCAGACCTTTTGAATCTTAAGTTCCAAGATGGATCCCAGTCAAGAATATTTTAGCAAAACCTCCAAGTGATTCTGATGCACTCTAAAGATGGGGGACAACTAGACCTTGCATAAGCTGATTTCTTCACTTGCAATTGTCTCCTTTCTCCCCTTCCCTTCTTACTGTCTGCTCTTTGTCCAGATCTCAGCTCAAAATTGATTTCTCCTTGGATGTCTTCCCTGACTCTCCATCTTCCCCTATGTCTATTTTAGCTTTTCTGGTTATAAACTGTCATAGCTTCCTGCGTTTTTCCTGCATACCAACTATTAGAACACATGATTATATAAATGTGTGATTATTTGATTAAAAGTCAATCTCTCCAACCAGACTTTATGTAACAGGAGAGCTTGGACCTAATTAGATTAATTCATAATTTATGAAGACTGGTGGCACATAAAAGATGCTCAATAAATATTATTGGATTACTGTGAATATGAAAATTGTGGAGATAACCAAAAAAAAAAAAAAAAACCAAACCCTTTGCTGTTGAGTCGATTCTGACTTATAGTGAACCTATAACCTATAGGACAGAGTAGAACTGCCCCATAGAGTTTCCAAGGAGCACCTGGTGAATTTAAATTGCTGACCTTTTGGTGAGCAGCCATAGCTCTTAACCACTGTGCCACCAGGGTTTCCATGGAGATAACATGGCGGTGAAAATACTAAGTAAAAAAAGGCAATTAGCGTATACACTGTATCGTTAAAGGCAATTAGCACACACACTGATTTAACCAAAAGATACTTCATTTATACAGAGATTGTTATTAAAAGCTCAGTTATAAATAAAGACCTCTATAAAAGTTTCAAATTTCTATTTCTTTCAGTGCACAAGATTGGTCTTTGTTTAGTCTATGCTTATCTTGAGTATGTTTTAAATAAATATCTTATAATATTCAACAAAAGCTGAATAATAAAAGATGTGGAATAGTTCCACATTTTACCCTTTCATAAAGGGTAAAATGGCAAGAGGCTGAACTAAATTCCAGGAGCCACGAATCCTTAAATTCAGAATCATGTTGCTTGGTTACTAAGCAACATGGGTGCTTCGTGGAGGACCATGCTTTCAACGCCGGTTTAGCTGTGTCTTTCTACCTGTGACTGCCGACAGGCTTAGAAGTTGAGGTCATCTGGCCACAGGCATTCACTAAAGGAAAAAAGATGATGACCTGAGATCTGAACTGTGGCAAAATGTCTGGATTGACTGATAAGGCAGCACCAACTACATCCACTTCCCTCTGCGGAGGCTCGTGCAAGAGTAAAAACCTCTATCTTAATAAGTTATGTATTTGGGTCACTAGTTTTCAGAAAGAAAAGAACAGCTTACAAATGAGACCTAGAAAATTGTAAAGTTAGAACTTAATTGGAAGAAAAAAAATACAAAAGGTCTTGCTCTGTGTTTGCCAAAGGAGATTGTGAAATGGCACCCCTTTGCCCCTTTTTTATGCCCACTAAAAGGAGATTATTTAGACCTGACTTTCTCCATGATGACTGGTGTGAAAATAAGGTCACCCTTGCTTGGTTCTCCTCCAAATGCCCTTTTCTGTAAAAAAGATAATTCTTGTTTGTTATACCAATAAATATATGGTGCAAAACCCTGCAGAATTAATAGCCACTAATTCATTTTCTGTTTTCTGAAGAAAATATCTTCACAGACCTGACATAGAGGAGGCTCATTTTATAACAGGTGTTACTGATCTTCTTTATTGCTATTTGACCATTTACATTTAGGATACCACCCCACTCTCCCTTACTTTTCTCCTGCCTCATTAGCTACTTGGAGTCTAGACTGTGCACCTGTTGCCAACAAGTTGATTCTGACTTATAACAATTCTATATTAAAACGCATGAAAAAATTACATTTATTGCTATGTTTTTTTCATTAGACTGAACTGGAATTCTTTCATATATATTTTTTTATTCCAGTAGTATCATGAATTACATTGTGTCCCCCGCAAATGTGTGTCAACATGGCTAGGCCATGATTCCCAGTATTGTGTGGTTGTCCACCATTGTGATCTGATGTGATTATACGAAAAAAAAAACCCTGTACTATGTGTTATAAATTCTAACCTCTATGGTGTTGATAAGGCAGGACTCAATCTACAGGGTTAGGTCGTATCTTGAGTCAATCTCTTTTGAGATATAAAAGAGATAATTGAGCAGAGAAGATGCGAACTTCCCATCACTAAAAAGGCAAAGCCAGGAGCAGAGTGCATCCTTTGGACCTGAAGTCCCTGTGTTGGGAAGCTCCTAGACCCAGGGGAAGATTGATGACAAAGACCTTCTCCCAGAGCTGACAGAGAGAAAAAAACCTTTCACTGGAGCTGGCACCCTGATGTCCAACTTCTAGCCTCCTAGAATGTGAGAGGATAAATTTCTCTTCATTAAAGCCATCTTCTTGTGGTATTTCTGTTATAGCAGCACTAGATAACTAAGACAAGTACCTACACAATGTCATATTATGAGTATTCAGTGAAGTAGTTTGAATAGATAAATCAGTTGGAAAAAAAAAAAGTAGCGATAGCAAGTTAAAGTGCAGAGCTAGACACAAACAATAATATAAGGAAGAAATGGATGGTTTTTGGTCCCCACCAATCTTTCCTTTCATTAGGCCACCTTTATTAAGCTCCTTTACCCAGTCTCAGGTCCTATGCTATGGTCATTCAGATTAGTCTTTGCTTTTTTTTATCCCCCTGAAGTTGGATAATCCTTGCAATGTGTGACTTCTCTTGAGCTATTAGCTAATTGATGACTCAGGCACATTGAAGTTTTAAGAGTAGCATTTTGGAAAAAAGAAATATTTTCAGGTCTAAAGGAAGGACCTTAAAGTAAAAATATTAAGTGTTTAATAGTATTAAACAGTAATATAAAATATATATGATATAAAATATTAATAGCTATTAATAAAATAACAACAGCTATTTATGAATGTATGGAATACAGGAAGAAATCAAAGGAAAAGGGGAAAGGAACAGCAGTTCGTGGTACCTGAAAAGTTACAGAGTTTCCCTGAGGTCACTGAACAAGTGTGTTGCTCTCTATTTACAACTTCTTGACCATCAAAAACCAAGTGAGCCCTGTAAATAGCAAGTTGTACTTGCAAGGTACAGATATATCCGGGATAGTGGAAAGTCATACTTTTACACATGCTCCTGTGATCTGACAGTATTTTCAAAAGTCGTGTCATTTAGAGTACAAAGATTTTTAATGGCAATATATTTTTTTCAGTGAATTCTGTCTTAATATTTTCATCTTATTTGGCATAACAAATTATAATGGGACCACTTTTAATCAACTTGTTTTTTTAGCCTGTTAATTTCCATGTCTATTTGGGACATCCATTAAAGTCAAGATCCTTAATTTAACGGAAGATTTCCTTTTGAAGTCGCTACATTTTTCTCTGCCTAACTTAACACTGAGGATATGTAATGGATGTGTTAAATAGATAATGCTATCAATGGGAAAACTGCATAAATTAAATACAAGCCTGGTAATACTCACAGCATCTGTTTTATTTTCAACAGTTTAGATTCTCCTATGAAGTGAAAAAGCACTCTAAAGAAAACAGACCTCTTCCCTATGTTTTCTATTGCCCTGATTTCTGTAATCAACATTTTTATAGTTGCAAGAATTTTAGTCACTGAAACCCTATTTTTATTTTGATATCAATTTAGCAGTAGGAAGAGTAAAAGCTAACGTCCAAACTCAAGAGGACAACGCTTTCAAAAACAAATAGCCCAGGAGCTTGGATAGACTTTGTATGAGGATTCAGAATTTACGATAATAAATTAATGATGAGACAAACAGGGAATCTCGAATTTTCTGGGAATCACATATCAGTTTTTTAAAATGTTTAAATGGGATAAAAAGAACAATGTTCTATTAATTAGATATTTCCTATTGAAAACATAAT
This sequence comes from Loxodonta africana, assembly GCF_030014295.1. NCBI lineage: Eukaryota > Metazoa > Chordata > Mammalia > Proboscidea > Elephantidae > Loxodonta > Loxodonta africana. Next base: position 32,570,333 of record NC_087356.1, read on the forward strand.
AACCAAGACCAGCACATAGAAAAAGCGTAAACATTTTACAAGTTTGTGTGTGTGTTTCTGTTTCACTTTCGGCATGTAAAAATGTTTAGAAATAGACACAACATGTGATATTCTTAAACTGTTAATCACATATGTATCATGTACTGATTTTACAAAATATATGCCCAGCTATGTATCCTAGGATTCTGTAATGAGCATTTATTTTTTTCTTGCTGATAAGTGCAACATACATATTTTTTACTTATTTCAGTAATAAGAAAATTCTTAGGGAATGACCTTCACAAAATATGATTTTATAGTCTCTCTTCCAAAAATTTGACACTAACAAATGCTTGATATTCATTAATTTGATTTCTCTGGAAGGATTTATTTCAATTCAGGAAAATAATCCTAAATTCCGTATTTCCAAACCGTCATAGTCTTGTTCTAGCTGTCTCTCTCACCTATATGTACACACACACACACACACACACACACAGAGGAACACATTAAGCTTTTTGGCAATCGAGGAGACTTTTCTGTTGCCTGTTCTATATATCGAGAGACCAAACAATCTATCACAAAAAGGTTAATGAGCATCTAGACAAGTCGGAACCAATGGGTCTTATTGTTTTTTTCAGTGATTTTAAATGTGGCCTTGGCTTCCTGCTGTATCTGTACCTGCGGAAAATTATCTTAAACTGCAAAAGATCATGGCGAAACCACAGGTGTGATAAAGGTCATGGTGTTTGGAGGATAAATTTCCTCACCTAACTAACCATCCTTTTTAACGCATAGAATTGCCTCTTTTAAGGACCAATAAAAATGCTTCCGATTTGGTGTTGGGAAATAGTTTATAATTCTCTGGCTTTTTTTTTTTTTTTTCCCTAGTGTATTTAAAGACTAAAATTTAAGTACTCAATCAGTAATTTCCAAGTGACATTAATAAACCTATATTAGGATATGTGAAAAGATTTTAACAAGAAACAAAAACAAAAACTATTATAGCTATTATATATAATGTATGATTGTACCGATTTTTTTGGCTACATTATTATCATACAATAAACCAAAAAAACCAAACCCAGTGCCATCGAGTCAATTCCAACTCATAGCGACCCTATAGGACAGAGTAGAACTGCCCCATAGAGTTTCCAAGGAATGCCTGGAGGATTTGAACTTCAGACCTCTTGGTTAGCAGCCATAGCACTTAACCACTACGCCACCAGGGTTTCCATCATACTATAGCTTTTGGATTTGAAATATCATGACTCATTCACAATAGACACTATGATACTGGGTAACTAATATTAAAAGTATTAAAATGAAGGGAGCCACAAAAGAGTTAATAACGGCCTTAAGTCCTTCCTTCTTCTGAAACATCTCAAAAACCCAGGTGGCTTGACAGAGTGTATAACTGGGGAGGAAACACTAAGTGACAAGGACTGAGTGGCCCTCACTATGTGTGGGTCCCATTCACTTAACAACGAAAATCATTGCATTGTCTGGGCCACTAAAGACACAAAGAGAGGAATTGCATCCAAAAATGCTAGACTCTTAACAGTGACAGAAATCACCTACTATCCAAAAGTCAAAGTTTAAGTCTTTAAAAAAGAAAAGACTTCTGCAAACGCGGCTCTAGCTGATTAAATAATCTCTTCCCTAAAAACTTCCACAGTATTTTTCTATGCCTTGCATTTCGTACCCAGCCACACCAATTTGAATTATTATTTGTTCTTCTGGGGATTTCTTTGTAACCTTTTAAGCTAGATTATAAAATCCTGGAAGACAAGGGTGGTACTTATACCATTTTAAGTTTCCTTCTCTCCAAGACATTGACCAGTCCCTTGTGAAACTGGTGCTAAAACAGTACATTTGAATCATTTTTAAAAGAACCAAAAATAGCCTGGTGCAATCAATAGAAGCTTGGTAAATGTTCTTAAATATAATTGTAAAATATAACTGATAATCAGACAAAATTATTCCGTGGGCTACATTATTGTGCAAAGATGCCAAAAATAAAAAGATAAAATTTGGAGCATGTAAATCAATTAAGACGAATAACTATATAAATAATAGCTGGGCTTTTAAAATAACTACATTTCTTGCCTGCATTTGAGGAGATCTGCAGGAGACATTTACACCCAGACATCTACAAATGCACTCCTCCCAAGGCTGGACCTCACCTGTTCTAGCCTCTACTCATCTTGAGAGGCAGTACTAGCTTACCCTGCAAATTGCTATTCAATGCAGGTATTAAGAAGTTCATGGACCTTCAAAGTTACTGTAATAACAAAAACAAATTTGAGAGATTATCTTGATAACATTGCCTGGAAAAAAAGTTGACTTCTATGGTGAGCTCTCACCTGAGTTCTACATATTTAAGAATAGTACCTGGTAACAGGCTGTTGTTAGTCCACCAGTATCAAAGCTCTCTGGATCTTATAGTAATATCCATTGCTGCAAGGGCAATTCCAACTCACAGTGACACTACAGGACAGAGTAGAACTGCCCCATAGGGTTTCTAAGGCTGTAAATCTTCATGGAAGCAGGCTGCCACGTGTTTCTCCTGAGAAGGAGTGGTGGGTTTGAACCATCGACCTTTCGTTTAGCAGCTGTGGTTAACTGTTGCGCCACCAGGGTTTCCATCCTATGAGTCCAAATTTTTAGCTGGACTGTTACAGGAGAACCCAAAAAAAAAAAGAAAAAAAAAATTTCATCTGGTTTTCCATTGTTTGGGGAGGGGTCTCTATTACTGCAACCAAGCATATACCTTAAGCAAGAAAAATGCTAATGGGCAAAACAAATGATCTCTTCTCTCCCTTTTTCAATACACCAGATTAAAAAGTAGTAATTTTTTTTTTGTGAAAAATGTTTCTTGCAGTCATTTCTAAAATAATTTTGTGTAAAATAGTGTATATTCCTTGATGAAAATCTGCAAAATATAGAAAAGCACAAAGCAGAAAATAAAATTATAATGAAAGGCCCAAAGATAAAAGCTAATAATTAAAAATTCCTGATTTTTTCCATTTTTCTCTACTTTTTTTTAACATAACTGTGCCATATTATTTTTGAATTGATTTCATTTCACTGACAATAGATCTTGAGAGATTTAATATTTTTTTTTATCTACAGCATTTTTTAAATACTTGCATGCCATTTCACTTTGTGGATTTGCCATAATTTATTTAAGCACTCCCTGTATCTTTGTTTTTAGTGCTGCTATAAAAGAAATACCATAAGTGGGTGGTTTTAATGAACAGAAATCTATTTTCTCACATTTTACAAGGCTACAAATCTGAATTCAGGGTACCGGCTCTAAGGGAAGGCTCCCTCTGTCTGCTCTGGGGGAAAATCCTTGTCTCTTTCAGCTTCCCTTCCTTGGTTCCTTGGTGATCTCCACAAGGCATCACTCTTTCTCCATTTGTGCTTCCTTGTTTATGTGCCTAATATGCTCTTTATATATCTCAAAAGTGATTGGTTTAAAACACATCCTATTCCCAAATGCGATTGCACCCACAAGGATATCAAAACCCGCTGCTATCGAGTTGATTCCTACTCACAGCCACCCTATAGGACAGAGTAGAACTGTCCCATAGGATTTCTAAGGAGCAGCTGGTAGATTCAAACTGCTGACCTTTTTTTGGTTACCATCCAAGCTCTTAACCAAGAGGATAGGATTTACAACACATATTTTGAGAGAACACAGTTCAATCCAAGACACTCTCTTTGTTAGACATTTAAGTTTCTATGTAACCTGTTGTCAAGTTGATTCTGACTCATAGTGAAACTATAGGACAGAGTAGAACGGCCTCATAGGGTTTCCAAGGTTGTAAATTTTTAATCTTTACAGAAGCAGACTGCCAGTTTTCTTCAGCAGGTGGTTTTGAACCACCAACCTTTCAGGCAAGCACTTAACTGCTGTAACACCAGGGCTCTTTAAGTTTCTATATAATCTTCGTTATTATAAACAATGCTGTGATAAAACATTTTTTAATAAAACTTCAACATTTGCTCAATGTCTTTTTTATAAGTACATTCTTAGGAGTGGCATCACTGGGACTAACAGTATCTTATATTTTTCATTGTTTTGATGTGTGTTGCAAAATTGCTCTTCAGAAAAATTCTATCATTCATACTGTTAACCACTTTGTACCAAAATGTTTATCTTAGCTTCACCTTTGCCCATCATGGGCATTAGCTTTTTGTTAATTTTTTAAAAAATTAGTAGTCTTCAAACTAAGCCTCATTTTAGTGAATTTCTTAGTTATTAATGAACTATAATCTTTGCAATTTTGTTATTGTGCTGATTGTCTACAGATAACTATTGATTCTATTGGTGTGTTAATATTTCTTGTTGAAACAAATGGATTTTTGCGTATGTAAAAATATTGAATAATATCTATCATGCACATTTCAAAATCATTTTCACAGTGTTTTTGCTTAGTTTTCAATTTTATTCACAGTATTTTTTTAACTTCCAAAAGTGTTTGATTTTCCTTCTTTCAAAACTTTATATATCTATATTTATATATATTTTAATTTTCTTATTAATTATAAGCATAAAGACATTGCCTCTCTCTTCTTCATTCTAACTCACACATTATTTAGTGTCTGGAACATATTAGATAAATAAATAAATAATTGTAATATTTGTAGAGTAAATGTAAAGTTAACGAGTAGTGTTTAGAAAGGTCAACCCCACATCAAGATGTTAAGACAATTCCATTAATTTTCTACAAGACATTCCATGAGTTTATTTCTTTATATGGCTTATTGTTTTGACATTCATTTTGGCTCATGATGTAAAAAAATAATATTATTACCAAGTAGTCAGTAATTCCAACATTTATTGAATACAATAGACAATCTCTTCTTCAAAGTTTAGAAATGTCACCTTTGTCATACAATTTGTTGAATGTTGTTAGACTTCATATCATATTCTATTCTTCCATTGTCTTCTCCCTTTGCCAAAAATATATTTCACATTTTTCTAGCTTTCTAAGACATTTAAGATTTTTGTATATCAGGCCTTCCCTTATTATTTTATCAAATGTATTTTGTTTCTTACATATTTATTCATACAGAAAAGGTGTGGAATTATTTTCCCTAATTCAATAAAAAGCTGAGTTGAAAATACCCTAAACATACACTTATTTGGGGCAAATTGACACCATAATACAAAGACAAGTTAGAAACATAGTTATTTTCTCCATTTATTATAGATTCCTTTGATGCCAATGATAATAAAAATACTACCTCTTACATTTTGTATTGAATAGGAAAATCACCACACTCCAACGATTACAATGGCTCCATGAATTCTAGTTTGCCCGTGAATCAGAAACATCAAATATTTTTATACAGTATAAATATAATTTGTCTTCCATGGCTAGCATTTTCTCATACGTCTGCCTTTTCCTTGTCATTCTTGAAGAGCTTCTCAAATTTGGCCTGTACATTTGATTTTTTTACTGATTTTCCATACCTTTTTCAATGTGGTTTCTGATTCTTATTTATTATTGTTATTTTCTTTCAGTCCTTCAACATCTTATTTATTTCTTGTCTTACCTTGATTATTTTTTAATTTAATAAATATTCCTTTCCATATCTATCTGTACTCAATCCATTGCTTTTCTTCTTTACTTTTATAAAAGTCAAGTTTCTCAGCATTGTTTTCATGATGTCAACAAAATTCTTGGAATTTTCTTTTTGCAGAATGTTTCTACTGACTATGAATTAACTTGTTTTCTCATTTATCGTTGTATCACCAAGTATTTTTCCAGATTCTGTGTTTTTTAATCAAGTATTTTTAGTCTTGCTCTGTGTGTGCTCGGAGAATATTCAAGTCCCCTCAAATTTAGAAGAAGGTAATCTCTACTTTACTTTAGTACCATAACTTTCTGTCCTCACTGTCTGGTTTTCTAGTACCCTGCCCAATAACCCCTTGCCATCGAGTAGATTCCAACTCATAGTGACTGTGAGTTGGAATTCGCTTGATAGCAATGGATTTAATCATTACAAAAACAGACTGTCACATCTTTCTCCTGTTGAGTGGCTGATTGGTTGGAATTGCCAAACTTTTGGTTAGCAGTGTACCACAAATCTCTTTTTTGTTCCTTCTTTATCAAAGTGGAACCTTCACTTGCAAGATGTACAGCTTTTGGAAGGCATTGCACCATTGGTAGAAAATCACCTCTTTCTCCCCAGATGGTTTCAAATGGTTGTGAAACCTAAGAACTTATGGTAAAATGGCAGGAGAAGGTGAGAGGGTAAGAGAAGGCAAAATGAAACTAATCTGACCACTCCTGAAACTGGCAGAGGAATTCAGCTCCGATGTCTGATTTCTATAGCAGTTTATCTCTGAATCAGAGGGAGGACAGAGTGAGTGTAATGGCACCTGTTAAATTGTGATTTTCATGCATTTTTATTCATGACACCAAGCCAGAGACCATGAATAGTACAAGTTATATTTTTCCTTTCTATTTTATTTCTTTTTCATCTCAGCTCCACATATCTTTAAATTAAGCAAACCTCCCTAAGTGTTTAGAATACTTTGTTCAACAATATTTCTGTATTGCAACCACTCTCTATATCTTTCTGGATATTTTAGATAAAAGTTGAGGAAAACTACATAAAGAGCTGCTAGTTGGATTCCAATTAAGATCTTATAACTGAATTTTAAATATGTCATAAAAAGGATCGGTGACAGTCCCCAACATTGCTGTTAAGTGTTTATATGTGTCCTGCATGACACCCAAAGGCCATTTCTGTTTTGTGACAGAAGAGTCTGCGTATCCAGATTCTTGGCACAATTCCCTTCAGGGCACAGAGATGACAACCCTCTTCATTTTAAGAACTCAGGAAAGAACTGATTTTCAAAAATTGGGAGTTAGATAAGAAACACACAGCGAGAAGGGACTAAAAACAAAGAAACAAAGTGGGTAAAAAAGATTAAATCTATCTTTAACTACTGTCCCCAGAATTAATTCTGTCACATTAAAGAGTGCCAATTTCTCCTCCATCCTTATCACCAATTTATAATTCTAACCATTAAGAAGAAAACTGTTTTGTTTTGTCTGTTTGTTTTTGTTTTGCATCTGGCAAAGCCCCCAAACTGACAACTACAGTATTAAGAAAACCTTGTTATTGTGGGTTGACAAGTCGATTCTGACTCATGGCAACCCTGAAGGACTGAGTAGAACTATCCCATAGGGTTTCCTAGACTATAATCTTTATGGGAGCAGATTGCCAGGTCTTTTCTCCTGAGGAGCCTGGTGGCTTTGAACCACTAACCTTTTAGTTAGCAGCCAAGCACTTAACCACACTGGAAAAACATAGAGCATATGAAAAGCTAAAGAAAAAAAAGAAGAAGAAGAAAGAAGAAATCTTGCCGTAGGAAAAGTATGTAGACATACAGCTGCATATTTTTGAAAATATATTCATTTTCTAGAAACCTGTTTATCTCTTAACCTGAGCTACTTAAATAACTGATGGAAGGCAAAAGCTCAGGAGCAAGAAGGAACATGGGATATGGAAGCAAGTCTTGCCTTCTAGCAGTGAGGAGATAGCAGAGCTCATCAATAAAGGATGAAGGTGGATCTCAACAGCTTCAGACTAAAATAACCGGGGAAGAACCAAGGTGAGAGGCCAGAAAAAGAGGTCAAGCAGTGGGCAAGCGTCTTAGTTGCCTTATTTCAATTTGTCCTTGAGATAGTGGCTTTATATTCTGAGTATTCTATGCTCTCATTTGTCCATTTTTTAAAAAAGTAATAAGCAAGGTCAGTGACTTACAACTACAGACCACATGTCAGGGGAGAAAGAACAATCTGACTGCACATTTTGAAATAATTTTCTACAATGTAGCACGTATCTCATCATTCTATCCTTTCATTTTTTGGAAACAGTTACATTCAAACTCAGTTCCAGGCAATTAGAGATGATGGCAGAGAGAACATACTTCCTGAGAAAATAAATTTACCACTTTCATCTTTTAATATCCCTGAAATAACAAGAATGCTTCCTTTTATTTAAATTGAACTTTTCTCTCTCTGATCTGGACAATTGTATGGCATAGAAAATCATTGTTTTCCTAGGTGAATATTATCTTAGGGAAAATTAGAATTTGTGTACTATGGAAATATAAACAGAGATATCCAACTGACTTTTATTCACATACTCTTTCAAAAGCCCCAAAACATTAGAGCTATCTGCATATTTTTCAGATTTTCCATTTCTTTTCTCAGCCAGCACTTGTCAAAAGTGGAGTAAATGGGGAATATTCTCATGGCTTATTATTTGATCCCGGACCACTGGAGAATAGTAATTTGGAAATTTTCTGGCTTCTACTGAGCTTAGCGCACTGTCAAATTTCTCTCTTCATACGTAAAAGCAGATGAGCTCATTTTCTTAAGTGACAAATGAATTCTGTGTGGTATAGCTCATTCATAGCGAACTTTACAAATGACTCACACCATATATGACTTGTGTAATTACATTTACATTTGCTTGTCATATTTACTCTAAAATGTCACTGAGTACTTTTTAAAGGCACTCTTTATAGCAAGCCAAAGAGGAAGAGCTGTAGCTATTCATTTCAGATTAACCCCAACCCTGATTAGAAAAGAAAAATAAATCAAATTCATTTTCTCAGGTTAACTGGAGGGTTTCATTTGGGATCTACTTTTCCTTTATCTCTCTCTTTTTCCCTTTCTTTCAGAAGAAACTGTGTCTCAAAGTCACACTGATAGCTAATTACCCTGTTGGAAAAATGTGGCATTTTACTTGGAATGGTCACATGGCAAAATGAAAAGAGCATTGAGCTTATAATTAGAAGTCCAAAGTTCAAAGCCAGGTTTTCCTCCTGTCTAGTGGGATTATTTTGGGGCAGCATAAGCACTTTTCCAGCCCTTTTTACTTTGTGACCTTGGTTAAGACAGGTGGGTCTCGGTTTCCTCATGATCTCTTTTTTTCTTTTTTTGTAACAGTACTCATGGTATCAAAACATTATCCCTGAGAAACATTTAGAAAAATATCAAATGCATACACAAATGAGAACTTTATTTATTTATTGTACTTCAGGTGAAAGTTTACAGCTCAAGTTAATTTCTTATACAAAAATTTATACACATATTGTTACGTGACACTAGTTGCAATCCTTATAATGTGACAGCATACTTCCTTTTCCCACCCTGGGTTTCTGGTGTCTATCCAACCAGCTCCTGTCCCTTCCTGCCTTCTCATTCTGCCTCCAGACAGGAGCTGCCCTTTTGGTCTCCTGTATCTGCTTGAACTAAGAAGCACACTCCTCACAAGTACTATTCTGTGTTTTATAGTCCAGTGTAATCTTTGTCTGAAGAGTGGGCATAGGGAATGGTTTTAGTTCTGGGTTAACAGAGCATCCAGGAGCCATGGCTTTGGTGGTTCCCCCAGTCTCAGTCAGACCATTAAGTCTGGTCTTTTTACATGAATTTGAGTTCTGCACCACACTTTTCTCCTGCTTTGTCAGGGACTCTCTATTGTGTTCCCTGTTAGGGTGATCACTGGTGGTAGCCTGGCACCATCTAGTATGAGACCACTATTATAAGCACTCAAGAAAAGGTTTAAACATAGAAGAAAACTTTCTTTGATGGTTATGCAGATGGGGATGGAGGAAGAGGGAAGCTCACTAACTAGATAGTAGAAAAGACTCATCTTGAGTGCAGGGAAAGACAATACACAACACAGGGAAGTCAGCACAACTGGACTAAACCAAAAGCTAAGAAGTTTCCTGAATGCAATCAAACACTTTGAAGGACAGAGCAGCTGGTGCTGGGGTTTGGGAAGCATGGGTTCAGGGTGCAATTGGCATAACAAAGTTTATTAAGATAATGCTATGCATACACTTTGGTGAGTGCCTTCTGGAAATCTTAAAAGCTTATGAGTGGCCATCTAATATACATCAATTGGCCCCAACCCACTTGGAACAAAGGAGAATGAAGAACACCAAAGACACAAGGAAAATATTAGCCCAAGAGACAAAAAGGCCACATATACCAGAGACAAATGAGAACTTTAAAAGCAAGTTATGAAACTAAAAATATATTCTTTGCATTAATATTGTCCTATAACAACAGGCAGGAGCTTAAAAATGTATCATACATATTTCTATACATAATTGACTCCTCTAAAATATATTTACATTATCAAACATCTCATAGAAATAGATAAGGGACTGGAATTATCTGGGAAATAAAGGAGGTAGAGCACTAAACATCACCTGGGAAAAGATTTTCCCAAAGCTGCATAAAGATATAAGAGAAAGAATTGACAAGAAAAGATAAGAACCAAAAGTCTGCATTTGAAGGCATGTCTAAAGGAAGCCAAGAGGACGGTTATCCCAAAACAGCTGAATAGGAGGGTCCCTGAGTGGTACAAATCCTTTGTGCTTGACTACTAACCTAAAGGTTGGCAGTTCAAACCAACCCTGTGGTACTGCCAAAGAAAGACCTGGCAATCTGTGTGGGAGATATAGACACCCTGCCTGCAGCAACTTACTTCAGCAATTCACAAAGATCAGATTAGAAAGTAATGCCTCCCATCTGGATTCCACCACTTTCTGGCATAATATTATTTGGTAAAAGCATTGGTTTGTCCTCCCATGACCACCCTCATGGGCTTGTTAGTTCAGTACCTACAACAACTCACTCACTGCCCTCCATCAAGTAAGATGCACACTGCACCCTTTGCAAGCTGGCTCAGCTCAGTGAGATTTCACTTCTCTTGTCCCAACAATTCAGTGTGATTGTTGCAGGCAACAGTGTCTTTGTGAAACCGAGAAATTAAGTAGAACGTGATGCATGCTTTTAGAGACTGCTACTAGCCAAAAGGGTCACAGTCTCATCCAGTTGCTGAGGTGAGAAGAAACTCTAAAGATTATCAATGAAACAAGCAAACTGTTGCCTGAATCCTATTTATGTGTGGGGCCATTCAAACCAAGATAGCTCCTTTCACCTTTGGACAATTCAAATTATTAGACACCGAAAACTCTCTCTATGGATCTGCTAAATACTGCTCTTACCAGGGGTCTGGTAAAACAAGCTTACTTCCTTTTTTACGCTGATGAGACTTGTAATATTTTATAATAGTTCAGTTTTTGTATTTTCTAATTTATGCCAGGTTAAATATTACTCCTTCAACCAAGTTTATGTAGGTTGTAATTTTCCTATGAATACCTTCCAGTTTGCCTAATTTTGTTTTTCATTGTGGTCCTCAAAAGTCTATATTGTAATTCCTTTGTTGCCTAACCATTATAACACTGTGGAACAACCTGCTCTTTTGTTCTCTGTGTTATGATTTTATTAATTTAGCACATAGAGTGTAAGTTTTTACACTGTTCTCATGATACTGCTGACTACAAGAGATGAAAACCTTTTTGAGTCTCATTTTCATTTTTAATATGGTTGAGTCTCATTTTAATTTTTAATATGGAAAATCTTAAATATATACAAAAAATATTGACATAATTAATTTCTATATATCCATCACCAGGCTTCCAAAATCTTCAAATTTCACACCTTGATGGGTCTTTCAAACCATGAAGTTGGTGGAATATCACGTATAAAGTAATGAAGACAGAATGTGAGATTTTGATCGGGGCATATTAAACTAGGAATTGCACTGGCAAGCTCCTGTGGGTGGTTATGGAAGGAAAAACCAATGCTGTTAAATGACATAAAAAGATGCATGCTTTAGACAGTTCACTTTTGCCGTAGTGTGGAGTGTAGAGGGAGCATGGTAGTCAGAATAATGCCCTCCCCTCAAAATGTTCAGGTTCTATTCCCCAGGCCCTGTAAATATGTTAGGTTATGTGACAAAGGGAAATTAAGCTTGCAGATAGAATTAAGGTTGTTAATCATCTGGCCTTAAAATAGGAAGAGTGAAAGAGAAGAAAAAAATGACAAAAAGATTTGACTGTGAAACAAAGGCAGAGAGATGTGCAATGTTGCTGGCTTTGAAGATGAAATGGGGCTCAGACCCCAGAAATGTGGGTAGCCTCTAGAACCTGGGAAAGGTAATGAAAGGAACTCTCCCTTAGAGGTACCTGAAGGAATACAGCCCCGTGGACACCTTGATTTTAGCTCAGTAGGGCCTACTTTAAGTTCCTGGCTTGTGCAAATGGTTAAGCACTTGACTGCTAGCCAAAAGGTTGGTGGTTAGAACCAACCTACAGGCTCCTGGAAAGACAGGTCTGAAGATCGGCTTCAGAAGGGGCACAGGCTTGAAAATCCCATTGAGGTTAGGTCTACTCTGTACACTTGTGTGCAGGAATAAACTTGTAGGCAACTAACAACAGCAACAGCAAAGCCTACGCTGGACTTCTTGTCTACAGAGCTGCAAGATGATAAATTTGTGTTGTTCTAAGCCATTGAGTTTGTGGTAATTTATTCTAGCAGCCATAGAAAACTAACGCAAGGGGCAAACTAATGTTTGTTATATTATCCAGGATATCTCCTGATATTTCAGATACATGCTTGGCCAAAACCTCATGAACGTGTTCTTCATATCTTCATTGCTATAATTAATTAAAACATCTAAAGGTATGGAACCAATCAAGAGTATATCACATCATGTTTAACAGTTGGATTTTGAAGTTAAACTTAGTGGAGCCATTTTGTGGCTTTGCCAGTTACTATCCAAATGTCCTTGTAGAAGGTACTTAACTTCTCTTTTCCTCAGTTTTCTAACTTGAAGAATATGTGTAATATTTCCTAGATTATGACAATTAAGGACCATTTGAGCATGCATGTGAAGCACATAGCAGTGTCTGACGCATAAAACAAAAAAACAAACTCACGACCATTGTGTCGACCCTGACTTGTAGCAACCCTATAGGATAGAAGAGAGCCACCCTGTACTGTTTCCAAGGCTATAAATCTTCACAGAAGCAGACTGCCACATCTTTTCCCACGGAGTGGCTGGTAAGTTCGAACCACTGATCTTTGGGTTAGCAGCTGAGCGCTTTAACCACTGTGCCACCAGGGCTACTTGTCTGTCACATAAAGAGTTATAAATACATAATTATCATTATTTTTATATTTTAAAATTGTTAACACATTTCTATAAACTTTTCTGCAAGCAGAAATTGCTGCTAAATCCAGTTTATTTTAATTATCTTGTCAACAAGGAAAACATGAGAACTTTCGTCAAACACCTGGCTGAAATCCAGACCTTTCCCGTCTTGTTTCCAATATTCCCTGATCTATTAAGCTCCTAACCCTATTAAAAGAAGAAACTGAATTAGTCTGACATGGCTTAGTCTTTGTGAACCCATACTGAACCCGAGTGTTCCTTCTTTCAGGTACTCACTAATAATTTCCTTCATAATTGGTTCAAGAATTTCATCCGAAATCAATGTCAATCTCATTTGCTAGTGCTTTGTCCAACACCCTACTCTTATCCACATTGCTTCATTCCAGAAACCCATGTTTAGTGTTTCCTGTGATAAAAGGTTTTGTGAAACGTCTGCTAGAGGCTCACGGTCTAGTGAAGGTCACCCCCCGGGTTCTAAACCCATGCAAACCAAACCCACTGCCATCAAGTTGAGTCTAACTCATAATGACCCTATAGGACAGAGTACAGCTGCCCTGTATGGTTTCCCAGGAGCCCCTGGTGGAATCAAACTGCTGACCTTTTTGGTTAGCAGCCAAACTCTTAACCACTACACCACCAGGGTTTCCCCGGGTTCCAGAATATCCCATATTATCCATGATTTCTGAAAATCAAAACCGTGTTCTCAGAGTTTATAAATTGTAGGTTTATTTTGTAACTGGAGTTTCCATGTTATGGATTGAATTTTGACCCCCAAAAATATGTGTTGTAAAGCCTAACCTCTGTCTGTGGTTATAATCCCATTTGGGAACCGGTTGTCTTTGTTATGTTAATAAGACAGGATTAGTTTAGGATGTGTCTTGAGTCAATCACTTACCAGATACAAAAGGAGATTAGAGAAGCACAGATGGCGGAAGACAGATGCCAAACCACATGAAGATTGCCCAGAGCGGAAGCTCAGAAGAGACAAGGACCTTCCTCCAGAGCTGGCACAGAGAGAAAACCATTTTTGAGAGGTGGCACCCTGAATACCAACTTCTAGCTTCCTAAACTGTGAGAAAATAAATTTCTGTTTGTGAAAGCTAACCACTTTTGGTATTTTTGTTATGCCAGCACTAGATAAGATGCCATCTATTGCCATATTTGCAACTCTAGCGTCCTCTCTTGTTGGCTATCTCCAAGTATCTACCGAGGAACTGTGTACAACTTTGTCTTAAATATCTACTTATTTAGTAAACAAATAATAAGGGTAAATTAACAAAAGAAAGGAAGAAAAAATAGAGATGAAATAGGCAATTCTAATTTCAACTTCAGTGGAAAAGAGGAAGACCCCTTAACAAGATGGATTGACACAGTGGTGGCAAGAATGGGCTCAAGCATAACAACAATTGTGAGGATGGCTCAGGACCAGGCAGTTTTGTTCTGTGGTACTTAGGGTTACTGTGAGTCGGAGCCGACTTGAAGGCACCTAAGAACAACAATAACAATATCAACTTTCTATGTGGTTCAGCTTCTATGATAAAAGAAAGGACTGATCTGATTTGTGTGTTAGGTCAAAGGTCTGCCAATTTGCAACTGATCTCCAATGCTGAATTCTCAGGAGGAAACAGACAAAAAAAATCAAAACAGACGTGACAGAAATGATGTGCGTTCCATCCAAACAGCTTCCATCCTTGAAGAGTAGACAGGTACATACAAGTGGTGGGGCAGAAACACTGACATCGATAAACCTGCTAAGGAAAACATGCAGACAATGTCACAAACACACTCAAGCACAGCAAAAGTTCTTGAAAGGGAAGATAATGTCCATCTTGCTACACAAAATGAATAAAAACAAAATGCAGATGTTAAATACCCAAAAAGCTTTCGCTCACACTGTGCTTTTTAAATAGACAACCTTGTCACAGTGGTGTCTGCTTCGTATTTAAAAATAATGCCTTGAGATGCCTTAGGCCAATTCTGAAATGATGCTATTGTTTTCCTTCATTTGTCTAACAAGTGAAGCTCACTTCTCCTTTGGGAATTAATGATAACAGCTACTTGCATTCCAAGCCTTTCCTTGGGAAGTGCATCACCTGGGAACAACGTACATCCCTAGTAGGTGCTAAACCAAAAAGGCGCACAGTGGTGTATTGATGATAATTGTCGTCACATCCACATCATTCCCTAAAATAACATTCCATTAATATGAGTGATAACACATAACAGAAATCCGAATGTATCTAAGCTGGTGGATAATTAGATTTTATTTCAAAAGCAAAACGTGTTTTCTCTTTCAAGCTAATGTCTTTTTCTTGATCATAGAAAGCAGTAAGAGAAAAAAATACAAATATATTTAAAGGTCCATGTAGATAGTCAACATATTTATTTGGTATTTTTGAATCTCCAGTTGTTGTGGACCCAATGTTGGCTCATGGTGACCACATATGTTAGATTAGAACTGTGCTCCACAGGGTTTCCAATGGCTGATCTTTCAGAAGCAAGTAGATTGCCAGACCTAATTCTTCTGAGGTGCCTCTGGGCACTCACACTGCCAACCTTTCGGTACACAACAAATTACGTTAAGCTTTGGCACCACAGCAATGTCATAGCTTCAGGAGTTCTCTAACTTCCCAAGGGGGATGAGACTCACCATCAGAACAAAACTGATTCCAATGAGGTGGAAGACAGATAGATCTCCACTCTCCAACCTTTCTATCAATTCTGATGGTATGCTCTGCTTCTCTGCTGGGTTTGATAATCCATTACAATGGCAACACAGTATTGACAGATCATACTCATGATTATGTGGCTTCTTACGAAAGTAACAGGTTACAACTGGGATCACGGTTAACATGGAAGTAACAGGAACAACCCAGGAACAGGATAAAATTTCTCAATCAGGACAGCTTTCAACAAAGATAGCTCTCAGCTCCTTCTTGGCTGTGCCCACAGGCTGGGCCCTGTCCAGGCTTCTGCAGCTTGCCCCCTCTCAGACTTCTGCTGCCAACACCCTCTCAAACCTGGTCTCTGCTGCCAACCCTGCTTGGGCAAGTGTTACAGCTCTTTTGGCTCTGCTGCCAAGTGCCCAGAGGCACCCCATTCTACCAGCAAGCACTTTTCTGAAGGTGCTCAGCTATCTCCCTCAGTGAATCACCTAACCCACTGCTGCCACCTCACTCCATGGTCCAGGAAGCCCACACAACCATTTTGCACCAGTCTCCTGGTTCTTGCATCTTGTACCATCTTGGGCAACCTCTTGCCTTCTTGTGGTATCTCCTGCCCTCTCCTGTTGTCTCCAGTGTTACAGTTCTGTCTCCTGGGTCTAGGAGGTTCTCAGCCCAGGGACCCTGGGTCTAAAGGGTGTACTGTGTTACTGGCTCTTTTTCTTGATGATAGTGAGGTTCCCCTTAACCTCTGTGGGATCAGCCTTTTTATGAGCCTATTCATCCCACCAAGACCACAAACTGACCAATTCCCTTTGTAGGCCACCGTCACCCCACTTTAGTAGTAAACTGCCTAATCTCTTTGCAAGATTAAGAAAACAAACAAACAAACAAAAAACAAACTCATTGCCATTGATAGCGACCCTACAGGACAGAGTAGAACTGCCCCATAGAGTTTCCAAGGAGCACCTGGTAGAGTCAAACTGCCGACCTTTTGGTTAGCAGCTGTAGCACTAAACCACTCAGCCATCAGGGTTTCCTATGCAAGATTATTGCCTAGCAAATCATCTTGTCAGAACTACACACCCAGGGCCATAAAGGCCAAATATAAAGAGAAACCCGTTATACTGCAACCACCCAGGGACTCCTATCAGATACATTAAAAAAAAAAAAAAAAAAAGACAGTTGTCACTGAGTTGATTCAGGCTTATTGTGATAAATACATACATATTTAGTACATAGATACATACTTGATATTAAGCATATTATTGAATAACCACACTACTTCCAAGTCTTGTCACTCAGTTCTGCAGGTAATCAAATGATATTTCTCAAGGTCTTAATGATGGAGTTAGGAATGGAATTTATATCTCCTAATTTTTTTTTTTTAATTCCTTTCTTCTCTGCTATTTCTACCTTAATATGGTGCTTGCTTGCATGATTGCACAGTCGTGGGGAAAAGATGATTTTGAAGAAATTAGAAAATGAAGAAATCAAAGGGAACGGAAAGTTGATAATCTCAACAGTCCTTGAAGTCGGCTTATCTACTATTACACAGGCCATTCGCTCAGAAGCTAGGGAAGCCTTAATACACTCATCAAAGCCCTCTTTACAATTACAGAGGTATTAAAGAAAATGTGCAACTGTGAGAGGTGAATCTTAAGTAGTTTAAAGATTTCATTTAGATGATGAAGATATGAGCAGTAATACTTAATGCTACTATAGAGCCTTTATTCCTGGAGGCTCAGAGTATTAACTAAAGGTCAAATGATATAAACCTCTGATATCTGCAAAACTTGGGATGGAAAGCTTTATCTGTTGTAATAATGTGTTGTTTTTTCCTGCCTTTTAATTTTCTTGCAGTAGAAACAAAGCCAATACCTATCTGAAAGGACTCTAACTCAAATTCTTTTTAAAAAGCAACAGGGACACTTTCAGCTTGAAGGAAAAGAAAACATTGTTGTGCTATGAAGTTGCGTATAATTAAATCTAGTTAAACGTAATTCTACCCCTAAGACAAACTGAAATAATTTTACCTGGTTAATGGAAATGCTACGAAATATATTAGCACATGTAGTTGCATGCAAACATTACAGAAGTCCTATAAGAAACAAAAGCATTAAAAAATAGATTTTGATAGTTTGAAATAGAAAAAGACAAGGAACATGTAATTTTAGATATTCAATACGTTCCAAATTGGACCAGTCAGATCTATCTCTATCTTCCCAGAGTGGGATAATAATATAATACTAACCATTGCTGTTGAGTCGACTCTGACTCATAGCAACCCTGTAGGACAGACTCCATATGGTCTCCTGGGAGCGCCTGGTAGATTTGAACTGTTGACCTTTTGGTTAGCAGGCGTAGCTCTTAACCACTGCATCACCAGGGTTTCCAGTGTGGGATAGGACAAGCCATATTGTGTTGTATCACTAATAAAATAAATGTGAATCTAAGCTTAAAGAAGTGACATAAAAATTTATGTTATCAGACAAAATAATCATTTTTGTCCTTAACATAAATAACTTTTCCTTACACATAATTATGGAAGTCTACTCTATATCTCTTTACATTTTTTACATATTTTACATTTCACAGCAAGTTAAAGTGCTTTGGTTAAGGACAAAAGATTGACCTCCTCTACTAAACCTTGGCAAGAATATAATCTAGTATATGGCAAACTTGTATATTTCTTGCAATTTACAGAAGCGAATGAATACTGTGAACCAATTGAGATGACCAGTTGTTTCAATCTTGGTAACTCAGCTGGAATCTACATGCAAAATCTAGGTTTTTGAAGGGTTAAGACCTTATTTTTCATATTTATCTCAATGAATAACCAGTAAAATTAAAATATGCTTTATACATATGAAACACAAGCTAGTCAAAAAAAAAAAAAAAGCCATTTCTATGATATTGATATAGGAAAACAATAGACGTCCCTCAAAAATTTGTAATTCTTAATCGTCATACTTTTTTTCTCTCTTTTTATTTTCAATTGTACTTTAGATGAAGATTTACAGAACAACCAACTTCTCATTAAACAGTTAATGCACATATTGTTTTATGACATTGGTTAACAACCCCATGACATGTCAACACTCTCCCCTCTCGACCTTGGATTCCCTATTGCCAGCTTTCCCTTCCCCTCCTGCCTTCTTGTCCTTGCCTCTGGGCTGGTATTACGCTTTAGTCTCATTTTGTTTTATAGGCCTGTCCAATCTTTGTCTGAAGGGTGACCCTCAGAAGTGACTTCATTACTGAGCTAAAAGTATGTCCAGGAGCCATACTCTCAGTGTTTCTCTAGTCTCTGTTAGGCTAGTAAGTCCGGTCTTTTTTTGTGGGTTAGAATTTTGTACTACATTTTTTTCCAGCTCTGTCTGGCACCCTCTATTGTGATCCCTTTCAGAGCAGTCAGGGATGGTAGCCAGGCACCATCTAGTTGTACTGGACTCAGTCTGGTGGATGCCGTGGTGGATGTGGTCCGTTAGTCCTTTGTACTACTCTTTCCCTTGTATCTTTAGTTTTCTTCATTCTCCCTTGCTCTCGAAAGAGTAAAACCAGTGGAGTATCTTTAGATGGCCACTCACAGGCTTTTAAGACCCCAGATGCTACTCACCAAAGTAGAATATAGAACATTTTCTTTTTAATCATCATACTTTTTATCTAGTGCAAATAAATAAATAAATAAATCATGATAACTTCATAGAATAACCTATTTGAATAAAAACATACTAAATGTTAACTAACATTTTAACCTTTAAGCATCTGCTATTTTAGCATTATAAAATGCAAATTATTTTTCTCAATTGGCAGTTTTTCTTTCAGTATAAATCACCACGAATGAAAAATATATTGAAAAAAAAAAAAGCCCTAGCTAACAAGAAAGTCATGTAGAAATCACAGAGTGATATTTAAGGCAAAGAGCAGGAACTATGAAGAGGGCTTCTATTTTAAATCAGTATCTGGGTAAGAGTCCAAAATTTACCCTAGTCCAAATTTCATAAAAATATTCTCTAAGACAAAGAGAAAAATTACGATCAAAGAAACATCTAGCAATTGTCTTGTTTCCCAGGGGGAAAAAAAAAAAAAAAGATGTCACTAACTGAAGCTTAGGCAGTTATCACTGAATACCTTAGATGTGCTTTGTAAAAAAGGAGAAATTTGCTTCACATACTCCACCCTGTCTAACCTCAGAATCAAAAGGGCTCAAGGTATGCAGAAAATAAATTATCACTTTCTTTCTTTTTGTGTGGCTGGGAGAGTAATATTTCTTCTTTCCTGTCCAATCTTACCTTGATTTCTCTACCTTTGCACACATGGGGAGAGAAGATAGGAGAAATCACAGATAATGGTATGTTCATGGCCATACTTCTGAAATAAGACCCAATGGACTATTGGGTGAGTCAGTAGAATTATGCAATGCAGCAACCCTGCACAGCAAAACCTCTGTAGGTTACAGGGAAGACAAGCAGAAAGGGGAAGACATGACGTAAACTCAGGATGGGAGCTGTAGTTTGGTTTCTGCCTGTTAGCACACACCATTGTTTCAGAATGTAGAGAACCAGGCTGTTCATGAAGGGGAATGACACCATCCCAGTACAACTGAATTATAGTAAAATCTTCTACAAAATGGGAGCTCTTCGTATCTACCAGTCTTTTACTTTGAAATTAAATATGTATGACTCACCCAAAACAAATGTACTGAAAGGACAATTCATTCGTTCCCAAGCAAATCTGTTGCTGGACATCTCCATTGCTCAAGGATGATTAAAACAAACAAAAGACAGCAAGCTTTTATAACATTGGTCCTACAGTTAGAATAGGAGAAAAGCAAAAGCTTCTGCAAGATTCAAGGCAGGGTGTTATCTTTGAAAATGAACCAACAGAAGCTCAAGAAAAAAAAAAAATTGCAGGAAACTGACATCTCAAATAGACAAGAATAGGGCATTGAGCCTATGAATCGGAAACAAAGCATAAGGTAGAGAGAACACTGTAGTGAAGTAATTAGATAAAATGATACATTGAAAAGGGAAACAGGAAAATCAGGAATAATAAAGAAATGAAAGCACAACAGTGGAATAACACTTCGTTGTTTGGAAACAATAAATAACAAACATTACAAAAATGGTATGGAAAACAAACTTGTTTGAAAAAATATTCAGAAGGAATTAGATTAATGAAGGGAAAGAGGATAGATATGATAAAAAAAAAACAAATAAAAAAAAAGATGTTTCCAAAGGGAAGATGAAAAATAAAAGAAGCAGATGTGAAAAATAAATGCCATAATATGATAATATTCATAAACTATTGAAAATCTTATGTATACTGATTTTAAGAACTTCCTGTGTTTCAGTAAAGCATTAATATCTAAACATATCCTTGCAATATTTATGAACTAGATAGAGATGAAATCCGTAAGCACACAGGCATAAAGAAAAGGTTACATGAAAAAGGATAAAGATATGTCTGCCTTTACACTGTAAAAATTAATTTTAGCAAAAAACAGTACAGTAGCTATATGGTTTTTAGGAAATGAATACTGTGACCCTAAAATTTGTAACTAATCATAATGTCTTTCATGTGTTAAAGAAAAACCATCAGCCATACAAATAGCCAAAAATATACAACTCACGTATTGAAATACATATCCTGTTAAATTTTTTTAAAGAAACAGGTTATAACTCTATGCATAATTAAATCTTTTTATTAAAAACAATACCATATGCATGGGCCTGGCCTGTCCTAACATCACAAGATGTAAAAGGGCTTTACCTAGGGTGGTAGCATTATGCATATATTTTACTTCCTTTCTTAATTCGATTCCTTTTTTAAGTTTTTTAGTTTTTTTTTCATACTTTAATACAGCATCTTAGTTTAAGAAGTGACACTAAATAGATTTATTTTTAAAAGGAAAAATCTGAAAGATAATGGATTTATAGCCCAATATTTGCAAACGGTGAAGAGCTCGGCTGCTAACCAAGGGGTTGGCAGTTTGAATCTACCAGCTGCTCCTTGGAAACCCTATGCAACAGTTCTGTTCTGTCCTATAGTGTCGCTTTTTGAGTCAGAATTGAGTCAACAGCAATGAGTTTGTTGGTTTGTCTTTTTCATTTCCAAATCTGTGAGTATGGAAACAGTTTGTTAAGTGATTGTACCTTTCAGTGACTACATATTTACACATAAATTGAAATACCCATGCTTGTGTTATATATCACAGGATTACCATAACCCTGGAGCTACTATCATAACCCTGATTAACATTTGTATTAACCACGGGCTTCATAACACAGTTGACAAAGAAATCTGTCATCATATCGCTTGCCAATAATAACACACATGGGAAAAAGACATATATTTGTACTTTTAGGAATTGTTGTTTGGCATGCAATCTGGGTTACTACTGAAAATTTGGGCTCAGGAGCTTGTACTCAAAAAGGGCTACTTCTGACATATTTCTTCAATTCCATATTCAAAAAATATAAAATGAGATCTGTGTCAATCTGAGTCTGCTTGAAAGAAAATTAGGTCAATGTTTCCAAAAAACCAAAATCAAGCCCGTTGCCTTCTAGTTAATTCCGACTCACAGTGAATTTAGAGGACGGAATAGAATTGTCCATAGGGTTTCCAAGAAGCGCTGGTTGATTGGGACTGCTGATCTTCTGGTTAACAGCCCTACGTCACCAGGGCTCCAAGTCAATGTTTAAGAAGCCCTAAAGTGAAACTTTGTTTATGTGAAGTCCTACACATTATTTATCCCTTGTGATTTTTTATTTTTCTTAAATGTGTCTCTCCATCCTTTCTTTTGGCCTACTTTCTCCCAGATAATTTATCTCTTAATTCTTCCAGGAAACATCATGAAAAACATCCAAAAGGAATATTAAGAAAAGTTGTACTTCTAGTTGCCTTTGGTTGCTCCTTCTGTTTTGTTTTAATGTTTTAAAAAGCCATGTGAGCTCCCTCGTTTTTTTTTTCCCCTTTTCTTTGAAAGCCTCAAGACCATTCAGTGATCGTCTATACTTGAATGTATATATTACTTTAAGTATATTTTGCTTTGACTTGTCTTAAATCTATTATTATCCCTCTGCCATTTTTTTTTCCTTAAACATTTAATTTTTTAATGCCTTGTTAGAAACCATAAATATTTTGTGGAAAAGAACAGGATGAAAATCAATGAAAGCATATACAAGACAGGAAGGAGAACTATAACCTGTGTGATTCTTTAAGGAACACTAGAGCAAGTAAGAAGGCCAGTCCACTTGTGTGGGCCTGAATATCATGGAGTAGCAGCAACTATTAGGTGACACCTTTCCCAGCTACCAAATGCTATTTATGAAAGAGAGGCAAACGTGCATCTGACAGTTTTCCTTGAATGCTTAAATCCAATGGAGTGGAGCCCCATGGCCATCACAATCCAAGGTCCTCAGAATTTGTATCTAAATCCCTTCAATCCTCTTGCCTAATGTTTCATGATTTTAATTTTTACACTCCAGCCACACTGAACTACTTAGAGTTCTTGGAATGTCTGTTTCTCCATACCGTATTTGGTCCTGGAATGTCCACATCTCCAGAGTTCCTTGTGTCCAACCAGTTTACTGCTACAACTACTAATACCAGCTGCTGCTGTCCAATCGATTCTGACTCATAATGATCCTATAGGACAGAGTGGAACTGCCCCATAGTGTTTCCAAGGCTTTACATCTTTATGAAAGTAGGCTGCAATGTCTTTCTCTCTTGGAGAGCGGCTGGTGGGTTCAAACTGGCCTTTCAGTTAGCAGCCAAGCTCTTAACCGCTGCACCACCAGGGCTCCTTAATTCTTAATTCCAACCAGTTTAGGCATCCTTAATTCTCGGTGTAGACACACTTCTGTAGGAGAGTATGGCTGCTGGGCTATGTTCCCCTTTTTCACTCTCATTAGCCTGGTGGCACAGTGGTTAAGAGATCAGCTGCTAACCAAAAGGTTAGCAGTTCAAATCCATCAGAAGCTCTTTGGAAACCCTATGGGGCAGCTCCACTCTGTTCTGTAAGGACACTTTGAGCCAGAATTGACTGGACAGTAATGGGTTTAGTTTTGGTTTAGTATCATAGGTAACTGCACATTCTGTCCTATTGACTAAGGTAGGGGTCATGCCTATTCAATATTGTGTTCCCAGAAGATGATATTAAATATCTACCACAAATTTACTTAATAGCAGGAAAATCATTTAAGGTTTTATTTCATGTGTGGGAGATGGAAGTAAAGCTATAGCTGTGTCAATGAAGGTAAAGCTTTATAGTACTTCCTTGGGAAGAATATTAGGGTTAACTAAAATTGTGACACAACTCAAACTGATTGGTGTAAAAAGTAGAATTTTGTGCGAAAGAAATGGAAGAATGTTTTCTCGGTGTAGTGTTAAAAGAATTGAATAATGGAAAATCATAGTATTAATTTAAACTATTTGCTTCCCAAATTTTGCCTTGTGTATTGTTAATACATTCTTAATTCAAAATTACAGTTCAAAATTAAGAAGCCATGAAATTGTAATTTCTTTTTCAGTTGCATAGTTTTATCTTATTTACCACCAATGATATCAACTTAATTCCTTGTTAGCAAAGATCATGAGCTTAAAAGTGATATTATTCACATGTAAATATTTGCCAGAGTTTCCATGTGCTCCAGGCATTTAGAGTAAGAAAAAAATTGCTTGAGAATCTCAGTAAAATTACTTGGAAGACAAAAACAAAGAAAACAACAAGTATTATTGAGTAACTACTATATCTTACCATTGTAGTCTATCTTTTTTTTTATTTACTAAGTTAGAGCCAAACTTGTTATTATGATTATAATTATTTGGGTTTTTGTTACTATTAATTTGGCCTGGTGAAATCAAAGTTAATCTCCCTTAGATGATTTTTCTGAAACACATCACTAGTCAATAGCAGAATTGGAAACTGAATCCAGGTCTCGTGACTCTAAGTCCACTGTATTTTTAAATATACATATTGTGTCATAAAGTACTGTTGTAAATTAAGCCTGTATGCTTGGTTTCTTTCCTTTTCAAATTCTCATGAACCCTATAAAAATATAGAAATTGGGAGAAGTAGACCAAACATTTAAAATCAGGGAAAAATGTGTCATCAAATTAGAAATTGAGAAATTTCCACAAGGTACAATACACATGGGACCAAATGGAGGGAAATGATGACTGAGAACTAAAATTAATAAAAGCTAACATACTTTGGACATGTTATTAGGAGGGATCAGTCCTAGGAAAAGGACATCATGCTTGCTAAAAAAGAGCATCAGTGAAAAAGAGGAAGACCCTTGATGAGATGGATTGGCCCAATGGCTGTAACAATGGGTTCAAGCCTAACAAGGATTGTTAGAATGGCACAGGATGGG
This sequence comes from Loxodonta africana, assembly GCF_030014295.1. Lineage (NCBI taxonomy): Eukaryota > Metazoa > Chordata > Mammalia > Proboscidea > Elephantidae > Loxodonta > Loxodonta africana. The sequence continues at coordinate 32,595,429 of NC_087356.1, forward strand.
GCAGTGTTTTGTTCTATTGTACATAGGGTTGCTATGAGTCAGAAATGGTTTCACAGCACCTAACAACAACAACAACAACATTTATAGTGCTGATCCATAGGGTTTCCAAGGAGGGAGTGGTAGATTCAAACTGTTAACCTTTTGGTTAGCAGCCATGCTCTTAAGCACTGTGTCACCAGGGCTCCACTGAGAACTTAGTACGTGCCAAATGAAAATATACTTAAGACAGAAAGGAGAATTTTAGACTTCATGATTCATTAGACACATTATGTATGTGCCAAGCACTATGACCAGGACATGGCTCAACCCATTAAAAGAAGAGTCATACAAGATAGTAAGTGACGAAGTGGATATTTTGCCAAAAATCCATATAATGGGAAATTAGATAACCACTAAAATGATGATATAGGTGTCTATTTACTAAAATGAAAATATTACTATTATAGACACACTCTACTGACTTTTTTTTTTTTTTTCTACTGACTAGGACACAAGCTCAAAGCTAAGGTTATGATTGGTATTTTTGAGAGGAATTAAAAAAAAAAAAGAGAGAATGAGCATCTATGTGGAAAAATATTGTCACTGGTCCCTCTAGTGTTAACACACAGACATTTACTATCTCTTTTGGGGCATCTAGGAGATATGTACTTCCCCACCATTTACAGGTGGGCAGGGCATGTGACTAACTCAGGCTAATGGGCTATGGCCAATGCATTTAATTGGCATGGACCCTGCAGCACTAGTTCTTTCTTCTTCTGCCATTGTAAACCCTCAAACTTCATGATTAGATAGTTGATCTTCTGTCAACCTACCATGCCTGAGTGACTAAAGGAAGCAAACCTTTCCATTAAACAGTACTGAATATGAATGAGAAATAAACCTGTATTGTTTCAAGTTGCTGATATTTGGTTTTATTACTGCATCATAGCCTAAACTAGCCAATTAATATATGTGTATATACCAAATACATATATGATAAACAGAGAAAAGATTGAAGTTGTCAAGGATTTCATTTTGCTTGGATCCACAATCAACGCCCATGGAAGCAGCAATCAAGAAATCAAACTATGCGTTGCATTGGGTAAATCTGCTGTAAGAAAGCTCTTTAAAGTGTTAAAAAGCTACCAGACTGAGTGCAGCACAACTAGATGGCTGCCACCACTGACTGCTCTGACAGGGATTACAATAGAAGGTCCTGGACAGTACTAGATAAAAATGTAGACCAAAATTTTAACTTACGTGCGTGCGCGCGCGCACACACACACACACTCACACACACACACAAAGACCAGACTTAGTGGTCTGACAGAGACTGGATCAACTCCGAGAATATGACCCCCAGACGCCCTTTTAAATCAGTACTGAAGTCATCTCTGAGGTTCACCCTTGAGGCAATGATTAGACAAGCCCAATACGACAAAATAAGACTAACTGGGTACACCAGCCCAGGGGCAAGGACGAGAAGGCAGGAGGCGACAGGATATCTGGTAATGGGGAACCCAAGATTGAGAAGGGGAGAGTTTTGCCATGTCATGGGGGTGGCAACAAATGTCACAAAACAATATGTATATTAATTGTTTAATGAGAAACTAATTTGCTCTATAAACCCTCATCTAAAATACAATTACAAATTTTATAAAAAAAAAAAAAAAAACTGTTAAAAAGCAAAGATGTCACTTTGAGGGCTAAAGTGCATCTGACCTAAGCCATGGTGTTTTCAATCACTTCATATGCATGTGAAAGCTAGACAATAAATAAAGAAAATTAAAGAACTGAAGCATTTGAACTATGATGTTGGTGAAGAGTATTGAATATATCATGGACTTCCAGAAGAATGAACAAATCAGTCTTGGAAGAAGTATAGCCAGAATGTTCCTTAGAAGCAAGGATGGCAAGACTTTGTCCCACATACTTTGAACATGTTATCAGGAAGGATCAGTCCTTGGAGAAGGATATCATGCTTGGTAAAATAGAGGGTCATTGAAAAAGAGGAAGACTCTCAACTAAATGTATTGACACAGTGGCTGCAGAGTGGGGTCAAGCATAACAGCAATTATGAGGATGGCACAGGACTGGGGAGCGTTTCCTTTTCTTGTACTTAGAGTCACTATAAGTTGGAATAGACTAGATGGCACCTGACAACAATAGCATGTATCTATGTATTTATATATCAATACTGTAAACTGTAAACATTTTCTTCCCTTATCTCTTGATGGTAGACTTATGAGGACTTTTATTGTTATAAAAATTTTAGTACATTCTCTTTTTCAGATGACATGTACTATGTGGATAAAAAAATCATTCAATCAACAGACAGTGAATGATTTTTACAAAACCAAAAAAGGAGAATAACAGCTCTTGAACAATGATTTTCAACCTATATAGAAAAAAAAAAAGCCATAACTAATATGTTTATCAAGTATAGGTATCATTGTTTCTCTGTTAAAATAAAAACTAGAATTCACCTACTTATCAGACAGATTAAGAATACACACTGTCTTAGTCATCTAGTGCTGCTATAACAAAAATACCACAAATGGATGGCTTTAACAAAGAGAAATTTATTTCCTCACAGTAAAGTAGGCTAAAAGTTCACATTCAGGGCATCAGCTCCAGGGGAAGGCTTTCTCTCTCTGTTGACTGTGGAGGAAGATCAATCTTCTCCTAAACTAGGAGCTTCCCAGAGCAAGAACCCCAGGTCCAAAGGACAGACTCTGCTCCCGACACTGCTTTCTTGGTGGTATGAGATATACTTCCCCCTACCCTCCCCTCCCCCCAAAAAAAGAAACTGGCTCAAGACGCAATCCAATTCCATAGATTGAGTCCTGCCTCATCAACACAACTGCTGCCATTCCCCGTCATTAACATCACAGAGGCAGGATTTACAACACATAGGAAAATCACACCAGATGACAAAATGGTGGACAATCACACCAAATTGGGAATCATGGCCCAGGCAAGTCGGTACACATGTTTTTGTGGGACACAATTCAATCCATGACACATGCGTTGATAAAACATGTTGTGCTAAATTAAATAACTTATTATTAGAAAAATAGTGACAATAAGCAATAGCAGAAAAGAGAAAGGTTAATAAAGAGTAACGTCCTTGTGTTTGACAAGATATTAGAGTAACAAAAGCAGATATAAAGCTTAAAGACAGTCTTATGTATGTCTTCAGAACCTAACTATGTGGAATTTATCTTTTGAGTAGGCAGGCGAGTGAACATTAATGGATACCAGTGAGACATTTTCTTTCCCTACTTGTAACAAGACTCAAGTGTGACCTGAATGGCTCCCTGGTGCTTGGATTTATATTCTTCTCAGAGGCATTGGATATTGTATTTCACTACAAAGAGCTAAAAATATTGCAATCATTATTTATAAATCTTTTAGAAAAATGTATTTTCTTAGCAGCAAAACTATGGCAACAGGGAACTTGAAATGACACTGGAAAAGAATTGAGCTCAGTTCCAATGGGTAATGCCACAGGGTTTATATTTTACCACTGTCTATTTTGAAACCCAAAAAACCAAAATAAACATTCGGCATATACAATCATTTTCTGTATTTAAACCGTGTGTTCCATTTAAGTAACATTTAAATGTTATGATATAAAGTATATTTACTTAATCATCATGAAAAATTTATAAGCATAAAGCAACTAGAAGTGAATAAAAATCATCCTATTTCTAGGGTACTGCCAACTTTACATATTTGCAATAATGCTAGCATTTCTAGCTCAGTGCTCATATTACTGACGCTTGTTATAAATTTCAGAAAGTGTTTCTGGAAATTGGATATGGCCATTCTTTTTAAGGGTTTAATTTGTAGAAAACATGATAGTTTTTTCCTCTTCTACATATTACTTTAAGAACACAAATGACTTTTCTATTTCTGATCAGAAGGTCATGGGCAGCCAAGGCCAAGTCTCTGAGCACCTCATTCTGCTTCTATCCAAAAGGTGATGCTTGGGCTCTGCACAGGAGACAGGGTTTCCCGACTCGCAACACTTATGGCAGCTCCATTAGCTATTCTGGCATTACTAAGTCTTGCTGTCCACACTCCCTCCCCTGTATTTCTTTTCTATCTGTAGGAAGATTTTCTGCAAGCATTTTAGATACTACCAGGGAACTACAGAAGTTCCCTCTCTCCCTTTCACTAATTGAAAAAAAAAAAGTTTTCCTCTTTTATATGGATTTTAGATAAAAATAATAAAAAGACCTATTTAGATGGATAAAACGTTTGCTAAGATTTAATGAGGCTAATTATTTATTTGACTTATGGTGATCATTCTATAATTACCACATTTTATCAGGCACCTGATGAGTTTGGTGTGTATTAAACTAGGAACATTAGTTTAAAAGAAAGAGTCAGGCGTGACTTCTTCTTTATTTCTATGCCTTGGAATCCAATGGTTAACTAAATCGGGATTATTGGTCTGTTTCATACCAGAGGGTTCCTCTCTTACCAAGCCTGGCTACAGTTTTCCCATCAGTCTCTAAAACAATGCCCCTCAAGGCAATTATATCAGGAACTCTGAGATTTTTGCCTTTATAAAAGAGTCAAGAGAGCAGAACATTAAAATTAAGTTAATAATAATAACATATAAAGTATGTTTTTCACTTCAGTGTTCCTCTTGATTTTAGTTCATCAATTGTCAGTTCTCTAAATTATCAAAATTGGTAATCCCTTGAGATTTTAGGGCTACTTTAGGGCTGATGTATGATCACATAGATGCATGCTCAGTCAGCTGATGAAGAGCATGGGCTGTTTTTTTTTTTTTTTGGTTATTCATTCCCAAAAGTATTTGATATGGTTTAAATTTCTGATTATACACAGTCCCCTTGTGAATTAAATACGATGGGTTAGTGTGAGATCTGTAAGGAACTGAGAAAGAGGAGAGTTAATTGTCTTTCAAAAATACAAGAAACTAGTACATTCATCAGTCATTGGGTGTAATACCACCTAGTGTTCTGTGTGGGTCTACACCAATGAAGAGGATCTAATGAAGACAGAAAAGTGGTTAGCAAAATTATTTTATATGAGAAGGCCTAGAGGAACTTTTTAATTCGACTCCAAGGTCTCACACCAGACCTACTAAATCACTATTTTCAACTATGAGACTCATACATGGATGATTCTGGAAAACTCTACAGGCAATTTTTATGCACAGTCAGAGTTGAGAACCACCATGCTGTTGATACACCAAAGTCATGACCTAGCAAAGCAAATGGCCAATCCTTTCCTCAATTTAACCTCATGAAATTTGCAATTGACTAATCAATCTTGCGTTCGTCAGAAACTGTCCTGTTATGATTAGAGAGGAAAAATAAATTGAATAAAAACCAAGCCATGTTTGTATTCATTTTCAAATTGGGATTTCCTTGGCATCTTAAATTATTGTCTTACCTTACTACTTATTGTAACTCAAATCCAATAGTGATAAATATGTATTATTGGTTATGGTCTATTGGTATCAGCTAACATGGTTTGGGGCAGGTCTACTCTGTCATACAGGATTGCTATGAGTTGAAATTGACTCAATGGTACACAACAACAACGTGCTTTCTGACATGTGTAAAATATGATGCATAAAAATGTTTGGTTTTTTCTTTTATAGAAATAGAAATTTCCAATCTGATCAAAACATAAATTAAGAGTACAAATATAGGTATAATGATTTCACTTTTACTATGATATGTACACCATTGCTTGCAATAATAGAGGTTGGCTTTGTTGAGAATTGAACAAAGGTTTTTCCTACTTGTCATGATATATTTAAAGAGAAATCACAATCATTCTTATTTAGTTTTTCTTCATTACCACATTATGAGTGGTGAAGGAAAATTCATTTCAACTTCAGAACAATTCACAGATTAGCAAACCCAACTAATAGGCTCTTCAAAATATAATCATATCACTCAGAAAATTTCTAGATTACCTCCCTTCCCACTGGCAGCGGAGTATTTGCTCCGTATATCCAACTATTTCTAAAATCAAATGCAGGAAAAATAAAATCCTGTCTGTGCAAAACCACTATATTACTCATTGTAAGACACACTGAAACTCTAAAAGGTGGGCAAAACATCTAGAGGAGTTTATCCATTATAATTTAATGAAAAGCAACACTTTCAATCTTTCAAAGAAAACATGTTGACAGATATATGAAAACATAACAACACATTGTCACCAAGTTCTAGGACATGATGTGAGAGAATGATGATTTTTAAAAGTTTAATTGAAGTCCATGCAGCTTAACAGAGTATATAAAAGAGATGTCTTCTAGAAAACATGAATTGCTTTTATAACTAACTTGCAGAAATAATTATTCACAAGTAATTTTCTCTAATCAAAGCTGTTTTCTTAGCTAGAAGACTCACACTAATCTTTTGGTGCTGCTAGTTATGTGAAAAATCAAAACGTTTTGAACTTTGATGTTTTTATATAAGAGGCAGAAGACAGAATAGTTAAAAGATTTTAGTATTACAAACTAGGATTGTGGTCTAATTCTACCAGAGATTAAAAGTACCATTTGTTTTCTAGTCAACTCTAGCTCATAGAGACCCCAAGCTTCTCAGAGAAGAACTGTGCCCATAGGATTTTCAGAAGTACATCACATTTTTTTTTTTTTTTTTTCTGAGTGAACTGGGATCTCCAGCATTTAAGTTAGCAGGTAACCAGTTAACCTGTTGCACCACGCAAGGACTCAGTTCTATTGGAATCCAAACCAAAACCAAACCCAGTGCTGTCGAGTCGATTCTGACTCATAGCGGCCCTATAGGACAGAGTAGAACTGCCACATAGTTTCCAAGGAGCGCCTGGTGGATTTGATCTGTCAACCCTTTAGTTAGCAGTTGTAGCACTTAACCACCATGCCACCAGGGTTATATGTAAAAGCAGCAATATATTTCAATGAAAGGAAAGATGTGAATCAAAATGAAAATCTGCTTGTAAAAAATAAAATATAAATAAAAAAACAGCTTAAACAACTGTGAATAGTTAGACTTTTCATTGTTTCGTTTATTTGTTCATTCCTAGGGGTGTTTGCTTTTTTGTTTGTTTTTAACAGGATGCAAAGCCATGCACTGTCTCCTTTAAAGCTACTTGGACTTCACATTTTGTCTAGGGCTGATAACACAAATACAAAACTCTCATAGAAGATACACTTTATATATTTTTTTGATATATTTGGAAATAGATGCTTGGTGAAATTTTTAAGATTAATTCTCTGTTAAACTGTGCATATCTAAGTGATTTGAAAGAAAACGGATATCTTTTAGGCTCCCAAATTTTAAATTTATTGAATATTGAGAATTTATCATTTTGAAAGTGCTTAATAAAATGAACCTGAGAAATGAAAGTTTAACCCCATTGATTATAACGTAAATTATTGCTGAAAAGATTTTACTTAGGCACTACTAACGTGAACTATGTGCAGAAAATGTTGTTAAAAAAACAAGATTGACATTTCAGAAGGTTTTACCCTGGCATGGTGTATGTCCTCAGGAAGTTTGTTTTTAGTCTTTATGCCACATAGACTATCTTAAGTAGTAATTATTACTAACATAATATTGCACAAATTACCAGAGCCATTTTTTTTATTAACATGACTTCATAAAAAATAAGAAAGCTATTGGTAAAACGATTACGTTAATGTCCCTTTGAGGTTTGAACTATAATTGCAGTCACTTTTACTCTGCCCCAAGAGACACGGGAGGAATATGGGAGGCAGCTGGCAATCCAGTCATGTAATTATATTTCCCCCTGTGTTTGAATTGTTAGACTGAGTCTTTGCTAATAGAACTGAAAATGAATAGTAGCCTTTCCCCTTCATATTAAACTCAGTGATTCTTTGTCCACAGAGCAGATTTCAAACACAAGATAGAGATGGCGTATTGTGTGTCTGTGACCTCTTGCCACAACCTAAGAGTAACATGGAGAAGCGAAGGAATTGCAAGAAATAAAGAAAAGATATTGCCTAGCAACATTTCAAACTATGAAAACCATCTAAGGTTCACCAGGAATGAAAAGAAGTGAAATCATTTCAAAACTATTTTCGATATAGTTTCTCAGTTTCTAAGTTATCTAGGTAGAAAGAGAGAGCTAAGCAGAAATGGACTCGTTTTCCATGCATCGGAGGAGCAATGGAGGAACAGATAGAAATAAAGGCATACTTTTCTAGTCATCGCCGTAAACTCACAGCAGGGTAGTAAAATTGCCATCAAAAATAATTCGAAAATGGTCCCGAATTTAACAGTAGTAAAATATAAATCTAATATGAAAATAAAGGATTGAGTCGCAATATTATTTAATCTTGATTCAGTGTGGCATTCATGAAATCGTTTCTGGTTCTTTTTAGTTCATGAAATACTAGATATATAAATCTACTTTTTAATTTATAATCAAAACAGTTTTAAGTTATATTAAATATATAACTAAACCAAACCTGCTGCCATCCAGTTGATTCTAACTCATAGGGACCCTATAGGACAGAGTAGAACTGCCCTATAGGGTTTCCAAGGACTGCCTGGTGGATTCAAACTGCTGACCTTTTGATTAACAGCCATGGCTGTTAACCTCTACGCCATCAGGGTTTCCTATATTAAATATATATATATATATAATGTATATATTTATTTTTACAATAACTGAACTTCATAATTCAGATAGTTTTCTTGCAAATGGCTCTCAAAAGCAGTAAGAGTGGGACATAAGACTTCCTCTAAAGGATCTGTGATGTAACCAAAACAAACAAACAAACAAAAATCAAGGGGTTTGAAGTTAGAATGTACACATTAATGTCATCATCAATCAATTGGTATGTATTAAACTAGATTCGACTGAAGCCACCAGATTTCAGAAGTGACTCCATGGCACCTAACAACCATGGCAACAGTATGTGATGGATCATTCAGCTCAGTCTTTCTTTAGATTTCCCCAGGTTATCTCACTTACTCTTTACAATAACTCATGACATTTCTATTTTGATATTCATTTTACAAGTAAGTAAACAGGAGGGTCAGACTGATTAATTCCCTTATCCAGGATTATCCAGTTATTTTATAGTGAGGCCAGGATACAAGCAAATGCTTTTCTGACTCCACAGCTTCATTAAACAACATGGCATACTTAATTTAAAAAAAAAAAAACACTGCCTTATATTTCTCTTTGAGGTATACCAAGAATTATGTGGTCTAAATTAAACAATTCATTCATTCCTTCCTTGCACATTATTTTTTCATACAAGAAATTGTTCCATGTATGTGTAGGAAGGAAACGCTGGTGGTGTAGTGGTTAAGTGCTATAGTTGCTAATCAAAAGGTTAGCAGTTCAAGCTCACCAGACGCTCCTTGGAAACTCTATGGGGCAGTTCTACTCTGTCCTACAGGATCACGATGAATGGGGATCAGCTCTTCCGCAGTGGGTTCATTCAGTTTGTAATATGCAGGAAATGAGAGGTTGAAAACAGCATAGAATTCTACTTAATTCAACATCAATATCCCATCAACCTTCTGGTTTTCTTTGTTGACTTATGCATGACTTAGGCTACTTTGTCTACCCCCTTGTCAAATTTATATATAAAATTTATGTATAAAAACTGCTGCCAAAGAGTCCATTCCAACTCATAGCAACCTTATAGGACAGAGTAGAACTGCCACATAGGGTTTCTAAGGAGTGGCTGGTGGATTCGAACTGCCAACTTTTTTGGTTAGCATCCTATTCCTAACCACCACACCACCAGGGCTTAGATGATAGAGAGAGAGAGAGAGAGAGAGAGAGAGATACCTGTTACAAGTCTAAATCCTGTATGGTACATAAAAATAGAATGGCAAATTCTTTAAAAATTATTAAGAACATGTTATAAAGTATGCTTGAATTTAATGTAATCGTCCAAAACTGCAAATCTTATCTTACATCATTTTTCTAACTTCACGTATTTTTGATGCAACATTCAATGCTGATAGTAGCTAAAAAGATTGATCGTAAAACACGAATTTTATAGTAAACTTTGTTTTTAATCTTGCTCTCCTTTTATTAAAGCTAATGTCTTAAAATAATTCCAAAGTTTCTCTATATCATGCAGAATGAAGTGCTCTAGGCACTAGTAATTTCAGGTATTTAATATTCAACTGGCATACTCCTAAAAGTCAAAGCGGGCTTTAAAATTTTCATTGCATACCCATGTGTTACTGCTGAGCTCTTAAAATCATCGCTTTGTTATGCTACCAGAAGTTGGCAAGATGACTTTTCCACGTAATGCCTTAAATTTAAAGTAAAAAACGTGGAAGTCGTGCTTTCTGAAAATTGTGCAAAGTGATATGCTTAAATAGTATAGCTAGAATTATCTATTTTACATTTTTAAAATAAAATAATAGCCCTGTACATCTTAAGCTTTTAAAATATATTCATAAAATCATTATTACCGATCATTATAGATTATTTTAGAGGTGTGGTCGAGCCAAAATATTTACATCTGCATGTTTATGTGTTTATATATTTGTTAGCATCATTTTGAAATGCATATTTTACTTAAAATTAACCATGTGTTATGACCACCTCTGTCTACATCTGTTTCTTAGTAACTATTATTTATGGTATGTATGTATGCACCATTAATTTTTTATCTAATTTCAGATAGTTGGGTATATATGGGACAGTGGTGAAATCCTTGCCTTTCATTTCATGCAGGAGACCCGTCAATTTCTGGAAATGCACCCCATATGCAGCCACCCCCATCTGCCAGTGGAGGCTTGAGTGTTGCTATGGTGCAGAACAGGTTGGTGGCACTTCAAGATCAAGAAAGAGTAGGATGAAAGGCCTGGTGATCTATTTCAGAAAATCAGCCAATGAAAACCCTATGAATCCACATGGAACATTGTCCAGTTTGCAGTCGATCACAGGGAGGGCTAGGACTGGGTAACGCTTAGTTCATTTGTGCATGGGGCCACCGGGAATGGGCATGTCCATACACACACACGTGCATATATACACACATAGATAATTAGCTTCCGTTTTTTTCAATATTGTCATCATGTCTGTAATTTCATGATTATTCATGTAAGAAATTCTTTTAAGTGGAATTACCAAGTCAAAAGGTATGAGTCTTCTAAAAAGGTTTTCATGGGTGTTGCCTTTGTGATATTTTAACTAAGAACAGAAATCAAATTCTTTGCCCTTCACCGCATACTGCAGTCTCTTGACAGGTTCTCCAACAACAGGCTAAAGGGACAATACCTCACAGCAGGGTGGGGTGTGACCTGCTTGTACTAACTCTGTGGCAACTTACAATGGCTTTTAGATATATTGCTGATGGACCTCCTGTTGCACAACCTTAAACTTGATAGTTTTCATTAAGCCACACCTGACACACTGGGAGCAGGCATGTCCCAAAATGTTACCCAAATGTGACATCAAAAACAACTACTATTCAAATGGCTATTCATTCTTTTGTAGCCGATAAATCCTTAATCTCTCCTCCTCTCACCCCAAAGCAGTTAACCTGAGGACAATTAATGGTAAATTCAATGCAATTTTCTGTTATGTTGATATCTGTCCAAGTTGGCATGTGATTAACAACTACATTTGGAAAAGGGTTCAATACATGGGACACTGATTTTCAATTTTTTTTTCCTCCATCAGATTGTAAAGTGTTGAAATAGAAGAAATAAAAGCCAAATGCCAAGGGGCGAACTGCAATTGATGAGATGAAATTCTTATTGCTCTTTTAATCATTTTACAAGTAAAATTAAACAGTACTTGGTATTACATGTGCTTTTCTAAAGTAGCAGCTTTACTCTGCTTTTATATATTTTTATAGTTTCCTTCGCATATTAAAATTATGTAGATTAAAGTATAAATGGATTAGAGACGAAAGTGGAATTTTCTCTCAAATGTGCAATACTAGCCACTGTTTGCTTTTTGTTGTGCTTCTTCATTATTATAGTTATCCACCCAATATTCCAGATTTCAGGGGTTCAAATATTCATTAACAAAGGTGAGCTAGGCCTTTTCTGTTTATGGCATATAATGTTTACAATTGTTTTTAAAATATAGTTATTCAATGTATTATACACATATCACGTTTATGTGTGTATGGATGGATGTGTATATCCACATATTTAACATTTTGACATTTGATTTGCTCCTGTCTAGAGAAAAGGGTTAAAAAAAAAGAACAATTATAATGAAATATTGTGTGTGAAATGAGATACTTAACATATGATTAACAAAGTGCAATTCAAATTCAGGATAAAAAGATACAAATAGTACATAATATTAAATGAAAGTTGAAAGACACTAATACTTCCTTTTTTCCACTTTTAGTTCCAGTCCCCAGAGATAACCATTTGAAATCTATTTTGATTATTATGTTGGTTACTGCTAGAATTCTAAAAAATAGACTTATGCATGGGCTCCTTGTATGCTTCACATAGCATCATCTGAATATTCCCTTTTAATATGAGGAATTTTATTTGTGTTCCTTTACTACTTAACCCCTTTCTTCTTATGGGAAACTATGGTGGCGTAGTGGTTAACAGCTTTGTCTGCTAACTAAAGGCTCTCAAGTTCGAATCCACCAAGTGCTTCTTGGAAACCCTACGGGGAAGTTCTACTCTAGGGTCGCAATGAGTCAGAACCAATCTCAACGGCAGTAGGTTTGGTTTTTGGTTTTCTTCTTATGAGTTTCATAAATTGGTATTTCTTTGTTTATCTTTACCATTTTAAATAACATAGTTAAACCTCTATTTACTCTTCCATCTTCGTGAGTTTTTCTCTTAACTCTACACAGTGTTTTCTGCCCACCTTTCTTCCATCGTCTCCACTTCCTGACATCTATCACCATAGCAATATGTCTGTATTGACAACTTTTGGAAAAAAGATAGACTTGTTCTCCTGTAAGCCAAACTAGGTTTTTTTTTTTTTTTCTTTTTTTGCAGCAGTCACTATCAAGTTGGTGGCATAGTGGTTAAATGCCATGGCTGCTAACCAAGAAGTCAACAGTTCATATCCACCAGGCCCTGCTTGGAAACACTATGGGTCAGCTCTACTCTGTCCTGTAGGGTCGCTATGAGTCGGAATCGACTCGACGGCAGTGGGTTTGTTTTTTTTTTTAACTATCAAGTTATGCCTCATTGAGGCACTTGGGGGTGTGTTAAGTACACCCTAGATCTCTACAGAATGCACTGATTGTGACTCAAAAAAACATTAACCATGAACTCAAAGGCACACAATAATCTCATTTCAAGCCTAGACTCTCGTGGCATAGGTAATACAAATTGCAAAACAACCAAACAAAAATACAAATAAATAAGAGAAAACTGAGCCCAAACAATTTTGTCTATAACATATGCAAGGAAAAGAATAATGTGAATTAGAAATGAAAGAATAGAAATCAAAACATTTTATGGTGATTCTTTGTCCACCATTTCTAATGTAGAGAGGCAGAAGATGCACTCTTAAATGACATTAGAATAGCAACGTTTACTGAAAAAAAAAAAAAAAAAGACATGCCTTCCTGAAAGGGCAGAGAGACAAATGTCTGACTCTTTCTTTGCCTTCTTTAAGACTCTTGAAATGTGAAAACAAGAGAAATAAATGCCACCAACTTTCCAAGCTATGTAACAGAGCCATCAAATGCTGAAATTATTTTGCAAAATGTCTACAAAATAAGGTATAGATATGGTTACAATAAAACAGCTCACGAAAGGCTGTCTTGTCATGAATCCCTCTGATAAAATGGTTCACAACTTAGTGGAGACAATTTAGTGGAAGAGATTCCAAGCCAACAGAGGCACTCCAGAAGATCTGAAAGGCTGGTGGGCTAGAATAGTTGTTATTTGGTAGGGGAGTTGTCCCCAGGATACTGACCACTGTGTTGAGCAGAATGCCTGCAGTGGAATTCTTCACAAGATAGGAGCTTTCATAAAAACCAAAACTTGATGCAAAAAAAAAAAAAACATTGCCGTCAAGTGGATTCTGACTCATTGCGACCCTATAGGACAGAGTAGAACTGCCCCATAGAGTTTTCAAAGAGTGCCTGGTGGATTAGAACTGCCGACCTTTTGGTTAGAAAACGTAGCTCTTAACCACTACTCCACCAGGGTTTCCAAAAGCTGATAGCACACCCAGTATTCCAAAGGAACAGAAGCTGAAATAAACCCTACCATAGCCCATACTGTGGAAGTTTATGCAGCTATTAAAACAGTAGTATAGATCAGGTGTCAACAGTTTTGGCCCACCATTTTTGTAAAGAAAGTTTTTTGGGCACATGGTCATTCCTATTTTTTACGTATCATCTCTGGTTACTTTTTACTAAGATAACACAGTTGAGTTCTTTCAATAGAGACTGCAGGCCTGCAAAGCCTAAAATATTTGTCATCTTGTTCTTTACTGAAAAGTTTTCTTAACCGTGTTAAGAAAATTGTATATTTATTGACACAGGAACATTTTCATGAGATAATGCTATGTATACTAACTCATATCATTGTAACTAAAAAGTTTTTATGTGTGTATGAATGTGTAGGTCTTCACATGTTGATTTGAAAGATACACACCGTGACATTAGTGATGGGCATCTATTAAGACTATTAACAATTTTGCCACTATTATTTGTATGTTACATTTGTCCGTAAAGAAAATAGTACTCACGTAATACATAAAACAGAAACTGAGCAAAATCACCGAGGCAGATTTTATCATTGGTTGTACAACCATTGGCTTTAACAGCTGAATGTTCAGAAAAGGAAAACAAGCCCTTCTTCCGTGTCAGTGGAGGGAAGATTGCCAGGCTCAGAGACTTTGTGGGCCTCATTCCAGTGCAGGGCAGGTTAGAAATTATTTCAAGGTTCTATGCGTTTGATAGGAGTTGTCTGGAAGGGTGACAACCACTCATTTTCAACTGTGGTTTCAGAAGCATGGAGAGACTGTTATTTTCATCTGTGCTCCTTCAATCGAACAGGGAACATCTGTCACAAAACTATTGTCTGAAGTGAGAGCAAAGGCTTTTCTAGATCTAAAAGCCCAATAGCAGCTACAGAAGAAAAGATCAGACAATTACCCGCCAATATGTCAATACCTGTACCAGGCCACGGTTAATGCATTTTGTAGTAACAGTGAGATCACAGCATTAGGAAGGATAATGATGGCGATATACAGTATAGCAATATGTATGCACAGATGGGTATATGTATGTGTGTGTGTATACATATTATGCGTATAAGTGTGAATATATTTGCATGTGTTTATTCTGATTTATGCATACCACAAATACATATAAATTTGTATATATATATATATATATTCAAAAGGCTTGTGTTTATCCCTAAATAGGTTCTTAATCTTAAATTGGGAATAGGAAAATACATTTGAAAATGTATTTATCTTATAATTCATATGTTTTCATTTTCAGTATAAACTTAAGCCTTGAACTACAAAGTTAGCTTTTCATTGGCTTATACAGGTTTGCAGATATTGCTACAGAATATTCCCAAATCATTTGAAGGTACAGTATTTTATCGGGAAAAAAAAAATTCGGTTAGGCCAATTTAATGCAAACACATTTGTAAAACATTTCCCTAGATCAATAAATCAGAGCACAAGGTAGAAATTCAATGAATATAAAAAGTCTGGGCCTTTTTTTTTTTTTTTTTATGTTCTTATCTATATGTCATTTTTGTGTTGATTAAGACACTCTCATATTCTTCTGATTTCAAAGTGGATTATAACTGAGATCTGGGGCTTAGGAGGAATTATTTAATCTAAGACCTCTAAGTGGTGAATGTTGATGTGCCAGGAAAGGGATTGTCATGGTGCTGTGCCATAGACAGCTTTTGTGTGGGCTTTCTAGCCAAGGTCTTGTAACTCCTACCCAAGTGATTGGGCAGGGCTGTGCAGAGAGGGTTAACTGTAGCCCAACAAGGTGATTGGTCAGTTCTACCATCCCACTGGGCTTGAAATAAGCCACCCAGAGGCAGGAAAGAGATGATCTGACTACCACCAAGAAAGAACAGCCAGGAGCCAGCACATCCCTTGGACCCTGGACAACTGCTCTGAGTAGCTCCTGGACCCAGGAGACAGAGAGCCAGCTGTAACCCTGAAGACAGCAAGAAGTGGCACCAGAGACCTGGCAGAAGAGACTGGGCAGCAAGGGTTGGCGTGGTGGGCTTCCCGGCCCATGGAGAGAGAGGCTGAGGGCTAAGGCAGAGGCCTGCGAGGAAGGTGGGAAGAGGCTGTGCTGATGGATGAACTGTATCCTGAGTGTTCCTGAGCTCGAATTGTAACCTGCTACTTCCCTAATAAACCCCATAATCGTGACTGTGTCTGTGAGCTTTGTGTGGCTATTGCAGTAATAATCAAACACAGCAGAAAAGTAGAGAATGCCATGAAAAGGATGGCTGGTATCAGATTTAGTAAAGATGGCAAAGAGGAGAGGTATATCTGACCTCTGCCTCATAGGAATCAGTCTTGGGCTGTTGCTTTTGGTTCTCCTTTCCCCTTGTGAAGTTAGAGGAGATCAGATACCGCCTGCATGCTGTTTTTACATGAGGCCAAGAGAATAATCTCTTGTATCAGAATATTTGAGATTAAATCCTGGCTTTGCTTCTTACCAGCTGTCGTGGATTCAGTTGTATTTCCCAAAAATATGTGTATCAATTTGGCTAGGCCATGATTCCCAGTATCGCGTGATTGTTCACCATTTTGTCACCTGATGTGATTTTCCTATCTGCTATAAATCCTACCTCTGTGATGTTAGGTGGTAGTTATGTTAATGAGGCAGGACTCCATCTACACGATTGAATTTCGTCTTGAGCCAATTTCTTTTGATTTATAAAAAAGAGAAGCGAGCAGAGATAGGAGGACCTCGTACTACCGAGAAAGCAGTACTGGGAACAGAGCTCGTCTTTGGATCCAGGGTTCCCCTGCAGAGAAGCCCCTAGTCCAGGGGAAGGTTAATGAGAAGGACCTTCCTTTGGACCCAAAAGAGAGAAAAAACCTTCCCCTGGAGCTGACGCCGTGAATTTGGACTTCTAGTCCACTAGAGTGTGAGAAAATAAATTTCTCTTTGTTAAAGCCATCCACTTGTGGTATTTCTGTTATACAGGCACTAGCTAACTTAGACCCTGGCTTTGGGAAATCAGACAAGTTTCAGGTCCTATATTCATTCATTTTTAAAGTGCAGGTTATAACACTAATCCCTGTCTTCCTCATAAGGTTGTGTTGAGAATGAAATGAGTCAAAATTTGGAAAGTGTTTAACACAGTAGGTGGCGTATATCAAATACGGAATGTATTGGTTAAGAAGCCCTGGAAGCACAATGGTTAAGCGCTGGGCTAGTAACCTAAAGGTTGCCAGTTAGAACTCACCTGGCAGCTCCATGGGAGGGAGACCTGGTGTTCTTCTCTCACAAAGATTACAGCCTAAAAAACCCTGTTGGGTAGTTCTACTCTATCACATGGGGTTGTTATGAGTCAAAATCTACTAGGCAGCACCTAGCAACAACAACAGCAACAATGCATTGGTTAAGTACACACAGGCTGCTCATAATGGGTCACTGCCCATATTCTCTTCCCTATTCATTGAAGACCTAGCATGTGAGCTCCCTCTTGTTGGGCCATTGCCATCATGATCCTCTGTGTGGTATTCTTACCTCCAGTTTGCCCACCTCCACTTTGGCTCATCCCACATACTATTGATGGAGCACTCTTCATGAACCATATCTTTGAATAATATCAATACCCCCCCCATTTAAACAAGAAATAACTCTAAGCTCAATGATTCTCTGAAGACTACTATCATCCAGATTCCTTAGGAAACAATTCTCCATACATTTTAATGCATCATTTCCCTCCCCCTTTGACAAAAACATGCTTTTTTTAAATATATATATTACAAAAGTCTTTGGAAAAAAGATGAAAAATTACAGTGCAGTGTGGAGTGTGGATTGCTATCCCCCATTTTGCACTAAAGTTCCCTTGCTATCCCTAAATTGTCTTCAGTTTAACTTATAATAACCTCTGGCCAAAGAGACAATTTCCTTAGGATGTCGGTAAATCTAAATTATGATTGTAAGGGTCAAATTTTCACATGTTTCAAATCAAGCTTATTTACAATATTCAAAACATCGAGGTATTTATTTGGTTTTCCTGAAGGTCCAAACACTGAAAAAGTTGTAAAAGAATGTATCTATAATTGTAACCTTTCTTGTATTCTAGGGACATTTTGTTTGTTTTATATCTTGTGGTGCTATATTGTTCAGTGAAAAAAGGCTCATCAATCAAAACTTGTAAAAATAATCTAATATTGTAAATGTAACTCACGCTCAAATATTGCTTAACAAAAATAAGAAAATTAAAAAGCCTATCAAGTCTTGTTTTATAGCCTTTTACACATGTTAAGGAAACCCTGGTGGCATAGTTGTTAAGTGCTACAGCTGCTAATCAAAGGGTTGGCAGTTCGAATCTGCCAGGCACTCCTTGGAAACTCTATGGGGCAGTTCTACTCTGTCCTATAAGGCCACTATGAGTTGGAATCAACTCGATGGCACTGGTTTTTTTTTTTTTTTTTTTTAATATACATATTAAATATATATATCTGCACTAACTTTCTAAGAATAGGATTATACCATACTTACTACTTTTCAAGCTGTTTTTTTCTCTTAACATAAAAGGCTTTTTTTAAATTAAAAGCTATCCTGCAAGATCACTAATTTGCAGCGATACTAGGCAAGTAACTTACTATCTTTGTGATTCAATTTTCATATCTGAAAGATAGAGATGATTAATAGTATCTCCCTCTTCAAGCCCTTGAGAAGACTAAATGAAAAGTATCTAGAATATATAGTATATGCGGTTTAATATAAGATACCTAGGTGACACGAATGGTTTGCGCTCCACTGCTAACCTAAAAGTTGACTATTCAAACCTACCCAGCAGCTCCATGGAACTAAGGCCTGGAGAGCTGCTTCCATAAAGATTGTAGCTGAGAAAACCCTAGGGAACAGTTCTGTTCCTTAATACATGGATAGCAATTTGTTGGAATCAACTTGACAGCAACTAACCACAACACCATTTTTTAATGCATCATCATTATTATGCAAAATGAAATCCTTTATCTGGAAAAGCGTATGGTATGTTCATGTTTTTATTATTAAGTTGAAAACAATCTATATGAAATAGGGCTTGGTTAAATTATAAAACACTGATAAAATAGTGTCAAATAGAAATTTAAAGTGACATTGTAGAAGTGTGACTTACAAAGATTGATGGGTACAATGCATTGCTATTTAGCAAAAGTAGTAGCAGATACACATACCTGTTTAATAACATCACAAAACAGTATAAAGAAATCAAGTTTTGTTTTCTGTTTTTTTTTTCCACTCAATGTTTTCTAATCTTTATTTCACAAACGTAGAATCTCAGTGTTGTAAAATTTTACTAAATTACAAAGCAAAATATAGTTGAAAATTATTACCAATAATTATTACTAATCCTTTTGAGTATCAAAGATTATTAGGAGACACAGAGGTGTCTGCTTTTACCACCTTTTCTTTAGTTTGGGGCAAGTTACAGCTAAACCTCTGTTTTTCATTTGTAAGTGGGAAATGACAGAGCCTCCCAACTAAGTTCTCGTCAAGTTCAAAGGAGATAATGCGTGTAAAGAGCTTTCCACAACTTTGCACAGGAAATGCTCTGTAAATGTTATGGATTAAATCATGTCTCCTAAGAGTATGTATTACAAATTTTAACCCCTATTCCTTAGTTATAATCCCATTTGGGAATAGATTTCCTTTGTTATGTTAATGAGACAGTATTAGTGTAGTCAATCTCTTCTGAGATATAAACTAAGTAGGTTAGGTACAGAGAAGCAAGCAGAGATGGGGGAAGTAGATATCATACTACATGAAGATCACCAAGAAGCCTAGAAACAGAAGCTGAGAAGAGGCAAGGACCTCCCCCAACCCTTCCCTGAGCCATCAGAAAGAGAAAGGCTCCCCCTAGAGCCGGCACCCTGAATTTAGACTTCCAGCCTCCCAAACTGTGAGAAACTGAATTTCTGTTTGTAAAAACCACCTACTTGTGGTATTTCTGTTATAATAGCACTAGATGGCTAAGACAGTAAACATTAGAAAGAAAAAGCCTGTGAGTTGAGTAGAGAAATTACAGAAGATAATTTATCAATTAAATTTAAAATGATATTTTTTAAATGTAAGTTGAACAATGAAATATTATTTTCCTACAATTACAATGGCATACATTTTTAAAATGTCACTACGGAGTTGGCAAGTATTTAGCAAAGCAAATACCCTCGTACATCAAGGGTAGAAGCATAGATTGCTATTATCTTTCTGAAGGGCAATTTAATAATAACTTATTAAAAATATTCAAATCTTACCTACTTAGCAATTTTACGTTTAGGGTTAAAAAATGGTTCAACTCTGGTAAATATTCATTAGCACTGATATTCATATCAATTTTATTTCTAGTAAGGAAAAATTGAAACTGACCAAAGAAACAATATCATAGGTGATAACTTAAATAAACCTTTGTACAACTGTACAAGGGAATATATTCTATAAATATTTAGAAACACATTTCAGACTATTTTGCAGCTTGAGAAAAATTTCACGATAAAATTGACTTGAAAAAAGCAAAGAATATGTATGTCATAATCCATACATTCTATATCAAGAGAGCTAGTTAGCTCTCTAAAAAATTTGTGGTGTGGTTATCATCTTTGCAGTTTCCTGCCATTTCATAACTGATCCCAAAGAAAAGGAAATTATCAAAGTAATTTGTTTTGATATTCATCCTCTAGTTAAAAAGCAAGATATTAAGCCATTGTTATTTCTAATAGGAATTAAAATAAGGTTTTGGGAAACCCTGGTGGTGTAGTGGTTAAGTGCTGTGGCTGCTAACCAAAGCGCCAGCAGTTTGAATCCGCCAGGCATTCCTTGGAAACTCGTTGGTGCAGTTCTACTCTGTCTTATAGGGTCGCAATGAGTCAGAATCAACTCGACCACTGGTTTTTTTTTACTGGATTTTTATATTATTTAATCTCTTCTATTTAAGCGGAAATCCTGGCAGTGTAGTGGTTAAGTGCTAGGGCTGCTAAACAAAGGATCAGCAGTTCGAATCCACGAGGTGCTCCTTGGAAACTCTATGGGGTAGTTCTACTCTGTCCTATAGGGTCACTATGAGTCGGAATTAACTCCACGGCACACACAGAGTTTTTTTGTTTTTGTTTAAGGACTCCTTACTGATTCCTTTAGCTTTTCTGACTTCATTGTTATGAACTTTCATTAACTCCTTTATATACATCTATGGTAAATTGTGTCATTTTACAATTCCTATACAATCTTAACTATATTTGTAAGATTTCCCATGCCATAAATAGACCTCTTTTCCCTGTGTAATTCTTCATCGAAGTGTCTGCTGGTATTTCCAAAATTGTTGTTAGCTACTGTGGCCTCAGCCCGGACTCATTGCGACCCCATGAACCACGGAAGGAAATGGTAGCCAGTCCTGCTCCGTGGCCATTATTAGCTCCGGAGCAGACCCTTGGAATCCACAGGGTTTTCATTTTCTGATTTTTGGAAATAGATTGCTAGACCTTTCTTCCTAGTCTGGAAGCTCTGCTGAAACCTGTTCAGCATTATAGCAACACGCCAGCCTCCACTGATGGACCGGGGTGGCTGCACAAAAGGTACTGGCTGGGAATCAAACCCAGGTCTCCCACGTGGAAGACGAGAATTTTACCAGTGAGCTGCCAGCCCCCAGAGTTAGACGATGCTATTTGATGTTGTTTCCACAGGATAAGTAAACTATCAGTCAACACAAACAGCCAGCACATTGCTGATACGGGGGTAGTGGGAGGCGTGGAGGCAGTCTGTTTTGACCTTTTCTAAAACTAAATTCAGGTTATTGGTTTATTTCTGTTACTCACGTAGAAGAAATGTAAAACCACTGACTTCATACTGCCTATTGGTGGTGATGGTGGGGGGAAGCCTCACAGCTAAAAATTATCACGATAACATAGATTTAAGTTTGGTGACAATGGTAATAAACTCACATAGGGAATTTTGTTTCCTCCGTAGACATGACAGCTATTGCCTTGTTTTACCCCCAATTTTTTTTTTTTTAATTTCTAACACTTCAATGTTTAAATTTTATTTAAAACATGTTTATATGGTAAATCTGTCAGCATGAATGGCATATTTTTACATTGTTATCTCTGACACAGGTGAGAAGAGCAGAAAGCTCCAACTAAATATTGCTAGATTTAAAAGCACCATCAGAAAGCAAACTCAGGCCAAACACTTTCATAGAAACTCTGCAGATCACATTATCCTTAGGCTGAAAATTAAAATGACACCTGGAAAATATAACTACCTTTTTCAAGAGACAGAGCCCTAATCTAATAATCTCTTAATATCATTGTGGCTTGAAAGGAGAGTTTATCTAATTTAGGTAGAGGAAAAAGCTGTACTAATTCATTTGAGTGGCATGTATGCTGTGTTCTTTGCATATTTTAGTTATTATTATAATTATTGAATGGGCAATTCCTTAAAGGATACTAACAATCTTTTCTTTTCACAAGTGGACTCTTATTTGAAGCCAGAGTAACGTAAAGATTCATAAGCATTAACACTTGAAGGCTAAATTAAGCCTGACAGACTACTGTAAAATTCTGCATGTTATGGATTATTTGAATATCTATCTACTCTTTTTTTAAACTTTTATTTTGAAAAAACTTTAGAGTTACAGAAAATTGCAAAAATAAGGCACAGTTTCCATATACATTCACCCAGCTTCTCTAGATGTTAACAGCTTATAAAACGACATTGTTGTGTTGTGTGCCGTCGATTCCATCTCATAGCAACCCTATAAAACAGAGTAGAACTGCCTTATAAGGTTTCATAGGCTGTAACCTTTATGGGAGCAGATCGCCAGGTCTTTTCTCCCACTGAGCCACAGGTGTATTCAAACTGCCTACCTTATGGCTAGTAGCTGCACCTAACTATTACACCACTAGGGCTCCTTTATAAAACCGTAGGACAATGATAAAACCAAACAAAACATACGAAAAACAAACAGTTATCATCAAGGCAATGCCTATTCATGTTGACCCCATATGTAGAAACTGGTATTTTAACAGTGATGCAATATTATTGTCTGATTTACAGATATCATTTGAATTCCACCAGTTTTCTCGTGAATGTTCTTTTTCTGTTTTTTTTTTTTTTTTTTTTTTTTTTTAGGATCCAATCCAGAATTCCCAATGCATTTAATTGTCGTATGTTCTTAGGCTTCTCCAATTTGTGACCATTTGTCATATTTTCTTCTTCTGTCATGCCTTTGACACTTTTGATGAATACTGACCAGTTATTTTGTTGAACATCCCTCAGATTGGGTTGTTCTGATATTTTCTCATGACCAGATCGAGGTTATGAATTTGGGGCAAAAACACAGCAGAAGTGATGCTTAGGTTTTCTCTGTGCCTCCTGCCATGAGGTACAAGATGTTCTGTCTTATTAAACGCTTGCTCTTTAGAATATAGTACATCCCTGGGACAATCTTTCAGGCAAATGTTACCAAGTGATGAGCCCAAGACGTTGTTTGGGCTGAATAATTCCTATTTATGCCTATGCTGCCTGATAGAAATTACTACGAAGAGAAACCAGCCATTGTTTTGGAGATTGATGCTTCATATTTCAAATGTCAACCCATAGATAACAACACCTTTCCATAAAGCTAAAAGCAAAGCTGATACATGATACATATAAACAGTGACAAGAAGAATAACCAAAATGGTGCATCTTCAGGAAAGAAATCTGGGCTTTGATATTCGGGCTTTCTGGGAAGGGGAAAAACACCTGGACATGTATCATTGATTTCACCAAGGACTCTGTGCATCTAAAAGAGTCCCTGGTTAACACAGTTAAGCACTCACCCACTAACCCAAAGGCTGGTGGTTTGAATCCACCAGAGGCACCTTGGAAAAAAGGTCTGGTGACCTACTTCTGAAAAATCAGTCATTGAAATTCTATGGAGCACAGTTTTACTCTGACACATGTGGGTTCACCATGAGTAGGAACTAACTCAATGGCAACTGGTTGTGTGCACATAAATCTATAGGAGAATTAATGAAGCTGGAGCTTTTATATTAATTTATAACTACGTAAAAGCTACATTCATAATGATACATATTAAAGAAGAAAATGTACTATTAAATTTGAAGAGATTTCCGATTTAAGCAAGACTAATGAATGAAAGAACTTATTTCCAAAAACATTTCCCCAAACCACAAACAAAATATAAAGAATGAGCATTAAGGCAAATTGAAATGTTTATAAAATTTGACCATTTATTCTTGATCTTACTATTGGAAGTTTCTCCCCGCTCCATACCCTTAACTTAAGAAATTGATTGCCTTGGTAGATTTAGGAAGCAATTTATTCCTTTAGGGGTAGCAAAGGATTTATGGACACAGCTTATGTTCTGCGAAACAGTATGAAGTGGTTCAGGCACTGGTATTCATTATAATGGGTGGAGTTTGGTACCCTCCCAGAATCCTACGTGTGCTGCTGTATGGCTAGCCTCAAGTCTCAGTGAAAAGCTAAATAACTTGGCTAAAATTCACCTGCTGCTTAGTTCCACCTAACCATCTCCATCTCTACCTATTCAACCTGTAGTGAGTCCTGGTGGGGAGGCTAGGGAAATAATTCAGAGATCCTGGGGAACTCTTGAATGGTTTTCCAACTTGTCCTTATATTTCCTTCTCCTATATATTGTAGAAGTAAGGTCCACAGAGACTTGGAATTTCAGGAGAGCAAACATGTCAGATTTTATGGTGTATAGGCTTTAGAACAGTCCTCGGATATGACAGTGACCCGTAGAAGTGCAGCACCTACAGCCTCATTCACTAGAAGCGTAACAACCTTTTAGTTATTAAGGTGTATCAACACCTACATTTTCAAATAACTATAATCTAGAGATGTTGGTTACACTGAGTAACAAGATGTTTTGTCTACGGATGATATGTTATTCAGCCCCAAAGGCAAAAATTCAAGTGTGCTTTTAGATCACAGATTGAAAAACTAGGCATAGGTACTTTGCTGATTTTTATGAAAGCCGTCATACAGCATCCTCTCTAGCATTCCTAATTAGTAGACAAATTTCTTTTCCATTAACTTTCAATATAGAGTGAAGAGGAAACAGTAATAATATAATCCCTACCTGCTGGCTCTCATAGGGAAAACTGCCCTAAAAGCTTCAAGCTCCTCTTTCACCCTCTATCCTCCTGTCCTTGCTATTTTCTGCCCTCTCTCAGAAACATGTGCCCTAGGGCCTCTGCTCTCCCTTTTCCTTAATAACATTACCCATGGCCGTTGAGTCGATGCCGACTCATAGCGACCCTATAGGACAGAGTAGAACTGCCCCATAGGGTTTCCAAGGAGTGCCCAGTGGATTTGAACTGTTGACCTTTTGGTTAGCAGCCGTAGCTCTTCACCACTATACTGCCAGGGTTCCCATTGGTAACGTTAAACAAACAAACAAAAAAACCAAACCCAGTGCCAAAGAGTTGATTCCGACCCATAGCGACTGTATAGGACAGAGTAGAACTGCCCCATAGAATTTCCAAGGAGCGCCTGGGGGATTTGAACTGGTGACTCTTTGGTTAGCAGCCGTAGCAGTTAACTACTATACCACCTGGGTTTCCATTAGTAACATTAGATCTGCTAAATTCATTCACAGTCAAGTCAAACTTGAGAGAGAAAAATTATGACTGCCTGCAGGTTTCATGACATTTGAACAAGGGATCAAAGGATCAAAACAATAATAATGAAAATAGTTGTGGATTCCCATGGTTCAGCTGGCAAAGGGAAAGTTATAGGATAGTCTCACCAACACCCTTAATCCCCCATGGTATAGGTCGCACCTACTAGGTATTTGCCATGGAAGGGGAATGAGACTTTTCGTGAGTATTATCATGACTTTGCATCCTGGCATTGTGACGACCTTTCATGTGATCTACTCAGTTTTTCCAGGCTGACCAAATGAAATGAATGTTAGTTTCCTCTCTGACTCTTTAAAAACCATATTTAAAATTAATATTATTAATATGGTACCTAGCACAATTTACTTGTTTATTTTAAACCAATTTCTATCTAAAAATTATTTGAAGTGGCTGGCCAGAGGAGCATAACACAATTAAGTTGATATAACAGAAATGAAAGCCAGACCCAAAGAAAGAAATCAAATAAAATGCACTAAGAGCAAGGGTTAATTTATAAATGTTGTGATTAGGGATCAGGAATCTATCCTTCATGATAATTTTACCTACATGATTAATATAATTAAAAAAAATAATATTTAAAATTATTATTCACACAAATAAAATATGTTACCAAACCAGCAAGAGTTGAAGCAATACCCCTAAATTTATCTGTAATGAGTACTGTACAGGCAGTGAAATTATCCCAACTATATAAACGTAGGAGAGCCCTGGTGGTGCAGTGGCTACAAGCTGGGTCTGTTAACCAAAAAGTCAGCAGTTCAAATCCACCAGCAGCTCTTTGGAAGCCTTATGGGGCAGTTCTGCTCTATCCTATAGGGTTGCGATGAGTTGGAATGGACTCGACGCCAAAGGGTATATAAACATAGAGCATATGAGTAAGTTATTAGAGAGTAATACTTATATTAACTTCAATTTCCTTGGTATTTCAGCTCTCCCATTATTTGACAGATACCTGACGAGTATATCAGAAAAGCTCTACAGAGTTGTTGTTAAGTACACATGTTAACAATAAAAAGAAAAAAAATACAGACTTTGCTTCATGTTATAACAGAATATTACCTTTTTCTCATTTTTGGCTAGTTATATTAAAAAAAAAGAAAAAAAAACTCTACAGAAATAGCCAAGTAAACCACATAACCTTATTACTAAAAGCGCCATCTGCTGTTTGCTAGAAGTGAATGCATTTCAATATGTCTGTCTTCCAAGCCTTTGATAAAAGAATACAAAAACCTTTCTCTCTTGCATGCCTGCACAGGTTCCCCTCTTCATACTGATGTTACAAGCCTCAAGAAGCAGGAGGTGAATTTTATTGGTAAAATGTTTTAGTCTACGTGTGTGCATGCAGTGGCAATCAATTTTTCAGCTTGCCTTTTGTTGAAAACCTTAGGTATATAAATGAGAGTATTTTCTGGTCTAAATCAGCCGGACATAACCAGAAGGCAATTGGTCAGTAAGCCCAGGGTCTGCTATGTGGGGGACATTATTACAAAAGCTAAGCTGAAGTGTTTTAACTAGCCCAGGTTGTAACTGCATTCTAGCACACAGTAGGTTCGAAATAAGTGTGGGGGACACGAAGAAAGAAAGAATAAACGAATGCCGCGACTTGATGTGAGATAAGGCAAAACTGGGGGATAAACACCCTCATGTTTTATATTCATTAGATAGATATTTTTAACTATGCCAAAATTTGATGTCTGAATGTAACATTAGTAAGGAAAGACTGATGGCTCGTTATTTTTAAGGGAAGATCGTCATGCAAAGAATAAATTTAGACTTTTTTTTTTTTGAGATTTAAAAAATGTGGCAAAGTATAATTCTGGGAGGCTTGAAAGAATTTTAGTCTGAGCATTTGATCTAATGGATTATAAACATGGAATAATAAAATCCACTGTTCCTACAGAGCTTTGTTATAAATTCAATAGAATTCATTTTCTACATTCTCTTGAGGATATTGAAATAGATTATTTTAAACTGAAATTTAAGATATAAAACTCTGAGCTATAGGAGGGTTAAAATTCTTTTTTTAAGTAATTGATTTTTCCTTTTATAGATTGAGAAATTGATTTTTCAGGCATAATCCAGGTAAAGTCAAGTCACCCATGTAGAAATGGTAGAGTTAATATTTGTATTCAGTCTTTTGTTTCCAAAGATGTTGCTTTGCAACTGCATGAAGAAGACTTCAATTATACCAGCACATTTTTATCTTAGTCATCTAGTGCTGCTATAACAGAAATACCATAAGTCGATGGCCTTAAAAAAGAGTAGGTCCGAATTCAGGGCACCTGCTCCAGGGGAAGACCTTCTCTCTCTGTCGGCTCTGGAGGAAGGTCCTTATGATGCCTCAGTCTTCCCTTGTTCTGGGAGCATCTCAGTGCAGGAACTTCAGGTCCAAAGGACCTGCTTCCAGCACTGCTTTCTTGGTGGTACAAGGTCCCCATGTCTCTCTGCTCCCTTCCCTCTTTTATATCTCAAAAGAGATTGGCTTAAGACACTACCTAATATTATAAAAAAAAATATTATAGACCTCATCAATTGCCACTAATCCATCTTATTACATCATAGTGATAGGATTTACAGCATACAGGAAAATCACGTAAAATGGTGGACAATCACATAATACTGAGAATCATGGCCCAGCTAAGTTGACAGATATTTTGGGGGGACACATTCAATCCATGACCATTTTTCTGAGGGAACAATTTTTCTGAGGGGTTCCCTATACATGAGTAACCTCCTTAGAGCTCCACCTTGATGCTGCTTTACCATTCTATGAAGAAATTTCATGATCTAAATATACCACTTAAGTAAAATAAATTGCCCTTAACAGCATTTACCCTGCATCTGGATACTCTTATCACTTTGAAAATAAATTCTCAGTGTTCCAAGAAGTGATTCTGTATCACAGCAGAGCTAAAAATGACTCTGCTTTCACTAAATGCTAGGACAAATTGACAATTCATTCAACAGATGTTTTCCCAAATGTTGGAATGTTCTTTAATCCAATGGGGGAGAAAATGCATTCATAATAATTCTGTGGGCAATGATGAAAACAGTGTTTGGCTTTAGGGGAAAACTTCATCTGCCCAGAACAGTTACCTGATTCTAGGGTAAATATAACCTTCACAGATCTCAATATCATAGGAGATCGCTATCAAACAAATATCAAACATCTTTAAAATAATGAATTATTTAGAGTCTATAGTTTTAAAAGTCCATCTGAGTTTGATATACATATGCCAGAGAAGGTCCAAGACTGACAGTTAAGGCTGCATAAGCTCTCTCTTTCTGTACTTCTCACATTTTGTTGCAAAATAGAAATGCCTTCACTCAGTATCTGTTACAAAGATATATATACTATATATATATAAAAAAAACACTGTAATAGTAGCAAATTTTATTGAAGATACCTTTGTTGTCCATTGAACATCCATTGTCTCTTGATAGCATTCAGCAGTCCTTTGGAGGCACCATCCTTTCTCCAGAAGGTTTGGATGTCATTGGCTCCTGTGGAGAGCTCTGATTATCACACATCAGTCTCCATACCTGTGTTCCTCTTGCCTCAATGAGCACTAACCTTAGCAATTTTCTCATGATAATCTCCTGTCCACTGTTATTGCTTCATGATCAAAGTTATTCCAAGCAGAGTAAATTCTAGAACTTCCTTCCCCAGAACTGGTTTAGTGGTTGGAAGAAAAATATTGTTCCTCTGAACCAGAAAGAAAGAACAGCACACTCACTGTAGGCAACTGACCCAAGCCATGGTGTTTTTAATTGCCCCATGTGCGTGCAAAAGCTTGATGTTATAGATTGAATTGTGTCTCGCTAAAATATGTTTCAATTGGCTAGGCCATGATTCCCAATATTGTGTGATTGTCTACCATTTTGTCACCTAATGTGATTTTCCTATGTGTTGTAAATCCCACCTCTATGCGGTTAATGAGGCAGGGTTCAGTCTATAAGATTAGGTTGTATCTTGAGTCAATCTCTTTTGAAAAACAAAACAGAGAAGCGAGTGAAAGATAGAGGGGACCTCATACCACCAAGAAAGTAGTGCCAGTAACAGAGCGTGCCCTGGGGTCCCTGCCCTGAGATGCTTCTAGGCCAGGGAAGATTGATGACAAGGACTTTCGTCTAGAGCCAACAGAGAGAGAAAGCCTTCTCCTGGAGCTGGTGCCCTGAATTCAAACTTCTAGCCTACTAGACTGTGGGAGAATAAATATCTGTTTGTTAAAGCCGTCTGCTGGTGGTATTTCTGTTATAGCAGCACTAGATAACTAAAATAGCACCCATCTTGAGATTGTGATGGGAGTTAGTTTTTGAGTAAAGCTTTTACTGCAGAAGAAAAGAGAGTTGGGAGATAGGGAAGAAACAGTGTTCCTGGAGAACATTGCTGAGAGTCTTAGCCTTGTCTGGAGTGCACTCTACCTTTGGACTTTCCAGTTGCATTATCAATCATTTCCCTTCATTGTTTACAGCAGTTTAATTTAGATTGCTTGCTACTTGATAGTGGACACATACTCACAATGACAACAATAATGGTTCTTACTATTTTAGTACTTCTCACAGCAAGGTATTGTACTAAATACCGCCCTGGAAAGGCGATGCTTTTGTTACCTTCATTTCATAAATGAGGAAACAGATTCAGAGAGATTAAATGACTAGTTCAAGATCACACATCTAATAAATATCAGAGCCGTGATTCAAACTGTGTCTTTCTAATTATAAAGTCATATCCTTAAATGCTAACACTACATGCCTACTCCTCACATGACGTCTATTTTGTTATCTAATATTTCACATTTATGACAATTGTAAAAAATCTACTAACTATTTTGTGCATCAATGACATATATCTGGCAGTAACAAACATCGAGGTGGGAGGCAAGAGTAATTCTGTGATGGTTATGGTTATGTATCAACTTCACTGGGCCGTGATTCTCAGTGATTTGGCAGTTATGCAATGATGCAACCTAACAGTTGTTCAGTGATGTAATTTGGCAGTTATGTAATGATATAGTCATCCTCCATTTTGTGATCCAATATGGTCATCCTCCATTTTCACATAATACCAATTTTCACATAACGACTTGGTCTTTAGAACCGAACCATGTTGATAAGTAAGGAGTGGGTGTACTGTCTCTTTCCTGGGCGTGCTAGAACAGAGCTTGGCTGTCGGGAGCAAACACCCTGGGCTAAATTATTGGCTTTGTCATTATTAGCTGTGAGTCCTTGGACACGTTACCTAACCTTATTAGGTCACAATTTCTTCAACCATAAATTGGGGAAAATAGTATTTTCTAACTCATCTACTGATTAAAGGAGTTAAAACACATTAAGTGTTCACAATAGTGCCCATGTAGTATTAGCTTCTCAATAAATATTAGCTCTTATAATCATTTCTAGACTTGCATTTTTTTAGTTTTCATGGAAAAGGTTTCAGATAAAGTTACCTAACCAACAGAATACAGATGCTTTAGACACATCACTGCTGCTTGTAACCAGACTTAAATAAATCTCAGCTGGAAGCACTGGGTTTTCATAGAGCTCAGATAAGAATGGCTGAAATATTTCTGATTTTCTCTCCTTATCCCACATGCATTTGACTTTATTGATTTTTTTCTCAACAAATATTTATTGACAGCTTAGCTTGTGTTAAGGAGTTCTGGAGAAGGGGGCTAGAGTAGCAAACACAGACCAGGCAAGGCTTTACCTTCATGGACCTTAACAGTCTTGTGGGCAGTGGAGGGAGATGGACATTTAAGTAGATCAGTTCCCCTTGTCAGCCAGGGGAAGGTCCCCTGAAGAAGAGATTTTTATCTAGATTCAGCTTCGTCTGGGGAAGAGAGTTTAGAGAGAGACAGCAGCATGCATAGGAGCCCTGAATCAGGAATCAGTTTCATGATTCCAGGGGACTGTAACATACCGCTGTACCTACAGTACAGCCAGGCAGAGAAACGCCTGGGGAGAGTAACACAAACCAGCTCATTCTTCATTTTGTAGGCTATTTATAGATTGTGGGACCCATCCCAAGGGTCTTAAGTAAAGCAGTGATTTGGTTTCATTTTGTTTTTTAAAGAAGTCCCTGACTGTGAAGAATAGATTGGAGAGGCATAAAAGTGGATTTAGAGAAAACAATTAGGAGAATATATTCCTTGTCTCGAAAAGAAAAAAAAAAAAAAAAACATCTGCCTTGAACAGGGTGATAGTAGTGTGATAGAGGAAAGTAGCTGAATCAATAATTATTCTAGAATTTGAATTAATAAGAACTGATGAACATCTAGATACAACTGGTAGAGTGAATGCTGTGATGCCTCACCCGAATCTCTGCTGGACCAGCTGCTGTGAATGTTGGCTGCTGGGCTCACGGCTGATCCCCTCTCCTGAGAAATGCCCTCCAGTAATGGGAGGGGCTGCCTGGGAGTTGCACACAACAGCTCTTTCCTCCTACCCATCCCCCAAGCCAAGGACTGACAACCTCTGAAGGACTGGCCCCCTTGTCTATGTACCTGAATCTCTGTCTCAAATTCTGCTTCTTGGGAACTTAAACATTTGCCAAAGAATGAGACATTTCGAAGATGATTCTCAGTCTTCTGTCTAGATCACCTTTTACTTGCACCGGAGGTAGAAATGGGCAGAGAGAAAGTTCAGTCTGAGACCTGCTGGATTTGAGATCCATGTGAATCATCCAAAGAGAGATGTCAAATTGGTGCTTCGCTCTATATGGCTTTGGATCTTTGAAAAGAATGGAAATAAAATTAGATTGTATACGTGTTAGAAAAAATGGGAGAGCGAATAGCACAAGAAAAGGGTCAACTTTCCCTCAAGGAATTAAAATTACCAGTGAGACATTTACGAACAGAGTTCCCTCTACCTCCTCTCCAAGTCTCTTTCCACATTCAAGGCTGAGGATTTGCCTTTTTGGTTTGTTTTGGTGAAAAGGCACTCTCTGAAATGAAACCAACTACTTTTGCACCTTTCAGCTCTTTGTACTATGCACTGGTAAAGCATTGCGTGGAAACTCTTTTTCTCAGGCAGTGGGTCAGCTTTGTCTGGGGTTGACTCCAGTTAATAGAAACATTATGGGTCATGTTTAAACAACTCCTAGCTTACCCCTTTATAGATCATTCCTCTCGCCACCTTTACTTGAGTAAGATCTCTAGAATCTAACTTTATCTCCAGTCCAAGGATGGGGAGATAATGCACTGTGTCCTGCTGGACTAGTGTCCTTTTCTCTGTTGTCATTTTTTTTTATTAACTTTTATTGAGCTTCAAGTGAACGTTTACAAATCATGTCAGTCTGTCACATATAAGTTTATATACATCTTACTCCGTACTCCCACTTGCTCTCCCCCTAATGAGTCAGCCCTTCCAGTCTCTCCTTTCGTGACAATTTTGCCAGCTTCCAACTCTCTCTATCCTCCCATCCCCCCTCCAGACAGGAGATGCCAACACAGTCTCAAGTGACCACCTGATATAATTAGCTCGCTCTTCATCAGCATCTCTCTCCTACCCACTCTGTTGTCATTTTGCCACAAAAAATTCATTCTTATTTCAGGCATGTTTGAGATTATCATTTGATGAAAACATTTTTGGCTGGTTCTGCTTAAGAGCGTTTTTGTCCTTCTCAAGACTATTACATTTCTGAATCTAAAAAGTTTCCAAAAAATGGTCCTAAGCTGACTCTATCACAGGATATGATTTAGGCAAAAGAAAGTCTTTTTTTTCAACCTGCCATTCTCTCTTCTAACGTGGATACAATAAGGGAGCAGGGGAAAGATTTTCTTCCCAAATTAAATGTGGAGGACATTTCATCAACTGGCAGCAATATATCAACAAGTTGAATATTTGTATCAAATTATATATATTGTGGAGCCCTTGTGGCACAATGGTCAGGAGCTCAGCTGCTAGCCAAAAGGTCGGCAGCTTAAATCCACTAGCCACTCCTTGGAAACACTATAGAGCAATCCTGCTCTGTCTTATAGGGTCACAATGAGTTAGAATCTACTCTACGGCAACATGTTTAAATATATTATAGAACCAAATGATAACACTGTACAAATTCAAATAGTATATGGACCTAATCACACTGCACACGATATAAAAGTATACGAAAAAGAAAAAAAAAAAAGAAAAAGAAGGTAGTAGCTTGAGAATGTAACAGGAATTTTTTTTTTTTTTAAATTTTTATTAAGCTTCAAGTGAACATTTACCATTCCAATCAGTCTGTCACATGTAGGTTTACATACATCTTACTCCCTTCTCCCACTTGCTCTCCCCCTATTGAGTCAGCCCTTACAGTCTCTCGTTTCGTGCCAATTTTACCATCTTCCCTCTCTCTCTATCTTCCCATCCCCCCTCCAGTCAAGAGTTGCCAACACACTCTCCCGTGTCCACCTGATTTAATTAGCTCACTCTTCGTCAGTATCTCTCTCCCCCCCCACTGACCAGTCCTTTTCATGCCTGATGATTTGTCTTCGGGGATGGTTCCTGTCCTGTGCCATCAGAAGTTCTGGGGAGCATTGTCTCTGGGATTCCTCTAGTCGCAATCATACCATTAGGTGTGGTCTTTTAATGAGAATTTGGGGTCTGCATCCCATTGGTCTCCTGCTCCCTCAGGAGTTGTCTGTTGTGTTCCCTGACAGGGCAGACATCGATTGTGGCCGGGCACCAACTAGTTCTTCTGGTCTCAGTATAATGTAGGTCTCTGGTTCAAGTGGCCCTTTCTGTCTCTTGGGTTCTTAGTTGTCGTGTGACCTTGGTGTTCTTCCTTTGCCTTTGCTCCCGGTGGATTGAGACCAATTAATGTATTTTAGATGGCCGCTTGTTGGCATTTAGGACCCCAGGCGCCACAATTCAAAGTGGGATGCAGAGTGTTTTCATAATAGAATTGTTTTGCCCATTGACTTAGAAGTCCCCTCAAACCAAGTTCCCCAGACCCCAGCCCCTGCTCCGCTGACCTTTGAAGCTTTCATTTTATCTCGGAAACCTCTTTACTTTTAATCCAGTCCAATTAGGCTGACCTTCCGTGTTTTGAGTGTTGTCTTTCCCTTCACCCAAAGCAGTTCCCATCTACAGATTGATCAATAATTTTTTTTATGTATGATTTCAAGACTCTCATCTACAGATTGATCAATAATTTTTTTTATATATGATTTCAAGACTCTCAGCACCTACTGTGCCAAATTTACACACTTTTTAGGTGAGCGTATAGCTCTTTTTCCTGTGAAATTGGTAACATGTCAATAACAATGAGCTATTTGGCTATGTATAATAGATTGTTATGTAAAATGGTTCCTTAGTCATGGTACATTTTTTATTTGAAGAAGTAATTTTAAATACCTGTAGGTAACATAAAAAAAAGAAAACCATAGCTTAAAAGTTTGGATGGGTAGGGATAAAGGAGAGGAGCTGAGGAATTCTTTACTCTTCTGCACAATGACAGCATTAAGAACTGATGTCATCTGTTCTATTTTTCCTTTTTTTAAAAATTTTCTATGTTTCTTACCTTCTCCTCTAAACAAACCAAACTAAATCCATTGCCATTGGGTTGATTCCAACTCATAGCTACCCTATAGGACAGACTAGAACTGCCCCATGGGGTTTCCAAGGAGTGCCTGGTGGATTTGAACTGCCTACCTTTTGGTTAGAAGCCTTAGCTCTTAACCACTACGCCACCAGGGTTTTCAGCTTTCTCCTCTAGGCGATATATATGTGTATGTATGTATATTTTAGGACCTAGTTATCCTTCTCAAAACTGACCACAGTAACTGGTACTTAGAAAGAAAAATGTAAAAAGAAATACAAGAGAAAATTAGTCAAAAGAGAAAGGAACTGGCTGAAGAAAAAGAAGAAGTCAAGCCAGCAGGGACAGAGTAAAGAAAGGAGGAAGAGAGAAAAAAAAAGAAGAGGGAAATTTTAAAAAGGTGAGGGGAGATAAAAACTTAAGAGACCAAAGGGCCAGCCAGTTGGTGGGTTTGCCATTTCATGGATTTGTAAGCGGAATCTGCCTTTTATCAAAATACATGGGTAGAGAGACCATGGCATTGCATTTCTTTTTACATGCCGTGCTAAACCCTGGGTGATCTCTTATTTTTGGTAATAAATGTTATAATTTCTGTAAGTAAGTTTTGCCCGTTAACTCCCATAGCCTGCTGGATATAACCTAAGAATAATATACATTTAAAGCCCACGTGTGCTCAAAGGTACAGGTGAAGGTTATTGCTATTAGGCCTAACTGAGTAATAGCTCGCTGCAAAATCTCAGCCACATTAAACCCCTGCTCTAGCAGTCAGGGAAACCTTGGTGGTGTAGTGGTTAAGTGCTACGGCTGCGAACCAAAGTGTCAGCAGTTCGAATCTACCAGACACTCCTTGGAAACTCTACGGGGTGGTTCTACTCTGTCCTGTAGGGTTGCTATGAGTCAGAATCGACTCCATGGCACTGGGTTTTTTTTTTTTTGTTGTTGTTTCTGGCAGTCAGAGCTGCCTCGCCAGCTTTAGATGTGATTGCTGCCAGAGAGTTCACTGATTTTCCCATAGAGAATCCAGAAACTTGCTGTTGGGGTTGACATTTTTATCACCACGTAGTTGAAAAAGGACATTTTCAGTGATGGCAGAACAGATGTCAGCTTTCTGGTCTACCCTCCCTCCTCCCTTCTTTCCTTTCTTCCTTCTCACTAGTCTCTATCTTCCTTTCATTGACCACCACAACTTCGTTAGAATATTTTAAGGACGCAGTTTGAGGATGTAAGGATTGGAGCTTTACAAGGACAGTTCCTAAAACTCTGACTTCCCAAATATATTATACATTCATGAGCAAAATGTGAAGCCCTGGGGGAGAGCACAGTGTGCTATGATCTATAGTTTACAAGTGCTGTCGTTGGGAGAAGTTACACAGGACTCCTCACATAACTCGGCAGGTGATTTATTCCTAATTGGGGATTTGGGGCTGCTCTATAGGCACATAAATTGAAATAAGCTGACAAATGGCTTCTACATTTCAATCCTGATATCTCAAAAGGTGCTGCACATACTCTAGGTAAAGAATACTTGGAGCAGAAATAACTTGAGAGAGAAGTACGATAGTGACAGACCCAGTGGACCAAAAACTACTTGTTTCTGGACTGAGTTTTCTTACCTGGAACACTTGGGGAATACCATTCCAGAATTACATGCACCCTAGATGAGTTGACCACTAAAGTTAAAAAAAACAGATAACCTCTGCTAAGTTTAGAGCACTTAAGACACGTGTCCCAGACGAGACTAACCCTACAGACAAACAGCTGCCCACTCATCACAGGACAGTCTGTGGTGCTCCAGTGACTGGTTACAGTGCATTCAGCTATGAATAACTTCCCACAACTCAGCCCAAGCAACCAGAAAATTACTGACTTAAAATTATACCTTTACTTCATGCCCTCTGACTTTCTAACCAAACATAGATTTTTTATTTGAGATATTTGGTGAGTGCCTAATAGTTGTCAGAATCTTTTCTAGGTGAGGAACGCTGGCATGAACACAATGGAAACAAAATCTTATCCTTAGGGAGTTTACATTGTAGAAGGTGTGACCAGCAATTAAAAAAAAAAAAAGTTAAAGAGGAAAATTTTATAGTGTGTTTGACAGTGCTAAACGCTAAGACAAAATAAATAAAATAAAGGAAGAGAGAATTCCTGCATTGTATTTACTCTGAGGTTATAAAGATACACAGTAGTTTCTGCTCTCAAGGTGCTCAGATAAGTGGTGCTATCAGGCACGCTAACAAGAAACACAGTGTAGTGAGCCCTAAGTACTAAGACAGAAACATGTGCAGGGATACATGGAACAGAAATGGAGGTGATCCCCTTTGACTGGAATGTGTATGAAAGGTGGACAAGACGAAAGAAAATATTATAGAAGAGGGGGTATTTACTCTGAGTCTAAAGCTATGTATAGAATTTTTCCACATGGCCTGACAGGTCAGGGTGAAGTTGTTAGAAGATTGGTGGGCAAGATATTGAACCAGAAGTTGTGAACTATTTAGGCAACGAACAAGGATAATGAATAATTTTTTTTTTTTTTTTAGACTCATCTATGTTATCTATAGGAGCCCTGGTGTGCACTGGCTATGAGACAGCCTGGTTGCTGAACAAAAAGTCGGCAGTTGGAATCTACCCGCAGTTGGAATCTACCGGCTGTTCATTGAAAACTCCATGGGGCAGTTTTACTGTGTATTATAGGGTCGCTCCCCCACTCATCTGTCAGTTTGCTGTACTGTGGGGACTTGCGTGTTACTGTGATGCTGGATGTTATGCCACCAGTATTCAAATACCAGCTGGGTCCCCCACTGTGGACAGGTTTCAGCTGAGCTTCCAGACTAGGAAGAAGGACCTGACAGTCTACTTCTCAAAAAAATTAGCTAGTGAACACATTATGAATAGCAGTGGAACATTGTCTAATATAGTGCTGGAAGATAAGCCCCTCGTTTTGGAAGGCACTCAAAAGATGACTAGGGAAGTACTGCCTCCTCAAAGTAGAGTCTGCTTTAATGTTATGGATGGAGTCAAGCTTCCTGACCTTCATTTGCTGATGTGACATCACTCAAAATGAAAAGAAACAGTTACAAACATCCATTAATAATCAGACCGTAAAAAGTACGAAGTATGAATCTAGGAAAATTGGAAATCATCAAAAATAAAATGGAATCCATAAACATTGATATCCTAGGCATTAGTGAGCTAAAATGGACTGATATTGGTCATTTTGATTCAGAAAATTATATGATCTGCAACGCCGGGAACGACAAATTGAAGAAGAATGATGTTGCATTCATCATCAAAAGAAACATTTCAAGACCTATACTGAAGTACAGCACATGCCAGTGATAGGAAAATATCCATATGCCTACAAAGAAGAACAGTTATTATGACTATTATTCAAATTTACACACCAACCACTTAGGCCAAAGATGAAGAAATTGAAGATTTTTACCAACTTCTGCAGTCTGAAATTGATCGAACATGCAATCAAGATTCATTGATAATTACTGGTGATTGAAATTTAAAAGTTGGAAACAAAGAAGAAAAATTGGTAGTTGGAAAATATGGCCTTGGTGCTAGAAACGATGCTGGGGATCATAAGATAGAATTTTGCAAGACCAACTACTTCTTGACTGCAAATACCTTTATTCAACAACATAAATGGAGACTATTCATGTGGACCTCCCTAGATGGAATACATAGGAATCAAATTGACCAGAGACAATGGAAAAAGTCAATACCATCTGTTCGAACAAGGCTAGGAGATGACTGCAGAACAGATTATCAATTGCTCATATGTAAGTTCAAGTTGAAGCTAAAGAAAATTAGAACAAGGGCATGAGAGCCAAAATAAGATCTTGAGTATAACCTACCTCAATTTAGAGACCATCTGAAGAATAGATTTGACACATTGAACACTAATAACTGAAAACCAGGTGAGTTACAGAATGACATCAAGGATATCATACATGAAGAAAGCAAGAGATCACTGAAAAGACAGGAGAAAAAGAAAAGACCAAAATGGATATCAGAAGAGACTCTGAAACTTACTCTTAAACATCAAGTAGCTAAAGCAAATGGAAGAAATGATGAAGGAAAAGAGTTGAACAGATTTCAAAGGGCAGCTTGAGAAGACAAAGTATTATAATGATATGTGCAAAGACTTGGATTTTGAAAAGCAAAAGGGAAAAAAGCACTTGGCATTTCCCAAGATGAAAGAACTAAAGAAAAAATTCAAGCCTCGAGTTGCAACATTGAAGGATTCTACAGGGAAAATAATAACACAGGAAGCAACAAAAGAAGATGGAAGGAATACAGTTACAGCACCGAAAGGGGTTGGACAACGTTCAATCATTTCAGGAGGTAACGTATGATCAAGAACTGATGGTACTGAAGAAAGAAGCCCAAGCTGCAGTGAAGACACTGGCAAAAAGAGACTCCAGCAATTGGCAGGATACCAGCTGAGATGCCTCGCCAAACGGGTGCAGCGCTTGAGGTGCTCACTCCTCTATGCCAAGAAACTTGAAAGACAGCTAGCTACCTGGACAACCAAATGGGAGGGGTCCATATTTGTGTCTATTCCATAGAAAAGTGATCTAACAGAATGCAGAAATTATTAAACAATATCATTAATATCACACACAAGTAAAACTTTGCTGAACGTCATTCGAAAGCAACTGCAGCAATACATGGACAGGGAACTTTCAGGAATTCTAGCTGGATTCAGAAGAGGATGTGGAACGAGGGATATCATTGCTGATGTCAGAGGGATCCTGGTTGAAAGCAAAGAATACTAGAAATATATTTACCTGAGTTTCATTGACTATGCAAAGGGATTCAACTGTGTGGATCATAACACTGTGAAGAATGGGAATTCCAGAATACTTAATTGTGTTCATGCAGAACCTGTACATAGATCAAGAGGCAGTTGTTCAGACAGAAGAAGGGAATATTGTATGGTTTAAAGTCAGGATAGTTTTGCATCACGGTTGTATCCTTTCACCATACTTTTTCAATCTGTATGCTGAGCAAATAATCTGAGACACTGGGCTATATGAAGAAGAACAGGGCATCAGGCATGGTGGAAGACTCATTAACAGCCTATGTTATACAGATGAAACAGCCTTGCTTGCTAAAAGTGAAAAGAACTTGAAACACTAACAACCTTCAAGTATGGATTACATCTCAGCATAAAGAAAACAAAAATTCTCTTAACTGGATCAATAAACAACATCATGATAAATGGTGAAAAGATTTCAAGTTTTCAAGTTGTCATGTATTTCATTTTACTTGGCTTCACAATCAACATCCATGGAAGCAGCAGTCAAGAAATCAAAGGACACATTGCATTGGGCAAATCTGCTACAAAAGATCTCTTTTTAAAGTGTTGAAAAGCAAAGGAGTCACTTTAAGGACTAAGGGGCGCTGAACCAAGCCATGGTATTTTCAATTGCCTCATATGCATGCAAAAGCTGGGCGATGAGTAAGGAAGACTGAAGAAGAATTGATGCCTTTGAATTATGATGTTGCTTGAGGATATTGAATATACCATGGACTGCCAAAAGAAGGACAAAATCTGTCTTGGAAGTACAGCCAAGAGGCAAGAATGGCAAGACTTCATCTCGTATACTTTGGACATGTTATCTGGAGGAACCAATCCCTGGAGAAGAATATCATTCTTGGTAGAGGGTCTTGGTAAAGAGTGGAAGAACTTCAACGAGATGAGTTGACACAATGAGTACAACAATGGACTCAAGCATAACAATGATTATAAGGATGCAGTGTTCCCTTCTGTTGTACACAGGGTTGCTATGAGTAGGAACTGACTCCATGACAGTGAGCTTGGTTTGGGTATGTTGTCCACAGGATCCCTGGTGGTGCAGTGGTTAAAGCACCCGGCTGCTAACTCAAAGGTAGGTGATTCAAACCCACGAGCCGCTCTGTGGGAGAAAGACGTGGCAGTCTGCATCCGTGAAGATTTACAGCGTTGGCAACCCTATGGGGCAGTTCTATTCTGTCCTAAAGAGTTGCTAGGCATTGGTATCAACTCAATGGCAGTGTATTTTTTTTTTTTTGGTATGTTGTCTACAAACACCTGTTCTAAACTTTTCATTAGTAAAACAACTTGAAAAAAATAAAACATAGCAGTCATTATTTATTTTATCCTCCTCACTGGTAGAATGAATTTACAGGGCAAGCATTTTATAATGCTTTTATGGTACAGGATAATGAAACGATTAAATTATCAAAATATTAAAATGGTAGTTTATCCCTTAGAGAAACAAAGCAGTGATGACTCAATTCATAATTTCTTTATATATTTTTATCCACTAATATTTTTTGTTTATAAGTGATAATAATCTACTTTTTAGAAAATGACACACACTTTGAAAGACAAAAAGCAGAACTGTTGGATGGAAAGATGCAAAGAAAAAGTAAATTTAGGTCTCTGTTTCAGGACTCAATTTTTTCTTTATAGTTGTTTCCACTTCTCTTTCTTCTCCAAGCTGAAGTTATTCTCTCTTGTTCAAGACATGTATTCTCTTCATGTTTCAGGTTTAACAGTCTCAGAGGAAGGAAAAAAATGAATCTTCCAGTATTTATATATTAATCTCAGCGAGGATTCATTGGCCCTATTTGGTTTACATACATACCCTTCATCCAGCCAAGAATTATTACTAGGGCAATGAGATGGGGTATTGCTCATGTACTCTAAGATTCGGAGAAAGAAAGACACTGTTGAAAGGTGAACAAGGAATGATTAAAATGCAGGTACACAATACATTATACATTATATGCAGGTACACAATCTCCAGACAAGCAATCAAGGGTAGTTGCTAGCAGTAAAGTCCTTACCTAGTGAATGGTCTAGAGTTGCTAATGGTAAACAAGCCTGGAATGTGTGGACTTATAGATATGGCTCCCTAGAAAATGTCTTATAGATTATGACACCATGTAAGAGAAAAATGAAGGTGTCTCATGATAAAATTCACCCCTCCTGTGTGATTGCTTGGAGCCCTGGTGGCATAGTAGTTAAGTGCTCAGCTACTAACCAAAAGGTTGGCAGTTCAAATCCACCAGCTGCTCCTTGGAAACCGTATGGGGCAGCTCTACTCTGTCCTATAGGGTCGTTATGAGTCGAAATCTGCTTGACAATGTTT
This sequence comes from Loxodonta africana, assembly GCF_030014295.1. Lineage (NCBI taxonomy): Eukaryota > Metazoa > Chordata > Mammalia > Proboscidea > Elephantidae > Loxodonta > Loxodonta africana. The sequence continues at coordinate 32,637,906 of NC_087356.1, forward strand.
TTTTTTTTTTTTTAATGTGATTGTTCACCATGGTTAAGAACATCCTAAGTCAACCAGGTTTTAAAGTGGAACCTGATGTGACAAGTAAGGGCCTGTAAACTGTGTTTGAAGTCTCAGACCTCTTTCTGCTTCGATGGGACCTCACAAGGACTGGTATTGTCAGCAGTTTTAGATCTCTAATTTTTGTGAGTGTAATTTCACCATCCAACTGATGTTACCCGTTCCAGCTGCTGTAGAGTTGGTTCTGACTTATGGCGATCCCAAGGGTGTCAGAGTAGAACTGTGCTCTGTAGGGGTTTCCATGACTGATTTTTTGTAAGTAGATGACCAGGCCTTTGTTCTGAGGTGTCTTTGAACTTGAACCTGCAACCTTTCTGTTAGCAGTCCAGGGCATTAACATTTTGCACCACGCAGGGACTAGTAGTGTGTATAGTGCTGATGTAAGAATTAGTCATTAGGATTTCTTTCCTTAGCCAGAACAAATACCAAATTCCACCTAACTTCCATCTGTAAATAGGTGTCATTGTTATTCATATTTGTCCTTAAAAATCAACCACAGTTATAGCTCCAAATATCATGTTTTCTTTGGTAATGACACTAAAATGCCCTTTATTCCCAAATTCATTACACCTTTTTAATACTCACTTGGGTTTCTATTCATTTGCATAATGTAATAGATAACAGTTATATTGCATTGCATTGGACACGCTCTACAATTGTACAGCCTACACTTTACAATTTTAGAGTTTTCATTATGACGATTTTAGTTATTCACATTTTAATTATCAGAAGCCCTGACTTTGGTTCACATAGTACACTTACTTTCCTCCTTGTTATATTTATCTTTATTCTCCAGAGTTTCTGTCCATCCTTCTCGTAGTACGATACTCTAATTAGAGGTGAACTATTTTTTTTATACTTTAGTCAAAGACAGGAAGACAGTCTCTTTTCAGTTTCTTTACCCCCCATTACATGTGCTAGCTATTTTAGGTTTAAGAACTTAAATTGTTTGCCTCTTTTTCAAAACAGAAAATTAACTTTCTTGCGGGTGTAACCCATAATGGAATTTAAACACCAACCTTTCCTCAGTATCCGCGCGCTTAGCCATTTGCACTACCCAGGGACACACACTCTCTCTGTCTATATATATTTGATAAATAGATGTATAGATTGACAATACAGTGTCTGACATTTAATAGACATTTAATACATGTTAGCTTCTAATTCTAATACTCTTCATTTTCCTTTATACAATTTCAGTTCTTTCTTTAGCTTATTTCTTTTCGTTTTCCATCTTAAGAGCTCTAAGTTCTTAAATGTGTTGCCATTGAGTTGATTCTGACTAATAGCAACCCTACAAGACAGAACAGATCTGCCCGCTCGGTTTTCCGAAGGGTGTCTGGTGGATCAGAACTGCCTACATTTTGATTAGCAGCTGAGCTCTTAATCACTGAGCCACCAGAGCTCCAAGTTCTTAGAGACCTTGGTAATATGTCTTATTTTGCTAATAACCAAACAAACAAACAAAAAAACACTAACCCTACTGCCATTGAGTCAATTACGACTCATAGGAACCCTACAAGACAGAGTACAACTGCCTCATAGGAAATCATAGGCTTGCGTAAATTTTTACAGAAGCAGATTGCCACATCTTTCTCCCATATTTTTCTAATGGCTTATATTAATTTGGGCATTACATGATTTTCTGCTTTGTTATTGAATCTACCAATTGGGTAGATTTGAGTTAGTATTTTTGCACTTCCATTCTGCTAAAAAATCTTTGATCAAAACCTCTAAGTTGCTTCCCACTTCAGAGAAAAAGCCATTATCTTACAAAGGCTACAAAAGACTCTGAACAATCTGACTTGAACAGTTGGCTTGCTGATTCTCTGATTTCTACTCCATGACTCTGCCCCTTATTCAGCCGGCTCCAGTCAGGCTGGGCTTCTTGTTGTTCTTTGAGTATACAGGCATGCTTCTACCTCAGGACCTTTGCAGTGGCTCATCTCTCTGCCTTTAATGCTCTCGTTTTAAATTTCCTCAAGGCTACACACTCATTTTCTTCAAGTCTTGGCTGAAGTTACCACTGCTAAGAGTGGTCCATTTTCATCTCCCTATTTAAAACTGCACCTCACTCCAGCATCTCCACTTTCCTTTATCTCTTGTAATTTAGTCCTGTATCCAGCACAAACCATTTACTTGTTATATTTATCACTTCAGAAAAATTTATAATTTATTTATGGACCATCATTATTGGTCCTGGAATTTTTGCTTCATGAATGCAGGGTTTATGTCTATTTTGAACACTGATAAATCCCCGGTGTCTGCAACATAGCAGGTGCTCAGCAATCATGTTTTGAATGGATGAATAAATGAGGCACAAATTAGGCTTATTCGCAGAATTTTCATAATACAGCTTTTGATCCCAAAGCAGCTCTGGGGTTGTTATATATTTCCTATCTAGTGTTTGATAAAGTTTAGATTGTTCTGGGTATTTACTCAAATAGCTCTGAAGCTTTGCCTTCTAAAGATATTTCAGTGGCAATTCCCTCTTCCCCATCTCATATATTCCCAATGCATATTCAATAATTCAATTATTTTTCTTTCTTTCATTTCTAACATACCTAAACACACTGTCATCTATTGTCTAATAATTTTCCATTTTTACCAAAGATGAATTTATTATGTAGTTAATAATTTTGAAAAACTAATGCATGCAAGTATATTTTTTGGAGACAACATAGTTTAATACTATAAGGAGCATGGACTTTAGGGTCTGGTAGGCCTAGGTGTTTATATAAATTCTGCCATTTACTGTTTATTCGATCTTAGATACTCTAAAATTTAGTCCTCTCTTCTTTAAATTAGAATGAAAGAGTGTTCTCCTAGTGTATTTTGTGAGGTTGAGTGAGACACTGCTGTAAAGCACTCAGTGTGGCTCCCCAGGTGGTATGCTATGATTTCACTGCCCTAAAAAGGCATTTGCTGAGCTATCATTGGGATCCAAAAGTAGTAAACAGACCCTTATCCACCCTTGGTGTGGAATTTGGCATCTTAATTCAATCAGAACTTGTTTAGATACAATTCATTTTGGAGCTTTTGCCAAGCTGTTTGTGTTTGTTTGTTTTTTGTCATGCTTAATAGAGTTTGCACCCAACAAGTTATGGTTCAGAGCAAGGGCCAGCAGACGTTTTCTGTAAAGACCAAGTGATTAATATTGTAGCTTTTGGGGACCACCCAGTCTCTTTCACAACTACTCACCTTTGCTCTTGTAAGGCAATAGCAGCCTTAGGCAATATGAAAGAGAGTGGGCATGGCTGAGTTCCAATAAAATTTCCTTTATAAAAGCAGACAGTGGTCTGGATTTGATCTGCAAACCATAAAAAAGTTTGCTACAAATTCGCCAGGCACTCCTTGGAAACCCTATGGGACATTTCTACTCTGTCCTGTAGGGTCGCTATGAGTCGGAATCAACTGGACGCCAATTTTTCTTTTTTTTTTTTTTAATCTAGTGGTTTTACTGTTCCTTCCCTGGAATGGTTTTTTCAAAAAAAAAAAAAAAAGTACACTCCCTCATTACGCCCTATGAGAGCCTTACACCTTCAACAGTTAGCTCGTAAATGATAATTTTATCAAAAATAGAACCGTCTTCCTGCAATTCCTTTGAGATATGTTTCAATATTCTCAAGACTTACAATTATTCCCTAAATATATGAAATAGTATTTTTATGTCATTATCTTTCCTAAAATGTAATAGTTTTAGGACACATGTTAGTTTTTCTCTCTGTTGTCTCTGAATGTGACTAATTCTTGTACAGTGTCACAGTCAAGTGTTACTTATGGTAAGGCCCTGTTTGTGACAGTAACAAAGGCTAGTAAATCTACCTTCTTTGCTGGTTTTAAAACTATTTGCTGAGATTAAATAGGTCTTATAAAATATAAACAGAAATTTTACTTTTACTTCTTGGTCAGTGAAGAACGCCACATATTCATGTGATCATAATTTTCATTCTCTATTATTTGAACCAGATCTAGTTTTTCAGAGTCACTCATCTTAACAGAAAGATATAGAAGGCTTCTATGGCAACAAGGACCTTTAAGATACCCATTTCATATTCCTTTTAAAATGTAGCAACTTAATGAGTGGCTTAATAAATAACCAGTGAGACACTGCCTTGAAATGGTTTTATGAAATAATTTAGCATGCCAAAATTTTATTATGCCATCAAGTTAAAGAGCCCAGTCCTTCACATATGCATACATTATGTGAGCACTGCCACAGGCCTGGGTAAACTAGAAGTTTCTGTCAGGCGTTGCTTGCCTACTATTGTTCTCTGCCTCATCTATCTTATTTTTCTAGAAAACTAGCCTATTGTGTTCTCTGAGACCCACACTCTAAGGAAAGTTGAAGAGATTTAAAATAAGAAAAACAATTACTAACCTAGCACTTAACAGTTTAGAAAGCCAGAGCTTGTTCCATACCTACTTCACTTATCGTAGGTGTTGTCGGTTGCCATGGAGTCAGTTTTGTCTCATGGTGACCCCATGTGGGCAAAGCAGAAGTGCATTCCATAGGGTTTTCAAGGCTGAGAGCTTTTGGATATAGGTCACCGCCCTTACTTCCTATCTCACCTCAAATGGCAACTTCTCAGAAAAGATTTCACCAAGAACTCTGTATAAAATATTCTCCCCTGCCTCCCTTCACCTCCATTCCTTTATTTTACTTTATGTTTGGGAAGTATTTTCCACTACTCAATTGTGTTTTAGATAGACAGACAGATAGACAGATATAGATGTCACAGTTGTTTAGGATCTGTCTGCCCCATGTAATTTCACAAGCACAGCATGAACAAAAAAAAAAAAAAAAGGAAATGGTTTTGCTATTGGTTAAAATAGTTCTTGGCATACAGCAGGTGTTCAATAATATCTTCTAAATGAATAACTAAGTGAATCTTGTCATTTGGCAAAGTATGTATTAAGGCCCTAAATTGGAGAAGAGGCAAATGAGGCTCTTGAAGTATAAATGAAGTAGTCAAGACCATGTAGCTAATTACTATGGTTTCCAGACTGTTAGTCCTTAAAGCTTCTCACTCTATTACACTCTCTCCCCACCCCAGTGTAAGATGAGTCAGAGGTAGATGTCTGGAGACTGGAAACTATAAGAGCAGAACCATTTCTCCTGCCTTAAAGGCCAGGGATTGTGTGACAAATACCAAACCCGTTGCCTTCAAGTCAATTCTGACTCCTTGAGACCCTATAGGACAGAATAAAACTGCCCCACAGGGTGGTGGAGTTGAGCTACCAATCTTTTGGTTAGCAGCCATAGCCACTATGCCACCAATGGTTTCCTGTGTTACAAATAGAGGAGAAAAATAGGCTTACTGCCTCTAAGCAGAGTAAGGATTATTGCAGAAAGCTTGACTACTCTTAAACCTCACACCTGACTTTATCCTCTCTAAACCGTGTTCTTCATTTCCTAACTTCAGTGATGAACTCTGATAGCTCACAAAAAAAAAAAAAAAAAAAGATTAAACACTTAAAGGTATTGAGCTATGAAAAAATTCTCAGGAATTTGAAGGAAAGTTAATATAAACTAGATCCCATAAGAAATGCATTGCACCACATTCTGATAAATTTTTCACAATTGATATCATTTTATCAATCTTCTAATGGGAAGATTGAGTGAAGTAAATGTTATTCTTGTTACATCATTCAGCTTGCCTTTTTAACTGTTTTTGTTTGTTTGTTTTTCTAAAAATGTATTTTAAATATACACCCTCAGCCACTCATTGCTGAGAGTAGCAGCATAGTGTAGATGATTGAGAAAGCGACTTTGGAGTAGGAAGGACTTATAGGTAAATAGCTGATGAGTTCCCAGAGATTGAGGGAGCAACTTAACCATTCTGAGTTGATACCTTCAGTTATAGAATTAGAACAATGATAGAATCTATCATATAAGACTACTGTGAAGAATACATGGCTCAATATGTCTAACGAGTTTAATATATTGCCTGCCATGTTAGAAGTCCATGCTAAATGTTAACTCTTCGCATGCAAGCCATCAAATGCACTCTTAAATACTGACACAACAGTAAATGGACCACTATTAAGATCTCTAAGGGTTTCTGATCTTTTCAACACTTTTCTTGTCACATGGAGAGAATGAAGAGTGTTTATAGTTGATGAAGAATTGGGAGGGATGGAAATACAGGTCAGGAATTCAAATGAATATGTAAAAGAATTTATAGTGTCAGTACATTTGAGTTCTCTAGATTTATCATTTATTGAGCATCAGAAATGATTTTAATTTGGCCTCCATAAGTCAAGATTTCAATATCCTTTTCAGGCAGTTGACACTACAAGTTGCTTAATAGTATAAAAATATGGACCTTGCTCAGGGAGCATGATCTACATTTCAAAGTAAAAGAAGATTTAAAAAAAGGTAGTTGCTCAGAGTATAGACAGGAAATTTAACAGTGCATAACACATAACCTCATAAAACACCCCTGACTCAGAGAACATTCAAGTAGTATAAAACCCTGATATAAAGCATTTTGCAATTCCAATTTCAGATGCCCCGCCAGTGAAATGAAATCATTCATGGATAGGGTGACATATAGTGCATGTCTCTCACTATTCCATGGCATATCTTGAATATAAGGGCTCATTTAACCAAAAATACTTCTTGAATATCTAAAATGAATCAAATATTCTGCTAGCCACGGAGACAGGCATGAAGACTAGGGCGTAGTCCTTAATGTCTAGGTGAACAGACTCAGGAGGAGAACATTCTTCCCCATCCCTACTAGATTCCTCTTCATATGCTCAAAATCTATGATCATATTCTCCTATGCTTTTTTTTTTTTAACGTTCCAGTTTCGTGAATGAAACATGTTTTCTTTCCCGTCTGCGCCTTTGCTCGTGTTCCCTCTCTGTCTAGGATGCTCTGTTTTGTCCTCACCATCTGCATTTTCCAGGTGGATCCTGCTTAGCCTTGTTTTTTCAGCTTTGGTATCACTGTCCTGTAAACCATTCTGTTTTCCCTGTCCTAGGTCATTTCAGGCGCTGTTGTCATGCAGAACAATCCAGGTTTCTCTAGAACAATGTTTATCACAATTATATTGAAAATAACTTCTTAACTCACATTTTTCCCTACGAGTTTATATACCTTCTGACAACAAGAAGGAGCCCCGGTGGTGCAATGGTTAAAGCTTTTGGCTCGTAAGGAACCCACCAGTGGTTCAAACCCACCAGCTGCTCCACAGGAGAAAGATGTGACAGTCTGCTTCTATAAAGATTTACAGCCTTGGAAACCCTGTGGGGCAGTTCTACTCTATTCTACAGGGTCGCTATGAGTTAAAATTGACTCAATGGCAATGTTTGTTTTCTTTTTCTTTTTAATGATGACAAGCACCATGTATGCTGGGTCCAGCCCAAAAGAGTGCACTCAGTAAATATCTGTTGAATAAATGAAAAATTGAACACCACTTTGCAATTTGGGTTAAATACCGAGAGACATGTAAGATAAAAATAATTAATTTGGGGATAAGTTTAGGGAATGCCTGTCGAGTTGTGACTTTTGTATGTGTCTTTTAGATATGGTGGGATAAAGGAGTGCATTATAGGTACAAAGAAAACATATTTAAAGACAACAGGTGTGGCCAATTTAAGTTGGAAAAGTTTCTTCTAGAGGATAATAATTTATGAGAGAAAGATTGTGAAAGATTCAGGCAAAGGCATTGGAATTAAGACGGATGAAGCATCATTGTATCACAGAAGTTCTAGGTCAGTTAACAATTTTGGACACGTTTCATTGCTATAGCATTTCTCAGAGTCTTGTGCTACACCAAAGTGTCTTACCACGAAATGGTAGCATATATGAAGCTTCTTTTTTTTTTTTTTCCTAGTATATATGCTCATGGAACATTCTTTTCCTTCTCGTGGAGCCTTGTAAAGGATGGTGCACACAGACAGATGTTGGGAATCGATGGAACAGTGCAGAGGTTTTCAACCAGGGTCAATTTACACCCTGAGGACATTTGACTTTGGAGACATTTTGAATTGTCACAACAGTAGGGGTTGGAGCTTCTGGTATCTAGTGGGTAGAGGCTGGAGGTGGTACTAAACATAGTAAAATGCACATGACATTCCCCATGACAAACAATGATCTCACCCAAAACATCAATAGTGCCAAAGATGAAAAAACCTGGAGTAGTGAAAGAGCAACAACTGTGGATTCAGACAGGACTTGGTGGCCCCATTTTGCTGCCTAGAAACTTTAGGATCTTAAAAAAAATATTTAATCTGTCTAGTGTCAGATTCCTCATGAAAAAATAAAAATGAAAATACAGTTGGCCATTCGTATTTGCAGGTTTTTCATCTCCAGATTCAACCAATGGCAGGTCGAAAATATGCAGAGAAAAAACAAAAAACTTTTTTTCTTTATTCCCTACACAATATAGTGTAACAACTGTTTACACAGTATGTACATTGTATTAGGTATTATAAGTAATCTGGAGATGATTAAAAGTATACGAGAGGATGTACATAAGTTATATGCAAATCCCACATTTTAGATAAGGAACTGAGCATCGTCAGATTTTGGTATTGGAGAGGTCCTGGAACCAATCTCCCGTAGATAATGAGGGACAATTACACTTAATTTGAAGGATAAAGGTTATCTTAGGGAGTATAATGTATTTTCTAGTGAAATATCAGCCACAGAATAGTCACTTAACAAACGTAATCTGTAGTATTTAAGGGGTGGTTGTTTTGTTTTGATTTGTCTTTTGTCTGTTTCTCTCCCAACCCTGTTCTCTCAGCTTTTAGTAGCAGGTTCAACACTATAGACATACCAGTGGGATGGGCTTCAGGCTGGTTCAAAAATAGGACGGTAAGCCAGTAACCACAGTTAGAATCCTGAGACTGGGCCAATGACCCAAACTGGGCCATAAGTGACTTTCCCAAGGATTTCTAACTTGATAGAAAAGAACAATCATTGCTCTCTATTCAAGAGGCTATGACAAAGCTTTGCTGGAGATGACTAAAATTCTTTTAGAGTAAGAGAATTTAAACCTGACATGAAGAGGGGGGAAAAAAAGAGAGAGAGATAGTAGGTAGACTGAATTAACCCCTGTAAACAAACTACTGTCATTTGGAGTTAACAAGGGTCAATAAATTCTCCCCTTTTCTTTATTTAGCTCACTGGGTTTCTGTCACAACCAAAGTCCTGACAAATGTAGATACAATTATTATTTAGTCTGTGAAAAGTGGAATGTCATATTTTGAAGAATATATACCTGAAAGAATATAAAAACAATGTGTTATTATTTCTGTTAGTGAGAGTATGATTATTTTTTTTTGCTTAAATATAGTCACAAAGTATCTTTGATGAATCTATAATGTGAAATAAACAAATAAATATAGATCAAACTATAGACCAAACCTCATGAATGAACACAATTTAAAGATAGTATTAAAATAATAGCAAATAAATGATATTAATGCAAAAAATATTATGTCTAAGTAGTACTCATTACGTAATGAAGGGGTTGATGAGTATGTACGAATCTATCAATGTAATCTTACATCCACAAATTAGTGAGAAAATTAAATGAGAAGGCATTTGATAAAATGCAATACCCAGTGCCGTCGAGTCGATTCAGACTCATAGCGACCCTGTATAAAAGCTCTAAATAAAAATAGAAGAACATTAAATTGACAGCAAGTATTAATCTAAGTGTCAAACACTGAAAGCATTTCCAGTAATATCAGGAGTTGGACAGGGATACTGCTTAGATCCATTTTTTAAATCAACATTGTTTTGGATGACCTAGTGAATACAATGAGAAAATAAGCGAAGAGTAAAGGTAATACACTATTTTTTGTGATAATATCAGAGACTAGGGAAACGTCATAAAAATTAGTGATAGACTTTCTTATGTTTTCTGCCAAAACCCAAACCAAACCCCGTGCCGTCGAGTTGATTCCGACTCATAGCAAACCTATAGGACAGAGTAGAACTGCCTCACAAAGTTTCCAAGGAGTGCCTGGTGGATTCCAACTGCCGACCGTTTGGTTAGCAGCCGTAGCATTTATCCACTATGCCACCAGGGTTTCCGTGTTCTGCATACAAGGTAAATACATTAAAAAAAAAAAATTACCCAACCTCTTCTATATTCCAGCAATAATTACCTAAAAAAAAAAAAAAAACTCTGATTCACAACTACAATAAAACCTATGGAATGCTTATGAATGACATTCATAAAAAATGTTCCAGTAGGAACCGTGAAGAAAACGCTGACATCTTTTTGAAGATTTAAATGTGATTTAAACAAATAGAAAGCAATACTATGCAGGTGAACAGAAGGCTTATATCTTCAAAACTGACTACAAATTTAAAATAATAATGAAGGTAGCCAGTTGGGAGTTGCTCTTCATTCTTTTTTCTGTGGGGTGGGGGAGGGGAATGTAGATGACCTTACAACGTATAAGAAAAAGTAACTTCGAAAAGAAATTCGAAGATGTGTTTGCTAAGAAATAAATGAAAGAACGGAATACTTTAGCAGATATTAGAAAACCCATATATTTACTGAAATTAAATCTATTTGGAAGTTGGAAAAAAAAAAAAGCATAACCTATCAGTGGACTAAAATAGAAAATTAAAGAAAAAATTCCCATTATATATGAGAACATAGGTTATGAAAGTTGCATTATTCCAATTCAGTGGGTAAAAAATGGATTATGAATTACTTAATAGTTGTGTATAAAACTAGCCAGCTATCTAAAAGAGAATAAAACTGCATCTTCTCTCAAACAATATACAATAATGAATTCCAATTAGACCTCTGGCACTAGGTCCAGGAATTTTTAATGATGAGAACTTTAACTTTAAAAACTTGAACTTTGTACCTTAGAAACTTTTCCCAAAAATAGCTTGATAATGTTGAGGTGTTAGAAAATGAATTTGGAAGAACTCTAGAAAAAAATTATAAATTATGAAAAAAATTAAATATTTACATCTTTGAAAAATATATTCAAGCATTTTTCTGAATTATATTTATAATCCAGTTGTAAGGGATATCTTTCTCACCAAGATTTGAAACACAAAAGCCATGAAAGAAAATAGAGACCTAGTTGAGTATACAAAAATTTAAGATGGACTGTAAAGACACCATAAACAAGTTACAGAACAAACAACAGATTTGGAAGAAACTTATTTCCATCAGCAAACAGATAATAAATAACTATAAATTAAACTACCACCCATCTCTCATTTTTTTGTGCTACTGTGGTGGCTTGTGTGCTGCTACGATGCTGGAAACTGTATCACCAGTATGTCAAATATCATCATGATCATGCATGGTGGACAGGTTACAACACAGCTTCCAGAGTAAGACAGACTAGAAAGAAAAGCCTGGTGATCTACTTCCAAAAATTAGCCAATAAAAACCATATGGATAACAATGGACTCAAACATACCAATAATTATGAAGACAGCACAAGATCAGGCAATTTTTTGTTCTGTAATACACAAGGACGCCATGAATCAGAGCCAACTCATTGGCAACTAACAGCAACATAAAAATAAAGAGGTCATATAAACTGACTTGAACAGGACCAAGTAGCTAACCGAAAAAGAATCAATAATTAACAGAAGGACAAACTTAAATGCCCAAATACCATACGAAAAGGGGTTCGGACTCAGGAAGGAGTACAATCCATCTTAAATAAGTATGCACATTAAGATAACAGCAAAATATCGGTTTAAACCTATTACTGAAAAAAATCTACAAGGCAAACAAATAAAACCTTTAATAGTTGAAAAATATAAATTGATACAGTCCACTAGAAAATCAATTGGGCAAAATTCATAAAATTCACAAATAAGGATATTTTTGACAAATCATTCATAATCCAGGTTTTGTATTTTACAGAAATAACCACTAAAAAATTTACCGATATAAGCGCAATGTTGTTTATTGCAGTATTCCTTACAGTATAACGGTAAAAGACTGAAATAAAATTGAACTCCCATGACTCATAGCATGACTAACAACATTATGTTACATCTATCTATACCACGGAATATGAAAGAATAAATACAAACAAAAAGAGGCATTTTCATGAGATATATTTGAATGACCAAAGCAAAATGCACAAAAGCATATAATTTGTGAAAGAATAACAAAATCCTATACATTTGTGCCTATGTGTGTGATTGGAAACCCTGGCGGCATAGTGGTTAAGTGCTACAGCTGCTAACCAAAGGGTTGGCAGTTCAAAGTCCCCAGGCACTCCTTGGAAACTCTACGGGACAGTTCTACTCGGTCCTGTACGGTCAATATGAGTCGGAATCGACTCGACGGCCCTGGGTTTGGTTGGTTTGGTATGTGTGTGAGTGTGTACACACATGCACATTTTTTTACGGTTATGTGAGCATGGAGAAAAACATAGAGAGGTTGTATTAAGTGATTTGCCAGACAACTTGGTGGTTGCTGTGTGCAATAAGGAGACCGGAACCAAGCAAAATACACATCAAAATGAAGACTACACTACCACAAAACAACAACAGGAAAAAGAAAAATATATATGTAACAGGATAGAATTTCTTCACGGGTGTGTGTATAAAAATAGCTTTAAACCCAAATAGCAGTTATTATAAAATACATGGGAGCCCTGGCGACTCAGTGATTAGGTGTTCTGTTGCTAACCAAAAGGTAGCAGTTGGAATCCACCACCAGTTCGGTGAAACCCTGTTTAGCAGTCTACTGCATCCTGTAGGGTTGGTATGAGTCAGAATTTACTCCAAAGCAACAGGTAATAATAAAATCTATTTATAAACAGGAAACCCTGGTGGCGTAGTGGTTAAGAGCTACAGTTGCTAAGTAAAAGGTCGGCACTTGGAATCCACCAGGCGCTCCTTGGAAACTCAATGGGGCAGTTCTACTCTGTCCTACAGGGTCGCTCTGAGTCGGAATCCACTCGACAGCAATGGGTATTTAGAAACAGTTGATATTTCTGACCTCCATTTCTCTGAGTATCCTCCTTGCTTCATTTTGTACAACTTTATTGATAAAGCCATCTTCACTGTATGTTTGAAATACATCTCAGTGTAAATTAAAATGAGAAATGAAAGATGGAAGCGTAAGCATGTCCTAATTCCTAGCCTATTCTCTGTACACCAGTCAATAACGAGGGAAGGTTCTGCTACTACAGGACAAGTTTTCATTCTCTGATTATCATTCAGGAGAAGCTGTCAGCTCTCATGATGCGGATCCTGACCTTCCATTTTACGGAGTAACGGTTTAAACCTATTTGTTTAGCTCTCCTTATCCATTTTTGAATATCAATTAGATTTTAGGAGTGAAGTCATATTACTGATTTGATGTTCAACTCACAAGCTGGCCAAAGGAAATTGTGTTAGTTTCCAACATTTGATTGTAATGAACGGTGAATTCAGGCTCTCCCTCAGTGACCTCACCCTCTGAAGAGATTACTCTGGAAATGATTAAGTGATCTACACCACCCTTGGGTCATTTTGTGAACTCCAGAAATTGCAATTAATTTTATGCATGAGCCATCTTATTTAAAATGCTCGCTATCCCAGGAAATTGCTGGGAACAGAGTTGTAATCAGAACTTCTCATTTTTCCAAGTGTTTACCTTTGAGAAGAGAACAAGTTTTTCCCTGCTTGATAGAGGCGTATTTTAACATGAGTTATTGGTCTGTATATGACAATACAGGGATCCCTTAAGCCCCACATCAATTGTATCTTCCAAATCAAGACAGCGTTTTATTACAGCCTGGTCTGGAAACCCCAGGGTGTAAAGGAGGATAAGAAAGAACAGGTGGTTTTTGTTGCTCTTTAGTGCAAGCTATGATAGATGCTTTTTCAGTGAAAGGTGACTGATAGAACATAGTGAATAACTAGGAACTTAAGTGGCAAGACTTTTAGCAAGGTGCCTAATTGGTAAAATTACACAAATCTAAACAATACATATAATTTATTTTAAACCTTTGTCCTTAAGAATAGTTCTAAATAATTCAAATTTGTAGCTACTTTTAGTCTATGAATTGTACATTCAAATTAAGCATTTTAAAACGTGGATGCTATTTAATTTTTGAATACTGAGCATTTAACACTTAGGCAAATAAATAAAACTCAAACACTTCCTTTAAAATGACTTTATTGATATCACAATATAGAGGTTAAGCATCAAACTGTTAGAAAATGCAAAAACAAAAAACTAAGGGACTTGAGAATATGAGTCGCTATAATTTTATGGGTTGACCACTGTGTGAACACCCGATCTATGTTTTCAAGGCTTTATTTGCTTTTGCCTTACAAAGATTAAATGAAAAAAGAGTATTCTTTTGTTACTTGTCGTATGTTTTAAACTTTTTTTTTTGTTTATCAACTTCACAAGTTATTTTTTGGAGGCTAAAGACTTTGCTGTTGTCTGAGTGTACCATACTATGTAGTTTGTTGACTATTTTTTAGATATTCCAATACTTCCAACTTTTTTTCTTATTTCATGTAAAACTGTAATGACCATCCTTGTTCATATAATTTTTTCTTAAATGTATGCATGGAGGAATGGCATTGCGGAAGAATGAGATTACGTAAATATTTATATCTTCATATAATTCTTTTATAATTTTATTATTCCTTTTTACCTTTTGAAGGTTTTTTTGGTATAAATATACAGTTAATTTAAACAAATTGGTAACCTTATAACCTAATATAATTTATTAAACAAGTCACCCGTCTATTATATGAAATGTGACTTTATCATGTATCATGTATTTAGTTATATATTTTTGTACCTATATTTGTGCATATGTTTGTATATTCAAGTGTACACCCACACACATACTGTGTGTACACTGACACACATGTGAATATGTGTATAGATATATATGCCATTTTCCAATGTATCCACTTACCAGCTTGACACTTTGGTGCCAGTTTGATTTTTTCGTCTTATTAGAGACTCACAGTATGTTGGGTACCAGACAGAGCAAGTCACTCCTCATTCTTAATTTTTTTTTTTTTTAGTCTCTGGTTGACTTATCTATTTATTCTGCCAACTGTGTTTTCAAATCATTATCCCCTGTTTTAAAAATTTCTTTGGACTTTTAACTATAAATACCTAAATATATATACGGATTCTTAAAGAATAGACGAATTGGCCATGTCTGTAATTTTTTTTTTTCCTAGAAATCTACAGGCCTGTAGAAACTTACATAAAAGTATCAAAAAAAAAAGAAAGAAAGAAAGTGAAATTTACTTAATTCCTCCAAATCTGTGTTTTCTCTTTTGTTAAAAAGAATGATAAAATCTCAATATCATAAAATTTGCTGCAAGGACTGAATGAGAGAATTCTGTGATGCAACATAGTGCCTGGCACACAGTAAGTGCTCAAGATACTATAGCTCTTATGTGAATGTCAATTAGTTAAATATTATCAATCTGTACTAATTACTAGACATCTAAACTATCCTTGTGAACTCATTTTTTTTTCAATTATGATATACAAAAGTTTAGAAGATATTTTATGTTTTGCTCAATCTACCCCTGTGAACTCATATTTTTCATAAAATTGTAACATACAAATGTTTAGAAGATATTTCATGTTTTGCTATATCTCACTAAGAATATTTTTGATTTTTGGAGGTAAAAAATAGAGAAAAGGAGAGTAATTAGTAAGCAACAGCTCAAACGGCTCATCATTTCTTTGGGAAAAACCATTGCTGTTGAATCAATTCCGACTCACGGCAACCCTATGGGTCAGAGTAGAACTGCCTTATAGAATTTCCAAGGAGCACTTGGTGGATTTGAACTGCCAACCTTTTGTTTAGCAGCCGTAGCACTTAACCACTATGTCACCAGGGTTTCCATTTCTTTGGGAACACAGCTAAAAAGATCTCTTTTCATTCTTCCTTCTGCATGGGGGCAAATAAACCTTTGAGGCTATTGGTAGAGATAACGGCAAATAAAGGAAACTAGCTGGTGGTGCAGTGGTAGAGTTCTTGCCTTTTATGCTGCAGACTTGGGTTTAATTCCTTGCCAACATTCCTCATGCACAACCACCACCCATCTATCAGTGGAGGCTTATGTGGTGCCATGATGCTGAACGAAGTTTCAGCAGAGCTTCCAAAAATCAGCCAATGAAAACCCTATGGATCACAACACAATATTGTGTGATATCGCTCTGGAAGGTGAAGCGCCTGGGTTGGAAAGCACTCAAGATACACAGCGGCCACAACAATGTGCTTGAGCATACCAGCGACCATTAAAATGGCGCAGGACCAGGCAACTTTTTGCTCTGTTGTAAAATGGATTGCCACGAGTGGGAGTAGGCTCAACAGCAGCCGACAACAAGAGACGTTACAATTACATTCCCTTTTCCTAACTTCAGACCATTGTTAAACTGATTTCAATTTTTGTTTATATAATGGAAGTGAAGACTAACTTCTGAAGTCAGTGAAAAAAAAAAGTGAAAACCAAACATAATAATTTTTTGCAAAAGGTGACATTTTTTTGCAAAATGAGCAAATATGGTACTGCCTTTTTCCTGCTTTCCAACAACGCGTTATAAATTAGCGCATCTGGAAGAGCCTGCAGGAAATCAGTGGATCATGGCCACGTATTCAATTCTACTTTGCTATTTTAATCATTACTTAAGAAAATCTTCCAGTATTCCTGATCCTTTTGAATACTAATTCAATGAAAAACATCTAGTTAGGCTAAATGTCAGTTTCACATTTTCCAAGAGTCCTATAGGTAAATATGAATTTCATTCATTCATCAAACTGATTTTGATTTTTCACTCTGTGCCTACAGCTAAATTAGGTGCTATGAAGACAAAAATCCAAAACCAAACCTGTTGCTGTCGAGTCAGTTCCAACTCACCAAACTGCCAACCTTTTGGTTAGCACCTCTAGTACTTAAACACTAGACCACAAGGATTTCCCTATGAAGATAAAGAGGGTTAAAAGGCAATTTCTCACCACAAAAAAAAACAAAAACAAAAACTTGGAAACTTATTTAAGATTTACAGAATGACATATTATTGACTGTGTTAACAGCTTTATATCTTAAAAAATTTCTTTTAATAATTTTAATGCTTGTTATAGGGACTGAAGAAACACATTTAGGTGTGAAGACAAAACAAAAAAAAATAGCTTAGCACTCAGGAAATTTCTGTTATTTTTTTAATTGTAGTAAAAATATGTATAAGAAAACATTTGTCAATTCAATAATTTTAGCACATACAATTTAGTGAAATTGATTACATTCATTATGTGTGCAACCATTACCACTATTCTTTTCCAAATTATTTTACCACCATTAACAGAGACTCAGTATGGTTATTATTTTAATGTATTTCTGCTCTCTTTTTTCCATGTTTATGAATAATATGTGTTGATGTATGTAATAATCTTGTAGACAAAATTTGGATCGTATTTTACATATGGCTTTAAATTTAGGTTTTTCCCAACTTGATGTATGCTGAAACAACTTCATTAACCATTTTCTTAAAATATGACGTTTTGGGTTAAGAAAGAAATTATTCTTTTGTTTTTCTTTTTTATAACATTCATCCCTCTTATGTACCATATTTTTACTTAAATAATGCACACCGTCTACCTGTGTTTGCCAACTGCTCTTTACTCCTGCAAAGTATTTTAAAAAACTCCCTAAACCAATTTTTTTTTTTCACATGTTGCTATGAAAAAAAAATTAGCATAGCATGTTTATGAAAATACCTCCCAGGGGTAGGGAGTGATTGGCAAACACATGTAGAAGCCAAGAGTTATATGCGTAAAAATACAGCATTTCCCACATCTCTAATCTATCATCAATAGGACAGTTACTAGAAGCTGAGTTATTATGTTAAAGAATATGAAGTAGGTTGAAGAATTTGGTGTGTATTGAGAAATTTCACTCCTGAAAAATTATTCTAATATATATATATCTTCAGCAGCAGTGAATGAGATTACTTTATGGTTTTGGTAACAGTTTATTAATAACTGTAATTTTTTCCAGTTTGATAATAAAATGGTAAGTAAAGTATATTTAATGTATTTATTGGCTATTCAGTTTTTTTGTGTGTGTGACTTCATTACTTGATACTATGTCCATTTTCTCTGTTAGATGAACTTTTTCTTATTCATTGATGAAAGTACTTCATATTTTAATTATATTAAACTTATTTTTCATTTAATTACCACAATTTACTAGTTTATTACCTTGACTTTTAATATTTTTGAGTATTGCATTATTTAAATGTCATGTAATAAACATATCCATTTTTATTTATCATTTTGAATTTAGACTTACTCGTAGAAATTTTCCAGTCTAGGATCAAATAACTGTAGAGCCTTTTTTTTTTAATTATTATTTTATATTCTTCCTTTTGTATCTTAAACTTCTTAATCCAAGTGCAATTAATTTTGTTGTATATTGGGAGATGGGGGTTTCAAGTTTGTTTGTTTTATTTTTCCCCAAATCCAAACTAATTATTAAAACAAGACTTTTGACATAATCAATCATTTCACCTTTAATTTGAAATGACATATAAAAAATCTTGAAAATTTTTGAGTTCTGCTTTTGAATCTTCTGTTTATTCTTTAATTTTTCATTATATTAACTATTGTTGTTAAAAAGGTTACCATGTCATACTCCTCTAATTTCCCTCCATCCTCTCTTTATTTTGAACAATTTTTTGTTGGAGACAAATGTGAAGAGCGTTTTCTTTATATGATACCTTTAGGTCTTATAAAATATAATGTTTTAAATTACATTAACATTGAGATGGCCGTTTCAGTCTCTGAAACATAGAGCAAGGTAGTTTGATGGGAAAAGGTGAGACTTTGAGTCATGTATCTTTTGTGGCCCAAGCTTTGAACACTAGATTTGCCACTGTAATATCCCAAGCAAGTAACACAATTTTGCTAACCCTCATTTTCTTCAATTATAAAATGGGGAAGTCATATCTCCTCCCTCAAATGATGATCGTGAGAATTAAGAGAGACAGAGAAGGAATAAAAAGTGCCTCATACATAAAACATGCTCTATATGGTCCGTTGCAATTCTACTGAACAGGGTTAATTAACTTGAAACATATCATGACTAATTTAGAGGTCCAGTGTTTAAAATGACGACTGCTAACCAAAAGGTCGACGGGAGAAAGATGTGGCAGTCCACTTCCATAGAGGTTTATAATCTTGGAAGCCCTCTGGGTTCACTATGACTTGGAATGTATTCCATGACAGTAGGTTTGAATTTTGTTTTAAGTTGGAGCCCTGGTGGCACAGTGGTTAAGAGCTGTGTTTGTTAGACTAAAGGTCAGCACTTTGAATCTACCAGCTGCTTCTTGGAAACCCTATGGGGCAGTGCTATTCTGTCTGATGATTTGGAATTGACTTGATGGCAACAGATTTGGGGTGTGTGAAGGGATTGGTGAAGAAGCTATTATGACAATAAAATTTTTGTAATCTCTAACTTAGTTTTCATAAGTGAACATGAACTCTTCTCTGGATTCTTTAAAATGACAACAAAGTATATATTTAGGAAATGGAAATGGAAGGTCATCTAAATCTACTACTCTTATGTTGATTTTACCCTTAAACTTCGATGAGTCTACATACTCATGCACATATCTGATATAAATTCAATGCCTGCTAATAAGAAGTAGTGACTGCAATTGCTGGATAAATAAACTAGCCAGAGAAGTTAAATAATTTCCCTAACATCCGCTTGCTGAGAGCTGCAGAGCAGAACTGGAGCTTTGAGCTCTATACCATTTTCAATATTCCAAGGCATTGTGATGTAACTGAATAGAACTGGATGTAGTTCAACAAATAAATTGGAAATATTAACTTTTAATATTTAATGGTAAGATTGCTTTAACATAATCTTGCTCCATTGCCCCCCCCCTTTTTTTTTTTAATTGTCTTAGTTATCTAGTGCTGCTGTAACAAAAATACCACAAGTGGATGGCTTTTGGAAACAGAAATTTATTTTCTCACAGTCTAGGAATCTAGAAGTCCAGATTCAGGGGGTCCGCTCCAGGGGAAATCTTTCTCTCTCTGTTGACTCTGGGGGAAGCTCCTTGTCATCAATATTCCACTTGTCTTGAAGCTTCTCAGCACAGGAACTCTGGGTCCAGAGGATGCACTAGCTCCTGGCTCTTCTTGCTTGGTGGTAATGAGTTCCTTATCTCTCTGCTAGCTTCTCTCTCCTTTTATCTCTTGTAAGATAAAAGGCAATGCAAGATACATTCCAGGGAAACTCCCCTTAGATCAGGGTTGTGACCTGAGTGAGGGTGTTGCATCCCACCCTAATCCTCTTTAACACAACTTAATTTTGCCTCATTAACCACAGGCAGAGATTAAGATTTACAACACATGGGGAAATTATATCCGATCATAAAATGGAGAACAACCATAAAATACTGGGAATCCTGGCCTGCCTAATTTGGCACATATTTTGGGGGAACACAATTTGATCCATAACACTAATTTTCTCTCCAACTGAGAATTCATTTTCTTCAATATTACACTCAGAATCCAAGGAACGTGCCACCTTTTTTTTAACATTATATCACTTTTGGCTTTAACTTTCTTATTTACTTACTCATATTTTGCCCCAGACTGGGATAAATCTCACCATCAGATTCTCTGTTCCTGGTCTTTGACAGCTGGGGGAATGCTTAAGAAAAACCTCACAATCTCATTAGAACTTTATGGAATATCTCATTTCATCTGGACTTTCAAATCTGCCTGATCATCCTTAATGTGACCCTAGTTAGTGCTCTACTGACCTGTTCAGAAACTATTCTGGTAATTAATTTCCTTCAACCTCAATGTCTTACCTTGTCTCTCCTCTCAGCAAATGATTTCCTTTCCTCTTTCATTAAAA
This sequence comes from Loxodonta africana, assembly GCF_030014295.1. Taxonomy (NCBI): domain Eukaryota; kingdom Metazoa; phylum Chordata; class Mammalia; order Proboscidea; family Elephantidae; genus Loxodonta; species Loxodonta africana. The sequence goes on from NC_087356.1 coordinate 32,658,838, forward strand.
AAAAAAAAAAAACAAAAAACCAAGAACTTCTTAACCTTTTCTTTTTTGCCATTGGCAAATGAATCAAACTTTGTAAATTCTGTCCGTCCCTTGTCCCTCTCATTTTAGCTGGTGAGGTTGCTTCTCCAAGCTAAAGCCCACCTCTTCCTCTAGCTCTAATCTCTTTTTGCTTTCTGAGAAATTGTGCTATTTCAATCATCTTCAACTTCTCCATCTTCTCCACTTTGGTTTAATCCCTTTGACAAATTATTTTGCTGAATTTTATTTCATCTTAAAAGCAAATGTTGCCTCGTACCTGTATCCCCTGCTAACTACAATCTTACCTATTCTCTTCATAGCTAAGAGAGATGAAGGAATAATCTAGAAGGTATTCCATTTGTTTTCCAGTGGACTAACTATGCCTCATATGTCAACAAAATGTCCACTAAAATAACTGTAATAGATTAACGCAAATAAACAAGTTAAACTGGTAACCATTTTGTAAACTTACGATCAGTGAAAAACATAACCCAAAATGTGGGCTTGATGTTAGGATAACTACACCCCAATATCCAGTAATTTTGCCTCTTTAATATTATAGTCAAGCACCGCATAACATCCATTCGGGCAACATCTGACCACATACGTATCTGTGGCCCCCAGGTTATGAACATCCAACTTACATAAACCTGAAGTTATGAACCGACCCCCACAAGTCTATCATACTAAAAATTGGAGGTACATACAATGGTTTGTAACAACAAATGACCACTATGTTTTGACGTGCATCAAAATATTTATATTATTATTATTACTATATTATTATGTTAAAAATATTCTGGTGTTTCTGGAAATGTTTCTTAATTTTTTTTTTATGATAGAAGGATACACTATATACTATATGTTGCTGTTGGTAGGTGCTGTAGAGTCAGTTCCAACTCATAGCAACCCCATACACAATAGAAAGAAACACTGCTCAGTTCTGCCCCATCCTCATGATCTGTTATGCTTGAGACTATTGTTGTAACCACTGTGTCAATACATCTTCTTGAGGGTCCTCCTGTTTTTCATTGACCCTCTATTTTACCAAGCATGGTGTTCTTCTCTATGGAATGGTCCTCCCTGATAACATGTCCAAAGTATGTGAGGTGAAGTCTCGTCATCCTGGCTTCTAAGGACCGTTCCGGCTGTACTTTTTCCAAGATAGATTTGTTTCTTCTTCTGGCAGTCCATGGTATATTCAGGTGGACAGGTTTCAGCTGAACTTCCAGACTAAGACAGACTAGGAAGAAGGATTTGGGGATCTACTTCTGAAAAAATTAGCCAGTGAAAACCTTATAAATAGCAGTGGAACATATACTATATACCAAGGCAAATGTTTGGCTAACTGACATTAGATATGAACCATACCTAAGTGTTCAGACTTACATAGAATTTCTACTTAAAGACAGACTGAAGAATGAAACTTGTTTGTAACCCAGGCACTGCCTTATATAATATACAATGTCCTATTTCACAAAACATGTTGTGGATGTTAAGTGATGCATGACTGCACTTAAGGCCGTTTTCCTTTCTCTATTTTTATTACTGTATCAATTGCTATTTTTCAGATAAGAAAACCAAGAAAGTTTCAGCAACTTGTTCAAAGCAGCATATACACGACTTAGTGCCGGGCATTCTGAACGGAGAGTCTAAGCTTTTAACCATCACAATATTTTGTCTCTCAAATCTGCTGAGTATTCTCCAGCCAGAAGAAAGTTCTAGCTATTAGACTGAACTGCCTAAGTAAGATAACGGTAAACAGAAGTTAGATCCATACCACTCTGACTGGGAGACCATAAACAAATCAGAGATAAGCCCATCACTTTAATGCAACAATTTTAAGGGAAAAGTAGTTTATTTCAAAGACAAAATATAGGAAAAAAATATTAGAAAAGTGTGAGCTTTGATCACAGGCTGGTGTCGTTGTGGTCTATATTACCTCAGTCTGTTGGGGTACCACCGTAAAACCAACCCTCCTCTCCCTTCTGCCCCATGGATGAGAAACCTGGGGACTTGGCCAATCCAGCTGTTGTCCCAGAGGAGCCCATCCTCATGGGAAGTAGAATCTGACCAGTGGTGAGAAGGATGATCTGACTTGGTTTTGTCCTGCCATGAGGTCCATAAGATAAATGATTGCAATCACTACTTCTTTTCATTTACTTTGTATCCACAATAGCCAAATAAAGATGTCATATTTTTAAGCATCTTATATCCAGCTTTCTTAAGCAAAAAGAACAGGTGGTAGGATCAGAACTAGAAAGTCAGTCTGTAAACAACTCAGGCTGGCCCAGAGTCTGTATTAGCCTTTTTCGTATTTTAAAAAAAAAGCAAGGAAAGCTTGGTTTATTTTTGAATATATAATTTTACTTATTTAACAAAGGATCTTCATGAAGATTTAATGAATAATATTATTACCTTCATTTCACAGATGCAAAAACTGAGAAACAAAGAAGTCAAGTAACTTGCCCAAGATCAATAAGTAGTAACTGGCAAAGATAGGATTTGAAGCCAGGCAGTTTGATCCCAGAATCAGGGCTTCCCCAACTCGTTATTTTCGGTTTGACCCCCTGCTATGAATTTTCATTTCTACCACCAGATATACTGAATCAGAATCTACATTTTAACAAGATCCCCAGGGGATTCTTATGTGAAATGCAAGTTCTCAGCAGGGTGTCAAACCAAAAATATCTGGTTCCAAGCCCTGCCCAGAATCCGTGTCCTTAACCACAATGCTTTTTTGTCCTTTTAAAAGTTATGTTATGTTCAGAATAAAAATCCACGGTAAACTTTACTATGGCTCAAAATTTTTTTTTTATACTATGACTCCAAATTTTATATATAGTTGTCAGGGACTATACAATTATTTTCAATTCTCAGAACTGAATATTGAAAAGGAAAAAAAAAAAAGAATAAGGAGCAAGGAAGAAACAGAAAAGCAGAAGACAGCAGAAGGAAAAGAAAAACATATTCCCAAAACGTAGCATAACTCCTCAAACCAACAGACTCCAGTGTTGTCCCTAATGACAGGAATGGGGTGGACTGTAATGAAAAAAAAAAAAAATGAAGCCAGGTATTATTACTGTTGTCTTACTGAATAGGAGTAAAAATTTAAGGAATCAAGACAGCACGCAATTTCATGTTTTGCCTGTCCTGTCATTCTGATGTGGTTTACTGAGCTTTACATCTGACCCGAAATTCCATTCTGACCAGAATTGTGGCATAAATAGTAAATGACTAATAAACGTGATCTTCTTAATGCTGCCTCATTAACAGCAGGTCCTCAACACAACGGACAAATTTACCATATAATAACTGTATCCTCTATGGGAAGACCATAGTTCTAACTGAATGCAGAGTACTTATGTAAGATTTATCCCCTCCCCCAAAGAACATATTAGGAAGAATGTTCTAGAGTTTTAACTGAACATATTATATAACTCTTTAAGCTCTCAACTGAAAAACCTTTGAAAGTACTTTTTTTGGAATAATGGAAAGCTTCAATTACAAAAAAAAAGTGATATATAATTCCACATATGATTGACACATTTACCATAGTTACAAAATTACTGAAGATATCTGTTCTGTATGCATTCCCTCTAAACATACCTAAATTTGAATCCCAAAAGGGACATTTTAGTTGGTAAAGATTCTCTTATAAACCATACATTTTGAAACAGAGAATGCCAAAGATGACTAGCCCCTCCCCCTGCAAAAAATATGTTCTTCTTTACCCCATGTGTTTGTGTGGGCATTTGCATTCAACATCCCACACCTGCCACATCATAGCAGGATGGGTGGCTTCTGAGCACACGAATGTTTACCTCCTGTTCCCCAGAACACATTTGTTTAACATTTCTATAAAAAAATGGAATCTTCAAACTAACTGCTATATATAGGGGCTGTATCTGGAGAAAGCTATCAAAATTGACTCACTTTAAAAGACTTGGAGAATTATAGTAAAGTGTGTATTCAAGTCCAAACAAGAAAGTATGTGTTACCAGCAGTGGACTAGATGTTCACTTACAGGCAGAACCTCTGCTTGGACATATTTTAAGGGGACAACAACCCTCAGTCAGCCTAGCAGCCATAATGAAAATGGGATATACCTCTCTATAGAGTAGATTCCTATTGTTTCCTCTTTAATTCCCGTCATGCTCTTTCTCTCCCTCTTTTTGCTGTCTCCTCCGCCTCATAGCAGTTTGCCTCCCCCTCAGTGAGTCAATAGCCCCTAATGCAGCCTGTATCCCCAGAAGGAAGACCGCAGTCTAACTAAATCCATCCCAATAAATAGCTGTCTTAACAGTGAGGAGAGCATATCAAATGAGCCTAGAGATCATGGAATCACTGTTTCGCCAGCACCACCTCCATTATTTTTGTTATTATCATTGTTGTGGTCATCTCCATGTGGGAAAAACACTGCTTTTAGAATCACCAGAGTAGAACAAATCCCAATAATCGCATAATCCTACCTCTTAGCAGATAAACAAACAACATTTATTTAAATCAAACTTTAAAACCAGCATTGATCTTTCTAGTGGGAAGGGTTCCACTTTTATGGATTCTATCAACTCTTTCAGGACCCGAGCCTCTACTTATTAAATCTTCTATTTTTCAGGGTAGAAGTCGAATACTAATGAGAGGTAAGGTCTAAGAATATTTAAAAACAAATAAATAAAATAGTAATATACTCTCTTTCCACAGGTAGAATCCAGACTTATATTTTGACTCTTACATATTTTAAAAACAAGTAACTGGAATAGAATTTACCAAGAGTGTGTTTACTGAATATTGATGCTCTCAGAGAAATGCTGCTGCAGAATCAATGAAAAATATATTTATTCAGTTACCTTCCAAACACGGTAAAATCCAGCCCCACCTCCAGAATATAATATTTATTATTACATTCCTCTAAGCCTGTGTGCAGTCCCTAGGTGATACAAACAGTTAATGTGTTTGGCTGCTAAAAAAATCATTGGAGGTTCCAGTCCACCTAGAGGTGCCTAGGAAGGAAGGCCTGGTGATCTGCTTCTGAAAAACCATCCTTTGAAAATCCGATAGAGTACAGTTCTGCTCTGACACACACTGGGTTGCCATGAATCCGAATCCACTTGATGGTAACTGGTCTCTCTCAAGTCTGTGCCTGAACTCCACGAAACACTTATTATCTGTTTTTATTACACAAAATAATTACAACTAAACTAAAGAGTCATTCAATAATGAAGCAAGCATAAAACCTTTCTTCTTTATTTTCTCTTAGGCATAGATTTTGTTCATAAAGGAAAATAATTAAAATTTTTGCATTTCTCTGCATTAAGTTGTGAGGTCTCTGGAGGGAAGGTAAATAAAAAAATTAGCATAAGTTACTGTATTAGTGCATATTAATATAAATATTACCTATTTAATACATATGTATACAATGTTTGTGTTTTCATGTATTCAGCTAGACAGCTGAAAGTTTTCAGATTTTAATGGGAATTAAATGGATTTTTTTCGCTTTGATTTATCAACTTCATGGACGATTATGCTGCCATTACAATAATTCATGAAGATTTTATTAAAATGTGGTAAAAATGTTTGATATAATCATGAGTAAATAAAATAAAATAAACCACAGTTATACCATCTGAGTACCTTAAATTATAAAAAAGATGTAAATTCTTACTGAAGACAAGAAGGAGGAACACAAAAATACAAGTAGTGTACAAGAGTAGTGGAATTGTGGATGTTTTTGTTGCACTTTTATTCTCTTCACATACTATTTTTTTAATGTCTAAAAAATAGATACCACTTGTTGATTAAAAAAGAGGATTATGGTCCTTTGGTGTAAGAAAAAACAAAATGTGCCATATTGAAACATCTCTTTAAAAATTAATGCTAGTATTTATATAAAAATGGATATAATGAGTGTCCTTTTGACAGCCAACTTTATTAAATGAATAGTTTAAATTTTCAATCCTCTTTTATCTTCCCATCACACATTCACTCAGTCCAGTCTGGCTCCTGCTAATGTCCTTCTGCAGAAAATGTCTTACCTAGGTCTCCATTCCAATGGTTCTTTCAAGATCCTCAACATACTTCAATTCCCAGCTACATTCAACTCAGTTGGCCATTCCCTCTGCCTTGAAGCATGTGCTTTTTTTGTTGTTGTTTTGCCTCTGACACATGTCATTTTCCTTCTACCTTCTAGCAACTCCTTCTTTGTCTTTGCAACCTTATTCTCAGTTATCACCTACTCAAGATCTTCAAAGCTTATTTCTAGATGGGCTCTTTTTCTTACTCTATGTTCTCTCCCTGGGCTGTTTTATTCCCACCCCAAGCTTTGTTTGCACCCGTAAGCATATGACTCACAGACTTATCTCCAGTCTGATGACTCCTAAAAGCTTTAAGCAATTTTATTAACTTTCATCTGGGTTTCCCCTTGAATATCTCAAAGGCTATTCTCACCAAAATTGCATCTATAACTCCCTCTTACCTCCCTCAAACTTTGTGCACTTTCAGTATCTCTTTTCTCAGTGAAAAGTTACACCATCCACGTAGCTGTATGGGGGGGACACAGAAAAGTCTTCAAAGTTGCTTAGTTCACAAAAAAATCATTTACAATACCCAAATCTACCTTTAGTCTCAAGAATTTGAATCACTAAGTATCTTTTTAAGTGTATCAGTTTGTGTCTATCTCCAACAACATTCTAGGACGAGTTATCATTATCCTTTCCCTGGATACAGCATTAGCCGCTTAACTCTCCCGCCTCCATCTTTCTTTCCAAACTGAAGTCACAGTGACCTTTTCAAAGGCACAAATCCAATCACCTCAGTCTCTCTCCCGCCTCCTCATCCCTTTCATTAATGAATTCCTATTTCTCTTTGGAGAGAAATAAAACTTCTTACCATGGCCTCATCTCCTCATTCACTTTTCCCACCCTCCTTTTCTGCCACTTTATTCTCTCTCCAGTTTAGGCACAATTAAACATTTGTCAGCCTCTCACACTCTGTGTTCTCCACACCCTTGGACTTTGAATATGCTGATTTCTCTGTCTGGAATGATCTTCCTTGCCTTCCTCACCTAGTTATCTTGTACTCCTTTTGCAGCTCCCAGAAACCCCCTGTCCTTGTAAACTAGATCAGGGCCCCTCTTTGCCCACAGATCGGCTTCCGTGGTACTCACATGTCATCTACTAGACAATCAGCTATATGGCTGCTCATTATTGCTAACCCAACTACTTGCATGAGAATGTGTACAAAAAAAAGGTTAATTATGGCTACATATTTCATTTTTCAACTTGAAGTAGTATCCTCCTTAGATTTGAGTAACTTGTCCAGGACAGACATCAGATGAAATTAGGAAATTGTCAAAAATTATTAATATATTTGTTCTCTTGCCCCTTTGGTTACTCCCCACTTCAACTTTTGGCTATTCCCCTCACTCTTGGAAACTCCATGACTTCAGTGCAGCATTCATCTAAGACTACTCTTTAAGATAAACGTTAAGTTACCGCTCCCAGTATACTTCTATTTCCAGGTGCCTAAAGAATGGAAAACATTTCTGAAAATTTAAAAACCATAGGATTGATTAGCTTCATTTCTGAATGATTTGAGATGATAAGTAAGTGCCCTGGGATCTGTCTGTTTGCAGGTATCTAAAGAACAGGGGAAATTGCAGAAAATGTAAAAACTGTAGGTTCAATGGATTCCATTTTTGAGTGATGAGAGTTTGATCAGTGAGTGTGCTCTGTGGCCTTCAAGGTCTCCATTGGGAGAGGTTCATCCATTAGGTGGACATTTACACACTCATTCAACAATTTAGATCATCTCATACGAACAGCTTCCATTTGTTGACTAGAAGACTCTAGCTGTACTTTGTAATGCCATAGTCGCTAGCCACATATGGTTATTTGAATTAATTAAAATTAAATATTCAGTTCTTTGGTCACACTAGCTGCATTTCAAGGGCTCTTTCCCATCATCATAAAAAGTTTCATTGTACAAGGTTGTTCTATAGTCTGTGTTGTAGTGGGAAACCATTACTTCCTGCTGCCTTGAACTTAGGTGTGTCTCCTGATCCATATGATGCCTTTCTCAGTGGTGGCTTAGAAGAGCTGAGTTTCCATTTTAAGACCCTGCCAGTGCTCTCACGTCCCTTCCTTCAGGAACACGTGTAAGCAGGTGCCCAAGCAGAGGCAACAAGTCTTTTTCTGAAGCAGGAATTTAAACTGAAGGACGGAAATATTATTTTCTCTCCCAGTTACTCAAATGTGATTTCCACAATGAAATTTGGAGTGGCAGAGGAATCTTGACTAAAGAGATAAAGAATCCAGATGTGTCAAGAGCCCGTGATGAGAAGGAAAATGAAAGTTGTGGCAACATTCACATCCAGTTTTGTTCTGAGACCATCCTCTATTCTTGCCCTTGATATTCTGTGTGTTACCTCTGATTCCTTAAACATAAAATAAGTCTTCTTTATGTAAGCTAGCTTAAGAAGCATTCGTGTAATCCTTATAAAAAAAAAAATGGGGTAAATTTTAGCATTTCAATTCACAGATGAGAAAACTCTGGGTTCGGCGAGTTTAAAAAAAGTGGTAGAGCCTGAATTCAAGTTTATGTGGCCTATGTCAATTGAAAACATGGCCTATTTCCATTATGCTATACTATAGTGCTGCAGTGGTTAAGTGCTTGGATGCTAATCAAAAGGTTGGAGGTTTGAACCCACCAGCCACTCTGTGGGAGAAAGATGTGGCAGCCTGCTTCCATAAGGATTAAGCCTTGGAAACTCTTGGTGCAATTCTAGCCTGTCCTATAATGTTGCTATGAGTTAGAATCGACTCACCGGCAATAGGTTATGGGTTATACTATTTGCAAGGTGCAAATCTCTGCATTAAAATGTGAGAAGGCTGAATGAGACATGGTCCTTGGTTACTTATAGCTTTAATTCACTGTGGAGCACAGATTGAAGATATTAAGGCTGTGCACAAAATATAGGTGAAATGAAGGAACAGACAGGGCCTGGAGCATACCCAGACTTTTCTGACCAGTATAGGCAAGTAAGTTCAGGAGCAGATGAGCAATCTAGAGTTGAGGAGCCCACAGTCTCTGGATCAGATATTAGGCCCAAGAATTCTTTATAAATAGGTAATGTACATGTCTTTTCCCCAGCAATATACTCCCCAGTGAAGCTAATCTAAACTCAGCCCTACAGAGAAAACAAGGGAAAATGCTGACCTGGGGTTGAGAAAGCAAGGGTGGCAGAAAGTGGGGACAGACTTTGATATAAGACTGTAGGTATACAGTTCCATCAAATCATGGAGCCTAAATATAATAACTACAGCCCCTGGCAATGTTACTGCCTGAACACATCAACATTTTCAGGAGGTTGATTTGACAGTAATCTTTATGCTTCTAATTTGGGGGATATAGAGAGCATTGTTTCACTCCTCGGTGACTTCATTTATTTTCAAACTGTAAATGAGGGAATGTTTCTATGGCTGCTGAAAAAAAAAAAAAGGTTTGATTTGTTTTTAAAGTTTAGAAATATGTCTATGGATGACTAGCCAAGATGGCAGAATTTAGATATGACAAGATAGATTGATGTAGCTATCTGCCAAACAGTATGATTAAAACCATTCAGACCCTGAAAATGGAGCAGAGAACATTGGCTTTATTTCTGTAAACTAAACTGTCACCATCAGATTTAAGTGCTCTTGTCTTGTCAGAGAATTTATTATTATTAAGAATTTCTCTGACAAGCATTTGCCAAGTGCTTCAGTGAAGTTCCTCATCACTCATAGCTCCTTGGTGACATGGCCTGGCTTCACTTCAACAAGAAAGGGAACTGAGATTTCCATGCAAATTAGAGTGAGCTTCATGCCCAAGCACCCTCATTAATACATAATTTCATGAGAAGGTGGGTTTAATCTGTAATGTGGTTGGTTGGATGGGGGACGACTGTACCACAAGGAACAAAGTTATTGGAGCATGTATGTCAATCCCAACTTTTATGGTGGGATGAAAGGATCAGTCCCTGTTAAAGGGACATCAATCATCTCAATGGTCAACTACGTATGTTGATGGATAATTAGCTAAAACCTGAGATAGACAGGTAACCTTAGGGTTTATCCCAGGAAATCTAGTAAAGAATACCATTCTTCCTTTGTGTCAGGAAAGCAAAACTTCTAAAATCAAACTTCTCTCCTACTTCAAAGCGACTTGATACTGCTAGAGGCCATTATGTAACAGTGTATATTAACAACTCTACATATGTATATTCTCTGAACTCAGCTGGTCCCTCAACACTAATTTTTCATCCCATTACCTGTTATTGAATTGCTACCTCTCCTGTTTTCTTACTGACAATTTCAGTTATCCCTTTCTTCAAACTGTTGCTGCCCTCGATTTCTACTCTACGCCATTTCAGCAGAAAACAGGACTACCTATAAAATTGTGGCTGCCAGCTTTGATCTCCCTCACCTTTCCTCTGCTTTACCTATCTATCTTTCTACTTCCCAGCCATTCTTTGACCCATTTCTCCAGGATGAAGGGGGCTTCTTCTTACTTTAAGCTACCCTTTACTCTTTTAACTTTGAGGTTCTCCTCTCCATTCTTCTCTGGGCCCTAACTCCATCAGCCTGCTCTCCTTTATGTATCTTCAGCCTCTTTTTATATACTGGCTTCTTCTTCTGAGCTTCTCGCTCTGATTATAACAACATTCCCTGCACTCCATATTCTTCTCAAAACTCCCTCTCGACAGGTTGGCTCTGATTCGTAGTGACCCTGTAGGACAGAGTAGAACTGCCCCATAGTATTTCCAGGGCTGTAGATCTTTATAGAAGCAGACTGCCCCATCTTTCTCCCACAGAGTGACTGGTGAGTTCAAACAGATGATCTCTCAGTTAGCAGCCAAGCACTTAACCACTGAGTCACCGGGGCTCATATTCTTCTCTAGCTACGCACGAAATTAGAAAGAATGCTATTTTCCTGTACTTGAAAGCTAACAAGTTAGCCTGTTACCGTTATATATGTACTAGAAGAAGACACAAGTCTCCTATGTAAGAGACAAAGAACACTTTAACTCTTGGCAAAACAAGCTGCATGAGCTTTATGTTTACGTTGGTTTCCCCTTGTAGCATCTCCCCCGCCCGTCCCACAAGGACCCAGGTGATGCTGGTGGCCCAGCTGGATGCTGTGCAGACAGTGGATTTATATTATAGCTTAGGCACCACTCGAGCTTAGGAAGCCCCAACGTCATAATGGGTTACTGGCAATCTTGTCTGTCCAAGAGGAAGACGTTATCTTCCTTATTCTGATCAGGGATGAATCTGTCCTCTCTTTACAGCGATTCTATCTCTATCTTCCAAAGGCTTTTGTTACACAAACATTCTTGAAAAGTTCACCTGGGATAAAAGCTGCCTCGAGACATGTAGAAATGCCATGGAGAATTTCTCTTCAACAGGTTGTCTTTCATTTAGTTATATTTTTATTAATTAAAAAAAAAAGTCTACTGAATGTTCTCTACTTTCTGGACATGGAGCATGCAGTGAGTGCCAGGTTAAAGAATCCTATTGAATTCTGAATACACACAATGAACCTCAGTGCACATTTGAGGAATAATGGTGATTTTTAAAACCACTTAATTATAAATCATAAATCACACGTAGTCATTTCATTACAAACTGCTGAAAGGTTACTAGGCATTGAGGTCTAGTAAAAATCTCTACTTATATTAGTATTGATCCAATAAGGAAGAATAAATTGCAAATAATATTTCAGCATTAACAGTCCTTTCTTCACTCTACAAGATACCCAAATGGCACTTCATGGAAAATATACTGTTATAGTTGCTGTAAGCCTCCATTTCATTTTAAGCCAACAGTTGAAATCACATTATATTAAATAATTGTGTGTGCTTGGTCTTTGGGGGTAGGGATGAGAAAACGCATTTTGCCAAGTTTACCCATTGTGAGTTCAGAGTTCAGAAGCAAATTCAATTCTTTCTGGAAATGAGTACAATAGAACAGCTGGTCAAACACAATTTACTTGTTCACAGAAACAAACCTAATGATTTCTGGAAAAATATAAAAAAAAAAAAAAGCTTACTAAAAAGGGCCGTGAAGAATATTAACTGATATGATGAAACAGGTTTGGGGGACTTTTGGCATAAAATGGTATCTGCTTGTAGACCGTGATGCAAAGTTTCTCAGTCTTCAAAAAAAAATCAAATTAAAAAAAAAAATAAAAACAGCAATCAAACACAATAGTAAAGAAAGTCATTTAAAATATGTAAAATTCAAACTGATGAATAACTTAAAATGAGGATTGTTGAAGGTTTTTCATTAACTAGAAGAATAATAAAATAGTGAAAAAAGTAAACAAAAAAAGATGTTTAACCTTTGCATTTAGGCAGACAGAATTTGCTCCCTGAAATAAAAATCACTTGGGGAAAAAAAAAAATGGCAGGAAATAATTTGTCTTCCAGCTGTTGTCAGCCTCAAGAATCAGAAATCTAAACATAACATGAAACATAAACTTGGACAACTGACCTTGAACAACATGAGTTCTCTATCTTGAGGCAAGTTTCCTGGGTGTTGCAAATGATTTGTGCTAAACTACTAACCTTAAAGTTTGGAGGTTCAAGCCCAACCAGTGGAGATGCAGAAGAAAAGCCTGGCAACTTGCTTCTGTAAAGACTGCAGTCAAGAAAACTCTCTGGAACAGTTCTACTCTGTAACACGTGGGGTCATCATAGGTTGGAATCAGCTCAATGGCAACAGGTTTTTTTTTGTTTTTTTTTTTTAATCTAGAGGCATATGGAACACTGTCTCACATCTCTTTTCCCTTGATTATTGTTTTACCTTTTTATTTTGAAAAAAATATATTCCTAGGAAGTTGTAAAAATAGTACAGAGAGTTCCTAGGTACCCTACGGCCAGCCTTCCCCTTGAAAATATCTTATATAAAGACATAACATGAACAAAACCAAAAACCAAACCTAGTGCCATCAAGTTGATTCCGACTCATAGTGACCCTATAGGACAGAGTAGAACGGTCCCAAAGAGTTTCCAAGGAGTGCCTGGCGGATTTGAACAGCTAACCCTTTGATTGGCAGCCATAGCACTTAACCACTACTCCACCAGGGTTTCCGAACATGAACAAAAACAGGAAAATGACATTGGTACAGTACTATTAACCAAACTGTAGGCATTATTTGGTTTTCTGCACTTTTTACATGCACTCATTTTTCATCCCCCTCTTAATTTTTAAAGCTATATTCAGATATACAACTCCTTGAAAATAACTCACCAGGAAGTCTGGTGGGAATGGGGTCAGAGTGGAAGCGGGATTATCCCTTGCGGGGGTACAACCTTGTTAACACAGAGACAGGAATGTAGGCCTAGCTCACAGCACAATTAAAAGTCTACATTTCATACCCCCTGGAGTCTTCATAAAACCAAACAATAGTTTAGCTTAACTAGTAGTAAAGAATGTCTGCCTTGAACATTGTGCTCTTTTAAGAACTACCTATATGGGTTCAAATTGACAACAGTAACTTGAAAGACAGGAAGCTTAGGGAGCACTTGGTTTATATTAATGGGGAAAGAACAACTTAGGTAAAGAGGGTGAGAATGGTTCCAGAACTTAAAGAATGTAATCAATGTCACTGAATTGTACATGTAGAAATTGTTGAATTGGTGAATATTTTGCTGTGTATATTCTCAACAATAAAAATAAATTATTAGAGAAAAAAGTCTACTTTTATTTTTCTTTCTTCCTTTTTTTTTTTTTTAAATATGCCCAGCTGTTGACACTTCCAGAAAACTGTATGTAGTAAAAAATGGAGATGAACCTGCCTCGGTTACAGAGTCAAATAAGATGAAGCTTTGCTAAACTGTGAGAAACTGAATGGAGAGATTTTGGGGTCCACTCTTGCACTCTCAAACATCAGAAGTTAGAGGAAACAAGTATCCACATTCCCCTACCATGCACAGTTTCTACTTCTGGAGAGAAATAGGAAATATCAGGAAGGTTAGCACTATCCAAAGATTACCAGGAGATGTGACGCAGAAGGAAATAGCTACAGGAAAGAAAAGACTGAAATTAAAAGTTATGATGAAATATGAGATCAAAGAGATAACAGAATTTTTTTTTAATTTTTATAATTTTTATTGTGCTTTAAGTGAAAGTTTACAAATCAAGTCAGACTCTCATACAAAAATTTATGAACACCTTGCTCTATATTCCTAATTGCTCTCTCCCAAATGAGACAGCACACTCCTTCCCTCCACTCTCTCTTTTCGTGTCCATTCGGGTAGCTTCTGACACCCTCTACCCTCTCATCTCCCCTTCAGACAGGAGATGCCAACATATACTTATGAGTCTATTTGATCCAAGAAGCTCATTCTTCACCAGTGTCATTGCCTATCCCACAGTCCAGTCCAATCCCTGTCTGAAGAGTTGGCTTTGGGTATGGTTCCAGTCTTGGGCTAACAGATGGCCTGGGGACCACGACCTCTGGGGTCATTCTAGTCTCAGTCAGATTAAGTCAGGTCTTTTTAAGAGAATTTGGGGTCTGCTTCCAACTGCTTTCCTGCTCCTTCAGGGGTTCTCTGTTGTGTTCTCTGTCAGGACAGTCATTGGTTGTAGCCAGGCACCATCTAGTTCTTCTGGACTCAGGCTGCTGTAGTCTCTGCTTTATGTGGCCCTTTCTGCTTCTTGGGGTCATAATCACCTTGTGTTCTTGGTGTTCTTCATTCTCCTTTGCTCCAGGTGGGTTGAGACCAATTGATGCATCTTAGATGGCCACTTGATAGCATTTAAGACCTCAGACATCACTCTCCAAAGTGGGATGCGGAATGTTTTCTTAATAGATTTTATTATCCCAATTGACTTAGAAGTCCCCTGAATTCATGGTCCCCAAACCCCTGCCCCTGCTATGCTGGCCTTTGAAGAGTTCATTTTATTCAGGAAACTTCTTTGGTTTTGGTTTAGTCTAGTCATGCTGTCCTCTCCTGTACTGATCATGGAGAACTTTAAAGCAACTGGAAGTAAATAAGCTGAAAACAGAGAAAGTACTGACTTGCAGAGAATGTAGTAAAATTAGGAGGTGAACTTTCTCCATAATTTACAAGTGATTAAGAGTAGCACAGTTTGCAAAACCTAGTACCTAGTTCCCTCTGGTTTCCACTTAGATGTAGGTTTCTCAAAAAAAAAAAAAAAACTAACACTGATTCTCTCCTCCTTCCAAAGTATTTATTTAAATATGAGTAAAACTAACATCTTTACATAGATACTGCCATCTTTTCTAATATGGAAGTGAGGCTCACAAAATGGTAATCCCAAGGGGACTTGTTTTTGCATGAGAGTCCACACACATCCCAGAGGAAGATGGCCCTAGCAGAGTGATTATGCCCAATGACTTTTTAAATTTATTGATTAAAAACTTTAATGCCAGACTTAATTGGCATCAAAACTCTTGACTAGAGACCATCTGGATCCAAAGATATATATATATATAATTTACAAACTTTGTTTCAAACATTCTGTGGCTGTACCATTGCTTGATTTAGTTGCTATAAATTTGAATTGCAGAAGTCATTTTGGAGTGGAAAATTCCCTAGTCTTTTTTAGCAAAATGGAAAGAAGTATTAATTTCCTTATTCTACTCTGATTGTTTAATTCCTAGAGATGTCACTTCCAGAAATTATCAGATGATCCTAATTTCTCAGTTAGTTCCCTATTTTTCTTTTAATCTTCTAAGTTTCCTAAATATTTTCCTTCCTAAATTTCTTCTCAATCTTAGTCCAAATCTTTTTATTTAATACACTTTACATATCATACTTTCATTCACTCATTTCTTCCTTCCATCTGCCTTTTCTTATGTCTCTGTGAAACTCTCCATTCAGTGAAAAATAAAATGGGTCAAATTTCAGATTGCCACACTTTGAAACTCAGAAGGGATCTTTTAATTTAATTAAAAAAAAAAGGACAGCCGTTACTTGGAATTAGAAGTTGTTAGATTTTGCTTACATTGCTTCAATGTGCTTTGAAAAAAGGGCTCGATTAAATGAGGAAAGAAACAAATAAGAAAAGAAACAAAGAGAACATTACGGTTATAGCAAAATCCTTAGCCTCCAAGCCATCCTCCCTTTTTCCAACCCTAGACATAACCACTATCCTAAAGTTGGTGTGTATCAATTCCCATCAAGGTTTGTAAGAGTGTGAACACCAGAGGGAGATAGCTTGAGTTGGCCTGCATGCTCCAGTGTTGAGTAGCCCTGTGGTCTTTGACAAGAGACTGCCTCAGTTTCCTTCTTTGCAACTGGGAAAACATGATTATTGCTTCATGGAGTGTTTGTGAGGGTAAAAAATAAAATAAGCACGCAAAGTCCTTAGAAAATTGCCTGACACTCAGTAACTGCTCTTTATATGCAAAGTATTATTATCATTATTACTATTTTTGCCTATAAAGGGCCAGATAGTGTTGTTGCTGTTAGGTGCCCTTGAGTCTGTTCCTACTCACAACATCCCTAGGTACAACAGAAAGGAACACTGCTGGATCTTGAACACTGCTGGATCTTGCACCATTCTCACAATCTCCGGTTGCAGCCACTATGTCAATCCATCCTGTTGAGGGTTTTCCTCTTTTTGGCAGACCCTCTACTTTACCTTTACCAAGACACACCATCCTTCTCCAGGGACTGGTCCCTGCTGATAACATGTCCAAAATACATGACACAACGTCTCGCCACCTTCCCCTCTAAGGAGTATTCTGGCTGTACTCAAGACATTTATTCCTTCTTCTGGCAGTCCATAGTATATTCAATATCCTTCGCCAACACTGTAATTGGAAGGCATCTATTCTGCTTCAGTCTTCAATATTCATTGTCCAGCTTTTGCATGCATATGAGATGATTGAAAATACCTTGCCTTGGGTCAGTTGCATCTTAGTCCTTAAACTGACATCTTTGTTTTTTTAACACTTTAAAGAGGTCTTTTGCAGCAGATTTGTCCAATGCAATGCATCATTTTCTTTACTGCTGCTTCCATGGGCTGTGATTGTGGATCCAAGTAAAATGAAATCCTTGACAACTTCAATATTTTCTGCATTTATCATGGTGTTCCTTATTGGTCCAGATGTGAGGATTTTTTTTTAATTTTTTATTGTACCTCAGGTGAAAATTACAGTGTAAATTAGTTTGTCATTCAAAAATTTATACACAAATTGTTTCATGACATAGGTTGCAATCCCCACAATGTGTCAGCACTCCCCCCGCTCCACTACGGGTTCCCCTTTTCCATTCCTTCAGTTTTCCTGTCCACTTCTACCTTCTCCACTTTGCTTTTGGGCAGGTGTTGCCCATTTGGTTTTGTATACTTGATTGACCTAAGAACCCCTTGTTCATGTGTATTGTTGTTTTCTAGGCCTGTCTGAAAGTGAACTTTGGGAGTGGCTTCAGTTCCAAATTAAAAGGGTACCCAGGGACCATAGTCTCAGGGGTTCCTCCGTTCTATGTCAGATCAGTAAGTCCAGTCTTTTATTTTCATTATGTTGAGGTGTAATCCATGCTAAAGGTTAAGTTTTTCAAGGCCTCTTGGCTTTCAGCAAGCAAGGTTGTATCATCTGCACATAGCAGGTTGGTAACAAGTCTTCCTCTAATCCTGACAGCCAGTTCTTCTTCATATAATCCAGTTTCTTGGATTATTTGCTTAGCACAGAGATTAAATAAGTATAGTGAAAGGATACAACCCTGACATGCAACTTCCCTGAGTTTAAACCATGTAGTATTCCCTTGTTCTGTTCAAACAACTTGGTCTTGTTGTGTATACAGGTTCCCCATGAGCATGATTAAGTGTTCTGGAATTTCCATTCTTCACAAAGTTATCCATAATTCATTATGACCCACACAGTTGAATGCTTTTGCATGGTCAATGAAACACAGGTAAATATCTTTCTGTTCTCTGCTTTTAGCCAAAATCCACCTGACATCAGTAATGACATCCGCCATTCGATGTTCTCTTCTGAATCTGGCATGAATTTCTGTCAGTTTCCTGTCTGCGTATGGCTGCAACCATTTTTCAATTATCTTCAGTAAAATTTTACTTGTGTGTGATATTAATGATATTGTTAGATAATTTCCATATTCTGTTGGATCACCTTTCTTTGGAATGGGCACCGATATGAATCTTTTCCAGCTGGTGGGCCAGGTAGCTATCTTCCAAATATCTCACATAGATAAGTGAGCTCTTCCAGGGTTGCATTAGTTTGTTGAAGCATCTCAATTTGTATGCCAATTTCCAGAGCCTTGCTTTCCACCAATAATTTCAGTGCAGTTTGGACTTTTTCCTCCAATACCAATGGTTCTTGATCATATGTTACATCCTTAAATGATTGAATATCAACCAATTCTTATTGGTACAATGACTCTGCATTTCTTCCATCTTCTTGTGATGCTTCCTGTGTCATTCAATATGTGCCCACAGGGTATTCAATATTTGCCCACAGAATCCTTCAATATTGCAACTTAAGGCTTGAATTTTTCTTCGGTTCCTTCAGCTTGAAAAATGCTGAGTATGTTTGTCCCTTTTGATTATCTAACTCCAAGTCTTTGCACATTTCATTATAATAGTTTTCTTTGTCTTCTCAGGCCGCCGTTTGAAATCATCTGTTCAGCTCTTTTACTTCGCCATTTCTTCCATGGGCTTTAGCTACTCTACATTCAAGAGCAAGTTTCAGAGTCTCTTCTGACAACGATTTTGGTCTTTCTTTCCTATCTTTTTAATGATCTTTTGCTTTCTCCGTGTATGATGTCCTTGATGTCATTCCACAACTCATCTGGTCTTTGGTCATTCATGTTTAGTGGGTCAAATCTATTCTTGAGATGGTCTCTAAATTCAGGTGGTATATACTCAATGTTGTATTTTGGCTCTCGTGTACTTGTTTTACTTTTCTCTAACTCCAACTTGAACCTGCATATGAGGACTTGCTGGTGCTTTAGGCAATTGGCTCCTAGCCTTGTTCTGACTAATGATATTGAGCTTTTCTATAATCTCTTCCCACAGATGTAGTCAATTTGATTCCTGTGTATTCCATCTAGGGAGGACTATGTGTATCATCACTGTTTATGTTGTTGACAAAAAGTATTTTTAAAGACTAAATAGTTTATCTTGTAAAATTCTATCATGTGATCTCCATCATCTTTTCTATTTCCAAGTCTATATTTTCTAATTTCTGATTGTTCGCCTTTGTTTCCAACTTTTACATTCCAGTCATAAGTAATTATCAATGCATCTTGGTTGCATGCTTGATAAATTTCAGACTGCATATTGGTAAAAAGCTTAAATTTCTTCTTCTTTGGCATCAGTGGTTGGTGGGTAAATTTGAATAATAGTTGTGTTAATTGGTCTTCGTTGTAGGCATTCAGATATAATCCTAAAACTGACAGTATTGTACTTTAGAATAGATCTTGAAATGCTGTTTTTGACAATGAATGCAACACCATCTCTCTTCAATTTGTCATTTCCAGCGTAGTGGACCATATGACTGTCTGATTCGAAATGGCCAATACCAGTCTATTTCAGCTCACTAACGCCTAGGATACCACTTTTTATGAGTTCCATGTCATTTTTGATGACTTCCAATTTTCCTAGGTTCATACTTTGTGCATTCCACTTTCTGTTATTAATGGATATTTCTTCTCATTTTGAGTCGTGTCACATCAACAATAAAGGTCCTGATAGTAAATAGTTTAAACTTGATGAGCCCTGTTGCTTGTTCTTTCTTTTCTCTTACTTTTTTTGTCTTCTTCCTTCCTTTCCTTTCCCTTCCCATGCTCCCTCCTCTCACTGAGGTGCCCTCATAGTTTTTTTTTTTTTTTTTTTTTTTGAGCACTTTTTCTTTCTGGCACTAAAAGATACTCCAGGTTCATTTATATATTTCCTGCCCCGGTCCTGGAGTCAGCCATTTCTTCAAGGAGCTTTAGTTCCTTTTGTTGTAGAATTATATTAAAACATAGGATCTAAGCACTGGGAAGGCAATCTTTTCTTTTTTAATTACATTTTCTTATGGTTTATTTTGGGATCAAACATAGCAAGGATTGTGGGGATGGCACTGGACCTGGGAACAATTCATTCGGTTATACATTGGTTCACTGTAAGTCAGAACCTACTCCATGGTACCTAACAAAAACAAAAACACTTTTTTATATATGGTTTATAACTATTAATTTTTATTAAATTATCAATCTTGTAACCATTAATATTAGCTCTAAAATATTAGATGCAATATTTTTACTGCATGTTGCCTTTGAAAATGGCAATTTTATTTCTTCTTTCCAGTTCTTATAACTTCCACTTTATTTTTATTCTTATTGTTATGGATGAGATCTCCAGGACTGTAGTAAATCGTGGCATCTTTTTTCTTGTTTCTGAGTTTAAATGAATGTTCTAATATTTCCTGTTATGTGCAATGTTTTCTGCACATTTTTGATAATGCTTGCTGTTATCAGACCCCTTCACAGTGAATGATTTGGGCTTTTGCCCCGGGTGTGAAAGTAGTACCATAACGTTGGCCAATAAGTGAGGGCCACCCTAAACTAAGAGGGATCACCTGCGAGCTTGATGTTAACTGAGCCTGAGGAGACCCATGGTGAGGCCATTAAAAGCCTTGGAAGCTAGAGGCTCACTACAGCTTCCATGTTGGACAGTGCAAACACTGGGCTCTTGGAAGAGAGGAGAGCAAGTCCCCTGGGGACTTGGAAGCTTTGTGCTGAAGAACACCCCACTCCCACCTCCCATCTTTGTCAGAGGTGGAAACATCAGCCCAGGGGAAAAGAGATTGGAAGATTCATCAGAAGGGACTGGCACCAGAAGTAACAGAAACTCTGGACATGGATGAAGGCAGCGTTAAGAGAAAACAGGAGCAGAGGCCAGGAGAAGCAGATGCCAATGTCTATTGAGCAGAGGCAGTGGAGTCTGAGAGGAGTGGGCTGCAGCAACAACTGAGGCAGCTGAGACCATGAGCAGGCCTGAGCAACAACAGAATCCTGCTGAAAGAACAAGAGGTCCAAAGGAGGCACAGATGGCCAGCCTGCCCAGCCTAGGCACATCCCACATAAGGGTTACTCTCAGAGCAGTTCTGCTCCTAGGGACTGTGATCAAGAACTGTCCCAAGGCTGTCAGTTGAGAGCTGGACCAGCAGCTATGGGGGCAGAGCCAAGAGATGTGTCATCCCAGCGACATAAGAGTAAACATTGATTCCTTGCTATGAAATTTTTTTTTAAGACTGAGCCTTGATTTCCATGTATTATTTGCTATCTCTCCATATTGTTTTCTATCTACTTTCCATGTGCTAATTTAATGCCCTGGAAGTGTCTCACAGATTCTGGCTCTCCTTGGGTTGATATGATAATTATGAACAATTTCTTGTGTATCACAGATACGGCGTGTGTGTACCACAATGTTGCTTACCAGATTAAAGAAGTAGTCATCTATATAAATTGCTAAGAAAAAATATTTAAGTCTTAAAGGGGTACTGAATATCATCACATGTCTTTTTGCATCTCTGGAGAAGATTATGTGATGTTTTTCCCCTCTGTAATCAGTTACTGTGATGAATTATTAGCCAAGTACACTTAATACCTGAATGGATTGTCTAACACTAGGCCATCCTTCCATGTCTGAGCTAAACTCTTCAGGCAGGATGCATTTCTTGTTTTCATTGTTCTAAAGAGCAGGGCTAACATTTTATATGTAATTTGTACATCTATATTCTTACAGTAAAATCAACATATGAATCTTTATAAAACTAGTTCAATTTCCCTAATGTCTATATTCATATTAAAATTTCATATCTTTAAAAAATATCTTGGTAATTTATGTTCTAGAAAAATCCATTTTGCCCAAGCTTTTCAGATGTTTTGTTTTAATGATTCACAATATTCATGTATAATTTAAACAAGGTTTTATCCCTAATTACATTTCTCACTTACTTTAAATGTTATTTTTTTTGGTGCTTTCAATCTTCTTGCCTTTTTTTTGTAATCTTGCTATGAGTTTGTCTATTTTATTTTTCTTTCAAATGACAAATTTTGGAGTATTATTTATTCTCTATATTTCAATTCATTTTCCATTTTATTAATTTCTGATTTTGTCATTTTCTTTCTATTTTAGGGATATCCCCCTTGTATCTGTGTGGTAAATAAAATTTATATATATATATAGTCTTTATTCTAATATATTTAAGGCTATAAATTTTATATCAAGCACTACAAGAGCCAAAGTACATACTTGAGTATATTCCACCTGAATTTAGAGACCATCTCAAAAATAAATTTGGTACACTGAGCAATAATGACTGAAGACTAGTAAGTTGTGGAATGACATCAAGAACCTTATATGTGAAGGAAGCAAAAGGTCGTGAAAGAGACAGTAATGAAATAAAAGACCAAAATGTTTGTCAGATGAGACTCTGAAACTTGCTCTTGGATATAGAGTAGATAAAGTGAATGGGAAAAAAAAAATGATGAAGTAAAACAGCCTAACAGAAGATTTCAAAGGGTGATTTGAGAAGACAAAATAAAGTATTATAATGAAATGTGCAAAGACCTTGACTTAGAAAATTGAAGCAGAAGAACATGCTCAGCATTTCTCAAGCTGAAAGAACTGAAGAAAAAATTCAAGCTTCGAGTTGCAATATTGAAGGATTCTATGGGCAAAGTATTGAATAATGCAAGAAACATCAAAAGAAGATGGAAGCAATACACAGACTCTCTGTACCAAAAAGAACTGGGCAATGTTCAACCAGTTAAGGAGGTAGCATATGATCAAGAACCAATGGTAGTGAAGGAAAAAGTTGAAGCCACACTGAAGGCATTGGTGGAAAACAAGGCTCCAGGAATTGATGGAATACCAATAGAGATGCTTCAACAAATGAATGCAACTCTAGAAGCCATCACTTGTCTATGCCAAGACATTTGGAAGATACCAACTTGGCCAACTGACTGGAAGGGATCCACATTTCTGCCCATTCTAAAGAAAGGTGATCCAACAGAATGCAGAAAACATCAAACAATATCTCTAATACTGCATTAGAGTAAAATTTTGCTGAAGATAACCCAAAAACAGATGCAGCAGTACATGGGAAGGGAACTGACAGAAATTCAAGCTGGATTCAGAAGAGGAACAAGGGATATCATTGCTGATAGCAGATGCTTCTTGGCCGAAAGCAGAGAATACCAGAAAGATGTTTACGTGTGTTTTATTGACTATGCAAAGGCATTTGACTTTATGGATTATAACAAATTATGGATAATATTGCTAAGAATAAGAATTCCAGAACACTTAATTGTGCTCATGGGGAACCTGTACAGAAATCAAGAGGCAGTTTCAATAGAACAAGGGAATACTGCATGGTTTAAACTCAGGAAAGGTGTGTCAGGGTTGTATCCTTTCACCATACTTATTCAGTTTGTATGCTGAGCAAATAATCCAAGAAGCTGGGTTATATGAAGAAGAATGTGGCATCTGGATTGGAGGAAGGCTCTTTGACAACTGCTATGTACAGGTGATACAACCTTGCTAGCTGAAAGCGAAGAGGACTTGAAGCACTTACTGATGAAAATCAAAGACTCTAGCCTTCAGTATGGATTACACTGCAACATAAAGAAAATAAATAGACTAGACTTACTGATCTAACAGAGACTGGAGGAACCCCTGAGATTATGGCCTCTGGGTACCCTTCTAATTCAGAACTGAAGCTACTCCCAAAGTTCATCTTTCAGACAGGCCTTAGAAACCAAAAGTAACACACATAAGAAACTTGTTTCTTAGATTAATCAAGCATATGAGACCAATAGGCAACATCTGCCCAAAAGCAAAGACGAGAAGGCAAGAATGGACAGGAAAACTAGAGGAATGGAAAACGGGAACCTGAGGTAGAAAGGGCGAGAGTGCTGACACATTGCTGGGATTTCAACATATGTCATGAAATAATTTGTGCATAAATTTTTGAATGAGAAACTAATTTGTTCTGTAAACTTTC
The DNA here is from genome assembly GCF_030014295.1 of Loxodonta africana. Taxonomy (NCBI): domain Eukaryota; kingdom Metazoa; phylum Chordata; class Mammalia; order Proboscidea; family Elephantidae; genus Loxodonta; species Loxodonta africana. The sequence goes on from NC_087356.1 coordinate 32,682,880, forward strand.
ACCTAAAGTACAATACAATAAAAAAGAAAAAAAAATCCTCAGAACTGGACTAATAAACAACATTATGATAAATGGAAAAAATATTGAATTTGTTAAGGATTTCATTTTACTAGGATCTGCAATCAATGCTGAGGAAAACGGCAGTCAAGAAACCAAATGATGCATAGCGCTGGGCAAATCTGCTGCAAAAGACCTCTTTAAAGTGTTGAAAAGCAAAGATGTCACTTTGAGGACTAAGGTGTGCCTGACCAAAGACATGGTATTTTCGGTTGCCTCATATGCATGGGAAAGCTGGACAATGAATAAGGAAAGTTGAAGAATAATTGATGCCTTTGAGTTATGGTGTTGACAAAGAACATTGAATACACTATGGATTGCCAGAAGAAGTACAGCCAGAATACTCATTAGGAGCAATGATGGCGAGGTTTCGTTTTACTCACTTTGGACATGTTATCAGGAGGGACTAGTCTTTGGAGAAGGACATCATGCTTGGTAAAGTGAAGGAACAGCAAAAAAAGAGGAAGATCCTCCACAAAATTAATTGACACAGTGACTGCAGGGATAAGATCAAACATAGTGACAATTGTGAGGATGGTGCTGGACAGGGAAGTGTGTCATTCTGTTTGTTATACATACAGTTCCTATGAGATGATACCAACTCAATGGAATCTAACAACAACACAAAGTTAAATTCATTACAAAAGTTTAGGTATCTGTATTTTAATTGTCTAAACATATGTTATTTTCGTTATAAATCCTTTCTAGAGCTATTTCTTATATGAAATGCATTTCATGTGTGTATATGTGTGTTTTAAACAGGGCTTCGAACTAAAAATTTTCGAACTGGTTCTTTCTGGTTCAAACCTCCGCTGAGAATTTGCATTTCTAACAAGTTCCCAGGAAATTATACATAAGAATCTCCAGGGGACCTTGTTAAATGTGGAGTGTGATACAGCATGTCTGGGGTGAAAATGCAAATTCTCAGCAGGGAACTTGTTAGAAATGCAAATTTTCAGCAGTGGTTCAAACTGGAAGGAACCTGTTCCAAGCCCTGGTTTTAAATGTCTCTATACACAAGATTTTGGTGATGCTGTCATTTTTTTTTTTTTTTCTGGAAACTTTAAGAGATCATTGAGAACATGCTCTTTATATTATCAATTATTGGGCATTTTTGAGACTTGCTATGTACCCTTGGATTCTATAGCCAAACAAAACCCACCTCTGCTGTGGAGTTGATTAGGACTCATAGCTATCCTACAGGACAGAGTAGAACTGCCCCATAGGGTTTCTAAGACTGTAATCTTTACAGAAGCAGACTGCTACATCTTTCTCCCCTGGAGTGGCTGGTGGATTTGAACCTTCAATCTTCTGGTTAGCAGCCAAGCAATGTCCCACCAGGGATTCCATAAGGTATTGTTAAATGTTTCGTGTGTGCTTGGATAATCTACCCTCTATCAGGTGTGAAGTAATTTTTCTTACTTTAACTGTGATAGCTTCTTGTGTCCTGTACTAATCCAGGCTTTGGAACTAGGCTTAAACTCATTGTTGTTGAGTCAGTTCTAATTCTTGGTGACCCCATGTGTTACAGAGTAGAGCTTCCCCATGGGGCTTTTTTGGCTGTGAACTTAACAGAAGCAGATCAGCAGGGCTTTCTTCCAGGGTATCTCTGAGTGGATCTGACCCACCAAACCTTAGGTTAGTCGTCTAGTGTAAACCATCTGTGCTACCCAGAGACCTTAGAGCTCAGCCCATGGAGTTATTACATCACTTCATCCATGCATTGATGTGCAAACCCAGGCAGGGCATTTCAATTTTCTCTTTCCTCCTTGTCCACATGTGTACAATGGACCCTTCTGTCTGGTTGTGAGAACTACTGGGCAAATTAATGTGTGAGCAACTAGAACCTTGTCAGGATTGCATTAGTGACGTAGTGTTTGCCATTACACATTCCAAGACTTCATATATTCCTGGTGTACTGTCCCTTTTGCCATTATATGTAATGATGCTCTTTATCCCTAAAAATGCTTTTTAGCCAGTTTTGTCTAATGTTGCTCTCATTTGTATGTAATTATTTAGTGTATTTTTTCCATCCTTTTGCTTTTAATCTTCACATATCGCTATGTTTCAAAAGTGTCTGTTTTAAAGGTTATTTGCATTGGACAAATCTGCTGCAAAAGGCCTCTTTAAAGTGTTAAAAAGTAAAGATGCCGCCTTGAGGACTAAAGTGAGCCTGACCCAAGCCACGGTGCTTTAAATTGCCTCATATACAGGCAAAGACTGGACAATGAATAAGGAAGATCAAAGAAGAGTTGATGTCTTTGAATTATGGTGTTGGCAAAGAATATCAAGTACACTATGGACAGCCAGAAGAATGAACAAATCTATCTTGGAAGAAGTACAGCCAGAATGCTCCTTAGAAGCAAGGATGAATGAGACTTTGCATTTTGAACATGTTATCGGGAGGCAACAGTCCTTGGAGAAGGACATCATTCTTGATAAAGTGGAGAGTTATCGAAAAAGAGGAAGACCCTCAACAAGGTAGATTGACACAATGGCGCAAGGATGGGCTCAAAGCTATCAACGATTGTGAGGATGGCACAGGACCAGCCAGGGTTTTGTTCTGCTGTACACAGCATCACTATGAGTTGCTACTGACTCCGATGGCACCTAAAAACAATACATGTTTTGATCTTTTAAGCAGAGTTTTTATTTGTCTTGTTTTAATACTAATATTTTTTGGAATTATTTTTGCCCTATTTTGTGCTTTAATTGTCAGTGCTCTCTCTCTCTTTTTCTCCTTTCTGGCTATCTGTTCATTGATGCAATCTCCTTTATTAACTTTATTTTGCAGATACCTTTTTCTTTCTTCACTAGTTTGAAAGTAATACATTCAATTTATATGATTTTAATGTTAATATGTACATTTTTAACATGGACACTAGGCAGGACAATAGCTAAATAAAATATAGGATTCTATTCTCTTTGTTAATAACTTTGGGCACTTAGATTAGGTTAAGTGCAGCAGCTCTTCTCACAGGGGGTATGTTGTTTCTGTTGTCCTTTATTTTGCCTCCACCTTGATTTTAATCCCTTTCATTAGTTGCTGAATTCATATTTATGGCCAATTTTACATAAAAAAAAAAATTTTAATAAAAAAAATAGAGTCCCTTAAATGAATATAAATCTGTTTGTTCATAATTGTTATTTCCCTGTATTTTCTACCTGGTTGAAATTTCTTCTTCCTGAATTATACCTTTGCAGAAGTTCTTTAGAAAAAGACAGAAATAAACTCTATCATGTTGTAACATTTATTTTGCCATCTTTCTTCAGTGGTATTTCATCTGGGTATAGAAATAATAGGCTAGCAGTTATTTTTTCTTGCAATTTCAAATCCTATTTAATTGTTTTCTGACCTTTTGTTGCTGTTGGGAAGTCTGCTCTCAATATTTTTATTAGCTGGTAGTTGATTTATATTTTATTTTTGATGACTTTTGAAAATTTTCTTCAGTTGTTGGTATTCTATAGTTCATAACAATGTGTTTATGTGCAGATAGCAAGCTACAAAAGGACATACGTAACTCACATTTCTTAAATTATATGTATTGTTAAACTAGTAAGCTGTTCACTTAAAAATCTTAGTGATCATCTCAAGTAGTATAGACCTTTTTTCTCATGGCTGATTAGATTATATGGTTAAGGTACAGCAAGTGCAAATATTGCATAGAAATATACGACTAGCTTTAAAAAGATATACTTTACATATGTTTTCAAATATTTTTTATTGTTACAGAGTTGACTTTAAAAACACTATCAAATGTTGGCAACGTTTCACTTCAATGGAAAAACCTCACACATAGCTCATTAGAAGAGTCAGAAGAATGTCTCTTGCAGGCAGTTGGCAACAAATGGAAAAGGCTGGAAAAACATTAGTATAATTTGACCTAAGAATTCTACTTCTCATGATTTATCTTAATGAAAATTACATTCAGAAGATTGTGTGAAAGGGTTTTCAACGTTTTTTTTCTTACATAATTGGAAAAACTTAAACTTGGAGATTGGAAAAACTTAAACTTGGAGTAGAGCGCTAAAAAATTATGGTATGCCTACATGGTAAAATGCTTATGTGGAGTTTAAAGTAATATTTCCAAGGATTCTCAGGTGAAATGAGATAGATCATGACAAAAATAGAGTATATAAAACAAAATGTAGTATGAGATTAAAATGTGGTCTAACTACCGGGTTGACACATCAATAGATAGGTAAGTACGTTAAACATAATAAAAGAGTGGAAAAAATACATAAACTAAAATGTAATATCACTATGAATAATTTAAATTTTTTAACTGAACTTTCCAAGCTTTTTACATTATCTTTATGAGTAGAAAAATAAAACAATTATTTTGAATGAGAGAAATGAAGAATAGATATAAACTGGGGAACCGTTTTTGTAATTTATAGTATGAATAATCATTATTCTTAATGTTTTGAGAGTAGCAAGGAAATGTAGGTTTACAGCTTAGAATTTTTTAGTCATAGAAAGACTTTCTAAGCATAATACATATACCAAAAGCAGAATAGGAAAGATTAACGAATATGACTACAAACATTTTTAAATGTCTTGTATAAATCATATAATAAATCAAAGGACTATTGAAAAAACAGAAAACAAAACAAACCAAGAAAAAAGATAACCACATGATAGTAAAGGGGCAGATGGTTTTAACATTTAAAGTGTTTTTTGCAAATTAAAAGTGAAAGTCAGACAGACCAGTAGCAGAATTGGTCAATAAGTATACAGCCAATAAGCATACATAATCTGCAATATTAACAGCTATTGTATGTAAGAATCTGGAAAAGGCTTTTTTTTTTTTTTTTTTTTACACAGCTATGAAAGTGCAAATTGCCATAACTGTTTGGTTAGTTAGTTGGTGGTGGTATTTTGAAAAATAATATCCAGCAAACTCACTCTCACATGTTTACTCTACAGCTACATATATACATATTTGCGCAGAAAAAATAATACATGATACTAATTTTATTTTCCTATCACAGAATGATGGACTTTGTGAAGAAGGGGAAAAGGTTGATATAATATGTAATACAATAAATATATAAAGGATTGGAGTCTCTCACTTGGTATACTAGTAAGTAAGCTAAAAAAAAAGAGGATATATTTTCATCTACAATATTAGCATGTAAGATGAATATCTATTCAGATTCTTTTAAGGGGAGAATATTTGTATGCGAAAAACATACTTGTGGTGGAAACATTTTCTAGGATTTTCTACTGCCTTTTAGCCACTGTCAAAACTTTTGCATCAAGGTTTATTACATGCTGTTTGAAGATTTATCTGTTTTAAATCGGTGGCATACATGAAAATATAACACCATGTTTCAAATTAATATAAAACTTCATTGATTAATATGTGCATTATTCTCTCAACAGAAATCTTATCACTAATTAGTGTGCTTAATTTACTTGTACATATTCTAACCTAAAGGAAGGAAATGTAATTTGTTTTTATCCATATAATTTCTCCCAAGAGGCTTGCACTCGTCAACATCAGATAACCGCAGGTAATAGAAAGTTAGAGGGCATGGGAATTGCCCATGTTCTCCTAAAACAGTTGCTCTGGGTCTACTCCCAAGATCACTTGTCAGTGATCCTGGGAGATGCTCAGAAACTTAAATTTTTATAATCATCCAGGATGATTCTGGAGCAATCATCCACAGACCGCATTCTGAGAAACACTCACAGAAGTATCAGATCTTTACAGAAGTTCAGGTGATGTTAATCCATTTTTATTACTTCACTGCTTTCTCACAGTTGCTCCTGGGTGTGGAAGGGGTAAGTTCAAAGTCTGCCGCATGAAATATGCAAGAACTACTATGCTAAGCAGCCAACAAACACATGAAAAGATGCTCACAATCACTAGCCATTAGACAGATGCAAACCAAAACTACAATGAGGTACTGTCTCAGCCCAGCTAAAATGGCACTGATTAAAAAAAAAAATGTGGGGGGATATGAACCCTTATTCACCACTGTTCGGATGGTAAAATGGTACAACCACTATGAAAAACAGTATGGAGTGTCCTTAAAAAGCTAAAAATAGAAATACCTTATTATCCAGCAATCCCACACTTAGGTATATATCCTAGAGTTCTCACAAAAGAGACTAATACAGACATTTGCACACCTATGTCCATTGCAGGATTATTCACAATAGCGAAAGGATGGAAACTAAGTGCTCAACAGCAGATGAATGGATAAACAAAATGTGGTACACACATACAATCAAATACTAACCAGCCATAAAGAATAATGATGAGTCCTCAAAACATCTTATAACGTGGATGAATCTGGAGACATTATGCTGAGTGAAATAAGTCAACCACGAAAAGACAAATATTGTATTATTGCACATTGTTATTTTTGGTGATGGGGAAGGTAACATCAGATGTGGGTGAATAGCACACAGCTTGACCAAGGTAAATCATGTCATTAAGAAGAGCACAAGAGAAAAGGACATTTTTGGTAAAGGATATGACAAATATAATTTTGCAACAATACCAATAGAAAAAAAAAGAAAAATCTTTTTTTTTTTTCTTTTACCAATAACAACCAAAAAATACATGTGTGGTTACACAAATATGTATATAGGCATTTATGGGTATGAGTATGTGGGGACATACGTGAGCACAGGGAGATGTGTCTATAAGCATATGTACATACAGGTATATGTGTGCATGCATACTCATATATATTTACATATATATATATAAAATGACACTCATGAAGGGCACAGGTATGGATACTACTTAGACATACTCAAACACCTTTTGAGATTGGTTTACTGAGTTTGAGGGTTTAGGATCATAGTCCTCTGGGACAACTCAGTGAATTGGCATAATACAGTTCAAAAAGTATATATTGTACAACCCAATGTGGTAAGTAGTGTCTGCACACCTGATATACAACTATTGGTCTCTACTCAACTGGAACAGAAAAGAAAGAAGGAAACTAAAGAGAAGAAAGTGGTCTATAGGATAATAGTCTGCACGAATCATGGCCTTGTCTACCCTAAGACCAGAAGAACTAGACGGTGCCTGGCTACCACTACCAGCTCTTCTGATCAGGGCCACAATAGATGGCCCCTAATAAAATGGGGGAAAAAATGTGAAACAGAACTCAAATTATTAAAAAGGCCAGACTTGCTGGGCCAATTGAGACTAAGGGACTCCCGAGACTAATGCCCTGAGGTACTCTTTTAACCTTAAGCCGAAATTATCCCTTTAGGTCTCCTTTTAGCTAAATAGCAGATTGACTCACAAAATAAAGAATATCACCCATGAATAATGAGCTCCTTTAAAAAATCATTTATGTGAGACCAAATGGTCAAAAATTACTCAAAAGCAAAGACGATAAGGTAAAGGGACAGGGAAATCAGAGTACTGGAAATGGTACAAGAATGGAATGAATGAGAATGATGACACAATGTGAAAAATGTAGCCTATATCACTGAATAATTTGTGTAGAAATTAATAAATGAGAGCCTAATTTGCCATATTAGCTTCCACCTTAACCACAATAAAATGTTACAAGTATTATAAGTAGAGAGAGAAAAAGAAGAAGCCCTTCAACGAGATGGACTGACACAGAAGACGCAACATTGGGCTCTGAAGCATAACAACAATTGTGAGGATGGCACAGGGCCAAGCAGTATTTTGTTCTAATGTACCTAGGGTCACAATGAGGCAGAACCAATTCGATGGCACCTAACAGCAACAACAAGGTATTATAAGTAATCTAGATATGACTTAAAGTATATGGGAGGATTTGCATAGGTCATACGCAAATGCTAAGGCATTTTATATAAGGGACTTGAGCATCCACAGATTTCGATATGGAGGTGCTGATCCTGGAACCAATCCCCCATGGATACTGAGGAAAGGCAGCATTTTAAAACAAAAGTAAAAAAAAAACAATTATGAACATATTCTCAAAACAGTGACCTTTTACTTGAAAATATATAAATTGGAAATCATGCCACTGCTGAATTTTCTCCTCAGATCATTTTAGATAATTAAGCCATCTTGTTAAAAATAGAAAGGATTTTTTTTGCTTCCTCCTTTTTTATTTTTAATTAAAATCTAAGGTTGCAAGTGGTTGTCTTCTGCTGTAAGAGAAATATCCTAAGTGGGTGGCTTTAAAGAATAGAAATGTATTTTCTTACAGTTTAGGAGGCTGGAAGTCAGAATCAGGGCATCGACTATAGGAGAAGGCTCTATCTCTGTTGGCACTGGGCTAAGATCCTTGTCTCTTCCAGCTTCTGCTGCACTGGCATTTCTCAGTTCCTTGGCCATTTCCACACGAATTCTGTAACCCTACCCTTTAGTGCTTGCTTGCTTCTCCTTGTAAATGATGCTGCTCCTTATAACTCAGAAATGAGTAGCCTTAGGACACACCCTACACTGATATGACCTCGTTAATATAACAAAGAACGTTCTGTTTTTAGGTAGGATCCTATTCACAAGTAATTGGGTTAGAATTTCAACACTTACTTAGGGAAGACACAGTTCAATCAATAGTGGTGGGCTAATCTGAAAATGGGCCAATTGAGGAAGTACTAGCCATACCAAAAACCACATCCATCATATTTTTAGATATTGTCCTGTTATGTTACATGATTACCTTGCTGTTTAAAAACCTGATTAACCAACAGAACCTTAGTGCCGTACATGATACTGCTAAGAAAATATTCAGATTCAAGTGCTGGGTTCTCCATTGAGAGTGGTAAATCCTAAAGTCCTTCCAGTTTCTAATTTTATTGCTCACATATTCACAGGGAATAAGGTGACTATTTGATACTTTTTTGGATCTTAAATTTTGAAAGTGATACCAATTTCGTATTTCATAAAATGTTTTAAGAAAACTACAGATCATGTTACAACTCAGAAAGTAGTGATAGTTTTATGATTAGAAACACTGATCTTGAATTTTGTACGTTTCTCATTGGAGCTCCTGTTAGACTTAAAGACTTACCTGGCTTTCTATCCCTGTTTAAATTATCTTGCTTTCTCCCTCTTTATACTGATCCATGTTTCTTTAGGGAACAATTGGATCTGAATACCCCAGTGATCTTTCTTCTACTGGGACTCCCTCAAGCCTTTCTCATATATCATGCCTTTCTTCTCTGCTATTCTGAGAATCACAGCCTATAGTCTATTTCTCAATGCTTTGCTTTCTGCGTGATAACATAAAAGGCAGTCTTAGAAAGAGTTGAAGATATAGACATTTATGTCATAAATATTAGTTAACCTAATAATAAATATGATTAATATTTATTGAGCACTTATTGTGTATGTGTCAAGCAATATTTTAAGCAATTTACCTGTGCTTTCTCATTCAATCTACACAAAAAAAATCTAGTCTCTTTTATAGAGATAAAGAAACTGAGGCCCGGAGATATTAATTACTGTATTTTTATGCAGATAAAGCATGCCTCCTATGTTTGTTTGCCAACAGCACCCTCCCTGCTATGAGGTACTTTGGTAAGTGTGGTAGGATAATTTTTTTTTTTTTTTTTAACAGCCAAATGCAGGAAAAATATTGGCTAAGCTGTACTTACAAAAATATCTCATGGAGGGAGGGAACGGTTGGCAAACAAATGTAGAAGGCTCGTTGTATTTGTGTAAAAATACAGTACTTGTCCAAGTTCACACAGCTTATAAGTAATGGAGCTGAGATTGTACCTCAGCCCTTTTGATCCTAGACCTAGTAACCAATGTTTCTGAAACAGTGGTTCTGGGTTAGCAGCATCAACCTCACCTGAGAGCCTGGTAGAAATACAAATTATTGGACTGTACCCTAGCTAGCTATTTGAGTTGATTCTGATTTATGGTGACACTATGTGTTACAGAGTAGAACTGCACTCCATAGGGTTTTCAAGGCTGTGACCTTTGAGTAACAGATCACCAGACATTTCTTCTCAGGTGACTCTGGGTGAATTTGAACTGCCAACCTTTCAGTTAATAGTTGAGGGCTTAACATTTTGGGTTAACCAGAGACTGAATCAGAAACTCCGGCAGTGGGGCTCAGCAACCTATATTTTGACAAGCCCTCCGAGGGATTCGGATGCAAGCTCCAGTGTGAGAACCAGTACACTAAACTGTACTATTTTGGTGTTTAACAGAGATCTGGAAGTAAATTAATGGGAAAGATTTGCTGGAATAAGTAAGACTAATTTTGGTTATTTTATTCTTACTCTTAATATTTATATATTCTTAAACAATCTGTTGTACAATCTACTAGATCAGTTGTTAAATTAATGACTTTATATTCATTAAGTACCTTTAGTGGACAAGAGATTAGATTGAATGAGAGAACCAGAAATGGGTAAGATATTGTCATTTCCCTCAAAGAGCTTTGAATATAATAGGGAGATAAGAAAAATTAAAAACAAAAATATCACTAAAAACACCATACATAGTTTGACGGTTTAGAATGTGAAGGCAAGAATTGGGAAAAAAACTGGACTTAGGTCCGTACTCCTACTGATCTTGACCAATTTATTTGACTATTCAATACAGCTTCTCAATTCTCTTTAAAATAACATAACTTATTAGGTTGTTATGAGAATTTATGATAGTATATATGTTTTGCATAATGTCTAAAATATATTAATCTCCCAGTAAATGATAATTACTTATCACTACTTCTTCTTTTACTACGACTCAGCCACTTTGAGGACTAAGGTGTGCCTGACCCAAGCCATGGTATTTTCAATCACCTCATACACAGGTGGAAGCTGGACAATGAATAAGGAAGACCAAAGAAGAATTGACAACTTTGAATCATGATGTTGGTGAAGAATATTGAATATACCACAGACTGCCAAAAGAACAAACAAATCTATCTTGGAAGAAATATAGCCAGAACACTCCTTAGAAGCCTTTGTCTCACTAACATACTGTCGACATATTATCAGCAAGAACCAGTCCCTGGAGAAGGACATCATGCTTGGTAAAGTGGAGGGTCATTGAGAAAAGGAAGACGGTCTGCAAGATGGATTGACACTGCGGCGGCAACAATGGGCTCAAGTACAGCAAAGATTGTGAGGATAGCACAGAGCCAAGCAGTGTTCCATTCTGTTGTACACAGGGTCACTGTGATTTGGAACTGACTTGATGATACCTGAAGACAACAACAACAATATCACTACTAGCAATAAATAGTTTATGTTAAGATCTTAATGAATGGCAAAAATAATGAATTATTTAGAAGTTCAAGGAATTGAAAGATCACTGAGGACTAGGTAGTTCAAAGAAAAGATGGAAACCAAGGTGGACAACCCCTGTCTTTATCTCCCTTTGGTAAATAGGCAGGGAAAAAAGGCAACAAAAAGAGGAATTTGGAAGAAATTTTGTGGGAAAGTGAGTAAATCAGTTTTGATGGGGCAACACATTTGGAAAGAAAACAGATGAAGATGGATCAAGTTCAGATTTAAAATAAATATATGTGGACTTATCTTGTTTGGAACTAGAATTTATCTTTATAAAATCTGACATTTTTTGTGCAAAATAGTATATCCCATAGCAAAATTATTAAAATTATAATACTCAAGTGGTAGGTACTTTCAAGGAACCAATAATCTCCCAGGTATATTGGAATTCTCTTAATCCTCTAAATTCCATGCAGAGTGAAAAGTGCTTAGAAAGGAAACATTAAGGAAAGAATGAAAACATCGTTAGAAAGGTAAAAAATTACATTGTTGGGCAATGCATTTTAAGAGGGAACAATCACGGAAGGATTTTTAAAGGCTAAAATCTGAGCCCGAGAAACAGATCAAGAGATAATGGGAAATAGGGATTTTTCAAAAGGGATCTACAGTAGATTGCACTTTAATGACCCATTTGATTTTATAAATCCCATGAGTAATTCGAGCTGTACATTTCTCAACCTTTTACCCTCAGGGCTTAGCCAAAATTAAGTCAACTCATGACTACATTAACAATAGGCAAGAGAATAGAATTGTGTTTACTGTTCTTCCAAAGAGATTTCCACGGCAGATTCACTGGTAAAGAGCAAATCCTCTTAGCCCTTGCTGGCTTTGAAAATATTTGTGTAGTGTAATTTTGTGCTCCACAATAACCCCCTCTGTGACTGCCAGTTCAGTTGTCTTAAGGCATTGGTGAGTTTTAAAATAGGAGTTGTTTTCTAACTGAGATCCTCAGATTAAAAAGGTACTTTTCCTGATATCTTAATATGATCTAAAAGCTTGCTTTAAACCACACTTTGGAAATATGTAAATCTCAAATGTCTCACTCCATTAATAATACCAGCTGTACTAAGCTAATAACCACACTTTATTCTCATTCCTTCCCTTTTCTTTTTAAAAATAAAGATCTAGAATATACTTACAATATGGTACATGGTACAATTTTAGAAGTTCTGATGTGGAGGATAAACAGAATATTTCTAAGAGAAAGTATTTTAGGACATGTTGTTGAGCATAACTCCACATCAAATTGTTTTAAAAATAACTGCAGTTGAAAACTAAAAGACCAAAAAGAAAGAACAAGTAGGATTGAAGATGGGAGATAAATAAGCATCGTAACATGAATAGCAGTGACTGATTTCTTAACTTTCTAAATCTATTTGATCTTATATTAGCATATTTACATAAGGAATGTTACTACATCTTGACAGGTTGAATACATAAATCCAGTGCATTTACTAAGCAAATAAAACAGAAAGAAATGTTGTGATCAAAAGTTGTTTATTACTTTCACTCAATTTTAAGGCCTTACACAAATTATCTCCAGTGTGCTACTTATAGTAAGGAAGTAGCTGATTTAAATCCCAGTACTGGAATGGTTTTATGACCAAGAAAAAAACAGGTTATATTCTTTGCATGAACATCAGTTTGTTTATATATTTAATTGAGAATAAACACAATAGTTGCAACAATGGACTCAAACATACCAACAATCATAAAGATGGCTCAGGACCAGACAATGTTCCCTTCTGTTATACATAAGGTTGCCATGAGTCAGAGCTGCCTTGATGGCAGCTAAGAACAACATGGTAATGCCTTAAGAATTAAAGTATATATGAAAATGCCTGGTACGTGGTTGGCATTTAATAGATGTTAGAAACAACTGGATTCGGCATTTGGTTAATCATGAAAGTTTCTCTGCAGGAATGTGGAAAACTAATTTACATGAGCACACTGACATCAAGGCAACTTTTTTTTTTCCTTTCCTTTTTTTTAGGACTGATGGGAAATGATGCTCAATGAATCTCTCCTGTTCTTGCATGTCTTCTAAGCAAGGGGAAGGATTGCCTGTAGCCCTCTTCAAATATTAGACTTTCCTAAGCTTGAGGTTTCTCAGATGTAAAACAAACCTGCTGCTTGCTCAATGTCAAGCTGTACTGCTCTGTATCACCCGGTGGGCTGGGAACCCGTATGAACATGGAGCTCATGCTGCACGCCCTACCAGGGTCTCTTTGAGTCTCTTGTGTCTTCTGCCAGCATCTATGAAAGTGTGGCACACCAACTTGTTAACTTGCAAGCAGGGTCATGTCTCAGGTACCTTCACAGTTCTTGACAAGAATCGTCTTACATACAGGGAAGTCATTTCACCTGATGAGAAAAATTATGTAAAAACCAGGGATACAGTAATGATTTGGAAAGCCTACGTCCAATAGTTGATAAAATTACCTCAATACATGTTAGGTTTTGTGACTAGAGATCATAATATTAAAATATCCTCAAACTTCTATTATATTCCACTTCACTGGCAGAGAAAAAATAAATGTGATACAGTATATGTGACTTGGTTTTGCACTTCATATTTTCACATGACCAGAGATGAAATCAGGTTTTTGTTCTTTCTCTGCTCAAATCACTCTGTTGATGCAGACTTTCTGGTACTGACTAGATGAAGACTTTTGTTAGAGCTGCATGCCACATTGATGTACCAGGCAGTGTCATGAAAGACTAAAGGACATGACCTACTTAAGAAAAGGAAAAGGCAGATTAGCAACTTCAGTTTTCGAAACCAAAAAAAGTAAGGGTCTCCTGAAAGTGAATAGTCATTCAGGTCCTGTGTGTGTAGAGAGGTGAATGAAATGTTCTTCACAGAAAAGGTTAGCTATTTGGATGGGACCATAAATATCATCTACTTCAAGCCTACAGAGATTGGTCACTTATCCAAGGTCACAAAGTACATTTGGTGGCACACAGATCTCATAGCTACAAGCCCAGCATATTATTTCTCTATATCAGACATTTAAAACCATGACTGCAATACCAAGGGAGTCAGTAGTCAGAGTTTCGCTGATTTGGGAGACAATAAATCTCAGGAAGTTTCTTTTTTTCATTCATTGTCTCTTTCTTTCAATTTAGCAGGGCTATTAAATCATTTTCTCTCTATGCAACTGTGTTCCAGTTACATATAATTGAAGCATTTTAGAGATTTATAAATATTGTTCTCACCTAGACTAATAATGTAGTTTATATTTCTATGATAATTATTTATTACAAACAACAGACAGTAAACGTGAAAGAGTTTTATTTCTGAAATAGTAGCAAATCAGTTAAAATTGAATTATAGGTTAAATTTGAACTTAGTTGGAATTTTTCCGTAAGCTTTTTTTGTCAATATTCTCAAGGCAGTCATGTTGATAAACTTTATGTCATTAATTTTTATTTACTGAAATATGTATACTTACATTTCATTATATGTCAATATGTATTTCACTGGAAACCCTGATGGTGTAGTGCTTAAGAGCTACAGCTGCTAACCAAAGGGTCAGCAGTTCAAATCCACCAGGCGCTCCTTGGAAACTCTATGGGGAAGTTCTACTCTGTCCTATAGGGTTGCTATGAGTCGGAATCGACTTGACGGCACTGGGTTTGGTTTTGGTTTTTATGTATTTCATCACACATATTTTTAGTTTAAAGTTCCATACAATTTTGCACATTGTAAATTGGGTGATACGAATACAAATTAATGTAATATAACCACCTTGCCACAAGCTAGACCATACTAAGAAGTTCTAAGAAAATTTTAGAATTTTATGGCGTTAAAAAAGAATTTTCCATAATGTTGATAAAAATATTTATGTATTTATAAGCATTTTTAAAATTATGAAAATAAGTGTAACTGGGCATAAAAAAAACCAAGTTACAAATTTTGCAATCTAACTTTATAGCATATCAATGTTTTAATAGCTGTCACTAACATTGCCAATCCAAATCAAATAACTATCATTTAATTATAACTACCTTTTAACTTCAGTTGTGAAGATTTTTGTTTTCTTTATGTTGAGGTGCAATCCATACCGAAGGCAACTGAACCAATGAGCAACATCATGATAAATGGAGGAAAGATTGACGTTGTCAAGGATTTCAGTTTACTTGGATCCACAATCAACAGCCACGGAAGCAGCAATCAAGAAATCAAAAGCCTCTTTGCATTGGGTATATCTGCCGGAAAGGACCTCTTTAAAGTGTTGAAGAGCGAAGTTGTCACCTTGAAGACTAAGGTGCGCCTGACCCAAGCCATGGCATTTTCAATCACATCATATGCATGTGAAAGCTGGACAATGAATAAGGAAGACTGAAGAAGGGTTGGCGCCTTTGAATTGTGGTGTTGGTGAAGAATATTGAATATACCGTGGACTGCCAAAAGAAGGAACAAATCTGTCTTGGAAGAAGTACAGCCAGAATGCTCCTTAGAAGCAAGGATGGCGAGGCTGCGTCTTACATACTTTGGACATGTTGTCAGGAGGAATGAGTCCCTCGAGAAGGACATCATGCTTTGCAGAATACAGGGTCAGTGGAAAAGAAGAAGACCCTCAACGAGGTGGATTGACACAGTGGCTGCAACAATAAGCTCAAGCGTAACAACGATTGTGAGGATGGTGCAGGACCGGGCAGTGTTTCGTTCTGTTGTGCATAGGGTAGCTATGAGTTGGAGCTGGCTCGACGGCACCTAACCTTTTAACTACACATACAGAATAACAAAGAAGAGAATTAAAATTTCTGGGAAAATTGCTTTGTTTAATTCAGAAAACAAATTCAAAAAATCTGAGGGACTGAATTAAGTATCAAAATTTACCGGCAAAAAAGATGCTGTAGTCTTGCATAGGACCAGGGCCAAAGATAAAGCCCTATTATCTATTGTAATCAGGTAGAGCTGTTAGACTATGGTAACTCCTGGTAGGTCATTTCAGACAGGTGGTTATCTGATGATTATTTACTCATCAGCTATTTGTTTAGATAGAAAATGAAAAGGCAGAGACTTTAAAAGACCTGATATTCGATGGCACAGTGGTTAAACTATTGACCACTAATCCAAAGGTCAGCAGTTTGAAACCACGAGTGGTTCCATCCGCAGGGGAAAAATGTGGCAGTCTGCTTCCAAAAAGATTTACAGCCTTAGAAATCCTATGGGGTTGCTGTGTTTCAGAATCTGTTCAACTTCAGTGGGTTTGATTTTTAAATTGTTACATGTTTTCTAGTTACCAAAGTGAATTGCTAATTTAAATCTATCCCCTGGCTGATCATCTCAAGAAGAATGATAGTTCTTTTTTCTCTACATACTTACCACCAACAGGAACTTTTGTGATTCAAGATACCGAACACCAAGTATGTTGCCATCCTGTCAATTCTGACTCATAGTGACCCTACAGGATAGAACAGAACTGCCTCTTAAAGTTTCCAAAGCTGTAATCTTTATGGAGGTAGACTGCCACATCTTTATCCTGCGGAGTTGCTGGTGGGTTCAAACCGCTGACCTTTTGGTTAGCAGACAAGTCCTTAACCACTGTACCACTGGGAATTTCAAGATAGTACCCCCCAAATGAGCCAACAAACACTTTCTCAACCACTCAGCAAGCAGGAAAAATTCTCTCCCTGAACAAAATACTTAAAGAACCAACCTTCCCCACTCCTTCCCTCTGAGGCAGAGAAACGATAAACTCCTTCCTTCCTTCCTTCCTTCCTTCCTTCCTTCCTTCCTTCCTTCCTTCCTTCCTTCCTTCCTTCCTTCCTTCCTTCCTTCCTTCCTTCCTTCCTTCCTTCCTTCCTTCCTTCCTTCCTTCCTCCCTCCCTCCCTCCCTCCCTCCCTCCCTCCCTCCCTCCCTCCCTCCCTCCCTTCCTCCCTTCCTTCCTTCTTGCCATTTCTCAAGTTCCTGATATGTTCCGGACACTGTGCTAGATTCTGTGAATATAATGGTGAGCATTTATGGAACACATAGTCTAGCAGGGAAGGCAGAAGACCCAATAATCACATCAGTACTCCCCTTAAACTTGGTCAAGAGGGTCCCTGCCCTGGGCACATACACGTACACAACATGCAATACAGAACACGTGGCCACCTTGTCCCTTGGAATCTAGAGTTCAGTTCCAGTACAGAATAACACTGACCTTAGACATCCACTCTCATATCAAGGCTGTTCAGTCCGCTGACAAAGAGACGACATTGTTTGCCCTATTGCTCCCAAACCAAAGGCAGCTGCATCTGAGTGCTAGAAAATTGTGTGTGTTGTGCTGTTATGTAAAATGGGCAAAAATTTAGTCAATGTGGAGAGAATTAAGAAATGGATGGATTTATAAAAGAGAAAATACAAATGTATTTACTTATAATGATGGTGTGATGGATTAAACTGTGTCCTCCAAAATGTGTATCAACTTAGCTAGGCCGTGATTTTCAGTATTGTGTGATTGTTCACCATTTCATCAACTGATGTGATTTTTCTGTGCTGTAAATCCTGCTTCTAGGATGTTAATGAGGTGGGATAGTTGGTAGTTATGTTAATAAGTCAGGACTCAATCTACAAGATTAAGTTGTGTCTTAAGTCAATCTCTTTTGAGCTATAAAAGAGAGAAGCAAGCAGGGAGACATGGGGACCTCATATCACCAAGAAAGCAGTGCAGGGAGCAGAGAGTATCCTTTGGACCCGGGGTTCCTGTGTGAAGAAGCTCCTAGACCAGGGGAAGACTGATGACAAGGACCTTCCCCAGAACTGACAGAGAGAGAACCTTTCCCTGGAGCTGGCACCCTGAATTCAGTCTCTTTGACTGTGAGAGAATAAATATCTCTTTGTTAAAGCCATCCGCTTGTGGTATTTCTGTTATAGCAGCACTAGATTACTAAGACAGATGGCATTAAAGCAGTATAATGAATAGTAATTTGCATAACAAAATACCATTTCCCAGCATTCCAAGCATCTATTTTTTTGTGTCTCTTCTTATTCTACTTTGTACTTCTAGAGGTCCTAATACGCATTTGTACAGCTTTCATATAAGTTGCACATAGCCGCTGAGAAGAATTTTGCTGTACGAAATAACCTATATTGCTTGTAAATTTACACATATAAAGGTTTGAATATAATCTATGCGAACCACGGTCACTGTTCTTAACATAGGCAACCAGAATATTCTTTATGTTTTAAAAAGCTAGATATGCAAATAGTTCTAATAAAATAAAAAATATTTCATAATTTGTTTTAAAAACGTCAGATAAAATTATCTTTATATAAATATAATTTCAATTTTTATTTATAATAATTAAAAGGAAAAGGGAAAAACACAAATTACAAGATATAATTTTGAATATTTTAGAAGAAAAAGAACTATCATGTGTACAAAGAAATATTTTGGTTAATTTGTTTTAATTTATATTTTAATTAAATATGGTCACTTTTTTATACCTTTATATACATTTTTATAAGTCATTATTTTTTTATTGTTTTTAATCCTTTGTGCTTTGCGAATGAGTACAAAAAGTGTTAGATAAATAGAAAACTCAAAATGCAGCTCAAAAAATTTTAATACAAAGCTGAAAAAGCCAAACATGAAATCTATAGAGAAACAGTCTGCTTGAACTCTAAAAACCTGAGATAATGAAAAAGAACATAGTTTTCTAGAGCATGACCCACTTAAAGCTGGTAGTCAGAACATTACAAATTATTTATTAATATATAATTATTACTTAATTACTGATCAAAACTGTGAAACCGAGCAAAACAAATTATTCTCATGAAATTCACTGCTTGAATAGGTTGTATGAGAGCTTTATAACTTTATATTCTTTAGCAGTTGAGGATTTCATTACCCATCAAAACAATGAAAATATATGTACTTCTATTTGCATATATTTGCTTGTATATGCATAAAATGTCTTTGGGAGGGCACATGGGAACTATGAAGGTGATTATCTTTGGGAAGGGAGGTACGTGCCTGGGTGGGTGGGAGGCAGCATGCTTTCTGGACCATTGGAACATTGCTTGTGGGAGGCAGCATGCTTTCTGGACCATTAGAACATTGCTTGTATGTTAATGATTAAAAAATAAATTGTTTTCATAAAAAAAAAAAAAACCTTGATTAGAAGAAGGACGTTCTTTATCAGCTCATTTTAGTCAGTTCACTTCTGTCTTCAACTGATATAAAAACAAGATATTATAGCCTGTAATTCTATAGAGTATTTTGAAAAAGAATGGGTTCATATACATAGTATGTCAAGGGCTGTGCAAAGAAAGAATAATCAAACGTGGGCAAAACACATGAGCTGACTGAGTTTTGCTTTATTTTTATTGCTATATAGCTTTACAAATACACTTTTATTTCATCTTATTAGCTAGATCTCTTCATTTATTTACACGTCTTAAAATAAATCATGTCAAACTGTAATACAGTTAAAAGGACAGTCTCTTCCCTCCCGGAGCATAGTCTAGTAGAGGGGCTGAAGAGTGAAAGGCCATTACAGTATTATTTGTTAATTGTTAAAAAATGCTAAAACTATAGCACTGTGAGATAAAAGAAAAGGCATGTAACTCAAACTGGTGAGTTAGCCAGGGCAGAAAGTTCAAGGAGATCTTTCCGGACAGAGCGGTCAGGACAGAATGAAGCTCACTGTAGATTCATTTTTATAGACAGCGAATAAACTGGAGAGGATGGATTGCACCGTGACATAAAGAAAACAAAAGCCCTCGCAACTGGACCAGTAAGCAACAACATCGGGATAAATGGAGAAAAGGTTGAAGTTGTTAAGGATTTCATTTTACTTGGATCCACAATCAATGCCCATGGAAGCAGCTGTCAATAAATCCAATGCTGTATTACATTGAGCAAATCTGCTGCAAAAGACACTTTAAATAGTTAAAGGGCAAAGCTGTCACTTTGAGGACTAAGATGTTCATGTAATGAAAGCTGGACAATGAATAAAGAGGACTGAAGAATGGATTCCTTTAAATTACGGTGTTGGAGAAGAATACTGAATACATCACGGACTGCTTGGAAGAAGTATAGCCAGAGTGCTCCTTGGAAGCAATGCTAGCAAGGCCGTCTCACAAACTTTGGACATGCTATCAAGAGGCACCAGTCCCTGGAAAGAGACATCATGTTTGGTAAGGTAGAGGGCCAGGGAAAAAGAGAAAGACCCTCAAAGAGATGAATTGAGACAGTGGCTACAACAATGGGTTCAGACATAGCAATGATCGTGAGGAAGGCGCACAGTCCAGCAGTGTGTCATTCTGTTGCACACAGGGTCACTGTGAGTTGGAACCAACTTGATGCCATCAAATAACACAACAGCAAATGGGAGAGTAAAGCAGGTCCTAGATCACCAAGGGCTGTACTCTGACATCATTTACTAAGGAGTTTACATTTTATCCAGAGGGCTCCAGAGAAATGTTGATGAGTTTTTAACAGGCAAGTCACTGTGATCATATCTGTGTTTTAAAACAATCACTTTGCTACAGGGTGTAGAAAAAGATGGAGGAAGGAGAGAATAAAGCCAGAGAGGGTTAGGCGGCTCTTGGAACTATTAGGGTCAGAAAGAGAACAGTCCAAAGGAAGGGCATGGTAGTGATGACTGAGATGAGTAGACAGAAGACAAGGAATAAGGTAGTGAGTCCTTGTTGATTAATGTGATAATTTGCTTTTGTTTCGGGACATTGGAGATCTGTGGGCTCCCTGGGGTCAAGGGTTGTCAGAGTTATCAAATAAAAATGCAGGATGCCCAGATAAATTTCAACTTTAAATAAACATGAAATTATTTTTAGTATAAATATAGTCCATGCAAATTTGTATACATATATAAATGTATAAATATTTATACTAAAAAGAATTACTCTTTATCTGAAATTCTAATTTAACTGAGTACCCTGTATTTTATCTGACAGTCCTATTGAATCAAGTATTGGGTACAGTATCTGCATTTTTTGCAAAATTCAGTCGTTCCTCTATCCTGTAACACAGGTGCAGGTGTATATTTTGTTTAATGCAACTCACAATTTTAAATCAAGACAAATAGGAGAAGCAAATTTAGAGCCAGAGAGATCTGAGTTAAAGCAAAGCAAATTTTATTATTAAAAGTTTAATAAAAAATGAAAAATACTCATGTTTCTTCTAACTCCTCTGCAGTTAGCTTTTCATGCAATGAAGAATCATGCTTCCAGAAGAAGGACCCTGGAGAACATTATGCTGAGTAAAGTAAGTCAACCAGAAAAGGGCAAATGCTGTATGATCTCATTTATATAAAATATCTAGAATGTGCAAGTGTGTAGAAGCCAAAGATTATTAGTGGTTACCAAGGATAGGACGGAGGGGAGAGAAGGGGGTCATTGTTTAGGAAGCATTGGGCTTCTGTTTATGGTGATGGAAAATTTGGCAATATGTATTGGTAGTAGTTGCACAAGATGATTTATGTAATTGTTGTCACTAAATTGTACATGTAAGAAATATTAAGTTGGCAAACATTGTGTCTATATAGATCTACAACAATTAAAAAGAAGGTATCCTCATGGTGCTTATGACATTTTAACTATGCAATACTTTCTCCCTCCTTCCCTTGCTGTTGGTCTTATTTCTGTTTTGGCTTTGGGAGGAACAGTTAGTTGACAGAGAACGTTGCTGTCCAGTTGATTACAACTCATGGAGTCTCCATGAGTGTCAGGGTAGAATTGCTCTCCATAGAACGTTCAATGGCTGATTTTTCAGAAGCAGATCACAAGGGATTTCTTCTGAGGGGTCTCTTGATGGAATCAAACTTCCAACATGTTGGTTAGCAGCGTTGACCATTTGTACCAGTAAGTGAGTGTTACTTACTGAGATAATACTGTTATTAAACTTCACAAGTATAAACTCATTTTCATTTTTAAAACAAATTGGTGAAGTAGGTATGATTATTCTGGTTTCACGGTACCTACTTACTAAGGGAGGCTCAGAAAAGTAAAGGGATTTTCCTGAAACCACACAGCCACACCTCAAAAGAGCCAGTACTTGAATTTAGATAGCATTGACTACGCCATCACATCAATTTCTTTGAAGAAACTGCTTCACCTATGACTTGTTTCGAGACTTTTTGGTCAACTTATAGAATTGTGTAAGTTGGCAATTCTTAATAAGTTTCTCTGATACTTTCTTGGTACTTAAGCTGCTCCCTCTAAAAATTCATAAAATCTAACTTAAGCTCCTCCTATAATTAAAACTTATTCTCTGTCTGTGCTCAGAGACAAATGAGACTAACAGTTTATTTTCAAAACTGAATTTCTGTGTTTCAAATCCATTGGACTCGGGCATTATTTCAAATTATTTCAAAAAATATCAAAATATTTTTGATACTTTAACATTCATTTAATATTTGCTTTTTTTTTTTAGTATTACATCAGCCATTCTCCAAATTGTTTCTTTAACTGTTCCAGTTTTCTTGATTTTTGTCAGTTTTTTCAAATAGGAGATATGAAACTGATGTGTTTTTATGACATTTGCCAAGAGAAAAGGAGTTAATTTTGCTCATT
Organism: Loxodonta africana; assembly: GCF_030014295.1. Taxonomy (NCBI): domain Eukaryota; kingdom Metazoa; phylum Chordata; class Mammalia; order Proboscidea; family Elephantidae; genus Loxodonta; species Loxodonta africana. Next base: position 32,705,695 of record NC_087356.1, read on the forward strand.
ATTAATTGTTTCATATGTTTTATGTCCTTTAGTTGATATTAGTACTGAAACGTTTCTTTGCATATTAAAACAAGGATTGTGTTTTTAATCATTTAGATTTTATCATCATGGTATGCTTAGTTTTGTTGCTATCTTATTAACCCTTTGGAGACCTAATTACTTTCTGCTTTGAATTTTTTCTTGATACCATGTGTTTTAATTAGTAGAAACATGCTGAATCATTGAGTGTGTCTGAATTTTTGGTAGGTAGTATGGGTTTTTTTCTTGTCCACTCCCACAAGTCTACCTTAAGTGTTTGGTGGTACATACGAAGTATCACTATTTATATCCAAGAATGTCCACTGGGGTCTATTGTACATATATACAACAAATAAAAATTTCTATTTTTTCTACTAAAAATTCAGGCACCACATACAATATCCTATAAAAGCAGTAATTTGTAACACATACCCATTTCTTTGGCTTCAACCAGTCATAAAGTCTCCTTCTTTAGGAAGCACACTCTGTAAGTAGTACAGCAGCTTCTCAATAAACCCCAGTGACTGAAAAAATTCATGGTTGCTATATGTACAAAAGGGGGAAAAGCACCAAGATGTTTTATCCATTTTAACAACTGATTAACATACTGTGTGTGTGTATAAAAAAAAAAAGCCATCGAGGTCGAGTAGATCCTGTCTCATAGCAACTCTATAGGACAGAGTAGAACTGTGCCACAGAGTTTCCTAGAAGCTCCTGTTGGATTTGAACTGCCAACCTTTTGTTTAGCAGCCATAGCTCTTAACCACTATGCCAGCAGGGTTTCCTGTGTGTGTACAGTTATATATAAACCACAAAAGCAAGGCTAAAACCAACAAACTAAACTCATTGCCTTTGAGTCGATTCCAACTCATAGCGACCCTACAGGACAGAGTAGAACTGCCCCATACAGTTTCCATGGAGCACCTGGAGGATTCAAACTGGCCATGTTTTGGTTAGCAGCCATAGCTTTTAACCACTATGCTACCAAAAAAAAAAAAAAAACTGCCCTCTAATTGATTCTAACTCATGGTTACCCCTTGTGTTTCAGAGCAGAACTGCACTCCATAAGGTTTTCAATACCACGTACATACATGTTTCTAAGCATATGTTCGCCATCTTTCCCTATAGTAGGAATGCAATCTTCAGAGTGGCTAAACTCAATAGAAGTTTATTTATGTTCCTTTTATGGAATTCATCATTTTTGTTGCTTGCATTCTAGCTATTTATGCATATTTCTTACCTCTCCTAAGGTTTTTACAGGTAAGAGCTATGTTTAAATCATCTTTATATCTCCCACAGTACCTACACAAAGTTTTGCATGCTGTGAGCACTTGTTAAATGTTTGTTAAATGAATGACAGAAAAAACATAAATTTAGTTTATATGACCCCTCAGTCTAGGATTTTTTTTTTTTAATTAAGAAGCAGTAAATCTATTTCCCTTAAAAGATTTTTTCCCAGCTTTTTCTTTTATTTCTTTACTGATGGTACTTTATTTCCCAAACCTCACCTTATTATTATTTTAACCAAAAAAAAAAAGGGATTAAAGATAAAAATAGAAAATATTTGAGATTTATTATCCTGCCTTCAGATGATGCAATTCTCCTATATTGTCCAGTGAAACGTAAGTATATTCATTCCTCATATAATAACTTAATTGAATGATCTAAGAATGCCAAAGATATAAAGCGTATTACGTGGAGGGTCTTCGGAGAATCGTGATGACTTCAAAATAAGCAGTTAAAACTTTCTTTTGGTGGAATCTGACTGGAATAAAGGAATATAAAAGTAGAGAAAATTCACATTGGTGCTGTTAGTAGGGAACAAAGACATCGCATTTTCAAATGCCAGGAGATCTCTGCTCAATTCAATTGAAATGAAACCTAATTGAAGGGTGGCCATATGCTTCCTAAAAATGCAGTGAGAGGTGCAGCTAAGTAAATGGAAAAGAAGCCAAATGAACCACACAAACATGGTTTCATTTAGAAAGGGAAGATGTGGCGAGAAAGAATACAATTACTCTGCTAGGAAACTCTTAGGTCCTTCTGGATCAAAACTATTTTGGTATCAGCTGAAATAGTAGGTTGAAGAGAAAGAATATGTGTGGCCACGACGAGCTGAAATCGGTTAAGTATGTTCAGTAAGGGTTTTCTCTAAAGCGATAGGCCTCTTTCTTGATAATGCTAGCAGGGACAGAGAAGGAGGCAGGGAGTAGTCACTCCATGTTTGTGGAATACAGATCAGTGGAAAGAAAAGCTGGTATGTAGGATAGATTTAAAAACCAGCTAGAAGTAGCAAGCTTCAAAGCACTCTTCCTGGGACTGCTCATGGCAAGCCTTTCCGTCACTCTCAAGCTTCTAGATAGCTGACCTAACCAAATACACAGTCATCAGCCTGGACTATTTTAACAATAGATTTGTTAACATCGAAGAGATCCAAAAAAAAAAAAAAAACTTCACTCGCTTTATTTTGGGGTGAAAATAAAATATAATGACCCTTTTCCTCTTTCAGTAATAAACAAAAAGCAAATGAATCCAAGTATTTTCTTCAATCAAAAAGAAAATCAGGATAACACAACATAAAAAAGAATAATACACTGTACAAATGCATACTACAGACACTTTTAAAAGCTTGATTTTTATTAGAATTATTGAAAATTATGTTCTGTCTCCTTACAAAGACAGAAAGAACAGTTTTGCAAAACACACTATGGCACACAACAGTGGCAAGATATTTGGTTTCTCCTTGCACTGAAGTTAGGAGGAAAAAGTCCAGAGATTTTTTTTTTTTTATGACTCAGAATCAACGGCAATGGGTTTGGTTTTTCTGGCTTTATATTCTATTAACAATTTAGGTTAAATTTCACCTTGTGTCAAGATTGTCATCAGACCCTTGAAATCACCCAATTGCATTTTCTTCTTAGGAGATAGAATATAGCACAATTACTGTCGAACGTCTTAATAATTATGGTCAAAGGACTAGAAGGTTTGAATCAACCTAAACCAAAATGGCATTTCAATACCTGGGTGCTCACAAGTGTTATAGCACAGTTTGTCCTGAGTTCAAGAAAAAGAAAAAAAAGACTTTGGTGTCCTGGACGGAAATGTCCTGCTTTCAAACTTTGTTCCTTAAAAGGAAAGCATGAAACAGAGAAATGTCTCTTTGTTGCCACTGAGAAGGTCAAAGTTCTATCTTCTGACACTCTTTAAATATTACTGAGTAATTAACAGACAGCAAAGTTGCCTCCCCTGGATTATTTGTGTGACAAACTCAATTTTTGGAAACATGTAAATCAATTAAATTAGTTATCAATTTAAGTCCAATATTTGTTATTTTTGCTGTATCTTTAAAAGATATGATAAATTTGTCATTGGACAAATGACTGTTCAAATGGATTTTGCCCCAAAACAAATACAGTTACTGCCAGAAATCAAGGCATTTCAAACCCAAGGTTAACATGTAGGTATACGGAAAATCAAAAGCACACACTGGAATCTTCTCAATAAGAGGCACTTGTCAGCTTCAGATCTTCCCTGGGGATACAGTCTTTTGGGGTGGCTAAATTCCATTCTTTTCAGCCACTTAAGCAAGATAAATATGATAATCCGAAGTCAGTTCTATACAGATAATTTAACCTCTGATTTTCCCTTAAACCATAACTGTTCCCTAGCAATGTGGGACAATATTAAAGGATACAGATAAAATTGATCACTACTGATTAAAAATGTGATCAAAGTTTTATGCCTACTGCCAGTTTGCCTGTAGTATATATTTTGAACACAAAGAGAATTTTTTGGAGTCATACATTTCTAAGTTTCTGGCCTAGTTAACAACTCCATCCTATCTGGAACTAAGAGAGAGAATGGAAGGAGAAACAGCAACAACAACAAAAAAACTAAGCTGAGAGCCTTCTCTAGGTTCTACAAGTTGTGGAAGACTTTCTGAATAAATCACATGGTGCAGATAACATGATATGGTGCCTCCATAGATGACAAACAACAACTGAAAAACACTCTCAACTGCAAGACAGATTACAGTTTGTTTTGTTTTCATGACAGACAAAAACAATGCAGACGAGATTATGAGAATTTAAGGAAAAAGAGTGTCAGAGGCTTATGTGTTAGCAACAGAGTTGACATGGAAAAGGCTGTTTACTAGTGAGACCAGGGAACCTACAGAACAGTTGTTTTCCTGAATGGCATGTAAGAACAGCAAAGTGATTAAGTGGCATTGTTGCCACTAAAGTATTGAGCAACAAGGTCAATTGGAATCAATATCTGAATATATGTTTACTAAGAGAAGGCTATTTATATGCAGAGAAAGCAGGGGAGAATGTTGACAATACATTGCCAGGCTCTTCCCTAGTTGCTATGCTTCGCTTTACCCACGGGTAGGTTCTGCATAACAGGAACTTTCAATCTGTGGCTTCAACATCATCAGGTACAATGATTGACAGATGGATGGACTAATTGGTTTGCTTATTCATTCAACAAACCTTTAGCGAGAGTAGAGACTGTACAAGATGCCACGCTGGGAGCTAATAATAATAATAAATTCCTTTTAAACAGAATTGTTGATTTCCCAAGTTTCTTTTTACCTGTATTGTCTAACTGAATATCAAACCAAGTAAATGAGATCATAACAAAAACACTTTTGTTTGTGTTGTTAACCTGTAACAGGTGCACGAGTAACTCCCGTCTCAGAATCTTGGAACAAGTTATACATTTGAGATTGGAACTCAGCTCCTCCAATTCCATATTTCATGGCCTGTACTTTAGTTCTTGAATTCCACAATGTGCTAACCTTCCACAATTTGGAAAAAGTAAGTGACAGGAAGACTTCTAAGGCAGCCTTCTGCTAAATAAATGCCAACATCAGAAGACAATGAACCAGAGAAAATACAAGAAAAGGCATTTTAAAGAGACTTGAAGGCTTTCAGGCCAGCAGGGTGTGATTATAACCTGATCAGATCATTTATCATCTCTAAAGAAAAAGGTATCGATCTAAGTGGGTGTGGCAGTCTGCAGGGCACAGAGCACAAAGGAGACACGCAGAACACTTGGTAGAACCTTCAGTGTTCATTCCAGAGTTGTGAGGTGCCATAGCCAGAGAATGTGATCTGTCACCTTTATGTCTACTATGATTCTTGGCATGAAACTGTTCGGAGTCTATCTCATTCATGTGTTGCTAAACATGTAAACCCATAACTATTACTCCTTTTCTTTTATCCTGATTCCGTATTGAGTAAACAGATTTATGCATACTCTTGTCTTTCCATGTGTGGAGTCAAATGTGTTATCTTCTTGTTAGTAAATTATTAAACTCACACCTTGAGTGTAATTTGACTGTCTATGCCTTTGCCTATAGAGAGACAGTACACCAAGTAGACCTGATCCCATTGTCAGGGATGGCCCCCGTTGGAAATGAACAAGCTGGCATTGTAGTTTACACACCAGTCTCATGAGCTTCATTAGGGTGAGTCAAGCCGCAGTGACAAATTCATTCTCAAGAAGGTGCTGACAGGTTTCGAAGCCTGCTAGGCTCAAGGCCAGACTCTGGAATGAAGCAAATTCCTGAATGTTCTGCGACTCATCTAGGCTTCAAGGGAGCCAGCTAACTCATCTGTCCCAGGTGAAGCTTCCATTTTATCGTGCCCTTCTTTGAACCTCTAGTTCTTCCACTTCTGTGTAGTATTCCAATGTTCAACCAATTCAAACCATGTTCTTCTGACAGTATTAGAGCTTTAAAAATATTTTCCTTGCAAGGGAACTTAGACACTTCATATAATCACATCAATTCACAGCACAATTCATAAAGGATAATGAATTACAAAGAGAAAACAGATTCAGAACATTTTCACTGAAACTTGTGGGGACAGGTATGTTCAGGAATTCAGAATATTTCAGATTTTATAAAAGTAATTAAGCACATAGCCCACATATTGCATATTATACTTTAGAGATCTCTGAGATACAAACTGTAATCAAGCACATAGATGTGTCTTCAGATAAGAGTATAAAAACATTTGCAGAAAAATGAGATACATAAAGGTCTAAAAGTATTTCATGTAAGTTCAGGTCAAACTTTGATGACACATTATGAAATATCTTTTGATTTTCAGTATTTGGGTTTTAGAATGATAGATAAAATTGTGGATGTTTAATGATGACCGACAACCATTTGAGTTGTTGAGTTCTCACTGTATTTTTGAAATTTATGAAGTAGGTACCCCTGAGGAATCAAACACTCAGAAATATTTCAGCAACTTTCCTAAAGCTATAGTTAGTGAGTTGCTGAAGACGTAATTAAAACCAGTGTCCCTGCTCTTAAACACGATACTCTACTAACTCTAAAAGGGAAGTTGGAAAAATTATGCAATTCAAATATTTTAGCTCCTCCCTCACTGTGTCCACTTAGAAGTGGTGGAATGTGTAGACCATGAAGTCAGACAACCTGGGTTGAAATCTATATGGGAAAATTTGGGTAAGGCACTTCAACTCCCTGATACTAACCTTGGAAATGCCAGACTAATTGTTCTTATATTACGGTGTTGCTGCAAAGATTGAATAAGTGCCCTGTGGTCTGGCAGAGAGTATGCTCACAAGTGAACTTGGGCTCCTTAGACACTGCTCTCAGTAGTGTTTAAGAAGGAGACCACAAGAGTCAGGCTGTTCCTTGTCCTCTGCCCAGGCCTCAGCACTGACTCCAAGGAACAGAAGGTAGAACTGCCAAATTCTTTTGCTGATCAGACCACCACTCTTCCCCAACATTCCCCATATCACCACCTATGATCACTCATTCTCGAGAAAATGCATTAGTTTGAACTTGGACACATACCCTCATAATTCTCTGTACACTGCCTAATTCAAGCCCTTCTCCTAGGCCCTTCATGTAGATCTCAAAATATGCCATCAACAGACTTCTTCAATTTCTTTGCTGAATATCTCCTTCATGAAATCAGTCTGCCCTTGAATAAAATTAATTCCTCAGATCCTTTTAAGAAGCAGCTGTCTTCCTTTATTTTCTCTCTTACCCAATTCACGACAGAAGACCTGTTTCTCTTTGCCACTTACAGACAACATAAAATAGATGCAATCAGAAAAGAACACGCACATCCTCTCATCACTATAACAAATATAGCTGCATCTGTACCCATCGCTCTCACTTCTTACTGTTTCACTCTATGATTTGTCCTTCTATGATGTCAACCCTCAATCTATGAATGCGAAGTCATCCCTGCTAACAAAGGTAAGAACTTAGCTTTAGTAGTTGTCCTTGTTATGGATTGAATTGTGTCCTCCAAAAATATGTGTTGTAAATCCTAACCCCTATATTTGTGGTTATTATCCCGTTTGGGAATGGCTTGTTATGTTAATGAGACAGGATTAGTATAGGGTGTGTCTTAAGTAAATCTCATTTAAGATATAAAAGAGATTAAACAAGCAAATGAGAGAAGTAGAGATGGGAGAAAAGAGATGCCAAACCATAGGAAGATCACACAGGAGCGGTAGCACAATGAGACAAGGACTTTCCTCCAGAGCCTACAGAGAGAAAGACTTTCCGTAGGGACCTAGAGCTGGTACCCTGATTTTGGACTTCTAGTCTCCTAAACTGTGAGGATAAAAATTTCTGTGTATTAAAGCCATCCATTTGTGGTATTTTTCTTATAGCCTAAACCTAGATAATTAAGACAGTTCATCTCTTCTCCTTTATCAAGTTTTTCGTTTGATTGTACAATTCATATGACCTTACAAACAGTCTGTAATACTTCCAATCTTTATCAAAACTGAGGGAGGTGCTTACCTCCACACCTTTCCAGACAATTCTCCATCCTCTGCTCTTTGTCTCAGAAAAATTCACCTAGAATATTCAATAAACACAGTCTCTATTCCTTTTCTCTCATTTTCTCTTGAACCTAACCCATAATTTCACCATTTAACACCGCAATCCCACTGGAATGGTCAATGTATTGCCCATGGTCAATTCTTAGCCTTCAACCTTACCTTTCCTCTCAGCATGTAACCCTGCTGATCCTATCCTCTTTAAAAACACTTTTTTCCTTCGTTACATGTCAATGCATTCTTCTGGTTTCCTTTATCCCACCTAACTGGCTATTCCTCCTTTTCACAAATTTATTTATTTATTTTTGTGGATTATTCCTTCTCTCTATATATTCAAGCTGCTGTAATACTTACATCTGTGGAATTAACCCTACAATTCCCCCGGGGTTCTAAGACTGAAATAATTAGTAGAATGATTATGAAATTTTTCCTTCTCGCTTATCCATTGATATGTATAAATCAAAAACTAAACTCAATGACTTCAAGCTGGTTCAGACTCATAGTGACCCTATAGAAAAAAGTAGAACTACCCCAAAAGGTTTCCAAGGCTTTAATCTTTACGAGACCAAACTTCCACATCTTTCTCCCACTCAGTGGCTGGTGGGTTCGAATCCCAACCTTTTAGTTTGCAGCTGAGCACTTAACAACTGCACCACCAGGGCTCCTTCAGTATGCCTGGGTGGTCTATATCTCAAATTGAACCATTTTGTACCACTTCTATCCCATTTTCCTGAGTTGAAGTACCAACCTACTCACCTGAATAACAGGGAGGCTCCTGCAAAGTCTCCCTGTTCTTTTCGAGTTTCCCCATTGTTAAGTTTCATGTTTATAGAGCAGCCAGAGAGAAACTACAGAAATGTATCAGATCATGCTATTTCTCTGCTAAAAATCTAGTAAATTTTTTACTTCTCATTAGAATGCAGTCTGTGAATATAAGACCTAGCCCTGGTTGGTGCTGCACTTTAGTCACCTACCTCTTTGGACACACCTTTGCTCTCTCCTCTAGGACACACCGTCTTCCATCTTCCTGTCTTCCTTCCTGATCCTAGACCATGCCAAATATCTCCTACCTCAGGGTCTTCATTTTCTTGGATAGAGTCTTCAGACTACTTGGTCCATGCCTGTTTTTGCATGGCCCATAAGCTAAAAATGGTTTTAAAATGTTTAAATGGTTGAAACAAATCGAAAGAAGAATAGTATTTTGTGATATGTGCAAATTATGTACCACTTAGATTTCCGTGTTCATAAGTAAGGTTTTATTAGCTCATTTGTTTACGTATTGCCTATGGCTGCCTTTTTACTACAACAGTACAAACAAGTAGTAGCAACAGAGGCTTTGTGACCACAAATCCTAAAGATTTACTGTCTGGTCCTTTATAGAAAAAAAAAATTGCTGCCTTGGTGGCCTAGAACTGTTCTTAAAGTGTGGTCTTTGGCCCCGGGACACACGGCTTAAGCATATCCTGGGAATTTGTTAAGTACGCAAATCCTTGGAAACTCTGGTAGTGTAGTGGTTAAGAGCTATGGTTGCTAACCAAAAGGACAACAGTTTGAATCCACCAGGTGCTCCTTGGAAACTCTATGGGGCTGTTCTATTCTGTCCTATAGGGTCGCTATGAGTCAGAATCGACTTGAGGGCAACAGGTTTTTGTTTTTGTTTTTTTTTCGATTTTTAACTCAGCCCCTAATCTCCAAAACCAGACTCTCTAGGGATGTAACTCAGCGCTCTGTGTTTAACAAGCCCTCCAAGAGATCTGATGCACACTAACTTTTGAGAACTACTGTTACACAATATTCGGATGCTTAGTTCTCTTATCTATTCAAGTATTTCAGTCGTTTGGCAAACCTTTTTCTTGACTATTCTATTTAAAACTGCATCCCAGTCCCAACTATGGCTGATTTTGTTTTTGTTTTTAAATAGGCTATTATTTCCTTTTTTTTTTTTTTTCCTCTCATTCATACGAGAAACAGATAGATTTGAGAAAGAATGGAAATTTGGTTAAGGGATTTTTCTTTTTTACCCACTAAGAGGGAAAAAACATTTTCTGCATGATTTTTTTTAAATCATTTTATAAAATGTCTTGTAGATAAATAAAATACCACAAACACTATTGTTACAATTTTAAAGGCTCCGTCTTGGCATTCAACATGAGTCAGTTGCAATCATAAGTTTTCTTGCTTGGGTAAATAAGACAATACTCTTTCTATTATAGCTTATTGTATTATGTAAGGGAATAGTCCTCAGATCAGATCTTGTTTTGGAAGTATTCATGGTAGTATTCCGGTTTTAGATTTAACAAGTCACAATACTTTACAATATAGTCACATAACTAGTTTATAGAAATGAAAAGCAAATTTGAAAGTGTTGTAATTGTGTGCCGGGGAAAACGCCTGCTCTGCAGTTGTTACTATCTCTAATTTTCCGATCATCTATTTCGGCTGGCTGCTGCTTAATACAGTCAGAGTTTTATTGAATTTGATGCCTCAGCATTTTACTATGGTAATATTATAATCTTTTCTTTATGGTTTTTAAGCTTAGGCCTTTCTCTGTTGGTCATTATATTTCAGAAAATGATGTGTAAACCAGATGCATTTAAAGCTTTTAAAAACAAGAAAAATATTTAATGCTTTCAAGCATACTGGAAGAGGCAGAAAAAAGCCTTTAGAAGGAAATAAAATGCTGGGAAGATATAGTAGCAGGATCTACAGCTTCACATGTATATCACATTTATAATTTGATCTCTGAGTGTCTCAGCAGAGTGAATTATCAAATGGACTTGAGAGCTTTGGCATTTTCATTCAACACCATCAAAATCCTCAAAGGTCTATGAAAAACAATGAAGCCATAGCCAGATTCAGCTAACCGTAAACATTTTGCTATCTGCTTATCTCACAGGAGTAGTGGGAAAGCTAATTAAAATGGCCACAGGGAACTTCTAAATAGGTAACTGCATAGAGTAAAACTAAAAATATATATACATATAAAAAAAATCACATTTTTAGTTAAACAACAGAAAATTTTGGATAGCCAGAATTTAATGTTTCTCATTTATTTTCATGAACCCCTCCTCCTTTTAGAACACCGAACTTTTACTTTGTTGGTAAATGTGATAATGTGACTTTTTAAGGTAAATTCACAAACTTATTAAACAAGCTGCCATCAGTTGTACTGAATAGCAGGTGTCAGCCATGATTCAAATTGGTCTTATCAGGCAATTTAAAAAATCTGATACAAAAACTCAGCTCCCACAGATGTTTGAGTTGAAAGCTTCCACTTATCAGTCTCACTCTAATTGCAACCAAATTAATACAACTGACTTTGATTTATGGGCAAAATGCTAATTTTGCTGTGGCTGCCCTTCTGGAAATTATATCAAGCCCAGCAGTAATATTACCCCTTTATCCATCAAGGTTGAGTTGGGAGTGGAGGAACCTGCTGAACATGGCAGAGACCCAGGATATCCATGAAGTGACCCACCTCTTACTACCCCAACCCTGCAAAACTTTGTTTCTGTTTTACTGAACAACATGCATTTCCATGGAAGTGATATGTCTTTCAGACTTCGAATATAACTTCATTTCAGCATAGAACAGGGAGATACTCTTTTCTTCTTTTGTATCATCTCTCATCTCTGATGTTATTTCCTCAACTCTCTGCCTTTTATGCTTTACTTGGCTAACACCTATTCCTGTTAGATAGTTGGTTGAAGGATACACTTCCAGAAATTTTCTCCTAATCATCTGCAATTAATTTAAAAACAGAGCTACTCTTGAAACAAAGGAGGTGTTGACAGCTATAACTGATAAACGGCCCTGAAGGGGAAGGGGAGTTTGACAGTCAAGAATCAGAGCTTAATGTCCGACCATCACATGTCTATTGAGAGTCTTTCTGCACGGCATTCCTAGGATTATATAACTGTATTAAGGAAGGAGACAGTTTCCTTATACCCCCCAGTCTGATTAAGGTGTCCCTCCACTGGTTTCCATAGTTATTCATAATACTTTTCTCTTTCTACCATCTTTCTGTTTACATGTCTGACTTCCAAACAGACAATGAGCCTCGTGAAAGCAGGATTGCATCTTTGTTTTCTTGTCCCTATAACAAAGCCTAACACTTGTACATTCCCAGTAGATAATGCATAAAGATAAAAAAGGGAAGAATAAATTAATGAACAAACTATGATAAACCAGTAGGATCATCAATCATGCTTTAATTGACTCATACTTGCCATAGTACTTTTTGCTCACAACTGGGGAAAAAAAAAAAAGCAAAATCCAAGGAAGTAAGAAAGCAACAGTGTACCTAGAAATTACTGACTAGATTTGAGACCAAAAAAAACCAAACTGATAAAATTTATTAATCCACTACTAAATTAAGTGGCCAATTAACATACACTGGGTTCTGTAATAGGGACTTTTACCTATGCCATTTCTTTTGCTAAAGTAATTTTAAGTTAGAGGTAAAAAATATGATTTTTATATTAAACAATAATGCAAAGAATGCTACGAACGGCGATGGTCATCAGCCCACATTGGACAGTGTATGGATTGAACTGAAATACATTCCAGCAGTGTCATGAAAGACCATTTCCATTTCAGGTGATAAAATACAGTAGAAGAAAAATTCTTCCTGCTCTAAATCCACAAATCTTCAGTGAAATGCTGGAGTAATCTTATATCTTAAAAAATATGATCATCAAAAAATAGGCCTTTCTCTTAACAAAATGTATTAAGAAAACCTTCTGCATCTCACTTTGGTGAGTGGCATCTGGGGTCTTCAATGCTAGCAAGCAACCATCTAAGGTGCATCAATCAGTCTCAAATCACCTGGAACAAAGGAGAATGAAGAACACTAAAGACACAAAGTAAGTATGAGCCCAAGAGACAGAAAAGGCCACATAAACCAGAGACTACATCAGCCTGAGACTGAAGGACTTGATGGTTCCCAGCTACCACCAATGACTGCTCTGACAGGGGACACAACAGAGAATCCCTGATGGAGTAGGAGAACAGTGGGATGCAGATCTCAAATTCTAGTATAAAGATCAGACTCAATGGTCTGACTGAGACTAGAGGGACCCTGGAGGTCATGGTCCCCAGACTCTCTGTTAGCCCAAGACTGGAACCATTCCCGAAGCCAACTCTTCAGACAGGTGATTGGACTGGACTATAAGACAGAAAACAATACTGGCGAGGGGTGAGCTTCTTGGCTCAAGTAGACACATGAGACTATGTCGGCTGCTCCTGTCTGGAAGGGAGATGAGAAGGCAGAGGGGGTCAGGAGCTAGTTGAATGGTCACAGGGAATACAGGATGGAGAGAGGAGTGTCCTGTCTCATTAGGGGGAGAGCAGCTCGAAGTACACAGCAAGGTGTGTGACTTGATTTGTAAACTTTCACTTAAAGCACAATAAATAAAAAATGAAAGAAAAAAAAATAGACCTTTCCATTCTAATGGGAAGTAACTGAGAAAACACACTGCCAATTGCACGGGGAGAAATAAATTCTCCTTCCGCAGGTTACTGATGCATATTCTACCAAGTTAACTACTGTAAAGTTGGTCAATAAAGCCAATCTTTTAAATAGATAATTTGTAATTGTAGAGGAAGAATTTATTCCTTAGACCTGTATTATCGAGCTCACTCGTAATTAAAAGTAAATCCTACTAAGAAAATCTCACAGAGAATTGGTTTCTGCCTGTTTGGTCTGTGGTATTCATCACAGCAGAGGAATTTAAATACATGTTGATCTTCCGTGGTCCTATTTGAGACCCGTTTTGAGAAGGCACAAGGACAAGGATAATCAGTTAGGAGAAACCAGAGACTATATGAACCAAGCAACTTTGCTTTTATATTATGTTTAGCGTTTGCCCTGAAATCACATATAAAGATACAGATATAAATATAGATATTTGTCGTTGTTAGATGTCATAGAATCGGTTCCCACTCATAGCTACCCTATAGGAAAGAGTAGAACTGCCCCACAGGGTTTCCAAGGGCTGGTGAATTTGAACTGCTGGTCTTTAGAACTGTCAATATTTTAGTTAGCAGCTGAGCTCTTAACCACTACCCCACAAGGACTCCATATATATATATATATACCAAAAAAAACAAAAAAACATATACTGTGTGAAATTCTCAAAAGCTATCATGTATATTGATTCTAGACTAACCAAAGTTCTGGAGAGTGAAGATTTAGTTTTGGACAAAAGTGCTTCTACTTTTGAGTCCATGTTTTGTTTCAAATTTTGGTTTATTTTTTTTTTTCTTATTTGTTTATTTATTCATCCATTCATTTATTTATTTGCCTGTTAAGACCTTGGCAGCCCATAGGAAATCTCATGTATAAGCATTTAAAGGACTTCATATCTCTCCACCTAACACTCTCAGCACTCTTTAAATACCTTAAAAATTGTTTTGAACACTCTTGTCCAAACCCTTTTCCAGGCTGTGTTTGAACAAGTTCTCTTTGATCTGAGTATAGTTTTGAAGACATAGTGAGCACCAAATAGTCTGGTACAGGGAAAAAAAAAAAAAAAAAAATCTTGAATGCCTAACCCTTGGCTTTATTTGATTTGTTTATTTATTTTGGTCCAAACCCATAAACCGTCCTCTTACTTTTGGGAAGTCTCGGAAGGAAATTTGCAAGTCAAAGTCTGAAGGCACACACATCTCTTTACCAACAAGCATTCAGGAAAATGTATCTATCCCTGTTAAAAAAAAAAAAAAAAAATTTTTTTTTTTTTAGCAAGGGTATTTTCCAGTAAATATTTTACATTTTTAAAATGAGTTTTAGCACTAATGCTTTCTATTTGCATCCTTTAAGCCTGACTCCCAAGGGGGATGACTTTTTCCTGTCTGCATTTGTTGTTTTTAAGAGTTTGGCCTCTGTTAGGCATATGATATCCCTCTTGCTCTCACATCTGCTACTGAAACTCATTTTCCAATTTAATGGTTCTTTGTCAATAGCTCTATGTTCACTGCGATTGAAATATTTATCCAGACATTATTTTTTATAGACGAAAGCAGGTTTTGAATCAGGTCATAAATCCCAATTTGAAATAGGTCATTAAATTATGCTCCCGCTAATTAGGGCTTTCATCTATCTGTTAAATTTAGAATTTAAATCCCTCAAATATATAATAAAATTGTGTTCTCAGTTTGCTGAAATTCTGTTCAGAAATAATTCTTATTGTGTGCTTTCTCATAAAAATACGCAATTGCAACAGCTGGATCACTGATTACGATTTCTATCCAAATTAACGGTGAGTTCCGTGTGTTTCCAGAAGCCTCTGAACCACCCAGGCATGGTTAGGTTCTCCTTCTCTGTATGCCCCATTAGAATGAAACTACTCCAAAGAACAAATGATGTCTATATGGAATCCTCAGAAATCATTAAAAAAAAAAAAAAAAAAAACTCGTTGCCATCAAGTTGATGTCAACTCATAGTGACCCTGTAGTATCTGCTTAATAAAGGTTTTTGAATAAAAAGATGGACATCAGTTATATAACCAATTAAGAAGCCATGTAGTAAATTACAATTTCATGTTCTACTGTCTACTGGTATTAATAATCCGCACTTCTAGAGAATATATTATAATTGGTTCACCTTCTACAGAAAAAAAAAATGTATATATATAGGTGTTTTCATTTAACCATGGAAGCAATAGTTTTTGACCAAAGGCTTTTTTTTTTTTTTTGCTTTTTTAAAGATATAAGACATGCTACGTGAGCTCTTCATCAATGTAGTTAATGGAGAAAGCATGAAGACAATAATATTTTCTCCCCACAGTATTCATGTGAAAATTAAAATACATATAATAACATACTAAAGCATATCTGATACAAAGTAGCTCTTTAACCATTTAGAGAACTTCTTGGTCATTAAAAAATAACATTTCTTTCTTCCATCTTTATTCCTTAATATATATATATATGGTAGATGTAACCAGGAGGCACTTTAATAGGCGAATGGATATACAAACTACGGTACATCCATACAATGGACTATTATTCAGCAATAAAAGAAAATGAGCTATCATGCTACAAAAAGACATGTAGGAACCTTAAACGCATATTGCTAAGTGAAAAGGCCATGTGAAGAGGCTACATACTATATTATTTCAAATATATGACATTCTAGAAAAGTGGACACTACAGAGACAGTAAAATGATCAATGGCTTCCAGGGTTTCAGGAGAAGAGTGAGAGGGTTGAATAGATGATTCACAGGACATTTTAAGGGCAGTGAAGCTATTCTGCAAAATAATATAATGGAGGACACATGGCACTATGCATTTGTCAAAGCCCCCCAAATTATACAACACAGAGTGAACCTAATGTAAAATAAGGACTTTAGTAAATAATAATGTATCGATATTTATTCATCAATTATAATAAACATACTGCACTAATGAAAGATTATTAATAGTGAATAATCTGTAGGTGTGTATGGGAACTCTGCATTTTCTGCACAATTTTTCTTAAACCTAAAACTGCTCTAAAACGCAAAATGATTATATATATATGTATATATATATATATATAAATATATAAAGAGAGAGAGAGCCCTGGTGGTACAAAGGTTAAGAACTCAACTGCTAACTGAAAGGTTGGCACTTCCAACCTACCAGCTGCTCCCAGGGAGTTGGGGGGGTGGTGAAAGACCTGGAGATCTCCTCCCTTAAAGACTTTGACTTAGGAAACGCTATGCAGCAGTTCTACTCTGATCTATAGGGTCTCTATGAGTAGAAATCAATTTGATGTCAAACAGCAACATATATATATATATATATATATATATATATCACTTTCACTCACAAAACTCCTTTTTAGATATAAGGGCTTTGTCTCCTTCTTATTTTCTTATCTCCCTATTTCCACATCTTCTGGCCTAATTCTATATTGGAGTTGGATGAAGAGTTTGAGGAATAATGCCAGTCAATCCCAGAGCAGAAAAAAGAGACATTTGCAACCTCCTGGTGCAGCTCTTCTTCCCTGATGGTGAGCCTACCCTTCTTGTCCCACTTAACTTCATGATGAGGAAAGAAATTGCCCCAACAAGGAAACCTTTATTTGGTTCCTGAAAGCTTCGGTTAACCTGCCACCACTGAATTTATTTCCTAAGTCATGATTTTATGGTGATTTTGGTAAAATAATTTCCATGTGTATATATAAACTAACCCACTGCCAACGAGTCAGTTCTGACTATAGCAACCCTATAGGACAGAGTAGAAGTGCCCCGTAGAGTTTCCAAGGAGTGCCTGGTGGATTTTAGCTGCCGACCTTCTATTTAGCAGCCATAGCTCTTAACCACTACACCACCAGGGTTCCCATATATATATATATGTTTTTATATATGTATGTGTATAATGTGTTTTGGAAGAAAATATAAACAAGTCTCCTAGGTTTTAAAAGCTGTTAGACAAAAGAACTATGCAAAAAAGGAAAAGAAAACGTGTTTTCTAACATCAGAACTTTAGACATGAATAGAAGGGTAATCACTGTAAACTTCTGCAAGTCGGGTGTTACTGGGGTCTGATATTTGGGGAAATGGGGCCAGCCACATGAGTAGAGAGCCAGTTCTGTTGTGATTTTTAAAGTCTGTTTAAAAGACCTCCCTGCCCTGAAATTGCTCCCACACCGGTGCTTGAGAACCCTATTAGATATCTTAAACCCTAAAGATTTTGGCCCTCGCATTTCCCTATTAAATTGAAATTGCTTTACAGGACGAAACACCATAGGAACCATCCACTAACACCTGAGCAGGGATTGCTTTCCAATCTGGCAGAGAGCTAATCAAGTGAGATAGGTCCTATGGGAAGGTACACTGAGGATGGGGGGCCTGTAAGGAGAAGAGAAATGCTGACTAAGAAAGCAAGATCCTGAAGAAAATTTGATCAAATTGACATTTATGCTAGGGGTGCATTTGTTGGAAAGCAACACCATTTTCTTTTCCACTCACTGAAATAGGGGCAATCAGAATCATCTGGGGGGGGGCTACAAAAACCATGTCCTAACCCCCATAATTGAGTGAATCAGAATCTCTGAAGGATAGTCTGGGTTTGCATATTTCTCAAAATCTCTCCAGGTGATTCTGTTACATACACTGTTGTCGAAAAAAAGCAAGTTAACCACATTGGGCTCAAGAATATTCAACAGACATTCATTGACAACTTACTAAGTAGAAAGTCCTGTGATGAGATAATATTAATATAACAGATGGACTAGACACGAAATTCATTCTCAAAGAAATTAGAATCCACTGGCATAACAAATCATGTGCATTGCAAACACAAGCCATAACAAGCTAAGTATTATTAAAAGGCACAATAGAGCTGTAGATTACTTTTGAAAATGACATTCAGAAAAGTTATAACGGAACATGTTTTCAGGCCCTTCATCATCTCCCCCCCTTTCTCCCGCAGTCTTGATCTTCATGGTGTCCCAAGTTGCCTTAGCCAAACATGGAGGTGAGGTGGGGACTTAATACCAACTCTTTTCTTTATACCTTACCCGAGGGTGAGGTGCCCAAGCATTTGATCCCAGGGCCTTGATTTTCTGCTACAGTTCCTACCACCTCACCACACGGATGTATTCATTTAGTCGAATTTACAGAAGGCACACTACTATGTAAAGCAGTATGCTTGGCCTGAAAGACAGGAAGGAATAGAAAACCACCTTTATCATTTTGGAGGAAACCCTGGTGGTGTAGTAGATAAGTGCTATGGATGCTAACCAAGAGGTCGGCAGTTTGAACCCACCAGGTGCTCCTTGGAACCTCTATGGAGCAGTTCTACTCTGGCCTGTATGGTCACTATGAATCGGACTTGACCACAACAGGGGATCTTTGAGAACACATAACTACTGATAATGGGATCTTGGTTTTAGATCCTGAAACCATGCTTTCCCCTTGGATCTCTTACTTTTTTTTAGGAATAAGCTTATGTGGTATAAGCCCTGTCATCTGCCCCAACTAGGGCTTCAAACCGGTATGTTTCAGTTCAAATCCCTGCTGAGAATTTGCATTTCCAGAATATTGAACCAGAATCTACATTGTAACAAGATCCCCAGGTGAATCTTATGTATAAAAAAATTTTGAAAACCACTGCTGTGCTAGTGATTCTCAGAATTGGTCCCTAAGTAGCAGCTTGAGCATCGCCTGGGAACTTATTAGAAATGTAAATTCTCAGCAGCAGTTTGAACTGGAACATACTGTTTCGAAGCCCTGGCCTCAACCCTAGTCTTCCTGTAAGCATAACTGTGGCCAGTACATGAGTTCTCTAGTACTGACTACCAGTTCCTGAATCCCACATGCTGAAATTCAACCTCCCATTGACATTACTCATAGATATCTCCAAGTATTCCCTACTAAATTATCTCCTCAGTGCAAGGAATAAATGGTAGTTGAGTGGAGGGGACCAGAAGAGTCAGTATAGGTAGAGAATCTGGGGACAACATTTTATTTTGCAATACAGCCAAGGTACTAGCCTGATATCATTTGAAATAAATGAATTTACCTCTGAACTAAGATAGGCAGAAGTTGGCAGAAAAGTGTCCTCTCTTAATATGTCCAACTCCTAAGGATTCCCTAAATCTCTAAAGTATACCACAATTGCATCTGTTCAGCCACCTAGCAAATAGCCTGTATTTGCAAGCATTTTGCAAGCAGCTACCAGTGTTTAATCTTGGGATAATGCCTTCTTGATGTGCTAACCCCAGGAGTATTTCCAACAGCCTAAATGTGAATTACTGTGTGTAAAAACGAAATGACGCTGCCTCAAAACATGTTCATCAGTAACTGGACATGACACCATTAAAACAAGGTCATGTCTGTGTAATCAAAACCCATAAGAGCATAGGAGGAGAAGTGTATGCAAATTAATCAGAAATTCCTATCATTAATGAATTCAATTTTGAAAATTATTCCACGTTTTACCAGCCATGAGAGTTTAATTTTAATATATAAAATCAAAATAAAATAAGCATCACAAAGGTGGTAGGCATAAATTTGGGAAGAAAAGTGAAATCTTTTCATTTAACTTCCTATTATCTAGTTTTTGTACCTCAGTTCTACTGTCAGTAAGAAGGAGAAAAAAAATAACACTGATCCTATTTTTATGTCCATGAAGTTTTAATCACGTTTATCAATTTACTACTTAAAAAGCATTTTCACAGACATTGTCTCTATTGAGATGCAAAATAGTGTTTTGAGGTGGGCATGAAAGATATTTTTTGGAGTTGGTTTTCTCAGCGGTTGAAGTGAATTGTTTATAAGTACATTTGGTAAGTGGCATGATCATTGACTTAAATAATAGTGTTATAATTCCCAGTTCATTATTTGCATTGTTGAGGAGTCTTTTGGTTGTAATTGGCATAAAATCTGACCCATACTGGCTTGAACAAAAACAGAAATTTGTTGGTTCACATAACGGCAAAGAACATGGATATGCCTGGCTTTAGCTGAAGCCAAGGCTCAAAGTAGATAACCCAGATATCTCTCTCAGGTCCCTTCCCTCTGGATGTAACTTTCATTAACAAGCTGCCTCCCTTCATGGTATCCAATTGGCTGCTTTAACCTCAGGCTCCTAAACTCATGCCCATCTCCAAAGACAGGGAAATGTTTTCCTCTTCAGAAACCTCAGCAAATGTATCCTTTTATCTCCTTTGTTCTGAGTGTGCTACTTACCCTACTCGGAACCAAGCATTCTTGCTTGAGAAATGGGTATTCCAATTGGTTTAAGACAACACAGATGCTGTAGCTGAAAATTTGAACCAAACATGAGAATTAGAAGTGTGATTTCTCACAGGAAATTTGGGAAACTGTTTCCAGTAAGAGGAAGAATTGATATTGAAAAGTAAAATCCAAATGTCCATCATAGGACTCTCCTTCACCTTATCCACCCCCAACACACATGCACACACATGCACAAGCTGTCACCTCCAGGGATAAAAATATGAGCATGTTTGTGTGTATATACGGATGTGGCATCCCTGAATGATTTGTTGTCGTTGCTGTTGTTAGGTGCCATCGAGTCGGTTCCAACTCATAGTGACCCTATGAACGAAACACTGCCTGGTCCTGCACCATCCTTACAATCGTTGTTGTGCTTGAGCTCATTGTTGCAGCCACTGTGCCAATCTACCTTGTTGAGGGTCTTTCTCTTTTCTGCTGACCCTGTACTTTGCCAAGCATGATGTCCTTCTCCAGGGACTGATCCCTCCTGACAACATGTCCAAAGTACGTAGGTTGCAGTCTCACCATCCTTGCTTCCAAGGAGCATTATGGTTGTACATTCAGGTTGTACTCTGAATGATACAAACAGTTAATCCCCTTGACTGCTAATGAAAGGTTTGAGGTTCAAGTCCGTCCAGGTGCATACAAGAATAATCACCATTGAAAAGCCTATGGAACACAGTTCTACTCTGACACATACGGGTTCCCATGAGTCAGAATCAACTTGACTGGAATTGGTTTATATATAATGACATACGTTTTATAATTAGGAAGCTCTGGGGAAACTTCCATAATATTTCTTTCTAATTACATTCTGGGTTGTGTTAATTCGCAGCTGTGTGGATTGCTGGGGTCCTTGACCCTAACTCGGCAAGCTACTTATTCACCAAATGTCAATGAGACTTTCCGCAAGCAGAGTTTATCGCAACTCTGGTTCATTATACAGAGATATGAGGAAATAATTGCAATGCTCCTGACTGACAAGAAGCTTGAGGGTTAGGAAAAGACTACATTGCTGCCTGAAATCAAATGCTCCTAATCCCACGTAATTTCATCAGGTTTCTTTCTTTTCTTTTTTTCCTTCATTCCTCCGGCCCCTTTTCCTCCTTTCCTACCTTGCTTCATTCAACAAAGAGATACTGCAGGCTTCCCAAGGGCTAGATGCTTTATTAGAAGCTAAGAACACAAAGTTAAATAAGTCAGATCTTTGATTTTAAGAGGAGAGAGACAAGTAGACAAATAATTATAATTTATTCTCATGTTATAAAAAAGAGAAATGTTGAGTGTATATAGACCGATTATCTACTAACTTCAGTTGTCTCTCCTGAAGAGCCCTCTTCAGACCTGTATTTACCTCAGAGGATTCTAACTGACTCTTTACCTTTTTGTCAGCCACAACACCACTAGTAACAGAACTGATCTGAGATCACGAACTCAAGAAGGGCAGGATCTTAAATATAATTTGCTGTTAGTAAAAGATATGCTTTTTTTTTTTCTTTCTTTCTACAATTTCTTATAGTCATGAGGGCTTATTATGACCCTCTCATGCTTCCTCAGGAAAACAAAAACTTTTCAGAAAGACCTAGAGTCTAGTCGGTTGTCTAGTGTCCAAGTGCAAGAAATTTATGCACATTGATCAATGTGATCTATAAACAAAGATCCCTATCCTCCCAGCAAACCAGCTATATCTCCTTCCCTCTCTCATACACATAGTCAGCACCAATAATTCATTCCCAATAGCTGAGCTACCTGGCTAAAAAAACGAGCATCAAAACTAAAATCAAACATGAACTTTGACAATTTACAATGGCTTTCTTTTTTTGTTCTTCCATTTTCACACATAATATGAAGAAGTTAGACAAGATAATCTCTAAGTCGTATTGAAATTCAGTCATTCTATAACAGGCTTTAGAAGGATTTGATGGCAGTGATTTAGGAAGGAGTGGGTATTGATTATGGTTCTAAATTGTACTGCTATATTTGCACTCCAATGCATTGCATATCAAATTCACTGTAAAATCTCCAAAGAAGACATAATAAGTTTGCCCACTTTATCCAAATACTTGATATATGTTCCCTTTGAGGGAATGTGTTTAGGAAAATCATACTCCTGTACACAATTCTTATAATGGAAGATTGACTATGTCTGAACTATATGTAACAGGCTTTGTTTATGGAAATGCATTTCCTCATGCTAATACTTATCCACTCTTACTAAATTAAAGACTTCACTCTATAATATATCTACCAAATGGAGTTGTTTTCCATTCTTCAAGGTGTGAAGTCATATTAATTCCTCAAATTCAGTATTTCTCAATTTTGCAGCCATCAAGATTTCTAGGTAAATTTGAAAGTTAAATAAAAGTAGTTAGACAAATAAGAAAAAGGATTAATATTTTCCTAGTCTATGTATGAATTATTTCCTCCAGGCACTATGGTTAATGGAAATAAATCAGATTTATTATTCCATTTGCTTTCAATGACACAGTCTGTCTTTTCATATTTCTTCACACATTTTTGTCTAAATACACAGTTCTTCCTTCCTCCTCTCCCCCGTCTCCCCTCCTTGTTTGCTCCCTTCCTTCCTTCTTTCCTTCCTTGTTTCCTCCCTTCCCTCCTCTCTCTCTCTCCCTCCCTCCTGTCTCTGTCTTTCTCTGTCTTGCATATTTATCAGTCTATCAGACTTATCTATCTTTCCTGCTATTGGTCTATTTCTGTACCTAAAACCTGTTGCTGTTGAGTTGATTGTGTCTCATAGCCACCCTATAGAACAGAGTAGAACTGCCACATAGAGTTTTCATGGAGTGGCTGGTGGATTTGAACTACCAACCTTCTGGTTAGCAGACAAATGTTTTAACCACTGAGCCAGTAGGGCTCGCATATCTACCTATGTAACTGCAATATATATCCCTGTCTATCTATTTACCTTACATAATTGATATCCTCTTGCTAGTTCATTCAATAAATATTTTTGGAGTTCCTACTATGTGTAAATATAACAAAATTTCTACCTTTGTATATAGTACACATGGATAATGTATATAAAGTATATTAGAACAATTTCTCTCACATATAAATGTGTTTATACACACCAGCATAATACATAAGCATTAAATAAATACACTCAAGTATATAGTATAAGTATCTAATCCGTTGTCTATGGAGTCATACAAATTGTGGAATTCACTATATGGGTAAATTTTGTAATTTTGCTCTGGATGAAAAGGTAATGAATGATCTATTCATTGCTAAATACATCTCTGCTGTTTGTAGCCTCCACCACTTGTCTGTGGGTTTGTCATACTTGTGGTCAGTTGGGTGTTTCTGTGAGGTTAAAAGCTGTGCCACTGGTGCTTCAAATATTGTAGGGTCACCCATGGGGACAGATTTTCAGCAGAGCTTCTAGACTAAGACAGTCTAGAAAGAACAACCTGCCGATCTACTTCAAAAAAAAAAAAATTGGACAGTGAAATCCTTGTGGTTAGCAGTGGAACACTGTCTGATATAGTGCTGGAAGATGAGCCCCTCATGTTGGCAGGTATGCAAAATACAACTGGGGAAGAGCTGCTTCCTCAAAATAACCAAAACCAAAAACCAAACCCATTGCCATCGAGTTGATTCTGACTCATAGCAACCCTATAGGTCAGAGTAGAACAACCTCATATAGTTTCCAAGGAGCACCTCGTGGATTCGAACTGCTGCCCTTTTGGTTAGCAGCCATAATGTTTAACCACTAAGCCACCAGGGTTTCACCTCAAAATAAAGTTGACCCTAATAACCATAGATGGAATAAAGCTTTGGGGGCTTTCCTCTGCTGATGTGGTACAACTCAAAATGAGAAGAAACAGCTGCAAACATCCATTAGTATGAAGTATGAATCAAGGAGTATTGGAAGTTGTCAAAAATGGAATAGAATCCTTAAAGATTGATATTCTAGGTGTTAGTGAGCTGAAATGGATGGATGCTGGCCACTTTGTATCAGACAATCTTGTGTTCTACTATGCCAGGAATGATAAAGATGAATGGTGTCCCATTCATTATCAAAAAGAACATTTCAAGATCTATTCTGAAGTAAAACATTGTCAGTGATAGGATGATATCCATAAGCCTACAGGAAAACCAGTTAATAGGACTATTATTCAAATTGACGCACTGGCCACTAAGGTCAAAGATAAAGAAACTCAAGATTTTTACCAACTTTTGAAGTCTGAAATTGTTGAAACATGCAACCAAGAAGCATTTACAATTAATGGTAATTAGAATGTTAAAGTTGGAAATAAAGAAGGCTCAGCAGTTGGAAAATATTGCCTTGAGGATGGTAACAATGTCAGAGATTATCACTTGATAGAATTTTGCAAGACCAGCTACTTATTCGCAGCAAATGCCTTTTTTGAAATACAAAAACAGCAACTATACATGTGGACTTCACTGGATGGAATAGATAGGAATCAAATTGACTACATAAATGCAAAGAGACCATGGAGAAGCTCAATATCATCAGTCAGAGCAAGGCCAGGGGCAGACTGTGAAGAGGATCATCAATTGTTCATAGACAGGTTCAAGTTGAAGCTGAAGAAAATTAAGAGAAGCCCATAAGAGCCAAAGTAGGACCTTGATTATATCCACCTGAATTTAGAGACCATCTCAAGAATAAATTTGATACATTGAACATTAATGACTGAAGACCTGACAAGTTGTGGGATGACATCCAAGAACGACATATATGAAGAAAGGAAAAGATTATTAAAAAGACAAGAAAGAAAGAAAAGACCAAAATGTATGCCAGAAGGGACTCTGAAGCTTGCTCTTGATCATAGAATAGTTAAAGCAAATGGAAGAAATGATGACATAAAAGAGCTGAAAAGAAAATTTCAAAGGGCAGCTCAAGAAGAAAAAGTAAGGTATTATATTAAAATATGCAAAGGTCTGGAGTTAGAAAACCAAAAGGGAAGAACATGGTTGGCATTTCTCAAGCTGAAAGAGCTGAAGAAAAAATGCAAACCTCGAGTGACAATATTGAAGGATCCTAAGGACAAAATATTACGTAGCAAAAAGCATCAAAAGAAGATGGAAGAAATACACAGAGTCACTGTACCAAAAATAATTGGTCGACATTCAACCAGTCCAGGACATAGCATATGATCAAGAGCCAATGATACTGAAGGGATCAGTTCAAGCTGCACTGAAGTTTCTAGGAACTGAAGGAATACCAATGGAGGTGTTTCAACAAATGAATACAACACTGGAAATACTCATCTATGTCAAGAAATCTGAAAGACAGTTACCTGTCCAACTGATGGGAAGAGATCTGTATTCCTGCCCAGCCCAAAGAAAGTTGATCCAACGGAATGTGGAAATTATCGAATATTATCAATATCACTTTCAAGTAAAATTTTGCTGAAGATAATTAAAATACAGTTACAGCAGTACATGGACAGAGAACTGGCAGAAATTCAAGCCAGATTCAGAAGACGACATGAAACAAGGAATGTCATGGCTGGTGCCAGATGGATCTTGGCTGAAATCAGAGAATACCATCAAGATGTTTACCTGTGTTTTATTGACTAAGAAATGCATTCCACTTTGTGAGTCACAACATTGTGAAGAATGGGAATTCCAGAACGCTTAATTGTGCTCATGCAAAACCTATATGTAGACCAAGAGGCAGTCATTTGAACAGAACAAGGTGTCTTAGTTATCTAGTATTGCTGTAACAGAAATACTATAAGTGGCTGGCTTTAACAAAGAGAAATTTATTGTCTCACTGTCTAGTAGGCTAGAAGTCCAAATTCAGGGCATCAGCTCCAGTGGAAGGCTTTTTCTCTCTGTCATCCTTCTCATCAATCTTCCCCCAGACTAGCAGCTTCTTCTCACAGGGACCCTGACTCCAAAGGGCATGCTTTGCTCCTGGCACTGTTTTCTTGGTGGTATGAGGTCCCAACTCTCTGCTTTCTTCTCTTTACTTTTATCTCTCGTAAGATAAACGATGGGGCAGGCCACACCCCAGGGAAACTTCCTTAATACTGGATCAGAGAAGTGACTTTGGTAAGGGCACTACCATCCCACCCTAAAACTCTTTGATATAAAATTATAATCACAAAATTGAAGACAACTACACAATACTGGGAATCATGGCCTAACTAAGTTGACACATTTTTGGGGACACAATTCAATCCAAGAGACAATGGGATACTGTGTTGTTTCAATCAGCAAAGGTATGGGTTAGGGTTCTATCCTTTCCCCATACTTATTCAACCTGTATGCTGAGCAAATAATCCTAGAAGCTGGACTACATGAAGAAGAACATGGCACCAGGTTTGGAGGAAAACTCATTAACAACCTGCAATATGCAGATGACACAACCTTTCTTGCTGAAATCAAAGAGGACCGAAAGTATTTACTGATGAAGATCAAAGACTACAGCCTTCAGTATGGATTGCACCTCAACATAAAGAAAAAGGAAATTCTCACAACTGGACCAGTAAGCAACATCATGATAAACAGAGGAAATGCTGAAATTGTCAAGGATTTCATTTCACTTGGATCCACAATCAGCACTCACGTAAGCAGCAGCCAAGAAATTACAGAACCACATTGCATTGGGCAAATCTCTTTGCAAAAGATCTCTTCAAAGTGTTCAAAAACAAAGGTGTTACTTTGAGGATAAAGGTGCACCTGACCCAAGGCTATGATATTTTCAATCACCTCATATGCTTGAGCAAACTGGAAAATGGATAAAGAAGACCAAAGAAGAATTGGTGCAATTGAATTATGGTTTTAGTGAAGAATATTGAACATACGATGAACTGACAGAAGAAGGAACAAATCAGCTTGGGAAGAAGTACAGTCACAATGCTCCTCAGCAGGGAGGATGGCCAGACTTAGTTTTATGTACTTTGGACAGGTTATCAAGAAGCACCAGTCTGTAGAGGAGGACATCATGCTTGGTAAAATAGGGAGTCGGTGAAAAAAAGGAAGAAGCTCAATGAGATGGATTGACACAGTGGCTGCAACTATAGATTCAAACATAGCAACAATTGTATGGATGGAATAGGACTGGGCAACATTTCATTCTGTTGTACATAGGGTCACTATGAGTCGGAACTGACTGGATGGCTCCTAATAACAGCAATATTCTTAGTCCTCAACCAATTTCCTACTATTTGATATACTTTCTTCACTTGATTCCTAGGACATTATACTCTGTTGTTTTCCTTTCACCACTGGCTCTTTCATTTCAATTCCCAGTACTGGTTACTCCTCATTTTACCATCTGTAACTTTTTTTTTTTTTTTTCACCATTGAAATACTCCAGGTTTCAGGTATCAGAATTCTTTCCATTTTTATCTAAATGTTTTCCCTTAGAGGTCTCACCCAATCTCGCTGGAACACTGTTTACAGGCTAATTAATGACTGCCAGATTGTCTCCAGTCTATTTTGCATCCTTTAACTCTAGGATTGTGTAAGTAACAGACAACATCTTCCCTTGAATGTTAATGTATATCACAAATTTAACATGGCCAAAACAAATTCCTAAAATTCCCCAAACCTCTAATCTTCTCTTCACATAGCTTTTCTCACTGACTACCACCTTCATCTTTCCAGGTGCTCTGATCAAAAACCTTAATGTTACCTCTTATTTCTCTCTTTTTCTCACACCCCATATTCAATCTGTCAGTAAGTATTGCTGGCCTCTATGTAAATTATCTATAACTTCAGTATTCTCACTACTTTACTGTTGCCAACCTATTCTAAGGAAGCATAGCTGTTGCAAGTGTTATTAAAATAGATACCTTCCTAATCTCTCATTCTTGTTCTTTTATAATTTATTCTTTTTATATCAGTCCAAATGACATATCAGTCAGCTGATGTGGTTCATTGGCTCAAAGTTTTTAATGGCTTCTCATCTTCCTCAAAGGAAAGACCAGTAACCTACAAGTGCCTACAAAATGTAGCTCACCTCCTCTTATATCTCTAATCCCACCTGTTAAGGACACTTCCCCACTTCCTAAGACTTTCATCCTCCCTTACACACTTTCAGCTTCTTGCTCCTGATCAAATACAAGAGTCAGAGTCTTAACCTCAGGGCTTTTGTGTTTGCTTTTCTCTGCCTGAAATATCTCCCCACTCCTCCCATATTTCCTTACGACTTTTTTAAATTCTGCTTGTCAGATGGTTTGTACTACATTTGGTTCTTCTAAAATACCATGTTTTCTTTACTCTCTATGGGAACAGTTAAACATATTGTTCTGCTGCATGGAACGTTCCATTTCCCTGTCCATTTGCCTATCTAATTCCTTTCAACATACGGCTTCATCTCAAGTACCACTTTTTCCATGAGTCTCCTGTAGAACCCCTCTTGTGGATCCTTCTTAGAAATTTTCCATAACACCTTGCTCTAATCTCAACCTTGTGCATTGGGATTGCTTATTTATTTATGGGTATCAACTGGCCTAATTTCATAAGAAAAACATTTTCTGTATTACAGCTAGCACGGGGCATATGCATTTTTTGTTGTTGTTGTTTTTAGTTGCCATCGCGTTGGCACTGACTCATGGTGGCCTTATGTATAACAGAGCAAAATGTTTTCTGCTCCTGTGCCACCTTCATGATTGTTGATGTTTGAGTCTATTGTTGTGGTTACTATACCAGTCTACATCATTGAGGGTTTCTCTGATTTTTGCCAACCCTCTACTTTGCCAACATGATGAACTTTTCTATTGATAGGTCTTTCCTGATGACATATCCAAGGTAAGCAAGCTGAAGTCTCACCATCCTTGGTTTTAAGGAGCATTCTGGTTGTATATTTTTTCTAACATGATTAATTCTTCTGGAAGTCCACAGTATGTTAAATATTTTTCACCAACACCACATTTCAAATGTGTCAATTCTTCTTCTGTCTTTTTTTTATTGTTCAGCTTTTACATGCATGTGAGGCTTGATCAATGCATAAATAAATTAAAAAAAATCAAAAGTCATTGATTGGTACTACTTAATAAATCAAATACAACATAATTTATTTCTGATTACTAACTTATGACTGAAATCCTCTATAAAAAATGTTTATAACTGGCTGATATTTCTATTAGTTTATAATCAAGGTGTAGTATGAGACTATTCAGATATTATCTCCCTGTAGTTCATTTCATCTCTCTTTTTTTCTTTATAATAAAGTGTGATTTGTGGTATTCCTTTTGTGTAGTGATTCCATTCTCCCAACCTGCTTCATTATGTTGTAGAATATATATCTTTCATTTTGTTCTCTAAATCTTGTGTACTTTCAAATCATGATCATAAAATTAATGACAGTTAGCAAGTAATAAATATTTACCTCCATGAGGAGCCTACAAATGAGCAAGTCTGCTATTATTGTACTGTTTGGCATCTATAGCATGTTATTCTGTATTCACTTACAGATTATTCAATTAGTGTAGAATTATTTTTTAAAATAAATATATATTTAATGCTGTGTAAAGCATCTATTTAAAGCATCTATTTGTAAGGGTTGCTATTTAATGCTTCAAGTTTGTTTGTAAATATATCCCACTTTTTACAAAGGTTTATCGTTGACAGGCACTAAAATGGCTGCAAATTCATTCTCTTCCTCCTCCCCCAAAAATCAGACTTTTCTGACCCTTCCTTAAAATGAACATAGAAAGTTACTATTTTCAAAAGGTATCACTTAATATGGACATTCATCGATGAAATGGCAGTAAAACAATATCACTTCCGACAAAATTGTAGCTTGGAACTGGGCATCTCCATGTTTCCAAAGTCAAAGATAAAATGAGATATAAAGAAGTTAGTAGTGTAACTGAATAAATGGGTGTCAAAATAAAGAGATATTATTTGAATATTATGATCATTTTTCATATTTCGTTAGGCCTAATTATAAAAGTTTTTCAGAAGACTTCTGAAACATGAATTCATCAGATACCATTTCTAGAGAATGGGACATTTCTAGGGAAATCTTTCCTCCCCAAGACTCACTGAGACTTTAAATGAGGCTGGGTCACAAAGAGAGTTATGCATTCCTTACATGGAATCTGTTATCATTTCTAAGCCGGCACCTGGTGAAATCAGAAAATAAGGCTCATTGATACACTCTATTTTCCTGTAACACACCTAAGGTGTAGGCATCTGAAAATTTTCTTGAAACTAGATGGTTTAACACTTATGGAGTAAGCTCAAAATATATTGAGTCAAATGCAAATTTTATTTACTAAAAACAAAAAATGTTTATATACCAAAGTAAATTGACTTTTTTTTTTTTAAGTATACCAACTGTGATGGTTAATGATATATGTCACTTGGCGAAGCTATGATTCTTAGTGGTTTGGCTGACACTACGTAATCATCTTCTAGTTTGTGATCTGAGGTGAGCAGCCAATCAGTTGAAAGGGGAGTTTCCTTGGGGGTAGGGCCTGCCTCCAGTATATAAATGGATGTTCTGGGAAAACTCCCCCTCTCAGCTCTGCACTGTTCTTGTTGTGTAACCTCCACTTCTTGGGACATGCTGCCTGACCAATGGATTTGGAACTTGCCAGCCGCCACAATTGCATGAGCCATTCCCTTGAAGTAAATGTCTCTATATTTATATATATGCTTTACTGGATTTGCTCCTCTACAGAACCCAGCCCGAAACACCAACTAAGCCAGCTCTGAAATTGGCTTACTTAAAGAGTCCTCTAATCATTCCCACACCTTCATTCATTCCCACACCTTCATTCATTCCCACATTTGCTTATTCTGACATAGGCTAGGTAACAACTGTTACCCACTCACTTCCTTGACTTCCTTTACAATTGCCTGAAGATAACCTCACCAATAAATCTCCTGGTTCACTGCAAATTCATTCTGACCACCACCTAGTGTGTATTGCCAAAGAACTTTATATCAAAGGCAGCAAGGAGGTTATCCTCAGCTTATTTTAATTTTTTCTCTTTATTTAAACATGCCTGAACTTCTAACTATATAATAACCTTATAATAGGAAGTTTCTTTTGATTGCATTATTTATTGATTTGTAACTGGTACCGAATTATACAAACACCAACAGGACAGCAAATGACTGTTAAATGAGTATTTATTAAATTGTTACACTTGCTTTTGGTAAGAGAATAAAACAACAGCACAAAAAGTATGAAACAAATTTCACAAAACTGAGATGTAGTCTGACTTCCAGAACAGAGTGAATGAGAAAAAGGTAAAGTCAAAGAGGGGTTGGGTACCAGGCTCCTGTAGCGTTAAATAGATATAGGAAGACTTTGTCTTTTACTCTGCCATATCCTAGTGGGTCTCAAGTAATATCAAAGCGAACACTGATAGGAGGGATGGGAAGAGAGGGAGGTGGTGGTGTGGAGAGATGCCACACATATAAATTCTTCCTTCTGATGCTTCCATCCAATAGTGTACCAATGAAGTGTACCTGCTGGTCACCAGCTGTTCCAGCAGTTCCCACCAAGAGTAGCAGAGAAATTGCCTCTATTCCCATCTTATGTTCACATCTGGGAAAACATTGCTGATTTTGCTTCCCTGGCTGCCCTATAGGAGCACTACTCAAAATAGTGGACTTATTTCCCATCATGCAACTGTGAGAAACCTGTCCCTCCATCTCCAGTCAAAGACTGAGCGCTACGGGCCCCCCTTAATTACTCAGGAAAGGACTCTGCTCAGAAGTCATTTACATC
Source organism: Loxodonta africana (assembly GCF_030014295.1). Lineage (NCBI taxonomy): Eukaryota > Metazoa > Chordata > Mammalia > Proboscidea > Elephantidae > Loxodonta > Loxodonta africana. Next base: position 32,737,973 of record NC_087356.1, read on the forward strand.
CAGTGCACTGGGAAAGAATTGCTTCTTCTTACTGCCTGATGAACAGCAACCTTCTAGTCCTTGCCCTCAGAATCCAAAGATAAAAACCTTCTGATGGGGAGCGCCTGCCTAGTGAGATTACGATAAGAATGAGTGACAAAGGGCAGTTGCTGTTTATTTAAGGGACTCAGTGGTTTGAAGAATGGTGAGCAAACTGACAAGCTGCAGTAAGTAATTTTCTCTGAAAAAGATCTTAAGAGAATTCAAGAAGCTATTGCAGAGGAACAATTTCCAAACTGAGTCTGTGAGATGGGGACAATAGCAGTGTTAGACATGGGATTCCTGATGATACATAGTTTATTTAATGATATGTGACTTGATCTGGTTGATATATTTTTGTGTACTTCAGAAAATCTGTTGTGAAGGTTTTGTAGAAATGCTAAACTGAGAAAAATATACGTTTGCATATCAAAAGAATGTAGAAATTTGAGGTCAAGTTGAAAAATCATTAGGTGCTGCTGCAGCACCCACACACAAATTTCTCTTTGACTATTCTAGCTTAGCTGTTGGCTTATTTTAATAAGCAAATCTTGAATTAAGTCCTGTGTTGTCCTAAAGTTACTAAGAATTCTCTGCTCAAACATTCCCAGTGGCTCTCCACTGTTTGTAGAGTAAAAGGCAAAGTCTTTCTATGCTTATTTGGCCCTGCTTGAGCTAGGCCCATTCTGTAACACCTTTTTGACATTATTTTCTCCTATAAGTCGGAATCCACTCAACAGCGACAGGTTTCGGGTTTTTATTCTGCCCTAGCCTCCCTTCCCCAAAGGAGCTCTCTTCTAGGACCCACATTAATATAATTCTTTAGTAGTTTTGCTTATTTTACATATTCAGTGATTTTTATTTTATGTGTTTTTAGTAAATATATTGCATTGGTAATTGAAAAATATAGTAAAATAGTCAAACTAATCCATAAATTGGTTATTTGAAAATAATAAAATTAGACAGGCCACTAATTGCCCTAATCAGTGGGGGAAAAACAAGGTAGATTGTATGTAGGTTGATGGAAGACAGCTCACGTAGACAAAAAAAAAAAAAAAATGAGAAAGGGAAAGCAGCTATTTAATCAGATAAAATTAAAACATAATAAAAGAAACTACTTTGAAAATCTGGACAACATGTATAATTGTCTAAAAAACACAACCTCACAAAATTGACCCAAGTAGAGACAGAGTCTAAAAAGACCTGTTACCATAAAAAAAAATGACCTCGTTACAGACACAAAACAAAATCGAACAAAAATCTAGATCCAGATGGTTTCAGTGGAAAGCTCTCTCTATAAAAGAAGAATTGATGGGTACTTCAGCCCCAAAACTGCATTTTCCTAAATGGGGAATTATAGAGGATTTTATGTTAATGCAGGAAATAAAACATGGGTGCCCACTCTCTTCACTGTGTCTTAGATTTTATTGGAGATATTATCCAATGCAATTAGAAGAGAAAGGAGTTAGGAAGGAAAACATAAAACTCTTTTTGCAGAAGGTACTAGTACAGATCTGGAAAACCAGAGAGTCAATGCAAAATGTACTATAAACAACAAAATAATTGAACATAGTAGATTATAAAATCAACATAAAAAATCAATAGCCTTCATAATAAAAGCAAAAATCAGCAGAAGATGTAACAGAAAACTACACTTAGAATAGTTCCCCCCCCACAAAAAAGACACTTCTTAAACAAGAAAAATCCAAACCTACACTCCTATAAAAGTCGACTTGAATAAGTTGTACCTCATTCTTGCATGTAAAGACTTAACATCATAGCAGTGACTACTCTCTCTGTATAACAAATTTCATGCAATATTAATTAAATTATCATGTTTTATAACTTAAATTTGGAAAAAAAAAAAGAGCAAGAATAGCCAGAAAATCCCTTTTCGATGAGTTGAGTAACCTTACAGATATTATATATATTTTTTTATGGTTAAATTAACATAGTTTGGGCACATAGACAGGTCATAGCTCAGAAAATCCAGTCAGACCCAATACATTTTGAAATGTTGTATATGATGAAGGCATCTCCCCAAACCAATGGTGAAAACATGAGCTTTTTATTAATGGTGTTGGGGCAATGGGATAGCTACATTAAAAGAGATACAAAGGCAACAAAATAAAACTTTTAAAAGTAGTTACTCTTACTTTACATGACAATAAATACAAAATGATTTGGAAACTATACAATTAGTAGGAAAAAAAAACATGGCTGAATTTCTTTCTCTTTTCAGGTGGGTCACTGAAGCACTACGGGTAATAAAAAAAAGGAAAAAAAAAGTCTATCAGTGGAGAATTGGTTAAGTATGATACAAGCACACAAATAAATATTACGCAGCTGTAAAGAAGTGAAGAAGCCCTGGTGGCACAGTGATTAAAGCGATCAACTAACCAAAAAGTTAATGGTTCAAACCCAGCAGCCACTCTGGGGAAGAAAGATATGGCAGTCTGCTTCTATAAAGATCATAGCCTTGGAAATCACAAGGGGAAATTCTACTCTGTGGTACAGAGTCACTATGAGTTGGAATCAACTCCAAGGCAATGGTTTTAAAGAAGTAAGTATATTTTCATACCTGAAACAGTTGATCTCAAATGAGTTTGATTTTGGGCCACAATGGACAATTGGCAATGTTTGGAGACTTTTTTTTTGTTGTCACAACTGGGACTACTGACATCTACTGTGTAGAGCCCATGAGGCTGTCAAACTTTCCACAGGGCGCAGGACAGCTCCCACAACAGTTACCCAGCTCAACATGTCAATAGGGACAAGATTGAGAAATTCTCATCTAGGATAGATTGTCAAGTGAATAAAAACAAGGGCAAAGACAGCCTATATAGTACGGTACAACATACCAAGGAAATGAGCACGTGCATGCATGTACTCATCGTCCTCGAGTTAATCCCGACTCATAGAGACCCTATAGGACAGAGCAGAACTGTCCCCACAGGGTTTCCAGGGAGGACCTGGTAGATTCGAACTGCCATCCTTTTGGTTAGCAGCCGTAGCTCTTAACCACTATGCCACCAGAGTTTCCATAGGAAAGGAGAGAGGATTTAAATATATAAAATTATTGGGACATATTTTTAAAAATAAAGAAAAGGTTACCCACGGGGGCTAAGCAAATGCTAAGATGCAGTGATGAGAATTGGAAAGCCGAATTTTCTGAAAAATCCTTGCTTGTGGATTTGATTTAAAAACAACAACAAAAAATGGAGTCAGTTTCGACATATAGTGACCCTATAGGATAAAGGAGAAACCTTGGTGGTGTAGTGGTTAAGTGCTACAGCTGCTAACAAAAGGTCGGCAGTTCAAATCTACCAGGCCTCCTTGGAAACTCTATGAGACGGTTCTACTCTGTCCCACAGAGTTGCTATGAGTCAGAATTGACTCGACAGCAATGGATTTTTTTTATAGGGCCGAGTAAAACTACCCCATAGGGTTTCCAAGGAGCGGCTGGTGAATATAAACTGCCGATCTTTTGGTTAGCACCCATAGCTCTTAACGGCTGCACCACTAAGAATTTGACTTCAGAACTATGTAAGCATTTCAATAATTGTAAATTAAACTACATCTATAAAATGCAAAGCAAACTAGAACAATTAACCTAATTTGGTATTACCTTGGTAGTATAATAACACAACACAGGTAATAATTATATTGTTATACAACTGTGAATAAAAATAGCTCAAAGAAAAATCTGAACTATTTTAAATATTAAAATTGGTGGTAAGAATGAGAATTTTTTCTTTTATGAGAGTAGATTTTGCATGTTGTGATATTATATTAGTTACATATTGGTGCATAACACATAACCCAAAACTTAGCAATACACATTTATTATCTCACAGTTTCTGAAGGTCAGGAACCTGGGTGCAGCCTGTCTGGGTGCCTATGAGTTAGGTCTTCTAAAAGCCTTCAATTAAGGTGTCAGCTGCCTGTAGTCATTAGGATTATTCAAGGATCACATGTGGAAGGATATGGTTCTACTCCTTCATACATTGTTGGCAGGATTCAGCTCTTTGTGGGCTGTTGGACTGAGGGCCTCAGTTCCTCTCTGACTGTTGGTGGGATGCCCCTTCCTTACTTTTTTTTTTTTTGCCATGTTGGACTCACTATAGGGCAGCCTACAACGTACCAAATGGATTCTTTTAGCACAAACCCCAGAGAGAACTAGAGAAAGCCGCAAGACAGATATGGTTGCCCTTGAGCCATCTCTTACTTATGGAGACGCCATGTGTGTAAGAGTAGAACTGAGGTCTATAGAGTTTTCAATGGCTGATTTTTCAGTAGCAGATCTCCAGGCTTTCTTTGAAGATGCCTCTTGGTAGGCTCAAACCTCCAACCTTTTGCTTAGCAGCTGACTTCACTAAATGTTCTCATCATGAAGGGATTCCAGCAAAACAGAAGTCAGTCTTTTTGTAAACTAATTTGGGGAAGTAACATCTCATCGCTCCTGTTGAATTCTCTTCAACAGAAGTGTGTTCCTTGGCCAAGCTCACACTCAAAAGGAAGATAGTACAGAAGCACATGAATTCCAAGATGGCAGAGATCATTGGTGGTCAACTTAGATTCTGCCCACCACAGGCATAAAGCAAATGAGTAACTATGAAGACATCGTGGGGAATTAGACATTTTAACAGCGGAAAAAGGAGATAAATACGTAAGGTCAAAGATTAAGTAAAAACCCTGTGGTGCTGGATTTGAATTGAAAGTATCAGTATAAATCTTTAATGTGCTTTATTAAAAACAGAACAAATATGGGCGTGTGTGTGTGTGTGTGTGTGTATACTATTTCTTATTCTTGTCCACTGAAAGGCCTTAGAACAAATGAGCACCTCTAGCACCTAGATTAGATGCCGAAGGGGCATATCAAGCATTGGCAATAAATGGAATGTATTTGGATTCTACTTAATTCAAATAGTTGAAAAATAATAAATGAAACCATCATGGCCATTTGAATAGAAATTGAATATTTGATGATATTAAGAAATCATGTAAATCCTTGTAGGTATAATAATGATATGGCAGTCATATTTTAAAAAATTATTCTTATCTTTTTAATACATAGACTAAAATGTTCACACAAAAATAGTATGCTGTTTGTGATTTACTTCAAAAGAGCCCAGAACAGAGAGAGGAATATAAATAAACTAAGTTGAAGCTCATTTATTAATTATGGCATAATTTACTATGTTAGGAATAACATATGTATGTTTTTGAAATTTTGCACAATGTAAGTTTAACAAGTTTACAGGTTCTATTTAATCAATACTTTTTCTGTAGTTGTGTTAAAGAAAGTTTGGAAATAAAAGAGATAAGAAAATAGCAAAAAAATTTCCCATAATTTACAACAAACTGAAGTTATCATTATATTTGTTTTACTATAGCATATTAATTATATTGTGCAAAATTTGGCATATATTTTTACCAAGTATGTTAGTCTAGTGTTATTCATTTTCAGGAGTCATTTTATTGTTAGATAATAGTTCATTAAATAAACATTATACGCTTAATTTGCTTTTCAATCCCTATCAACTGTTTAATTTGTTTCTATTTCAGTATTATAAATAGTGCTGAAATAAACAATTTTGCATATAGTTTCTTATCCAAACTAATTTGTTCTAGGGTATATAGGTTCTGTGCAAATCCATCTCTTTGGAGCATTCCCAGAATTTGAATAACCGAATATAAGTTATCATCATTCTAAAGATCTTTGAGACATAATGCCAAGCCATTCTCTGCAGAGATTAAGAGAGCACTGCATGCCAACATAAAGAAGACAAAAATTCTCATAACTGATCAAAAAGCAACATCATGATAAATGGATAAGTTGTCAAGGAGTTTATTTTACTTGGATCTACAATCAATGGCTATGGACACAGCAGTAAAGAAATCAAACAACATATTGCATTGGGAAAATCTGCTGCAAAAGACCTCATTAAAGTGTTAAAAAGCAAAGATGTTGCCTTGATGACTGAGGTGTGACTGACTCAAGCTATGGTATTTTCAGTCCCCTCATATGTGCATGCAATAGCTGGACAATCAATAAGGAAGACCAAAGAATTGATGCATTCAATTTATGGTGTTGGCTAAGGATATTGAATATACCGTAGACTGCCAGAAGGAAAACCAAATCTGTCTTGGAAAAGTTTACAGCCAGAATGCTCCCTAGAAGCTAGATGACTAGACTTCGTTTTATGCATTTTGGACATGTTATGGGGGAACCAGTCCCTGGAGAAGGGCATCATGCTTGGTAAAGTATAAGGTTGGTGAAACAGAGGAAGAATCTCAATGAGATGAATTGACAGAGTGGCTGCAATAATGGGCTCAAAGATAACAATGAATGTGAGAATGGTACAGGACCAGGCAGTGTTTCGTTCTGTTGTATATTGGGTTGCTATGAGTTGGAACCAACTCGAGAACACCTGACCACAAGGTATCATCTTTCTAAAGATTATTGAGGCATAAAGCCAAATCAGCCTCTGCAGAGATTGAGAAAACACTTGGCCAAAAAAATAAGTAAAAAAAAAAAAGCCTATAACAATTACCTGAACAACAACAAAAAATGCTTTATTTCATATAGTAAAAAGCCCAGGGCTGGTTCCGTGGCACCACCATGTCATCAGTAACACAAATTCTTTCTATCTTTCTGTTTTGCTGTCTTTAATTCTGCATCATGGTCACAACTGTATTGCTGTGGCACCATATCTAGGGACTATACTGAAATAGGATGGAAGGGCCAAAGTTTTCTTCCAGGGCTTTGTCTTCTTATTGTACCTAAGAAAGTGATTCCTAGCCAATTTCTTCTGACTTCTCATTGATTAGGAATGTGTTGCAAGGTCTCACCTGGCTAGTAGAAGTGTAGGACAATAGGGTATTTAGTTTTCAAATCTCCATAAAAGAGAGAGAGAGAAAAAAAAAAAAAAGCTAAACTTGTCATTGAGTTGATTCCGACTCATAGTGACCTGGTAGGACAGAGTAGAACTGCTCCATAGGGTTTCCAAGGAGAGGCTAATGGATTCGAACTACCGACCTTTTGGTTAGCAGCCAAGCCCTTAGCCACTGCACCACCAAGGTTTCATAAAAGAGAAGAGAATTGTTAATGAATGCTGAGTGAGCCAATCCATGGTATATAAGCCACTACCCAAGAATCCCAAAATGCTAAAATGACACCAATATTTGGTAAAATCATTCACATTGCCTTTAATAATTACATATAAAATGCGATATTATTTTAATTTGCATTTATTGGGCTGTTAATGAGGTCTAACTTCTTTATCTTTTTTAATTTTATTCAATCTTTTGTGAATTATTTGTTCTTGTGTTCTGCCAATACCTTAATAGGTATCTGTGTATTTATCAAACCACTTATTTCAACAATTTTCTGGGAGACAGATGTTTTAGTAATTGAAAGTATGGAGAGTCCAGAAAGTGAAGTTAAATTGTTGTGGTTTGTGTAATGCTCCAGCCCTTAGCAATTGTTCAAATTGGGTACATGGTAAACATCCTATATATTTTAGTTGTGTGTTGTTGATAAAATAAGTGATCACTGGACAATTGAATATGAGAAAAAAAATTAAAAAAAATTTTTTTTGAACCACCCATCTTCCAGGGAGGGCGCTTTTGCTCTGGACATTTTATGTTACTTCTCAGCCTTCAAAAATTCACCATAATATGTCTCAATATATAGTGAAATGACCTCAGCTCATTGTCACTTTGGAAAGGATCAGTTAAACAATTCACTATTAAAGCATTAATAATAGATATGGAGTAATTCATCATTCCCCTAAGAAATGTTTTAATTTTAACAAAATCCAATCCTTATTCCAAGGGAATGCATATTTAGCCATGTAATGTCTCTGTTAGCAACTTTCTGATGGGCAAAATCTTGTAGCAAATAACACCTTACCTATAATTGCATAAATTGCCATTCCTTTTGATAGGAATTTTTTGAGATAATTTAACTAAAAATCCATCAGAAAAAAAAAATGTGCTTTTTTTACATTTTCTTAAAACTCGAGGAAATTCCAGCCTTAAACACATGCATATCCTGGTGGTAGTCACACTATATTTGGAGCAAGACCCAGGGGTGCCTACAGAAAACAGAGGCAGGTGTTAATGAGCCCATTATTAGTTTTAGTTTTTTTATTAACATTTTTCAAAGCTCCACGAGGCATGCTTTATTTTAGATGCATGTTTTTTTTAAGTGTGATATGAAACATTGTTGAATCACAGTGGTAAATTCTTGAGGATGATTAAGCGTGGTGTCTATTAAAAATGTATGTCAATTACTAAAAGACCTGCGCTAAATAAAACTGCACATGACAGTGAGAAGTTTAGTATTTCATAATTTTCAAAGATTTCACCCTATATTTTTAAAATTTTCTTTTTGTTGTTTTTAGTTGTTTAAGGAGTACCTGAAAAGTAGAGAACCTCCCTTTAAAAATTACAGGGCTTCCAGTTTCAGAGACAAATTTCTTGAAAGAGCTGCCTACATTTATGCTTTCTGTTATCTAATCTTTTATACAATGCTCAGCCTAGCCATTCAGGTTAGCCTATCGCTCCTCTTCAAAATCTCCCATGATGGTCATGTATCAATCCCATTTTTCTAAATCCATTGGATATTTTCCAACCATCATATTCCTTGGTAGCATTCAATTTTGTCAACCTGTATTTTTTCTTGGCTTCCTTGTTATTTCTCTTTCATGTTTCATCTCTTATGCCAGGCTACCTAATCTCTTTACTTTGGAATTCCTCAAGGCTCAGTTGGAAGTCTCTCTTCTTTTCACTCTCTACTGTTGTCTCCTGAGATGATCATACACAGATCAGTTGCCAACTATAAACAGATACACCATAAATTTACATCTGCAGCCGAATCTCAGTCTTAACTCCGGAAAAAATACACTGCCTCCTTGACAATTTCTGTTAGATGTCTCAAAGGCACTAGAATCTCCACATGGCCTAAATCTATATCTCTTTCCAAACCTTGTCTTCTCATTTAATAGAGTTACTGCCCATCTAGTTACGCAAGTCAGTAATTAAGAGTCAACCTTGGCATTTGTCCTTCATACTTTCTCTATTCATCAAGAATCCTTTCTAATATGCCTGCTAAATGTTATTCAGGAGCCCTGGTTGTGCAGTGGTTAAGAGTTCAGCTGCTAAGCTAATTAAAAGGTCAGCAGTTCAAATCCACCAGGTGCTCCTTGAAAACCCTACTCTGTCCTATGGGGTCGCTATGAGTCAAAATCCACTCGACTGCAATGGGTGGTGGAAATGTTATTCAAGCTCGTTCATTTCTGAACATATCTATCACTAACACCACTTTCTTTCTCCAGTCTGCCATTCTCTCTGTTTTGGGGATCTGCAACAGAAACCTTACTCTTCTACCCACATTTATCCAGCAGGCTCCCCTGCAGTCCATTCTCCATATTCAGGGATACTTTTTTCACGTTAATCTGATAATGGCATTCTTTGAGTAAAACACTTACAGGCTTCCTTTCCTTTCCAGAAACACTGAGTCACCCCTTCTTACATTTCATTATAGCCTTCAACTAGTTCCTCATATTCACCTGTTTCACTGCAGTCTCAGGGCCTTTGCCTCTTCACCCTATTCTGAATTCCCTTTCCCTTAAAAAACCACTTATTCGCTAGGACTCATATATATAAATCTTCTCTCTTCACAGTCACTAATTTATATTTCCTTGCCTGTTTTTTCCATTATTCTTTAAGCTCCATAAACCATAAATGCAAGTACCATGTCTGATTTTATTTATCCCTAACACCTAGCAATGAGTCTGGGATTTTAGTAATACCTAAGAGATATTTGTTGAAAAAATAACACATTAATACTTTAAAGACAGGTATTGCTACTTTAATTCTATCTTCTTGTGTATTGCCTTTTTTTTTTTTTTTCCACTAATGCATTATCAAATTAAATAAAGCATTTTTCCCTTGGGAGCATTCTTCCTAAAGTGAAATGAGGTACCCATTTTTACTCACAGATCAATACACTTAACAACAATCTATCAACATAAAAAACAGAAAAAATTCTCCCTTGTTGGTAGTTTGAACCTAGCCTTCCTAAAGCAACATCAGTTAAGCTCTTTTCTGAGGATGAATCTTCCATGTGAAGCAGTTACAGATCTGATGCATCGATTTAACATATACTTTCACCTTAGATTATATGATTTAGCTGTTGGTCTTCCATGGTGGGATGGGGTGAGAACACTGTATTTCTGAGTATGCTATGGTGGCACAGTGGTTAAGCGTTTGGCTGCTAACCGAAAGGTCAGCAGTTCCAATTCACCAGCTATTTCTTGGAAACCCTGTGCGGCAGGCCTACTCTATCTTACAAGGTCCCTATGAGTCTGAATTTACTCAACGGCAATGGGTTTGGTTTGAGTTAACATTTACTTAGATCCTTAAAAAGAGTCTCATCTGAACAGATGAAATTATTTTCTTATTGTTATATAATCAACACTAACGATTTTTTTTTAAACAATATTTAGAATTTCGTATACCATATTTGTTGCCTTCAAGCTGATTCTGACTCATAGCCACCCTATAGAACATAACACTCTAGGGTTTCCAAGGCTGTAATCTTTTCAGCTAGAAACTTTACATCCCGTATTTCTCCCATAGAGTGGAGTGGCTAGTGGGTTTGAACCTTCAGCCTTTTGTTTAGCAGCCAAGTGCTTAACCAGTGGGCCAAAGGCCTCTTTAATATACTATGAAGTACTTAAAAAGGTGGGAAAAATGGACATAAATTTGCCAATTTTTTCATTTGCCAACCATGGGTATTAAAAATGGCCACCCTGTTGTTCAATAATCATGTCATCAGCAGTGGTAGGCTATATCATCACACAATATGTTGTTGTTGTTGTTGTTAGGTGCCATTGAGTTGGTTCTGACTCATAGCAACCCTTTGCACAGCAGAACGAAACACTGCCCGGTCCTGCGCCATGCTCACAATCATTGTTAACGCTTGAGCTTATTGTTGCAGCCACTGTGTCAATCCACCTCGTTGAAGGTCTTCCTCTTTTCTGCTGACTCTGTCCTCTGCCAAGCATGATGTCCTTCTCCAGGGACTGATCCCTCCTGACAACATGTCCAAAGTATGTAAGACATAATCTCGCCATCCTTGCCTCTAAGGAACATTCTGGCCTCACTTCTACCAAGACAGATTTGTTCATTCTTTTGGCAGTCCATGGTATATTCAATATTCTTTGCCAACACCACAATTCAAAGGTGTCAACTCTTCTTTGATCTTCCTTATTCATTGTCCAGCTTTCACATGCATATGATGTGATTGAAAATACCATGGCTTGGGTCAGGAGCACCTTAGTCTTCAAGGTGACATCTTCACTCTTCAACACTTTGAAGAGGTCCTCTGCAGCAGATTTACCCAAGGCAATGAGTCTTTTGATTTCTTGACTGTTGCTTCCATGGGTGTTGATTGTTGATCGAAGTAAAATGAAATCCTTGACAACTTCAATCTTTTCTCCGTTTATCATGATGTTGCTCATTGGTCCATTTGTAAGGATTTTTGTTTTCTTTGTGTTGAGGTGTAATCCATACTGAAGGCTGTGGTTTTGATCTTCAACAGTAAGTGCTTCAAGTCCGCTTCACTTTCAGCAAGCAAGGTTGGGTCATCTGCATAACACAGGTTGTTAAAGAGTCTGCCTCCAATCCTGATGCCCCGTTCTTCTTCATATAGTCCAGCTTCTCAGATTATTTGTTCAGCATACAGATTAAATAGGTATGGTGAAAGAATACAACCCTGACGCACACCTTTCCTGACTTTAAAGCAATCAGTATCCTCTTGTTCTGTCTGAACAACTGCCTCTTGATCTATGTAAAGGCTCCTCATGAGCACAATTAAGTGTTCTGGAATTCCCATTCTTTGCAGAGGTATCCATAGTTTGTTATGATCCACACAGTCGAATGCCTTTGCATGGTCAATAAAACACAGGTAAACATCCTTCTGGTATTCTCTGCTTTCAGCCAGGATCCATCTGACATCAGCAATGATATCCCTGGTTCCATGTCCTCTTCTGAAACCACCCTGAATTTCTGGCAGTTCCCTGTCGATGTACTGCTGCAGCCTTTTTTGAATGATCTTCAGCAAAATTTTGCTTGCGTGCGATATTAATGATATTGTTCTATAATTTCCACATTCGGTTGGATCACCTTTCTTAGGAATAAGCATAAATATGGATCTCTTCCAGTCAGTTGGCCAGGAAGCTGTCTTCCATGTTTCTTGGCATAGACGAGAGAGCACCTCCAGCGCTGCATCTGTTTATTGAAACATCTCAATTGATATTTCATCAATTCCTGAAGCCTTGTTTTTCGCCAATGCCTTCAGAGCAGCTTGGACTTCTTCCTTCAGTACCATAGATTCCTGATCATATGTCACCTCTTGTAGTGGTTGAATATCGACTAATTCTTTTTGGTATAATGATTCTGTGTATTACTTCCATCTTCTTTTGATGCTTCCTGCGTCATTTAATATTTTCCCCATAGAATCCTTCACTATCGCAACTCGAGGCATGAGTTTTTTCTTCAGATCTTTCAGCTTGAGAAACACCAAGCGTGTTCTTCCCTTTTGGTTTTCCATCTCCGGCTCTTTGCACATAGCATTATAATACTTTACTTTGTCTTCTCGAGAGGCCCTTTGAAATCTTCTGTTCAGTTTTTTTACTTCATCAGTTCTTCCTTTTGCTTTAGCTGCTCGACACTCAAGAGCAAGTCTCAGAGTCTCCTTTGACATCCATCTTGGTCTTTTCTTTCTTTCCTGTCTTTTCAGTGACCTCTTGCTTTCTTCATGGATGATGTCCTTGATGTCATTCCACAACTCACCTGGTCTTTGGTCACTAGTGTTCAATGCATCAAATCTATTATTCAGATGGTCTCTAAATTCAGGTGGGATATACTCAAGGTCATATTTTGGCTCTTGAGGACTTGCTCTGATTTTCTTCAGTTTCAGCTTGAACTTGCATATGAGGAATTGATGGTCTGTTCCACAGTCAGCCCCTGGCCTTGTTCTGACTGATGATATGGAGCTTTTCCATGGTCTCTTTCCACACATGTAGTCAATTTGATTTCTGTGTTTTCCTTGTGGCGAGGCCCATGTGTATAGTCACTGTTTATGTTGGTGAAAGAAGGTATTTGCAATGAAGAAGTCTTTGGTCTTGCAAAATTCTATCATTCGATCTCCAGCATTGTGTCTATCACCAAGACCATATTTTCCAACTACTGGTCCTTCTTTGTTTTCAACTTTGGCGTTCCAATCGCCAGTAATTATCAATGCATCTTGATTGCATGTTCAGTCAATTTCAGACTGGAGTAGCTGATAAAAATCTTCTAGTTCTTTATCTTTGGCCCTAGCAGTTTGTGCATAAATTTGAATAATAGTCATATTAACTCGTCTTCCTTGTAGGCGTATGGATATTATCCTATCACTGACAGTGTTGTACTTCAGGATTGATCTTGAAACCTTTTTGACAGTGAATGCAACAGTGTTCCTCTTCGAGTTGTCATTCCCAGCATAATAGGCTATATGATTGTCCAATTCAAAACAGCCAATACCAGTCCATTTCAGCTCACTAATGCATAGGATATCGATGTTTATGCATTCCATTTCATTTTTGATGATTTCCAATTTTCCTAGATTCATACTTCGTACATTCCAGGTTCCAATTATTAATGGATGTTTGCAGCTGTTTCTTCTCATTTTGAGTCATGCCACATCAGCAAATGAAAGTCCCCAAAGCTTTACTCCAACCACGTCATTAAGGTCGACTCTACTTTGAGGAGGCAGCTCCTCCCCAGTCATCTTTTGAGTGCCTTACAACCTGGGGGGCTCATCTTCTAGCACTATATCAGACAATGTTCCACTGCTATTCATAAGGTTTTCACTGGCTAATGCTTTTCAGAAGTAGACTGCCAGGTCCTTCTTCCTAGTCTGTCTTAGTCTAGAAGCTCAGCTGAAACCTGTCCTCCATGGTAACCCTGCTGGTATCTGAATACCGGTGACATAGCTTCCATCATCACAATACACAAGCCCCCACAGTACAGCAAACTGACAGACATGTGGGGGTCATACAGCATTTCAGAGCAAAATAAGGATACGTCTTTCAATTAAATCAATGTATTATTCTATAAGTTGTGGTGAGTGTCTTTATTTTTATCTTTTCACCTTGGCCCAGTAAAACTGCCATCAGGAAACTGGCCTGTATCCGTAGCTTGACATTTGGGAATCGCTCAGATAATGTAAATGAGAAGAACTGTTAGCACGCAGTAAAGTATTTTCTTTTCTATTCTTAGTAATAACTCTAAGAAGTGTTCTCCATCTTTCAGGAATAGGTTCCAAATAATTTCAGTATTGATTGGATAAGTGTTTAAAGCTGAGATAACAAGTTGAAATCTGCCTATGTACTGTCAATAGAAAAGGGAGGTAAGGCCATTCATTAAAGAATTAGAACAGTAAACAGTGGTTGTACCTAATGCATGCTCTTAAACAAAGTTTCATTATTGAGACCGTTAAAAAAGCAAATAAAGTTTAATTGCCTTTTGATTAAGTAGAATCCCTTTAATGTCTTAGAATTCTTCAGTGTGCCCCAAGACCCTGGTGTACTTTTAAGCACTCAGTGTGCTGCTTAACAAATGTGTATTGATTTGCATGATTAGGGAGTAGACACAGTTAGGAAGAAAAAAGAGCAGAGCTAAATTAATTCTTCACCAGGTAGGAGAGTTTAACAATGCCATTCCTGAGGTTTGACAGTAATTTTATTTAAAGATTTTTTTTATAAATAACATAAAAGTGGGAGTACACAGTAAATTATCCAAGCTCTTCTAAGCAAAGGAATGCTGAGTCAGTGGGAGGAAAGGGCAGGAAGAACTCATGAAGCCACGTGGCGTAAGACAAATGAAAATTGAACACCAATGTGGGCAAATGTGAAGTAAAGCATTTAAAGTGCAACTCTCAATAAGGAATAATAGATTATGAGACATGATTTATGAGTCAGGAAAATGATCTAAGTATTACTGTATGCTCTTTCATTCAAAAAACTTTGCCTAACTTCATTTGTCATGGATTGAATTTTGTTCCCCCCAAAATATGTGTACCGTTTTGGCTAGGCCATGATTCCCAGTATCATGTGATTGTCCACCATTTTGTCATCTGATGTGATCTTTGTATGCATTATAAATCCTATCTCTGTGATGTTAATGAGGTGGTATTATCTGCAGTTATGTTAATGAGGTGGAACACAATCTAAAAGATTAGATTGTACCTTGAGCCAAAATCTTTTTAGATACAGAGGAGAGAGGCAAGTGGAGAGATACGGGAACCTCATACCACCAAGAAAGCAGCACCAGAAGCAGAGCTTGTCCTATGGACCTGGGGTTCCTATGCAGAGAAGTCCATAGACCATGGGAAGATTGATGACAAAGACTTTTTTCCAGAGCTGACAGACAGAGAAGGCCTTTCCCTGGAACTGGCTCCCTGAATTCAGATTTCTAGCCTACTGGACTGTGAGAGAATAAATTTCTCTTCGTTAAAGCCATCCATTTGTGATATTTCTGTTATGGAAGTACTAGATAACCAAGACATCATTCTTTGTGGAATCCTTAAATGATTACAGTTCTTTAGAATATCACAATTCCAAGTCTTTTCCTTTCTACACTGTCCAAGGTAGTCTTTTTCCAAACTCATTGTTTTATTTACCATACCTAAGAATGTTTCTTGATTTTTTTTTCCCCCTTTGGTATTCTTGTTTTTTGCCTGGTCAGCATTTCATGCCCCTTCTTTGGTAACATATTCCACTTTTCCTTTGGGGGAACTTCTCCCTTCTCTGTTCTTGGCCCAAGTGTTTATAGATAAAGATTACGCTACTTGTAGCTACAAAGAGGCAAGATTAGCTAGCCTATGATAATTAGTGAATCCTTTATCCTGCCCTAGGTTATGGGTTTAGGGAAGAACAAGTAACTCTGTCCGAGAGAAGATGTGAGATGTTTGGTGGAGGCTTTATGGAGAAAGAGAAGCATTCTATCATTTGTAGGTTTTGGTGAAATGAGAATGTGGAATCTCAGTAGAAGTTATTGTTGAGTGGAGCCTCAGGCTGATAGTACCCTCAAAATGGACTCTGAAAATAGAATCAACCCCAAAGAAATAAGAGAGACATGACATCTTTAGGCCCCAAATAAATTTTCACTTGAAGACAATCCTGTTCTTTATATAAGCACATGATTGTTTGTTTGTTTCCATTTTAGTTTGAGTTGGGTTTCCTGCACTTACAATGGAAATAAATGCTGACCAATGTAGTATACGAGGCAGAATGGACTTCACGGCACACAACAACAACAATATAGTTACCCTTACCCACTGGTGTCGAGTCGATTCCAACTCATAGAGACCCAATAGGACAGAGTAGAACTGCCCCATAGAGTTTCCAAGGAGCACCTGGTGGATTTGAACTGCCAACCTTTTGGTTAGCAGCCATAGGATTTAACCACTATGCCACCAGGTTTTCCCAACAATATAGTACATATGTTAATATACGCTAGTGACCTATTTGAAATCCAAGCTTCCCTTTTGAAATTCAGACATATTTCCAACTGAATGGTTTCCTCTGTCCAAGTAGCCCTTGGTAATATCATAAGTTACACATTGAAAACTGAATTTACTGCTTTGTATCCCAAAGCATATTTCTTGTAGTGTGTATTTCAAAGAAATACGATTAACATAATTTCATACCTAGTCACCACAGCCACAAACCCTGGAGTCATTTAACTTTCTTCTCATTTAACTGGACATTTACTCAATTATTAATTTGGAGGAATTTATTTTCATAATTGTAACTCATATGATTTTTATCTGTTCTTACTGTAGTTACTTTAGTCTATCCATTATTATTCCTTACATCTGCCAACTGGTCTTTCTCTCCATAACATAGGATCATCGCTCTACATATCACTATTGAAATTTTGGCAAAATAAAAATATTATTTTATCACTTCCTTATGTGAAGCATTTCAATTCCTTTCTAGGACTTTTGAAACAAAGCTTAACGGCCTTGAATAACATCTCAAGAGAGTCATACTCGTCCCCTCCCTAATTCTCCCCTGTCATGTGGCACATACTCATACGCCCTGTTCTCTGGACACACTGAACTGCTTGGAGTTTCTTAAATAAGTGAAGCTTTCTCACACAATGTGATTTTGCGTTTACACTTTTTTTTTTTTTCTCTCTAAAATGATTCTGTTCACATCCACTGCTGGAAAACTCCTCTTCATCCAGCAAGACTCAGTTTTGTTGATGACAACTTATGGCCTGTTTCCCTGAATCTCTAATACTGATAGATGCTCCCTTTCAAGGACTCTATAATATTCTGCAAAACCACTCCATCCTTCTAGGACACTGCATTGCACTGATTGAATTTCTTGTATGTATATATACCATATATATATATATATATATATTTTTTTTTTTTTGCAATACATGGAGTGAATCTCATTCATATCTAAAGTACACTGCCTGACACAGAGTGGGTGTTTCCTGATACTGGGTAAATCCATCATAGGTGGGTCGATCACTAAATGGGCCATGGTTTTTTCCAACTAATGCTATCTCTATTACACTAAATAACTCATCTAATGATTTTATTTTCATTGAAAATATGGATACACTTGGCAAAATGACTGCTGCAAATCTTGGTCCTGAATCCTTGCTGTATCTGTCCTTTTCCAAACATAGGGGCAACGAAGGCAATTGAAGTCTTATAGTGAATAAAAATTTTCTCAGAATCAGAAAATGATATTATTAAATGTACTTTAAATTTGAATTTATTGTAACTGTGAAAAATTGTATTTTATTAACATTTATTAATAAAAACTTTTGCTAATTTATATCTACTATTTGGAAACCCTGGTGGCATAGTGGTTAAGTGCTATGGCTGCTAAGCAAAGCGTCGGCAGTTTGAATCCACCAGGAACTCCTTGGAAACTCCATGGGGCAGTTCTACTCTGTCCTATAGTGTCGCTATGAGCCGGAATCAACTTGACGGTACTGGGTTTGGTTTTTGGGTTTATTTAGTGTTCGAAGCAGTTTCTGTATTTTGAAAATTTCTGTGACTATTCTGCTTTTCTCTAGTTCATAAATTTGTTTATTTGAAATTTAAAGCTAGACTATTTTGGGAGTTATATATTAAAGAGTTTAAGATATGATTCCATCCTGTTACCATCAAGTCAATTCTGACTCATAGTGACCCTATAGGACAGAGTAGAACTGCCATATAGAGTTTCCAAGGAGCAGCTGGTGGATTTGAACCGCCAGTCTTTTGGTTAGCAGCCATAGCTCTCCATAGCTCTTAACCACTGTGCCACCAGGGCTCCAAGATATAATTAGTAATATAAAATATTAATATTTATTAAATGACACGTCTCACAGATGAACTCTGCAATTTGCCTGTGAAATTTCCAGAAATCCTCAGTGACAATAGATCTATTCAGAAGGAATTTTTTTTTTAAATGGTTGGTTTTGTTCTTTAATTTTCAATTTAAAATTCTTTTATAACCAGTTTACAGTTCTACACTTATATAAAGAGCGGCTTACAGAAAACTACTATAATTGTTTCATATTTTCAGGTTATTCCAGTGATATTTTAGAACCCCTTAGAACTTTGACCTTCAAAAACGTTTGCTCTTATGTGCTATAAAAGAACTTGAAAACTAGGTAAACTCATGAGCATTTTAAGTTAGCTTCTAAAGATTATTTTATGTTCAAATAATTGAGATACATTTTTTCAAATTGAATATAATATACATCCTTGAAGCATGTAATTTTTTTGTTGTTGTTAAAAAAAATGTAGAGAGTAAGAATTAGCTCATTAAATTTAGGAAAACTGTCTGCCATTAGCAAAAGCCAGCCCTCATTGTCAAATCATTCATCCACATCAGAATTACTTTCTGTCAGAAAAAGTAATACTATTTTTTTAAGTGTAAATGAACATATAATTTCTGTCTTTATGATAACCTTGTCACTAATGAATTGTAATTCTTGCATAGAGAGATAAACACACACACACACAACAGAAAGTATTTTTAAGAATTGTTGAAGGGGGATCCCCAACAGATCATGAGGATGGCAAAGAACTGGGCAGTATTTCCTTCCATTGCACGTGAGTTTTCCATGAGTTGGGAGCCTACTTGATGATAGCTAACCACAACAATGTAGGCAAGAAATCCTTTGCTCTTTATGCTATCCAGTTGTCTCTTTGTTTGGTGGTTTTTACATCTCTTACATTTGAAAGATAGCAGCTAAGTGAGAGTTATGTCTTGCTTCTGAAAAGTGGAAGAAGGTCAATTGCGAAATGGGAAATGCAAAGAAAACCTGCAGCCTTTCCACAGTTCTCAGGCAGATGAGTTGGAGGAAATAGTATGTGTGGATCTGGAGATTTAGATGCATACCCTTGTAACCTCTGGGCCTTCTTCGTACTCCACCAGGGAAAGCATTCACTAGTTTGAAGACTGCTGCTTTGCAGAAGGACTCAGCCAGGTCTGCCTATTTATTTCCTTAAAAATGAAAATAGGAAAGAAGGGATGAGCAGAAGCTTGTGAGTACTGTATGAGAAAGTTAGGATGTGATGGGAAACTCTGATGTTATATTTCGAGAAAAGAAGAACTGAGAAAGATCAAACAGAATCACCAATGACCACAATGAAACCAAAACAGGATGGTGAGCTAAGAGGAAAATTAGCTTCCACCTCAACCTTGAAACAATGTTAATAAATCTGAGAATGCTTAGATGTCTAAAAGTCAAACACTATACCTATAAAATGTGCTTGTTATGGAATAGAGTGTCTGGGTAGTAGAGGTGGATAGTATCATAAAGATGCAATATTTTTATGTGTTTATGCATTTTTATCTCTCCATTGCCACAATATCTTCAGCCATATTGCCTTCAATAAAGAGAAGCTATAGTTGACACTGAAAAACAAAAAGGCAAATTTCTCAGGTTTTGAATTTTGAAAAGCTAAAGTCCTGACACAAACATTAGGGTTTGAAGGCAAATTGCCAAAACACTGAGATGTCACAGAGTAAATAGAGAAACCTCTCTCTACCCACCAGCTTGAGCTGAGACTTGGGGAGCACGGGAGGGAAAAGCAAATGAATTAAGTAGACTTTGGAACAGATTCCTGAGAAATATCCTTCTACCTGGCCTTTCTATCCTGTTCTGTGCTTTATGGGAGGGAACAATAGGATCTTTAAATAAGTCTGGGGATTCTAGAGAAGAGGATACCTGAGTCTAGTTTTACAGGCCTGAGAGAACATCAAGGTTCTACAGCTCTCATGTACCTTGAGAAGTTGCCTTAGCAGTGAGGTCCCATAATTACTTACAGGGGTCTAGGTGTGAGTTTGCCTGATTGAGTTTGCCACAGAGCCCAAGTGATAAAAAAAAAAAAAAAAGTGATACGGCGTCCAAAATATTCTTGTGGAGGGCATAGGGCTTCAGAGAGTGCCTGGGACAAAGATTGACATCAAGGCCAGGTATGGAACAGGCAGAGAGAGGAGTGTGGACCTTTTCTCAAAGTTCAGATTGGAACATGAATGTCTTCCAAATGCGAGTGGGGTATATAGTTCTTGCTGAACAGAGACCAGAGGGAATAAAGAAGCTGCAATAGAAACTAATAAGGGTTAATGGTGACTAAGGTTCCAGGAAGGAGCCCTGGTGACTCAATAGTTAAGCGCTTGGCTCCTAACCAAAAGGTCAGTGGTTCAAATCCACCAGCCACTCCGTGGGAGAAAAGACCTTTCAATCTATTCCCATAAAGATTACAGCCTGGGAAACCCTATGTGGCAGTTCTATTCTGTAGTATAGGGTTGTTATAGGCTAGCTATGAGTTGGAATCCACTCCACAGCAGACAACAAAAACAACAATGACCCAGGCATCTCATAGGCTTTCATGTCAGTCAGAAACCAATATGCAATTCTGAAAATAAAAGGATATAATACCATTTAATACATTAAGGAACTAATAAATTGAATTTGCCTCAACCGACTAATTTCATGTCACCATCAGGCTGAAGAAGGTAGGTGGCAGAATTTAACTGTAGTTATGCAAAGAACAGATTAAATGTTCACACATCATAGTTGGTATATCTCCACAACCACTGCTACGTAAGATTAACGTAATAGCTACTACTTACTGAACACTTACTGTCTAAGTAGGGAGCTCAGTTCTTTGCATTATTTTATCCTCAAAACAACCCTACAAGTTGTAAATTATGAGTGCAGCATTTTCATTTTAAAAGTAAATTAACTTTAAGTGAGTTGTCTAAGGTTACCCAACCAATAGGTGGTAGAATCAGAAATTAAACCCAAGTATACTCACACTCCCCCACATGTCTGTCAGTTTGTCGTACTGTGGGGCTTGCCTGTTGCTGTGATGCTGGAAGCTATGCCACTGGTATTCAGATACCAACAAGGTCACCCATGGAGGATGAACAAATCTGTGTTGGAAGAAGTGCAACCAGAATGCTCCTTAGAAGCAAGGATGGTGAGACTGCGTCTTTGGACATATTGTCAGGAAGGACCAGTCCCTGGAGAAGGACATCATGCTCAGCAAAGTACAGGGTCAGCGGAAAAGAGGAAGACCCTCAACAAGGTGGATTGACACAGTGGCTGCAACAATGAGCTCAAGCATAACAACGATTGTAAGGATGGCGCAGGACTGGGCAGTGTTTCGTTCTGTTGTGCATAGGGTCGCTATGAGTTGGAAACTGACTCAATGGCACCTAACAACAACATACTCACACTACCTTTCATACTCCTAAAACCAAAACTGTATGCTCGCAAACATCAGGAGGTACAGGAGTGGTGATGAAGGTATAGAAGTTGAAGCTGAATTGAAAGTTTTGTGTCCATCTCCTACCTTAGTGGACCTGGGCCTCCCGTTTTAAGGTTTCTCAACCTTGGCACTGTTGACATTTCGTGCCAAACAATTTTTGTTGCAAGGGACTGTCTTGTGCATTGTAAGAAGTCATGCAGCATGCTAGCCTCCATTCACTAGACGCCAGTAGCATCCCCACCCCAAGTTGTGACAATTAAAAATAGCTCCAAACTTTGCCAAATGCCTCCTGGGGGACAAAATTGTCCCCAGATGAGAAGCACTGAGTTACATGTAAAGTAGCTGAGTGGCCATGCCAATGACCCTCTCTTCACCAGCTGTCCTATTTCTAGTTTTGTGATTTTATATGATCTCAGAACTGATGCTGAAGACTTGAATGAAGTAATTAGAGAATCAATTTGAAAACACATCTACGAATCCTGGAAAGAAATTGGATCTGAAAACATGTTTTCAAGTTTTTATTACTCAGCTATTGCTTAATTGAATTGTTTTATTGCTCAGCTAAAAACTCTTAGACAAATCAATTAATTACCCTATCTGTGCCACGTTTCTGAAATAAAAATAATAATATCCAACTTACATAATATGATCATGAGTGTAAAATGAAACAGTAAACATGAAATTTGTTGGGCTGCAAAGCCAAGAAAATAAAACTACTTTTACCTTTACCACAAAGGGAGAAATAAGAAATCAAGGATCAGTGGTACAGAGAGATGTGTGATCCATGTTGTCACTCAGTTTTAATTCTTATATGTCCACCACACTAAAATCCATCCGTAGTTTTGAATCCGCACTTATGTAGAAATATACAGATAATTAAGAGAGGCATTGACAATTTCAAACAAGATAAAGCGTTAAAAGGAAAGATTAGGAGCAATATTTAAATTATCATATTGTCATTTTATGAAAACACGGTATGTATTTTTATGGATTACGGCAAGAAAATATGCCCCAAGAAAGTACCTAAATCATTAATAGACTATGCAAACATTTAAGACAGCCAAGTGTGTTGCAAAGTGGTGGGGCTACAATACTGGTCCTGGCATATCCCCTGGTCTCTAGGCAATGTGGGTCTAACAATAGATAAGATACTAAGGAAAATCAACTGTCTTGGAGGATCAGTGCTAAGGGTATTATACAATGATATAAAATAAATAATATTAACTAGTGTATATACATATAATATCACTTACCAGGGTTTATGTACTTCCCATAATTGATTTTATGTAATTGTTTAATGCTATAAAAAGTGAGGTTACAATCAGAAGCCAAACCTTGAGGTTAGGAAGAAGTAAATTTAGGATTTATTATAGTAATTTATTGTAGAGTCATTGGTCCTAGGAATACCATGCACTTAAACAAAGAAAGAGATTCTCAAATGTTCTAGATGATTTATCTGGAGGAAAAGCCACAATAGGCAAAGTTAGAGAATGAAATACAGTAAAAAGAGAAAAGAAAGTGAAGACGTTATGCTTTCAGTCTTACAAAGATTTTATTTTCTGCTACTAGTCCTTTAAGTACAAGTAATATGCATCATTTTTTTTCTGTATGTAACGTATTCAACCTTGAAGATAACATTTTATTTGTATAGAGAAACCTTCCTGCCAATTCTTTCTTTGAATTCTTAAAGTAACAAACCAACAACCAAGGTTAAAAAGATAGGCCTAATGTAATTTCTAGTCAGTTTTTGGTACACCTACAACCAAGCATTTTTCATCAGTTGAGAACCCACACAACCTAAGAAAGCCGTTGCCATTGAGTCGATTCCAACTCATGGCAAACCCATGTGTTACAGAGAAGAGTTTCTCCACAGGGTTTTCTTGACTGTAATCTTTGTGGCAGTAGATCGCCAGGCCTTTCTTCACAGTGCCACTGGGTAGGTTCGAACAACCAACCTTCAGATTAGCAGAGGAGCATGAATCATTTGTATCACCAGGGGTCTTACGGAACCTATGACGGCTTCAATATTACAGTAAATAATTGGCCTATAATAATAATTCTTCCCTGTCTGGCTTGTAGAAGGAGCAAGACAATCATGATTATCTGTTTTGACAGTGATCTGATTAGGAAGAAGCCAGGATATAATAATTTTGCTAAGTGTTTTCCTTTTAATTAAAATGACCTTTCAACAATACTGCTCTGTTACATTTCCAGCTGGCTAAAAACGATGATTTTTTATGAAGTTTTGATCAAGCAAGGTATTTAGGATAGTTAAAGAAATCAGAAATAGCAATGGAATTTTTCAGCAGGGAAAGTTGAGCTTATTATATATGCCCTTCGGAGCATGCAAGCATGAGACATTTAAATATCCTTTGCCTTTCACAACAACTTCATATTACACAGAGATCAACCCTCTAATGAACTCTATTTGTTGACTCATGCAAGAAAACAAGATAATTGCATTATTGCAACCTCGCTGACTTTTTAAGCCATGGTATTAGAGCTATTACACCCAATATTTGAAATGAATTATATTTAAAAATATAACCAGGTTGCTTTGAGGAAATTGGGACATAATCTTTTTATATAAATGAATGAAAATTCATTGAATCAGGAAAAAAAAAATGTTAAAAAGATCAACTGCTAATAGAAAGTTGGTGGTTGGAAACCACCAGAGGCTCCGAGGGAGAAAGATGTGGCAGTAGTCTCCTTCTGCACAGATTTACAGCCTTGGAAACGCTATGGGGTCTCTATGAGTCCGAATTGATTCACAGGCAGTGGGTTTGGGTTTTTAGAGACATTTAGCTCATTAGATAAATGTAAAACACTAACATTGTTCTTGTAAAAGTTATCAAAGCAATTAAAAGGAACATAAAAAGTACATTCCAGAAGTTAATTGAAGCATACGAGTTATAAAAAATAAGGCTAGAATATTTAATGAATATTTTATTTTATTTGCTTCTATGGAGCCATTTATTATCCCAGACCCTCTTTGAACGTATTTTCTCCATTGAATAAATAGTTAAATAAATAAACACATATTTACTGAGCATTTCTAATGTACTGTTTTCCTCTTAGTTGTCTCCAAATAAGGGGTAAATCTATCTAGGCACAATTAAACAATCAAAACAATTAGCAGTATACTTTATACATATAGCAAGGTTACTATCAAGTTGTCAAGAAGATTCCGATTTTTTTAACTTGTGTCAATTATACTAAATTTCTTAAAATTAAAGACATCTGAATCTCAGAATTGTATTGAATATGTTATTTTCAAGCCTATGAAATGTCATTTAAAAATTATATTTAAAATATATAGACACCATGTGGCTACACTATGAGCTGAACCAAATGTATGCATTTTAATAGAGCAATAAATCACATTAGAGCACCGAATAAAAATGACAAAATAATATGGATGTAGATTATATGGAAATTAATAAAGTAATAACATCACAGACCTAAAATGTGCTTTTTATGAAAAAAAATCTGGAAATAAGGTTGGAATCATATAGGTTGGAATCTAAAAGCTGTTTTTTCACTCTTGGAAATAATACTTCAAAAAATATAAATGAAAGAAACCTTTTGAAAAAAGAAAGGCGGTTATCAGCATAGGCATAAGCAAATATATATCAAACTGTGAACCCTTAAAGTAGAAAACACTGCTTTCCACTAGGGAGCAAAGAACATTTTAGAAAAACTGTTCTCATTTGTAGCAGGAATACAATGACAAAGCTTTCTGAAAATCATAAATTGTGTAAACCCTGTTATGCTGGCATATGGCGATAAAACTAGAACTTAGTAACAATAGTAAGTCAAGCTGTCCTGCCAATTAGAAGTTAAAGAAGAGTGCTGCAAGATACTCGAGCCAAACAGTAACTTGAAACTGCATTTATAAAATTGTTAGAAAATAATGGGATAGAACAGAGCTAAAGTGGTGTGAACCTGTGAGAGTTACTTAACCTTTTTAAGTCTAAGATGCTGGACCTTTAAAAGGGAAATAAAACCAGGAGCAACTTAGAATGTTGTAAAAATTAAATGAGATGATTCACTTAAAGCTCCTAGCAGTCCTGTAGCAAATGATTTATAATGTCGAACACCTATTTTTCTTCTTCCTCCCTTTCACCTTCCTTTCCTCCTCTTCCTCAACTTTCTTCTACCTTATTTGCATGTTATTAAATAAATCCAAGTATGAATTTATTGGAAATAATTGGAGATTTAAAATATTTAGGTGTTTTGCTGTTTTCTAGCTAGAAGGACTGAACATTTTCATCCAACTCAAGAGGAGCTTGGGCAAAAAAAAAAAAAAAAGTACACCATCTTTGAGGAAGAAATCAGCTAAAACGTATGAATGAAAAGACAGTATTCTCAAGAGTCCTGTTTATCTAAAATTAATCTCTAATTTTATTACCATAGAAATCAGAATCCAAACAAGGTTATATTTTTAGGTTAATAGTATTAATATGTCAAGAAAGATATTGACTTTCTTGACAGCAAAAGAATAATACAATAACAACAAAAACAACAATAATAGCTGACATGACTATACACTGCACTATCTAAAGGCCAGTCCTGTGCTATTTTATATGCATTGTTTCATTTAAGCCTCAGAATAAAACAACATGTTAGGTGATATTATTATTGCCATTTTACAGATGAAGCCATTGAGACAGGGAAACTTTGAGTAATGTTTTGAATGTTACAGCTGGTACAAAATGGACCACATTGGCTGACCCCAGAGACCAGGATCTTAATAACTGTGCTGTACATCTTTTTTTTTTTTTTTTTTGTACATCTAAATATGTTTGTTGTTGTTGTTTGGTGTCTGTCATGGATTGAATTGTGTCCCCCAAAATTATATGTATCAGTTTGTCTAGGCCATGATTCCCAGTATCGTGTCCACTGTTTTGTCATCTGATGTGATTTTTCTTTGTGTTGAAAATCCTGTCCCTATGTGTGAATAAGATGGGATTAGCAGCAGTTGTGTTAACGAGGCAGGACTCAATCCACAAGATCAGGTTTTAAGCCAATCTCTTTTGAGATATAAAAGAGAGAAGTGAGCAGAGAAACGTTAGGGACCTCACACCACCAAGAAATAAGAGCTGGGAGAATAGCATGTCCTTTAGATCTGGGGTCACTGCCATGAGGATCTCCTAGTCCAGTGGAATATTGATAACAAAGACATTGCTCCAGAGCCGACAGAGAAAGAAAGCTTTCCCCTGGAACCAACTCCCTGAATTTGGACTTCTAGCCTACTAGGCTGTGAAAGAATCAACTTCTGTTTGTCGAAGCCCTCCACTCCTGTTATTTCTGTTATAGCAGGACTAGATAACTAGGACAGTGCCACTGAGTTGGTTCCAACTCTTAGTGACCCCATGTATAACAGAAGGAAACACTGCCTGGTCTTGCCCCATCCTCACAATCTTTGCTATGTTTAAGCCCATTTTTTCAGTCACTGTGTCAATCCATCTCATCGAGGGGCTTCTTCTTTGCCACCTACCCTCCTCTTTACCAAGCAGGATGTCCTACTCCAGCAACTGTTCCCTCCTGATAACAAGTCCAAAGCACATCTAAATATAGAAAGCTATAATTTCCCTGTCAATAATAAAAGTTACTTTATAGTACAGCAATTAAAACAGTGTGGTACTGGCAAAGGAGAAAGGAACTTAATTAAATACAAACAAGCCCAAGAATGTATTAAAAGTCATGTATGAGAAGTAACACCACATGGGAGTGTATAGTCTACTGGGTACAAAAAAAGTCAGGAGTAAATTTCTCCTCTAGTGTTTACTAAGGAATTAAATGTTTGCTGTGAAAATAATTTTATTTAAGACATTGATCTCCCAGGATGTTAATGTCAAATAAACTAAAACTCAGCAGTTCCTATCTTTAAATTTGCAAATTTAAAGATTTACCAATTCAGGGACTATGAATTAATTAACTGATATTGTAGCCATTTTTACAAAGGCAGTGCAGTGTCATATTACATATTATTTTTAAATTACCAGACTATCTGCAGAAAGACATTTCCCTTAAATAAGTACAGTTCCAGATGTCCTAGGAAAATTTAGATACATTTTCCTCCTTTAGCCATATGTGTTTTATTGGGGAGGAATTAGTGCTAATCTTTTAATGGAACAGTCTTGACTGGTCATATCATATATAAATGAAGAAGTGCTCTCTTAAACTCAATGAAAAAGTCTTGTCATTGTACATGTACTTTAACTCTTTTTCCAAAAATCTCATTCTTGTGAAGAACTGAAACTTGCTGAAATGGCCTGCCTGAAGAACTTGACTTTGTTGATAAACATGTATGCTTTGTAAATTTGGGAAAAGTCCATTTAAGGTCTAACCATCCCTATTCCATCTTGAATTGAAATTCGTATGGTGTGATTTTTTTTTTTAATTTACTTAAACTGTGCCCTTGAGAAGGTGCCCTTTTCTTATAATCCACTAGAATGCACATTCAGGAGAGTGAGGACTGTTTGGATTTTTGCTATACACCCAGCACCTAGAACAGTAACAGCCCCATCTCAATGATTCAGCCCCCAAAAATACTTGTTGAACAAATGGATGCTAAAAAAATTCTTAATATTGATTGGATATTTAACAATTTGCCAGGTACTGTGCTAAGCACTGTAAGTGGATTACCTCATTTGATCCTCACTCTAATTTATTTAGTTAACGTTATTGCTATTTTTAGAAACCCTGGTGGCTAGTGGTTAAGAGCTATGGCCGCTAACAAAAAGGTCGACAGTTCAAATGCACCAGGCACTCCTTGGAAACCATTTGGGGCAATTCTACTTCGTCCTATACAGTCACTATGAGGCGGAATCAACTAGACAGCAACAGGTTTGTTTGGTTATTGCTATTTCCACATTAACAGATTAGAGTTTGCATGCCAGATTTTTCACTAATTCCTGTATCTTGGGCAAGTCAATGAATCTCTTTCTGCCTCTGAGCCTGTTTTCTCATCTGTAAAATGGAGATAGTAAGTTTACCTGGACTGAGTTATAAGAATACTCACAGCTGTGGAATCGATTTCAACTCATGGTGACCCAGTAGGACAGAGTAGAGCTGCACCATAGAGTTTCCTAGGCTGTAATATTTATGGAAGTAGATTGACATATCTTTCTTCTGCAGAGCAGTTGGTGGACTTAAACCTCTGGCCTTTCCGTTAGCAGCCCAGTGTTTTAACCACTATGCCACCAGGGCTCACTGGTGCACATTATATCATATTTTAATGAACCTAAAAAACATTTTTCTCACCCCCTTTTTTTTTTACATCTTAAGATTACTGTCAGCTAAACAGAAAAAAATTTTTTTTTTTTTTAAACAGAAGTTAGACATAATTGTCCTTGCATGTATGTGTACAAACTTGGTTTCAAATAATTTCTGAATCTCCATGCAACAGGTGGAAGCCCTGTTGGCCTAGTGGTAAAAGGTTCGGCTGCTAATCAAAAGGTTGACAGTTTGAATCCACCAGCCACTCCTTGCAAACCTTATGGGGCAGTTCTGCTCTGTCCTATACAGTTGGTATGAGTCAGAACTGACTCGATGGCAATGGTTTTTGTCTTTTTTTTTTTTTTTTTTTTCTGTAACATGAGGGTTAAAGTGTGGTAGAGAAAAAAATATTGTTTTCCTAAGCATCAATGAAGCACATTTGGAATTAGCCTTAGTGTGCTCAGGATATCAAAGTACTATTTCATACCCCCAAATAAAGTACCATTTGGTACAGATATGATAAATTCGAGTTTCCTTAATTTTAAGGCTTGCCAAAATGATTTCATAAGTAAATCATCTCTATTTCCCATTTTCTGGCTCTACAGCTGCAATCCGTGTGTCTTGGATATTTAATCTTGCACTTCCCTTGTACGTACACCGGGATGAACGTAGTACCTACACTACAGGTTGTTGTAAGAATTTAATAAAATTAAATTTGAAAAGTATTCATAACCATGTCTGGCATATAGTAGCAATCTTTAAAAGTTATTGTTATTATTTATATTACTATTTTTCTTCTTTTTTTTTCCAAGCGAGATGTTAGAATTGTAAATCAGAAAACAGGCGATATACCCCTATGGGACAGTGTTGAAGACAGAGATGCAATATAATGTAAGCACTTTCAAAGAGCAGCAATACCGTATAATCTTTATAGGGAACATAGACTAAAGCTTTATTAAATGTGACATTCAGCAAGTCAAAGTCACTCCGTGCATTTATTCAGATAAATGAGATATTATGTTTCCTCAACGTCAGGTTTTGTCAACCTCTGCACTGCTGACATTTTGTAGTTGGGGCTGCACTTCTTTCTTGTTGGAGCTGTCCCGGGGACAGCAGAATCTGTAGCAGCAGCCCAAGCCTCCACCCAGTAGATGCCAGCTGCACCTTTCCAATTGTAACAATATCTGCCCCCCCAAAATTAAAAAATGTTGCCCTCGAATTGATTCAGACTCATAGTGACCCCAAAGGACAGAGTAGAGCTGCCTCATAGGGTTTCCAAGGAGCAGCTGGTGGATTCGAACTGCCTATCTTTTGGTTAGCAGCTGAGCTCTTAACCACTGAGCCGCCAGGGCCCTGCCAAATGTCTCCTGGGTGCGGGGGGGGCGGTAAAGCTACCCTCCCTCTTTGAGAACTTCTGCTCTGTATTGATATGCTGTGAAGACAGTATTAGTGATCCTCCTGATGAAAAAGATTATATTGAATTTATATTGAATCCTAAGAGAATAGAAAGATATTTAGTTGATTCTTATGACTAACTTGGGACCATCACCCAGTTGTGATAATTAACCGTTCGTGGAACACAGTTTGATCTGCTTCCAACATAAATTCACACCTTTCTTGTTTCAATAAGATTGATGTAACATCAGCCACATGTGTTTTTCCTCTTTTCATTTTGTCCATGTAAACAGGGGTCAGAGTTTGGACTTTTGCCACAATATGGATCCTGTAAAATCATAACATACTTATTACTTCCCCCAGTGAATGCAGTTTTTCTCCCTAATGAATGTTCTGGCAATCTCTGTAACTGGTGAAATGTGCCACTCTTCTCTATCAGCATAGAAAAGCCATAGAAATAATGCAGCCTCTGGAAACTCACAAAGGTACCAATAATAATGGAAATATGTTTGGAAATGAACCTGAAATTTTCTTGACAATCAAGTGTTTATCATTGAAGAGTTTACGGTTTCCAAGGTAGGAATCAAAACTAGTCAAAAATAACAGTGAAGAAGGTACATAATCTTGTGATGCAAAAGAATTTTTTAAACATGGCACCAGAGGCAGAAACCATGGGGAATGGGGATCATATCTGTGCACGCAATGGCATGAATGTATGTACACATGTGAATGTTTGTGGGAGAAGATTTACATCCTTCATCAGTTTCTCCAACAGTTCAGAACCCCAAGTGCAGTCTCTTCTGCTCTAATACTTGTTTTGAACATGCAAATGTGTTCCAAGGCAATTGATACATATATGACGTAAGCAAATATATCTATGTAGGTATCAATATGTTTGCTTATGTGCAATTGTGTCCACAGGGAACAATAGGTGACGCAGGAAACTGCACACAGATGAAGTGAACGAGGTAGAAATACACAAAACGTGAACACAGGTCAAACTTCTACCAGCTACCTCAGTCCACTGTGTGTTATTAGCCACCCCCATCCACATCTGGTGTCTGATTCCTTCTACCACTTTGTAATAACTTACAACCTTCAACCATTCTGATGTCCACTCCCATAAACAAGCTTCATGTATTTTTCAAGGTAAAGCACCATAATTATTGTAGTATTTTTATATTCCTTAACCATTCAACATGTATAAAAAGATGCTATACTTTTCATTAGGTTTTTTTTTTTTTTTTTTAATGTTTTGCTGGGGCAGTGGTGTTAGTGGAGTTAGGGAGTGCTTACCATACCGCCTGACACTGTAAGAGGGGATGACACCAAAATGACCCCAGGGCCTGGGGCAGCAGCCAACAGGTGGCTCAGTGCAGCTGGAGGAGGGGCTGCCAAGGCAGTGACATCTCTGGGTTTGGTGTCACCTGTCGCCCAGTGTAGTAACTCATCACCTGTATCACCCACCAGTCACTGGAGATGGTGTCACCAGGGAGGTAACTCATCACCACCATCCTCCTCACCTGCTAGTCAGGGTGTGGATGGCAGGCCCCAGTGCCTGTCATTGAGCAGTGGGAGCCATGGGGGAAGGGGCCAAGTGGGACCAGGAGGGGTGAGGCTTACACAGTGCAGCTCAAGGTCCTGTGCAAAGAGGGGGTGGGAAGGACAGGGAGGTGACATGATAAATTACTGCACTGGCTGGCACCAACCCTAATGACATCAAGGCACTGAGAAAGTTTGAGTGCTGTGTCCCCAACTCCACTTTCCCATAAGTTCTGTGGACTTTGTTGCACAATGCGTGTAGAGCAGTGATTTTTAGTTCATACGTGTGTTGCGTTACAGCAGATGCAGCAGTAGTTTACTCATGTTGGTGAAGGTTGCTAATGTTGTTGGATTTATCCCACTGTTTCCACATGAAGAATTTGGTAGCTTATGTTGAACGTGAGAATTTTAGCATGTATCAGTACGATTTACTTCTTAAACATTTCTCTTTTGCATAAGAAGCAGAAGGGGCCTTGTATACTAAAAAGTAGATTAGATGAGTGAGCCATGACAGGAAAAGGGGGAAAAGTTGGGAGAGAGAGAAAACAAATTAAGAAAATGTTCCTTTTTCTTAATCATTCTGTAATTAATTTCTTATCCACTCTCCAGGGACTAGAAAATAGGATGTGCGCCATATTACACAGAAGATGGCATTAGCTCCTTTGTCACTGTCAGTAAGATTTTGCATAATAATCAGTTGGCGTGTTGGGGATAGCTCAGCATGTCCCCATCCTGTTCAGCAACTGCAAACACCATGAGATGATTGGCAAGGCCTGAGTATACCGTCATCTGGTGAAGGTTAGCCTTTTACTTAAATGAGAAAATAATTACCCCTAATATGCTATGAGTCGGAATCGACTCGACGGCACTGGGTTTGGTTTTTTGATAATACACATAGTAACTTCCCTAGCTTCATCTTTAGATTATTATTTTGCCTGCAACAACAATAACTAAATCCCTAGGGAGAAGTCGTTTACAGTTTTGCATCTATATCATTCTACTATACTATCCTGAAAACCAGAACATGTTTTCAATTATTTTTGTTCATTTCTTCAGCTTGAATTGTAAAGCTGCCGTTATCTGGTGTGTTCTAACTAGAAAAAGAACTGGAGTGGGAGTCCAAATACAGGGATTCTTGTCCTCACTCTCTTTCCTGATTTTTTGGGTGATTTTTCTCAACAAAGAAATGAGAATAAAAATATTTTCTTACATATATTGTAAAGTGATTGTGATCAACTAAATATGTTATCACTAAGTGCACTGCATTTGTATAACAATAGAAAATCATGGAATTTAGAATCAAACATAGCTGCCAAGAGAGAATAGCTTCCATTCTCCTCCACTGCTTGTCCCGTCAACGTCTTCTCTGATATTCTTGTCTCACAAAGGCAGGAAGAAACGAAGTATTTGCTAATGTGATTGTCCAGAGCTAAGAGTTAAACCAGCAAACACTTGGTATTTGCTAGACACTATTTTTTTATTCTTCTGGAGCCACAGTGGCACAGTGGACAAGAACAGGCCTACTTAACCAAAAAGGTCGGCAGTTCATATCCACTACCCTCTCATTGGAAACCTTAGAGGGCAGTTCTACTCTGTCCTATAGGACCACTATGAGTTGGAATCGATTTAAATCCTCACTACAGTATTGTCTCTGTCTTACAGGTGAGGGAGCAGAAGCACAAGGTGATTAAGTGACTTACCAAACAGTCCACACTTTACCATCTGCTATGCCACCACTCTCAGGTTTATAAATGTGGAGCAATGCTGGATTTCTTAAGATTCCAGTTAAGGACTTTGGTTTCTTTGGAAGTCTATGCGAGGAAAAGGAAAATACTCTATGGGGTTATTGAAATTTGAAGAACTCCATATTGTTCAAATGTATGCGTGCTTCATTTTTATTTGAGTCATGTTCTCCTGTAGGGCTCTTTGTATAACCTTTGGAGAGTCAGGTTGGACTATTGTGATTGGGCATGATTTGAGATGGGGAATATAACCCTCTGCCGATTCCTTGTCAATGATTTCTCTGACTCAACATTCTCCTTCTTGTTGAGCGTTAACTCAGCTAGGAGCCCTGTGGAAAGGAAGGCTAAGGGTGGAAGATCATTGATTCCTATGTGCCTGGTCATAATCTAATTTTACAGGATTAAAACCACATCCTTAATGATTAGGAAAAGTTTTAATTATTATTACATAAAACTTTTCATTTTTCACCATTGAGAAACATCTTAGGTTTTAGACATAAAATTACAACACAGCATTATTAAAAAAAAAAAATGATATACTTTTTAGTGGGATAGGAGTATAGGAGAAAGTTGAAATATAATTCATTTTTCAATAGACACAACCAAGTTGCATTTCATTTTCTAATTTTCTAATAAGAAATATGATGAAATATATTTGATATGGTGGCACTAGAAAGAATTGACACCGGTTGCCTGCCCATGTAACTAAAGTGTAATTCACTGTTTAAATAAGATCCTGCGCAAAACTAATCACACACCTGATACTTTCAAGGCACTTAATTCAACCAGCCTTAGTCAAAGAAGCCCTCTGACTAATTAGATTTTCTTTTAGATCTTGACACGAAATCTCTTTAAGGGGCTATCAACATTGGCTTTGCGACTCCAGTATTCCTCCACACAAAGAAACTCCCCTATTCTACTGAGTTCTGAAGCTACTGATTCATAATTTTAATAATTTGGGGTGATGAAATTATTATTTTTAACAAAACTGATGTAGAATCAAGCAGATGGTAACTCTATGAAGTATTAAATGTAATAAATGCAAACCGAAGTCTAATTAGCCTAGAATACGTATATTCATTCAACAAATATTCATTTAGGACGGTGGCTCTTCAAGTTCAATGGGTATAAAACTTACCTGAGGCATTTATTTAAAATGTGCAGAATGTGGAGCCCCACTACCAGAGATTCTTTTTAAGAGGATTTGGCCCTAGACCAAATGCTTAGTGATTTCCATGCAATCAGTCCCCTTTGAAAAACAGCGATTCAAGAGGCAATTGTGTCTAACCATTCTAAAGAGGGAGAGGGTGAGAAAAGAATCTTCTTGCAAGTCAGAATCTCACTATTAGATTATTGCATCGGGGTGAGCAACATGAATTGGCATGACCAGTACTGATTCAGTTGGACAGTGAGAAGCTTTGCAGGTCTGAATCAATTATTTTAGTGTGTTTGTAGAAGTTTCAAACACGTTAAGAAAATGGTTTGGTCAATCATTATTATGGCTTTTGAATTTCTTTTTTTTATAGCAATAGGAAACTAGAGTTGATTTTCCTGTGTCCAAATTCTTTTGTTTGATTGTGTCATTCAGCTTTTTTTCAATCTACCTGTTGCCATCTGGTCAATTCAGACTTATGGTGGCCTCATATATTATAGAGGACAACTTCTCCATAGGGTTTTCTTGGCTGTAGCCTTTACAGAAGCAGGGCATAAGGCAGTACTGCTGAGTAGATTGGAACTGCCAACCTTTAGCTTGGAAGTCCAGCACAAACTCTTTGTGTCACCCAGGGACTCCTATCATCCACAAGGTGTCTTGTTTCTTGAATCATTATTAAATTAGTTATAATCATCACTCAAAGGAGCCCTTGTGACACAGTGGTTAAGTGCTCCACTGCTAACTGAAAGGTTGATGGCTGGAACCCACCCAGCAGCTCTGAGGGAGAAAGATCTGGCAATCTGCACCTGTAAAGATTACAGCCTAGAAAACCCTAGGAGTCAATTCTACTCTATCACACAGGGTTCCTATGGGTCAAAATCAACTAGATGGCACCTAACAAAAACAAGAACTATCATTCTAAGTTTTTTCTATATCTAATAGTCAGCTGGAAACTCTGATGGCGTAGTGGTTAAGTGCTATGGCTGTTAACCAAAAGGCTGGCATTTTGAATCCACCAGGCACTCCTTGGAAACTCTATGGGACAGTTCTACTCTGTCCGATAGGGTCGCTATGGGTCAGAATTGACTCTATGGCAACGGGTTAATAGGTGAGTCACGCCTAAGAAGAACCATAATGATAAATATTAAGAATTACTTCCAATGTTATTAGCTATGGGTGTGCTCATAAAACATTCTTGGAGCCAAATTAAAATTACTTTTATAAAAAAAAACTTTGGCACAGAAATAACTACCTAAGTATTACTATAATAATTACAATTAATACTAATACATTGCTAATAAATGCACAGACATACATTTTGCCTAAATTAACTCATTCCTGTTTAAACTTCGTAGAGAGCAAAACATAAACGAAAGGTCTTTTGGAATATGGAAAAAAAAAGAAAGGTCAGAAGTGAGCAATGCTGTTGACAGTTAAATCACTCCTATACGAGACACCAAAAACAAACGAATTTCTTGGTAGAGAGGAAGTGAGATAAAATTCTTTAGGTAATATATTCTCTCCGCTAGTTGCCGGATATCATGGAGTCAGCTCCAACTCCTGGCGACCCCAATATGTAGGAGTAGAACTAGGCTGCACAGGGTTATTAATGACTGATTTTTCAGATGTAGATCGCCAAGCCTTTCTTCCTTGGCACCTCTGGATAAACTTGAACCTCCAACCCTTTGGTTAGCAGCCAAGTGCTCAACCATTTACGCCACCAGGACGTATTCCCTCTAGGGGTAGGAAAAGAGAGTAGAAAAATGCATGTGAAAAGGGACAGTTTGGGGAAGTTCAAATTGCTTCTTAAACAATTCAGCATAGAATTAGTTCTATTTGCAGTCATGTTCCTCAAAACTAACAGAAGCAGTCACCTAGAATCAAGAGCTACTAAGACTGTAGATTTTATCACAAAATAAAGGTTATGTAAGTTAACTTTTTTTTCCTGAAACGTTCTTACATCATGCAATCAATGATGTGTAAAATTCATATATAGAAGTAATAATCTAGCAAATATAAACCACCCAGTTTAAAAAAATAGAACATAGTCAATACCTTATTTCTCTTCTTTACTTCCCAAAGCAACACTACACTAAATATTGTATAAATCTTTTCCTTTTGTTATTTTATAATTTCACCAATAAATGTATCATAAAACAGCATATTATTGTTTGTCCTAGTGTTAACCTTTATATATATATTTATATATATATAAAGTATGTGTATCCATATATACATATATATACTTTATATATATAAAGTATATATATGCATATATATACATGTATAAATCTTTATATATAGTATATATGCCTTTATATAAGTACACATATAAAAAACCTTTATATATATAGATATATATAAACCCATTTCTGTCAAGTTGACTTCAACTCATAGCGACCCTATAGGATGGAGTAGAACTGCCCCATAGAGTTTCCAGGGAGTTCCTCGTGGATTCGAACTGCCAATCATTTTTGGGGGGAGGGGTTAGTGGCCATAGCTCCTAACCACTAGGCTACCAGATTTTCTGTATATATGGCTCTTAACCACTACACCACCAGAGTTTCTGTGTATGTGTGTGTATATATATATATATAAAATGGAATATACATATAGAATATTTTTTATATATGGTATGTTTTTTTTATGTATATATGGTATAAACCCACCCCCGCAGAGTAGATTTTGACTCATAGAGACCCTAGAGGACAGAGTAGAACTGCCCCATAGAGTTTTCAAGGAACGTCTGGTGGATTCAAACTGCCGGCATTTTGATTAGCAGCCATAGCTCTTAACTACAACACCATCAGAGTTTCCATATATGGTATAAACCCAAAAATACCCAGTGCCACCAAGTGGATTCTGACCCATAGCGAACCTATAGGACAGAGTAGAACTGCCCCATAGAGTTTCCAAGGAGTGCCTGGTGGATTCGAACTGCCAACCCTTTGGTTAACAGCCATAGCACTTAACCACTATGCCACCAGGGTTTCCATATATGGTATATATACCATATATGGCTTGTATATATATATATATATATATATATATACACACACATACGTATATATATATTATATATAATATATATTATATATAATATGTATTATATATATATTATATACATAATATATTTTATATATATATATATATATGTACTATATATTAGCCCTGGTGGGGCAGTGGCTGAGAGCTTGGCTGCTAAACAAAAGGTCAGCAGTTCCAATCCACCAGCCTCTCCTTAGAAATCCTGAGGGGCAGTTCTACTCTGTCCCATAGGGTCACTATGAGCCAGAATCTACTCGACAGGAACAGGCTTGGTTTTTCTTGTTTCTTACACACGTATAAAAAAAGTGTGTGTCACAGTGGTTAAGAGTCTGGTTGCTAAACAAAGGGTCGGCAGTTCAAATCCACCAGCTGCTCCTTTAACCCCTAGGGGGAAATTCTACTCAGTCCTATAGGGTTGCTATGAGTCAGACTTGAATCAATGGCAAAGGGTTTGGTTTTTATACATATAATATATAAAATATATATATAATATATATATAAAATACATATATATTTTATATATATATATATATATAATTCCTACTTATCCCGACCCTATAGCCAGAACAGAACTGCCTCATAGGGATTCCAAAGAGCGGCTGATGGATTTAAACTGCCGACCTTTTGGTTAACAGCCAAGCTCTTAACCGCTAATAGTGACTTAAGTCTGAAAACATGGACTATTCTTTATTATGTTTATATGTCCCCTTTCTGTAATAGGCAAAACATTTTGGGTTAATTAAGGTTCTAAAATATTATGAAATCTGGTTATTTCAAGCAACATTGATACATGCTTCAGATATTCATTAACCTTTTATTGAGCATTAAGAAATTCAGAAAGTCATTTAAATCCAGAAAGGTTATGTAGCGCAGAGGTCGATGGCCTAGGCTTTAGAGTCTGACAGGACTTGGTTCAAATGTGGAGGTTTACACTTACGAATTAGATTCTCTGCAGAGTAGTTTGCCATGTTTTAGACAATTATAATTACACCGTAGTTGTGCCTATCTTAGAGAACAGACGTGTCTTTTGGGTTTTGTTTGTTTTTTTATTTTTATTTATTTATTTATTTTCGTTTTCCAGAATATTCAACCTGCTTTCTCTAGTTAGGGAATCTCCTACTGCAAAGCATGCCTGTATTCACATAAGCTAAAAATGCCAGGCTTATTTCCAAGCCCTCTTATTACTAGGGTACAATCATGTGAACTAGGCTCTGCCAGTTAGATGCACTCTCCACAGACCTTGAATGAGTAATTAGTAATATAAAACAGCAGGGGCTAAGTGGAATCCATTGTGGGAAGAGGCAGCTATGGGCTGTTAGCTATATCTAGATTCCAGAAGCAGTAGCAACAGCAGTTCTGGAGTCTAGTTTCCTGTGTTGTTGGTGTCGGTATTGTCAACTGCAGCTTCTAGTGCCCAGTGCTAGCTAGAATTGTATCCACTGAATCATTTCCCTTTGGCATGAGTTTGGATGCTGCTACTTGGCTATGTGACCTCAAAGCCTAGCTCTCCAGCTCCACTTATGATGAATTCCTCTTCTATTTAAAAGAGCCAGAATCAGTTTCTCTTGCTTGTGGTAATAAATCTTGACTGATACAGTATGTTAAATGTTTATGTAGTTCCAGGTCTATTGTAATAATGAATATAAGCCCCAAGAGGGCAGAAATTGTGCTTGACTTGTTGAGTGTTATATTCTCAGCACCTAGCTCAGATTGACAGATAATGGGCACCAAATAAATATTTCTTGGGTGAATGCTTAATATTGTTATCACAGAGATAATTGTCAGATAAAAATTTGGTCATGGAAATTCAGTCACTGAAGTACTGAAAGCATTATTATAAAATACCATTTTAACAGACTATTTTGATGACAGAAGACACTACTTAGTGGCTTCATGTTTGCTTTAAAGTGAGTGGAGACTCATTAAAACTTGACATCTGCTTATATTGATACATGTATTTTTTTTTTCTTCCAGTTTTAAAAAGTCCAGTCCAATGACAGTGTTGATTATTGGCACTTAGGTAAAGAATAAGTACATTTGTCTGCCTTCTTTAGTCAGCTTTATTATCAGAAAGTATTTAGTTAAAAATAGACTCAGAGGCTGTATAAAGCTTGTTGTCTTCCAAGATCACATAAGTTAAAATTTAGAGTTAATTTTGATACAAATAGACTTCTCCTTGAAGTGTATTTATTGGTTAATAAGAATGATCTTGATAGATTTTTATGTGCCCTGTGCCTTTGAGATTTATGTGTGTGTATGTGAGTGTATCTTTTAATATTGTACAACTTCCAAACTGTTGAATAACATCTCTTTAAAGCAAACATGAAGACACCAAGATAGGCACAACTATGGTGTAATTATAATTGTCTAAAACATGGCAAACTACTCTGCAGAGAATCTAATTCATAGGTTTAAACCTCCACATTTGAACCAAGTCCTGTCAGACTCTAAAGCCTAGGCCATCGACCTCTGTGCTACATAACCTTTCTGGATTTAAATGACTTTCTGGATTTCTTAATGCTCAATAAAAGGTTAATGAATATCTGGAGCATGTATCAATGTTGCTTGAAATAACCAGATTTCATAATATTTTAGAACCTTAATTAACCCAAAATGCTTTGCCTATTACAGAAAGAGGACATATAAACATAATAAAGAATAGTCCATGTTTTCAGACTCAAGTCTCTATTAGCGGTTAAGAGCTTGGCTGTTAACCAAAAGGTCGGCAGTTTAAATCCATCAGCCGCTCTTTGGAATCCCTATGAGACAGTTCTATTCTACCTTATAGGGTTGGGATAAGTCAGAATTTTATATATATATATATATATATATATACCAAACCCTTTGGTTCCCCTTCTTCTAAAAGTAACTACATTCTGGTCACATACTGAAAGCTTGCTATTTTTGTTTCCAGTTCAATTTTCACTGTAAATATTCTAGCTAAAACACTTATCACTTTATGTCTAGGCAATTATAATATCCCAACTCCTATTCTCAGCTGCACATTCCCACCAATCCAATCTATTCTATAAATCTCTGTAGATTAAATCTTAAACCATCACTTTCCCCAATACTATTCCTCTACTCAAGTGGCCTGAAGAATTTGCATCGCCTACAAGTTAATTTTTAAATGTATCCATCCTTGAAGGGCCTCACAATCTAAATATAACTTTACAACCTATTTTCCACTTATATGACAGCCCTAACCTAAAAAGTTGCAACCAGGCCCAAAACGATTTACATAAATCCCCTTGGAGAGACACATTTCCACATTTGCAAGTCTTATTCTTCTATCCTAGGTCAGCCTCATCCATCTTTAAAGCCTTATCTGAAGACTAGCTCTTCTCAAAGTCATCACCGATCACCTCAATCTTAATGATCTCTTTCTCATGAACTTCTCTAGCTTTGTAAATGTATCTCAGGCACTGTCTTGTTACATTGTGTATAGTCAAACATTGCATATTATATATTTTTAATTTCCCATGTTACCTCATTTTGTTCAGCACCTATAAGTGACCACCAATAAGTATCTGTTGATTGATTTTTAGATGCAATCTGAGCATCAATGCTATTCTTCTTGGTGAGCTAGAAAATGAAGCATGTAGAATCAGTGGACTTGATTAGAGTTAAGACTCAGAATACTAAATCAGACATGGTGCACTTCTGTCTTATTTTGGATTTGAGGAAAACAATTCTGTGTGCTTGTTCATTCTCTTATAGTTAATTACTCATTTTTAATAATAAAGAATTAGGCCTGTACTATTTCTGCTGGTAATTCACTCATCTCACAACTTCTGAGTGTCTCCTAAAATCTAGGCACTATTCCAAGCTCTAATGATAGAGCCCTGGACAAGAATTTCTTCTCCTGGAGCTTGCTTTGCAATGGGTGGAAACAGAATTACTAACATAAATAAATAAAGTGATTCTCCCCCATGCATCTGTGAGGGCTTGCATGTTTCTGTGATGCTGTAAGCTATGCCACCAGTATTCAAATAACATCAGGGTCACCCATCGTGGACAGGTTTCAGCTGAGCTTCCAGAATAAGACAGACTAGGAAGAAGAACCTGGCAGTCTACTTAAACGAACAAACTGAAAAATTAGCTAGTGAGAACCTTACCAATAGTAGTGGAACATTGTCTGATATAGCTCCAGAAGATGAGCCACTAAAGTTGTAAGTCACTCAAAAGACGAAGGGGAAAAGCTGCCTTTCAAGAGTTGACCTTAATGATGTGGATGGAGTCAAGCTTTTGGGACCTTCGTTTGCTGATGTAGTGAAACTGAAAATGAGAAGAAACAGCTGCAAACATCCATTAATAATTGGAACATGGAATGTATGAAGTATGAAACTAGAAAAATTGGAAATCATCGAAAACAAAATGGAACCCATAAACATAGATATCCTAGTTATTAGTGAGCAGAAATGGGCTGATATTGGCCATTTGAATTAGACAGTCGTATGGTCTACTCTTCTGGGGATGACAAATTGAAAAAGAATGGTGTTATATTTATGACCAAAAAGAACACTTCAAGATCTATCCTGAAGAGTAATGCTGCCAGTGATAGAGTAATATTCATATGTCTACAAGGAAAACCAGTTAACACAACTGTTATTCAAATTGACACACCCACCACTAAGACCAAAGATGAAGAAATTGAAGATTTTTACCAATTTTTGCAATCTGAAATTGATCCAACATGCAAACAGGATGCATTTGATTATTATTGGTGATTGGAATGTGAAAGTTGGAAACAATGAAGAAGGACTGGTAGTTGGAAAATATGGCCTTGGTGATAGAAATGATGTCAGAGATTTCATGACAGAATTTTGGAAGAGCAATGGCTTCTACATTGCAAATATCTTTTTTCAACAACATAAATAGTGACTATACATGTGGGCCTCACCAGATGGAACACACAGGAATCAAAGTGACTACATCTGTGGAAAAAGACAATGGAAAAGTTCAATATCATCAGTCAGAACAAGACCAGGGCCCCCTGTGGAACAGACCATCAGTTACTCATATGCAAGTTCAAGTTGAAGATGAAGAAAATTAGAACAATTCCATGAATGCCAAAGTACAACTTTGGGTATATCCCTCCCGAATTTAGAGATCATCTCAAGGCTAG
The DNA here is from genome assembly GCF_030014295.1 of Loxodonta africana. Taxonomy (NCBI): domain Eukaryota; kingdom Metazoa; phylum Chordata; class Mammalia; order Proboscidea; family Elephantidae; genus Loxodonta; species Loxodonta africana. The sequence goes on from NC_087356.1 coordinate 32,781,079, forward strand.
ACTTGATGCATTGAACACAAATGACTGAAAACCAGATGAGTTGAAGAATTGCATCAAGGACATCATACATGAAGAAAACAAGAGGTCATTAAAAATACAGGGAAAAAAGAACAAAATGTATGTCAGAAGAGACTCTGAAACTTGCTCTTGAACACCAAGTAGCTGAAGCAAATAAAGAAATAATGAAGTAAAAGAGCTGAGCAGAAGAATTCAAAGGGTGTCTCGAGAAGACAAAGTGAAGTATTATAATGACATGTGCAAAAACCTGGAGTTAGAAAACCAAAAGGGAAGAACAGACTTGGCGTTTCTCAAGCAGAAAGAACTGATCTAAAAATCCAAGCCTTGAGTTGCAATAGTGAAGGGTTCTACGGGGAAAGTACTGAATGACACAGGAAGCTTCAAAAGAAGATGGAAAGAATACAGTCGCTGTACCAAAAAAATTGGTTGACATTCAGTCTTGTCAGGAGGTAGTCTATGATTAAGAAACCATGGTACTTAAGGAAGAAGTCCAAGCTGCACTGAAGGCATTGGTGAAAAACAAGTTTCCAGGAATTGACAGAATACCAATTGAGATGTTTCAACAAATGAATATAGCACTGGAAGTGGTCACTGGTCTATACCAAGGAATTTCAAAGACAGCTACCCGGCCACCTGACTGGAAGAGATTCATATTTATGCCTGTGATGTTTAAGGTTGTGTGTAAACTTGGCTGGGCCATGGTACTCAGTGAATTGGCAGTTACATGATATTGTGATCACTTCCATGATGAGACTTGATATAATGTGACTCCTTGATAGAATCAGCTGTGAGTACCCAATCAACTAAAAGGGAATTTCCTTGGGCATGTGGTCTGCATCAAATATAAGTGGACGTTCTGGCAAGGTTCGTGGGTTTTTGTGTGCCCTTAATCCTATAGTGGGCTCCTTGTCTTCTGACCTCCGATTCTTGGGACTTGACCTAGCAGCTTACCCGCCATCTTGCCTGCCAATCTTGGGTTTGTCAGCCCCTGTGGGTATGTGTGAATCAGGATAAGCCTCTATTCTGACCCATGGACTTGGGACATTCCAGCCTCTACAACTGCATTAGCCACTTCCTTGATATAAATTTCTCTATATATATTTATATGCTTTACTGATTTTGGAAAACCTGATGGCTTAGTGGTTAAGAATTTGGCTCTAACCAAAAGATCAGCATTTCAAATCTACCAGGCACTCCTCAGAAGCCCTGTGGGCAGCTCTGTTCTGTCCTATAGGGTCTCTATGAGTCAGAATTGACTCAACAGCAACAGTTTTTTTTTGTTTGTTTTGTTACTGGTTTTACTCTTCTAGAGAACGTTGCCTATTCAAGGAAAGGTGATCCAACTGCATGTGGAAATTATCAAACAATATCATTAATATCATTCACAAGTAAAATTTTTCTGAAGATCATTCATAAATGGTTGCAGCAGTACACTGACAGGGAACTGCCAGAAATTCAAACCAGGTACAGAAGTGGATGTGAAATGAGGGATATCATTGCTGATGTCAGGTGGATCGTGGCTAAAAGCAGGGAATACCAGAATGATGTTTACCTGTGTTTTATTGACTATGCAAAGGGATTGGACTGTACGGATTATTAGAAATTATGGATAACATTGCAGAATGGAATTCCAGAACACTTCATTTTGCTTGTGAAGAACTTTTATATAGATCAAGAGGTAGTCATTCAAACAGAAAGAGGGGCTACTGCATGGTTTAAAGTCAGGAAACGTGTGTGTCAGGGTTGTATCCTTTCATCACATTTATTCAATCTGTGTCCTGAGCAAATAATCTGAGAAGCTGGACTATATGAAGAAGATCTCAGCATCAGGATTGGAGGAAGGCTCATTAACAACCTGTGTTATGCAGATGACACAACCTTGCTTGCTGAAAGTGAAGAGGACTTGAAGCACTTACAGATGAACATCAAAAACTACAACCTTCAGCATGGATTACACCCGAACATAAAGAAAACACAAATTCTCACAACTGGACCAATAATCAACATCATGATAAATGGAGAGATTGAAGTTGTCAAGAATTTCATTAAACTTGGATCCACAATCAACTCCCTTGGAAGCAGCAGTCAAGAAATCAAATGACATATTGCATTGGGCAAATCTGCTGCAAAAGACCTCTTTATGTGTTGAAAAGCAAAGATGTCACCTTGAGGACTAAGGTGCACCTGACCCAAGCCTGGTGTTTTCAATCACCTCATATGCACGTGAAACCTGGGCAATGAACAAGGAAGACTGAAGAAGAACTGATGCCTTTGAATTACGGTGCTGGTGAAGAATATTGAATATTGAATATAAAATGCACTGCCAAAAGAGTGAACAAATCTATCTTGGAAGAGGTACAGCCAGAATGCGCCTTAGAAGCAAGGACAGTGAGATTTTGTCTCACATATTTTGGATATGTTGTCAGGAAGGATAAGTCCCTGGAGAAGGACATCATGCTTAGTAAAGTAGAGGGTCAGAAAAAAAAAAAAGGAAGGCCATCAAGGGGATGGATTGACACAGTTGCTGCAACAATGGGCTTAAGCATAACAATGACTGTGAGGGTGGCACAAGACCAGGCAGTGTTTTGTTCTGTTGTATATAGGGTTGCTGTGAGTTGGAACTGACTTGGAGGCACCTAAAAACAACAACAAGGTGACTTCAGCTGGTTACATGTACTTTGAAGACTATCAAAAAGGCAGCAGGGCAGATGGTAAGAGGGGAGGAGCCATTTTCGGCAGGAGGTCTGTGAATAAAGCATCGACCTAAGGTAGGAATGATAAGAAGGAATTAGCCATGAACTGTGAAAAGTCCTAAGGCAAAGTAGTCAATGGCCTTGAATCAACTATGAACATGTGGTGTTTAAACATAAAAATCCTGATGTTTCTAGTTAAAGTTCTATTTTCAGGATGCAGGGAAAATCAGAAATGAGAAAAAGTAGGCAAGAAGGGGGTGGGAAAGGTAGACCATGGTCAGATATTTGGGTTCTCCTTGTAGGCTACAGGGAAGTGTTCAGATTTCATTTTACATGATCTGATTTCTAATTTTTAAGGCAACTGTTACAGAAACTTTTGTGGATAATGGCTTACAGAAGATCAGAACAGATAAGAGAGGCAAGGATGACCACAGTGGACATGTGGAGAAATTGACAAAATCAGGATATGTTTGCATGGCAAAACCAACAAGACCTGCTGATGGACTGGGTGTGGGGAGTGAAGGGAAGGACTGGAGTTAAGGAAGGCAGTAGTCAGACTCCTTAGTAAGAAAGCTGTATTTTATTCTAAGAGATCTAAGAAAATTTTAAGGGTGTTGAGAATGAGTGTGCCGTGAGCTCACTTTAATGTCCATTTTAATAAATTAAGGGAAATCTGTATAAGTAAGGGGGAGAGGTGCAAAACAGGGTAGACTCAATTGCTGCAGTAAAAACAGAGTGAAACCATTTAAATGCATCATAGTAGGCATCAGAGGAAGGAGCTCTCAAGAGGCACTGGACATGAGGTCTGTGCAGTCCCAGAGGACCCCATGCTCAGAAGGGCCCCATACTTAGATTCAGTGCACTTTGGATCACTGGAAGAACTGAGAATTATATTTTCACTTTGTAACTCTTTACTCAATCCTCTTTTTCACAAGAATAACTGCTTCCAATTGCCTCAAACAATTGTATTATTTCAATGTGACCTTGCGTATGATCTATTATACAATAATTCATGCCTATTTTTTTTTTTTATTTCAAAATAGCTTTATGAGCATGGAGTAAGTTTATATATATATAATTTTTGCGTGTGTGTGTGTTTTATATATATATATATATATATAACCTACTAATCCAAAGTTACTGCTCATTGTGATGGTTAAAATCATGTCAACTTGGCTGGGCCATGATTCTCAGTGTTTATATGAGATCACTCCCATGATGGGATCTGCTGTGAGTAGCCAATCGGTTGAAAGGGAGTTTCCTTGGAGGTGTTGCTTGCATCCAAATATAAACAGAAGTTCTGGCTTTTTGCTCCTCCTGGATCCTGCGGCTGCCTCCTGTTTGTCTGACCTCAGGTTCTTGGGACTTGAACTATGTCAGCTTACCTGCCAATATTGGGCTTTGTTGATCTTCACAGCCTGTGAGCTAGAGCCCTGCTTTCCGACCTGTCAATCTGGGGTTTGCCAGTGCCTGAAGCTACATGCATCAGGAGAAGCCTCTGTCCTAGTCCATGGACTTTGGACATTCTAGGCTCTACAGTTGCATGAGACTTTGATATAAATCTCTCTGTGTATTTTTATACACCTTACTGGTTTTGCTTCTCTAGAGAACCCAGCCTAAGACATTCATGTTATTTAAATCCCATGTATCCATGTTTGTGTTTCTTTTTTGATATACCAATGATAGAAAAGTACATTAATATATTGTTCTATAATTTTGATTTTATTAGTTTCTTCTTGATTTTTATTTTCTTTGCAAGAGTTGATTCTAAGGTATAATGATCCATTTATTGTCTGTCTTATCTGTAGATATACATACATTTGATCCTTGTAAAATGATTATCCATGCCATCTGATAATTACTTTTAGCTTTGGATTGTGTTTTTCTTGATCTTAAATATTCCTATCTATTCTTTTCTTGATATTAATATTCTTTTGGAAACCCTGGTGACGTAGTGGTTAAGTACTACATCTGCCAACCAAGAGGTCAGCAGTTTGAATCCACCAGGCACTCCTTGGAAACTCTGTGGGGCAGTTCTACTCTGTCCTCTAGGGTAGCTATGAATCGGAATAGACTTGATGGCAGTGGGCTTGGTTTGGGTTTTGGAATATTCTTTTGCATTGCTTTCGTATTTTGTTTGGGGTATATGCTTTGCAAAGGCCGTATTGTTGAATATATGTATACTGTTTAATACATTAAAATTTATTTTCATAGATAATTGTTAATATTTTTGTAATATTACTTATACTTTTTCTCCCCTTTATGTTTTCCTCTTGTGCCGTTCACCCATCCTCTGCCATATTGACCATATTTTCCCAATATTTTTTCTCCATAACAATTTTCCCCTTGGTTCACCTAGTTAACATCTGCTTATCATTCAAACCTCAAGCCAAAGTTTTGTTTTTTTTTTTAATACGCCACACAGCAGAGCCCCTGCTCTGTTATTGTCTCTCATTGCACCTCATAGTTTTCTTTTAAAGCTCCTATTATAGTTTGTAATTACATATTTTTTGTGAATATAATAGGAGATCGGGACTCATCTTAGATCAATGATCCCAAAAAGCCTACTAAAGCAGAGTCTCATAAAATCATACAGGTGAACATTAGTTTTTTTTAATTTCATCTTGACACCTATAAATGTACTTTATCTTTATACACACTTTATAACTTACAAATTTATACACACTTTATAACTTATACACACCAACCAGGGAATTTGAGAGCAGAATCAGTTTTTTTTATTAATTTACCCTAAACATTCAGAGTTGTCTTGCCCACATTTAATTCTATAGAAGTGATTTTCAGTGATCTTCCTTTATCACAGTTTCTGAAAACATTCAAATTAGTTTTCATAGAATAAATAGGTCTCAAAGTTTATCCAATATTTAATTAAGTTTTACTATTACAAAACAAGCACGATGTAGAAAGAAACAGGAACAAACTCAATAGACTCTTGTTAAACATAAAATTCAGCTGCTTTGATCAGAAATTCTTGGTGCATATTGAAAAGTAGCTAACTAATTGTTACTCTTCATCATGCCATGGACATCAGCTAATGAGTGTAACAAAGGAAGCTTTTTGTTTGTTTGCATGAATGTTTGCTTTTGTTTTGTTTTTGATCTTGTTAGTTGAGAAAAGTTGAGAGAGATAGACTATTAATTATAGAGTAAAGTTGGAAAGCATGTTTGTTTTTCTTTAGTAGGGCATCGTTAACACCTAGCTTAGTATCTGTCACGTTGCTGATGCTCCAGAAATAGATGACCAGTGTCTTTCTTTTTTAATCAAAAAGCCCCATGCAATGTTTTATGTGTGACCTGAAATTTTGTATAATCTTGAGCACAGATACCATAGAGATCATAGTTGTATTATATCTTCATATTGGTCCATGTAAAGTACTGTTTCCAGCAACTGTCAGTCAGTTTGTTGTACTGTGATGGCTTGTGTGTTGCTATAATGCAGGAAACTATGCCATAAACAGGTTGCAGTGGAACTTCCAGACTAAGACAGACTAGGAAGAAAAGCCTGGTAATCTACTTCTGAAAATTACCCAATGAAAATATTACGGATCACCATGAACATCACCCAACTAGCTTGCTTTGGACACGTCATCAAGGGGGATCAATCACTAGAGGAGGACATCATATTTAGTGAAGCAGAGGGCCAGGGAGAACATGAGAGACCCTTGGTGAGATGAATTGATATGATCGCCGCAACAATGGACTTAAATAGGCTGGTGATTGTGAGGATGACGCAGGACTGGGCATTGTTTCATTCTATTGTACATAAGGTCACCAAGTGTTGGAGATGACTTGATGGTAGTTAACAAGAACAAAGTAGTGTTTAGATTTGATTGTTAGCATACATTCATACGTTTTACTTATGAAAATTTTATGTAAATGTTGACAATTTTTTCAATGTCTATTTCAAAATTGAAATATGAGGAGTTATATCTCAACGTAAGCCATCATCAAACTTTCTTATATATTCAACCTCTTTAATCATTTTAGCCTGCTTGTGTGTGTATCTGTGCATATTTTGTGCTACCAAGTTGATTCCTACTCATAGAGACCTCGCGTATAACAGAACAAAACATTGCCTTGGCCTGCGCCATCTTCACAATTGTTGCTATGTTTGAACCCGTTGTTGCAATCCATTTCACAGAGGGTCTTTCTCTTTTTTGCTAACCCTCTACTCAAAGTCTCACCATTTTTGCTTCCGGGGAGCATTCTGGCTTTCCTTCTTCCAAGACAGATTTGCTTGTTCTTCTGGCAGTCCATGGTATAGTCAATATTCTTTGCAAACACCATAATTCAAAGTCATCAATTCTTCATAAGTTTTCCTTTTTTATAGTCCAGGTTTTAGCATGCATATGAAGTAACTGAAAATATTAGGGTTTGAGTCAGGCATACCATAGTCGTCAAAGAGACATCTTTGGTTTTTAACAATTTAAGAGGTCTTTTGCAGCAGATTTGTCCAATTCATTATGTCATTTGCTTTTTGACTGCTGCTTCTATGACATTGATTATGGTTTCCAATACAATGAAACCCGTGAAAACGTGTATATTTTCTCTGTTTATCATGATGTTGCTTATTTATTGGTCCAATTGTAAGGATTTGTGTTTTCTACATGTTGAGGTGTAATCCATACTGAAGGCTGTAGTCTTTGGTCTTCATCAGTAAGTGCTTCAAGACCTCTTCACTTTCAGCAAGCAAGGTTGTGTTATCTGCATAACTCGGCTTGTCAATGAGTTTTCCTTCAGTTATGGTGCTACATTCTTCTTCATAGAGTCCAGCTTCTCAGATTATTTCCTCAGCATACAAATTGAATAAGTATGGTGAAAGGATACAACCCTGACACACACCTTTTCTGATTTTAAGCTTTGCAGTATCTCCCTTGTTTTCTTCCAACGACTGCTTATTCTATGTACAGGTTTCACATGTACACAATTTAGTGTTCTGGAATTCCCATTCTTCATAATGTTATCCATAATTTGTTATGATCCTCATAGTCAAATACTTTTGAGTGGTCCATAAAACACAGGTAAGCTTCTTTCTAGTATTCTGTTTTCAGCCGTGATGCATCTAACATCAGCAATGATACCCCTCATTTCATGTCCTCTCCTGAATTCAGCTTGAATTTCTGGTAGTTCCCTGTTGAGGTACTGCTGCACTCACTTTTGAATGATCTTTGGCAAAATTTTACCTGATGTTACATGCCCTAGTCATCTAATGCTGTTATAACAGAAATACCACAGGTGGATGACTTTAACAAAGAGAAACTTATTTTCTCACAGTCCAGTAGGCTAGAAGTCCAAATTCAGGGTGCTAGCCCCAGAGGAACAGTTTCTTTCTCTGTCGGCTCAGGAGTAAGGCCCTTGTCATCAGTCTTGCCTTGTCTGGGGGGATCTCAGTGCAGGAACCTCAGGACCAAAAGATGCACTCTGTTCCTGGCCCTGCTTTCTTGGTGGTCTGAGATACCCCTGTCTCTCTGCTCTCTTCTCTCTTTTATATCTCAAAGAGACTGGCTTAAGGCACTGTCTAATCTTGTGTATTTCATCAATATAACTGCTGCCAATCCATCTCATTTCATCATAGTGATAGGATTTACAACACATAGAGAAATCACATAAATTGGTGGACAATCACACAATACTGGGACTTATAGTCCAGGTAAGTTGACAGATATTTTGGGGGGACACAATTCAATCCATAGCAGTCGTATTAATGATGTTGCTCAATAATTTTCACGTTCAGTTGGATTACCTCTCTTTCGAATGAACAAGTATATGGATCTCCTCCAGTCACTGGGCCAGGTAGTTGACTTCCAAATTTCTTGGCACAGAGATTGAGCACTTCCAGTGTTGCACTTGTTTGTTGAAGCATCTCAATTGGTATTCCATCAATTCCTGGAGCCTTGTTTTTCACCAATGCCTTCAGTGTAGCTTATACTTCTTCCTTCATTACCACTGGTTCTTGATCATATGCTACTTCCTGAAATGGCTGAACGTCGACCAATTCTTTTTAGTATAATGACTGTGCATTCCTTCCAAAGGCTTGGTGATTACTTCTGAAAATCAGCCAGTGAAAACTCTGTGTGCCACAAAGATTCCATCTACAGCTGATACCGGGGATGGTGCAAGACCAGGCAAGGTTTCATTTCATTGTGCTTGGGGTTGCTGTGAATCTGTGGCAGACTCAATGCCGGCTAACAACAACACACTTAACAAAGCCATCTCAGTATATTTTATTTTCCCTTCTCTCATCACAAAATCTGTTCCTCCTTGTTTTTCATAGCTCAGTAAATGGTAGTTGGATAGACTAAAAGTTATTCTTGATTTCTTTCTTTCCCTTATCCCCAGGGAGAGAATACACATATCCATATGTTATAGATTGAATTGTGCCCCCAAAAAATATGCATTGTAAATTTTAACCTCTATGTCTGTGGTTATAATCCAATTGGGGAATGAGTTGTCTTTACTATGTTAATGAGACATTATCGGTTTCGGGTTTATCTTAAGTCATTTTCTTTTGAGATATAAAAGAGATAAAACAAGCAAGGGAGAGAGGCAGAGAAGGGGTAAGATAGATACCAAGACACACGGAGATCTCCAAGGAACTAGAAAGCGGAAACTGAAGAGACAAGGACCTTCCTCCAGAGCGAACAGAAAGAGAAAGTCTTCCCCCTGAGCAGGCCCTCTGAATTCAGAGCCTCCTAAACTGTGAGAAAATAAATTTCTGTTTGTTAAAGCCATCCACTGGTGGTATTTCTGTTACAGCAGCACTAGGTAACTAATACACCATACAACACAGGTTTCCAAACAATCTTCAAGCTCTGTTATAACTTGGCCCGTAATCCACCCGTCTAACTACAACTCTAATTCAAATCGCCTTCACTGAAACACCAGCCACACCAATCTCCCTGCCGTCATCCATTTTCCACACAGCAGCCAGAATGACACTTTAAATGTAAGTCATGCCATCTATCTCTCCTGCTTGAACACTTGACCTTTCATTGCCTTAAAAAAAAAAAAAAAAGTTTTAATGCTGCATCATGCACTACAAGGCCAAATGTGGCCTTCTTACTACACTTTGTAGTTTTCTGACCTCCTGTTATGCCACCTTTCTCTTCCCTCAGTGCCCTGGATTCACCCTAGCTTCTTTTTGCCCTTCCAAGCCATTTTATTCCTGAAACAATCCCTTGAATTTATTTGGCTCTCTGTCTAGAACACTCTTCCCAAATAGCATCACCTGGCACCTGGTCTCATCAGCCATGCTTCAGGTCAAAGGTTCCTTTCTAAGGGATGCTTTCCTGGATCACTACAACCTTCTCCACAGTTTTATTTCAGAGAGTTAACTCTAGCTATGGTGCAGACAGTGCACTTGGAGAAAGGGAGGAGGGCTAGGAGCAGAGAACCCAACTAGACGACAGTTAAAGTTATCCTGGTAAGAGAAATGCCAATTCTGTCTGATAGGTGATAATGGTTTGAGTCTTTAAGTTAACTCACTTCTTAAAATCCACTCCTTGCATAGGTACAATTTTTTTCCCTCCATCTTGAGAGAGTGTGGACATTTGATGCTTCTTTTCTAGATTTGGGATTTGAAATAGGGTCTCTAAAAGATTATGTTGATCTCTATTCAAATATTTCCAGACCAGACAAAAGGATAAAGATGAAGTTTTAGAGTTGCTCTCTTTTCACTTACCAGTGTGGAGTAGCAAGGGAGCTATAGCCAAAAAGAGCAGAGAGAAAGTGCTTCACCTTTCTGCCAAATCGTTTCTTTTTGTATTTCTCAGAACAGCAGACATTAGCTGGGTCAGTGGCACTCTTTAGAGCTGGCACCAATTCATTCATTTGGAGCCAGCTGTAGCATTGCTCTGCTTTACTTAAAATGCCATCCATACCAATGTAACCTGGGAAGTAGTGCCGTGGCAGGGTCCTTCCTTGAAATTGACTCCAGTGTTTGGTATAAATCAGGGAGAATAATGAGATCAATTTTTACTTTCTTCCAACTGCCCATAGACTGCCCTTGGCTCTAGTGTCTGCTGGTGCAAACCAAAAAATATCAGTGGGATCCCACAGTGTAACCCCTTCCCCTTCTATTCAAGTGGGTTTTTTCTTCCTTGCAATGACTCAGTGGAGAGTTGACTGTCCTTTCTATGATGTTCATTACTACAGTTTATTGTATAGAAATACTTCAATGTTTTCCACATTTGTGTGGGATCCTGGCTTCCAGTGTTGAAATGGATTTTCATTTGTATTGTATCATATTTGTTATTTCAGTGAAAAGTCAAAACTGAGGAAGGGAGCTTAAATGTGTGAGCTCCAATTGCCATCTTAAATACTCATTTAACTGACCAGTCAAAATCTCAGTACTATACCCAAGGGTTCATAATACCAACCTCTTTGTTTTTATTTTCTCTGCTTCTGATACTATGTTGCCTTATATGTAGATTTTTTAAAGGTTTCCAATGCTATATGAGGAAACCCTGGTAGCGTAGTGGTTCAAGTGCTCAGGCTGCTAACCAAAAGTTTGGCAGTTTGAATCTACCAGGCGCTCCTTGGAAACTCAATGGGGCAGCTCTACTCTGTCCTGTAGGGTCACTATGGCTCAGAACTGACTCGATGGCAGTGGTACTGTACCATAACACTATATGAAAATTCTAATTATAAAAAAGTTCAAGAATATGTCACAACCTATCATGTATATGTGCTCATAAAGTTCAGATATTCAGTCCTTGTCCAAAATAACAATAAATAATAATATACTTGCCACACCTTTAATTCCTGGAGGGACTATTATTCAACATCATAAAAAATCGACTTCATCTTCACCCCATTCCTGGGAGGGGTGGGAAGGGTCTTAATCCACTTTTACTACAAGGCTGTTAAGCTACGGATCATTATAAACCAAACCAGTGCCACTGAGTTGATTCTGACTCATAGCCAACCTACAGGACAGATTAGAATTGCCCCATAGGATTTCCAAGGAGCTGCTGGTGGGTTCAAACTGCTGAGCTTTTGGTTAGCAGGCAAACGCTTAACCACTGGGCCCCCAGGGCTCCACAGATCATTATAGGGACAGTAAAAGTAAATAACACATTGGGTCCCTTTGGATAATATAAATAAGACAGGTGATTTTTTGTGTGTGTGAGTACCTAAAACTCAACATATTAAATTTAGATTATTATCTACATTTAAACAAATAGGTCTACAGTACATGTAGAGCAATTAAGACTAGGAGTCCTCTTATGAACCTTATTTAAAAATTTCTTCTCAATAAAATACAAATTCAGCATTACGTGTTTTTTTTTTTTTTTTTTAATTAGTTCCAGACCTTGATTATCTATCCTGCACAGTTCCCACTATACAGTTGCATTGTAAAATATCTGTCCCTTGTAAAACATCATAAAATAACAGCCAGGAAGCTGATATAAATGGCTTATATTAACCATACTTAATGGCAGGCCCAGCTGAGGCTCCAGTGAAATACATTTCAGTGAAATACATTTGAGTAAAATTAGAGACAGAGGAATGAATCCTTTTTCCATGACTCACTTAGAAAGCTTTATACTTTTAGTGTATAAATGGGTTTTTTGCTCAAAAAAAAAAAAAAAATCTCACTGCCAAATTGTGTGGCTCGCACTGGGTTTTTTTTTTTTTTTGAATAGTCTTTCATGCTGATGGAATCACAAATGCTCAGGAGTCAATTCTGCGTTTTTGTAAGGGGCTTCTGCCTTGTGTTATGCTTAGACACATAATTCTTGCTATCACACTGGCCGTCTCATTAATTCCCAATTTATCCTACAGTCATGATGAAAAAATGATAATCGTCAAATTACATTTTTCTTTCCAGTTGAATGAACTAATTGAAAGAATTCCAAATCTGCATTCGCCACGTGTCCACAGGGGAATAGGAGAAAACACCTGGGGAACTGACTGAATACCTGCATATCTAGGTAGCTGTCCATCAGCACACATTTTCTGTGAATATAATGTACCAACTTCCTGAATAGCATCCGCATTGTCCAGCTAATCTAAGCTGCTTCCTCTAAACAAAGGCAAGTTTTTTCTTTCTTTTTTAACAAACGTAACTAACCAAGTTTAATTATGTGCTGTGGAAGTAGTGACCACTGGACTAAGACAAAGCTAAGTTCGCACCGTTTGCACCCTTGTTGGCTGTGTAAACTTAACTAAGTTACTTAACTACTTCAAGCTTCCGTTTTATCATTAAGAGATAAACCATTACAACTACTAGTCTGAAAATGATGATGACAAATCTATTTTCCACATCCATTTGTCCCTAGCAAGGAAAAGGAATGGTATTTTCCCTAGGTGGTTTGTTTCATGAGGTCATTTTAGTAAGTCCTGACAATCATAAAAAGTGAATTCGAAATGATGATTTATATCGCGCTTTGGCAAAACTAATTATTCAAATGTACTAAGTCAATTGATCATCAAAGAGCTTTCTGTTTGAGATGATGCAGTCACTGTCATATGTACACTGGTTGGAAGATTAAAATGTTTTATGTATTTGGTTCAGTAGATCAAGAATGCATTTTGCGTTTGCTACAATGATCAGTTGTCTGTCCCTACGTTATGAAGTACCAGGTGAGGACCACCTTATGAGTGAAACCCCCACAAACACAGCTGCTCTTACCTCATCCTAACTGGGACAATAACTTCTAATAGAGTATCTGCATTCCACTCAGCTGTGGTGACACTGGGAATTCCAAACCATGTCTCCTGACTGCTACCAAACCTGACATCTTTTAAAGTAATGTTCTCCTCCTTCACTGGAAGGGCAATGTAGGCTAAATTTGAAGGAATTTGAAAATTACAAAGAAAAATATTCTTTAATACAGAAGCAATCCTATTTAAATAACATTTTGGTCTACTTTAATTTTGTTTTTAGGCATCTGTGGACATACAATCAGAGCTGAGCAGTTAAACACTTGGATACTAATGGAACATTGGCCGTTCAAATCCACCCAGAGGTGCCACTGAAGAAAAGCCTGGCAATCCGCTTCCAAAAGGTAACAGCCTTGAAAAACCTGTGGAACACATTTCTAGTCTGACACTCAGGGGGTCACCACAAGTCAGAGTTGACTTGACAGCAACAAGTTTGAAATTTTTAGGTGGATACACACACACACATATAAGAGTTGTATATGTTGATTTTGAAGTCTTTTTTTATAACAAATAATATGGTTATTTTTAAAAATGTGGAAATATATAAAGAATTGATTATAAAACAATCAGAGATATCCACTATTATGATAGATTTTAATTTCTGGTTCTTGTACTCATCTTCATACCTAGCAGAGACGTATATTCATATTCAATACTTGCCAGCAGCCCAGCTATATGGATTTCTGTGTTCATTTCCCTCTGTTCATTTGAGTGCCGGTTAAAGTCTTTCTCAGAATTGAAACTTGATGCTTACTTCATTTGCCATATCATGGGTTAAGAACTTCACAAGTTGTGTGGACTGAAATTGTAAAGATACCCCATCTCCTATCTCTAATTAGCTCTGTGCGATTAGAAATAAATATAATTCAAAACTCTAAAATAAACATAAGTAATATTTTTCTAATGAGGATTACTTTAATGAGTTTTTTGAAATAACAAATAACTTTTCTCAGAAACATTTTACATGCGTGATCCTATTTTAGTGGGGACCTAAGCAACTTCTTTACGTTCAACCCAACCTAATTCGCTGCTAAGTTCCAGTATTGTGCTGGCAGGCTGTCACTTAGTTCTGCTCTGCCGGTGGGAGAGATTTTCAACCTAATTGTTGAAAACTGTCTCATTCTGTCATGCGATGCAGCTCATGAATACTTAATAAGCACCCTCAGTTGCTACCATGGTTCTTCCTATCCCAAACCTGGAATTCAGTAGTTACCCAGTGGGAAATACACCTCCATGATACAAAAATACAATTTTCTACTCTTAGTTTTGTTTGGTTCCTGGGTGACAAAAATGGTTAAGAGCTCTGATGCTAATGGGAAAGCTGGAGATTTAAGTCCATCCAGAGGTGTCTCAAAAGAAAGGGCTGGGGATCTAATTCCAAAAAATCAGCGATTGAAAACTCTAGGGAACACAGGTCTGCTCTGACACACATGGGCTCTCCGTGAGTCAGTATCAACTCAACTGGAAGGGTTTTGTGTTTTGTTCTCCCCCCAACGACCACCATCCACTGGTAGTCTTGTAGATCCCTGGTGGTACACTGGTTAAGAGCTCAGCAGCTACCCAAAAGGTCAGCAGTTCGAATCCACCAGCTGCTCCTTGAAAACTCTATGGGCAGCTGTATTCTGTCCTAGAGGGTCGCTATGAATCGGAATCAACTCGAAGGCAATGGGTCGCAGTAATCTAGTAAAAGCAGTCCTGGTAAAGCAATAGTTAAAGCGCACAGCTGCTGACCGAAAGTCAGCGTTGGAGCCCATTAGGCAGTCTGCTTCTGTAAAGATTATAGCTTTGGAAACCCTAAGTGGCAGTTCTACTCTGTCCTATAGGGTTGCTGTGAGTTGGAATCAACTTCAACAGGGTTTTGTATGTGTGTATGTGTTGGTAGTGTTGTTTATTTCTTATTCTCTTGTTTTCTTGGGTTCTCGGCATCTAAATGGAAGCAGGGATTGTAAAGAGACATCAGGTTGAGTGAGGAAGATAAGGGGCATTACTCTTGTCACCTTAGGGGGGAAAAAAAAACGCAGTATAACGAAGGCTGGCCATGCTTTTATGGCATTAACCATCATGGTATCAGTC
The DNA here is from genome assembly GCF_030014295.1 of Loxodonta africana. Classification (NCBI taxonomy): domain Eukaryota; kingdom Metazoa; phylum Chordata; class Mammalia; order Proboscidea; family Elephantidae; genus Loxodonta; species Loxodonta africana. Next base: position 32,796,551 of record NC_087356.1, read on the forward strand.
TGAAGACATACAGAAGGGGACCATGTGGCTACCCGCATGTTCTCTCAATCTAGTTCCATTATTCTCACAGCTAGAAACTTCTTTTGTGTCTGCCAGGCTTGCAAGCAAAATGACAGATATTACTTTATTTAATTTTTTTTCCCCTCTGGTCTAATTTTGTTGTTGTTGTTGTTTTCCTTCTAATTTAGATGAAAACATGAAACTCTTGCAATTCTAAGTCCATGAAAGTAAACATCTTGGTTCTGGGGATTTGTGGACATCGCAGCCCTTTCAATGAGCATCTCATGGTTTGTGGTTGATTTTGTCCACTTAACGGAGCCTTGGTGGCAAGCAGTGGTCAAGAGCTATGGCTGCTAACCAAAGGGTCGACAGTTCAAATCTCCTAGCTGCTCCTGGGAAACACTATAAGACAGTTCTACTCTGTCCTATACGGTCACTGTGAGTTGGAATTGATTCGATGGCAGTGGGTGTGTTTTGGTTTTTGGACCCTGGGAATACCGAATTATATTAAGAGCAACCAAAAATGAGACTTTTCCATCAATTGCTTTAGATGGCTGACTGGATTGCTATTCCTTTCTCTGATTGTTTATTTGCCTGATTGCTTTTAGCAAAAAGCGTCCTGGTTATTTTCATTTTCCTGTACGTATTAATTAACCTAGGTCATGTCATGACCCCTGAGCATTTAAATCAAATGATGTCATGTATTCACTCCTGTCTTAGAGCAACAAGTTTTTTTTTTTTCTCTTTCATCCTAGTTGTCTAGTCACTTAACCCAGCAGCTCAATTGAATCTTTGGAAAATCTGATTTAATTATCCCACCCACACTTGTCCCACAATATCCCACGCATAACTCCATCAAAGCACTTATTATGGGATGTGGTAATGGTTAATTTGTTTGTCACCATCTTCACGGTATTGGGAAACCCATCACGTGAGCTCCAGAATATTCACCATTGCATCCCCAGTGTATAGCAAAATATCTGAAGGAATGAAGACATTAGAAAAATAAGGCCTTCCAAAGGAATTATTATTGTTGAACAAGGAGGGCAATCAAGTCCAGGCATTTGGAATGTACCCTCTTCCCATAGGAAATACTGTGGCTTAGCATCCTTCCCTGGTAGAGACTTGAGAGATTGCTCAGTGGAAAACAGCAACCAGGGTTATTTAGAGCTGCTCATACTTCCTGACCCAGCCGTGCCCTCACTAATGACCACAACCCATCAGTTAATGATCCACTCGTTTTGAAATAAGGACACCTAACGAGGAACTGCTCTAGTATGTGGAAAATCATGACTGGCTCACCAGGAAAAAAAATGAAGAAGCTAGGAACAGGTGGCAGGAAGATCTACCAACAGCTCTTTCTTTGATATTCACGCTGTTGCTGGATTCACAGATGATGAAATTCTCCCAAGTAAAGGCTTTTAAATGAAAACAAAGCAGGTCTTGCATCCGCCCTAATTAGCAATCAGCATAAGGAAAAATAAAACCACAAAGTGCCTACCTGTGCAGAAATCAATGCACATATGGTTTTTAGGATTTTAAGACTAGGGTCCTTCTCTTTGAGGGAAGAGTCTAGAATGGTTCATTTCTATGTGCGCATTGAGGTTGAGAAGGGAGGGAAACCTGAAGTAACAGAGGAGGGTCTAGGCAAGGATTACGAAGGTCTCAAAGAAGACCTGGCTAGGGAGGCAGAGCCAAGTTGTCTTTTAATTGTTATTGCTGGATTTCATTACTATTTGATTATATCATTTCAGTAAATAATAAAAAAATTTCTATTTTCTTTTATGTAAAGGTATTTTCATGAGTAACCTGTACGTTACGAATCTCAATGATTATACAAGAATACAAATACCACTTAATAAATCAGAATATTTTGTATCTTCATTCACGATAGCTTCCAAAACCCATTGCTGTCAATGGACTCATACAGACCCTATGGGACAGGGTAGAACTGCCCCATAAGACTTCCAAGGCTGTAATCTTTACAGAAGCTGAATGCCACATCTTTCTCCTCAAAGCAGCTGGTGCACTCAAACAGCCAACCTTTTGGTTAGCAGCCAAGTGCTCAACCACTGCACCACTGGGACTCCTTCACAATAGCTTACAGATACTCATATTGCAACACAATGGTATGGAAACTGTTTACAGTGTTTAAGTGCATTTCTGTGATTATAATCACCCCCAAGAAAACCTGCCAGAGAAGGGTGACCACATTTTGTGTGAGTTAAAGGTTATTATATATTACAGTTCTGATGATCATTCTAAGATAGCACTTCATCATTCACAGACTTTTATTATTTCAGCCCTCCCAGTTTATCGCCATTTTAAAGATGGGATAACGAATAATGGAGTGAGTGTACATATCTAATCACACCTGTACTGCAACCCCATCTCTGATGATGTGTTTTATAATATTGGTATAGTCAGTGATTACACACCTCTCTGCCACACGTGACTGGGTGCTGTGCAGTATGCAATGAGACCACGTAGATAGTCTTTGCCTTCCAGAGCTTTTAAGCAGCAACGAGCACTTAGAAAATAACTTATAAATGGCACACCAATGCAGGGAATGTTAGAGAATTTTAGGTTATGAGATGCCAGAGAATGGTCAGATCCATATTGATTATCCTTACACACCAGCGTCTTCCACAGTTACTAGCACATAAAAAGCACATAGCAGCTACTTAATATTTTAAGAATATTAATGTTGAGTTACACACACACACACACACATGAAATATATATATATACATATGGGTTAATGGGAATGTTTCTTACAGAAGATGGGATTTGAGCAGACCTTGATGAAACAGTAGGGCCGCAAAAGATAGATTCTTGCATGGAAAGTCAAATGAGGCAATAAAAAACTTAAGACCTGGGTGTGGTCTGGTATAGAACCTTGCAAGTGAAAAGAGCATGTGGACTGGTGCAGCTGAAGCATGGGTAAGACCAGGGAAATATTAGAAAGACTGTGTGTCATAACAATATGATCCTGGGAGATTTGCTGGCCTGACAAGAGACTGGAGAAACCGTGAGGGTATGGTCCCCGGACACCCTTTCCACTCGGTAATGAATTCGCCCTTCAGCCAAAGATTGGACAGGCCCATAAAACAAAACAAGATTAAAGGGGCACACCAACCCAGGGGCAAAGACTAGAAGCAAGAGGGAACGGAAAAGCTGGTAAAAGGGAACCTAAGGTTAAGAAGGGAGAGTGTTGATATGTTGTGGGGTGTTAACCAGTGTCATAAAACAATATGTGTACTACCTGTTTAATGAGAAACTAGTTTGTTCTATAAACCTTCACCTAAAGTACAATAAAAAAAAAAGTATGTATATAAGTGTGTACATATATATACACAATATGTATATATGTATTATACACATATTATATACATGTATATAAAGATCCCAGGAAATAAGGCCAGAATAATGGTGAAATCTCTTTCTGTAGATTTTTAAATATGGGTACTTATTTGGTTTAAGACAGCATAAACCCAAAACCCAGTGCCGTCAAGTCGATTCCGACTCATAGCGATAATCCAGTAGAAATGTATGTGAGCCTTATATGCAATTTTAAATTTTCTAGTAGCCACAGGTAACTTCAGCATATAATGAATATAAAAATTATTAATGAGCTGTTTTACATATTTTATACTGTTTTCAAAATCCAGTGTGTATTTTGCACTGACAGTCTGTCTTGATTTGAACTACTTACATTTGAAGGGCTCAAGAGTCACAAGCATTAGACAGCACTTCTCTGAGGTATGGACGGGTCTTGGGTACTGTTGTTTTTCAGAACCCTTCCTGATGGGGCCCAATATCAAAATGGATTACCAACGTTAATTATCTGTTCCTTCAGGTAATTATTTTCCAAATGTGTCCAATGAACCACCTGCATCAGAATCAACTCAGACACTTACTAAAATAACCCCCTACCACGGATTATTAGATCGGAAAGTCAGATATGGAGAATAAAAATCAGCATTTGGTAACATGCTGATCAGATGATTCTTAGGTAGCTGACCTGAAAACAGAGCTCTTTTAAAATATTCACTTTCAGTAAACAAATGACCCAAGGACAGATTTCCCAAGAAATCATTAATATTTTAGGTGCAAATCAATGCTAGTCACTCTTTACCTTCAGAGGAAGCCTGATGGAGAAAAAACACATATGGAATAAACAATTTTCATTTTTTTTATAGTCTCTGAAGCTCAAACCCTTCATTTTTTCATCACAGCATTTATCAATACCCTACACTGTAATAGAGCTGTTGATTGTCTTTTTTCCCACCACTAGCATATAACCTTCATGAGGTTTGTTTTTTAGCTGCTTTCAAGTTGGCCCTGACTCATGGCCACCCCATGTGCAATGGAAGGAAGCGCTGCCTGGTCCTGCGCCATCTGCATCATTGGTTGCAGATTGGACCATTTGTTTTCTATGCCTTTTGAATGGCTAATTTTCAGGAGGAGGTCACCAGGCCTTTCTTCTTAGTCTGTCTTAGTCTGGAAAATCTGTTCAGCATCATAGCAAGATGTAAGCCTCCCCTGCAGACCAGTGCATTGGCAGAAAATGGAACCTGGGTCTCCCACATGGAAAGAGAGACTTCCACCACTGAACTGCCACTGCCCCTCTTAGGAGGTTTAGGACTGATACATATTATCAATATTATGTATAATCTGTATCCACTTAAACAGTGCCTGGCATGATAGTACGTATTCAATACATATTTGATGGCTGAATGAATGAAATCCTCCTTTTAGCCAGTTACTTAGCTATGTGAACAAAAAGTTCATCTGTAAATTGAAGATAACATGTATTCTGAAGGATTGTGTTAAAAATGAAAATCGATTATAGGTACAGGGCCTTCATTAGCACACTTTTCCCTACTGCTGGTCTACTTTCCCTGTGAGGCAGAAGAGTGAATTCGTAAAATCACAGCCACTAATAACTTGTGGTACTCTCCATCCCAAGGATATTTACATTTTAAAAACAAATATCCAATGAGAATCATTTCAACCCAAAGGGACTCGCCTCTACTGGTTGCTGTTCTGCATTGTGACCATATGAGGAACATGGAAAATTCCCTACATTTGTATCACATGGGAAGGGACCTAAGATTTTCCCACCCGCTTAAACATGGTTCAGCCTAATGATCATAGGTGAGATACACATTTGTTCCTGGCAATGTTTTTACCTACCAGTTGTCCTGGACAGTACTTTCTTTTCGAGTACAACGGGTTCAGTGTTATGATTTCTGTTTGGATATACTGTTTTAAGCAAAAATTCTTTGGGTTGGACATATATTTTGTTCCTGATGTCAGTACTGATTAGACCAGTATTACAGGACTATAATACAGGCAGCTGGCACTTAAGGTAATGCAAAAAAAAAAAAAAAAATAATAAGCAGGCTTCTCAAATGCAATATGGACAATATATATATTGTGCCTCTATTTTACTTAGTGATTATAATCCATCCAAGGGACATAAAAGTTGTCTAACTCTGGCCCTAAGCAGCCATGATTCTTTTTCTGTAAGGGGAGATCTTCATTTTAGAGAAAAACAGCAAGACTTTAACCATGGGATACGTTTCTTAGAAACAATAGAATTAAATTCTGATCAGCTCTCCACAGAGTTTCAATTCCGAACAAAGCTTATCAGAAAGGGGCATGTGGGGACAGTGAAAGCTTGTGAATTTAATTGGAGAGAAGTAACAAGAATTCTACTTCTGCAGAATTCTGATTTTTAAAAGACCCCGAATTAATTACTTTGGGAGAGTTGGAATTAAATTAGTCTCAGTTACCACTGAGCAAGGAAAAATAATAATAATAATGAGAATATCTGGCAGTTAAGTGTAAGTATTTCAAGCTTTATAATCTTAAAGGTGAGGTTAATGGTCTAAGAGAGATGCCTTACTACAGGGACATGAAGGCTGCTGACGTGACTCATTAAAGTCACTTAATAAACAATCTCATCCATCTCCTAGCTCTTCTTTTAAAACATCTCTTCGTTTGTATTTTTATTAACATTTTAAAGATGCTTCTTAATCACTGCTTTTCACTGCAGAAAGTTGGTGAAGTCAGCTAGGTAAGACACCAGCACGACAGAGTCCTTTTCCAGTCCTTTGTGCCGGAGCAAGCTAGCTACAATGAACTATTTGATGCTACGGTAAAAGCTTCCAAACTACGGTGACGTTGACTGTTTGTCTGCTAATTCCTGATCCTTGAAATGAGACATCAAATTTTCCTGGTAACATTTTGATATAGAACAAGACTTTGTTACTGCTGTGGTTGTTCTCTTTTTGTGGGGGGAGGAGCAAAGAGAGAGGACAGTTTGTGTGGCCGCAAGATGCATCCAGCTCTGACTCCTGGGTTTTCCACATCTCTGCCATCAGGCCTGGTAATCAACACATTAAGTTTCTCCATTTTGTCATATGGTCTCCATTTGGGATGATCTCCCTGATAGGTGCAGCCCCCACCCTGGACAGTTCCACCCGTGCCATGTCCATGGAGTGGGCATTCAGGAAGACAAAAGCCGTGTTATTACTGCTCTGAATTCTTATCCACTGGAGACTGGATTGTAGTCCTGGTGGCCCAGTGGCTAAGAGAGCTCGGCTGCTAACCAGAAGCTTGGCAGTTCGAATCCACCAGCTGCTCCTTGGAAACCCTATGGGGCAGTTCTACTCTGTCCTGTTGGGTCTCTATGAGTCAGAATCACCTTGACAGCAATGGATTTGGTTTGGTTTGTTTTGGAGGTTGAAGTCAAGTCATCTAGTCACTGTCACTCTACACATGCCTTTAAGAAGCTTGAGTACTTGGGATAAATTCCACTTCAGATGGCACAAGAATGTCCACACATTCATTTACATATTTATAACTGCATGTGTCTGTGTAGGGGTGTACACTTGCATTCTTAACTACCAAGGTAGTGAGGAGAATCTTTGAACATATCCTAAGAATGACGCACTTCAAAGAAATTAGGTCTAAGCACAATAATTGGCTAATGGTAAGACTAAGATTGCATATATAAATAACAATCATGTTAGGTACAATTTAAAAAGGCATTTTATTCTGAAACCATACATTTTTAAGAAAGGAAAACAAACATGACAAAGTGATGTTAAGTTTGGATGGTAGGGAAAAGGATAAGACCTTTAGAAAGAAACACATTTTGTGCTATAAAATCAATGAGTGTTGAACCTTAAAAAAAAAAAAAAATCAAATAAATATGAGAGATTATTTATTGATTTGTCTGGGCTTTTTTTGTTTGTTTTTGTTTTTTTCTTCCTACCACTGTTCACTTTTGAGCTGTAATCAGACGCACTTATATGGTTCTCTATATCAGTCTACAGGTTAAAAAAAAAAAGTGCTACCACATACATGTGTTTCTGTTTGACTTTTTGGTATAATTTAATCAGTCCTAACTTGTATATTCCCTTAGTTTTCTCCAAAAAGTCTATGCTATAATAATTATCCATCATAGAAAATTCTGTCAGTGACTGTGGTTTTCAATCCATGCCTTCTACCCTCCTTTCCCCCCTTCACCTTTTTAATCAAAGAATAAAAACCAAAGTATTTAGGATTAGCAAGAAGTAACTTCACCAAAGCCATATTAATTAGCTGTAATTTTGATTACCACTTTTTTTTTCTTCTTTCATTCATCTCTTCATTTGACAAATATTTTACTACAAGCATGGTGGAAATGCTGGTGGCATAGTGGTTACGAGCTATGACTGCTAACCAAAAGGTCAGCAGTTTGAATCCACCAGGTGCTTCTTGGAAACTCTACAAGGCAGTTCTACTCTGTCTTATATGGTTGCTGTGAGTCAGATTTGACTTGATGGTGACCAGTTTGTTTTTTTCGTTTGTGTCTTTTAATGAACACGGTACCATGTTATGTTCTTGGGAAGCATATGGTCTAAGAATCATTATTTGCTGAGAAGGCAAAGATGCGTAATACATATTCCTTGTCCCCAAGAAGCCCAGAGTCAGACAAATTGATGATTGTATTACAATATGCTACAAAATACAGGGATGCTTAAAGGCTTTATGGAGCAGTCTTGATTTACTCTTAAAACATTGAAAGTCTATGATATTCTGGGGTATCATTCCTCATTGTGCCTAGATTCTGATGGGGGAGGGAGCCACATGAAGGGGTAATTACAGTGACGTGGGGTGAGTGCCAGGGCAGGGCTCCTTGCAGTGTGCTGGAGCCATCATAGGCACTCTTGCTTGACCCAGCCTTGGGGACATTAACTCTGCTGCTCCATGTTCTCATGAAGCTCTGTCCTCCCTAAACCCATGGCCCTATCTACCTTGCACAGGCCATATCCCTAAGTTCCAAAGTCATCCCTTTCCGTTTTACAGATCCGAGTAGCACAAGCCCCTACTCTGAATCAAACCACTGACAAGACAGAATACAGCTGCTAAATGGGCCCAACCAGAGATTTCAATGCAATGCCTTAGAAGCACCTACTATCTTGCTTCTTTGTGTCACACGTGTGCTAAAACTGAAAACCACTCCAGTTCTTCCCTTAGGAGTGGCCGAACCATGCCTCACGAGGGCAGATGGAGCAGAGAAATAGTCCATTCGTGCCCACCTGCTTGAAAGGAAGGACAGAAGGAAGGAGGTATTGTGGCAATACAAGAAGGAAGGAGGTCAGCGAGATTCCTGCCTAAGCACTTACATTTAGGAAAGGAGCTTGAAATGGTTATCTGTAAAAATGGCAAAGATCTGCCTGGGTGAGGGAAGCAGTGAGAGTTTGCCTCTGAAAGCAGAGGCAGCCAGCAAACTACAGCCCGCACAGAAGGGTCTTTATTTCACAGAAGGCCGCTAATAATCTAGTATAACAGAAGCCTATTTGATGGAGAGAGAGGGAATGTGGCAGGGGGCAGGAAAAAAATCCTACAAAGAATTCAAACTGAATTTTAGTAATAGAAAACTAATGTACTGAAAAAATAAGCTTGCTGATAACAGCAAAGACAGTGCCAAGAAATAGATGAGATTTAGTGCCAGGTTAACACATAAATCAGAATTCTGCAATTATGCAAACGAGAAAGCCAGAAACGTTATTTCATTTCCATCTGATTCCAGATTAAAAGGTCTAATTTTAAAAAATAGAAAAAAGATTTTAAGAAAGTGTGAGGTGATGAATTGGGCAAAATGAAGATCCCAATCTCACTCAGGAAAAGGAAGGTCTTTTTTTTTTTTTTTTTTAATATGTCTATTACTTATATGGAAACCCTAGTGGCATAGTGATTAACAGCTACGGCTGCTAACCAAAGGTTTCGTAGTTCGAATCCACCAGGCGCTCTTTGGAAACCGTATGCGGCCGCTCTACTCTGTCCTGTAGGGCCACTGTGAGTGGGAATCAACTCGATGGCAATCGGTTTGGTTTTGGGTTTATTACATATATAACATATATATGAATACATATTTTGCTATAAATATATTCACAACAGTATTTGTACATATTCAGGGCAATCTTTTTCTATAGCACTCTATACTCTGACATTTTAGCACAACTCTTTGAGGTAGGTAAGGCAGATATAATTATCTCCATTTTAAAGTGAGGATTAGTTTAATGTCATAATTGATTAAAACAAAGGCTTCTTATTTATTAAAGGACAGTTAATTACACTAAATTCATATTCCTGGAAATGCAAGATGACACACTGCATTGAAAGGAATGGGTAGGTCAGATGGGGTTAGAAGTCAAATTTAGACAAAACAATTTGCATTAACATTAATGGACATAGGTTCATAGGACTGGCATGGAGCTGCTACAGAAAAAAACGGGCCCTTACCTTGGCTTTAGGCAAAAATACATTAAGAAACATAACATTAATAAAGTGATTGTATGTATCTTTCATGGTTGCATAGCCTATAGCAAAGTAGAATATTTCATCCCAAGTTGCCCCAGTGTTCCCTGAAGAACTAAGGATTAAAAGATTTTTATCCTGGTTGTTGGCATATGGACAAGCAGATGGATGGACGTAAGAATTCTGTAAGACACACCAAGCTGATGCCAAATATGTTGAAAATTACATAAAACAGAGACCAAATGCCACCAAGCAAGTGTTTGAAAGCATGAACACTTTCAATACTGTTGAAAAGGAAGACATGAAAATGTATTTTTAGAACAGCTAAAATACTAACCCACAAAAAAGGCATTTGGTTTACTATACTGAGAAGAAAGGTGAGTCAATTGAGCCATCATACATAGATCCAAGACAGTTGCCCCAAGTAAGGTAAGAACGTTTAGGGCATAATCATAGCCTTGGCTGCTGACTGTCATTTAGAGGTGGCCAAATATGCAAATATCCAGCCCAGCTCCACAGGTAGATCCTAGGCCAGGTGAACAATTCATCTAATTTTTTATGATACACTTTTTGATATTAGGTTTTGCTCTCACAGTCACAGAACACAAAATTACACTCTGCAGTCTTTAAAATAGAACCAACTATTTGTTTTTGTTTTTTAATGGACAACTTTGCCTTCTTTTTCGATAACATTAATTAGAATACAGCAGGATCATGCCCATTGATTCAGAAATCATGGGAAAATTTGTGGCATTCAGTAAGTACCAATAAAGCAGGTACAAACATTTTAAAGACCATAAATCATCAAGTAATTTTATGTGCAATGCTCATTCTTAGGACCTCTTCTCTTTCTTTCCTGCTTGGTGATCCCTTCTAGTCTCTTAACTTTAAAACCCTCCATTTTGTTGCTGACCCCAATGTATATCTCTAGCCCAAAACTCTCTTGAACTACAAGGTCACACATCAGTTACCAACTTGAAAATTCCACTTGGGTGTCTAATCTGTGTCTGAACATTGACACACACAAAACCAGATTCCTGATGGTGCCCTGATACCAACCCACCCCTAGTACAGTCTTCCCCTGCTCCTTGAAAAAGAAATTTATTCTTCCAGTTGCTTAGGGAGTCATCACAGGGTTCTCATTGACTCGCCTTTTTCCTATACCTTATGTACTATCAGCAAACCCTATCAACCCTATTTTCTGAATATATCCAAAATCTCACCACTCCTGGCCATCTGGTCTAAAATAGCATCATCTTTAGCTAAACCATTGTAATAAGCTTTGAAATTATAATAGTCTTCTATATTAAAATTTTAACCGTTGAGCTCCTCCTATTTTCCACAAAAAAAAAAAAGGATAGTTTATTTAATATCTACCAGATTATGTGACTCATCTGCTCAAGCCCTGTTGACTTCCCATTACTCATGACTTCACATGACCTGTTCAGTACAATGCCTTTGACTCCATCACCATGTTCCCACCTCGCTCTATTCCAACCTGCCGTATTGCTGATCTTCAAATAAGTGATTTTGCTCCTGCAAAAGTTCTTTGCATTTGCCGTTGTTTCTCTGCAAGTCGTTTCTGGCCGATATTCATGTAGCTCCTCCTTAGCTTTCTTGAGGTCTTTGTTCAAATGTCAGCTTATCATAGAAGTCTTCACTGACTACTTAGATACATAACTCACCCTCACCACCAGCAGCTGCACTTTCTAGACCGTTTTCTGTGATTTTTGGGAAACCCTGGTGGTGTAGTGGTAAAGTGCTATGGCTGCTAACAAAAAGGTCAGCAGTTCAAATCTACCAGGTGCTCCCTGGAAACCCTATAGGGCAGTTTTCCTCTGTCCTACAGGGCTGCTATGAGTTGGAATTGACTCCATGGCAATGGGTTTTGTTTATTTTGGGTTTAATAACAGATTTTACCACCTGGTATACACACATGCACGTGAACACACACACACTCACACACATGTATTTCTTCCTTTTTTATTACCTATATTCTTCTCAAGAGTGTAGTAGATTCTATAAAAGCACAGCATTATCTATTTTCCTGGCTCATGTATTTCTGATACCAAACTCTGTTCCTGGCAAATAGCAAGTGTAGTAATAATACACTGTCTCCTCATTTAATCCTCCCAACAGTTCACTGTGGTAAGGGCAATTGTGCACATTTTACATAGGAAGGTGCTTATTACAAAGAGATCAATCACTTGGCTAAGGTCCTACAGTGGTGATGGTCAGTGCTAAAATGTAAAAACAAGCAGTGTATTCGGGCTCCTAACTGCCTCACTACTGCCCAAGATGCAGTTGGTGAACGAAATGGAGGAAAGAATAAATGAATTAACAAAACAATAAGTCCATTTCAGGTGTATTTATTTCCAAGTTGAATTTACCATCTTTTGCTCACATAGAAGACTTGCATCATTTGTTATTAAACTGATTGTAATATGAAGAATTAGTATTCTTTTTAACTTACAAAACTAAATAGACTAAGGCAGAGATCAATCTAAACATGAAAGCAGCCTAGAGTATGTACTAGATTGAAGAAATAGAGTAAAAAATATGGACTCCACTCTTTTATCGGGTTATTTTTCTGCTGTGGTTTAGGAGGCAGGTCACCAAGACTTTGACACTCAGGTTTTGCATTGTTATATCCATGTAAGCATATCTTTCCCGGGGCACTGAAAGAATCAAAATGGATAGCAAATATAACAGCAATTTGAAAATGGCTAAATATTATTAAAATAATGGACAACCCTCATGCAATATAATTCATTCTTGTAAGTATTTGAAACAGTTAAATATTTATCAGGGAATTCATAAGGAAGTAGTTTTAGCATAAATAACCTTATTGTTGTAATAAGAAACCACATCCAATCAAAGACAAACGCAAATTAATGTGCCTCTGACAAGTTTTGCTTTCCCTTCAGGCTAAAAAATAACCCCACTGCCCTAATGGGATTGACTTCACACACCTGATGGCTCCATTAGCCTTTTTTTTTCTTTCTTTCTAAAAATGAGTGGAACTCATGGACAAATAAAATCAAATGAAGAAAGGGACCATTGACCTCATTGCAGCTTGACAACTGTGACAAAGAACACCTTCCACTAGCAGACCCGAGCTGCAGTTTTCGCCTCAGGAGGACTTCAAGGCTGTCACTTTGACTTAATTGTTTCTTTGGGGAGTAAGAACTGATAGTTGACCATGATTTGTGTTAATTTTCGATAAAGTTACTGTCGAGGGTATTTAAGCTGAAACATCTGCTGACAGTTTTCTTGTCACCAGTGTGTGTGATGCTAATTAAGAAATAAAAAAGAGATTCCCTCAGATTTTGCGTTTCTCTGCTTTCTTTGGCAGGTGAAATTCTAAGCCTTGCAACAATCAAGCCAAGCCTGCTAGTACGTCTTTTTTTTTTTTTTTTTTTAACAGCTAACCATTTCCTCCATTAGTCCCGGCAATTTAAAAAGTGTTCATTGTCACTTCCCTTGCTTACAATGTCAGCCTGTTGAAATTGTGTGCTTTGTCCTTATTTTGTTATCATTCCCTAAAGCCCTTATACTGAACCAGAAAGAGAATTTTCTAAATTTATATTCTAAATTACTGTGCACCAAGGCAGCAAAAAAAAATCAATTAAGAGATTCACACGAAAGCAAAGTGTGTTTTTTAAAAATCTATTTTGGGAAAAAAAGGAAAATTTTAAATTGCTTATTATTGGAAACCCTGGTGGCATAGTGGTAAAGTGCTACGGCTGCTAACCAAAGGGTAAAAAAAAGGCAGTTCAAATCCACCAGGCGCTCCTTGGAAACTCTATGGGGCAGTTCTACCCCGTCCTATAAGGTCACTGTGAGTCGGAAGCGACTCAGTGGCACTGGGTTTGGTTTTTTTGGTTTGGTTTTTAAAATATTAACATGTACAGAGGAATAGTCCACCATACAGTGAGAGAAAGAAAGAGAGAGATAGTAGATGAGAAACATAGAGGAACAAAATATATCTAGTAGATTTAGAAGTATTTCTCTGGGGTTGCAGCAATTAGTTTACCTAGGTAATTTTTTGTTTTTGTTGTTTAACAAATCGACAGTCACAGCTTTGCTTTGTTGATTTGCATATATTTACAGTTTTCTGACTGCACCAAATTGCAAACTCTTGTAGGATTGATTGTATATAAAAAAGTTATAGAAACCTATCTTAGTTGAAACCTTTGAATAGATGTGGTTACAGCAATGTCATGACTAAAGTTGGAATAGAATCAATATGAGAGTTAGATTTGTCTTAGAACAAAAAGTTTCAAAGTAAAATCAAGATAATAAAATGTTCAAACGTCAACTAAATATTATAGAAATTCTCATCCTAAATAGTTTTTTTTTTAAAAATTATACACCTCTAGCTCTCCTTTTTGTTTGCTGAAGGTGAAGACTTGAAGCACTTACTGATGAAGGTCAAAGACTACAGTGTTCAGTATGGATTACAGCTCAACATAAAGAAAACAAAAATCCTCACAACTGGACCAATAAAAAAATAAAAAAATAAAATAAAATAAGCAACATCATAATAAACGGAGAAAAGATTGAAGTTGTCAAAGATTTCATTTTACTTGGATCCATAATCAACATCCATGGAAACAGCAGTCAAGAAATCAAAAGACACATTACTTTGCGCAAATCTGCTGCAAAAGACCTCTTTCAAGTGTTAAAATGTGAGGAAGCCACTTTGAGGACTAAGGTGGGTCTGATCCAAGCCATGCTGTTCTAAATCACCTCATATGCATGTGAAAGCTGGGTGTGGAATGGGGAAGACTGAAGAAGAATTGATGCATTGGAATTATGGTGTTGATGAAGAACACTGAATATACAATAGACTGCCAAAAGAATGAACAAATCTGTCTTGGAAGAAGTATAGCCAGAACGCTCCTTAGAAGCAAGGCTGGTGAGATTATATCTCACATATTTTGGACATGTTATCAGGAGGGACCTTGGTAACGTGGACAGTTAGTGAAAGAGAGGAAGACCCTCATGATGGGCTCAAACGTAGCAGCGATTGTGAGGACAGTGCCGGTTGGGCAGTGTTTAGTTCTGTTGTACATAGGGTCCCTATGAGTCTGAACTGACTCGGTGGCATCCAATAACAGCAAAAATTATCACCTTTCATTCAATTATGTTGTGTGTGATTCAAGGACTCTTTCATGTTGCACTTCTTAGAAAATAATAAAGTCCTTATACAATGAAATGTTCAAATAATCAGCAGATACTTTTGTAACATGAATGTAATGCTTTTAAAACTTAGCTGTTGACTGCCAGGCAGCTACACAGCATGATAACAATATTTTGCCCATCCAGCTGATATCCAAATGACCAAATTCCATTTTGTAACGTGAATTTAAAGCGAGGGTAAGGGGCAGTCAGGATATTGCACACGAAGGTTTTTTGGAAGTCAGACATCAAGAAAAAATTGCATATAAAAGGGGGAAAATCGCTCTTTCCCTAATACGTGTTGCAGAAAAAGCAACTTCAATTCACGCCTACAAAGAAACACAGGTGGTGTTGGTTTTACAACTCAGTTCTTTCATAAGCAATCAATTCAGCTTAAATTCTGTGACACGTTCTTCCTGTAATGAAAACAACACAGTTCAAACTCTTACAAACAGCCTGCATCATTTTCAGAGTCCATTGCATATTTCTAGAAATGACAGGTTGCTATCATAATAAGTGAACCCCGGTGGCGTAGTGCTTAAGAGCTACAGCTGTTAACCAAAAGATCAGTAGTTCAAATCCACCAGGCACTCCTTGGAAGCCCTATGGGGCAGTTTTACTCTGTCCTTCAGGGTCCCTATGAGTGTCAGAATCGACCTGACAGCAACGGGTTTTTGGGTTTATCATAATAAGCAATGCCTAAACTAATTTTTTTAACAGATCATTGATTTTAAATGAACACGTAGAATTTTATTTAAAGAATGTACACCGATCTCATTATAAAATGTTTTTCACTCTTTGTAGATTTTT
The DNA here is from genome assembly GCF_030014295.1 of Loxodonta africana. NCBI lineage: Eukaryota > Metazoa > Chordata > Mammalia > Proboscidea > Elephantidae > Loxodonta > Loxodonta africana. The sequence goes on from NC_087356.1 coordinate 32,812,364, forward strand.
TTCCCCATAGACAAGGCAAAGATGAGTGCCTTATTTCTTTAGAACTCTTTCTTGCATAACATGGATTGACGCAATAGACCCAACAATGGGCCCAAATATTTAAAAAAAAAAAAAAGTATGGAAATGGCGCAGGACCACGCATTGTCTTCTGACATACATAAGGTTGCCATGAGTAGGAGCTGGCACGAAGGCAGCTAACAACATTTCTCAGGTGCACAATTTTGAAGTTAAATATCTGCACCTTTTTAAATTTTTTATACATATTTCTAAATCGTCTTATAGAAAGATTCACCCGTTCTCTCATTACTATAGCATGAAAATTATCATTTTTTCACCTTATTACCAAGATTAGAGTTTACTACATTTTAAAATGTTTACTATTTTGGCAAGGAAAAGATGTAATTCATTTTAGTGCAATTTACATATCTTTTATTTATGAGTGAATTTAGACGTTTTTTCATCTTTGGCAGCTTTTGTTGTCTTATTTTTCAGATGACCTGTTTACGTTACTTATCTATTTTTGTTTTATGACATTTTATGATTGATTGATTGATTGATTTGTATGCCTACTTTTCCTTTTAATTAGAATAACTATTTTATATTATTTAGCTTATTTTCTCTTTTTTAAAAAAAATATTCAATATTTGTGACACATGGAAAACTACTTTTACATTTCTCGTTCAATGCTGACTTTTCCTAATATTAACAAGTTGGAAAATTTGATGAAAGTGAAGGTCTTTTTTCTCAGGGGGAAAAAAAAAAAAAAAAAAAAAAACACCTCCAAGACATGGCCTACAAATGTAAGAGTTACGAGCCACCGGAAACTCATTAATGGAGTATGTACGGAAACAGGAATCTCCTCATCTCGTTCCTTCAAAACCAGGCCTCCAACACCCTTCACCCAGGCACGCCTTTGTAAACATCGTCTTTATATTTTCTAGTTCTTTAATTATGTTATTCAATTCCATATGCCCATTTATAGAGAATGCTATTGTTATTGTTTTATAATGTGAATAGTTGTCACTGTTTTCTACATGTTAACCAGATAACCTAACTTCATTCAACCAACGTTTCTTTTTATCACTGAGAAGAAAATCTTTGTGTATATGTGTGTGAGGGTCATAAATCTATTACCCTTCATATAAGTTTTTAAAATTTTCCCATGTTTGAGAACATTTTAATATTTTTTTTCAATCTGTGACATAGCAAACAAGTAGTAACATAAATAAGATGATCAAGAATTGGAATAATGTAATTGACAGGCTTTATTTTAGAGTTATGTATGAAAATGTCTGCAAGACAATAAATAAACCTTTCTTAAGTGTTCATAGAACATTTATGAACTCTAAATGAAAATTAAATGCAATAAACTACAAAGCTAGTAAGTATAAAGGTCATATTATCTGACAATGCAACAATAACCATAATTTAATTTCAGTAGTAAAAAGAACTCATAAATTAAAAATATAAACACAAAAACACTGTCTTTCATAACTCTTGCATCAAAAAGAAAGTGAAAAGTATCATTTCTTAGACCATAATGAAAACAATATAACCTATGAAACATAAAGCTATAACAAAGCCAGATTCATTCTGGAAAATCTACACAATGGTGTATAGTGAGGTATCAAATCATGTAGCAATACAATATTAAATGACATGAGAAAGTTGCCGTGCTAAAACCAGTTACGAACAATAGTTACAGCAATGGTCCAATTTTTGGCAAATTAATAATCTAAAGAAAAAATTACTGCAGAATCATTTACCAAATAAATAAGGATTTTCCTTGAGATGACAGATAATTCTCTTTCTTTTTCGTCAAGAATATATTTGGAATTTCTTTTCTACAAATGATGCCTTCAAATAAGTTAAATAAATATGGGTTTATGAGGAATAATTAATTCTGTAGCAGTGTGTACACGTGTGTGCATGTATCTATGTTTGCGTACATGTGGGATTTGTGATAAAAGATACGATAAAAGAATAAAAAATGTTAACCTCTGTAGGGAAAGCTTACAGGACTTTTCCATAGATATGGGAAATAGGTAGGGGACAAAAACAAGAGCAAAAGAACAAGAGGGAAATGGAGAGGGAGGTAGATTAACAGACCACATACTGCAACCTTTAGCATCATGTACAATTCTAGAAAACCTACTGAGAATCCAGAGGCAATTCAGAGAAAATCAAGAACCAGTGTAAAAAATAATAAAAGTACTTAGTGAGATTCATCTTCAAAATTCTAGATGATATAATGGAGAAGCATGCCCATGGCAAAAAAGAATGGATTTCTGAATAAGAATTACCCTCTCTAGGTCTTAAGGAAGTCTTAAGAGGAAATGTGGCGAGGTAATGGCCCTTATCTTCCTCTGTAGAGGTGAAACTTTATTCCCATCTCTTTGTAAGTTCAAATGGCCATAACATGTCCCCTTTAAAAAAAAAAAACAAAAAAAGCTATATATTGTAAGATGCAGCCATGTCTGTTTCACCCAGGTGCTTTAAGTGATAAAAATGCCCTGTTACCCTTTCAACAACCACATGAGGTAGGTATTGTTAACTCCGTCTTAACGAATGATGAAATCGGGCTTGAAGATATTCCCTATGTTCTTCAAGGTTTCATAAAATTTTAATTGTAAGTTTAATAAAATTAAAATCCAGTTCTGGCACTTTCCAAAACCACTCCTCTCCTTGCTATTAATTCCTGCCTCCTCAGTCTCTGCCCCCTCTGTTTTGTTTTGTTTTTGTTGTTTTTTCTTTCCTATGTCTCATATTGTCTGTATTGGTCAAGGCTTATATGATGCTAATGGGAAACACAAAATTTTAAACTTCGAAGCAATCTTTTTCATTGTTAATACAATACATAATATAAGATAATGATGCTACTTTTAAATTGCCAATTCCTCTTTAGATCTGTGTCAATGTTATTTCTCATTCAAGACATAGCTCAGGTTTCACAGTTTTCAGAATGGAGTGCCATGATCGATAAACCCAAACCAAACCTGTTGCCAACTCATGGCGACTCTATAGGACAGAGTAGAACTGCCCCAGAGGGTTCCGAGGAGCTACTGGTAGCTTCAAACTACCAACATTTTGGTTAGCAGCAGAGCTCTTAACCACTACACCACCAAAGCTCCCTATGACCAGTGTTCACTCCTTATTCCTCAGTCTCTTCTTTACATTTTTAAAGTTCCCATAAGCTACATTACAAAACTTTATGTCTAAACTTATAGCTCCCTATGCCAGCAGTTAGTGTTTTAAATATTTTATTCTTTTCTCTTGGGTTCTTAAGGATAGAAACGTTGCTTCTGCCAGCACTTAGCTCACTGCTGGGCAACTTTCACATTTTCAACAAATGCCCATTGATTGAGAGCTATTTATTCGTCTGTACAGGTACACTGACGTACACACACTGTCTCCTCTCCTGGAAAACAGTCTGAGTTACCAAGGTATTCAATTAGGTAAAACGAGGTTCTGTTTATTTGTGTCATTTCAGAGGTACTTATGGCTATAGACCTGTGAGTGGTCTCTGAGGTGAGCAGTGTCTGCTATAATTGCCTCAGATGTTTGCAATATTCATCTTTTTCTAATGAGAAAAAAAGAGGCTAGTCTTGATCCGTCCCCTACAGTGAAGGCTTTTTATGTTAGTCAGTATTTACTTTTATATAAGGAGCTTTCTGTCTCTTAAGCAATTTCTTTTCCTTGCTGACCTTTTCTTTAATGACAATGACAATGACAATGATTTATTTATTTATTTTTGGGTGAAAGCAAATGTGAGATCTTTTAATGGGCTCTGTAACACCCATCAGAAGAATATACAGGAAGTCAGATATTCCGGAAATGAATATTTTTCTGTTAACAAAATATGCTCAACAAAAAGATCAAAAAGGCAGGACACTTTGTAAAAGCCAAGGAGGTTTCAAAAAGCAAGTCCTTAGGGTTTGCTGGACCATGCACATTTTAGTAATCAACGCCTTGCCCTCCAGGGGATTCTGACTTATAGTGACCCTATAGGACAGAGTAGAATGCCCATAGGGTTGCCAAGGCTGTATATCTTTAAGGAAGCCAAATGCCACATTGATCTCCTGAAAAATGGCTGGTGGGTTCCAAGTGCCAACATTTGGGTAGGCAGTGAGTGCTTAACCACTGAGTCACCAGTGTTTGCTTGTACACATTTTAGCAGGATGCTAATATCTCCAGACTTCTAAACAAAGGCAACTCAAGGCCACTGTGCATCCCAGGATTAGGGGAGGGATCCTGCCTTTCCTGTCATTTCATGTCCTCTCTCTCCTGTCCATGGTTCCTCCATCCCCTTCAGAATGAATGCACATCTCATCTTCTCACAAAAACTCTAAACCACCTGATATCTGAGATACCTGAGATACCTGAGATATCTGTGATATCTGAGATATCTGAGGAAAAGATCAAATGCCGAGAGACCAAAACAAACATACCTCAAACGATATTTTACATATGACAAAAGGTTTCCATTCCGCCCTTGCGCTCAGCTGGATTTAGCATGTCATGGTGGTGACGCCAGTGCTGTTCAGATGAGGAAAGTCAACTTCACAACTTCACAGAGCTTGAGCAATTGACCAACCCTGACAGCACAGCATTTAAGGTGAAGGAGTTAGAGTGTCTGAGTCAGCCCCATGTACTTTCCATTGAAAGACACCGCCTCTGTTTATCAACCTCAGCAAAACCTGTCTAGTTAGTCAAGTTGGCAATTGTGGATTTCTGTCTTTGAAAGGGAATTATCATGTAGAAGCAACTGCAGAGCCTTCACAAACAGTCCTGGCACCGTTGCCTGGCAGCAGATTATTTTCAGATGATTTAGAAGATGTTCACGCTCCTTAGAGATGCTCTGTGCTAATTCTTGCCCCATCTTCCCAACAGAATAGTGTATTACTTCTATTTTAATATGTTAGTAATGCAAAGACGAAAGCGCACAGCCCACGTAAAATTAGCAGCTGCCTCACCCAGGGTGGATATCTAGCTGTTCACTGGCCATTTGTTCAATTCACCATTGCGAAGGCAAACAGGCTCAAGAAAATCAATTTACGTATCATTTCAGTTCCTAGATAGATCTCTTTCTGCCTACTCCGTACTGCCACTATTAATAAAGCAAGCGAACTAAGCATGAGTGTTAGTGGGGGGCATAAAGAAAGTACAGGCATAAAAGCTTGCAATTTATAAAAAGAATAACCCATCTGGATCATTCAACATTCTTCTCCAATGCTCTAGCGCTCAAAGCAAAGTTGCTATATGTGGCTGTTTTAGGGTATGTGTGTGTGTGTGTGTGTGAGAGAGAGAGAGAGGGAAAGAAAGAGAAAGAAGAGACAGAAATTGATATAGCTTTTGCAGTTTGTTTTTTTCTTCTCCCACTTGGATTCAATATCCAAAAGCAACAGAGGGCCACCAAGTCACTCACAGGTCCAAAAATGACATATCTGACAAGGCATTGATTTAATATAAGATTTTTCACATATGATCTGTATGGAAATACGGTATTCACCATCCCTTCACCTACTCACTACCTGGAGAATCCTGACTTATCCACTAAGAGTGTTCATCTGTCCCCTGTGTGGTAGCATCTTTTAGGAGGAAGCAACGTGAATATTAACTAGCACTACTGGAAACATTTCCTGTGCTAAGCCCTATTCTAAACTGTTATTTATGTTCCCCCGTTTAATCCTCACTGAAACTTTTGAGACAGAGGCTATTATTATTATGCCCATTTTACAGATGAGAAAATTGAGGCTCATAGAAGTAACCTTTCCTTCCAATATAGGAAGTGAGAGATTTGGGATTTATGTGTAGGAAACTGGATCCAGAACCTGTGTTCTTAATCACGAATTTTAGTCACGACTTTAGCAAACCAATCCATTAGTTTCCCCACCTTTTTGCACATCTCAGAACTAAGCAGACCAGGGTAGGTGGATTGTGTCTTTGCCCAAGAACCAAAGTATAGAGGCTTCCTAAACTCAAAACAGTGGAAAAATATGGGATATCTAGCTACTGGAGGCTGCTAATCCTTCAGTCTCTAGATGAAGCCAGGAGAAAAAATGTCAAGGGCAAAGATTCCACCATCTCAGGTCTCCCTGTGATCTAGGACCCAACCCCTACTTCTCCTCCTTCCATGTTTTTGCCTTATAATCTGAAATTGTGAAATTCCTTTTGGAAGTATGTGGGATTTATTTTAGGCATTCCTTGTCAGTTTTCCCCTTATGGATAAACTAAACAAACCAAACCCACTGCCGTCAAGTCAATTACAGACTCATAGCAACCCTATAGGACAGAGTAGAACTGGCCCCATAGAGTTTCCAAGGAGCGCCTGGTGGATTCCAACTGCCAACGTTTTGGTTAGCAGCCATAGCTCTCAACCAAACATAAAAACCAATTGCTGTCAAGTTGATTCTGACTTATGGTGACCCCATTTGCATCAGAGTAGCGCTATCCTCCATAGAGTTTTCAATGGCCAATTTTTTTCGGAAGTAGATTGCCAAGCCTTTCTTTCAAGGCACCTCTGGGTAAAGTCAAACCTTCAACCTTTTGGTCAGCAGCCAACGATGTTCAACTTTTGCTCTTGTAACACCTGGGGACTTCAGACATACGTGAAAGAGCCCTTATTCCAAAAAGAATGAATAATCAAAGGACAAGGGTAACCATTTCAGGTACAGATAAGAACAGAGTGGAGGTTTTTTTTTTTTTTCCAGTTATTTTGAGACTTGACGTTAAACCATGAATAGCACCAGTTCTGTTCATAGGCCTGGATCACTTTAAGTTTGGTTGCAAGTTTTATGACCTGCAACTAGCATACAAGTCTGATTTCTAACAGGCTGTATGAAGAAAATAAAACATGTTCTAAAATTGCTAATCAAATGTTAAATGTTTCAGGACAATGGACTGCTAAACTTTTTTTCAGAGTTTCAATTAGTGACTCCCAGACAAGAAGAGAATGGATGGGAGAAGCATGTTATGAACGGCTATAGCTGATTCTCACTAATCTAAAGTTGCTGGTGCCTTTTTCCAATACGATTTGACCAATCTTTATTCCAGCTGTGAGAGAACGAGAGGAACCTTTATTTCTCATTTTATTCTCTACAAAGCCTTGGCTTGTAAATTGAATACCTCACATGAGATTTTTGAGACTTCAGGAAGTAAATGAAAAGGCAGAGAGAGAAAAAATGGAATATAAATTACCATAAAAACAATGCATTTTTAACACAAAAATATCCTTAGAAATATAATCTATACCACATTAAGACTTGGGGTCAACTTCCCATCTACTTGAATACTCAAGAAAATAAAATTAGAGTCAGATTCCAGAGAAGTCTTGATTTACAAAAGAACAATTATGTGATGAATTTAAGAAGTTTAAAATCATTACATAACATAAAGACTGGTACATTTTTAAACAGCCCGGTGTATTTTTAAACAAAAAGAAAATAATAAGAATATATATTTCCATCTCTAATATTAATATAAATAATTGTGGTAATTATTACTTTCAAAAGCAAGTTTTTCAAATCTATTCCTTTATTTACTGAAAATATACTTCATTAATAGGCAAACTAAATAGTCTAAGATTAACTGAAAAATAATAAAACCGATTTGTCTCCCCAAATAGTTTTTTTTTTCCCCTGAGTGGCGCAAATGGTTAAATTTTTGACTACTAGCTGAAAGGTTAGTGCTTCAAACCCACGGAGAGATTTCTCAGAAGACAGGCGTGGTGATCTGCTTTTGAAATTCCACAGCCTTGAAAACCCTACGGAGAAGTTCTTGTCTGCACAAGTGGGGTTGCTATGGGTCAAAATTGATTGAACCTCACCTAACAACAACGTTGTTTGTCAGGGAAGCTATCTATGTATTTATCTCTGTATTTCTGTCATCTATCCATCTATATCACACAGAATTTCATATCAACACTGTAAGGAGGTGTTCACTTGCTTTGGTTTTACACTACACCTCACTCATTAAAAGGTTTGCCTAACATCACAAATTGTATGTGTTCTGTGTTGCCATTAAACTCCACATAGTCAATTGCAGTTGAACTGTGTTTATTTGCCTGGTTTAGCCAGCCTGAAAGGTGTCTAAGCATATATATATGTAAGTTAAGCAACCCCCAAAACCCACCCACTGCTGTGGAGTAGAATCGACTCATAGCGACCCTCCAGGACAGAACTGGCTGCGTAGGGTTTCCCAGGCTGTAATTTTCATGGCCGCAGCTACCTCATCTTTCTCCCACAGTGAACTGGTGGGTTCAAACCACCGACCATTTGGTTAGCAGCTAACTATCTTAACCACTGTACAGCCAAAGCTCCTTAAAGATTACAGCCATTGAAAACACTATGGAGTGTAGTTCTGGTCTGAAACACATGGGGTTGCCATGAGTTGGAATCAATGAAAAGAAAAAAAATAATTTTTTTTTTTTTTTAAGTTTGGGTTTTTTTCAGTCATTCGACAGGCTGAGACTTATTGATCGCTAGGAACCTGGTGTGCTCATCAGGAAAGATTTCACCAAAGGATCCAAAGTAAAGCTGCTTCCTGCTGTTACATTAAGGACTTGTTACTGCCTTCCACTTTCTTTTTATTCTGCTTAGCCTCAGCCAGAGGTTCTCTTTCAAGACTTGTTGCAGTGTTTTTTGTTTGTTTGTTTGTTTAACAGCTTTATTAATGTATGTGTAATTGACATACAATATTCTGCACATATTTAAAATTTAGAATTTGATAAGTTTTGGCATGTGCACGCACCAAGTGAAACCATTAGCACAATCAAGGTTGTAAATATATCCACTACCCTCAGAAGTTTCCTTGTACCCTTTGGAATCCTCTCCCGACCACATCTCCTTCACCTCCAGGAAACCAGTGCTCTGCTTTCTCTGATAGAACTCACCAGTGATGTCCCCTGGACCTGTAATTTTCTTTGTGGGGAGGTTTTTCAGTGCACATTTAATTTCTTTAATAGATATCTCTAAAAATCTGTTGCCATCGAGTCCATATAGGGCTATTCTTATTCACTCAACTCATTCTTGAGGGAATAATTTCTAGAGTTTTATATAAATGGAATTAAATCAAATGTACTTTTTTGGGGAGGGAGGGTTTGGGCTTCTTTAATTCAATGTAAATGAGATTCATCTGTGTTGTAATGTGTATTAATATTGTGTCCCTTTTCATCGCTGAGTAGTGTCGCATTCATTGTGTGGATACACGACAATTAGTTTCTCATTACACTGTTGGTAGACATTTGGTTTCCTTTCCAGTTGTTGGGTATTCAATAAATCTGTTTTGTCCATTTACGTGCAAGTCTTTGTATGGTCATATGCTTTCATATCTCATGGGTAAATACCTAGAATTAAGATGGCTAGGTTACATGGTAAGTGATGTTTACATGTTGAGAATACTGCTAAACAGCTTTTGAAAAACAATGGTACCATTCTACATTCACACCAGCAATGTATGAAACTTCCAGTTCTTTCACACCTTGGCCAGCACTCCGTGTGATTAATGTCTTCCGTGTCAGTCATTTCTCCGAGTCTGTGGCTTATATTTTCATTCTCTCTTTTAAAGAACAGTTTTTAATTTTGATTAAGTCCCATTTATCACTTGATCTTAAAAGGAGCATACTTTTATTTTCATATCTAAGTACTCTTTGCCTAACACAAGGCCATGATGCATAGAATTAAACTGATGTGATATGCTATACGGACCGAATCCTTTTGTTGTTTTGCGTACAGCTCTCCAGTTTCACTTGTTGAAAAGACTATACTTTCTCCCCGAACTGCTTTTGCATCTTTGTCAAAAATCAGTCTTATATTTTGATGTTATCATAAATGACATTTTTTATTTCAATTTTTGATTTTTTTGTTAATGCATAAAAATAGAATTGATTTCTGGGGTAATGATCTTGTATCCTGCAACCCTGCTAAACACACTTGGTAGAGTAGCTTTTTGTTTTTTTTAAGATTTCTTCCGGTTTTCTACATAATCATGTCATCTACAAATAAAAGCAGTTTTAATTCTTTTTTTCCAAACCGGTTGCCCTTTACTTCTTTTTTCTTATTACATTGGCTAGAGCTTCTGCGTAATATTGAAGAGTAGTGGGAACAGATGCCGTTCTCCTGTTCCTGATCTTTTAGGTGAAAGTAGTCATTTTTTACTGTGAGGTATGATGTCAGCTGGAGGTTTTTCATAGGTGTCCTATACCAGGCTGAAGAAGTTTCCTTCTTTTCCTAGCTTGCTGAGTTTTTTATCAGTAATGTATGTTGGATTTTTTCAAATGCTTTACCTACATGTACTGAGACAATTATATGTTAATTTTATGATTTGAAAAAAAATAGATTGAATTTTGGATGCTATTTTTTTTATGCCAATTTTTAGGAGCCCTTTTGGAGCAATGATTAAGCACTTAGCTGCTAGCAAAAAGGTCAGTGAGTCAAACCTATCACCTGTTCCAAGGCAGAAAGATGGCTCTGTTTCTATAAAGATCATAGCCTTGAAAATCCTATGGGGTAACCCTACTCTGTTCTCGAGGGCACTATGGGTTGGAACCAACTCTAAGCAATGGGGTTTTTTACACCAATTTTGCATTCCTGGGATAAAACCCTCTTGGTTATGATCATATATTCTCAGATGCAATTTGCTAAAATCTGTATGGAATTTTTGCACATATGTTCATGAGGTATACTTGCCCGCAGCGCTCTTTCCTGTAGTGACTTTATCTGCTTTGATGTCAGGGTAATTATGACCTCATGGAATGAGTTGGAATAACTTCCTTCCTCTTCAATTTTCTGCAAGAATTTATTCCATGTGTGATAAATTCATCAGTTAGTCCACCTCAGCCTGTAGTTTTGTGTGTAGATTTTTAAGCACACAATATCTATTCAGATTATCTATTTAATAGGGCTATTAGGGTCAGCTATTTCTCTGGGAACAAACTTTGGAAGTTTGTCTCTTTCCAGAAATTTGTAAATCAAGCTAAGATGTACAATTAATTGGCAAAAAGATTTTCTTTTATTATCCTTTTAATATGTTTAGAATCATTTGTGATTTCACCTCGTCTGTTCCTGACATTAGTAAATTCTCTGTGTTTTATCAATTACATTGTTTTTCGCAATGATCAGCTTATAGTTTTATTGATTTTCTTTATTGTTTTACTGTATTTTATTTGATTGATTTGAAATTTGGTTTTTATTAATTATGTTCTGCTTACTTTTGGTTTCATTTGCTCTTCTTTTTTTTTTTTAGTTTATTAAGGTAGAATCTAAGATCATTGATTTAAGACCTTTCTTCTTTTCTAGTATAGAAATTTAGTGACATAAAATTGCCCTGTAAGTACTGGTTTTACTTTTGATATATATTTTTTGGAGGCTACAGTCAAGAGCTTTTTTCACTGCGTATTAAAAAAAAAAAAAAAAAAAATTTTTATGAATCTAACTCCTCAAACATTTTCATGTCACATTTTTTCTGTAACATCAAGGAGTCAAGAAGACACATAAAAATGTATTAGGTCCGGTTCTATGTCTATATTCACACACACATACACATACATACATATACGTATTGGTACATATATATGTACACACATGCATACATATATATGTGTATGTGTATATATATGCATTTATATGGAATTATATATACACAGAATTATATAAAATCTTATTTATCTTACATAACTTTGCATTCCAAAATCATACCACATATTCTAATTTGGGCTCACATTGCTGGTGACAGTATAAACATAACAAAAACTATTGCTTTCTAGATAAAGAAGTAGAATATTATAAGCAGAATAATAATATCCCAATAAATAACTATTATTTGTTATATTTATTAAGAGCACTCACTTTGTGCCAGACACTATGTTATGTCCTGTACTACGTGACTTCACGACATATTCATATCACTCTATAAACGTACAAATAGATAACAAATTAGGTTCATATAGGTTATCTAGACTGTCAACGGTCCCAGAGTAAAACATGGCAGAACTAGTTTGAAGACAGGTCGTTTTGACCCCAAAGTGTCTCTAAAGAAAGACGAAAAAATTTTTTTTTTTTCATTTTAATTTCAGTCTCTGCACGGTACCAGTCATTCTATGGCATTTGTTCAGATTTTATTACCTGGAAGCCTCAAACTCAATTGGAAAAAAAACTCTTTCATCAGGAGTTTAACCATATCTCTCCCATATAATAGGATAAATTCTACTATCCGTGAAAATTGCTTCCTCCAATAGAGCGTGTCATCTGAAAAACTATCTTCTTAGAGACCGTAGAAAATCACAGAAGTATCTCTGCCAGTCACTAAGTTCTTCCTGAAGCTAGCTTCCACCTACACATTTTTATTTGGTGTGTTTAAAGCTTTTTATTTGCTGTTCCATTTTCCCCTTGACTTTTGCTTTGCAGGGCTTTCAATGTTCAACTGAGTGAATTAGAATCCCTCCCTGTTCCATACATACAACGAGCAAACAAACAAAGTCACAGAACAAAATTCACCGATGCCAAAGCAAGCATGAAATATTCTTAGGCCCGGACTGGTGCCATTTGTGTTTCCCGAACCCAATTGCTCAGGAATCCGTTGGGACAATATATTTTTTCTGCTATGTACTTACTTCCCCCAACATTGCCTCTCCTCATTAATAATTCTCTCAGCCTGTGTTACTACTATGGTGGCAGCAAAATCATTCATTTCTTCTCCTTATTCTCGGAAAATGACTATTACTGTTTTATCTATAGAAACTTGACAGTCCTTCAACGTTGGCTAAGAATCATGATAAAGGGAAGTATATCATTCATGTAGTCAACAAAATCCCAAAACCACTCTGTTAAAAGTCTGTACACAGAAGTTCTCTCAATTTTGAAGTGAGCTTCAGTTTAATTTATAGATGCCTACCCATCTCTACAAACATTACACTTTGCTTCCTACACATGTCATAAAACTCTTGTAGTTTAGGGTCACTAGTGAGCCTTTCTTAGGTCCAGAAATGCATCTTTATCCTCTCCAAGAGCAGGTTTTATCTATTATATAACTGATTCTCAGCCAGGGCATATTATGCTTCCTCTACCACAGCAGATCATTTAGCAATGCTTGGAGGCATTTTTGATTGCCACAACTGGTAGGTGTGGGTTGCTACTCGTATCTAATTGATAGAGGCCAGGGACATTGTTAAATATCCTTCATTTCACTGTAGCCCTCCACCTCCAACAAAGAATCCTGCATTTCACTGTAGCCCTCCACCTCCAACAAAGAATTACCTGGCCTAAAATGTGAATGGTGCTGAGGTTGAAAAACCCTGTACCAGGTCCTCTATTATTTCAGGAGTTATACATTTTCCATGAAACTGTTTCCATAGGAACTAGACTTCCTAGGCATTTGTAAATTCCAAAGGGAGCTTTCTTGGCCTCAGTTCTCTACACACTTACCTGAGCCTACCTAGCTATGGGAGATACTAATGATGTCTCTGCGATGCAAAGAAATGAAGGCGTGATTGCTATAAAGAATCAACAACAACAAAAAAGCTTTATTACCTGCTTAGTTCTGCAATAGTTTTGGTTCTTAACTCTAGCTTTGGTAAACTGGAGTGCACAACCTATAAATACAAAGACTGCTTTGAATTCTTTAAGTTCAAAATCAGCAATCAAAAATAGAAGTCCATAGAATAACTTTGCCCCAAACATATTTTATTCGACTAACACAATGTTGAAATTTTAAATGTAAGCTCTAAGTTTCCAATTTAAAATCAATGAAAAATTTTCTAGCCCCTAATAATCCCTAATAAGAATAATAATCCTAATAATCCCTAATCCTAATTTATCCTAATTTATGCTGCTTCATATACCACCCATGTTACTTACCTTTTTGTCCCTGATTTGGCTTAGGTTTGATTAAAGTCAACCTATGGTCAAATTTAAACAAAGTTTATTTTATGGTCAAATTTAAACAAAGTACCTTCCTAATTTTTATCTCCAAATTCATACACTTATTTTGGCTTTCTTGATATTACCACTGAAAACAGTATAAATTCTAGAGGAAGTCTAATAGGAAACACTAAAGAAAATGACATTTCTCCCAATAGCTTAGAGCAGCTTGTCCAAGTCTATCCCACCACCCCAGGGTGAAAGCACTTCCAAGCTGAAGATGGCTGTCCGGCCACCTTACTGCATTCTCTTCCTGTAGGAATATGATTAAATGGAGGGGAAACCCAAAAAGAAGAGTCTTTGTGCATGATCAGTCTTTATTCATTACCAAACACCCATTTGTCACTTTGAATGCACCATGTTCCTGGCCCAAACCATAGTGAGGCTTTTCCTCCTCAGAAATGTTGTGAACATGACAGGGGGCGGGGGGGGGGGCGGGAGGAAGTGACTCCTTCAGAGCGTCCTAATTGATCAAAATCATTTTGGACAAGATTGTTCAGAACAAGACATAACATTAAGAAAAATAAAATAAAGAATGTGAATTTTAACTATTAAAGGATGGGATATTGTGAATAAAATAAAGAATGGCATATTTAGTACACCAAAGAAAATAAATTGAAATTCAAAGGGAATTAATATTTTAGTATTATTATTTTAATCCAGTACTATATTATAATCTACTATTTATACAGTTCCTAGTTGTAATACACATATTAAAAAAAAAAAAAACACAACCACACATACACAAAATCCAAATTATGTTCCAGTTAAAAACAAAACAAAAAAGGGTAGAAAATGGTGAAAAAGGAAAACTCATTATATTTATATTAGGAATAAAAATCATAAAATAATTTAATATTTAAAAAAATAAATTTTATATGCAGAATGTTATAGGATTTTACTGTGTGCTTTACTCATAAACAAAAGTCAACATAAATATGCAGAGATTTACCATCCTCCAAGATAAAAGAATTCAAATTTAAAAGATATTAATCCACTCCACATTATTCTTAAAAAAGAACACAATTCCAGTAAATGTCTCAAAGATATTTTATTAAAATATTGACATAGTAATTCTAAAGTCCATCTCAATACTCTCAAACATCTCACTTGTCTACCACTAGGCACCATATTAGTAAATTAAAAACAAAGAGGTAGATCTTTCTTTACTATTATGGAAAAATGTTCAATATACATCATGTCAACAAATCCAAAAACATACAAACAGAACCCTGATCCACACAGCTAATACGTTATTTGAGAAGAAAAATGTGTCCATTTATATAAGCACAGATGATATCCAGAAAAAGTTGGATAAAAACAATAGCTCAAATACCTTTATTTCCTTCTTCCTTTTCTATTTCTTTTTATTGTTGTAAAAGCCCCAAATATCTTAAAATAAGAATGAAAGGTAATTTAACCTATCAGATTAATTAAGCAGTGTGGTAGAAGCACAATCACGATTAAAAAGCTTAACACAAAATCATCTGTATTCATGTATATATGCATATATAGAGAAACATATATGAATACATACTATGTATTCATAACACATATGTATACATAAAGTTTATCTCTAAATGTTTAATGATTTATAAGTTAACAAATATGCCATTCAATAGCTGTGCATAAAAAATGACTAAATAACAAATGAATTTGAGATTGGAAAAAAAACTGTCAATAAAATGTTACAGCCAGTTTAATTAATGATTTGCATGCAAAACATAAAACCATGAAAGTATTAGAACAAAATAGAAATGAATATTTATTTAATATTTCCTGGAGATAATCGTTGGGCTACTACAGTGATAACCCAAACCCAGTGATAGGCAGAACAGAAACAATAAAAGATAGATTAATTTCAATACATAAAATGAATTGTTAAATTATACAATTAAATATCAAAGTAAAATAATTAAAAGGAAAATGACAACTCAGAAATAAAAAAATAATCTGTGATACAAAAGCGAAAGAATTAATAAAATATTTTAAAAAACCTATTAGAAGTCAGTAACAAATTATGAACAGATAAAGCAATTGAACAAAAAATTTAGAAAGTAAACTATACACAGGCCAAATATAAAAAATGATATATATCATTAGTAATCAAAGTGTTAAATATTGAAAGAACAAAGTCCTATTTGATTTAAGTTGTTCAAAATTAAAAAAGTTAAAGTTGAAGAAGATGAAGTAAAATATCAACATAAATTAGTAATCCTTAGTTATATTTGAAGAGACCTAAGTGTAAGGATAGTCACCTTAAGTTTGTTTTATTACAAAAATGTTGAAACAACTTCCCAAAAAGGACTGTAACTCATATGAAGTAATATACTATCCAGTAACTAAAATTGTATTGCAGACGAATGTCTAAACCTGTTGACGTCAAGTCAATTCTGACTCACTAGTAACCGTATATGACAGAGTAGAACTAACCCACAGGTAAATCTTCACAGAACCAGGCTGCCACACCTTTATCTGCAGAACGGCTGGTGGGTTCGAACCACCAACCTTTCGGTTAGCAGCAAGCACTTCACCACTGCGCCTCCGGAATTCCAGATGAATACTTAACGAAAAATCAAACCCATTGCCTTAAAGTCCATTCCAACTTATAGCGAACCTACAGGACAGAGTAAAACTGCCCCACAGGGTTTCCAAGGAGTGGCTGGTAGATTGAAACTGCTGACCTTTTGGTTAACAGCTGAGCTCTTAACCACTTCACCACCAGGGGCCTGATGAATGCTTAGTGATGTATAAATATGCTTACCATATAGAAAATAAAAATAATAGATTACTATCTATTTATCTTCATTTTATTTGTGTAATAAGGATAAATACATAAATATGATAGGAAAATGTGAATAAAAGTTATATAAAGGTTTTTTTCTTCTTTTTGTTTATATTTATTCTCTCAATAAAACATAAAATTATAAAATAAAATGATATATTAGTTTTTGAAAAGTCCATGAGAAAAATGTATATATAAAAAGAGGGTACACCAAATCTACAGTCTAATCTGTGGAGTCCCTGGGTGGCACAAACATTTAAGCCCTTGGCTACTAGCTGAAATGTTGGTGGTTTGAATTTACTTCAGCGGGACCTTGGAAGACAGGCCTGGTGATTTGGTGTGGAAAGATCACAGCCTTGAAAATCCTAAGGAGCAGTTCTATTCTGCACACATGGGCTTGCCATGTGTGCAGAATAGACTTGATGACAGCTAACAACACCAACAATAACAAAGTTAATCCATAGCTTTGGATTTTAATTAACGAAATAAAATTGGCAATCTTTCAGGACAAAATTTATTAAGAAAGTAAGACCAAAAAATGAAGACAGTCTGTTTTTTAAAAGGGCAGAATATAAAGAAGGGAAGTAAAATTTTGGGATGCATTAATTTATTCTTTCAGTAAACATTTATTAAGCACCTATTATATATAAGACATGCAGTGAGGCATGCACATATAAATAAAATAAAAAGTCACATGTTACCTTTCCTTTTGGTAGATTAAAAATATTAATAATTTTTTTGTAGATTAGATTCTAGTAAAATCGATAGACATTAATGAAATCATTATAGAAATAAAGGGATAATCTCAATTGGGGTACATAGCATGTAAGATAGAGTAAAACCTGCAAAAACCAGAACGTGTACAATGTGAAAACCTGTCAGAGAAGGAAAATGTTTGCATTTTCCACTAAAACAAGTGACAGAAAATGGTAAGACTGCATCTTGTGAAAGGCAGAAAACTTGTGAGAACTGGAAATACAGGGTGGTCCCATTGAGTCCCAGCTCTCACAGGTTTCCCTGTATTATACGGCAGTGAGCAAGAGTAACACAAGGTGGCCTGACCATACAAGAACTTCAGAAATGGCTTCCTGAGGAAGCAATGTAAGAGAATCAACCACATGGAGCTGAGCAGTGTTCTACCAGTGGTCGACAGGTCGATTCCAACTCATGGTGACCGCATGTGTGTTAGAGTAAAACTGTGCTCCATAAGGTTTTCGATGGCTGTTATCTTTGGAAGTAGATCATCGGGCATTTCTTTCAAGGCACTTCTGGGTAGATTCAAACTCTCAGCATATAAACAGTCAAGTGCTTAACTGTTTTCTCCACCTAAGTACTCCTGGGCAACATGCTAGGGCTTATTTTGTAGAAGCAGCAAACACGACCAGTAAAAGGGAAAGAACGGAAGCCAGTGAAGAATGTAGAGGTCTCCTTGGATGGAGGTTTGAGAACAAGGGGAGTGTGGTGTAGGGAGAATCTGTGAATAAAGAGCCAGAAATTCAGGGTTTTATAGGCAACGTTAAGTATTTCAGTGTTCATCCTGAGAATAAAGTGGGCCCCATTAATTTGCTTTAAATAGAGAAAGAGACTGACTTGACCAGCTTTTGTTTTAAAGTGAGTCATGTTTTTGCAGTGTGGAAAATAAATCTAACTGGACAAGAGCCAGGTTAGGGAGACCAGTGAGGATACTAAGGTAAATATTAGTGGGGATGGAGAGAAATGGGTGGATTTGAGAGATATTTAGGCAGTGAAATCAACAGGACTTCATGATGGGTTCCTTAGGGAATGTCAGACTGAGGATGAGGTCAAGGGTGATTCCTTTGATTCTGACTTGCAGAGACAGATAGCTTCATTCTCAAGACAGGAAACACTAAAAGAGAAACAGGTATGAAAAGAAAGAGCATGTTTTGGTTTTAGAGATGAGTTTAATGTATCTCTTAGATATTTAAATTTAGCCGTCAAAGAGGAAATTGGTATATAGGTGGGGAACTCAGAAAAAGGTAAAGGGACAGAAGAATAACTTGTTTACCTTTAGTAAAGAAACATTTATTGAATTGTATCTGCAGATAAGATCATCCAGAGAAAGACCATATAGTGAGATAAAAGTAGAGTCCAAAGATGCAGCCATGAGGAAAACATAATCCTCAGGCAGAAAAATTTGAACTTATACAGGATATGGAAATGAAGATGGCAGGGTCTTGTGGATAGAAACCTCTACAGGAAGAATATTTGGAAAAGGAAGGAAAGACCAAGCATTAAATGTTATTTACACATCAAAGTAACACAAAGAATAAAAAACTTGTATCACATTTAGTAATATTGAACTCGGTGGTGAATTGAGCAAGAATTGTTTTGGTGGTGGCTTGGTAGACTCCAATGACAAATTGTGATGGGTTGGAAAATTGAGTGAGAGATGAAGAAAAGTAGACTAGGGTAGCACCTCTTGCCAGGTTTTTTTTTTTTTTTTTTTTCTGAAGGGTATGGACCAGAAGGGCAGTAGAAGAGGAAGATTTGGGGTTAGATATGAGTCACTGTGTTTGCTTTTGAGGGACAAGATTTAGTCATATTTAAAAGCCTGTGAGAATTATCTGCATTAGCCATGGGTCAAAACAAACCTATTGCTTTTGTAAATAAAGTTTTATTGGTACACAGATGTGCCTATATCTTTTCTGCTGCTTTCATGCTATACTGCCAGAGTATAGTAATAAAAACACAGAACATATGGCCTGAAAAACAAGTATATTCACTATCTGGACATTTATAGAAAAAATTTGCTGATCCTGGATCTAGATCAAAGAAAGATTTTTTCTCTATAAAAAAGTGAATTGATAACCAATAAGGTAAGATTACTTAGAATATCAGAGAGCATTGGTGGAGGGATCCATTTAGGAATAAGTCAGTGTTAGATCTTGGGAAATAAAACATTGAGATATTTCCCTCCAATTTAAAAGTCATCCAACTCAAGTTCTTAAAACTGAAAATCTTTAGGCAATTATAAACAAAAATGAATTAAGGAAAGTAAAAGATATCAACAAGAATAAAGGAGTTTTACATTCTTAATAAATTTAAATCTTTAAAAAAAGGAATACATGTACTGATGTAAAGATCTTATGGTGGCTTATAAGTAAACTGGGCAAAAGACACACATCTGTCTCATTCCCAGTTTCTAGCAAACAAGTCCATACTGGTTGAATGGACAAATATATGGCTAGAAAAGATGTTTAAATACAAGTAATTGCTCCCAAAGAAAAACCCAGTGCCATAAAATAAATACTAAATTTGCAATGAAATTAGTATTTTTCTAAGAAAGTATAATTTAACACTCTGATTCAAGGGCAAAAATTCAAACTTTTTCTATTCAAACAATTGAATAAAATGTGTAATGTTTTCAAAGTGTTATATCAAAAGGGGCTCTGCAAAAGCAGTTTTTCATGGCTATTTTATACATTTTAAGGAGAAGATAATTCCCATACTATTTTATCTATTTCAGAGCTAGAAAAAGGTGGATTATTAAATATAACTCAACTGATAAAGACAGCATAATATTGAGCCAGCTCATTAATTAAGAAAGATTTAAAAAAAGAAATAAATGTTAACTTGGTCATACCTGATCTGGGAGGGACTACTGTGAAAGAAACAATTATAATTTAGAAATGCAAATAATATTTAATATTAGAAAATATAAACATGTAATTCTTAAAATCAATAATCAAAATGTGTTACAGGAGAGGGAAGATATGACTCAGAGGAAGGAAAAAAAAATGCCAAAAAACCATTTGGTAAAATTATTCATTCTGCTAAATGCATTTTGTAAATGAGACAATGTATATGATAATTGTTACATTTTTTTTTCCTAAAGCAAACTACTGTGTTCCCTATTGTAAACATAGCATCAAGTCCAGTGTTTAAAACTGATTGATACTTGACACAAAATAAACTTTTGTTGAGTGAATAAATGAATGAATAAAAAGAAGGATAAAATGGACCAAAATAAGGAGATACTCCCATTAAAATTAAGAATAAAAAAATCTTTCTCCAAATTTCTATAATTATTTAATTTTATTCTAGAAGTTTTCATCAATTGAATACGGAAAATTGACTAAATAAGAGATGCATCTACTAGAAAGGAGAAGACATGATTTTTGATTGTTTTTAAAAATTCCAATAGAATTAACATACTCAGATTGAAGGGGATAGCCAAAATGTTGATGATAATTCTTTGCATGCATATGTGGGATGCTATAAGTTGGAAATGACTCCCTGGCAATGGGTTTAGATGTATACATATAAATTCTAATGCATGTATTAGAACTCAAAAATAAAGCAAATCAACTCACCTTTATGGGGACATATGAAAGGGATTATATAAATGGAGCTCTATGCCATTTTTATATCATCTATACCATTTTCTTTTGACAACTGTAGAGATGTAAATTTGTCCTAAATTAATTGCCATTTAATTTCAGTAAAAAATACTGTAAATGTTGTATTCAGAAAAAAAGAGAGCCAAAGATTGATTTCAAAAACAAAATAAAGAAAAAAACAATATTTTTAAAATATGTGAAATTTAGTGGTAATGGTAAAGAAACATAGCTATAAAAAAATCATATTATAAAACTATGAAGACCTTAAAAATATGGTTATGATGCAAAAATAATGAACCCGTGGAGAGACTAAAAAACCAAACCAAAGCCAGTGCCATCAGGTTGATTCCAACTCATAACGACCCTATAGGACAGAGTAGAACTGCCCCATAGAGTTTCCAAGGAGCGCCTGGTGGATTCGAACTACCAACCCTTCGATTAGCAGCTGTAGCACTTAACCACTACACCACCAGGGTTTCCATGGAGAGACTACTAAGTACAAAAATGACCTAAAGATATGAATATTTTGCATTATTTAGTAAATCATGCTAGAAAATTGTAAGTCTTTAGTGGGGAAAAAAGTTATTTCTGTATTCCACGTGGTCTCCTAAAGCATGTTTTAAATACATAAAGACTTTAATATAAAGATAAATTATAAGAGAAATGATCAAAACATGGCAGATGTTTACTGATATTCCACAAGACTAAACCTTTCTAAAAATAAAAGCGATGTAAAAAATAAAAACTATTATTAATGTTAACTATATGGATTGGTCATATACCACATCTCAAAACATGAAATTCCAATAACACAAAATATACCCCTCCAAAAAAAGAACTTCTACTGCATTAAAGTCAAAGATATAAAAATTTGACACTAAAAAACATTTCAATATAGTTTAAAAAGATGCTGGCATATATGTAGAGAAATGTAAATTTTTATGCAATGCTTGTAGTTCAATAAACAGGTATATATTTTTGAGAATGTAATTCTTAACTCAATAGTTAAGAATGTTAAATATTTCATGTAATCGTGCATATTGTCTTTACAAACGTATCTGGGTAAGGAGGTGAAACATCCACCAAGAAAGGAAAGCTTAAGCCAACTATTACATATCTTCAGGATACAAATTCAAAAAACTGTATTTTAAAAATAGACTCCATTACATAATGCAAACTTTAAAGTAACAGCATAAAAATCTATATATATCATTTTCAATATCAATTTTTAAACACACACACCCACATTCACACATGCATACCTGTGGATATGATAGAAGTGAACTTATCAAAATTTCCTAATATTCTCTCTGCATAGTAGAATTTTTTGATAATTGTTTTATCTTTGTATATAACCTCATTTTATAACATTTTCTAGAGGAGCACTCACTTTCTTTACAATTAGAAAATAAACAAAATGCACCTGGTCAACCCACAAAAGTATTCTTGTTCATACTGCAGAATAACCTTTCTCTCTCCGATTGTTTAGCATCAGTACAATAGAAATACTCTGCTATCATTGCATAATAAAATAGTACATTTGCCTATATAATTAATCACTTTGTTCTAATAAACTTTCAGTAAGAATTGCAATGAGGAAAAGAATAGGTGCTATCTTTTTCTAGCCTCAGGATTTTGTCAGTCTTCATGTTTGGGTGGAGAGTTGCACATATCTTCAAAAGGAAGATACAGTGCCCAAATTAAAGGGGGAAAAAGTTGGAAAAGTAATCTAAAATCGTCTTTTATCCTCCAGTCATTTGAGAAAAGATAACAAGTTAGAGCCACGGGATTAAGATTTGCAAAATATTAAACATTTGCATTTGTATTTTATGTTTTCTTAGCTTTCAAAAGTGTCAAGACTGGAATCTAAGCAGTGTTTCTAAAAATAATAATAATAATAAAATAAAATAAAGAAATTCTGTTCAGAGTACTGTAGGAGATGTTGCAAGAAGATGGAAGAGGATGACAACCTAGAAACTGGGGAGGAAAACAGACTGGGAAAAGAAATGTCTGGGCACATGGCTTCATAGTTGATTTTTCTGTAGGTCAGAAATTAGAATAGGAACACCTACCATCAAACTGCGATCCTTAAATGCAATGGGGATAATTAGGTACCAGGGTGGCAGAGGCCCAGTGTTGACACCTGATCACTAAAGACAAGGTGGATGTGGTTGCCACAATGGAGAGTGGAGTCAAAGACGTAACCAGAATTGTTTGACTTGCAGAGACCTGTGGCATTGGCTACTTGATCATGGTATCCCTAGAAGTGAATTAGAAGGCCTACTAAAATCTTATAATCCTTTTAAGTGGAAAAGTTCTAGGTCAAATGAATAGAACTCTAACTTGAATCATTAAAACAAAGAGTTGCAGTCTCCAAAGTCAACGCCAAGACTTGAATCAGATTAAAAAAACAAAACAAAACAAAACAAAAACCTGTTGCCGTCGAGTGGATTGTGACAAATAGCAACCCTACAGAACAGAGTAGAAATGCCCCATCGAATTTCCAAGGAGCGACTGGTAGATTCAAACTGTTGACATTTCGATTAGCAGATTAGCAGCCTAGCTCTTAACCACCATGCCACCAAGTCCTCCCAAAACCCTTTGAAAGAAGGAGAGAACCCAGCTACACTACACTGCCAAAAATTTATACTGTTAGTGTTTCTCCCAGACTTCTCCCAGAGCCCTTATGTATGGGGAAATGGAAATAATGAAGTTTGGGGCGGGAGGGTTACGAGCTATGAACTGACACTAATTCCTGGAAACCCTAAAATGTCACTTTCTTCCCACCAGTCAGAGTAGGGGCTTATGGAGGTGGTGTGATCAATAAGTTTTAGCTGTGGTCCCTCTCACAGCGAGTCTAGTAAGCCACTTCACCCATTCTGTTGCTATTTCTCCAATTCTGGAATGCATGAGTAGAGTAGACATACTCAGCAACTGGCAGAATACCCACAATGGAACAATTTTGCCTTCCCAATTCCAAAGAAATCCTCTCTAGCAAAGATAATGTTTTATTTTTACCTCTTTGTCTGTTGTTTTTTGTAAAGGGCCTGTACCAGTCGTGACCTCTCTATTCCATAAAACACAGTGTTGTCATAGGGTATGCCATTGGCAGAATTAAAAAAGAATTTTATTTCACTTTTAATATATATTTCAGTTCTGGAGATAGAAATGATGCCATTCATATCTCTGCAAGAATAAAAACTCAGATTATAGTCAGCCGTAATACTTACTCTATACATCAGAGCATTAAATGTATCCTTCATATTTATAGATGGTAGCCAAATAGTGAAATATCAGGTCTTCTTGAAATCACATAATAACTTCTTAATTCAGAAGGAATACTCTATACATTATTTGAAAAATTCCACTTGTGATGCATAAACACTTTGAGGGAATGAAAAATGCTTCCACTTGTTAAGAAAAACAATCTGAAGGACAACACTTGCTAAGATTGGGAATTTCGAAGTTCTTTCTCTAGTCCATTTCTTCTTTAGTGTTGGTGCCAGTGAAAGAATTATAAATGCTACTTTCCTTGAAAGGTGAATAAAATGTTCAGCCAAGGGAATGTTTTACGGATTCTGGGGTACTATTTAAAAATTAGTGTGTCTGGTACCCAAACTAA
Source organism: Loxodonta africana (assembly GCF_030014295.1). NCBI lineage: Eukaryota > Metazoa > Chordata > Mammalia > Proboscidea > Elephantidae > Loxodonta > Loxodonta africana. Next base: position 32,837,045 of record NC_087356.1, read on the forward strand.
ATTATAGCTCAGACAAGAGGCTGAAAGTTCAGGTTTATTATTCACGTTAGTAAAAATGCAAACACGATACTTGTTTCTACATCTGGGGGTATTATAACCATCAATATAACTAATAATAACAATGAAAATAATATAGCCACATTGTATTTTGCACTTTTTCAGTAGACAGTAGGGCTTATGGTTAATAATCACTCATATTTACAATGAAGATTTTTATGGAGGAGTGCAAAATGGTTTTTGAATAGTAGCTCATTAATCATTTCAACAAGTTGTTTGGAAAGTTATTACCCCAGTTCAATAGGTGGAAAAAGTGTATCCAAGTAAGGTCAGATATACATTTACTTGTCCAATAGTACAGAAGCAAAGTTACTCTGTTTCAACTCGCTGAGACCTATTTGTCACCCCTTGATCTAACCACTGGACCAATGCAATATTGGTCCATGTTATGGTTTGACCACCAACCTAAAGTACTTTAAGGCTGATCTTTCTGCTATTATTTTTATGGAACTCTAAACACAAAAGAAAATACCAATTTTTCTTCTGTGGTGACCATACTAAAAATAACTCAGGAATAATTAATTTATTTTTGCCATTCCTTTCTTGATAAGTCTACTATAAACAATTTACAATAATTGGTGTCAATTTATCATTTTGAGTATCGGAGCACTTAATAGTGAAATACATTTATGGTCAAATTTATACTGTAGCAAACAGGCAGTAGTTTTTAGGGCTTCACTTAAATATACAAGTCAGTTAAAGAAAAGAGATCAACTTAAACAAATCTCCATGACCTCAAATATCAGATCTTCAGGAACACAGACAAAAGCCAGTGTTTCAGTAAATGTGACTTGAGGGAAGAGAAAGAAATTGAAAAAGCAAGCATAAAATTTATATCCCGAATACTTCTTGTTTGTTTTAATAATATCAGTGCAATTTTGATGCATTATCTGATGGCATTGAGTTTTAGAAAGGGAAGTAAAACAGCAATTACTACCCTTGAAAATTAAAATGTGCAGAAAATATGAGTTAGGTAGCATTGTCTTTGCAAAATAAAACAATATCGAACATTTTCCCTTTTTTCTGTACGTCATATGCTATTCCAAAAATCAGTCTCTATCCAAAATAGTATCAATTACTAAGTATATATTCCTGTTTGAAAGTACACAGTTTTGCTTAGATGCTAAAAAAAAGTGATTTTTAAATTCTGTTACACAACCCATCTATGTTCTTCTTAGCATGTCTGCTTTGAAATATTCAAGATTATTATAAAAATTAATGTGCACCTGTTAGTTTTAATTCAATGAGATCTGAAGTTTCCAATCATTGACTTTTTGTTTTGAGACTATAGTTACACTTTTTCCTATAATTTTCATTTAAATCTAAAGTGATTAAAATGTGTTTACTGTACCTTACTATCTTTCACTAGAAGAATTTATGTTTGAAAAATAAAGTAATAAAAAGATGACCCTTCTTGCTAGATGTAATGATTTTCTCTTTAGCCCTAATTTTGGTGTATGAGAATTCAGTAAAGACACAAAAAATTGATATAAAAGAGAGAATAGAAACTTCTGAGAGATGATGATATAGACAAGTTCAAATTTAAAAACAACCATACCAAAGTGAGACAATGACAGAAAAAATGAAATTATTTTAATGTATTTGCAACTCTTTTTTGAATACCGTTCTCAAAAAATTTCCTTTTGAGGCAACTCATGTAAATTGGACAAACTTATTCAACAGTATAATATATATTATTCCACTGTCTATGTGCAATACACATTTCACTGTTTTCAAAGTATTTATGTGATATATGAATGTTTATACGGATGCTTAAAGCAATTCGATGTTACTCTGATATTTGTGTTTAAGGATACTGTTTATATTAGGCTATTTAATTTTCATGTATAAACCATAATGCTAGATACAGTAATCTTTATGTATGTATGTATATATCAATTTATTTATTTGATATCAGGTATCAACTCGTTTGGGTGTTTGCTTGTTTGTTTTTAGCCAGGTTTCTTCATAATATTTGGACAAGATTCTTCTGATTTTTTTTTTTTTTTTAAATATAGTATGGCCATTTTTCCTAACTTTTGATGTATATGAGCATTGGTGTCATTTGATTCCCAAATATGTCGTAACAAATATTATATAAGATTTAAGGTCAAAGTGCCTTACTTTGAAGGAATTATTCCCCATAGCTTCATGTATTTAGACCTTAACTTTTCTTGACAGTGAAAAAGCTTTACTCTTTAAACTCTTTAGCAAGAATCTTTGCATATAACTACCAGTCTAAGCAGCTGTTTATTTAAAAAAGCAAATGGTTTTGATACCATAGGAAATACTGTGATTTTCTCAATCTTTTTTTTTTTTGACTTATACTTAAAATTTTAATGGTTTATAGAGTGCATGAGAAAAGTAACCTTGCAGGTTCTCTTTCCTTTTAAGAATATTGAGATTTTATTAAACTGACTCAGTGAGTGATGGCTCTTCTGGTAGTGGAAAAAGCAATTTTAATTTTTAAAAGATATTCACTGTCACTTTTATGCTTTTCACTAGGGTCAAAGACATACGGTACTGATTTTTCAAAACTCCTAGGGTCTAGTGATATACAGCTGCCACTCCTTTGCTTTGATGTAGGGAACCATGAAACTCAAGAGACATGAAAATTCAGATGAGTCACAAGTCTCCAGTGCTAATATTACTGAGCAACTTTCTAAAGCTTAATACTGTAAATGTCATTCTGAAGAACTAGGGTGATTAGATTTTATTGACTATAGAAAAGTCTCAAGAAGAAAAAAAAATTCTTCTGTCATGTGAAGATTACTGGAATATATTAAAATCTACATTCCCAAAACCATAGTCAGATTCCTCAGCTTGGGGGCTTAAAGAACAATCAATTGTTAAAGGCTGGTCCATGAGATGCTAGTATCAGCTAATTCTAGAAGAGGAGGTTGAATCATTTCTCTTCAGTGTAAAATCTTTCCTAAATTAGCCATGTCAAGTCCTTCTTCGACATTGTCACTCTTCACCACTCCCATTTCTAAATGCTGATGAAAACTCTACTCACAAATAGATATGAAAGGAATCTGATTCAAAAAATTGATTTTTTCAAAAGCAGTGAGGTTTTTAAACTCTTTTAAAATAACTAGTTACTTTTCTAAATTTAAAAGATATGTAAATTCATATGTGAGTACGTGTATATGTGTGTGATACAGTTCTTCTCCAAGCATAAAGAAACCTTACAGTTGCTCACCTGAGCATCCCAATTTTTATTACCTCTAGAAGCTCTTTCTTTTCTCATTGACAGTGAATATAGGTAGCTCAGGTTTTTTTTTTTTCCTCCATATTTCATTTTGCTCTTTTGGGCTTGCGCTACAGGAATGGCCATAGAGATTTTATAAAGCTTGGGAAATATTCTGCCAGATACGAATACTCCCACTTAGTGATGGGTCACAGGAAGATGAAGTATCTTGCCCATAGTCACACCAAAAATGGCAACATCCAGTATAGATACAATTTGACTAAGTTAAATTCTCTTTAAAAAAAATTGACAACGTAGGATGATAAATTACAACTTTTATAGATGATAATGCGTAAACCTTAAGAAGTATATATCTGACTAAAAATCTGGATAGTTATAACCCAAGATTTTTTTCACTAATATTTCAAATGATAAAATGAAAATAATATTTGGACATAAATTTTGATGAAAAAATGATTTATATTCTCTGTCATTCTGTACATAGGTAGTCCCTGACTTACCACATATTCGAGTTAAAACCAACCACACTTAAAGCTGTGGTTTTTTTTATACATCTCATTGGTAGTAGTATGTGCTACATACAACATTGCAGCACATAACTTGATGCTAACCCTGAGGTGGCGTAGTGCTTAAGTGCTATGGCTGTTAACCAAAGGGTCAGCAGTTCGAATCTGCCAGGTGCTCCTTGGAAACTCTCTGGGGCAGTTCTATTCTGTCTTATAGGGTTGCTATCAGTCTGAACGAACTTGATGACGCTGAATTTTTTTTTTTTTTAAATCATTTTCAGATGTTCACTTGCAAATGTTTAATGTTATGATTTACTGTTCAAAACACTGCTGCACATACAGCAGGGTCTCGCAATAATAATGAAAACTAAAAAAAAGAGGTATTTGACTTATATCAGAACTGTTGTACAACAGAGTCATTGGAATGTAACCCCATCATAAGTTGGAGACTATACACACACACACACAAACACACACACACACTCATAGGCATGCTCACACACACACACAACTACATACACACAAAAGTGCTGTGTAAATATATAAAGTGTGTATTTTAATTCCAATCTTTTAACATAACACAATATTTGAAATCAACCACCCATATACTTGGAACATATTCTTGATATCAATTCAGTATACTGTAAATGTAAATTTCTGAAGTATAGAAAGATGTTAGAAATCCTCTTTAAATGAACTGGGCCTAATACCTTCCAGTAAATATAAACATAAACTGTAGGAAGCGGTCTATACTATCCACTGCACAACGAAAGAAATAATGTAAACTCAAATTGTTACTTTTTTTTTAATTTTACTTGATTTTCAAGAGTGTAACCAAAAGGTCAAATATTTGGGAAGTATATACCTATAATATCATGTAAACTTCCACCCACCACCTCCCTAATAGCAGCACTGTCAGCTTTGTGGGATCACTTAAATTTAACTTCATACTTAAGTTTTAAAACACTTTGGAGGGAGAGACTCTTTAAAGACCATCTTCCTTCTTTTTAGAGGTCTTACTTATTTCTTCTTTTTTTCAATTTAAAAGACAAATGTTCTCTCTTTCCTAGATTCACAATGACTAATTTTATCAAGGTCTCGAAGTACCAGGTATACAAAATTTTGTTCTGTATATTTATTTTAAGTAAAAAATTTGGAATAAAGAGCAAAGTAGCACGACAACCTGTGTATTTTTAATGAGATAATGTTATGCAGTTTCACAAGCTATTTTTAAAAGTAAATATTTGCAATTCTATTTTTAGTAACATCTTACTCAGTTTTAGGCAAAGACATACTCCTTTTAAAGTGTTCTTTTCTGTGTACATATCGAGAAGAGACAAATTAAATGATTCAGTTCAACCAAGCACACTGATCCAATCGAAGCATGATAAGTGAGATGTATGTATCTCTTATACTTCTGTCATTTATTATATGTATTACTCACAGTGGTCTACTCTATTTCTCTTTTATAGAATAAGAAATTTTTACTGCCTAAAACATTATAAAAATTATAGCCAGGGGATGTAGTTCAGCGGTATAGCACATGCTTCACATGTATGAGGGCCCAGGTTCAATCTTCACTATCTCCAAAGTGGCATTTTCTTAGTTGGAAACCCTGGTGGTGTATTGGTTAAGAGCTATGGTTGCAAACCAAAAGGCCAGCAGTTCGAATCCACCAGGCGCTCCTTAGAAATCCCATGGGGCAGCTCTACTCCCGTCCTATAGGCTCTCTATGAGTCAGAATTAACTCGACAGCAATGGGTTTGGTTTGGGTTTTTTGTTTTTTTAAAAAAACATTATAGTAATATTCTCCCTTAATTCATTAGCATGGTATGTGCATGTTAACTTTTCAAAATTAAAACCTGCAAAGTATAGAGCCAAAGTTATTTGATTTGAAAACTCTATGCTCTATTTGGGACCTGATGACGCAGTGGTTAAGGCCTTGGCTGTAACCAAAAGGGTGGAAGTTCAAATCCACCAGCTGCCCCTTGGAAACTCTATGGGACAGTTTGTGTCGAGGCTTACAGAAATTTTAATATTTTTATTTTCTTCTTAAAATAAACAGATGAAATGTGTATTTTAACTATATTTAGGTTGTGATAATTAATTATAAGGAGCCCTGGTAGTGCAGTGGTTAAGAGTTCAGCTGCTAGCCAAAAGGTCAGCAGTTCAAATCCACCAGCCACTCCTTTGAAACCCTATGGGGCAGTTCTCTTCTGTCCTACAGGGTCAGTATAAGTCGGAATCGATTCTATGGCAATGTTTTTTTTTTGTTGTTGTAGTTGTTAATTAAATATAACATTAGTTAAAAAGTGAAGTTTTCAACTTATTACATTTTTTTTTTTCTTCAAGGCACTATGTTAGAAAATTAGTTTTTGGTGTGAAGTTTTCCAGTGGAATACTTATGGCTTTTTAGGACGGATTTTGTTGTTTTGAGTAAAAAACAAAACAAATCAACACAGAAAATCCAGCACATAAATTGTACTGTGTATCTGTTAACAATTCTTTTTTTTTAAGCTATTGATAAAGAAGAGTTATGAAAACAACACCAGACTAAAAGTCAGCGTACCTTGGGCTTCAGTAGGGGAGACATTTTCTCCAAGGGAAAATTTCTCCACAGGAAACATTTTTCCCAGGTCATAGAGAAGTGGGTGTGACTTACAGTTTTTAAAACAATTTTTAATAATTTGCTTATCTTCATTTCCTACATCCACCAATAACTGTAATACAGTGAACATCCTGTGAACAGGGGTGGAAGGGTGCTGAAATGTTTGTTTTTGTGTGTTTGCGTTGGTTCAAATTAAGTGAGTATTCATTTAAATGAGACTTTATCACAACCTTGCATACTCTCAAGTGGAGTTTATGATCTTACCTGTATACCCTACCATGGCCCACTTTTTAGGGCACAGAGAGTTGAACTACCTCGGTAGGACTGCTTTTTTTGACTCAATAGCATCGTTATAATTTTTAATTAGTCTTTTTTTTTTTTTTAAATGCCTTACCAACACTGTCATTCTTAACAATGCAACTGCAATTTTAAGGCCTTCAACTCCACTCTATATAACATAGATGATATCAAAATCTGCCCGTCTTCACACACTCAGTACTCTGTGCCGTCGAGTCGATTCTGACACACTAAACATGTTTTTTTTTATTTTTCTCCTGTTAGGGTTTTTGAAGGAATTATCTGGGGACTTTTAAGATTTCTGAAGATGTGTTACAACCACTATTCTTAGTCCTAGTTCTTTCAGAATCCGACTTCTTCCTCCTTCGTGACTGTTGTAAATAAAAATCGCTACCTGATTCCCAAAGCCAAGAGAAAAGGAATGATTGGATTTACAGCCCCTTTTCTTTTTATGCTGCTCATCTTTAAGAGGGTCACAAAATAGAGAAGAACCCAAAATAAAATAGAACAAACTTGCTTTACTAATATTCATATATATATAGTAAAAGGTGGTTTTGCTCCTCTAGAGAACCCAGCCTAAGACAACCTGGAATAAAAACATCAAGCCTTGTTAGACTTTTAATAGAAAATGATTTTATTCTCTTTAATTTTTAAGGGTAATTGCTTATACAGTTTCTTTTTGGGATGTATTATCTGGGATTACTTTTTCTATTTTCAATCATACACAAAAAGGAGAAATGAGCTCTGAGAAGAACAGATCGATATTCCAAATTGTACTGAGTTAGAGATTATTTTTAATTCAGTAATGTGTCTGAAAACATTTTTGTTAGCATCTGCCTTGAGATCTGTGAAAAGATTTGAGCATATATTGTCAAAAACAAATTATGTTTTCCAACTGTGATAGCAAGTATCAAAAAGGGCATAGTCTTTACCCATTAAAACTGCCTTTTGAAAAAGTATTTACTAAAATCAGATACTAAAACAACACATTGCCAGAACTTAACCTTTCTTCACTAGTTCATTCCAGCAACGAGGCCTTGGCAGTCACAATCTTTGTACATTAAGATCAACTTTATGGAGGAAAGAATAACTTACATCAGTATGACTTATTGACGTTTGGAATCTGTAACTATTTTTCTACTCATTAACATGTTCTTGTAAGTGATCTTTAAAATCAAAGAATCAGAAACTGGGGCCAAACTTATTCTCATGAAAATGAAAATAGCATAACAAGAAGCGCCTTCAGCTGAGGTTATTGTTACTGTAAGGGAAACTACCCAGAACTCAAACCTCTCCTTTTTTTATTTATAAATACTTGCATCACTTAGTTTGAGAAAAGTTTAACAACAATACACATCATTTCTTCTGGAGATAACAGCAACACCGACAAACAGTTCCTCTTACACCTGCTGTTATGTTATTGCTAATCACCCACAACATCGTGACCTGATTTTAGTTACCAGGGACAAAGCCAAAACATGGGCTTTAAGTTTCATTCTGATTACTAACAAATAGCCAGCACTTAAAAAATGGTCTATGTCCTAATATTAAAAGAGAAGAAAAATGTAGAAAGGAAGGAAGGACAGATGGAAGGAAGGAATGAAGGCAGGAGGGAAGGAGGGAGGGAGAGAGAGAGGAAGGGAGGAAGGGAGGGAGGGAGGGAGGGAGGGAGGAAGGAAGGAAGGAAGGAAGGAAGGGAAGAAGGCATTTTTAAAAGCCTGATACAATTACACAGTAGGCCTCTGACATTCTCTATGCTGGTTTAATATTTAAATGGCAAGTAACACTGACACGGTTATCCCTGCAAGATCCCTGTTGCATGCTTTAATTAAAACTAAAAAAACTTACACAAAATTAACCCTTGGGTAACTTGCTCTTTGGTTTAAATCTTCGTTATCTCCAGAAATTTTGGTAAATTCACTTTGTTTTTAAATTAAACAGGCCCCTCCTTCTTTACTCCATTACAACATCAAGCAACAAGTACCAGACATAAATTTCAGAATGAAATTTGTTTGTGAGTACGTGTGTTTTTAAGTCCAACCCCTGTATACAAATTGTTAAAAAACAGATGTTTCAACATAGTGCTTTATTCCAACTTAATCTCATCCTTGAATGAACTTCCTTCAAGTTTTAACCATTAAAAAAAAAAAAGAAGAAGAAGAAGAAAAAAAAACCCATCAACAACAACAACAACAACAAAAAACAGTCAATTTCCCGGTGGTTATAATTTAAGTACCCTTCCACACTGAGCAAAACCCAAAAGCAAAAGGTTCATTAATCTTTCTAGTGATTAGAGACACTTCTAGAGCTTCAAACATTCACCTCTCCTTCCCCGAAGTAGAAATGCTTTTAGGAGGATCATGGTTCATACCTCACATTCCCTGGAGCCAGAGATGGTATATGTGCAGGGCCCAGATCCATTAACCGATATATCCATGGTCTCAGAGTTTGTAGGCTTGTAGTCCACATAATACTCCTGTAAAGGGGAGTTCATTTGTCTTTCAGACTCTCTGGTCTTTTTCCGTCGCCTCTTCATAAGAGAGTGTTGCTGAAGTTGTTTCATGCTGGCTGGGTAGCGTTTCCAAGACACATAGATTACCAAGAGGATCATGGCCACAGAGAGAAAGAGAGCCACACTCCCTGCAATGATTTTGTGAAATGAAACATGCTCATACTCTTGCTCTGTGCCAGGAAGCGGAAACCCCGGGGAAGGGCTTGGTGTGTCAAGGGTGGTTTGAGTGGCAGCTGATTTGGAGATGGTAGGTCTGGGGACAATCAGAGGCTTCTGGGGAGTTTGTGGCACCAGGTGTGATCTTTCTGTGTTGACCACCTGAACTTCAGAACAGATATTATAGGTTTCCACGGCATCACTAACCTTTTCACCCTGGATATGCTTAGGTCCCGCACATATCATGGTGCTCTCCTTAGTTCCTTTGAAATTCTTAAGCCAATAAAACAGAGGACAAATACTACGACTGCATTCCCACATATTTCCAGACAAGGTGATGGATATCAACGATATCCACGCATTGACAGTTTCCTGTGAGATGTTGGTAAGCTTGTTGGAATCCAAATTCAATTTTTGCAGATTGGGCAGACATTTAAATGTGCCCGGCTCAATTCCTTGGATGTCATTCCCTGATAAATCCAAGTTATGCAAGGAACTCCAAGTCCATGTCAAACCTTGGCTAATGGAGCGGATCCTGTTCCATTGTAAGTAAATTGAGCGGAGGTTGAAGAGACGTGGAAAATGAGCAAAGTTGATCTTGGAAAACTGGTTGTGTTCCAAATGGAGCTCCTTTAACTTTAAGAGGCCAGCAAAAGCGTTTCTGGACAAACTTCGAAGACGATTATAACCCAAATCCAGAAAGTCTAGATTTCGACAGTCTTGAAAAACTCTTATTGGCACAGTCTTGAGTGAGTTAGATCTCAAATGCAAAATGATGAGTTTCCGGAGGCCTTTAAATTGTTCCGATTGCAACGTCTGAAGCTTATTGTACGAGAGGTCCAGATTGCGGAGATTGGGAACTGGGTGAAATGTTTTATTGTGCAGATAGGTAATTTTGTTGGAGCTTAGAATTAATTCCTTCAGTCTACGGATCCCTTGAAATGCATCTTCATCCACTGAGCTAATGTAATTGTGGTCAAGATAAAGCCATATAAGCTGGTTGAGGCCGGCAAACTGATTGGATTTGAGTTTCTGAATGCTGTTGAACCTTAGTGATAAGCCCTGTGATCCTCCAGAAATATTCTCTGGGATATCTGTGAACGCGTGAGACTCACAGTACACAATTTTGCCATCACATCTGCAGTTCTTTGGGCAAGCTCTCTGAGCCCCCGTGAGCATAACAAGCAGCAGTGTAGAAAGTAGCACTAGGACCACACTCATGCCTCTTAGCTGCGTAAGTAAATGGAAACCTACAATATTAAAAAAGAAGACAAATGCAAATTGTAAAGCTATTAAAATAAATCACCATCAGCTTGCCGATATCAGAGGCATTTCACCTAGTGTAGTAGTGAGATAGTTGGTTTAAGTCACCATTTAAACAACATTTAAAGCCTTATTTTCTGTAGTGTTGCATGTTGACGATTTAGGTTTCATTCTTTCTTCCTTGATGTTCAAATCACCACAGTACCATAGAACTAAGAGAAGCCTTCTGGGGTTTTAGGGGTTCATAGGTATATCAGCTCGGAAAAGCACAGAACCTTTCTTACCACTTAGAGCTGACACTGTAATAATAATATTTGTCTAGTCACTGTGTCGAACACCCATACCAAAAGGAAGTGTACTATGTCTTGTGGTAAGAGCAAAAATCTGACTTAGCAAAGCCGTTACTTGTACATCTTTCCTAGTTGAGCTAACAAGAGGTGACTTAGCAAAGGAGCTTCAGGAAGCTGTCAACAAAACCCAAGTTTGCCCTGCCTAAATTGTGTACTTACTGCATACTAGAATAACAATATATGAGCTCTGAAAAATGGTATCGGGGCTGGCATAGGCAGCCAATGAAGCATAGAATGAAGACTAATAACAACACAAGGTATCTCCAATTTGTTAATAAGTACGTATGCTCTCTACACTCAGGGGGGCATCGTGCTCAATGATACACAGGCTAAGAGCCCTGACTACTGACAACACAAAGCACTCCAAAGTTAAGGTTGTCAAGTACTTAGTAAACATTTGCATAAGATGCAAGGTAACCTCTGCTTAGCATTAGTTTTCTGGTTATTTTAATACAGTGACTTTTGCAAATGTAGGGGATAAAGGAGAGGGACAGCAGAATTCTCCCCCACCCCATCCCGACCTGCTGAAATTTCTGACTTTCTTTTTCCTCCCGTCTCCATTAACTTCAGAAAACCTGCAAAGTTGCAGTCTATTGGCACTTATGCTGCATTTCCAAGTCCTTGCATTTTAAGGGACTTCTTACCTTTGTCACCAATGGATTTATTATTTCTCAGCAGTGGGGCAAAAACAAAAAACAACTATTCTGTGTTGCCGTTTCTTTTTTTCTGAAATATTCGTATTTTTAACCAAGTAGCAATGAGCCAAACCCCTAATGTAAAAAATCCTCTTTCTTCCATTCAAGCAGTTAAGTTGTATTTCTTTTTCTTTCTTTTTATTTTATTTTTTAAATTTAAACCCCAGCTCTTGCTCTGTCCTCTTGCCAGCTACAGACTCATTGAAATACATTCCAGCTCTCCCAGACAGGAGAAAGCGGGGGGGGGGGGGGGGGGGGGGGGAGGGGGGGGGTAGCCAGTCACACTTGAAAAAAATAAGACTGGCAAATGACTGCTGGAAATTTGGAAGCTGTGTTCAGGATACAGCTTCAAAGATAAAACAAGCCCTTGTGCAACCGCTGATAAAGTAACGACCTCACCCCTATACACATGCAAGAAAGTGTTAACAATCTTCCTGACAGCAACCAGAAATACAAGCATGGTTAATAATACAAGAAAAGGAAGCAAACACAATATTTATCTCATGCCCAGTTCCCAAGCTGTGGATACGCAGAAGGTAGAGACGGTCTTGAAGATCTTTCTCTAGAGTCTGTTTAACTCCATGTTAGGCATTTACGGATTAAAAAAAAAAAAAACCGCAAAAAGGAAAAGGATCTAAAAATATAATAGCAACTCTAGTGAGTCAACTGGCAAACTCAGAGGCTGCTGCTTTTTGCCTGTTTTTCCGTCTTTTATCAGCTAACGCCAGGACGGAAGATGGGAAAACAAGGGGACCAGATTTACTAAGAAGGAAACAACAAAAGTTCACTTACCCATCCTTTGTCATCCAAAAACGTTTCCCCCTTCTCTCAGCTTTCTTCTTATTTGGTCTCTCGTGCTGAAAACACTACCACCTTCATGTCACAGTGCGGCTGTCATTCACACCATCCTGATCCCGCATGTGAGCTAGGAGCTCCATACAAACTTCCCCCGAGAGCACAGGCAAAAAAATTTCTGTATATATTTAATAAAAAATTGGCACCGGATGAGATGGGGGGCAGGGAGAAAGAAGCCGTGGGGGGGGGGGGGCTCTAGGCTCTGAGGACCATTGTGTAAGTCACCAGAGACCCATCAGCACTAACTGGCAATCTGTGGAGAAGAGCTACAGCCCATCTCGAAGGTAACCAACTTCTCTGTAAAAAGAGAGAGAGGAAAATCTTCAGAATACCTGGCATTCCTTATTGTGCTGGCTTTGGCCATTCCCAGATAAAGCAATTCATCGTCTGAATTTTCAGTTCTTGAATCAAGTAGGCCTCCTGCGCTGTATGAGACCCCAGTTTAAAAGCTATGCAGGCTAGGTTTATCCATTTAGCTGGTCAGGTTTAAAGTGTTTTGTAGCTGTGTTGAGAGGCAGCCCTTGTCTAATTCAGAAGGCTTTCCAGAGACTGATGATGCTCAGAGCTTGTTGGTGCTAATGCTTGAGTTTGTGATACACTGAGTGCCCTCCGCTGGAGAAAACAGATTGCACATTAAAGACGGGAACAAGTGAGCCTGTCAGTGGTGTGCAGCCTTCCCTCGCTCAGAAAGCGAAATTAAAGGCACAGCGTCACTTTTTTTTCCCTCTCCAATAATATAAATTATTAAAGGCTTATGCTAAGAGGTTCATTTCAGTGATAAGCAAATATTGAGTAAACAACTGCTTCTCTAAATAGTCTGCATTAGTAGTTTTCTTTAAAGTTGCCTAAACTTGATTTTTTTTTTTTCTTGCTGCAGAAATCACAGGGGACTTATTTATTTATACTAGGGATACATATAATTGAAGTTTTATTTTTGTTGTTTCGTGTTTTTATTTAAAAAAAAAAATTTACGTTTATTTTTAATCAAACCACTTAAGGAAGCAGTCTTACTCAAGGGAAAAAATGTGACTTAGCACATTTAAAGAAAATTAAATTTAAGTTACCTTGAAAAGTTTACGGTCTGATATTTAAATTTCCAACCTATGATGATAAAATAGATTCTGCAATTTCAGGCATTTTATTGAACAATCTAGATCGTTACTTTCTAAACGTCCCTTTTTAGACTTAAAACAAAGCTCTTCTATACTCTATTACTGAATGTGAATTTACATAAAATAGACTTAGATAAGAGCAGATTTCCAAATTTACATGCTTAGTGCTATGACTTTCCTTAAACTATCCTCTATTTATAATGCATACTATTTCTTATGCAAATTACCTACCTTAATGTGCAATTCAAGAAATGCAAAAACAATTAAGTTCTTAGAATACCATTATGTTTCTCTAAAATCTGTGGAATCCCCTCAGAATTAGGAAGAAGGAAGGGAAGTACCTGAGACATGTATTAAAAAAAAAAAAAAAAAAAACCTAGACATTTAACTTGAACTTGTACTGAACTTTGAAAAAAAAAAATAATAACTCTTCACCTCCATTTTGTTCCTCTTTTTTACTAGATTTCTTCATAATCCTCTGGCCGATAGCAATCTTTGGAACAATCCAGGGGAATGAACCAATAGAATTCAGAAACAGAGGACTAGGTAAGAAAGTTAACCTAATTTAGCAGGTGTGAGAAGTTTTTAAATGGATTTTACATAAGCATGTAGAATTTCTGTGGACCACTGCAAATTAGCATTTTTAGAAATAATCCTTGGCTTTAGATTATCTGTTGAGCTATTAATAATAAAGGTTGTCTTCCCATATGGAATGGAGTCCTGGTGGTACAATGGCTAAGGGCTTGAGCTTTAACCAAAATGTCAGCAGTTCAAATCCATCAGCTGCTCTTTGAAAACCCAATGGGGCAGTTCTAATCTGTCCTATAGGGTCACTATGAGTCAGAACAACTCGATGGCAATGAGTTTTTTGTTGTTGTTGTTGTTTAACATATGGATTGGAGCCTAGGGGTACAGTGGTTAAGAGCTTTGCTGCTACCCAAAAGGTGGGCAGTTTGAATCCACCAGGCATTCCTTGGAAATCCTACGGGGAAGTTCTACTCTGTCCTATAGGGTTATTATAAGTTAGAATCAACTCAATGGCAATGGGTTTAACTATAATGAAGGAGCCGTGGTGGCTCAGTGGTAAAGTGCTAGGCTGCTAATCTAAATGTCAGAAGTTCAAACCCACCAGCTGCTCCTAGAGAGAAAGATGTGGAAGTCTGTTCCCATAAAGATTTACAGCCTTGGAAATGCTATGGGACAGTTCTTTTCTGTCCTATAAGGTCACTATCAGTTGGAGTTGACTCTATGGCAACAGATTTGGATTTTGGTTTGGTTAGCCTATGAAGCTCATTTCTACTCAGTTCTCTACACATAGGGTCACCATGAGTCAAAATGACTGAAGATCAATGGGTTTGGTTTTCAGTTGTTTATTATATGAATAACATATATAATTTGACCCAGACTTTTGAGCAGGTAGTTACAGGCAAGGAGTTTGTGGGATGAGGCAAAATGTTAAACACCAGAACATTAACTGAAAAGTTGTCGATTCAAACCCACCCAGAGGTGCCATGGAAGTTAGGCTTGGCGATCTGCTTCCAAAAGGTCACAGGCTTGAAAACTCTATTGAGTACAGTTTTACTTTGTGCACCGGAGTTGCCATGAGTCAGCATCCACTTGATGACAATTAACAACAACAATGTCACAGGCAATTGTCTAATTCCTAAGACTTCTCAAAGAAGAGAAAGGGATAATAAGTTCCCAAATATATTCCTTGTCCATTAAGTGATACCTGATTTTTTATTTTAGCAATGTGTGCCTTTGGCTTAAGGCTTAATTCCTATTAAAATGCAAATATACACTAAAAGAGGCAATATTATTGTGGTTATTAAAAAGGGTGTAACTTTCTAAGGAAATAAATGGACATAAATGATTTGTTCATGGTAGTGTAGTTTATAGAAACACAAAAAAAGTCCCCTCTAAATATCCAATGGTAGAAGATTAATTAAGGAAATATTAATATATCCATAGAATAGAATGTATGCCGTCATTATAATTAAAAAGGTTTGTATTTCCTGGCAGAAACTGATGACTCTAATGTATAAATTAAGTAGGGTGAGATCAAAGAATAGGTATTAGAGAAAAATGATGAAAAGAGATCTATTTCTGTGAATACTTTTATTTGTATAGGGCAAAAATAAAATGCTAACAACAGATTTTCCTGGGAGATGGATTTTGGGTGTATTTAATGTCATCTTTTGTGATTTTTTTGTCTATCTGTATTTTCTGAATTTTTAAATATCATGAATATGTAGTATATATTTGAATAGATATACACACATTTTATACAGTATGTATATATATTCCTTTCCTTTGCTTGAATATAAATATGATAACATCTTTTGACAGTAATTTGGGAAACCCCAGGATGTTACCCACATCTGTAATGTAATGTAATAACCACTGAAAATGGAAGTTTCCCTTGAAGTACTAAGATCTAATAGATGCTTCACTCCAAAGGAGGTACTGGATCATATGCAGAATTTAAAAGGGTATTGTAAAAACACACACATACATGCACGTATAGGTTTCTTGAACACACTGTGAGGATATAAAAGGATCAAGGGAGTTGAGAGTGATAGAAGATGTTGCGCACTTTTTCTTTGAGAAAACCACCCTGGTATTACTCCCTTCCACCCACCTTCCCAAAGGAATGGATGGATAAGCTCCTCAGCTTAATCCTAGTGAAACAAACTACAGACTACTTGAAGAACTTGACGTGTGTTTTCAGCAGTGAGCCAAGCACAATGGAAAGGTGTCTGATTTCTGTCTGGTAAATCCAGAGTATAGGAGCTGGGTTGTTCAGAGCAAAGGAAGTTAGGGTTGTGTTAGTTTTTTTTTGGAGTTTATAGAATAATAGGTACGAATGTTTTCCATGGAAAAGTGAAGGGCTATGTGGTAGAGAGAGTGAGCTTGGAATCATTGGGTCCCACTGGATTGAATTGTGTCCCCCGAAAATTCATGTGTGTCAACTTGGCTTGTCCATGATTCCCAGTATTGTGTGATCATCCTCCATTTTGTCATCTGATGTGATTTTCTTATGCGTTATAAATCCTACCTGTAAAATTGGATAACGTTAATGCGGTAGGGTAAGAGGCAGTTATGTTAGAGAGGGAGGACTCAATCTACAAGATTAAGTTTTGTCTTAAATAAATTTCTTTTGAGATATAAAAGAGAGAATGGAGCAGAGAGACAAGAGGACTTCATATCATCAAGAAAACACGCTGGGAGTAGAGCACATCCTTTGGATCCAGGGTTCCTGCACTGAGAATCTCCTAGACTGGGGGAAGACTAATGACAAGGACCTTCACACACAGCTAACAGAGAAAGAAAGCCTTCCTCTGGAGCTAGCACCCTGAATTTGGACTTCTAGTCACTTAGACTGTGAGAAAATGAATTACTCTTTGATAAAGCCATCCATTTGTGGTATTTCTGTTATATCAGCACTAGATAACTAAGACAGACCCCCAACAGAAAAAATTCCATGAGTGCATTGCCAAAACAAATAAATAAACAAAACAAACAAACATACAAATGAAAAACAGACAATTTAATCCAGGATGGCCAGGCACCAGATAAAAAAAATATGGAATTTTCATCATCGAAGGTTTGATTTTTCCTGGTGGGGCTATTAGGGATCCACCAATGTGTCCATGAGAGAGAAAAATCCCTTTAGACATCTGCTAGGTGCAGAGATCAAAAATTCTTTTTACGAAAGAGTCAGTCAACCAAGATGGCTCCTGGGAAGGTCAGAAACAGCAGTTAAGTGCAGGAGAAGGTAAGCAAGAATGAGAGAAGCTGACTATGCCTCATCATTTTTCCTCAATAAAAGATGGCCCACTGCAACCAGCCCTATCTGGGAACTGGAGGAGAAAAACCACACTTTATATGAAATATGAAATATTTAGTATTGATTATTATGTGGACTTGATACGTTCATTTACTGACTTGAGACTTTGTGAATTCAGAAAATAGGATTTTTGTTACCTCAAAAAAAGCATTGAATAGTTTCATATTGGTAGCTTGAAATTGACCCTGGTAGGAGTATTTACAACACAGAAGTTAGCACAGACGTCTAAAAATTAGAATCTAATCTGTTGTTTTTTGAATGTCTAGACTTATGAAAGTGATAGACACATGAGGAAATGTTCTCGATTGTTAGCCATTAGAGAAATGCAAATCAAAACTACAATGAGATTCCATCTCACTCCAATAAGGCTGGAATTAATCCAAAAAACACAAAATAATAAATGTTGGAGAGGTTGTGGAGAAACTGGAACACATACACTGCTGGTGGCAATGTAAAATGGTACAACCACTTTGGAACTAGATTTGGTGCTTCCTTAAAAAAACTAGAAATAGAACTACCATACAATCTAGCAATCCCACTCCTTGGAATATATCCTAGAGAAATAAGAGCCTTTACATGAACAGGCATACACACACCCATGTTCATGACAGCACTGTTTACAATAGCAAAAAGTTGGAAGCAACCAAGGTGCCCATCAAGGGATGAATGGATAAATAAATTATGGTATATTCACCCAATGGAATACTACCCGTTGATAAAGAACAATGATGAATCCATGAAACATTTCATAACATGGAAAAATCTGGACGACATTATGCTGAGTGAAATTAGTCAGTTGCAAAAGGACAAATATTGTATAAGACCACTATTAAAAGAACTTGAGAAATAGTTTAAACAGAGAAGAAAATATTCTTTGATGGTTATGAGAGGGGGGAGGGAGGAAGAGAGGGAGAAGGGTATTTACTAATTAGATAGTAAAAAAAAAATTAGGTAGTAGATAAGTTTTATTTTAGGTGAAGGGAAAGACAATACAGGAGAGGTCAATACAACTGGACTAAACCAAAAGAAAAGAAGTTTCCTCAATAAACTGACCACTTCAAAGGCCAGTGTGGCAGAGGCAGGGGTTTGAGGACCATGGTTTCAGGGGCATCTAAGTCAATCGCCATAATAAAATCTATTAAGAAAGCATTCTGCATCCCATTTTGGAGGGTAGTGTCTGGGGTCTTAAATGCTAGCAAGTGGCCACCTAAGATGCATCAATTGATCTCAACCCACCTGGAGCAAGGAAGAATGAAGAACAATAAAAACACAAGGTAATTATGAGCCTAAGAGACAGAAAGGACCACATAAACCAGAGACTACATCAGCCTGAGACCAGAAGAACTAGATGGTGCCCAGCCACAACCGATGACAGCCCTGACAGGGAAAGCAATAGAGAACCCCTGAGGGAGCAGGAGAGCAGTGGGATGCAGATCCCAAATTCTTGTAAAAAGACCAGACTTAATGGTCAGACTGGGACTGGAAGGATGTCGGAGGCCATGGTCCCCAGACCTTCTATTAACCCAAGACAGAAACTCCTGAAGCCAACTCTTCAGACAGGGATATGGAATATGGGATGGAAAATGATACTGGTGAGGAATGAGCTTCTTGGATCAAGTAGACACATGAGACTATGTTGGCATCTCCTGTCTGGAGGGGAGAGGAGAGGGCAGAGGGGGCCAGAAGCCACCCAAATGGACACAAGGAGGGAGAGTGGAGGGAAGAATTATGCTATCTCATTAGAGGGAGAGCAAGTAGGAGTGTATATCAAGGTGTATATAAATTTTTGTATGAGAGACTGATCTGATTCATAAACTTTCACTTAAAGCACAATAAAAATTAATTAAAAAAAGAAAGTGATAGAAAAAATCATACTTAAAAGCATGTTGTACGTATAGAGACTAAATTGTAAATAGAACAAAACACGAGAAATAGCCTTCCAGTGTTTGAAAACTATTTGATTGAGCAAAGAAGTTGCTCACTTTATGGATAAGCAAGTGAAGTTGCAACACGTGCCTTCCTTGTTTCACTTTCGTCTTCCTCTTTAATGTCAACAAATATACCAGGCAGTTTTCATGCTGCAACCACCCTTGTTATTAAACATTTACCAGGACATCGCTGTACCTAGGTTTCTGCATATTAATTGCTCCCAAAGTGAAGTGGTTTGGATACATGATTGCTAGAGATGATTTGGTTTGAGGACTCCCTCTATTTTCTGCTCCATACTCAACTGAGTAGTAAGAAAAAGGAGTGACTAAAACATTTATTGCGTGTGAGCAACATGAGGCGCCTCTCCATCTCTGCCACTACCATATTTGCTGTTTCCTTCTCCTAAAACAGTCTTGTAACATCCAGTCCACTTCACCAAATACATGTTTCTTATTTAAAGCTATAATTTTTTCAGTCGTTGTTATGGATTAAATTGTGTCTCCTCAAAGTATATGTTGGAATCCTAACCCCTTTACCTATGGAAGTAAGCCCTTTGGGGATAGATTTGTCTTTGTTATGTTAATGAGGCCATATGGGTGTAAGGTGTGTCCTAAACCTAATTACTTCTGAGTTATAAAAACAGCAGATTAGACAAAAAAGCAAGCAGAAATAGGTGGAGGGTGTGTGGGCAGCATGGGACAGATGTCCCATGAAGGTTGCAAATAACCAAGGAGGCCCTGACTACAGAAGCTGAAAGAGACAAGAATCTACCCCCTAAAGCCAACAGAGAGAGAGAGAGAGCCTTCTGGTGCGCTGAATTCAGACTTCTAGCCTCCTGAGCTGTGCAGAAACAAATTTCTGTTCTTTAAAGCCACTCACTTGTGATATTTCTGTTACAGTAGCAATAGTTAACTAAAACAATAGCCCGTGCCATATAAATAAACAACGTGTATAAGGGCCATAGCTCTTTGTCTTTTTTGTACACCATGGTTTGCCTAGCACCTACCATGGTGTTGCCAAATGGTAGATGCTCAATAAAATATTAAGTCAACCTCTTAATCAAGCCATCTGGTAACCATTGTTCAATAAATCAGTTGATAATCAATTGCCATTACAGCAATTAGTGTCTCTTCTAATATCTTCCTTCCTTCCTAAAATATTATATGTTCTTTCTACTTAAACATTTAAAATGCTGTGTAAGTTAAGAAATTTAAAGTTATAACTGAGAGAAATCCCAACTCAAACTGAAGTAAAAGAAAATGGAAAATTATTTTAGCTCATGAAAATGAAAATTCCACAGTCAGGTGTAGCTTGATCCAAGGATGAAATGTGTCCCTGGTATCCAGTTTCCCTCACTTCATTTCTGAGATCTACCTCCCAGTGTATTATTTCAACTCTAATTCTAGTTCCAAGATACTGCCAGTATCTCCAACACCATGTATATTAACATTGAAAAAAAAAAAAAAATGAAGAACTGATAAATATCACATTGTAGGCAGGGTATCCAGGGGCTCTCGCAGTGTCTATTTTTTTTTTTTAACACTTTAATCATTGTCTGTCCAAGGGAATGAGACCCCTTGGTGGCTTTGTTATAGGGTATATATTCCACCTCTGGTGTGGTATCGGGAATACTTTCTAAAACCACATATGGAATGAAATTGGGACAAGAAAATATGTGTGTGTCTGTTTCAGGGTACATAAAAACTCTGGTGTGGTATCGGGAATACTTTCTAAAACCACATATGGAATGAAATTGGGACAAGAAAATATGTGTGTGTCTGTTTCAGGGTACATAGCTGCCATTAAAATGTGACTGCCCTGCCGCAGCTCCCTGTGCATTTAGGTGGAGACGTGTAACTAATGGAACATGAGCAGAATCGATGTGTATCCTTTTTGGGCTGAGGTGTTCTATTTCCTGTCCTCTGACTAGAACACAGGACTCAAAAACCCTGTTTTGGGGGATAATATATTTTAGCAGAATAAATGGATTAAAAAGGAATGCATATTGGGAGCAAAAAATATCCGTTATGCAAATAAACATACAAACCAACCACCATACAAACAATAACAACAAATAAAAAGCTAAAGCAAAACTAAATATAGAAACAACAAACCAACCTCTTCCAAGTTGACTTCTTATAATTCAGTCATCTAGGCACATTTCCATTCCCTGCATCATTCAATTTCAACATGAAAATAAATCCAAATCATCTTTTTTTTAAATCAACTGACCTTTTCTCTCTTTTCAATGTGCTCATCATCACTCAGAACATTGCATTTCTGGTAGTAGTGATAATTACTTAACTGGTTCACAATTTAAAGAAATATAAAAATTGTATCATATGTGTTGAGTTGAATTTAGGAATCTTGATGTCCATACTCAAAACCTCTAATCCCAGTGTATTCATTAATTAAGATAGAATTTATATTATCAACGTAAAAAAACAAAAAATCAACCCATTGCCGTCAAGTCAGTTCCAACTCACAGCGACCCTGCAGGACAGAGTAGAAGTGCCCCAAAGGGTTGCCAAGGAGCGTCTGATGATTCGAACTGCCAACATTTTTGTTAGCAGGCAAACTCTTAACCACTATGCCACCAGGGTTTCCATTATTATTAATGTGGTCAAGCTGTATTAAAATACAGAAACATCCAAATGGACTCTGTCTCTGATTTCCTTAACTAGTGAACTAACTTGCCAAATCAGAGAAACAAATTCATAATCTATGCTAGGTTATTAGTAGATTATAATGAGAATATAAAATACGCGATGAATATTCCATAATTTCAGTGGGATGTGAGGGATTTAACTTGGACATAAAACCAATAAGCACAAAAATAAATTAAAAATTATGATAAATGCTAATAAGCGAAAGAAGCAGATGTTATAAAATAGCACACTGGGAGGTAATTTATATCAGAACAACAGGAGCAGCAACTTTGGCGATCATATGTTAATTATCTCTCATTTAAAATACTATCATACAGCTGTGGAATTCATCAATTATCAAAGTTTTGACACCTAAAGCATACCTAATCGCGAACTAGGCAAAAATGAAGATAAAAGAAGAATAACACAGGAGGGGAAATAATAAGCAAACGGTGCCTGTGCAGGTGTTTGTTTGGCCCGTTTGAAGAAATATAAGATAAAAACAGCAACCACAGAAACACACTTACAAGTCAGTAATTCAGGTACTGGAGTAAAAGGACACAAACTTCAACATAACTATGATTACTCTGTTTAAAAAAAAATAGATCACAAGCTGGAGGATTTCAGCAGAGAAATGTAATATGTTAATAAGAATCAAACAAAAATTCTAAAATCTAAAAGCACAATCATAAAATAATAACTCAATAAATTTCAAAGAAGATTGGGAAGATCTAAAAAGATGAGTTAGCGAATTGAGTGAAACAAGAGAATATGAAATTTCATTTAGGAGTTTCCATTTTTTTTTCCATTATTCACGGAATGAAATAGATTTTGCTGAACTGAAAATACATTTTGTAATGTAACAAACTGATATTTTCTACTTTGTTCAATTTTCATTTAATAATATGCTGATAACAATGTACTTAATTGATTTCTCAGCCACAGAGTTTGAACAATACCGATATAAACAGAGAGATATAGAACCTGAGGTTAAGATAAGCTTAATAACTTTTTCCAAATCTCACAAATAATTAATATTAGGCCATTAAATAGAACTCAGGGCTTGTGCAATGATGTGTTGCTTCCATAACATGTGGAACAAGGGAACAAGGGATATCAGTGCTGATGTCAGATGGATCTCGGATAAAAGCAGAGAATACCAGAAAGATGTTTATATGTGTTTTATTGACTGTGCAAAGGCATTTGACTGCGTGGATCAGAAGAAATTATGGATAACATTCCAAAAAGTGGCAATTCCAGAACACTTCATTGTGCTCGTGAAGAACTTGTACATAGATTAAAGACAGTCATTCAAACAGAACGAGGGGATACTGTGCAGTTTAAAGTCAGGAAAGATGTGCATCAAGGTTGTATCCTTTCACCATACCTATTAAATCTGTATGCTGAGCAAATAATCCGAGAAGCTGGACTATATGAAGAAGAACAGGGCATGCGGGTTGGAGGAAGACTTATTAACAATCTGTGTTATGCAGATGACACAACCTTGCTTGCTGAAAGTGAACAGGACTTAAAACAGTTACTGATGAAGATACAAGATCACTGAATCCTTCAGTGTGGATTACACTGCAACACAAAGAAAACAAAACTCCTCACAATTAGACCAATAATCAGCATCATGATAAACAGAGAAAACATCAAAATTGTCAAGGATTTCATTTTACTTGGATCCATCATCAACCCGCAGGGAAGCAGCAGTCAAGAAATCAAAGGAAGCATTACACTGGGCAAATCTGCTACAAAAAACCTCTTTCAAGTGTTAAAAAACAAAGATGTCACTTTAAGGGCTAAGGTGTGCCTGATCCAAGCCATGGTGTTTTCAGTCTCCTCATATGCCTGCAAAAGCTGGACAATGAATAAAGAAGACTGAAGAAAAACTGACGCCTTTAATTATGGTGTTGGTGAAGAATACTGAATATACCATGGACTGCCAAAAGAATGAACAAATCTGTCTTGGAAGAACTACTGCCAGGATGCTCCTTAGAAGCGAGGATGGAGAGACTTCATTTCACTTACTTTGGACAAGTTATCAGGAGGGATCAGCCCCGGGAGAGAAACACCATTCTTGGTAAATAGAGGGTCAGTGAAAAAGAGGAAGACTATAGATAGATTGTAAGAAGTTATCATATATTCAGACCAGAAAAAAAAAAAAATCAAAATAAGGATGTGGCAGGTTTAGAAATGGTTAATATTCCCACTAGGGGAAAAGCATACAACTGAAACCACACAGTGACTATAGCATCAAATATTGTATTTTAAATTGTATTGCACAATGTATTCATGCTCCTTGTCAAACCTACATCTGTAGTGGAAATATACTTTAGAGTAATTATTTTCTCATATGTTTAGGAATATATACTAAGGTCCATAAGAAGGTTCTTAGTCTTTGACCTACTGTTTCCATTCTAGGCTATTTTAAACTAACAGGAAGCAATATTCAAAGATATTTTCTGCTATAGGATTCAAAATGGATGGAAAAAAGAAGTAACCAGACAGACATTTAAAAATAGGGGAATATTTCACTGAAACATGACACATCAGTTCAATAAAATATTTGCATCTGTTAAAATAATATATAAAAATAATCTGAAGCCAACATGATATTCATTTTTAATGACTGTTGTTATTGGAGCCCTGGTAGCACAGTGGTAAAGACTTCAGCTGCTAACCAACGGGTCGGCAGTTTGAATCTACCAGCTGCTCCTTGGAAACTCTATGGGGCAGTTCTGCTCTGTCCTATAGGGTCACTATGGAGTGGGAATCAACTTGGCAGCAACGAGTTTTGTTTTTTGGTTTGTTGCTATTGTTGTTCTTTTTAGGTGCCGCTGAGTCAGTTCCGACTCATAGAGAACCTATGTACAACATAACAAAACACTACCCAGTCCTGGGCCATTCTCACAATCCTTGTTATGCTTGAGTTATTAGTTAGCAACAGGTCAATTCTGGCTTATAGCAACCCCATGTGTGCAGAACAGAACTGTACTCCACAGAGTTTTCAAGGCTGTGACCTTTGGGAAACATATCATCAGGCCTTAGTTCTGAAGACCCCTGGTTGGGTTTGACTCACCAATCTTTTGGCTAATAGTCCAGTGCCACCCTGGAGCACTTATATTCATAGATATATCAACATAGTAGTCAACTGAGTCTTTATGTATATACTTTCTTTCTCTTTTTCACCACTATCTTTTAATTTTAAACACAAAACAGGTTTTATACTTCTTTCCTACTGCCAATCACCTCCGGTATTGTACTGGGTCTATTCTGGTGCATTACTAGATCTGCTTTCTTTCATGTCATATTGCATTGGAGTGGGGACTGCATTCTGATTCGTGCTCAACTACTAAAATACAAAATGACTTTCAGAACATCAGAATTCTATTATTATTTTTTTCATTATCTTTAAACAAGAGCATCGGATTGCTTGAGATGCTAACAGCCTCTTATAATTGCATACTAACTTAATGACAGCAAACAAAGATGTGTTATAAATATCAGAAAAATGCAAGAAAATATTTGGTTATCTGGTGTCTTGCTTCCTTGGCCTCAAAACCCTGACAAAACTGGATCTATCATGAGCTATTCTACCAGTCCCTACAAATCCCACATCACATGCATGATATAAAATAATCAAAATGATAGAGCATCAGGTCTTAATAAATTATGCAACAAATTAATCAATTTCCATCTGCCCAGACTAAGGTATTTTGAAAGTCGATTCAATACTTAACAAGTGTGTCCTTTATGTCTTAAAATAAATAAATAAATACAGCCTTTCTTTGAAAAAAATAAATAAACTGAAACATAACCCAAAAAACCAAACCCATTGCTGTCGAGTTGATTTGTCCCAGTAGGACAGAGTAGAACTTCTCTATAGGGTTTCCAAGGAATGACTCTTGGATTCAAACTGCTGATCTTTTGATTACCTTCCATAGTTCACTGTCTTAGGCTGGGTTCTATGGAGAAGGAAAACCAGTAAAGTGTATAAATATATAGAGAAAGAAATTTATATCAAGGAAACGGCTCACGCAATTGTAGAGGCTGAAACATTCCAAGTCTGGGTATCAGGATAGAGGCTTGTCTTAAGTCAAGTAGCCACAGAGGCTGGCAAACCCAAGATTGGCAGGTTGGAGAATGGGGCTCCAGCTCTCAGGCTGAGAAGATTGAGGAAATCCAAGATGAGCAGATAAGGTGATAGCTCAAGTCCCAAGAGCTGGAGGTCAGAGGAACAGGAGGCAGCAAAGGATTCAGAGTGACCAAAAAAAGCCAGAATGTCTGCTTACATTTGGATGCAGTCCACACCCCCAAGGAAACTCCCTTTCAACTGATTGGCTACTCACAGCAGATTCAATCGTGGGAGTGATCACATACAAACACGGAGAATCATGGCCAGCCAAGTTGACACACAGTCTTAATCATCGCACTCACTATAGCTCTTAACCACTGTGCCACCAAACTGCCCTGATTTGTAACTTTATACAACCTGATTAAAAAAAAAAAAGAAAAACTTAAATGTTCAATTTATTTGTGACAGTTTGTAGCCACTTCAGAATTAGCATTATATTTATTCAGGGAAGTGAGGTAAGTGAGCTTATGTTAGAAGGTCTCCAAATGACCCTGTTTCACTCTCATCTAAAGCGGGCAGCAGGATGTTAGTTCTGACCCTCGCGAATGAACACGTTCTCCACCATAGAGTAGACATGATTTCCCTCTGCAGGAGCATAAATAACAAGGCAACATGAACTTAAATGCTTATTACTTCTCTTCCTATATCCTCTGGGTTTAATGATTAACACAGAATGTAAATAAGAATTATCTAGCTATCACACTGAAACATATGCCTCTTCAGAAAATACTTATGCACTCTACATACTGCTTTTTTTATCTATATGAATACAGACACAGCACACACACACACCACACACACATACACTTGACAGTTTTATGTGATTTTAACTTGCCATAAATTACTGTCCCTAAAATAATAAGGGTATTTAAAACTTTCTTTCCAATTAAAAATTCTCATATGTAACCTATTTATTATTGGCCACTGCTGTAACAAACCCCAAAGGAACCTCAATGTCATTAGAAATTAATAGAGGTAATTGAAAGTGTCTAAGGTGTGTGGTAGGATTCCAGGGTTCTAGGGCTATCCAGATTTTAGGTATGAGTATGAGTTTGGACTAGTTATTTAATGATTTAGAGCCTCAGTTTTCACATCTCTATATAGCTCAAATCTTATAAAAGTTAATATATTTAATAAAAGGTAAAGACAAAAAAGAAAGGTATTAATAGGAGGTTAATTATATGTGGAGACCTGTTGACATAGTGGTTAAGAACTGGCCATTTTTCTAAACTGTCTTTTTTTTTCTCCTAACACACATGCTAGTTACTATCTTCATTTTGTTTTTGGTTGTTAGGTGCCGTCGAATCACTTCCAACTCTCAGCAAGGTCACGCGCAACAGAAGGATACACTGCCAGGTCCTGTGCCCTCCTCAGAATCACTGCCATGTCTGAGCCCATTGTTGCAGACACTGTGTCAATCCATCTTTTTGAGTGTCTTCCTCCTTTTTGGTGACCCTTTACTTTACCAAGCATGATGTCCTTTTCCAGGGACACGTCCCTCCTGATAGCATGTCAAAGAAAGTAAGATGAAATCTCACTATCCTTGCTCCTAAGGAGCGTTCTGGCTGTATTTCTTCCAAGACAGATGAGGGAACTGAGACATAGCTTAAAAAAAAAAAAAAAAAATCAAGATTATACAACCAATGAATGGTGAGGCCAGCCTTAGAAGCCAGGCAGCCAGACTCCAAAGCTCACACTGTTAATCACCAGCCTGGGCTATAATGGCCTGTCTAGGTTAGTTGACCTTGTGCGTTTGGGGGCACAAGCAGGGACTCTAAGTGCCCATAACTGCTGGGAGTAGATTCAGTCCTGATCAGGTTTTACTTATACTTTGAACCAAAGCTATATGAAGAATGACAAAGCTGTATGAAGAATGACTAATCTGCAGAGCTAATACAGGCAATGAAATCCCTCTCTGCCAAGGAAAGTTGGGGATCTCTAACCTCTGGGCATGCCCCCTTCTAACACGGGCTTTGTGTAGACTGAGACTAGTCGCATGCAGGCTGACAGTGGAAAATGGAGTACTACTTCCAAGAAAGAAAGACTGCATTTCTAGGTACTGCAGAGGCCAGCATCATCATATAAAAACTGAACTAAAACCCTGGCCAGAAGCTGGGAAGGCTGACGGACCTAGGACTAAGCGACTGTCCATACATTTTCTTTTTTTAATAATTTTTGTTGTGCTCTAAGTGAATGTTTACAAATCAAGTCAGTCACATATAAGCTTATATACACCTTACTCCATACTCCCATTTACTATCCCCCTAATGAGTCAGCCTGCTCCCTCCTTCCAGTCTCTCCTTTCATGACAGTTTCTAACCCTATCTACCCTCCTATCTTCCCTCCAGACAGGAGATGCCAACACAGTCTCAAGTGTCCACCTGAAACAAGTAGCTCACTCTTCATCAGCATCTCTCTACAACCCATTGTTCAGTCCCTTCCATGTATGATGAGTTGTCTTTGGGAATGGTTCCTGTCCTGGGCCAACAGAAGGTTTGGGGACCATGACCGCCAGGATTCTTCTAGTCTCAGTCAGACCATTAAGTATGGTCTTTTTATTAGAATTTGGGGTCTGCATCCCACTGTTCTCCTGCTCCCTCACGGGTTCTCTGTTGTGCTCCCTGTCAGGGCAGTCATTGGTTGTGACTGGGAACCATCTAGTTCTTCTGGTCTCAGGATGATGTAAGTCTCTGGTTCATGGGGCCCTTTCTGTCTCTTGGGCTCGTAGTTATCATGTGACCTTGGTGTTCTTCCTTCTCCTTTGATCCAGGTGGGTTGAGACCAATTGATGCATCTTAGATGGCCACTTTTTAGCATTTAAGACCCCAGACGCCACACTTCAAAGTGGGATGCAGAATGTTTTCGTAATAGAATTATTTTGCCAATTGACTTAGAAGCCCCCTTAAGCCATAATCCCCAAACCCCCACCCTTGCTCCGCTGACCTTTGAAGCATTCAGTTTATCCCAGAAACTTCTTTGCTTTTGGTCCAGTCCAGTTGAGTTGACCTTCCGTGTATGGAGTATTGTCCTTCCCTTCACCTAAAGTAGTTCTTATCTACTAACTAATCAGTAAATAACCCTCTCCCACTCTCGTAACCACGAAAGTATGTGTTCTTTTCAGTTTATACTATTTCTCAAGATCTTATAATAGTGACCTTACACAATATTTGTCCTTTTGCCTCTGACTAATTTCACTCAGCATAATGCCTTCCAGGTTCCTCCATGTTATGAAATGTTTCACAGATTTGTCACTGTTCTTTATCGATGCGTAGTATACTCCATTGTGTGAATATGCCATAATCTATTTAACCATTCATCCATTGATGGACACCTTGGTTGCTTCCAGCTTTTTGCTATTGTAAACAGAGCTGCAATAAACATGGGTGTGCATATATCTGTTTGTGTGAAGGCTCTTATTTCTCTAGGGTATATTCCAAAGAGTGGGATTTCTGGGTTGTATGGTAGTTCTAACTTTTTAAGAAAACGCCAGATAGATTTCCAAAGTGGTTGTACCATTTTACATTCCCACCAGCAGCGTATAAGAGTTCCAATCTCTCCGCAGCCTCTCCAACATTTATGATTTTGTGTTTTTTGGATTAATGCCAGCCTTGTTGGAGTGAGATGGAATCTCATCATAGTTTTAATTTGCATTTCTTAATGATCGAGAGCATTTTCTCACGTATCTGTTAGCTGCCTGAATATCTTCTTTAGTGAAGTGTGTGTTCATATCCTTTGCCCACTTTCTGATTGGGTTGTTTGTCTTTTTGTGGTTGAGTTTTAACAGAATCATATAGATTTTAGAGATCAGGAGCTGGTCGGAGATGTCATAGCTGAAAATTTTTTCCCAATCTGTAGGTGGTCTTTTTACTCTTTTGGTGAAGTCTTTAGATGAGCATAGGTGTTTGATTTTTAGGAGCTCCCAGTTATCTGGTTTCTCTTCGTCATTTTTGGTAATGTTTTGTATTCTGTTTATGCCTTGTATTAGGGCTCCTAGGGTTGTCCCTATTTTTTCTTCCATGATCTTTATCGTTTTAGTCTTTATGTTTAGGTCTTTGATCCCCTTGGAGTTAGTTTTCGTGCTTGGTGTGAAGTATGGGTCCTGTTTCATTTTTTTTGCAAATGGATATCCAGTTATGCCAGCACCATTTGTTAAAAAGACTATCTTTTCCCCAATTAACTGACACTGGGCCTTTGTCAAATATCAGCTGCTCATATGTGGATGGATTTATATCTGGGTTCTCAATTCTGTTCCATTGGTCTATGTGCCTGTTGTTGTACCAGTACCAGGCTGTTTTGACTACTGTAGCTGTATACTAAGTTCTAAAATCAGGTAGAGTGAAACCTCCCACTTTCTTCTTCTTTTTCAGTAATGCTTTACTTATCCGAGGCTTCTTTCCCTTCCATATGAAGTTGGTGATTTGTTTCTTCATCACATTAAAAAATGCCATTGGAATTTGGATTGGAAGTGCATTGTATGTATAGATGTCTTTTGGTAGAATAGACATGTTTATTATGTTAAATCTTCCTATCCATGAGCAAGGTATGTTTTTCCACTTATGTAGGTCCTTTTTAGTTTCTTGCACTAGTACTTTGTAGTTTTCTTTGTATAGGTGTTTTACATCTTTGGTAAGATTTATTCCTAAGTATTTTCTCTTCTTGGGGGCTACTGTGAATGGTATTGATTTGGTGATTTCCTCTTCAATGTTCTTTTTGTTGATGTAGAGGAATCCAAGTGATTTTTGTATGTTTAACTTATAACCTGAGACTCTGCCAAACTCTTCTATTAGTTATGTCAATACATTTTTTTAACCAAGCAATTAACCTAAATATAAAATTAGAATATTTAGGAGAAGCTTTTTCTTTTTTCTTAAGTTCTATAGTTCTTTCTTCAGCCATATAATTGACAAATACAACTTATGGTACAAGATTGACCAGGAGAGAGGGTAGACAGGTCTACTGGCTACAGAATATGTTTCTCAATGAGAAGACATTTACTGAATGCTTACAATTTGCACAGCAAAGTACTTGAGAATGGAGATACAAAAAAAAAAAAAAACCCAAACCCATTCTCATCGAGTTGATTCCAACCCATAGCGACCCTGTAGGACAGAGTAGAACTGCCCTATAGAGTTTCCAAGGACCAGCTGGTGGATTCGAACCACCAGGATTTCCAACCAAATGCGTTACTGTCGTGTAGATTCTGATTCATAGTGACCCTATAGGACAGAATAGAACTGCCCCTTATGGTTTCCAAGGAGCTCCTGGTGAATTTGAACTGCAGACCACTTGGTTAGCAGCCATAGCTCTTAGCCACTACACCACCAGGACTTCCGGATATACAAAAAAAAAAAAAAAAGCAATGTTATATATAGCCTAATCTTCAAGGAATTTTCAGTCTTTCTAAAGGAAACAATGTGTATATTTTAAAAGCCAGATTAAAACATAATTAAAAGCTTACAGTACATGACAAGGGAGTGTGATAGACTAAATGCTGAAATCGTAGAGTATAAATGCTGTGAATTACTCCTGTGACTTGTGCAACTTTTGACAAAGAACAAATTCGTAAGGCTAGAAGCCATTTGTCTGTCAACAGAAGTGTCAACAAAATTGTCATCATGCCAAGTCTCCTCAGGATGCCTAACAAATTCATTCCCCACTTTCAGTATTCTTTTAAGTCAAATTTCCCCTGAGTTAATCACACAGAGAAGGATATACTCAAGCTTTAATGAATTAAATTCTTATCCAATATTATATTTTAATTTGAATCATGCTCAAGATTTTTACATTACACTGGCTTCTCATGTCAACACAGAAACAAAATTTCATGACCATATATGACATAATGGATAGAAAGATGTATATTATACAACTTTACCAAAAGGTGGATATAATTTCAGTAACTCAGAAAATGCAGTAAGAGTGTTATTCGCGGAAACCCACATTTATGCAAAAATGGTTTTGAGTTAAAAAAATATCTTGTTTCTTAACAGTGTAGTTGAATTTAGCAGGCATAACCAATATGTAAAATCCATGCGTTAATTTCAGAATAAAAGGGTTCCTGAGTAACGAACAATATGTTCAAGATTTCCATTACATAAGAAAATTGCATAGTATCAGAATCCAGTTTTTGTTCTAATACCTGCACATACATGGCATTGTTTCTCCTTGCATAATTTTATCAAACTATTCCTTGGAGAATTTGTTGGAGTTAATGAAGCTTATTTTATTATTGATTTGTGACTTGCAGTTGATTGACTTGGTAACTCAATAAGTGACTTGACTAAATGCAACACTTAAACACTCTCTTTTGAGATAGCCTTCGCTGACCATGTCACAGCTGCTAGAGTTGCTTCCAAAGGAAATTCTGGGTTTGGTGTTTAAGGTTTTATTTTTCCTATGGGAATAATTAGACTGATATTCTAGTGTAGAGTTTCTCAGCTTCAGCACTACTGGAATTTTTGACTGGATGATTCTTTGTTGTGTGATGTTGTCTTATGAATTTAGAATATTTAGAACTATCATTGGCCTCTGTTCACTAGGTAACTCCCACCCCAGCTGGAAAACCTAAAATGCTTCTAGGCATTGCCAGATATTCCCTGGGGGAAATTATCTAAAACCGTCCCTCTCCCCAGTTAAGAACCACTTCCCAAGCAGAGCAGGAGGAATGAAGGAAATTCAGAGACGAAAAATCAAGGACAGGGTCTAAGCCCTGGAATTTTTCTAAAAAGGTCTTGAGGCACAAGGAACAACATTCAGTATAAACTAAGTTTAATAATTTAAGTCAATGTGTTTTATGTTAACATTAATACTGAATAAATGACTATCAATCAGCTTCAAGACCAAAAAGCCTTAACCCATCCATTTAATATATTAAGGTCATTTGAGTTTCCAAATTAAGAAAACGTGATCTTTGAAGGCTCTGCTATTCTTGACAATTTCTTTTTATCCTAAATTATTAGGCCCTGAAAGCCTATCTTCTAGAATCTTCAAAATGGAAGGGTGATTGATATTTTAAGACTGAGACATGCCTTACATCATCTTACCAATGTTGGCTTTCTCCAGTTACCAATCATTCTTTAACCGACAACTAATTCAGAAAAAATACATCTTAAATGATGGAAACATTATCTGCCTATCACAAAAAAACATGAATATTAATAAAAACATGGGTGTACACAAAATTAATGGTTACCTTATTTTTACACAAATAATGTGTGCTTTATATGTTTGTTTGCCAAAGGTGCCCTCCCTGTGCATGGAATTTTCATGAGTGCATAATGTTAATTTTTTACAGCAACACGTAAAAAATATTGCACTGTGACACTTACGAAAATACCTCTGGGGGGGGAGGCGTGGTTTACAAACAAACGTATAAGGTGTGTGTTATTTGCATAAAAATATAGTAGAGTAGTTTAACTAATTACAATCAGTTTTGGAAACTCAGAAAACAATTACGATAAAGTAATTAGAAACATTGAGTTGTGTTAATAAAACTTTTAATTTATCATTGTCTTTAAATAAAAAATGACATTACACAAGACTGGGTTTACCAGATCCAATTCTTTTCTTATACTGTAGACATGATCATTTAAATTAAAGATAAGCCTAGAGTTAGTTAATTGTGGCTAGAGTGCTATAAAAATAATTCAAACTTGGCAATTCTTAATAAATTTAAACTCCGCAATTTACGTCAACCTCAGTACAATTCAACAGGCTGAGAAGTTACTTACCCTTATCGCTAATGCTATTAAGAAGGAACTGGATGAGACAGGCAGTATTAAATTACTTCACTAACATGTGCTCATTTATGGTTTGGAGCAGAAAATGAAACTTCTGGCATTCCTGGAAGACAAGATGTGTCAATTCTTCTGTCAAGATGAGGTTTACTAAACATGCGTATTGCATGTCACAGACCCTCTTACAAGCTTCACACTGTTTTTCCTGGTGATGCCTTAGATTTCTATAAATAGAACTGCCTTGAAAAACAATAGAATATTACAACCACACCAAGCCGTTCAAGGTATTTCACAGACAAAATATCCAAACACATGCAGTAGGTGTTTTGCCTATGGCGCCCTGACAAACGCCTTACTGCACCCTTCACTGACTATGTGTGGCTAACCCTGAAACTGCCCAGACATACTCAAGTGGAGATCGGCAGCTGGAGAAATAATAAATACATTATGTTGGCTAGATTTACTCAGAAAAATGTTGCTTCTTAAAACATTTTTATTTTCAGAGGCTTTTAAGTCCTTGAAAGCTTTGTTTTAGGCTTTTAACAAAAAAGTAAAAGCAATTTGCCTTCGTTATCTAGTGCTGCTCTAACAGAAATACCACAAGTGGATGGTTTTAACAAATATAAATTTATTTTCTTGCAGTTCAGGAGGCTAGAAGTTTGAATTCAGGGTGCCAGCTTTAAGGGAAGGCTTTCTCTCTGTCTTGACTCCAGGCAAAGGTCCTTGTCTCTTCAGCTTGTTTCCTAGTTCCTTGGAGATCTCCACATGGTTTGGCATCATTTCTCCATTCTGCTTCTTTTGCTTGCTTGTTTAAATTAACCTCCTTGGTATCTGAAAAGGGAGCCCTGGTGGCACAGTGTTTAAGAGCTATGGCTGCTATCCAAAAAGGTGAGCAGTCTGAATTCATCAGTCATTCTTTGGAAACCCTATGAGGCAGCTCTACTTTGTCCTATAGGGTCGCTATGAGTCAGAATCGACTTGATGGCAATGGGTTTGGTTTTTTTCGTATCTCAAAAGAGTTTGATTTATGACACACCCTACACTAATCCTGTCTCAATAACATAATGAAGACAACTTATTCCTAAATGGGATTATAGCCACGGACAAAGAGGTTAGGATTTACAACACATATTTTGGGGGGACATAATTCAATCCATAGCATTCTACCCTTTGGCTCCTAAAAATACATGTCCCTGTCATGTGCAAAATGCATTCACTCCATCATATCATCACAAAAATTTTAAATCAACTCCAAAATATCTCATCCTCTGAACCATCTAAATCAAATACGGATGAGACTTTAGGAGTATTCCATCTTGTGGCAAAATTCCTCTTCGTCTGTGAACCTGTGATATCTAGAATACAAGTCATCTGTTTCCAAAGTACAATGGTGGAACAGACACAAGATAGACATTTCCATGACAAATGGGAGAAATTGGAGGGAAAGAAGGGATAATGGGCACCAAGCAAGTCTAAAGACCTAGCAGAACAATTTGCATTAGCTCTCGAGGCTTAGAAAATAATCCTCTGTTCTTTGGGACCACTTGGGCAATGGCCCTACCCTCAAAACACTGGGTATTGACTTGCCCTCTGGATGCTGGGTAGAGGCCCCTCAGTCCTGTGCTTCATCTCCACCTTCCAGGCCCACTGGGATGGCAAATCTGTTTCCTTGGCTTTGGGTAGCCCCATTTTCCTTGTCCACCTGAGAGGCAGCCCCAACCTGTTAGACACGTAGGCCCCGTTCTCCTGCACATTTGGGTTGGCAGCCCCAGCTCTCAGTTTGAGGCAGCGGGCGCACCCCTATGGCAGGAGAGAACAGCAGCCCCACACTCTAGAACCGAGTTGGTGAAGATCTGTCTCTTTGAAACCTAGGAGGCCGTGTCTCCACTCTTGAAACCCAACAGGCCACGGTGCCATCCTTTGAAATTGAGATGCCCTGCTTCCTGTGCTCCTTCCAACAGTTCTGTTAATCTCTGAGTTGCTCCAAGCATGGCCCTTTTCTTTTCTTGGAAGACAGTAGATGTAACTCCTTTGGGCTTTTTTCTGATTGTGGAATTCCAAGATGCAGACAGCATTCTTTCCTTTCATTCTTTCTCTGTTCCCTTCAGTCTAAGCTGATGAGTTTTCTGCAGTGGTAGTTGTTTATCTCTATCAGTCACAGGTTTAATCTCTTTAACGAAATATTGTGCAGCCATGTCTTTGGTGAAAATCCTAGGACATGTGCCCTTAGTTTGTACAACAGAATTTTCCAAATCTGTAAGTTTTGTTTTTATTTTACAGAATTCATTTATAAGTCCACCTTTTCATCTAGCGTTTTACTATAAATGGCAGGAGAAACCACACAGACCCTTTAAGATCTTGCTTAGAAATTTCCTCAGCCAGATATCTAAGTTCATCACTTATAAGTTTTACTTTTCACCAAACATTTGAACATAATTCAGAAAAGTTCTTTGCCACTGCATGAAAAGCATCACCCTTCCTCCATTGCCCAGCCACATGTTCATCATTTTCTTTTAAAGTCTCTCCAGAAACACATTAAATGTCTCCATTTCTAGCAACATTCTGTTGCTCCTGCAGGTTGTGTTCTCTAAGACGATAGAGACTTTCTCTATGGCTCTCTTCACTTCCTTCTGAGCCCTCACCAGAATTGCCTTGATGTCCATAATTCTACCAACAGCCTTTCCAAGGCAATCTAGGCTTTTATTGTTAGGCACCTTAAAGCTCTTCCAGTCCCCACTTATCACTCACTTCCAAAACCACTTCCACACTGTAGGTATCTATTAGAGCACCTCCCGCACTTCTCAGTACCAAATTCTGTCTTATTTATCTAGAAGTGCTATAACAGAAATACCATAAGTGGATGGCTTTAACAAACAGAAATTTGTTTTCTCACAGTTTAGGAGACTAGAAATTCAAATTCAGGGCAACAGCACTAGGGGAAGGTTTTCTCTGTTGGCTCTGAGGGAAGGTCCTCTTATCTTCAGCTTATTTCCTCATCCTTGGAGATCTTCATGTGGCTTGGCATCAATCTTCCCTCATCTCTGCTTCTGGCTTGCTTGTTTAATCTCTTTTATATATCAAAAGAGATTCTTTTTAAGACATACCCTACATCAATCCTGTCTCATTAACATAACAAAGACAACCCATCACCAAAGGGGATTATAACCACAAACATAGAGGTTAGGATTCACAACACATATTTTTGAGGGGCATAATTCAATCCATAACACAAGTTGTCTCTTGAAAAATGGCAAACTCCTATATACCTAACCTGAGCTCTTGCTGTGGGGAAAGCATTTTGGGCAAAATCACCTGAATGAACATTTTGGCTAGACAATAATAAAGCAAAAGATCATCTTTCACAATTTGAAAACAAGGAAGAAGGCAATTTTGCGTTAAAATATAAGAGTTTTGTTGTTTTGGTTATATGCTATAATGTATGCATATAATGTTTCTTTCATGAATTTTGGCTTTAGACTGTATTCTTCTGGAAATTATTCTTCGTTTTGGGGAACATCTATGTCCAGGTATTTAATCACAGGGATCTGAACCAGACCCCAGAGGAGAAAAGGAATATCTTTTATTTCACACTGACAGAAAAATCTTAAAGGGGAAGAGACTGGTAGAGGCAAGGCCAAACTGGACTCTTTGGCTAAAGACTAAATCACTGTTTGTATGTGAACTGGTAGGGGTTGTATTCTGACAGATTGTTCTGGGAATCCCCAGAAGAAGGTCATTAGCACCCCCAACAGAATTGACATCTGAAAAGGCTCCAGATATGGGATGGAAAGGAAAGGACCTAGAGAGTAGGTGGCTGGACTGTTAGAATGAATGATGGATAGCCCTGGAAGTCAGTTTCAGTGGGTAGGATGAGCTGGTCCCCGTAATGTGGTGATGGCTGCTGTGCAGTGAGGAAAGAAAGGAGACCACACAGAGAGTAACCAAGTCTGGGGGCAATTCCCTTTTGCTTTTCACAGCCTTGTGTACATTTTGTTTAATGTAGCCTTTAGTTTCTGCTATTGCTGTTAAATTTAGGGCAAGGTCTGTGCCTGTGTTTTAGATAAAATAGAACAAACTCATGAAGGTGACGGTAACCACCAAGACAGATTAATTTGTGGCATATCAGTAGAATATGTAGTCATGCTCTGAACATTTTCAATGACACCAGGGAAGGGAAACCTGTTTTTTTTTTTTGTTTGTTTTTAATTCAAAACAAAAAGGGAAGGAAGGAAAAAAAGTAAGAGAACAAGGAAAAAAGAGAGAAAGGGAGAGAAGGAGGAGGACAAAGAGGGGGAGCAGGAAGAGGAGAAGGGGGAAAAAAAAGGAAAGAAAGAAAACCCCACAAAACTGTATTTTCTTCATTCCTTGCAGTCCACTCCCATAATAATTTCCATACAAAAGTATGTACTATCTTAGTTTGTGGGGCCCCGGTGGTCCAGTGGTTAAGAGCTATGGCTGCTAACCAAAAGATCAGCAGTTCGAATCTACCAGTGGCTCCTTGGAAACCCTATGGGGCAGTTCCACTCTGTCCTGTAGGGTTGCTATACTTTAGAATCAACTTAACAACCACAAGTTTTTATCTTAGTTTGCAACTACTGGTTAAGAATTTTTTGAATATCTGGGTTATATACAGAATTTCAAATTCACAGAAACAACCAAAAATAACATTCTGTGTTTTATTCCTAGTTTCTTGTTGTTAAGTTGGGTAAAGGACATGGTTTCCCTCCTCTTAGAGTCTACAGTCTTGTGTTTTTCTTTACCTCTCTGGTCAATTTCTCTCAGTTTCCTGTACCATCTACTCTTTATCTTTTTCAAAAATCTTAAGTTATTGGAGTCTACGGAACAAGGGGTGTAAATAGCAAAATATGAGATTGTGGAAGTAGCCAGGGCCAATTCAAAACATGCATTATACCTTGCTAAGGAGCTTAGTTTTGTTTGGAATACCGAGGGAACAATGGAAATTCAGGTAGGAAAGTGTTCTGATAAGATTTCAGTTTTAATATGATCTCTCTACCTTTTGTGTGGACAATAGATTTAAATGGGGCAGAAATGAAAATGGGGAGAAGAGTCAAGATCGAAGAGAGATTGGGCTAGGAAAATGGCAGGAAATCTTAAGAAAAGTGGATGGATTCCAGATACTAATAAGATTTGCCGACATGTTGAAGAGGGAGTGAAGGGAAGTGTAAGAATTACTACTTTCTGAGTTAAACCACAGCGTGGATGAAATAGAGAAGATTTCTGAAAAACTATTGGGGGCGAAAATCAAGCTATGATTTGGGAACATTCTGAAAGTCAAGGAAAATGTTAAATAAACAGATATCTTCAGTTTCAATGAGTGTTTCAACTTGGAGATATTAATACGAGAGTTATCAGCATATTAGTATTTCTTGTTAACAGAAGAATATATCTGCTAAACTAGAAATGTCAGTGTGAATACAGTTGAAAATATTGATGATTTTTCTGTCCATAATTAACATCTTGATTCACCTGTTTCTTCTTACAGTTTATCTTTTTGTCATAAGAGCTATGATAGAAACAAAAAGAATATTTGATAATGTTTATTTGTTATGGCAAGTAGCATGCATTGTATTCATCTAACAGTTATACAAAGTTATTTACATATAATCTTAAAAGAAGATAATATTTTATGCACATTCCTTGTCCTGAGGCTTCAGTATCCATTTTCTAAAATACTATTTTACTTCTTCTATCCTCGATGATATTTTTATGATACAACTTTTGGAAGGCATTAATGTTCTATACTTGATATAGAAAATTATATAGTCTTGTGCATTCCTACCTTTAAAATTATTGTTAAATGCTGCAAATTTTACATCCATGATACATTCTGTGAAACAGAATGTTACCATTTGGGCATCGTGGGAACACCATATTACTATACAAGAGACATGACATACATAGGTTGCCTTCAGGAAGTTCTTGTGCTTACTACATCTGGTTACATCCACTATGTCCCTTTGTACAATCAGGATTTCTGAACTCTATTATGACTCTGTGGGACCGTTATAACTGCAATGGGACCATGAGGTAGGACATTTCCTGAATGGCCATTATGCGGCACATGACTGTGTGTCTATACTCCTGTCAACGAATATTTGTCTGCATTGTATTTTTTAGTAACATATATCAAAAAGTATCTCAGTATTTATTTTTAATTTTAAAGTGTCAGGAAAATATCCTGCTTTTCAATATCTCTACCTCTTATTTCTGATTTGTTCTCACTTTAATGATCAGAAATTACAGAACAATAAGTCATTTTGAGTGAGCATTCAAAGAATGCATTAAATGCCTCTACATTAATATGAAATTGTTTAATAGAATTAAATAGATTTTATTTAGCTTTTTGGAAACCCTGGTGGCATAGTGGTTAAGTGCTACGGCTGCTAACCAAAAGGTCAGCAGTTCAAATTCACCAGGCGCTCCTTGAAAACTCTACGGAGCAGTTCTACTCTGTCCTACAGGGTCGCTATGAGTTGGAATCGACTCGAGGGCACTGGGTTTGTTTTTTTAGATATTTAGCTTGTTTAGTGATTATACTGTTCATAGTTTGCTTAGAAATTATTAATAATTGATGTTAAATTTGACTATCATTTACTTCAATAAATATGGCCAATAGATTATTTTCTTGCACTAACTATTGATGGTGAATTATATTTATAGATACCTAATGTTGAACTGAAAACCCTGGTGGTGTAGCGGTTAAGAGCTACAGCTGCCAACCAAAAGGTCAGTAGTTCAAATCCACCAGGCGCTTCTTGGAAACCCTATGTGGCAGTTCTACTCTGTCTCGTAGGTTTACAATGAGTCAGAATTGACTCGACAGCAATGGGTTTGCTCTGGTTTAATGTTGAACTATATTTTCACTTTCAGAGTAAACCCTGCATTTGTATGTAGTATTGTTCTCTTAAAACATTAGCATATTTTATTAAAAATTTTAATTAATATTTAAATAATTTCTTATCTATAATTTTCTCTTTTGCACTTTGTTAGTTTTTTCAGATCTATGTATATATTATTATTCTATCTTTAA
This sequence comes from Loxodonta africana, assembly GCF_030014295.1. Lineage (NCBI taxonomy): Eukaryota > Metazoa > Chordata > Mammalia > Proboscidea > Elephantidae > Loxodonta > Loxodonta africana. The sequence goes on from NC_087356.1 coordinate 32,878,022, forward strand.
AAGTAAATAGGAAACATTCCATTATTTCCTAAGACTGGAAGACTCTGAATAGAGATTATGTGCTTTTAATTATAAAAAAAAAATTGCTGATAAATATTTTCTTTGCTGATATTGCCTGGGGTTTGACAAGTTTTTTAATTTATAATATTTTTGCAATAGTTTTATTTTTAATTAAACTTACTAAAGGTCTTTACTGGCCTGTGCAATAAATCTTGCTTGTGAACTTAATAGTCCAAAAAATCAAACCGAACTCACCGCCATCCAATCAATTCCGACTCATAGCAAGTCTGTAGGGCAGAGTGGAATGCTCCATAGGGTTTCTAAGGCTGTAAATCTTTATAGAAGCAGACTGTCACATCTTTTTCCTGTGGAGCCTCTGGTGGGTTCAGACCTCCAATAATTTGATTAACAGCAGATTGCTTTAACCACTGCACCAGCAGGGCTACTCTTTTATTAGTCCATTTTATTATCATTTTTTAATAAGCCATTATTTCTGGTTATGTCAACATTATGGAGCCCTGGTAGCCTAGTGGTTAACAGCTACGGCATTCTATGGCTGCTAACCAAAAGGTCAGTCATTCAAATCCACCAGCCACTCCTTGGAAACCCAATGGAGCAGTTCTACTCTGTCCTATAGGGTCGCTATGAGCTGGAATCAACCCAATGCCAATGGGATTGATTTTATTTTTTTGGTATGTCAATATTAATTTCTTGTTATTGCTGTTCTTATATTAAGTTCTGAGGTGAATGTCTTCTTCTTTTGAAAAATGAAATTTAAGAGAATCAATTTTTTTCTGTGTACCATTAATTTTTTTTAATGAAACATACTGCTTATTTTTGATTTGTAGTTAATATGTGAATATAGTTTTAATTTTTTCTTTGTCTCAAGCCCTATTTGTGAAATTACAATTATCTTCCAGTGATTTTATAATTATTTATTATTTCACAGCTTTATTAAATTATATTTAAATAAATGGCCTTATTACTGTAAACTTTTGAAACTATGAGAGAAATTTCTTTGGAATTTTATATGAAAGATTGTTTATAAATATCACATTAAGATTTTAGAAGACTTTGTCTCTTAAGTATAGAGCACATATGGCATCATCTAGTATATCTCTAAAACTCTGTTAATTCTTCCCTAATTTTAGCTATCAGTAATGATAGTGATATTTTAAAAGTTCCTCACTATTATTATTATTATTAATTTCAATTTCTTCTAATATTTCTAAGATTTTGTTTTATTAATAAAATCATGTTACTAATACTTAGAAGTCCATCTGAGAGGGTGCAACATTCCATACTAACTGAGAAGAAGGAGAGCAGCTCCTGACAGTAGGAGCTGGCCTGACCTTCACAGATAGACCTTTCCTGAGAGCTGAGAGATATATACCAGTTACATCTTCAATCCCTGGGATTTATTGGTGGCACTTGAGCCACTTCAGTACGTTCGGGCATTGTAGTAGATACTGATGTCGTCGTCTAAAAAACGAGAAAGCTGGTTTGCACTACATTTGAGTGCGGACAGCCATTCATATAGGGTATGCTTCCCAGAGGAGTGATTGTGCAAAACTTTTGTGTCTTTTGGTCTCTGTACAGTGAGATAAAGCTTGTAAGTACGTTTACTATTTCCTTTGTCTTAATGCTAAGGTACGGCTACTAGCATTTGGAAATATTCGAGTAAGCTGAAAACAGTTTGTGATGCATTTTCTGGGCCATGGTACTGATATGTACCACATGTGTGACATGCTTCATGAAACATGGGACCAATATGGCCTGCTTGCATTAGGCACCTCCCTGATGACATCTTTTATAATGTGTTCCCTGGAAAATTGAGTAAGATATGTTATGGCTCAAGTATAACCAAGAAATGTGGTGTACTTCCTGGGCCATGGTACTGATATGTATCACGTTTGGGGTGTACTTCATGGAACATGGCACCAGTATGGACTGCTTGCAATTGGCACCCCATTTTTTCCAATAATTAAAAAAAAAAAAAACTAACCAACGATTCAGCATCCATTCCATGAGTGAATAAAGATGGATGGCATCACCAAAAAATTTCAAAGAAAAAAGTTCATCCTTTAAAGTGATATGCCATAGTGTTCTCCTTTGAATGTGAACAATTTCATAGAAAACCGACATCAGACAAAGACTCTCTGTGACAAGACGTACCAAGACAAAATCAAAACTGTTCCTAATCATGTCCAGAAACAAAACATGATCACTGTCCAAATCACAAAAATGACTAAACATATTTTTGCTAATAGGAATGAAGGCTGCTTCTTCACCAACTACGGCTATGGCCTTGCTCTATATTTCTAAATTTCTAGATAAGAATTAAGATGCCCAGTCATGAAATTGTCTTGGTTTCCTGACAGCATCTAATCTAGAGCAAAGCCTGGCTTCCTTGCACCCTCCCCTAAACTATCTAATAGAAGCCCAAGTCTTATACTATGCTCTTTCCTAACACTCTCTGCAGAGATGCCCAAGATTCCCCATAACGGGTGTGTTACCTGGCTTTAAGAGCAATAAGCCCGTCCTGCTCCATTTCAGGTGTGTTCCTGGTGGGCTTTGGCTGGAGGACATTCAAATATGAAACTCATATTTGAATCAGGTTAATGATTTCCTGTCTTGAAATATATTTTTGACCCATGTCAATAACCATATATCATCTATTTAAAAAAAAATCTTTTTTAGATATTATTTTTCCCCAAATGAAGAATCTTATTCAAGTTGTATGTAAATTAGGTCATATAATCTATTAAATGAAATGTTGCTTGTCTTGACATTAATCATCTTCTTTTATGTTTTTTATGCTATGCTTCTTTTCAAGCACACATTTCAAATCTTCACTTGGCTCACATGGCTTGGAAGTTACGCATTCCTTTTTTTTTAACCTACCATTCTTGAAGTCATGAAGTGATTTGTGTAAACTCTACTTAAGAATATCTTTCTAAATATTTGTCAGGATATTCTGTCCTATTCTGATTCAGATTTTTATAGTTTTTACAAAATATTTTATATCTGAAAACAATTTTAATTATTCATGCGTCCTGATTTGCAATTAAACAACACCATGTTTTACTAGTACAATTGCTTATTGTCCTTGTTTTTCTTCAATACACTAACCTTTTTTATTATTATTTAATTTCACAATCCAATGTAATACTTCCAGGATGGGTGTGTGGGTGGCATACCAAATGATTCATTGCATGTCAGAGAGTCTCTGTGAGGCACTTGTAAGAGAATGATGGCTTAGCTGCTTTAAATTTATTCAGTCACAATCTTTTAACCTTAAATTTTGTTTCCATCTTTCACTGCTTTCCTGCATGAAGAGAAATTTGAGTCCAACCAGATATTTTTTGGACCCCTTAGAGGTGGCACGTCTTTTCTGCATGGATGCATATGTGATTTTTTTTTTTTTTATCATTAATGTTTGTGAATATTAGAAAAACATTTCAAGCACACATTTCATGTAACTATTACATAGTTATATGAAGCCTATTATACAGTTCTATGGAGGCCTGTTAGCACAATGATTAAGAAAGAGCTTGGCTGCTAACCAAAAGGTTGGCAATCTGAATCCACCAGCCACTCCTTGGAAACCCTGTAGGGCAGTTCTGTAACCTGTAGGGTCACTGTGAGTCAGAATTGACTTGACGGCAACAGATTCGGTTTGATTTATTATAGAGAAAGTTTCACAATTTAATAAAATTAAATCTATATTATTTATAGTTACACATACACTAATAGGTAAGAGGCAAAGAATATTGTCATCTGCCAAAAATAAAACAGTTGACAGTAAGCCCTGTTGTTGTTGTGTGCAGTTGAGTCCAAACATAGAAAAATTGAAATTGACAAAGAAAAACAAGCATGTCATCTACTAAGCCAAGTACAGGTCTTAATTTGTGTACCAGCGCCTCTCCACATGTAGCACGCATCAGAATTACCTGTGCAGGAGCTTGTTAAAACACAGATTGCTGAACTTCATGCAAGGCTTCGATTCTGCAGGTCAGGGAAGGGGCCCAAGAATTTGCATTTCCAACAACTTCCCAGGTGACGCTAAGATGCCGCTGGCCTATGGGCCACACTTCAGGAACCACAACATCTATTGATTATACAGCTCGAACACTCTCTTCATTTTGACTTTCAGAAAAAAAGGTCTATTCCATTCAAATTCTGCTGATCCACAGCCTACATGGCAGCCTTTGGGGCATTCTGTGCACGAAAGTCAACTTCGGCTACAGCCATGAAACGCCAACCCCCCGTGATTAAATAGGTCAGGGTAGGCCACCCTAAGTTATTATTTTTAAGGAGAGAGTTGCAGGTTTTTTTTTTTTCCCCCCTCAGCTATGTCAATTTCATGTTCCTTGATTATATATACTTTTATTTTTTGTTTTCATTGAGTAGATGGGCCTTTAAAAATTGGAGTATGCATGTTTCATATGAGACACAACATTTAATCCCAGAAGGACGTAAAAGTAAAAATAAATATGCAAAGTACAGAAGAGTTGGCTCAGAATAGAAAGTCTATCAGGCTGTTGGATGAATAAAAATTATTAGTCACGTAGGAGAAAGAAAACAAACAAAAAAATGATGATCTGACTACATAAAATTAGAAGTAATTTCTTTATCACATGAGTAAAATTAAAAAGGAAAGCAGGCACAGTGTGTATTTAAAACAATTATGAGAGACCACTTTTAAAGAAGTTTTATGAAAACAGTTTTTAAATATTGATGGTGATAAATAAATATTCCAATGGAGACACTGGCAATGGACATGAAGAGGCAATTCCCACAAAAGGAATACAATCAGTAATTTTGAAAATGGGATAATGTTTACCTTTTTGTGGTAAAATGAATGTAAATTAAAGATAAAGGAGATAGTAGTACATTTAAGAAATACTAAAAACACAAATCTTCACGTGTTTGTGAAAATTAGTTATTTCTGGTGGAATGAATAAATTAGTGTAACACTTTTGTAAATCAATTTCACAAAATAGATCAATAACCATATAAATGTTCAAGCCCTTGATATAATACCTTTCTGAAGTTATTAAATAACATAAACAAGAGTCTAGATACATACTTTATACCTTTCACAGAAACTTACCCAAACCTGGTCCGAGACCTAAATGTTAAAGACAAAGTTAGACAACTTTTAGAACATAATACAGGGGAAAAACCAAGTGACCTTGAGTTTGGCAATGAGTCCTCACCAAAAACGTGATTCACAGAAGAAAAACTGATAGTTGGGCTTCATTAAAAGGAAAAACTAAAGCTCTGCAAAAGACATTGCTAAGAGAACCAAAAGATAGACCACAGACTGGGGTAGAATATTTGCAAAACGCGGATCTGGGAAAGACCTGCATCTAAAATATACAAAGAACTCTTAAATCTAAACAATAAGAAAAAAAAATCCAGTTAAAATGTGGGCAAAAGACAGCTTACCAAAGAAGATATGTGGATGGCAAATAAGCATATAAAAAGATGCTGAATATCATATGTCATGAAGGAATTGCGAATTAAAACAACAAGGAGAATATAATACCTACTGATTAGAATGGTTAATATCCAAAACACTGAAACACCAAATTCTAGTGAAAACTTGGAGCATCAGGGACTCTCATTTGTTGTTGGTGGGAATGCAAAATGGTATAGCCACTTTGGAAGACAGCTAGGCTTTTTTTTGTTTGTTTGTTTGTTTAAGTTAAACATAGGCTTACCATAAACCAACCAAAAAATCCAGTGCCCTCGAGTCGATTCCGACTCGTAGCGACCCTCTAGCAGAGAGTAGAACTGCCCCGTAGAGTTTCCAAGGAGCGCCTGGCGGATTGGAACCGCGGACCCTTTGGTTAGCAGCCGTAGCACTTAACCACTAGGCCACCAGGGTTTCCATAGGCTTACCATATGACACAGTAATTGCACTGTTAGTGAGACGAAAGCATATGTCCCCATAAAAACCTGCACAGGAATGTTTATAGCAGCTTTATTCATAATCACCAAAAATTGCAAGCAACCAAGATGCCCTTCAACAGGGGAAAGAAGAAACAAGCCTTTGTGCATACATACAGTGGATTATTATTCAGCGATAAAAAGCAATGCGCTATCAAACGGCAAAAAGACATGGAGGAATCTTTAAACGCATCTTGAAAGAAGTCATTCTGAAAAAAAAAAAAAACTCTCTACTGTATGATTGCAAATTATGACATCCTAGAAAAGGCAACATTATGGAGACAATAAAAAGATCAGTGGTTGCCCAGGGTTCAGGGGGAGGGTGAAGGATGAGTAGGTGAAGCAGAGGGCATTCTAAGGGCAGTGAAGCTGTTCCGTGTGGCATTCTAACGGTGGGCATATGACAGTACGTATTTGTCAAAATCCATGGAAATGTACAACCCAGAGTGAACCCTAAGGTAAATGATGGACTTCAGCTGACAATAACGCGTCATGATCAGTTCATCAATTGTAACAAATGTACACACTGATACAAGATGCTAATAATAAGAGAAACTGTGTGCGGGGACACAGACAGGGTATATGGGAAATTCTCTGTACTTTCTGTACACTTTTCTCTGTAAGTCTAAAACTACTCTAAAAATATTAAACTGTATAATGACAATAATAATAGTAATACTATTGCCCTGAATTAGAAACTGCTGCTTAAAAAACTAAACATAGAAGGTGCTCCTTGCAGAATCACCTGTTTTAAAATTGAAACTAATCTCTAACTTCTGTTGTTATGTACTTACAAAAAAAAAAAAAAAAATTACCATTGAGTCGATTCCAACTCATAGAAATGGGATAGGACAGAGTAGAACTGCCCCATAGGGTTTCCAAGGAATGACTGGTGGATTCCAACTGCCAACCTTTTGGTAAGCAGCCGAGCTCCTAACCACTGCACCACCAGGGCTCCTGTTAAATGCTTAGGTTGTATAAATTTGCTTCTCACCAATTCAATAACACATTATGTAACTTTAGCTAGCAATTAAGGGCATTGTAACAATCAGGGAAACAATTTGGGGCAAGAAAAGAGTAAGTAAATGTATGTGCATCTTGTGGTAATAGCTATAAAAAATTATATCTATGGTGGGTGAGGGAAAAGAGAAATGTAATTAACCATTTAAGAGGGATAAGGATTATACAATTTTTTCTTTCCTTAATGTGTTATTTTTAAAATTGAATATAAATATTTTATGATTAAGAAAAGTGCACACACCTCTCCCCGGCAATTAGACGAAGGGTCACACAGGCTCTAGTTCTGTCTTTATCAGAGGAGGACTGTCGCTGTGCACCGTTGTTATTGTTAGTTGCCAATGAGTAGATTCCAACTCATGGCAACCCCATGTGTGCAGAGGAGAAACACTCCCTACAGTTTTTGAGACTGTGACCTCTCTGAGGTGCCTCTGAGTGGATTTCAACCAGCAACACTTTGGCTAATAGCCAAGCACTTAACTGCCAGCTAGAGACTCCTGCTGTACATTAACACACTGCCATTGAATCGATTTTGACTCATAGAGGCCCTATAGGACAGAGTAGGACTGCCCTATAGGGTTTCTGGCTGTGATCTTTAAGGAAGAAGACCGCCACATCTTTCTCCCCAGGAGTGGCTGGTGGTTTTTAACTGGTGACCTTGGAATAGCAGCCTAGCGCCTTAACTGCTGCATCACCGGGCTCTTTTGATGTACATTCTGTGGACCTGGAGTTGATTCTAACTCCTAGTGGCCCTACAGGACAGAGTAAAACTGCCCCAGAGGGTTTCCAAGGATTGGCTGGTGGATTCGAACTGCCGACCTTTTGGTTAGCAGCTTAGCTCTTAACCACTATACCACAATCCATGGGCCAAACCCAGTCAGTGACTTGCTTTTTGTGTGATCTGTGAACAAAGAATGGTTCTCAAATTTTGAATGATATTTTCCGTTACTCTCGTCCTTGGGTAGAATGGGAATAAAGTAAATTGCAAATAATAGTTATTTCTGGAGAAATGAGTTAGTTTTCATTATTCCTGAAATAATAAAATGAGAAATAAAAATTAAATAAATGGCAGCATCAGCCAACGTAGTAGATATTTTTATTTTCATATTTTTGGTGGCACAGTGATTGAGAGCTTGGCTGCTAACCAAAAGGTTGGCAGGTTGAATCCACCAGCTGCTCCTTTGAAACTCTGTGGAGTAGTTCTACCCTGTCTTATAGGGTTGCTATGAGTTGGAATCAACTTGACAGCAATGTTTTTTTTTTTGGGGGGGGAGGGGGGTTATATAATAGAAAATTGTATCTTTCACCTGCTTGAAAAATCCAAATACTCGTTTTATTTATTTATTTTGATGACATAATTAAAACTATGAAATGCGGTTGCTTTCTCTTCCCGCCACATTATTAAATCAACATGTATCGCAAAGACAATGTCTCTTGCATTTTAACCAAGTTAATTAGAGTGATTTTAATTCTGCTACAGCTGCTCCGAGTATGTAAATAAACACGGAGAGAGTCCGCTGTCCAGGGAGACCAGCTTGGGCTCTGCCATAGTTCATTGTCTTGAAACGCATGTGCCCACACTGGGCACCACAACCAGCTGAAAGGCTGAGGAAAGGTACATTGGAAGGAGTCCACCCTGGCTCTAAGAGGTGAGGTCCCTCTGAGTAGGTAGACATTTTTGCAGAAAAAAAATTTTTTATTTCTTTTAACTTGCGGTTACTTTATACAATGCTGCACTGAAAATAAACTTGAACCAGAAGTGACTACTCTTATTATTATTATTTGCGGCACAAGAGCTCAAACAAATATGCAACTCAAACATGCAATTTTTACAAAGAATTTGTCTCCCTTTTTTCTAAAAAAAAAAGTGAAGAGTACAGCAATTATAAAATATATATATATAAAAAGTTTCCTTTTTATGCTTTGATCCCTATTCCATCTCCCCAAAAGATAAGCACTATTTACTTTTCAATTTTTCTGTCCAGTTCTTTTTTTAAACAAACATATATGGAGTTGTGTATTTGAATACTATCACCAGATATAAGCACAAACATAATAATACTCTATCCAATTTCTTCCCCTTGCTATTATGAATTGAATGTATTTTAAAACTCTTTTCATAATAGGTTATAAATTATGCAATTTTCTCTAATGCCCTCATGTCTCACCATAGACTGAAAGACTCTATGAGATAAATTATATTCCCCTAGGCATAACTGCCAATATCCACATTATCTATGATCATATATTTTGAAAAACCAAATGACTTTTGCTAATTTATTGGTGTAATTTCAAATAATCAAATGTTTATATAAACTGTCATTCAAAATTTTATCAGCATGTGATTCATTTATTCACTCAAAATACATATATTGAGCAGTGTCAGGAGCCAGTCATTGAGTCAGAACTCACTTTTTGTTGTTGTGAGCTGCTGTCAAGTCATGACCTTGTGTGTAACAAAAGGAAACATTGCCAGGGTCTGCATCATCCTCACCATTGTCAGCATGTTCGAGTTCATTGTCATAGCTATTGTGCCAATGCATCTCACCAAGAGTCTCCCACACCTTTGTTAGCCCTCTGCTTCATTACATGTTGATGTCCTCCTCCAGAAAGGAATCCCTCTTGATGATGTGCCCAAAGCAAGCAAGTCGAACATTGTTCTGGTGTGACTCATAAGGTCCTCTTTGGCTAATTTTTAGAAGTAGCTCACCAGGCCTTTCTTCTTCATCTTAATGACGAAGCTCTGCTGAAAACAGCCCACCGTGAGCAATCTTGTTGTATTTGAAATACTGGTGGCATAGCTTCCAGCATCACAGCAACGCCATCATGCCAGCCACCACAGTACAACAAACTGACAGATGTGTAGTGGAGAACTTAAAAAAAAAAAAAAAAAAACCCTAGAAAGACAAAAAGCAGACATCTACCAGCAAATGTGAAAAATAACTCTGCTCTTTTCTACTACTGATGGAGATCTTTGTTGGTTCAGCATTCAGAGTTTATAAAGGCCCTACTGAAGACAGGACTTGGTCTTTGTTCATGTCTTCCAGATAAACCCAGGTGAAATTAAAAGAGAACCACTTGGATTTCTTGAATTTCTCTTGATTCATTTAGAGAACGAGGGGATGAAGTGGCTGAAGAAGGAATCTGATACATGGCAGACACAACAAAGACCTTGGCCTCTGTCAAAACAACTTTGTCCATGTTTGTTGTGGCAGTAGGCTACCAAGCAGACTCCCTCATCATTACACTTGCATGGCTGCCTGGACAGTCTGCTCTTTGCTTGGTGCAGTGCCCAGGGATACCCACCTGGTATTAGAAGCACTTCCAGAGATTTGCTGAGAGAGAAACATACCTGTTGAAAATACCAAATACTAGCTTTATCTTCTAAAAATATAGTATGAGAGTATGTCCTTAATATGGTCTCCTTCACTGACTGGAGCCCTAGTGGCTTAGTGACGAAAAGCCCAGCTACTCATCAAAATGTCAGCAGTTTGAATCCACCAGGTGCTCCTTGAAAGCCCTACGCAGCAGTTCTACTCTGTCCTGTAGGGTCGCTATGAGTTGGAATTTGCTCAATGGCAACAGGTTTTGGTTCACTGACTTAAAAACGTTACTCTGCGCATACATAATTAAATTAGGATTATTGTTTGTTTGGCCCAATGCAAAAATGATTATAAAATATTCATTAAATATATGCTTGATGATAGCCAATTTTAATAAACTAAGAACTATCAAGGGGTGTTCTGTGAAAAAATTAATGTACATGTCTATTCTCTATTTCCAGCCCCCAGCTCACCACTGAAAAGCAAGTCGGAATCCATAGTAAGACCTAGTATTTTACCTCTCGACGGGCACTGGCTGACTGGTGGCAATTTATAGAACACGATGTTTCTTTCTTTTTTTGTTTTATTTTTAAAACCTAACACTGGGCCAGATGCAATATATTCTTTTTTATTTTCTTCTGATTGAAATAATGGAGTAAATTATGAAATGCAGAAGGGCTTAAGAGGTAAGACTTAAAAATTAAAAAAAAAAAACTCCTCTGAGAGAGAAAGGATGTGACACCATTACAGTGTTTAATAATGTTGCATGATCATATTCAGCAATTCCACTTGAGGCTAAGAGACATTTGCATCACTAATATTTTACAAATATGTTTCTTTGAGGAATAATATTTCCCACGCCCCAAACAGAAACTAGAATAAGAATTTACTGAGAAGCACTAATTGGACTCTTGAGCATAAAACTTCCATCTGTTTTTAAAGGACATTTATGTATTACCAGCACAGTATTTCCACTAAAAAAATAACTCAATTCTAAGAAAGGTATATGGGGCAAAGTCCTTGCTAACAATTATGTAATTACCCAGAATTCTCTCTGAACTGACATTTCCAAAAGCCTGTCTTACAAAGAGCTGCTGGTTAAAACGCTAATCCTCAAATGCATGCATTTCAAGATACTGCAAATATAAGAATCATTAAAATATACTTAGCATAATTTTAATTACCCACTAAATTGAGTTATAAATATTTAAACAAAAATATACCAGATATATTCTACACCATATACATCAAAACTATTTGACTATAAAGAAGACCTAGTTCCACAATTATATAAAATACTTGAAGAAATAACTATATTTGTCCACACACACACATACACACACGCACACAAACATGTTCTATGTCTAAAAAATGAGTTGTTGGGTGTCATTTTTCCCTACATTATAAAATCCTGTGCTGTTTCCCTGACCTTCTGTACTAACTTCCTTTCTCTGTGGTAATTTTTAATAAGCATACTTAAAAGCAAACCAAAAATTGTGTGTGTGTGTGTATTTAATGCCTATACTTTTTTTGACTATTATGTAATACCAAAAAAAAAAACAAAAAAACACCAGATTCAACTTTCAGGCCCTGTTCAACTTTTTCATCAATTTTTCTCCTGACAATTCTTTGAAAGGTGTCCTGTTATCTTTGAGTTTATAATGACTTTATATATTTCAAGGTGCCCTGGTGGCAGAGTAGTTTAAGCACGCAGCTACTAACCAAACGGTTGGTGGTTCAAACCCACCAGCTGCTCCTCGGGAGGAAGATCTGACAATCTGCTGCCATAAAGATTGCAGTCTTGGAAACCGTATGGGGAGTTCTACCCTGTCCTATAGGGTTGCTGTGAGTTGAAATCGACCTGAGAGCAATGGGTTTTTATATATTTCGTAAGTTCCAAGTAAGTTAGTAACGTTCCAAGAACTTTAGTAAGTAAAACATCAACATGTCATTCATCAACAACAAAGTGGTAATCATCAGGGAAATCAGCTTTGTTTTCAAAAATTCATGTTCATGTTCATTCCCAGTTCTTTCCACAAAAGAAGTAGGTAAGTGAGGCTTCCAAATGAACCACCCTGTCAGGGCTGACTTGGTAGCCACCCCTTCACCTAATCTCTCAAATTTCACAACAATGACCAGTAAAACATAATACTGAAGGTGGGGGCAGGGGCTGTATCAGTACAATAATGGGAAGAGAGTGCACCGAGGAGGTTTTCAAACAAGTCTCCTCAATTCTTTGACACTCTCTTCCTTTGACAACCCTCTGGATATCTGGATATCTGGGTTGACTTGTAACTGCTTTGACTATCATGGGCGAAATGATGCTGTGTGACTCCTAGAACGGGTCAGAAAAGGCGACAGCTTCTGCTTGTTTGGCAGTAATACTTGTGAGTTATTAAGCAAGCCATTAAGCAAGACTATTCTGAGTGAACCATGATTCGAAGAAGTCAAGAAACATGGAGAAGCCACGTATCACTCTAGTCAGTGTTTCTAGAAGGAGCCCTGGTGGCACAATAGTTAAACTCTTGGCTGCTAACCTAAAGGATGGCTGTTGAACGCACCCAGTGGATCTGCATAAGAACGACCAGGCAATCTGTTTCTGTAAAGATTACAGCCAAGAAAATCTTACGGGACAGTTCTACTCTGTCACATATGGTTGCTATGAGTTGGAATCTACTCAACAGCCCACAACACAAACCACTAGCAGTTATAGTGTTAGAGTCATCCCAGCCCAGATTCCAAACACAGGAGTGAACAACCTTCAGAGCCACCCCTATCCTTTTAGTCTTCCCAGCTGAAGACCCAGACATTGAGGAGCAGAGAGACCACATCTCTGCTGTGCCCTGCCCAAATTCCTGTTTCCAGAATCAGTGAATGTAAAAAATTAGCTGTTGTATGCTGCTAAATTTTGGATAACTTGTTACACGGCAAAAGTACCTGTAACAAACGCCATCTGTCTGAAGAGTACCTGAAGAAATTTTTCTAAGATATGTTGCGGTCTGGCTGAGGGAAGGGCAAATTTATCCAGGGGTTCACTTGAAGCCTGCTCTAGGGTAAGTGAAAGAGAATTCAGAAGAACCTCTCCTGACATGACTCAGAGCAGCAGACAGAAGTCATAGATCAGGGAGAGCTGTAAGATGGTGAGAATGGAATGCTGGTGCTGGAGATGGAGAGAAGCAACATTTAATCTTAGTAATTGTGTTTGAATGTACATTTGGTGTTGGCATAGAAGAAAATATTCTTTCCCACTTACTTTGTTCTAGTCTGCATTCCAAGTAACGTAAGAGTCTCCCCATGAGGGTATCCCTACTGCAAGCTTCTGAAAAGAGGAAGTATGCCACTTTGAGAAGCTGGCAAGTAGCCCGACTTACTACACACGTCTAATACCCTTAGAAGTAGAAATAGGTGATCGTATTAGACAGGAACCATCTTGCATCTGCCAAAGGCTTTAGCTCATGCTGCCCTCTCTAGAAGCAGCTGCCCTGAGAACAGCATGGAGCACAGGATTAAAAAAAAAAATTTAGCAGGGTTTATTTATATGTAAAAATATGTAATCTCGGCTATTTAGTATAGGATAGATTGGAGGAAAGTAAAAGTAGAATTGCAGAAGTTTCCACTTTATTTTTTTCCAATAATTCAGGTAAGTGATGATTCTACATTAAATGAGGGAAATTACAGGAGAGAGAGTCTCACTTTATCTTGAAACTAAACTTAAGGATTGTTGATGGGCCTGGGGTGAGGATAGTAGAGAATTACTCCTTCATGTATTCATTTTCATTTATTTATTTTTTTCCAGCATGAAATTTTTTATAGAATTGTGGTTTCCAATATATATATATATATATATATAAAACAAAATATTTGCCATTTTAACATTCCACACATGAACAATTCAGCGATTTTTTTATGTGTATCATGTTGTTCATCCATCACCATTATCACTTCCATTACCCTTAATGGAAGGTCAGTGTCCCCTGAGCATTGGGTCCTCCTTTTTGCCTTCCTCCCATTGAAGTCTATGTTGTTGTTAGGTGCTGTCAAGTAGATTTCAACTCATAGCAACTCTATGTACAACAGAATGATACACTGCCTGTATACCTGCCTATTACAGATGTTTTATATATCTGGAATCATACAATATTAATTCCTTTGTCACAGACTTCTTTCACTTAGCATAATGCTTTCCAAGAGTCCCTGGGTGGTACAACTGGTTAACATACTCAGTTGCTCACTGAAAGGTTGGTGATTTGCGTTCAGCTCAAGAGAGGTGCCTCAGAAGAAAGGCCTAATGAACTACTTCAAAATACCAGCCATTAAGACTTCTATGGAGAATGGTTCTACTCTGACACACATAAGGTCACTTCGAGTCACAGTTGACTTTGTAGAAACAGTTTTTAATGTTTTCAGGGTTCATACATGTAGTAGCATGTATTAGAACTTCATTCTTCTTTATGGTTGCATATTATACATATGTACCATATTTTATTTATCCATTTATCTGTTGATGGGCATTTAGAGTTTTTCCACTTTTGGGCTATTGTGAATAGTGCTCCAATGAATCTTGGTGTACAAGTATCTGTTCAGCTGCTGTGGAAAACGTTTTGACAGTTCCTCAAAACATTAAGCATGGAATTACAATAAGATCCCGTGATTCTACTCCTAGGTATATAGCTTTTTTTTTTTTTTTTTCACATTTATCATTCAAATTTTTTTGTGTTGTCATTTATGTCTTTTTTTTTTTAACATTTCTTTATTTTATTGTTAAGTGGTTTATCTTTTTTATGACACCTTTAACTTAATTATGATCTTCCTATATTCTCTCAAAAATTGACATTTTAATTTTAATATGTTTGGTAAACATTTTCTCAACTTTGCATTCCTATTTTAGTTTTATCATGTTATTAGATTGCCATTCCAGACCTTAAATTTTTTTTTTTTTTTTTGCAAGTATTTGGCTTTACAAAGTTCACCACTCTAAATGTGGTTTGTAGAGCTCTCTTCCAAAGGCAAGGAAACAAACACCAATCTACAAAAAAAAAAAAAAAACCCAAACCCATTGCCATCGAGTCGATTCCAATTCAAAGCAACCCTATAGGACAGAATAGAACTGCCCCATAGAGTTTCTAAGAAGCAGCTTGTGGATTGGCAGTACTGAACTCTTCGTTAGCAGCCAAGCTCTTAACCACTACACCATCCCCTGAAATAATAGTGTTATTTTTTATATCCTAAATTATAATATTTTTACACAGATAAACAGAAAATGTCTCTTAGAAATAATTTATAGCTCAAAGCATAGATTTTACTCATAGTAAATTCAATTTGCTATCCCAAGAATCTTTTGTATAATCAAAATATTATGTTGCTCAGAAGCCAGTAATGACAATGTTTTTGTTTTAATTAAAAAAAAAAACAAAAAAAAACCTCAAGACTCTATGATTACTGTTAGATAAGGTATTATTTCATTCTAGTTCTATATGATAGAAAAAGAGAAGAATTTTTATCAAAATGACCAAATGAAAAGAAAACTAAAGCATGAATCAGTTTTCAGCAAATGGGGTAGTGTAAGTCCTTGAGTAAAGAACCTCAGTCTCTTACATTTTCAAAGAAATGAGCAAAGGAATTCAAAAATAAGAAAACATATGCTACTATCATGAAATCAGAACAAAATATGTTTCACATCACAGAAACTTTTAGAAATTTTTTTTTTCCAAAGTAACAGATTGAAAGACTATGTGAGCAACTTGATTGACTATGAGAATGACAATCTTGTTCTTGTTTCTGGTTAATGCAGGATGTGAAAATGAACTTCCTGATATAACCTAGCCAAAAGTAGCAGCAATGGAATCTACATATAAGTAACATAAGGGCCAATGGAGGGCAGATCTTGAGCTCTGACAATCAACTCTCCTCTGACAGATATTGACTATGGTAAGATTTTATATTTCTTGAAAATAAAGGAGAGAAAAATTAACAAATAACCAGCTCACACAGAGCAAATCAATCCAGGGGTTAGAGGAAAGGAAATGGTTTAACAGGTATAGCACAGGGGATTTTTAGGGTCATGAAACTATTCTGTACAACATTTTAAAGATGGATACATGAAACTATGCGTTTGTCAAAATCTATTGAACTTTACATCAGAAATAGCAAACCTTAATGAATGCAAATTAAAAATAGAAATGCATTTAGGAGGTGGAGGATCTCAGGAAGGTATAAAACTGTTATAAGGGAATCTAACTGTATTATAAATGTGTGAAACAATCTCACTGAAGGATGGGGGAGTACTGACTTAAGTAACTTTGGACAAGAATGGAGTCTGTCATACCAAAGACAAGAGGAATTGCACGTACACTGTAACCTAGCTGATAAATTTGTTTCCCATGGTGGCAGGGTTAACAATTCTGATATCAGTATGTAAGTATACTAGAATTAAAAAACCTAGTATATGGAGGGTTGGTGGTGGGAGCCATGTTTCTCTCCTGTGGAATGGAAGGTAACAAGAACAAAACGGGTTGAAAGGTGGAATGATTCATGTGGTAATGGTTTAGATTTGGAGGCATCAGTAACATAAATATGAATGATATATTTATAGATGTTTATATACATACACGCATGCATTTTCATGTTCTGTCAGCCGAGTCATATGTCATCTGAGAGGGCCTGGGATAACGACAGCCCAAATGCAAGGAGAACACCTAGTACCAAGATCTCAGTTTGTAATACCAGTCTCCAATAAAGTAAACCAGGACTTCTTGGACAAATGGCTGATTATAGGACTGAGGCTGAGAATATATAAATGAACTTTGAGCATCTTAGAGGGCAAGAAGGTAGGAAGTGCTCAATAACAATGACAATAACAATAAAACATAATGATGGTTATAGGGCAAGGAGATAAAAAATGCTTAACAAAACATCATGATGGGGCTATATAAAACAAACACAGGAACCAATTGAAAGAGCTCCTGAGAGCCAAAGCTGTATCAACTTGAGCAACAGAATAAATAACATAATATTAAAATATAATGCAAAGTATAAAATAAATATCCCTGAGTTCATACTGACCTAATAAATAATTAAATGCTGGAGAAGAGACAAATCTCCCATGCAGAATAATTAGAAATACCTTAAGTAGATATAGCACTCTTACAGAGAGGACAGCCTAACTCTCAACTTCCAAAGTATGGGCTGTGCAATGACTTCCTCACAAAAAAGCATAGCGCCAAAGGGGGGAAGAAGAGTAATTTTACACTGGTGACACGTCCCAAACTCTACCTTCAGCCAGGTGATCAAGGTTAACATTAACAGTGATTAATCATGTGGATAGTGTTGTATACATTGAGTGTGTTGTGTATTATGTAATGAGAATACCAATTTACCTCTGTGGGTTTCCTTCCAAAAATTGTATAACCAGAATCTAATAATGAGAAAAGTATCAGATAATCCCAATTAAGGGTCATTCTACAAAATACTTGGCCAATACTCCCGAAAACTCTCAAGCTCATCAAAAACAAGTCAAGTCTGAGAAACTGTTACACCCAAGAGTAACCTGAGGAGACAAATGCGTAACTGTAATGTGGCATCCTGGATGGAATACAGAAACAGAAAAAGGACATTAGTTGAAAATGAAGGAAATCTGAATAAAATATGAATTGTAGTCAATGATAACATATTGTCTTTTCATCATGACAAACATACCTTATCAAATAAAATGCTAATAATAGGGGAAGAGGATGTTGGGTATATGTAATCTCTCTGTATCGCCTTTTCAATTTTTCTGTTAATTAAAACTTTTTCTAAAGTGAAAAGCTCTGACATTTCCAAAAAAGAAAAAGTAGATAGCATAATCAGACTAAAGACAAAACATTAGAAATGCAAGAAAGTTATTTGTGAAAGTGAAAACACAGCAATTGTAATGTTTGATCACTCCAAGCTGAAAAGCTATACTCAGAAAAGTTAATTAATAAATAACATGTTAGGGAAACAAACAGTAGACATGTGCAAACAAAAGTAGTAGTGATATTGTAATAAGTGGAATTAAATAGGATCAACTGTGTTATTTTAAAGCTGGAAAGTAATTACCTCAATAATGTCACAGATAGAGCACTCGCACATCGACATGGTCATCTTATTTAGAAGTTCAGAATTCTTCCCAAGGATTCCACACAACTGGTATTTCCAAGCACCCAGTCTGGGTGAAAATGGGAATCAAGGATAATTATTTATAGCTAGAAGATACCACTAACGCTTACAAGTTAGTGGCACAACTTCCCCCACTGCTGTTACTACTGTCTAAGTAGTAGAATACTATGTGGTTATTATCATATTTATTTTTTGTGCCATGGCTGTTTTTAGGATCATGAAAAGTTATTAATAGTTAAAAAAACCTGTTATTTCAATAATTATGATTTCTATGAAATACAAAACGAATCTAATTTGTTCAACTTTTGCCCTTGAAGATGGGAGAGCACAAAAATGAAGTTACTGGAGAGAATAAATATTGATTTAATAATAGTTAATTATTTTCACACAGAGTATGACTTTGCTATTTAACTGATGCAAAATCCAATCATTTATTTAACTATGAAGTTTGGCAGCACTAAAACATAAACTTATGTCAGGCTTTCATGTGGCCCCTCACAAAATGTGGAAAGCGTTGAGGCAATTTTGACATTCAAATTATTACCTGTCGACAAATTTTTAACGGTGTTCTGATGAATAAACAGCATTATATTAATAACGCTTGAAACTACTATAGATGAGTTTTCTCAAAGCATTAAACTTACACGCTAGTCATCATCTATGTCTTCCTATTTAGTTTATCACAGTTTAAAAACAAAGAAATAACAAAATTTTATAAACTTGTGTTTCTCAGCCCATTTTTCTCCTCATTATACATTATACAGATATGGAGAAGTGTCTTAATTATGTTTTGTCAACATGTTTTATGGTGGGAAAATTAAGGTGAAACATAGTAATATACTTTGTATATACTGTGCATTGTATACTAACATATACAGACAAACCTAACAATGCATTCTTAACACAGAATTATTTCCTAGGTCTCCTAACACTGTTTCCCAACAACTAACTACTAGTTTTTATGTAGTTTTCTTTTTGCACTGGCTTAGTTTAACCTTAAAGAAAAGTAATATTCATCTATGGATCAAGATATATTTGAAATAGATTGATCAATACAAATGATCAATAATTTATCCACAGATTATTTCATTGGAGTCACTTGAATTTAATTTTCATCTTCACTATCTTCTACAGGTCAAATTAAATAAATCTTCTTTTAAACTGTATATGATTTTCTTCCCTTTAAACAATATTGATAAGTAAAATAAAGGCTAACATGTATTGAGTGCTTACAATGGGTCAGATATAGTTCTAAAGGTTTTAAATGAATGAATTCAATTAACATTCCTAATAATTCAATAAGAGAGTTAGGATGGGTTGGATTCCCTGGAAACAGCATTAGAACAAGATTTATGCACACGTGATTTAATGAAGTTGTGTTCTCTGAGGATCAGATAAGGGCATGAGGAGAGTATAATAGGGAAGAGAAAGGTGTTGAGCAAGAGTGTAGGTTCAGGAAAACGTCTGGCTGATCCTGAACTAAGGGAATCTCTAGAGGTTAAGTTGCTCCAAAGAGTCTGTTTTACTTTGGGTCAAAGGAGAAAGATTTTTGTTTCTGTTTGCCTCCGTCAGTAATTAGCTACGACCCCACAGGAGGGGGGTTAATGTGGAGGGAAGAAGAGCGGAGGCTGGGTATAATGACCCGGCACCTTAGGGCTAGGTGGATTCAATTCCTTGAGGTCAATTCTCAGAAGAATATTTCAATGTGAGCCACTGGAGACAGTACCCAGGCATCCCAGCCATTGGGCGATGGGCAAACCCACAAAACCAGTCAATGCACTGTAGGAGATAATAGGTTCAACAGCATCTCCTACAATAAGTATATTATTGACTTCATTTTACACTTTAGGACCCAAAAGTCTAGAAAAAGTATGTATTTTACCCAAGTTCATGCAGTTAGAAAATATAGAGAATTAGGATGTAAGCCCGGTCAGTCCTTTTCCACAGCCAGAATTCTTACCTCTGCATATTAAAAAACGATGCAGATTTTCCAGTTAACAACGCACTTTTAGAAATATTTTAGTCTCTTCTGATAATTACTTATGAATTCATATGCTCTCTGGAGCACTAAAGGCAAAAGGACTACAGATATTAGAAAACTCATGAAATGTTTTTTTTTTTTTTTTTTAATTAACTCAGGACCTTATTTAAAAAAAAAAAAAAAAAAACTTCCGTGTAGAAACATGACTTTCTAGGATACTTGCCTTGCATTTCTTTCTACGAATTGGTTCCTTTTTTCAAAAATTTGCTTTACTTCCTCAAGGTATGATTCACATTCTGTTTTATCACTGGAGTAATCTTTCAGAAAGATCAAAATTAATCTATATAGATTAGATTTTCCCCATTCCAAAACCAAGAGTTCACCCAGCAAAGTTATTTAAGAAGGAATCCAAAATCAATATGTAATTAAATACACTCACATGAATTTAAAATATCACCAGAGTTGGAAACATACAATGAGAAATAAACACCTTACATTGAATGATATGTAGTCCTGCCAAAAGCAAATAGGATGTCCTATTCTGCAGACCTAGATATTACACCGACTACAACGATAAACATCCAAGAGTATAGTGTAATGAGCACACAATTATGAGTCTGTAATAACGATACACAGCAGTTAGAGTTGGAAATACTTTGGGGGGTAATGGACCTACATAATTCAAAGATAGGCAGTAAACTGCAGGCAGTAAAATTCAATTACAACGACTCTAAGATGTATTCAAACATGCTCCCATGAAGCATACGATTCCCAGCATCCTTTTGCCAATAATGTTTCCTACAGTTATGGCTGATCACACTTTTATTCTGAATATTTAATTTACAAACACAACAGCGGAACTGAATGGTTGGCGTGACAAAAAAAAAAAAAAAAAAAACCTTGTAGATATCATACTGATAATCTGTATCTTCAGAAAAGTATACGTGGCCTTTGTAAAAACAATCCTATGGTTTAACAAAGTTGGATAGATGTTAACTTGGCCCCCAAATCTACTAGGAAATGAGAAAAATACTACATATCAGAAGGAGAAACAATGCTTATGACAGGAAGCTGGAAGAAAACCAGGAAGATGGACAGTGCCATTCAGCATATCATTCTAGAAATGGTAGAGTATTTGGTTGAAGCTGTTTATTTTGACGGTCATAAGACAAATTCAGGAGGGAGGCAAAGACTTCCTTCAGTGTGTTCTCTAAGTAGTAGGTCTCAAACTAGTAGAATTTTTACTTTACAACTTCACTAAGTATATCCATATTACATTTCCTAGGAGGAGTCATTGTTTATTATATGCTGGATTTAAACTTGTGTATTACAAAATGCTAGTATAACATATTTTTACACAGAGAGTAATTTTGTTTCAGAGTACTTCTGTGCTGCAAGGAAAATAAAATCGTCCAAAATGTATGCAAATTGCATGCAAAATGTTGATCTGAATGAAATGTTCATACTCTTAACTGACAGATTATTAGATCCTAAGAAGAGAAAATATGGCATTGCATTTAGCAAATTCATGGGCCATAAAAGGAAGGCATACATTAAGGCACTATTTATATAAAAAACATAGCAGGTTATTGAAAAGTTACATATTAAATTGCCCTACTTTATTTTGTCAGCAAACACTATCCAATTGAGTGTAAATTTTTTTTTTTTTTTGTGCTCTATTGTGTACATACCTTTTTCTTTAACTTCATCGTTGGATAGAAAATGCAGCAAAATATTAATCCTACATTTTTCTTTATTGCAGTCTCCAATTTCCACTCACTAATGTGTACGGAGTGAGGGAAATCGAGGATGACATAAATAATATCTTTGTCAGAATCTTCTTTTAGAAGTGGTTTCTATTGCAGAAGATTGTGGAAAATCCAAAGATAAGGTTTTCATAGTCTCAGAAAATTTCCTGAGCTTCAGTCTTCATGCATAATGATAATTATATTTTTCTTAACAGTCTTTTTTGTATCTTCGAGACATAAAGTTAAACATTAAACAATTGCTCATTGCTGTAAAAAACTTAGCATAGTGTGTTTATGAAAATACCTTGGAAGGAAGGCTTGGTTGGCAAACACACATAGAACCTGCATGTTATTTTTGTAAAAATATGGTAGCCGGTAAGGAGGTTTTATTTTATGACCTTAAGGATCTTTGGGATTCCCGTTTCTTTAGTTTCCCATCTCTTGAATGTTTTCTGTGGCCTCTTCTTTTTCCACCACAATTAAAAGGCAAAGTATTTAAAGCTAACAATAATATAAAAAATCCTGTTGATTGTCAAACAATGTTGTAAAATGGCTACTATTATATCCAATGGTGTAGATTTTAAAAGTGAGGCTTAGCAAACATGAAGTCACCAAGTGAATGAAGGGCTGTCACTATGCAAGCCATTCCGTTTCCTCTTTTCTACTGTGTTAGAAGAAGGTAGAGCAAAATAGAGAGTTCTTCCTTATCTGACACTATTGGCCCTCAAAAAAGTCAATGTAAGGGAGAGTCGACATCACATAATATTGAATTTAATAGAAATGCTAAGTGAGGGCACCTGGAATTTTCTATATAAACGGACAGGTTATTTCTTCCCTATCCCTCTATTACGAATTTTTAATCTATTTTCTTTTCTTGTACAGCCAACATTAATCAAGCATTATATATCAGATATTGAGTAGATGTGGGAACGTGTGTGTATGGGAGGGGGTCCTACCTGAATGAGTAAAGCCCTGTCTCCATTCAGAATCTATCAGGTGAAACAAGTTCACTAACAGCTTAAAACAAATTAGTAACTAATAATTTTATATAATAATGATCACTAATATTTACCGAGTCTTCATCATACGTCAGGTACTATTTTAAATGCTTCCAATGTACCATCTCATATTCTCTTCCAATTATTCTGGGAGATAGCACAGAGAAGTTAAGTAATTTGTGCCAGGTAAAACAACTGAAAATTGCAGAACTTGGATTCAAAAATTTTGTAGTTTCAATGACCATGGTGTGCATTTACCTATTCATGTAACAGCTCTTATTTCTCTAGGGTATATTTCTAGAATGGAATTACTGGATCCCACGGTATTTCTGGAAACCCTGGTGGCATAGTGGTTACGTGCTATGGTTGCTAACCAAAGGTTCTACAGTTCAAATCCTCCAGGAGCTCCTTGGAAACTCTATGGGGCAGTTCTACTCTGTCCTGTAGAGTCACTATTAGTCGGAATCGACTCAACAGCACTGGGTTTTTGGTTTGATGGTATTTCTGTTTCTAGTTTTCTTCTTTTTTTTTTAAGGAAACACCATTTCACTTTCCAAAATGGTTGTACCAATTTACATTCCCACCAATAGTGCATAAGACTTCCAAACTCCCCTCAACCTCTCCAACATTAGTTATTTTGTGTTTCTCTCAATGTAGTTTTGGTTTGCATTTCTCTAATGGCTAATGATCATGAGCATTTCCTCACATGTCTCTTAGCCCCCTGAATGTCTTCTCTGGTGAAGTGTCTGCTCAAATTCTTTGTCCATTTTTAATTAGATCATTTGCCTTTTGTTGTTGAGGTGTTACAGTATCTTGTAGATTTTAGGGATTAGACCCTTCTCAGGTATGCCGTAGCCAAGTTTTTCTTCCCAGTCTGTAGGTTTTCTTCTTACTTTTTTGATGAAGTCTTTTGATGAGCATAAACGTTTGATTTTTAGAAGCTCCCAGTTATCTAGTTTCTCTTCTGGTGTTTGTGCATTGTTTCTAATAGTTCATATACTATCTACGCCATGTATTAGGGCTCCTAATGTTGTCCTTATTTTTTATTCCATCATCTTTGTAGTTTTAGGTTTTATATTTAGGTTTTTGTTCTATTTTGAGTTAGTTTTTGTGTATGGTGTGAGATATGGGTCCTGTTTCATTTTTTTACAGATGGACATCCAATTATACCAGTACCATTTTTTAAAGAGACTATCTTTTCCTCATTTAATGTACTTCAGAGCTTTGTCAAATATCAGCTGCTCATGGACAGATGGTTTTACACCTGGGTTCTCAATTGCTGTCCCAGAACTGAAGCCATTTCTGAAGCCCACTATTTAGACAAAGATACAACAGACCTCTAAAACAAAAAAATAACACGTAAGGAACATGATTCTTAATTCAATCAAATATATGAGACGAAGTGGGTAGCTCCTGTCCAAAAGCACGATGGAAAGGCAGGAAGGGGCAGGAACTGGATGAACAGACACTAAGAAATCAGAATGGAAAGGGAAAACATGCTGTCACAATGTGGGAATTGCAACCAATGTCATAAGACAATATGTGTACAAATTGTTGAATGACAATTAACTTCAGCTTAAGCATTCCCCTAAATTACAATTAAAAAAAAAAAAAAAACTTTGTAGTTTGACTTCAGAGTCTACATTTTTGTCTTGCTAATTTGAAGTATTATGAGTATACAGAAAAATCAATAACTGTGTCTATAATGTGAAACATTAAAGAAAAGAAGAACACATGAAAAACTGCAAGGGATTTGATATGTACATATGCAGGTATACATATGTAATATATGTGTGTGTGTATATGTTCTTGTTAGTTGCCATCAAGTTGGCTTTGAGTCATGTCAACCTTATGTATACAACAGAAACAATGTGTGCGTGTGTGTGCTTATGTGTGTGACATTTTAAAGATAAGAGACTCTTTCAAAGAAAGACATTAGCATATGGGAATATGCTAATTCTAGAGCAGTGATGTCCAGTAGATATTCCCTTGATATTAAAATTGTTCTATATCTGTGGTCTCCAAAATGGTACTGTTCCTGTACGTGACCATTGAGTGTGGGAATTATGGCTAATATGACTGAGGAACTGAATTTTGTTTTAATATTATTTCAATTATTTCAAATTGAAATAGCCACATGTAGCCTGGCTAGTCCTTTGTGGATAACTCCATTCTAGAAACTGATTTCTAGTTCAATATGACTGGAAAATGGTGTTTATGACAAAAACGAAGAGGCTGTAAAAACAAGTTAGTGTTAAAAGATAATTTTTTTTTCCCTAAGCTAAAGAGCTTATGTCTTAATCTCTAGTACGAATGGAAGGCTAATACATTTTATTTTTGAGAAATAAAATATGGTTTTGTTGTACTTGGAGCCAATATTGGTTTCAGAATTTGCCCAATAAAAATGGTGGACTTGTGATTTGATTTATTTGTTCATGTGAGGAATTTGTTCGGAAGAAGTGTTCTTGAAGCAGTGTTTGCATAGAACTTAAAATTACAGAAAGTCAATTGTTCATATTAAGGAACTGGAGTATGGAAGCGATGAGTGGTCAGGTAGGGAAGAGTCCTATTAAACTTCCTTGACCCTCATCCATACTCTTAGAAATTCTGATAACTTGGAAAAGAAGATGAGAGCTGGCAAAATGAAGTAAACCTAGTATCTATTCCTCAGGTCAGCCACAGACAATAAGTTTGATCCTTATAGACCTTTATAATAAAAAGTAAGCCATTGGATGTCTTGAGGAATTTTGTGACACAAGGGGCATAATCATTCCATTTTGGTGTGCCAGAGTTTTGTTCCGAATCAGGGAGAACATTCTTCTCATTTCTGTGCAATGAGGCCAGTGAGGAATAGGATATCCCAGTTTTGTAGCATGGGAAAAATACGCAGGCCAGGAAGGAATGTACTCATCAAGGGTTCTGGATACAATCCCAGAGCTGGAGAGTCTCTCTCAAGTGTCTTGTGGGCAATGATAATTAACTCAGAGCAGAAGAACGTGAGCAATCTCAGAATCAGAAGTAACTGCAGAATATTTAGGAAGTAAAGACTGAATCTCTGTAATTATGGGGATATTTAAATCATAAAATGTAAATAAAACAAAATATAATCTTGGACTCACACAGAATGGAGGGACTTGGGTATGTTAAGATTAAAATAATATTTATTATCATTTTTATCTTTCCAGCTAAAACACTATTGTGTGTTCTTTTGGAATAGTTTGAAAATACAGAAGACAAATGAATAACAAAATCACTGCCAATCATACCACAAATTATTTATTGTTCAAGAAATCATTCAGTGGCCAAATATATATGCACATATAAGTAGATTTAGATATAGATATAAACACTCAAATGATACACAGTGTTTTCTGCATATGTTAAAGTCTAGTTTATTGAGGGACAATTTACATGCAAAACATTCACCCTTTTGGGGTATAGTTTTAGAGATTCATATATGTCCATACAGTTGTACAACCAACAGTTAAGTCAAGGTAATATACCTTCACCCCCAAATTCCCCTTCTGTCCCTTTGTAGTCAATTCACTCCCGACAATCATGTCCTGACAACCACTGATATATTATCCGTCATTACAATTTTCATTTTTTCAGAATGTCATATAGGTGGAATAATATAGTATGTACCCTTCAGAGTCTAGCTTCTTTCAACCAACATAATGAATTGGAGGTTAATATTGCTGAGTAATATTCCATTATATAAATATATCAGACCTTGTTTATCCATTCATCAGTTCACAGACATATGAGTTATTTCCAGTTTTGGATGATTATAAATAAAGCTGATATAAATGTTTGTGAACACAGTTTTATGTAGATATGTTTTCATTTCTTTTGGCTAAAAATACTTAGGAGTGAGATTGTTTGGTCTAGTCATAAGTGTATATATAACTTTATGAGAAACTGCCAATCTGTTCTTCAAAGTGGCTGTACCATTTTGAATCCCTGAAAGAATACATGGGGCCTCCAAGTTTGCTGTATGCTCATCAACACTTGGTATTGCCTGGAGATATATATATATATATGTATATATGTGTGTATATATGTATATATATATATACACACACACCCACTGCTGTTGATATTTATATCTATTTATATATAAATATATTTATAAATTTAAATATATTTAAAAATTTATATATATAAAATTTCCTTTTTATTTTAGTTATTTTGTTAGGTGTGCAGTGAATTCTCCCTGTGATTTCAATTTTCATTTCCGTAGGAACAGATGATGTTGTGCATCTGTTCATGTGGTCATTTGCCAATAGCACATCTTCTTTAGTGAAGTAGCTATTCAGATCATTTACCCCACTTCTCCTTTTTAATTCAGTTTGCTTCTTAGAACTGAATTATGAGAGTTCTTTATGTATTCTGGCTACCAATGTTTTCCCAAATATGTATTTTGTTAGTATTTTTTTCCATTGGGTTGCTTCTGTTTTTAATTTCTTAACAGTGTCTTCTGAGAACAAAAATAAGTTTGATGAAAATAAATTTGTCTCCTTTTTTTTTTCTTTTATGATTCATGAATTTTTATATTGTCTAGGAAAGCTTTGCCTAACCCATGGCCACAAAAATTTCCTCCTGTGTTTCCTTACAGAAACTTTGTAGTCATATGTTTTAAATTAGGATCATGATCACACTTAATGTTTGAATATAGTTCAAACTGTGAATTGAATGTTATGATTTACATATGAATGTCTGATTGAACATCATTTGTCAAAAAAATTATTCTTTCTCCATTGAATTACCTTGAAAATTTAGTAAGAGATAAAATATGTTAGTCTTTGTCTGGACTCTCCATTTTGTTACATCAACCTATGTAGATATTCTTTTGCCCATACCACACTGTCTTGAGTACTGAAGTATTCTAAGTAAGTTTTGAAAGTGGGCCATATATTTCCTCCAAATTTATTCTTTGTTTTCATAATTTATTGGGCTATTCCAGTCACACTGTTATTTCATAATTAGCTTGATTATATGTATGAAAAATTCTACTGGAATTTTTGTTTAGGATGGCATTGAACAATTCGAGAAGAACTAAGTATCAATACTGAACATGGTATGTCCCTCCATTTATTTAGGTCTTTGATTTCCCTAAAACGTTTTTCTAAATTTTAGGAAACAAATATTTCATGGTATTTTGTTAGATTTATACCTGCCTTAGTACATTTTGTTTTTACACCATTGTAAATGGTACTGTTGATATAATTCTTTTAATTTTAAGTTTTCAAATGTTCATTGCTTGTGTATGGGAATACTTGATTTTCGTAAATTTGAATTTGTGTCCTCCAACCTTGGTAAACTCAGTATTTTTGTAGATTTCTGTAGATATTTTTGGATTCGTATGTAGACATTATTACTGTCCATGAATAGAGAGTTTTATTTATTCCTTTACAATATGTATTCCTTTTGTCTTTCATAACTTAATACACTGGTTGGGGGCTTCATCATGATGTTGAATAAGAGCGACGAGAGTAGACAGCTTTACTGTGTACACTATCTGAAATGGAAAGCATTCAGTTGTCCCAATTCACTATGTTACTGATTGGTTTTTCTCAGATACCTTTCGCCAAATTCCCTCTAATCTTAGTTTTCTCAGAATTTTTCTTTTATTATCATAAATTGATTTTGAATTATGTTGAACGTTTCTTCTTCCATTGACAGACTCATAAGTTTTATTTATTGGTTTCTTGATCTCCTTGATTGTTTTTCAAATGTTGAACCAACCTTGCAATCCTGGGATAAGCCCTAATTGGTCATGATATATCTCTCTTTTACATGTTGTTGGATTTGATTTGCTAATAATATTAAAAGGATTTTTGCATTCACGTTCATGAGGAATAGTGCTCTACAGTTTTCTTATATGGGTTGTTTTGTTTTGATGAGGGAATTATTGAAAAGTACATTCTCTTCTTTTACTTTTTTGAAAAGTGTGTTTAAAATTTGTTTTATTCTCTCCTTTTAAGACTGGTATAATTTCCCAGTGAAGTCATCTAAACTGCCATTTCATGTCGGAAAGTTTTCAACTAAGAATTCCATTTGTTAGTAGGTATGAAATTATTCAGGTTATCTATTTCTTCTTGATTTTTAGTTGTTTGTATCTTTCAAAAAATAATCTAAACTGTCGTATTTATTGGTACAATTTGTCAATATATGTTTTTATTCTCAGTAGGATCTATGGAGATGCTACCAATATTAATCCTGATATTTATTTATTTATTTCTGTCTACCTCCTATTTCAAACTGGGTAGATATTTGTCAACTTTTTAATCTTTCAAAATAACCAGCTTATTATTGTTTCATTGAACTTCTCCCATGTACTTTTTTCTTTCAAAAATAAAAATATATGTAAAATATAGTCAATATCAAAAATTGCTTTCACCATAATATTAATTTACAGCAGAAAATTATAGCATGCACTGTAGCCTAATTTTTTACAATAGTTATTTTTAATATGTTTCTACATTTAGATAAACATTAGAATTGCATGATATAAACATTAATTTACCTGAAGTTGTAAACAAATGTGTTAGTATTTCTTAACAAGACATTATTAGGCTTGAAAGAAAGGGAAGGGAAAGTGAATTTATAATACTATTGATAAACGTGGTTAACTTCTAAAGAGGTAATATGGCCTATAAATATATTCAACTAGCATTATAATAAAATATTTATTACTTTAATAAATTGGAATAATTTTAAACTTAGGTAATAGTGAAAATGCTAAATTAATTTTTAATACTTATTATTTCCTCAAAATGAATTGAATCAGTTTCCTACGTTTATTACATAAACCAAATCCATTACCATCAAGTCAACTCTGACTCACAGCCACCCTATAGGACAGAGTAGAACTGCCCCATAGGGTGTCCAAGGAGCAGCTGGTGGATTTGAACTGGTTAGCAGTTGAGCTCTTAAAATCCCAGGTTATCTCAGGCAAGACTAGTGGTGTTTTTGGTAATATAATTTCTTCAAAACCTAGAATAATTAAAGTCTTCAGAAATGAAATGGACTGCTCGAAGATGGATATCCTTACTAGTGAGCTGAAATGGAATGGTATTGGTCACTTTGAATTGGTCCATCTTATGGTCATTTTGCTTTAATATGCTAGGAATGACAAACTGAAGAGGAATGGTGATACACAAGAGTAGGTTCCTAAAGAGCAATGTCAAAGTCTTAATGTTAGGGGCGTATGGCATCCCTTAAGATAATTCAGTTACTAAACAAACAATGTAAATAACAATAATGAGCTCTGGAATGTGAGCAATGCTCAGTGTGGCTACACTGTATTATCTGAAATACCCAGTTTTCAACCGAAAATAGCAAAGCATGCAATGAATCAGAAAAGTATGACCCGTGTACATGCATGTGCTCACACACACGCACACAAAGACCACAGGCAACAGAAACTGCCTGTAGAGAGAGCAGTTGGATTTAATAGACAAAATCTGTTATATGTTTAAAGGACTTGAGCAAATCATGACTAAAGAAGTATAAGAAAATGTGATGGTGATGTCGTATTTAATAGTGAATATCAGTAAAGAGATATAAATTATGTATAGAACCAAATTGAAAGTCTTGAGTTTGACAGTATAATAACTGAAATAAAAAATCTCTAGAAAGGCATGACAGTAGAATTAATCTGACAGAAGTATTAGTGAACTTAAAGATAGATTGATAGAGATTATGCAATCTGAAGAGCAGAGAGAAAAATAAGGAAGAAATATGAGCAGATCCTCAGAGAAATGTGGGACACTACTAAGCACTCCAACATCTGAAAAACTGAACCAACAGATTGAGGAGACAGAGTCAGAGAAAAGACTAGAAAAAATATTTAAAGAAATAATGGCTGAAATTTTCCCAAATTCATTGAAAAATAACAATCCAAAATCAATATATTTAAAGAGATAGAAATGATGTTACAAATATATTTAAAAAGATAAAAATAATATAAAATATGTTATCTGAACAAAGTAAAAGTTCCAGGTGAGTGCGGCGGAGAAAATTAGAAACAAAAATAAATTTAGGAAACTAATATGTGGAAACTAAACAACATACTCCTATAAAACCAATGAATCACATAATAAAAGATTATAAAATAATTTGTGATTATTGAAAATGAAGGCACAAATACCAGAACTTTTTGGATATAGTTAAAGCAGTGCTGAAAGAGAAGTGTATAGCTGTAAATGCCTATACTAAGATAGAATATAGATCTAAAATCAATAAGCTAACCTTCCACCTTAAGACATATGAAGATATAAGCAAACTAAACCTAAATCAAACAAAGAAAATTAATGATAAAGATTAGAGTATAAATTAATGAGACAGAAAAGAGAAAACCAATGAAACCAAAGTCTAGTTTGGTGAAGAGATCCACAAATTTGACAAACATTAGCTAGTTGACCAAAAAAAAAAAAGAGAGAGAGAGAAGATTCAAATTACTTGACTCAGAACTGGAAAAAAAAAAAAAATCCAACAGTTAAGCATTTGGCTGTTAGCCAAAATGTTGGCAGTTCAAATCCACCAGTGATTTTCTGAGAAAAGACCTGGTGCTCTCTCTCAAAAAGATTAAAGCCTAGGAACCCTATGGGGCAATTCTACTGTGTCCTATACGGTCACTATGAGTTGGAATAGACTTGACAGCACATGACAACAACAGAAATAAAAAGAATTACAAGGGCTACTATGAAGAGTTGTATGCTAATAAATAAGAAAATTTAGAGGAAATAGACAAATTCCTGAAATGATACAAAATATCAATACTGACTCAACAAAAATTTATAAAAATCAACAAAAAATGAAAGAAATCTGAGTGCTGCTTCATAATTTGAATTTTGTTTCTTGTATCTAAATTTGATAGGGACAGTAGAAAAACAAAATTAATTATAATTTATTTAGTAAATTTAGCCATGGGATGGGGATTATGGAAACCCTGGTGGCATAGCGGTTAAGTGCCACAGCTGCTAAGCAAAAGGTCGGCAGTTCTAATCCACACAGGCACACCTTGGAAACTCTACGGGGCAGTTCTACTCTGTCCTATAGGGTCACTATGAGTTGGAATCGACTCGACGGCAGTGGGTTTGGATGGGGATTATGTTTAACCTTAACGAAAGAAAGAAGCTTACTTGAAAATGACAAAGCTCAAAACTAAATAAGAATTCACCTCAAAATAAATGACCAAAGCTTTTAAGTGGAATGGTTGAGCAGAATTATACGGTGCAGTCAAAGGGTAATTAGAGTCAGAAAAGCTCAATTATGCTAGAAGCTTTCCCCCTCGAAGCCAGGTGACCTTGTTCAAGCTAGTTTCCTAAGCCACAATTCCTAATTTAATAAATGAGTTGACAATTATTCAACTGTAAAACACTTCAGAAATGCAAAAGATATTGTAAATGTATGGAATGAAGTTGAATTATAATGCTGAGTGTGAAGTTACTAACTTCATTGGATTTTTCTTAATCTCACCAGAAGATTGCTTCATCTTCAAAATATTTGTTAACCATACCAACCATGGTCTCCAGAGCCAAACTTCACACAGGTTTTTATTTCCTTTGCTCCTCAGTGAGAACCCTAAAACCCGTTGCCGTCGAGTTGATTCCAACTCACAGTGACCCTATAGGACAGAGTAGAACTGCCCCATAGAGTTTCCAAGGAGAACCAGGTGGATTCAAACTGCCAGTCTTTTGGATAGCACCCGTAGCTCTTAACTACTACACAACCAGGATTTCCATAAGCACCCAATTGTGACAGTATTGACTTGTGCCATGCCTGAATTTAAAATAGAATATCTTGGGCTAATTTAAAATTCATTATTATTTTTCTATTTACACTGATCCATCCCCACCCTTATTTGACCTTTTTACCTTATTAAATTCCTGGGTATGACATTTTTTGTACCATAGGATTAACGTCTTCTTTCTGTGAAATCCCCAATCATGAGTAGTCAATTAAACACGTGATGTAGTTATCAAAGAAAGAATTCTTACCATAGTAATAAGAGCAACAAATTAATCACTCAGAGTGCCTCGGAACACATGGTAACTAATTAAGGCACGCATATGCCATAAAAAAAAAAAAAAAAAGTTTTTTTTTTTTTTATATGCCATAGTGGAGGCCCTAGTAAAACTATCATGAGAATAGGCCCATTGTCAAGCTAAGCTAAGTCTACTGGTATTCTATTTTATAATACTAAAATTAAAATATTTGAGGGGACTATTATTTTACTTTCATATTTTAAGGCCTTTTTTTTTTTTTGCTAAGGACATGAGAGTAGCCTATATTATACCACAGTTTACTCATCTTAAGATCTTAAGAACTGGTTTTATTTTCAAATTTCTATCACTTATTAATGAAACAACATTGCGAAGAATGGGAATTCCAGAACACTTAATTGTGCTCATGAGGAACCTGTACATAGATCAAAAGGCAGTTGTTCAGAGAGAACAAAGGGATACTGACTGGTTTAAAGTCAGGAAAGGTGTGCGTCAGGGTTGTAGTCTTTCACCATACCTATTCAATCTGTATGCTGAGGAAATAATCTGAAAAACTGGACTATATGAAGAAGAACGGGGCATCAGGATTGGAGGAAGATTCATTAACAACCTGCATTGTCCAGATGACACAACCTTGCTTGCTGAAAGTGAAGAGGACTCGAAGCACTTACTAATGAAGATCAAAGACCACACCCTTCAGTATGGATTGCACCTCAACATAAAGAAAACAAAAACCCTCACATCTGGACCAATGAGCAACATCATGATAAATGGAGAAAAGATTGAAGTTATCAAGGATTTCATTTTACTTGGATCCACAATCAACAGCCATGGAAACAGCAGTCAAGAAATCAAAAGACGCATTGCATTGGGCAAATCTGCTGCAAAGGACCTTTTCAAAGTGTTGAAGAGCAAAGGTGTCACCTTGAAGACTAAGGTGCGCCTAACCCAAGCCATGGTATTTTCAATCGCATCATATACATGTGAAAGCTGGACAATGAATAGGAAGACCAAAGAAGAATCGACGCCTTTGAATTGTGGTGTTGGCAAAGAATATTGAATATACCACAGATGCCAAAAGAACAGATAAATCTCTCTTAGAAGAAGTAAAACCAGAATGCTCCTTAGAAGCAAGGATGGTGAGACTGCATCTTACTTACTTTGGACATGTTGTCAGGAGGGATCAGTCCCTGGAGAAGGGCATCATGCTTGGCAGAGTACAGGGTCAGCAGAAAAGAGGAAGACCCTCAATGAGGTCGATTGACATAGTGGCTGCAACAATGAGCTCAAACATAACAACGATTGTAAGAATGGCTCAGAACTGGGCAGTGTTTTGTTCTGTTATGTATAGGGTCTCTATGAGTCGGAACCAACTCAACAGCACCTAACAACATTAAGGAAACACTGGTGGAGTAGTGGTTAAGAGATCTGGCTGCTAATCATAAAGGTTGGTGGTTCTAATTCACCAGGTGCTCTTTGGAAACTCTAAGAGCCAGAATCGACTTGGCAGCAGAGGGTTTTTTTTGTTTCTTTGTTTTTAGTCACTTATTAAAGGACCCTGTTGACGCAAACGGTTAAGCTCTCAACTGCTAACGCAAAGGTTGGTTGTTTGAACCTACCAGCACGTCTGTGGGAGAAAGGCATGGCGATCTGTTTCCATAAAGATTACAGTCAAGAAAACTGTAGGGGGCAGTTCCACTTGTACCATGGGGTCACTTTGAGTCGAAGATGGCTCAACGGCACACAACCACATCATTTATTAAAATGTGAAATTGTATGTTGATGTCTTTTTGAAAGTAAAACTTAGAGAAATGGTTTTGCACAATTTACACAAATCTAGAAAAAAGTTTAGGTATAGGTCATGCATTTTTTGCAGTGCACGCACTATGCTTGTGGAGCCAGGATCAAGAATACACTTGCTATTATTTGGCTTTAAAGATGTATGACTGAGACCGAGAAAACTCTGAGTTAACAAGACTATGTAAATTATACAAGTAAACTACTAAAACATTATATATTGGACCTAAATCTGAGAGATTACAAAAGGCTTATTCAAATACTCCAAATTACTTCCTTTAGAATTCTTTTCAGTGACTCATAGACTTCATTGCATAACTTCTATGTTTATTTTCCTGGGGTAAGTTGATGTTAAAATGGTATTTACATTTTTTATATACATACTAAATTTTTATAATACACCCACGCCTCACTTACCAACACCATTAGGTTTTAAAGACTGGGTCATTATGCAAAATTTGGTGTCATGCGAAAATGCAGAACCTTTTTTTTTTGCTGTTTTCAAACCACCCCTTTTCCTGATTTTTTTAATTCAGAAAATATGATCGTGGAAAGAATAACAGCTAAGATTTACTGATGTGAGCATCACTGTGAAGAGTTCAGTCATGGATTATTTCTCTGCAGAAATTAGGCTTAGAGGAAACAAAGATGGATAAACCAGGGCTCTGTGACTGGGGGTCCAGGGTTTACCCACTTCCCCTTCCTCCTGCACTGAGTCGGAGCTTCCCTCATGAAGCTGCCTCCAGGGCTCTACTCTGACCCCTGCAAGTGCTGCTTTCATGATCCCAAAGCCTGCTCTGCCCTCTGGGCCTGGTGGGTTACTGAGGCTTCCTGTGAGGTAGCTGGGAGCCTGGCTGCCACCAGGTCCCACCGTGGCAGAGAGGCTTCAGCCCCAGTTCGTTTCACTTTGGGATGTCATTAATCTTGCACCCATTTCTTCTAAACACCCTCTTTGATGCCTCTTTTTTCTCTGCCTTCCCACCTGTAATGCACTGAATTGTGTTCCCCCAAAATATGTGTCAACTTGCTTAGGCCATGTGTGGTTGTCCTCCATTTCATGGGTTTGGTTTGGGTTTTTGTTTTATAAATCATAATCTCAGCCCATGGTTAAAAAGGATTAGGGTAGGATGTAACACTCTTGCTCAGGTCACAATCCTGATCCAGGTAAAGGGGTATGGCCTGCACCACCTTTTATCTTATGAGAGATAAAAGGAAAGGGAGGCAAGCAGAGAGAGGGGGACCTCATACCACCAGGAAAGCAACACTGCAAACAGAGCGTGTCCTTTGGACCTGAGCTTCCTGAGCTAAGGTGCTTCCAGACCAAGGAAAGATGGATGACAAGAGCCAACAGAAAGAGAATGCCTTTCCCTGTGGCTGATGCCCTGAATTTGGACTTCTAGACTATGAGAGTGTAAGAAAATAAATTTCTCTTTGTTAAAGCCATCCATCTGCGGTATTTTTGTTATAGTAGTACTAGGTGACTAAGACGTCACCCCACAGCAAGTTTGAGCTTCAGGGCCTCAGGCTGCCTAGGAGCTGGGAATCTAGAACGGGAGCACACTGGCTCGGTGCCACCTGCTTTTCTACCTGAGCTTTGTCTCGTCCAAGTCTCCTTCTCCGCAGAAGAATAATGCATAACTGGACTGGTCACACTGATGAGCACATCAGTACTTCTTAGCTGTTATTCTTTCCATGATCATATTTTCTGAATTAAAAAAAAAAAATCAGGAGGCTGGCCCCCCAAGGCTGCTGAACGCTGTGCCCCCACCAGCAGGAGACAGTGGAGGGAGCAGAGAGTGTGGAGTGGGACCACCAGCTTCCAGGAGGCCACTGGGGTGCCCTTCTCCAGGGAGGGGACACTAGGCAGCCATTGCAGCCATGCTGGGTCATTAATGTGTAAAATAGTCAGAGAGTAGATTTTTTACTATTGTTTTAATGCCAAAGTTTGGATAACAAGGTAGTCGATCAGTGAGAAATAGAGTAGGTGTGAAATACCCTAACTGCTATTTGTGAAAGTGCTCGAAGGCATCAAATAAAGTAGAACACATAATTTGAAGTTATTTCACTCAACTCTTCCTTCTCTGTTAAGAAAATGCTATCCCAAAACTCCGAAAAAGAATAAATTTGGGCCCTTTCTACTCACATGTCTCTAGGACTGAAGTAGTTTCAAGATCAAAAACAATAAAAATTTAAAAAACAATGTACTGCCAACCACCACATGTTCTCTATTAGCAAGTCTTAGGTGGTGAGAAATTTTTTTTTTTTTTTCATTATTAAATAATGTATTGATAAAATCTCCCTCAGTTGCTTCCCCTTTCAGAAAATATGACTTGGCCATTGTTAGTCTATATTCTTGTTGGTTTTCTACTTCTCAGATCAACTGCTCTCAAGGTGATTCTACCAAGTGCAGAGACACTGACCTTGCACCCTCAGGAGAAATACAGAACTAAGACAGTTCCCTCATTTATAGATACACAAAAACTTCCATTAATGCACAGCTTTAAAAAGTTAAAAAGCGTATCTGTATCCACTAAATCAATTTATCCTCCCAATAATCCCGTGAGGCTGTTATGACTCTCTGATGTGGGTCGAGTGACGGAGGGAGAAATCCACATTACGTACGACATTGGATGACATGGCAAAGAGTTAGGTTTTATTTTCTTATTATTTTTCTAATAATATTTTATTGTGTTTTCTGTGAAGGTTTACACAGCAGTTTAGGTTCTTATTTAACAATTTCTACACAAACTGTTCAGCAACATTGGTTACATTCTTTTCAACGAGTAAACATTCTCATTATTTTCATTCTGATTGTTCTGTTTCCATTAATCTAGTTTTCCTGCCCTCTTACCTTCTCATCTCTGTTTTAAAGTAATTGTTAACTGTTTCATCCCACACAGTTGATTTTTTAAAGGAGCACAGTACTTAAGGGTGATAGTCATTATTTTGTGAGCCAATCTCAATCTACAAGGTGACCTCAGGAGTGAGTTTCAGTTCAAGGTTTGAAGAGTACCTCACGGCAAGAGTCTCAGTGGATTTTATTTTAAGAGCTATGGATAGCTATTTCCAATGTACAGTAGAGAAGTGACATGACCCAATGTAGATTTAAAAAATGGCATGACAGTAAAGGAAGAATTGGAGATAATAGAGGTATGGCCACTGCAATGGTTTAGGACCATGTTCGCAGAGGCCTTGGACCAGTGGAAAGGCAGGCGGGTAGATTACGTCCAAATTTCTAGGACTTTTCTCTGGAGGCACACCAATAGAATTGATGATGAATTAATGTGGAGGGTAAAGGCAAGGTATCTCAGTATTAGGCCTTAAGCAACTTTATTGAGTTAGGAGAGACTGTGAAAGGATCCGATTTACAGGGACAAATGAAGAGACCAATTTTAGACACAGTATGTTTCAGATCTACCACCCATCTGTCTATTTCTTTTACTGTGGTGGCTTGTGTGTTGCTGTGATTCTGAAAGCTATGCTACTGGTATTCCAAATACCAACAGGGTCACCCATGGTGAACAACTTTCAGTGGAGCTCTCAGACTAAGACAGACTTGGAAGGAATGGCTGGTGATCTACTTCTGAAAATTAGCTGATGAAAACCTTATGGATCACAACAGAACATAGTACAACTTACTTGCTTTGGACACTTCATCAAAATTCCTAGGGGAGGACATCATATTTGGTGAGGTAGAGGGCCAAAAGGGTGAGAGAGACCCTCGGTGAGATGGTTTGGCACAGTAGCCACAACGATGAACTCAAACGTGCTGGCGATTGTGAAGATATTACAGGACCTGGTAACATTACGTTCTGTTGTACTTAAAGTTACCATTAGTCAGAGTTGACTTGACAACAACAGCATGCACGTTTCAGATGATTAAACCTGTGCTGTCCGATACAGTAGCCACTGGCCACATGAAGCTATTGAGCATTCTAAATGTGCATAGTTCGAATTGAGTTGGCACCAGGTGAAAAACACCCATCAGATTTGATAACTTAATGTGCAGGTAAAAGAATCTAAAATATTCCTGCAATGATATTTATATTGATTGTATATTGAAATGATAATATATGGGATATGTTGGATTAAAGAAAATATTATTAAATATAATTTCACTTGTTTCTGGAGCCCCGGTGGTGCAGTGGTTAAGCACTCGGGGCTGCTAACCAAACCCATTAGCCACTCCTCAGGAGAAAGATGTGGCAGCCTGCTTCTGTAAAGATTACAGCCTTGGAAACCCTATGGTGCAGTTTCACTCTGTCCTCTAGGGTCGCTATGAGTCAGAATCGACTCGATGGCAATGAATCAGTTTTTTTTTTTTTTTTCCCCACTTGTTTCTTCTACTTGTTTTAATATAGTTACTAGAACATTAAAGATTACGTCTGTGGCTCACATTATATTTCTATTGGAGATAACTGGATTAGACCAGGTGTCATCAGTCCGTGGTCTGATTTTCTTAAGGCCTATGAACTAAAAATGGCTTTTACATTTTTTCAGTATGGTTAAAAAAAAAAGAAAGAAAGAAAGAATATGCAACAGAGACCATATGTGGTCCACAATGTTGCTTGTTTACTATCTTGCTCTTTATAGAAAACGTTTGTGGATCCCAGGGTTAGACTGAAGAGTGGTGGGATAAAGTAGGCAGTGAGTAGTAAGAGCTCAGTTAAAAAGGAGACCTCAGCTAGAGACAGCCATGTGGGAGATGTTACCATGTAGATGGCTGTTAATACTTGGCATGGAATGAAATCATTTAGGGAAAGAGTTTAGATAAACATGGCCTCATCCAAAATATTTAGTGTCAAATTCAATAGTGTAAATGCTGGATAATATCAATTCTGTCCTCAAAATGTAAAATATTATATTCACATCACATGACGTGATGGTTAAAAAAGAAAAAAAAAAAAAACTGAATTAGTTGCATTAGTTGTCTTTAATTAAATTTACTAACAACCTCCTTGTGTCTTTTCATGTGCCCATACACACCTGGGGCCCTGGGGCCTCAGCAGCTGGAATCCACCAGCCACTCCTTGGAAACCCTGTGAGGCAGTTCTGCTCTGTCCTATAGGGTTGCTATGGGTTGGCGTTGACTCGGTGGCAACGGGTTTGATATTTCTAAAATTTTTATTATTTCTAATTTTTTATTAGAAAGATTATTATTTATTATTTCTCTTTGAAAAAGATTTTTTTTTCTTTATGAAAAAAGGGTACTATTTTAGGTAACTAGAATTTCACATGTAGAGTAAAAGTGTATATGTTATATAAATGTGCTTAACACTACTTGAAATGTGGTATGTTGTGCACACACAGGGTAGTAAGATTCTAAAGAGAACATGTTCGCATTCTGGGAGGGGAAAATACTTTGTGCCGTTTTTCAAGGTAACATTTGAGGATCAGAATTTATCAAAATCTGTATACTGATGATATACTTAAACATTAAAAGGCAGATGTGATATTTTGCTTCCTATTTTGTAGGGAAAGCATAGGGGATGTCATCCAGAAATAAAGGACAAGCTTGAGTAAAATATGAGGTAGACTGAGTTGGGAGACCCCAATTCTAGTCCTAGTTTAGTTATGACAAACCGAGGCGACGTTGCGTAAATCACTTAACTTCTTTTATTTTTACTTTTGTGTTTTACAAAACGGAAACCCTGGTGGCGTAGTGGTTAAGTGCTACAGCTGCCAACCACAAGGGTCGGCAGTTCGGATCCTCCAGGCGCTCCTTGGAAACTCTACTGGGCAGTTCTACTCTGTCCTATAAAAAAAAAAATAGGGTGGCTATAAGTCGGAAACGACTTGACAGCGCTGGGTTTGGTTTGGTTTTGGTCTTACAAAATGGGTGGTTTCTAAGCCTCCTTCCACTTTGCCTCTGTTTCGCCATTATACATTTCATTGTAAAACAGCTCTGCCACATACCAAGCCACAAATCAGCAACTGCAGCTTACATGTGGTAAGGATATATAACACTTCCATATTACCAAACCAAAAACCAAACCCAGTGCTGTAGAGTCGATTCTGACTCATAACGACCCTATAGGACAGAGTAGAACTGCCCCATAGAGTTTCAAAGGAGTCCCTGGCAGATTCGAACTGCCGACCCTTTGGTTAGCAGCCATAGCTAACCACTATGGAACCAGATTTTCCACTTCAGTATTAAGCTATTGTAATTGTGAAAAATAAAAATGGTTACTTGGTCTTTGCCTTGTTATTTTCTGTCCTCTGATATTGATACTATGTAGGTAATGTAACTATGTTTTTGCTTAGTAAGGTCTGTATAATTTCTACAATACAATTAATTTAGTGAGTATATTGGGAAAAAAAAAAAAAGACTCTGCCATAGAGTCAATTTCAACTAAGAGTGACCTTGTAGGACGGAGTTGAACTGGCGAATCGGGTTTCCAAGGCTGTCAGTCCTTAGAGAAGACTTTCACACCTTCCTCCCTTGGAGCAGATGGTAGGTTCTAACCTCTGACCTTTTTGGTGAATAGCTGAGAAAAATATTGGCCTTTCTCCTCTCAAGTCAAATTTTTTCCTATTTTATCACTGAGCAAAGATGCAGAACACAGAACTGATCATGTTTTACATACAGACTCTGACACTGAGTTTGCTGCCTCTTTTGATCTCGGGTGGTCTTTAAACTTTCTAAGGGTAGGAAAACAGGTACATAATTCACAGTGAAGTAAGTAATATACGTTTAAGTCTGGAATAGAATTTTTTTTCTATTTATTTGAGCTTCATAAAATAATAACAAGGGGTGCCAAAAATATTCTCATGTAGTTTGTTTATCAAAATATATTTTCATGCTCGGGAGACTGAAAAGCTAGAAATTTAAGGAGCAGCAGTTTTTTTTAGTTTGTACACACAAGTGCAAATTGATTCCTTGGATACAATACTCAAGATATCCGCTCTGTTTTGCAAATGCAAGGCTGTAGTCGAGATAAATGAACTAGAATGAAATTCAATAATTAATTGTAAATCAAGGGCACAATTCTGTTTGTTTATGCACTGAGTTTGGGATATTGGGTAAGTCTTTTTTTTTTTTTTTTTAGATGTATCTTTTGGTGGCACAAATGGTTAAGCACTCAACGACTAATTGAAAAGTTGTTGGTTGAAATCCACTCAAAGTTGCCTCAGAATAAAGGTCCAGGCATCTACTTCAGAAGACTGTAGTCATTGAAAATCCTGACAAGCAGAGTTCTACTCTGAAACACAAGAGGTCACCATGAGCTGAATCAACTGGAAGACAACAGTTATGTTTTTGTTTTCCCTTTAAAAAGGGAAGGAAAATTCCATCTTGCTGATACCACTTGGCTATGTAGTCCACTTACACATCATATCACCTTCTAACTGTAGTCTGTCCTTCCAGTGCAACCTTTCTTTCTCCCTTCCCTTACACATCTGTTAAGTCAAGCTTTCAACATTTTGCTGCCCAATCACAAAAGCATCAATAATCCGTCTGGCTACAAATATTTCAGCATTCAAAGTCTTCCACCATTTAGCTCCTACCTTCCAGTACATGCCGGTAGATTAAAAAAGAAGATATTGCTTAAAGTTTTACTTTATTTCCTTCAATTTTGGTTATCCCCCATTCCCTCCTTTAGGTCGTAGGCAAAGAAACATGAGACTGGGGCTAAGAAGGACAGGTCATAGATCGTGG
Source organism: Loxodonta africana (assembly GCF_030014295.1). Classification (NCBI taxonomy): domain Eukaryota; kingdom Metazoa; phylum Chordata; class Mammalia; order Proboscidea; family Elephantidae; genus Loxodonta; species Loxodonta africana. The sequence goes on from NC_087356.1 coordinate 32,920,653, forward strand.
AGTCAAAATGAATCCACAAGACAAAATACAAGATTGAAATGAAAAACAAATTCTGAAAGAGAATGCAACCAAGGAATAAGTATGAAAGCAAAGCTCAAGACTGAGGTCCAGGCTTTGTTAGAGGGTCCAGAAGAGATGTATGGGATGAAGAGTCAAGAGAAGTTCCCTGAGCCCAGAGAACATGGCAGGTCCATTTTATAAGGTTATTTCAGGTCAACTGTATGTGGGGAGAAATATTTAAAGTGCCAAATGACCTAGGCTTTCAATTGTGATAAAAGCAAAAAAAGGAAAGAAAACAAGAAACAAACAAACAAGTGAATATGCAAAACAGAAGAAAGAAAAAAATGTAGAGATTGTCACTGCTCTCTTGCCTAGAATGGAGTATTCCTGAGCTCAGAAGGGGCTGTGGTACAGATTCCAGGCATAGGCATTTAAATATTTTTTAAATATTCAGTACTCAGATTGCATGAGCATTACAGCTAGATGAAAGATAATTTTTCATCATCTTCTTAGATGTCAAATTGCTTTGAGCAATTTGCAAGGTTCAAAAAGTATATTGACAGATCAGCAAAAATGAAAGGGCATTTTCATCACCTTGAGAAATGGTGATCAAAGAAAATGCGCCCACCAACTAAAGCATGATCAATGCCTCTATTTCCTTGCTTTTCTGTCATAAACTGTGACTAAAAAGAATTAAGTGATTATTTTTTTCAAAGTCCGCCTCATCTTAATGATGTTATAGCAGGGTGTACATGTAAGAAAGTGATGTGGTTCACAAGAGTTTAAATACACCATGTGGTAGATTACAATGATACGGTTTTAAGAAGTCAATATTAATCATATTTTAAATACATGGCAGTCTGTCTAGTAGTTTGGTTCAATTTAAGCTAAAGCAATTGGCATTGTTAGGCTTAAAATACTTTTAGGCTTTTATGCCAAGATAAATAAAAAAAAACAAGCCAACATTTGGCTGGGCACCAGCTTAAGCAATCATGATCTTACTTTGTTTTCTTAATTAAAGTCAGTGATAATGAAGTATGTTTTCTTCCACAATATACCCATGTCATCTCAGGAGAGGGCCTGTATTATTTAATCTGCTTGGTAATTTGGACGTGTAAAAATAGGGAGAAAGCACATTTCCTCTATATGCTGTACAGCCTGTACTTAATTTAGGACTTTGATTTATGGATGCTGGAAAGCTTGGGAAGACAGACTCAGGTTTGGTACTTGCTCAGGTGTCAAAATGTTAGGAGCCTGAACACATCTGGAACATTTACAGTTCTAGAGCTACTGATTATATACTGTCAAAACCTCTCTGAGGAGATAAGGGTCCAGATGACAGACCCAAGGACAAATGTGTTAAAGGGACAGTCTTGTGTGCCTTCTTGTTGCTTTCATTTCACCCTAGGTGCATCTGCTGTACTCTTTTTATTGGTAGTGACAACTCAATCTTTCTTGGACCCCAGTAGCTGTTTACTCACAAAAGCAAATCTGTCCATCAGCTGGGCCCTCCTGTTGAGTCTGTTCTGAGAGTAATTAGATGAGTTTCAGTCCCTTACCATCACAGCTGACACATGTAAAATAAACCCCATCTCACCTGAAATCTGTTCGTCAACACTAGTGGGCCAAGTAGAGTAGCTAGGAGGACCTTTGCAAAAATTTGTAGGAGAGATGATGGTGGCCGAGGCCAGGTAAAAAAAAAAAAAAAGTAGATGGGTTTTATGTGTGAGTGTGTGGGAGGGGAGTGTCTGTGTGATTTCTCTTTCCTGGCTTCAATTATGTTTCCAGTGACATAGAAAGCAAGAACATTGACTCAGAATGAAGATGGAAGGTGTTGGGCTTGAAGGATAGAGATAGAAAGGTGAGAAATAACAGTCTTGGAAAGAGAAGGAGGAAATGAAAATGTGAGTGGCCCAGGAACTTACTGTATGTTTGCCTGGTGCCATTAAGGGTGAGATCCTGGTACATGATAATACATTCAAATTGAGTTTGGTTATTGTGTTTGTCAGCTTTTCCACAATCATTAATAGCAGCTGAGGACCAAATTATTTATATTAAGAAAAAAAGTGTATGTGAACGTGGGAGTGCTTTTTTATAAGGGAGGAGGGTAAAATAAAATAGGTTGTAATTTGTTTTTTGTTGTTGGTTGCCTTCACGTTGGTTCTGGCTCACGGTGACTTTATGTATAACAGAACAAAATGTTGCCTGGTTGTGCACCATCTGTGTGATCCTTGGTATGTGTGAGTCCATTAAAATAAAATAAGTAGACAATTTAGAATTATTCTCTACATTTTCTTTATCACAGTGCCATGATTTTTCTCTAGCATTAATAACTTCTTTCCTTTGTCTAAGGCACAAATTTTATAATTATTTGTTTAGTAGTTAGCTAACTTATGAGCTTTTATAACCAAAACACACAAACAAACCCATTGCTGTGGAGTAGATTCTGACTCAGAGCAGCCTTATAAGGGCTCCTTGCTTTCTTTCATAACTGAAGTAGGATTAATATAAGTTATTTGGAAGTCATTGTAGCTGTGAAAATTGGAATCTTTATTTAAAAATAAAAGTAAATAGTTCAAAAAGGATGAAAGCTGGCCTTTAAGCATACACAAGGATTTCCATGGTGTTATAAAGTTGTGATCTATTAAGGAGTTTTGTTAAAAATATATTATAAACATATTAAAAGACAACAAAAATGACAATATTACTATAAAAAATGATTTGATTATATACAGAGAATTCTCTAAAAACATTTTTCGAATGATAACACAACTTTGGAGTTAACTGTGTGTTCTGCCCTTTGAAGTAGACTAGCACTTTCAGCTCTTCGGAAGGAAAAGTCTCCAGTTTCCTTGGTTCAAAGTGGCAGAATGAATGGGCACCCACGACTGTAGAGTTTCCCCAGGAAGAGCTCCATAAGCAAAAGGCAAAAATGCAAAGACAAGTTATCCTACAAAGATAGTAGAAAAGGAAAGGCTATTACCTCATAAAAACAGTAAAACACAAGATGCTGTTATAACAAGTCTAAGATTACTGAAAGGAATAAAATCATGTATTTGAGAATAATACTGTATATATTATTCTATATAATCTATAAACAGAATTCATTACATCAACAAAGAAACTAGAAAATCTGTATGTTGATGTTGTTGGGTGCCGTTGAGTTGATTTTGACTCATAGTGACCATGTGCCGTGGGACAGGGTAGAACTGCTGACTCATAGAGACTCCACGCAACGGGGTAGAACGACCCTATTGGGTTTTCTAGGCTGAAATGTTTATGAGAGCGGATCTCCAGGTGTTCCTCCTGCTGAGCCACTGGGTGGGTTTGAACCAGCAACTTTTATGTTTTCAGCCAAGTGCTTAACCGCTATGCCACCAGGGCTGCTCAGAAAATCTATATAATTATCTTAAAATGTGAGACACTTGATAAAATCCAAAAATAGCTACTTATATTTTTTCAAAAACTAACACAGAATCATTCCCTTATCATAATGCCCTCTATTTTAAAAATAAACACCCAGCAGCACCCTAGGGGTGAAACACTATAAATTTTGCTTCTATTAAAAATAATCTCTATTTTACTACTAATTTTATCCCAGAAGATCTAGTCCATGCAATAATATAAAAAAGTTTGTAACTATTAAAAATGACAGGCCAAATAATCTATGAAGTATTCAGATAGGATGTCTGTCTATCTATCAACTATGTCATCTGTATAGCACAAGTATAACGACTTAGACATTTTAATGAAACTATTTCAACCTAGAGTAACCTATACTAGGATATTTTATATTAAAACAGGCTTTTATTTCAAGTATTGGATTTTTCTTAGTCTAACTTAATTGATATTCTGAAATACTGTTTGCTTCTCTTTACTAAGGAGCCTTGGTGGTGCAGTGGTTAAAAGATTGGCTGCTAACCAAAAGGTCAGCAGTTTGAATTTACCAGCCACTCCTTGGAAACTATGTGGGGCAGTTCTACTCTGTCCTATAGGGTCACTGTGAGTTGGAATTGACTTGACAGCAATGGGCTTGGTTTTGGTTTGGTTTTCTCTTTACTAACAATTTTTTTTTTTTTTTGCATGTTGAGTTATAATTATGATTGTTCTTCTTTGCATGTTTTATTGTTCTTATCTCTTATAATAAACATTATATTGGCTCAAAATATGCTTTTGGCTCCTCCATATTGTCTTTTAATAGTTTAAGGATTTTAGGAATAATCTGTTTTCTCCAAGTTTTCATGAAATAAGTGAAGGCCTCTAATTTTGGAGTCTCATTATGTGATAATGTTTCTACAACTGTTTTCAATTCTTTCTATCTTTATTTAGATTTTTCTATTTATTTTATATCATTTATTTATTTTCTACTTGACAAAGTTATTACATATCTAGTTCAGAAATTTTAAGAGTACTTGGGCGGTGTAGGAAACCCTGGTGGCATAGTGTTAAGTGCTACGGCTGCTAACCAAGAGGTCAGTAGTTCGAATCTGCCAGGCACTCCTTGGAAGCTCTATGGGGCTGTTCTACTCTGTCCTATAGGGTCTCTATGAGTCAGAATTGACTCGATGGCAGTGGGTTTGGTGGGTTGGGTGGTGTAAACAGTTAATGTACTTGGCCGCTAACCAAAGGTTAGAGGTTTGAGTCCATCCAGAGGCACCTAAGCAGGAAAGCCTGATGATCTACTTTCAAAAAATCAGCCACTGAAAACTCAACAGAGCGCTGTTCTACTCTGACACGCATGGGGTCGTCATGAATCAGAATTGAATCTAAGGCAACTGATTGATTGTAGAGTTTGTAGAAAATACATAAAAGCAAAAAGACAATTTAAAAACTGATTGTAACTATACAAACAACAAATTACCACTGTGAACACTTTAATGTATAGAAACATGTCCCTGCCTCATCATTCTCATTTTGCACACTCTCCCTTGTGTCTTGGTAGTTTATCTTCCTTCCTTTCCATTTCACTCTTTTCCCCTGGTGGATTTCTCAACCGCTTTAATGGAGTTCATTTCACTTTACACCTAGAAAGGTTATCAATTTTCCCAAAGTTTTCTGCTGGAAATTGCAATGAATGGTTTTAAACCATTTGTTTTTTTCTATGTCTTTTTGATACTCATCCTCCCCCAATTCTATAGTTCTTTATTATAAACCCATTGACGTCAAGTCGATTCTGACACATAGCAGCCCTGTAGGACAGAGTAGAACTGCCCTGTGGGGTTTCCAAGGAGTGGCTGGTAGATTCCAACTCTGACCTTTTCGTTAGCAGCCAAATGCTTAGCCACTGCACCACCAGGACCCCATGGTACTTTATTACACTCATTTTTAATTTCTGTCTTTTTCTCATATCTGACCAAGGTAAAATAAATCTGGGCCAAGCTGCCAAAAGAGGTGTGTGACTTACCTTTGACTTGACTCTGTACATGTGATAACCCTGTTGCAGTTAGAAGACATTTTCTATTATGGAAGCAAAATAATTTGTAAACGTAAGTTACCTGATTTTGGAGAATGATCAAATAACCAAATTAGTGATTTACTAATAACTTGCTTCTCTTAACTGTTACAGAATTAATAAACATTTGTATTTGGGGAAATGAAAATATATTAAGTAGATTTTGTGCATTTTTAATCTAGATGGTTACCCCTCTCACTTCTGTGAATTGAAGGACTAGCATTCTCAAAGGGTAGAGAAGGGGACTTTGGCAGAAAAGTGGGGATAGTGGTGGTGGGGGTGTTCACTTGTCTGCACACACCCTCAATATACACATGCATGCAAAAAAAGAAAAAATGTATTTAACACAAGCTATAAAAATGGGACATGGCTGTGGCCCCAACAATGACACTTTACCTTTTAAGAAGAGACTGGCTGACTTGTTTTTATTTCTTGTTCTCACGTAAGAAAAATTATTTTTCCATGTAGTCAATGCTTTCTCATTAGGGAACTTCACCAGGTTTAAAGTTCAATGTTGCCTGGTTACATATTCTATTGTGTGTCATTGTCTCCTGTGAGCATCTTTTCCTTGTATACATAAAGGAAAGGGATAGTCACATAAGAACAGAAGAAAGCGTTCTAAGATCTTAGTCCAAGCTATACTTTTCTTTCATATAAATCCCTGTTATTCACATGACTTGCATTCCTAAAGATTTAAATATGTTGTCAGGTCAAGTTACATGTACAAGATGTTTATCAAGCATGGCTTGTAGTGCAATAAGAGAAAAAGCTTTTATGAAGTAATCAATTTAATCCAATATGTTAAATATTGCAAAGGATGTGGCTACGAAAGGTAATGATCTCTGTCTTTTGACTCCTGTTTCAGGTTGTTACTTAGAAGCCTGGAGGATAAAGATGAGGGAAGCTACTTTTCCCATTATTCCCTCTGACGTTCAAATAACTGATAGGATTAACATGTTTCCATTCCCAGTTCAAAAGGTAAAGGTCTACTGATTAGGGTTGTCATAGACAAAGAGCAAAATAATGCCACAAATCGTCCTCTTCCCCTCCAACCTCCCCACCCCAAGAATGTAAGATACTGCCTTAATTTTCTATATTGATTATATAATGAAATTATAATATTTTGAATATATTAGATTAAACAAATGTGTTGTTCAATGAATGTCACCTAACCTATTTCTTTTCATTTTTAATGTTGTTAAAACAAATGCGCAAATTACGTATGTACGTTACATATGTACATTTGTGGCTCACACTATTTCTATTGGAAAGTGCTGTTTTAGCTATGCAGATAAGAATAGATAGATAGGTAGATATGTATTTATATATGGATATCAATAGAGATATATGCAATATGTATTTATATACATTTGCATGGGACAAAAAGTTGGAAAAATATACCTCCTTAACAATGACTATCACTGAACGGTGAAAGTTTTCAATGCTGGTCTTAGACAATAAAGTGTTGTAGAACTGTGTGGAGGAGTCCCTGGGTGATGCAAATGGTTTAGATCTCAACTAGCAAACAAAAAGTTGGCAGTTCAAACCCACCCAGATGCACTTCCAAAGAAAGACCTGACAACCTGTTTCTAAAAGCTCACAGCTTTGAAAACCCTGTGAACAGTTCTACTCCGAACACACGGGGCCTCTAGGAGCAGGAATTGATGGCAACTGGACAAGAACTCTGTAGATTCTCTACTTTACTTTTTATTTTTCCTTTAACAATTTCCTCCTAGAGAGAAGAGGTAGAGTCATTGCTCCTAATTAAAATGTTGTCTTCTTCATTTTTCCATGGTTTATGTTAACATCTTGTCTTAGGCTGGGTTCTCTAGAGAAGTAAAACTAGTGAAATGCACATACATATATGCAGAGAGACAGAGAGACAGAAAAACGAAGAAAGAGAGATTTAGATCAAGGAAATGGCTCACTTGATTGTAGAGGCTGGGAAAGCCCCAAGTCCTTGAGTCAGGCATCAGGCTGGAGGCTTCCTCTGGCTCATAGCTGCAGGAGCTGAAGAACCCAAGATTGGCAGGTAAATAGTATGTTTCTGGCTCAACTCTGAAGAACCAGAGGTCAGATGATAATGAGCTGAGTGCAGGATCCAGAGCAAGTAAAAACCAGTGATCTTTGCCAGTAAATTAATATATGTTGGATGGAGACTACGCCCTCAAGGAGACTCCCTTTCAAATGATTGCCTGCTCATAGCAGATCTCATCATGCAGGTGATTACATCATTATATAACTGCCAAACTACATCATAATTGTCAAACCACTGAGTATAGTGGCCTAGTGAAGTTGACACACAATCTTAACCATCACACATCCTTTGACCTGGACCTCCGTGGACCTAACTATGTTCCTTCTTCCAAGCTTGGCCGTGTTTGTGAAGATTCTCACCTTCCCCAGGTACACTGACTCCATTCCAGGTCTTGCTGCACTACAGGAAATCTTAATAATAGCAGTTTTGATGTTCTTTTTCACAGCTTCCCTACTTTATGAGGCAAACTGTTCCTTAGTCTTCAAGAATCTCAGAATCTTATCGCAGAGGCAAGAGTTAAATCTTAGAATACAACAAGTTTTATTTTCAAAGAAAATACATTTTAATAAAAATATATATCACACTTTTATACAAAAAAAGAGATTTTCTGGGCACCTGGTTGAAGTATTTTCCTTCTAATAATTAATGTTATGTAATAACTATGAAATACATTTTTTTCATAATACCTAGGATATCCTTCATAAAAATGTCTCGCTTATTACCTTATAAATATTCTCTCTGTATCACAGAAGCCTTAGTTTAAGGAAGGCAACTTCTTTTAGCAATATTAAGATATTGACTCTGGAATCAGTCAGGGAATGAAAAATGAAGTTATGCATATTTAATCAACTCAGTGAGGATTTGGGATTGCCTCTGAGAATAAGAGAAAAAATTAATAGATCCCCACCCTCCTTCACAAGGATGTTTATGAGGACAAAATCGTATCAAAGCATATGGGAAAACATTTAGAAAGTATAAGAAGATATAAAATCTAGGGCATTTTATGCTCTTTTTTACAATTGATGATTATATTACTTAAGCTTTAAGAAGAAATATTCCCTTGACTTTTGTGAGTTTAGCACTTCTTTTAAGCCCTAAGAGCCATTGCCATTTTTTGTGCTCCAGGAACAGAAAAAAAAATCCAGTTCACATTAATAATAGAATATATATTTTCCATTGTGTGAGTGTGTATCTGTGTGTGTGTGTTTTTAACCTTTTAAGAATTCTTGAACAGTGTTTAGCCTTGACCACCTTTTCTTAATAGCCTGTGGCAAGGGAACTCCCGTTGTCATTCCTCCCAACAAAATAAATAATGTAGAGAACACAATTTCTTTTAGAAGAATAGAAGTAAAGAACAAGGGCGAGAAAGAAAAAGAGAGAAAGGAAGTTTTTTTTTTCTTTTTCCCCAAAATTGGCCTGTATATGTAGTCCAGAAAAATATTATAGTATTATGTTTATTAAGTTATTTATTTTTTATTTATCCAAAATTCTTAAAATTATTAATTTATCATCTAACATAAGCTGTGGACAGTACATTAACAAAAATGAAAAACTGAATGAATGAAAGAAAGGAGAAGAGGAAGGAAGGAAGAAAAGGAGGGATGAAGGAAGAAAGATGAGACAACGGAAGGAAAAAAGGAAGGAGGGAAGAGAGACAAGTGAAGGAAGCAGGGAGAGGGAGAAGAAGGGAGGAACAGAGGAAGTAAAAAGAAGGGAAAATTAGGCTCTGGGTGGCTGGTGTAGTCAATGAGGACTAAACTTTCACTCTATTTTCAGAAATTTCCTATCTTACAGTTGAAAGAATCTGTAGTTTCTAGTTTGGAGACTAGAATTTGTTTTGGGGGAAATATTCAGGAAAAGAGAAAGGTAGAGTGCACCTTTTAATGCAGCTGTGAAGAGTGAGACACCCCAAAGATGTTAACTCAAGCTGAATGCTGCCTATATTTCTAAAGAGAAAATTAAGTGTAAGATTGTGTTCCCTGATATTTTCCCACCCTTAGGCTGCCAGATGGGTAAACAACATTATTTTGGCCCATGTTATGCATGTGTGTGATGTGAGGCTGTAAGGCAGCCAAGAAATGGGTGATAATCTCATAAAAGGACTGCCATCTCTTAGAGTAAGCCCTTCCAATAATTGTTGTCATCAAGCTTCTTTACTGATTTTTTTTTTTTTCAGTGACTTCAGTAACATCTTAAGGTATTAGTTGGGTTATAGTCAAATATGAAGATAAGTTTACCTTTTATAAGAGCAAAAGATGCTTGTAGATTTGTTCTTGTTTTTCTGTTGTTTGTTTGTTTGTTTTGTCACCAGCATAGAGCATCAGTGCCTTGTTGAGTGGCAATATCACAAAACTCTTCTGTAGGAGAGACTGATCAAAAAGGAGACCATAAGAGGTCGATCTAAGGGACTGGCTCCGTATCATAAATAATGGTGTTGTTAATTCAACCTCACTGTAATCAGATTGGAAAAATATAACTTATCTTGTCACTTCTTCAGCATCCTTATGAGCTTCCACCCTGCTGGGTAACAAACACACTTAGATTTGTCAATATGTAATATTTCATTTGCTCCTAGTTTAGTCTTATTTCAGCTTAAATATTAATTCTACCCAAAGTCCGTTGCTTAAGAACTCATTGAAATAGTCCCTTAAAATGACTTCTATCTCAACATGTCTCCAAGTTAAGAGACAGTTATATACCTTAAGAATAAATTAAGCTTGATTAGTTCCTTAGGAAGAACTGGTTCAGTTAGCATCTAAACTGATAAGAGGATTTGAGGTAAATATTCTCAGAGCAAGACACCACTTGTTTATGTGCTTATTTATTTGTTTGTGTGTTATTTGTTTAACTTCTGTCCCACTCCCCTCCCTTCACTTAAACACACCCACCCACGCACACACACACATACACACACACACACACATATGAACATAAGACTCACAAGAGCAGAAGCTTATTTTATGCCTGGTTGTATCTGTACTCTTGGATAGTTGTGTGATACATAGTAAATAGTCAACAAATATTTGTTGTATGTTTCAATGAATCTGTATATATATCAGCCAGAAAAAATGTCTCACTATGTATCACACAGCTACATGATTAGCAAACATGTACTGCCTTGATACTCAAAGTACTGCCTATGGAACAGCAGCATCTTCATCACTTGACAGGTGATTTATAATCCATACTCTTGGGTCTCACCCTAGACCTTCTGAAACAAAATCTGCATTTCATCAGGCTCCCTGGGTGCTTCATATTGCACATGACTGTCTAAGATGCCCAGTGTTTGGTTAAGTAATCCTACTTGTTGTTATACATGCCTTAACTGCACCCATGGCAGGAATCATTAATTAAACACAGCCACCTTTCCCACTGAATCTCAATCACGACTCACAAAGTCTTTTTCACTGTTTAACTCCACACAGCTTTTACCAAGCAATTGATGTCAGCATAAGGAAAAGTCCTCATTCTACAGCTTATGGAGGGTTGTACATTTATAGATGTTTATTTAATAAAGTGACTTTCCTCCTTCTTATACTTTGAATACAAGGAATTAGTGAAACTGTGGCAGATAAAAACATTAGATACAGCTATCAACTAATGAAGAGCACGTGTTGTTTTTAGGTGCCATTGAGTCGGTGCCGACTCATAGTGACCCTATGTACAACAGAACGAAACACTGCCTGGTCCTGCACCATCTTCACAATCTAGCATCTTAGAAACTAATGTAAATTCATAAAGGGATTTATAAGGAAATAACATTCTAATTTTAAAGACCATAAAATCGGAGCTCAATGAGAATAAAATACTTATCCAAGAAACTGGGGATAAAATGGCAATTTGAATAATTTGTGACTCATCTCCTCAAGGGTTCAGTAGCAGTATAAACATAAACAGAAAAGTAAGAATGGCTGGCATCATCCAAGGAAGAGAGAAGGCATTGCTTGTCTTTGCTTCTTGTCATCCCTTTCTACAGGCAACTGACTCTACTCCAATTCATTTGATTCTGGCTGGGCTATTAGGCATAGGATCCTGCCCTTCCTTTTCTGCTTTTATCCCCACTACAGCAAAATAGGCTAAATCATGGCCAAAGTTAGGTCATTAGACTCTCTGACCTGTGCACTTGAATCCTGAGGTAAGGATCAGAGAGTAAAGCTGTTGGTGTGGAGTAATTTGCTAGCAGCCACCAATGGAGAAGTTCCATGAGTTCATGCTTCTGAAATCCCCAGATTGTTCCTGAAACAGTCTGATATTTTAGTCTGTCCTTTGATATCATGAGACACTCAATAATGTCCTCTTTTTTCCTTCAGTTAACTGGGCTTGGTATTTGTTGCTTAGAACTATACCTAAAAAAAAAAAAAAAAAACCTACTCCTCACTTATTGACTATATTGTTATCTGACTTTTTACTTTTACAATACTAGTGAAAAATCTATCCTGCTACTTTATGCCTTAAGGACCTGGGTAAGACAGTAACAAATGCCAAGGTGCAAGGCAAAAGTAACGCTGGCTATGCTGGTAAAGATTATGTATCATGGGCCATGATTCTCAGTGGTTTGGCAGTTATGTAATGATGTAATTTGGCAGTTATGTAATGATGTAATTTGGCAGTTATGTAATGATATAGTCATCCTCCATTTTGTGATCTGATATGGTTATCCTACATTTTCACAAAACACCAATTTTTTGATAAGAAACTGGTCTTTGGAACCTAACCATGCCAATAAGTGAAGTGTGGGTGTAAATAAATCTATTTGATGAAGAAATTGATAAATAAAAAACAACGGAATGCAAGACTCCAGGTAAAATGTGGACATATTTGTAATTAATTGCTTGGAAGAAATGGGGTGTCAGGGGATGCAGGAAGATTTGTATGTGTATTCTGAATGGGTATCTTATTTTTCTAAGATTGCCATAACAAAATACCGTAAGTGGGTGGTTTTAAAAAAGAGAAGTCTATTTTCTCACAGTTGTGGCTGCTAGATATCTGAATTCAGGACATTTACATGGCTGTGCCCTCACTCTGTAGACTTTAGAGGAAGATCCTTCTTAGTCTCCTTCAGTTTCTGGTAGCTTCAGTTGTTTCTTGACATTCTGTGACTTATAGAGGTATCCTCACATGCTGTCTTCAACCTGCGTGTGCCTATGTTTCCATGTTTGTCCTTCTTTTTTATAGAATACCACTAAGAAGGGATTAGGATTAAGGCCCACCCTACTTATGAAAACTCTGGTATGACTCCTTTAACTTGACTAGCAAAAGCTACATGGAAAACCCCATTTCCCAAAACAAGGTCATATTCACAGGTACAGGGATTATGACATCAACATATCTTTTCAGGAAACACAAAACAATCTATAAGAGTGGAGTGTCAGATACAGGGTTTAGTGGAAGAACAGATAGTCAAGTAATCACCAACTGAAACTGAAGCCCTGAGGAAATAAGTTGATAGGGAAAAAGGCTAATTTAAAGAAGATGAATAATGCCAATTGTGATAGAGATTGATTTTTTTGCTTTCTTTTATCCATTTTTCCCTTACTCCTTTAGAAAGAGAATCCCAAGATTTTGCTGGGTACATGGCCACTAGCCGAACACTTTATGTTCTTGCTTACCTTCAGCTAGGTGTGGCCATGTGCTTGAGTTCCAGACAACTGCATGTTAGCAAGAGTATTAAAATTTCTGGGTCATGCATACTCTTCACTTTCTCTTTCTACCTTTCTACTGACTAAAAATTGACCTGGTGAAGGGAGTCAAAGTGGCAATTTTAGGCCACGCTATTTGCAGAAACACTGGTGGCATAGTGGTTAAGTGCTAGGGCTGCTAACCAAATGATCAGCAATTCGAATCCACCAGGCGCTCCTTGGAAACTCTATGGGGCAGTTCTACTCTGTCCTATAGGGTCGCTATGAGTCGGAATCGACTCGATGACACTGCATACTGGGTTTATGGAATTCAAGTGTTTGCAACATCAGCACCACGCTGAAAAAAAGTTCTAGCAGCCCTGGGCTTCTTACATTAGGACTGTACTGTGAGAGAACAGTAAAATCCTACACTGTTCAGCCACTGCTACTTTAGCGGTTGTTAGGAAACTTGATCATTACCCTTCCTATTACACCAATGGAGGTTGCTCATAGCAACATTAAAAGAGGGAGAGTGACAAGCACAAACTTGAAATTCTTGCCTCAAGGCATAGAATTAAATGCAAAGACTTTAAGCAGAGATAATATCTTGGTGCTTTAACTTGTACAGAGAGCTTTACTAAATTTTAAACTCAGGAACAGCTTTCAGAGATGGGAATGTGCAACAACAGTTAAATACACAATCTTGCAAGCCATTTTTTTTGTCTTCCCCAAAATGTATGATATTAACAGAGAAAGATCAGTATCTTAAAAATAGGAAAATATTTTCTGTTGACCTTGGATAATTTAAACACCCAAAACTTATGTAAAAAGTCTTCAGTGAATCTTCTTCAGGAACTTTTAAATTTTATTAACACTAGAAACATACTTTCCTTCATGAACTCCATAATTTTTTCCTTAAGTCAAAAATGATTTGAACACACATGCATTAGTTGTAAAGTGCAGAAAATAGCCAAGGGAAATATTAAGACCTAAAGGGATTCAAATAAATTAAGAAAAGTTACGTGGTAAGAATTTTAGGAACAATTTGTGGGAATGGAAACGAAACGGACAGGGAGAATTAAATTTTTCATGTATCTCTACCAGAGAACCTGCATTGAACCTTTATTCCGACAAAGCTGTATTGTAGCTTTACTCTGTATCCCTAAGCTGTTGCTTCCCTTTGTGTGTTGAATGAATGACATAGAATGGACAAAAATTCCCCTCATGTAAAAACAAAACAAAACTCTACTACTTTGGAAGATAAGATCTATCATGCAGTATTAAGAGCCATGAATGAGGTGTTTATGGGTCTAGTGGTGTGAAAGGCTTTTTCCTCTGTCCAGGTCATCTTGAATACTTAACATAATAATTCCAATTTAGAAGCATAATAACCAAAAACCCACTGCTGTTGAGTAGATTCCGACTCATAGTGACCCTATAGGACAGAGTAGAACTGCCCCATAGAGTTTCCAGTGGGGAGCATCTGGCGGATTTGAACTGCTGACCTCTTGGTTAGCAGAAGTATAATAGGTTTTGTAAACTTGACACTTTCAAAATAGAATTCTGGATTTCCTCACCCTTCTCTTTAACAACAAAGCAATCTTTCTCCAGACTCCTCCATTTCTGTAATTGGTACAAGCCTTCGTTAAGATGCCAATACACAAGCCATGGAGTCATCATTCTTGATTGCTATTGTTTCTTTATATTCTATATACTATCCTTCATTAAAATGACTGGGTGTTCAAAACATATTCAGAGTCTGACCCTCACCACATCTTGCAACTTCTACTTTGACAACTCGAGTTCAAGCCTCCATCTTCTATTGCCTGGAAGATCACAATAGCCTCCTAACTGATATCTCATTTTCCTTTCTTGCCTCTCTAGTAGCCAATCACCACTTCTTAGCTGCATATCCGTGGGCAGATTACTTAATTTCTCTATATGTCAATCTCCTCTTTTATAAAATGAAGCCAACAATAATATGCACTTTTTTGGTGATAGTGAAAATTAAATAATCTATAGAGATCATTTAGAATGCTGGATATATAGTAAATAATAAATGTTGTGGGTTATTTTATATATACATATATATGTATATACATATATATTTTATATACTTGTTTACATACCTATTTTATATACACATAAAAAATACATATACATACATGTAATTTTAGTTTATATGGAGGCAGGATTCTTTAAAAACGTAAGTCAAAATAGACTGTTCCCCTGCTCAAAACTTCCCAACAGACACCTAAAAAGTATAAAATAAACTGTAAAAATGCACATAGCGGATTATAAAAGGAACTAAAGATGAATTTTAGAATTGAAAGATAAAATGACCAATATTAAGAATTCAATGACTGGGTCTTATATTACATTAGACACAGATTAAGAAAGATTTACAAATTGGAAGCTAGTTTAGAAGAAAATACCTAGAAGGAAATTAATACTTATCAAAAACAGAAAATAAAGCAATTGAATAGCCTTAAATATATATGCTATGAAGGAAGAGCTAAAAACTAATGAATTTAGCTTCTAAAAAGTTAGCAAATTAAAAAATCTAAAATTTAGAATATACACAAAATAAGTAAAAAAAAAAAAAAGGTAGAGAATAATAACAATAAAACAAACAAAAAACCACATTCATTGCTGTTGAGTCGATTCCAACTCATATCACCTCTATAGGACAGAGTAGAATTGCTTTACAGGGTTATTCAGCTGGTGGATTTGAACTGCTGACCTTTTGATTAGCAGCCAAAATGTGTCACCAGGACTCCAACAATAAAATAGATACAAGGGCAAGTTCAATGAAACGAAAAGCTAGTTCTTTGAGAAGACTAAAAAAAACCATATGCAACAAAATTAATGAAGAAAAGGAAGAGAAACAAACACTCTAAGAATTGTTAAAAAAAAAAAAAGACATTATTACAGATGGAGCAGAGATATAAACAATAATTGAAAAGTATTATTAGTATTTTATTTCAATGAAATGAAGCTTAACATTTTCAGATAAACATAAATTAGAAAATTAATTCAGAGAGAAATTATAATAGATATTATAACTTAAAAATTCAAAAGATATGCTAAAAACATTCTCATAATAAAAACACCAGATATTTGAGGGCACTGTTATTTTTGACAGTTTCTTTTTGTTCTAAATTATTAGACCCTGAAAAGTCTATTTTCTAGAACGTTCAGGATGGAAGACAGAATAATTTACATTTTAATACCGAGGTATGCCTTGCGTCATCTTACAAATGCTGGCGTTCTCCAAACATCAATCATTTTAACTGACAACTAATTGAGAGAAGAAATATCTTAAATGATAGAAATTATTTGCCTACCACACTAAATAAACACATATTAGTAAAAACATGGGTGGGACACTAAATTAATTGTTAGACTAGTCTTACTAACCACAATCATTTTTTTGAAACTCAGAAAACATACTAATTATGACAAAGTAATTTGAAATATTGAGTTATATTAATAAAACTTTTAATTAACCACTAGCTTTAAATGAAGAATGATATTGTAGAAGACTGCATTTACCAGGTTCAATTCTTTTTTTATACTGTAGAAATTATCATTTATATTACAGATAAGTCTCGAGTTAGTTAATAGTGACCAGAGTGCCATAAAAATAATTCAAATTTGGCAATTATTAATAAATTTAAACTCCACAATTCCTGTCCACCTCAGTACAATTCAACAGGCTTGTTATTGCTAATGCTATTAAGAAGGAACTGTTTGAGACAGGCAGTATTAAATTACTACACTAACATGTGCTTATTTATGATTTGGAATAGAAAATGACACTTCCGGCATTCCTGGAAGACAAGATGTGTCAATTCTTATGTAAAGACAAGATTCACTAAAGATGTCTGTAGCATTTCACAGACCCTTTTCCAAGCTTCACACCAGTCTCAGAGGATCTTTACAGAGGGGTTTTACCAAACATTCAAGGACCACAGGGTTCTAAGCTTATACTTTCTTTTCAGAGAATAAAGAACACTTCCCAACTATTCATTAACACAGTTGCAGAAATCTTAAACCATACATTAGCAATTTAAATCCAATGTCTCACACACAGGTATACATATATATAATCATACATGATAAAATACATATAAACCAAAAACCAAACCAAACTCATTGCCATTGAGTCGATTCTGACTTATTTTTTTTTAAATATAAACAATTTGGTTTTATTCTAGAATGACATTTTTATTTCATCATTATAATATCTATTAATGTGATTAAATGGTAAAAAAAATGTATATCATAAAAAGGAATGAAAATAATTCAAGATGTCAGCATGCATTTATATTTAGAAAAAGAAAACATTGTCTTAGAACATTATCAGTAAAAGGAAACATATACAAAAAACCTATGGTAAATATCAAACTCAGAAATAAAATGCCAAAAGAATTTGCTTTAAAATCAGGAACAATGTCAAAAAAAAAAAATATATATATATATATATTATTTCAATTAATGCTGTAATGGAGGTCCTAAGCAGTGTAATGAAAGAAAAAATAATTGAAAAGTAAATTTTAAGAAGAAAGACTCTAAGCTCTCATTATTCACAAAGAATCCATTGATCTACAGAGAACACACACCATAATGTGTACAACAACTATTAGAGGTAATGAGAAAGTTATTAAAGTTGGTAAGTTATAAGATTGTTATGTCAACTACAAGAGGAACAAACTGAAAATATGCAATTTAAAAAATTACTACAGAGACAAAAACAATCTACCATATGTGCAATACTTTTTAAAGAAAATTATTCAGTGTTCCTGAAAATCATTAAGACTTTATGGATAGACATACTATACCTGTGGATAGGAGGTTCCAATATTTTAAAGTTGACAATTGCTTCAATTAAAACTCTAGAGTCAATGCAATTCCAATATAATTATCAACAGTATTTTTCATGGAATTTAATAAGCTAATACTCAAATTTACCTGGAAAAGAAATGGATACCTGGAAAAGAAATGGATAAAGATTATCCAAGATGTACCTAAAAATTAAAATAATTTTGGGAGGGAGTACCTTCCAGATATCAAAATGAATTCTGAAGGTTTAATCATTATATCACAGAAGCCCTGGTGGTGAAGTGGGTAAAAGCTTTGCTGTTAACTGAAAGTTCAGCATTTCAAACCCACCACCCACTCTGCAGGAGAAAGATGTGGTAGTCTGCTTTCATAAGGATTTTAGCCTTGGAAATCCTACGGGGCAGTTCTGCTCTGTCCTATAGGTTGCTATGAGTTGGATTCAACTCAATGGCACACAAGAACACTCATTACATCAGTTGGACGTTGCACAGGTATATCTAGAGTCCAGTGGGTCTGGAGATCAGACAAAAGCCATGCACCCAAAGTGCCATAGTTTATGACAGAGTCAAAATTATAGGAAGACCATCTAATAAATAGTGCAGGAACAAGCGATCATCTATTTGGGGAAAAAAAATATAAAACTGAACTCCAGTTACCTTCTACCTATAAGATATGGGCATGGAGAAAAAATGTTCCAGATCTAATTTTTTTTTTTTAATTAAAAATGATAAATTAAGGCCTACTATTTATCAAACAAAATTAAGGTCTATTCTTTATCAAACAACCAAACCAAACAATTTACAGAAATTGAAAAGACAAACCAATTAAAAAGGATTGATGTTTTTAGCATACAATCAACAAAGTTACACTCAAAATACAGAAAGGAAGTTGACAAAACAAACAAAAAGACAATCCATTAAGAAGACCACCTAAATGTGAAGTGCATTTCACAAAAAAAAACCCATATAATCCCTAAACTTCTGCAAAGTTACTCAACCTCATCATTCATTAAGCAAATGCCAATTAAAACCAAAGAAAATGTAATTTCACACTAACCCACTAGATGGTCAAAAATTAATGCGATTTTGAGTGCTGATAAGTATATAGAGCAGCATGAACTTGAATTCCCTTTTGATAGGATTATAACTTGAGCAAAATAATTTGAAAACGAGTTGCCATTTTTAGTAAAACTGAAGAAGCACACAAATTCATAAACCAGCTATTTCACTTTCAAGAACTGTTTTGTCTAACAGAGGTTTCCAGGTGACAAAGAAGAGGTGAAGATGAAGGAAACTTGGAAGCACAAATTTTCTTCTCTTAAACTCTAAGCAGCATCGTGAGACACTTACGGTGAATGATTGAAATGTTTTCCATTTAGTTAAGCTTGAGATGCTCATATTTTATTAAAGTGGAAAACTGACATCGAAAATAGAAAGAATAGAGCCTAGAAGTGAGATGCGAATGGGAGTCACGAACGAAGTTTGAACAAAAAGATTACATCAAATTCACGGTACTTGATGAGGGAGACTGTTGTGAGAAGCAACCAAAGAGCCCACAACTGAATTGTAAACATTTCTTCACTTTATAAATCTTCTCTATAAGGAGGAGCAACAAAGAAGACTAAGAACAGATAGGGAAATTGTCAGGAAACTGGAAAGGAGTGGTAGCTTTGGATGTTACTGAAACGTTATATAGAATCAGGACAGAGAAGTTCTCACTGAGTTGGGGAACATAAAATTTGTTAGCACAAGAGAATTTTTTTTCCTAAAAGGAGAGAGAAGAAACAAGAAAAAAAAAAAAAAAGAGAAAATTAATGTGGAAAAGAGGACTCCCTGAATCTACTCTTATGACAAAAAATAGAAGGCAACTTTTGAGTCAACACTGAATTTATTGAATTATTTTTTCCTTTCTTTTTTCTATGTGAGTATCTTTATTCCCTAGAAGCATAATATAGTGTTTAAGCATAATTTAGTAAAAATTCGTCTACAAGGGACCAAGTGTTGTTCTATAGAATTTGATGGAGCATGATATCAAAAAACAATACCAGATGTTAAAAATATGCCATGCAGGAGGCAAGGCCAAGAGGACTGAATAGCCAGATGCTTTCGATCTTGCTTACAACAGAGACACAAAAAAACAAGTAAAGCAATTATATTTAGGACAAGTTAGGAGCCCTGAACATTAAAGGCAAAGTTAGAAAACAGACTGAGCGGAAGGGAGAAGAAGAGATTGCTCAGAAGCGGAGAGGAATTACCGGACCTGAATCACCGGGAACCCTCAAGCACCATTCCCCAGAGTGACTGCTGTGGGATGGTGGTAGCGTTTGGCTGCAGTTTCCTCAGGGAGAAGCAGACAGCCATACAGCCTACTCACACCCCTGGAACCAGAGAAGAACGACACTCTAGACAAAAGCTAAGAACAGGTGTATATTTTACCACTTCCCTGTCCCCAAGCCAGGTTCAGCTGCTGTTCATCTCCCTGGGCCTGAGATAGGCCCTGTTGAGCACATAGAGCCATCCTCCAGGCCCTGAAGAAGGAATAAATTCACCATTGGGGGAAAAGATAATTTGCCAGTTCCACTAACCTAGGGAGCTCAGGACAGATGCAGCCCTGTCTGGGCATGAATGGTCCATGCACTTTGAGTACCTTTCCCTACTGCATGGACCTGTGTGTGCCTATTTCAGGAGACTAGGGCTTTCCTGGCAGACTACAACTGTTTCAACTATGTGGTGGAGAGGTGGGTGTTTGATGTTTGACACTGCTTTGTCTATTAAACAGGGCCCTCACCTAACCACATCAGGGGCTTAAGGACTGGTGGCTCCACTCAGATAACCCAGCCACCCATGACAGAGGTCCAAGGATAACTGGTGACTCCAAAGCCCTTACAACCAAAAACCTTGGGTGCCCATGGTCTGTCTGCAAAACCCACCCACATGTACGCTCTAGGGAAGGGGGACAGTCTTTCCTCAGAGACACTTGGGGGATGATTCTCAGCCCCATGCCTTATTCAGAGAGTGACCCACTGCTGCAACCAGATACCAGTACCTAAACCAATCACCCCTGGCCTTCTAAGACCATAGGACAGAGCCTGTACCACACACTTGATGAGCAGCTACCTGGACACCTGAGCTGAATCCATACAAGAAAAGTGAATGGACTCCTACACTGATATACCTAATAACACCTCTAGCCATCTGGGGACAGGACGTCAGAGCTTTAAAGGTGAAAATAATCAAGCTAGCCCTCTCAAGCAACCCATTTGGGCATATCAAAACAAAACAAAGCAAAAAGCTAGGATACAGTAAGCAACCATAAAATAAAGTAATACAATAACTTATATACGGCTTGGAGACAACAGTCAATATCAGGTCACATAAAGAAACAGACCATGATCACCTCAACAGGGACTCAAAACAAAGAATCCAGGGATCTTCTAGATGAAAGTGCATTCCTGGAATTACCAGAGCCAGAATACAAAAGTTTAATATACAGAACCCTTCAAGACATCACGTAGGAAATGAGGCAATACACAGAACAAGCGAAGAACACACAGATAAAGCAACTGAAGAAATTAGAAAGATTATTCAGGAACATAATGAAAAGTTTAATAAGCTAGAAAAATCCATAGCAGACAGCAATTCAGAAATTCAGAAGATTAACGATAAAATTACAGAATAAGACAACTCAGTAGAAAGTCAGAAGAGCAGAATTGAGCAAGTAAAAAAAAAAAAAAATAGAAGCCAGAATTTCTGAACTCAAAGATAAATCACTTGGCACCAATATATTTGAAGAAAAATCAGATAAAAGAATTAAAAAAAAAAAAATGAAGAAACCTTAAGAATCATGTGGGACTCTATCAAGAGAAATAACCTACGAGTAATTGGAGTACCAGAACAGGGAGGAATAAGAGAAAATACAGAGAGAATTGTTGAAGATTTGTTGGCAGAAAACTTCCCTGATATTGTGAAAGATGAGAAGATATCTATCCAAGATACTCATCAAACTCCACATAAGGTAGATGTTAAAAGAAAATCACCAAGACATATTATAATCAAATTTTCCAAAACCAAAGAAAAAGAGAGAATTATAGGAACAGCGAGGGATAAATGAAAAGTAACCTACAAAGGGGAGCCAGTAAGAATAAGCTCAGACTACTCAGCAGAAACCATGCAGGCAAGAAGGCAATGGGATGACTTACATAAAGCATTGAAGGAAAAAATTGCCAGCCAAGAATCATATATCCAGAAAACCTGTCCCTCAAATATGAAGGTGAAATTAGGACATTTCCAGATAAACAGAAGTTTACAAAATTTGTAAAAACCAAAACAAAACTACAAGAAATTCTAAAGGGGTTCTTTGGTTAGAAAATCAATAATAGTAGGCATCAACCCAAGGCAAGAACACTAGCCAAAGCAATCAGATGTCAAACAGAAAGAGAAATCACAAAAATAAATCAAGGTAAAAGACACTCAAAACAGAGAAACAGTGATGTTATTATGTAAAAGAAGACAACATTAAAACAATAAAACAGGACTAAGGAATATAGTCATAGATCTTTCATATGCAGAGGAAGACAAGGAGATATAAATTAATAAAATTTAGGTTTAAATTCAGAAAAATAGGAGTAAATATTAAGGTAACCACAAAGGAGACAAACTACCCTACACATAAAATAAAATATAAGAAAAAAATACAGACTCAGCAGAAACAAAATCAACAACAAATAAGAGGAAGAGGAAATATATAAAGGTAAACTACTCAGCACAAAAATTAAGTGGAAAAAAGAAACTGTCAACAACACACAAAAAAAGACATCAAAATGACGGAACTAAATTCATACCTATCCATTGTTACGCTAAATGTAAATGGACTGAAAGCACCAATAAAGAGACAGAGGTGGCAGAATGCATGAAAAAACATGATCCGACTATATGCTGCCTACAAGAGATGCACCTTAGACATAGAGACACAAACAAACTAAAACTCAAAGAATAGAAAAAAATATATCAAGCAAAAAACAATCAAAAAAAAAGCAGGAGTGGCAATATTAATTTCTGACAAAATAGATTTTAAATTTAAATCCACCACAAAGATAAGGAAGGACACTGTATAATGATTAAAGTGACAATATACCAGAAGGATATAACCATATTAAATATGCACACAATGACAGGGCTGCAAGATACATAAAACAAACTCTAAGGACATTGAAAAGTGAGATAGACATCTCCACAATTATAGTAGGAGACTTCAACACATCACTTGTGAAGGACAGGGCATCCAGAAAGAGGCTCAATAAAGACATGGAAGATCTAATTGCCACAATCAACCAACCTGACCTTATAGAGATATACAGAACACTCCACCCAACAGCAGTCAAGTATAGTTTCTAGTGCACATGGAACATTCTCTAGAATAGACCACATATCGGGTCATAAAGCAAGCATTAACAGAATACAAAACTTGGAAATATTACAAAGCATGTTCTCTCTGACCATAAGGCCATAAAAGTAGAAATCAGTAACAGAAAAAGCAGGGAAAAGAAATCGAATACTTGGAAACTGAACAATACCCTGCTCAGAAAAGAATGGATTATAGAAGACATTCAGGATGGAATAAAAAAATTCATAGAATCCAATGAGAAGGAAAACATTTCCTGTCAGAACCTTTGGGACACAGTGAAAGCAGTGCTCAGAGGTCAATTTATATCAATAAATGCACACATCCAAAAAGAAGAAAGGGCTAAAACCAAAGAATTATCTCAACAACTAGAGCAAAGAGAAAAAGAGTAACAGAATAAACCCTCAGGCACTAGAAGAAAGAAAATAATAAAAATTAGAGCAGAATTAAATAGAAAACAGAAAACAATAGAATTAACAAGATAAAGCTGGTTCTTTGAAAAAATTAATAAAATTGATAAACCACTGGCCAAACTGACAAAAGAAAAACAGAAGAAGCAAAGAACCCAAATAAGAAATGAGATGGGCTATATTACAACAGACTGAACAGAAATTAAAAGGTATACCAGATTATTATAAAAAATTGTACTCTAACAAACTTGGAAACCTGGAAGAAATGGATGAAACACACAACCTACCTAAACTAAAACAAACTGAGGTAGAACAACTAAATAGAGTTGTAACAAAAGAAGAGATTGAAAGGTAATCAACAACTCCCAACAACAACAACAACAACAAAACCTGGCCTGGACAGCTTTATGGCATACCTCTACCAAGCTTTCAGTGAAGAGTTAACACCACCACTACTAAAAGTATTTCAGAGCATAGTAAAAGGACAGAATAATTCCAAACTCATTCTATGAAGCCACCATATCCCTGATACCAAAACCAGGTAAAGGCACCAAAAAAAAAAAAAAAAAAGAAAAGAAAATTACAGATCTATATCCCTCATGAACTTAGATGTGAAAATCCTCAATAAAATTCTAGCCAACAGAATTCAAAACCATATAAAAAAAATAATTCACCATGACCAAGTGGGATTCATACCAGGTATGCAGGGATGGTTCAACATTAGAAAAACAATTAATGTAATCCATCATATAAATAAAACAAAAGACAAGAATCACATGATTTTATCAAGTAATGCAGAAAAGGCATTTGACAAAGTTCAACACCCATTCATGATAAAAACTCTCAGCAAAATAGAACAGAAGGAAAATTCCTCAGCATAATAAAGGGCATTTATACAAAGCCAACAGCCAACATCATCCTAAACGGAAAGATTCTGAAACCATTCCCCTTGAGAATGGTAACCAGGCAAGGATGCGCCTTATCACCACTCTTATTCAACATTGTGCTGGAGGTCCTAGTCAGAGCAATTAGGCTAGACAAAGAAGTAAAGGGCATCCAAATTGGCAAGGAAGAAGTCAAAGTATCTCTACTTGCAGACGACATGATCTTATACACAGAAAACCCCAAAGAATCTTCAAGAAAGTACTGAAACTAATAAAAGAATTCAGCAGGATAAGACACAAGATAAACAGACAAAAATCAGTTGGATTCCTCTACACAAACAAAATGAACATCGAACAGGAAATCACCAAATCAATACCATTTACAGTAGCCCCCAAGAAGAAAAAATACTTAGTAATAAATCTTACCAGAGATGTAAAAGACTTACACAAAGAAAAATACAAAACACTACTGCAAGAAACCAAAAAAAGACCTACATAAGTGGAAAAACATACCTTGTTCACGGATAGGAAGTCTTAACATTGTAAAAAATATTTATTGTACTAAAAGCGATCTATAGATACAATGCAATTCCGATCCAAATTCCAACAGCATTTTTTAATGAGATGGAGAATCAAGTCAATCAAGCTGGGAGCTCCTAAAAATCATATGGAAAGGAAAGAGGCCCCAGATAAGTGAAGCATTACTGAAAAAGAAGAAGAAAGTGGGAGGCCTCACTCTACCTGATCTTAGAAACTATTATACCGCCACAGTAGTCAAAACAGCCTGGTACTGGTACAACAACAGATACATAGACCAATGGAACAAAACTGAAAATCCAGACATAAATCCATCCACATATGAGCAGTTGATATTTAAGGCCCAAAGTCAGTTAAATGGGGATAACTGGATATCCATCTGTCAAAAAATGAAACATGACCCATACCTCACACCATGTACAAAAACTAACTCAAAAAGAATCAAAGACCTAAATATAAAATGTAAGACTGTAAAGGTCATGGAAGAAAAAATAGTGAAAATGCTAGGAGCCTTAATACATGGCATAAACAGTATACAAAACATTGTTAACAATGCAGAAAAGAAACTAGATAGCTGGGAGCTCCTAAAAATCAAACACCTATGCTCATGCTGACTTCACCAAAATAGTAAAAAGATTACCTACAGTTTGGGAAAAAGTTTTTGGCTATGACATTTCCAATCAGCACCTGATCTCTAAAATCTGCATGATACTGCAAAAACTCAACTATAAAAAAGACAAATAACCCAATTAAAAAGTGAGCAAAAGACATGAACAGGCACTTCACTAAAGAAGACATTCTGGTAGCTAACAGATGCATGAGGAAATGCTCCCAGTCATTAGCCATGAGAGAAATGCAAATCAAAACTACAATGAGATTCCTTCTCACACCAACAAGACTGGCATTAATCCAAAAAACACAAAATATTAAATGTTGGAGAGGTTGTGGAAAGACTGGAACATTTATACACTACTGGTGGGAATGTAAAATGGCATAACCACTTTGGAAATCAATTTGGCACTTCCTTAAAAAGCTAGAAATAGAACTACCATACGGTCCAGCAATCTCACTCCTTGGAATATATCCTACAGAAATAAGAGCCTTTATACAAACAGATATATGCACACCCATGTTCATTGCAGCACTGTTTGCAATAGCAAAAAGATGGAAGCAACCAATGTGCCCATCAACCGATGAATGGATAAACGAATTCTGATATATTCACACAATGCAATACTACACATGAATAAAGAACAGTGAGGAATCTGTGAAACATTTCAAAATGTGGAGGAATCTGGAAGGCATTATGCTGACTGAAATTAGTCAGTTGCAAAAGGATAAATATTGTATAAGACCACTATTATAAGAACTTGAGAAATAGTTCAAACAGAGAAGCAAATATTCTTCGATGGTTATAAGAGGGGGGAGGGAGGGAGGGCGGAAGAGGGCTATTCACTAATTAGATACTAGATAAGAAATATTTTAGGTGAGGGGAAAGACATCACACAGTATAGGAGAGGTCAGCACAACTGGACTAAACCAAAAACAACGAAGTTTCCTGAATAAACTGAATGCTTCAAAGGTCAGCTTAGCAGGGGCAGGGTTTTGGTGACCATGATGTTGGGGGACATCTAAATCAATTGACATAATCAAGTCTATTAAAACATCCTGCATCCCACTTTGGAGAGTGGCATCTGGGTTCTTAAACGTTAGCAAGCAGCCATCCAAGATGCATCAATTGGTTTCAACCCAACTGGACCAAAGGAGAATGAAGAAAACCAAAGACACAAGGTAATTATGAGCCCAAGAGACAGAAAGGGCCACATAAGCCAGAGGCTACATCAGCCTGAGACCAGAAGAACTAGATGGTGCCCGGCTATAACCGATGACTGCCCTGACTGGGAACACAACAGAGAACCCCTGAAGGAGCAGGAGAGCAGTAGGATGCAGATCCCAAATTCTCGTAAAAAGACCAGATTTATGGTCTGAATGAGACTAGAAGTACCTCCGTGTTCTTGGTCCCCAGACCTTCTTTTAGCCCAAGACAGGAACCATGCCAAAGCCAACTCTTCAGACAGGTATTGAACTGGACATTGGGATAGAAAATGATACTGGTGAAGAATGAGCTTCTTGGATCAAGTGGACTAATGAAACTATGCAGGCATCTCCTGTCTGGAGGGGAGATGAGAGGGCAGAGGGGGTCATAAGCTGGCCATATAGATATGAAAAGAGAGAGTGGAGGGAAGGAGTGTGCTGTTTCATTAAGGGGAAAGCAATTAGGAGTGTATAGCAAGGTGTATATAAATATTCGTATGAGATACTGACTTGATTTTTAAGCTTTCACTTTAAGCACGCACACACACACAAAAGAATGCCATGCAAAGAAAGGTTTGCTTTATTCTTGGAAGAATTATCTACTTGCTAGTACCTCCTTAGGCCAAGATTTCACAGCTTTGATAGAGGGCAATATCAAAAGCAAATGAAGAACTTTCTGAGTCATTAATAGAAGAAATCCATGAAACCCTGGCTATGCTTGGTACATACTAGGAAAGATCATAAAAGAACGTCTGACTTACATCCATAATTTCTTGTAAATGCATTTAGGAGAAGAATATGTTCTCATAAAAAAAACCCAAAAAACCAAACCCACTGCCGTTGAGTTGATTCCGACTCATAGCGACCCTACAGGACAGAGTAGAACTGCCTGATCAAGTTTCCAAGGAGCACCTGGTGGATTCGAACTGCCGACCTCTTGGTTAGCAGGTGTGGCACTTAAGCACTGTGCCACCAGGGTTTCCACGTTCTCATAGGAAAGGATTATTCCCTGGAGTGAAACCACATAAAAATAGTAGCTACATGCCTTGAAATAGTATGGAGCCTCATTAATTGCTATTGAAATATGTGGACCTGATTAAAGCTACAATTTTAATGAAGTCTGAATTAAAAGGTGTGGAGCATATGATAATTTACTACTACATGATTAAGTAAAAGGTCATGACAGTGTGGCATTGGAGTTGGACTTGGAAACTAATGATTTCAGATGAAAATATTATTTCTTTTGATGAAAAGGTGCATAGCCACTTGACAATGGCTGGCTGAATTGGAGAAGAAATATCTTTTAGATATGACACAAAAAATGAGTGTTCATATTATATGATTCAAAATAGTGGAATCATCAAGAAAAACACATTCAGAAATAGGTTTAGTCTGGGCTTAACCCCTAAATGAACTAGTGAGTGAGATCCACAAGTTGAAAGACAATAAACCAAGATGAAAAGAGCCAAGGTGGTATAGACAGTATGTGCCACAGAGGAATCTCTCTCTATATATGTGTTACATTATATTATATTAATATTTGCATTTACATTTATAGTTTTTTTTTTTTTTTTTCTGGAGGAGTTAGAATGCTGGTTTGGAATGAGCAAACAGAATCCATTTTTCTTTTAAAGTGTAATGAATGGGAGAGAAATGCAATAAAAAAATACATTTTCATAATTTCTATGGTCTCCATAAAGAAAACCTACCAAGACTAAATTTCAGTCCCATGTCCAAATTAGTTGAAATAAGACTTATTAAATGCACGATCAAATATTTAAACTAAGCCTACCTCTTGGGAAAAAAGAAAGCCCTCAGAAATTAAAGAGGAAATAGAAATTGCTATTGCAGTTGACATATTGCAGAATGATCATACAAAGTGACTTTTTGTTGAATGCTTGTTATATGCCAGAAACTGCAAAGAAATTTGCAAAGATTAACTACTTAAAAACATATATAAATTAGGTTATATGATTTTCTGATTGTTTAGGTTAGGTAACTGACACACAGAATTTAAGCAATCTTTTTTTTTTTTCCTAATGTCATGCAACTCATAACTGATAGATACAGGATCCATCCAAACATCATAGCTCTTGAGCTCTGAACATTGCACTATTCATGTAGTTATCATTTGAGTTTTCCTATGATAGTATTATGGTTCTAGACTGTTATATCTAAACAAAAAGAATAACATGAAGACCAAGTATCAAATCTTGATTAAGTGAATAATCATAAGAAACTATTTAGGAATACTTATTTCTTTCATCTTTGCAAGTAAGTGTAGATGTCCTCTTAAAAAAAAAAAAAAAAACAAACAATTCTGCTATCCTCGAGTTGATTCCGACTCATTGCAACCCTATAGGACAGAGTAGAACTGCCCCACAGGGTTTCCAAGGCTGTAATCATTAAGTAATATCATGATAAAACAAGAAAATATCGAAGTTGTCAAGGATTTCATTTTACTTGGATCCACAAGCAATATCCATGGAAGCAGAAGTCAAGAATTCAGATGATGTATTACACTGGACAAATCTGCTGCAAAAGATCTCTTTAAAGTGTTGAAAATCAAGGATGTTACCCTGAGGACTAAAGTGTGTCTGACTCAATCCATGGTATTTTCAGTTGCCTCAAATGCATGTGAAAGCTGGACAATTAATAAAGAAGACCGAAGAAAAATTGATGACTTTGAATTATGGTGTTGGCAAAGAATATTGAATATGCCGTGGACTACCAGAAGAACGAACCAATCTGTGTTAGAATTAGTAAAGCCAGAGTGCTCCTTATAATAAAGGATGGCAGGACTTTGTCTCATGTTGGGCATGTTATCAGGAGGGATCAGTCCCTGGAGAAGGACATCATGTTTGGTAAAATGGAGAGTCAACAAAAAAAAGAGGAAGATCTTCAACAGGATGGATTGACACAGTGGCTGCAACAGTGGGCTCAAGAATAGCAAAGATTGTGAGGATGCTGTAGGACCAGGCAGTGCTTTGTTCTGTTATACATGGGGTCACTATGAGTTGGAACAAACTCAAAGGCACCTGACAACAACAACAATCTTTGCAGAAGCAGACTGCCACATCTTTATTCCGCTGAGTGGTGTTTTCAAACTGCCAAACTTGTGGTTGGCAGCTGCCGTCCAGTCCCCACTAAATACAAACTGGATATTATGGTTGAAGTAATTACTTACCATGGATTTTATATGAAATTTTGTGCTTTGATTTCTAAGAGGAGGAAGACTTTTAACACTTCATCAAGAAGCTTCCTACTCTTTATGTTTCCCAGATAGACTGCTTGAGTTGGAACTTTTTTTAAGCAAGATGACAGAGGTCTCAATTTCCTGTTTGCAAGCTGCACTACATTAAAATAAGTATCTTATAAAATATTAAAGGTTGTTCTCAAAAGATAGTTGGTTGAATGTATCTGGAAAAACTCTTAAGTTAAGCAAAGTTAAATAAGTGATTTTATTTTTTAAATATTTATTGTAAATGTCAAGGTGGAACAAACTATGACATGCTTCCCAACTGAACACATAGTCACGTATATTGGTATATTTTTAGGATCACTGTATAAGGTTGAAATGAGTCAGAATCAACTTGACAGCAACAGGTTTGGTTTAGGTTTTTTTTAATTTTTGTTCATAATTTTGCTACCCTTGAAAATGCCCTTTATGTAGTTGAGACAGCTACACTCATAGCTTTGCTCCAATAAAGAAGCACTTTACTAAAATTTCCAGTGAAATAAAATGAACAGTTAATATTTCCATGTTGTTAAATGCAATAATTTAAGCAACACCATATAAGGCTTAATGACATTACCCATCAACATCTGGGACCAACAGCATAGATAGGATCAGATTACAAATAGATGCTTATTTTTCCACAAGACAATGATGCACTTTTTTTCCCATTTGTAGGAGTGCAAATAGATCAATTTAACTACAGGAATTTAGGGGAGAATATTAAAGGTGATTTTTGACATAAATGAGAAAAATATGTAGCATCAATCACATTGCATGTGTTATAAGTTGTCTCTAAGGAGGGAAAAAAAATGGTATGACTCTTGCCTCACACCATATTAAAGAATGTATTCTAAAATAGTTTCAGATAGTTTTGTGGATATATTTATAGGCTTCGGGGAATGGAAGACAATATTAAGTAAAGCAGAAAACCTAAAAGCTAGAAGTGGTAATAATAGATACCACACACATTGAGCACTTTTTTTTTTTTTTTGCATGCATTATCCAGGTTCTTTTCATGAATTAACTCTCAGTTCTCACAATCATTTGCTGTTATTTCCTCCTTTTACATATTAAAGCCCAGAGAGTTTTTTTTTAATTCATTTTTGTTGTTGAGAATACACACAGCAGAACATATGTCAATTCAGCAATTTCTGTATGTGAATTCAATGGCATTGATTACATTCTTCAAGTTGTGAAACCCTTCCTACCCTCCTTTTCTGAATGGTTCCTCCCCATTAACATAAAAAAAAAAATTTTTTTTATTAACATAAACGCTCTCCCGTAAGTTTTCTACCTAATCTTTGAGTTGCTGTTGTCAACTTAATCCCATATAGATAACTCTTAAAAAAACACAATGCTTAAGACAGGCATTCTTTACTAGTTAAACTAAGCTATAGTTTTTTTTTTTTTATAGTTTGGTTTTAAAAAGACTTCAGGGAATATTTTTGGTTTGAGTTTTAAAGATTACCTCAAGGCAATAGGTTTGGAGACTTATCCAGCCTCTGTGACTACAGAAAGAGTGGGTTCATGAGAATTTGAAATTCTGTTCTGCATTTCTCCCCTTTTGATCAGGATTCTCCTAGAGAACCTTTTATCAAAATGTTCAGTAATGATAGCCAGGCACCATCCAGTTCTTCTGGTTTCACGGCAAAGAGGCAGTTGTTCATGGGGATTAGCCGCACATTTCAATCCTTCCTTTCATTCCTAACTCTTCTTCCTCTGTTGCTGCAGGCAAATGGAGATCAATTATTGTACCTTGGATGTCTGCTTGCCAGCTTTTAAAACCCAGGCACTGTGAAAGGAACTAGGAGATAGAACAGAAGGGCTAAACATGATATTAGGCCAATTAACTGTCAAGTCTCATGAAAATATGACACTAACCCTCCAAACCAAGAAATCAAATCCCATGAGGTGTTTGATTATACAGAAGCAGCCTCACCAACTATTATTTTTGTTGTTGTAAATATTATTGTGATGGAAAAAATTCATTGATTAAAGGTAGGGTTTGCAATTAATGTAATTGCTGTCAATAAAATGAACACCTGTAAAACATTGAATCCCAGAGACGTGTCTGTTCAACATTCCATAGCTAGTAAGTGGCAAAGCCAAGATTAAAACTGATATAGTTTGGCTTCAGACATTAAGAAAAACAAGTAAAGGAAAAAAAA
Organism: Loxodonta africana; assembly: GCF_030014295.1. Taxonomy (NCBI): domain Eukaryota; kingdom Metazoa; phylum Chordata; class Mammalia; order Proboscidea; family Elephantidae; genus Loxodonta; species Loxodonta africana. The sequence goes on from NC_087356.1 coordinate 32,953,058, forward strand.
ATTAGATTAACATACATTTTTAAAAATCTAATATAGTGCAGTGATATCAAAGACACAGGGGAAAGATTATTTTTTATAAAGTGTTACTGTTATTATCATTCGATAATTACTTTTTGAGGGCAATTTGATACAAAAAGTTAAAATTTAAATATGCCTATCCCTGGACTCAGTCTTTGCACTTTTAGTATTTATCTCCTGTTTGAATTCTTTTTTTCTCTTTTTCATATATAAAAGAAACATGACTAAAATTGTTGTAGGGGGCTTGGATAGTCTTCTGACTTGGCTTTTGGAAACTGAAATGATACAAATGTGAAACCAAAGCTGGAAGAGAACGTAGGAATTTGCCTAGTATGTCCTTTTATTTGATAGTTATCAAAACTGAGACCTAAAACAATCAAACAAAACAAACAACATCAAAAACAAACTGGTTGCCACGAAGTGGATTCTGACTCATAGCTACCTTATAGAACAGAGCAGAACAGCCCCATAGAGTTTTTAAGGCTGTAAATTTTTATGGAAGCAGACTACCGCATCTTTCTCCAATGGTTAGATATTTACATATAATCTTATATCTAATTAGCGCAAGATAGGAGTAGAATAATATCATCTTCCTTATTGCAGAACTATGGCTTTCTATTGCACTGATACTTTGTTATTCATCTTATTCTGAAGATGTTTAATGTGTTATTTTGTAGACATTTAGCAGCCCTGGTGGTACAGTGGTTAAAGCTGTAGGTTGCAAACCAAAACGTTGGCAGTTCAAACCCAGCAGCCACTCTGTGGGAGAAAGATGAGGCAGTCTGCTTCCGTAAAGTCAAAATGGACTAGACAGCAGTGGGCTTGGTTTTTTTGGTTTGGTAGACATTTCTTTATTCATGGAAAATGATCATACAATCTCCACTACAGCTTAAGTAATCTTTGTCTCTCTCAAAATACTAGCTATTCAAAATATGTGACAAGTTATTTTATCCTAATGAACATGAAGAGATAAAAATATTGCCTCAGGCAGATAAACAGATCATATTTGAACTTATTGTTAAGTATAGCCTTCATAATCTCTGCCAATAAATATTAAACCTTAAAATAAACTATGCCACAGACTAACCATAGCAAAGTCCACAAAAGGAAGAGAATATTTTAAAAATATAAAAAAATACTGTAATTAAGAATTATTGTTATAATGTCCTAACTGTACCAAATTTTATGGGCTTCAAAATTAAAGTGCCCTCAATGCTCTCCCATCAGTACTATAACCCTATAACCCACCTCAGAGACCAGAATTCCCATTTGTAAAGTATCCTTCCAAATATTTCTCTGTGTACCACATGCATATATACAGTTTTTTTCCCTGAATTTTGATTTTATGTAAATGGGACTATGTTTTGGAAATCTTTCCTCATATGAAAAATAGACCCATCGTTTTTCTTTTGACTACACCAGAACATTCTCTAAGACTTCTAATAATAAACGTTACCCTGGTCCTTTCTTTCTTTTTTTTTTTTTTTTTTTTATTTTGTAAGATTTTGCAATGGATGTCATTGAATGCATAACTTTGTATTCTGATGCCAGTATTTCTGATAAATATAAGCAATATAATTTTGGGGTCCAATGGTATGTATTTTATGTATTTGGTAGCAAGGCCACCCAAAAGAAATTTTCTAGTTCAAACTTCCAGTAACTTGTATGGAAGGAGAGCATCCCAACTGTCATTTTTTTTTTTTTTTTTTTTTTTTAAGCTGGCTTATCTAAATGGTATTTCACAGTGTTTTCGGTTGCATTTTGGAAATTATTTGAGATTTTGAGCACCTTTAATGTGTTCATTCAGTTTATGGGCCATTTGCATCACTTCTGAACTTAACTGCTTCATGTCCTTAGTTAATGACAGCTCATAACATTGCTCCATTCTCCACGTGGGGCTGATTATTTTCTTACTGCTTTAAAGAGCTACTTATGTGATTTTATACTAACCTATTGTCTGTGATGGTGCCCTGGTGGTGCAGTAGTTAAGAGATCAACTGCTAACCGAAAGGTCAACAGTTCAAATCCATCAGCTGCTCCTTGGAAATCTTACAGGGCAGGTCTAGTCTGTCCTGTAGGGTGGCTATGAGTCAGAATTTATTTCACGGCAACGAGTATGGTCCCTGATACAGCAAATGAAGTCGTCCAGTTTTTGTCTGTTGTGTTTTTCAAAATGTCCTTGTTGTTCTTTGTCACATGGAAATTAAGTAACTTTTTGTATAGTCAAATCCATTAATCTTTTCTTTTAAGGCCTTTTGATTCAAATATATATATATACACACACAGGCATATGCACACATATAAGTGTATGTATAACTATATTTTTATCTTTACATATATAAAAAAAGTCTATAGATTTAAGTATATCTACACATATGTATATATAGAGAGAGAGAAAGAATACTTTTCTGTTAAGCTCTTTTTCATTCCTCTGGAATATATTTTTGTATATGATATAATTTAGATAAAAACTTTATTTTTCCAAAACTAATGGTCATGCTTTCAACACCATTCCTTACACTGTTTAATATTCAATTGTAATCTATACTAATATCCCTATATACATGGGGTTTCTAATTCTGTTTCTTGGCTTATTCCATTATGCAAATCATAAGGAAAACACTCGGAAAAGCCTGGGCATCTTTTCCAGTATGGTTCTTGCTGCTTTAGATTTTGGGGGCTCAGGGTTAAATTATTACAAGTCTTCTTAGGCAGGGCTTGAAGATTCTTTGGCAGTAAATTTTCTGCTAAAACTTAGAATATATTTTGTGGATTTGCTTTCATTTAGTTCTATGAGAAAAAGAAAAAGCAAAAACTATTTTTAAGCCTGATCATAATTTTTAAGGCTGAAATCTCTTTTTCGTTTAAAGGTCTCCATTCTTGGTCTTTTCCCCTCTGATTATAAGCTTGGCTGAGAGGCCAAAATAAAAATTGGGTAAAGTCGTAAAATGGGGAAAACATAATTTGATCTTTGCTTCTGTGCTCGCTCTAATTTTAGAGCCAAGAATACTGGCTCGAAGGTTCGTGCAGGTGCCCCTAAGGGAAAATCTTAACTTTTCTTTTTCAGTTTCTCTTTTTTTTAAGCAATTGCCTTTTCCAAAATTTTGAAGCATCAAATGATTGGATTCTCAGTTTATTTGGACTGTAGCCCACATGCAGAGAGGTCTCTCCTCTGCAAATCGATGTCCTTTCTCTTTTTCTGTGAGTTGGCTAATTCTTTTCTTACATCTCTCCTTCTTCCTAGAAACAGAAGGATGCAAATTCCATATCCAATATTCTGGTTGGTGGTACAACTTTACAAAGAGCTATAGGTTCAAGAGTCATTTAGTTTGACTTCCAAGTCATAACAGGTGAGAGTCGTACCACATGTTTTGCCAAGGCAGGGCTAGAGCCATTACTTTTTAGCTTTCAATATTTTTGTCACTGCAGATGCTTGAATACTAAGCCCTTGCTACAAAATTTGTGTTTTGGTACCAGTAGAATACCAAATCCTGTACCAGCTTCTCTTCAGGAGTACTTGCAAACCTGTTGTAACAAACTGAACCAAAATACAGTACCTCAACCAAAACTCAATCAGGTTTCTTTCTCACAGCCTAGAGATAGTTGGAGGCCTATGGTAGGGAGGGTGTTCTGATCCACGGTGCTTTCATTTTCCTTAAAGTTTAGGTGAAATTTATTTTCCGTCAACATAGCTGCTATCTAGCCAGAAGAAGGAGTGAAACAGAAAGACGGGGATTGGAGGTCTTATCGTTTTGTGGGAGGAAACAGGAAGTTGCCTACAATGCTTCCACTCTTGTTGTATTCATACACCTTCCCCACAGAGCTATACCGAGCTGTGAACAAGAATGGGAAACATGGTCTCTACTAAGGTGTACATGTGTCCAGCTAAAATTGGGGGTCTATTATGAAAATAAAGAAAATCAGAATGCAATTTGTATGCAGTTAGTAGGATGAGTTTAATAGGCTTTTTTTTTTTTTTTAATAATTTTTATTGTGCTTTAAGTGAAAGTTTACAAATCAAGTCAGTAACATATAAGCTTAAATACACCTTACTACTTACTCCCATTTACTCTCCCCCTAATGAGTGAGCCTGCTCCCTCCTTCCAGTCTCTCCTTTCGTGACCGTTTTGCCAGTTTCTAACCCCCTCTACCCTCCCCTCTCCCCTCCAGACAGGAGATGCCAACACAGTCTCAAGCGTCCACCTGATACAAGTAGCTCACTCTTCATCAGCATCTCTCTCCAACCCATTGTCCAGTCCAATCCATGTCTGATGAGTTGTCTTTGGGAATGGTTCCTGTCCTGGGCCAACAGAAGGTTTGGGGACCATGACTGCCGGGATTCTTCTAGTTTCAGTCAGACCATTAAGTCTGGTCTTTTTATGAGAATCTGGGGTCCGCATTCCACTGTTCTCCTGCTCCCTCAGGGGTTCTCTGTTGTGCTCCCTGTCAGGGCAGTCATTGGCTGTGGCCAGGCACCATCTAGTTCTTCTGGTCTCAGGATGATGTAAGTATCTAGTTCATGTGGCCCTTTCTGTCTCTTGGGCTCATAGTCATTGTATGGCCTTGGTGTTCTTCATTCTCCTCTGATCCAGGTGGGTTGAGACCAATTGATGCATCTTAGATGGCCGCTTGTTAGCATTTAAGACCCCAGACGCCACACTTCAAAGTGGGATGCAGAATGTTTTCATATTTTAAACAATTTGTATTTTCTCCTTGTCTATCACTAATGTAGATTGCTTTTGACAACACTTCGTCAAACACCTGACAGTATGCCACTTCCATTGCCTTTCTGTTCTGATCCAAATTTTATTCGTATATAAAATATATATTTTTTATAAAATATAACATTGTATATAAAAAGCCATACACTGTTGTAAAAAAATAAATACACACACAGTGAAGTTCCATAAAACGTAAGAGTTTACAAAGAAATCTATTCTGGTTTTCAACAGTAAATGATATCTCCTTCAAGCAAAAAGGTCAATATTTGATAATTTATTTTAGGAGGATCTTGTCTACAACTTCTTTATTTCCACATAATTTTTCCGCCTATCTTTTTTTTCTTTCTTTATAGCTTCTCCTAACAAGAACTTGTGCTGGCTGATGATACTGAGCTTCTCCACTGTCTCTTTCCCCAGATGTAGTGGATTTGATTCCTGTGTATTCCATCTGGCAAGGTTCATGTGTATAGTCACTGCTTACACTGCTGAAAAAAAGTATTTGCAATGCAGACGTCATTGGTTTTGCAAAATCCTATTATGTGATTTTTGGTGTTATCTGGTGTTATCACCAAGGTCATATTTTCTAACTACTGATCCTTCTCCTTTGTTTCTAACTTTTGCATCCCAATAACCAGTAATAACCAGTAATTATGAATGTTTGATCAACTTCAGATTGCAGAAATTGGTAAAGAATTTTCAATTTCTTCATCTTTGACTTTAGTGGTTGATGTGTAAATTTGAATAATAATTTGAATAAGAGTTGTATTAAGTGGTCTTCTTTGTAGGCATATCTTGTAACTGACAGTGTTGTTCTTCAGGAGAGGCCTTGGAATGCTCTTTATGATGATGAATGCCATGCTATTCCTTTACATTTTGCCATTTCTGACATAGTAGAACATATAATTGTCTGACTCAAAATGGCCAATACCAGTCCATTTCAGCTCACTAATGCCTAGGATATAGATCTTTATGCATTCCATTTTTTTTTTTTTGACAATTTGCAATTTTCTTAGAATCACACTTCATACATTTCATATACTGATTATTAATGGATGTTTGTGGCTGTTTCTTCTCATTTTGAATCATGCCACATCAGCAACTGAAGGTCCTGAAAGCAATACTCCAACCACACCATTAAGGTGAACTCTGTTTTGAAGCGGTAGCTCCTCCCCAGACATATTTTGAGCACCTTCCAACCTGAGGGAACTGGTTAGAACTTCTGGCACTATATCAGATGGTGTTTCACTGCTATTTATAAGGTTTTCACTGGACAAGTTTTACAGAAGTAAATAGCCATGTTTTTCTTCTTAGTCTGTCTTAGTCTGGAAGCTCCCCTAAACCTGTCCACCATGAGTGACCCTGCTGGTATATGAAATACCAGTAACTTACCTTACAGCATCACAGCAACACACAACCCACCACAGTACCAAAAACTCACAGACAAGTGGTGGCTCAATATTTTCAGTAAGAATAATCCCAGGGGCTGATTTAGAAATGGGCATCAATTGCTCATATGCATGTTTAAGCTGAAGCTGAAAAAATAGAACAAGTCCATGAGAGCCAAAATATGACTTTGATTATATTCCACCTGAATTTATAGAACATCTCAAAAATAGATTCGACACATTGAATACCAGTGATCAAAGATCAGAGGAGTTGCAGGATGACATCAAAGACATCATACATGAAGAAACCAAAAAGTCATTAAAAAGACAGGAAAGAAATAGAAAATCAAAATGTATGTCAGAAAAGACTGTAAAACTTGCTCTTGAACATGGAGTAGCTACAAAGAAAAGAAGAAATGATAAAGTAAAATAGCTGAATAGAAGATTTCCAAGAGGAGCTCCAGAAGACAAAGAAAAGTATAATAATGAAATGTGCAAAGACCTGGAGTTCAAAAAGCAAAAAGAAAGAACACGCTTGACATTTCTCAAGCTAAAAAAACTGAAGAAAAATTCAAGCCTCAAGTTGCAATACTGAAGAATTTTGTGGCCAAAATGTTAAACAATGCAGAAAGCATCAAAAGAAGGTGGAAGGAATACACAGAGTCACTGTACTGAAAAGAATTGGTCAATGTTTAAGCATTTCAGGAAGTAACATGTGATCAAGAACCACTGGTACTGAAGGAAGAAATAAAAAGTTGTCCTGAAGGCATTAGTGAAAAACAAGGCTCCAGGAATTGACAGAATATCAATTGAGATGCTTCAACAAACAGACACCAAGAAATATGGAAGAGAGCTACATGGCCAATTGACCGGAAGAGATCCATGTTTGTGTCCATTCAAAGAACACTGAATATAGAATTGCTATGTACACATGGAAATACTAATATTATTTAGAAAGATAACATGCCATCTATGATGGTTAAAGTAGCATGTCAACTTCCTGCGCCATAATTCTCAGTGGTTTGGCAATTGTGTAATGATATAGTTTGGCAGTTATGTAACGATGAAATTTGGCAGCTATGTAATGATGTAGCTATTCTTCATTTTGTGATGCAATATAATCATCTCCATGATATGATTTGATGTGATCAATGAATCAATTGTAAGGTGAGTTTCCTTAGGGGTGTAGGCTGCATCCAATATATATGGATGTTCTGACAAAGTTCACTGACTTTTGCTCTCTTTTGAAAGTGTGTCCAGTTAACCATCACATGACCTCCTGATCATGGTACTTGATTCAGTGACCTGCCATACTGCCTGCCGGTCTTGGAATTTTTTGGCCTCTGTATCCTGTGAGCCAGCAGCCTGCTGTTCTACCTGCCAATCTTGGATTCATCTGCCTCTGCAGCCCATGAGCCAGCAACTTGACATCTGACCTGCAGATCTTGGGTTTATCAGCCCCTGCAGCTATGTGAGTCAGGAGAAGACTCCATGGGTTTGGGACGTTCCAGCCTTTACAATCCTGTGAGCCATTTCCCATTGACACTGAGTTGATTCTGATTCATAGCAACCTTATAAGACAGAGTAGAACTGCCCCAGAGGATTTCCAAGGAGTTCCTGGTGGATTAGAATTGCTGACCTTTTGGTTAGCAGCCAAACTCTTAACCACTAAACCACCAGGGTTTCCATATATATGAATTGTACATATATATATACAATTCATTGATTTTGTTTCCCTAGGGAACTCAGCCTAACACTCCACCTCTCTGAAAAGACCTTTGAGGTCATTGTCTCCAAATTACTTATTTCAGATATGATGAATTTAGGCCCTTGTGATTTTAGTCAACAAGTCCCAAGTTATATAACAATCATGGCATGACTGTTCTAAATATCAGGTTTCTGTATCCTTAAGCAAATATGTGTTCTATATTCTCTTTTTTGCCTGTTAAACACTTTCAAATTAACTTTTTTTTTTTTTATGGATGGGTAGATTGAGTTTGGAGAATGAATATTTTCTGTTCAGCCCAATGAGAGAAGAAAAACCCAAGAATGAACCCTAAATTCCCCCAAAATATGTACACAATATATAATGAAACAAGCTATGCCAATATCAAGAAACCAGGATTTTGAAGACATTAAATTTTCTTAAGCATAGAAAATACTGCTTCTTAATTGCACAGAGCTACTCATTAACTTTTTTGTCTATATCCACTGCAAACATCTAAGAACTACTTCATGTTTAATTAGTTTATGAAAAGATTAAATACAACAAGAAAAAAAAAACTTATATGGAAGAGAAAAAAATAAAAAAAATAAACATGCTGTTGCAGTTGAGCAGTATTTTGAAGCTGCTTTTCAAAGGGAAGATTAGCCACAGAATGTTGCCAACTCCAACATAAAAGAAAGCCTGGTATCACACAACTAACTTAATTTTTCCCTTGAAATCCACATTGGATTATTCCCTGTCGCAGTCTTCTTTTGAAAGATTTTAAAAGGATTTGTATAACAGGGAAAAATACAAAGGTTTTAATTACTATTCTTCAGATGAGAGATTTCTATCCTCTTAAGACAGATAGTGGTCGACTGCTAATCAAAATGTTGACGGTTGGAACCCACCCGTCACTTCACAAGAGAAAGGTGACAGTCTGCTTCTGTAAAGTTTTACTGCCTTGAAAACCCTCTGGGCCAAATCTACTATGTCCCGTAAAGTCACTGTAAGTCAGAATCAACTTGACAGCAGTGGGTTTTTAAGACACGTAATTCTGGGTCAAAGTGAGTGGTATTAAAAAAAAGCCAAACCTGTTGCCATCATGTAGATTCTGACTCATAGCATCCCTACAGAACAGGTTAGAACTGGCCCACACAGTTTCCAAGTAATGCCTGATGGATTTGAATTGCTGACCTTCTGGTTAGCAGCCATACTCTTAACCACTATGCCATCCGGGTTTCCATGCATAACATAGTCCTGTTTTAATTCCATTTCTATGAATAGTATTATTCTAGTATTTCACAGAATTATTTCTGGGTAAAATATCATTTGTTTTTTAGTAGAATGATATACTACAACAGAGATAATAGGACAAAAAAGAGAGATGAAACACATCCTAATCCAGAATCTTTTACTGATTTCATACACTACTGTTCATACCCTCCTCTCTAGGGAATATCAAATTTTCAGTATCTTCCAAAAATTAGTAGTAACTGGAAAATGTATAACTTCAGTAACAGCATCGATTAAGAAAACAAACATGTTACATTTATGTTTTCCTTATGAGTAACAATGAAAACTTAGAACACAAAAATAGAAACAAGATTTCATATTTTAACAACAAAAAAAGTAAACTGTAAGTAGTTAAAATAGTTATCAGTAATATGGCAATAAGCATTCCCTACCATCAAATTTCTACTCACTGAATGCATTTCTATGAATGAAGGAATGAACCAAAAATTAAAATATTTGACTAATTTTTCAGTCCAATAATATTTCATGCATTAGAAAATTATAGCTGAAATTGTCATGTTTAGATCTGGTTGCATAAAATTCAGGAAATATTCATAGCTTTGCAGAAATCCAGCACACGTCTTCGAACACTGCTAGCTCATGGTTCACATGTCAGTCAACTGGACTCATAGACAAAGAAGGAATTTATAAAAGCCCCATAGAGCACTGCAGCAGCTGCAAACACGTAACTACAAAATGCATTAGGAATCATTCTGTTTGCAGCAATAAACTGGACCCAAAGCCCTATTAGAAGCTCCAGTAGTGTGGTCTTTCTTTGTGTCTGTTCTTTAATACTCAAAACTTGTTCTAACAATGGGAAAAATTGAATACATCTCTCTGCTGCAACTGATACATATGATGAACTCAGAAGCTTACACAATGATCCATCTTAATATAGTCAGGGGGTATCACCAAATAGAATGTATGACTGAAAGCATTGCCTTTCTGGAATATTTCATGCTGGCAGATTAACTTTTTTTCCAGGTCGAATCGCAGAAATTTTTATGAAGATCCTCAAATCAGCAACTAACTAGCCATCCATCTGACAGCATTTAACTCATCCTTAATTAACACAGAGGACCACTGACTCTCAGCTTTAATATTAAATAGTCACTTGACTCAGAACACTTTTGTTTGTTTTTTAAGAGCAAATGACAATGTAAGGGATCAGGACAGGCATTAGTTATGTGTGTCAATCGCATATAATTGGCAAGAGTATTCCAATGTTACCTTTGAGATCTGTGAATTAGTGGACATTGTTCATTTAAAGGGGAAGTTTCCATAGTTATCCTCTCTACACATCTCTACAGCTTAAAACTAGAAATTATCCTCTCACAAAGGTTGCAACACTAACCCAAAATTTCCCTCTGCTGCTACTGTATTTTTCTCTGTATTACATTAGATTGTTATTTAATTAGTCTGTCAAGGCTACATCTGTATTTAATATAAAAAATAAATAAAATCGCCTTTCTGATTCTTCATAAACTCACAGGAATATTGAGTTAGCTCAACATTAAAAAAAAAAAAGATTTGCATATAATAGGTAAATTTTTACTTTTGATTGTATCTCCCATCATTCTTAGGGTTTCTTCATTTTTCTTCACTCTTTTCTCTGATTTTTCCTCAAACAAAGTGGTATCTAAGGATTTGTCTTCAATTTCGTCAATCTTGTCTTCCATTGTTTCAAATTTGCTCCTAAAACCTTCTATTGCACTGCCCATTTCTGAAATCTTGTTGTTTATATTTTGAATTTCTAATCTGCTGTTTTTGTCTTAGGTAGTATTCTCTGTCAGCTTTCAAACTGGTTTAACAAGCACCAAGATGCCTCTTCAATCTCTGTTTTACTTGGCTTGATGATCTCCCTGCTTTCTATTTTCCCTCACATCCACTTCCTTCACAATCTGACCTTGCATTGTGTGTTCTTTGAATTTTGATTAACGATGTTTGAAATTTTTCTTAAGGATCTGAATTATTAGATGATTTGTCAAAAAATGTTATTTTTCCTGTCTCGAACATCCAGAAGACTGAAGAAGGAAAACATCGTGGAACATCCTTGGAATAGCAAAGCTGAAGTCAGCAGAGTTGAGCCTATCATTATCCAAAACTAACTACAGAAGTATCTGATGGCAAACTCTACTAGATCTACTTAGCCCAGACCAATGCTTGGTTATATAAAAGCCATTATTGATTTCTCCATTTATTAGCATGTCTTATAATGAAAGACAACATATTCGCCCTATTGACTGGACACCATGAGGATGTGATATCCCATCTCCCACAGCATATATGTTCTGCTCCAGGGCATGATAGAAAGATGATTGCATCAGAGTGTAATAATAATAGTTTTGCAAAATTCATCAATACATAAGTGAAAAGAAATTTACAGCATAAAGCATTTTAATGACCTAATATTTAGACCTATTTCAGTGTTAATGGTACTCAATTTGAACTGAATTTGCAAACAGGAAAAAACATGAAAAATGGAAAGCTAAACAGTTGGATGAGGTGTGTAATACTTCTTTTCTGTTTTAACTATTTGATAAGGGTTAAGCAGTTGGTTGCTAACTGAAAGATTGACAGTTCAAACCCTCCAGCCACTCCAAGAGAGAGAGAGATGCAGCGGTCTGCTTCTGTAAAGATTTATAGCCTTGGAAACTCCAGGGTTTCTATGAGTTGGAATTGACTTGAGGACAACGGGTTTGGTTTAGTCATTAATGTATCATACATTTTCCCTTGAACTCACTATTCTCAAGATTTTAGCTGCATAGCTCTTAAAATTAATTATAAAAATTTAATGTGATTAATTATAATTAAGGTATAGATACATTTTTGAAATTGCAATTAAAATATTAACACTTTATGAATTTTCTTCTCAACCATTTTCAGAAGTCATTTAATGTACACGGTACAGAAATGAACTTTCTCAACTTAGGGCCAGCAGCCTCTAAACTAACACATATACAATTACCAAGATAGGAAAAAAAAAAAATAACATTAGGAAAACAAAAATAAAACAGTACTATAAGCATTTTAACTGTAAATCAAAATTTAGTGAGTTCATAATTAATGCATGCATGTGATTAATTTAAACATGTTTAAGACTAAGCATTTGTAATGAGATCAAATTCCTAACATTCAATTATATACATGTGAAGAACGTACTAATGTAACCTTTTAAGAAAAAAAATTAGAATTTGCACAATGGAATTTCTTTGTAATGATGATGCTAATAATATTTGAGTTTTATACTCAAAACAAATCCTCTGGATTTAAAGATGGATGCACATATTTTACACAAACATTAATGCTCTGTTGTGAAGAGAAGCCTCTATTTTATGTCCTGGAATTTTTCCTTAGATTTAGTTTCCTTTTGCACGCTTTTAATAAAATTGCTTCACCGGGAGCTACAATCATGGTAAGAAAGGTAATATGCAAAGACAGATGCTCTGTTAAATCCACAATTCATCTTCTCTGCAAACAGAAATAATTTTCCCATACAATGAATCAAGAAAAAAATGTCAAAGATGAGAGGAATAAATATTACTAATTTCTAAAAAATTATAGGAACGGTGGATGACTTACCATTCCTGGGCCAGTAACTGCTCTAATACTCTCCCCTTATCAGTTTATGCCTATTGGGTTGAGAAGAGGAACCTGCATTCTTCCAGACATTGAAAAATATGGTTAATTAGCTAATTTCTTAATTGCAAAATTAGCATCTTACTTGACTAAAGCAACTCTTTTCAAAGCAAAGTAATTCATTTAAGATAAAAAAATGACCCATAAAAAAGCTAAGAGGAACAATTGATATATGATGCTTTGTTTCTTTTTGCACTTGTCTCTTTTTTTAAGAGTGATTCTTAAGGAAATCTTGGTTCAAAGGAATTCTGGAGAGTTTTTGGACAAGAACAGTGTTGTTGGTTTTGGGAGAAGTTATTTTTTGCTTTTTTTTTATATACAGCACATTTTGACTAAATTTTTTTCTACTTTTCTCAAGGAATTATTTTGGTAAGGTTTGGGTATGTTTTTATTGGCATGCAGCAACAGTTGTGCCAACACGTTACTTTAAAAAACACACTGTGTAATGTGCTAACAAGGAGTGACCACTCTAGGCACTCTCCGTATAGCCAAGCCTAGGTCTTGAATTCTTCTTTTCCAAGACCCCTCTGGCCCCATCCTAGAAGTTCATAAAGCAGCTCTGTCAGCTTTGTGTGCAAGTATCTTCCTGCTCCAAGTGTTTCTTTCTACACGCACTTTAGGATCAACATCAGGACCCTACTCAAAATCATCACCATCTCTTGCCCAGATTATGTAATGGTCTTCTAACTCTTTTAACTGCATGTACTTTCTTCCACCCCACCTCCAGTCTTTCCCTTACATTACAGCCAAAGCAATCCTTTCAAAATGCAAATCTGAGAATGTCATCTTTCTTCTCTGGATGTCATCCTTGAAGGCCTGACTACCATGACAACTGCATGTGCCAAAAGATCGATTTCCATTCATCATTCCTCATATTGATCAAAAACTCAAGCCTTGAAAATTCACACCGGATTGGCAGACCATGACTTACAGGAATGCACCACTGTTGCATAAAACATCTGAAGGTGAGAATTCAGTAACCTCTGTCTTGATAAGCTGGACTTATATTGATGGGAAATTTTAAAATAGAAAGAGATTATTCAAAAATGACCTCAAATAATGTGTGTCCCTGGGAGTTCACAACTTGGCTTTCCCACACCAAATGCACCATCTTCCTTTAAAAAACAAAACTAACAAAAACAAACAAACAAAAACACCCTGCAAATACCACCGCCTCTACCAACATCAACACTATCCCTTCTAGCATATTTCAACTCTCCCTCATACAAGTAATTCTCTTGCTGTCTTTGGAAAACAAAGCAACCAAAAGTCTTATCGGCTTCTGCATCTATGTCCAAGTCCAGAATGATTAAGCATTGTTCACTCTTCCTTTAGCCACCTCACGATACTAACTTGACACCCTGTAACTTAAAACATGAATAGGAATTTTAACTATGATATGCAATGCCTGTATGAAATCATAGAAAAATAAGAAAAGGTAAAAATATAAATATATAAAACACTTTATATTATAAATACAGAACCATATGTAGATTACTTTGCTTCATGTGTATATGCATATAAATTAGTATGTGTGAGTTTGTGTGTGTGCGTGTATATGTTTATTCACTATACACATGATATATACACGTTATAGGGAAAGGAAAGATATAAAGGTCCTTGTTTCTTTAAGTGGTCTTGAGGCCACTATTGGACTTTATGACTTCATTTCTTCCTCCACTATCCATTTTATGTTTGCTTTTCATTTTTTTTTTTCATTTACTGGAATCTTTTTATTGGAATTCTTTATCCAATAAGGGTAATGAAACCTTCATTCTTGAGGGATCTGAATTCTTGATGTTGCTACTTTACTCTAGACTTTCAATCACTTCCACTACTAGATCTGATAATGCTGAGAGGCGTCCCAGAAATCCACTGGGTCTCATCAATAGTCCCCTCTGCCCTCTTTGTGAGGGAGTGATCAATTTTATCTTGACAGTGAGAATCAAATACCCTAGGCAACATAATAACCCCCTGGGTTGTCTGTTCTTTCAGTGGCATGAGAAAGCTGAATGGCAAGGGGCAGCCTCCACTTCCAATGTAATGGAAGTAAAATGGGGTTCCGGTGGAATCGGAATTCACCAATAATTTTTGCTTAATTTGCATTAACGTTGTTTAAGTTAATCCTTGCTTCTCTGGGCTTTCATTTTCCATTCTTCAGTAAAAATAAATGTTCCAAAAAACAAACTAAAAAATATTTAACATTGGTTTAGTATTATGTGTTAGGCAAGGAGCCCTGGCGGCACAGTGGTTATAACAGCTGCTAACCAAAAGGTTGGCAGTTTGAACCCACCAGCTGCTCAGCAGGAAAAAGATGGGGCAGTCTGCTGCTGTAAACTTCACAGCCTTAGAAACCCTATGAGGTAGTTCTACTCTATCCTACAGGGTCACAATGGGTTGGAACTGACTTGATGGCAAAGAGTTTGGTTTATTTGGTTTAAGTGTTATGCATTTTTCTATGCATTGAGCAAACATTAACTCAGTTTAGCCTTCAAACAATCCTATGAGGTAGGTATTATTATTACTCTAATTTTACAATGAGGAAATGGAAGCATACAGAGGCTATATTACTTGTCAAAAGCTAATGCATCCCATTGACAGATCTGACAATGGAATCCAGGCAGTCTGGAACAAGGTCAGGAATCATAATGCCATGCCTTGAGTTTAATTATACAATCCCCTCTGATCTATAATTTTTTTTTTTTTTTTCTGATCTATGGTGTTCATTGGTTACCTGTTTCCTTCTGGGTAACTTCCACGCATCTTAATGTGACTTAAAAAGATGCTCCTCCAAGGCCCCAGATAAGTAAAGAATTACTGAAGAGAGTAAAGCGGGACGCCTCATACTACCTGATTTTAGAATCTATTGTACTGCCACCGCAGTCAAAACAGCCTGGTACTGGTACAACAACCGACACATAGAACAATGGAATTGAACTGAGAGCCCAGACATAAATCCATACACCTATGAGCAGCTGATATTTGACAAAGGCCCAAAAGGGGAAAAGACAGTCTCTTTAACAAACGGTGCTGTCGTCACTGGATATCCATGTGCAAAAAAATGAAACAGGACCCACACCTCACACCATACATAAAAACTAACTCAAAATGGATCAAAGACTTAAAAATAAAATCTAAAGTGATAAAGGTCATGAAATTAAAAATAGGGACAATGCTAGGAGCCCTAATACATGACATAAATAGTATACAAACCATAACTAATAATACATGAACACCAGAAGACAAACTAGACAACTGGAAGCCCCTAAAAATTAAACACTTATGCTCATCAAAAAAGTAAAAAGAGAGCCTACAGACTGGGGAAAAAAAAATTGCTAAGACATATCCGACAAGAGTTTAATCTCTAAAATCTACAAGATACAGCAACACCTCAGCAACAAAAACATAAATAATTTCATTAAAAAAAAATTGGCAAAGAATATGAACAGACACTTTACCAAAGAAGACATTCAGGCAGCTAACAGACACATGAGGGAATACTCAAGATCATAAGCCATTAGAGAAATGCAAAACTACAGTAAGATACCACCTTGCCCCAACAAGGCTGGCACTAATCCAAAAAACACAAAAAAATAACTGTTGGAGAGGTTGTGAAGAGATTGGAACTCTTACACATTGCAGGTGGGAATGTAAAATGGAAAACGATTTGGTGCTTCCTAAAGAAGCTAGAAATAGAAATATCATACAATCCAGCAATCCCACTCCTAGGAATCTACTCTAAAGAAATAAGAGCCGTTACAGGAATAGATATATGCACACATATGTTCACTGCAGCATTTTTCACAGTAGCAGAAAGATGGAAGCAACCTAAGTGCACAGCAACAGTAGATAAACAAATTATGGTACATGCACACAATGGAATACTACACAAAGACAGAGAACAATGATTAATTCAGGAAACACCTCACAACATGGATGAATCTGTAAGGCATTATGCTGAGTGAAATTAGTCAGTCACAAAAAGACAAATATTGTATGAAACCACTATTATAAGAACTCAAGAAAAGGTTTAAACACAGAAAAAGTAATTCTTTGATGGTTACGAGGGTGCGGAGGGAGAAGGTGAGGAATTTACTAACTAGATAGCAGACAAGGATCAACCTTGGTAAAGGAAAGGATACCACACAATACAGGCGATGTCAGCTCAACTAGACAAAAGCTAAGAAGGTTCCTGGATACATCCAAACACTTTGAGTGACTGAGTAGCTGGGGCTAGGGCCTGGGGACCATAAGGGACATCTAGGTCAATTGGTATAACAATGTTTATTAAGAAAATGTTCTACACCCCACTTTGTGAAAAAAAAAAAAAAAAACCCTCCTGCAGTCAGACATTTTGATATCCTACATATTCTGCACTACGACCATACTGAATTATTATTATTTTCATGGCAGTTCCTATAATATTGAATGAGTCTTCATTTTAACCTAAGTGCTTTTCTGTTTCTCGGGCTAATTCCTTTACATCTTTGCTTAAGTGGCTAACTTGAATAGGTAATGAACCTCAGAAGTATGTAAACTACGTGCTTTAAAGCATTTGATGCATCTCCTATTCTAGTAGTCATCAGAAAAAAAAAGCTACTGTAAAATCCAGTTCCTGGATTACGAAAGAGTTCCGTTCCTAAAACTGTCTTTAAGTTGAATCCGTACATAAGCTGGATGTGGTTAGGTGTGGTTCGTATCTAACATCAGTAAGTCAATGTTTGTCTTAGTACATAGTATACAGTGTACATTTCTACGAGTTAAAAAAACTGAGAAACACTTCCAGGTACACTAAAACATCTTTAACATAATAATAAAGTAATAATAATAATAATGTTTGATGTGTGTTGCAAAGTAGCACCTATTTATCACAAACCATCATATGTACTTCAAATGTTTAATATAATAGGCTTTACAGGGGTTGGTTCATAACTACAGGTTGTATGTAAGTCAGACTTTCATAACCTGGAGACTGCCTGTAACTGTATATTTGTCTCTCCACAATTTCTAATGTTTGTGAATGCAGGTACTATGTATGTCACATTTTATTCTCACACTTTAATAGAGACCTAGGTACACAATGTACAAACAATAGATATTTAGTAGACAAATGAATAAAAGGATGAATGGAAAAATAAATATACACATTGGATGGCATAGGTCGCTATAGAGAGGTTAGAGAAAAGGAAAAACAAGGGTGAATTCATCATAACAAATCTCTTCATATGTTTCTCATAATTCTCTCAGTGTTGCAGAAATGTGCTGATTTTCTAAAAGCAAATTGGCTATTAATTATATTTAATTATTGAAAATATTCCAGGAGAAAGAAAGCACAAAGGTTCCTATTATATTTTTCAGAGATAGATAGTAGTGGCATTTATAAATGTGACTGACTGTTTACAGCTGTAAATATATCAGAAGTTGTAAAGTAAACTGAACTCAGGGCTGCTATATTTGGTGAGAAAACCTAGTTTTAAACCCTACTAATTTATGTTTTAATATTTTGCTTTATGAGCCTTCTATGTCTGTAGAACAGTGCTAGGTGTCATAATGGATAAATAACATAAATCATAGACTTTTTTTTTTTTTAGGATTTTTCTGGGAAGCCATGATGCTCTTAAAAATACAAAAATAAAGAGTAGCATTGAACCAAACCAAAACCAAACCCACTGCCGTCAAGCCGATTCCTACTCATAGCGACCCTATAGGATAGAGTAGAACTGCCCCATAGAGTTTCCAAGGAGCGCCTGGTGGATTTGAACTGCTGACCTCTTGGTTAGCAGCCCTAGCACTTAACTACTATGCCACCAGGGTTTCCTGTAGCGTTGGAAGTGAATCAAATAAAGTTTAGAAAAGGTAAATACAGTGAGAATTCTGAGGGCTAAAAGACGACAACAGAGTAAAAATAGAAAAGTCCAGAGAGAGATGAATTTGGGTGGAACTGGGGGCTGGTGAGGACGTTCATGGGTCGTGAGTAAGTGGTAAGGCAAACTAGGTGTGAGAAACATGCAGTCTAGCAAGATTTCTAAATGTTCTGCAGAAAGATGGGCTATTTAAGCCAGGAACACACACAGGTAGCCACGCACTAGCTGGACATATAAACCAAGTGTACGCTGTGTGATGAAAACAGTCATACAACAGTCACTCCAAAGCCTTCTGTTCTTCTCACCACAAAGAGGGTACTGGAGCTTCCCCACAAAACTGGACCGATCATATTGCTTCACTTTTTGTCATATTTGTCCTTTCTAATGAGGAATAGCCACAAAATAAATCCAGAGTCAGTGGGAATACTCTTTCCTTTAGCAATGGATTGTGGTAGCTTTTTCAGTTATTACACAAGAGAGGATTCTTCTAAATCTTTGTGATGCTATTGAATTAAACAGTCATTGAATATTATGGCAAGAAATAAACAAGTTCTAGAAGTCATTTTTAACCTAGGTCAATTCTCATGTGCATGAGAATTAATTAATCAATCCATTTTCCATTTCCTACCCTAGGAAAAGTGGTGTACTGGTTAAGAGCTACGGCTGCTAGCCAAAAGATTAGCAGTTCAAATCCACCAGGCATTCTTTGGAAACTCTATGGGAAAGTTCTACTCTGTCCTATAGGGTTGCTATGAGTTGGAATTTAGTCCATAGCAACAAGTTTTTGGAAACCCTGGCGGCATAGTGGTTAAGTGTTGGGCTACTAATCAAAAAGTCTGTAGTTCGAACCTACCAGGTGCCCCTTGGAAACCGTATGGGGCAGCTCTACCCTGCCTTACAGGGTCACTATGAGTTGGAATCAACTCCATGGCAGCAGGTTTGTCTTTTTTTTGGTTTTATAACCTACGAAGATTCAGGGCAGCTCTGGGCTATAATCCCAAAATTGAGTGACTGTTTTTTCTTTCTTCTGGTAAACTCTGGCATCTATTTTCTTGGGAGTAATAATGAATTATCTGAAGATTTTTAGTGAAAGCGATTTATTCTTACATCCTTCAAAAGTATAGACCAACTAATTCCTTTTATCCTTTTTTTTAGTTCAGATTCTCCTTCTCAGAAAATGCTTTAATTTAACTGCTGAAAGTGGAGAGAGTTGAGACATCTAATTAAGTGAAACTATTCTTTTGTTTTAGTTTCTTCAGACTTTTTTTTTAGTAAGTAAAGTTAAAATTTATAATTAGAGAAATAAAGTGGAATTTTTTTTTTTTTTGATCAATCCTCTAAGTTTGTCCAGGCAAATTTCTGTGTAATTGGGAAAAATGCTTTTTTTATATTTTGTCATTCTTGATAATATCTGCTAGAAAAAAATAATTGTAAATCAGGTTCTTTGTCCATTTTCGTATCTGTCTCAAAAAACCTTCAATTAGAATGGAGGAAATAAAATTCGAAACAGTTTATATTATTTATATAGTAAGTAATCATATTCTTATTTGCTGCTCCAAACATATACATGGAAACAAAAATAACTTAAAGGAAGTGTGCTGGCCTACTTTCCTACTGAAAGGATTCTCATAGCTTGGTTCCTAAAGCAAACTACATATTAAGAAAATTTAAACACACTTAATTGGCTTTAATTCAAGACGAAGAACTAAGCCCATGTCTCAACTCCGTCTGATGACTGAATTTAATTTTCTGTAAAGGAATATAAAGGGAAATAACTCACCTGAATGAAAAGTTGTGAAAAGAGAAGGCAGGTGAAAGCATGTTAACAAGTGGCAGAGAGTGGAGAAAGCTCCAGGCCAGAATTTATTACGTGTTCCAGTTGAAGTGGAAACCCCTCCATAATCTGTAAGGAAACACAGAAATAAATAAATTGTAAAAGTTAATGAGAGGGAGAAAACAAGAGATAAATGAGACAATTCAGCATTATTGTCATAAATACTTCCTTTTCTTTATGAAACGAACAGATTTCCCTTTACTTTCTCAAATGTAGCCACCTTTTGAACATGAGAAAATGAGAAAGATGCAAGGATAACCATAAAAATTTTCATGGAAAAGAATAATAATGGTGAATTTACATTGGCCTTATTGTTATTGTTGTTAGGTACTATCGAGTCGGTTCCGACTCAGTGACCCTATGCACAACAGAAAGAAACACTGTCCGGTCCTGCACCATCCTCACAATTGTTGTTATGCTTGAGCTCATTATTGCAGCCACTGTGTCAACTCACCTCGTTGAGGGTCTTCCTCTTTTCCACTGACTCTGTACTCTGCCAAGCATGATGTCCTTCTCCAGGGGCTGATCCCTCCTGACAACATGTCCAAAGTATGTAAGAACAGTCTTGCCATCCTTGCTTCTAAGGAGCACTCTGGTTGTACTTCTTCCAAGACAGATTTGTTCATTCTTTTGGCAGTCCAAGGTATATTCAATATCCTTCGCCAAGACCACAATGCAAAGGCATCAATTCTTCTTCATTCTTCCTTATGCATTGCCCAGCTTTCACATGTGTATGATGTGGTTGAAAATACTATGGCTGGGGTCAGGTGCACCTTAGTCTTCAAGGTGACATCTTTGCTCTTCAACGGTTTAAAGAGGTCCTTTGCAGCAGATTTACCCAATGGAATGCGTCGTTTGATTTCTTGGCTGCTGCTCCCATGGCAGTTAATTGTGGATCAAAGTAAAACAAAGTCCTTGACAACTTCAATCTTTTCTCCATTTATCATGATGTTGCTCACTGGCCCAGTTGTGAGGAATTTTGTTTTCTTTATGTTGAGGTACAAACCATACTGAAGGCTGTGGTCTTTAAACTTCATTAGTAAGTACTTCAAGTCCTCTCCATTTTCAGCAACCAAGGTTGTGTCATCTGCATAACCCGGGTTGTTAATGAGTCTTCCTCCAATCCTGATGCCCCATTCTTCTTCACATAGTCCAGCCTCTTGGATTATTTGCTTGGCATACATATTGAATAGGATGGTGAAAGGACACAACCCTGGCACACATCTTTCCTGACTTTAAACCAATCAGTATCCCCTTGTTCTGTCTGAACAACTGCCTCTTGGTCTATGTAAAGCTTCCTCATGAACACAATTAGGTGTTCTGGAATTCCCATTCTTCACAGTGTTATCCGTAGTTTGTTATGATCCACACAATCGAATGCCTTTGCATAGTCAATAAAACACAGGTAAACATCCCTCTGGTATTCTCTGCTTTCAGCAGGGTCCATCTGACATCAGTGATGATATCCCTGGTTCCATGTCCTCTTCTGAAACCAACCTGAGTTTCTCACAGTTCCCGGTTGACATACTGCTGCAGGAATGAAATTGACTACATCTGTGAAAAGATACAATGGAAAAGCTCAATATCATCAGACAGAACAAGGCCAGGGGCAGACTGGGGAACAGACCATCAATTGCTCATATGCAAGTTCTAGCTGAAACTGAAGAAAATCAGAACAAGTCCACCAGAACCAAAATATGACCTTGAGTATATCCCACCTGAATTTAGAGACCATCTCAAGTATAGTTTGACACATTGAACATAGTGACTGAAGACCAGACAAGTTGTGGAATGACATCAAGGACATCATACATGAAGAAACCAAGAGGTCAATGGAAAGACAGGAAAGAAAGAAAAGACCAAGATGGATGTCAGAGGAGACTCTGAAACTTGCTCATGAACATCAAGTAGCTAAATCAAAAGGAAGAAATGATGAAGTAAGAGAACTGAACAGAAGGTTTTAAAGGGTGGCTCAAGAAGACAAATTAAAGTATTATAACAACATGTGCAAAGAGCTGGAGATAGAAAACCAAAAGGGAAGAAAACATTTCGAATTTCTCAAACTGAAAGAACTGAAGAAAAAATTCAAGCCTCAAGTTGCAATAGTGAAGGATTCCATGGGGAAAATATTGAACGACGCAGGAAACATCAAAAGAAGATGGAAGGAATACATACTGTCATTATACCAAAAAAGAATTAGTCGATGTTCAACCATTTCAAGAGGTGGCATATGATCAGGAACCAATGGTACTGAAGGAAGAAATCCAAGCTGCACTGAAGGCATTGGCAAAAATAAGGCTCCAGGAATTGACGGAATATCAGTTGAGATGTTTCAACAAATGGATGCAGTGCTGGAGGTGCTCACTTGTTTATGCCAAGAAATATGGAAGACAGCTTCCTGGCCAACTGACTGGAAGAGATCCATATTTATGCCTATTCTCAAGAAAGGTGATCTAATTGAATGTGGAAATTATAGAACAGTATCATTAATACCGCATGCAAGCAAAATTCTGCTGAAGATCATTCAAAAACAGCAGCAGCAGTATAAGCCATATTAAACCACTCTAAAGGTATAAGAATTAAATCAGCTTGATACTGTATCAGAAATAGTCAGATCAATCATTGGAACAAAATATAAAACAAGAAACTGTCTCAAATACTTAAGTATATTAACACATGCTGAAGATGTTATGTCATTTCATTGACAGATTTAATTACAACATTGCAGAAACATCTGAATATGTTCATGTATACTTATACCTTTCTTTAATTTCGGTAGATGCTCTGACTCCATTTCATTGATTTGAAGTGCCCATTTCTGAAACAGGTGCGCTAAATACTCTCAGATTAGCTACTTTCCTTTCATATATACTAGATCAGCATTATGTTTTAATGTTATCATTTAGGGTGCAAGGAAATTTTTGTTGTTAAACTGGTTGGATTTTATCTTTAATATTGTTAAAATACAATTATCATTTCGGTTTAATACTACCATGTGCTGTTTTCCTTTTTTTTACATTAATATCATAGATCCTGCTTTTGCTGATTTTAAAATATGCTTGAAATATCCTTGTCGATGTCTTTTATTAAAATTCTTTTGGACATTTATCTTTCTTCTGTTTGTTTTAGGGGAAAAAAGAGAAAGTTAATGCATTAACAAAATATGATTTATCTATTTTTGGAATTCTTAAGAACTGATTTAAAATTCCCAACTGACTCAGCAACAATTATTTAGACCTAATGAGATGTTTTACTACTTACGTGGTATCCCCTGTTTCTTGTATCTATGTCTTCTCTTTCCTTTTCTTGTATTCATTCAAGTAATTTTGTTTTCAGGAAGTGTATATGGGGTATATCTTTTACAAGTCCTTACCTGTCATATACATTTGTTTTATCTAATACTTGATTGCGTGTTTGGCCAGCTATAGGATGCTAAGTTAAGCATATTTACTCTTAGAATTTGAAGCCAGGGATCCATCAATTTTTAATATCAGGTATTTCTTGTAAGGGGCAGTGGTTGTTCAGTGGTAGAATTCTCCTTTTCCACTCAAGAGCCCAGGGTTCGATTGCTGGCCGATGCACCCCAGGCACAGCCACCACCTGTCTTTTCAGTGGAGGCTTGCGTGTTGGGTCACCGTTGGTCAGGCAAACTTGACAGCATTAACAACAAAAACATTTCTGGCAAATAGTTAGAAAACAGTGACAAATTTACTTTTTTGTAAATATATTCCCCTTACCCCAAGTTGTAGGGTACCTTGGGGTTGTGAGTTGCCATGGAGTCAGCTCCCGACTAGGGTAGGATACCTAGTACTTTCTATTTGTATTTGGTGTTCAATATTACTTTCATACCTATTAATGTTTGTCTCATCTTACTGTTAATAATTTTGAAAGATATTCTTTGGTCTCTTTCCATGATTTTTTTCAAAAGTTTTGGCATATTTCCTTAGATTATTCTTTTGTATTTGTGCATTTCTGTGTCTCTTATCTCCCCCTCTGGATGTCCTAATAAGCTAATAAACGAATATTGGAAACATTGGGTCGATTGACTTCTATGAAATTTGTTTGATGATTTTTATCCCTGTCATATAAGGCTAATTTGTGGTAGAATTCTTCATCTCTTTCAATAACGTGGTAACTAATTTTTGCTGCTAGACTTGTCAATCCTTGTTCTAAATACAACCAATCCATCAAATGACTTTTTTTGTTTTGTTTTGTTTTTTAAGGAACATCTACTTAATTAAAAAAAAAATGGTTGAATAGTTCCTGTCCTCTCTTCTTTTCTTTCTCTATAGCCACTTGTATTTCTTGTTTCAAATATACATAATCCCTTAGTTTTCTCTAAAGCTAGTAATTCAAAGCTGTTTGTTTAAATTTTTCTTTTTTCTTTCTTGCTTTTTGGTTTGATAATGTTTAGTTCCTCTTCAATTTGCAGTCCTCAATACTGTTGGTGATCACTAAAGTTTTTGCAATTCCTTTTTCTTGTGTACGTATACTCACCCACACATATATGTAACTAGGTTAAGACTTTTATCATCAAAATGAAAGTCTCTGATTACAGATGATAATTATGGGGGCCCAGGCTCTAGTAATAATGATACTTTGTCAGAATACTTTAAATCTGTGAAGAGGGGAAAGCCGCCTTCTTTTTTTAGGGGCTTCAGCTCACCTTTTTTTAAATAATCAAATATGACACAAATACAAAAAAGGTACACACAACTAAGTTGTGCATATCAATATGTTATCACAACATAACATTTATGTATCCGGTGTACAGATCAAGAAAATAGATGCCCGTCTTCAAAACTCACTCCACTCTAATTTCCTGAAAATCATTATTCTGACATTATACTAAAGAAGCCCTGATGACACAGTGGTTTAGTTCTCAGCTGCTAACCGACAGGTCGGTTGTTCAAACTCACCAGCTTCTCTACCAGAGAAACATGTGACAGCCTGCTCCCATAAAGACTACAAACCCGAAAACCAAACCTGTTGCTGTTGAGTCTATTTCGACTCATTGTGATGCTACAGGACAGAGCAGAACTGTCCCATGGCATTACCAACGAGTGGCTGGTGAATTTAAACTGCTGACCTCTTGGTTATCAGCCAGGCTCTTAACCACTGCACCACCAGAGCGTCAGAAACCCTACGGGACAGTTCTACTTTGTTCTATAGGGTCGTTATGAGTGGGAATTGACTCAAAGACAAGAGGTTTTTGGTTTTGGATGTTATATTAATTCAGACAGATAAAGGTAGATAGCTCTTCTAATCATTCATAGCTTAATACCATTGTTCAGGTTTATTTTTGGCATTAATATAAATGGAATCATGTAGCGTGATTATCGTATGCTTGCCTTCTTTCACTCGATGGCATGTTTCTGAG
This sequence comes from Loxodonta africana, assembly GCF_030014295.1. Taxonomy (NCBI): domain Eukaryota; kingdom Metazoa; phylum Chordata; class Mammalia; order Proboscidea; family Elephantidae; genus Loxodonta; species Loxodonta africana. The sequence goes on from NC_087356.1 coordinate 32,978,900, forward strand.
ATTCATCCATGGTATTGTGTTTTATGGCATTTAGTTTATTGTCATTGCTGTATAAAACCAATTTTATGCATATAACGCTGTGTATATAACCATTCTACTCTTGATTGGCATTTGGACTGTTTCTAGTATTTGACAATAATGAATTATGCTGGTATAAACATTATTGTGTATGCCTTCAAGGAAAGCTTTATATCCATTCATGAAGCTGGCAACTACCTGCAGGTATGGCCACATTTTTCTCTCAAGCACAAGACTAGCAACAGAAGTTTCAATGGTTTATCCTTCTCACAAAAATAGAGCATGTTTCTGGATTTATTCTTGAGTCAAAAGTCACAAGCTGTGAGAGTACAATTTTTCCAAAATTTTGTAATTAGTTACCCTGCTGGCTGCTGTGCACCTTTCCCTCACTCTGTGCTTCTTCTAAAACTGAACCGACAATTTGGGCAGTTATGTTAGGAAAAATCACAGTGATGTGTGTGCCGGATGAGATTATAGTTTTACCGGCTGTTATACTGCTCTTAACTTAATGAAATTTTCTTTATATCAAGAAATGTCTCAAATATTTTTATTCTTCAACAGCATCCTTCTGAGTATTTCCATGCTACATGAATTTGGCCCTATACTTATATATTTATTTTTCTTTCCGTAATCATGTTTTGGGAGATAGGAGATGTATAAATGGACTCTTGTAGCCAGTCTGAAGCAGAATTAAAGAATTTTTAAAAACAGTGGAGAAACAATGGAAGATATACCGTAACAGCAGCAGAAGCAGTTGCCACAACAATGATAATAGAAATTGTTGTGAGCTCCTAAAAGACGTACGTGTTTATATCTAAAGGACTCACTGTGCTTGAGGTAAAAATTAACGAAACCAAGTGCACACTTAGAAATATTCTCCATGGGGAACATGGCTGTTTGGCCCTCAACACCTTTCCACCCTCCCCTCAGTGTTTATTTTTACCAAAGAGACAGGTCATATTGGAAAAAAAAAAAATGTTTTTTTCAAAACAATTTTGTAGCTAGGATCTTCAGTGTGAGAAGGAGAGCTTGCCACTTCTCCTTCTGAGGTTTCTCCAAGATAGCTGAGGAAGCACTTGATTTTTCTGGTTGTCAAAAACATCCTCTTTGGATATAGAAGACAGCTCACCTACTTATGGTTGCAGATCCCTAATGGCTGGTGCTTTGGGGCTCAGTGTTTTCAAGAGCGGCTTTCTTATTTCTCGTCTTTGTGATTGTAGCTGAGACAGAACCATCCTTGTTGGGCCAGATTGGCAGTGTCAATCTGCAAGTCATTCCTCCATGCTCTGTTTAGAGAGCTTTTCTCCAATACTTGTAAAGTTTGAGAAGTTATCTAGTTTTCTGTATTAAATCAATTTCTACTTTAAAAACAGTAAGGTTGTTTTTGATTTCTGCAAGTAAACCCTGAATTAACAAGTATTTGATACAAGAAATTGTAGGTTCAAACCCTGAAAGATGAAGTTCTACTTTGTCCTATCAGGTCACTATGAGTCAGAATCAACTCAATGGCAATGGGTTTGAGTTTTTTTTTTTTTTTTTTAATGGGCGAAATATTGAGCAACGCAGAAAGTATCAAAAGAAGATGGAAGGAATACATAGAGTCACTGCGCTGAAAAGAATGGTCATCCTTGAACCATTTCAGTGGTAACATATGATCAATAATTGATGGTGCAGAAAAAAAAAGTCCAAGGTACACTAAAGTCATTGTAGAAAAACAAGGCCGCAGGAACTGACCAAGTACCAACGGAGTTGTTTCAACAAAAAGATGCAACTCTGGAAGCGCTCACTTGTCTATGCTGAGAAATTTGGAAGACAGCTACCTGACCAACCTACTGGGAGAGATGCATATACGTGCCTATTCCAAAGAAAGGTGATCTAGTGGAATGTGGAGATTATTGCACAATATCATTAATACCACATGGAAGTAAAATTTTGCTGAAAATAATTTAAAAGTGGTTGTAGCCGTACAGCTATAGGGAACTGCCAGAATTTCAGGCCAGGTACAGAAGAGGATATAGAAAGAGAAATATCATTGCTGATGTCAGATGGATCTTGACTGAATGCAGAGAATACCAGAGAGATGTTTATCTGTGTTTTATTGACTATGTAAAGGCATTCAACCATGTCAATCATAACAAATCATGGATAATATTGTGAAGAATGGGAATTCCAGAACACTTAATTGTGGTCCTGTGGAACCTGTACATAGACCAAGAGGCAGTCACTTGAACAGAATAAGGGGGGTACTGAGTAGTTTAAAATCAGAAAAGGTGTATATCAAGGTTGTATCCTTTCATCATTTTTATTCGATCTGTATGCTGAGCAAAGAATCCTAGAAGCTGAACTGTATGAAGAAGAATGCAGCATCAGGATTGGAGGAGGTCATATTAACATCCTGCAATATGCAGATGACACAGCGTTTCTTGCTGGAAGCAAAGGGACTTGAAGCATTTACTGATGAAGATGAAAGAATGCAGCCTTCAATATGCATTACACCTCAACAAAAGAAAACAAAAATCTTCACAACTGGACTGATAAGCAATATCATGATAAACAGATAAAATATTGAAGTTGTTAAAGATTTTATTTTACTTGGATCCACAATCAACACCCATAGAAGCAGCTTTCAAGAAATCAAATGACATATTGCATTGGGCAAATCTGTTGCAAAAGACCTCTTTAAAGTGTTCAAAGTGCAAAGATATCACTTTGAGGACTAAGGTGTGTCTGACCCAAGCCATGGTATTTTCAATCACTTTCTATGCATGCAAAAGCTGGAAAATGAATAAAGAAGACCACTGAAGAATTATGGTGTTGGTAAAGAATATTGAATGTATCATGGACTGCCAGAAGAACAAACAAATCTCTCCTGGAAGAAGTACAGCTAGAATGCTCCTTAGAAGTGAGGATGGCGAGACTTCATTTCCTGTACTTTAGATGTGTTATCAGGAGGGACCAATCCCTGGAGAAAGACATCATACTTCATAGAGGGTCTGTGAAAAAGAGGAAGACTCTGGATAAGGTGGATTGACACAGTGACTGTAATGATTTTCTAGGCGTAACAAGACAGCACTGGGTGCACTGGGTAATAAGGATTGTGAGGATGGTGCAGGGCTGGGAAGTATTTTGTTCTATTGCATAGTGTCACTATGAGTCAGAACCAACTTGACAACACCTAACAACAGGAACCAAAAGTCCCTGGCCCAAACTGTTGAGGCCCAGACAAGTTATAAATTTCTTCATTCAAATCTCAATCCTTAGCTAATTTCTGATATCTAATGTCTCCCTCATGATATAAAACTTTATTTTACTTTAATTACCTGTGTTTCTAAAACATGACAAAGCATAGAAATAAACAACAATGAGAAAAGTAACAACAACTAAAAATGTTAATTTGAAATATTTCAGGGCATAGATTTGGAACTACCAACTTGAATAGGTTCTATATTAATTATTAATTGTCCCTGAAAGATGTATTCTAAGAACAATTCACTTACTGAAAATATAATGCAATGTATCCTATGAATAGTACAAATAGAAAAAAAAATAATTTCTCAAAAGCAATTGAAAAGCATTTGATAAAATTTAAATAAATATTTATATATACATACACATACATACAGACACCAGCATTGAGTGTGTTTAATGTCATTCTTATTACTGTTTAAAATAGTTCATAATCAACAAAAGCATAACAGTAATTTAACTTTTTTTTTTTTAATTCTAGCAACTGCAATTAGATAAGAAAAGAAAATAATTGGGATTATTAAAAAGAGGAAGACATATATTCCATTTGCTGGTAGTAGGATTATTCTTTTAAGGAGGATCTAAAGAATCGAATCTAAGTTGATAGGATTAATGTTATTGTGCAAAAGATAGTAGGCTTTTTTGAAACACAAAAATACAGGAAAAAAAAATGTTATTTTCCAGGTGACTTTTTTAAATAAAGAAATCTACTCATCTTTTGAAGGAACAAAATTTCTATCAAAATTCTATCATATATTTTGATTGAATAATTAAAAGATATTGAAACATGCCCAATTACAGTAGATACAAATAGATTATTCAGTTATGATGACACAAGTAGCTAATAATTTAGGAAAAATTAAAAGTTGGATTCCTATCACACATTTACCGAAAACGAAATTTATTTTAGAATAAATAAATGAATGTGATAGCAGAAGAATCATTAACACATTAGAATACAATACATGAATAGGTACATAAATATGAATATGTATATAATTTTTGGCTGAAGACCTGTCTAATCATGACACTAAAAGCAGTAACGATTAAAGAATATATTTAAATATATAACAATTAAAACTTCCGCACCTCAGAAATGTCATAAAAATGAGAAGGCAAGGGAGAATTTCAGAAATATTTTATACATCTGATATACATATATCAGATAAAACTTCAATGTTATCTCATAAACATCTCTTATAAATCATTAAAGTTTAAGTGGTAAAAATTAAGAAAATGTTCACAAAAGTAAATTTTGAATAAATAATTTAAACAACTAATAAAGATCTAAAGAATTGTGCCTCTTCAGTAAATTGTCAAATAAATGTAATTTAAAACATGACAAGATATCATAGTTTCCATTTTTAATAATCAAAGCTAAAAATATGTTGCAATATCTAGTAATGACTATAAGGATACTGAAATGGATATATATCCCCCCAAAACATATATATATGTATATATATAAGGTATATATATACATATATATAAAATTCCAACTCATAATAACCCCATAGGACAGAGTAGAACTGCCCCATAGTGTTTCTAAGGAGGGGCTGAAAGATTCAAAACGCCAGCCTTTTGGTTAGCAGCCAAACTCTTAACCACTGTGCCACCAGGGCTCCATATCTAACATAAGTAATAAAAATACTGCATATAGTTACAAAGAAGTTCACAAAAGTTGTGTTTATCGGGGCAAAAATTGGAATTATGTAAGATGCTAAAAATACATTAAAGAGTTATAATACCTCCATACAACGCAGAACTGAGACTATCAAAATATGATAGAGTACATAGTGTTCTCTAATATATATATAAGTGTAAAAATAGACAAATCAGAATGTTGTTCTCCTAGTGTGTGTGTGTGTGAGTGTGTGTGCGGATATTAATATTTCATATTAATGTGAAAAATCTGAATGGTACTAACAGTTTACTGTGGCTTGTTGGTTGATAACATTGGGGCTGTTTTCATTTTCCTCTTTTTGTGTTTTGTTACAATGGACATTTATCACAGTAAAAAATAAATAAATTAAAACTATAATATCCACAAAATACAAGCAACGTGCATTAAGGAAAATTACAGGAGTAGAATCCTGAATCTGTCAAAGAATACCAATAATGACATTTGTTGCTCTAAAACCCAGAAAACTAAACATTTCTTCATTTAGCGCATTCCTTACAGTGAGACAAAGAACTCACTGGGCTTTTTTCTCTAGTTCCTGAATGATAGCTCTCGGGATCTTCTGAACAATCAAAGAGTCTGTTTTCCAAAACAACCAGGCAACACTTGAAAATTTGTGCAAATGAGGCCAAGCCCCAAAGGCCACAACTGGTCAGCTAACATCAGGAAGGGCGGGGAGAGCATGATGCAATCAATCATGACTATGCAAGGAGGCCAATGAAAGGCCCTGAACACAGAATTTCCGGGGGTTTCTGGATTGGCTAGAACATCTGCTCTTGGGAGGGTGATGTGTCTCTGGAGACAATGGAAACCTTACTCCAGGAACCCTTCTAGACCTTGCCCTGTCTTCATTTATCTCCCTTCTGCTTATAATAAATTGTTAACTACAAGTACAGATTCTTTCTGTGAATTTTGTGAGCCATTTCAAGAAATTAAGGAACCCAACAGGGCAATGAGAGGCAGCAGGGGCTGGTGTCTGTCTGTGTGGCTGTCTGAAGAACAGAGTCCTTCTAACTTGTAAACTGTGATCCAGTTCTGGGTAGGTGGGGATGAAATAGACCTACATGGGCAGTCCATCTAAAGGACAACATCCTTCACTTTGTGTGTTCTAACCTGGTTTGTGGTGGCTGGGTCAGAGAAGGGCTGACCAGGCAGCTGGTCTGGAGAGTATGAACCAGCAGATTATAAATTCAGAGGATGAGGACCCCCTGAGCTTTCAGCTGGTACCCCTGACCAAACAGAGAGTGCTGCTTAGAGCAGCTGGCGACAAGGGTATAGAGACATGAGGTGAGGACTAGATCCACTTCCAGGCAGAATTTCAATTTATGCTGATCCCTCCCATGCACTATAAAGGTGAAATTTTTTCACTGTCCCCCTTTTTTATGACACTCACTCTGGCTTGCTCTTTGTCTTCTTTTGAAACTCGCTCCTTTAATTTATGTTGGAATTAATTGAACCAAAAGGGCTCTTTCATCACCTGGTATAAATCCTTATCACTCTGTGTGTTTGGCTCAACGTTAGTCTTTCTCTTTCCCAGGTAGGTAATTGATATTTATTCAACAAATATTAAATACATAAACCATGTCAATTACAGAACAATTTTCTGGAGATACAAAATAAGTAATACATAACCCCCCCCCAACTGAAGAGTTCCTAGTTAAATAAATAAGTTTAAAGTTATTATGTTGCTCTATTTCTTCATTTCTGTTACGCAGTATGAATTCACCTTTGGGTTCTTTCCTATATTCCTGGGATAAGTCAAGCAATATCTAACTGATAGCTTGGAGATCTGGCCCCCTAATCCAGGTCTTGTACATTTTCTGATAATTAAACTTGAATTTTCTGTAGTCTTGATCTTAGATTACTGACCCCGATTTCTGAAGCATTTCACTTTGTTAGAACCCCTCTTACTCTAGCAAGAAATGTCACCCAGCGTATTTGGCAATGAGTACAAAATAATTACAGACAGAGGATAAATCCTACTGAGACATAATGCTCCCATAAATCAATGATTTTGGAAGTCTATTTTTACTTAGCTCTTCAACATGATTAGTGATTACTTATTATTTGAATTATATTTGTTTTTGAGAGATTGCTAAGTAATGCTTCGCTATAACTGAATTGAAATTTTTCAATGTGCAAAAAAGTTACAGTAATCTTTGAAAATTACATATTTTTGTTACGGCTACACAAATGAATGCCAAAACTGTTTTCTAACACTTACTTTAATGATTCTTTGAGAATAATATTTAATTATAACTATTTATTATAAACTCATACAATATTTAATAATTGATGATGAAAATATTGACCTACAATACCATTTTTCAAGTATTTTCATGGAGAAATTTCTACATTCAGATGACAGTGAAAGTGTCCTTCAACTGTCTTAGGACAAAAATTAGTCAGCAGCAAGTTGGATAAATATTTTGAAATTTTCATTTAACTTTGTATTTCCTCTCTGTTTCACAAAATTTCTTGTTTCTTTTAATAAAGTTTTTGATCTTCCACAAACTACATAAAGATGTATCATACATTTATTGAGGTTGGAAACCCTGGTGGCATAGTGGTTAAGAACTACGACTGCTAACCAAAAGGTCAGTAATTCGAATCCACCAGGTGCTCCTAGGAGACCTTATGAGGCAGTTCTACTCTGTCTTACAGGGTCACTATGAGTAGGAATCGACTTGACAACAATGGTTTTGGTTTGTTTCTTTGTTTGTTTTTTTATGCCAAGTTTAACTAACATATCTTGACCATTCCCCCATCAACAAATAAAGTTTAAAATAGGTAACATATGTGAACTCAAACTGTCTTCTTATGAATCATTGTTTTGTCAAATAATCTATTTTTCATGACTTTGCTTTATTGTACCATTAGATCACTTGAGATTGCTGGCTACTGACTTAAAAAGTGCTACTACAATGTAGTTTAAATGAATATGCCACTCACTACCTTGATCATTAACCCAGTTAAACTGCTGTGTGAAAAAGTTAGCATGTTAACTTCAAGTGTTGAACTGTTTCTCATCTTGTCAGATACACATTTCAATTTTGAAAAAGCCATTTTTTTTCCTTTTGTGGTTACAATTTACAAATAATTATAAAACATGGAGATGATATAAGTACTTTAATTATAAATATTTTAATGTGGGACACAAGACCTAGGATTTAGCATGGGACAGAAGGTACAAATCAGGGCATAAAATAATAATAATATCCCCTAATTGTAAAAGCTACAGTAGGACTGAATTCCAAATACATAAGTCTCTGGAAGCTTTATTTACTGGTGGGAATGCTTGCAAATTATCTCTTCTTCCAAGCCAAATTTCAGATCCTCTTCTCAGAAGCTTTCCTGCCCATATAAGGAAAGCTAAGTTATTAGAATTTTCATTCTTTTCCCATGTGAAAAAATAATCATTGTTTTCTTCCAAATGCCCATCTCACTTATGTGTTTCTCATTATAATTTCTGTCATGGATTGTCCCCCAAAGATATATGTATCAATCTAGCTAGACCACAATTTCCAGTATTGTGTGAATGTCCACCATTTTGTCATCTGATGTGATTGTCCTGTATCGTAAATCCTGTCTCTAAGATGTTGATGAGATGGGATGAGTGGCAGTTACGTTAGTGAGGCAAGACACAATCCACAAGATGGGATTAAGCCTTGGGCCAATCTCTTTTGAGATGTAAAAGAGAGAAGCAAGAACAGAGACATGAGGAACCTCATATGACCAAGAAAGCAGCACTGGTAGCAGAGCATGTCCTTTGGACCTGGGGCCCCTGTACCTGAGAAGCTCCTAGTCCAGGGGAAGATTGATGACAAGGACCTTCTTCCAGAGCCAACAGAGAAAAAAAGCCTTCCCCTGGAGCTGACACCCTGAATTTGGACTTGTAACCTACTAGATTGTAAAAGAATAAATTCCTATTTGTTAAAGCCATCCACTTGTGGTATTTCTGTTATAGCAGCACTAGATAACTAAGACATCATTTTTAATCTTGGTCATTATAATAATTTTGGGTCTTATCTTTTTTGCAAACACTCTGTGAGCTCGGACAGTTTTATTCTTGTTCACCCACATACTGGGAATCACAATGCTTCTCACATGGTTAGCACTCTATTCACATATTTAAAGAAAAATGATAAATTTATAACTAACATATCCTAAATTACTTATTATAACATTTATTCTTTAGTAATGTTAATAAAATATTCATGAGTATTAAATCGTGATCCAGACTAATTTTTTTTTAAGATAAGACACTAACATTATGCTGTTTTGGCATTCTTACAATGCTTAATATCATCTCTATCTAATTGCTGTAATGCTTCTGTCTCATACAGAGAATCATAGTCATGCCAGTTGGGTTTTAGACACTATATGTGCAGTGGGAATCACAGGTAATCAATTTATTAAAATGGCTAATAATGTCATTAAATGGTGTACTATGCTAACATAATCTGGTGGGTGATGAAAGAAAGATAAAGGTGTAAAAGAGAAATGTTGATGTGTAGGAGAGCCCATCATACATAAAAGAAGATATCTAGGTTTCAGGTGTTGTGGAAATACTAAGTGAGTCTATGAGTTTCAGAAAATTAGAAAGTTACACATCTTTAAAATGAGAATACATCTTTAATTACTCAAACGTTGTATAGCTTACGTGCAAATGCGGAAACTGATGACTTCCAAAGGTAGTTTGAGATATTCAATATTTCTGCTCATGTAATATGGCTTGTTCTCAGAAGTTACTGGAAAATGATAAGACCCTATTAAGACAAAAGGCGAAGCAAGATGAGGGAGGGGGCAGCTACAAGCTTTTTTCCACCTACAAAATCATCAAAAACAAGAAGAAACTGACAAATCTAACTATGCCAGAACTTTTTGGATCAAAGGTTTGCACCAAGTGAACACTGAATCAAGAAAAAATATGAGTAGGTAATCGGCCTAATAACATGTTTAGAACTTTTGTTCTACATCCAAGTTTGATGCATAATGTCTGGGGCCTTAAAAGCTTGGAAGGGACCATTCAAGGCACGATTGGTCTCTCTCTTCACCTGAAACAACAGAGGAAGAAGGAGAGTCAGAAAAAGGAGGAGGATATGGGATGCGTAGCTAATTGCCTCCATAAACAACTGCTTCCTTTGCCATGAGACCAGAACTGGATGGTGACTAGCTACCACTACTGAACATTTTGATCAAAGATTCCATAGAAGAATCCTGATCAAAAAGGAAAAAATGCAAAAAAGAATTTCAAATTGTTATGGTCTCCAGACTTCCTGGAGCCATGAAGGTTACATGAACCCCTGAAACTATTGCTCTGAGATAATCTTTAAAACTTAAAACCAAAAATATCCTTTGAAGTCTTCTTATAACCAAACAAGAGTTTAACTTAACTAGTAAAAAAATGTCTTGATCGTTGTGCTCTTTTAAGAACTATCTATATGGGATCAAATTGAAAACGGCAATTTGAAAGATTTGATGGGAACCTTAGGGGGCAGTGAGTTTATGTTAATGGGAGAGTAATAAAGCAGAAAAGGAGGATAAAAATAGTTACACCACTCAAAAAATGTAATCTATGTCACTAAAGGGTACATGCAGAAATGGTTGAAGCGGTGTATGTTTTGCTGTGTATATTCTAACAACAACAGCAAAATAAGATTATGTAAAAAAAGGAAATTATGACTTAAAAATGTCAGGAATTTTTTTTTTACTTGCCTATTTTTTTATATGTCCCACAGTTCCTTAGCTGTGTGAAAGTCTTAAAGTAGTAGCAGCCCATGGTCCCAGACTGGACCCTGGTCCTTTGTAGTTCAGAAGGACTGATGCAAGCTGCTCTTTTCTGTTTTGTGTAGCTGTGAATTCAAGCCAGAAAAGCAGTGGGAATTGCTGGGAAGCACTGCAAGACAAATCTAACAACCCAAAAACACCTGAGGCAAAATAATATGGTTGAAACTTACGAAATACCACCTGAGGTTCAGAAGCAAAAAACTAGGGAGAGTTTTTTTGGGAAATCAGAACGTTCAAAAGAACTCATGTATACAGGAGATTTAGAAGGCTCTACAGATGTTCAGGGCAAGGTGCATGCTCAGAAAAGGCCTGAGACGACCCTAAGCTTTCTCCTCAGCCTGATACCCAGGCTCAGTGCAAACGTAGCTAAGCTTGAAAGGAGGGTTCGAGCACAGAACCAATCTATAAAAACTGGGAGAGTTGTTTTCTTGTTTTTTTTTTTTATTTTGTTTTTTCTTAGATCTTGAATTCAATGAAATATTGGTCAAAATAGTAGCAGAACACAAGCAAAAAAACAGAGAATTCAGTAACCACACACTACAAGTAATACAATTTTTGAGAAAATACAGCAGAAAATCACTAAACAAATGGACCCCTAAGTCCTCAACAGTAAAAAAAAAAAAAAAAAAAATCCCGAGGAAATAGGAGAATCTGATTTCCAGGATTACTACTTTATAATACTCAAATGCCAATTTTTTCAAAAAAGAAATCACCAGGCAATAGCAACAACAAGAAAACATCCCAGACTAAATATATAGACCTATTAAATTTTTATGATATTTTGCATAAAATCTCCAAAGAAGTCTCTACTTGGAGAGGGGATTTTAAAAAAATTTATGTAAAATTAATGTGATATTTATTTGTAATATACATTGGAAAGTAAAGATAATTAAAAAGTAAAAAAAAAAAATAATGATTCACATTTTCTCTAAATAGTGTCATCGTTATTTGTTGATTCGTATCATTCCAGAAGGAATAATATATCAGAATATCATGTTTGTTATGTCAACAAATATTCATTTGCATTCATGGTTGCTTATCTCCAGGTATAGATGTGCCATGTTGGATTTATTACATATATAATTACTTATCTATAAACAGAGGGTCACTCTGAGTTGGAATTGCCAGGTTTGTTTTTTCATTATATATGTACATAAGTGGAAACGCTGGAGGTGTTGTGGTTAATGCCACCGCTGCCTACCAAAAGGTCGGCTATTCAAATCCACCAGGTGCCCCTTGGAAACTCTATGGGGCAGTTATACTCTGTCCTATAAAGTCACTATTAGCTGGAATGGACTAGACTGTAATGGGTTTTGTATTTATGTAAGTAAATGTATATATTTGTTGTTGTTAGGTGCCATTGAGTTGATTCTGACTCATAGCGACCCTATATACAACAGAACAAATCACTGCCTGGTCCTGTGCCATACTCACAATCTTTGCTATGTTTGAGCTCATTGTTGCAGCCACTCTGTCAATCCATCTCGTTGAGGGTCTTCCTCTCTTTCCCTGACCCTCTACTTTACCAAGCATGATATCTTCCTCCAGGAACTGGTCCATCCTAATAAAATGTCCAAAACATGTGAGGCAAAGTTTTACCATCCTTGCTTCTAAGAAGTATTCTGGCTGTACTTCTTCCAAGACAGATTTGTTCATACTTCTGGCAGTCCATGGTATATTCAATGCTCTTTGCCAACACCATAATTAAAAGGCATCAGTTCTTCTTTGATCTTCCTTGTTCATCATCTAGCTTTCACATGCATATGAGATGATTGAAAACACCATGGCTTGGGTCACTTTAGTCCTTAAAGTATATATACATATATATTTATATACACACATATCTATTTACATATATACAATATAAAAATACTTTACATATATTTACTTATCGTGATATTTAGAAGTTTGTACTATGTACGATTATCTACCTAAATAAAGTTATTTACTTGAATAAAACCCTGAAAGGAAGTGTTTTCTGGTTTAGAGTGCATGAGATTCAAAAATGATAGGATTTATGCCACCTATCAAAAGCCTGCTAATAAATCATGGGAAGAATAGAAGGAATTTAGGAAACTTCCCTCTCTGTAATATTAATATTATTTACATAACAAATCCAATAATCCTTATCCTTGTTAGCATATAAAAATCATATAAATTATGAGATTGCACTATAGCCATTTTCTTGAAATTAAATCCAAGATACTATGATTTCACCTCCTCAAATGTTCTCCAAAGTAATTCAAGATCTGGTGAGATTCCTCGTGCTTCCTGTGCAGGTTGATCAGATCAAGCATTCTTAGTACAAACCATACTCCTTGGTAGTAGGTTGAAAGAATTTATGATATCTATAATGATTATAATCAACTTTTCTACAGTTACTCAGATTCATGAATATCAAAACCAATCTCATATATCTAAAGTCCTGACTAGAATAATTAAGAAGGACAGATGTTTGAGACATGTCATAAATTTAGATAGTATTGGATTTGAATGAATGCATTTCTATTGATTACTATAGGCCAGCTGCTTCTATCTGTAAATTCATTCTATTTTCCCAAAGAGACATGCAATATTCATTATAATTTATAATCCAGTAAACAGAGGCACAGAGAGAGGCCTAGTTAGCATTAATGGTATAATGCAAATAAAATTTGATCCTAAAAGATACAGACATACTTCGTTTTATTGCACTTCAGTTTATTGTACTTCACAGACCTTATGTTTTTTACAAATTGAAGGTGTGTGGCAACCCTGCATTGAGCAAGTCTATAGGTGTCATTTTTCTAACAGCATGTCCTCACTTTGTATCTCTGTCACATTTTGGTAATTCTGGCAATATTTCAAACTTTTTCAATAGTATTGTATCTGTTGTGGTGATCTGTGATCAAATTAAAATATTTGGAGTTAATATTGTAATTGTTTTGGGACACCACGAACCACATGCATATGACATGACAAACTTAATTGATAAATGTGTGCTTTCTGACTGCTCCACTGACCAGCCATTCCTCCATCTCTCCCCTCTCCTTGAGCCTCCCTATTCCCTGAGGCATGACAATGTTGAAATTAGGCCAATTAATAACTCTACAATTGTCTCTAAGTGTTCAAATGAAAGGAAGGATCGCATGCCTCTCACTTAATCAAAAGCTAGAAATGATTAAGTGTAGTGAGGAAGGCATGTCGAAAGATGAGATAGGTAGAAAGCTAGGCCTCTTGCACCAAACAGGTAGCCAATTTGGAAATGCAAAAGAAAAGTTCTTGTAGAAAATTAAAAGCATTATTCCAGTAAACACAACAATGATAAGAAAGACAAGCAGCGTTATTGCTGATATGAAGAAAGTTTGAGTGATCAGGATAGAAGGTCAAGCCATCCACAACATTCCTTTAAGCCAAAGCCTAACACAGAGCAAGACCCTAGTTCTCTTCAATTTTATAGGCTGAGAGAGGTCAAGGAACTGCAGAAGAAAAGTTTGAAGCTAGCAGAGGTTGGCTCATGAGGTTTAAGAAAAGAAGGCATCTCATAACATAAAAATGCAAGGCAAAGCAGCAAGGACTCGTGCAGAAGCTGCAGCAAACTATCCAGAAGATCTAGGTAAGATAATCAATTAAGGTGGCTACACTAAGCAACAGACTTTCAGTGTAGACGAAACAGCATTATATTGGAAGAAAATGTCATCCAGGATTTTCATAGCTAGAGAGAAGTCAATGCCTGGTTTCAAACTTTCAGAGGATGGGCTGACTCTCTTATTAGGGGATAATGCAACTGGTGACTTTAAATTGAAGCCAATGCTCATTTATCATTCTGAAAATCCTAGGGCCCTTAAGAATTATGCTAAATTTACTCTGCCTCTGCTCTATATAACCTACAACAGTGCTCTATATATGGAACAACAAAACCTGGATGACAACACATCTGTTTACAATATGGCTTACGGAATATTTTAATCTCACTGTTGAGACCTATTGCTCAGGAAAAAAAAAAAAAAATCCTTTCAAAATATTACTGCTCATGGACAATGAACCTGGTGACCCAAAGTCTCTGATGGAGATATACAAGGAATATACAAGGAGATCATTGTTGTTTTCACGACTGCTAACACGACATCCATTCTGCAGCCCATGGATCTAGGAGTAATTTTACTTTCAAGTCTTAATAATTAAGAAAGCTGTTTTGTAAGGCTAAAGCTGCCATAGATAGTGATTCCTCTGATGGATTTGGGTAAAGTAAATTGAAAATTTTCTAGAAAAGATTCAGCATTCTAGATGCCATTATGGACATAACGTGATTCATGGGAGGAGGTCAAAATATTGACATTAAGAGGGGTTTGGAAGAAGTACTTTCCAGCTCTCATGGATGACTTTGAGGGGTTCAAGGCTTCAGTCTAGGAAGTAACTGCAGATGTGGTGGAATTAGCAAGAGAATTAGAATTGAAGCCCGAAGATGTGATTGAATTGCTGAAACCTTATGACAAAACTTTAACAAATGAGGAATTGCTTTTTATGGATGAGCAAAGAAAGTGGTTTTTTTCTTGAGTTGGAAACTATTCCTGGTGAAGGTGCTGTGAACATTGTTGAAATGGCAACAAAGAACTCAAATAGTATATAAACTTAGTTGATAAAGCATAAGCAGGGTTTGAGACAATTGGCTTCAGTTTTGAAAGGAGATTTACTATGGGTAAAATGCTATCAAACAGCATCACATGCTACTGAGAAATTGTTCATGAAAAGAAGAGTCAATTCATGCAGCAAACTTCATTGTTGTCTTATTTTAAGAAATTGCCACAGCCACTCCAACTTTCAGCAACCACCACCCTGATCAGTCAGCAGCCATCAACACTGAGACAAGACCGTTCACCAGCAAAAAGATTATGACTCACTGAAGGATCAGATGATGGTTAGCATTTCTGCAATAAATTGTTTTAATTAATGTCTGTACATAGTTTTTTAGACATAATGCTATTGCACACTCGACAGACTACAGTATAGTATGAACATAATTTTTATATGCTCTGGGAAACCAAAAAATATGTGTGGCTCACTTTATTTGTGGTGGTCTAGAACTGAACCTGCGATATCTCTAAGGTATGCCTGTATGAATCTTCCTACTATTCCACTAGCTCTATAACATGGATGTTGTTAGATTATGCTCTCTATAATAACATTAAAAGGATAGCACCAAATATTGCTGTGTGCTGTGAAATCGATTCGACATCATAAAGACCCTATAGAACAGAGTAGAACTTCCTTACAGTGTGTCCAAGGGTGTAATCCCTAAGGGAGCAGATCTCCCGCAGAGCAGCTGGTGGGTTCAAACCATCAACTTTTGGTTAGCAGCTGAATACTTTAACAATTGTACCACCATAGCACCTTTAGCATCAAATACAACGAAAGAAATACATAACCAAAAAACCAAATCCATTGCCATCGAGTCGATTCCAGCTTATAGTAACTCTATAGGACAGAGTAGAACTGCCCTGTAGGCTTTTCAAGGGGCAGCTGGTGGGTTTGAACTGCCACTCTTTTGGTTAGTAGCCAAGCTCTTAACCACTGTACCACCAGGGCTCCATGAAATACATAGTTCCTTACTAACTTACTGTGATATAATAAAACCCTTAATAATGTATTATAAATCACATTCATTTAAAATAGTAGATTTACAATAAAACAGGAAATAACAAATGTTGGAAAGACTGTGGGGAGATCGGAACTCTTATGCACTGCTGGTGGGAGTGCAAAATGATGTAACCATTTTGGAAAATGATATGGGGTTTCCCTACAAAGCTAGAAATAGAAATACCATATGATCCAGCAATCCCACTGCTAGACACATGCATACCCATGTTCATTGCAGGATTGTTCACAATAGCAAAAAGATGGAAATAACCTAGATGCCCATCAACAGGTGAATGGATAAACAAACTGTGGTACATACACACAGTGGAGGATTACACAGGGATAACAACGGTGAACCTGTGAAGCATTCTCCTAACATGGATGAATCTGGATGGCGTTATGCTGAGTGAAATAAGTCAATTACAAAAGGAAAAATATTGTACGAGGCCACTACTGTAAAAACTCACGATAAGGTTTACATACAAAAAGAAACAATATTTGATGGTTTCCAGAGAGGGGAGGAGTGGGGATGGAATCACACTTAATAGAAAATAGATAAGCAGTAACTTTGGTGACAGGTAGGACAATACACAATACTGGGGCAGCCAGCACAGCCTGTACAAGGCAAGGCCATGGTAGCTCCATAGACGCATCCAGGCTCCCTGAGGGACCGAATTGGTGGGCTGAAGGCTGTGGGGATCACAATTTCAGGGAATATCTAGCTCAGTTGACATAACATAGTTTATAAAGAATACATTCTACATTCTACTTTGGTGAGTAGTGCCTGTGGTCTTAAAATCTTTTAAGTGGCCATCTAGGATACTCTACTGGTCTCAGCCCTTCTGGAGCAAGGAAGAAAATTCAAGATACAATGCAAAGATTAGTCCAAAGGATTAATGGTTTACATCTATCACGGCCTCCACCAGACTGAGTCCAGTACAACGAAATGGTGCCCGGCTACCACCACTGACTGCTCTGACAGGGATCACAGTAGAGGTCCCGGACAGAGCAGGAGAAAAATGTAGAACAAAATTCTAACTCAAAAAGAAAGACCAGACTTGCTGGCCTGACAGAGAGTGGAGAAACCCTGAGAGTATGGCCCCCGGATACCCTTTCAGCTTAGTAAAGAGGTCACACCTGAGGTTCACCCTTCAGTCAAAGATTGAAGACGCCCATGGAACAAAACAAGACTAAAGGGTCACAGCAGCCCTGGGCCAGGGACTGGAAGACATAGGAAACAGTAAAGCTGGTAATAGGGAAGGCACGGTTGAGAAGGGAGAGTGTTGTTGACAAGTCGTGGGGTTGTTAATCAATGTCAAGGAACAATGTGTGTACTAATTGTTTGATGAGAAACTAGTTTGTTCTGTAAACCTTCATCTAAAGTACAATAAAAATAAAATAAAATAGTTGATTTATAAACTAAGTTTTTTGTATTAAAACAAGTAAAAGAAATTATCAATTAAAATGACAATAAGAATAGATTGGAATGGCACTTTTCTAACTTTAATGGTCATACAAATTTTCGGGGTATCTTGTTAAAATGCAGATCCTGACTCCATGGTTCTGGAGCAGAGCCTGAGAACCCACATATCTAACAAGCTCCTGATGCTGATGTCACACTTTAAATAGCAACAGATTAATTATGAGATTAATTATCTGTAATTTGCAAACCTAAGCTTCCTTTTTATTTCAAGGAAATGCTATCAAAATGCAGGCATTAGAGAATTACCCAAATATTTTTAAAGTCATATTGAAAATCACTAGGACTAAAATACATTTTTTTTCCCTACGATTTGAATCTTCACAGGCAGAACTGGTCAACATTGGTACAAACTCCACAGTGTCTTTGATATGCACATATCTACATAAAATGTTCAGCTTTTCTCACTCTCAGCAGGTATAGTCTCATTAGCACCTGTGATTTAAAAAGCCTGCGTTCCTCCCAGCAAGATGCAGTGTTATTAATATGTGTTATATTTATCTATCTCTCTTTTACGATGTTATTATGTGAAACCAAATGTATAGTTATTGCTCTAGGACCTGTTTTCTTCGTAAGTATCAGATGCTAGAGGTATGAATCTTACTAGAAGCTTTTGCATAATAATATAAGGGTAAACATTAAACAAAAATGACTTAAGAATAACTGAAAAGAATAACTTGACTAAGATGACAGTTAAAACAACCAGAGTAAAATAAGAAAATAAGAGTTATGGAAAGAAAATAAGAGTTATGGAAAGAATATGGTTGCTACCTGTTATTAAATATGAATGTTATTTTGGGGGAAGAAATAAATGTATAGACATCGAACTATCTCTTTACTGAGAACTATGAATTGCTTATTAAATATATTGTCTGAAATACGTTTATATGATGTTTCTTAGCATTATGGTGTGCTGGTAAATGTTTAACAATTAGCTCTGTAATAAGAAAAACCTGGATTTGTAGCATTTGCAGATTTCTATGGTGTAAAAATTCCTCTTGATCAATTTCAAGCTACCAACATGACATCAGTGAGACCAAAGTTAAGGTGCACAAATGGGCTCTGGGAGCCAGTAGGAGCCAGCTCCATAGCACCATTGATTTAGAAAGACTGAGAGCCATTTTGTTTTAACTATGGTGTATCTCAACAAATGTTGATGGACAGTCTTTATATAACTAATCATAACATAATTATGTTTTCAATTATCAAGTGTGGAGAATAAAAGCAAAATAAAGACAAAATTAGCAATACTCCCAACACTCAAAGAATGATCATCATGTGTTCACATATAGCGTTCCAGATTTTTTATCAAACTGCATAGGTCTATAAAAAAAAAAAAAAAAAAAGGTCTATATTTCTTACCAAATTGGAAATATGTTTTATTTTACTTTTATGTCCTATTCAATTAATTGATAATATTTTAGTTTTTTTTTTCCTACAACCAATTATCACTTATTCCTAAAAATACTTGAGGACTAAATGAAATCCTATTGTATCAATATACCAAAATAAATTGATTCTATTCTCTATAGTTGGATATTTATACCCTCCAAAATTATGATGTAGCAGGGCAATGGACATTTTTATATGGAAATCGTTGTTATCATCTACCACTGCTTCTTTAGGATAAGTTCCAAGGAGAGGAATTATTGAGTCAAAAGGCATAATTACTCTCAACACTTCTGATATTTGTTGTCCAATGCCCCTTGAAGAAGTTTATATGCCTGTGAGGATCGCCTAGGAAGCATTTTTTCTCTAGACTCAAAAAAAAACCTTAATTAAAAGGAAGAAACAATTGAAACATCTTTAGAATTCAATTAAACATGATATCTCATTTAATTTTTAAATTTTGTATTATGCATTTGAATTTTTTTTTAATTTATGAATTACCTATTAACACAATTAGTTGAATGTTGTTATTGTTTTTTTTCTTCTTTTTTTAATTTGGTTAAGATTATTTACATAGTAATGATAGTAACCATTTGTTTTTTCATATGTTTCAAATTATCTCTTATTTTATAGTTGTCATAATTCTGTTTATAGTACTTCCAGAAATTAACATACATTAACTTTAACTTTGTTAACGATGCTAAACAGTGTACATGATCTTAAATATTATGTCAAAGTTATAAAGTGACAAAGTGGCTTTGGCTATCATTTTCTAATTCTGCTTCCAATGGACCTAATAATAATTATTTTTCATTGTGGCTAAGAAAATATTGTTCACTTACAGATCTCCATCATTTGGGAAAGAAATAAACAAAAGAAACCAATAAAACAGCAACATGACTATATGTGTTTTATAAGATAAAACTTTTGCAGTCTATGAATGTATGTTACTGACAATTCAGATCTACCATTTTGGTATGCATTCTCTGTTCTTTTCCTTGATGGAATTTTTTTTTTTTTCCAATTCCACCTTTCCTCCACTGGTGGGAAGTTTATGATTTTTTCCTAATTTCATTGATAAAAACTCAATAACCAGTTGCCATTGAGATGATTCCGACTCATGGAAACTCCACGTGTGTCAGAGTAGAACTGTGCTCCCTTGGGTTTCCAATGGATGATTTTTTTGGAAGCAGATCTCCAGGGCTTTCTTCCAAGGCGGCTCTGAGCCCATTGGAACCTCCAACCTTTTTGGTTAGCAGCTGATCACATTAACCATTTACACCACCCAGGGACTCCTATTTTGGTTACCCAAAAATTTACAACGTGCATTCTTGACTTATTAAACTATAATATTAATTGGCATTTTCCCCTAATCCAGGGCAAAGTGAAGACCTTAAAATCTTTAACTCCATTTATTCATCCTTCCAATTTCTGTTATTTTTATAGTGAATTTTACTATATACCCTGACCCTCAAAAATTGTTATTGTTAATATTGGGTTACCCAACAGATACTCATTTATATTCATCTACATATGTATCATTTTTGCTGTTCCTCACTATTTTCTGAATGTCTAAACCAGCACCTAGAATCATTTTACTTTTGCTTAAAAGTACCAATGAGTGCTGATTCTGCTATTGGTAAATTACATCATTCTTTGATGATTTGAACAGGTTTTTATATCACCTTCAATTCTGAAGGAAGTTTTCAGTGTATGTGGGTTTGTAGATTGGAAATTTCTGCTGCAAAGTGTTGAAGAGCAAAGATGTCACCTTGAAGACTAAGGTGCACCTGACTCAAGCCATGGTATTTTCAATCACATCATATGCATGTGAAAGCTGGACAATGAATAAGGAAGACCGAAGAAGAATTGATGCCTTTGAATTGTGGTCTTGGCGAAGAATATTGAATATACCATGGACTGCCAAAAGAACAAACAAATCTGTCTTGGAAGAAGTACAACCAGAATGTTCCTTACAAGCAAGGATGGCGAGACTGCGTCTTACATACTTTGGACGTGTTGTCAGGAGGGATCAGCCCCTGGAGAAGGACATCATGCTTGGCAGAGTACAGGGTCAGCAGAAAACAGGAAGACCCTCAACGAGGTGGCTTGACATAGTGGCTGCAACAATGAGCTCAAGCATAACAACGATTGTAAGGATGGAGCAGGACTGGGCAGTGTTTCGTTCTATGGTGCATAGGTTCACTACCAGTTGGAACCGACTCGACAGCACCTAACAACAACAACAAGATTGGAAATTATTTTCTTTCAGTTCTCAGAGAGTAAGAACTCCTACTCTGTTAAAGTAAAAACAAAGATTTTTTATTGGAGGCCAAGAGACAGTTCAAATGGGATACACACTAAATCCACAGAGTGAAACCCGGTGCTCTGGGAACTGAAGGCAAATAGGCATATTTATATAGTGAAATCTGCACTTTAAAATACAGTGTTTATGATTGGTTTCCAAGCATTTAGGGAAGTGATGGGTGGGACATCTCAAAGCAGGAAATCAAAGGGGATTGGTAAAACACACATATGTGAGTCATCTGGATTGCTTATTTTCTTAAAATACAGAAGTACGTGACTAAAGTGGAATATGGAGGGTGGTTGTGAGACAATAGAATATTTTGTTAAAATAGGTTCTTGAGCAAGATGTTTCCTGAAGGCTGCTTAGCAGGAGATTTCTGATAAGCCATTTATGTTAACACCCCCTCTGGGAACATTTTTTTCACATCCTTAACTACAGAGAAAAACGTTTCATTATTTACGTGCTTAGTTATAGGCTTGAAGTGTCTTCAAAGGAAGTAACTGTTACCATAAATTAAAATGGAGTCTAGGCTCTGGCCTAGGCTGGCCCTTTTATTAGGGTCAAGCACCTTAGTTTTGGGGGCTCTCACGCACAGTACATTAAAGATATAATTTCATTGTCTTCTCCACTGTTGATTTCAAAAGCTAACCATCAGTCTTAAGGTTGTTCTTATAGAAAGGTAGTATTTGTTTCCTCTCCTGGTGAGATTTTTCTTTTTCTTTGAGTTTCTGCATATTCTTTCCACATTGTAAGGATGTGAATTGCATTTTTTTTTCTTCTGCTTTGGGTTTATCGTCACCCTGCAGTTGATATTTTAATCTGTTTTGGAAACATGTCTTCCTCATTCTTGCTCTTCTCTTTTTAACCTCTAATCTATTAGATAGTTCACTGCCTTTTCTTAGCCTCTTACCCTCACAACTGTATTATCTATCTTCTCTCTTCTCCATGCTAGATTCTGTATTTTTTTATCTGCTAGTTCATTAATTCTTTCTTCAGCAACGAGTATTTCCAAACTTGTCCATTGAGTTTTTATTTTCAGGGATTGTGTTTTCATACTATTCTTATCAATTTTTTTCAAAAATCTGAAGCTATTTTAAACTTTCTAATTATTTGATATAATGTTTATTTTTTATTTTTATCTTTATGATCATTTTACTACCTGAATGTTATGGATTAAATTGTGTCCCCCGAAAATGTGTGTTAACTTGGCTAGGTCATGATTCACAGTATTACGTGGTTGTCCTCCATAATGTGATATGATATAATTATCCTATGTGTTGTAAATCCTAACCTCTGTGATGTCAATGAGGTGGGATTCCTAGTAAAAATAGAGGCAGTTATATTAATGAGACAAGAAACAATCTACATGCTTAGGTTGCATCTTGAGTTAACGTCTTTTGAGATATAGAAGAGAGAAGCAAGCAGAGAGGAGAGGAAGCTCCTACCACCAAGAAAAACGAGCTGAGAATAGAGTACATTCTTTGGGCCTGGGGCCCCAGTGCTGAGAAATTCCTAAATCCAGGGGAAGATTGATGACAAAGACCTTCTCCCAGACCTGACAATGCATGAATGCCTTCCCTTGGAGCTGGTGTCCTGAATTTGGATGTCTAGCCTCCTAAACTGTGAGAGAATAAATTTCCGTTTGTAAAAGCCATCCACTTGTGGTGTTTCTGTTATAGCAGCACTAGGTAACTAAGACAGGATTTGGTACTAATGGTGGGGTGCTGCTCTAACAGATACCTAAAATGTGGAAGTTGTTTTGAAACTGTGAATGGTAGAGGCTGGAAGAGTCTTATGGTGCCTTATAGTGAAAACTTAGATTGTCTTTAAGAGACTGTTGGTGGAATTATGGACGTCAAAGGCAATTCTGGTGAGAGCTCAGAAAAAAGTGAGGAGAGCTGTAACACCAGAGATGGTACAAATGTTGAAAGTAAGCAGGAAAGAAACAACAGCAACAGAACCAGGAGATGAGCGTGACACAGCCACAGGAGCTAACCCACAGAGCAAAGACAGCAGAGTGCCTTCAGTAAGGAGGCTTCCTGCCAGAGTGGAGTGCCTCTGGGCGCCTATTAGTGGAGCTAGGCTTGCCAATTCACAGAGCGAGAGTGCTGAGTGACTTTGGGCTGAGGCTTACTGGCCGACTGGGGTGCCTCTGGGGACTTACTGGTAGAACTAAAGAACTTTATAACACTTGTCCAAGTAGGGCAGAGGCCAGGCTGGCCCAAGAGGCCCAAGAAGCCTGAGGGGCTGAGAGGCCAAGGAACTTGGAGGCAGAAACTAAAGAGACAAGGAACACACGAAGCAGAGCTGCCTCAGTCTCAAAGGGTAGAGGCACAACCTCTAGGGTCTCAGCTGGTGGAACCATGGTCTACTGGGCCACGACATGTGGCACCACAGCCTTCTAGGTTTCAAAGAATCAGATGTTCACCAACTCTGTTCTGGAGTGTGTGCTGCCGTTCATCAATGCCAGGGGGATGGGGCTGGATCCACTTCCCAAAGCTGAGGAGGGTGAGGTTTCCATGCCCAAGGGGCAGAAGAACAGGGCCTGCTGGGGCCTAGGGGATGGGATTGCCAGTATATGGAATAGGAGAATGGGGCCACTCATAGCCAAGGGAGGAAAGTTGCCATCCTAGTGAGCCTGGAAGGCAGAATTGGAGCCCAGGATTGAGAGGTCTGCGCCCAGTGTCCAGAGCATATGGCCAACACCTAAAGTCTGGAGGGTGCGGCTATTGCTTAGATGGATTCAGAGAACAGAGGTTTATTTCAAGCCTTGAGAACTAATGCACATAGTTCTGCTGATCTTTGGACTTGCTTGAAGCCTGTTATCTCTTCTTTCCCTTCAATTCTCCCATTTGTAACAGAAATGTCTACTTTGTGCCTGTTCCACCAGTGCACTTTGGAAGCAGATAACTTGTACTTTAGATTTCATAGATGAAGACCAATTTTGCAGAAGATGAGATTTTGGACTCGGAGTTGATTTAAGGCTTTGGGATGATGTAATGGGGTTAATGTGTTTTAAATGTGAAAAGAAAATGAATTTTGGTGGGCCAAAGAGTGAATGCTATGGATTGAATTGTGTCCCCCCAAAATGTGTGTCATCTTGGCTAGGCCATGATTCCCAATATTGTGTAGTTGTCCTCCATTTTGTATCTGATATAATTATCCTATGTGTTGTAAATACTAACCTCTGTGATGTTAATGAGGCAAGATTAAAGGCAGTTATATTAATGAGGTGGGATAGGTAGTGTCTTGAGTCAATGTCTTTTGAGATATAAAAGAGAGAAGTGAGCAGAGAGGGGAGGTACCTCCTACCACCAAGGAAGAAGAGGCAGGAGCAGAGAGCATCATTTGGACCTGGGGTCCCTGCACTGAGATACTGCTAGACCCAGAGGAAGGTTGATGACAAAAACCTTCCCCCAGAGCTAACAGAGACAGTAGGTCTTCTGCTGGAGCTCGTGACCTGAATTCAAACTTCTAGCCTCCAAAAATGTGAGAGAATAAATTTCCATTTCTTAAAGCCATCCACTTATACTATTTTTGGTATAGCAGCACTAGATAAGTAAGACAGTGTGTATGCACTATAACTTTGGTTTTTTTTTTTTTTTTTTAATTTTCATTGAGCTTCAAGTGAACGTTTACAAATCAAGTCAGTCTGTCACATATAAGTTTATATACACCTTACTCCATACTCCACTTTCTCTCACCCTAATGAGTCAGCCCTTCCAGCCTCTCCTTTCATGACAATTTTGCCAGCTTCCAACCCTCTCTACCCTCCCATCCCCCCTCCAGACAGGAGATGCCAACACAGTCTCAAGTGCCCACCTGATACAAATAGCTCACTCTTCATCAGCATCTCTCTCCTACCCACTGTCCAGTCCCTTCCATGTCTGAAAAGTTGTCTTGGGGAATGGTTCCTGTCCTGGGCCAACAGAAGGTTTGGGGACCATGACTGCCGAGATTCCTCTAGTCTCAGTCAGACCATTAAGTATGGTCTTTTTATGAGAATTTGGGGTCTGTATCCCACTGATCTCCTGCTTCCTCAGGGGTTCTCTGTTGTGCTCCCTGTCAGGGCAGTCATTGATTGTGGCTGGGCACCAACTAGTTCTTCTGGTCTCAGGATGATGTAGGTCTCTGGTTCATGTGGCCCTTTCTGTCTCTTGGGCTCATAGTTATCGTGTGACCTTGGTGTTCTTCATTCTTCTTTGATCCTGGTGGGTTGAGACCAGTTGATGCATCTTAGATGGCCGCTTGTTAGCATTTAAAACCCCAGACACCACATTTCAAAGTGGGATGCAGAGTGTTTTCATAATAGAATTATTTTGCCAATTGACTTAGAAGCCCCCTTAAACCATGGTCCCCAAACCCCCGCCCTTGCTCCGCTGACCTTTGAAGCATTCAGTTTATCCCAGAAACTTCTCTGCTTTTGATCCAGTCCAGTTGAGCTGACCTTCCATGTATTGAGCATTGTCCTTCCCTTCACCTAAAGTAGTTCTTATCTACTAATTAATGAGTAAAAAACCCTCTCCCACCCTCCCTCCCTCCCCGCCTCATTACCACAAAAGTATGTGTTCTTCTCAGTTTATACTATTTCTCAAGATCTTATAATACTGGTCTTATACAATATTTGTCCTTTTGCCTCTGACTAATTTCACTCAGCATAATGCCTTCCAGGTTCCTCCATGTTATGAAATGTTTCACAGATTCGTCACTGTTCTTTATCGATGCATAGTATTCCATTGTGTGAATATACCACAATTTATTTAACCATTCATCCATTGATGGACACCTTGGTTGCTTCCAGGTTTTTGCTATTGTAAACAGAGCTGCAATAAACATGGGTGTGCATATATCTGTTTGTATGAAGGCTCTTGTATCTCTAGAGTATATTCCGAGGAGTGGGATTTCTGGGTTGTATGGTAGTTCTATTTCTAACTGTTTAAGATAACGCCAGATGGATTTCCAAAGTGGTTGTACCATTTTACATTCCCACCAGCAGTGTATGAGAGTTCCAATCTCTCCGCAGCCTCTCCAACATTTATTCTTTTGTGTTTTTTGGATTAATGCCAGCCTTGTTGGTGTGAGATGGAATCTCATCGTAGTTTTAATTTGCATTTCTCTAATGGCTAATGATCGAGAGCATTTTCTCATGTATCTGTTAGCTGCGTGAATATCTTCTTTAGTGAAGTGTGTGTTCATATCCTTTGCCCACTTCTTGATTGGGTTGTTTGTCTTTTCATGGTTGAGTTTTGACAGAATCATATAGATTTTAGAGATCAGGTGCTGGTTGGAGATGCCATAGCTGAAAATTCTTTCCCAGTCTGTAGGTGGTCTTTTTACTCTTTTGGTGAAGTCTTTGGATAAGCATAGATGTTTGATTTTTAGGAGCTCCCAGTTATCTGGTTTCTCTTTGTCCTTTTTGGTAATGTTTTGTATTCTGTTTATGCCTTGTATTAGGGCTCCTAATGTTGTCCCTATTTTTCTTCCATGATCTTTATCATTTTAGTCTTTATGTTTAGGTCTTTGATCCACTTGGAGTTAGTTTGTGTGCATGGTGTGAGGTATGGGTCCTGTTTCATTTGTTTGCAAATGGATATCCAGTTATGCCAGCACTATTTGTTAAAAAGACTACCTTTTCCCCAGTTAACTGACACTGGTCCTTTGTCAAATATCAGCTGCTCATATGTGGATGGATTTATATCTGGGTTCTCAACTCTGTTCCATTGGTCTATGTGCCTGTTGTTGACAACACTTCTTTTTGTAAGGTTGTGAATGCTTCTCCAAAAGGTATGATATTAAAGATATATCACTTTCTCTTTTACTTTAACTCTTCCAGGTCTTCAATCTTCTATTCCTCTGCACCAGTGGGAAATTCCATTCTAGTTGTTATTTTGCTAATAAAGTAAAAATGTTAAAAGTACTTTGTGAAGGACAGCCTTTAAGATGGTCCCTGATGAACTCTGCCCCTAATATTCATGCTCTTCAGTAATTCCCTCACTTTAAGCCTGAGCTGATGAGTTGAGCTTATTGGTTTACTTCTAAAAAATACAAGTGAAGGGATTTCCCTCTACAGGTGAAGCTACTGTGGCTGCCATCTTGTGCACATTATTACTCTCACTCTTGAATAATTCTGCCTGGGGGAAGGCAGCTACCTTAATGTGAGGCAAGCCTGTGGAATGATCCATGTGACTAGGGTGCCAAGGCCTGAAGACAACCACATGACTGAGTGATGGTGGAAGCAGATACCGCCATCATCTCTTCTGAGTTAAGACCACAGCCTCAACTGACAACTTGACTGCAGACTCATGAAAGATGTTGAGCCAAAGGTACTCAGCTAAGCTGTGCCTAGATTCTGGACTTATTGAAACCATGAGAAAAACAAAATGTTTGTTGTTTTAAACTTTAAAAATTTGGGATAATTTATTACGCAGTGATTGTTGTTATGTGCCATTGAGTTGATTCTGACTCATAGCGACCCTATAGGACAGAGTAGAACTGCCCCATAGGGTTCGCTAGGCTAAAATCTTTATAGGAGCAGACTGCCAGATCTTTTCTCCTGTACAACTGCTGGTGATTTTGAACCACCAACCTTTCAGTTAGCAGCTGAGTGCTTAACCAGTGTGGCACCAGGGCTTCTTTATGCAATACCCATTGCCATCAAGTTGATTTTGACCCTTACCAACCCAGCAAATAGAACTGCCTCATAAGGTTTCCAAGGAGCAGCCGGTGGATTCAAATTCCTGAACTTTTGATTACTAACTGAACTCCTTTAACACCAGGGGTCTTTTATGCAATAGTAGATAACTAATATAGACTTCTAATCTCCCCTGAAGAAATTGAAGTTGTCAGGGATTTCATTCTTCTTGGATAAACAATTAATACCCATGGAGGCAGCAGTGAAGAAATCAAACAATATAATTTATTGGACAAATCTGCTGCAAAAGTCCACTTTAAATCTCAAAAAAACAATCATGTCTCGTTGATGATTGAAGTGTGCCTGACCTAAGCCATGTGTCATGGATTGAATTAAGTCACCCCAAAAATGTGTGTATCAATTTGGCTGGGCCATGATTCTCAGTATTGTGTGGTTGTTCTCCATTTTGTGATTGTGGTTTTATGTTTAAGTGGATTAGGGTGGGATTGTAACACCCTTACTAAGGTTACACCCCTGATTCAATGTAAAGGGAGTTTTCCTGGGGTGTGGCTTGCACTACCTTTTATCCTATAAGAGATAAAAGGAAAGGGAAGCAAGCAGAGAGAGGGTGACTTCAAACCATCCACTTGTGTTATTGTAGTGTTAGATGACTAAGACACCATGGTATTTTCAACTGGCTTATATGCATGTGAAAGCTGGACAATGAAAAGAAAGTTCAAAGAAGAATGCATGAATTTGAATTGTGATGTTAGCGAAGAATATTGAATATGCCATGGACTGACAATAAAAACAAGCAAATCAGCCTTGGAGGAAGCACAGCCAGAATGCTTCTTAGAAGTGGGATGGTGAGACTTTGTCTCCTTTACTTTACTTTGGATACATCCTCAGGAGGGACCAATTCTTGGAGAAAGACATCATGCTTGGTAAAGTAGAGGGTCAGTGAAAAAGAGGAACACCCTCAATGAGATAATTGACACAGTGGTTGCAACAATGGTCTCAAACATACAGGACTGAGCAATATTTCCTTCTGTGATGTATAAGGTCTGTATGAGTTGGTGCCTACTGGACATTCAACAATAATCCCTGATTTACCAGCTTTGTCCCTTGCTTTCTCTTTGCTTAAACCCAAGACTCCCTTGACTTATGGTGCACCTCTTCTCTGTACGTTCCCTGAGGCCAGTTCCTATATTTCCCTAGGAGTAAATTGTACCCATTCTTTCTGATATCTATCTGCCTTTCAGGACCATTGCTAGGGGTGAACAGGGTGAAAAGTTATACCCCTTCCCACTTTGCTTTCAAGACCCACAGACTCTTCAATCTTTTTCAAACAAGGGAAATCTTTCCTTGAATCTTTGGTTTTCAGAAAAACTTCTACCAGACACACATGCTTCAGGGCACACAGCACTATCTCAATATGCCCAAGAGTTTAAAAAAGACTTCTTTACATCGGATTGTTTCCATTTTCAGCTCTGCAATAGCGTCTGAAGAAAAGAGCCACAGAATCTGCATTCCTACTTTATATGTATTGAGCAAAAGAAAAATTACACACATACATGCATTAATTATTATTTTCCTTTCTGCCTCAGACCTTCTTTTCTTATACTAACTCAGTGGAATTTTCTAATCACAGTACAAAATCCTCCTCACCAGGAAATTAATTTGCATTTCTATTCAAAACTCTCTCAGTTTAAGGATTAATTTAACCTTTTGTCATTAAAAAGCTTCAGTGCTGTGATTTCCCTTTAATGAGTTATCCATTATGATCTGTCTCCAAGATGAATAAAACTTTTTATTTTATTGTTTGCATAGATATATTTTAGTTAAGTCTTGTTTTTGAGAAAGGGTTGTATTCTTTCTGTGGATTGGTATACCTCAGAAAAATTTGGATTGCCTTTACATTTGCATCAAAATATAGGAGGTAAAGAATTCTTTGATGATAAACTTTCTTTGAAACACTTCCTTGTCTTATAGTATTTGATATTTTACAGGTGAAGTTTGAAGCAAACTGCATTATTATATTGTTATTTTAAATAGACACTAGTACCAGAAATTACAGAAGAAACTTACTTCAGTTGGCTTGGTGTTTTCTAACTACTGTCCACTGGACTTGGAAATGCCTTCTATCTTTGTGCTTCCATTTCAAGTATAAAACCTTCACCATGCTTGTCCTCATATGCACACAAACCATCTGTACAAGAGTGGGTTAATTGCCATCTATTTTGTAGTCAATCCTTATTTCTCACCCTCACACATCTTAGTTTTTCTACAGTTTTCATAAGTAGTATTTATTTTGGTCTTGGGAAGATGAATTACAACAGAACTTGGGCCCACAGTCCTTGAATTATACCAATTTCTCTGAGAAAAGTGGGTTAAATCATATATTTGTAAGTACCTTCACATATATTTAGTGACACATACAACGTAGGCTTCTTCCATTCTCGTATTTTTCACTTTAAAAAGGCTTCATTAAGAAAATAATAAAGAATTTTTAAAATGTTTCATAGATCATAATTTGATTTGAGTCATTCAAATGCCTAAAAGCATAAAAACAGGAAAAATTTTTGCTCAAAATGCATCTGACCCCTAGGTAGTGTATTAGTTTTCTCAGGCTGCAATAACAAATTACCGCAAACCAAGTAGCTTAAAAGAGAAATAATTCTCTCTCAGTTATGCAGGGCAGAGACTCAAATTAGACAGAGCCACACACCCTTAAAAGGCTCTAGGGGAGAATCCATTCTTGCTTCTTCCAGCTTCTGGTGACTCTTGATGTTCTTCAGCTTGTATCAGCATAACCCATCA
This sequence comes from Loxodonta africana, assembly GCF_030014295.1. Lineage (NCBI taxonomy): Eukaryota > Metazoa > Chordata > Mammalia > Proboscidea > Elephantidae > Loxodonta > Loxodonta africana. The sequence goes on from NC_087356.1 coordinate 33,009,879, forward strand.
ATTTCTGCCTCCATTTTCACATAGCCTTCTTCTTTGTGCCTATGTGTGTCCTTTCCTGCATTTCACTTAGAGTTCATCCTGATCCAGTGCCTCATCTCTATCTTAATTGCCTCTAAAAATACCCTATTTCCAGATAAGGTCGCATTCTAAGGTTCAAGGTAGATACGACTTTTTGAGGGACACTGCTTAACCCACCAAACTACTAGAAAGCTAAAGAGCTTCTTGCAACCCAAATCTGAGTGTGGCAGAGAGTAACAGTGAAAATGTTTCTCTTACTGAGATTAAGTAACTCTATAGTAGGGTTTCATTACTGCTACTACCTGGTAAATAACATAAAACTACTTTAAAAAATTTACTGCCTCATCATTTGAAAACAAGAGGTTATTTGATCAAATTAACGGTGGGTAAATTTAGAACCAATAAAAGAAAACACTTTGGATAAAATGTATTCAGCTCTTAGACTCCATTGCCACAAGAGTCCCATAAATGAACTGTTTTTATAGTGGCTGACTTTCAACCAATAATAAATAACAACCATTGACACCTAAAATGTATCCACAAGAAGATGCCTGATTTCCACAAAGGCCTTAATAGCTAATTGATCAACATGTAATGAGTTTTATTTTTTGCTACGAGCCTATAGAAAATCCACTCTGCAACTCTTATAAAGAAGCCAGGGACTAATGGACCACAACTACCATAACTTCCACCAGTCTGAGTCCAGTACAAATAGATGGTGACTGGCTACCATCACTGACTGTTCTGACAGGGATCACAACAGACAGTCCTGGACAGAGCTGGAGAAAAATGTAGAACAAAATTCTAACTCACAAAAAAGACCAGACTTACTGGTCTGACAGAGACTGGAGAAACCCAGAGAGTATGGTCCCTGGGCATCCTTTTAAATCAATAATGAAGTCACTCCTGAAGTTCAACCTTTAGCCAAAGATTAGACAGGCTCATAAAACAAAGCGATACTGAAGTGGCACACCAGCCTAGGGGCAAGGACTAGAAGGCAGGAGGGGACAAGAAAGCTGGTAAGAGGGAACCCAAGATCGAGAAGGGAGAGTGTTGACATGTCATGGGGTTATTAGCCAATGCCATAAAACAATATGTGTACTAACTTTTTTAATGAGAAGCTGATTTGTTCTGTAAATCTTCATCTAAAGTACAATAAAAAAAAAAAAAAAAGAAGTCAGGACTGGACATTCATACACACTTATGACCAAATTGCAACCATTATTCTCTGAGTACATTCTTGGTATATGTGGCATTGCTCCACTCGTCTTGAAATATTTATTTGCTCACTCATTCATTCATTTATTGAGTAATTTATTCATCCACAGTGGATATTGTGGTAGATAGCCTATAAGGTGGCTCCCAAAGGATCCCCACATTTTGATATTCAGGCCATTGTAGAATCTGTACCTATTGAGTGTGGATGGATCTAGTGATTTGCTTCCAATGAATATGATACAGCACAAGTGATGAGATATCACTTCCATATTAGATTATGAGAAGAATATGACTTCACTTGAATAGGCCCTTTAATTGTTCTATTTCATGTCTCTTGGAGCCCTTGTTCCGGGGGAAGCAAGATAATCATGTTGAGAGCAGCTTTACGGAAAAACACATATGCCAAGGAGCTGATGTCTCCATCTCACAGACAGTGGCATTCTGAGGCCTGCCAATAGCTACATGAGTGATAAATTATCTATCATCTATCTATCTATCTATCTATCTGTCTGTCTGTCTGTCTGTCTGTCTGTCTGTCTATCTATCTGTCTGTCTGTCTATCATCTATCTATCTATCTATCATCTATCATCTATCTATCTATCTATCTATCATCATCTATCTATCTATGTACATATATACAATCAGCAGGAAGAGTGACCCTGCCATTAAGTGAGAAGAGGAAGACTGAAAGGTAAACCAATCAATTTGAGAGGGAATATGAGAAGAAGTGAAATGCCAAAGGTGGAGTAATGGAAGCCACCTACTCTGGTGCAGACAATATAGACATGCGTTATCTAAGGAGCAGAAACCCTGGTGGTGTCATGGTTAAGTGCTATGGCTGCTAAACAAAGGGTCACAGTTCAAATCCGCCAGGCACTCCTTGGAAACTCTATGGGGCAGTTCTACTCCATCCTATAGGGTCACTATGAGTCAGGATCGACTCGACGGCACTGGGTGGGTTGTCTAAGGAGCAGTGTTTCTGCAGTCATGTGCTTCTGAAGTAGGGCACAGAAAGTTGATTTCTAACAAGTTCCCAAATAAGGCTGCAGTTACTGCTCCCGGGAAAATATTTGGAAAATGACTAATGTAAAATGTTTAAAAACAGTGACAAAAAGTTGATTTTATTTTCATTATTTATTAACCTAAACTAACCTGTTGCCATTGAGTTGATTCCAATTCATAGCAACCCTACAGGACAGAGTAGGACCGCCCCATAGAGTTTCCAAGCGGCCCCTGGTGGATTCAAACCACCAGCCTTTTGGTTAGCAGCCACCAGGGTTTCCCATCATTTACTTTTTTTTTTTTAGTGACAAAATCTTCTTTCCCCTTAAAAGAAAAATATTTAGTTTAATTTTTAATTACTTTGGAACTTTAGTACAGTGAAACCTGTAAGAGCCAGAACTTGTTGAGACTGCCTCATTTTTCCTGGTTTTTCAAGTTTTTCACACTGGACAGGGTGCAGCCTTAACTTTTCTATCACCCTTTAATGTTGTTGTTGTTAGATGCCCTATAGTCACTTCTGACTCATAGCAACGTTATGTACAACAGAACAAAATGCTGCCTCGTCCTGCACCACCCTCATAATCTTTACTATGTTGTTTCCATTGTTGCAGCCACGAGGTCTCTCCATCTCAATGAGGGAATTCCTTTTTTTTCCTGTCCCTCCACTTTACCAAGCATGGTGTCCTTCTCCAGGGACTGATCCCTCCTAATAACATGTCCAAAGTACTTGAGATGAAATTTCACCATCCTTGCTTCTAAGGAACATTCTGGCTGTACTTCCAAGACAGAATTGTTAGTTCTTCAGGAAGTCTAGGGTATATTCTATATTTTTCACCAACACCACAATTCAAAGATGTCAATTCTTCTTTGGTCTTCTTTATTCGTTGTTCAGATTTCATGCATATGTGCCAAGTGAAAATACCATGGCTTGGGTCAGTCACACCTTAGCCCTCAAAGTGATACCCTTGCTTTTTGACACTTGAAAGAGGTCTTTTGCAGCAGATTTGCCCAGTGCAATACATCTTTTGACTTCCTGACTGCTGCTTCCATGGGTGTTGATTGTGAATCCAAGGAAAATGATATCCTTGACAACTTCAAACTTTTCTCCATTTATCATGATGTTGGTTATTGGTCCAGTTGTGAAGATTTTTTGTTTTCTTTATGTTGAGGTAAAATTCATACTGAAGGCTACATATCGTCTTTGCCCTTCATCAGTAAGTGCTTCAAGTTCTCTTTACTTTCAGAAAGCAAGTTAGTGTCAACTGCATAAAGGGGGTTGTTAATGAGTCTTCCTCCAATCCTGATGCCTCTTTCTTTTTCATGTAGTCCAGCTTCTCAGATTATTTGCTCAGTATACAGATTGAATAAGTATGGTAAAAGGATAAAACCCTGACCTATAAATTTCCTAACTTTAAACTATGCAGTATCCCCTTGTTCTGTTCGAATGACTGCCTCTTGATTTATGTACAGGTTCCTCATGAGCACAGTTAAGCCTTCTGGAATTCCCATTCTTCCCAATGTTATTCATTATTTGTTATGATCCACACAGTCAAACGCCTTTGCACAGTCAATAAAACACAGGTAAATATCTTTCTGGTATTCTTTGTTTTCGAAGCCAGAATCCATCTGCCATCAGCAATGATATTCTTGGTTCCACACACTTGTCCAAATCCAGCTTGAATTTCTGGCAGTTCCCTGTCTATGTATTTAACTATTGCAGATACTTTTGAATGTTCTTCAGCAAAATTTTATTTGTGTGCTATATTAATGATATTTTTCGATAATTTCTGCATTCCGTTGGATCATCTTTCTTTGGCATAGGCATACATATGGATCTTTTCCAGTCAATTGGCTGGGTAGCTGTCTTCCAAATTTCTTGGCATAGACGAGCGGGTGCTTCCAGTGCTGCTTCCGTTTGTTGAAACATCTCAGTTGGTATTTTGTCAATTCCTGGAGCCTTGTTTTTCACCAATGCTTTCAATGCAGCTTGGATCTCTTCCTTTATTACCGTGGGTTCCTGATCATATGCTACCTCCTGAAACGTAGTCTATTTTATTGGATACTAATATAGCCATATATGGGGCAGTTCCACTCTGTCCTATAGGGTCACTGTGAGTTAGAATCGACTCGATGGCACTGGGTTCTGGGGTTGAATATAGCCATATTAGCTTTCTGTAATAGATGTTTACATGACACATTCCAATCTTTTACTTTTAACTGCATTTTAATGTTGTGGCTTGTAAGCAACATATAATTAGGTTTTGCTGTCTGATGATGTACCCTCCAATAAACTCTTACTTTATTTGTTTTGCTTGATCAATTTATATTTTGTGTTCTTTTTGATATCTTTGTATTTATATCTACCATATTATTATTTGTTTTCAATGGTCTTCTGGTGTATAACATTTCTGACAGAAAGTCAGTAGTAATTAATAATGCTATTGCTTTTATTTAATGTGCTTTTTCCCTTGGCTGTTTCCTAGATTTACTCTTTATTCTGAATTTTCAACCATTTGCCTATATGTTCTTAGGGCTGTCTGGGGTTATTGAGTGTGAAAATTCATGAGCCTGTAAATTTATGTTGTTCAACACATTTGGGAATTTTTTGCTTATTAATTCTTCAAATACTTTGTCATCTCTGCTATCACTCTGCTCTCCTTGTAGTACTTTAAATACATGATAGGTAGAACTTTTAGTTTTGCCTCGCAAGTCCCAGAGATGCTGCCATGTTCCCCAGTTTTATTTTTGCCTCTCTATTCTTTAGTTTGGATAATTTCTATTATTCTATCTTCAAGTTTGCTGACTTCTTTTTTTTTTAAATTGTCATCTCAAATCTGCTGTTAATTTCATTCAGTATTTTTTTATTCAGGTATTTTATTTCCTCTTTTTATTTTTTTTTAATTTTCCTCCTGAGATATTCTATTGATCACTAATCATGAGCATTTTTTTATTTATGTATTTGAGCATCACTATAATAGCTACATTACAATGCTTTCTTTTTATCCAACATTTAGTTTATTTCAGTTTTTTTTAATTGATGGCCATTCTTCTTTGGTATGGATCATATATATTTCGTTCACATGTCTAATAAATTTACATTGCATTGTGTCCATTTGAACGATACATACTAGAGACTCTGGATTTTGTTATGCTCCTCTGAAGCATCTTGATTTTTGCTTATGTATTGTTTGTTTTAATGGGCAGGTAACTTTTAATTTTTATTTAGACTTGAACCAAAATATCTGCACTGGATGGCAGCAGAAGTCTTTCTTCATCTCTTCTAGGCTTACCTGTGCTTCTTGGAGTACGCCATGTGCATTAATAGCTCATATGTCAGACCAGTATTTAGATAGAGTTTACAAGTAGGAGAGTAGGTAGGAGCCCTTCTATAACTCTTTTTTAAGGAATTTTCTCCTCTCACTTTCAGCTGAGGAGCTCATTCTGACTTATGCCCTCTGACCATCCAAGTCAATAAGGCAACAGATGTTCTACTGAATTTTAACAATTCCCTGTGGCACTGGCTGAGGCCTTTCCCCAGACAAAAATCCATAAAAATGGGAAACTCATACAACTTTATTTAATTTTTCCATTATAGACTCCCCTTTCATTTCTGTCAACTTTTGTTTCCTCTCCAGAACTTTTAATTTAAATGTATTTTCTCAGAGTTTATAGTTATTATCTCCTGGAGGGCAGGTCCAATAGGAGCTACTCCTGAATTGAATCTGGAAACTGATATTTCTGTATGCCTCATCTTTGCTTTTTTTTTTTTTTTTACTTTTTTTCTCTTTTCTTCCCTTTCTTTCTCTTTGTGTTAGTTGATTATTCCAACTTTAGCAGATTATGTTATCCTTTTTATCTCAATTATTAGATTTGGTCTTTTTTTTTTTTTTTTTGGTCCTTTCCGTAATGATATTCCCTATGTGTTTTCTTATTCGTCTTTTAGTTTAAATACTTAAAATAATTTTAATAGCTGTTTAAAAGATTTGTCTGCTAATCCAACATCTTTGTCATCTCTGCTTTTCTTTTTGCTACTGATTATTTTATTTCCTGATTATAAAAAAAAAAAAATAGGTAACATTTTACTGCTTATGATTATATGTAGTGATATTATGTTTTGGGTATTGTGATGTTACTTCCTTGAGTTTTATATTTGTCATTTTACTTTAAGCAGTTTTTTTTTTTTTTTCTGAGAGAGAATTAATTTATGGGGATAACAATTTTATTCCTTCAAGCTTTGCTTGTAAGTTTGTTAAGTGAACTTAGTATTTACCATAGGGCTAGAGTAAGCTTACTCTTATTACCTGATCTTCCCACATTTCCATCTGTATTCAGACAACTCTCTAAACTTTGGTGCATCAGAAACTTTCCCAGCGTAGCATGATCTCCAGAATCTCTGTTCACACCACAATTTCCTTAGGGCTGTTCTCACTCAGAATCAGACTTCTTGTAGTTTCACCTTGAACATGTACAGCTAAATATTTGAATAGAATTTAGTACATATTTCTGAAACCTATTCTATACATGGTAACCTCTAATCCAGTAACTTGCCCTATCACTTATAGCTGCCCTTGCAGCTTTGATACTTAAACTCTGCCTCATCTCAGTGATACCATAATGTTTTGGCTGGACTTTATCTTCCTGTACTGTTACATTGCTAATTTGATGTGTTTTCCTATTCTTAGGGATGATAGCCCTAAATTTGTATTGGCTTGCACTTAGAATAGCTAAAGCAAAAGGAAGAAATGATAGAGTAAGAGAGATGAACAGAAGATTTCAAAGTGTGGCACAGGAAGACAAAAGAAAGTGTTATAATGACATGTACAAAGGACTAGAGTTAGGAAACCAAAAGGAAAGGACACTCTTGACATTTCTCAAGCTGAAAGAACTGAAGAAAAAATTCAAACATCAAATTGCAATATTGACGGACACTATGGCTAAAATACTTAATAGCATAGGACACATCAAAAGAAGATGAAAGGAATATGTAGAGTCACCGTACGAAAAATGATTGGTCAATGTACAACCATTTCAAGAGATAGCATATGACCAAGCACTGACGGTAATGAAGGAAGAAGTCCAAGAAGACTTTGGAGAAAAACAAGGCTCCAGGAATAGATGGAATACCAAATGAGGTGTTTCAACAAATGAATGTAGAATTGGAAGTGCTCAAGCACTTATGCCAAGAAATTTGGAAGACAGCTACCTGGCCAACTGACTGAAAGAGATCTATATTTATGCCTATTCCAAAGACAGGTGATCCAGCTGAATGCAGAAATTATCGAACAATATCATTAATATCACACACAAGTAAAATTTGGCTGAAGATCATTCGAAAGTGTTTGCAGCAGTACATCGACAGAGAACTGCCAGAAATTCAAGCTGAATTAAGAAGAGAGTGTGGAACAAGGAATATCATTGCTGATGTCAGATGGAGCCTGGCTGAAAGCAGAGAATGACAGAAAGATGTTTACTTATGCTTTATTTACCTATAAAGGCATTCGACTGTGTGGATCGTAACAAATTATGGATAATATTGCAAAGAAGGGAAATTCCAGAACACACAATTGTGCTCATGAGGAAACTGTACATAGATCAAGAAGCAGTTGTTTGAACAGAACAAGGGAATACTGTATGGTTTAAAATCAGGAAAGGTGTGTGTCAGGGTAGTATCCTTTCACCATACCTATTCAATCTATATGCTGAGCAAAAAATCCAAGAACCAGGACTACATGAAGAAGAGTGGGGCATCAGGATTGGAGGAAGACTTATTAATAACCTGTGTTATACAGATGGCACAACTTTGCTTGCTGAAAGTGAAGAGGACTTGAAGCACTTACTGATGAAGTCAAAGACTATAGCCTTCAGTATGAATTATACCTCAACATAAAGAAAACAAAAATCCTCACAACTGGACAAATAAGCAAAATCATGATAAATGGAGAAAAGATTAAAATTGTCAAGGATTCCATTTTCCTTGGATCCACAATCAACGCCCATGGAAGCAGCAGCCAAGAAATCAAACTATGCATTGCATTGGGCAAATTTGCTACAAAAGCCCTCTTTAAAGTGTTAAGAAGCAAAGATGTCACTTTAAGGACTAAGGTTACACCTGACCCAAGCCTTGGTGTGCCCATTCACCTATATGCATGCAAAAGGTGGACAATGCAAAGGAAGACAGAAGAATTGATGCTTTGAGTTACAGTGTTGGCAAAGAATACTGAGTATACCATGGACTGCCAAAAGAATTAACAAATCTGTCTTGAAAGAACTACAGTCACAATGCTCCTTAGAAGCATGGATGGTGAGACTTTGTCTCACATACTTTGGACATGTTCTCAGGAGAGAACCTGGAGAAGAACATCAGGTTTGGTAAAGCCGAGGGTCAGTGAAAAAGAGGAAGACCTTCAAGGAGATGCATTGACACAGTGGCTGCAGCAATGGGCTCAAGCATAGCAACTATTATGAGGATGGCACATGACATACATCGGTTTGCTATGAGTCAGAGGTGACTTGATGGCACCTAACAACAACAATGTCTGAAAACAATCAATAATATATATTTTGATCAGTTTTACAGTGGTTCAATAGGAATGATCACCTCTTACCGTAGTTTTACCCAAATAACGCAACTTCTATGTTTGTCAACTGTGCCCTCCCTGCTTGAGATATTTTTGTAAGCACAAAATGCAATTTTTTTTACAGTAACATGTAAAAAGAAATTGGCATAACAACACTTAAGAAAATACCTCTCAGGGGAAGGGCATGGTTAGCAAAGAAATATAGAAGATGCACATTATTTGGGTAAAAATACAGTACCAATTACTTTGCCATGGCCATAACCAAAAATGTAAATAAAATACTAATTCACTGGACCTTCTGGTTTAGTACGGATTCTCTCTTTTTATTAAATAAGTAATAACATGAAAAAAAAGTTTTAAAAGCTAAGAAATAAAAAGCATGAGCACTATTAAAAAGTTTTACTAACTAGTTTGCCTTTAGATATTATAGTCACAGTTAAAATCTTTTGATCACAAAACTCACAGAAATTAAAATAAGTGAATACTAACTCACTCTGCAAACACCTCTAAAATTACTTTTGGTGTATATTTTTTGCTTTTTTTCTTCCCCCAAAAACTCTTGTTTTTCATATTTCATTTAAATACCCAGTAAATATAAAACAATATTTAATGAAAATATGTTAAGGTACAGAGAATAATCTTACACTAGAAATGTAGGTAACCCAAAATTCTGTTTAATATTTCTTGCACCACCCTCCTCTATTTTCTTCACATGTAACAGCTCTCCTGGATTTTATTTTTATTATTTTTATTTTGTTAATAATTTTACCACATGTATGTACACCTTTGAAGAGAACATCAGTGTTTCCATGTTTTGAAATATTTTATGTAAGGACTAATATATCTACTTGGGTGATCTATGTTTTATCAACATTTTGTTTCTCCATGTTCTTTTTTAATTTACTTACTGATTTTTCTTACTTTTTATGATACCCTTTTTTGACTATATCAACCTTTATTCATCATGCCAATGTTTATTTAGTTTGTTTCTACTTTGAGCTTATAATAGAGATTCTCTGCACAGTCATGTAATTATCTTATGCGGCACAGATGCAATAGTTTCTCAAGATTGTATACCAAGAATTAAAGTGGATGAGTCATAGGGTATGTGTATATGCCTGATTTTAATAGAAACAATTATAGTTTTACCTGTAGAGAAGTATTTTAGGTAGATTTTAAAAAAATATTTTTGTCACATTTCTATATTACTTGGCACTGGTGCTAAATTTTATTATGTCATGTAGTTATTTATTGTTACTATAATTTGAGTTGGTTTTATTCTGTTCCAAATATAGAACAATGTGTGTATAACTAAATAAACTCTATGTGACCATAGCGTACCCTGGTATCGATATACTGCTAGGTCCTCTTCACTGTGTTTGATCTAACATATTTGAAAATTTACACCTATGTCAGATTGGCCTATAATAGGCATTAGTAACCTTTTTTTAAAGGACCTTGTTGAAATACTTTGAGCTTGACAGGCTCTATGTACCCTCTTTTTTTATTATGTAATAGCATTCTACTCAACTCTGCTGATGTAGTTTAAGACAACCAAAGCCAATACAAAAATGAATGAATGCATCACTCTTCCCTTAACTATTTATTTATAAAAACAGGCAATTGGGCTACAGGTGGTAGTTTGCCAAACCCAGATCTATTGTATAGTTTTTAGGTTATATCTTTATTATTTTTGGGTATTAAAATATTCTGGTATTGGCATTCTGCCTTTATGAATATAATTTGAAAGTTGCCATCATTTTCCATAGACTGAAACGATTTAAATAATGCTGGTATAATCTGTATTTGAAGCCTTGGTGGTTCAGTGGTGAAGAGCTTGGCTGGTAACCGAAAGATCGGCAGTTCAAATTCACCAGCTGCTCCTAGGAAATCCTATGGAGCAGTTCTACTCTGTCTTATAAGGTCACTGTGAGTCAGAATCGACTTGACAGCAATGGGTTTTTAATCTGTATTCTGTCCCTGGGTGGCACAAATGCTTAAGCATTCAGTTATTATCAGAAACATTGGAAGTTTGAACTCACCTAGAGGTGTTTTGAAAGAAAGACCTGGTAATCAGCTTCTGAAAGGTCACAGCCATGAAAAACCTGTGGAGCACAGTTCTACTCTGGCATACATGGGGTTGCCATGAGTTGAAATCAACTCTGTGGCAACAGGTTTTGACTCAATTTGTATATTTTAGAGTTTAATACAAGTTCCTAAAAAAACAAACCAAACCTAGTGCCATGGAGTCGATTCTGACTCATAACGACCCTATAGGATAGAGTAGAACTGCCCCATAGAGTTTCCGAGGAGCGCCTGGTGGATTTGAACTGCTGACCCTTTGGTTAGCAGCCGTAGCACTTAACCACTAAGCCACCAGGGTTTCCAACTCAGCTACAAAAAAATTATTTCTTAGTGATTTTTTTTTTACTGACACATCTTTAGCTGTCTTTTCAAAGAATCTTATGATAATTATTTTACTTCATATGAGGTCAATAACTGAAAAATTATACTTTGCTAGTTTATCATCTACTTAATTTGGACATTTCCAAGTCCATGGCTGTATCTTTGTTGTCAGCCTTAATGTATACCTGCAAATGCATGTACCTATTAAATCTTACAGCAGCCGTATTGGATATGTAGACTTATTCGTTATTTACAGATGAAAATATTGAGGCACAGAGCCTATGCTTTTAGATGCAACCCTATATTGATATATGTGAGAATTAATATAACAAGAGTGGTTTTTCAGATCACTAAGGGATCATTGATTTACCTGAAAACATCAATATCCCATCTGGCTGCCCATCTAGAAGTAATGAGACCTTTATTTCACACCATATATATAAATTACTCCCAGTAGATTTAGACTTATATGTAATAAATATTTGAGATGAAAAATCTATAAGCCTACTTTTGTCATCTAAGTGTTTGGGTGATTTTTGAAACAGGTAGAAAACCCAGAAATTATCAAAGAAAAGATAAACTACGTTTAGTGAGTTTTTAATTTTTTTCTGTATGACAAATTATTATAAACAATGCAAACAGAAATTTGCAAAAACATTTCCAAGCCATATGACAAAAATAGCTTAATGCTTCTTATCTCTAACAGCTTCAAATTGAAAAAAAAAAAAAAAAGTCAAAATGAAAGCAATGAGTTAAATGATGAAGCATTACAACAGGCAATTTACAGAAGAGAAAATCCATAAGCCTAGCTATACAAATAAGATTTATAAACTTACTGATAGATAGGGGAAATGAAAATTAAATAACACCGTGTATCCGTCCAACTGGCAAAAGTCTCATAAAAAGAAAAAAAAAAAGTAAAAACACTACTAGATGAAGGAAGAAGATACTCTCATAAGTGGCAGAGAGAGATGTGCTGCTCAGACTCCCCTTCAAGAAAGGATATGGACCCCTGTACATGAATTGTGTGTAATCTAAGAGCCTTCAGTTGAATGGAGCGCTCCTTCAATGTTAACCTCAGCTTCAAGCAGAAGTCACAATCTTTTCAGGTTGCCCCAAAACCAGCAATGACTTAGGAAGATGCTATGAAAGGATCTAAAAATTTCTTCCCAACCTGGAACTTTCATAAACATCAGCCTTTGCTCTTCAGCTCCCTCTCTTTCCTCTCACACTTTTGCATTCCTAACTCCATTGCCTGATCTGCTTCTAAGAGGTCCTAATCTGCAGTACATATATTGCTAGTAAAAAAGTTTTTTGACATAATCTGTAACCATCAATTGAAAGTAGGAAAAATAATAAAGGAATTACTAAAAATATTAGCAAGTTAGAAATTAAAAAAACTGTAGAAGTAACTCTCTGGGTCAAAGGAGAAATTAAAGCTAAAATTAGAGGTAATCATATATTAATAGAAAAAGAAACACTGCATATCAAAAAATATGGAACATAGCTGAATGTACTCATGAGAAAAGTTTTCAACTTAAGTCTCTTGATTCAACAGAAAAAGTTCCAAAATAAATGTAAAGATTATTAATTATTAAAGTAAAATAAAACCACAACATTAAATAACATTTAAAAAAGAATTATAGTTTAAGTAAAAATTGTAAACATTTGACTTAATATGTAACCATATAGTCAACTTAAAAATAAAACAAACATCAGTGAGGAGTCAATATTTAAAAGACGTGTAACACTAGATTGTTGTCATAATATATGAAGACTGTCTATAATCAAAAAATAAAATAAAAAATGAGCAATGAATATGGACAAAATTCACAGAAAAATCACAAATGCCCAAAACTTACATATGTGCATATGAAATTATATACATTCTTTCTATGAATAAGGAAAATGTGAAATGTAAAACATGACGTGTCTTTTTCCCTCTACATATTGTCAAAAATACCACATATATTAATATTAAAATCATAGAAATTATATATATCTGTGTGTGTATGTATAAATATATATATACATATACATATAATCAAAGAATGTGTGAAATGAAATGATATTCTTACATAAACTTGATTGGAGCATAAAATTAATGTAGCCATAGAGTCTTTTGTGAGGACAATTTCTCACTATTTCCAAATATCAAAATTAAAAATATGCAATTTCTTGACCCAGAAACTTCAACTTCAGAAACTCATTATATTGAAATACTTATTATAGAAAAAGTGATTTATATTAGCCATGTGGGTAACAGCAGAGCAAACAAACACATAAAGAATGAGGAAGCAATTTTAATAATTATCAATAACAAAATAATCAAATAAGAATGGTACATTCATACTATGATATTGAGACAAAGATTATTAAATCTTCCAGTATCTCTTTAATCTGGCAAACCAGAATATAGCTTATATCGCCTAGATGCCCTTCCAGCCTGTTGTTATTGTTCTTATTAGTTGCTGTCAAGATGATTTCAACTTATGGAGATCCTGTGTGTGCGGAGTGCTACTGCTTCATAGGGCTTTCAGAAGCAGATAGCCAGGGCTGTCTTCCAAGGCAACTCTGGGTATGTTCGAACCACCAACCTTTTGGCTAATAGTTGAAAACTTGATCATTTAAGCCTAGTGTAGACATGCAAGAAAGGTCCAGTCCATACAATGTGAGCAGAAGTAGTACCTGCAGTTTCTTCTGGTTATGCCCTTAAAATGATTTATTGGTGGTGACACTTGTGTATTCCTATTGCTACCTCACATTATGGATTACCAGTGCCCTCTTTACTACTGAAGGCAGAGTCAACATCTTTAAGAGTAACCTGGCTTGAGAACTAATTTAGAAAACTCATCCTTACAATTTTGTTTCTCTAGAACCACTCTTATTACCAAATGTCCTAGACTGGGTTCTCTAGAGAAGCAAAACCAGCAAAGCGTATAAACATATATAGAGAGAGATTTATATCAAGGAAATGGTTATAGTGGCTGGAACATCCCAATTCTGTGGGCCAGGATAGAGGCTTCTCCTGATGCATGTAGCCACAGGGGCTGACAAACCCAAAATTGGCAGGTCAGAGAGCAGGGCTCTAGCTTACAAGCTATGAAGATTAACGAATCGTAAATTTTTTTTTTTTTTTTTTTAAGGATCAGCAGGCAAGACAACAGGTAAGCCGTTAGCTCAAGTACCAAGAACCGGAGGTCAGATAACAGGAGCCAGCTGCAGGATACAGAATGAGCAAAAGCCCACAACCTTTGACAGAATATTCACTTATATTCATTGCGGGCCACATACCCAAGGAAACTGCCTTTCAGCTGATTGGCTACTCACAGCAGATCCTATCATGGAGGTAATCACATAACACCAAATCTCATCATAGAAGTGATCACACCATCATATGACTAACAAACAACTGAGAATCATGGTCCAGCCAGGTTGACACACAAACTTATCCATTATGTGGGTCAGACCCATCTCTTGCCTTCTCTTTCCAACTGGTGGGAATGGTAGAAGACTGGAGCAGTCTTTGCATATCATGAAATGGAAGCCACATGTTGAGAATAGAAAAGCAACCAACAAGAGGGAGTATAGGACAATGCTGAACTCACAGAGGAAATCTGTCCTAAGAGGTTGGGCTTTTATATGAAAAAGGTCAATGTCTATCTTGTTTATATCATTGCTAATTTTGAGTGTCTGTTGTACCAAATGAAATGATATTTTAACCAATTTAGAAATTAGTACCAAAAAATGGGATTCTGACATAACAATACCTAAAATACATGATATGACTTAGCAATGAAAGAGTGGGCATCGAGGACACAAGGGCACAGTCTGGAGAGCTGGTGCTTCCAGGAGAGCCTGTGATTTCTCATAAGACAAGTTGTGTGCCAATAGGGCCTATAATTCTAGGCCAGATAACTAGGAAAAAACAAACTCAGAATGTTGGTATCTGTGGCTGCTTCTTTCTGCTTTTAGTAAAATTCTGTAAAATAGAGATGAATTTGGCATAAATCTAGCCATCACGAAAGCCCTTAACCCATGTTAAGGATGCCTTCTTTGCCTGTGGGTTGTATTTCTAGATGGCTGAGGTCGAAAAAAGATGGGAAAAAACCCAACCCCAAACTAAAGCTGATATAAGAAGTGGCTCTCAAGAAATCAGATTGCACCCTTCAGGCTTTCTGAAGCAACCCCCAGTAATTGTTTTCTTCCAGATAAAGAAAGCCGGCCAAGCAGCATAGATGAAATAAAGGTCTTTTCTTTTCTACAGAAACCTATTGTTTCAGATGGCTGCAAGCTTTGTGTGATTAAGATGACAGAGACAATGATGGGCTAAGCACAGGCCCAGGAAATAAAACACCAGAGATTTTTGGGCTTAGAGACTATTTTCTAAATATCATTGCCCCAGAATTGACAAGAAGTGAATAGACAGGAACCTACTAAAGTTTTGAAGAAATTATATTGCCAAAAATACCACTATTCTTGCTTAAGAAAGTCTGGAATTTTAAGAGCTCGGCTGCTAACCAAAAAGTCTGGCAGTTTGAATCCACCAGCCACTCCTTGAAAACACTATGGGGCAGTTCTACTCTGTCCTATAGGATCTCTACGAGTCAGAATCCACTTGATGGCAGTGGATAAGGCAATGCCAGTGGGGCCCCCAAAACTGACTTGTAAAAGATGTGTCGGAAAAATTGTATGGCCCTCAAGAAGATCATATGCTTCAATGTTTACTTTAGTTGTGGCCAGTTGGCCAAAGAAGATAATGCACAAATAACAAACTTCACACACGGTTAAGTTAGGAACCACAGAAGAAAATCTTCGAGGACCTAAGGCCCAGAGAGATGATCATTCTCTTAATGGGAGTTTGAATTCTAATTATTTTGTTCCTACTTCCTGACTGTATAATGGATATGTACCTTAATTAAAGACTTCTGGATCAAGAGAAGATCACATATTTGTCTTTTTTTTTTTTTTTTTTGGTGACATGGACCTGAGAGAGAAATACGTATTACTCAGAGATCCAAGCCTTTTGAATGAAAGCAATAATTGGACGGAACATTGGTATTATCTTCTTTAGATAGTGTTCACACACAAATTAGGTGATTGAAAACACCACGGCTTGGGTCAGGTCCTTAGTCCTTAAAGTGACATCTTTGCTTTTTAACGCTTTAAAGAGATCTCATGCAGCATATTTGCCCAGTGCAATGCGTCATTTGAATTCTTGACTGCTGGTTCCATGGGTGTCGACTGTGGATCCAAGGAAAATGAAATCCTTGACAACTTCAATATCTTCTCTGTTTATCATGATGTTGCTTATTGGTCCAGTTGTGAGGATTTTTGTTTTCTTTATGTTGAGGTGTAATCCATACCATATGGGATTCGAGACCTTTTCACTCTCAGCAAGCACAGTTGTGTCTTTTGCCTATCAAAGGTTATTAATGAGTCTTCCTCCAGCCCTGACGCCTCCTTTAAGTTAAGGGTCAAGTTAAGTATATTCTATTTATGGGAATACATATCTCTGCAAATATTTAGCTGTCTGAGTGCTGGCAGAGAGTTAGTGCTGGCAGAGAGTTTTCCTTATTATTTATGTAAATAGAAATTTAGCTAGTAAACATCCACCTAGAAAACCAAACTACATTTTCTAGCTTCTTCTTTAACAAAGTCGTGCCATGTAACCAATCTCTTGAAGGACTGAATATACAGACAGTAGTGATGATGGAACTCTGACCCACAACCTCTACCATGACCATGTTTGATAGCCAAACTATAATCTCTGCAACAATCAGGCCATGACAGTGAAGACTTGAGTGTTTGCCAGCTTTCATACTTTTTTTGGTCCCCGTTTCTAACTCAAGACCTACGAGCAAAATACCAAACCAAAGCGAAACCATTTCCGTCCAGTGGATTCCAAATCATAGCGACCCTATAGAACAGAATAACACTGCCCCATAGGGTTTCCAAGCCTGGCTGGTGGATTTGAACAGTAAGCTTTAGGTTAGCAGCTGAGCTCTTTACCGCTGAGCCACCAAGGCTCCAGAGAAAGACAAAGATATTCCCAAATAAATCACATAAGATGCTCTCTTCTGGTTATCCCGCCTCCAGCTTCCCATTCCAGCAACTTCCAATCAAAGTGTATCTGAAGTCTTCTCGCTTCCTTTTTTTTTAACTATAAATCTTTCCCATCATCTGCCTGCTTCTGAAATGCAAGGGTTGGTGGCTGACTTCATAAACTCTAAATAAATAGCTTCTGTTTATTCTCATTTAGGTTATCTTTGTTTATTTTCACACTCTCAGCAGTGGGATTTAGGTGGACTGTCAAGTGCAATTTTGAATGGCATCTCAAAATAATTATCTTTTCTTTTCCTTTTCTTGTTCTTTCCTTTTCCCTTCTGGCTGAACTGAAGCATAATATGGCATGATCGCAGGAGCTAGAGCAGCCTTACTCAAGCATAAAATATTGAGGGTAGCAGACAGGGCTGCCTTTACTGACTTTATGGAATGAATAGAAACATTATACCAACACAGATTTTACCACAGGGAAAAAAGAAAAAAAAAAAAAAATATATATATATATATATTTAAGACTTTGATGACTTAATGACTTGGGAATCTGTTGTAACACCTGAACTGACATAATAGAACATATAGAATTAAAAAAAAAAGATCAGTATTAATTGAGGTGTAATTTACATAGGATAAAAATCATCTTTTCTAAAGGATACTTTTTTTTTTAATTAATTTTTATTAAGCTTCAAGTGAACATTTACCATTCCAATCAGTCTGTCACATGTAGGTTTACATACATCTTACTCCCTTCTCCCACTTGCTCTCCCCCTATTGAGTCAGCCCTTTCAGTCTCTCGTTTTGTGCCAATTTTGCCATCTTCCCTCTCTCTCTATCTTCCCATCCCCCCTCCAGTCAAGAGTTGCCAACACACTCTCCCGTGTCCACCTGATTTAATTAGCTCACTCTTCATCAGCATCTCTCTCCCCACCGCTGCCCAGTCCCTTTCATGTCTGATGAGTTGTCTTCGGGGATGGTTCCTGTCCTGTGCCATCAGAAGTTTTGGGGAGCATTGTCTCTGGGATTCCTCTAGTCGCATTCATATCATTAGGTATGGACTTTTTATGAGAATTTGGGGTCTGTATCTCATTGGTGTCCTGCTCCCTCAGGAGTTGTTTGTTGTGCTCCCTAGCAGGGCAGACATCGATTGTGGCCGGGCACCAACTAGTTCTTCTGGTCTCAGGATAATGTAGGTCTCTGGTTCATGTGGCCCTTTCTGTCTCTTGGGTTCTTAGTTGTCGTGTGGCCTTGGTGTTCTTTCTTTGCCTTTGCTCCAGGTGGGTTGAGACCAATTGATGTATCTCAGATGGCCGCTTGTTGGCATTTAAGACCCCAGATGCCACAATTCAAAGTGGGATGCAGAATGTTTTCATAATAGAATTATTTTGCCCGTTGACTTAGAAGTCTCCTCAAACCATGTTCCCCAGACCCCAGCCCCTGCTCCGCTGACCTTTGAAGCTTTCATTTTATCCCGGAAACCTCTTCGCTTTTAGTCCAGTCCAATTAGGCTGACCTTCCTTGTATTGTGTGTTGTCTTTCCCTTCACCCAAAGCAGTTCATATCTACTGATTGATCAATAAAAAACCCTCTCCCTCCCTCCCTCCCTCCCCTCTTTGTAACCACAAAAGTATGTGTTCTTCTCCGTTTTTTCTATTTCTCAAGATCTTATAATAGTGGTTTTATACAATATTTGTCCTTTTGCCTCTGACTCATTTCGCTCAGCATAATGTCTTCCAGATTCCTCCATGTTATGAAACGTTTCAGAGATTCGTCACTGTTCTTTATCGATGCGTAGTATTCCATTGTGTGAATATACCACAATTTATTTACCCATTCATCCGTTGACGGACATCTTGGTTGCTTCCAGCTTTTTGCTATTGTAAACAGAGCTGCAATAAACATGGGTGTGCATATGTCTGTTTGTGTGAAGGCTCTTGTAGGATACTATTTTTTATCCAAATAGGGAAGCCCTGATGGCACAGTGGTTAAGAGCTCAGATGCTAACCAAAAGGCCTACAGTTTGAATCCACCAGCTGCTCCTTGGAAACCCTATGGAGCAGTTCTACTGTGGCCTATAGGGTCGCTATGAGTTGGAATTGACTCGACGGCAATGGGATGATTTTTATCCAAACGAAGTCCTGGTGGTGCAGTGGTTTAAGTGCTCAGCTGCTAACTGAAAGGTTGGCAGATTGAACCCACCAGTTTCTCCACGAACTCCATGGGAAAGCGATGTGGCCATCTGTCTCCATAAAGATTTGCAGCCTTCCAAACCCTGTGGGATGGGTCTGTTCTGTCCTATAGAGTTGCTCTGAGTTGGAATCAACTTGACACTTGTGGCTTTATTCAATTAAGCTTTAAGATGTATACATTTGTTTAACTGCCACAAAAATCAAAACAGAACATTTGTTATCACCCACAATATTTTCCCCTTGGCTTTTTGCAGTTAATTGTCTACCCCTCCTCTTCTGTTTTTGATTCTTATGTTTTTTTTTTTTTATAATGGAATGTATGTTTTTAGAACCATTTTAGATTGTACAGAAAATTTGTGCACAAACTATAGTTACCATACATTTCCTCTCCTTCCTTAAGTTTTGTGTATTATTAATATTTTTCATTCACATGACACATTTGTTACAATTGATAAAATACTTGTACATTGTTATATTTATACGTTTATAATTTACTTAAGATTCATTCTTTGTGTAATACAGTTTTCTGTGTTTTGACAAGAGGATAATGTCACGTATCCACCATTTGGGCACTATACAGAATCACCTCACTGCTCTTATGTCTCACCTCTTCACCCCTTCCTCCCAGCCACTGGCAAGCA
This sequence comes from Loxodonta africana, assembly GCF_030014295.1. Taxonomy (NCBI): domain Eukaryota; kingdom Metazoa; phylum Chordata; class Mammalia; order Proboscidea; family Elephantidae; genus Loxodonta; species Loxodonta africana. The sequence continues at coordinate 33,029,992 of NC_087356.1, forward strand.
CCTGTTTTCTGGCCCTTACATAGTTGTGTCTTTTCTGAAATGTCATATAAATGGAATCACGAAAGTGTAATCTTTTGTGCTTGAGTCCTTTCACTTAGCACGATGCTTTTCAGATTCACTCATGCAAACAATGTGAAAATAAAGGAAAAGTAATGAATACCAGTAAACAGTGGATCCAACTCAAAAAAAAAAAAAAAAAAAAAGAACCTGCGTCCTACTATTACAAACAGAGGTCCTTGGGAGAGAGTCTCCAGGGCATAAAAGAGGGTATTTGAGAGAGCAATTACACAAATCCTCAACATTCAATAGAGAATAGATAATAATGACTGAAGGTGGCCATTCACAAATATTATAAACCATTAGTTAAAGATATAGGGTTAATCAACAGTGTCAAAAAGTTGCACTAGACAATGTTAAACCAGGCAACGATGACTTCATTAAAAAAGGATCATTGCAAAGGGAGTGGGGGTAAAAGGACTATTGAAATAGGGGAGAAAGATCAGAATTAAGTGTGATTTCTACTCCAATGAAGCAGAGGGCAGGATGGTTTTCCAAGACTGAAGTGAGTTAGCGGAAGGACTACTGAAGGACTTAAGGGAGAGGTTAAGCAAAAGTGTGTCAATCCCACGGTGTAATCGCCCAAGTTTACTAATAAGGCCAGGTGAATGGTGTTCCATTTAGATTCCTGAAGGGCCAGAGACAGAGGGAGGCCAAGAGCCTGGAGTCACGAAGAAGTTTGCCTAAAATTTAGTCAAGTCAAGGGGAGCATTATGGCTGTCTTGGTTAGCCATTTTCTAGAACACAAAAGGATAGAGTGATTTCTATTTTCTAAGATCACAGAACTTGGGTAAAATTCAACAGCGTTACCAGCAGCAATAGTAAATATACTTGTAGATGTTTCTACAGAAGGGGACTGAGATTGCAGAGCCTGGATTTTGGAGCTACTATTTTTTTTTCTTTATAAACCTGGGTGCATATATTTTTACTCCAACGAAGGCATTATGTATTAATAATAAGAAAAAGTAATTTGACAAAAGATTACAGATGTATCAAATAAGGAGATGCTGAGAAAATGAAGAAATAAAGATAAAGAATAAAAGCTCAGGGAATTAAAAGACCACATATGGTGATGTCATCTGAGCTCAGATCAAATTTTGGCACAAGAGAGGAAAATGGGTAAGAATCAGAGAAATGGCCAGATTTGAGTGAACATGGAGTAGACAAAGGGTAGTACAAATGGTTAAGTGCTTGACTACTAGATGAAAAGTCAGCAGTTCGAACCAACTTACAGGAGCCTCTGATGACACGCCTGGTGATCTGCTTCTGAAAGGTCAAGGCTTTGAAACCCTGACGGACTACTTTTAGTCTGCGTACATGGTATCCCCATGAGTTGTAATCCACTCAACAGCAACTAAAAATAGCAACAGAGCAGACAAAGTCATGCCTTTTGTCTCAGGATTTAGGCTCACTAGCTCTTCTTCAAGGAGCCCCGGTGGCAAAAAAAGCTAGGCTGCTAACAGAAAAGTTGGTGATGCAAACCCAACTAGGAGCTCCATGGGAGAAAGATGTGGTGATCTACTTTTGTGAAGATTAGTCAAGAAAACTCTAAGCAGCAGTCCTACTCTGAGTCATGAGTTCTCTATGAGTTGGAATCAACTCAAAGCCACCCCAAAACAATGCCAAAGCACTTCTTAACTCCTTAACATTTATTAACTGGCTCCATCAGCAAAGGTTAGAAACCAAGGCTGTTAGCAGTAAAAAAAAAAAAAAAAAAAAAAAAACCCACTTTCCCTAGCATGTGGGTACTCATTCCCTTAGAGGAAGTCCCCAAAGCAATAGAGTCATAGAGTGACTAAGAGAAGACTTTCCTCAGAGAATATAGCTTCGCTTTACACTATGGTGATCAAGTACCTAAAGTTAAAATAAATAAAGCTATCTACATACTACCTTAATAAAGAAAATTGCAAACAGCAAAAACAACAACAAATAGCCTTTGAGGTGATAAATGGTTCCTATACCTTAATAGTTTATGGTATTCTGCTTTATCCTTTATGTGTTAAGTCCATGCTTTATTAAATGTTTATGCCAACATTAGAAGGACACTCTCACTTCCCTTCCTATTTCAAAAAAAAGCTTCAAATGCCATGGGATTGTGAAACTTTATCTTAGTCTGAACTTGAGATCCTTGCCAACATTCAGCATTTAATTAACCTTTCTAAAAAATGGAATAAGCCGTACAAAACATCAATTATCATAAGAGAAAATAGAAAAGAATTGAAGTGCATGTAAATGTGAAATTGAAGCTAAAAAAAAAAAGTTGGAGAATTTGTTCCTGAAGGTTTTCAACCTCATACTAGATAAGAAAAGATTTCTAATCCACCTGTAATTCCCTCCAGAGTCCTTCAAACTACATTAATTCTTGATAAGCATAAATATCTATTTTACTGACAGCTCCCTCTTCTAAAGCCAGTGTCAGAGTTTCTGCCACCTTCAGAATAATGTTTTATTGCTATAACACACAGAGACAAGATTAGGTGGTAAATCGATTTTGCAGTGCACTTATGATCTGAAATTTTAAATTCACTTTTAAGGATATATCCCACAGTAGAATGGTCCCAAAATAATTTGGCGTTTGTAGAGACAGAGGCTATAAAGCACTGACTATATATTGTCTGCAGAAGCAATCTCTACTGTGTTGCTTATGCACGAAATAGGACAACTTTGTACCCAACTCTCCTAAAACAAAAACTTTGGTTTTCAAAAGTTGGTTATGGATAATTTGTTTTCCACATTACCATGTTGAAACATTAAAAAAAAAAAAATTACATAAAATTTCAATTCATCTGTCTTCAAAGATAGTGAAATATTACCTCATACAGCATGTTTCTGAGTTAACAGGCAGGAGTTATGTAAACTTAACATCCCCACAAATAGCACACTATTTGCAGTAAATATCTGGTTGCTTAAGAGGGAGCCCTGGACTAAAAAAAAAAAAAAAAGCCTAATAATGCTTCTAAAAACTCACCGACATAAGATAGAAAGCCCAGAAGCAAAGCAATGTGATACTATATTTCTATGTATCCAGGTATAAAAAAAAAAATTGGTTTGGCCTGATTTTTTTTTTCCAATAAATACAGTCAGATATTCAATTAAAACATTAAAAGCTAAATATTTAACCTGAGGATCAGAAGTATGTATTCATCTTTACTTAAGAAGAAGAAGAAGTAGGATACATTATTAACCTAAATAAAGACAAAATGTAAATTGTAGTCTCCTGGTTTAAAAAAAAAAATTGGGGAGATTTGGAAATGTTTCAAGGAAAATGATAAAAGCTTAAAATGAGGCCCACCGAAAGAAGCTTAACGGCACTGGTGCCCTTTAGGATAGAGACAAAAAAACTTCAGTGTGAATTGATTAGTTTCTCCCATAAGTGGATGGTTTATTCGTCATTGATTATACGTGTTCTCCATTTCCATGGAGTTTTTAAATTAATGTGGAAGACCTTTACATCTCGTACATTTATGAAGTTTTTAACTGCCTAACTTCATAGCAGAAAAATCTTGATGACGCCCCCAAGAAGAGAACAGACTGTGCACGCTGATGAGAAAATGCCCATCTATCAGAATACAGAGCTGAAGAAGGATTCTCAAATCCTTTTCACCTCAGGATTATATATGCATTCTTTCCCACAGAAAAGGATAACAAAATAAATTGCATCAATGGGGAACAGCAGTTTGCCATAGATTTTACTTCCGCAGTTAAAACAGTGATTCATTTTCTTTTACTTTGTAGTTCGAAAAAAACCTAAAACAGCTAACATTTCACTGCATCTCAGTAATGCACATTTTTTATGTCCAATCTCAGTAGACATAAAATCCCCACGCATGAACTCCCTTTTGGTGCAACAGTAGAACTCTAGCTTGGATAAAGATCAAAGTGTTCTGTACTTGGTTATGAAGCTCTCAGTAGAGACCTCCATTGTCAATTCGTGATTGTTTTACTTCATTATGCATTTGTCTTTTCAATGAATTTCAGCATTAGGACAAAGTTACTGTTTGTAGTTAAAGTTTTCAGTGAAGAAGGGAGGAGTAAAAGGAAAGGCACATTCACAGATCAACAAAGATCCAGTAGTAATCTTATGGAAATTTCTTTCCCACTACATGTTGACTTGAATCTCAGATGAATCTGCACAAGAGTAAATTATTCGACTTAAAGAAAAACAAGATTGTTCAGACAGAAGGGAAAAAATAAATAAAAGGGAAAAGGAATTAAGTTTGTGGAAAGTACATGTGACAAAAGATGTTTTATATTAATTGTCTCAACAATACTCACAGCGTCTTCATTAGTTTGGTTATTCCTTGTCTTATCTAAAAGAAGTATGGAATTTCCTTCAGTGGTTCTCAGCAATTGCATGGACCCATGTATATACCGTGGCCTTCATCTGTCCCAGAAAATAATTTTCAGTACTTCCATCTGAAGAGACGGTTATCCCCTGACTTAACTGAGAATGGGTTGGGTAACATAATATTGAAATTTAGATGGCCAGGAATTCTTGATCTGAAACCTGCTTAAAAAATATAAGCCACTGATACATTTCAAGTTGATTAATAAAGTCCAGTGGTATGATGGCAATTATTTAACAATTGCTTCTTGAGGGGGTTGGGGGAGGGAAGAACCTAATTTATAACATGTCAATTTCAGGGGTATAAATTCCTAATGTGGTCAAGTTCAAGCTACCAGTGTATCATCAAACCCTGTGGAAAACAGAACATTATCTTAATTTTATACACAAGAAGGTGAGAATCAGAAAAGTAAAATAACATTCCAATTATTAATTAAAATGTAAATTCCAATATTTGAACCCATGTATGCCTGGTTCCAAAACTCATTTTTCTACCAACTCTTCTTCATTTAGTTCTGAATTAAAACTCAAAAACAAATGAACATGGACTCAGAAGGATTACTCTATATGCTTGGCACATCAAATATACTCATCTGTTTCAAAGAAACCTAATCTCAAACCAAGAAAATACAGCTAGTTTCAAGGGAGGAACACCATAGTAAAGGACTACTAATATGGAATGATGGTATCAGTAAATGAAATGAAGGACTTAAAATTATTTTATTGACAAAAAATTGGCAATTATCCACTTGTTTGCAAGAACATTCCTATTATTTGATTAGATAATTCAATCAAAATTTTAATACACACACACCCATATATATATATATATATATATACACATACATATTTAGATTAAGACAGTGTTTTTTAAAAGTTTTAAACTATGGTCCAATACACATACACACTGAAACAAAAGTTTTACAAAACAATAGTTGCCCTGTTATGATACCCTAAATTGGTTTATGCCTACTGTCTTAGGCTGGGTTGCCTGGAGAAGCAAAACCAGTAAAGCATATAAATATATATAGAGATTTATATCAAGGAAATGGCTCATGTGATTGTAGAAGCTGGAATGTCCCAAATCTGCCCATCAGGATAGAAGCTTCTCCTGATTCACATTGCTGCAGGGGCTGATGAACCCAAAATTGGCAGATCGGAGAGCAGAGGTCTTGCTCACAGGCTGTGAAGATTGCTGAAACCCAAGATCAGAAGGTAAGCTGCTAGCTCAAGTTCCAAGAGCCAGAGGTCAGATGAACAGGAGCCAGCTGCAGGATCTAGAGCAGGCAAAAGCCAGAACCTCCAGTTATATTCTAATGCAGGCCACATGCCCAAGGAAACTCCCTTTCATCTGACTGGCTAGTCACGGCATATCCCATCATGGGAATGATCGCATATAAACACTGAGAATCATGGTCCAGCCAAGCTGACACACAATCTTAACCATCACACCTACTAATCTACAGTTTAACAATTGCTTATGCAAAGTATGTGGCATACCTGAAGCTTAACAGTTTGGACTAAATTTTCTATTCCATCTTTTTAATTGGTCATGAATAAATATGGTCTGAATCTAAAATCACAGAAAGAGAGATGGAAAATTACGCAGGTTATCTAGTGTTAACTCTCTATCTGTTGCTTCAGTTACCCCCTCTTCCCCCCAAAATATACTCTTCATAAGCAATTCACCATAGGCTTATTCTTATTTTTGTACCTTTTATTCATAAGCTGTTCTTCATTTTATTGAGCGGAAACGTTGCTCTTGAAACTTCCAGTCTCCCATTCTTATTCTGAACTCTGGGATCTCATAGAACTTTTCTCTTTCCTTTCTCACATGGCAGCTTCTTAAGTATTTAAAGAACTCTCTCAAGTGTCATCTCATTTATCTGTTCCAAAATATAAACACCATATTTACTTCAACATCCGTACTCTTACATACCTTCGTCCTTCTGGTCACTTGTTTAGAATTTGCTCTAACTCATTTACGTCCCCAGTCAAAGCACTTTGTATAGAACTTAACACAATTACTAAAAGTTGAGTCTCACTCACTGCAACTCTCTTAAGAGCCAAAACATTTAGTCACAGATTTCTTACATATCCTCTTTATCTAGCTCATTTTTTGCTTATGAAAAAATTTATTATGGAACATAAAATGCAGACTTCAACTATGAATTTAGAATTGTTCTTTGGGTTATTTTCAAATACTGCATACATAAAAGAATCCCTAGGTACTCAAAGTTGATTGATCACATCAGCCAATGTCCTTTTCCCCAAAACACGTCTCAATAAAATCTATATACATTATAGACCTCATCAGAACATCTCTTGGTATTTTCTTAAGTTAAAAACTATTTCTAGTAGTGTACCATAAATCCATAGATAGATTGATTGATTTACTTCAAGGAAATGGCTCACGCATTTGTGGGGTCTGCCTAGTCCCAAAACCGTAAATCACGCAGCAGGCCAGAGGCTGCAGCAGGCCAGAGGTTTCAGCAGGCTTACGTCCCAAAATCCATAGGTCAGGCAATGAAAAGAGTATAGGGTCTAGAGAGAGAGTTAGCTCTTCCAGAATATCCATTTATATTCTGGAGGCATACCAGATCCCCAAGGAAACTTCCCTTTCAACTGATTGATCAAATCAGGTCACATCATTGAAAGTGATTACATTATATTATATTCCATCACTTTACATTACACTACGGAACAACAACCAGACTAGAGTTTGGCCAAATCTCTGGAAATATTAACCTAGCCAAGTTAACAAACAAAACTATCACATGGCCTTTCAATTTAAATGCCATGCCTTCTCCTCCAGTTAGCCTCTTTCTTCCCCAAATCCCCAACACCTCTATATCTTGATCCAGTTCTGGGATTCGGCTTCCAGATTTTGAGCTTCGGATATTCTCATAAGTTTTTTTTTGTAGCTCATCATATCATAATCCTACCATCCAGACCTATCAATTCCACACCTTTTTCTCTCTCACTGAATACTTTCAAAGTTCTTTGGGAAGATGGCTGAACATGAAACAGAGGTGATAAATTCTTTCTCTTTTAACAAGGGAGTACCAATCGACACTGACGAACCATTGATTCAGACTCTACGTTACAGCTAATGGACCAAATCAGCATGTGATTACCTACCATCTTCCTCTATGAACAATGAAATCAAGAAAAATTGATAGATGACTCAAACTGCTACTTCAAACGAATACTTTTTGATTTGTAGATTATACCCAAAGATCTACACTTTTGTGTGCCTATTTGATCTAAGATTCATTTCCCATACTTTCCCTATTATGCTCTGTATCCCTGAAAATTTCATTTACCTGGTACTGTTGTATATGACTTTCCAACTCGGTTTTATAAATGAGAGGCACTGACAAGAGACTGGAAGACAGGAATTTGTCGCACTTACTCTCAGTGTTTTAGGCTGGATCTCTGGCATGGTCTACATCTTCCCTGAGGTCTAATCTCTTACTAAACAGCCCTTCTTTCCATGGTCACAGATCCACTGGGAAGACCCCCCTCCACCTTGTCAGGGGTGGGTTATTCAATAGGCAAGGTAAGCACAGCACTTACCTTGCTTAGCAGAGCATCTGTAAAGAAATTATTCCCTACAGATTAGTAAGTAAGCACAAGTAAGCCCATGCTTACCTTGCTTACTGAGTCATCCACTCCTGGCAGGGATTGCAAACTTGAAAAGAGGCTTTGATTCTATTGGGAGGTGCTGTGGGATTAGAAGAGAGACATATGCCAGCCATACATAGAAGCAAAATATTTGATGTGGTAAAAAAAGAAAGAAAAAAAAAATGAAATTGTTCACCACAGAAGATCTGGTAAACAAGGTAAGCACCAGGCTTACCTTGCCTATTGGATAATCTGACCCTGCCCTAATCATTTCAGCTCTTTCCAGGGGCCCTGAGCTTTTGAATTTTGATAACATCCATTCTTCTTGTCCTTCCATCCCTAGGGGAGGTAGAAAAGAGTATTGCTAATCTTGGATAACTTTACCATTTCCCATTTGATTTTTCAGCTCTTAAAACACCTTAGTTAGCAGGTTTGTGTATTCTGTCTATTGAACTAATCGGAGTGGGCTTTATTTTTCTGGCCTGACCCAGATGGATAGATATTCTCAAGTGAATCTGCGTGAGCTTCTGGGCCTCAAGTCTGATTAGGTTCCTTTGGTAAGCATTTTGAAAGCTAAAGGGAAGAACAACTTTCTTTATTTCTGTTCTTGTATACAGACTTATACAAACTTCCATTTATCCAAATAAGTGACAGAACGTATACCAAATCTCTTATGTGAAAACCCAAAGGCAAACTTACCATCTAAGAGTGAATTTACAGCTGATCAGAGTATGTCCAACTTTATTCCTAATCTAAATACAACCTAGCTTTGTGATAGTAAGCAGAGAGCTTGTCCTCTCTCTGGCTATTTTCTTGTTTATGATATCAGAAAGATAATATGTCTTTAAAAATATTCTTCTATGTATAAGTTAATTAAGAGATGTGTAGAAACATTACAAAAATTAAGTGTTAAATTTAAGAAAGTACTACAATTAAATGTCCCTAGAAAAGTAAATTCTTGACCTGGACCTTTAGCTTTATGCTGTTTAATCCTTCCAAAGAAGAAAAATAAGCAATTCTATAGGCCACAAAGAAAGCTTTCACATACAATTATTACAAAAGATATCTATGGCAAATCTCTAATTTTGTAATCTGTCTTGTCTATACAATGATCCTTTATCTTTTTTGTCTATGCTGTTCAACACTACTTTCCCAGCTCCATCAAAATTCAAGAGAGACATTCAATAATATTTAAAGAAATCCATTGAATTAAATACTTGAAGACCAATTTAGGTTCAAACTACATAGACCCATGAAGGAAAGTCAGTTTCATTGAACAGGGCACAAAAAGTCTCCATGAGAATTTAGCTCTGTGACATAAACCCAGTGTCTTGTACCTAGTATGATATTTGATACATGGTAGGCACCTCATCTAAATAGAAGCTGTTTAGATTTTATGCAGAAACATTTCACTCAAGTTAATATTAAGGAATTTAAACCCTTTGAATGCCCCTAGTTATATCAATATCTAAATTGTCAAGTGAAGTATGGATTCCTCAGCACGTCCTGGTCAGTTCAATTATAGTGAAATTTGGTCAACAGTCCTCCCTTGATCTCAGAAAGCCTTGATCACAGACTGTGACTCCAGTCTAACAGGTTGGAATTTCTGGGTCATATTTTTTCCACTCCAGCTATCTGTGTATTGTTAAACAATGAAGCAACATTTTTGGAGGGAAACATAGGCTGTTTAACCAAGGACACTGATGACTGCTAGAGCTTACAAGAACCAGAATTTTATTTCCCCTTTCAACTTTAATAGCTCTGATAGCCAAGCAGGTGAAGAAAGGCGTGTAGTTTATTAAACTCGTTCACGCTCCATCCCCTTGAGGCTGGTATCTTGCAGTGACTTTATGTACCTCTTCAGTGATCCTGATTTCCCACCAACAAGCCCAACCTTAAATAGTTAAGAACGCTATCTTGATCACTTTGAACCTTGAAGCTACAGTCTGCACTGGGCTCTGTTGACTTCTCCAGCCATAGTCTAGGTTTGCTTTTATTACGGCAACATAAAGCATAAATGAAATTCACTAAGCCTGTAAGTAAAATGTACAAAATCATACATATTAGTCACTAGTAACAGATGAAATATACAGCTTAACTGTGAGTAAGCTCTACAACCATGGGCCCTACTTGGAAAAAGGATATCATACTTTAAAGAAAAAAAAAAAATTGCTACAGCTTGCAAGTAGCGGATGAGCAGGTTTTGGATCTAATTTTTTTGCTACTGCTGACTTTAGTATCATGATATCTTAATTTACCTCTCCGCTTTCCCCTTTCGTTGTTTCTTTTGATTGTTCCATGACAATGACATTTTTCTTCACCTCTTCTCTAGTTTCTTCTACCTCATAATTTAAGACCTCCCCCTTTTTTTTTTTTTTACTTTGTCTTATAACGTTTTCATCCTTATGGGAAAGGTTGTTTTATCTTATGTAGACCTTTGATTCCTAGAAGTGCCACCAGGAGGACATGATTTAAAAAATATATATATATATATCATTGAATATTTATTTATTTTTTTTAATATATGTGAGGCGAAGCAGTTAAGAGCTTGGTTAGTAACCAAAAGGTTGGCAGTTCAAATCCTGGGAAACCACGTGGTGCAGTTTTACCCTGTCCTATAGGGTCACTATGAGTCCGAATCAATTCAATGGCAATTTTTTTTTTTTTTAATATGTGAGAAACAAAAAACTGTTCATCTTTCAAGGATGCCCTGAGTAAGGGTTAAGCATAAGGGATCAAGCACAGCTGTGGTAGATTAATGATAGCCTCTAATTCATTGGCTCTTCCCCCCATTGAGAGGTTTAATTCCCTTTGCCTAAAATCTGGGCTGGCCCTAGAGACTTTCTTCACAAACACTATGTGGCAGAAAGGAGATTCTGAGACTTCTGAGGCTGAGTTATACAAAAGCTGGCAGCTTATACCTGGCTGTTCTTGGAGCCCTCAGACATCACATGAGAAGTCCATCGACTCTGCTGGAGAGGCCCCATGAGAGGCCCTGGAACTACATGGAGAATAAGAAGGGCCCAGCTGTGCCCAGCCTTCCAGCCTTTCTGTTAAGGTGCCGGGCATATAAGTGAAGCCATCTTGGACTCTCCAGAGCACAAAATAAATAATCGCATGTTAACTTTATTCTATTTTATAAGCAATAGAAATTTCGTTAAAAGCCTGTTTTGAAATCCATAATAAAGACGAACTTTAAAAAAAAAAAAAATTTTTTTTTTCTTTAAAAAAACTATTTTGAAATCAATGAGAATAATCGATTGGGAACAAGGAATAACTACGTTTAGAATGAAAGTAATGCTAGGCCAAAACTCCAATTTATATCCAAATCTCCTATAGGAACAAATAGGTTCTCATATGTATGCTCTATGCATGTGTGTATACCTATTATGTATATGGATATATATGTGGTATGCACATACGTATGCATGCATCATGCATATCTGTATTTATTAAGTAAGTTAGTAAGTTTTAAACTAAAGCATAGTCTGAGTCTCCCTAGGTTTTAGGTTAGGTGGAACTGCAAACAGTTTTCCACATTCTTTCATTTTTCATTTTTACGATGCCTCTGCTAGTTAAACAGAATTTGCTGGCATAAGCTCTGAGGCTCCAACTGTTAACAGTGAAAATGAAGATGACAGAACAGCAGTCAGTACCTAGGCAATCCTCTCATATCCTGAGGACACCACTGCCACTTCTTTTTGTGTTCATTTTGTTTTGAATACACATGCACCCACAGAAACGTAGCCTGTCATTGTAGTCTATGGCTAAGGCTTAATTCCAGAGTCAGAACTTTCATGCGGATGGCCAAAAGAGAGTGAAGGAAGATTATTTTTGCGAAATGTGTTTAGTACAAATCAACATTGAACTTAAATGAGGCTGACAACATCCTAGTAAAGAAGAATAATGCTTTTTCATTCCACCATCTAAATCTTTACTCTCCCTTTCCAGCCATTTTATCACCTGTATTCTGCAAAATATCAAGCCAACCAGCCAAACAAACCTTGTTTTGCAGTTAAACAACTAATTTGGAACACTTCAAATATTTTTTCCTTGTACTCTATGTAATAAAAATTCTAAGTAAAATATGAAACATCATATAATTTTACCCTTAAGATTTAAGAATTTCTGACCATCATGTCTGCCTATGAAATTAGCAAACATCTTTGCATTTACCAAAACCAAAAAAAGAAAAAACTCAAACCCATTTCCATCACTTCTCACTCACAGCAACCCTGTAGGACAGAGTAGAATGCCCCATAGGGTTTCCGGGGAGCAGCTGGTGGATTCAAAGTGCTGACCTTTTGGTTAGCACCCAAGCTCTTAACCACTGTGCCACCAAGACTGACATCTACATGTTCCACTAAAATTTATTTAGTCCTTCTATGTTATAAAGAATAACATTTTCAGAGTCAATCTGTTTGATTCCTGAATGTCAGAAATTTATGAGCTTTAAAATATAAGCCATTAAAAAATCCAAATGCTATTACAATAGAGGGGACATGTGAGAGATAAAAGTTGAAATATAAGCAGGGCTATGAATTCAAAGGAAACCCTGGTGGTATAGTGGTTGAGAACTACAGCTGCTAAATAAAAGGTCAGCAGTTGCAATCCACCAGGCGCTCCTTCGAAACCCGGTGGAGCAGTTCTACTCCGTCCTTTAGGGTTGCTATGAGTTGGAATTGACTCGATGGCAGTGGGTTTTGGTTTTTTGGTACAAATTCAAATTCCAGTATTAGACAATTGGGTTCTAAGGCAAAATCAGTTATTTTGCTGTTGTTAGTTGGCTCTGACTTTTAGCAACCATATGTATATCTGAACAAAGAGTTACCTGGCCCTGAGCTGTCTTCATGATGGTTACTATATTTAGCTCCATTCTTTAGGCCACTGTGTCAGTCCATCTGACTGAGGGGTTCTCTCGCCTTCGCCTTACCCTCATCTTTACCAATCATGATGTCCTTTTCTAACAATTGCTCTTTCCTGATGATGCGTCCAAAGTAAGTCAGGGGAAGCGTCACCATTCTCGTTTCTAAGAAGTGTTCTTGTAATATATCTTCTAAGATTTACTCATTCATTCTTCTGACAGTCTACAATACATTCAATATTTTCAATGATACCACAATTCAAATGCATCATTTATTCTGTCCTCTTATGTCTTTTTTCAGCTCTCTCCTGCATATGAGGCTTGGTTCAGGTGCACTTTAGCCATCAAAGTGACATCTTTGTTTTTTAAAACTTTAATGAAGTCTTTTACAGTACACTTGCTCAATGTAATACATCATTTGATTTCACGACTGCTGCTTCCATGGATGTTGATTGTTAATCCAAGTAGAATAAAATCATTTGCAACATCAATTTCTTCTTCATTTATCATAATATTGTTTAATTGTCCAGTTGTAAGGGTTTTTGTTTTCTTCATGTTCAGGTGTAGCCCATACTGAAGGCTGTAGTCTTTTACCATCATCAGTAAGTGCTTCAAGTCATCTTCATTTTTGGCAAGTAAGGTTGTGTAATCTACCTATCGCAGGTATTAATGGATCCTTCTCCAACCCTGATGCCACCATATTCATCTTCATATACTCCAGCTTCTCAGATTATTCATTCAGCTTACATATTGAATAAGTAAGGTGGAAGGATACAACCCTGGTGTACACATTTTCCAATTCTGAATCATGCACCATCCCCTTGGTACATTCAACCAACTGCCTCTTTATCCACGTATAGGTTCCACATTAGCACAATTAAGTATTCAGGAATTTCAATTTTTTGTAATGTTATCTATAATTTTTTTTATGATCCACACAGTCAGTAAAACACAGGTTAACATATTTTTGGTATTCTCTGCTTTTGGCCAAGATCCATCTGACCTCAGCAACCATGTTCCTAGTTCCATGTCCCTTTTGAATCTAGCTTGAATTTCTGGCAGTTCTCTGTCAATGTATTGCTTCAGTAGTTTTTTTTTTTTTTTTTTTTTAATCACTTTCAGTAAAATTTTGCTATGATGTGATAGTAATGATAAAAAAAAAAAAACTAGTGCCATCGATAGTGTTTGATAATCCCCACATTCAGTTTGATCACCTTTTTTTGAAATGAGCATCAATCTAGATCTTTTCCATATGATTGGCCAAATTTCTTGACCTAGATGAGTAAGCATGTCAGTGTTGCATCCATTTGTTGAAACATCTCAGTTGGTATTCTGTTTATTCTTGGAGCCTTGTTTTTTTTTTTGTCAAAGGAGCCCTGGTGGCACAGTGGTTAAAATTCTTGGTTGCTAACTGAAGGTTGGCAGTTCAAACTCTCCATTTACTCCCTAAGAGAAAGATGTGGCAGTCTGCTTCTGTAAAGATTACAGCCTTAAAAACTCTATGGGGTAGTTCTACTCTGTCCCAGAGGGTCACTATGAGTCAGAATTGATTTAACAGTAATGAATTTGGTTGTACATTGGCTCTGATGGATTTTCTTTCCTTTTCTTCAACTTAAAATTGCACACTAGTAATTAATGGTCTCTTCTGCAGTCAGGTCCTGAACTTGCCTTGACTGATGATATTAATTTTTTCCATCATGTCTTTCAACAGATGTAATTAATTTGACTCCTGTGCAATTTGTCAGGTGAAACCTGTGAGTGTAGTCATTGTTGTTAAGAAAAGCATTTTCTATGTGTAAGTTGTTGGTCTTTCATAATTCTATTATCTAATCTCTGGCATTGTTTTTATCACCAAGGCCACATTTTCCAACTATTGGTCCTTCTCTGTCTTCAACTTTCACATTTCAATTGCCAGTAATTATCAATGCAACTTGATTGAAATTTAATCAATTTCAGACTACAGCAGGTCATTACAATCATCAATTTCTTCATCGTTGGTATTCAAGGTTTGTATACATATTTAAATAATAGTAGTATTAACTGGTCTCCCTTGTAGGTGTATAGATATTAACCCATGAATGACATTGCTGTACTTCAGAATAAATCTCAAAATGTTCTTTTTTACAATGAGTGCAATGCCATCCATTCCTCTTCAATTTTTTGTCCCCAGCATAAAAAACAATGTGGTTGTTGATTAAAAATGACCAATAGCAACCGATTTCAGCTCAGTAATGCCTAGGATAGTGATCTTCATGCATTCCATTTTATTATTTACATCTTCTAATTTTGCTTTATTCCTACCTTGTATTTTACATGTTCCAATTACTAATGGATGTTTGTTGCTGTTATTTCTTGTTTTGGGTCATATCATGTCAGCAAATGAAGATCCCAAAAGTTTTACTCCATTTTAATCATTTAGAGCAACTCCACTTTGAGGGGAGCCCTGGTTGCACAGTGACTAAAAGCTACAGTGAGTTATGGGTGCTAACAAAAAGATCGGCATTTTGAATCTACCAGCTACTCCTGTGAAACACTATTGGGCAGTTCTACTCTGTCCTATAAGGTCACTATGCATTGGAATTGACTCAGTGGCAATGGGTTTGGTTTTGTTTTCCTACTTTGAGGATGCAGCTCTTCCTTAGTTGTATTTTGAGACTCTTCCAACCTGAGGCACTCATCTTCCAGGGATATACTGAACAATGGTATGTTGCTATTCATAATGCTTTCATTGCCTAATTTTTGGAAGCAGATTCCCAGACCTCTCTTTCTAGGCTGTCTTAGTCTAGAAGTTGTACTGAAGCCTGTCCACCATGGGTGACCATGCTGGTATTTGAAACACTGGTCACACCACACAAGCCGCAGTAGTGTGATAAACTGTTTTCAGAACCACAGGAGATCTAAGTAGTTTCCCCCCACCCCCAATGTAGGCTCTTCAAATTTTCAAAGGAAAGTTTTCTTAAGATACTAAAAAATAACCTTCCCAACAACTGATTGCATTACAACCAAATGATGAATTATTAATAAAACTTTGCAGGAATACCATATTCACAATATGCTGATTAAGAAAAATCCTATTCAGTAACCATCTCATAAAACAGACCACTTGTAAAAGTGAGAAGAAATATTTATATTTCCCACACTGTCTATACACATATTAAAAGATCCAAGGAACCAGATAGAGCAATGTCAAGAAAACTCTGCTATGGCAATAAGGAGCCAGAATTTGATTCCCTTCTGCCTGTCCCATGCCTAACCCTTTTTTTGCTACTCTGATGATATGGTTTCTTTTTTAGGAAATAGTGTTATCCTTAAACTTACTGAGGTAAAGGAACCAAAGATTATGTTTTAGAAGCTCATTGGGAGGAACAAACACAGTAAAATTCATGGTTTCGATGATTGTGTTTAAATATGCTGTTTCAGAGTAGTAAAACAAAAACAAGACAAAGCAAGAACACAAAAGGACAGTAAAGGTAAAAGAAGCTTTCCATTGCTGGAGGAGGGAGGGTCACTAAGAGAAAGCTGTTTAAAAACTCAGGCTTGTGACTATCAATGTGCTGTTTTGCAGTAAAGTCGTAGTAAAGTTCAAAATAAAGGATTGGTCCAAATGTGAGACCAAGATAAAAAATGAAATATTAATTTTAAAAAATCAAAATAAGAGCCATAACAAATTAAAGCCTAGGGACCTAGGAATAAATACCACAGAATAAGGAAGGGAATTTTTTTCTCAAAAGATACATAAAAGTTTGTCTCAGAAAATTATCTTCTGAAAACCACCATGGAAATTTCACAAATTATATAGAGATGAGGTCATAATAGAATGAAAACTACTAAGGACAGACACAACACGGCACTATAGACAGAAGCACCACACTGTCTCTCCACAGCAAGGACTCAAAAAACTAAGGAAAACAGAGACAAACATCAATCCTGGAACCCTAAGTGTCAAATGAAGTGGTAAAGAGCTCAACCAAGCACCTAATGGAATAAGAAACTGACAGAGAATATGGAATGGAGGTCACCTATCAGCTAATGCATCATGGATTCACCATCTTGGACTCCTGAACCACTGAGATCAGTGGACAGGGAGTATGGGAAGGCAGCTTCATGGAGCTCCCAGCAAGAGACAGAGCACCTGATAACCAAGAATACATGCTTTCCCACCCTCCACCCTTCTTCCCCCTGCTTAGCCTTCACTGTTTCCTGGTAGGCTGTGGTCACAAGGTCGGGGAAGCTCTGTGTTGCTTCAATTCAACCCACCCACACTGGCCAGCTTCTTCAGTACAATTTTTTTTGTCCGTGTTGTTCCTTTTTTCAGCTTCTTTTGGTTTCTTCTCTCTCTGTCACCTCTTTCTCTTCCTTTCTTTCAAAAGCCTGGCTTCTTGTGCCATCTGTGCTTCTTCTTGGCAGGCTGTGAAGCACTGGTAGACTGGGGAACCACTTCCCTAATTTGCACCACCACAACGATGGAGTCCCTGGGAGCACTTTTTTCCCCCCTTTTTGTTTTTCTTCATTTCTCAGTTTCTCATCTCTCTTTACTTTCCTTCTTTTCCTGTCTCCTGAACACCTGGCACTGTATGCCATCTCTGCCTCCTCTAGATGGGCTGTGTAATGTCTAGAAGCTTGGGAGTTACTTCCCTGGTCTGTACCACCAAGCCAGTGGACTCCTTTGGGGATTTTTTTTTTCTTTTCCTTTTCTGAAATTCTTGTCTCTCTCTATCATCTTTCCCTTTCTTCTCCTGAACAACTGACAACTTTTGCCATCTTTTCTCCTTCTAGACAGGCTGTGCAGTGTCTAGTGGCTTGGGAACTACTTCCTTGGTCCGTGACACCACACCAGTGGGCTCCTTCAGGGCATCTTCTTTCTCTCTCTCTCTTTTATTTTCTTGTCTCCCTCTACCTTCCTTCCTTACCCTTCTCCTAAACACCTGGTACCATGTGCCATCTCCACTCCTTCTTGACTGGCTGTGCAGTGTCACTCAACTGGGCACAAGCTTCCAGTGGGTTCCCTTGAGGCATTTTTCTTTTTTTTTCTCAGTTTCTTGTCTCTCTCTACATCCCCTCCATTCCTTTCTCTCAATCAACTAGTCATGTGTGCCTTTCTCTCTCCTTTTTTTTTTTTAAATCAAGTTTCTTATCTCTCTCTCCCTTCCTTCCTTTCCTTTCTCTCATCCATCTAGCTGTATGTGTTGTCTCTGTCCCTTCTTGATGGGCTGTGCCTCACCTCCTGGCCAAAAAGCCACTGGCACACAGCTTCTCCAGCTCTGTGCCACTCCATTGGCAGGCTACCTTAGCAATTTTTTTTTTTGGCTCCTGTTTCTTTTCTTTCTATTCTTTCACACACCTACTCAGCTCTACACATCACAACCTCTCCCCTCCCTCCTGCCTGTCTGCACCATGCACTGAACATCACACCTCCTAGCACCACAGGCATGGTCTACTGGAAACTACCCTACGCTGACACCTGGCCCCACCTTATTGGCTCTAGTACATGCCAAAACAACCCATCTCAGCCCCTTTCTGTGCACTGTACCTGCCCTGCTGCATCATAGCTGAGCAAATGGTCCTGTCAATTGAACAAGGTGGTGAGAAGTATCCTGCCCACAGACGAACAAACAACAAAGAATGCTCAGTCTGGCTGCTCAGACATAACCAAATAAAACAAAAAAGCAGAAGAAAACAAACAAATCTATAATCAATAAAAGAAAAGAATAATTATTCAATGTCCCAAAGACAGTAGGCAATATCAAAACATAAAAAAAAGGACAGTGTGGTTCCACTGGGCATCCAAAATAAAGCACCAGATGACCTTTCAGTAAAAGAAAAGGCACTGAAACTACCTGATAGGGAATTCAGATCTCTAATATTCAGGGCAAACCAAAAGATGAAGGAAAAAGCAGGCAAAAATGAGGGGAAAATAGACAATATCATGGAAAAGACAGATAAAATCATACAAAAGACAGACAAAACAATGGAAGAATTTAGGAAAATAATACAGGGAAAAAGTCAAAATAAGTTCACAGCTAGAAATCACACAAAAACAATAATTAGAAATCCAAAAAATAAACAACAAGGTTTCAGGAACTGACAGTGTCATAGAAGGTCTGAGGAGCAGATTTGAAAGAATGGAGGACAGGATCAGCAAAACTGAAGACAAACACTTGGATAGCACTTTGTTTGAGAAAAAATCAGTGAAAAGAACAAAGAAAAATGACAAAACCCTGAGAATGATGCGAGATACAATCAAAAGCAAAAATTTTGTGAGTGATCAGTGTTCCAGAACAAGGGAAGAAAATGGAAAACACAGGATTGTTGGAGAATTGCTGAAACAAAAAAACAATAATATCATTAAAGATGAAAAGCTGACTCTCCAAGAAGCTTAAGAACCCCATATAGGATATACCCCAAAAGAAAATCACCAAGGCATATCATAATCACAACCACTAAAACCTAAGACAAAGAAAGAATCCTGAGAGCAGCTTGAGAAAAAAAATCACATACAGATGGGAAATAATAAGACTAAACTCTGATTACCCAGCAGAAGCCATGCAGGCAAGAAGGCAATGTAATGACGTATATTCACAACCAAGAATAATATATCTTACAAAACTCACTGAAATATAATGAAGAAATTAGGACATTTCCAGATAAATGGAAATTAAGGGACCATGTAAACACCAAACCAAACTCACAAGAATTATTAAAGGGAGTCCTTTGGTTTGAGAACAAACAACATCAGACAACAGCCTGAATCTAGGATACAAGACTGCATCAACCAGATACTAACCTTGGTAATGAACTCTCAAGGGTTATTCAAAACTAAAAGATTTGTAACAGAGAACCAGAAAGGTTAATCTGTAAATGACAACAATATCAGAACAATTAAAAAGAGGCAATAAATGCTGTAGGTATAGAATTTTCAAGTGGAGAGGAAGTCAAAGCAATACCAAGGAATGAAATACTGGTTCAAACTTAGGAAGATAAGGGTAAATTTCAAGGTAAACACAAAGAAAGTTAACAAAACTACTCATTAAAATAAAGAAAAAAAAAATTTCAGTAAACACAAAAATGTACAAAAACAGAAGAAATGAAAAAAAAAATCCATAAACAAAAGTGATTAAGCACGGGAGAGTAAGAGGAACACACGTCAACACCACAAAAAAAGAAAAAAAAAATCTAGAAAACGACAGCAAAGACACATAAAAAACCTATCAATAATTACACTGAATGTAAATGGCTTAAATGCAGCCATAAAGAGACAGAGAGTGACAAAATGGATTAAAAAACAGGATCCATCAACATGCTGTCTACAAGAGACATACCTTAGAAACAAGATATGAATTTATTAAAAATCAAAGGATGGAAAAATATATATATCAAGCAAACACCTATCAACAAAGAACAGGAGTGGCAATACTAATCCAGGATAAAATAGACTTCAAGTCAATATCCACCATGAAAGACAAAGAGGGCACTATATAATGATTAAAAGGATGATCCATCATGAAGACGTGACAACAATAAATATCTACAAACTCAATGATAGGGCTCCAAAATACATAAAACAAACTCTAACAGCACTGAAAAGAGAAACTGACAATGCCACTATAAAAGTAGGAGATTTCAATTCACCATTCTTCATTAAGGACAGAACATGTAGAAAGAAACTCAACAAAGATACAGAAGATCTAAAGGGCATAATTAACCAACTTGACTCATAGACATATATAGAATGCTCTAACCAACATCTGCAAAGTGCACATTCTTTTCCAACGCACATGGAACTTTGCCCAGAATAAACCATGTCTTAGGCCACAGGGTAACCCTCAGGAAAATCCAAAACATGGAGATAATGCAAAGTATATTCTCTGATCTCATTACCATCAAAGCAGATATTATCAACAGGAAGAGTATGGAAAAAAAAAATCAGTTACATGGAAACTGAATAACACCCTGCTTAAAAACCACTGGATAATAGAAGAAATCAAAAATGGAATAAAAAATTCCTAGAAACAAACGAGAATGAAAACACTTCATAACAAAACCGTTGGAACACGCAAAGGGAGTCCTCACAGGTCAATTTATAGCAATAGATGTACACATTAAAACAGTAAGAAAGGGACAAATCAAAACATTAGCTATATAACTCAAACAAATAGAAAGGCAACAGCAAAAGAAGGCCGCAGTCACCAGAAGAAACTGAATAATAAAGGTCTCAGCAGAAAAAAATGAAATCAAGAATAGAAAAACAATAGCAAGAATCGACAAAACCAAAAGTTGGTTCTTTGAAAGAATCAACAAAACCAACAAACCACTGGCAAAACTGACAAAAGAAAAACAGGAGAGGATGCAAATAACCCAAACAAGAAATGAAATGGGGGACATTACAACAGACCCAACTGAAATAAAAAGGATCATGACAGAGTATTATCAAAAACTATACTCCAATAAATTTGAAAACCTAGAGGAAATGGACAAATTTCTAGAAACACAGTACCTACCCAAACTAACACAAAATGATGTTGAAAATCTGAAGAGATCCATAACAAAAGAAGAGATTGAAAAAATTAAAATAAAATAAAAAAAAAACCACACTCCTAATAACAACAAAAAAAGCCCTGGCCCAGCTAGCTTCACTGGAAAATCTTAGCAAATGTTCAGAGAAGAGCTTACACCAACACTACTCAAACTGTTTCAGAACATAGTAAAGGAAGTGCTACTTCTGAATTCATTCTTTGAAGCCAAAACAGGCAGAGACGCCACAAAAAAAGAGAAAAAATAAATTACTGACCAATATCTCTCACTAATACAGATGCAAAAATTCTCAATGAAATACTAGCCAACAGAATTCAGCATCATATCAAAAAAAATAGTACACCAGGACCAAGTAGGATTCATACCAGGTATGCAAGACGGTTTAACATTAGAAAATCAATCAATGTAATCCACTACATAAATAAAAAGAAAGAAAAGAATCACATGATCATCTCAATCAATGCAGAAAAGGCATTCTAGAAAGGCCAACACCCATTCCTGATTAAAAAAAAAAGAAAAAACTCTCAGTAAAACAGGTATAGAAGGAAAATTCCTCAACATAATAAAGGGCATCTGTACAAAACAAACAGCCAACATCATTCTTAATGGAGAGAAGCTGAAAACATTACCCTTGAGAACTGGACCAAGACAAGTATGCCCTCTATCACCACTCTTATTTAACATTGTGCTGGAAGTCCTACCCAGAGCAATAAGGCAAGAAAAAGAACTAAAGGGCATCCAAATTGGTAATGAAGAAGTTAAACTCTCCCTATTTGTGGATGATCTGATGCTATACAAAGAAAACCCAAAAGACTCCACAAGAAAATTACTGGAACTAATAGAAAGATGCAGGATACAAGATAAACATGCAAAAATCAGTTGGATTCCTATATACCAAGAAAGAGAACAATGAAAAGGAAATCAGGAAAACAATACCATTTATAATGGCCTCTAAAAAAATAAAATACTTAGGAATAAATGTAGCCAGGGATGTAAAAGACCAACACATTAATGATTGTTATTTCTTCTTAGAGAATTGATCCCTTTGTCATTATGAAATGTCCCTCTTTATTTCTTTTGATTTTCCTTGTCTTGAGGTCTGCTTTGTCTTCAATTAATATGGATACTTCAGCTTTCTTTTTAATAGCATGTTGTGTGTTTCTACATCCCTTTACTTTTAATCTCTGTCTGCCTTTATATTTAAAGTGGGTCTTTTGCAGACAACATATAGTTGGGCTTTGTATTTTTCTCCATGCTTGTATCTGTGCCTTCTAATCCATGTCTTTAGACAATTTTCATTTAAAATGGTTATTAATATAGTTAAGGAGCCACAGTGGCGCAATGGTTAAGAGATCTGCTGCTAACTAAGACGCAGGCAGTTCAAACCTACCAGTAGCTCTGTGGGAGAAAAGACCTGGTGAGCTACTCCTTTAAGATTAAAAAAAGGATGTAGGAAATCCTGTGGTGCAGTTCTACTCTGTCATATAAGATCGCTACGAGTTGGAATTGAACCGATGGCCTGCAACAAAAACAATAACCCCATTAACACTGATGGATTAGTAGCTACCATATTTGTAAATTTTTCCTATTTGTTTTACTAGTTCTTTGTTTTTCTTTATCTTCACTTCTTTTTCTGTGTTCTTCAGTTTTGTTTGAGCAGTTAGTTTCCTTCTTATCTTGTCATATGAGTTACTTCTCTCTTTTTATTTTTTTGACATATTTTTAGTGTTTGCCCCAGGACCATTATTGGTACAATTTGGTACAAATTGTCTTCCTTTCAGTTGACTGGAAAACTGTTTCTGAGGCGGAGTTTTGCATGCATAAGGGGTTGACAGGAACAACTTTTATAGGCAGGTAAGGTAGCAGGATTAAGCTATGATGTATTTGCAACAGAAACTTTATCTGTTCCTATGGTTTGGCCTTTCAAATTTGTCCCAAACCAAGGCAAGATGGTTGCGATTTTGTATTCTCTTATCGATGAGTCACTGGATGTAAGCTATCCCCAGGCAGTGGACATAACCTTAGGAGAAACATCTCACATAGCCCACATGCAACCCCCATAAAGGATTCGGCTCTGAGATCTCAACAACACACATTCCCAGAAATTAGAGGACTGATTGTCTTGACTGTGTAGGCAATGCACCTCAGCATTCATTATTATGATTATACATTCATATAAGTCTACATAAAATATTAGAAAACTTGGCCCAGAACTATATCTGTAAGTAGAGTTTTCCCCAGAAATCTAAAAAGGGTAACATTAAAAACTACATTCCTTGTTTCCCAACATTAACAGATTATAGAAACAGAAAAATATAATAATCACAATAGTTTCAGGAATAGCTTTTGATACAAATACAAATGAAATTTGTGATAAAAACATTTAGCAAGCCAGAAATAGAAATGAGTTGGCTTAACTTGATGGAAGTTGGAAGAAATACACTGTCATTATAACAAAAAGAATTGGTCAATGTTCAATCATTTCGGAAGGCAGTACATGATCAAGAACTGATGGTACCGAAGGAAGAAGTCCAAGCTGCACTGAAGACATTGATGAAAAACAAGGCTCCAGGAATCGATGTATCAACAAACAGATGCAGAGCTAGAGGTGCTCACTCTTCTATGACAAGAAATATGGAAGACAGCTTCCTGGTCAACCAACTGGAAGAGATCCATATTTATCCTTATTCCAAAGAAAGGTGATGCAATACAATATGGAAATTATTGAACAATATCATTAATATCAAACATAAGTAAAATTTTGCTGAAGACCATTGAAAAGCACTTGCAACAGTACATTGCCAGGGACTGCCAGAAATTCAAGGTAGCTTCAGAAGAGGATGTGGAATGAGGGATATCATGTCTGATATCAGATGGATCCTGGCTTAATTCAGAGAATACCAGAAAGATATTTACCTGTGTTGTATTTTTATTTTTTCTTTTTATGCAAAGGCTTTTGACTGCATGGATCATAACAAATTATGGATAACACTACAAAAAATGGGAATTCCAGAACACTTAATTGTGTTCGTGTGGAACCTGTACATAGACTGTTGTTTGAACAGAACAAGTGGATACTGTGTGGTTTAAAGTCAGGAAAGATGTGTGTCAAGGTTGTATTCTTTCACCATACTTATTCAATCTGGCAATCTGAACCATATGAAGAAGAACATGGCATCAGGTTTGGAGGAAGATTCATTAACAACCTAAGATATGCAGATGACACAACCTTGCTTGCTGAAAGTGAAGAGGACTTGAAGCACTTACTGATGAAGATCAAAGTCTTCAATCTTCAGTATGGATTACATCTGAATGAAAACAATAATCCTCACAACTGGGCCAATAAGCAGCGTCATGATAAATGGAGAAAATATTGAAGTTGTCAAGGATTTCATTTTACTTGGATTCATAATCAATGATCATGGAAACAGCCACCAAGAAATCAAACAACATAATGCATTGAGTAAATCTGCAGCAAAGGACTCTTTAAAGTGTTCAAAGGCAGTGATGTCATTTTAAGGGCTAAGGTGCGCCTGGCCTGAGCCATGGTGTTTTCAATGGCCTCATATGTGCGTGAAAGCTGGACAATGAATAAAGAAGTCTGAAGAAGAACTGGTGCCTTCGAATTGTGGTGTTAGTGAAGAATATAGAATATACCATGGACTGCCAAAAGAGCAAACAAATCTGTCTTAGGAGAAGTACAGTGAGAATACTCGTTGGGAGCAAGAATGGTGAGACTTCATCTCACATGCTTATTCATGTTATCAGAAGGGATCAGTCCTTGGAGGAGGACATCAAGCTTGGTAAAGTAGAGGGTCGGTGAAAGAGAGGAAGATCTTCTACAAGATGGATGGACACAGTGGCTGCAACAATGGGCTCAAGCATATCAACGATTATGAGGATGGTACAGGACTGGGCAGTGTTTCATGCTGTTTTATATAAGGTTGTTATTAGTTGGAAGTGACTCAATGGTACCTAACAACAACAACAGCAACTTGATTTTCATAGCTACCAAAATTTTAAGGAAATATTAGGGTTGAAACATTACAGTAATCTTTTCAAAATTCAGGACTAAGCTAAGGCTTCTTGATGACATCGTTCATAACTAAGTACACTGGAACTCCTATCCAGTGCACTATGAACAAGAAACATTATATTTAGGGATTAGAAAGAAAATGGAAATATCTCATTTTCATATAAAAATGAGAGGCGAAAGTAAATAGAAGGCAACAGGGAATAGTGAAGAAATAAAAGTATAAAGAAAGTTTACAAAATGGGGAGGAGAGAGGTAGCAATAACACTATTTAGATAACAGATATCTCAGAAGGAGAAGAATATAAATTAAAAGAATGAATATTTGAAGACATAATGATGATGCATTTCTCAGAATTCAAGTCCTATGGAAAAATCTCAAACTGAAGGCACTCATAGAATTCCAAATAGGAAATATAAAGTAGAACACAATTTTGAGCAAATTGTAATTTATTTAGCATATATGACAGGCAAATATAATTCTAAATTTAAAAAGAGAATACACATCAAGTACAAAGAATTTTGAACACCATACTAGAGGTAAGAAGATAATGGAATGCTATATATTTTTAAAGTATTCAAGGAAAAAAACAAATTATTTAGGTAGTTCAGTATTTAGGTAGGAGCCATGGTGGCACAGTGGTAAAGAGCTCTGCTGCTAACCAAAAGGTCGGCATTTTGAATCTACCAGCTGCTGCTTGGAAACCCTATGGGGCAGTTCTACTCTGTCTTATAGGGTCGCTATGAGTTGGAACTGACATGATGGCAATGGGTTTGGGGCTTTATGGGTATTTAGGTAAGTTATCATTTAAATGTGAGTGAGTAACCAAAATATCCACAAGCATTCAAGCCTTTAGAATCTCATCACACTGTGTAGTGAAGAATTGTTTTGCCTAAAGAGAGGTCTGGTCTTTGCCCTGTTTCTGGGAGATAATCTGTGTTATACCTGACAGGAGTGTTGTTTAGGTTTGACCACAGGAGATTTTAGGATGGGGCCAGCCATGCCCAATAGTCAGAGGATGGGGGCTGGCCACACCAAGAAGACCAACCATGTGATTTAGGGTAGGGGCTTTATCAGTCAACTTTGGAGGCTGAGTTCAACCACCTGAGCAATCAGTTAATCAATTATGCCTATGGAATGGAATGCCAAAAAAAAAAAAAAAAAAAACTTTGACCACCCAAACTCAGGCAAGATCCTGTGGTTGGCAATATTTCATGTATTGACACTCAAAAGTCATGCATCCAAAGGATAATGGAAGGATTGCATTTGGAAACCTCTCAGACTCTGCTCTCTGAGTTTCTTCCTTTGGCTGATTTTAATCTTCATCCTTCCCTGTAATGAACTGTAAATATGAGTCTAACATCTCTCAATGAGTTTTATGAATCCTTCTAAGCTTGGTTTTGGGAAGTATTAAGCCTAAACTTGGTTTGGGAACTCCCTGAACTTTTAGCCCATGTCAGAAGTAATGGCAATCTTGGGGGTTTTACCCTTCAATTTTGTTGTTCGACCCCAATGCCTTGAAGATGTTTGAAGAGTTGGGCTTGAAGGTGTCAGAAGTTTGGGCTGACTTGGGAGTCTGGAGGACTGTGCCTTCAATCTTTGCCGTTTGTCTAACTCTGGGTGCATATAAAGACCCACATGGAAAATAATCTTGGATGATGTGCTCAAATCAATTAAAAAAAAAAAAAAATCAGGAGGCTGTAAAAGATACGGGGGTTAGAGTTGAGCAATTATCTTGGTAAGTTTATTTTGTTAAGGGAAAAATAATGAAAAAAGAGAAAACATCCATAGCAACCTTAAACTGAACTGTTTAGGAAATATTAAGTGTTATACATTGAATTGTGGCCCCCAAACATATGTGTTGTAAATCAGGCCTATGCCTGTTGTAATTCCATCTGGGAATGGGTTGTCTTTGTTATGTGGATAAGGCAGGATTAGTGTAGGGTGTGTTTTTGAGTCAATCTCTTTTGAGATGTAAGAGAGATTAAACAAACAAGGGAGAGAAGAGAGATAGGATAAAATAGATGCCAGGGTACTTGGAGATCTCCAAAGAACCAGGAAGCAGAAGCTGAAGAGACGAGGACATTCCTCTAGAGCCTACAGAGAAAGAAAACCTTCCTCTAGAGTCTGCTCTGAATTCAGATTTCTAGCCTACTAAACTGTGAGAAAATAATTTTCTGTTTTGTAAAACTATCCACTTCTGTATTTCTGTTATAGCAGCACTAGAAAACTGAGACTTTAAGCTGAGAAGTTGAGAGACAGACATAAAACTATGTCCAACAATCAAGATTCAATAATAGTTCCATCAAGATCCAACAATCCAATGATAGACTAATATAAAATTGTTATTACTCACTAGTCTAGGTGTAGCCTACACTTCATTGTTATTGTTAATTACCATTGAGTTATTCTTCCTAGTCTCTTAATGATTTCAGTTTCTTTATCACTGCTGTTCTTTCTAATACAACTCCCATCTTAATACTTGGTATTTGCGTTGAACACATGGATGAGACTTTCAAAATTCTGGCCTCTCATTTTCCTGAACTCTTCAGCAGTCTTGCCCATAACTCATCTCTGCCATGCACTACCTTAGTGGTACCCTATAATTTTTCTCTGTCAGTAACTAAACTCCTCCCATAAATTTCATTTGTTGCATCTCAGTCATGAGTAGGAACCCATATATTTCCTGCTCACTCTCTCCACTATCTTAACTTTCCAATCCTCTGCTCATTAAAATGTTTAATACATTGATCCCACTACTTTTTCTCTATCCTGATTCTTCTCATTACTCAGCTTAAATTCCAGGAATCAATTATCAAAATCACTTCCTTGCAAATACCTTCAGTTTCCCCACCCTCAGATTATCTTTTGCTTTTTCCTTCTTACTTACTAAAACTACAACCCTGATTCACGTACTTCAGCCTACTCCACACTCAAATTCACAGAACTGAAAGTGATTGTAGGAAAAAAGAAAAAACACCAAAAAAAAATCACATTGACTTATTCCACTTTAAATAATCTCTGTGATCATGAAGTGATCTCTCAATGCTGTATAGTAACTATACTGTATTTCTCTAACCATTAATATACCATTCTCCTAGATAAGTACTTTACATTTTCTCCTCTATTCTAAAAGCTACAACACATCTTCCATGCTCAGCTGAAGAACTTTTATGCGTTCACTGAGAAAAATGAAGCAATCAGAAGCAAATTTCCACAAACTCCCACAACTACATTTACCAACCTTCTACCATCTGCACCCATATCATCTACCTTCCCACCTGTTATTATAGTGAACCATCTGTGCTCTGTATGAAGCCAATATCTCCACTTATGTACTAGATCTCATCCACTCTTATTTATTTAAGGAAGTGGCTCAAAGAATTCTTTCCTCTCTACTGCTTTAATTCTCTTTTTCTCTGTATCATTTTCCTCAACATAAAAATGCTGTAATATCTCTAGTCTTATTTTAAAATTTTTTGATATACAATTATATTCCCCACTCTTCTACCAGGCTATGCCCCATTTCTCTGTTCCTTTCTGCAGCAAAATTCCCAGGGGCAGGGGGAATCTACTCATTGTCTTTAAGTTTTCTTCCTAAGTCTCTCTTCCACACTCCAATCAGGCTTTTTTCCCCACCATTCCACTGCTCATGTCAAGGTCATCAATGACTTTGTTACTGCTACCAAACCAAAAAAACCAAACCCATTGCCGTCGAGTCAATTCCGACTCATAGCGACCCTATAGGACAGACTAGAACTGCCCCACAGAATTTCCAAAGAGCTCCTGGAGGATTTGGACTACCGACCTCTTGGTTAGCACCCATAGCACTTAACCACTACGCCACCAGGGTTTCCATCTGATGGTTAATTTTAAGTGTTCATCTTACTTGAAGCATTCAATACAGTTCACCACCTCTCTCTTCTTCACTTGATTTTTAATATACCACACTCACCTGGGTGAGTTCTTACCTGATGGCTTCTTCTCAGTAAATTTTTCATCTTTGTCATTTTCTCTTAAAACTCTTATCATTGAAATGCCCCAGGATTTCATCCTTGGTGCTATTCTATGTTAACTCTCTCTGTAATGTCTTTAAAAAATACTCAAAGGCCAGTGTCTTCCAAATCTATATTTCTAGCTTAGATTTATTTCCTAAATCCCAGACCCATATCGAACTCTTGGAGGTCTAATAAAGGTCAACATTTCATATCCAAACTAAACTTTCATTTTTGCCTCCAAAACTGCTTGCATACATAATCTACCGCTCTCAGTTAATGGTGACACATTCTCTAATCGTTCAAGCTTAACACCTCATTGCTTTCTCTTACATGCCAATTTCCAGCTTCCAGGAAATCGTTTTGGTCTATCTTCACAATATGCTCAGAATTATCTTACTTCTTAGAACCTCACAATTGGTATCTTGGTACTTTTCTCTCATCATCTTCTTTCACGTAGTTTATTGCCATAGAGTTCTGTTTCCCTGTTTCCAACGCTGTCCTCTTACAGTAATTAAAAGAACAGAAAAAATATTTTAATGCATAAATCTTTTTTTTTTTTTTCCTTCCTTTAAAACCCTCCAGCCATTCTGCATCTCTCACAGGATAATAGCCAAAATCTGTACAATAGCGTATAATAACCTGTGCATCAAGCCTTCCTATTAACTTTTTTGGCTCTACCTGTTTGTACTAGTCTCCCCTCCATACACAGACACACCACAATTATCTCTTTGCTTATACTCAATCGGACTAGGCATCCTCTTAACCTTGGATATTAGTACTAGATTTTTCCTCTGTCTAGTACGATTTTCCTCCAGATAATGGATAATTCCCTCATTTCCTTCAGATCACTGCCAAAATCTCACCTCCCTGTTCATTTAAAATTGCAATACATGAACATTTTATTTTCCGTAGTTTTTTTTTTTCACTTTCTAACATGTTATATGGTTTAATTATTAATGAGTATTATTCTTTGTGCCTGTTTTATTCACTGACATAACCTAAACAAAGAACTGTACCTGGTATTTGGAAGGTATTGAGCAAATATTTATTGAATGAATAAGACTGATGATAAAATAATGGGGAAAGTTGTACCAGCCAAACATAAGCTAAAAGAGAGCTAGAATTCAACCCAAGTTAACGGAATAATCACAAAGGACAAAATGAATATTATAAACTAGCAAAACAAAAAATAGAATAGGAAGGTATGGCACACATACATTTAAAATAATTTCATTATTAATTTGGGGGTGCAAATAGTTTCATGATACAATACTGTCATTCTATTTCTATTTTACCAAAGTTCTGTGTGTTTGAGACAGATATCTTTTTTAAAAAATACTTTCTGATAAGTATGATTTTAAAATTAATCTACCAGTATTCATATTTGTTTGTTCTCATCTCTTCTAGCAGTGGGAATAGTTTCAATCCCTCCTATTCTCTATTTTTTGGAAGTGCTTATCACTTTCTATGCTTATCGTTTTTTAACCTACTACATAAGTGACTTAATGTGCTTAATATGATTATCTGTTTTCTTCATCAGAAAGTCAAGTTCCAAGAGGGCAGGTAATTTTGCATCTTTGTATCCTATGAACATTTACGCATGCTGAGGAATAATAAAACCAAACCAAACTAGTCGACGGAGCTTTAATTCTGACTCATGGTGATCCCATGTGTGTCAAGCAAAATTGCGTTGTATAGAGTTTTCAGTGCTGTCATCCTCTGGACGTAAATTGACAGGTCTTTCTTCTGAGGTAGGAAATCCTGGTGGAGTAGTTGTTAAGTGCTATGGCTGCTAACCAAGAGGTCTGCAGTTCGAATCCACCAGGCTCTCCTTGGAAACTCTATGGGGCAGTTCAACTCTGTCCTGTAGGATTGCTATGAGTCAGAATCAACTCGGCTGCAGTGGGTGGGTTTCTTCTGAGGTACTTCTGGTAGTACCCAAATCACCAACCTTTCGGTTAGTAGCTGAGCACTTAAACTTTTGTGTCTCCCAGGGACTTCAGGCACATAGTAGGTGTTCAGTAAATGAATGAATGTATTTTATTGAACCAACCTTGAATTATTAGGATATTTCATTCTTGGGCTCACATCATTCATTTAATATACTGCTCAGTGAAATTTACAAATGGTTAAGCACTCAATACTAACCAGAAGTTTGGCAGTTTGAATGTATTCAAAGGTGACTAGACTAAAAGACCTGGCGCTGTACTTCCAATAGATCATAGTCATTGAAAACCCTAAGGAATACAGTTCTACTCTGAAACACATGAGTTTGCCAGGAGATGGAATTGGTTCAACCTCAACTGGTTTATTGGTATTTTAAAATTTATATTCTTAAGAATTTGGGTTTACTACTTTGTCCAATGCACTGTCACTATTATGTTTTTGCATTAGAACCTTTATAAACTAATTTGAGATTTTTTTTCCTTTGCTATTTTTTTCTTTTTAAGCCGGGGACTATTTCCTATGAATAAAACCCTTGGTAGCTTAATTATTTTAACTTAATATATTTTATCACTAACATCCTAATACTAATAAATTTGTGTGCGTACAACACGAAACATAGAAAAATGTATTTTTACTGGTATTTTAAGTAATCAACTTTACTATCAAATTGGATTTTGCCAATTATATAAATATGAAATTAAACATATTTGTTGTATAATGTTATGTATTTTGTGGAAATTAGTAATGAGAAAGTAGATTAAATATATAATATTATTTCCTCATTTCTTGAAACATTTAACTGTAAACTTGTTTATAACATTTTTAATGAAGAAAAAGCTAAAAAAGTATTAGTTTTATTATAAATAGTTGCATGAGGAATTTTGAGGAGTTACTAAATCTAAAGTGATTGTATGTGTGTACGTGTGTGCGCATGATACTTACGCATATATGTACCTGTGTAACTGTATTTGAAAACCACAGGGATTCTTTATAGTTTCATTTATTCTAGCACTGAAACTAAATTAAAGGACAGAAGTATAAAATCATTTGCTGTACTTCATCCAAAGAATTTGGGCCTATGAGTTGTCTGACATTACTTTCTCCAGAGATCTTTAAAATAATGTTTTTTTAATACTAAGCAGTACAAGAAATCCAGATGGGGAAAAAGCAGTTGTCAAAAGACTTACATTTACTCTTAAAAATACACTATACCCTCAAAGGATTTTTTTTTGCATTAAGCTTTATTTAAGGACAATATAAATATCTGATTCTGTTTAGTGCATTTTAACTGATAATACTCTGCAAAACATTCGATCAGGATTTATAAGGCCGTTCCTGGAAAGCATTCACTGACAGTTCTGTAAGACAGAAAACGAGAAGAGAATGATTCTGCCTTAAGACAGTAACAACACTATATTGCCAGTTTTCAGTCTGCCTAGTCGATGGATTTTGTATTGGCCAGCCCCTACAATTACTTGAGCCAATTTCTTAATCTCTCTGTTTCTCTTTCTTGTTAGCTGCTGACAGATTGGCCCCCTCATAGCAACCTAATGCAAAACCAAAGGAAACATTGTCCAGTCCTTCATTATCTTCATGATCCATTGCTTATGAAACCGTTATGATACATAGGGCTTTCACTGGCTGATTTGAAAGTAGGTCACCAGGCCTTTCTTCCTAGTCTATATTAGTCTTGAGCTCTGCTACAAACCGTTCAGCACAACAGCAACACACAAGCCTCCATTGTCAGATGACTTATGGCTGACTATCAGGTGCACTGGCCAGGAATTGAAGCTGGGTCTTCTGCACAGAAGGTGAGAATTCTACAACTGAGCTCATAATGTAACTCATACATTATCCTTAGGTGGTGCAAATGGTTTGTGCTTGACCCACTAATGTAAAGGCTGGTGGTTTAAACCCACCCACAGGTACTGCAGAAAAAAAGGTCTGCTGATCTGCTTCTGTTAGGATTATAGTTGAGAAAACCTGTTCTATTCTGTAGCATATGAGGAAATCATGAGTAGGAATTGGCTTGACAGCAACTAAGAGAAACACACACACACACACATATAATTTCACTGCAAACATCCATTAATAATTGGAACGTGGAGTGTACAAAGTATGAATCTAGGAAATTGGAAGTCTTCAAAAATGAAATGGAACACACAAACGTTGATATCTAGGAATTAGTGGACTAGTATTGGCCATTTTGAATCAGGCAATCATATGGTCTACTATGTCGAGAATGACAATTGAAGAGGAGTGTGTCACAATTATGTTCAAAATGAACATCTCAAGATCTACCTGAAGTACAATGCAGTCAGTGATAGGATAATATCCAAACACCTACAAAGAAGACCAGTTAATATGAATATTATTCAAATTTACACACCAACTACTAGTGGCAAAGATGAAGAAATTGAAGATTTTTACCAACTTCTGCAGTCTGAAATTGGTTAAACATGCACTCAAGATGCATTAATATTTGTGGGAGATTGGAATATGAAAATTGGAAACAAAGAAGAAAGAACAGTAGTTGGAAAATATGGCTTTGGTGACAGAAACAATAGTGGAGATCACAAGATAGAATTTTGCACAACCAGTGACTTATTCATTGTAAATGCCTTTTTCAACATCATAAATGGTGATTATACACATGGACCTTGCCAGATGGAATACACAGAAATCAAATCTATCACATCTGTGGAAAGAGAAAATGGAAGAGCTCAATATCATCAATCCAAACCACTTCAGAGGCTTACTGTGGAACAGATCATAAATTGTTCCTATGCAAGTTTAAGTTGGAACTGAAGAAAACCTGAACAAGTCCACAAGAGCTAACATATGACCTTGAGCATATCCCATGTGAATTTAGAGACAATCTCAAGAACAGATCTGACACATTGAATACTAATGACCAAAGACCAGATAAGTTGTGCAATGGCATAAAGGACATCATACATGAAAAAAGCAAGAGGTCATTAAAAAAACAAGAAAGAAAGAAAAGACCAAAATGAATGTCCAAAGACACTCTGAAATTTGCTCTTGAACATCGAGTAGTTAAAGCTAAAGAGAGAAATGATGACGTGAAAGAGCTGAACAGAAGATTTCAAAGGGTAGGTTGAGAAGACAAATTAAATTACTATAATAGAAAGTGCAAAGACCTGGAGTTAGAAAACCAAATGGGAACAACACGCTTGGCATTTCTCAAGCTTAAAGAACTGAAGAAAAAATTTAAGCTTTGTGGTGCAATTAGGAAGGATTCTACAGGGGAAATACTAAATGATGCAGGAAGCATCAAAAGATGAAAGGAGTACACAGAGTCACTGTACCAAAAAGAATTGATTAATATTCAATCCAAGGAGGTAGCATATGATCAAGAACCAATGATATTGAAGGAAGAAGCCCAAACTGCACTGAAGGAAATGGAGAAAGACAAGGCTTCAAGAAGTGACAAAATACCAATTGAGATATTTCAACAAACAGATGCAGCTCTAGAGGTGCTCATTCATCTATGCCAAGGAATTTGGAAGATAGCTACCTGGCCAACTGAATGGAAGAGATCCGTATTTGCACCCATTCTAAAGAAAAGTGATCCAATAGAGTGCAGAAATTATCAAACAGTATCATTAACATCACACAAAAGTAAAATTTTTCTGAAGATCCTTCAAAAACAGCAGTAGCAGCACAGTGACAGGAAAATATCAGAAATTCAAGTCAGATTTAGAAAAGGATGTAGGACAAAGGATATCATTGTTGATATCAGGTGGATCTTGGCTGAAATCAGAGAATACCAGAAAGATGTTTACATGTGTTTTGACTATGCAAAGGCATTTGACTGTGTGGATCATAACAAATTATGGATAATATGAAAAATAGGAATTCCAGAACACTTAATCATGCTCATGCAGAACTTGTACATGTACCAGTAGGCAGGATTTTACACAGAACTTAAAGTCAGGAAAGGTGTGAGTCAGAGCTGTATCCTCTCACCATACTTATTTAATCTGTATGTGAAGGAAATAATCTGAGAAAGTAGACTGTATGAAGAAGGACTAGGCATTCTAATGTGAATAAAAAAGTAGAGTCAAGGTTGAAGGAAGGTACATAAATAACCAGCCTTATGCAGATGACACAACCTTGCTTGTTGAAAGTGAAGAGGACTTGAAACACTTACTGATGAAGAGCAAAGACTGCAGCCTTCAGTATGAATTACACCTTAATCTAAAGAAAACAAAAACCCGCACAACTGACCAATAAGCAACATCATGATAAATGAAGAAAATATTGAAGTTGTCAAGAATTTCATTTTATTTGGATCCACAATCAATGTCCATGGAAACAGTAGTCAAGAAATCATATGACACTTTGCATTTGGATAATCTGCTTACTAAATACTTCTTTAATGTGTTGAAAAACAAAGATGTCATTTTAAGGACTAAGGTGGGCCTGACCCAATCCATGGTGTTTTCAATTCCCTCATGTGCTTGTGAAAGCTGAACAGTGAATAAGGAAGACTGCAGAAGAATTCATGATTTTGAATTATGGTGTTGGTGAAGAACATTGAATATACCATGGACTGTCAAAAGAACAATTAAGTCTGTCTTGGAAGAAGTACAACCAAAATTCTTCTTTGAAGTAAGGAAGGACAAGTCACTGGATAAGTATATCATACTTGGTAAAGTAGAGGGTCAGCAAAGCAGAGAAAGATCCTCAATAAGATGGGTTGGAACAGTGGCTACAATAATGGACTCAAACATAACAATGATTGTGAGGATGGTGCAGGACAAGGGGTTGTTTCATTCTTTTGTACATAGGTTCACTATGAGTTGGTGTCCAACAACAACAGAGTTGGTTTTGTTTCTCTGGAATAACCCTGGAACTTGACAAACACAGCACTTATTCATTTTTCTGTTCATTTATATTAATTTGTAATATCTCCCTTACACCCAGGCAAACCCAAATTATTTTCTTCAACTTAAATGTGTTCAAGAAGTAGGCTTCGGAGGTGGAGCCAAGATGGCAAAATAGACAGACTCTTCCGGCAAGCCCTCTTACGACAAAGACCTGAAAAAACATGTAAAATGAGTATATTTATGACAAGCTAGGAGCCCTGAGCAACAAAGGCAAGCTTAGAAAATGAGCTGAGGAGCAGGGGGAGGAAGAGATGGTTCAGAAGCGGAGAGAAGTTACTGTATCTGAATCGTGTGGAGGCCTCAGGCACCATTCTCGGGAGCAGCGGTGGCAGGCAGGTTCTAGCATTCGGCTGCAGTTTCCTCAGGGAGAAGCAGCCAGCCACACAGCAGACTCAAACTTCAGAGAAGAATGGTGCTTTCAGTAAAAGCTAAGTGCTTGCATATATTTTACGCCCCCCCCAACCCAAAGCCAGGTTCAGCTGCTGAATTCCCTGGACCTGAGATAGGCCCTGTTGAGTACCTAGAGCCACCCTCCCAGCCTTGGAGAAAGAAAAAAATTGCAATTGCAGGAAAAGATAATTTGCCAGCTCCGCTAACTGGAGGAGCTCAGGCAGAAGTGGCTCCTGTCCAGGCATAAACGGCCCGTGGACTTTGAGTACCATTCCCCTCTGCATGGACCTGTTTGAGCCTATTTCAGGATAATAGGCCCTTGTTGGCAGACTCCAACCATTTCAGCTGTGCAGTGGAAAAGTGGGAGTTTGATGTTGAACATTGCTTTGCCCATTAAACCAGGTCCTCATCTACTCACATCAGGGCCCTAAGGACTGGTAGCTCTGCTCAGGCCACCCAGCCACCTGAGACAGGGGTCCAAGGATAACTGGTACCTCCTAGTCCTTGCAGCCAAAAACATTGGGTGCCCATGGTCCATCTGAAGAACCCATCTGCCTGTATGCTCTAGAGATCAGGGACACACTTTCCTCAGAGACACTAGGGGGATGATTATCAGCCCCCTGCCTTGTTCAAAGTGTGACCCCCTGCTGCAACCAGATACTGATACCTACACCAATCACCCCTGCCCCTCTAAGACTGTAGGACAGAGCCTGTACCACACACTTGATGATCAGCTACCTGGACACCTGAGCCGAATTCATACAAGAAAACTGAATGGACTCCTAGGCTGATATACCTGATAACAGCTCTAGCCATCTGGGGACAGGATGTCACAGCTCCAAAATAATCAAGCTGGCTCACTAAGCAACCTATTTGGGCATACCAAAACAAGACAAAGCAAGAAGTTATGACACAGTAAGCAAACTTTAAATAAACTAATACTATAACTTATAGATGGCTCGGAGACAAGAGTCAATATCAAGTTACATAAAGAA
Source organism: Loxodonta africana (assembly GCF_030014295.1). Taxonomy (NCBI): domain Eukaryota; kingdom Metazoa; phylum Chordata; class Mammalia; order Proboscidea; family Elephantidae; genus Loxodonta; species Loxodonta africana. The sequence goes on from NC_087356.1 coordinate 33,067,693, forward strand.
ACAAAGCATGATTGCCTCAATGAGCTCTCAAAACAAAGAATCAAGGGGTCTTCAAGATGAAAGTGCATTTCTGGAATTATCAGAGAGAAAATACAAAAGATTAATATACAGTACCCTTCAAGACATCAGGAAGGAAATGAGGCAATATGCAGAACAAACCAAGGAACACAGAGATAAAGAAATTGAAGAAATTAAAAAGATTATTCAGGAACATAATGAAAAATTTAATAAGCTAGAAAAATCCATAGACAGACAGCAATCAGAAATTCAGAAGATCAACAATAAAATTACAGAGGTAGACAACTTGATAGAAAGTCAGTGAAGCAGAACTGAGTGAGTAGAAGACAGAAATTCTGAACTTGAAGATAAATCACTTGGCACTAATATATTTGAAGAAAAATCATATAAAATAATTAAAAAAAATGAAGAAACTTTAAGAATCATGTGGGAATCTATCAAGAGAAACAACCTATGAGTGATTGGAGTACCACAACAGGGAGGGTTAACAGAAAATACAAAGAGAATTGTTGAAGATTCATTGGCAGAAAATTTCCCTGATATCAGGAAAGATGAGAAGATATTTATCCAAGATGTTCATTAAACTCCACATAAGGTAGATGTTAAAAGAAATTCACCAAGATATATTCTAATCAAACTTGCCAAAACCAAAGATAAAGGAGAATTTTAGGAGCAGCTAGGGATAAATGAAAAGTCAGCTACAAAGGACAGCCAATAAGAATAAGCTCAGACTACTCAGCAGAAACCATGCAGGCAAGAAGGCAATGGGATGACTTATTTAAAAAATTGAAGGAAAAAAAAATTGCCAGCCAAGAATCATATATCCAGCAAAACTGTCTCTTAAATATGAAGGTGAAATTACGATGTTTCCAGATAAACACAAGTTGAGGGAATTCATAAAAGCCAAACCAAAGCTACAAGAAATACTAAAGTGAATTCTTTGGTGAGAAAATCAATAATATCAGGTATCACCCAAAGACTAGAACACTGGGCAGAGCAATCAGAAGTCAACCCAGGGAGGGAAATCAAAAATACAAAACAAGATAAAAAAAAGAAGAAAAAAAAATGCTTAAAACAGGTTGACAGCAATGTTATTATGTAAAAGAAGGCAGCATTAAAAAAATAAAGAGGAACTAAGAAATGCAGTTATTGATCTTCCATATAGAGAGGAAGATAAAGTGATACAAAGAAATAAAAGTTAGGTTTAAATTTAGAAAAATAGGGGTAAATAATAATAAACCATAAAGGAGACAAACTATCCTGCACATCAAAATAAAATACAAGAAACAAATAGAGACTCAGCAGAAACAAAATCAACAGCAATGAATATGAGGAAAGGACAATATAAAAAGATAATCTACTCAGCACATAAAATTTAGTGGGCAAAAGAAACTGTCAACAACACACACAAAAAAAAAAACATCAAAATGATAGCACTAAATTCATATCTATCCATAATTACGCTGAATGTAAATGGACTAAGCACCAATAAAGAGACAGAGAGTGACAGAATGGATTAAAAAACAAGATCTGTCTATATGCTGACTACAAGAGACACAACTTAGAAACACAAACAAAAACTCAAAGGATGGAAAAAAATATATCAAGCAAACAACAATTAAAAAAAAGTAGGAGTGGCAATATTAATTTCTGCCAAAAAGACATTAAAGATAAATCCATCACAAAGGATAAGGAAAGACACTATAATGATTAAAGGGACACTATACCAAGAAAACATAACCATAGTAAATATTTATGCACCCAATGGCAGGGCTGCAAGATACATAAAACAAATTATATCAGCATTGAAAAGTGAGATAGATAGCTCCACAATAATAGTAGGAGACTTCAACACACCACTTTTGGTGAAGGACAGGACATCCAGAAAGAAGCTCAATAAAGACACGGAAGTTCTAATTGCCACAATCAACCAAGTTGATCTCATAGACATATACAGAACACTCCATCCAATAGCAACCAAGTATACTTTCTTTTCTAGTGCACATGGAACATTCTCTAGAATAGACCACATATTAGGTCATAAAGCAAGCCTTAGCAGAATTCAAAATATTGAAATATTACAAAGCATCTTCTCTGACCATAGGGCCATAAAAGTGGAAATCAAGAGCAGAAAAAGCAGGGAAAGGAAATCAAACACTTGGAAACTGAACAATACCCTGCTAAAAAAAAGACTGGGTTATAGAAGACATGAAGGATGGAATAAAGAAATTCAGAAAATCCAATGAGAATGAAAACACTTCCTATTAGGACCTTTGGGACACAGCGAAAGCAGTGCTCGAGGTCACCTTATATCAATAAATGCACACATCCAAAAAGAAGGAAGGGCCAAAATCAAAGAATTATCCCTACAACCTGAACAAATAGAAGACGGTAGCAAAAGAAACCCTCAGGCACCAGAAGAAAGCAAATAATAAAAATTAGAACTGAACTAAATGAAATAGCAAACAAAAACAATTGGAAGAATTAACAAGACCAAAAGCTGGTTCTTTGAAAAAATCAACAAAATTGATAAACCACTGGCCAAATTAACAAAAGAAAAACAGGAGAGGAAGCAAATAACCAGAATAAGAAATGAGATGGGTGACATTACAACAGATCCAAATGAAATTAAAAGAATCCTATCAGATTACCATGAAAAATTATACTCTAAAAAATTTGAAAACCTAGAAGAAATGGATGAATTCCTGGGAACACACTACCTACCAAGACGAACACAAACTGACATAGAACAACTAAATAGACCCATAACAGAAGAAGAGATTGAAAAGGTAACCAAAAAACTCCCAACAAAAAAAAAAGCCCTGGTCCAGACGGCTTCACTGCAGAGTTCTACCAAATTTTCAGAGAAGAGTTAGCATCACTACTAGTAAAGGTATTTCAGAGCATAGAAAAGGAAAGAATATTCCCATACTCATTCTCACACTCTATGAAGCTACCATATCCCTGATAACAAAACCAGGTAAAGACTCCACTAAAAAAAGATAATTACAGACTTATATCCCTCATGAACTTAGATGAAATAATCCTCAACAAAATTCTAGCCAATAGAATTCAACAATATATCAAAAAAATAATTTACCATGACCAAGTGGGATTCACACCAGGTATGCAGGAATGGTTCAACCTTAGAAAAACAATTAATGTTATCCATCATATAAATGAAAGACAAGAATCACATGATTTTAACAATTGATATAGAAAAGGCATTTGACAAAGTTCAACACCCATTCCTGATAAAAGCTCTCGGCAAAATAAGAATAGAAGGAAAATTTCTCAACATAATAAAGGCCATTTATGCAAAGCCAATAGCCAACATAATCCAAAATAGAGAGAGCCTGAAAGCATTCCTCTTGAGATCAGGAACCAGACAAGAATGCCCTTTATTACCCCTGTTATTCAGCATTGTGTTGGAGGTCGTAGCCAGAGCGATTAGGCTAGATAAAGAAATAAAGCACATCCAGTTTTAGATTGGCAAGGAAGAAGTAAAAGTACCCCTATTTGCAAATGACATGATCTTATACACAGAAAACCCAAAGGAATCCTCAAGAAAACTACTAAAACTAATAGAAGAGTTCAGCAGTGTCAGGATACAAGATAAACATACAAAAATCACTGGGATTCCTCTACACCAACAAAATGAACATCAAACAGGAAATCACCAAATCAATACCATTTACAGTATCTCCCAAGAAGATAAAATACTTAAAAATAAATCTTACCAGAGATGTAAAAACTTATACAAAGGAAACTACAGTATACTTCTGCAAGAAACCAAAAGAGACCTACATAAGTGGAAAAACATATCTTGCTCGTGGATAGGAAGACTTAACATTATAAAAATGTCTATTCTACCAAAAGCGATCTACAGATTTAATGCAATTCCGATCCAAATTCCAAAGACATTCTTTAATGAGATGGAGAAACAAATCACCAACTTCATATGGTAGGGAAAGAGGCCCTGGATATTAAAGCATTACTGAAAAAGAAGAACAAAGTGGGAGGCCTCACTTTACTTGATTTTAGAACCTATTACACGGCCACAGTAGTCAAAACAGCCTAGTACTGCTAAAACAATAGATACATAGACCAGTGGAACAGAATTGAGAATCTAGACACAAATCCATGCACATATGAGCAGTTGATATTTGACAAAGGCCTCAAAGCAGTTAAATTGGGAAAAAGCAGTTTTTTTTTTTTTTAAACAAATGATGCTGTCAAAACTGGATATCCATCTGCAAAAAATGAAACAAGAACCATATCTCACTCCATGCAAAAAAACAAGCTCAAAATGGATCAAAGACCTAAACGTAAAATCTAAAATGATAAAGATCATGGAACAAAAAATAGGGACAATGTTAGGAGCCTTAATGCATGGCATAAAGAGCGTATAAAACATTACTAACGATGCAGAAGAAAAACTTGATAACTGGGAGCTCCTAAAAATCAAACACCTGTGCTCATCCAAGACTTCACAAAAAGAGTAAAAAGATTACCTACAGACTGGAAAAAAGTTTTTAGCTATGACATTTCCAATCAGCTCCTGATCTCTCAAATCTACATGATACCGCTAAAACTCAACTACAAAAAGACAAATAACCCAATTAAAGAATGGGCAAAAGATATGAACAGACACTTCACTAAAGAAGACATTCAGGAAGCTAACAGATACACTAGGAAATGCTCACTATCATTAGCTGTTAAAGAAATCCAAATCGAAACTACAATGAGGTTTCATCTCACTCCAACAAGGCTAGCATTAATCAAAAAACACAAAATAATAAATGTTGGAGAGCCTGTGGAGAGATTGGGACAGTTATACACTGCTAGTGGGAATGTAAAATGGTATGACTTTGGAAATCGATTTGGCAATTCCTTAAAAAGCTAGAAATAGAATTACCATATGATCCAGGAATCCCATTCCTTGGAATATATCCTAGAGAAATAAGAGCCTTTACATGAACACATATATGCACACCCATGTTTATTGTAGCACTGTTTACAATAGCAAAAAGATGGAATCAAAGAAGGTGCCCATCAATGGATGAATGGTTAAATAAATTATGGTACATTCACACAATGGAATACTACACATCGATAAAGAACAGTGACGAATCTGTGAAACATTTCATAACATGGAGGAATCTGGAAGGCATTATGCTGATTGAAATTAGTCAGTTGCAAAAGGACAAATATAGTATAAGACCACTATTACAAGAACTCGAGAAATAGTAAACAGAGAAGAAAATATTCTTTAATGGCTACAAGAGGGGGGAGGATGGGTGGGTGAGGGATATTCACTAATTATATAGTAGATAAGAACTACTTTAGTTGAAGGGAAAGACAACACACAATACAGGCGAGGTCAGCACAACTGGACTAAAGCAGAAGCAAAGAAGATTCCTGAATAAACTGAATGCTTTGAAGGCCAGTGTAGCAGGGGTGGGGGTTTGAGGACCATGTTTCAGGGGACATCTAAGTCAATTGGCATAATAAAATCTATTAAGAAAACATTCTGCATCCCACTTTGGAGTATGGTATCTGGGGTCTTAAATGCTAGCAAACAGCCATCTAAGATGCATCAATTGGTCTCAACCCGCCTGGATCAAAGGAGAATGAAGAATACCAGGGACACATCGTAATTACGAGCCCAAGAGATAGAAAAGGCCACATAAACCAGAGACTACATCATCCTGAGACCAGAAGAACCAGATGGTGCCCGGCTACAACCGATGACTTCCCTTACAGGAAACACAACAGAGAATCCCTGAGGGAGCAGGAGAGCAGTGGGATGCAGACCTGAAATTCTCATAAAAAGGCCAGACTTAATGGTCTGACTGAGACTAGAAGGACCGCAGTGGTCATGGCCCCCAGACCTTCTGTTGGCCCAGGATAGGAACCATCCCCAAAGCCAAATCTTTGGACAAAGATTGGACTGGACGGGGTTGGAGAGGAGTGAGCTTCTTGGATCAGGTGGACACTTGAGACTGTGTTGGCATCTCCTCCCTGGAGGGGAGTTGAGAGGGTAGTAGAGGTTAGAAGCTTCCAAAATGGACACAAATAGAGCAAGTGGAGGGAGCGGGCTTTCTCATAAGGGGGAGAGCGATTGGGAGTATGTAGCAAGGTGTATATAAGTTTTTGTGTGAGAGACTGACTTGATTTGTAAACTTTCACTTAAAGCACAATAAAAATTAAGAAAAAAGAAGTAGGCTTATTTGGTGCATACTATGATGGACAGTTATTTTAGCAAAATACATTATTTTTAGTACAAGATGCTTCAGAAGTCAAGGTAAGTTTCTATTCTGAAAACTTTATGCATTTTACCTATTTATTTTATTTATTGTTGTTGTTGAAAATATCCACAGCAAAACTTACATCAATTCTAGAGTTTCTACACATAAAATTCAGAGACATGGATCACATTCTTCTAATTGTGCAACCATTCTTATCCTTCGTTTATGAGTTGTTCCTACCCCATTAATATAAACTCACTCCCCCCTAAAGTTCCTATCTAATCGTTCAAGTTGCTGTTGTCATTTGACTTCTATAGATCTTAAAAAAGCATAATGCTCAAAGATATTTTTTTTACTACTTAGGCTGAACTATTGTTTGGGTTTAAGAACACTCCAAAGGATATTTTTGGTTTAAGGTTTAAAGGCTATGTCGCAGCAATAGTTTCAGGGGTTCACCTGGCCTCCATGGCTCCAGAAATTCTGGGGTTCAAGAAAATTTATAAATCTGTATATTCACCCTTTCAATCAGGATTCCTGCAGAGAATGTTCAATAATGCTAGCCGGGCCATTTTACCATGGAAATAAGGCTTGATTTATTAGAAACTACAGTAACTTAGAAATTACAAGCTATCCCATGCCTCAATTTTGTCTACTATAAAGTATTAAGATATGAAAGTCATATTTTACAGTATTATCTATTTTGTGTTGTTTAGTTTTTTTTTACCCCCCAAAATTTTCATTGCTTGAAAAGGAAACTTAGGAAAATGGAAGAAAATAAATTCCTGTAAATAAGTACCAACGAAATATAGGGACATTCAGATCTATTATTCTGGAACCATTAAATGTCAATGGTAAAAATGCTCATTATATGCATGTGTTAAATAATCATTGCTCAAGAAAAAAAAAAAAACTTTAATTAAAAACATGGAATTAGAAGATATGCTACTAAGAATATATTTGTACCAGGTATTTTGGCCTTTTCATAGCTTTGAAGCACGCAGAAAAAGAATTTCATATCTCAGTTCTGGTGTACTGAGAACAGAAATTTATAATGTAAGATGGGATCTAATTCAATCCTTATCTCCTGTATACCTATGAACTAACAAGGAGTTAAAACAATATAAAGAATTGCACAGATAGTATTTCAATTCATTCATTTATATTTCAAAACGGAATATATTTGAGATGAACCACTCTCTAGAAAAAATCAAAATAATGAATTTTAAGGTTTCCCAATTGAATTACCCTTTTGTCCAGGTACATTCCTTTGGTTTTAAAAGTTTTTCTTTCTGCCTCAATAAAATGGGTGGTATTGCCTCTAACATCATGACATTTTATTTGTCAATAACTGATACTTATTTCATTACTTCAGAACTTCAAATGAAAATAATGCTGCTGGATCTAGTAGGAAATAAAAGTACAGAGAAAGTAAAATTTTGTCTGTATAAGGAAACTCATTGGATAACATTTTCAATATCTTATAGCATATATTAAGTAGCAAAGTTCAAGTGTATATATTCTGTTCCTTTAAATTTCCATTTAGCAAAGACTGTGATGATGCAAACACGTTACAGTAACTTTCTCTTTCTTTTTTTTAATATGAAACTAATATGAGCAGCACTTAAATATCTCTAGGCAAATGAGAATCTATTTTATTTTTAAAAACAATCAGAGATTCTGAATTATTTCACAGCTCCTATGATATTGTTAAATCGACCTTCAGTGTCATAGATTTCAAATCTAATCTAGTTCTATATCTTTATTTTCCAACATGACATCCCTGCTTGAATATCTTGTTAAAATAATACAGCTTGGTGTGTCAAACCATGAACACATTATCTTATTTTCCCTTCTCCAAGCTTGTGTGTTCTCAGTAATGTGGAAAATAAGCCCACTAACCCAAATTCAAAATATTATATTGATTACTTATCATTTTAAAAATTTATTTTATTTTTTATTGTTATTGAAAATATACACAGCAGAATATACACCAACTCAACAATTTTTACATGTAAAATTCAGTGACATTGATTACATTCTTCAAGTTGTGCAACTACTTTCACTTCCTTTTTTCTCATTGTCCCCTTTCATTTACATAAATTAAATTTCCTATTAATCTTTCAAGTTGCTATTGTCAATTTGATCTCATACAGATTTTAAAAGAGCATAATGCTCAAGGCAGACTTTTTTACCAGTTAAGTTAAACTATTGTTTGGCTTTAAGAAGACTTCAGGGCATATTTTTGGTTTAAGGTTGAAAAATTATCTCAGTGCAATAACTTCAGGGATTCATCCAACCTCCATGACTCCAGAAAGTCTCGAGTCTATGAGAATTCAAATTTCCATTCTGCATTTTCCCTCTTTTGATCAGGATTCTTCTACAGAATCTTTGATCAAAACATTCAGTAATGGTAGCCAGGCACCATCCAGTTCTTTCTGGGCTCATTGCAAAGGAGACAGTTGTTCATGGGGGCAATTAGCCACGTATTCCATTTCCTCCTCCTATTCTTTACTCTCCTTCTTCTTCTATAAATAGTTTCAGGCAAAAGTATTGCAGGAAGGAAGTAAGGGAGTGCCACCAGTCAGGAGGTGGGACCACCAGCTGAAACACATGAAAATGACAGACTGTCTTGCACTCAGGGTCTTATCTAAGGCCCTTTCTGAGATGCACTTTGTGAGCATTGTTGGGAGAGGATGTCAGGATGCCCAGGACGGATGGGTCCCAGTGACACAGGAGGGCAGGTGAGGCAGGGGAGATGATACCAGCAAGGGAGATGTGTTATTGTGACATACTATAGGGAAGATGACTTTGTAACAATAAGTTCAAAAACTTCAAAAAGTTATTTGAAAAACATACTGATAGCAAACACTTGGACAGGGATACAGTGTTTCTACATAAGAAAAACCTTCAGAAAACATTTGTTATCATGAAAGGACTAATTTCTTCAACACCAATCTCTTGCATCAGGAATCCAGTTTTAAACAGTGAAATTATTACTAAGGTTGCCTCCATCTGATCTTTATTTATTTTTCACATTTCTTAACCAAACTCTGGTCCTGGCCTTAATCACTCAGTTTAGCGATGAGAATATTTGTTTTCTCCCTCATTTCTCTGTCTTCAATTCAACCAGAAATAAACTTTTAACTGCAGCTTTGTCTTACAAAATTATGTTATAAAAATAATACATTGATGCCTAATTTCCAAAAGGATATAATCCATATTGAATAGTCTTCTATTTAGTTGTATAAACAAAAATGTTAAATTCAAATTGAAACGCATATGATATTCAATATTTCGTGTCTTGAACATGTAAAATTAATGCATTTGTTAATTTTCTGAAAATACTTTCCTCCTGCCACTTGCTAAAACTTCCAAATCTAAGTAAGGTAATTAATTATATTGTATGTGCTGAGGGAAGGTATTTCACATCTAACCACATGTAAAAAACACCACTCAGAGTTATCAAAACACAACAAATCAAAAAAAGCTATGTGTTAAATATGTGTCCAATCATTGATTTCCTGGCATTTTGTTTTGTTTTTGGAGATTGTGTGTATGTTCGGTTATAATATGGCTTTTTAAAAGTAAAAATAAAAATTATGATAATATTTTCTAATACAAATTACAAAATATTTTCTACATAAATTTTTCAGTGCATCTTTAATATGTTTACAACTTATAGGGCTGTTAGAGTCAGAATTGATGGCAACTTTTTTTTTTAAATATTCTTATGACCGCATATTATTTGTTCTATCATATGGTTGTGCAGTGATTGTTGACTTAAAGATTATCAACAGATTTTGCTAAGTGTTGGTTCTTGGCTGTTTTGATCTGAAAGCCATTTCTAGAAGACTGACTTTTGTAGTCTATGTGAATTGGACTCCAAGTTAGCTGTCTTAAGCTATTTTCATCAAGGGAGCTTTGAAAGGCAAGAGAAAGAGAAAGGGTTTTCTCTGTCTCACATCTCTGGCAGCAGCTGCATTTCCTCTGAGGCCCCAGTTCCCAAGGGAAAGATCCACCATGGTTTCAGCTCCTACCAGGTAATCCAGTTGCTGTCATGGCAACCTCGTATGTGCCAATGGCTGATTTTTGGAAGCAGATTGCCAGGGCTTTCTTCCAACCTTTTGGTTAGCAGTGAAAATATTAACTGTTTGCACCACCCATGGACCCCAGGTTCTGGTAAACCCCTTCCTTTGTCCATCTAGCCTAGAGAATAAAAGCTTCCTGCTCTTGTCAACCTTTTAATTCTCTGATTGACTTCTCAGCTGTTCCATCACCTGAGTAGCCAGTTGTCTATATTAAATTTCCTCTATTTTGCTTATTGAAACTTATCATTCAGATTTACCCTGTGGCTCAATTTTGGCACACCTTACTGCTATTTTGTATATAAACTCCTGCAAGTTAATTGCTTGATCAAAGGTTATGCTTTTGATAAATGTTGCCAAGATATCCAGAAGTTTTGTATTCAGTAAAAAGATTTAAGAGCATGTTTGCAGAATTCCTTCACACTTTCATTAATGCTGAAATTAGCATTAAAATAGAAAAACAGCATTGTAATTTAATCGTTCAAATGTGTTATTTCATGGTTTTCTTAACTTGTCTTTCTTTGATGACTTTGGAGGTTGCAAGAAACATCTGTTTTTATTAGATAATGTAGGGTTTTGAACATATACCAGCACCTGTATTAACCCTAAATTAAAGGTGACAGCGTGTATCATAATCATATCATGAATACCTTCTCTCATATTAGAGGTTAATTATATCTCCTAAGCCTCTGCATGTGCTGTTAGTAGTCTGCTACTTAGTATTGCCAAGAGTACTTCAAACATCTCATTTGCTCCACTGTAAAATTATCAATAAATGTTCGAAAAAAAACATAAAATATATTTAATAAAGGGAAGAGAAAGGAATACTCTGTCATAGCATTGCAATGCGTAGGCTAAGGTATATTAACATTTTGCTTTTTATTGCAGAAGCAACACTTGACTATTTCAGACTCTGAAAGATATGGTTAGGGGAAAAAAGAAGCCAAATCAACAGCAATTCCTTTGTAAATAGGAGAAACCCATTGTTAACACTGTTACTCATGGCTAACACTGTTGTTTTTACAATTTCAGCTTCATGAGGTTATTCCAGCCATTACATAAAAAGAAGTTTGGAAAAAATTGCACACACACACACACACACACAGACAGACAGACATTCACATTGCATATGACATATATGTGTTATATGCATAATATTATATAATATTTATGAAAGTTTCTTTGACCAGAAGGATAAAGAATTAATTAGCTCTTTCTATATATTTTAACATTTATTGCTGCCACAAATCTGAGGAACAAAAAGATAAACTCCCTGTCAGAATATTACAAATCCATCAATCAATTAATAATGGCCTCGTCCTTGGTTAATGTGACATCATCTGGTTATAACTCCATGCTATTAAATTGCTTGTCCTATCTATTGCATGGATGGGGTGGGGGAGATTCTTGATAACTCTGTTTTCCTTAGGAGGGTTCCTGAGGAAATTCCTGCCTGACCTTGCACTAGGTATGAATATTATTGTGGGTAATGGATCTGTTTCCAGCTTGTGAAAAATGAGCTCTGCAGCTAAGCAAACTTCCTGTTCCATGCGGTGTATGAGAAGTATCAATCAGCCTGTGGTTCATCTACAAGAATTCTGTATTGAGTATCATTCCTGGTTCTATTTCAACTCTTATCCTGGTTGATTTGATCCACCTTTGGCATATAACTATGTGTTATACATCTCTATATTCCAGGAATATAGGGAAATCGGAAGAAATAAAAAATTAAACCAAATGCATAAATATCAATATCTTAGGCATTAGTGAGCTGAAATGGACTGATATTGGCCATTTTGAATCAGACGATCATATAGACTGCTATGCTGGGAGTGACAAATTGAAGAGGAATGGCATCTCAGTCATCATCAGAAAGGACATTTCAAGGTCTATCCTAAAGTACAGCACTGTCAGTGATAGGATAATATCTATACACCTACAAGGAAGCCCAGTTAATATGGATATTTCTCAAATTTACACACCAACCTCTAATGGCGAAGATGAGGAAATTGAAGATTTTTACCAACTTCTGCAGTCTGAAATCGATCAAACATGCAGTCAAGATGCATTGATATTTACTGGTGATTGGAATGTGAAAGCTGAAAACAAATAAGGAGGATTGGTAGTTGGAAAATGTAGCTTGGGATAGAAAAGACGCTGGAGACCAGATGGTAGAATTTTGCAAGACCAACAACTTACTCATTGCTAATATCTTTGTTTCAACAACATTATGGTGAGTATATATATGGACCTCACAGGATGGAAAACAGGGGAGTCAAACTGGCTATGTCTGTGGAAAGAGACAATGGAAAACTCGTATCAAGAGAAAACACAAGGGCAGGTGCTGACTGCAGAACAGACCCTCAATTCTTCATAAGCAAGTCCAAGTCGAAGCTCAAGAAAATTAAAACAAGCCCACGAGAACCAAAATACAACCTTGAGTACATCCCACCTAAATTTAGAAAACATCTCAAGACTAGATTTGAACACTAATAATGGAAGACCAGACGAATTGTGGAATGACATCAAACACATCATACATAAAGAAATCAAAAGGTTAATAAAAAAAATAGGAGAGAAAGAAAAGACCAAAATGGATGTCAGAAGAAACTCTGAAGCTTGCTCTTGTACATAGAGTAACTAAAGTGAACAGAAGAAATGATGAAGTAGAAGAGCTGGACAGAAGATTTCAAAGGGTGACTCAAGAAAACAAAGTAAGGTTTTATAAAGAAACTTGCAAAGAGCTGGAGATAGAAAATCAAAAGGGAAGAACATGACTGATATTTCTGAAGCTGAAAGAACCGAAGAAAAAATGTAAGCCTGAAGTTGCAATATTGAAGGATTCTATGGGCAAAATACTGAACAACTCAAGAAGCATCAAAAGAAGATAGAAGGAAAACAGAATCACCATACCAAAAAGATCTGGTTGATGTTCAACCATTTCAGGAGGTAATATATGATCAAGAATCAACAATATTGAAGGAAGAAATCCAAGCTGCACGGAAGGCATTGGCAAAAACAAGACTCCAGGAAGTGACAAAATACCAACTGAGATGTTTCAACAAATGAATGAAGCACTGGAGGTGCTCACTCATCTATGTCAAGAAATTTGAAAGACAGCTACCTGGCCTGCCAAATGGAAGAGATTCATAATAGTGCCCATTCCAAAGAAATGTGCCAAAGAAAGGTGATCCGACAGAGTATATAAATTATTGAACAATATCATTAATACCACACACAAGTAAAATTTTGCTGAAGATCATTCAAAATGGTTGCAGCAGTACAGTGACAGAGAAGTGCCAGAAATTCAAGCCAGATTCACAAGGGGACATGGAACAAGGGATATCATTGCTGATGTTAGATGGACCTTGCCTGAAAGCAGAGAATACCAGAAAGATGTTTACTTGTGTTTTATTGTCTATGCAAAGGCATTCCACTCTGTGGGTCATAACAAATTATGGATAACATTGGGAAGAATGGGATTTTCATAACACTTATCTGTACTCATTCACATAGATCAAGAGGCAGTGTTTGAATAGTACAATGGGATACTGCATGGTTTAAAATCAGGAAGAGTGTGCATCAGGGTTGTATCCTTTCATCACACTTATTCAATCCGTATGCTGAGCAAATAATCTCAGAAGCTGGACTGTATGAAGAGCAATGTGGCATCAGGATTGGAGGAAGACTCATTAACAAACTATGATGTATAGATGGTACAAACGTGTTAACTGAAATCAAAGAGGACTTGAAACACTTACTTATGAAGACCAAAGACTACACCTTAGCATAAAGAAAACAAAAACTCTCACAACTGGACCAATAAGCAGCATTGTGACAAATGGAGAAAAGGCTGAAGTTGTCAAGGATCTCATTTTACTTGGATCCACAATCAACACCCATAGAAGCAACAGTCAAGAAATCAAACAACAATTGTGTTGAGCAAATCTGGTGCAAAAGACCTCTTTCAAGTGTTGAAAAGCAAAGATGTCACTTTGAGGACTAAGCTGCACCTGATTTCAAACCATGTTTTTATCCCCCTACACTTGCAAAAGATGGACAATGAATAAGGAAGGAGGAAGAATAATTAATACCTTTGAATTTTGATGTTGGCAAAGAATATTGAATATACTGTGAACTGCCAGAAGAATGAACTAGTGTGTCTTGGAAGATGTACAGCTCCTTGGAAGCGAGGATGGTGAGACTTCGTCTCACATACTTTGTACATGTTATCAGGAGGGGCCAGTCCCTAAAGAAGGACACCATGCTTGGTAAAGTAGAGAGAGGGTCAGTGAAGAAGAGGAAGACCCTCTACGAGATGGATGACACAGTGGCTGCAACAATGGATGACAATGTGAGGATGGCACAGGATCGGGCAGTACGTCCTTCTGTTGTACATGGAATCACCATGAGTCAGAACCAACTTGACGGCACCTAATAAGAACAACGGATTCCTCTTGCTGACAGAGGATGTGTTTCCATTACTTGATCACATATATTATAACTGTACAATCAAGTCTTACATAAAGTGAACAATGGCTTAATGTTTTTCATCATAAAGGGCCTGGATTTCTGAGGTGTTCATTTAATTTTCAGTTATCTTTTGGCTTTTCTTTTCTCTTCTACTTTCTCTCTTTTTAAGACAAGTAACTCAAATGTGCATATGGATTCTCTAGTTCTGGAATCCCATCTGTTTTTTAATTCACCAAAGGCTTCAGAAGAAAGGCCAGAGAATGAAAGTTCCATAACAGACAGACACAGAGCTTATTTAAGCTTGAATTGTAATAAAAATATTTTTAACTAAATAAAAATTACTGTTGAAATAGCTTTCTAAAATCTAACAGGAGTCAGAATTTTGCATCTGTTGACATATTCTCCCACCTGTGAATTTAAACTGGCTATACAAAAAAAAAAAATTTTTTGTTTTTGTTTTTTTTTTGTTTTTTTATGGAACAAGCTAGAAACCCTGGTGGCATAGTAGTTAAGAGTTTGGCTGCTAACCAAAAGTTCAGCAGTTCCAATGCATGAAGCATTCCTTGGAAACCCTATGGGGCAGTTCTACTCTGTCCTATAAGGCCGCTATGAGTTGGAATCCACTCAGAGGCAACAATTTTTTTTTTTTTTTTTTTTTAAATATAACAAGCTAATCCTAGGAACCATCCCTATTTCTGTGATTGAAGATTGTGATTTAAACAAGTGTTGCCCTGTAAACTGTTCTATAAATTGGCTTATCATCCACAGGGGGAGCTAAAAAATAATTAATGATATAAAGCATGGGTAGGCAGACTTTTTCTGTAAAGGGCAAGATAATACATATTTTAGGATTTGTTGGCCATATGTTTTCTGTAACTAACGGCTACTCAACTTTGCATCAGGATTGGAGGAATGTCTCAGAGCATGCCAGGTCCTACTTCCAGCCCAGGGCACGTGGCAGTCACTGAAGCCGGCCCAGGATGCAGTTCAGAGTGGGGAGGGGCAGGTAAATGGGAAAGAGGTTCTCCCCAAAGGGGGTGATTTTCATCCACGGGATAGGTTAGACACATGTACTTATCTTTTGCAGATTGAGTGCTGCTTTTCAGTGGTTCTGGAGGCTTGAGTAGACCGCCTGCCACTCGGTCTCTCCCAATGTGGGAAACGTGTCCTGAGCACCACTGCTTGCTTCACCACGCAGGGCAGCCAGTCCAACCTGCCGGTTGCCAGTTCCTACCAGGTCAGGCCTGACAGCTCCTGGCTATTTCTGAAACTTCTCTCCCTTCCCCTCCTGCTTAGTCCAATTCCTCAACCTTGCCTTTGATGTTCAGGGCTCCTGGATTTCATATATAATTGATTCACTTGTTTTTTTCAGGTCTTTGTTGTAAGAGGGACCACAGGAAACATCTGACTACTCCAACATCTTGGCCCTACCTTTGTATTTTCCTAAATGGAAAGAAAAAGTAAAAAAAAATCTGTTGGAAAACAAAACAAAACTTGTAGGATTATAGATTTATTACATCCTGAATGCCTGGGAGGAGGACGCCACTGTGGTGAACACATGGTTAGTAGAAAAACATTAAGCCCATCTGAAATCCTGAATATCCATGGATTAGAAATAAAACCTCCTGCCTTGATGGCATCTACAGAATACTTCATATCTCTACACTCTCAGTCAGGAATTTTGCTCTAGGCCTAGTGCAATCAATCTCACATTGATAAGTTAGGCTTAGGAGTTTTCCTGGCTGAGCTATAAACTTTTTAGAGCCTTACAGTATATTTTTCTAAATTTTGTCTTAATTTTATTCAGTTCTAAATATTAATTGCTTCTGCTAAGGGCATAGTAAGCTCTGTAGAGGATGTAGATAGGCACAAGCAAGTGTAGAACCTGCCTTCAAAGAGCTCACTAGAAGGTGAGGAGAAGAAGACAGGTGTAACCATAGTCTGAACATAAGGAAGAGTGTGAGTAGTGCTTTAAGAAAATTCTAACATCTAGAGACTTGGGAAGAAGAAGATAACATTTGGCAAAGCAAATCAGGAAAAGACATGACATTAGAAATGAACTATGGAGAACAACAGTACCCGTATTTTCTATAAAAATGGGCAGTGAGTATTAAAAGAAACTAAGGAGCCCTGGTGGTGCAGTGGCTATTTTTGTATTTTAATGATTACATAGCACTTTCAGAGATATTATTGCATTTAAACCCAACTGTTCTATAGGAAGAGGACAAATAATTATTTTACAGATGAGGAAATAGCATCGGAATACTGGGGGTGAGGGGGTGGGGGAGAGGGCATAGAGGTGAAGGTATAACACCACCTAACAGGCCATAGTTTTTCTAAAGCAGAATGAATAATAAAACAACTGGATTGCATGGTACTAAGAAACAGGTTGTGATTTTTCTGAACTGGCATGGGTAAGAAAAATGTTTTTTTTCAAACTTAGGCAAAGAAACAAGAATATAAGTATTTGTTACAAAGAAATACACCTTCTTTCAGTTTTGAAATAGAAGAGGTAGTTCAGTCGAGGGACATCCAATAGAGTTAAACGTTGTGAGTGTTAATGCAAGTTTACTCTGAGCAGAAACAGAAAATAGAAAGCAGTAAAGATCACATCAATGAAAGCATTTGTAATGAAGGAAAAGCACACCGTGACCACATTCATAATTTCCCTTGTGTAGGAACTGATGGATTTGTCGTGTGGGGTCATCCAAAGCATGTGACAAGTGCAAAGCAATTTAGAAGATTGACAGTAATAAAATAGAAACCAACTAAACACTTAGTAATGGAATATGTTTACAATCTACTATCCAAATGTTATCTTTTAAGAAAGTATCCTTTTACCAGAACCTTGTCTGATCCCTACACTTGGTATGATGACTGCCTTTGTGGACTGGAATGTTTGACAGTTATTTAGAGAGATTTCTAGGGAGTAAGAAAGACATGAATCCTTTAGATGGTCCTCAAAGTGACCCAATGTTATCTGGCCATATTTGCCTATACTCTTAATACCACCTGCAGCTCAAGGCCAACTCTTACTGCGGATACTCGAATCATGCATTTGTAAAATTGATGTAATATTTTTTTTAAATAAAAATGACTCTCTTAGGCTGACCTCTTTTCTCCACTTTATATTAGCCATTATCAAATATCTTATATATCACTTCATTCCAGTGTCACTTATGAGCCTCTCTTACCTGTCATTGAATGACACTCATTGGTTTCTGTTTTCTTTGAATGTACTTATCCTCCTTGAAATCAAGGAGACTATTTTGTTTGTCACCTACAAAGAATATCTTTCTCAGGGGCTTGCCGAAGGTAGTGTTTTCTATACCCTTTTGAGTAACGTTCCTGGGTGGCAGCAACATGATAAATTATTTACAGCATTCTCTTTCCCAAAGTTTTGGCTATTTCTCTTCTTAAATTATAACAGAATTTAAATTTTATTTTATTTGCTAAGGGTGGCCGTTACAAACAGCCTATTAAATATATCAAATCAGACTTTGATATTTATGTCAGCATTATCAAAATCATTCCAGCCCAATATAGAGTCATTCAGTTTTCATGCCCTTTGGTTCTGTAGCAGCAATTACTTGTACTTCCAAAAGAATTGACTTCAGTGCAGACTTTATTCCAAATGAGGACCAGGTCTAAAAATGGCACATCATCATCATCATCAGACCTCCTCATCTAACTTCATAAGGAGGAGGAGAGATATAATCAAATTAACATCAGCACAAGGCTGATTCCAATAAAGTGAAGGTCAGACATACCTCCTCTCCAAACTTTTTACCAATTCTGACACCAGCTGTCCCTCCTGTGACACTCTGTACTTCTATCCTGGGTATGATCATTCATTGCAGTGGCCACGCAGATCTCAGACTATGAGGTTTATTAGGGAAGTAACAGGTTACAATTCAGGATCAGAAACACTCAAGATACAGTTCTTTGGTCAGGACAGCTTCTTAGCTGTGCCTGCACGCAGGCCTATCTCTCAGCTCTAACCCCCTCTGCTTGGCCTCTGCCCTGCTCAGGCAAGTGTTACAAAACACTTTAGCTCTTCCGGTAAGTGCCTGGAGGTGCCACACTCCACCCATAAGCCTTGGCTGTGCTCAGCTCTCTCTTTCTGTGGGTTGGCAGACCCACTGTGGCCACCTCATTCCATGGACCAGGAAGCCCACTGCACCATCTCTTGCCAGTCTTCTGGTTCTTCTGCCACTGTTTCTCACCATCTCGTGTTGCCTCTGGTGTTACAACTCTCTCCTAGGTCTAGGGCATTCTCAGCTCAAGAACCCCACATCCAAAGGATTAGCTCCACTTCTGGCTCTTCTTCTGATGGTAGTTAGATCCCTCTTTCACTTCTGGGGTTGGTTCCCTTTAAGCTTAGCAAGATGGAAAAACTGACCAATACCACTTTAGTGTTCCTATATCTTATTTGCATGGTCCCACCCTATCGGGGTTCCATGTACTTTATTGACATTATCAGCAAGCTGCCCAATCCTCTTGATGGGCCACAAGCACCTTATTTGCATAGTCCCACAAACAGCATGGCTAGAAGGGACATGTAAAGTAATTCACTGCACCATACCAAGTAATATTTTTTCTTATTTACAAACAACAAGGTACAGTAAGGTTCACTTAAGCCAAAAAAAGAAAATTTTAGAAATACACTATACAGTTAAAAAAAAAAAAATTTAAATCTGATGAATATAGTCACCATGGAAAGAAAAACAATGCCCAAATCCAATCCCAGGAAAGATTGTTTTAGTTTTGTCCACTGGTCTGGGCTGCTATCACACATTTTTTTGCCACACCATTAGACCCTCTTTTCTGTCAAAGCTGCAGCAAAGAATCTCTGACCAGTGTTGTCAGGGTAGTAAAGCGATGTAAACTCTGACCCATGATGGCTTTTATCGAGAGAAGTCAAGCTCCATCTTCATTGCCCCTCACCTTTCTTTTTCATCTTTTTGTATTTTTTTCCCTAGTAGGAAGAGGTTGGAAAGCCAAGAATGACAAAGGTCTACTTTATGTTGTATTTAAGATGCTTTCTGATATATTTAGTAATTAGATAGTCCATTTCACCAAATATCATTAAATTTTGCTCTCAGTAGTAAGGTAGCTCCATGACATACATACTGATGGGTCAGTGAGAGCTGAGGGCACAAAAATAAAGAAATTAGTGGTATATGGGCTGTATTTCAAACTAAATAAGAACATGAACTTTGGTATCAGTAGGATTTTGATTTAAATGCCAATTCCTCAAACTTTTGACACTGAGCAATAATTTATTTAATAGCTCAACCTTTTTTTTTTTTTTTTTTTTCCCCTGTTGTCTTATGTAGTAAAAGCATCTGCCACAGTGGTCATGGTTGGGGCTGCTTCATGGCTGAGTTTACAGCAGCCTACTGTCATCAGTTAGAATCTGTTTTTCTAGGGACTGTATCAGTGAATTAAGTGGAAATATGATGGGGACCACCATCCGCGTATCCTTTGGATCTTTAAGGATGTTACTATTCTGTGCCATTACCCCATATAAGCAAAGATTATTTATTTATTATCTTCCTTGGGGGGTGCTCGGTAGCATCATCATTTGCCCTTCGTCACTGGGCAGCACTTATAGGTCAAGAACTCTATATAATTACTGTGTCAACTATCAAATGTTTCTATACTAAGTTTACATTTCAGGACTGCAGAAATGACCAATGGGTGGCCTGTAAACCCAGTGAACACAGTGTTAATCACATCGTAGCCAAAATTCCATTTGTTTTCTGTCTCATACACCCCTACTTTATCAGGGAACTATAATGATGCTTTATCAGTCCTACTTCCTGTCAAGTCCATTCTGATTCATGGTGAAGTACTGCCCATTTTTTTTTTTTTTTTAATAGAAATTTCAGTTTGCTCTTTGGCAGCTCTTGGTGATCAGAAGTGAGATATGAAGGTGCCTGCAGAAAACCCCAAAGGCTTCAGTACCAAGCAGGGCTGTTTGGTTTCACTACATCATGAACTTCTTGGGACTCACTGCCAGGTAAATAACCTCTCGAATTTTGAGCTCTGCTTTCTTGCGTTGAGCTCTTTGAGACTTACTGCAGGATTCTGGTTTGGTTTTTGTCTTGTTTTGTATTTTCTGTTTTTATTCTGGTCTTACAAGAATTTTTGCCAAATTTTGCCCCCACTACTAGCAATAGTGTGAGGCTCTGGGCAATCTACTGTACCAGAAGGTTTTGAGTTTGTGAAATCTCAGGCTCCATAAGTCGCAAAGAAAAACAAGGGCATGTGACGACTGGTAAAAGCCAATAGGGTAATCGCCTGCCACAAGTGCAGTTAAAGTCTCCCACTTCAGCATAAGCTGGGTCATGAAATAGGTCAGACCATTAGGCTGCCTGCTGGCTGCCAGCAAAAGCTCATGCAATGAAGGAACATATTGGTTTAAGCCATACACTCCCCAAACTCTGCCGTGTACCTAGGAAGAATTTTGTTGAGCCTGAGAGTCGAAAACTTTGAGCAAACTTGAACTTTATTTGAAAAATGGAACTGCCATATCTAGGGGCAATGTGGAATTTCCTCCTAGGACTCTTGCATAATATGTGGATAAGCACTATGATTCTGCTATCTGCTTGTACCTAGATGCTTGGCACAATCTCACTAAGGACAGTCTGGAAAATATGTGACCAGTTTACAGAGAAAGAAAGTCTTTCCCTGGAGCTGGTACCCTGATTTCAGATTTCTAGCCTTCTAAGGTATGAGAGAAAAAATTTCTCTTTGTTGAAGCCACCTACTTGGAGCATTTCTATTATAGCAGCACTAGATAACTAAGACAAAGCCTATTCCCAAAATGCCTTTTAAAATTCATCGCAATGCAGACATTGAGGATCCTCTCCAAATTACTTTTATTCTTTGGACATACTCATAATTACATAAACGTTGCTAAAAAGTTCCAAAAACTGTAGGAGGGTCCTTACACATTTACTGAGAAATATAGAATGAATCCTTGTTGAGGCTCACCAGCCTGCACTCGCTGATTTGTATCATCTAGTCCACATGATAGCTGGACAAGGGGAGTCCCAATTGTGGTTAGCACACACTGATTGGAGAAATCCCAAAGAAAGTTTAGCTCTAGACCTAAATAGAACAGCCACCCAATTCTTAGAAAATTCTCAGACTATCAGTAAAAGATTGCTAGAGGCCATTCCAAAGGCTTTTCCCCCAATAACAGATTGGACAAAAAGTCATCAGTGTGTACAATATAAAGATGATAATGTGTATTATTATCAGGCCAGACTATTTCAAATGTTTGCTAACATTCCAGGATTGATCCATCATTCCCTGGGGTTACAGGAACTTTCAATGTAACATTTATTTGTGGCCTCAAACTTGAACTTTCAACCTTAGGAAAAAAAGAATCAACTAGATTGGAAAGTAGCCCCCATTGCTGAGCTGACAAATTTAGCTCACAGACTTTCTCGGATCTTGGAGACTAAGCAGATCTCCAAAGCAAACAAGTTAGTGGCCTTATAGTTACAGTAACTGCAATCTCCTAAACAACAAGATAAATCCAAGCCCTTTGGAGGCACTACTACCGGGACTTGTAGCTATTGCAAGAAACCCAGACTTTGGAAAAAGGGTCGATGTAAGTTAAAGTACAACCAAAAAAACAGCCGAAGCCAGAGACTCTTCAACCAGATATGGAATGAAGGGGCTCCAGGGACACAGCAGGGGCTTTTCCTATTGTGGCACTTAATCTGCAAGGAGAAATTATCATGTACATTAATGGAGAGACTTACAAATTTTTAATCGAAACTGAGGCCACCCTCTCTGCAATTAATCCTATGTGTTTACAAAAACCCCTGCCCTGGAGTACAAAAACTTGAAAAGTTGTGGGGTTACAAATCAATAACAGACTTTAATTCATTAAAAACCTGTTGTGATATCCCTCGGCCCTATTGAAAATTTACATTCCTTTCTGCTCAGCCTTGACACTTCTGTTAATTTGTTGGCCTGAGACTTTTGTCTAAATGGGCCTATCATTTACAATTTTCAGAAAAAGAAGAAATATTAGTAATCTTGCCAGATTCCTGTAAACCTCTAATGAGGGATTCGAAAACCAATCTAACTCAAGGGGAAAAACTGCTCTCTGTTTGCAAGCATTAGTCATTCACAAAGACAATTTAACTGCTTCTAACCCATTTCTCTCTGAACATTTTTAATTAATTCCTGAAACCTTATGGGCCACCACATCTACCACGGGGTGAATTTTATCAACAGAACCTATTCAGGTTCAGTTAGACACCTCTAAGCCTTTACAAAGACTCCCTCAATACCCTCTTAAGTGAGAAGATAAAAAAGAATTAGTCCCCTATTTTTCAGGACTTCCTTTCTAAAGGATCCATTTTTCCTTGCACCACCCCTTGTACCATCCCCGTACTCCTGTTAAGAAACCAAACACCGGGGGTTGGAGATTTTTTCAAGATTTACAGGCTATTAACCACGTTGTTATTCCTACATTTGCAGTAGTTTCAAACCCTCATTTACTCCTTTCTAATGTTCCTCCAGACGCTACACATTTTACTGTCACTGATCTTTGTATCACTTTTTTCAGTATCCCTGTTCATCCTGAGAGCCAGGATTTGCTTGCTTTTACTTGGGAGACTCAACAATTTACTTGTACAGTAATGCCACAGAGATTTAATGAATCTACTAAAAAACACTACTAGTTCACTGAAATTCTCCTTGCTGATTTACACCCTTAAGCTTTACAATTCAAAAATGAATCAAAATTATTGCCATATGTCAATTACTTACTAATATTCTCAAACTCCCAGAAAACCTGCACCAATGACAATATAATCTTATTAAAACATCTGGCCACTGGAAGGCATAAAGCTTCTAAAGAAAAACTACAACTGGCCCAGAATTCTGTTAACTGTTTAGGTCATTGACTTCTGCAGAAGGCATTTATATTGATCATAAATGGAAAGAAACTATTTTTACTTTACCTGTCCTCAAAACTAAGAAACAATTACTTGAGTGTCTGGGGCTTTGCAGCTACTGTAGAACTCAGATTCCTAATTTTTCCTTGTAAACCCAATCCCTATATAAATATTTGAAAGTCTCCAAACCAAATTCTTTCCAAATTGCACTGGAGGATCAGAAAGCTGTAATTAAACTAAAAGAACTTCTAGCAAACATGCCTGCACTAGGCTTTCCTAACTATCACCTAGATTTTCCCCTGGAAACTCTTTAGATGTTTAAAATCAGAAGCATGGAGAACAGCAGAGACCAATAGGTTATTACAGTCTGCGGCTTGACCCTGAAGCTAAAGGTACCCTCCTTGCCTCAGGACTGTTACTGCCACAGCCAAACTAGTTCAAAGCACTGCAGATATAGTGTCAGGGAATTTTCTAAATGTTCATGCTTCCCATACAGTATCTGTGATCCTTAATGCTGGTTTGACCCAATATATTTCTGCCAATCAACTCACTTCCTATGAAGTGTTCCACCTGGCTGCATCTAATATTAGACTGCATTCTGTGCCTTGCTTAAATTCCACCACTCTCCTTCCAGAAAATGACAATAAGGATTACCTAACTCATTATAGTTTAAATTTAACTGAACAGCTTTTAAGTCCCTGAAAAGATTTAAAAGAAACTCCTTTGGCTAATCCTGATTTAATTCTATTTGTTGATGACTCCTATTCAAAACATGCTTCTACTAGCTCTCACTATCAGGCTTGATATATCTTCATGAGCTCTACTGTGGTTCTTGAAAGTCAAGCCATTCCCAAAGCTACTTCAGCCCAAGAAACTGAATTAATTGCTCTTACTAGACGAGTCTGCAAACTTGCCAAAGTAAGGCCTGTGTCTGTTTACATGGATTCTAAATATGCCTTTGGAGTGACACATGATTTTGGCATGCAATGGAAACAAGGTTTCTAACCTCTTTTGGAAGTATCATAAAAAACAGAGCTTTAACAGCAGAACTTTTAAACACTTTACTACTCCCCTTGGGACTGCCGTGATTAAAAAAAAAAAAAAAAGGCTCATCAATCTAAAGGACTCTCAGACTACAGAGATCAGAAGGAATAACCTTGTTGATAAAGTAGCCTAACAAGCCACTTCTCAAGTTATCTTAACCTTAATGAAAGCAGAAAAAATGAGATTTCCCTTATTTGTTCATAATCTTAAGAAATTAACTTTAGAAAAACTAATAAAAAATTAACCATTAGCTAAAACTGAAGAAATTCAAAAATGGAAGAAAGAGGACTGTTCTCAGGATCCCATAACCAAACTGTGGTTAGGGCTTGATTAGAAGTCTGTCTTATCTAAATCATTTCATGTCCCTATGTTGAGAACTCTTCATGAAAGATCCCATTTAGGATGAGATAAAATGACTGAAATTTTAAAGAGATACTGGTGGGGACAATTTTTCGAGGCCTCCTCTAATTGCTCTATTTTCACTAGAACCCAGGCAAACCTTTTAAAGTTTCACCGGGGAAATGCCCATTACCTTCAGAGCCTATGCTTGAGTGACAATTAGATTTTATCCAGCTCCCACATTCAATGGTTACAAATATGTATTAGTGATGATTTGCAGATTTTCACATTTGGTAGATTTTCCTAGTCACCATGCGACTGCAAAGTTTGTAGCTAAGAAACTTCTCAAAAACATAATCCCCATTTGGGGAGCACCAATACTTCTCTGCAGTGACAGGGGGGCCTACTTTACTGGACAAGCAGTTAAAGAAATGTATATGATTTTTCCTATTTATCAGACTTCATTGCCCCTACCATATACAAACTTCTGGGCTAGTGGAAAGAATTAATGGTATAATAAAAACCCAATTAGCCAAGATTTCTGAATCCTTAAGCTTATCCTGGACTAAGGCCCTTCTAAATTTGAGGTCTACTTTGTTTGGACCACATAAATTAATCATGCATGAAATTATAACTGGTAGGCCCTCTGGTTCTTCCTTATTTCTCAACCTGTACTGATACTAATTTAGTTCAACCTGAATTATTGAAATAGTGTCAGCCTTTGATTCAGTACTTCAAAGAGCACCTTTTCATGAACCAAACAAGCTTTTGACAGCAAAAATTTAGAAATACAAAAATTACCTACTATTGAAACAGGTTACTATGTATATTGGAAGAGGCACCAATTAAAAGATTCCCTGGAGCCTCATTGGAGAAGAATATATTTGATCTTGCCCATTAAGCCTTGTGCCCCCAAACTACACGGAGTTAAATCTTGGACCCACTAATCCCAACTTAAGAAGGCTAAAGCACCTGCCTCAATTATTAAACTTACCAAATGACTTAAACTGGAGTTCAGACACACTCGTGGCCAGAAGCAGATGACATTGAAGTAGACAGCTCCTCCCAAAATCATGGAATAAGATTTCATGCAACCTACTGAAATTTTTGGACTTTGTTTCCTGATTACTGGTATTCTTAAGGTAGTTGCTTTATTACACACTTGTGGTATTAGCCCTTGTTTTAATATTCTCTTTTTCCATGCAAATAACAAATGAAGAATTTTCTTAGTCATAGTTATTTTTATTTGTCTTATTGTATTACTTTTTAGTTAGTATTTTTACACTATAAAGTATTAAGTATTCACTTACAGCATATAGATGACTTTGATGCCTGTCATAATAAAGACTTTATTAGATTAGTTCGATCAGTAGCTAGTACTGATAATCTGACAGACTGTTGGATTTGCCATCAAATCCCCAAATCTGGGCATACTAATTCAGGCTCTCTAGCTATGCTCATGTTAAACTATAGCTCTGTACCTGATTCTACTGTAGATTGTACTATTTCTTTTAAATGAACTAATCATGTCAGGTTGTGGCATCCTCCAGAATTATTACCAAGTTCTCTGGTGCCACGTTTCAATTTATTCTAACACCCACAAGTCAATGATACAGAAGAAAGCTTGAAAAGCTGTACCAGAAATACAGGGAAGTTTTACTCATGTACTGACTGGTCACTCATATGCCCAAGGATATCTTCAAATCCTTATACCAGGACTTTTGCAGCAACACCAAAATAAAGCAATCTTTTTGTCATAACATTTACCACTCTACATATTGGGGGCTAGACTCTATTTGTAATAACTCTTTTGACTAAAGAAAGGCTCAAAAAAGTCAATCAAACTATCTCTTCTTCACAAAATGACACTGGAAATAGTATGATCTGTGCTTGGAAACTCTACGGGGCAGTTCTACTCTGTCCTATAGGGTCGCTATGAGTCACAATCAACTCGATGGCACTGGGTTTTTTTTTTTTTTTGTGCTCCTCATGGATATATATTTTTACGTGGGAGATCACTAAGAAAAGCCCAGATCTGAATAATGAATGCTATGCTTGGGCATTATCATATCTAGGTGGTTTAAAAATGATAGGTCTATGCTAGAAGGAACCCGGTGGTCATGGCCCCCAGAGCTTCTGTTGCCCCAGGACAGGAACCATTCCCGAAACCAACTCTTCAGACATGGATTGGACTGGACAATGGGTTGGAGAGGGATGCTGGTAAGGAGTGAGCTTCTTGGATCAGGTGGACACTTGAGACTATGCTGGCATCTCCTGCCTGGAGGGGAGATGAGAGGGTGGAGGGGGTTAGAAGCTGTTGAAATGGTCACGAAAAGAGAGAGTGGAGGGAGAGAGTGGGCTGTCTTATTAAGGGGAGAGTAATTGGGAATTGGGAGTGTGTAGCAAGGTGTATATGGGTTTTTGTGTGAGAGACTGACTTGATTTGTAAACTTTCACTTAAAGCACAATGAAAATTATAAAAAAAAATAAAGTAAACAGAAGAAAATATAGGAGTCAGGAAAGAAAAAAAAAACTGATAGGTCTACGTACAATTGGCTCTTAAGGTGTTCCTGTAATTTTCCACTCTTGTAATGAAAGTGTACACTTGACCAATGATCTGAAACTGTTTTCCCAACACAAAAGAGATTATGAAAATCATATAATGGACAGAGCAGGGAATGGATGAACATTTCTTTGGGACCTTTTTCCACTTGTCGGTATCCCCAAACTCAAAAATCTATTTGCAATTTGTCTGTTATTATTCTCCAGATAATGAATGAACACCAATAGCATGGAAACCCAACAAAAATCTTTAAACTCTCTTGCCAAAATTGTGTTGAATAATAGTTATTTCCCCTGATTTTCTTCTATTCAAGTAGGAAGTAGTCAATGCAATTGCTAATACCACTTGCTGTACTTAAATAAATACATCTGGAGAAATAGAACAAGATCTTAAACAGGTCCGCCAGTACATGGCTCCAACAGCCCCCCTGACCTGTTCCCCTTTTCCTGATATTTTTATTTGGCTTCCTACTGAAATTGGTTCCTGGCTATGTTCAATTTTACAAACTGGATTAATTCTCTTAATTAGTATAATAACTATTATATGATTAATCAAATATTTTATGACATGTTTTTCAAATGCTCGTACTCAACAATGGAACATTACTTTCTGTACAAAAGATCACGTATTTTGAAAGAACAATTCCTTAGAAAATAGTTCAGTTCTTCACCTTTGCTAATGCCCCTTTCTGTCTAATATTCCTATTAATTCAGCCCTCCTTTTACACAGAAGTAGAGATCCAAGCTACAGCATGGCAAAAAAGGTATAGATGGTGCCCAGCTGCTTTTCATGGACAGCATCTCGGGCCTTAAAAGCCTATTTTAAATAGGAAGCCATGTAAGAAACACAAGGGAAATAAGTCATGCAGAAAAAGACACTCATAATTGTTGTTGTTTTTAGGTGTTGTTGAGTCAACTCCTACTCTTAGCAAACCTATAGGACAGAGTAGAATTACCCCATAGGGTTTCCAAGGAGACACTGGTGGATTTGAACTGCCGACCTTTTGGTTAGCAGCCAAGCTCTTAACTACTACACCATCAGGGCTCATACTCTTATATAAAAAAAAATAGTGATCAGCAAATTGCTATCCATATTCCTGATCAAACAGGGTAGAGAGTTGTAAAGGAGCCCAACAAATCTAGGTGCTTGGCATAAGGAGAGGCTTCTACCAAAGTTGTTGGCCAGACTCCATTGGTTGTTTACTGTTCAGTCTGTTCTGACTCTCAAGAGTAAGCTAGCCAGAATGCCTCAGGAAACCTGCAAGCTTCCCTCCTCTCCTTTCCTCTCACAGCATATTCTCAGGAAGGATACTTACTTAGGCTGGCTCCAGAATATCCATAGATTAAGAAAATGTTAGCTGACTCAAACTTCATGATTAGCAAAACAATGCTTAATGGATCTTGTAATTGCCTGGTGTCTGTTAAATTATGATTTTGTAAATGTCAACCAATCAGAATTTTTCCTTGCAAGTTTCTGGATTTTTGGTATTTAAACTCTGTGAAAAATTCCTTTCACCAGAGTACTTTTGTGAATCCTCATGAAGTATTGCCTGATACAGGTAGGCTTCTTCCTTCAATAAAAATTTTTGCTTTAATTTTATCAGAAACTCTAGCTTGCTCCTTGACATTACCAAATTTGTTGAGCCTCTTTGTCTCTTCTTCTACCCTCAGACACAATAGTTCTGACAATCCTATATTATCTTCAAGCTTCCAAGAGTCTTTCTGTCATTTTTTTCAATGTTATGTTTCACCAACTTTGGTCCAGCATCTTCAAAATCCATTCCAAAAATCGCTCCGTTCCCAGACAAATCCTGCTGGTACATGCTACTCAGGTAGTGAAACACCTTTGGAGGATAGTCTCACTTTGCTCTTCAAAGGACCAGTAGTTTCCCAGCTTCCTTATGTGTTGCTTAACCCTAGTTATTGTCCAGTGGCCAGCAGGGCTTGGAGTAGTATTATATTATCAGGGTGGATTATATTGTTTTACATGATAGGTGCCTCTGCATTTTCTTCAAGCAAGAGAGAAGCAAATTCTGTTACAGGCTAGACAGCTCAAAGGAATCAAGGGGTCAAAATTTTGGAGGTATCAACTCAAATGTGCATGTCCATTTTTGATAATTACCCAATTGGAGCCCTTGAAGGTCTGAGAATTCCACCATTCCCACATCTCTACTATAAATACTTATCATTAAATCCTGAGCCTGGGCCTCACTTTTTTATGCCCTCAGACTGCAGGAGATGAAACTGTCCTTAAAATGTGACCAGACCTTTTTGTTTTCTCAGGTAGCTTTTAATTACTGAACAATCATCCTAAACCTTCTATTTATTTATTTTTTTCCAAAGTATCTATAGCTCCCAGCACACACCTTCCAATTCTTCTGTCTTTGTAATTACCTTTGTCCCAGCCTTCTAAAACTTCTGATAAATTGACCTTGCCGATGAATCCCTTGCACTAGTCCAAAATCCAAACCAAACCCATCCAAATTTGCCACTGACCAGTGCTTTAACAACTTTGCTGTTAGGGACTATTAAGATTCAGCCTACAACCAGTAACAATTTCCTCTCTGCCAGCTAGCCAGCAGGTGATATTGCTCCCAAAATTCATTGTTTTGGACCAATTGTGTCACCATTATAAGTCTGATTCCTGAGAAAGCAGGCATTGAACTCATATTTTGCGTGCAGGCCTTTTATTGTGACTGGTTTCAAGTCCATCACTATGGAGGACAGGAGAAAGCAGAATTGATTTGGGGATGAAACTGGACTGTGTTGCAGTCACAATAAAAGCCTCAGCCCTATAGGGAGTTCTGGAACTGGAATGAATCTACCACATTGTCCTAACACAGAGCAAGGGGCCATAGCTTCCTACCTCTACATTGAGTCTCTGGGAAAGAAATGAAACCTTTGTGGAGGTGACTCTCTTCAGCCAAGAGCCAACTGCAGGAGTGAAGGGGTGCATAGAAAAAGGTGGGGATCTGTGTGACCAGTCGTCTGTCAACATTTTCAGAAACTGGGGGAAGAAATGCTTCAATTCTTAAAAAGGAGAGAGGTTTAAGACTTTAAATATTACAGAAAGTAAAAAGGCAAGCTGCAAACTTAAGTTTACCATGCATAAAAATGACAAAGTATATTTACTCAGAATGTTTCTAAAGTTAGAAAAATGAGCAAAATATGTGACTATTTGCTTTATGGGAAAATACTTGAAGTGTTAGCAAACACATTAAAAGAATTGCACCTTCATTTGCATTCAGAGAAATATGAAAGAATAAGTAAGTTAGTAAATAATAAATTAAAAAAAAATAATAAGATGCTATTTTTCCCTCACCAGCCTGACAAATATTAAGAAGTTAGGCAATGTCAACACTGGTCTTTATGTCTACACACTATGGCTGCTGAGATTGCAAACTGTTCCACAACAATTTGGAAAGTACTTTTGCATGATTTAATAAAGCCAAAGAGGTGCGTATTTTATAACTCAGGAATGCCACCCTCACAAACATATACTTTAGGAACTTTTGTACATGTTTTAAAAGACACATACAAAGTTATTATAAGTATAATAACAAATGTGTGGAAAAAAATCCAAATTACAGAATTGCCATACAGTACTGAACTAAAAATGAATACACTTTATATACACAAGTAATCATGTATGATCTTCATTATTTTAATACTAAATAAATATCAATTTGCTGATTACATTCAACATGAGCTAATTTATATAAATTTCCAAAGTTTACAAAAAATAAATGATAGATATATTAGAGAAATATATATATATATTTGACCTTTAAAGGTAAAAAAGGAGAATGATAAACAAATAATTTCAGGTAGAATTACCTGAAAGTGTTAGGAATGAGTCAAAAGGAAATGGCAATGAAGCTGACTTATAGAAGGGGGCACTTCTAGAAAAAAAACTAGGATGTGTTAATTTTAAGCCTTAGATTTGTAATTATTGCTATTTACTATGAAATTCATAAATGTTATGTGTGCTTATTTATACTCAGATAAAGTATTTTTAAAGTAATTCTAGTAAAGTTATTCTTAAAGGAACAAAAACAGAGATCTTTTCCTAAGGTAGAATTAGCTTTCAATGATTTTACAGTTAGCTTTTATCAAACTTCTATTGAATAGTATATATCTCTCAGAGCTGAGAGAAGGGGAAAAATAAGTTTTGAATTTTTACCTTTCTGTCTTACATAAAGTTCCATCAAGTAGATTGGGACAGGGAGCAGAAAAATTCTGCTCCACTAGGTCAGTGAAAGAGAGGAAGATCCTCAGTGAGATGGACTGACACAGTGGCTGCAACGATGAGCTCAAGCATAGCAAGAATTGTGAGGACAGCGCAGAACAGGGCATTGTTTCACTCTGTTGTACTTACAGTCCCTGTGAGTCGGAATCAACTCCATGACACCTAACAATGACAACAGGTCATACAGGAATTCAGGTTTCTTTTCTCCTTATTCTGCCATTCCCTACATTCCCTTGCAGCCATGGTCAATGAGTCACTGCTATGACCATATCCAAGTTCTAAGCTAGAAGAGTTGGAAATAAAATCATGGAGAGTGAGCAGTTTTCTTTAAAAGGGATGACTTGGGAGTTGCACCTATATCTTCTTCTCATCTATCATTGGCTAAAACATAGTCACATGAGCAAGCTTAGTTACATAGAAGGCTGAGAAATGTGGTCTACAGCTATATGCTATGCTCTCTACTAAAATATATGGTTTTATTACTAAACATAACAATGAAAAAATGTATATTAGATTAAAAAAAATAGCACTCTCTGTCACCCTTTTTAGATTTAAGCATCCAAAATAAAGCAATAGCATATTGAGTTCAGGCAAGCATTAGAAGAAGAATACAGCATGACCAATTAAGGTTTTTCCAGGAAATCGAAGGATTTTCCAACATTAGAAAATTTATCAATGTAATTCATTATATTAAATTATTAAAGGAGAAAAAATATGTGAAAGACTGAATAAAGAGATAAAAATTTAGTAATAGTTGGTACGCATTCATGACAAAATCCACCTTAAGTTCTTTCTGCCTAATACAAAGAATATTTTTAAACTAATACAAGAAACAAGATACACACTAAAGCATATGTAACTGATCCTCATTATTCATGAATTCCATAATTGCCAGTTTGTCTACTTGCTAAACTTTATTTGTAACCCTAAAATCAGTACTCATGGTACCTTTGCAGTCATTCATGAACACGTACAATATCATGAAAATCTTGAGCTGCCCCATGTGCTCATTTCCAGCAGATCTTAAACGTGTGGTGCTCTGCCTTCTTGTTTCAGCTCTCATATTGTAAAAAAGTGTTCTTATTATGGTCCATTTAGTGCCAAGTTTTTGCATTTTACTGTTTTTTGTTTGTTACTTTAATGTTTAAAATGGTTCCCAAGCATAGTGGTGGAGTGCTGTCTAATGTTCCTAAGTGCAAGAAGTTTTTAATGGGCCTTACGGAGAAAATATGTGTGTTAGATAAGCTTTGCTTAGGCACGAATTATGGTACTGTTGGTCATGAGTTCAATGTTAATGAAGCAACAATTCATATTAAATAAAAAAAAAAAAAATCCACTGTCATTGAGTCGGTTCCAACGCATAGTGACTCTATAGGACAGAGTGGAACTGCCCCATACAGTTTCCAAGGAGTGCCTGTTGGATTTGAATTGCCAGCCTCTTGGTTAGCAGCCGTAGCACTTAACCACTACGCCATCAGGGTTTCTGACATATTAAATAAGGAGTCCTTAAACAGAAACACACATAAAACAAGGTTAGGTACTGATTGATAAATGAAAATGTGAAAAGAGACTTACAGGACCTAACCCTGTATTTCCCCTAGAAGCACTGAATGGTTCAGTATTCATTATTGTAGTATTGGCAGCAACATTATAAAACATAACTACTGTGAATAACAATAATCAACTGTACTTGCAGGCAAACATTGATGTTTAAAGGCACAATGTTCTAGCCACTCCACCCCCTTTTTTTCAGTATCTCGACTGTGTGATTTTCCTCCCAATTTTAGAGCCTTTGAATATGACACACGGAACTGTTCAGAATCAGCTTTTGGAAAACATTCCTAGTTATAATTAATGTCCATGTACGCTAATTAAACCTCCATTCCTTGAACAAATAAAACATCTGCATAATTCGCCTCTTTGTAACTGCTATTCACTTTGCTTGAAATAAATCAGAACCTTTATTAGTCAGGTAAAATTATGCTTCATAATCCAAACTAAATTTCTCTCAAATCCATCAGCCTTTGAGGATCCAATCATTTTGGACCATCTCTAACCTTCTTTGTTTATAGATGTGTTTCTCTGATAGGCTACACTATACTGGGCCACCCATCTTGGATCCACAGGAGTGGATACACAGACCCCCTTTCTGTCCCAGAGAGCCAAAAGTATCCCTGTTTTAAGACTCTTAAGATTTTTATTTCTCAATATCAGTGAGAATGGTAATCTATGTTCAAGAAAGCCAAGGATGTCATTACATTGTCTTTCATCATCTACACTGTCCCATCTTTCTTTTAACATTTAGAAGCAAATGATATTTCATTTTGATGGAAAACAATATCCAGGGCAATAGTTTGTTGCATGGTATGAGGCCAACCTATAAAGCTCAACTATATTTGCCAATTTATTCCTGGAAAAGTTCATTACTATACTATTTAGGAAGGCAAGATTTAAGGAGATAGTTCCAACTTCATGAAAGTTTGGGTCTATGTGTTTTATAAAGTGTTTCAGATGTGTTTTTATACATTTATTTTATTTCTTTTATTCCTCTCGACCCACACCCACACATTTGTTCTTATTACCTCATTGTAACTTCTTCTGTTATACTTTGTTTTTACACTTTTTGAATGAGGCTTGTGGGAGGCCTGGCATCTCACCACAGCCTAAAGTGTGTGCTATATTAAAATTAAAGCTCTTTTTACGTTGTGACTCATAGCTCCACTCATATTGTTGACATTTCTGGAAATCGATCCACCATGCAAAGTATGTGTTCATACATGTGGGTGTATATATTTGTGAATTATGTATTTGTGTGATGAGTGATGAATCATAAGTATGGGAGAGTAATCTGTGACTTATCTAAATTGAAAATATAGAGAATTGGAAATAAAAGAAGAGTGATTTGAAAAGTTAACCAGGGTAAAGAAATAATAATCCAAGATAAAGAAAATGGAAGTGAAAGAAGATAAGGAGTGCTTTTTCCTTTGCATTTATAATTTTTCTATTATAAAGGCTCAAATTAGATAAAATGATTGCCTTTACAGTACAAAGTAGGCTAACTTTGTCACCTAAGTGCTTTTTCTTAAAAAATGGTCTGCCTGTTCTTTCAATCTTAAAAGAGAGAGAAAAAAAAAAAAGACAAGAAAAACTTGTATTTTCACTTTGCAAATTGCTGGTGTCATGGAGGATCCATTTGTAGATCTAGCTAAACAATGAAATAAGGAAATTGTATATGGCTTATGTAGCTACAAAGTGAAAAATTTGTTTCTTTTTCTCCTGACTTATTGACCGTTCGTAGAATTCAAAGCTGCATTCAAACTTGATATTTACTTGAGTCCTAGTGACGTTAATTTATGAACTCTGAGATATATAAGGTTGGTTAAAAATAAAAGTGTATATAAAATATGATAACTATTTGGCATGATTGTTAGGTTGGAACTTAAATAGACAAAATGTTAGAAATACATCTGATAAATTTCAATGTGCAGCTACACATCGGGGATCAAGTACCATAATGTAATGATAAATATGTATTATTCCATGATTCAGTTGCAGATTTTATGGATTTGACTACTTTTACCCTGGTGACATAGTGGTTAAGTGCTACAGCTGCCAACCAAAAGGTCGGCAGTTCGAATCTGCCACGTGCTTTTTGGAAACTCTATGGGGCAGTTCTACTCTGTCCTATAGGGTCGCTCTGAGTCGGAATCGACTTGACGGCAGTGGGTTTGGTTTTTTTGGTTACTCTCTTGTTAAGGCAATTCAAGACATAATTGATTAAAATGTTGCATAATTTCATAGATGTCTGATTTATTTATAATTTTAGACTGTTCTACAATGCCAGAAACAAACTTTCAGATGCAATTTAATTGTGTTTTTCTCCATCCACTGTACTTGATTGAGGTGTGCGCTTCACTGATTGAACTGAATACAATTTTTACCAAAGGAAAAATATATTTCCACATCTTGAATTTTCTAGGAGAGAGGTCAGAGCATGTCAAAAAAACGCTTTGGAATGCTAGGTTTATATATATATATATATATATATATATATATATATATGATTACATTTTTATTGCTTTTATTTTTGTTATTTTGCTTCAAGAGCCCCCCAGGCTCATAAATATTCTCAGCATGGTAGTTTTTAAACAACAGAAAGAGGAAATGCACTCACAGCAATAATCTGCCAATGACAGACATTTAAGCATCAAGTCTGGGCAAATATATTGGACACTGGAGTAAAGCACTCCCTTTTTTTGACATTGTTTCTTCTCTTCATTTCACATGAGACAGGTGGTTGCTCAAGCATACATTTTCCTAGTTCAATTCATATTTAAAAAAATTTTAAAGTCAATTAAAAGCAAAATGGTAATCATTTTCTTTAAATAAACACCAATATTTTAATGTTCTACTCTTGTCTCTTTTTCTTAAGCTTTTTGGAACATCGCATTGGTAGAAAGAGACCACAGATACTTGAGAAAACTAATTTAAGTACCTAATTTATACAGCAAAGGATATAGAAACTTAACTGAGGCTTTTTAGCAAGATGGGGAAGGAGAAAATGCAACTTGCTTTATCAAAGATTTCTTAGGGACATAAAAGCCTGTAATGGACCAACCAACGATGGTGTCTGAACAAAATAAGCTTTTGCCCAGTCCAAGATCTTTTCATCATTGAACCTGACATTATTATTCAGGAAAAACTTTTTTTAAAAATTCTTTAATTTCTTCTTCTCTTTTAAGGAAATGTAGAGACACAGAACAACTTTCCTGGTTTTCAGATCAAACTCAACATTCCCTGTCTTAGTCATCTAGAGCTGCTGTAACGGAAATACCCCAAGTGGAGGGCTTTAACAAAGAGTTTATTCTCTCAAAATCTAGTAGACTAGAAGTCCAAATTCGGGGCGTCAGCTCCAGGAGAAGTCTCTCTCTGCTGGCACTGGAGGAAGGTCCTTGTCATTAGTCTTCCCTTGGTCTGAGAGCATATCAGCACAGGAACCTCAGGTCCAAAGGACGCACTCTGCTCCTGGTGCTGCTTTCTTGGTAGTATGAGGTCTCCAATATCTCTGCTTGCTTCCCATTCCTTTTATCTGTTGTAAGATAAAAGGTGGTACAGCCCACACCCCAGGGAAACTCCCTTTATATTTATATTGGATCAAGGATGTGACCTTAGTAAGGGTATTACAATCCCACCCTAATTCTCTTTAACATAAAATTACAATCACAGAATGGAAGCTAATCACACAATACTGGAAATCATGGCTAAGCCAAATTGATACACACATTTTTGAGAGGACATCATACAATGCATGACAGACACTATCTAATCTTGTAGATCTCATCAATATAACAGTTACTAATCAATTGTATTAAATCATAGTGATAAGATTCACAACACCCAGGGAAATCACATCAGATGATGAAATGGTAGACAATCGTACAATACCAGGAATCATGACCCAGCCAAGTTAACAGATATTTCTGGGGGACACAGTATAATCCATGACATCCCCCAAAAGCCTGTCTTCATCCTGTAGAGATGAGAGACACCCAGGTATTTCTGGTTATTTGATATGGTTCAATCCAGTGATACAAACTGTTAAGCATTTGATTACTAACCAAAAGTTTGACGGTTCAAATCTATTCAGAGGTGCCTCAGAAAAGCCTGATAATCCCTTTCCAAAAGGTTACAGATTTAAGAACTCAAAGTAGTGCAGTTTTACTCTGCAGCTCATGGGGTCTTCATGAGTTAGAAAAGACTTGTGATAACTGTATCCAACCAACAATGCAGGCTAATTTCCACAGGTACATTTGCAGAATGTAACTCACCTCTTTCCTCATTCTAATATGGATCTACCTTTTCCAGTTTACTTGCTTACTGTACAATTGGCAGATGTGGAAAAAGGGAATAAAGTGAAGCCCTGCAGTGGTGAGTGGCACCAATTCTGGCCTAGACTGTGGAATTCAAATCCATAATTATTTGGATGATCAAGAGTACGATTTAAAATTTAGTGCCTCAATTCTCTCACTGTAAAATGTGGGTTAATGTTAATACAAACCTCTGAGGGCTGTCATTAATAATAAATGTGTTGATGTGTGCAAAGTAGTTAAAGCAGTGCTCTTTACTATATGGTGTGTCTTAGCCATCCAGTGCTGCTATAACAGAAATACCACAAGTGGATAGCTTTGACAAAGAGAAATCTATTCTCTCATAGTCTAATAGGCTACAAGTCCAAATTCAGGGCACTGACTCCAGGGGAAGTCATTCTCTATCAGCTCTGGAGGAAGATCTTTGTCACCAGTCTTTCCTTGGCCTGGGAGCATCTCAGTACAGGAACCTCAGGTTCAAAGGATGCACTCTGCTCCCAGCACTGCATTCTTGGTGAAATGAGGTCCCCATGTCTCTCTGCTTGGTTCTCTCTTTCATATCTCAAAAGAGACTGGCTTAAGACACTATCTAATCTTGTAGACCTCATCAATATAACTGGCACTAATCCATCTTATGTCATCATAGTGATAGGATTTACAACACATAGGAAAATCAGATCAGAAGATAAAATGGTAGACAATCATACAAGGGAATCATGTCTAGCCAAGTTGACAGCTATTTTGGGGGGACACAATTCAATCCATGACACGGTGTTTTGTGAGTATTGTTTAGGATAATGTTTATTATTGTCAGATATATATAATCAATAATAACATAATAAATAATATAATCAATAATTTTTTTTATTATTGTCAGATATATATAATCAATTACCAAAGAAAATATTAGTATATACTTCCTTCTCTCCACCTCCACTGCCAGAATTCTAGTCAAGCTCTCGTCATTTTTGTCTGCACCACTACAGTAGCTTCTTAAATGGTCTTCCCAATTCCACTCTTGCACCGCAGTGCTTCTCCCTCCCACCACTACATTCAATATGCCCTAGTCATATTGGATTTCTGTCAGTCATTAGAACAAAGCAAGCTTATTTCCAACTAATAGTGTTTTTACTCTGTCTAGCCAAGAACACTTTTACCCTAAGCTTTTTGCATTGCTGGCTCCTTCTCACCTTGATTTTGTTATCCTCCCTAGTTTAAAAGAAAGTCAAAAAAGAATGAGAAAAATCTAATAGACACTATTGACCTCTCAGCAGCAGTTAACCCAATTTAACAAGTTCCTGAGTTTTCTATTATACTTTTGGCTGCGTTTTTCAGTCTGTACCTGATGACTAAGTTAAGGTTCCCAAAATTCTTTCCTTTGCCTTGATGCTCTCCACACCCTCTGTACACAATCTCATTCTTTCCGAAATCTTTAAAAAATAACCAAATGCAGACTTTGCTCATGTCAAGTCTGGGTCTTTCCTCTGACCTGCATATATTCAACTGCCTTTTTTGACATCCTCCTGTGTCCATTTCACATACATCTCAAACTCAGAAAGTCCAAAATTAACTTCTATTCTTGTCACAGAAATTTTCCTTCCTCAGTGTTCCTCCATTCAGTAAACGTTAACTTCTTTAACATAGTAATTTTTTTTTATTAACTTTTATTAAGCTTCAAGTGAACTTTTACAAATCCAATCAGTCTGTCACATATAAGTTTACATACATCTTACTCCGTACTCCCACTTGCTCTCCCCTATTGAGTCAGCCCTTTCAGTCTCTCCTTTCGTGACAATTTTGCCAGCTTCCCTCTCTCTCTATCCTCCCATCCCCTCTCCAGACAAGAGTTGCCAACACACTCTCAAGTGTCCACCTGATATAATTAGCTCACTCTTCATCAGCATCTCTCTCCCCCCCGCTGACCAGTCCCTTTCATGTCTGATGAGTTGTCTTCGGGGATGGTTCCTGTCCTGTGCCAACAGAAGGTCTGGGGAGCATGGCCGCCGGGATTCCTCTAGTCTCAGTCAGACCATTAAGTATGGTCTTTTCATGAGAATTTGGGGTCTGCATCCCACTGATCTCCTGCTCCCTCAGGAGTTCTCCATTGTGCTCCCTGTCAGGGCAGTCATCGATTGTGGCCGGGCACCAACTAGTTCTTCTGGTCTCAGGATGATGTAGGTCTCTGGTTCATGGGGCCCTTTCTGTCTCTTGGGCTCTTAGTTGTCGTGTGACCTTGGTGTTCTTCATTTTCCTTTGCTCCAGGTGGGTTGAGACCAATTGATGCATTTTAGATGGCTACTTGTTAGCATTTAAGACCCCAGACGCCACATTTCAAAGTGGGATGCAGAATGTTTTCATAATAGAATTATTTTGCCAATTGACTTAGAAGTCCTCTCAAACCATAGCATAGTAATTTTGCTGGCAATCTTGGCACATGCTTGTTCCTCATCTTCCTACATCAAGATCCACACCTCAGGTATATCACACATTCAGCCTCCTCTCTCCTCCCCTATTACACCACTTACCATAAGTCACTGTGGTCTCTCAGTTAACCTTCTGCAGTGGCCTACCAACTAGTATTGTGCTTTCTGCCGTGGTCCTCCCCTGGTTTGTTTCCTACATAGCAATCACATCCCACCGCACTTTGGGAAACGGCTAAGTTCATTGTCAACAAGGACTGGCTGAAAGAGGCCCTTGCTTTACTCTCAACCTTCATTTTAAACTCATTTTGCCTCTCCTCAGCATGCTTCATTCAGACACCTCGTTGTACTCTAAGTTTTTGAAGATACCATGTTTCATCCTGGCAAAGAGCTTTGCTTATGAAGTCCCTCTTGCTAGTCCCCGTTGGCAGGCCCGATTAAATCTTATTCATATGTCAAGTTGAAACTCCAGTGTCATTTTTAATGGATGAATTATTGTTCTT
Organism: Loxodonta africana; assembly: GCF_030014295.1. NCBI lineage: Eukaryota > Metazoa > Chordata > Mammalia > Proboscidea > Elephantidae > Loxodonta > Loxodonta africana. The sequence continues at coordinate 33,108,431 of NC_087356.1, forward strand.
GCCATCGAGTAGGCTCCAACTCATGGTCACCCCATGAACAACAGAAAAAACACAGCCCAGTCCTGAATCATCTTCGCAATTGTTATAATGCCTAAGTAGGTTGCTGTGGCCACTGTCTATTTTGAGTGCCTTAAACCCAGGGGACTCATATTTCAGCACTGTATCAGACTGTATTCTGCTGTGATCCATGGGATTTTAATTGGTTAATTTTCAGAAGTAAATGACCAGGCCTTTCTTCATGGTCTATCTTAGTCTAGAAGCTCCACTAAAACCTGTCACCAGAAGTGACCCTGCTGGTTTTTCAAATACCGGTGGCGTAGCTTTCAGCATCACAGCAAGCTACCACAGTATGACAAACTGAGATTGGTGGTAGTAATCGCTATTAAATTCTGCATAGAACCCTGTTCTTTCCTTTATAACACTTAAACTGTTTATAACCGTCTTTTATTTTCATCATGTTACAATTTTTATTACTTTTTTATTGCCAGAAATGACACCAGTGTCATTAATGTTATAAAACAAAACTTTAAGCAGAATTAACAGTTCTTTTTAAATGGATGGGGATTAACCATGAAAACCTTTTTGCCCTGCAGAGGTCCTCTGGCTATGTATGTCTTGGTAAAAGCTAGCCAATATAAATGACTTAACTATATTTTTACTTATGGGTCAGGCTCTAAAATTCTAAAATGTTTTTATTTATTGGTAACATTTTTCTTTAATATTCAGAGAGAGATTCTGGCCTCAAGTCTTGGTTCTGCCATTAACTGTTGGTGTGATCTTGAACAAATTATTTAACCTTTAAGATGCTTATGTGTACAGAGAATAAAAATAAAACATCCTTAATCAGCTTGTAAAAACTAAGGTAATTCATTCTTGTGTTCTTCAGAACAATATCAGAACGATAGCAACAGTGCATAGAATAGCCACCAGTCCTTCTTAAACTGTGAGCAATTGTTATCTGTCCTACCACTGTGTCTACAGATCAAAAGTGCATGGCATGTGTCTTTTGTTTACCATTCACTCTTGGTGTCTACCAGTGGACCTGGTCCATAAGAAACAATTCTAAAAATATAAATACATTTGTGATAAAGATAAATGAGAACACTAAGTAATGTTACAGAAATCATTGTCAAGCCAGCAGCTAATTTTAGAGTCAGATTCTATATATGTTGAGTTCATGTTACAACTATCCAAAGTAGGTAATCAAAAAAGTAGGTGTATTATAAAAGTAAGTATACGGGTAGGTGTAGATATTAAAATGATCCACAGCACTTAAAGAAGAATAAAGTCTTTTAAAATATAAACAAATTCAGAATTCCATGAGTTTTTGGCTTGAGATTTTATTCATAGAATATAAATTAGCATAATATGAAAAATAAGTTCTGTGGTAAAATCTTTTCAGATAATTCTATTTAACCAAAATTAATGTGATTTCTTTTTTTTAAATTCTACCGTAGAGTTTCTCATAATCTTAACATTTTAATACATTAAAGCATAGGGATAGAGTGAAGGCTCCTTATAATTTATAATAGAACTTTTTATCACACATCGTCTTGCAGAAATTGTTCTTATTCAAGAAACGTTGGTGCAATAAGATTGCTGAAGAGTTTAAGGAGAAGGAGACATTGGTTTCATACGTAGTTCCTCTTGTATTAATTTAGGAGAGTCAACCCCCTTTCCCTAACCTAATCTACAATTTAGGACCCATGATTTCTCTTCATAGGGCTTCTGTGAGGATCAAGTTGCATCATAGCTACAGAAACGTCTTGAAAATCAAGAGAGCTACAAACAGAAATTATTGTAACAGCCCCAAATAAGATTCCATGAGGCTCAAATCAAGGTTAGTTGTCAAGTTACTTAGATGGGATTAACTTTAAACAGCTTTTGTATTTATCAGGTGCAAATTCAAAAAATAAAAATCTGTGAAAGGCACTAAATCAATCTGTGAATAGTAATTTTATTTTAAAAGTTTATTCAAAAGTCGTAGCTACTCAGCCTCTGATAGTTTCAGGGATTGTTTTCCTAAACTTCTTCCTCTCAGAGTTGAGTAGAGGCAGGGTTCATAAATGTGTGATTTATTTTGGATGATGGAATTATTTTTTCTAATGTCTGCATATATTAACAATATAACAATGCCAGCCCCATTGCAGGTTGGTGATTATAAGCATGCACAGGGAACCTGCTCTAAGTGGCACCTTTTCTTATATAGTCAGAGAATACAAGGCTGTAGGACAGTATTATGTTACTGTAGAGATGCTTGTTTAAGTGCAGAGAGAGAAATGGGGTTTTTAAGTGAAGATGTGATTTGCTTCTTTGTTTTTTTAAAGAAACAGACAATTTTGGAAGAAAATATTTTTTCATTATCTTTTAAGTTCAAATTTTTCTGGTGTCCTCAAAATGATTTAAATCCAATTAGACAAATTTTTATTGAGAAATTACAATGTGAAGTCAATCAAAAAAGGACAAGCATTGTATGACCTCATTTTTATAAAAAGACAAGAAATGGCAAATGATTAAGATGAACATTTATTACCGATTATCGGGGGGTGTGAGGGAGGGGAAAAGGGGAGTCAACAGTGATAGAAAAATCACATTGATCAAGGGTAGGGTTGCAGAGTAGATTGTTGCAATCATTGTCAGTACACTTGTAAAAAGTCAAATTGGAGAAAGTTATGTGATAAATACAATGACGACCAAAAAAAAAAAAAAAAAGAGTAGCGGCTGAGACTACTTATGTACAACCAAAAATCTCATGGGATTCTGTTCCTTAGTTATCTAGTGCTGCTATAACAAAAATACCACAAGTGGATGGTTTTAACAAACCAAAATTTGTTTTCTCATAGTTTAGGAGGCTACAAGTCCAAATTCTGGGTGTCAGCTTTAGGAGAAGGTTTTCACTCTCTGTTGGCTCTAGGGGAAGGTCCTTGTCTCCTTTCAACATCTGTGGGCTCGTCATTCCTTGGAGATCTCCTTGTGTCTTTGAGATTTTAGGCATATTCCATTCTAGGGCAAGATTATCTCTTTAGATATTTCCATTACAAATGAGAGAAATTGGAGGGAAAGAAGAGCTAACGGGCACTGAGCAACTCCAAAACCCAACAAAAAATTTACATTAGTTCTCAAAGCTTGAAAATAATCCCCTGTTCTCTGAGACCATCTGGACAATGGCCTTGCCCTCCAGACTCTGGGTGTCAACCATGATCTCTGGATTCTGGGTGGAGGCCCTGTGGCTCTGGGATTCAGCTGTGCGTGCATTCCAGGCCCACTGGGAAGGCAATTCTGCTCTTCAGCTTTGGGCAGCCCCATTCTCCTAATACATCTAAGTGATGACCCCACACCCTTAGCCCCGGCAGGTCCCATTCTTCTGCCCCTTGGGCATGGCAGCCCTGCCTCCTTAGCTTTGAGCAGTGGGACCATCCACCTGGCACACCTTAGCAGTAATCCCTCTCTCAGAACCAAATAAGTTAGGTTCTCTAGAGAAGCAAAACCATATACAATTCATTGGTTTTATATACACACACACGTATGTGTGTGTGTATAAACATTTGTCTCTAGGAAATGGCTCATATGGTTGTGGAAGCTGACAAGACACAGATCTGTGGGCCGGGCATCAGGCTAGAAGCTTCTCCTGACTCATATGTTTTCAAGGGCTGACATATCCCAAACTGGCTGTTGAAAGGTTAGATAGACAACAGACTGCTGACCTGCAGGGCTGGAGAGACTGGAAAATTCCAAATCAGCAGGTCAGATGGCAGGCTTCTACCTCAAATTCAAAGAAATGAAAGTCAGATGATAAGCTGGGTGCAGGATCCTGAGCAAGAGTGAGCTTTGCCAGAGCATCCAAATATGTAAGATATAGGTCATGCCCTCAATGAAACTCTCCTTCAATCAGATACATGAGTAAGGCAGTGATTTCAGTAAGGTCGTAACTTGAGTAAGGCTGTGACTTGAGTCATGCCTTTTATTAAGGGTGTGACTCAAGATACACCCTACACTAATCCTGTCTCATTAACATATAGAGATTTTGGATTTACAACACCTGAAATGGAGAGTAATTACACATCACCACAAAATGGAGGACAATTACATAAGATCACAAAATGGAGGACAATTACACAATACTGCTAATCACGACCTAGGGAAGTTGACACATAACATTAGCCATCTGTGATGGTAAGGTTGTGTGTCAAATTGGCTGGACCTTGATTCTCAGTGATTTGGTGGTTATGTAATGATGCAATTTGGCAATTATGTATTTATGTAGTTTGGCAGTTATGTAATGATGTAGTCATCCTCCATTATATAACCTGATATGATTAGCCAATCAGTTATAAGTGGAGTTTCCTTGGAGGTGTGGCCTGTATCATATATATATGTACCATAATATATATATGTGTGTGTGTGTGTATATATATATATATATATAAACAAACCCACTGCTGTCAAGTAGATTCTGACTCATAGTGACCCTATAGGACAGAGTAGAACTGCTCCATAGAGTTTCCAAGGAGCGCCTCGTGGATTTGAACTGCTGACCTCTTGCTTAGCAGCTGTAGTACTCAACCACTACGCCACCAGTGTTTCCATATATATATATATACACACACACACACACACACACACACACGTGAATATTCTGGCAAAGCTTGCTCACTTGCTCTGGATCCTGCATCTGGCTTGTCATCACCTGACCTCTAGTCCTTGGGACTTGATGGCCTGCCATATTGCCTGCTGATTGTGGATTTCATCAGCCTCTGCAGCCTGTCATCATACCCAGCAATCTTGAATTCTTCAGTCTCTACAGCCTGTGAGCCAGTAGCCTGCCATCTGACCTGCTGATCTTGGATTTCTCAGCCCATGAGTCAGGCGAAGCCTCCAGCCTGACTTCTAACCCAAGGACTTGGGACTTGCCAGTGTCTCCAACTGTGTGAGCTATTTTCTCTCTCTGTATATATATGCTTCACTGGATTTGCTTCTCTAGAGAACCCAGACTAAGATGTTTGGTACCAAGAGTGATTCTAAAGAAAAAAAAATTGTAAGGATGAGTTTTCTAAATTGATTCTCAAGTCTGACTATTCTTAAAGGCACTGAGGGCTCTTCCTCCAGTAGTAGAGGGTGCTGCTAGTCCACAGTGTGAGATGGCAATATTAATACGCAAAATATCATTACCAACAGATCAAGTATTGGTGAGAAGCAAGACTCTGGGTGATCACGTGTTTGGTGCTTTTCTACAATTTTGTCAGAATGAAAAATACAGAGAAGCTGGTTGGTTGATCCTACTTTTACTAGGTAAGGTGGTGAAAGAAAGAGATGAGCTCAGGGCTTTGGAGTCACAGGTCAAGCACTGCATAAATGATCTCAAAGTTTCCACTTATGTCCTCAAAGAAAGCTGTTGGTTTTGAGTGGGGCCCAGAAAAAGAGAAGGCTCTGTAACAGATTCAGGCTGCTGTGCAAGCTGCCCTGCCACTTGGACCACATGATTCAGCTGATATAATGGTGTCTGAAGTGTTAGTGGCAGATAGAGATGCTGTTTTGAGTCTTTGGTAGGCCCCTATTGGTGAATTACAGCACGGAACCTTAGGACTTTGGAGTAAAGCACTGCCATCTTCTGCAGATAAGTACTCTTCTTCTGAGAAAAAGCTTGGAGCTTGTTACTGGAACTTGGTAGACACTGAATACTTAACTATGGGCCACCCAGTCACTATATGACCTGAGCTGGTCACCATGAAGTGACTATTGTCTGATCCACAGAGTCATAAAGTCAGACATGCACGGCAGCACTCCATCAGACCTGGAAGTGGCATATACGAGATGGGGTCTGAAAAGGACCTGAAGGGACCTGAAGGAACAAGTAAGTTGCATGAGGAAGTGGCCGAGATGACCATGGTCTCCACTCCTGTCACATGACCTGCCCTCTCCCAGTCTGCACCTATGACCTTATGGGGAGTTTCTTATGATCAGTTAACCAAGGAAGAGAAAACTTGTGCCTGGTTTATAGACAGTTCTACACGATACGCAGGCACCAGTGAAAAGTAAAGTGGATAGCAGCAGCACTGCAGCCCCTTTCTGGGACCTCCCTGAAGGCAAGCAATGAAGGGACTTTCTCTCAATGGGCAGAATATCGAGCAGTGCACCTGATTGTTCACTTTGCTTAGAAGGAGGAATGGCCAGATGTGAGGCTGTATACTGATTCATGGGGTGTCACTAATTGTTTGGCTGTATAGTCAGGTACTTGGAACGAACATAATTGGAAAAAGTGGTGACAAGAAGGTATGGGGAAGAAGTATGTGGATAGATCTCTCTGAGTGGGCTGAAAAATGAAGATACTTGTGTTGTGTCTCATGTAAATGCTCACCAAAGGGTGACCTCGGCGGAGGAGGGTTTTAACAATCAAGTAGATAGGATGATGTGTTCCGTGGCAATCAGTCATTCTCTTTCCCCAGCCACTCTCATCATTGCCCAATGAGCTCATTAGGAAAGTGGCCATGGTGGCAGGAATGGAGGTTTTATAAATGGGCTCACCAACATGGACTTCCACTCACTGAGTTTGACTTGGCTACAGCCTCTGCTGAGTGCTCAATCTGCCAGTAGTAGAGACCAATGCTGAGTCCCTGATATGGCACCATTCCTCAAGGTGATCTGTCAGCAACCTTGTGACAGGTTGATTACATTGGGCCAGTTTCATCATGGAAAGTGCAGCTCTTCATTCTTACTGGGACAGACACTCTGAATATAGGTTTGTCTTTCCTGCACGTAATGCTTCTGTCAAAACTATTATATGTGGACCCAGAATGCCTCATCCATTGTCACGATATTCCACACAGCATTGCCTTGGATCAAGGGACTCACTTCACAGCAAAAGAAGTGCAGCAATTGGCCCAGGCTCATGGAATTCACTGGTCTTACCATGTTCCTCATCATCCTGAAGAACAATGGAATGGCCTCCTAAATGCACAATTATCATGCCAGCAAGGTGGCAATACCTTGCAGGGTTGGGTCAATGTTCTCTAAATCAGCATCCAATATACGGTGTTGTTTCTCCCATAGCCAGGATTCACAGTTGCAGGAATCATGGGTTGGAAATGGGAATGGCACCACTCACTATTACCCCAGTGACCCACTTGTAAAATTTCTGCTTCCTGTCACTGGGTTCATTGGCTTCCACAGCCTATGAGTTTGCATCCAGCCCTCTTACTTGCCAATCTTGGATTCTTCAGCCTCTGTAGCCATGAGCCAGATGCATGCCGTCTGACCTGCCAATCTTGGGTTCTTCAGCCCCTGTAGTTATGTGAGTCAGGAGAAGCCTCCAGCTTGACACCTGATCCATGGACTTGGAACTTGCCAGCTTCTACAATCGCATGATCCATGTCTTTGAGATAAATTTTTCTCTCTCTTTCTCTGTATATATGTATATATACATACACTTCACTGGTTTTCCTCTCTACAGAACCCAGCCTAAGACACCATCACACTTGGTTTGGAGGTTTAGGGTCAATGTTTCATGGAACATCCCAGTTAATTGGCCTAATAATATATTCAGTGCTTCTGTTCTACCTCCAAGTTTATTTCGTAGTGCCTGGGGTCATAAAACTTGCATCAGCTACCAAGGCCAACAAGTGGTTTCTATTTCCTGGAGCAACAAAGGAAGGAGAGTCAGGAAGAGAAGGAAGATATGGAATGTGTGGCTAATTGCCTCTGTGAACAATTGCCTCCTTTGCCATGAGACCAGAAGAAATGGATGGTGCCTGGCTACCATTACTGGACATTTTGATCAAAGATTTATAAAAGAATCCAGATCAAAACAAGGAAAATGCAAAACAGAATTTCAAAATCTCAAAACTCCAGATTTTGTCAAGCCATGGATCCTGGATGAACCCCTACAACTACTGCCCTGAGAAAAATTTTAAACCTTAAACCAAAAACATTCCCTGAACTCATCTTAAAACTTAACAATAGTTCAGCTTAACATGTTAAGAATGTCTGCTTTAAACACTGTGTTTTTTCGAAATCTATGTATGTGGGATCGAAAGATTAGGTAGGAAATTCAGGGTGCAGGGAGTTTATGTTAATAGCAGATGAACAAGTCAGAAAACGAGGGTAAGAATGTTTGCATAACTCAAAAAATATAATCAATGTCGCTGAATTTTACATGCAGCAACTGTTGAATCAGTGTATGTTTTACTGTGTATATTCTCAACAACAAAATAAAAAAAATAATGACTGAGGATAAAAAAAAATTTTTTTTAAGTGACTAATAATTATAATCCTTGACTTAAATATAATTCAAAGTTATTTAACTGTATTCATGTAAAATAAATGTCTCCTTCAATTTCAAGTTGAGAAAATATTTTTCTTAATCTATGACCATTTCAGCATTAAAAACCATAAACAACAATAAAAACCCTCTGTGTCACAAAGGTGTTGTCACATTAGTTAGCAATGTTATCTTAAGAGGAACATGAGTCTCCAATTTAATCGAGTTAAGAAAAAAAGATATTACAGGAAAAGTAGATGTCTGCTTTTATTTAACTTTAAAATTATCTCTACAGTTTAATTTTATTATAAAGTATTTTATTGGGATATTTGTTAATAATTAATAATCATTTCAACCATAATTCCATGGTTATAAGTATTAACAGTGGGCAATGTAAACTTATTGTATTTTTCCCTCAATCTCTCACAAATTTATAGTGTTCTTAGGGTTAGTTCAATAAGCTCCCATTATGATGTTCTAAAAGAAGGATTTTTTTTTTTTAATTTCATGTGGTCTTTCAGTTTTCACTGAAGAAGATTTATCTATATTGTAAATGCCATAATGATATAATAAAGTATCATATTTAAAAATGGAAACAATGTGCACAGAGTATGTCTGGCTGTCCACCATCACCAAAATGCCTGTGCTATGGGAATGTAAAGTATGCTGTTTTGAGTTAAAGCTAAGAAGCCAGGTCCTAAAATTACCCAAACTTGTAAATTTTTTCACAGATTGCCATGGTATAGCTATAAGGAATCAATTTAGAGAAAATCTAGCCATCTGCAAATTTAAAATTTAATGCATTTAGCAAATACTGACTTGAATTGCAGGTGATTTTAATACCCATATGCTGATTTAGCAATATGCAAATATTTCCTCAGTAATGGTAAAAACATCAGGAATCTAGGTTTTTTAAAGATATTTCAGAAATAATTATTCAATTTCATAAGACTGTTTTTTAATCATAGATTCATATTTATCTACTTCTTAGGAGAAATTTAAAATTTAAATCTTTCTCTTTCAAATCATTCAGTTGTCATTTCAATTAACTCTTCCAAGGAATTGCTGCTAAAAATAATGGGGAATCGTTTACAATCCTCAGAGAATCCACTTCCTGCCAAGAGGAAATAACAAGCACTAGATTTGCCATGCAGCCTGAAACAACCAAAAGTGTACAAAATACAGGAAACAATGCCCTTCCAGACCCTGCACATCAGGTAAGGAAGGGTAGTCATCCCAGAGCCTAGAAAACCCCAGCATAGTACCCTGAGAGCATTTCTAAGCTGGGGAATGGGGAATTCAGGTAGAGCATGGTGGACTCCTCAAATTAAAACCAACCAACCCAAAACTAAATTTATTGCTTCAAGTTGACTCCAACTCATAGTAACTTTGTAGGACAGAGTACTGCTCCATAGGGTTTCCAATTCTGTAATCTTCCTGGAAGCTGACTGGCGCATCTTTCTCCTGTGGAGCGCCTAGTGGATTATAATTGCCGACCTTTCAGTTTGTAGCCCAGCGTTTAGTCTCTGTGCCACCAGGGGTCCTTGAATTGAAACCAAGGTGGCTAAAATTCACAGGAAAGAATACTGGGTAAAGGAAGCTGCACAGAGAGAGGACTCAGGAGATGTACGGAGGCTCCCCTTTGAGTATTTAGCTGACTACAGATCAGAGCATGCATGTAAGTAAATTATACCAGCTTGGAAAGGACAACCAGAAAAGGTCATAACAAATCTTAAAAGCAGGACCTGAAAGGATCAAACTGTATCCAAGTAACTTAACTGTGTACCAGAACAAAGCTCAAGAATATTTAAATGCAAGGCCATCACCAGGAATACAAGTAATTCATCACCAAGAGAACTGCACCATAAGAAACATAAAAAGACTTTCTTCAGACAGATAGGAGTATAGGTCTCTAGAAGGAAAGAAAGAGTTTGCAAGTGATAACTACATGAGTAACTATAGAAGATTTTTTAATTATATTCAAGTCTCTTTAAAAGATAACTTGAAGCCCTGGTGGTACAATGGTTAAGAATCCAGGCTGCTAACAAAAAGGTCTGCAGTTGGAATCCACCAGCAGATCTTTGGAAACCCTGTAGAGCGAACTACTCTGCCCTATAAGGTCACTATGAATTGGTATTGACTCGAAGGCAATGGGTTTTTTTGGTTTTAAAAGGTAACTGTTTAAGCAAAATAATAATGTAATATGATTCAAACACATGTAAAAGTAATTTGTATGATAATAGTAGCACAAAAGATAAGAGGAGAGAAATGGAAGTCTATTATTGTAAGATTCTCACATTATATGTGAACTGGTTGGGACTTGTCATAAGGAGAGATCAGTCCCTGGAGAAGAACATCATGTTTGGTAAAGTAGAGGGTCAGTGAAAAAGAGGAAGACCCTCAATCAGATGGATTGACATGAAGGGTACAACGATAGGCTCAAGCACAGCAATGATTACCAGGATGGCTCAGGACAGGGCACTGTTGTGTTCTGTTGTTCATAGGGTCGCTATGAGCCGGAATGGACTTGATGGCACCTAACAACAACAACATAGTATTATTTGCAGGTAGAAACTCAAAAGTTAGAGGTGTACGCTACAAACTCCAAAGCATGAATTAAAATAACAAAACAAAGAGTTAAAATGAACAAGAAAGATGTCATGGAATCCTAACAATTAATCCAAAAGAAGACAGTAAAAGAGGAAAGGGGGAAGAAAACAAAGATGGGACAAACACACACACACACAAAAAAAACAGAATGCTGATTCTTGTAAATCTAATAATATCAGTACTAACATTCAATTTAAATAGTCTGAATACTTTAATTAAAAAGCAAATTTTGAGATTGGAAAAAACAGCAAAATCTAGCTATATGTTGCCTAAAAGGAATACATTCTAAATATAAATGTTGATGAATTGATGAAAAGGAATTGATGCCTTTGAATTATGGTGTGGATGAAGAATATTGAATACATATACCACAGACTCCTAGAAGGATAAACAAATCTTTCTTGGATGAAGTGAAACCAGAATGTTCCTTAGAAGCAAGCATGGTAAAACTTCATCTCAAGTACTTAGGACCGGTTATCCAGAGAGACCAGTCCCTGGAGAAGGATATTATGCTTGGTAAAATAGAGGGTCAACAAAAAGAGGAAAATCCAAGGACGTGGACTGACACAGTGACTGCAACGATGGGCTCAATCATAACAAGGATTGTGAGGATGGCACAGGACTAGCCAGCATTTCGTTCTGTTGTACATAGGGTTGTTATGATTCAGAACCTACTTGATGGCACCTAATACCATCAACTACCCAGAAACTGATGACTGACGATATTGAGCTTTTCTATCATCCCTTTCCACATAGGTAGTCAATCTGATTCCTATGTATTCCATCAGGTGAGGTTCACACATATAGTCGCTGTTCATGTTACTGAAAAAGGTATCAGTGAAGAATAAGTCATTGATCTTGCAAAATTCTATAGTGCCATCTCTGGTATAATTGCTTTCACAAAGGCCATATTTTATAGCTACCCATCCTTCTTGGTTTCCAACCACAAGTAATTATCAAGGCATCTTGATTGCATGTTTGATCAATGTCAGACTGCAAAAGTTGGTAAAAATCTTCAATTTCTTCATCTTTGGCATTAGCTGTTGCTGGTAAATTTGAATAAGAATTGTATTAACTGTCTTTCTTGTAGGCGTATGGATATTATCCTATCACTGACAGCATTGTACTTCAGGATAGATTTTGAAATATTCTTTTGATGATGAATGTGATGCCATTCCTTTTCAATTTGCCTTTCCTGGAGTAGTAGACAATGTGGATGCCTGATTCAAAAATGGCCAATTTCAGCTCACTAATGCCAACAATATCGATCTTTATGTGTCCCATTTCATTTTTGACAACTTCCAATTTTCCTTGATTTACGCTTTGTAATTTTTTATTTCCACGTTCTGATTACTCATGGATATTTGCAACTGTTTCTTCTCATTTTAAGTCATGTCACATGAGCAGATGAAGATTCCAAACGCTTTATTCCATCCACCTCATTAGGTCAACTCTACTTTGAGGAGGCAGCACTTTCCCAGTTGTATTCTGAGTGCTTTCCAACCTGAGGGGTTCATTTTTTATATTAGACAATGTTCTGCTATTATCCACAAGGTTTTCACTGGCCAATTTTCTCAGAAGTAGATTACCAGGTCTTTCTTACTAGTCTGTCTTAGTCTGGGAACTCTGCTTAAATCGTTCCACTGTAGGTCACCCTGCTGGCATTTGAAATACCAGTGGCATAGCTTCTAGCATCACAGCAACATGCAAATCATCAAGGTATGACATTAACAGAAGATAGGGCCAGGGGCCGTCTGTGGAAAGGATCATCAATTGCTCACACGCAAGTTCAAGCTGAACTGAAGAAAATTAAAACAAGCCCATGAGTGCCAAAATATAACCTTGGATATATCCCATTTGAATTTAGAGACGATCTCAAGAACAGATTTGATTAATTGAACACTAATGCCTGAAGAGAAGAAGAGTTGTGAGATGGCATCAAGAATCTACATGAAGAAAGCAAAAGGTCATTAAATGGACAGGAAAGAAAGAAAAGACCAAAATCGGTGTCAAAAGAGGCTCTGAAAGTTGCTTTTAAATGTAGAATAGTTAAAGCAAGAGGAAGAAACGATGAAGTAAAAGAGCTGAACAGAAGATTTCAAAGGGCAGCTCAAGAACACAAAGTATTATGATAAAATGCAAAAACACCTGAAGTTAGAAAACCAAAAGGGAATAACAAACTTGGAATTTCTCATGCTGAAGAACTGAAGAAAAATTTCAAGCCTCAAGCTGCAATATTGAAGGAATTTATCGGCAAAAATTTGAAAGAGGCAGGAAGCATCAAAAGAAGATGGAAGGAATACAGAGTCACCACACCAAAAAGAATTGGTGGACATTCAATCATTTCAGGAGGCATTATATGATCAGAATCTGATGACATTGAATGAAAACATCCAAGCTGCACTGAAGGCATTAGTGAAAAACAAGGCTTCAGGAATTGAGGGAATGCCAGTTCAAATATTTCAACAAAGGGATGCAATGCAGGAAGCACTCACTCATCTACGTTAAGAAATTTGGAAGACAGCTACCTGGCCAACTGAGTGGAAGAGATTCATATTCCTGCCCATTCTGAAGAAAGGTGATCCAACAGAACGCAGAAATTATTAAGCAATACCATTAATATCACATGCAAGTAAAATTTTGCTGAAGATAATTCAAAAACAGTTGCAGAAGTACATCAACAGGGAACTGTTGAAAATTCAAGCTGAATTCAGAAAAGGATGTAGATTGCAAGGTAACATTTCTGATGTCAGATGGGTCTTGGGTGAAAGCAGAGAACACCAAAAAAATGTTTACTTGTGTTTTATTGACTGTGCAAAGGCATTAGACAGTGCACATCATAACAAATTATGAATGGGAATTCCAGAACACTTAATTATGCTCATGAGAGACCTGTACGTAGGCCAAGAGGCAGTTGTTTGAACAGAGAAACATAGCACTAAGAAATCTGCATGGTTTAAAATTAGTAAAGGTTTCATCAGTTTTTGTATCCTTTCACCATACTTCTTCATTCTATATGATGAGTAAATAGTGTGAGATGCTGGACTACATAAAGAAGAACGAGGCATCAGAATTGGAGATTCATTAACAACTTGGGGTATCAAATTCTTTTCTGTTGAAACTATTAAATGATTTTTATTTTGTTAATGTATTAAACTGGTGACTGTTGACTCTTAAACCAACCTTGCATTTATGAAATAAACTCAATTTATTGTGGATTATGATTTAAAAAAAAAATATGATTTTACATACTGATAATTCATTTAGCAAATATTTTGTTTGTTTTCATTCTTATTTTTGAAAAAAAGATTAGCCTGTAATTTAAGATGAAGTTACCGTGGTAAACAGGTATGTAACAAAGCATTTGCAAGTTCAACAGTCTTCATATGTACAGTTCTATTAATCATGTTTATCAGGTTGTGCAAACATCATGCTTATCTGTTCCCACATTTTCCCATTACCCTTTACAGAAGCTCAGTGTTCCCTAAGAAATTTGGTTCCTAGGTTGTGTTGCCTCATAAAACAAACTGAGAAACAATCCAGTTTCTATTATCTGGAGAGCTTTTAAAATATGGTACAATATTATTGTTATTTATTCTTTAAAAGTTTAGGAACAACCACTGTTTAAGGCATATGAGCCCAAATATTTGTTAACTAAAGGCATATTTACATAATATATGAAAGAGTTTTCTGATTTTCAATTTTTTTTGCGTTGTTGATAAATTTTTTCTGGGATTTTTACATTTCATTTGAATAAATTACCAGCATAACATTGTAGCTTTTTCTTGTTGATGTAGGTATGCACACACACACACACACACAGAAACACAAACACATACCACTTATTTGTGTTACTCTTCTCTTTGGTATTTGACCTCAATTTCCAATTTGCATTTCCTTGGCATTGTGAGATTTCTTAGTGGTATAAGTTTCTCTGACACTTAACAGTCACTGTCTTTCTGCTGTTTAGCTTTCTGTCCTGTGTCAAGAAGCATCAAATGCTTTGCGGTAACATGAAGTCAAATGCTCAGGTAGATGTTAATGAACTCTGCAGGATCTGAGCCCTTGAACAAAGATCCTTTGGAAGCTTCTTGAAGCCTTCATTTACATATTTTTTTTCTTTGGTAGGTAATGTTGGTCCCAGAGTAGCTCAAATGATTAAGTGCTTAACTACTAGCAGAAAGATTGGTGGTTTGAACCCAGAGGTGACCTGGAAAACAGACTTAGCAACCTGCTTCCAAGAGGTCATGACCTTGAAAATCCTAAGGAGCAATTCCACTCTGCATACGTGGGATCATCATGAATCAGAATC
The DNA here is from genome assembly GCF_030014295.1 of Loxodonta africana. NCBI lineage: Eukaryota > Metazoa > Chordata > Mammalia > Proboscidea > Elephantidae > Loxodonta > Loxodonta africana. The sequence continues at coordinate 33,123,607 of NC_087356.1, forward strand.
TACTTGACAGTAACTAACAACAATGATGACACAGTGTTGGCTGCTAACTGGCACAAATGATTCCCACTGGACTACTGGCACAATGGTTAAAACTACCAACTGTGACTGCTAACAGAAAGGTTGGTGGTTCGAAACCACCAGCAGCTCTGTGGGAGAAAGATGTGGTAGTCTGCTTTCATAGAGATTTATAGCCTCGGAAACCCTATGAGGTCTCAGTGAGTCTGAATCAAGCTGTTATCAGTGGGCTCTTTTTTTTTTTTTTACTAAACAAGAGGTTGGCAGTTCAAATCCACCCAGAGGTGCCACAGTAGAAAGGTTTGGCAATCTGCTTTCATAAAGATGACACCCAAGAAAACCATATGGAGCTGTTCTACTCTGTAACACATGGGATTGCCATGAGTCAAACAACAATGGATTTGGTTTGGTTTAATGTTGGCCTGTCTTCTTCTACTCTATCTTAGCAAGGAGTCTTTTGGTCTTTCTAAGGGATCTAACTGCCTGCAAATGAGAGTTTTTTTTAATTTTTTTATATTTATCTATTGAATTTTTTTAAAAATTTCTTAAAATTTTTGTTATTTACTTCAATATGTTAAACATATGATTCCTTGTAGCACTATAGTTTCATCCTAGAATTGAATTAGAATTTTTTACCCCCCTTTTTTTTTCATTAAGCAAGATGCTTGCTGTACATGTCTGACAAATATATTTTGTTAAGTTAATGATATATTTCTAATTTTAGATTTCTGAGACTATTTGATGTGTTTAATTAGTCATTCTAAATGAGATGACATAAAATTAAGTAGACATCAGGATCAATGGAAATAAACATACATTTTCTGCTTTAATCTGCTAATGCAGCCAATATCCTTGATTGATTTTATAAAATTAAATCATCGTTGAATTACTGGATTGACTTATTCTCGTCCATGTTGTAATATTATTGTGAATACAGACCTGTGATAACTTCGCTATATGTTTTTTTTTTCCTTTAGATTTCTGTACCTTTGTTCTGAAATATGATACATTTGATTCTCTTTAACTTGCCTAGAATTGATAATCAAAATTTGTAGTCTATTTCTAAGGTTTCTCATAGTTCCTTTTTTGGAAGAATTTTTACAAATTGAAAATTGGAATCAGGAATATTTTGCAAGCATTGATTTTTACTATGATTCCTACTTTTTCTGTTCTTATTGGACTTCTCAGATTGTCTATTCCATTTGGACTATAGATTTAGTATTCTCATAAAATCATTCCTTTAGACAAAATTACATTTTTTGGCATTTAATTATTTATATATATATTTATAAAGTTTGTGGTAGCAAGTGTGCAGAATCAGGATGGATAGTGACCCAAAATTCCGTTCTGATATCAAGACTGATGACAGACACACACACATACCCCCAAAAAGGATATGAAAAGCTTAATACAAATGGAGTGCAGTGAGCTCCAGAAATGGAGTTTACTTCATTTCCAGAACTATATGCAGCCTCTAGCTTAAAATCCTACACTCTTGGCAATGTCTTTTGCCTTTGGAGAAACACAAGGCACTTTAGGGTGATACAGAAATCATCCCCAAAACATTTATAAGATTTGAAGGACTTGGGGATTATTTTCTATATACAAGATCATGGCATCTGCAAATAAAGTTTTACTTCTTCATTTCCCATTTGATCTTCCTTCCTTCCTTCCTTCCTTCCTTCCTTCCTTCCTTCCTTCCTTCCTTCCTTCCTTCCTTCCTTCCTTCCTTCCTTCCTTCCTTCCTCCCTCCCTCCCTCCCTCCCTCCCTCCCTCCTTCCGTCCCTTCCTTCCTTCCTTCCTTCATCTGCCTCTCTCTCCTCCTTTCTTTCTTTTTTTTTTTTTTAATTTAAGATAACCAAGGAAAACCTATTGGGTAGGCAGACCTGTGAAAGTAATGTTTGGCCTAAAATTATAAATCATGAATAGATGAGTGTATAAAAGACAATTGAATAAATTGGATAAGATTCTATAGAGAAATTGCATACTTTACAGAAAGAAGTGTGCCCAGGAGAGAACTTTAGTGAACTCCAATACTTAAGGATGGGTGAAGGAAGAGGGACGCACAAACAAGGCTAAAATTAAATAAAGAGTGTAGAAAGATTATTAGAATAACAAAGCGACATGATGCCAAAGAAATACAGTTTATCGAAAAGAAGGGAATAGTCAATAGTATGAAATTCCTTATTAAATATTGAAAAAAATATTACATGTACTAAAATAGATTTTGACATAGAATCAAATATGTAAATAACACACATATTTGTTCATCAAACTACTAGTTATATTAAATTTTTTTTTTTTTTTTTTATACAACAGTATACCCACCCAGCAATAAAAGCATAATTCTTCCAATTTCAGATTTGGTGGTAAGTACTGGCATATACAGCAGCCTCAGGAGGTACCATTTCTACAAACTTAAATTTTGTTGTACACAAACTACACCACCTTTCAAAGCCTCAACCCTGTGCCACTGAGACAACATATGTCACATTCCAAGGTGAGTGGAGACACCATGAAGCAGGATTTATAAAGGATGCAGTTCAGCTAGTCAAAAAACCCTTAAATCTTCGTTCAGAAGAAGTCTATAAATGAATTGGAAGTTGTTGGAGAGTATGAAGAATAATATTTTCAAATAGTTGTTGTTGTTTCTACTGCACTCTAAACAAAAAAGAGATGCTATAAGAAGACCTCTTCCCACTTGGAGGACCTGATAGATATTCTCTGCAGTTTAGGAGAAAAGATGGTGTATGCATTTGACTTCTCTCTAGAGGGTCTAACAGGTACGAGCTGGTCAGCATGGATGTTTTAACAATGGCGCCAAGAGAAGTAGTTGTGTTGTGATTGGCCTGATTTCCCAAAGTGGGTATTTTCAGTGGGCCAGATGTGAGCCACAGTGGTGTGCATCCACGGAATGACGGTCATGTAGAAGTGGGAAATACTCTAGCAGAATGGTAATTGAGGACTCCCCAAATGCCTATGTGCTAAGGAATGAGGGGTAACTAGTAAGTGCTGTAACAATACTCCTTCCTACACATCACGGGGACATCAGGTCTGAGATCTTCAGTTAAGTGTTTCGGTTTCTAAAAAATTCACATGAAGGATCCCACAAGAAAAAAATAGTTTAAAAAATATGTGCCACACCCAAAGAGCTGGGTGCTACCTGAAAAAAATATTAGTCAAATAATGACATTTCTGCCCACATGTATTATCTCTCTTTTTTTTTTTAGGTTACAATGAAAAGCTTAGACATCGTGGTGAGTGGACTGGGTGGGAAGAGGTATGAGGCAATCAAGCATCTTCTGTCACTGCAGGTCAACCTGCTTCAGGCTCGGCCTATGGAAGGGTGGCAGCTACAATTCTGAATCTAAAGATTTTATTATTATGCTGAGTTAGGTATCTTATTTACCTAATTCACACTGAAAGTGAAACAAAACATCAGTGAACTTATGCTAATTTTTCTCCACCAGCTGCAGAGAATCAGTCACATACAACAAATGTAGTAACAGTCAAAAATGTAACTTTCCGATTCTACCCTTTGAGTCCTGTTTTTTTTTTTTAGCATAACTGTTACATTTGTGCCCATTGTAAATTTCTTTTTTTTTTTTTTTTTTGCACATCTTTGGTATTTACTATAAATTATAATAGTATTTTTATAATATTTGTTACAAATAAGTGGCCGTTGTGCCCTTTAAGGATAATCTTCTTCTCTTTTCCCCATTGTTTTATCTAAAGCAGGAGCCAGGAAACTATGGCCAGTGGGCAAAATCCAGCCTTCCATCTGTTTTCGTAAGGATTTATTGGAACTCAACTGCACTCATTCCTTTACATATTGTCTACAGTGGATTTTCTGCTCCAATAACAGAGTTAAGGAGTTGCATCAGACACTGTATGAACCACAAAGCCTAGAAAAAAATCTGCCGACTCCTGATCTAGAGGTCTATTCCATGCAATCTCCAGACTCAAACACAAGAGCAACTTCATCATGTTCAGAGACTTTTTTACTCAACAGCTGATTCTCAAATTGATAGCAACAGATTGATTTTGAAGGAAAACAAAACATGTGAATGCGTTTGTGTGTATAACATGCTTTTATGAAACCCTATAAACTGCCAAAGTATGCATCTTGCTTACAAATATTAATGTTAATTTCTTTCATTTATTTGCTGCAAAGATATATCAGTGTAGTTCCACTATTCGAGTATAGTTTTATTTAGAATAGAAGGGGTGATCAGTAAATGTATTAGTAAGCTGCAATGAATATAAACTAAACATAATGGACTGGTACTGGAGAATGCATTGTTCAAAAACTCTCAACAATTCTTCAATGATATTAGTCGAAGTGGATTTCAAACTGGAATAAACAGGAAAATGCAAATATAAACTTCATCCATAACAGATATGACATGGGACCTAGATAAATCAATATTTCTATTAACTGGTACTAATACCTATCATGATAAATACTTGACATGTAAAATCAAACAGCTGTTGCAACGTTAATCTTCCACCAATACTTTGTCATATTGGGAAGTGTCAGTGACATAGAGAATTCTTTAAATTATGCAAATATTTAGGAAAAAAATCAGTAAGAAGATTTCAAAAGTAAGATCAATGTTAAACTGTTTAAACTATAAGATCAATATTAAGTGTGTTTATTTCTGGAAACCACAGAGGAAAACACCGTTGATATCAAAAGTGCCACAAACCAACACACATGTAAAGATCGGAAGTTGGCAGATACAATGGGAGAGGAGGTGGCAGGATATAGTAGGTCAATTCTATCCACTGTATTCCGTGACATCAAGACGTCTTCTATTACGTATAAATCCAAAACCAAATCCATTGCTGTCAAGTTGATTCTGACTCATAGGACCCTGTGGAACACAGAACTGTCCCATAGAGTTTCCAAGACTGTAAATCCTTACTGAAGCAAATTGTCACATCTTTCTCCCACAGAGCGGCTTTTGGGTTTGATCTGCTGACCTTTCAGTTAGCAGTTTAGTGCTAAACCACTGAGCTACCAGGGCTCTATTAATTACGTATATGTGTATATATATATAATATATATATATATTTTTTTCCACTTCAGGCCTATTTTTTTTTCTTGTAATATTCTTTTTTTTTTTAATTGTACTTTAGATGGTTTACAGAACAAACTAGTTTCTCACTAAACAGTACGTATATTGTGTAATGACATTGGTTAACAACCCCATGACATGTCAACACTCCCTCTTCTTGACCTTGCGATTCTTATTACCAGCTTTCCCGTCCTCTCCTGTACCCTTGTCCTTGCCCCTGGGCTGTTGTGCCCCTTTAGTCTTGTTTTGTTTTATGGGCCTGTCTTTTAACCTCTGGAGTGGCTTCATTACTGAGCTAAAAGTGTATCCAAGGGCAGTACTCTTGAGGTTTCTTCAGTCTCTGTCAGGCCAGCAAGTCTGGTCTTTTCTTAGGGCATTAGAATTTTGTTCTACATTTTTCTTCAGCTCTTTCCAAGATCCTCTATTGTGATCTCTGTCAGAGCAGTCAATAGTGGGAGCTGGGCACCATTCAGCTGTACTGGGCTCAGACTGGTGGAGGCCGTGGTAGATGTGATCCATTAGTCCTTTGGATTAATCTTTCCCTTGTATGTTTAGTTTTCTTCATTCATTCTTGCTCCCAAAGGGGTGAGACCAGTGGAGTATCTTAGATGGCTGCTCACAGGCTTTTAAGACACCCAGACACTACTCACCAAAGTAGAATGTAGAACATTTTCTTTATAAACCATGTTATACCAAGTGAGCCAAATGTTCCCTGAGACCGTGGTCCCTACGGCCTTCAGCCCAGCAATTTGGTCACTCAAGGAGTGTGGATGTGTCTATGGAGCTTCCATGATTTTGCCTTCTACAAGTTGTGCTGGCTTCCCCTGTATTATGTACTGTATTACGCTTCACCCAAAGTTACCACTTACATATTGTCTGTTTAGTGTTTGTCCATCCCCACCACTCTCTTGCCTTATAACCATCAAAGATTGTTTCTTTTTGTGTGGAAAACCTTTACAGTAGTGGTCTTATACAATATTTGTCCTTTTGTGATTGACTTATTTCACTCAGCGTAATGCCCTCCAGATTCATCCATGTTACGAGATGTTTCACAGATTCACCATTGTTCTTTAGTATTGTGTAATATTCCATTTTGTGTATGTACCATAGTTTGTTTATCCATTCATCTGTTGATGGGCATATAGGCTGTTTCCATTTTTTGCTACCGTGAACAATGCTGCAGTGAACATGGGTGTGCATATGTCTATTCATGTGACAACTCTTATTTCTCCAGGATATATTCCCAGTGGGATTGCTGGATCATACGGTATTTCTATTCCTAGCTTTCTAATGAGGCGCCATATCATTTTCTAAAATGGTTGTATCATTTTGCATTCCTACCAGCAGTGCGTAAGGGTTCTTATCTCGCAGCAGCCTCTCTAACATTTGTTATTTCCTGGTTTTTTTTTTTTTTTTTTATTCATGCCAGTAATGCCAGGGTGATATGGTATCGCATTGTGGTTTGGATTTGCGTTTCTCTAACAGCTAGTATTCATGTTCATGAGCATTTCCTCATGTGTTTGTTGGTGCTTGAATGTTTTCTTCAGTGAATTGTCTGTTCATTTCCTTTGCCCATTTTGTAATTGGATGATTTGTCTTTTTGTTGTAGAGGTTTTGGATTTTCCTGTAGATTTTAGAGATCAGATGTTTGATTAGGAATAGCCAAATTTTTTTTTTGCCAGCCTATAGGTTCCTTTTTTCCCTTTTGGTGAAATCTTTTGATGAGCATAAGTGGTTAATTTTTAGAAGATCCCAGTTATCTAGCTTATCTTCTGGAAATGTGTGTTGTTGGTTATGATTTCTACCCTGTTAATGCCATGCATTAGGGTCTGTAGCAATGATACTATTTTTCTTCTAAGAACTTTATAATTTTTTGCTTTATATTTAGGTCTTTGATCCATTTTGAATTAGTTTTTGCATGTGGTGTGAGGTATGGATCCTGTTTCATTTCTTTGCAGATGGACATCCAGTTTTGTCAAAACCATTTGTTAAAAAGACTTTTTTTCCCCACTTAATGGACTTTGGACCCTCGTCTAAGATCAGGTGGCCGTAGGGTAGCTGGATTTACATCTAGGTTCTCAATTCTCTTTCATTGGTCAATGTATCTGTTGTTGTACCAGTATCATGCTCTTTTGACTACCTTACCTGTATAGTAGGTTCTCAGGTCAGGTAGTGTGAGTCCTCCTATTTTATTCTTCTTCTTTAATAGTTTTAATAATTTGCATACTTGTCTGGTGCTTCTTCCCTTTCAAATAAAGGTAGAGATTAGTTTTTCCATCTCTTTAAAAACTGATGTTGGTATTAGGATCGAGATTTCATTGTATTTGTAAAATTCTTTGGGTAGAATTGTCATTTTCACAATGTTGAATCTACCTATCCATGAGCATGATATGCTTTTTCCATTTATGTAGATCTCTTTTGGTTTCTTGCAGTAGTGTTTTATAGTTTCTTTATATAGGTCTTTTATATCCCTGGTTAGATTTATTCCTAAGTTTTTTTTTTTTTTTTTAGGGGCTATTATAAATGATATTTTTTCCTGATTTCCTTTTCATTGTTCTTTTTTATTGGCATATGGGAATCCAGACTGATTTTTTTATGTTTATCTTGTATCCTGCTAACCTGCTGAATCTTTCTATTAGTTCCAGTAGTTTTCTACTGGAGTCTGTGGGGTTTTCTATGTATAGTATCATATCATCCACAAGTAGGGAGAGTTTAAGTTCTTCATTACAGATTTGGATGCCCTTTATTTATTTATTTGTTTGTTTGTTTGTTTGTTTTTGCCTCATTGCTTTAGCTAGAATTTCTACCATAATGTTAAATAGGAGTAGTGTTAAAGGGCATCCTTGTCTTGTTCCTGTTCTCAAGGGAAATGTTTTCAGCCTCTCTCCATTAAGAATGATGTTGGATGTTGGTTTTGCATATATGCCCTTTATTATGTTGAGAAATTTCCTTCTATACCTAAAATTATTGAGAGTTTTTTTCAGGAATGGGTGTTGGACTTTGTCGGATGCCTTTTCTGCATCAATTGGGATGATCATGTGATCCTTTTCTTTCCTTGTATTTATGTGATGGATTATGTTGATTCCTTTTCTAATGTTGAACCATCCTTGCATACCTGGTATGAATTTTATGTGGTCGTGGTGTATTTTTTTTTTGGTATTATGCTGAATTCTATTGGCTAGAATTTCATTGAAAATTGTCACACCTATATTCATGAGAGATATTGGTGTATAATTTTTTTTTTTTGGTGGCATATCTTGCCTGGTTTTGGTATCAGGGTTATCCTGACTTCATAGAATGAATTCGGAAATACCACTTCCTTTTCTGTGTTCTGAAATACTTGACTAGTAGTGTTGTAATCTCTTCTCTGAATGTTTGGTAGAATTCTCTAGTGAAGCCATCTCAGCCAGGACTTTTTTTTTGTTGGAAGTTTCTTTTATTACCTTTTCAATTTCTTCTCTTTTTATGGGTGTTCAGATTTTCAGCATCATTTTGTGTTAGTTTGGGTAAAGTAGCATGTTTCTGGAAATTTGTCCATTAACTCTAGGTTATCAAATTTGTTGGAGTATCATTTTTTGTAACACTCTGTTAAGATCTTTTTTATTTCAGTTTGATCTGTTGTAATGGCCCACATTTCATTTCTTATTGGGGTTATTTGCATCCTTTCCTGTTTTTCTTTTGTCAGTTTGTCCAGTGGTTTGTCTATTTTGTTGATCCTTTCAAAGAACCATCTTTTGGTTTTATTGATTCTTTCTATTGTTTTTTCTTTTCTCTGTTTCATTTATTTCCACTCTGATCTTTATAATTTCCTTTCTTTTGGTGACTGTGGGCTTTTTTTGCTGTCCTCTTTCTCTTCGTTCCAGTTGTGTAACTAATGCTTTGATTTTGTCCCTTTCTTCTTATATGATGTATGCATCTACTGCTGTAATTTGACCTCTGAGGACTGCCTTTGCTGTGTCCTAAAGGTTTTGGTATTATGTGTTTTCATTCTTGTTTGTTTCTAGGAATCTTTTTATTCCATCTCTGATTTCTCTATTACCCAGTGGTTTTTAAGCAGGGTATTATTTGGTTTTCATGTAACTGATTTTTTTTTTTCTCTTGTTCTTACCGTTGTTAATTTCTATCTTGATGACATTGTGGTCAGAGAATATACTTTGTATTATCTCAATGTTTTGGATTTTTTTGAGGGTTGCTCTGTTGCTTAAGTTGTGGTCTATTCTGGAAAACTTTCCATGTGCATTGGAAAAGAATGTGTACTTTGCAGTTGTTGGGTACAGTTATGGGTTCTGTCTTCATGATGGATCATCCCTTTAATCATTGTATAGTGTCCTTCTTTGTCTTTTATGGTGGATTTTGTTTTAAAGTCTATTTTAACTGAGATTAGTATTGCCACTACAGCCTTTTTTTTGGTAGCTGTTTTGCTCAATATAATTTTTTTCCATCCTTTGCTTCTTAATAAATTTACATCTTTATTTCTCATGTGTGTCAGCATATTGATAGATCCTGTTTTCTTAATCCACTTTGTCACTCTCTGTCTCTTTATGGGTGCATTTAGGCCATTTACATCCAGTGTAATTATAGATAGGTGTGTTTATTGCTATCATTTTGTAGTGCTTTTTTGTGGTACAGATATTTTCTTTGTTCATCTTATTCTCCTGTGCTGAATTCCTTTTGATTGTGGATTTTTTTCCTTTTTTTTTTTTTTTTTTTTGTTTTTGTAGATTTTCTTTTTACTGAGACTTTATGTTTTTCTGCTTTATTTTGATGTGTAAGTTTATTAATTTTCTTTGTGGCTACTTTGAAATTTATCCTTTCTTCGTAGGATTGAACAAGTCTATTACTACTTGGCATTGCCTTGTTGTCCTCTCCATTAGAAAGTTCTATACTTGCATCATTTATTCCCTCTTGTATTGTTCTGGCATTGTCATTTACAGATTAACCTCTCTGGTTCCCTGTTGTAATTCTTTTGGTTTTGGATAGTACTTGAGAGTTCACTCCCTAGGTTGGTATCTGGCTGGTATGATCTTGTGTCCTAGATTCAGATTGTAGTCTGATGTTGTTTGTTCTCAAACTGAAAGACTTCCTTTAATAATTCGTGTATGTTTGGTTTGGTTTTTATATATTCCCTTAATTTCTGTTAATGTGGAAATGTCCTAATTTCACCATTATATTTGAACAAGAGATTTGCAAGATATATTATTCTTGGTGGAAACCCTGGTGGTGTAGTGGTTAAGTGCTACGGCTACTAACCAAAGGGTGAGCAGTTGAAATCCACCAGGCACTCCTTGGATACTCTATGGGGCAGTTCTACTCTGTCCTATAGGGTTGCTATGAGTTGCAATCAACTCGATGGCACTGGGTTTGGTTTGCGTTTTTTTATTTTTCTTGTTTGGCAATATTTTGTTTCAAGGTTTTATATATGTCATTCCATGCCTTCTTGCCCACATTGTTTCTGCTAAATAATCAGAGTTTTATCTTATTGTTTCCCCTCTGTGTGTGACTTTTCCTTTTTCTAGAGGTGCTCTCAGGATTCTTTCTTTGCCTTTGGTTTTAGGGAATGTGGTTATGATTGGTCTTAGTGATTTTCTTTTGGGGTGTATCCTATATGTTGTTCGTTGAGCTTCTTAGATGATCAGCTTTTCATCTTTCATGATATGAGGGAAGTTTTCTGTCAGCAAGTCTTCAATAATCCTCTCTGTGTTTTCCATTTTCTCACTCTGTTCTTGAACTTTGATCACTTGCAACTTTTTGCTTCTGATTGTATTCCACATCATTCTCAGGATTTCTTCATTCTTTTTTCTGATTTTTCCTTAAAGTTGTTTCAAGTGTTTGTCTTCAATTTTGCTTGTCCTGTCTTTTAAAGTTTCAAACCTCTTCCTCAGTCCTTCTATGACACTGTCCCTTTTTGAAAACTTGTTGTTTATCTTTTGTATTTCTTGTTGTTTTTGTAAGATTTCTAGTAATGAATTTATCTTGCCATTTTGTTCCTGTATTATTTTCCTGAATTATTCCTTTTTTTTCTGTATTTTCCATGAAATTGTCTGCATTTTCCATGAATTTGTCTATTTTTTCCTCATTTTTGTCTACTTTTTGCTTCGACTCCTGAATAGCTCTGAATAGCAATGATATGAATTCCCTATGAGGTGTTTGTAGTGCCTTTTCTTCTACTGAAAGCCATCTGGTGTTTTATTTTGGTTGCCTACTAGAACCATCCTGTCCTTTTTTTTTTAATATGTTTTGATATTGTCTGCTGCCTTGAGGACATTCAGTAGTTATTTTCTTAATTTGTTGATTGTAGATTTGTTTGTTTCATCCTGCTATTTTGTTTTATTTGGTTATATCTCAGCAGGCAGGTTGTGTGTTCTTTGTTGTTTGCTCATCTGTTGGCACAATGCTTTTCACCTCCTTGTCTAATGAGCAGGGCCAGTTGCTCAGCTATGTTGTAGCAGGGCAGGTCCAGCTGAAGGGGAGTGGTTGGGATGGATTGTTTTTGGCATGTACTAGAGCCAATAGGGTGGGCTGAAATTCAGTGCAGGCAGGTTCTGCTAGACTGCCCATGCTGCTTGGGGGCTTGATGTTTAGCATACTATATAGGTAGGTGGGAATGAAGGGGGAGGTTGGGATGTGTGGAGATGAGTATGGGAAAGAAGGGAGAGAGGAGAGAGGAACAGGAGGCAAAAACAAACAAATAAGCAAACAAACAAAATGTGCTAAGTGGAATTGCCATTGAAGTGGAGAGATGAGAAAGCCAGAAATGGAGGGAAAAAAAAAAGAGAGAGAGAGAGAAAGGAGAAAAAAATAAAACACAAATTAGAAAAAAAAAAAAAAAAGGAAAGAAAAGAAAAGCCCCCAGGGATCCTATTGGTGTAGCTGCCAAGACAGAGGAAGTGACTCCCAGGCCATGCAGTACAGCCTGGCTACCAGGGGCTCCCAAGTCACAAAAGAATAAAAAAAGACAGAAAATGAACAAACAAATATAACAAAACAGAGCAACAAAAACAAAAAAATACAAATGGCCCCTGGGATCTCATAAACGTAGTTACACAGACTTGGGAAGTGGCTCCCAAGCCATGCAGTACATCTGAGCTAGAATAGGCTCCCAGGCTTCAAAAAGAAAAAGAAAACAAACAAACAAAAGACCCTGGGGATCTCATCAGCTTGGCTGCCCATATTGGGGAGAAGTTTGCCAGCTGAGCAGTCCTTCACAGCCTTTTTAGAAGAAGCAAAGCTGACACATGGAGCCAGGTGTTCCAGAGAAAGAAGAGGAAGGTGATGACAGGCAGGGAGGAAACCAAAAGAAGTGGGAAAAAAAGCAATACCAGCAACAAACAAATGGCACTGATGGAGCCCTTTCAGCGTGGGTGAGGCAAATACAAGTGGTACAGGTCTGGATCGTTTGCCCCCTGGCCAAGATACTGCAACTGGTGGGAAGTGGCAGAGGCCCAGCAGGGGGTAGGAAGAATGTGGGGTGGGAAAGTGTATATCGCTGGTTACCAGGTGCTTTGTCTTCTGCTGAGAGCTCTGTGAAGCTTCTTTCCCATATTCCCTGTCTGCCAATCTCTGATGTGGACAAGGTGAATCCAAGTGGCATGGACACTACATTTCCCGGCTGGCCCAGCGACTGCATTCAGCTAGGAGGCTGCAGATGTTGAGCAGGGTGGAGAAAGATGGGGGGTGGGGAAGCATATATCACTGGTTACTGGGTGCTCTGTCTCCTACTCGGAGCTCCGTGAAGCTCGTACTCTCTGTCTGCCAATCTCCAACAGGAGTCCAAGATGGCAAATCCACGCTGCATTAGCCATAGGAGACCTCTGCATGTGTCTCTCCTCATTCTTTGTTCTCTGTCAGTTTCTTATTTCATTCCGTGCTGGACTGAGTTCTTCATCTCTTCACTTGACACTTAGGGTTCTAGGACTGATGTTTGTCTCTATTTTACTTAGTTTTTCAGGTCTTTAAAGTGGGGTGATGGCATGATGCTTCTGTCTATAGCATCATGTTGGCTCCCCCTCTTATTACATACAAGAAAAAAAAAAAAAAAACCCTTGCTATTGCGTCAATTCCAACACATAAGGACCCTGTAGGACACAGTAGAACTGCTCCATAATGTTTCCAGGGAGCAGCTGGTGGATTCAAGCTATCGACTTTTTGGTTAGCTGTCAAGCTCTTAACAGCTGTACCACCAGAGCTCCTAAGAGAAAATTAAGGATTGGCCAACTGGACAGCTGCCCAGATTACTTAAATATCAAAGATGTTAAGACATAACATTTCCATAATGGAACAATGTGGATACATAGCAGTTGGCTCTGCTTCTACTTTGAGAATATTATCTAGTAGATGTTACACACATTCACACACACCAAAATTACTCATTTATGTTCTATAAATTAAGACTGGCATAAGTCATTGTATTGAAAGTGTGCTTAGAGTACCAGGCAGATTTAAAAATAAAAGCTAACACTTTGACACACTGAGAGATTGTAAAATATCCATCCTGAAGGGCAATATTAAAAGCTACCAGTAAAAAACAATATTACCTAAAAACCAGTGTCTTCTAGATTTACAATAGACTATCGAATTTTGGTCATATTGACCTCATTCAAGAATAATGGCAGAATTAATTTATTTTCATACACACACACACACACACATGTTGTTAGGTGCCATCCAGTCTGTTCTGACTAATAGCAATGCCTAATAGCAACCCCATGTACAACAGAACAAAAAGCTGCCCAGTCCTGTGCCATCCTCACAATCATTGCATATATATATATACACTCAGATTTACACATAGCTGCTCATTGGAAAACTGTGCTGCAGCAAGAAGAAAATAGAACCAGGAGAAGCATGGGGAATAAACAATGAACTTAGACATTTTTAAAAAGTTTGTAAAATAAAATAGGAAAAAATATATCACTATAAATTTTGTTCTTAAAATGCAATAGTAAAGTTATGGAAATTTTAATTTGATGTCCATATAAGCAAAGTAACTAATGTTTTTTTCATGAACAGAAAAAATATTCAATATCTGTAGACTTTGTTGGAAAAGAAATATAATTAGATACAACCCTTAAAATGCATAAGCAAATTAATAGAAAAGCAATCAATAGTTTTTAATGTGAAAAAAATAGAGTATGGTAAATTTGACTTATTGCAACAGAAATCAGATAAATTAAAAAAAAGATTAAACAAAAAACAAAGTGACATAAATGTGCATTGTTATCATCAATTAAAATAACTTTAAAAAATTAAAACATAAAAAGTTATCAAATAAACTAAATACCCAGTTAGTAATTTTTTATGAGACATCAAATGATATATATGGACATAAAAATGTTGAAAAGAAATAGATGGAAGAATACCATTAAAATTATAAACAGAAGCAAATGTCTATAGTAACACTATCAATATAATTTAATGGAAAACACATTGGTAGGCATAAAACAAGAGGCTACACCATAGTAAAAGAAAAATATCATAAGAGGCTATAAAAATTATGAACCTGTGTATTATGCTAATTTTTCAGCAACATGTAAAAAAATGTGGCATAATGCCGCTTAAGGAAATATCTAGTGGAGGAGGGAGCAGTTGGCAAACAAACGTAAAAGGCATGTGTAATTTGCATAAAAATATGGTATTAATGTTTTCTCCATATATTCAACAAATAACATGTGCCACTCATTATACCAGAAGTGGGGGAACAAATGAGATAAAGTCTTTGGCCTCAAAGACCTTATATATTGGTAAAGGGATAATAAACATGTACATAGACACACATATCTGGTGGTGATCGTGCTGTGAAGAAAAATAAAGCAGAGAAAGAGGACAGATAATAAGGTAGCTGTCTGGGTTTGAACTGAATCATGGCCCCCAAAAATATATGTATCAATGTGGGCGGGCCATGATTCCTATTATTGTTTGATTGTCTACCATTTTCTCATCTAATGTGATTTTCCTATGTATTGTAAATCCTATGACTATGATGTTACTGAGATGGATCAGCTGCAGTTATAGTGATAACATCTACAAAATTAGATTCCCCATGTGTCAGTTTGTCATACTGTGGGGGCTTGCATGTTGCTGTGATGCTAGAAGCTATGCCACCAGTATTCAGTTACCAACAGGGTCACCTATGGTGGACAGGTTTCAGCTGAGCTTCCAGACAAAGACATACTAGAAAGAAGGACCTGGCAGTCTACTTCTGAAAAGAATTAGCCAGCAAAAACTTAATGAATAGCAGCTGGGCCTTGTGGGATATAGTGCCGGAAGAGGAGCTCCCCAGGTTGGAAGGCACTCAAAATACTAACGAGGAAGAGCTGCTTCCTCAAAGTAGAGTCGACCTTAATAACACGGATGAAGTCAAGATTTCGGGACCTTCATTTGCTAATGTGGCATGACTCAAAATGAGAAGAAATAGCAGCAAAAATCCATTAATAATTGGAAAGTGAAATGTACAAAGTATGAATCTAGGAAAACTGGAAATCACCAAAAATGAAATGGAACACATAAACATAGAAATCCTAGGCATTAGTGAGCTAAAATGGACTGGTATTGATAATTTTGAATTGGACAATCATATGGTCTATCATGCCAGAAATGACAACTTGAAGAGGAATGGTGTTGCATTCATCATGAAAAAGGATGTTTCAAGAGCTATCCCAAAGTAAACACTGTCAGTGATAGGATGCTATCCATACATTTACAAGGAAGACCAGTTAATATGACTATTATTCAAATTTAGGCTCCAACCACTAAGGCCAAAGATGAAGAGACTGAAGATTTTTACCAGCTTCTGCAGTCTGAAATTAATTGAACATGCAATCAGGATGCCTTGATAATTACCGGCAATTGGAATGGGAAAACTGGAAACAAAGAAGGATAGGTAGTTGGAAAATATGGGCTTGGTGATAGAAAACACAGCAGAGATTGCATGATAGAATTTTGCAATACCAACTACTTCTTTATTGCAAATACCTTTTTTCACCAACAAAACTGGTGATTATACACATGGGCCTCAGCAGATGGAACACACAGGAATCAAACTGACTACTTCTGATGATCAGTCAGACTAGCAGGGCCCATATTGCACATGTGCAAGTTTAAGCTGAAACTGAAGAAAATTAGAACAAGTCCATGACAGCCAAAGTACAACCTTGAGTGTATCCCACCTGAATTTAGGGACCATCTCAAGAATAGATTTGACACATCGAACACTGACCGAAGACCAGATGAGTTGTAGAATGATATCAAGGACATCATATATGAAGAAAGCAGGAAGCCATTAAAAAGACAGGAAAAAAAGAAAACACTAAAATAGGTGTCAGAATTGACTCTGAAACTTGTTCTTGAAGGTTGAACAGCTAAAGCAAAAGGAAGAAATAATGAAGTAAGAGAAATGAACAGGAGATTTCAAGGGGCAGCTCAAGAAGGCAAAGTATTATAATAACATGTGCAAAGAGCTGGAGATAGAAACCCAAAAGGGAAGAACACACTCAGCATTTCCCAAGCTGAAAGTACTGAAGGAAAAATTCAAGCCTCAAGTTGCAATCATGAAGGATTCTATGGGGAAACTATTAAAAGATGCAGGAAGCATCCAAAGAATATGGAAGGAATGCACAGAGTCACTATACCAAAAAGAACTGGTCAGTGTTCAAACATTTCAAGAGGTAGCATACGATCAGGAGCTGATGGTACTGAAGGAAGAAGTCCAAGCTGCACTGAAGGCACTGGTGGAAAAAAAGGCTCCAGAAATTGATGGAATATCAATTGAGATGTTTCAACAAATGGATGCAGTGCTGGAAGTGCTCACTCACCTGTACCAAGACATTTGGAAGACAGCTACCTGGCCAACTGACTGGATGAGATCCATATGTATGCTTATTCCCAAGAAAGGTGATCCAACCGAATGTGGAAATTATGGAACAATATCATTAATATCACATGACAGCAAAATTTTGCTTAAGATCATTCAAAAGCAACTACAGTAGTATATGGACAAGGGACTGCCAGAAATTCAGGCTGAATTCAGAAGGGAACTTGGAACCAAAGATATCATTGCTGATATCAGAAGGATCCTGGCTGAAAGCAGAGAATACCAGAAAGATGTTTACCTGTTGTTTTATTGAATATGCCAAGGCATTTGACTGTGTAGATCATAAAAAATTATAGATAACATTGCACAGAATGGGAATTCTGGGCACTTAATTGGACTTCTGAGGAACCTGTACATAGACCAAAAGGAAGTTGTTCAGATAGAATATGGGGATACTGCATGGTTTAATGCTATGAAAGGTATGTGTCAGGGTTGTATCCTTTCAGCATAGCTATTCAATCTGTAAACTGAGCAAATAATCTGAGAAACTGGACTATATAAAGTAGAACGGGGCATCAGGATTGGAGGAAGTCTCATTAACAACTTGCTTTGTGCAGATGACAAAACCTTGCTTACTGAAAGTGGAGAGGACTTGAAGCACTTACTAATGAAGATCAAAGACCACAGCCTTCACTATGGATTACTCATCAACATAAAGAAAACAAAAATCCTCACAACTGGACCAATAAGCAACATCACGATAAACAGAGAAAAGATTGATGTTGTCAAGGATTTCATTTTACTTGGATCCTACAATCAACACCCAAAGAAACAGTAGACAAGAAACAAAAGATGCATTGCATTGGGAAATCTGCTGCAAAGGACCTCTTTAAAGTGTCAAAAATCAAAGATGTCACCTTGAAGTCTAAGGTATGCCTGACCCAAGCCATGGTATTTTCAATTGTATTTTATGCATGGGAAAGCTGGACAACGAATAAGGAAGACAGAAGAAGAATTGACACCTTTGAATTGTGGTGTTGGCAAAGAATATCAAATGGACTGGACTGCCAGAAGAACGAACAAATCTGTCTTGGAAATAGTACAGCCAGAATGCTCCTTAGAAGCCAAGGATGGGGAGAATGCATCTTACATACTTTGGACATGTTGTCAGGAGGGATCAGTCCCTGGAGAAGGACATCATGATTGGTAAGGTACAGGGTCAACAGAAAAGAGGAAGACCCTCAACAAGACTGATTGACACAGTGGCTGCAACAATGGGCTCAAGCATAACAGTGATTGTGCACATGGCACAGGAACAAGCAATATTTTCATTCTGTCGTAGATAGGGTCGCTATGTACCAACTTAATGGCACCTTACAGCAGCAATAACAAGTTCATTTTGAAGCTGAAAAAAAAGCAAGTCCACAAGAGCCAAAGTACAACCTTGAGTATATCCCACCTGAATTTAGAATGCATCTCAAGAATAGATTTGACACATTGAACACTAATGATCGAAAACTGGACAAGTTGTGGGAAGACAACAGGAACATCCATAGACCTTATGTTACGGTCTATGGAACCGTAACATAACATCATGTTACGGTTCCATAGACCTTATTTGCATGGTCCCACCCAATCTCTTGGGTTGGAGTTTGAAGACCATGGTAAGAAAGGCCACGCAAAAGCGATCCATTGCACTGCAATGACTCTTTGATTTATGTACTTACAAATATCAACAGCAGCATGAAATTACTGGTTCATAAGGAGCCCTGATGGCACAGCGGTTAAGTACTTGGATACTAACTGAAAGGTTGGCAATTTGAACCCACTAGTTATTCCATGGGATAAAAAGACCTGGTAACTTCTTTCCATAAAGATTATAGTCTGGGAAACCTTATGAAGCATTTCTACTCCGTCATACAGGCTTGCTATGCTATGAGTTGGAATTGACTCTACTGCACATAACAACTACAGCAACAACATGATAATTATATT
Organism: Loxodonta africana; assembly: GCF_030014295.1. NCBI lineage: Eukaryota > Metazoa > Chordata > Mammalia > Proboscidea > Elephantidae > Loxodonta > Loxodonta africana. The sequence goes on from NC_087356.1 coordinate 33,142,507, forward strand.
TTGAGCTTTTTTGAAACCGACAATGAGTTTTGCACCAGCAATGTATAAGAGTGTTCCAGTTGTCATGTATCTTCTCCAACATTTGGTTTGGTCCTTTTAATTTTAGACATCTGTTAGGTCATAGTGATGTCTCACTTTGATTTAATAGCAATTCCCTAATGATCAGGGATGTTTGAAATATTTTTATGCTCTTATTGGCCATTCATATATATTCTTATGTGTAATGTGTCTCCAAAACTTTTACCAATTAAAAAAGTTTGGATGTATGGATTATTTTATATATTATGCATATGAGGCCTTTTTTAAATGCATGTATTTTAATATATTCTTAGTCTGGCTAGTCTATTCTTTTGATGATCAGAGTCTTAATTTGGATGAGCTACAATTAATTTTATTTTCTTTAATGCTTTAATGCTTAGTATAAAGAGACCTGTTTTTACTTCAAATTCACAAATACATACTACATTTTTTCTAGAAGTTTTATTGTTTTCACTTTCACATGTAGATCTACAATCCAAAAACCAAACCAAATCAAACCCATTGCCATTGAGTTGATCCCAACTCATAGCAACCCTATAGGACAGAGTAGAACTGCCCCATAGGACTTTCAAGGAGCACTCATTGGATTATGAACTGCTGACCTTTTGGTTAGCAGCCATAGCTCTTAACCACTAACCCACCAGGGTTTCCGTCTACAATCCATCCCTATCAATTTTGCATATAGTGTGAGGTACCACTCAGCTATTTTTCTCCCATATGGATCACCTTGTTCAAGCAATATTTGTAGATTTTCCTTTCCCTTTGTTTTCATTTGTTCTCTTGTTAGAAATGATTTCACTCTGTATATGTATATCTAATTCTTTCATCTCTATTATGTTCCATGTGCTACTATTTAATCTTTCACAAACACCACACTATTTTAGTTACCATAGTAAGTCTTAAAATCTGGTAGGGTGAGCCCCCAAATTTCTTTATTTTTATTAAGATTATTTTGAAAATCCATGGATTTTGTATTATCGCTTAAGTTTTAGTATTAAAATTCTATAAAAGTTTTATTTGAAATTGCATTAAATCTTCAGATCATTATAGCTTTGGATTATTTTTCCTCATTCTTTGACCTTGAATGAAGTAAGAACATTGTGGACCCTCTCTTTCATCTTTATTTCTTTCCTTTTTTAAAACTATATCCTATATCCTTTACTGTAGACTAATTGTGGTCTAAATGTGAACTAGAGACAGCATAGTTTCTTTTGCCCTTCTAATTTGCTAAATAGTTCATCGATTATATGTCTGATACATTTTCATTCAAACAGGTAAGACATGGAAGTAAAACTTAATTTTGTAATTGAATCCTGATGTATAAGCATTTCTGAATGTTTTCTTATATGCATTTCCTTGCAGAATTACTGCTTCATATAATATTCTGTAGGATTCCTCCATCTTTTTATAAAGATATATGTTGTAGTGGAAGGAACATAAATGCCTAATTATAAGACCTAGGTATGAATTCCATCTGTACTTAGTCTCTTTAGTTTCTTTTTATTTTTTTCCGTTTTGAAAAATGATGCTTGTATTAATATCTATGTTCTACAGGGAAGGAAGTAAATGGGATAATGAATTCAAAAATGTTTTTATAAACAGAAAAATACTAGGTAATTGCTCTTATTACTTAATTGCTAGCCCATTGTACTGCCAGATTGGATACAGGAGTTGAATTAAAAAAAAGAAAACGTGCAATGTAATTGTCCATCACCTGAAAGTAAACCATAAAAGAGCTGAATGTTACTTCTCTTGCGCCAGCTGGCAGAAAGCCTATGTTGAGTTACTGTTTCAATTTCATTACAGATATTTAAAGAGCACAACCATTCACACACATTCATACACCTGGGCTCTACTTTTTAAATCCTATCATGCCAATTGCAGCCTTGGCACAAGCACTAAGTAGAGTCAATATCAAAGGTCACTTTTACTCATTCCTTTAAAGCCATTGAAAAGTAAGCATCAATTACTTATCTTGCCTTGATTATTAGAAAGGTCAAAAGTTGTAAAAAGGCACACCTTTAAATTAAAATTGTGATTATGCTTCCTGAAAATTACAGATCTTACATTCATCTGAAAAAGATAACAATATTTCCTTCAAAGGGCAAGGACTGCAAAAACAAGAAATCCTTTTTCTAGTTTTTTTGTTTTTGAGTTTATATACAAATTGTCTGTGGGTCTGGGGAACTATGTTAAGCAAAGAGAACAAAACAGTTATTTAAATTTAAAATAAATGTTATTTTAATGATAAAAGTGATAATTTTATTACAGAAATTAGAAAAAAAATACAAACCAATTTCTTGATTTTAAAATTTTTACTTCATTCCATGTACTTATTTCTAAATTCACATGAAAAATCTGGACCATTCTAATAGGTACAATAATATGATTTTATAGATAAAATATCACATCTTGTTCAAGAGCTCATTTCAGAAATCTGCCATAACTTTTAGTTTGCAGTGCACGATCAACTATTACTTGTTTGCATTATTGTTTTTTGAGATAAAGGAGATGAAGGAAAGGGGCATTTAAATGGGAAGTCTACTAGGCTGATCAGTGGGAGAAATAAAAATAGTGTCTTCCAGGCTGGGTTAGAAAATGGGGAGAGTACTGAATATCATTTTTCTGCTTCTTTCCTACTAGTTTTCTGTTAATCAGGCTTCTATGTTTTTTGTTTTTTAATTCAATGCTATATATATTTCAGTGAGTGGAGTCTCCAAACCTGTGAATTAAGTTCTCCCATAATCTTAATTTTCAGGGTCTTTTGGGATTCTCTTAATTTCTCATTCTCCACAGGCACTTAAGTCTGCCACTAGAACAGACAGCATTGGCTAATAGCCAGCTGCTCTTTTTCGACATTTCTTGGTTTTCTAGTTCTGCTGTAACCAAAAAAAAAAAAAAAAACCCACAAGTGGGTGGCTTTAAAGAACAGAAATTTATTTTCTCACACTTATATAATCTAGAAGTCAGAATTCAGGGTGCTGGCTCTAAGGGAACGTCTGTCTTTGTCTCTTTCAGCTTCTACTAGCTGCAGGCTATCCTTAGCATTACTGAGTTTGTAGATTCTTCTGCCTCCATCTTCCTGTGGCTTTGTCCCCCTGTGTTTGTCTGTGTTCATTCTGCTCTTTTTTATAAGACACTGCTCAAGAGGGATTAGGTTCAGGACCCATGCTATTCCAGTCTGGCCTCATTAGCATAACAAAGAAACCCCCTATTTCCAAACAGGGACATATTTATAGGTACAGGGGTTAGGACTTCAACATAATTTTAAGGGGCACAATGAAATCCATAATATGACTGGTGTATACTCTGATGTATTAAGGAATTTCTGTGTTCATCACATAGAAAGTATAGAAAGCCAAAAAACATGTTATTTTTCCTTTATCTGCTTTAGATCAGTTCAAGCTATGCCAGAGCCAGGCGCAACCTCTAGGCACCATCATTTTAATAATCGTTGTGGAGTGGATTGTTTACTTTAAAAGGGTAATTATAGCTTGACTTTTACGTGTCCATTACATAAATTCATAAAAATCTGTGTTCAAACAGAACATGCACACGCGGAATCGTTTTTAAATTGACCAAGGGAAACTGGAACTACCGTTGAATTTTCAGAAAACATATGGGAAAGCTATTTTAATTCCTGTTCTTCAGAGGAGGACTGAAAGTTAAAAAGACATTTCTATTGTTGTTCAGCTAGTTAATGACAAAAGCATATTTTGCACGCAGATCTGTGTGACTGAGAACATAGTCTATTTCTGCTAACACCCACCACTGAGCCTCTCCACCCCTCACCCATGCGCTGATATTCCGAGAACAACTGTAACAGGAAAAGAAAAAAAAGTGTATGAAGATTTTTATACTGAAACACATTATGCATTTGTCAGTGTATAGTTTATAAATTTAATTCAGAGAACATTAGAAAAATGAACCTCTAGTTTTTATTCATTCATGAGCCTTTTATTAGAATACGCACCCCAGATGATTACTGCTTAAACACTAAAAGCACTCATGGAAATTTACTGATTTTTATGACTTGAATAGAGAAAGGATTGGGGAGTTGCATTTAAGGCCAAAACAACACCTGAGTTTTAGTTATTATTCTGCTCCTTCCTTCTTGTGTGATTACTGCAAAAAATTACTCCACTTTGTAAGCCTGGTTGACCTCATTGGTACAAGAGTCAGGCTTATAATATTGACCCAATAAGAAACAGTGGGCTTAATTAATACCTATAACAACAACTAGTGTTTGTTCAATGTATTCCAGGCATGGTTCTAAGAACAGTATATGTATTCATCGACTTAATTTGCACAGGACCTTATGAGCTAGGTCCTGTTATCACTGATGTGCTACAGACAGGATAGAGAAGCACAGAGTTAAGTAGTTACAAAATGTGCCCTAGGAAATCAGACTCCAGAGCCTGTGATGTTGACCTGTTGAGTTCAGCTGCTTTTTCATTAAACTAAAGCATGGTTTTGAAGGTACTTTGTAAACAGTTGCTATTCAACTCTTAGTTTCAGTAATTATTTTTAATAATGCTTATTAAATGTATATGTGTGTATATATGTGTGTAAATACACACACATTAATATAGACACAGATAGTCCCCAAATTATGACATATTTTTGTTACAAGGAGCTGCATCTATGACCATCTGTTTCTTTTTTTGTACTATATACAGTCTTGCAGCTCATAATTTACTAATTTTTTATCATTCTGGGTTATTCACTCTTGGCTGTTTATATGTGATGTTTTCAATCCCCAAAGATCAAAGTTAAATGATATTGTTATTAAAAAAAAAAAAAAAAGAAAGAAAAATCTGCTGCCATTGAGTTGATTTCGATTCATAGTGACCCTATAGGACAGAGTAGAACTGCCCCACAGAGTTTCCAAGGAGCGCCTGGTGGATTCAAACTGCAGACCTTTTGGTTAGCAGCCGGAGCTTTTAACCACTACACTACCAGAGTTTCTGTTGATAATAAGAGGCAATAATAAATTAAAAGAAGAAGTAATTGACTTACTTAAGAAGCTACTTTTTTCACATTTTTTTAAATTTTTATTGAGCTTCAAGTGAACGTTTACAAATCAAGTCAGTCCGTCACATATAAGTTTATATACACCTTACTCCATACTCCCACTTGCTATCCCCCTAATGAGTCAGCCCTTCCAGTGTCTCCTTTTGATGTAGTCTTTGGAATGGAACCCCATCACAAGTGTAGAACTATCTGTATATACACTCACTCCTCACTTATCATCATGGCTATGTTCCAAAGACCAGATTATAATGCATGAATTGGCATTATGTGAAAATGGAGGATGACATATTATATCACAAATGGAAGATGATTACATCATTACATAACTGCCAGATTACATCATTACATAGCTGCCAAACCACTGAGAATCATACCCTGCCAAGGTGACACATAACCTTAACCGTCACAGCCAACATTAATCTCACCCCACACCTCTGTGTTTATTACTGCCAGATGTATGTTGTTAATGTGCAAAACATATAGTAGATTTTTTACTACTGTGCATAAAAGTGAAATGTCAGATAACTAGATGGCTAGTGAGGAGTGTGTATATATATATATATATATATGTATATACACACACACTATATATATATACACTATATATGTGTGTATATACACACATGGGTTTTATATACATTATACAGTAAAACCTGTGAAAGCCAGGTCCTGTGTAAGGCAGAAACCTACCAGAGAAGGAAAACTCAAATATTTTCCACTAAAACGAGTGATAGAAAAGTGGTAAGACTGCACCTTGTCAAAGGTGGAAAACTTGCGAGACCCAGAAAAACAAGACAGTCCTGTCAAGTTCTGGGCCTCACAGGTTTACTGCATTATACAGTTTTTTGTGTTTTGTTTACGTATATATAAATTTACATATACCCAAACCCATTGCAGTTGAGGCGATTCTGACCTATAGCGACCCATTAGGGTTTCCAAGGCTGTAAATCTATATGGAAGCAAATTGCCACATCTTTCTTTTGCAGAGCCGCTGGTGGTTTCAAACCGCTGACCTTTCAGTTAGCAGTCAGTCATTTTATCCACTGAGCCACCAGGCCTCTTTAAATATACAAATAAAAAACCTGTTGCCGATCAGTCGATTCTGACTCATAGCAACCCTGTAGGACAGAGTAGAGCACCCCCTAGGGTTTCCAAGGAGTAGCTGGTGGATTTGAACTGCCAATCTTTTGGTTAGTAGCCTTAGCGTTTAACCACTGGACCACCAGTGCTCCAAATGTACGTATACACAGAACATTAATTGATTTAAGCTGTTATTTACCATTTGTATAATTGATACAAGTTTTCAGTAAATGCTTTTATGTTCTATTTAAAATGGCTCATAGTAAGGAATAAAAATGTATTACATATATTCACACAGTCCTGATGATCAGACTTGCTTTACAATACTTCTTTAAATTGCTTACATCAACAGGTGATCTTATTTTCTTTAGCATGAAGACATTAGCTTCGAATACAGAAGTGAAATTGGGTGACTGTTTCTAAACATAGCCCTTCCTGATCAGTTTGTGAGGCTTTCCTCTCTTATGCGGGGCTGTTGTGGGCGTTAAGTGTGGTAATTCACATAAAGAACTTGTGGCTGAGACAATTGTCCCATTCTTCAGACATTTCCTGCTTGCCTACATTCCTCATGTAGAAATGGTAAAACCATGTAGCCAATGGGCTGAGAACAGAAGTCACCACTGTCTCCTCCAGGATAAAGCATACAAAGACGGGCATGAGGGCTTCACCCTCTCTCTTTTTTTTTAGAGGCTGTGTGTTGGAATGGCAACATCGCAGAAATGTGGTGGTTCAGACCACTGAGCACTATCCGGATTTACCAGACCTACAGAGGATTTGATATAAGTGAGAAATAAACTTTTTTCTGTTAAGCTCTGAGGTTTATTTTTTCCTTAATACAACATAATCCTAATCCTATTCTACCCTGGTATAAATAACTCTTCACAAAAAGCTCTGGATCATTTAACCAATAAATGAATGTCAGAGTTTTTGTTGTAATTGGTTGTTATTAATATTTTTATCGTTATCACTACCTTTTATAACAAAGTCATATTCTGCAATCTCATTTTGCAGCCCTCTTGGGGTACTGGGGTTGAATTAGTTAAAAAAAAAAAAACAAACAGGATTATTTACCTGTCTCAAAACGTCAATTTGCAGCTCCAAAATCAGATTTATTGATACCAAATTGGAAGTTCACCAGAAATGTTAACCATTGTTCCTAGGTTTTTTTTTAAAGGTAGTTTCAGATATTAATTGTGAAAACTCAGCGTCAAAATGCAGAACACGAAATGATTGTCGAATCACAGATGCCTTAGAAATGAAGTGATAGATCATGCTAAGTGCTATCCTTCTAAATTTTGATGTTTATATTTTATCTTCATATAAAACTTGCTTGCTTGTATCCTGTGAAAGAATAATCAAAATAGTGACTGTCTTTTCTTGAACAACATATCCGATTCCATGTGCTCGTCATAGTCATAGTTCTGACAAGCACATCTGTGTTATCATTTGCTTTTCATCTGATACAACTGATTGAGGCAGATGGTGCTTTTCATGCTCCACGCTAGTGTTTCTGCGTTAATGACTGATGTGAATGGTCATCCATATGAGACCACTGTGCAGAAGTACCTCAACATTGGGACTAAGGTTTCATTGCAGACTTGTATTTATCATTGCCCCTGATTGTGTCCATTTACCCACCATTGGGTGGGTTTTTATAGCTTTGGGTGGGGTAATTGTAAATGATATTGCAATGTGAAGAAAAACTTAACCAATAAAGAAAGAGGAGTGTGGAAGTTCCTTCCTTAGTGTGTGACAAAAATGCCACAGCACAGGTTGGTCTTTGCCTTTACTCTGCTGGTTCACTGATTCATTGGAGACTGATGTTTGCGGGACTCAAATTACAAAATTTTGAAAGTTTCACAAATTCTCAGAGTCACTCCAAGCTATTCCAGCAAAGTAAGCATGACTCCAAGAAGGACGACCTCATGTGATATAAAGAATAAATGACAAGCAAAGCCGTGCTGCATTAATGGGGTAATTAAACTAGATTCCCTCATCCACTTCAAAATCTTTTTATATTTCAGAATCCCTGACATATTTCAATAGCAACTTGTATTTTCAGTTCAGAACTTTAACCAAAATGTTTCAAATTTTTAAAAAGTTACCTTCTCCTAAATTGTACATTCTACATTTATTTTATTAACTACTTTATACCTGGGACCCAACAAAATGCCTCACACTTAGTAATCACTCTACAAATATTTATTAAGTAAATAAAGTAATTTAAATACAAAATATTTACATGTTTCACTATTAAAATGGGGTTATGAACTTTTTCACTCTTCCTGAAGGGCAATTTTGGAAATTTCATTAAAAATTTTAAAATAGACTTATTTTCCCAATATAGTTTAGTATCTAGGAATTTAGCATATAAAAATAGCTTCCACATGTTCAAAACATATTGGTCTAAACACATTGTTGTTGTTGTTGTGTTGTTAGGTGCCATCGAGGTGGTTTTGTCTCATAGCAACCCTATGTACAATAGAATGAAACACTGCCTGGTCCTATGCCATCTTCACAATCGTTGCTGTGCTTGAACCCATTGTTGAAGCCACTGTGTCAATCCATCTCACTGAAGGTCTGTTTCGATGTCCCTCTACTTTACCAAGCATGATGTCCTTCTCCAGGGACTGGTCCCTCCTAATAATACGTCCAAAGTGTGTGAGACAAAGTCCACCATCCTTGCTTCTAATTGAGCATTTTGGCTGTACTTCTTCCAAGACAGAATCATCATTGTTAGGTGCTGTAGCGGTTGCAACTTATAGTGACCCGAGGTACAAAAGAACAAAACACTGCCCAGACTGTACCATCCTCACAATCATTCTTATGTTTGAGTCCACTGTTGTAGCCACTGTGTGAATCCATCTCGTTGAGGGGCTTCCCCCTTATCACTGACCGTCCACTTTACCAAGCATGATGACTTTCTCCAGGGACTGGTCCCTCCTGATACCATGTGCAAAGTATGTGAGATGAAATCTTGCCATTCTGCTTCTAATGAGCATTCTGGCTGTACTTCCTCCAAGACAGATTTGTTTGTTCTTCTGGCAGTCCACAGTATATTCAATATTCTTCACCAACACCATAATTCAAAGGCATCAAGTCTTCTTCAGCCTTCCTTATTCATTGTCAAGCTTTCCCACGCATATGAGGCAGTTGAAAACACCATGGCTTGTGGTCAGGGGAACATTAGCCCTCAAAGTGACATCTTTAATATTTAACACTTTAAACATAGAGTTAACAAAATGACTGTAAAGAGAATATTTTTGCGTGTGTATGTGTGTTTGCATATATGTGTGTATTTCTACGAGGTGTGCATTGTAGATGCCTTTTTTTTATTTTTTTAAATTCTCAATATATATGATTCAGGCATTGATTAACTATACTGTATTCATAGTTTTCATGGTCATTGAAGAGTGTGGTAAATCCTTATGTCCTAATATGAAAAGCTGTGAGATATTTCAAGAAAAAAAAAAATTTAAGAATATCCTGGGAAATAAAAAGACTTAAATATGTATATTGCACACCCCATGAATAGTCTCTATGTGGACAATTTTCCAAAAGTATGTTTAATAAATGTTGCCTGGTGGAGGAGTGGGAAAAGAAGTTTCATCTGTTTTTTTTTCTTTTATAATTAAATACATATAATTGAAAAGAGGAAGCTATGTTTTGACATGATTTCATGTGTAAGGTATTAAGTGATATAGGAAGGGGAAAATATGGCAACATTTATGTGAAAATGCAAAATCGTAACTGAGAATGGAAAATATTACATATTATTTTGGTAACTGTGTGTTAATAGTGTTGGCAGTCTAGGTATACAGGCTTTTACTGGAAAAAAGTTAAGCCAATTTTAAAATATGGATTAATTCTACATATGGATAACTCCCGAGCCAACGTAGGATGTTCACATACATAGCTCCCATTCGCATACTGCACTTTATGGAAGTTTTGAAGCTGCCAAAACTTTACAAAATTTTAGAAAATGCTCTATTTAGAAACAATTCTGATTAATTCAGCAGATACTTTTAAAATGTCTCTTTCTACCAAGAAGGTTTGCATGATAATAGTGTATTTATTTCTTAACATTTCAAATTCTTCGGCATTTTTATCCTTTTCAAACCAAAAGTCATAATTATTTCCATAGCAACCATGCTTATTGTCAGAGATAGAAAATTTTGACTTCTGTTGGATATTTTTTTAAGGCACAAAGGCTCATTTAAACAAAAGGTGTTATTTAAAAAAAAAAAATTGTCAAGAATTGGGAGAAAAAGTATTGGGTGTTTCCTTCAATAACTGACACAGGTAACTTATTCTCAGTATAAGTTGTTGCCAACACTCAACAATATTATTTCTTGAGTTATCTCTAGTTATAATTTATACGTCCTTTTTTTTTTATTGCCATAGTTTCTATACTGAGACTCAATTATTAGCATTTATAATATGAAAAATATACATTTTCAAATTTTTGGTTAGGAAATTTGTCCCAAATATCTGGTTCTCTGGCTCTGGGCTTTTGAATTAAAGAAATATTTCAGTCTAGAAGCTCAATTAAGTCAGTAATTTCATCTATAAAGAATTATTTTCCCCTCAACAGTCTCTAAACACTATCAGCATCTTATTGAGTATAATAGTTGTATATTGCAACTTATAAGATGTAAAATTAATTTGATTATGTGCTTTTATGAACAATATATAATAAAAATTTGCCATAATACATCCCTGAATTAAAAAAAAAAAAAAATGATGACTATTGAAACAAACATTTTATTTCCTGCAGCCTGTATTGTTTAAAGTTACTATTTGGCACCACCGGATGGTGATACTGAGTTAGTAGAGAGGAGAATAGGTTTTATTTTGTCCATAGATCTGTTCATGATAGTGAGTTGTTTTTGTCTGAATCTCTCTGACAATCACCATCACCACCACTAACAGAACACACTTTATACAGGAGAAAAACAAGATATAAAATGTAAACCTATCTTGACCAATGTCAAGGTGAATTTGGCAGCAGATTCCAAGCTACTGGTTCCCAAGCTCCTGTTTTATTCTTTATTGAATCAGCAGATAAAACAAAAGGGCAAAGAGATTAAGTTGGCAAAACGTTAATTATAAGTACTTTACATATGACATCATAGGAGTTTATTGGTGAAATTTTAAACTTTGGGAAAAGGAGCTTCCTTTATATAATTTATATATTAAATAAAAATGTACAAGACAGCTATGTGAAAAATGAGTGCTATAGCGTTTTCAGTAATAAATGTGGATATCCTTTTTATCTCTAAGCCATTCTTTATTAAAAGAGACAAAATAGAGGCAAATTATGCAAAAGATAGAAGAAATACTAAAACAGGGTAAACTCTGAAACTACTATCCTCATGTAATTAAGAGAATTAATATGAGAATGAAGTTGTTCACATTGCAATGTCCCTTTCAGGAGCAAGGTGCTCAGCATGAAAATAATGACTAAATGGAGGAAGAATTTGAGTTCCCTCTGAGTTTTCCATGGGGGTCTCATATTTAGGCTAATTACGCTACTGTTCCAGCTGCCTGGTTTGCACCCTCCTCCTCCTTTTCACATCTCTATATGATATTAAAGCATTTTTTCTTATTTATTTATGTTTTTCATCTAGCCCTCAATGTGTGAAAGTCTCCAAGATAAGAACTATACCTAGTTTGCCTTTGAATCTCAGACTGATATTTGGCAAATGGTACCAAGTCAACACACTATTTTAAACTGCATTGATAAGATTTGATGGATGAATAAATGAAACAAACAAACAAAAAAAACATTTTTCCCACTTCCCAATCATTTCCCTGAAAATGATCAACTTTCTATGCCATTAGAAAGGAGCCCTGGTGGCTCAGTGGGTGAAGTTCTCAGCTGCTAAATGAAACATTGGTGGTTTGAATCCACCAGTTGCTCGTCAAGAGACAGATGTGACAGCTTCTGTAAATATTACAGCCTTGGAAACCCTATGGGGCAGTTCTACTCTGTCCTATAGGGTCACAAAGAGTCAGAATCAACTTGATGACAATGGGTATGCCAATAGAAATATATTTACACTAATCAAATTTGTGCTGAATATTACATAGCTATTTTTTATGGCTAGTTTACAAAATAATTTAACGTGCGGTTTCATTTAATCTTTAGGTAGATAGTAAAGAATATTTCAGAAATATTTTAGGCCGTATCTACTGTATATATATTAGACACCATATAATTATGACCTATATTTTACAGGTGGAAACCCTGGTGGCATAGTGGTTAAGTGCTATGGCTGCTAACCACAAGGTTGGCAATTTGAATCCACCAGGTGCTCCTTGGAAACTCTATGGGGCAGTTCTACTCTGTTCTATAGGGTAACTATGAGCTGGAATTGACTCAGTGGCAACGGGTTTGATTTTACAGGCAAGAAAACCAAGCTTCAAATTGTTTAAATGAATTGTCCAAAATCAAAGAGGTGATAAAAGTAATATCCAGGTTCAAAAGAGAAGCCTTCAAATTCCCCTTTTCTCAAGCCAAGGACTTCATCCATTACATGACACAACCCTACATTATAACTCTAGAAATTAGTGTTGTTGTTGTGCCATGAAGTCGACTTCAATTCATAGTAACCCCAACCGATAGAGTAGAACTGCCCCATAGGATTTTCTAGGCTGTAATCTTTTTTTTTTTTTTTTTTAATGTTTAGGAGATGGAGCCCTGGTAGCATACTGGTTAAGAGCTATGGCTGCTAGCCAAAAGGTCAGCAGTTCAAATCAACAGGCCACTCCTTGGAAATCTTATGGGGCAGTTCTACTCCATCCTACTGGGTCTCTCTGATTCAGAATCAATTCAGTGGCAACCTTTTTTTTTTTTTTTTTTTGGTTGTAATTTTTATGGGAGCAGATGACCAGGTCTTTCTCCTGGGGAGACACTGTCTGGGTTTGAACCACCAACCTTTCAGTTAAAATCTGGGGGATTAAACTTCGCATCCCCAGGGTTCCTCAGAAATAACTGAAACTCTTTATATATATGGCACATTAAACCATAATTAGCCATTTATATTTGTGGGAGGAAATCTTAATATGTATATATATTTGCCATGAGTAATACAACATCAAAAAAACCCGCTGCTGTTGAGTCGATTCCCACTCATAGCGACCCTAGAGAAAGCTTAAATTTTGATATCATAGAAGACAAATAAAAATATTAAACAGTATACTACAGCTACTATCTTCCCAGTTTTTAAATAATTATATATTTTGTAGTTTTCTAATTATAAGTAAACCAAAATATTTGCTGTTAAAAAATGAAGATATTAAAATGTATTTATGATTATACAACCAATATTGTCAGTTAGATATATGGTATACAATATGTAAATATTTATGGTCTAATAAGTTTGTTGTGTGTTATTTATCCATATGCTGCAATTTTTTTTCTATTAGAAACAATGATGACTAGAAGGCAATAGTCCAAAATCTTTTAAAATGCTGAATGAAAAAAAAAAAGAAGTCAACTCAGAATTCTATATCCAGTGAAAATTTTCTTAAAGAGTGAATACTAGATAAAGCTATTCTCAGATTTAAAAAATAAGAACATGTAATCTCAGCTCTGTACTAAATAAATGTTAAAGGAAGACCTTCAGAAGAAGGGATGTGACACCAAATGCAATGTAAAACCTTCATGAAAGTATGAAGTACATTGGAAATGATACTCGTGGGTAAACATAAAAGACAATTTTCCCTCAACTTTCTTAAAACACGTAGGAGCTGACAAAAAGAGTATGGCAGACTTCTGATCTAGATGAAATGGCATAGACTTTTTTTCCCCCTGCTCCTGCCTATAACTATACAAAACAAAACAAAAAAAACAAACTCATTGCCATCGTGTCAATTCCAACTCATACAGATCTAAGAGGGAAGAGTAGGAGTATTCTATAGGGTTTCCAAGGCTGTAATATTTTTAGAAGCAGACTGGCACATCTTTCTCCCAGGGAGCGGCTGATGGATTGGAATGGTCAACTTTTTGGTTAGCAACTGAGCACTTTAACTACTGTGCCACCAGGGTTCCTTCAATTCAACTATAAACCCTGGAAATAACACAAAAGGGATCTACAAAAACAAAATAAAGCAAAAAAAAAAAAGAATCCTCCTAGAACTAATAAAAGAGTTCAACAGGATTGAAGAATAAAAGGTCTACACACAAATAAATTACATCATATATACTACCAAAGAATATATGAAAACCAAAATTAAAAATATAAAACTATTTACAATTCACCCAAACAGCTGACATACTTAGGATTAACCTAACAAAACATGCACAAGACTTTTTTTTTCCTTTTCTTTTCAGTTGTCATCAGATTGATTGTGACTCAAGGTGACCCCATGTGTGTCAGATTAGAATTGTGCTCTATAGGGTTTTCAATGGTTGATTTTTTGGAATTAGATTGCCAGGTCTTTCTTCTGAGGTATAACATCGATAAACTCCAAATTATAAAAATGCTGATGAAAGGATTCCTAAATAAATGAAGAGACATACTGTGTTCATAGATTGAAAGAGTCAGCACAGTAAAGATACTAATTCCCTTCAAACTTGGCTATGACTTTAATGCAATTTCTATCAAAATTCCAGTCAAGCTTTTGTATACATACAGAGCTTAACTATTTATATGGAAAAGTACAGGTCTTAAAATGACCGAAACAATCTTGACAAAGGAGAATAAAGAGAAAGGAATTCCTCTACTCTATGTTAAAAAAAAAAAAATTTTTTTTTCTTATGTTAGGCTTACTATGTCGTTGTTTTTGGAGCACTGGTGGAGCGGTGGTTAAGAGCTTGGCTGCTAACCAAAAGGTCATCAGTTTGATTCCAACATCTGCTCCTTAGAAACTCTATAGGGCAGTTCTACTCTGACCTATATGGTCATTATCTGTTGGAATTGACTTGATGGAAATTTTTTTTTTTTTTTTTTGATGTTGCTGCTGCGTTCCATTGAGTCGATTCTGACTCATAACGATCCTATATGATAGAGTAAGACTGAGCCATAAGGTTTCCTAGGCTGTAATCTTTACAGTAGCAGATGGCTAGGTATCTTCTTCTGCAGAACCACTGGTGGGTTCAAACAATCAACCTTTCTGTTAGCAGCAGAGTTCTTAACCAGTGCACCAGCAGGGTTTCTCTAAGGCTTACTACAGAGCTACAGTAATCAAGGCAGTGTGGTGTTGGCACATGAAAATTCAATGGAACTGAACAGAGGACCAACAGATAGACACAAATATGACCAAATGATTTTTTTATTGTACTTTAGATGAAAGCTTACAGAACAAACTAGCTTCTCATTAAATAGTATATGTATCATTTTATAACATTGATTAACAACCACACAACACGTCGATACTCTCTCTTCTCCACCTTGGTTTCTTTCCTGTCCCCTCCTGCCTTCTAGTCCTTGCCTCTGGGCTCATGTGCCCCTTTAGTCTTTTTTTGTTTTATGGGCCTGTCTAATCTTTGACTGAATGTTGAACCTTGGGAGTGATTTCATTGTTGAGCTAAAAAGAATGTCTGGGATCATACTCTCAGGGTTTCTCCAGTCTCTGTCAGACCAGTAGTCTGGTCCTTTTTGTGAGTTAAAAATTTTTTCTACATTATTCTCCAGCTCTGTCCAGGACTCTCTATTGTGCTACTTGTCAGAACAGTCAGTGGTGGTAGCCAGACACCATCTAGTTGTACTGGACTCAGCCTGGTAAAGTCCATGGTAGTTGTGGTCCATTATTCCTTGGGACTAATCTTTCCCTTGTACCTTTAGTTTTCTTCATTCTCCCTTGCTCCCAAACAGAGGAGTCCAAGGGAGTATCTTAGATGGCCACTCACAGGCTTTTAAGACCCCAGATGCTACTCACCAAAGTAGAATGTAGAACATTTTCTTTATAAGCTGTCTTATGCCAATTGAGCAAAATGTTCCCCGAGACCCACTGACCAAATGTTTTTTGTTTTGACAAAACCCCAAAAACAATTCAACGCAGGAAGTATAACCTAGTCAATAATGACTGTAGCAGCTGGACATTCAGAAGCAGAAAAAATGAACCTTAACTTAAACTTTACACACCAAAACTAGCTCAAAATTAGACTGAAATATCATACTGAGGTGGCTTGCCTGTTGCTGCGGTACTGGAAACTTTGCCACAGGTATTTCAAATACCAGCAGAGTAACACTTGGTGGACACATTCTAGCTGAGCTTCCAGACTAAGACAGACTAAGAAGAAGGACCTGGTAGTCTACTTCTAAAAAACAACACAAAAAAAAATTGGTCAGTGACAACCTTAGGAATAGCAGTGAAATATTGTCTAATATAGGGCTAGAAGATGAGAACCTCAGTTTGGAAAGCACTAAAAATATGACTAGGGGAGAGGTGATTCCTCAAAGTAGAGTTGTCTTTAATGACATGGGTGGAATAAAGCTTTTGGTATCTTCATTCGCTGATGTGGTGTGACTCAAAATGAGAAGAAACAGCTGCAAACATCCATTAATAATTGGAATGTGGAATGTACAAAGTATGAATCTAGGAAAATTGAAAGATGACAACAATGAAATGGAAAGTATAAGATCAATATCTTAGGCATTAGAGAGCTGAAATGTACTGGTATTGGCCACTTTGAACCAGGTAATCATATAGCCTACTATGCTGGGAATGACAAATTGAAGAGGAACAATTTCCCATTCATCATCAAAAAGAACATTTCAAGATCTATCTTGAAGTACAACACTGTCAGTGATAGGATAATACCCATACACCTATTAGGAAGACAGTTTTGGGGGCAGTTTTACTCTGTCCTATGGGGTCACTATGAGTTGAAATTGACTCAATGGCAGTGGGTATAAGGGAGACCCGTTAAGATGAATACTATTCAAGTTTATAAAGCAACCACTAAGGCCAGAGAAGAAGAAATTGTAGACTTTTACAAACTTTTGCAGTCTGAATGATCAAACATACAATCAAGATTCATTGATAATTACTGGTGATTGGAATGCAAAAGTGAGGAACATAAAGGAAGGATCTATAGTTGGAAAATATGGCCTTGGTGATGGAAAGGATGCCAGAGATAACGTGATAGAATTTTGCAAGACCAACAACTTCCTCATTGCAAATACCTTTTTTCAACAACGTAAATGGTGACTCTACAGGTAGACCAGGCAGAATACACAGGAATCAAATCTACTACATCTGTGAACAGAGACAATGGAAAAGGTCAATATCAGCTGTCAGAACTAGGCTGGGGCCGACTGCAGAACAGACCATCAATTGCTCATATAGAAGTTCAACTTGAAATTAAAGAAAATCAGAATGAGAAAATTCATGAGAGCCAAAGTATGGCCTTGAGTATATCCCACCTGAATTTAGAAACCATCTCAAGAATAGATTTGAAGTGTTGAACACTAATGACTGAAGACCAGATGAGTTGTGGAACAAAAAAAGCAAGAGGTCACTGAAAAACAGGTAAGAAAGAAAACAAAAGACCAAAATGGATGTCAAAAGAGACTCTGAAATTTGCTCTTGATCATTGAGTAGCTAAAGTGAAAGAAAGAGGTGATGAAGTGAAAGAGGTGAACAGAAGATTTCAAGGGGCAGATGGAGAAGACAAAGACAAAGTATTAAAATGAAATGTGCAAGGACCTGGAGATGGAAAACCAAAAGGGAAGAATTTGCTTTGCATTTCTCAACCTGAAAGAACTGAAGAAAAAATTTAAACCTTAAGTTGTAATATTGAAGGATTCTACAGAAAAATGTTAAACAATGCAGGACACATCGAAAGAAGTTGGAAAGAATAACAGAGTTACTATACCAGAAATTATTGGTCAATGTCCAACCATTTCAGGAGGTAGAATATGATCAGGAACCAATGGTACTGAAGGAAGAGGACCAAGCTGCTCCGAAGGCATTGGCAAAAAACTAGGCTCCAGGAATTGACAGAATACCAATTGTGATGTTTTAACAAATGGATGTAGTGTTTGAAGTGCTCACTCATCTTTGCCAAGAAATTTGGAAGGCATCTACCTGGCCAACCAACTGGAAGAGATTCATATTTATGCCTATTCTCAAGAAAGCTGATCCAACCAAATGCAGAAATTATCGAACAATATCATTTAATATCACGTGCAAGTAAAATTTTGCTGAAGATTATTCAAAAACAGCAGTAGCAATACATCGACAAGGAACTGCCAGAAATTCAAGCTGGATTCAGAAGAGGATGTGGAACAAGGGGTATCATTGTTAACGTCAGATGGTACATGTCTAAAATCAGAATACTAGAAAGATGTTTACCTTCGTTTTATTGGCTATGCATAGGCAGTTGACTATGTGGATCATAACAAATTATGAATAACAATGTGAAGAATGGGAATTCCATAAAGGTTAATTGTGCTTGTAAGAAATGTGTACATAGACCAAGAGGCAGTTGATTTAACAAAACAAGGAGATATTGTGTAGTTTAAAGTCAAGAAAGGTGTGTGTTAGAGTTGTTTCCTTTCACCGTACTTATTCAATCTGTATGTTGACGAATAATCAAAAAGCTGGACTATATGAAGAACATGACATAAGGACTGGAGGGAAACTCATTAACAACCTTCGATATGCAGATGACACAATCTTGCTTGCTGAAAGTGAAGAGGACTTGAAGCACTTACTGATGAAAATCAGAGACCGCAGCTTTCAGTATGGATCACAACTCAACATAAAGAAAAACCCTCACAACTGGACCAATAAGCAACATCATGATAAAAGGAGAAAATATTGAAGTTGTCAAGAATTTCATTTTACTTGGATCCACAATCAATACCTATGGAAGCAGCAGTCAAGAAATCAAAATAAGTATTGAATTGGACAAGTCTTCTGCAAAAGATCTCTTTAAAGTGTCCAAAATGAAAGATTTCACTTTAAGGACTAAGATGCTCCTGACCCAAGCCATGGTGTTTTCAATCACCTCATGCGCATGCAAAACCTGGGCAACTAATAAGGAAATGTGAAGAAGGATTGATGCCTTTGAATTAGAGTGTTGGTGAAGACTATTGAATACACCATGGACTGCCAGAAGAATGTCCTGTCTTGGAAGAAGTACAACCAGAATGCTAATTAGAAGCACAGATGGCAAGACTTCTTCTCACATACTTTGGACAAGTTATCAGGAGGGACCAGTTCCTGGAGAAGCACATCATGCTTGGTCAGTGAAAAAGTAGAAGCCTGTCAATGAGATGAATATACACAGTGACTGCAACAATGAGCTCAAGCATAGCAATGATTGTGAGGATGGTGCAAGACTGAGCAGCATTTCGTCATGCAGCTCATGACTGTGTGTAACACACCACACTTGCATATATAGTATAACGTCCATTTGGGCAATATCTGGCCACATATATGTCCGTGGGCCCGCAAGGTTTACAGTGCTGTGATACTGATGATAAAAAGTAATAATAATGAAAAATTAAAAAAAGAAAAATGAGGTATTTGACTTATGTTGGAACTGAAATATGATAGAGTCGTTGGAACAGAACTCCTTCATAAGTGGGGAACCACTTGTATGTATATATATATACACACACACACAAGTATATACATGTATATATATGTGGGGGGTGTGGGTGTGAATGTGTATACATTTATGTATATGCCTTTTGGTATACGTGCCTGCCTAATAAACAGGAGATCCTGGGTTCTAATCCCAGTGGTGCCTGGGCCAATCAAAAACCTTGGAAACCGTATGGGGTAGTTCTACTCTGTTGTATAGGGTTGCTATGAGTTGAAATCAACTGGATGGCAATGAGTTTATATGTATATATATATATATATAAATAAAATAATGATATATGTGTATGCATGTGTGTATACATATATATATTTAAATATATACCTCTGAGTCGGAATCTACTCGACGACAATGGGTTTTATATATACTTTTACTGAATTTTTTTGGTTACTATATGTATGTACATACCTTTTACAATATACATGTATAAATCTTTCAACGTACTTATATATATGTTTTTTATAATATGTAAGCACATTTATAATACATATAGATCCCTTTTTATAATATATATAGATATAGATAGTTTGTATAATGTATACGTGTGTGTGTGTGTCTGGGTCATATTATAAAACAAGCTCTACTATTAATGTTCTTGATTTCAGTATCTTCTTTGCCTTGATAATGACACCAACAAATTTGTGTTGCACTACAGAATTTACCATCTGCACATGGAAAACCTACAACTGTTTCCTGCTTCACGTGGCAACCTCTCTTCATCTAAGCTTCTATATCCTTAGTTAAACAACATGGGAAAGGAATAATGGTTAATGAATTATTTTGAGGAGTCAATATCCTTGATGTATCAATTTCATTTTGGTTTTGAAGAATTAATAGTTTTGTTTTTTTTTTTTAATTCATGGCTTTTGTGTTGACATTGGACCCTTGTTTTTTGGAGATCTTCTCAGTAAGAATGTGCAAGAGATTGTTAAATACTGGTCTGTTGAGGTACCATGGATCGCTTTTGTGTGGCTTTTCTAGCCATGCTCTTGTAACTTCCACCCAAGTAAATGGGCTGGACTGTGCAGATATGGTAATTGTGGCCCACCGAAGGGATTAGTCATTTTTGCCATCCCACTGGGTTTGAAATGAGCCACCCCAGAGGCAGGAAAGAAGATAGAATCCTACCACCTCCAGGGAAGAACAGCCAGGATGTGGTACATCCTTTGGACCTGGGATCCCTGAGCTGGGAGGCTCCTGGGACCAGGAGACAGATGGAGAGAAAGCTGTAACCCTGAAGATGATGAGAAGCAGTGGCAGGAAAGACACAGTAGCAGAGACCCAGCAACAAAGATCTGGTAGCAGGAGACAGCATGGTGGGCTTCCCTGACCATGGAGAGAGAAAGCTGAGTGTCTTTGGGCAGAGAGGCCCAGGGAGAGGTATGCCTGCAAGCACGCCTGGGGAGAGGCTGTCCTGATGGAAGAACTATATCCTGAATGTTCCTCAACCTGAATTGCAACTGTTACTTCCCTAATAAACCCCATAACCATGAGTATTGTCTGTGGGTTCTGTGCGGCTATTGCAATGAATTATCGAACCCAGCAGAGTACAGAGCCATGAAAGAGACAGTTGGTGTCAAAATTGGTAAACATGGTGGAGATAGGAGGCATGCTTGACCCTGGCCTCCTAACGATCAGCCTGGGGCTATTGATCTTGATTCTCTTTTCCCCTTGTGAAGCTAGAGAAGGTCAGACACTGCCCCCATATTGTTTTTACCCCTGTACAATACTAGTGAGCTTTATGGACTAAAAAAACTAGATAAGTTTTTTTCTTTCTTTCCTTCTATATTTGTTCTTTATTCTTTCAACTGCTCACAATGTCCATAGCCACTACTATATGATTTAAAATAATCAATTTTTTATATTTACCTGTACTGAAGTAATTCACTCAAAGTCGTAGTAAAGAATATATTTAATTGGTAAGCAGATACTCTCATCCATGCTGGTAATGGTGGGAATGTACCTAAATTTCTGGAGGGCAGTTTGACAATGCAGATTTAAACTCTTAAAATGTGCATATACTTAAACCTAGCTATTCCTGTTTGAGGAATGTATTCAAAATGTATAATTAAATATACTCAGCCTTAAAAATATTTATTGCACAATTATATATATTAGCCAAATTTTTATAGTGACTTAAGTAATCAAAAACCTATGCTTAAATTTAGTAGTTTTTTGAAATGGAATGCTGTGCAACAATTACAAGTAGCATCAAAGAGGAATATTTAATGACATGAAGAATATAGGCATTGAAATTTGCTTCTGAAGTTACAATTTAATGGACCATATGTATGTATGTATTTGTATATATATGAACATACCTATAAATTGATATTTAAGTGATATATGTACAATATATATATAAATATATATATACATATATATATGCATAGTTATCCATAAAAATATTTAAAATATAGTCTTCCAAATATTAATAATGCTTATTTCTTGGTGGATTTTTGCTTTTAGTCTATTTTCCAAATTATTCCAAAGAAGAATATATATATTAAACAAAAAAAAATCAAACCCATTGCCATTGAGTCAATTCTGACTTAATTATAGTGTATATATAGTATTGCTAATGCTTAATGTAAAAATTACACATATAATTATTATAAAAATAATCCCATATATATATTTTAATTAAGAGTTAGCAATACTTTCAGAGAATATGTTTAAGGTATAGGAACTCTAATGTGAAGCATCAATGACTAATCATACTATTTTTACTTGTTATATTAAGCACACAATGAGTGTCTGTTCTGTGCCAAGTATTGTGCTAAGTTAAGAACTCATGGTTAAGTGCAGGGAGAAGAGAATAATACAACAGTAACATTAAAAAAAATAATAATACAATGAGATAAATGTTATTGTAGATGTTTGAACAGAATCCAAATGAAACCCAGGAAAAAGTTAGACTTATTTTGAATATTCCTTTTTATTATAAGAATTAGTCTTGTAGTTTACAATTTTGGAAACCCTGGTGGCATAGTGGTTAAGAGCTACTGCTGCTAACCAAAAGGTGGGCCATTCAAATCCAACAGGTGCTCCTTGGAAACCCTATAGAGCAGTTCTACTCTGCTCAATAGGGTTGCTCTGAGTCGGAATCAACTGAGGGCAATGGGTTTGGTCTGGTCTATACTCCAGTTTGGAAACTCTGGTGGCATAGTGGTTAAAAGCTACAGCTGCTAACCAAAAGGTTGGGAGTTCGAATCCACAAGGCACTCCTTGGAAACCATATGGGACAGTTCTATTCTGTCTTATAGGGTTGGTATGAGTCAGAATTGACTCAACGGCAATGGGTTTAATACTGCAATTCTTACATTGTAACAATTTGTTTATCCTGTACACTTCATTTGATCTTCTCTAAATTAGCCCCACCAAAAAAAACCTAAAGCCAAACTCTTTGCTGTCGACTTGATTCCAACACATAGAGACCCTATATGACAGAGTAGAGCTGTCTCATAAGGTTTCAAAGGGAAGACTGGTGGATTCGAACAGCCAACCTTTTGCTTAGCAGCCTGAGCTCTCAACCACAGTGCAACCAGGGTTCCAAATTAACCCTTGGTTGTAGCTGTTAGGTGTCTTGAGTCTGTTCTGACTCATAGTGACCCTAGACCTGTGTAATGCATTTCTCACAACACAGCTCTAATTATCACACTGATTTCATAACTTTACCTAGCATCTACCTTCTGGGAACATTCACTCATTATGTTTATTTCTCATTTCTGGTAGATTAATTGGGATGAGAGCTAAAAAGTTAGTATTCTTTTTTAGTGCAACTTCCATCTATTTTAGGGAAACATTACTTTTATCTTGAAAACTACTAAGTTAGGTAGGTACATTTGTACTTCTACAATGCAGGATTGACATTGAGATGTTGTTGCCATTGAGTTGAATCGATTCTGACTCATAGCAACCCTATAGGACAGAGTAGAACTGCCCTACTGGGTTTCCAAGTAGCAGCTGAGGGATTTGAACTGCCAGCCTTCCAGTTTGCAGCCCAGCTTTTAACCACTGTGCCATGTCCTTACTGATTGTGCAGTTTCCTATAATTAAAAAAAAAGAGCAAAGCTATTAACAAATGAAATATTTATTCAGAACCTATGTGAACCTACAGCTATACAATGAAGATGAAAAAGCTGTTTTGAAATTGAAATGACAGGATTATTGAAATACCATTCTTAAATTAGATATCATTCACCATAAAACAAACAAAACCAAACTCATTACTGTCCAGTTGATTCCGACTCATAGAGACCATATAAGATAGAGTGGAATTGCCCCATAAGGTTTCCAAGGAGTGGCTGGTGGATTTGAATCCTGACCTTTTGGTTAGCAGCCAAGCTCTTAACCACTGTGCCACCGGAGCTCTGATCATCCACCATAGTTAAATTATATTGAGCAGAATTTTCAGAAATGACAAATTAAAAAATATTTTTTGAAAGAAATGCATAGTTATTGGGCATACCAGACAAGGGCATGATATAGTCAATATTTGGTCTCCAACAGGGTCTCCTTTTGGTCTCGATATTGTTCTCCTCCCTATACATATGATTAACAATTGATGTCATATTTATGGCACAGTCTTAACTGTGGTTCATCTGAGGTTATCTCATTTTCCTATTCCAGGATAACTATGTTTGCAGGTTGCCTCATTCCAAACATGAGGAAGGTAATGCATCTGAAAGTTTTCTCTTTTCGGTCCAACAGAATAAGGCCAGCTTCTTTTTTTAATTTTTTTTTTTTTTTTTTACCAGTTGCTGCAATTCTACTCAGACTCACAGTGACCCTATGCGTGTCAGAGTAGAATGTTTTCATCTTTCATGATATTAGGGAAGTTTTCTGTCAGCAAATTTTCAATGATCCTCTCTGTGTTTTCTGTTTTCTCCCCCTGTTCTGGAACTCTGATCACACACAAATTTTTGCTTTTGATTGTGCCCCACATCATTCCCAGGATTTCTTCATTTTTCTCTGATTTTTCCCCAAAGTTGGTATCCAAGGATTTGTCTTCAGTTTTGCTGATCCTGTTTCCATTACTTCAAATTTGCTCCTAAAACCTATTGCATTGTCCATTCCTGAAATCTTGTTATTTAACTTTTGGATTTCTAATTGCTATTTTTGTGTAATTTCTAGTTTTTTATTTATTTTGATATTTTATTCCTGTATTGTTTTCCTGAATTCTGTTGCTTTGTCTGCATTTTCCCTGATTTTGTCTATTTTTTTTTTCTTTATTTTGCCTGAGCTTTCCTTCATCTCTTAGAGAGCCCTGAATATCAGAGTTTTGAACTCCCCATCAGATAGTTCTAGTGTCTTATCTTCTAACAGAAAGTCAACTGGTGTTTTACTTTAGTCACTTTTTGGGGTCATCTTATTCTGTTTTTTTTAATGTGTTTGACATTATCTGCTGCCCTCAGGACATTCAGGAATCATTTTCTTTGTTTATTGATTGTAGATTTGATTGTTTTGTCCTGCTTTTTTTATGTCTGGGCAGGAGGGTTTGGCATGCTTTGTTTCTTGCTCATCTGTGGTCACGATACTTCTTAGCACCTTGTCCAGGTAGACAGGGCTGGTCACTCACCTATGGTGTAGCAGGGTGTGTCTAGCAGTGTGGGAGACTGGAGGGAATGGGTTGTTTGTGGCATGTACTGGGTCCAACAGGGCAGGGCTAGGGGGAAGTGCAGGGCAGGGTCTGCTGGTCCATGCCTGTACTGCTCGGGAACATGGCACTCGGTGCACAGTGAAGATAGGCAGGAGGGAAGGGAGAGGATGTGGAGTTAAGTGGATGAGATAAACAAGAGAGAAACAGGAGCCAAAAAAAAAAAGAAGAAGAAAAAAAAGGGGAAAAAGTGAATAAAATGGCAAAGTGGTAGGATTCGGAGGTGGGGGTGGGGCAGATTCATCAAGGCTGTGTACCAGTGGCTCTCTAGCTAGTGATGTAGCTCAGCCTGTTGAGAAGGGACAGGTGCAGCACACAGGGCTAGGTGGGCAGAAGAAAGAGTGAGAGAAAGAAGAAAACAAACACAAAAAAAAGAAAAACAAGAAAAAAATAAATGTGATGCTGAGGGGAGCTGTTCAATGGGGGCGGAGTGGAACTGGGGTGGTGGTGAGCTGATTGTATCTCTCACTAAGTAGTGTGGCATAGCCCATCGGGAAGGGGCAGAGGCAGCGCAGAGCCTAGATGGAAGAAGGAAAAGGGAGAAGGGGAAAGATAAAGAAAAATAAAGAAATATGGCACTGAGGAAACTGGCCTATGGTGGCAGTGCAGACCTGGGAAGGCCATGTTCCAGAGGCTCTCTAGCAGAGCGGTACAGTACAGCCCATAGAGAAGAGGGGTTTGGGGCATGGGACTAGGTGGGTGGGAGGAAGAAAAGGAAGAAAGGGAGAGAGAGAGAAGAAACAATAATAAAAAAGAAAAGAAAATAGAAACCACAAACAAAAAAGAAAAAAGAAATGCACTAAAGGACTTTACCAGTGGGGGTGGAACAGACCTGGGGAGGCTGTGTGCTGGTGCCTTCTAGACAAGCTGTGTGGCACAGACCATCCAGAAGGGACAGGAATGGCACATGGGACTAGGCGGGTGGAAGAAAGGAAAGCAGAGAGAGAAGAAATAAACAAAGCCAAAAAATGATGCTGAAGGAGCCAGCTGGCAGGGGTGGGGCAAATCCAGGCAGCAGTGAGCTGGACTCTCTCTGACTGACTGACTGTGGCCTATCGGAAATTGGCAGAGGCCATGTACTGGAAAGAAGGGTGGGAGTCGGAAGCTTGTATCACTGGTTACTGGGTGCTCTGTCTCCTTTGGGAGCTCTGTGAAGTTGCCTTCTCGTACTCCCTGTCTGAGGTCCTTGGTGGCTGAGATCCAAGATGATGAATCTGGGTGGCATTGAGCTGATGTCTCTCTGGCTGAGTGACCATGGCCCTTTGGAAAGTGGCAAAGTCCTCTTACAGGGAAGAAGAGTGGGTGGTGGGAAAGTGTGTATCACTGCTCACCGGGTTCTCTGTCTCCTTTTGGGAGTTCCATGAAGTTGCCTTCCTGCACTCCCTGTCTGCTTTCCTTGGTGACTGAGGTCCAAGGTGGCGAATCTGTGCTGTGTTAGATGATAGGGGACCTCCACTCTGTAGCTCTCCTCAGTCTCTATCAGTTTCTTATTCTGTTCGGTGCTTGATTGAGTTCTTTATCCCTTCATTTGACACTTAGGGCTCCAGGATTGACATTTTTATCCTTTTTACTTAGTTTTTTGGGTCTTTGCTGTAGAGGGAGGGCATGGTGCTTCTGTCTATAGCGCCATTTTGGCTCTGCCTTTTGAATTATACTTTTAAATTTTAGCTCAGTTAGATTGCTATCTCTTTCTTTTTCAAGTCCTCACATTTTCATCACTTTCTCTCTTGATCCATTTTTTCTTCTTTGTTTATGTCATTTTTTACTCTCTTGGTTACCTAACTGCTTTAAATGCCCATTGTTAAATTTCTATTTTAGTCTTTTTTCCTTGTACAACTTGTTAATTTATTCTTAAATTCTAATATAATAATTTTCACTTATTTCTTTCCTGAATCCAAACAATTTTTTGTTTTTTTCTGATGTTTTTCCATTTTGCTTTTAGTTTTGAATTTCTATATCAAGGATTTTTTTTTTTTCTTTTTTGTGTTTGTCTGAGTATATTTAATTCTGTTTGAAGGTAGGTTTACAGCTTTCTTCTGCTTCATGGTTATTCTTCCTTGATTTTGTACAATTTAATTTATTGCCTTTCTACAACAGTTCTTCATGGGCTTCATTTTGCTTTTGTTAATTTTTATGACATTGAGCTATTTTACAAAACTTTTAGTTTAATGATAACCTTTTCTGTCACTTTATTAATGTCCAGGTATTGAGAAGGGCTTGTTAGCTTCTTTGATGGAGTGAATGTGTGTGTGTGAATCCTCTGATTTTGTGGTTCTATTTTGGTTTCCAGTACCTTAAATATCCCCTGTTCTTTTCTTAACATCCAATTGCCAGTGGACAGTTTTAGGCTTTTTTTTTTTCCTTCTCTAGAATTTTTGGGTTTTTAAGGCTGTTTCCTTAAATCATACTTGTCCTTTTAAATCAGCTTGCTTCATTAAATCTTTCCCATTAAATTGCTTGTCTGACACTTTTTATGGTGTTTGTTCCTTTGAGAAGTGAATATTTTGAAATCCTTTCCATGTAGCTCATGGTCTGAAATGCTACGTTACTTTTTTTTTTAAGGATTTTTATATTTAGGATGGATTTAATCTTTCTTATAAAAAAAAAAATTTTTTTTTTATATTCACTCCACCTCACCCTCAGGCTACTTCTGTAGTACCCTATCTGCATATACATACATTGTTTCCTCAAAATTATAGGTATGTACATGCTATTGCCTCAAAATTACAAACAGTGAAAAGAATGCTAAGAAGTGGACTCTATTGGCCCATCTGATTGGGTCTCACACAAAAAGACACTTAAGAAAGTGTTGGCAATTGAAAGCCATTGTTATTATTTGTAGAAAGCAAACAGTAAACAACACGAACAGATTTGATGATGAACAAGTTCCGCTCCCTTACATGTGACCCACTTTGTAGGAGAAGGAACTGCTTACATCTTCACAGAGGACCAGCTTACCCATTCCTCAAAACCACTGTCCATTCTTATTTAACTGGAGAAATGGTGTGCCTTAGGTGTCAGCAGGTGTGTTACCAGCTCAGGTTAGGTTCTAGGTTCATATCACCGCTGCCTATAGGTCCTGTCCTGCTTCTCAGGGCCCACAAGGCTCATGCTGTGCTGCCCTGTGAGTTGGTTTGGCCCAGCACCTCTGCCATTACCGCTACTCCTACCACCAGCATTGCCACCGCCACGGTCCACTCCCTGGGCCCAACTCACCCACCACTGCTGTCTGCTCTGTTGTTTTTCTTCAATGTTATTAGCTCAGGGGTATAGCCCTAGTTCCATATTACAGCTCTTTAACCTGGGCCTAGGAGGTTCTTAGAATCCTGGTGGCACAGTGGTTAAGAGCTGGGCTTCTAAATAAAAGGTCAGCATTTTGAATCCACCAGCTACTCCTTAGAAACCATATGGGACAGTTCTACTCTATCCTATAGAGTTACTATAAGTCAGAATTGACTCTAGTGGCAATTTTGTTTGTTTGTTTGTTTGTTTAGGAGGTCCTCAGTGCAGGTACCCTGGGTCCAAAGGGTACACTCCTTTCCAGGCTTTTGGTGATCAGAAAGAAGAAGAACAACAAAAAAACCTCTGAGAGTTTGGCTGCTTACATAGGAAAACTCCTTGTCAATTTTCAAGGCTTTACTGTCGGGATCATAAACCAATGAACCCTACTGGGTAAACTGCAAGCCACTTAGACAGATAGCAAATCATTCATTTCTTGTTAAGATATTTAACAGATAGCACACAGGCCAATCACTTAGCAGACTGTGGCTCAAAAATCATTGTGGGGAAATTTTAAACCCGGGGTCAGAAAGGCCACATAGGAAAAAATGATTGTACCAGGTGCCCAAACACTGTTTTTCTTGCAGTTCTTGTTCTGCCAAAAAGTTCTGTGATAAGGTTGGGGTAGTTGAGAGTATGTGATACCATAGCCCCGGTATTCTTTCTTTCCTTGCCTTTTTACTCTTAGATATTTTGTAGTTTTGCCATCCACTGTCTTTAGATAATGCCGAAAGTGTGGTATTGTGCAGAATATTTGTTGATCTGAAGTCATTTTGTATCATTTGGGAAGGAGATTTGAGAATATTTCACTACTTTCCTCCATTGTTTACAAAGGCCAGTTTCTTAATGAACACCCTCCACCATGTTTTTATATAAGAATTGGGAATTGTCTTTCATTGACCCATGTCCTTTTAAAATCACTTAAAGAATTTGAAGTTTAATTGTCTTTGGCACAATGGCTTTTGCTAAAAGGTCAGAGTTTAAATAATAAATCATTATTAAAATATTTTTTTCTGAATTTTTAATGATAAACAGTACAAGGCTAACACTGATTCCTTTTACACTGAAAGAAAAACCTATTCAAAATGTTATTTAGTTATATTTTCAAGGAGAAAGAATCATTTAGTATTTTTTACTGAATTCCCACACACTTGCTCTTCTTTTCTTCATCCTTCAAAGGTGACATAAACAAGTGTGTCGAAATCACTAAGCAAACCGTAACTTAATAAAGCATTCCATAGAAAATTTGAACTTCTCATCAAGGGGATATTCAAGAAAAGAAAATAGTTTATGCAATTTGTTTTTGACTGGTTTCCCAGGAAACAGATCCTATGGCATATTTTATTAGGAGCTGCAACTGCAGGGAGGACAAACTAAGGAAAAAATGGAAATGGTGGAGGATTGAGAAGTTTGAGGAAGGAAAACAAACACAAAGAGGTGGATTACAGGACTGGGTACAAATTCCTAAGAAAACAGTGATTAATAGTTCATGCAGAGTATCTTGCTTCTTACAACAGTCAAGAGGAAAGACAAGCTATTTATCTACTGGCCCGTTCATGTCTCTTAATTTTCCACTAATACTTCTGCTTCTGGTACCTGGCCCCTCCAGGCAACCTCAGGCAAGTCACAGCTTTGGTGGTCCCAGTTGTGTGGAATCTAAGCCAAAGACTTATTGGGTTTTTGTTTGTTTGTTTGTTTTGTTTCTAGATGAATGGTGTAATCTGCTCACTAGTTTCACTCTCATGCTAAGTCACAGCTATGTAATCAGAGGCCAGGGCTCAATGACCTTGAGACTGACCAGAGTCATTGCTGAGTAGGTCTAGCCAAGAATCAAGGCAAAGAGACATCAGTCCAGAGGGCAGATGAGGCAGAACTCATCTCGGATAGTGAATAATGGAGCACTGTTTATAGTGCCCAATGGAAGGTCTACCTAACCCAATTTCTATATATTAACCTGTAACTTAATGAAAGATACTTTATTTAATACTGGCCCTTCTAACAGGCTATTGCTTTGGAATTTGTGATGTGGAATTGATTTTGATTTTCAGTTTAGTGTAAAATGCAACTCTTTCTTAATCAGGCAGGGGAAATGCAATGAAATGATAATTGCATTTTCTTTCCCAACGGTATTCTAGTTAGAAAACAGGGATAACAAAATATTGCCATTTTATCTTTATAGACCAAGATTAAGTTTTTTTTTTTTAAATCTTTATTACAATTTAAAGAATATATTGATTATTTAATTTTAATGTGTAAGGAAGGGAGAATTTCACTTTTATTTTAATGATAATTTCCTTTTGAAAGCCAGAACAAGATGCTAAGTAGATTTTTATTTCCCTTTATAGAGCCATTAAAAAAATTTACTTTGTATCTTCCTCAACAAGAAACTTGATACATATGATAATTTTTGAGTTTTTTTATTCATATTGTTTTTTATTCATATTCATCTTTAGGTTTTGTATAGACTGATCTTTTTCTTCTGTATAACCCAATTAAAAAATTAAACTATAACTAAATTTTTTCTATCCCAAATAATTGCACTCACACCATAATCCAGACACCGTAGAAATTAAAAGCATCCCCTTCAACAAACTCTCATTATTGAGACTCAAACATGCTCTTACCTTAAGTGGCACTGATTGATGAACAAGAAATAAATGCGATGCATAATTTATTTGTTTAGAAGGTACAAAATTAGGGCAAATTCCTTTATAGATTGGTTCATAGAATAGAAAAATGTCTCGAATTTAAGGTCAATAAGTTTAGAAGAAAATAAAGCTCAGGAAACTTTTTAGCAAAATTGAAAAATAGGAGAAAAATCTAAGATTAAATAGTCAAAGCAATCTAAATGTATTTTATAGAAATAATAGTCATCAAAATAATTATTAGAACTACTATTATGTTTCCTCCAGGCATATACACAGTGGGAAAATTCAAGGACCAAGGAAAAATCATAGTATTATTATTATTTAGTCTCAGCTAACTTTAGGTAATGTATGTCCATGACTAACGTTTCTCTTCCTAATTACTATATATTACAATATCCAGTTTATTTTTTTCATGTTACTTTATCATATGCTGGATTTTTTTTAAATTTGATTACCACTTTTATGGTCCATCTTCTTTTTTTTCTAGAGTATACAGCGAATGAAGAAGCTTGTCAGTTTTGTTCACCAAGTATTCTTAACCCCTAAAATAAAACCTAACATACAGTAAAAACCAGCTAAACTAGTTGCCAATGAGTTAATTCCAGTGCATGCTGACTCAGAGTCCCAGACCCTGGGTGACATAAGAGTTAAGCGCTGGGCTACTAACCAAACTTTTGGCAATTCAAACACACCCAGAGATGCCTTGGAGCAAAGGCTTGGCAATCTGCTTCCCAAAGTTCACAGCCTTGAAACCCTATGGAGCACAGTTATACCCTGCACACATGGGGTTGCTGTAAGTAACATATAGTAGGTGCTCATTAAACATGTTCTGTATGAATTTTCCTGAATGAATAGATGGATGAATGAAATCAATTACCCAAATTCCTTAAATCCTTTCCTCTCTCTATCAGTAAAAATGGAGAAAAAAAAATATATACAAAAAAAGGTTGGAATGGAGACCTACTCTTCGAAGACATAGGTGGTTACTTTCTATTGTCATCCTACCATTTTCAGATTTCCATCTTGTAGTCCAGAGAAGGTGAACTTATAAGAAACAGTTATCTTTGCTGCTAAATTTTATCTATATGGCTCTTCCTAACAAAGTTAAAGAATAATCCTGGAACATGAATTTTTTCCAGAAAATTAGGCTTACATGGCTTGGACAGAGACCTTTCAGCTCTGGTTGTCTGTAAGATTATTCTCATTATCCTGATGCTTTGTCAGGACATAATTTTATTGATCATCAAAGACATTTTGGTGTTCTCAGAAGCAATTTCTAATGTTTTCAATATTGCTACTTCCCTCTCTCTCTCTCTTTGAGTTTCCAGGATTAGTGTTATTAATTTAAGATTCGAGGGCTACACTTTACATATAAATCTCTGAAATAAGTGTTAATTTTTTTTTTTTTTTTTTATCCACAGTGTTAGGGGTGAGCCTAAGCAATAACTTTTCTGCCATCAATTGGACTGTTTTACGTGCAGTTCTTAGCTCCTCATGGATGGAGAAGCTTTTTTATTTTTCCTGCATCAAAATAAGTGGTTAAAAGAAGGCTTTGAATGGCCCTTTGATGCTCTCCACTCCTGAGCTTTTGTTCATGTTTCCTCAAACTTTAGTTCTGGTTTCAAAAGAAGTATTAATCTTAAGGAACAAAATAATAATAATAACCTCAGAAATAAACTTTTCAACCAGCATTGCTTCTCTTTTAAATCTGAAGTATTTACTACCCTTAAACCATCTCAATAGTATTCTCCAAGCACCATTCAAAGACCTTTCCTCTTATGTATGGATAGAAAAGTGCTTCTACACATATTTCTAAGCCTTCTCCTCTTACCCCACTTCCAGTTTCTCATTTAAAAGAGCACAGACATATGCAAATAGTGAGAAACCTGCAACACCAATAGAAACTAAAGACAGATGGCATCCACTAAAGAGAACACACATATGCCTGCTTGACTTTGCAGACAAGAGAAGTACAGCTGAATCATGAACGCTCATCATATGAAATAACTTCTAGAAAGATTGTGGAAATAAGATTCCGCCATACATTTTTTTTTTTTTTTTCTGTTTTTAGATAACTTTGGGCTATTATTAGAAAACAGACTATTTTCTTGGTGAGGATGGAAGGGTCAGGGCATGAGTGGCTGGGGGTGGGGATCTAGTTTCTATAGAATTTCATTGCCATTCAAGGCCCTCTCCAATTTGACTCCATTCAAACATTCCCTTTACCTTATCATTATTGAGGTGGTGCAAATGGCTTACTTACTTGTTCTTCACCAAAAGGTTGGAGGTTTTGTGTCCACAGAGAGGTTCCTTGGAAGAAAAGCCTGGTGATTTAATTCCCAAAAAATCAAGCACTGAAAACCCTATGCAGCACAGTTCCATTCTAACACACACAGGGTCGTCATGAGTCAGAATAGACTCAGCAGCCGCTAGCATCAATGTCTGATGTTACTTTAAAACTGCCGTACAAATTAAAGTTTCTTAAAATGTAATTTAGTACCTTTTCATTTGTTTGATTTCTCCAGACAGAAATTTTATTTTTTTGCAGTTTCCTCATAAATACATTTATACCCTTTTAAGGATGAAAAAAAGAAAAACCAAACCTGTTGCCGTTGAGTAGATTCCGATACATAGTGACCCTATAGGACAGAGAAGAACTGCCCCACAGGGTTTCCAAGGAGCACCTGGTGGATTCAAACTGCCATCCTTTCGGTTACCAGCCAAAGCTCTTAACCACTATGCCACCAGGGTTTCCTTTCAAGGATTAAATTATACCAATTCCTGAAGCCCACCTATTGTTCCCTCTCCCTGCCTTCCCTCTCTTTCCCCTATGCTACATATTGCTCTTCCTTAACACATTTATAACATTTTACCTTGTATTGAGGTAATCATATATATGACATATATCTCATATTATATTTCAAGCTTCAAGGGAGCAAGCTCTATATGTGACTATAATTTGTCTTACAATATTAGCTGGTGTTATTCATAAAGCGCGATCTGGCAACATGGAATTATTAGAAGGATATTGATGTTGAAACGTGTAGCTTATTAGGCTACAATAACTTGTGTGAAATTCCTTACATACTCTAAATATTAATTTTAACTAGGAATCACAATGTGGAAGGATGGTGCCCATGCGTCGTAAATTCAAGAAGCAGTTAAATACTTCGGGCAGTGGTCATGGGACAACAGATGTGTCATGAGTCATGAACTCATCTAGAAGTCTATGAGGATAGGAGGGTGAAGACAGTTGTATTGAGGCGGTTTAGAAGCAGAGTAAATAAACGGTGTGGAGACTGCACAGCAGGGCTAAACACTGCCTCAAATGTTTCAAGTCAAAGAATTCTTACAATCCAGCTGTCTCTTTGGTCCTTCATTGCCCTATTTGATCTAGGAAAGACTTAGACATTATATTAATCTTTCTCAAAACTAGTATTCAGGATGCATGCCATCTCTTTATTTAATTTACAGATGTTTCATGTTAAGGCAATCAGTTATGAAAAAGAGGAACATTGCAGAGAACAAGATGTTGCCAGTGTCCTGATCTAGGTAGGGTTGTTCCGGCTCTGAGCCAAACAAGAGTTACTGCGGGGAATGATTTTTGCTTGGTGGTGATGATGACGATGATGATGATAATACTCTGAATTTGATGGTGAAGTGAAATTTTAAAGAATTGCAGACTTCTGATTAAAAAAAAATAACAAAAACAAAAAAAACCTCATCTACATAATTCCATTGAGCACAAGAAAGAGAGAATTAGAAGTGTGGATGGAATTGAGGGAGAGCTTTTAACTACATTGCCTTCAACTGAAGACTTACTCTTAGAGCTTGGCTTGGAATAATAGAGTACATTCTTGGATGGTGCTCCCATGCACCATGAGTGGAATCTCCTATCAAGAGAAAAGCAGTCTCTTTATTACAGCTTCCTTTCCATTTCTGCTGATACCACCATAGTGTAAATCATGCCATTTTCTTCACTGTCTATTAAAATAATATCCTAAATTGTCTCCTAGTTTCTAGTCTCTGTCCCCCAAAATTTATTTTCTACATAGTGACTAGGATGACCTTTTTTTTTTCTTTTAATGAGCAAGCAAAACCACAAACCAGATCTACACTGACCCTGAAAGCTTTTTAATGGATTCCTATAAGATTTAAGATTGATTCTAAAATCTTTCACATGATCGAACAGACAACTGAAAGGAAAAAAAAAAAAAAAAAGCAAACCTGTTGCTGTCCAGTTGATTCTGACTCATAAAGACCCGGTAGGATAAAGTATAACTGACCCATAAGGTTTCCTAGGGTGGCTGGTGGATTTGAACTGCCAAGCTTTAGGTCAACAGGTGAGCTCTTAACTACTGTGCCACCTGAGCTCCAAACTGATAATACGACCTATAAACTTAGACTTACTTCTTACTACCCTTTTTGTGGCTCATCCTATGACACAGCTAGTCTGATCTTTCAGGTCTTCAGAGGAAATCTCTCTAGCCTCAGAGATTTTTGCCATGTTATTCCCTCTTTCTGGAAATCCGTTTTCTTCTCCAGTTGTCTTGTTACCGTCTACTGATTTTCAATTTTCAAACTGAAAAGCACTTCCCCAAAGAAGTCTTTCTGTCCTCCCCAATTTAAGATAGAATTCTTAGTTATATTTTCCCATAACATTCTGAATTTTTTCTTAATAATAGGGAAATACCACAATTTATGGAGTCCCAGGTTGGTGCAACAGGTAACGTGCTGGCCTGCTACCTAAAAATTTTGAAGTTCAAGTCTACCAGAAGAAAGACTTGGCAATCTACTTCTGAAAAATTAGCCATTGAAAATTCTATAAAGCAGAGTTCTGCTCTGACACTCAAGAAGTCTCCATGAGTCGGAATCAGCATGATGGCAATTAGTTAACTGGCATCACAATTTGTAACTCCCTATTTCCTTGTGTAGTTACTTGCTAAATGTTTGCCTTATAAGAAA
Source organism: Loxodonta africana (assembly GCF_030014295.1). Classification (NCBI taxonomy): domain Eukaryota; kingdom Metazoa; phylum Chordata; class Mammalia; order Proboscidea; family Elephantidae; genus Loxodonta; species Loxodonta africana. The sequence continues at coordinate 33,178,775 of NC_087356.1, forward strand.
CACTATAGTTGTAGCAGACTTTTATTTTTTCAGGACTATATTTCTAACATTGAGTAAATAAGTTTGGGTTGGTAAGGTTAAAAGTAGCAGCATGTTGGATGGTCAGAGAAGGGAAGACAGGAAAGTAGTTTGCAGTATTAGTAAGAAGAAAGGGCTGAGCAAGAATAAGCAGTATTTAAAATGGAAAGCAATAGCACCACAGCAGACCACTGTGGAGTATATGTTGAGAAAGAAAACCAATTTTAATATTTTCTTTCATGTCTCTGTCCCCAGTAGCTTCCAATCTTCCTCTGTTTTGCATTCTAAGAAGCTGGCCCAAACTTCATCCTCAGAAACAGTTTGATGAATTAACTAATGAAAATTATAACCATCTTTATAACTTGAGGAGGCTAGCTCCTGAAAATAAGTAAGTCCCTTGTTTTTGTTTAACAAGTGCATATTAGAGCACTCCCCTTTGATGACAACTTGTTGGATCAATCATCTCTGCCTGAGAAGATTTGTCTTAGTTCCAAATCACACCATTTAGGAAGACTGAGTCATCCCTCCCATTTCCTGCTAAGTTAGAATTGGTGCAGGAATTGAAAGAGTTCCTAAAAATCTAACACATATGTTTTCTCAGCTGAGCAAAAATAGAGAAAGCAGAGTTAGGGCTGACCATCCCCTCACAATGCCTACCAGGGTACCTTGTGCATAACAGGCTGCAAATAATAATTTCCTCAATGCATATTCACACTAAATATGTATTTTAAAAATATAAGCCATTAAGAAAAACACTTTAAATTGTGAACTCAACAAATTCAACCATACCTCTTTACACTATAGAAAAAAAAAAAAATCCTTGCCATCAAGCCAATTCTAATTCAAGGCAACCCTATTGGATAGAGTAGAACTGCCCCATAGGAGTTCCATTCGGATGGTGAATTCGAACTGCCGGCCTTTTGGTTAGCAGCCAAATGCTTAACCACTGTGCCACCAGGGCCCCCTTTACACTATAGTGAGAGGATTTATAAAAATAGCAGTCCTTTCCTCAGTGAAACTGCAGTTACTAAGATTATTGCAGAATTAGGTTTCCTAAGAGATTAAAGAAACTATTTTCAGAATTCCTCTTTAATATTTTTTTCATATCCCATTAGTAAATTACTCTCTATCCCAGGAAGATCGATAGATTTTACCTGTATATCTATCTTTTTTATCTTCCCACAAAACAAACGTTTAGCTCTTAGATATTAATGTTAAGTCATGTAGTGGGATAAATAGGTTATTGCTGCTGTTAGGTGCCATTGAGATGGTTGCAATTCGTAGCAACCCTGTGTACAACAGAACAAAACACTGCCTGGTCCTACACCAGCCTCACTAACCCCAGGTTTGAGCTCATTGTTGTAGCCATTGGGTCAATTCATCACCTTGAGGGTCTTCCTTTTTTTCACTGACTCTCTACTTCATCATACTTGGTGTCTTTCTCCAGGGACAGGCCCCTCCGATCAACATGTCCAAACTACTTGAGACAAAGTCTCAATATTCTTGCTTTAAAGCAGCATTCCAACAGTACTTCTTCCAAGACAGATTAGTACTTTCTTCTGGCAATCCTCAATATATTAAATATTCTTTGCCAAAGCCATAATTCAAATGCATTAAATCTTCAGTCTTCCTTATTCATGTCTGGCTTCTCATGCGTATGAGGCGACTGAAAATACCACGGCTTGGGTCAGGCATACCTCAGTCCTCAAGGTGAAATCTTTAATTTTTAACTCTTTAAAGAGGTATTTTGCAGCATATTTGCCCAATGCAATGCATCATTTGATTTATTGATTGCTGCTTTCGTGGGCGATGATTGTGGATCCAAATAAAATGGAATCTTTGACAACTTCAATATTTTCTCCATTTATCATGTTACCTATTTTTTTTTATTGGTCCAGTTGTGAGGGTTTTTGTTTTCTTTATGTTGAAATGTAATCCATACTGAACACTGCAGTCTTTAATCTCATCAATAAGTGTTCCAAGACCTCTTCACTTTCAGTAAGCAAGGTTGTATCATCTGCATATCACAGGTTGTTAATAAATATTCTTCCAATCTTGATGCCGTGTTCTTCTTCAGATAATCTAGTTTCTCGGATTATTTGCTCAGCATAGACTGAAGAAGTATGGTAAAAGGGTATAACACTGATGCACAGTTCTCTTGATGTTAAACCACACAGTATCCCTTTGTTCTGTTTGAACAACTGCCTCTTGGTCTATGTATAAGTTTCATACAAGCATAATTAAGGGCTCCTGGAATTCCTATTCTTTGCAATGGTATCCACAATGTGTTATGATCCACACAGTCAAAAGCCTTTGTATAGTCAATAAAACACAGGTAAACATCTTTCTGGTATTCTCCACGTTCATCTAAGATCCATCTGACATCAGCAATGATATCCTACCTTCCACGTCCTCAACTGAATCCAGCTTGAATTTCTGGCAGTTTCCTGTTGATGCGTTGCTGCAACTGCTTTTGAATGATCTTCAGCAAAACTTTACTTGGATGTGATATTAATGATTATTATTTTATAATTTTCACTTTTCTTTGGATAATTTTTCTTTGGAATAGGCATGAATATGGATCTCTTAAAGTCAGTTAGCCAGGTAGTTGTGTTCCAAATTTCTTGGCATAGACATCCATCACTGCATCCATTTGTTGAAACATCTCAACAGATAGTCCATCAATTCCTGGACCCTTGTTTTCTGCCAATGCCTTCAGTGCAATTTGGACTTCTTTCAGTACTATCAGTTCTTGATCATATGCAGCCTTCTGACATGATTGAACCTTGGGCAATTCTTTCTGGTTCAGTGACTCTGTATTCCTTCCATCTTCTGCATTAAAAAAACACACACATCTTTTTCATTGAAAAATTCATTTCATGACAGAAGACTCCTAAATTTGCATTTAAATGGAGACTCTCCAAGTAAGATACTGCACTAGATTTTGAAAGCACATGATTTTTATAAGGTTGATAAATACTGCCACCATCACAGATTTTTTGGAAAGACATCAAAGAATGAAAGATTTCTTTCCTGAGTGAAACAAACTTATGTTATCTCTTTGCTCAGAAATTTTGAACTGTATTATGCTCTGTATAAATAAAGGGGTTAATTTTCAATATTCAAAGTCTTTAAGAGTTTAAAACATGTGACTTGGTTAGGTACATTTTTATTAAAATTAGTCAAATTCTAAATGAGACTATTACGGGGTTAAAATCATTTATTGTCAGTCACCTGCTGAGGTGGGCTTTGCTAGTGTATCTGAAAGATAATGATTTGGTACAAATTGTATACTGGATATAACTGTTAGTAATTGAAGTTAATAAACAATGCAGTCTATGGCAGCAGCTCTAAAATTTTATGGAACTTAATCACATGGGCTCAAGCATAACAACGATTGTAAGGATGGCACAGGACCAGGCAGTGTTTCATTCTGTTGTGCATAGGATTGCTACGACTCGGAACCGATTCAAAGGCACCTAAGAACAACAACAACGACAATCACATGGATGCTTGCAAAAAAAGAAAACACAATCACACACACAAGTAAATAAATAGGAATCTAAACCCAGAAAGACTGATTCAGTAGATTGGGTGTGACATCGAAAGATGATTTCAGTGGCTCTGACACATGTTGTCCTCAGAAACAGGGATGGTGGGTAATGATGGATAACGCTAAAAAAACAAAAACACTGTAACCCTTTTGTGTTAACATAAAGAGTTGAATTGTCAAAATACTCTCCTAAAAGTGATAATTCTTACCCAACACCAAATGTGATTAATGACACAAAGCATCAAACAAGAACCAATCATATATGCAGCATTTTTTTTTTTTTTTCTGGAAAAGTAGGCAACTACCAATCTCTGTTCCTGAGAAATTTCTTTCTCCTCTTTCATTAGGACACAGTTTGATATTGGGTTAATAGACACATTCTGAATGATGTATACAAAAACAGAGTTTACAACGAGAGCTTTTTCAATGTTGAGGCGTCCTCTTTTATATTCTGATTAAATTAATAATTACATGAATATAAAGAGTCACTGGGTGGTGCAAATATTAAGCACTAAGCTACAAAGTGAAAGGTTGGTGGTTTGAACCCATCCAGAGGCACCTTGGTAGAAAAAATTGGCCATGTGCTTCTGAAAGGTCATAGCCATTGAAAATTCTATAGAGGGCAGTTTTATCTGAAACACAGGGAGTCGCCATGAGTTGGAACTGACTTGGCAACTGGTTTGTTTAATTACTTGAATATAAAGTGCCTACTTAACTACCTCTCATTTTCTAGTCTGCCATGCTATTTAGAGTTATGATTCCAGGTCTCTTTGTAATAAGCAATCTAGAGATGAGGTAGAGCTTCCTAAAAATAGTTACTTGTTTTAAATAGGGATTCTGGGTACATTGCCACTAACATGGTGACAAGAGGTTTGACCCAGAACATAAACATGTTTATGAGAAAGTCTAGTGGAGCCTAATCCCTCCCATCGTCTCTAAGAGAAGCCTCTTCTCCAGGAAGGGAGATATAGGGGTGCAGTTAATTTTTTTCTTTCCATCTCTGCCCCCGAATTAATCATAACAAAAACTCATTTCCGTAAAAAGATTATCTTTCTGCTATTCTTTCTCTGTTGTTATAATTGTTATTTGCTTTTGAGTTGACTCCAATTCATGGTGGCCTTATATATAAGAGAACAAAACATTTTCATTCATTTTTTCATTTTATTATTACCTCTCTAGAACTCTGCGAACACATAGTGTCACTGTAGGTTGGCATCGACTCAAAAATGACAATGGTTTTTTTGTTTGTTTGTTTTTTAGAAGCCTGCACCTATCTGTGAGAACACCAAGTCATATTCTTTGAATCAAGTCTTAAAAGTATAATTCACATTATATATCTGACTTGGACTCCACTCATTGCTTGATGTATAAAAAAGAGTATGTTTTTGTTTGTAGTAACTTGTCTAATTAGCTACATGGATACGAATTTGTTCTCTATTCATTGTACCTTAGTACAAGCCGTTAAGAACATGTTGCACTCCTTGCCAACATTTATTCATTCTATGATTAAGTGAACATCTTATTTTTATCATGGGTGCTAAGATATAATTTCAAATCAAAGTGTCTTTTAATGTGAAGGAACTTGGTGCTAATTAAGTTCTTACAACTTTCCTGTTCAATATTCTATCATAATTTTCCTGGACACATCCAAGGAATAAATACTTGGGAGCATAGGCACACTCTGCCTGAGCTTGCCCAATGAATTCTAGGCATTCCTTATGTTCCCCATAATTGTTTGCATACTGAGCCTTGTCCTGTAGAATACATAGAATGAGGGAAGAAGAAGGAAATGACTGGGAAACTCAAGGGTTTAATAACAAATTGCTAAATAATAAAAGAAAGAAATTGACAAATTTTTCATTTGTATTTTACAATTTATTATATATAAATTTAATCCTCACAGGAAACCTGTACTATGGTTATCAACGTAATTTTAAAGATGAGGAACTGAAGATTCAAGCATTTAATTAACTTCTCTAAGCTTCCACAGCAAATAATGGAAACAGGATTGATCTGGGGTCTCTTAGTGCCTAAGTCAGCCCTCTGTTCATTACAACAGTGTTTTCCACATACGCTTTGTAGGATAATATTTCTGAAGATTATTAATGGATATTAAACAAACAAACAAAAAAAAACCCTAGAAGACACAGTGTAATCACCCCATAGGGCTTCCTAGGAGTGGCTGGTGGATTCAAACAGTTGACCTTTTGGTTAGCAGCTGTGGCACTTAACCACTATGCCACCAGGGCTTCTAGTGAATATTAGGAAAGAGCAAAAAGAGGCCTTGTGGTAAATTAAGTTTGACAAATGTAGAAATAAAATTACCTAGATTTCTTAACCACTGAACTCATTTTTTAAATATGTTATTGCATAATATAATCTTGCAAAAGGGGGTGTAGAATGCAACACGTACCATCTTTAACTTTGGAACTTCTCTGTGGCAGAGGAGTAGTGCTACTTAGAATGCTCTGTGGGAAATGCTGGCCTTTCTGACTCTGATCCAGACTTTCGACTCTAAGTATCAGAGAAGGGCCAATCTTTCTGGATCTGTGTTGGAATGCCAGCTAAGAAAAAATTCCTTGATTTAGGAGAGTCATCCAGTGCCAGTGATGAGTTAATGCAAGGGACGTTTGTTTTTATTGTGGTGAAATACATATTACAAAACATTTGCCATTTCAACCATTTTTGGGGGGTACCATTCAGTGACATTATTTGTGCCCCCATGTTGTACAATCATTGCACTATTCATTCCCAAATTTTTGATATCCACACTTGAGCAAAGTGGAAATCAACAGGTAAGCAAAGACTTTGCCTTTTCTAGCTGCAGAATGAATACACAAAATATTTATTAAAGTAGTACAAGTGATTCTGAAATAACTTGGAACTTTGGACTTGATTTTGAGAACTCAAAATGCTAGAGTAGTTTGGGGTGAGCATAAGTAGATTTCTAACACTGATCATTTAGAGTAATTCTTCCCCCTAGTTTGTTTTACTTTATCTGATTTATGACTTTAAAAAATGGGGTTTTCTCTTATCTCAGGCTGTGCTCATTTTTCAAAGTCCTCTTCTTTTATTTAAAACAAAAAATCACTGAAGTACATTGTGCTGAAATACATCTAACAATCTAAGCCACTTCTGCAGCAAATTCTATTTAGCTGTCCTAATATCCTGTTTTAATAAGGGTTTCACCAGTGAGATAAAAATTAAATGTTTGCCAGAGTGATGTATTAATAACTCAAAACCTTTAATTACAGCAGTGCACAATTTAATTAAACCCTACATTACAAACTGTCAGCCTTCATATTATGGACCCCTATGTTGAACGGAATTTTTTATGTTGAATGGTTTAGAGCTGAGCCATAAAAAAGAAGTTATTCCATGTTTCAGACTGTGATACAATTTCTCTGCTTATGAGGGAATGGTCATTGTTTTCAAATGTAGAAATTAAAACACTCATTACAAACCCACTGAGGGCACAGCTTTTATTTTTAAAAATATTCGCCAGCAATTCTCTGATGATTTCTACTAACCTAGATTAGTAATCATTAAAAAAAGAAAGAAATGAAGCAAATTTAGAGCAAAAGTGGATGAATGAATTACGCATCTCATGCTTTTCCTTTGACACTAAGGTAGAGAACTTGATAAGTTTTAAAAAGCAAATAAATAGCCATCTGCCTATTCACATATTACTTAATTTTCATGAGATCAGTGAAATCACCCATCTGGAAAGGATTTTAAATTCTCCTTCACTTTTCTTCATTATTCCATGTCTACTAAGGATCTCAGGACTAGAATATGAATCACAAACTTAAGCATGCATGAGGACCACCTGGAGGACTGGTTACAAACAGATTGCTGGACCCCAATCCCCAGAGATTGTTTCAGTTTCTGAATCAGGTCTGGGTAGGGCTCAAAAATCCACATATCCAGCAAGTTCCTAGATGGTCCAGCGATCTTCCTGGTTGTTGCTGGTTGAGGAACCTCACGTTGATCACCACTGGTACAGAGTAAGCAAAGATCAATGTACTTTACAGAGTCTTAATGGTTTCACATTTATAGAGAAAAAGACAGGGAAAAAGAGAGAGAGACCCTGAAGGATGCTAGGTGAAATCATGAGTGAGGGTGAAGCCCAATCTCATGTCTGCTTCATAGAAGGCTATTTTCACCAATAATACTATCTTTTCTACATACAATGTTATTCTCCCTATCACAACAAAAGAAAGACAAAAGAAAGCATCAGGGGGACCTTTAGATGTTTGCTTTTTTCGATATGCTAACCTATCTCTCAGATTTCTATGTATCTCACAAACTATAAATCTAAGTCTCATAAATTTGGACAGCTATACTTCAGACATCTGTGGTTTGGAGAATATTTTAGGTTTTGTAGGTCCCAGCAAAATTATATCAAAAATCTTAAATAGAATCTATTTCATATATAAAAAAGGAAAGAAGGCATTCTGAATTTCTCTTATATTAAAATCACAATAGCCCTCACCAGCTCCAAGAGACACCTACAGAAAGATTAGAAAAGGCTTTCATTGATGAGGGGAAAAGAGGAGGTTACTGAGGACTCCCCAGTTTGTTTAGGAATGAGCAGGGTTGGAAGTAGGCCCAAATATCTGAGAAATATATAAAGAGTAGCTGTAATTTAAATCTGTTCTTCTTCAGTAGAGTTCATTCTAATATGTTTCACCCTTAAGAGTCTGTAGGGTAATACTGTTATTTTTGTTAGGTGCCGTTCACTCGGTTCTGACTCATAGCGACCCTATGTACAACAGAACAAAATACTACTGAGTCCTGTGCCATCATCACAGTTATTATTATGCTTGAGCCCATTGTTGCAGCCACTATGTCAGTGCATCCTGTTGAAGGTCTTCCTCTTTTCGATGATCCTCTACCTTCTCCAGGGACTGATTCCCTACTGATAACACATCCAAAGTATACAAGAGTCAGTCTTGCCATCCTTGCTTCTAAGGAGTATTCTGGCCCTACTTCTTCCAAGACAGATTTGTTCATTCTTTTGGCAGTCCAAGGTATATTCAATATTCTTCACCAATGCCATAATTTAAAGTCATCAATTTTTCACCAGTCTTCTTTATTCATAGTCTAGCTTCTGCATGCAGATGAGGCAATTGAAAACACAAAGGCTTGGGTCTGGTGCACCTTAGTCTTCAAGGTGACATTTTGCTTTTTAACACTCTAAAGAGGTTTTTCATAGCAGATTTGCTCAATGCAGTATGTTTTTTGATTTCTTGACTACTGCTTCTGTGGATGTTGATTGTGGATCTAAGTGAAATGAAATCCTTGACAACTTCAATCTTTTCTCCATTTATCACGATGTTGCTTATCGGTCAAGTTGTGTGGGTTTTTGTTTTCTTGATGCTGAGGTGCAATCCGTACTGAAGGTCTTTGATCTTTGTCAGAAAGTGTTTCAAGTCCTTTTCACATTCAACAAGCAAAGTTGTGTCATCTGTATAATGCAAGTTGTTAATGAGCCTTCCTCCAATTCTGATGCACCGTTCTGCATACAGTCCAGTTACTTGAATTATTTGCTCAGCATACAGATTGAATAAGTATGGTAAAAGGCTACAACTCTAATGCACACATTTCGTGACTTTAAACCACGCAGTATCCCCTTGCTCTATTTCAAAAACTGCCTCTAGGTCTGTGTACAGGTTCCTTATGAGCACAATTAAGTGTTCTGGAATTCCCATTCTTTGCAATGTTATCCGTAATTTGTTATGATCTACACCATCGAATGCCATTGCATAGTCGATAAAAACACAGGTAAACGTTCTGGTATTATCAGCTTTCAGCCAGGATCCACCTGACATCACCAATGATATCCCTGGTTCCACATCCTCTTCTCTATTTCTGTCAGTTCCCCGTCAATGTACTGCTACAGCCACTTTTGAATGGTCTTTGGCAAAATTTTACTTGCATGTCATATTAATGATACTGTTCAATAATGTCCAAATCCAGTTGGATCACCTTTCTTTGGAAAGGATGCACATATGGATCTCTTCCAGTCAATTGTCCGGGTAGCTGTCTTCCAAATTTCTTGGCATAGACGAGTGAGCACTTCCAGTGCTGCATCCATTTGCTGAAACATCTCAAGTGGTATTCCACCAATTCCTGGAGTCTCTTTTTTTGACAATGTCTTCAGTGCAGATTGGTCCTCTTCCTTCAGTACTGTTGGTTTCAGATCATATGCTACCTCCTGACATGGCATGGTGACTCAGTATATTCTTCCATTTTCTTTTGATGCTTCCTGCATTGTTTAATATTTTCCCCATAGAATCCTTCAGTATTGCTATTTAAGGCTTGACTTTTTTCTTCAAGTTCTTACAGCTTGAGAAATGCTGAGTGTGTTCTTCCCTTTTGGTTTTCTATCTCCAGATCTTTGCAGACGTCATTTTAATATTTTATTTTTACTTCTTGAGCCACCCTTTGAAATCTTCTGTTCAACTCTTTTACTTCGTCATTTCTACCTTTCACTTTAACTACTTGATGTTAAAATGCAATTTTCAGAATTTTTTCTGGCATCTATTTGGGTCTTTTCTTTCTCTTTAATGACCTCTTGCTTTCTTCATATATGATGTTCTTGATGTCTTTCCACAACTTGTCTGGCCTTCAGTCATTAGCGTCCAATTCGTCAGACCTATTCTTGAGGTCTCTAAATTCAGGTGGATATAGTCAAGGTTGCACTTTGACTCTAGTGGCTTCTTCTAATTTTCTAAAGCTTCTATTTGAACTTGTGTATGAGCAATTGATGTTCGGTTCTGCAGTCTACTCCTGGCCTTGTTCTGAATGATAATATTGAGCATTTCAATTGTCTTTTTCCACAGATGTAATCGACATCCATGTGTATAGCCACCGCTTTTGCTTGTGAAAAAGAGTATTTGCGATGAAGAAGTCATTGGTCCTGCAAAATTCTGTCATGTGACCTCTGGCATCATTTCTATCATCAAGGCCATATTCTCCAACTTCCAATCCTTCCGTTTCCAACTTGCACTTTCCAATCACCAGTAATTATCAATGCATCCTGATTTCACTTTCAATCAATTTCAGACTGCAGAAGTTGGTAAAAACTTAATTTTTTTTTTAAATCTTTGGCCTAAGTGGTTGGTAGGTAAATTTGAATAATAGTCATATTAAGTGGTTTTCCTTGTCAGCCTATGGACATTACCCTTTCAGTGACAGAGTTGTACTTCAGTATAGATCTTGAAATGTTCTTTTTTGGCAATGAATGCAATGCCATTGCTCTTCAATTTGTCATTCCTGACTTAATAAACCATATGATTGTCTGATTCAAAATAGCCAATACCAGTCCATTTCAGCTCACTAATGTCTAGGATATCAATGTTTATGCATTCCATTTCATTTTTGATGATTTTCAATTTTCCTAGATTCATACTTAGCACATTCCATGTTCTGATTATTAATGGATGTTTATAGCTGTTTCTTCTCATTTTAAGTCATGCTACATCAGCATATTAATGTTCTGAAAGCTTGCCTCTATCCATGACATTAAGGGTCAACTCTACCTTGTGGAGCCTTCCCCAGATGTCTCTTGAGTTCTTTCCAACCTACAGGCTTATCTTCCAGCACTATATCAGACAACGTTCCACTGCTATGCATAAAGTTTTCACTGGGTAAGTCTTTTCAGAAGTAGATCACCATGTCCTCTTTCCCAGTATTGCTTATTCTGGAAGCTCAGCTGAAACCTGTCCTCCATATTTGACTTCACTGTTATTTGAATATCTGTGGCATAGCTTCCAGCATCACAACAATACGCATGCCCCCACAGTATGAATAAACTGACAGACGGAAGGGTGTAGAGTAATATCAGGTCTCTGTAAAATGAATACTTGAATATCAGAAAAAGAATTACTGGTGATGGCAACTATTTGGCAATTAGTATAATGTCTTTGTGACATATCATACATTTTTTCTGAGTATTTTATATATGCATTATTTACTCACTTTAAGTTGTGTCTTTTCTCTTCAACTACAGTCTTGCTATGAGGTTTGAAATTCTATGAATAATTTCTTCAAAGAATTGAAGCTTTCTATATGGAGGGTTCTGTGACAGACTTTAGGGATGAATAATGAAAGACAGAAGAACTCTTTCCAGAGGGCCCTAAGCAAACACAATGGAGGCTGCAGCAACTCCTATTTAGCATGATAATACCACATTTAATACAATTTTTCTCACTGTTTTTAATATCTCCAACAGTCTTTGCATATACTTGGCATTGAAAAATATTGATTTACTGCTTGAACTTTTGATAATCTTAAAGTTTATAAAATTCTAAATATATTTATAAGTATCCCAGTCAAGCAGACTATTCCTGAGAGGGGTGTGAAAGAAAGAGTTATATATTCTAAAATTAATTCAAATGATCTCTTTTGCAATTATATATATATAGCATTAATAATTTCATAATTTTTAAATCTAAAGAAATAATTTACATCAATGGAAATTTACACTCACATACAAACACACACAATTTTTTTTTTTCTTTTTAGTATTTTCCCTACATTTCCTGAAACTTCATTTGACAGAGGAAATTCTGGTGGCATAGTGGTTAAGAGCTACGGCTGCTAACCAAAAGGTTGGCAGTTCAGATCCACCAGGTGCTCATTGGAAACCCTGCTGGGATAGTTCTACTCTGTCTTGTAGGGTTGCTAAGAGTCAGAATCAACTTGACTGTAACAGGTTCATTTGACAGAAATTCTCTCACTTTTCTTCCCAAAATTCATGCAACTAATTTTGAGGTTTATGTATATTTAATAATTAAAATTACATTGGAGAAGTTCACTGAGATTCTGAAATAGAATTTTTTACATATATCTTTCAAGGCTTCTACTAGAATTAAAATACGGAGTAGTAGACAAAATATAGGACCATGGGTGGTACAGATTTAGCTGAAAGATTGGTAGCTCAATCCCATGCAGAAGTGCCTCAGAAGACAGGACTAGCAATCTGCTCCTAAAAACCCTATGGAGCAAAGTTTCACTCTGCGCTTATGAGGCTGCTATGAGTCTGAAGAAACTCGACGGCAACTAACGACAATAGCAGACAAAATATGGTTTGGAGTTTTTTTTTTGTTTTTTCATTTCCATTGTATAATGTACTTTAATGATTTTTATGACAATAAATGTGTATCTACATCATGATTCTAATAGTTATGGCACTCTATTGAATGATGATAGCATTCTGTACTTAAGTCTTCATGTATTGTTCATTTGAGTAGTTTCAAAATTTTTCAAGATTAAAAGCAATGATAACAGAAGGGAAAGATCTTCCTTACAGTTCAACACCAACTAGTAAACGTACAAGAAATGAAGAAGTTGGAAAATCATCATTTGATACTAAAACTAGTCTCGAAGTATATCTTCACAAATTACTTAAAAATTACAAAGTAGAGAAAAAAAACTACATTGAAGAAACTTGGCAGATACCACATTGATTTAATTAAATCATCAATACACATCAACAATACTGGAGCACAGTTCCAACATACTGGGTATGGCAAAAATAAATACATAAGTAAAATCAATTTTGCTTCTATGAAAAGTGCATAACCTGAATCAAATAATGAGAAAACATCTGATAGATGAAATGAAAGGACATTCAACAAAATAATTAACTTGTACTCTTCAAAATAGCTAAGGTAAAGAAATAAAATATAAAGGCTTAAGAGCTGGTCCTGGATGAAAGTAGACTAAAAAACACATGACAACTTAATGCCATGTGTGATTCTTGACTTGATCTTGCATGGGGAAAAAATAGCCATAAAAGATACTTTTGATACATTTTTAAAAAAATGAATATGAATTTTTAGGCAATAGTATTGTATTCATGTTACATAAATAGGAATATACAAAAACTCATAGAGACCCTATAGGACAGAGTGGAACTTCCCCATAGGGTTTCCAAGGCTGTAATCTTTACAGAAGTAGACTGCCATATCTTTCTCCAAAATAGCAGCTGGTGGGTTCAAACCACCTGCCTTCATGTTGGAAGTCAAGCACTTAATTGCTGTGTTACCAGGGCTCCTCAAAACAGGAGTATAGAAAGAAAAAAAAAATCGTTGTAATTTAAATTTTTTCTTTTCCTTCAGTAGTGTTCATTCTAGTACCTTTTGCTATTTAAGATTTTGAAAACTGTAATGTGGTTATTTAAGAAAATTTTCTTATTTGTGTCTCTTTACTCTTGACTCATTTAATGTATATTTTAAAAATATACATTAAATGAGTCAAGAGTAAAGAGACACAAATCATCCGACTTAATTTCAAAAGCTGTCAGAAAAAATATGCATCATATGTATCACACATATACATGTGCATATGCAAATGTGTATTTTAGTATGTATTTATATAGATAGAAATTTGGTTCTGTTGTACGTAGGATTGCTGTGAATCAGAACCAAATCAATGGGACCTAACAACAACAATACATACAGAGTTACAGAAACAGAAAAAATGGGTCAAAATATAAACAAATGGAGTATATTTAGAGGATCTAAATAAAAGGCTTATGAGATTCATATTTTTCTTATACATTTTTGTTTGATATTATATCAAAATATAAAGTTATAAAAGAAGGTGGAAAACATACACAGAACACTGTGACAAATGGATAACAACCTTCTTATTTTATTCAGAGGAAAATTTCCTAGAGTAATCTGCACAGTTGAAATATATTTTATTTAGTACTTAAAAAAGTCAATATAAATTATTTTGAATAATTTTCTTTTGGCTGATTTAAAATTATGAATTAATTTTGAGAAGATTTGAGTAACACAACTGAGAATCAAGATCTGTCTCTCAATTTATACATTTATCTATTTTTTGATAATAACTCTTATTAATTTATTTTGGGAGGGTTATGTTATTGATCAAATGAAAATCCCAGAGACTTTACTCTACATAAATCATTATAGTCAAATCTACTTTGAGGAGGCAACCCTATCCTAGTCATATTTTGAGAGCCTTCCAGCTTGCAAGGCTCATCTTCCAGCACTCTATGGGACAAAGTTTTATTGCTATCTGTGAGGTTTTCATAGGCTAACTTTCAGAAGTTGATTGACAGGCCTTCCTTCCTAGCATGTCTTAGTCTGAAAGCTCTGCTGAAACCTGGCCATCATGGTTGACACTCATGGTATTTGAAATACTGGTGGCACAGCTTCCAGCATCATAGCAACATGTAAGTCACCACAGTATGACAGATGTGTGGTGGAATTGATGAAATAGCCTTTGAGATGCTTCAACAAACAGATGCAACACTGGAATAGATCCATATCTGTGCTCATTCCAAAGAAAGTTGTTCAAATGGAATGTGGAAATTATTCAACAATATCATTATTGTGCTGGGATAATTTTGCTAAAGATATTTCAAAAAATGGCTGTAGCTTTACATTGACAAGGAACTGACAGAAGTTCAAGCCATATTTAGAAGGATTTGAATGACAGATACTATTGTTGTTGTTAGATTGATCCTAGCTGAATGCAGAGAATACCAGAAACATGGTCACCGGTATTTTACCAGCTATGTGAAGTCATTTGACTGTGTAGATCATAATAAATTATGAAAAATATTACAAAGTATGGGAATTCCAGAATACTTAATTGTGCTCATGTGGAATCTCTACATGGATCAAGAGACAGTCAGTCATTGGACTAGAACAAGAAGATAATGAGTGGTTAAAAATCAGAAAAAACGTGTGGCAGGAATGTATTCTTGCACTTTACTTATTCAATCTGTATAGTGAACAAATAATCTGAGAAACTGAACTATGTAAGGAAGAATGCAGCGGCAGGATTTGAGGAAGACTCATTAACAACTTGCAACATGCAGATGGCCCAGCTTTGCTTTCTAAAAGTGAAGATGACTTGAAGCACTTACTGATGAATGGCAAAGACTACAGGCTTCAATATGAATTACACCTGGACATAAACAAAGTGATAATCCTCACAAGTGGACCAATAAACGACATCATGATAAATGGTGAAGAAATTAAAGTTGTTAAGGGTTTCCTATTTGGATCAATAATCATGCTCATGGAAGCAATAGTCAAAAAAATCAAACAATGTATTGCATTGGGAAAATCTGCTGTAGAAGACCTCTTTAAAGTGTTAAAAAGTAAAGATGTCAGTCTGTGGACTAAGATGGGCCTGACCCAAATTCTTTTGAGTTGCCTTATGTGCATGTAAAACCTGGACAATGAAAAAGGAAGATTGAAGGAGAATTTATGCATTTGAATTGTGCTGTTGATGAAGAATATTGAATACACCAAGGACCACTAGAAGAACAAACAAATCTATGTTGGAAGAAGTACAGCGAGAATGTTCCTTAGACATAAGGATGGCGAGACTTTATCTTGCTTGCTTTAGACATTTCATTACAAATGACCAATCGCTATAAGAAGACATCACATTTGGTAAATTAGAGGGGTAGCAAAAATGAAGGAATCCCTCCATGAGACTAAATGATACTTTGGCGGCAACAATGAGCTCAAACATGCCAAAGATTGTTTAGGATGGCAGCCGGCAGGCAATGTTTTGTTCTGTTATATATAAGGTCGCCATGAGTCAGAGCTGACTTGAAGTCAACTAACAACATGTCATTGAGAGTCCGACGTATTTCTTGTTAAATACAAAATACCTAGTTAGCAAGCTAGATAGATGATAGATAGAAGGCAGATACGCACATAGATACATATATAGATGGATATGTAGATAAAAAGATAACGTAGATACTTAGATTTATTTACATCATTGTATTTATTTCTCTCTGTCTACCTCTACCTATCCATATAAACAAATTGGTATCCTTGATGCTGTATTGAATAAGATAAATTTTCCCTTGTGTTTCATACACAGTTACTGTTCTTATACAGATGTTTTAGGGTATTTTATTTGAAATGAATAGAGATTGACTTATGCATGCTATATTAGGATGAATTTCCATACGGATTTTTACAGCGTTAAGAAAGCAGGAATGCCATGGAAATCTAAGTAATTTTATAGAACTATGGCAGGGCCTCATAGCTGGATTCCATGCACCATGAGGCGTTCTGCAGTAGTTATTTGCAGCACAACTTAAATACCCCAACGTCACTGCAGTTTAGCTTATCCCTCTTACTCTTTTTTTGTGTGGTCTTGCTTTTTTCTCTTCCAAACACCAGAAAACAAGAGATTTTTTTTTGCCTGCTACATAGTTTCTTTCCATAGTTTCTTCTTCATTCACTGTAATGGTCTTCCTGCGTCCATTGGATTCCCCCATTGGAGGAGCTATGGATGAGGCAGTTTTTGTGAGAAGAGGTTGTGGATAGGGAGGACAGCATGATTGTCCACAACTTGGTTAACCATGCTTTTGATCTGAAAATTAATTTGGAGAAAAGAAAATCTTTAACACTGAAGTCTTTCTTCTGATTTATTAAAAATTTCTATTTCTTTCAGTAAAATTTAATAATCTGTGCAGTAATTTATTCAGGACTGTGATTATAATTTCCTAAGTATTTAACATTGTTGTTGCTATTTCTACTGTTGATTAATTCTCAAAGGATATTTTGACCTGTTTGTTGCTGATTTAAGGAAAAACTACTGTTTTGGAATCTGCCATCACATGGAAATTTCCCAGGAGCACTTACATTTAAGAATCATTTTGACTGTTGGTTTAAATCAGTTATTCTGCACTATGTAAAGAATTCATACTTCTAATCTTAACTAGGTTTGAACTTACATAGAAAATAGTTGTTGCATTTTTCTTCAAAAGAAATCTTTAGTGTTTATCCAGATGATGATAATTTTCCTTTTTTATTGATATTATTGATTATTTAAGTAAATTTACAAGTATTGGGTGGATCTTATGTCTTTACAACAGTCATTTTTGGCAGTAATCTGTTATTATTCAAGGCTTCATAAGGAACTTTTCAAAAATAATGTTGAGAAAACCTTGATATTGAAGATGCCTAACTACCCACGTAAGTCAGGCAAGTTATACCAACTTAACAAAGAAATAAACTGGTACTGCAAATGTTTCCCTAGCTAACCTATTACACACAGGTTTCTCTCACATTAAAGTCTGAACTCCATCACTTTTTCTTATCACACTCTAGTGCTGTTTTCTACATTGTGCTGCCTCTTAAGTGTCCTCCAGCAAAGCTACAACCCAAGAAGTTCCCCAGATAGAGTTAATAGATAATTCCTATGTTATTTTAAATATTCCTGAGCTAAGAGCAAAGCAGTATAAATCTTGAAATGTATTCAAGACTTACATCAAACATTAGTTTGGCTAAACAAATACATAGGTTAATTTTACTTATGAATATGGATGGAGAAACACTAAGTGATTAATATCAAATCAACCCTATGTCTTTCAGTGTGTTTAGGAAAGCAGTTCTCCCCAACATAATACATACAGTTATTTCAAAATCACACCACCAATATCTTTTTTTGTGTACCAATAGAATTATCCTAACAATTATAGATAAGAATAACTTGAAAAATGTCAAAAAACAAATAACTTCTAATAAAGGAGTCTTTCTTGTTGTTATTATTAGTATTAAAATAATTTATTAGTGCAGTAGACCCAAACAGGAGCATAATAGAACTTAATGAAATAAAGAATTAATACTAAAGACTACATTAATTTTGAAAAAGTGAATTAGATCAGCACTTCATATTTTACACACACAAAAAATTGTAGTCAGATGAAATAGGTAAATGCAAGACATAAACCAGAAGAAAATCACAACTCATGAAAAATAGGCTGATGCTTTAAAAATAATCTCTATGTTAAAATAAAAATCTTCCCACAGTTTATGAAGGAAATGAGATGAAAAAAATATTTACAGCATATGATAATGGGCGCTTCCCTCAGTTTAAAAATGAATCTTAAAAATGAATTAGAAAGAATTATGTAAACTTCAATTTTTTTATTACCTTTTATTGAGCTTACAAATCAAGTCAGACTGTCACATATAAACTTATATACACCTTACTCCATACTCCCACCTGCTCTCCCCCTAATGAGTCAGCCCTTCCAGTCTCTCCTTTCGTGACAATTTTGCCAGCTTCCAACCCTCTCTATCCTCCCATCCCCCCTCCAGACAGGAGATGCCAACACAGTCTCAAGTGTCCACCTGAAACAAACAGCTCACTCTTCATCAGCATCTCTCTCCTACCCACTGTCCAGTCCCTTCCATGTCTGATGAGTTGTCTACGGGAATGGTTCCTGTCCTGGGCCAACAGAAGGTTTGGGGACCATGACCGCCGGGATTCCTCTAGTCTCAGTCAGACTATTAAGTATGGTCTTTTTGTCAGAATTTGGGGTCTGCATGTAAACTTCAATTTTAAAATGTTCACATTTCTTAAAGATGTCAGCAGGTGTTAAAGAAGAAAATCCATAAGCATATGAAATGTTTAAATGGAATATTAATCAAAGTAACAAAGTTAAACAATGATTTTTTTTTAAATAAATTAACAAAGGTTAGAAACAATGATAATATCCAGTGTTATTAAGGCCTTTTGGAAATGATCAAACACATAAACTCCCGAAGGAAGACAGCATCAAATACTATCAACATCTTAAAATCTTTAAAAAAGTAAATAAGCTTGATCTAGCTCCCTTTTTCCAGGAATAAATCTTAAGAAAACAATCAACATATTCTCAGAGATCTAGATTCGTGTGCTATTCATCATACATTCACATAAAATTTAGTAAGTTGTGAAAAGGTTATACACACAATAAAAGTGATTGGATAAACAAATTGTAGTACTTTAATTAAAAGAGGTACTCAACTAGTATCTCCTAAAAAAAAAAAAAACTCCTAAAAAAAAAATCTTTTTTTTTTTTAAGGAGACAAATAATGAAGTTGAAGAACTAGGTAATAACAGAGGATCCATTTCATGTTCTATTTTTGCCTTAAAATGCTCGTAGGCATTTTATTTTAATAACTTTCAGGTTTATAATCAAAAGGCAATGCAGGTAAATCCGGGATACTTTAAAAATCACAGGTAAATCTAAAGAAGAAAACTAATATCGCTCAGAGAAAAATCACCATAAAAATTTAAATGCACATAGATATATATTGTCAAAACACAGAGGAGTAAAAATCAGTGTGAGTCCAAGTTAAATAAATTAGAAAATTAATGCAAAGATTTTAATCATATTTTTTAAAATTTTGTATTGACTAGACAACTAATTATTTCACATAATAATATCAAAGTGGAGGGCAATTTAGAATTAATAATATAAATTCAATAATCATAAGGCTATGTCATTTGCAGATATATCAAATACCTAGGATGAGAGTAGGGGTAGGAGACCAAAAAGCTCTACCCTGGCATAATAATGCCACCTTGAACCATTGTTTAATCTTTCTGCATTTCTGTTTAATCATAGGTTTCGGTCATTGCATGAGATAGTCTCTGATATATGCTTCTTTTCTATAGCTCCGTAGTTCAATCCTATCTTCTAGTTCCTTCAGGCAGGCATAATTCATTTCACTTTTTTCTCATAAAATAAATGTTATTCTAAGTTGTTGAAAAATTACAAAAAATACTGCGTGACCTTAATTTCTGAATTTAAGTAATACATATACACTCACAAATGCTAAGAGCTCAGTGTGATTAAAAATGATCTTTTACCTTCCTTGGGTTTATCTATACTGCCTAAGTATTTAAAATTAGTCTGTACTACTTTGTCAATAAGAAAATGAATATATGATAAATAAACATATGGAAAGAATAAGGAAAATATTAACTAAATTATGTAAGCTTGGTGGCATAGCGGTTAAGAGCTATGGCTGATAACTCAAAAGTTGGCAGTGCTAATCCATTAGACACTCCTTGAAAAGCCTATGAGGCAGTTCTACTCTGTCCTGTAGGGTCGCTATGAGTCGGAATCAACTTGGCAACAGCAGGTTTGGCTTTTTCTCGTTACAATAAAAAGATAACAAAGTTACAAAATATACCATTATATGCAAAACTATGCTACATCCACTCAACTTGTAAAAAATGCAAGAATTTCAGTTTTCTTAACAGTCCAATCTTTTGCAGCAAAAAGATCATATGTGTATCAGCTGTAATATGAAAGAACACAGAGATTGTACATTCTTATTCTTTTGAAACTCTTGGGTTCTAAAGAAGTAACTTTTTTTTTTTTTTTAATGAGGAAAGCCCGTTGATGATAGAAAATTAGATTGTATTGCTTTACCAGAAATGCTCTTTGCTGTATAAAACATTTTCCTTTAAAGATTTCTAGACAAAAATGGAATTGTTTCCCCTTAGGTTATATTTCACAAGGATTAAGAGTATTAGGTGTCGTTCCTTTGATACCCGCCATGAAGGCTTTGACTGGATAAAATGGGCCAAGCTGACTAATCTCCTCCAGCTATTTCTGATAGTGACTATGCAAGAGAAGATAAATGAGAGATGCAGCTCAAATGTTCCCATCATCATCTGTCTAATGTCACTGTAGCTTTTTAAATGAAGGACCCAGTACCTGAGCTCATTTTGGAAATATGCCAAAGCCATCTTTGCTCACTAATCCCTGCTGGCAGTTGAGATGCTTTAGTGGAAATACTGCAAAAGTGACTCTTTATGAGAAACTCATGTTTGTCCTGAAGTTTAGGGTGTTTATTTCTCCATACTTTTCTCTCAATATTTATTCTTAGGATGGTCATGCTTGGTTTGTATATGTATGCTTTTACTAATTCTGTTTATTGAATAATTAATAACCAACTCTTGTTTACTTTTTACTACATTAGATTATGAATATATATTAAAATAAGGCATATATAGCAAATCAGATGGGATCAGCTGTGGCAATGTAGCACATTGAAATAATAGCTGCAAATGATAATCTCTTAGGTAATCCATGCTCTAATTTTAATTAAAAATATAATCAGTGGCAACAATTAAACTAAAGCCGTGAATATAAAAAAGATGAATTGGTACAAATTCAATTGAGAGCAATTTGACAGTATATATTAAGGAGTGAAATCAGTACAATTCCCTATTATTCAACTGAACAATACCAGACCAGTTCCCAGTACTTATGCTAACCTGCTAGGATTACCAAATACCTGCTTCTAGAAGATATGACTGTGAGTCAAGTAAAAAAGCTTCCTTATCAAGACTAATAACTTGCTTAAGACATACCTCAAGAAATTTAGTTTACTTTGCCCATCCAATCCAATGCCATTTTATTATAAACTCTGCCTAATCTGAACCAGTTCCACATATCACAAGTCCTGTTTTAATATTGCACAATTCAGTTTTATCTAGATCTAGGGTATTTGTGTGTGTGTGTTGTTGCTGCAGTTGTTTTGGGAGGAGTGTCAATGGCCAACAGTATCAAAGTATTTGAAATATCATGTAGAAATATCATGTAGAATCTATTTCCACAAAGTTACCTTAGAAAACAATCCAAAGTTTAATTACAAGAATATTAATTGTAATGCAATTTACAATAGAGAAACAAATACTCAACAATAGAAAGTTCACTTGAATTATTATATATCCATAAGATGGAATATGGCACCATCATTAAAATTCAAATATTTAAAAGATAGGAATACTGAGTTACGCTTAAAAGAAGTGAAAAAAATGATAATCAAAATAATTCTTTCACCTCCCATGCAACCTGTCCTTCCCCAATTATATCCACTTCAGTAAAGAGCTTCAATATTTACCTTGTCAAAATACATAAGGATCATTTTGATTCCATCTCTTTCCCCCCTCCCCCACATCTTGTCCACATGAGCACAGTTAAGTACTCTGGAATTCCCATTTTTCATAATATTATTCACAATGTTATCCATTTTTTACTATCAACACAGTTGAATGCTTTAGCATAGTTAATAAAACGCAGGTAAACACCTTTCTGATATTCTCTGTTTTAGGCCATGATCAATCTGGCATTAGCGATGACATCTATCATTTTATGTCTTCTTCTCAATCCAGCTTGAATTTCTGGCAGTTCCCTGTTGATGTATGGCTTCAGTCATTTTTTAATTATCATCAGCAAAATGTTGCTAGAATGTGGTATGAATGATATTGTTCAATAGTTTACGCATTTTGTTTGAATTAGCTCTCTTTGTAATGGGCATGGATATGGATCTCCTAGTCAGTTGGTCAGGTAGGTGTCTTCCAAATTTCTTGCCATAGATAAGTTAGCACTTTCAGCATTACATCCATTTGCTGAAGCATATTAATTAGCATTCTGTCAATTCCTGGAGTCTTAATTTTTTTTTTCCCAATGCCTCCATTGCAGCTTGAACTTCTTCCTTCTGTACCAGTGGTTCTTGAAACCTGTGCATGGATCAAGAGGCAGTAGTTCAAACAGGACAAGGGGGTATTGTGTGGTTGAAAATTTGAAAATATCTGAAGCAGTTTGTATCCTTTCACTTTACTTATATAATCTCTAAATTGAACAAATAATTCAAAAAGCTGGGCTATATGAAGAACAAAGCAGCAGGAAGATTGGAGGAAGACTCATTAACAACCTGTGGTATGCAGATGATACAACCTTGTTTGCTGAAAATGAAGATAACTTAAAGCACCTACTTATAAAGTCAAAGACTATAGGCTTCAGTGTGAATTGCAACTGAATGTGAAGAAAACAAAAATTCACACAACTGAATTGATCAACATCAAAATAATTGGAGAAAAAATTGAAGTCATTAACCATATCATTCTACTTGGCTCAGCAATCAACGTTCATGGAAGCAACAATCAAGAAATCAAAGGCCATATTGCATTAGACAAATTGGCTGCAAAGGAACTTTTTAAAATTCTAAAAGCAAAGATATCACTTTAAAGACTAAAGTGCTTAAGCCAAAGTCTTTTCAGTCACTTTATATATGCATAATTATATGCATAAGTATATATTTATTTAGTAATACATAACCTTTTTTTTTAACCTCATAAGGTTCCCAAGGAGCAGCTGGTGACTTTGAACCACCAATGTTTTCATTTAGTGATGGAGCTCTTAACCACTGCACCACCAGGGCTTCCCCATTTGTAAAATGGTGAACACGTAATTTAAATATTCCTAAATAAAAGTATTTGTTTAGATATGGTAAAGTTGTTTTGTTTTGTTTTGTTTTTTTAACAGTGATAGAAGATTTAGCAATAGATATTGGTGATGGTTGCATAACATGATTGATGCAATTGGTTTTATTGGATTGTAAAAAAAAGGATTGTACACATGAAAAATGTTGAATTGGCAAATATGTTCTTTACGTTTTAACAACAATAAAATAAATTTTAAAAAAAGCACCTCATGCACAAACACGAAGTCCATAATGACTGGGAAATCTCACACAAAAGATGTCAGAGTCTGTATTGTGCTTATTTTCGCAACTTGAAATTAGAAAATCAGTCTCCAGGGGAAAAGAAAAAAAAAAAAGCACACACACACACAATTCCTCTAAAAGCTCACAGAGGGACCCTCCAGAAATTGTTCAGGTCAGGAAGGAGGGGACAGTTACTCCCCCTTCACTAACCATTAAGGATGCTGGACATATATATATTCAGGAAAGAAATTATTTCTCTAAATGTAGACACATATGAGATTGATTTCTTTTCAAGTTCATGAGAGTGTCACTGTTCTCTCACAAAAGAAGGGCCAGTCCTTTGTGAGGTGATGAAAAGAGAGTATTTCAAGGCAAAATAGTACAAGTGCCTAAAAGAAACTCTCTTCACATCACCATTAGGCGGCAGAGTGTGTCCTCTAACACTACCCAGCTGAAGTAGCTCCAAAGCTTGTTAGACCAGGGTTCAAGGCAGAGAACACCTTGGAAGCTACTCTCTTAACGTATGTTGCTTTGAAGTAGACTTCATCTAATCAAACTTCTTTACTGCCCTCCCCACTTCACCTTTTCTGAATTCTGTTACCTCTTATTCTAGAACACAGAATGGCATTTATTATATAGCCTTTATTTTTTCTTTCTATTTTTTGTGGATTAAGTGGGTATGGTTGAAAAGTCCACTGCCCACATAGAAAATAAAATCACAAATTACTTGAAGATCTAAGACTGTGGGGTGCTGCTCTAACAGAGACCTAAAATGTGGAAGCAGTTTTGAAACTATGGATGGATAGAAGACTCAGAAGGAAGTGAGGAGAACTGTTAATACCAGAGGTAGGACAGATGGTGAGAAACAGCAGCAGACAAGAAGCAGCAGCGAACCAGCGGCAGCAGAACCAGGAGACCAGCACCAGGCAGCACTGGAGCCGACCCACAGAGTGGGAAAGCTGAGTGCCTGTGCACAGGAGGCTTCCTGGAGGAGTGGAGTGCCTCTAGGCACTTATTGGTGGAGCTATAGAGCTTTGGAACACTTGCCTCAGCAGGGCAGATGTGGACGTGAGGCTGATGGCTGAGACACCATGAAACAAGGAAGCAGAGGCTGAAAAAAAAAAGGAACACAAGAAGTCGATCTGCTTCAGTCTCAAAAGGTATAGCCAGGACCTCTGGGTTTCAAAGGGTGGAGTTATGGCCTCTGGTGTTTCTATGGGTGGAGTCACCACTCAGATGGACTAAGAAAATGGTGCACCTGAGGCTGAGGGAGCAGAGTTGCTGTCCCAGTGGACCTGGAAGGCAGAGCTGAAGCCCAGGGTGGAGGGGCCTCCACTTAGACTCTTGAGAGTATAGCCAATACCTAGAATTCAGAGGGCAGGCCCATTGTATAAATTGTCCCAGAGAATAGAGGATTATTTTCAAAGCCTCAAGGGCTAATGTAATGTATTCTGCTGACTTGTTTGGTGCCTGTTATCCCTTCCTTTTCTCCAGTTTCTACCATTTGTAATGGAAATGTCTAGCTTTGCCTGTTCTGCTGTCGTACTTTTGGAAGGAGATAACTTGTATTCTAGATTTCACAGATGAAGAGGAATTTTTGGATTTTGGACTTAGAGTTAACACTTTAGCTGTGATATGATGGGGTGAATATGTTTTGCATGTTGCAAGGATGTTATTTTTGGGGAGCCAAAGGTGGAGTGTCATAGCTTGAATTGTGTCTCCTGAAAATATGTGTCAACTTTGTTAGGTCATGACTCCCAGTATTGTGTGGTTGTCCTCTGTTTTGTGATTTCCTACTTATTAAATCATCTCTGCCTGTGGTTAAAGAGGATTAGGATAGGATTGTAACACCCTTACTAAGGTCACATCCCTGATCCAATGTAAAGGGAGTTTTCCTGGGGTGTGGCCTGCACACATTTTACCTTACCAGAGATAAAAGAAAAGGGAAGCAAGCAGAGAGTTGGGGACCTCATACCACTAAGAAAGCAGTGCTAGGAGCAGAGCACATCCTTTCTATCCAGGGTTCCATTCCAGAGAAGCTCCTAGTCTAGGGAAATAACAAAGAATAAGGAACAAAAGTAAGAAAGAATATCTAAACAAAATGATTAACTACAAAAAAAAAAAAAAAAAAAAACCTGCTGCTGTTGAGTCAATTCCAACTCATAGAGACCCTACAGGGCAGAGTAGAACATCCCCACAGGGTTTTCAAGGGCTGAATTTTTTCTGGAGGCTCTAGGTTAGAATATATATCTTTGCCTCTTATAGTATCTACAGGCCAACTACATTCCTTGGCTCATATTCCCTTCTTCTATCTTCTGTTTCTCTCTCTCACCTATGTTTCACTTGGCACATCTTCTCTATCTCTGCCCCTCTTGTCTCCTTTCGATAATGATCATTGTAATTACATTGAGTAGAGCAGATAATCCAGAACACTATTTCCACCTCAAGATCCATAAGTTAAACATATCTGCAAAGGCATTTTTAGGGACATGATTAATGAACCAATATTAATAAATTATCATTACCAAAAGTCCAGTCATTATTTAGACTTTCTTAATTGTTCTCTAATGCCCTTTCTGTTCCAAGATCCATCCAGGATACCACATTACATTAAGGGCCCTGATGGTTGTGACTTTTCTCATATTTTTGGTGTTTTGATGGCTTTAACATTTTTGAAGATTATTGGTCAAGTATTTTTCAGAATGATGTTCAATTGAGATTTATCCAACAATTTCCTCATTATTAGACATGGTTTATATGTTATGGGCAGGAAGACCACAGAAATAAAGTGCCATTTCCATCACATCAAATCAAGAGTTCGTACTATTAGTATGGCTTATTCTGTTGTACATAGGGTCACTATGAGTTGGAGCCAACTCAACAGCACCTAATAATAACAGCAACAACAATCCTTGTTGATATTAAGCTTGATCACCCAGCTTGAGATAAAATTAGAGCATTTTATTGACTGTAAATTTACTTCTTTTTTTCTCCCTTTCCAAACTGTATAATTTGAAAAATAGTCACTATGCATAGTCCACACATAAAAAATGGGAAGTTATACTACATGTCTTTAAGAGTGGAGTATCTACATAAATTATTTGAAATTCATCTACCAGTTCATGGATTATCTTTTCATTCTCTTACAAGTACTATTCACAGAGGAGATTTTAATTTTAATAAAGTTCGATTTATTTTTTTTTGAAATGGATTATGTTATTGGTATGGCTAGAGTGAATCACTCAAAGAAGATTTCAAGTGAAAAATATAACAAGAGCTAAAGAGTGAGATTCTTTCAAATTGATTTAAAAGTTGAATTCAATATAAATAATTTTAAATTTATATTCAGCTAATAATACAACTTCAAAACATATGAAGTAAAAGTTTACAGAGTTAAAGGAAGAATATGCACATTATAATCATAGTTTGTGATTTTAATTAATTTTAATGTGGCTCTCTCAGTAACAAAGAACAAGGAACAAAAGTAAGAAAGAATATCTAAACAAAACCATTAACTACAAAAAAAAAAAAAAAAAAACCTGTTGCCATCAAGTTGATTCTGACTATAGGACTGAGTAGAACTGCTCCATGGAGTTTCCAAGGAGTGCCTGATAGATTTGAACTGCCAACCTTTTGGTCAGCACCCATAGTTCTTAACCGCTACTACCACACCACCAGGGTTTGACTTAGAGATATAAGAATTTTATCTTCAATTTGACATAGGACATTTATAAAAATAAAGCATATGCTGCACCTTAAACCACTTCTCAATAAATTCCTAAGGATTAAAATGATCTATTTCATGTTGTATGACCAGTATGGATTAAATTTAAATTCAACAAAATAAAAATAACAAAAAAATTTTTTTTCAAAAGTTTTGACATTGAGCAATTTTTTTTTTCCTAAGTAACAAATAGGAAAATGATTATGACTGAGACACACAATAGACTGCCTAAGCCTGGGTAAAAAAGCCAGGGAGAAAGTTCCTTTGGGAAATTAGGTCATTCAAAACCTCCCATGTACACTGGGGAATTTAGAAAGCCTCTCATATGCCTAGGCAGGATGCCTGGTTAACAAGAAGACCCCAGGCAAATCTAAAGGCTAACTGCAAGCCTGGCTCAGTGTTGAAGAAGTGCCCAAGCACAGAGCCAATCTGCAAAAACTAGAATAGCTATTTTTCTGTTTTATTTTTGCTTTTGTTAAGCTACTGCAAGTAATGAAATCTTTGTCAAAATACTAGCTACATGTGGGCCAGGGAACAGAGCCTTCAGTGAGCACACATGACAAGGAATTCAGTATTTACAAAAAATAATTGGGAAAGGTCACAACACAGACTATTACTGCCTTCAACAACAAATAAAACAGGAAACCCTCAGGTGGGGTAAGAATCTGATTTCCAGACTTACTACATTATAATATTCAAATGCACAATTTGCAACAACAACAACAAAATTACAAGGCATATAAAGAAACAAGAAATTATAAGTTATTGAAAGGAACAAAATAAATTGGCAGAAAACATCACTGAGAAAGCCCAAATACTGAATTTTTAGACAAAAACTTCAAAATAAGTGTTTTAACTACTGTCAAAGAGCATATGAAAATCAGGAAAATGTTCTAAAAACAAAATGAGAATATCAATAAGGATATAGAAATTATAAAATGAAACCAAATTGAAATTTTACAGCTGAAGAGTACAATAAGTGAAATAAAAAAGAAAATTAATAAAAGAAATCAGCTGCAGATTTGAGCTGACAGAGGACAGAAACAATGGACTAGAAAATAGGACAGTTTAAATCATTCAGTCTGATGAGTAGAAACAAAAAAGAATGAAAAAAAAAGTTAGCTGAGGCTAAGAAACCTGTTAGACACCATAAAGTTCACCAAAACACACATTATGGGAGTCCAGAATAAGAGAGAGAGAGGAATGTGCAGAAAGACTATTATAAAAAATGGCTAAAAACTTCCCCGAGAAGCTCAATGAATTCCAATTAGCATAAACTAAAAAGATACACTCCAAGACATATTATAACTAAATGGCAAACAGACAAAGACAAAGAAGGCATCTTGGAAGCAGCAAGAGAGAAGTGACTCATCATTTACAAGGGCTCTTCAATAAAATTAACATCCAGTTTATCATCCAAAACCATGAACGTCGGAGGGCAGTGGGATGACATATTTAAAGTCCTGGAAGAAAAATTATCAACCAAGAATTCTATATCTGGCAAAATACTCCTTCGAAAATCAGGAAGTGATTAAGATATCCCCAGATAAACAAAAGCCCTGCAAGAAATATTAAGGAGAGCCCTTCCTTAGATGAAAAAAAAAAGAGAATAGACAGTAAATCAAAGCCATATGACAATTACAGTTTTCCGATAAACTTAGCTACATAGGCAAATATAAAATCCAGCATTATAGTATTTTTATTGCAATTTCACTTCTTATTTCCTGCCTGATTTACAAGACAAATGTACGAAAATACATATGAATCTATGTTTTTGAGCAAACAATGTATAAAGAAGTAATTTGTGACACCAATGATGTAAAAACCAACCAAACCCATTGCCATAGAGTCAAACTACATCAAGGTGGGTGGAATTGTACAGAAGTAAGATTAATATGCTCTTAAAGTGCTTACAAATTTAAATAATAGATTTTTATAAATTTACAATGTTAACTATAATCCATTGATAACCACAAAGAAAATACCTTAAATAATATACACAGAATGAATTGAGAAAGGAATCAAAACGTTTTACTACCAAAAATTAACAAACAGGGTAAAGTAGTAACGGTATAAATGAGGGCCAAAAAAAATGAGAAGACATTCAGAAAACAAATCACAAATTGACAAATGTAAGCCTTTCTTTATCAGTAATTAATTTTAAAATAAATGGATTAAACACTTCAATCAACAGAGAGCGATAGGCATAATGGGTCAAAAAAAAAAAAAAATTCCAGCTATGTGCTGTCTACAAGAGACTCATTTTGGGTAAAAAGCCACCAAAGGCTGAAAGTGAAATGTCAGAAAAAGATAATGCATGCAATTAGTAACTAAAAGAGAGCTGGGGTAGCTATACTTGAGAAGTCTGACACCCAGCCAAAAACATATGTGTGATTTTTCAGGCTTGACTATAGGCAATTAAAAAGGCTATACCTGGCAGGTCTCACTGGGGAAAGCTGTCTCTCCTCACACCAGCTTTGGTTCACAGCCAATGCATCTCAGCCTCTGAAGGGAGTTGCAGTCAAGGACTCTGGCCTTTCTGATGGCACAAGCTCTTTTGCATAACCACATTCCTAGTCTAGGTGCCTGCATGGGGAGGTTTCTTTATTGAGACTTTCTGCAGAGGCCTTCCTCAGGTGTCTTTGCTGAAAGTTTCTTAATTGGGGAAGAAAGGGGGGACCCTGAATACAGTTTTCCTTATTTTGACTCAGTACACAGTTGTTTTCTACCCCTAGCCCTTCCCCATAGCTATACCCCTAGGCCTGGGTTCCATAAAACTGCAGGGGCCTTTTGTTCTGGGGAACTTCAGCAGTAGGATGATCCCCACGTCTGCACTGATGCACCTCACCCTCACCTGGGTGCTGTTCCTGGGAAAATATGGGACAGAGAGAAGTTGGTGCCTTCTTCGGGTTTATCTTGCTTATACTATCACAGTTAGTGATTAAAGGCCTCACTCTTTCATTTTGGCTTGTAGTCTTAATTGGCTCCTCCGATACCTAGGAACTCAATTCAGTTCTCGCCAGGTCATTTGAGGTTTTTGACAATACTAATATCAGATAATACAGACTTTATGTATATGAGGCAAAGGGAACATTTCTGCAGTCATAAAAGGTTCAATTCATCAAGGAGACATAACAATTATTAACATGTATACACTAAACAACAGAGCCCCCCAAATGTATGATGCAAACATTGACAGACTTGAAAAGACACTTCTACATTATTAGTAGGAGACTTCAATACGCCATTTTCTGTAGTGGGTAGAACATAGTGACAGAAGCTGAATAAGGAAATAGATTTGAACAAGAAGGGAAACCCTCAATGAGAGAGTGTCACAACAGCCTCATCAACATACTGAAACATATCCAAGATTATGGAAATAGTATAGGACTGGGCAACATTTTATTCTGTAATACATAAGGTCACCATGAGTTAGAACCAAGTCGATGACAACTAATAACAACATAAATCAAATAGACCTAACAGGCATATATAGAACAATCCATCCAACAGCAATACAGTATACATTCTACTCAAATGCATATGGATAATTCTCCAGGTTAGACCGTATCTTAGGCCACAAGATCAGTCTCAACAAATTTAAAGTATCTTCTCTTACCACAATGAAATAAAGCTAGAAATCAATAACAGAAAAGAACCTGAATAAAATCACAAATACGTAGAAATTGATCAACACATTGAATACAACCAATGGACCAAAGAAGAAATCATAAGAAAAATTACAAAATACATAGATATGAATAAATACAAAAGCACATATATCAAAGCTTCAGGGACACAGCAAAGGCAGTGCTTAGCTGGAAATTTAAAGCTGTAATGCCTATATATATATATATATATATATACATATATACAAATCAATGAATATAGCTGTAGCATAATTTTAAACCTCAAGACAAAAGAAAAATAAGAGCTAATGAAATACAAAGCCTACAGGAGGGAGGAAATAATGAGATTTTGGTGGAGACAAGTGAAATTGAGAATAGAAAAGCAATAGAGAGAATCAACAAAATCAGAAGTTGTTTCTCTGAAAAGATCAACAAAATTGGCAAACATTTAGCTATATGGAGACAAAAAAGTGATAAGACACAAATAACAAAAATTATAAATGAAAATGAGAACTTTACTACCAACCTTGGAAAAATAAAGAGTATTATATGAAAATATTATGAATGATTTTATGTAAAAATATTAGATAACCTAGATGAAGTAGATGACACAACTTTGCTTGCTGAAAACAAAGAGGACTCGAGGCACTTACTAATGAAGATCAAAAACTATAGCCTTCAGTATAGATTGCACTTCCACATAAAGAAAACAAAATTCCTTAAAGCTGGATCAATAAGCAAAAATATGATAAACAGAGAAAAGATTGAAGTTATCAAGGGTTTCATTTTACTTGATTCCACCATCAACACCCATGGAAGCAGTAGTCAAAAAATCAAATGATGTATTGCATTGGGTAAATATGCTGGAAAAGACCTCTTTAAAGTGTTAAGAGGAAAAGAAATCACTGTGAGGATGAAGGTGTTCCTGACCCAAGCCATGATATTTTCAATTACCTCATATGCGTGTGAAATCTGGACAATGAATAAGGAACACTGGAAAAGAATTGATGCCTTTGAATTATGCGTGGTATTGGGGAAGAATATTTAATATACCACAGACTGCCAGAAGAACGAACAAATCTCTTTTGGAAGAAGTACAGCCAGAATGCTTCTTAGAAGCAAGAATGGTAAGACTTCATCTCACATCCTTTGGACATGTTGTCCATGGAGGGACCAGTTCCTGGAGAAGAACATCCTGCTTGGTTAAGCAGAGGTCAGTGAAAAAGAGGAAGATCCTTGACAAGATGAACTAACACAGCGCCTGCAAAAACGGACTCAAACATAGCAGTGATTGTGAGGATGGCACAGGACTGGGCAGTGTTTCATACTGTTGTTCACAGAGTTGCTATGAGTTAGAACTGACTCACTGGTACCTAACAACAACAAAAACAGATGAAGTGAAAACAATTATAGAAACACGCAAATTACCTAAACCAACTCAAGAAAAGATAGAAAATACCAGCTTACTTTTAACAACCACAAAAATAGTAAATTCATCACCAAAACCCTCCTAAAAAAGACAGCCTAGGACCAGATGGAGTCACTAGAAAATTCTACCAAACACTGAAGAAAATTAACACCAATCCCATTTAAATTCTTCCAAAAAATAAGATTAGAGAATACTTCCTAACTAACTCTATGAACCTAGCATTACTTTGTTATCAAAGACAGATGAAGACATCACAAGAAAATAAAATTACAGAGCAATATACTCTGTGATTATAGATGCAAAAACCCTCAACAAAATATTAGTAAACTGAAAGTAAAACACATTTAAAGGATTATGCACCACGAACAAGTGATTTATCTCAGGTTTGCGAGATCATTCAATATTTAAAAAAAGTAATGAAATATACTGCATTACCAAAACAAAGGGAAAAACAAAACACATAATTGTCTCAATCAAGGCTGGAAAAGCATTGGACAAAAACCATCACCCATTCATGATAAAAAACACTCTCACAAAATAAGAAATAGAAGGAAACTTCCTTAAAATGATAAGGGTCTTCAGGAAAACCCCTTAAAAGCCTGAGTGCTTTCCTTGTAAGATCAGGAAGGAGACAAAGATGCCCACTCTCAGCACTGTTATTCAACATTGCACTGGAAGTTCTTGCCAGAGCTATAGAGAAAGAAAAACAAATAAAAAACACCCAAATTACAAAGAAAGTGAAACTATCTCTACCGTATTTTACGTAAATAACGTGCACCATCTACATTTGTTTGCCAACCAAGCTCTTCGTACATGAGGTGTTTTCATCAGAACCTCTATGCCATTTTTTTTTTTTAACCCGTTGATGTAAAAAAATTAGCCTGTGGCACTTATGGAAATAACTTTCCAGGAGAAGGCGTAGTTAGCAAATGTAGGAAAATGCCCATTATTTGTGTAACAATGCGGTACTCACAAATGGCATGATCCTTAATAGAGAAAATAGCAAAGAATACATACACAGACACACACACACACAGACTACTAGTTAAACTAATTCAGCAAGTTGTAGGATCAACACAGAAAGTTAACACACAAAAAACAGTTTTATTTCTTGCTATGGATTCAACTCTGTCCCCCAATCCTAACTTCCTAACATTAAGAAAAAATTTTTTTTTTTTAGCAATGAACAATCCAAAAGGAAATGAATAAATGAATTCCATCTATAATGACTTCTAAAAAATAAAATACATGGGAGTAAATTTAATCAAGGAAGTGGAAGGCTTATACACTGAAATGCACAAAATATTGTTGAAAGAGATTAAAGGAGACATAAATAAATGCAAAGGAATCCCATGATCACAGATTGAAACACTTAATATTGCTAAGATGTCAATACTACTCAAAGCAATCTATAGATTCAACCCAATCCCTATCAAAACCCCAATAGCCATATTTATAGAAATAGAAAAGCTGTCCCTCAAAGTCATGTGAAACTGCAAGGGGTTCTGAATTTTGAAAAAAAAGAACCAAGTTGGAGGACTCATGCTTCCTGATTTCAAAACTTGCCACAAAACTCTACTAATCAAAACAGCATGGTGCTGGCATTAGGATACACATAAAGATCAATTGGATAAAGCTGAGTCCAGAAATAGATCCAGACTCCATGGAAAATGTATCACATCTATTCAGTGGGAGAAAGACTATATCTTCAACAAACAGTTTTGAGACGACTAGGTATCTACATGCAGAAGAATAAAGTTGGAACCCAACTAACAGGATACACAAAATTTAACTCAAAATGGATTAATGACATAAATATAAGAGCTAAAACCATAAAACTGTTAGGAGAAAACCTAAGAGTAAAACTTTATGACCTTGGATTTGGCAACAAATTCTTAGTTATGACACCAAAAGAATAAGAAACAAATGTCAGAATAGATATATTGGACTTCACTAACATTAAAAACGTTTGTGCATCAAAGGACATGAAAATATAGAGAATTGGAGAAAATATTTGCAAATAATATATCTCATAAGGATTTACTACCAGAATATAAAGAACCCTAAAATTCAACAACAAAAGGCAAACAACCAAATTGAAATATGGGCAAAAGACTTGAAAAGACAGTTCATCAAAGAAGATATACAAATGGCCCATAGGAGCATGGAATAATGCTTATCACATTAACCATAGTTGTTATTGTATGCCATGTATTCTATGCCAACTCATAGTGACCCTATAGGACAGGGTAGAGCTGTCCCATAAGGTTTCCTAGGCTGTAATCTTTACAGGAGCAGACAGCCAGGTCTTTTCTCTAACAGAGCTGCTGGGTGGGTTCAAACCACCAACCTTTTGGTTAGCAGGTGATGGTTTAACAATCGCATCGTCAGGGCTCCTACATTAGTCATTAGGGAAATAAAATCAAAACCACATTGAGATACCATTTCACACATACTAGGATGGCTATTAAACACACACAAATAGAAAATTACAAGTATTTGAGAAGATGTGGAGAAATTTGGAGCCCTCCTACACTATTGGTGGAAATGTAAAATGATGTAGCCACTGTCAGTGAACAAAACATATACATACAATGAGTTAGTCATAAAAAAAGAATGAAGTCCTGATACATGATGAACCTTGAAAGCATTATGTCAAGTGAAATTAGCCTGGCACAAAAAAATAAATATCAGTATAGGCAAATTTATGGAGACAGAAAGCAGATAAGAGGTTACAAGGTCTGGGGGCATGGAACATTTGGTAGTTACTACTTAATAGTTATAGAACCTCTATTTGGAGTCATGAAAAAAGTTTTGAAAACAGATATTGGCTGCACATTGCTGTGGATGTAATTAATGCCATTGACTCATGCCCTGAAATTGGCTAAAAAGGCAAATTTTGTGTGATGTTTTACTACACACAACAATCCTGTAATCTTTTAACATAAACATATCACAGATTATTTTCTTTGAATCAAAAGGAATGAACAAATATATATAAAATTCTATTTTATAACTTACTCTTTCAGTTTCTGTTGTTGTTAGGTGCCCTTGAGTGGGTTCTAACGTATAGGGACCCTAGGTACAACAGAACAAAACACTGCCGGGTCCCGCACCAGCCTCACAATCCTTGTTATACTTGAGCTCAATATTGCAGCCACTGTGTCAATACATCTTTTTGAGGGTCTTCCTCTTTTTCTCTGCCCCTCTACTTTACTAAGCATGATGTCCTTCTCCAGGGACTGATCCCTCCTGAAAATATGTCCAAAGTATGTGAGGCATAGTCTCACCATCCTTGCTTCTAAGGAGTATTCTGTTTGCACTTCTTCCAAGGCAGATTTGTTCATTCTTTTGGCAGTCCGTGGTATATTCAATATTCTTTGCCAATACTGCAGTTCAAAGGTATCGATTCTTCTTCACTCTTCCTTATTCATGTTGGACGACTTTCAATTTTCCTAGATTCATACTTCGTACATCCCATGTCCAGGTTATTAATGGATGTTTGCAGCTATTTCCTCTCATTTTGAGCTGTGCCACATCAGCAAATGAAGGTCCCGAAACCTTGACTCCATGCATATCATTAAGGTTGACTCTACTTTGAGGAGGCAGCTCTTCCCCAGTCTTCTGAGTGACTTGCAACCTGAGGGGCTCATCTTCGGGCACTACATCAGACAATGTTCCGCTACTATTCATAAGCTTTTCACTGGCTAATTATTTTCAAAAGTAGACTGCAGGTCCTTCTTCCTAGCCTGTCTTAGTCCAGAAGCTCAGCTGAAACCTATTTGCAGTGGGTGAGCCTGTTGGTATTTGAATACCAGTGGCATAGCTTCCAGCATCACAGTAACACCCAAGCCCCCACAGTACAAAAAACTGACAGACACTTGGAGGTTTTAATTTCCCAAGTTCTCCATCTTTGACAGGGTACTGTCTTTATCATTTTTCTATCACTTGTTTTAGAGGAAAATATTTGTTTTCCTTATCTGAGAAATTTCTGCCTTACACAGGTTTTACCGTAATTATATTATACTCTGTACTGCATAGTAAACTACAATGAATTTTAAAAAGGAAACATTTCATAGACTACATCCTATCACCATTATACATTAGATCTAAAATATGGTAATAAAACTTCGGATAAGAAAAATTGCTGCATAAAAATAAAAAAATACATTGTATTAAATACTTCCTGTATGTAAAAAAGTTAGTAAAACCATAATTATAGAATCCTTAGAAAGTATTGGAAGTGAGAACATAGTATGTCAAGACCTATGATATTGATGGAAAAGCCAAGAAGGGAAAAAAAAAAATTAGGATTAGACATTTTTCTCCCCCTCTAAAGAGTTTTTTTTTTCTTTTTTTTTTTTTGAGTTAAAAAAAATAATAACAAAAAACAAACTTATAGAAAACAGATATTTCTCAGGTATAATGAAATCTAGACTTCAGACTGTATGAGCTCTGTCACTTTGTCATTTAAAATTTTTAGAAAAAGTAAATAAAAATGATTGTTTTATTGGGAATCATTTGGCCTATGTTAGAGGCTCTAGTAAATAAATAAATATTATGCTTTTCATAAACTCTGCCAATGGCCTATAGTGATGCTGCCTTCTATGCAACATCATTATTCTAAACTGCAAAATATTAGATGTTATTGGAATCATACTGTAGGAATCTACCTTGTCAAAATATCCTAGTTCCATGTACCAAAGCTTTGGCATAACCTGTGAATGAATATACAAGTATCATATGTGTAACAAATTGAACATCCAAGGAAACATTTTGTAGCACCTCGTAACCTATGATCATCCAATCTCTCTTATAGTCTTGCCTCTGTTTCGGTGACTTGGAAGCAAGATAAAGTAGATAAAATGTTTACTACAAAGAGGGTGCCTTTGCACTGTACAAGGGGAATAGTAAACTTAGCCCTTTCATCTGGCCATTAGTCTTTTTAATGATTCTGAGCCACAACCTCCCTGAGACATCTTCTTTTCTCTCTATGCTTGAGCTATGAGAAGCTCAGCGGAATTTTTATTTTTTTTAGTCTTTTATTAAACTTAAGCTTATAAGTATGGGAAAGCTAAAGGAAAAGGATTAGTGAAGTTTATTCAACACTGTCAGAGAAAGAAAATCCCTGCCTTACTGCCAGATGTATTAAACTCCTGATCTTCCAATTGTGTAAAAATTATCACTGGCATTATATCTGTGTCAATTAAACCTACTACTGGAGAAAATGATTTAACTAGCTCTCTCTTTCAATGTCATTCAAGAACTCTAATTAGTTTGAGAGGCATGCTTCTCTTCTAGGGTTGTGCTGCAGTCATCTTGGTATTATTCAAATGTACCATTAAAATTAATTAAATATAAGTGGATTTCAGAGGCATTCAGGGCCTTTGTGAAGGTACTGTTGAGACATGTTTATCCATAAGAAAAGCTGCATTAAAAATGTTGGCTTACAGTATTTTCCATCGTCATAAAATATTTTTTTTTTCCAGTGTTATAAGCATCCTAATAACACTTTGGCTTATACCTCAAAGGTCCACATTTTCTGTAACAAACACAGATTATTGTTTGCTAAATCATTCGTAAAATTCACAGATCAAAGGCATTTTATTTAATAGCTTCTTTTCATAAAGAAAGAAAAATTTAAGGCACGAAAGTTTGAGTTTTCCAATTTGCTTAGCAAATATTATTCTTTTTTTCTTTTTCTCCTCTATTCTATTGATTGGTTGGTCTTAACTATAAATAAACTAGTTTAAAAATAATTGATTTTTTTCAGCTCAGTAAAGGGTTGAAAACCATAGTTTGGAAAACACTGTTTTCAGGCCCACATTTTCCATTCATTATTTCTTGATGAATAAAAATTCCACTGACCCATCTCTTCACTGAACCCCAATTACCGTTTTAAGGTAAGTCTATACTATTTTGTAGTATAAGCATGCCTTATCCAATGGATGACTAGTGATCTGAGGAGAAGGATGCGTTATTTACTATTTCCCATTCTGTGCAATTCAGTAGTGGACACAAAATTGGACATCCTTTACTGGTTACTGCTTATGGATGAATCTATTTCTATACAGGAAAAATCAAAATTATTTAAAAACGGTTCCTTGTTTACATATTTTCACTATGTAGAACTGTGTATGAATTATTTTCAAGCGTTCAGATAATGAGAATGAAATCAACGAATGCTACATGACAGATACAGTACTAAATGACTGGAATGCAGAGATCACTCTGAGAGAATCAGTCATTATAAAACACCATAACAGGTACAAAAAAAAAAAAAGCCTTTGCTGTTGAGTCAATTCCAACTCCTAGAGACCTCTACAGGACAGAGTAGAACCTCCCCAAAGGGTTTCCGAGGAAAGGCTGGTGGATTCGAACTGCTGACCTTTTGCTTAACAGCTGAGTTCTTATCCACTATGCCTCCAGGGCTCTATAACAAGTACAGTAATGATGAATTCACAGAATGACATAGAAATTTAAATGAGAGAGAGATTCTTAGCCAAGAATGTGTAAAAAACTGGAGTAAAGTTGTGCGTTTGGGAAGAAGGGGCAGAACTGCTAAATCTTAAATGGTTAGTACTTTATTTTTATGTAATATGACTAGATAAAACCTTGCTGCCCTTGAATCGATTCTGACTCACAGTGACTGTATAGGACAGAGTAGAACTGCCCCATAGAGTTTCCAAGGAGTGCCTGATGGATTCAAACTGCCCACCTTTTGGTTAGCAGCCATAGCACTTAACCACTACACCACCAGGGTTTCCATGACTAGATAGACATGTGAATTATTTGCTTTATGAACGATGTATGCAAAAAGTTCAGACAAGAGGGAGAGAGGTATGTTAGGGCTTATTATTCCAGAATTAAGAAGAAAAAATTTTATAGGTAGTGTTAAGGCATATAATAATTAATCATTTGATCTCATTTAAATGAACTCATCAATAGATATAGTAGAACATTTAAAACAGCCTTTTTTTGGGAAAAATATTCATTCATTCTTATGTCGATACCAAATCAATTTGAAGTTATATGGAATTGTTTTGATGGATGCTGTAATGGTTAACTTCATGGGTCAGCTTAGCTAGACTATTGTGCCTAGTTGTTTGGTCAAACACTAGATATTGTTATGAAGGTGCTAGTAACTGAATTGTGTCATCCCCAATAACATGTTGAATTCCCGGCCCTTGTATCTGTGGATTTGATTCTGTTTGGAAATAAGGTTTTTTGTTTGTTTTGTTGGTTAAGTTATAATTCTTCTGAATGATAAAAGACCAAAATAAACACAGAAACACACATGGAGAACAGAGACAAAAGTAGCATCAGGGAAATTCAAGAATCTCCTGGGACTACTGAAAAGAAGGGAATTTTTCCTAGAGTCATGCCCTGAATTGGACTTCTAGCCTCTAGAATGGTGAGAAAATTAATTTCTCTTTTTTAAAGCCACCCACTTGGGGTGCTTCTGTTATGGCAGCACTGGGTAACTAAGACAGAAAGTATTTTTAGGTTATTAACATTTACAATCAATTGACTGTATGTAAAGAAGAGCATAAAAAAAAAAAAAAATTTTTTTTTTTTTTAAAGCAGAGTATTCTCCATAATATGGGTGGGCCTCATTCAATCAGTTAAATACATTAAAGGCAAAAACTGAGGTTTCCTAAAGGAGAAAGGATTGTGCCCCAAAACTAACGTAGATATCCTGCCATAGTTTCAGACTGGCTGGCTACAGATTTCAGACGCAAGACACTCAGAGTTTCCAGCCTGTTGCTTGATTTACAGGTTTTCAACTTTGTCAATCACCACAATTTTGGGAGCCAGGTCCTTAACATAAAGAAATAAATCTCTCTCTGTGTCTCTCATATTTGTTATTGTTGTCAGTTGCTGTCAAGTTGGCTCTGATTCATAGCAACCTCGTGTGTGTGTAAGTAAATATATATATATTCACCCTATTGGATCTATTTCTCTGGAGATCCCTGTATCTAATACAGGTGCCAAATTTAATGAATAAAATAACAACACAATGGAGATAGGACAAAATGGTATATATGCTTTCTCCCCACACTTCTCCCATAAGTACAATCACAAACCCTAGAAGTAACATAAAAGACATCTAAAAGATAACACTGACAGTTGGTAAGAGTAAGGTGAACTGGTTAGGGACACCAGGACTGGCAGAACAACATATTTGCAGAGGATCTGATGAACTCCCAAACAAAAGAATGTGATAGATATGGCATTTCCAATCCCTAATCTAGCAACAGAAGGCAGCACAGGTAGGCTCATACCTCCCCAGGATTGAACAGGATGCCCTACTGTGATGGTTAAGGTTGTGTGTCAACTTGACTGGGCCATGATTCTCTGTGGTTTGGCAGTTATGATGTAGGTTGGCAGTTGCATGATGTTGTGATCACTTCCATGACGAGATTTGATATAATGTGATTGGCTCCATAATGGGATCTACTGTGAGTAGCCAATCAGTTCAAAGGGAGTTTTCTTGGACATGTTGCCTGCATCGAATTTAAGTGGGTAATCTGGCAAGGCCAGTGGGCTTTTGCTCACTCTGGATCTTGCAGCTGGCTCTGCTTTTCCTCACCTCAGGTTTCTTGGGACTTGAGCTGGCTGCTTACCTGCAGTCTTTCCTGCTGATGTGGGATTTTTCTATTTTTGCACCCTGTGAGCAAAGCCCTGCTGTCTGACTTGCCAATGTTGGGTTCACCAGCCCCTGCAGCTATATGAATCAGGAAAAGTCTCTATCCTGAACCATGGATTGGGGACATTCCAGCCTCTGTAAACTCATAAGCCACTTCCTTGATATAAATCTCTTTATGTAGATATTTATAAGCTTTACTGGTTTTGTTTCTCTGGAGAACCCTGTCTAGGACACCTACTGAAAATACCAAGTGAGCTAGGCAGAATTGGAAAAGAAGATCAAATGGGTGCCCAGCTGATAATAAAAGGCAAAGGTGGAGGGAATCTACTTTGTCTGGCTTAGGATGCCCATTTATTACCCAGAGACTAGGTGTCTCTAGCACAGGACACCACCAATGGGTATCTCACCACAACAAACAGTTCTTAACCAGGAAATATTCTCCTTTCCCTATAGGCCAGAGACTACCTTCCCATACTCAAAGATACTTCAGGGCCAGAGATAGTGAGAGGGGAATTCCACGACAACATGTAGCCCCACTTGGGGAAGGTCTTTTCATCTTCTCAAGCAGCACCAACATCACCAGGCAGTGGAAAGTTTGACAAAACAAGATTAAAACTGACAAACAGAGGAGTGAAAATCTCTGAAAATAAAACGTCACTGGAAGCTCAACTTACAAAATAGACCAGGAGCTTATTTTTAAAACTGAACAGATTGGCTGCTTTAAGAAAAAAAATAATAACTAAATAGGACAAAGACACTAAAGATAATAGTCAAAATATACTGTAAAAAATTGCAAATCACTCATGATACCAAGAACTAGGAAAACTACAACTAAATGAGCAAAAAAAAAAAAAAAAAAAAAAACCACTAACAATAACACCAAAAAGAAATAGATGCTGGAATTAACTGGCAATGATTACGAAGCAACTTTCATAAAAATCCTTCAATATACCATTACAAATTACCTTGTAATAAATTTTAAAATAGAAATCTAAGCAAAGAAAGAAAAGTTATAAAAGAGGACTAAATCAAAATTATTGAATTGAACTATACAGTTACAGAAGTAAAAATTCACTGGACAGTTCCAAAAGTAGAGATGAGAGTTGATAGACTCA
This sequence comes from Loxodonta africana, assembly GCF_030014295.1. NCBI lineage: Eukaryota > Metazoa > Chordata > Mammalia > Proboscidea > Elephantidae > Loxodonta > Loxodonta africana. Next base: position 33,221,208 of record NC_087356.1, read on the forward strand.
GGCAACTTGAGGATAGATCAATAGAATTTACCCAATCTGAACAACAGAGAGAAAATAGACTCCAGAGAAAAAAAAGGTGAATAGACTCTCAGGGACTTATGGGACAATAACAAAAGAACCAACATTTGTGTCATCAGAGATTCACATGGAAAGTAGAAAGACAAGGGATCTGAAAGAATATTTGAAGAAATAACAGTTTAAAACTTCCCAAATTTAGCAAAAGACTTAAATCCAAAGATTCAAGAAAATGATTGAACCCCACATAAGACAGGCTTAAAGACATTCCCATCAGGACACACCATAATTAAACTTTGAAAAATAAAGGCAAAATAGAGAGAAATTTTCAAAACTGCCAGAGAAGAAACAACACATTGCCTATAGAAGAAAACCAGTTTGAATAACTACACATATCTCATCTGAAACCACTGAGGGCAGAAGAAAATGGCACAATATTTTTCAAGTGCTGAAAGAAAAGTATTGTCAACCAAAAATTCTGTAGCTGGTAAAAAATATACTTTAGGAATGAAAGAGGAAAAAAAAAGCAATGCCAAATAAAATAAAATTAAAGAATTTATCATTAGCAGATCTGCCCTTGAAAATGGCTAAAAAAGATTCTTCAAACAAAAAGTAAATAATAAAAGAAGAAATCTTGGAGTATCAGGAATTAATAAATATTAGTAGAAAGAGCAGAAACTTAGGTAAATATAATAAACTGCTTTTCTCCTTATGAGTTGTCTAAGTTATAAGTGATTATTAAAAGTTCTAACATCACCTGATAGGCAATTTTATATATGTTTTTATTATTGTTGGTGCCATCAAGTCAATTTCAATTCATACCAATCCCAGGTGACAGAGTAGAACCATCCTATAAGATTGTCTAGGTTATAATCTTTATGGGAGCAGACCGCCATTTCTGTGGAAAAGTGGAGAGAATAAGATAAGATTTCCACACTTTACTAAAAGTAGTAAAATGTTGATACCAGTAAACTGTGGTGAGCTACATAAGTGTATTGTAACACCCACAGCAATCTCTAAGAAAACTACAAAAAGAGATACACTAAAAAACAGTATAAGTCAAGATACAATCCTAAAATGCTCATATACTCACAAGAATACAAAAGAATTAGAGTGATAACATATAGAGAAAAAAGATAGAAAAACAAATGATAAATAGCAAAGTTAAGGTACATCATATTAATAATTGCCTTGTATGGAAATGATCTAAATACACCAATTGAAAGAAGTTATTGGTAGAGTGGGGAAAAAATAAGCAAACATGACCAGCTCTATATTGTTGACTAGAAGCTTAGTTAGAATTTACCTACGTTGATAGGTAATTTGAAATTTATAGAATAGAAAAGATATGCTATCTAAATATATACCAAAAAAAAGTGGTTATTGTAATATCAGATAGAGTAGGCTTCAGAGAAAAGAAGATTGTACACTTACTGTGACACTACATTATGATTAAAAATGATGATAATACTCCACAAGGAAGACACAAAGATCTAAGATTTGAATATGGCAACAACAACAACAAATTGAGCCTCTAAATACATAAAGCAAAGACTAACAGAGGTAAAAGGATAAATCAATAAATCCATGATTATAGTTTGGGAATTCTATAACACATCTTAGCAACAGAAAGAACTGCTAAAGAAATAAATTGGTAAGGATAAAGAAGACCTGATAAAAGAATTAAAAAAAAATGAACAAAACTTAAGAATCACGTGGGACTCTATCAACAGAAATAACCTATGAGTGATTGGAGTACCTGAACAGGGAGGGATAACAGAAAATGCAGAGAGAATTTTTGAAGTTTTGTTGGCAGAAAACTTCCATGATATCGTGAAAGATGAGAAGATATCTATCCAAGATGCTCATTGAACTCCACGTAAGGTAGATGTTAAAAGAAAGTCACCAAGACATATTACAATCAAACTTGCCGAAACCAAAGATAAAGAGAGAATTATAAGAGCAGAGAGACATAAACGAAAAGTCACCTACAAAGACCACAAAGGAGACAAACTATCTCACTCACCAAAATAAAACACAAGGGAAAAATACAGATTCAGCAGAAACAAAATCAACAACAACAAATATGAGGAAAGGACAACATATAGAGAAAATCTACTCAGCACATAAAATCAAGGGGGAAAAAGAAACTGTCAACACACAAAGAAAGACATCAAAATGATAGTACTAATTTCATACCTATCCATAATTACCCTGAACGTAAATGGACTAAATGCACCAATAAAGAGACAGAGAGTGGTAGAATGGATAAAAAAACAAGATCCATCTATATGAGAGACACGCCTTAGAGACACAAACAAACTAAAACTCAAAGGATGGAAAAAATATATCAAGCAAACAACAAGCAAAAAAGAGCAGGAGTGGCAATATTAATTTCTGACAAAAGAGAGTTTAAAGTTAAATTCATCAGAAAGGATAAGGAAGGACACTATATAATGATTAAAGGGACAATACACCAAGAAGATATAACCATATTAAATATTTATGCACCCAATGATAGGGCTGCAAGATACATAAATAAACCCTATCAGCATTGAAAAGTGAGATAGACAGCTCCACAATAATAGTAGGAGACTTAACACATCACTTTCGGTGAAGGACAGGACATCCAGAAAGAAGCTCAATAAAGACACGGAAGATCTAAATGGTAAATCACAATCAACCAACTTGACCTCGTAGACATATACAGAACACTCCACCCAACAGCAACAAAGTATACTTTCTTTTCTAGTGCACATGGAACATTCTCTAGAATAGACCACATATTAGGTCATAAAGCAAGCCTTAGCAGAATCCAAAACATTGAAATATTACAAAGCATCTTCTCTGACCATAAGGCCATAAAAGTGGAAATCAATAACAGAAAAAGCAGGGAAAAGAAATCAAACACTTGGAAACTGAACAATACCCTGCTCAAAAAAGACTGGATTATAGAAGATATTAAGGATGGAATAAAGAAATTCATAGAATCCAGTGAGAATGAAAACACTTCCTATCAGAACCTTTGGGACACAGCAAAAGCGATTTCTCAGAGGACAATTTATGTCAATAAATACACACATCCAAAAAGAAGAAAGGGCCAAAATCAAAGAACTATCCCTACAACTTGAACAAATATAAAGAGAGCAACAAAAGAAACCCACAGGCACCAGAAGACAACAAATAATAAAATTAGAGCTGAACTAAATGAAATAGAAAACAGAAAAACAATTGAAAGAATTAACAAGACTAAAAGATGGTTTTTTGAAGAAGTCAACAAAATTGATAAACCACTGGCCAAGCTGACGAAAGAAAAACAGGAGAGGAAGCAAATAACCCAAAGAAGAAATGAGAGGGGAGATATTACAACAGACCCAACTGAAATGAAAAGAATCATATCAGATTACTATGAAAAACTATACTCAAATTTGAAAACCTAGAAGAAATGGATGAATTCAAAGAAACACACTACCTAGCTAAACTAACACAAACAGAGGTAGAGCAAATAAATAGACCCATAACAAAAGAAGAGATTAAAAAGGTAATCAAAAAGCTCCCAACAAAAAAAAAGCGCTGGTCCGGATGGCTTCACTGCAGAGTTCTACCAAACTTTCAGAGAAGAGTTAACACCACTACCACTAAAGGTATTTCAGAGCATAGAAAAGGATGGAATACTCCCAAACTCATCCTATGAAGCCACCATATCCCCGATACCAAAACCAGGTAAAGACATCATGAGAAAAGAAAATTATAGACCTATATCCCTCATGAATGTAGATGCAAAAATTCTCAACACAATTCTAGCCAATAGAATTCAACAACATATCAAAAAAATAATTCATCATGACCAAGTGGGGTTCATACCAGGTATGCAGGGATGGTTCAACATTAGAAAAACAATTAATGTAATCTACCACATAAATAAAACAAAAGACAAGAATCACATGATTTTATCCATTGATGCACAAAAGGCATTTGACAAAGTTCAACACTCATTCATGATCAAAACTCTCAGCAAAATAGGAATAGAAGGAAAATTCCTCAACATAATAAAGAGCATTTATACAAAGCCAGCAGTCAACATCACCCTGAATGGAGAGAGCCTGAAAACATTCCCGCTGAGATTGAGAACCACACAAGAATGCCCTTTATCACCACTCTTATTCAACATTGTCTGGAAGTGCTAGCCAGAGCAATTAGGCTAGATCAAGAAATAAAGGGCATTCAGATTGGCAAGGAAGAAGTCAAAGTATCTCTATTTGCAGATGACATGATCTTATACACAGAAAACCCTAAGGAATCCTCCAGAAAACTACTGAAACTAATAGAAGAGTTCAGCAGAGAATCAAGATACAGGACAAATATACTAAAATCAGTTGGATTCCTCTACAAGAACAAAAAGAACTTAGAAGAGGAAATCACCAAATCAATACCTTTTACAGTAACCCCTGAGAAGATAAAATACTTAGGAATAAATCTCATCAGAAATGTAGTAGAAGACCTATACAAAAAAATACTACAGTACACTTCTGCAAGAAACCAAAACAGACTTACATAAGTGCAAGAACATACCTTGCTCGTGGATAGGAAGACTTAACATTATAAAAATGTCCATTCTACCAAAAGCGATCTATACATTTAATGCAATTCTGATCCAAATCCCAACAATATTCTTTAATCAGATGGAGAAACAAATCACCAATTTCATATGGAAGGGGAAGAGGCCCGGATAAATAAGGCATTAATGAAAAAAAAAGAACAAAGTGGGAGGCCTTACTTTATCTGATTTTAGAACCTATTATACTGCCACAGTAGTCAAAACAGCCTGGTACTGGTGCGACAACAGATACATGGACCAATGGAACAGAATTGAGAATCCAGACATAAATCCATCCACATATGAGCAGTTGATATTTGACAATGGCTCCAAAACAGTTAAATGGGGGAAAAGACAGTCTTTTTAAAAAATGATGCTGGCATAACTGGATATCCATCTGCAAAAAAATGAAACAAGACCCATACCTCACTCCACGCACAAAAACTAACTCAAAATGGATCAAAGACCTAAATATAAAATCTAAAATGATAAAGAGCATGGAAGAAAAAATAGGGACAATGTTAGGAGCCCTAATACATGGTATAAACAGTATATAAAACATTATAAAGAGTGCAGAAGAAAAACTAGATAACTGGGAGCTCCTAAAAATCAAACACCTATGCTCATCCAGAGACTTCACCAAAACTGTAAAAAGACTACCTACAGGCTGGGATAAAGTTTTTAGCTATGACATTTCTGATTAGGGCCTGATCTCTAAAATCTACATAATACTGCAAAAACTCAACTGGAAAAAAAGACAAATAACTCAATTAATAAATGGGCAAAAGATATGAATAGGCACTTCATTAAAGAAGACATTCAGGTAGCTAACAGATATATGAGGAAATGTTCACGATCATTAGCCATTAGAGAAATGCAGATCAAATCTACAATGAGATTTCATCTCACTCCAACAAGGCTGGCATTAATCCAAAAAACACAAAATTATAAATGTTGGAGAGATTTTGGAGAGATTGGAACACTTATACACTGCTGGTGGGAATGTCAAATGGTACGACCACTTTGGAAATCAATTTGGTGCTTCCTTAAAAAGCTAGAAATAGAACTACCATACGATCCACCAATCTCACTCCTTGGAATATATCCTAGAGAAAAAAGAGCCTTTACACGAACAGATATATGCACACCCATGTTTATTGCAGCACTGTTTACAATAGCAAAAACATGGAAGCAATCAAGGTGCCCATCAACAGATGAATGGATAAATAAATGATGGTATATTCACACAATGGAATACTACGCATCGATAAAGAACATTGAGGAATCTGTGAAACATTTCAGAACATGGAGGAACCTGGAAGGCTTTATGCTGAGTGAAATTAGTCAGTTGCAAAAGGACGAATATTGTATAAGGCCACTATTGTAAGAACTTGAGAAATAGTTTAAACTGAGAAGAAAACATTCTTTTGTGGTTACGAGAGTGGAGAGGGAAGGAGGGTGGGAGAAGGGCACTCGCTAATTTGACAGCAGATAAGAACTGCTTTAGGTGAAGGGAAAGACAGCACACAATATAGGGCAGGTCAGCACAATTGGACTAAACCAAAAGCAAAGAAGTTTCCTGAATAAACTGAATGCTTTGAAGGCCAGTGTAGCAGGGGCAGGGGTCTGGGGACCACGGTTTCAGGGGACATCTAAGTCAATTGGCATAATAAAATCTATCAAGAAAACATTCTGCATCCCACTTTGAAGAGTGGCATCTGGGGTCTTAAGCGCTAGCAGTCAGTCATCTAAGATGCATCAATTGGTCTCAACCCACCTGGATCAAATGAGAATGAAGAACACCAAGGACAGAAGGCGATTACGAGCCCAAGAGACAGAAAGGGCCACATAAACCAGAGACTACATCATCCTGAGACCAGAAGAACTAGATGGTGCCCGGCTACAACCGATGACTGCCCTGACAGGGAACACAACAGAGAATCCCTGAGGGAGCAGGAGGGCAGTGGGATGCAGACCCCAAATTCTCATAAAAAGACCAGACTTAATGGTCTGACTGAGACTAGAAGGGCCCTGGTAGTCACGGCCCCCCGACCTTCTGTTGGCCCAGAACAGGAACCATTCCCAAAGCCAACTCTTCAGACATGGATTGGACTGGACAATGGGTTGGAGACGGATGCTGGTGAGGAGTGAGCTTCTTGGATCAGGTGGACACTTGAGACTATGATGGCATCTCCTGCCTGGAGGGGAGATGAGAGGGTGGAGGGGGTTAGAAGCTGACGAAATGGACACAAAAAGAGAGAGTGGAGGGAGAGAGTAGGCTGTCTTATTAGGGGGAGAGTAATAGGGAGTGTGTAGCAAGGTGTATATGGGTTTTTGTGTGAGAGACTGACTTGATTTGTAAACTTTCACTTAAAGCACAATAAAAATTATAAAAGAGAAAAAGAAGATAGAAAAACAATTAAATGAGAGCTTCTTATTGATATTTTTATAAATCTCCACCAAATAATATCTGCAATCACTAAGATTGTGTGTCATCTTGGCTGGGCCACGATTATCAGTGGTTTGGCAGTTATGATGTAGTTTGGCAGTCCTATGATAATGTGATCACTTCCATGAGGAGATTTAATATTATGTGATCACCTCCATGATGGAATCTGCTGTGAGTAGGTAATCAGTTGAAAGGACGTTTTCTTGGGCTTGTGGCCTGCATTGAATATAAGTGGACTTTCTGGCAAGGCTGGTGGGCTTTTTCTTGCTCTAGATCCTGCAGGTCACTCCTGTTCATTTGTCCTCCGGTTCCTGGGACTTGAGCTAGCAGGTTACCTGATCTTTTGCCTGCTGATCTTGTGATTTGTTGATTTTCACAGGCTGTGAGCAAAAGCCCTGCTGTCTGACCTGCCAATCTTGGGTTCGCCAGCTATGTGAATCAGGAGAAGCCTCGATCCTGACCCACAGGCTTGGGACCTTCCAAGCTTTACAATTGTGTGAGCAATTTCCCTGATATAAATCTCTTTCTCTCTATATATATATGTCTATAAGCTTTGCTGATTTTGCTTCTCTAGAGAAGCCACCCTAACACAATGCCAAAATGCACTTAAAAAAAAAAAAAAACTATCGATGGATCGTTTTCCAAGACTTATGAATTTAAAATAATTGAAATCATGTAGAATATGTTCTCTGACCATAATGAAATCAAACTAGAAATCAAAAACAAGAAAAAAGAAGAAAATCACAAAACGCTAGGAAATTAAAACATATGTGTCTACATATAATCAATAGGTCAAACGGGAAGACTCAAGAGAAAAGTAAAAAATTTTGAATTAAAAAATTTTTAATTTTAACAGTTTAAAAAATACATGTACTCTATGGAACACAGTTCTCTTTCACAGATAGGGTCACCCTGGGTTGGATTCGACTGTATGGCAACTTAAAAAAAAAAACATGGAATTTAATGAAAATGAAAATACATTTCAAAATATGTGAACTGCAGCTAAGTCAGCTCTGAGAAGGAAATTTATAGGAATTTGTAGGTCTAAATGCTTACATTAGAAAAAAAAAAGTGTCAAATTAATGATCTAAGTTCCTACATCAGTAATTTGAAAAGGAAGAATTATTTTATTTGGTGTTTATTTTCACCAAGCAAAGAGAAAGAAGGAGTAATAAAGATAATACCGTAATCAATGAAACTGAAAAAAGGAAATCAATACAGAAATTAATGATACAAAAAAGCTGGTTCTTTAAAAAAAAAACAATGAAATTGTTAAATCTAGCTAACAAAGATTAAAAAAAAAAAAGTGGGAAGACCCAAATCACCAGTTTCAGGAGTTAGCAAGGAGTATCACTATAGCTTGTGCAGCCATTATAAGGATAATAAGAGTATATTACAAATAAATCTATGCTGCTAAATTAACCCATTAAAAACCCATTGCCACCGAGTCGATTCCGACTCATAGCGACCCTATAGGACAGAGTAGAACTGCTCCATAGGGTTTCCGATCTTAAAAGAAACAGACCAATTCCTCAAGAATCACAAATTATCAAAACTAACCAAGATGAAGTAGATAATCTGAATAATACTAAAACCTTTACAGAAACTGAATTTATTGATAAATTCTTTCAACTTCCAGAAAAAAAGTCATCTCCAGGCTCAGTTGACTTAAGTGGAAAATTCTATTTAGAATGTAAAGAATCAGCATCTTTTTGAAAGAAACTTTTCCAAAGAATCGAAGTGAAATAAACACTTCTCGATTTATTTTATGAGGCATGTAATTCCCTGATCCCAAAACTAGACAGTAAAAAACAGTAACAAAAACTAATATACAAGCAAAAAAACAAACAAAAAACCTACACACCAATATCTCTTTGAATATTTGACACAAAATCCTCAACAAATCTAATAATGTATAAACATTATTATATACCTAACTAAATGGGATTTATTTCAGGTATGTACGGATGGGTAAACATTTAAAAAACTCAGTCAAAATATAATCCAACACAGATTAAGAAGACAAACACATACCACCATACAGATTGATGTAGAAAAAACTGTTTGCCAAATCTATCACCTATTCATGAAAAAGCTCTTTGTAAGTTCTGAATAGAGGGTACCTACTTCAACTTGATGAAGAGCATCTAGAAGAAATGTAGAACTAACATTATATTTAATATGAAAATATTTAATTCTTTCCCTCTAAGATGGAGAACTTGGAAAAGAAGTGTACTCTCACCATGTTTATTTAACTTAGCACTGGAAATTCTAGTTACTGTATTAAGAAAAGAAAAAGGCGTATAGACTAGAAGAGAGGAAATAAAATTGTCCCTATTTGTACCTAACATGATTGTCTACATAGAAAATCTCAAGGAATATATTAAAATAATAATTATAATAATCCTTCTAGAACTAATAAGAGATGTCAGCAGGATTGTGGCACATAAGATTAACTCACACACAAACATCAGATATCTATATACTTCAACATGTGGGAACCAAAACTAAAAATGCAACACGATTTGCAATTGCTTTAAGGAAATGAAACACTTAGATATAAACTTGACAAACATGTACAATATTTACATACTGAAATTACAAAATGCTGACGAAAGAAAAAAAAATCTCTAAATAAATGGAAAGGCACACAGTCTTCATAGATTGGAGGACCCAACCTAGTTAAGGTGTTCTCTCCAAATTGAGCTATATGTTAAGAGATATTTCTATCAAAAACCAAGCAAGGTTTTTTTTTATGTTTTTAAACATAAACAAGCTTATTATAAAATTAATATGAACAGCTACATAGAACAGCTAAAACAATTTTGAAAAAGACAAAATGAGAGAATTCTGTCTATCCCGCATTAGCTACAGTAACCACCACAGTGTGATAATGGAGAAGGGATAAAGACATAGATAAAGGGAAGAGAATAAAGAAACCAGCAATAGACCCACATAATTATGCTCAACTTGTTTTTAACAAAGTCACAAAATGTATTTGCCCTAGCTACCATATATAAGGAAACCCTGGTGTTGTAGTGGTTAAGAGCTATGGCTGCTGACCCAAATGTCGGCAGTTCAAATGCACCAGGTGTTCCTTGAAAACTCTATTAGGGCAGTTCTACTCTGTCCTATAGGGTCCTATAGGGCCGCTGTGAGTCAGATTCAACGCAACGGGTTTTTTTTTTTTTTTGGGGGGGGTGGGTACCCTATATAAATACCACAAATGGGTGGCTTTAAAGAACAGAAATTTTTTCTTATAGTTCGGGAGACTGGAAGTCCAAATTTTGGACGTGGTTCTAGGCGGAGGTCCTTCTTTGTCTATTTTAGGTTCTAATAGCCAACAAAACTGGGCTTGTAGATACATTTGCCATGTATGCTTGTCTTCAATACATTTTGAGTGGATTTACATATCAGTAAGTGTATTTATACATTTATTTCATTAAAGTTAAACATTTATGTATGTATTTCGTGGGGTGGGGGGCGTGCCACAATCATTTAAGCATTTGATTACTAGCCAAAAGGTTGGTGGTTTGAACCTACCCAGAGGCATTGCGGAAGACAGGCCTGGCAATCTGCTTTTGAAAGGTGGCAGCGTTGAAAAACCTATGGAGCAGTTCTAGTCTTACACATGGGGTTGGAATGAGTTGGTATCGAATCGATGACAACTAACAACATTGCAAACACACACACACACATTATTTCATGAAGGTGAAATTGCTTTGTCAAAGACTTGAATTTTAAAGAGGCTTTTGAACACATTGTTCAATTGTTTTTCGCCCTATAATATATGAAGGTAACAGCCTTCCAAGTGCTTGATTTTGCTGAGGATTTTTTTTTTTTTTTTCCTCCCTTTGTCACTCCCTTTCCTGCTCTTTTTCTGTCCCGTTGCAATAGCTGAAAGTAAAAATGAGAAGTAAAATAGCAGTATCTTTCAAATATTAGAATTATTCTGGGGAACACTTTCGTAACACATACAGACTTTTTAACAGCTCATTTCCACAAATCTTATGAGTTTGATGTATCATGTTACTTTTATTCTACGCTTATTTTCAGCAAAAGTAGGCCTTGAATACTTGGCACAAAGACATGAGTGAAATAAAAAGGGACTTTGCTCTTTAAAAAGGGATCAATTATTCTCACCAGAAATCCTCCCCATTTCTAGAAAGTTTGCCCTAGGATAAAAAGAGAACTTCCTCAGTTTGTCATATAAAGAGAGAAAAAACAACATAGGATTTTTGAAAAAACACTGGAAATGGACGCAACATCCTGGTTGAATAGTTTGTCGGCTACCTAGGCTGGTTGTTGAGATGAAACAGTATTAGGTTAAGCCAACACTACGCTCTGAGGTCCTGAAAGATGTGCTCACCAACCCAGAGAAGGGATAGCTAGATTCTGACAGAAAGGGCTGCAAGTTGTGTCTTAACTCTTTTTAAATCCACACCGGAAGAGAACTGTGGTCTGACCCTTACACTAGTGGGGGGGAATATATAAAAGGTTCAACCAAATATTGTGAAATAATTAAGTCCAAGACGGCAACTAGAGGAAACTAAAATTTCAGTTTAGAATCCTCATGAGACTTCTGACTGTAAATCTCCCTGGTGTTCAAAACAAACTTGGTGTCCCAAAGCAGTTTTTGCATGGTAAACTTGAGGATAATCAGGCTTAATAGTGAAAAAAAAAAAGCATAAATAATATCAGAAAATATGGATTTATTAATTTGGTTTGAGGCAAATATGGTTTGTATATTTTTAGCCTCTGTTTTTCCTTTACTTATTTAGTCTCCTTTTTTGTCATTTGGCAAAAGTATTTGAAAAAGAGTATTACTTTGCTACCTTGTCCTCAATAAATTTATGATTCCACATTGGTGTCATGGTAGCCATTGATTAAGATAATCTCAGGAGAAAAATATACAGGTAATTATAAAAGATAATTCATTTACCCAAACATGCAGCCAAGTTGAGTAGGATTAGCCAAGGCTATTAACAGTGGTAGTATGCATTCATCTTTTATTCAATCAGCAATATTAATAGTAATACATTAATTATTTATCAGCTCTGAGTGTAATTTTAGTATGTCTATTACATATTTGGAGCCCTGGTGGCTCAGTGGTTAAGAGCTCAGCTGCTAACTGAAAGGTTGGAAACCCTATGAGGCAGTTTTACTCTGTCTTGTAGGGTAGCTATGAGTCAGAATTCACTCAACGGCACTTAGCAACAACAACAACAACATTACATATTTTGCTTGTTTGGGGTGTTGCTAAATTAATAATAAGTTAATCTTAACAGTCCCGCTCTTTTTTCATTGAATCTACGTATATAAAATCAACTTATATAGATAAAACTCACAACTTAAATGAATGACTCATGGAGAAAATCAGCTTTAAAATTAAAAAGCCATCATATAAAAATAGGAAATTATTTACTTTTCTTTTCCCTTGAAGTCCAGTTATCTAGAAACTTTCCTGTTCACTGCAGACTGTCATGAGGCATCTGCATAAGTAATTTGTTTTCTTTAAATCAGATATAAGAGTGGCATGTCTGCACATGTACACTGTGTTTATCTGTTCTGCTCATTCTGTGACTAAAGATATAAGCTTGACACAGTTTCTACACACGTGTGTCTCAAAGTTTAATGAGGGGAAACAATAAAGAAAAAAATTGCTTAAAATAACTATTTGCAGTAAATTCAAGCACTAAGAGAGGAAAAATAAAACATAAAGGAAAAATAAGTCTCTTAACCCTGTAGATGATGAGGGAATGGCTAGTACAAGTGACAGGATCCAAGGACAGTTACCAGAATAGGAATGTATCATTCAACCTATCTTAATTTCAAAAGTTTTTAATAAAAGCACATTCCAAAAAAAAAAAAAGAAGAAGGAGGAGGAGGAGAAGAAGACCTACCAATCCCTATGTAAATAGAGGAAAAACTCCTATTAACTATGAGGCACATATAGATGAATTCGAACAAACTACCTACACATTGATTTTTTTTTTTTTTTTTAGCTTTAAATCATTTGAAGAAAAAAAAAAAAAAACTGTTTAAATCACTTAGGAGTAAGACGACATGTCTTACCTACTCTTTTGCCAGGCTCTGAACTTGGAAGAGAGTATTTTGGTTTCTAAGGCCAGATAACCAACTGATTCTTTTTGGTACAATGTCTCAGTGTATTTTTTCCATCTTATTTTAATGCTTCATGGCCTGAGCCATTTAATTTTCTGTGTAGAATCCTCCAATATTGCAACTTGAGGCTTGAATTTTTTTCTTTAGTTCTTTCTGGTTGTGAAATGCTGAGTGTGTTCTTCCGTTTTGGTTTTCTGAATCAGGTCTTTGCACATGTTATTATAATACTTTGTCTCCTTGAGCCTCCCTTTGAAATCTTCTGTTCAGTTCTTTTACTTCATCATTTTTTCCTTTTGTTTTAGCTATTCTATCTTGAAGAGCAAGTTTCAGAGTCTCTTCTGACATTCATTTTGGTCTTTTCTTTCTTTCCTGTCTTTTTAATGACTGTTAGCTTTCTTTATATATGATGTCCTTGATGTCATTTTACAACTTATCTGGTCTTTCATCGTTAGTGTTCAATGTGTCAAATCTATTCTTGAGATGCAGTCTACATGACTTCCAGTTTTCCTAGATTCATAGTTTTTACATTCCACATTCCAGTTAATAGTGGATGTTTGCAGCAGTTTCTTCTCATTATGAGTCATACCACATCAGCAAATGAGGGTCTTGAAAGCTTTACACCATTCATGTCATTAAGGTTGACTACTTTGAAGAGACAGCTCATCCCCAGTTGTATGTTGAGTGCCTTCCAACCTGAGGGGTTCATCTTTCAGCACTATGTCAGACAACGTTCATCTGCTAGTCATAAGATTTTCACTGGCCAATTTTTTCAGAGGTAGATTTCCAGGTCCTTCTTACTAGTCTGTGTCAATCTGGAAGCTCCAATGAGCCCTAACAACCATGTATAACTGTGCTGATATTTGAAATTCTGGTGGCATAGTTTCCAGCATCACGTCAACAGGCAAACTACCACAGTACCACAAACTGACAAAGGAGTGGTGGCAAGAAAGTGTGGTTGAAACATTTTAGCAATTTACCATCTCAAAACTTGTAGAATTTTTTTTTTTTATTGTACTTTATATGAGAATTTACAGGGCAAGCTAGCTTCCCATTAAACAGTTAGTACATATATCGTATAATGACCTTGGTTAACAACCACACCCCATGTTAACACTCTCCCTTCTAGACCTTGGATTCCTTATTTTTCCTACCCTCTCCTACCTTGAAGAATTTTTTAAAAGAGGAATATGTAATTTAGCATCCTGTTGGCACAAGATAATTGAACATAATGGAGCATATTTTGATTAAATAAATGTGCTTCTTCTCAACTTATGTTACTTTTCCTTCAAAAAAGCCAACATTTCATGTGGTGCATCCTAATTACTTATTGTTAATGAATACAAATGGAAATGTTATTATTTATCTAAAAAAATCTAACACATCATTTGAATAAGGATGATCTGAAACTGAATGAACCATAGCTCCTTTTGACATACGTGGAGAAGTAGATGGGAATAGAGAAGCGGAATCAAACTTATCGAAATGAAGAAGTGAAAGTAGCATTAGTGGATATGATCCTTGGCAACGAACTAGGACATGATCTCCTAGTTTTTAAATGAAACTGATAAATTCTGAGATATGTACACACCTTTATGTGACAATATAAAAAGCAAATCCAAATATTAAATAATTCTTAATAATTAAATACATGCATAAGTTTGTAGCTAAACATAGTTGGTTAACAAATGGACTACAAATCAAAATTACTTCACAAATGCCACAAATTGTCACTGAAAATTAGACCTCTAGAACATGGTACAATGTGGACATGGAGCCTATTTTTCTGATCGGCAGATTTACTGGCTTTTGTGGTGAGATTAAGGATACCAGTACCAGTTGCTTTCTCACTTATTGAGATCGGCTATGCAAAAATGGCTTTGAAAAAGTGCGAAGAATATCTCCTTGAGTGAGTGTCTACCTGCCCACCATGCTAAAGAAAAAAAGAAAACAATTGCTAGCAAGTCGACTTTGACTCATAGCGATTCCACGTGCATCAGAGCAGAAGTCTGTTCCATTGGGTTTTCGATGGCTGATTTTTTCGGAAGAAGGTTGCCAGGCCTTTTTTCTGAGGCACGTCTAGGTGAACTCGAACCACCAACCTTTGGATTAGGAGCTGAGTATATTAATCATTTTCACCACCCACATACTACGCCCACCATAAAAATATCCCCAACCCTGCACAACTGTTACACTGCCTTATAAATTTTCTTTCTTTTATGTTTGTCTCATTGTTCACTCTCCCTACCTCAGAGGATTGGATACCTTCTCCCTGTTTCTTATTTGTGGGATTTTTAGAACAACATCTCCTGTAGTATTAGCAATATAGACATAAAATAACCGAAATCAATATAGCTGAGGATACAGTGTTTACATCCTGTAATGTAACTAGAATATATAGACTGTTTGCAGCTGTGTATGACTGAGTGTTATGGATTCTGGTAGGTATAAAGCAGGAAGGATGCTGACTGGCCAAGATGGTTAGTGTCCCGAAGGAGCTCCTTTCCCTCCCCCCCGAAAAAAAGGCTAGTGGTGCAAAGTAGCATAAGCCTAGGGGTGTGGAGCACATGGAAGAGAGAGATGACAGCTTCCTGTATAGGAGCATGTGTACAATTGATGGTGGAGGAAGGCTATGCTGGGGAAACTGTTAGGCTTACTGACAGCTCCCTAGAGAGAAGAGTAAGAAGAGCAGAGCAGGCAGAGGAAATTGTAATGAGCAAAGGCATAATCGCATAGATTCTCTTACCCAAACACCACGTGGAAATCAATTTGTCCTTTTGATCTAAACCAGGATGATTAAATTAAACTCCAAGTGAAAACAAGCAAACGATCAATGGGATCTGGCTAACTTCAAGAGAAAGAGTCAAAATCTAAGTGAGAAGTAGGGGCCTGGAAAGGTTAAGGAAATGAAGCAGAGTCAGAATAAATTTGCCTATCAGAGGGCAAGCACTGTTTAGAAGCACAGGCAGCTGAGGGGGTGGAAGCATGAGGGGGGCTTCAAGGGCTTCAGAATGTGAATAGAAGCCCAATACCGTTAGCTCCTCAGAGAAGCAAATCTTTGAAATGTCGTTTGGTGTGATAGGAGCTTGTTTTTTCTTTTACACATCTCTAAGAGGTGACATGATATACGCTTAGAGCGTTTCTCCTTTGCTATTTACTTTTCTGTTTTGAAACCAGAAGACAGCCAAAGCAAAGATACTGCTATCTGGGGAGCTAACCTTTAAGTTTTCTCTACAAACTGCCCTCTTTTTTCCAGTCAGTTCTGAGTCCGGTCTTTATTTCACCCAGAGTTATTAATGGTCAAATCCTTTTTTTTTTTTTTCACTTCTTTGATAATGGCAAACAAGGATAACTATATAATCAGTGTAAACTCTGGCCCCCACAAATATAATAAATGGCAAACAGTGTTGCTGCTTCCTTTTTCTGACTTCTGATAGATAAGGTCTTGAGGGAAAACACTTCCAGTGATCTGTACCTAAATATGGATTATTATCTAGATGTTTTAAAATGGAAAAAGTATTTCCCACTTTCTAATCTAGGAACAAAAATACTATTTAAATTCCATGTATCATAATAATTCAAATTCACCAGCAAATTTGAACTGATTTCCTAAGAATACATGTTTATAGTTTTTGAAATAATAAAGGAGACCTTCTATTTCTGATATATAATTTCTCCCTGATTGCAAACATTCCTGGGTCTTCTACTCACATCTATGTGGTGATAATTCTGCAATTTTTCTGTCATTTATTTGCAGAACTTCAATTGCCTGCAGAGTATTTCCACATTTTGGTCCCACAAGCCTCTCAAACATTTTTTTTTTTTTTTAATTTTTATTGAGCTTCAAGTGAACGTTTACAAATCAAGTCAGTCTGTCACATATAAGTTTATATACACCTTACTGCATACTCCCACTTGCTCTCCCCCTAGTGAGTCACCCCTTCCAGTCTCTCCTTTCGTGACATTTTTGCCAGCTTCCAACCCTCTCTACCCTCCCATCCCCCCTCTAGACAGGCGATGCCAACACAGTCTCAAGTGTCCACCTGATACAAGTAGCTCACTCTTCATCAGCCTCTCTCCTACCCACCGCCCAGTCCCTTCCATGTCTGATGAGTTGTCTTCAGGAATGGTTCCTGTCCTGGGCCAACAGAAGGTTTGGGGACCATGACCGCCGGGATTCCTCTAGTCTCAGTCAGACCATTAAGTATGGCCTTTTTGTGAGAATTTGGGGTCTGCATCCCACTGATCTCCTGCTCCCTCAGGGGTTCTCTGTTGTGCTCCCTGTCAGGACAGTCGTTGGTTGTGGCCGGGCACCAACTAGTTCTTCTGGTCTCAGGATGATGTAGGTCTCTGGTTCATGTGGCCCTTTCTGTCTCTTGGGCTCTTAGTTATCGTGTGGCCTTGGTGTTCTTCATTCTCCTTTGGTCCAGGTGGGTTTCAAACATTTTTTAAAACAATCCAGAGGCGGGGCCAAGATGGCGCAATAGGTGGACGCTAACGCGGATCCCTCTTGCAACAAAGACTCGGAAAAATAAGTGAATTGATCACGTACATGACAATCTACGAACCCTGAACAACAAACACAGATTTAGAGATGGAGAATGAACAAATACGGGGAGGCAGCAATTGTTTTCAGAGCCTGGAGCCAGCGTACCAGTCAGGCGACCTTCAGGGCCTGATTTGGGGCAAAGCCCAGGGGGGCAGATGGCACAAACAAGGGGCCTAGCCCTAGCCCCCGAACTCATTCGGGGAGTGGGCCTAGCCGGTTTGCGCAGGCGGCGTGGAGGCGCAGCCGGTGGTAAAAGTCCCCGGGAGGCAGTGACTGGTCTTGGAGCAGGGAGAGCAGCGTCCCAGCTGGGGAATCATGCCGCCGGGATTTTGACTGGGTGCTGCCACAGCACAAGCACGGGGAGCTGCTCCATTACCCTGAACTAAACTCGGGAGGGGGCCCAGCCAGTTCACGCGGGTGGCATGGCGACACAGCCAGTGGGAGAAGTCCCTGGGAGGCAGTGACTGGTCTTGGAGCGGGGAGAGCAGCGTCCCGACCGGGGAGCCGTCCCGCCTGGATTTTGGCGGGGCGCGGGCACGGGGAGCAGCTCTACCCCCCTGAACTAACCCCGGGAGGGGGCCCAGCCGGTTCGCGTGGGCAGTGTGGTGACGCAGCCAGTGGGAGAAGTCCCCGGGAGGCAGCGACTGGTCTTGGAGTGGGGAGAGCAGTGCCCCAGCTGGGGAGCCGTCCCGCCGGGATTTTGGTGGGGTGCGGGCGAGGGGAGCTGCTCCACCCCCCTGAACTAACCCCGGGAGGGGGCCCAGCCGGATCGTGCAGGTGGTGTGGTGATGCAGCCAGTGGGAGAAGTCCCCGGGAGACAGTGACGGGTCTTGGAGCAGGGAGAGTGGCATCCCAGCTGGGACACACGGTCACGGCGCAGGCGCGGGGAGCTGCTCCACTCGCCTGAGCTGACCCTGGAGGGGAGCCTAGCCGGTTCGCGGGGGCGGCGCGGCGAAGTGGCAGGCTGGACAGGGAGTCCCCGGGAGGCAGCCACTGATTTTGGAGTCGGGAGTGCACCGTCCCAGGCTGGCAGCGGAGGATCTGACCGTGACTCCAGTGGGCCAGACCCCCCGGGGGCAACCTCCACACATAGCCAGGACACATAGGCGACGCGCCCCTGGAAATCTCAGATATAATAGTCATTCCAAGCAAGACAAGCAACTCTGGCTATATTCTGAGGTGCTACTCTCCTAGCTCTCTGATCCCTCCCCCACCCTCCCCAGGCGGCTTCATTAACATCCAAACAGCCTGAGCCAGAGGGAGAACTCTGATACGGATCTGACTGCATTTTTTTTAGCGGATTTTCTGGAAAAACTAGTTTCCCAGTGATGGCTCGGAGACAGCAGTCCATATCAAGCCACATAAAGAAGCAGACAATGACAGCTTCTACAACCCCCCAAACAAAAGAATCAAAATCTTTCCCAAATGAAGATACAATCCTGGAATTATCAGATACAGAATATAAAAAACTAATTTACAGAATGCTTCAAGACATCACAAATGAAATAAGGCAAACCGCAGAAAAAGCCAAGGAACACACTGATAAAACTGTTGAAGAACTCAAAAAGATTATTCAAGAACATAGTGGAAAAATTAGTAAGTTGCAAGAATCCATAGAGAGACAGCATGTAGAAATCCAAAAGATTAACAATAAAAGTACAGAATTAGACAACGCAATAGGAAGTCAGAGGAGCAGACTCGAGCAATTAGAATGCAGACTGGGACATCTGGAGGACCAGGGAATCAACACCAACATAGCTGAAAAAAATTCAGATAAAAGAATAAAAAAAAAATGAAGAAACCCTAAGAATCATGTGGGACTCTATCAAGAAGGATAACTTGCGTGTGATTGGAGTCCCAGAACAGGGAGGGGGGACAGAAAACACAGAGAAAATAGTTGAAGAACTCCTGATGCAAAACTTCCCTGACATCATGAAAGACGAAAGGATATCTATCCAAGATGCTCATCGAACCCCATTTAAGATTGATCCAAAAAGAAAAACACCAAGACATATTATCATCAAACTAGCCAAATCCAAAGATAAACAGAAAATTTTAAAAGCAGCCAGGGAGAAAAGAAAGGTTTCCTTCAAGGGAGATTCAATAAGAATAAGTTCAGACTACTCAGCAGAAACCATGCAGGCAAGAAGGGAATGGGATGACATATACAGAGCACTGAAGGAGAAAAACTGCCAGCCAAGGATCATATATCCAGCAAAACTCTCTCTGAAATATGAAGGCGAAATTAAGATATTTACAGATAAACACAAGTTTAGAGAATTTGCAAAAACCAAACCAAAGCTACAAGAAATACTAAAGGATATTGTTTGGTCAGAAAACCAATAATATCAGATACCAGCACAATACAAGGTCACAAAACAGAATGTCCTGATATCAACTCAAATAGGGAAATGAAAAAAACAAACAAATTAAGATTAATTAAAAATAATAATAATAATACACATAACAGGGAATCATGGAAGTCAATAAGTAAAAGATCACAATAATCAAAAAGAGGGACTAAATACAGGAGGCATTGAACTGCCAGATGGAGAGTGATACAAGGCGATATAGAACGATATGTTAGGTTTTTACTTAGAAAAATAGGGGTAAATAAAAAGGTAATCACAAAAAGGTATAACAACTCCATAACTCAAGATAAAAGCCAAGAAAAACGTAACGACTCAACTAACATAAAGTCAAACGCTATGAAAATGAGGATCTCACAATTTACTAAGAAAAACACCTCAGCACAAAAAAGTATGAGGAAAAATGAAATTGCCAACAGCACACGTGAAAAGGCATCAAAATGACAGCACTAAAAACTTATTTATCTATAATTACCCTGAATGTAAATGGACTAAATGCACCAATAAAGAGACAGAGAGTCACGGACTGGATAAAGAAACACGATCCATCTATATGCTGCCTACAAGAGACACACCTTAGACTTAGAGACACAAACAAACTAAAACTCAAAGGATGGAAAAAAATATATCAAGCAAATAATAAGCAAAAAAGAAGAGGAGTAGCAATATTAATTTCTGACAAAATAGACTTTAGACTTAAATCCATCACAAAGGATAAAGAAGGACACTATATAATGATAAAAGGGACAATTGATCAGGAAGACATAACCATATTAAATATTTACGCACCTAATGACAGGGCCGCAAGATACATAAATCAAATTTTAACAGAATTGAAAAGTGAGATAGACACCTCCACAATTATAGTAGGAGACTTCAACACACCACTTTCGGAGAAGGACAGGACATCCAGTGAGAAGCTCAATAGAGACACGGAAGACCTAATTACAACAATCAACCAACTTGACCTCATTGACTTATACAGAACTCTCCATCCAACTGCTGCAAAGTAAACTTTTTTTTCTAGCGCACATGGAACATTCTCTAGAATAGACCACATATTAGGTCATAAAACAAAGCTTTGCAGAGTCCAAAACATCAAAATATTACAAAGCATCTTCTCAGACCACAAGGCAATAAAACTAGAAATCAATAACAGAAAGACTAGGGAAAAGAAATCAAATACTTGGAAAATGAACAATACCCTCCTGAGAAAAGACTGGGTTATAGAAGACATTAAGGAGGGAATAAGGAAATTCATAGAATGCAACGAGAATGAAAATACTTCCTATCAAAACCTCTGGGACACAGCAAAAGCAGTGCTCAGAGGCCAATTTATATCGATAAATGCACACATACAAAAAGAAGAAAGAGCCAAAATCAGAGAACTGTCCCTACAACTTGAACAAATAGAAAGTGAGCAACAAAAGAACCCATCAGGCACCAGCAGAAAACAAATAATAAAAATTAGAGCTGAACTAAATGAATTAGAGAACAGAAAAACAATTGAAAGAATTAACAAAGCCAAAAGCTGGTTCTTTGAAAAAATTAACAAAATTGATAAACCATTGGCTAGACTGACGAAAGAAATACAGGAAAGGAAACAAATAACCCGAATAAGAAACGAGAAGGACCACATCACAACAGAACCAAATGAAATTAAAAGAATCATTTCAGATTACTACAAAAAATTGTACTCTAACAAATTTGAAAACCTAGAAGAAATGGATGAATTCTTGGAAAAACACTACCTACCTAAACTAACACATTCAGAAGTAGACAACTAAATAGACCCATAACAAAAAAAGAGATTGAAATGGTAATCAAAAAACTTCCAACAAAAAAAAATCCTGGCCCGGACGGCTTCACTGCAGAGTTCTACCAAACTTTCAGAGAAGAGTTAACACCACTACTACTGAAGGTATTTCAAAGCATAGAAAATGACGGAATACTACCCAACTCATTCTATGAGGCCACCATCTCCCTGATACCAAAACCAGGTAAAGCCATTACAAAAAAAGAAAATTTGGGACCTATATCCCTCATGAACATAGATGCAAAAATCCTCAACAAAATTCTAGCCAATAGAATCCAACAACACATCAAAAAAATAATTCACCATGATCAGGTGGGATTTATACCAGGTATGCAAGGCTGGTTTAATATCAGAAAAACCATTAATGTAATCCATCACATAAATAAAACAAAAGACAAAAACCACATGATCTTATCAATTGATGCAGAAAAGGCATTTGACAAAGTCCAACACTCATTTATGATAAAAACTCTTACCAAAATAAGAATTGAAGGAAAATTCCTCAACATAATAAAGGGCATATATGCAAAGCCAACAGCCAATATCACTCTAAATGGAGAGAACCTGAAAGCATTTCCCTTGAGAACGGGAACCAGACAAGGATGCCCTTTATCACCGCTCTTATTCAACATCGTACTTGAAGTCCTAGCCAGGGCAATTAGGCTAGACAAAGAAATAAAGGGTGTCAGGATTGGCAAGGAGGAAGTAAAGTTATCACTATTTGCAAATGACATGATCTTATACACAGAAAACCCTAAGGAATCCTCCAGAAAACTACTGAAACTAAGAGAAGAGTTTGGCAGAGTCTCAGGTTATAAGATAAACATACAAAAATCACTTGGATTCCTCTACATCAACAAAAAGAACACCGAAGAGGAAATAACCAAATCAATACCATTCACATTAGACCCGAAGAAGAGAAAATACTTAGGAATAAATCTTACCAAGGATGTAAAAGACCTATACAAAGAAAACTACAAAGCTCTACTACAAGAAATTCAAAAGGACATATTAAGTGGAAAAACATACCTTGCTCATGGATAGGAAGACTTAACATAGTAAAAATGTCTATTCTACCAAAAGCCATCTATACATACAACGCACTTCCGATCCAAATTCCAATGTCATATTTTAACGGGATAGAGAAACAAATCACCAATTTCATATGGAAGGGAAAGAAGCCCTGGATAAGCAAAGCATTACTGAAAAAGAAGAAGAAAGTGGGAGGCCTCACTCTACCTGATTTCAGAACCTATTATACAGCTACAGTAGTCAAAACAGCCTGGTACTGGTACAACAACAGGCACATAGACCAATGGAACAGAATTGAGAACCCAGATATAAATCCATCCATGTATGAGCAGCTATATTTGACAAAGGCCCAGTGTCAGTTAATTGGGGAAAAGATAGTCTTTTTAACAAATGGTGCTGGCATAACTGGATATCCATTTGCAAAAGAATGAAACAGGACCCATACCTCACACCATGCACAAAAACTAACTCCAAGTGGATCAAAGACCTAAACATAAAGACTAAAACGATAAAGATCATGGAAGAAAAAATAGGGACAACCCTAGGAGCCCTAATACAAGGCATAAACAGAATACAAAACATTACCAAAAATGATGAAGAGAAACCAGATAACCGGGAGCTCCTAAAAATCAAACACCTATGCTCATCTAAAGACTTCACCAAAAGAGTAAAAAGACCACCTATAGACTGGGAAAGAATTTTCAGCTATGACATCTCAGACCAGCGCCTGATCTCCAAAATCTACATGATTCTGTCAAAACTCAACCACAAAAAGACAAACAACCCAATCAAGAAGTGGGCAAAGGATATGAACACACATTTCACTAAAGAAGATATTCAGGCAGCCAACAGATACATGAGAAAAATGCTCTTGATCATTAGCCATTAGAGAAATGCAAATTAAAACTACGATGAGATTCCATCTCACACCAACAAGGCTGGCATTAATCCAAAAAAGACAAAAGAATAAATGTTGGAGAGGCTACGGAGAGATTGGAACTCTTATACACTGCTGGTGGGAATGTAAAATGGTACAACCACTTTGGAAATCTATCTGGAGTTATCTTAAACAGTTAGGAATAGAACTGCCATAAAACCCAGAAATCCCACTCCTCAGAATATACCCTAGAGATACAAGAGCCTTCACACAAACAGATATATGCACACCCATGTTTATTACAGCTCTGTTTACAATAGCAAAAAGTTGGAAGCAACCAAGGTGTCCATCAACGAATGAATGGGTAAATAAATTGTGGTATATTCACACAATGGAATACTATGCATCAATAAAGAACAGTGACGAATCTCTGAAACATTTCATAACATGGAGGAACCTGGAAGGCATTATGCTGAGCGAAATTAGTCAGAGGCAAAAGGACAAATATTGTATAAGACCACTATTATAAGATCTTGAGAAATAGTAAAAACTGAGAAGAACACATACTTTTGTGGTTACAAAGGGGGGAGGGAGGGAGGGAGGGAGAGGGTTTTTTATTGATTAATCAGTAGATAAGAACTGCTTTGGGTGAAGGGAAAGACAACACTCAATACGTGGAAGGTCAGCTCATTTGGACTGGACCAACAGCAAAGAAGTTTCCGGGATAAAATGAATGCTTCAAAGGTCAGCGGAGCAGGGGAGGGGGTCTGGGGAACATGGTTTGAGGGGACTTCTAAGTCAATTGGCAAAATAATTCTATTATGAAAACATTCTGCATCCCACTTTGAAATGTGGCGTCTGAGGTCTTAAATGCTAACAAGCGGCCATCTAAGATACATCAATTGGTCTCAACCCACCTGGAGCAAAGGAAAATGAAGAACACCAAGGTCACATGACAACTAGGAGCCCAAGAGACAGAAAGGGCCACATGAACCAGAGACCTACATCATCCTGAGACCAGAAGAACTAGTTGGTCCCCGGCCACAATTGATGACTGCCCTGACAGGGAGCACAACAGAGAACCCCTGAGGGAGCAGGAGATCAGTGGGATACAGACCCCAAATTCTCATGAAAAGACCATACTTAATGGTCTGACTGAGACTGGAGGAATCCCGGTGGCCATGGTCCCCAGACCTTCTGTCGGCACAGGACAGGAACTATCCCCGAAGACAACTCATCAGACATGAAAGGGACTGGTCAGCGGGTGGGAGAGAGATGCTGATGAAGAGTGAGCTAATTATATCAGGTGGACACTTGAGAGTGTGTTGGCAGCTCTTGTCTGGAGGGGAGATGGGAGGATAGAGAGAGAGAGGGAAGCTGGCAAAATTGTCATGAAAGGAGAGACTGAAAGGGCTGACTCAATAGGAGAAGAGCAGGTGGGAGTACGGAGTAAGACGTATGTAAACTTATATGTGACAGACTGATTGGATTTGTAAACGTTCACTTGAAGCTTAATAAAAGTTAATAAAAAAAAAAAAATCCAAAGGGCGTGCATCCTATCCTCTGTAAAATTCCTACCCCAAACTTCCAAACGCACTTCTGTCAGTGCTGCATTGTGAGTGATGATATCAAACTTGTCTTTCCTTTTTCTCTCTCTGATCCCCTTCACGTCTCACATCCATCCGTTCACTAGACTTCATCAACTGTATCATATAAAATATCTTTGTCATCCTCGCTCTCCTTTCTAGTTTCTCTTTCTTAGCATGAGTGCAGGTCTTCAGCAGATTTGGAACCCTACTACGAGCCTTCTCCCCTCCATGCCAACTTTCATCAACTTCTGCCAAGTGAAGTTGATCATGCCACTCTTCAACTTACAGCCCACTGTCTCTAATTTTCACCGGATAAAATCCCATTTCATAAAGCCACCCTCCAAACCCACCAATACCTCAGTCCCCACTGCTTCTCCTGCCACTGCTCATAACATTTTCTGGGAATATTATATTTACATTTCAAAATGCCACATCACATTGGAAACAATGTGTCTCTCTGTCTGACTCTCTCAAAAATGTGCCCACAATCCCCCAAAGTTTTGTAACACTATCCTTTTCCCTTACAGAGTCCATGAAAATAGTGCATTTATTATTTGTAGACTTAAACTCATCTGAAGAGAATTGACAAAACTTCATGTTCCTATTACAAGCCAGAAAGTGCTTTGATGGAACATCTACAGTTTCCCCATGCATAGGTTAGATTCACCAGCTTGATTTTAAATATAATTTTGTTTATGTCTATGATATAGTTTAAACTTTACGTGTTAACATATATTTACTTTCTCCATTGGGTTGGAAACAAAGAGAGGTTGCTGTCTTTGGGCTCCTCATCTTACGCTTCTAAAAAAAAAAAAACACCTGTCAGACAATAAATTGTTTTGCATCATTAAAATTATACCTGAAATTTGTTAATAAAGAAGCCTTGCTCTAAGTTAAGCTGAATATTTGAAATTTTGGAATCGATCTCTAAATCCTTTGTGTCGATACTGCCACCTTGATTTTTTTCCACTGCCTTATAGATGATGTTACCTAATCTACCTGTCCTACAAATCGCAGGTGCTGATGAAGCATATCCATTTTAATTGAACTGTTAACCCATGGGAGAGTTCCATTTATTCTCTCTTAATAGCATTTATGTTTTTAGATTATTTAGTGGCTTTGATTATGCAGAAGAACCCCTAATGATTTCTCAAGTAAAATGACATGATTAATGTGATACATTATATTTTCTTTAATATGGTTTTGTAAGTGGAAAAAAGCATCTGATTTAATTACAAAATTACACTGAGCATCAGTGGTGTGTGGAAAGCAGCTCAGACTAGTGCTGGACGTATAATTTCTCCTGTGATTACAGAAGTACGTTGTCTACTCTCATTTTACAAAGACTGTCACCTTTTTGCCTTTTTGCAGAAACTAACAGAGGTAGGAACAAGCAGCGCTGGACATAGTTCAAGAGATCAGAGAATCCTTGTATCTGTGATCTAATTTAATTTTAATTTTTTTCGACTCATTGTCTTTTCAGTTTTCCTAGTAGTCACTGTTTCTACAGCTTTCTTAGGAAAAGGGGAATCCCCTCTGATCCTCTCATCTGGCTCTAAGGCTGGTTGCCCTTCTCTCTCCTCATTTTTCTTTATCTGTTGCCATTTTATTTTTTGGCTTTATACCTGCTTGCCTGGTTTCCTCTTTAAAGGCATATTTATCTATTGCTGGAAATGTCCTAAAAGAATATTTCCTAATCCATGCTAGGTTACAAAGCCCAAAATAAATGAAGAAATGTGTTGCACACGTGAAAAAATAGTCTTTAGTGTCAAACTGTAGCTCATTTGCTATTTATTAGCTATGGAATCTTCAGTAAATCATTTATTCTTTCATAACCTGAGTTTCTTTCTCTGTAAAAACTAGCTAAATTCTACAGGCACCTAATGCAACACGATTGCTGTGATGATTGAATGAGATAATCCATAAAGTGTGTTTAGCATCATGCTTGGAGAATATTAAGTGCTTCAAAACTATTAGCTATTATTACACTTATTGGGGTCAAGTTACTTTGTTTTCCACCCTAGTGCTCTTTCTGTTGCAAAATTCTTCATTTTAATAACACTGCTTAAAAAACATAAATGTTGTAAAGAAAATAAATCACTGTTTTGATTTAAAAAAAAGAAAAGTCAAGTTGCAGCACTTTTCACAAGAGCCAAAAGGAGGAAACAGTCTAAACAGCCATCACTAGATAAATGGAAAAACAAAATGTGATATTGATACATATAACGGAATATTACTCGGTCATAAAGAGAAATGAAATCCTGATGCATGCCACAATATGGCTGCACCTTGAAAACATCATCCTGAGCAAAATAAGTCAGCAGCAAAAGGACAAATACTGTATTATCTCACTTATATAAAATAAAGATATAGAAACAAAAAATTATTAGTGGTTACCTGTGGGGGAGGGTGGAAGGGACTGTTTACACTGAGAGGACATTACATTTATGTAGTGATAGCGAAGTGATTTAGAAAAGGAGAGTGCGAATGAGCGCACTGAAACTACATGTAGAAATCATTGAGATAGTATATGTTTTGTTACATATATTTTCACATTATCAAAAAGATACATAAGCCAAGTTACATATATGTATATTTCTCACTCCTGAAAAGCCTATGAAGATGAAACAAAATTCCATGTATTGTTGTTAGGTGTTCTCGAGTCAGTTCCTACTCATATCTACACTATGTACAGCATAAGGAAACACTGTCCAGTCCTAAAAAAAAAAAGACATCCTCAAAATCGTTATTATGCTCGAGCCCATTGTTGCAGCCACGGTGTCAATCCAACTCATTGAGAGTCTTCCTCTCTTTTGCTGACCCTCTACAAAGCATGGTGTCCTTCTCCTGGGACTGATCCTTCCCGATGACATATCCAAAGTATATGAGATGTAGTCTCTCTATTCTTGCTTCTAAGCAGCATTCTTGTTGTACTTCTTCCAAGATAAATTTGTTACTTCTTTTGGCAATCCAGGGCACATTCAGTATTCCTCACCAACACCACAATTCAAAGGCATCAATTCTTCCGTCTTCCTTAGTTATCGTCCAGCTTTCACAGGCGTAGGAGGTGACTGAAAACACCATGGGTTACATTAGGCCCGCTTTAGTCTTCAGTGTGACATCTTTGCTTTTCAACACTTTAAAGAGGTCTTTTGCAGCAGATTTGCACAATGCAATGTGTCTTTTGATTTCTTGACTGCTGCTTCCATGGGTGTCGAACACCTTTGCACAGTCAATAAAACACAGGTAAACATCTTTCTGGTATTCTCTGTTTTCAGCTGGAATCCATCTGATATCAGCAAAAAATCCTTGTTATACATCTTCTGAATCCAGCTTGAATTTCTTGCGGTTCACTGTCGGTGAACTGCAACAACTGCTTGGGAATAACCTTTAGCAAAAACTTACTTGTGTGTGATATTCATGATATTGTTCAATAACTTCTGAATCCTGTTGGACTACCTTTCTTTGGAATAGGCATGTATATGGATCTCTTCCAGTCAGTTGTCCAGGTAGCTGTCTTCCAAATTTCTTGGCATAGAGGAGTGAGCACTTCCAGGGCTGCACCCATTTTTTGAAACATTTCAATTGATGTTCTGTCAATTCCTGGAGGCTTGTTTTTCACCAATGCCTTCAGTGTAGCTTGGACTTCTTCCTTTAGTACCATCTGTTCTTGATCATATGTTACCCCCTGAAATGTTTGAGTGTCCACCAGTTCTTTTTGGTACAGTGACTCTGTAGTCCTTTCATCTTCTTTTGGTGCTTCCTGTGTCATTCAGTATTTTGACCATAGAATCCTTTAATATTGCAGCTGAGGCTTGAATTTTTTCTTCAGAAATGCAGAGTATGTTCCTCCCTTCAGGTCTTTGCACATGTCATTATAATATTTTACTTTGTCTTCTCAAGCCACCCTTTGAAATCTTCCATTCAGCTCTTTTACTTCTTCGTTTCCTCTGTTCACTTTAGCTGCTCAACATTGAAGAGCAAGTTTCAGAGTCTCTTCTGACATCCATTTTGTTTTTTTCTTTCTTTCCTCTTTAATGACTTCTTGCTTTCTTCCTGTATGATGTTCTTGATGTCATTCCACAATTTGTCTGGTCATTAGTGTTCAACACATCAAACCTATTTTTGAGATGGTCTCTAAATTCAGACAGGATATACTCAAGCTTTTACTTTGGTTTTCGTGGACTTGTTCTAATTTTCTTCAGTTTCAGCTTGATCTCACACATGAGCAATTGATGGCCTGTTCCCCAGTCGACGCCTGGTCTTGTTCTGACTGATGATATTGAGTATTTTCCATTGTATTTTTTCTACAGATGTAGTCGATTTGATTCCTGTGTAGTCCATCTAGTGAGGTACACATGTATAGTAGACATTTATGTTGTTGAAAAAATATATTGGCAGTGAAGAAGTTATTAGTCTTGTAAAATTCTATCATGTGATCTCCAGCATCATTTCTATCACCAAGGCCATATTTTCCAACTACCAGTCTTTCTTCTTTGTTTCCAACTTTCACATTTTGCATTCCAATCACCAGTAATTATCATTGCACCTTGATTGGATGTTTAATCAATTTCAGACTGCAGATGTTGGTAAGAGTCTTCAGTTTCTTCACTTTTGGCCTTAGTAGTTGGTGCATAAATTTGAGTAATAGCAGTATTAACTGGTCTTCCTTGCAGGCGTATAAATAATACCCTATCACTGACAGCATTGTACTTCAGAATAGGTCTTGAAGTATTCTTTTTGAAGATAAATGCAGCACAATTCCTCTCCAATTTGTCATCCCTGGCATAGTAGACCATATGACTGTCCGTTTCAAATTGACCAGTACCAGTCTATTTCAGCTCACTAATGCCTCGGATATCAGTGTTTGTGCCTTCCATTTCATTTGTGACCATTTCCAATTTTCCTAGATTCATACTTTGTACATTTCATGTTCCAATTTTTAGTGGACATTTGCTGTTTCCTCTCATTTTGAATCATGCCTCATCAGCAAATGAAGGTCCTGAAAGCTTGACTCCATCTACATCATTAAGATCCACTCTACTTTGAGAAGTCAGCTCTTCCCCAGTCCCGTTTTTAGCACCCTCAAACATGAGGGGCTCATCTTTTGGCACTATTTCAGAAATTGTTTCACTGCTATCCACAAGATTTTCACTGATTGATTTTATTTCAGAAGTAGACAGCCAGGTTCTTCTCCTAGTCTGTCTTAGTCTTGAAGCTCTGCTGACACCTGTCCACCTGCTGGTATTTGAAAACTGGTGGCATAGCTTCTAGCATGGTAGCAATATGCAAGCCACCATGGTATCACAAA
This sequence comes from Loxodonta africana, assembly GCF_030014295.1. Lineage (NCBI taxonomy): Eukaryota > Metazoa > Chordata > Mammalia > Proboscidea > Elephantidae > Loxodonta > Loxodonta africana. The sequence goes on from NC_087356.1 coordinate 33,251,932, forward strand.
CTGACAGACACATGGGTTACACTCTTATGTGTGTGTGTATACACACACACACACATATGGAGCCTATGGCTACTTAACCCAAAGGCCTCAGTTTGAATCCACCAGTGTGTCCTGGTTGTTGTACTCCATCCTATGGGGTCACTATGAGCCAGAATTGACTCAGTGGCAGCAAGTAGATATAAGTTATATTCTAGATATAAGTTATAATATGTTATAATATAATATAAGTTATATTCTAGATATAAGTTCTTTGTCATATATGTGGTTTGCAAATATTTTCATCCAGTCTTCAGCTTTTCATCCTCATAACAGATTAATTCATACAGGAAGTTTATTTTGATGAAGTACAATTTATTCACTTTTTTCTTTTATTTATTTATTTATTTTGGTGCCATGTCCAAAAAGTCTTCACCTGGTCCTAGCTTCAAAACACTTTTCTTATGTTTTCTAACAAAATTTTAGAGTTTTATATGTAAGTCCATAATCTACCTTGAGTGTACTTTTGTATGAGGTGTGCGGTTTAAGATTTTTTCCTTTTTTTTTTTTTTGCCTATGGATGTCCGATTGCTCCCATACTGTTTGTTGAAATGATTGTTGTTCACTTAGTGAATTGCTTGTGCAATAATGAGGAGGAGGTTACCATCAAATATGAACACAGAAACTTAAATTCTGTGTTAGAGTGGTAAGACTATGGATGAATTTTGTATTTTATGTATTTATTTTTCCAAATTTTCTTTAATAATCTTGAATTACTTTTGCAATAGGGAATACTTTTTTTAAGTAGAGGCAATGCCTGGGTTACGAACATTCAACTTACTAACAACTAGTACTTAAGAACAGACTCCCATAAAGCCCATTGTATTATAATTTTGAGTTAAATACTGTGATGGTTAAAATCATGTATCCACTTGACTGGGCCATGATTCTCAGTGTTTATATGTGATCACTCCCATGATGGGACCTGCTAGGAGTAGCCAAGCAGTTGAAAGGGAGTTTCCTTGAGCATGTGGCTCACATCTGAATATAAGCAGATGATCTGGCTTTTTGCTTGCTCTGGATCTTGCAGCTGGTTCCTGTTCATCTGATCTCTGGTTCTTGGGCCTTGAGCTAGTAGCTTACCTGCCAAACTTGGGATTCATTGATCTTCTCAACCTGTGAGCAAGAGTCCTACCCTCCAACCTACTGATCTTGGGTTTGCCAGCCCCTGCAGCTACATGAATCCGGAGAAGCCTCCTTCCTGATCCACAGACTTGGTATGCTCCAGCCTCCACAGCCACGTGAGCTGTTTCCTTTATATAAATCTCTCTCTCTATATTTATACAATTTACTGGTTTTCCTTCTTAGGAAAACCCAGGCTAAGACAGATACATACAATGGTTCGTAATAACAAACACACATACTACTTTGTGATGCTCATGAAAATGTTGCATGATTCGGAAGAGTTTCTTGAGTGTTTTATGTGTATACAAAGGTAAAAATAGATACTATATACTATGATAAACACTTGAATAACTGATGCTAAACAAGAACTGTATGTACCTGTTCTGGCTTACCTACAAATTTGACTTAAAGACAAAGTTTGGAACAGATCTCATTCATAACCCGAGTATTGTCTGCATATAAAAATAAAGGACAATATTCAAATGATACTATGAAAATACAAACCATTAACTAACTTCCAATCCTTCATGTATATTTCAATCACTGACTCTTACAATTTCAATTTCAAAATTTAGGTGGATGAAAATATTTTGCCATTCAAGCTATCTTGATCAGAATGATTCTGTGAGCATGTGTAAAGACATAGTTCAAATTATTATGATTCTCCTTACTATTAAATTTAAGATTTTAATTCAGACATTGCATTAGTGTTTTTGAAAGTTTCCAAAATAAATATGCTAAACTCATCCCCAAAGTGTTTCATTGATGAGAAGTTAGCAATTTACAAAGTTTTAAGATTAGTGCCTGAGACCTAAACAGAATCCATCAGTTTAGACTAAAGACATATAAAGATTAAGAATTGAATGTATTATTAGATGCTGGTTGCAATGAGAAACTAAAATCTTGATGAAGGTATATATGCTATTATTTTTTCCTTTCCTTCTAATGAAACATACTTGGGTTTGCATTGTACTCTCAGATTCCAATTAATCCAACACAAAAGCTTCTACAAAAATACCCATGTGAATTTTTTTCATTTATGTTTAGTTCACTTCCACAATAACAACAACTAATTATGAGAAACTTAAAATGAATAGGGGAAACCTATTATCTTACAAATATCAATTAAAGTAGGCAAGTTCCTCTCAAATTAGCTTTGAAACTCTGCCAGCAATTGCTTCTATTACTCCTAAATGAAGCTGCTTACCTGAAGAACATTTATGGAACCAAAGTGTTCTTATTATATATGGAAGAGATGGGATTCTCAGATGTGGTAATATGATCATTTGAGGAAATTGTTGCTATCAAATGAATGTTTACTACATCTTAATACTGCATATTAGGTAATATTTAAGGAAACTCCATTAATTTTTGCATATTTAATAGCTAAAATGATAACATTTATTCATATTCTGAACTCTAATAAGGTTGGAAGGTTTATATATGTTTATTTAATATTCAGTAAAGTATTATTTAATCTGATTTCTCAAAAATTAGATATTACTGTTCACATTCTATGAATAAGAAAACTGAGACAAAGAACACTTGTGGATTGTCCAATGTCAAACAACAGAAAATGATGCTGAAAAAGAAGGCGGACAGGATATTAGGCCCTAAAAATATGGCAGCCCTTTGATTTCATTCTTTCAAATCATTGTATCAAACCTCTTGTCTTTAGCCTAAGGCCAGTGAGACTGTTTAAAGGATAGCAATCTAGGAAAGATCACTTCTGACTTTTGGAACATCACATCACTTTTGGAATCCCTAGATTTAGCCCAGATTTTTCTTTTTCCTACCACTGCTCTTCATCTCCAGCTTGATAGATACCTCTTGTCTGCTGATTTCTCCCTTTCGTCCCTGTCTTTTATCCCTGCCCTGGATTAAATGCTTTCCTACTCATTCCAGTACTGCCCACATGAGCAAGCTTTCTGTGTGTTGCCTGTGTCATTTTTGGAACCTCTTCTCCAAGTGTATTCCAATGTCTTCAAGCACCACACTTTACCGCCTCTCCATCTACTCTAAACAGAGGGCAGAATGTCCTACCTTTCAGGCAGGAGAAGGGTCATTGAATGTAAATTTCATTAAATCTCCCTCCTCACCTCATCCTTCCACCAATATTTATATCTTCATCTAAACCTATGCTTTTAGATTGCCTTTGAGAACAATTTAATTATACCATGATCTGTTAATAAATTTTGCTCACCAATTCCTTATTATACTGAATGCCACAATTTCTCACTTGCTAATAACTTTTTTCCTCAAATATTCCAACTTAAAAGAGAAGAAGAAGAAGAAGAAAATTCAATCTGGTATTTTCCATGTAGCCTCACCTCTAATTCCCCCATTTCTAGCTCAATTTCTTGAAAAAGTAATAGACTGTCTTGCATATATTCTCCTGACTTTTCCATCACTTTACCATCTGAGGATGCCTATGCATTCATTGCACACTTATTAAGTTCTGACTTTACCTTCTCTGAAGGGTGGAATGGTATTGAGAACTGCTTCTGATTTGGAGTTATGCTTTCTCTTCATTTCCAAGGCATATTTCTAATAATGTAGCCTATTTTGCCTCCTTCTTAATATTCAACCACTACTATTCTTTTTTGCATACACTTCTGCTTCCCTTTATCCATCATTTAAAAATTTAACTATCTTCTTTGCACCTCTTAAGTTTTAATTCTGAGCATTTTCCAGGTTGTTTTAATTCACAGTCATTGTTTCACACACCACCTAACATCTAAAGAATAGCAGAATCTACCTTTCCATCCCTTAATGTTCTCCTTAGGCTGCCCATTACCCAGTTTGGTAAACATATATAACTCTTATAGTTGTTGTTGTTGTTAGGTGCCCTTGAGTCAGTTCCAGCTCATAGTGACTCCATGAACAACAGAACAAAAAACTGCCCAGTCATGCACCATTCTCACAATCATTGTTATGCTTAAGCCCACTGTTGCAGCCACTGTATCAATTCATCTCTTTGAGGGTCTTCCTCTTTTTCGCTGACCTTGTACTTTACAAAGTTTGATGTCTTTCTCCAGAGACTGATCCCTCCTGATAACATGTCCAAAGTATGTGAGACATAGTCTTGCCAACCTTGCTTCTAAGGAGCATTCCAGCTCTACTTCTTTCAAGACAGATTTGTCCATTCTTTTGGCAGTCCATGGTATATACAATATTCTTCTTCAACACCAGGATTCAAAGGCATCAATTCTTCTTCTGTCTTCCTTATTCATAGTCCAGCTTTCACATGCATATGGGGATACTGAAAACACCATGGCTTGTATCAGGTGCACCTTAGTCTTCAAGGTGACACCGTTGCTTTTCAACACTTTAAAGAGGTCTTTTGCAGCAGATTTGCCCAACGCAATGCATCTTTTGATTTTTTGACTGCTGCTTCCATGGGCGTTGATTGTGGATCCAAGTAAAAGGAAATCCTTGACAAATTCAGTATTTTCTCCATTTACCATGATGTTGTTATTGGTTGTGAGGATTTTGCTTTTTTTATGTTAAGGTGTAATCCATACTGAAGACTATGGTCTATGATCTTCATCTGTAAGTGCTTCAAGTCCTCTTTACTTTCAGCAAGCAAGGTTGTGTCATCTGTATAGTGCAGGTTGTTAATGAGCCTTCCTCCAATCCCGATGCCCCATTCTTCTTTGCATAGTCCAGCTTCTCAAAATTCTTGCTCAGCATACAGATTGGATAAGTATGGTGAAAGATTACAGCCTTGACACACACCTTTCCTGACTTTAAAACATGCAGTATCCCCTTATTCTTTCCAGATGATTGCCTCTTGATCTACGTACATGTTCCTTATAAGCACAATTAAGTGTTCTGGAACTCCCATTCTTTCAGTTAGAATCCATTTGACTTCACCAATGATATCCCTTGTTCCATACCCTCTTCAGAAGCTGGCTTGAATTTCTGGCACTATCCTGTTGATATACTGCTACAGCAGCCCTTGAATGATCTTCAGCAAAATTTTGCTTGTGTGTGATATTAATGATATTGTTCGATAACTTCCACATTCAGTCAGATCACCTTTCTTGGGAATAGGTATAAATATGGATCTCTTCCTGTCGGTTGGCCAGATAGCTGTCTTCCCAATTTCTTGGCACAGACAAATGAGCACTTCCAGTGCTGCATCCTTTTGTTGAAAATTCTGTCAATTCCTGGAACTTTGTTTTTCTCTAATGCCTTCAGTGCAGCCTAGACCCCTTTCTTCAGTTTCTTTGGTTCCTAATCATATGCCACCTCCTCAAATGGTTGAACATTGACCAATTCTTTATGGTATAGTGACTCTCTGTATTCCGTCCATCTTCTTTTGATGCTTTCTGCATCATTTAATATTTTCCTTCAATATTGCAACTCGACAAATGGACTCCACCAGATGGAATACATAGGAATCAAATCAACTACATCCGTGGAAAGAGACAATGGAAAAACTCAATATCATCAGTTAGAACAAGACCAGGGGCCAACTGTGGAACAGACCATCAGTTGCTCATATGTAAGTTCAAGCTGAAACTGAAGAAAATTAGAACAAGTCCACGAAAGCCAAAGTACAACCTTGAATATAACCCACATGAATTTAGAGACCCTCTCAAGAGTAGATTTGCTATGTTGAACACTAATAATCAGATAAGTTGTGAAATGACATCAAGGACATCATACAAAAAGAAAGCAATAGATCATTTAAAAGACAGGAAAGAAATAAAAGACCAAAATGGATGTCAGAAAATACCCTGAAATTTGCTCTTGACCATCGAGTAGCTAAAGAGAAAGGAAGAAATGATGAAGTAAAAGAGCTGAACAGAAGATTTCAAAGAGAGCTTGAGAAGACAAAGTATTAAAATGACATGCACGAAGAGCTGGAGATAGAAAACCAAAAGAGAAGAAAGCGTTTGGCCCTTTCTCAAGTTGAAGGAACTGAGGAAAAATTCAAGCATCAAATTTCACTCCTAAACATAGCACATTCAGGGAGGTTCAAAAGAAAACTGGACTCACTTACATCTCACCACCTTCTACCCCACTAATCCAACCAAGCAACCAACCAGCCAACAGCTCTTTCTTCTCTTACATTCAACCATTCAGCAAGTGACATCAAGTCGTATTCAAGCAATAAAGCAGAAATAGTACTTAAGCTTGATTTGTTAGTTTCCTATATTTCTCCACAACCAATCAGCATATCCAGCCGGCATAATAACATAAATAGTTCTTGTAACTTTCCATTACTCTTGGCTTAAATGCTTCAGATCAGTTCTTTTCAAAATCTGGAATGTGCTCCTAATACTTCTCCATGACCTATTTTTGTTTCCATCCAATCCATTCTCTACTCTGCAAGCAGATTGCTTTTACTAAAAACCAAATCTGATCATACCATATTCCTGCATTAAATTCAGAAATGGCTTTTCTTTACATTTATGGTAAAATTCCATTTTTTTAATTATGATTTCCATCAGTTTGGCGAACTGCCTAGTCAGAGGGCACAGTCCTCCGTAGTCTAATCACATGGTTTGTCTTTGTGGTATGGCCAAACTCCAATCCTGAGTCATCTTTTTAGCATAAATTATAGAGTGACCCACCGTGAGTAACCTTGTTAAAATAAATTATCAGGTATTGTCCCAAAGGCCCACCATGAATATCAAAGAAACTTCAATTACTAGGGAAATTTTCAGAGTTTACTGGTTACCTCCCAGGAACTTGGGACAAAGGCCAAATTCTTTATTCTGCAATGATGTATTCCTTACGAACTGGTCTTTTTCTACAATTCAGATTAATATCTTGCTCTTCATCATCATATATCCTATTTTCTTCCTAAATAAAACATCTGGCCTTTATACGTGTTGCACACTACCACGATAATTCTTTCCTTTAGTATATAATGTATAATGGTTCATGGTAGGAATATTATGGCCTATAAATTTGTCCAATGGCTTCTGATTGTACCCAACTTCTGTTGTTATTGTTAGTTGCTATTGAGTCAACTTCGACTCCTGGAGACTCCATCTTTGTAGACTAGAGCTGTTCCATAGGGTTTTCAAAGCTGTGACCTTTCAAAGGCAGATTGCCAGGCCTGTCTTCTGAGGTACCTCTGGGTGTGTTCAAAGTGCCAACCTTTTGACTAATGTTTGAGTGCTTAACTGTTTGTGCTACCCAGAGACTCCTGCCCGACTCCTACCTTTATTCAAATCTTCAAATCTCCTCATAGAAGTCTTCCATGACCATTTCAGGCCAGATGTTTCCAACCTTACTCTAAAACCTCTATATTATAGCAAATAATATACCTTATTGTCATATATATATATATATACACATACACACACACTACCCAGTGCCCTCGATATATATATATATATTATATAACAACTTATTGTATATATATAATATGGTTGTCTATCATTTCCAAGGACTGCAAAGTTCTTAGAAATTGGGCCATGGCTTATTCATCTTTGAATTCCTCATGAACAGGATATAACATCAATTATTTTAAGTGCTAAAGTATTCATTGATTGAACAAATGAAAAAAATGTATATACACTTTTGATCTAAAATAGATTACATCTTTCTTGTGATGGAAATTCTCGTATCTGCTGGACAATGAAGTATGAACAAGATCAGTTTCTGATTTTAGGCTTCTCTTTCTGGGGTTCCAAACAGCTCACCTTCTTCCTGACACATTAATTCTTCAAATACGTTTGCAATATCAGACAACTTTCTTTTATATTCATTTTTACTTTGCTGAGTTTTTTTCTTATCTTTATTGATTTCCAGAAGATATGATATTTATCACTTTAAAACTGCTGATATTTACAGATTTTGATCAGTATGGTTCTCAGCAGATGAGCTTTTTTTTCAATTCTGGTAGCCTTTATGTACTAGCTGTCGCAAGTCAAAGAAAGAAGGGCAAGGATTACACTAGATTTTGAAATTCAAGTCAATTCACCTGTAAGCATTTGGAATAGCATCACAAATTCACTCAAACTACTTATTCTGCTCAAAATGTAGCGCCTTTATATCCTGTAACTGGATACTCATTTCTAGTGTCCTCACCATCCTGAAGACCTGAGGAATGTAGTTTGTTAATTAACAATCTCACATTGTCTTCAACTTTAAATAGTCTCCTTAAATTAAATTAATAATCCATTCAGATTCAGATTCCTCTTCTGACTATAACTCAGTCTTTCAGGTGTGTGCCCTGATTTTGTATCCTGCCTGCTCTTCTCCTGGATGACTTTCTGAGTGCTTTTGTTAGGCTTTAGAGTCTAAAGAATTCCAGCTTCAGAATTCTGGCTGCAGAGTGATTCTTCTGGTCTGTGGCAGTCTATGCTAAACTGACCACTGGATTTATGATCACTCATTTGCAACTGATTCATTCTAGTCTTCTGGGCACTCTACTGATACCCACTGCCATAGCCTGTGGACTCAGAAGTTTGACCAGTGCGAAAGTATCCACACACTTCATCCATCTATGCTACACTAGACCTCTGTGTTGTCCAATCCTCTCAGACCGTCCGTGTTCCTTCACTGTGTTTTATTGAAATATCTGGAATGCATGCACGCCTTGTACAGAAGTTGCTGAGCCAGGAATTCTCTATAAGGCCATCAGTGAGGCACATTTGTCATCAAATGGTGCACTGTCTCCCAGGACATATTGGATGTGGCCTAGAGGCTTAAAATCTTCCAGGCTATGCCTCCCGATCTGAGCATGACATTATTCACCCTTGATTGTGCTATTTATTGGGATTTTCTACCCTTTTACCTCTCCTTCAGTTCCATGCCAAAAGAGGTGAATGGAGAAAAAAAAAAAAAATCACACGGATGGACACATCTGTCTCTTGCCTTTACTGCAGTCCTCCGAATAGAAATGTTCTGCTTTCTCCACCTGCTACCCCTGAGAGAACCTCCATTCCATGAAAACTGTGGTAAAACCCTGCAATTCTGGCTCCTGCTGTGACACCAGCCCTTTAAAGAAATTAGACATTTTTCTTTTAATAAAGAATGGCTCTCCAAATGATATTATTGCTATGTTCATAGAAAAAGTATTTCTTGAGCCTTTTAGGTAAATAATCACATTTTGGGCCCAGATAGTATCAGGACGGTCAGTATGGAGTTAAACCAGAAAGATATACAAACTCCTAAAATAAGTGAATGAACATTTAAAAATATGCCTCCCCATTACACATATCTTCATTACTTTTATATCCTTGTAATAAACACATTGGCATCCCACCTTGATGCCATCTTCAGGACAAGGGCACTTCTTCCTTACAGCTGCCAAGAATATTGTCTGCTGATGGCTCAAGACTAAGTCCCTACACATCAACTGACCTTGGCTGAAGGAAGCATCTTTCTCAAGGTTATAGCCCTTTCTCAAGGGGTTCCTACATTCATAACTGGTCCGCTTGGGGTACAAAGGTCCATTTTTTTTTATTGTCCTTTAAGTGAAAGTTTACAAGTCAAGTCAGTCTCTTATACAAGAACTTATAATCACCTTGCTATGTACTCCTACCTGCTCTCCCCCGAATGAGACAATACACTCCTCTCCACCCCGTACTCCCTGTATTCATTCAATCAGCTCCTATCCCCGTCTGTCTTCTCATCTGCCTCCAGACAGGAGCTGCCCACATAGTCTCATGTGTCTACTTGAGCCAAGAAACTCACTCCTCACCAGTATCATTTTCTGTGTTATAGTCCAGTCCAGCCCCTGTCTGAAGAGTTGGCTTCGGGAATGTTTCCAGTATTGGGCTAACAGAAGGTCCAGGGACCATCACCTCCGGGGTCCTCCTAGTCTCAGTCAGACTGTTAAATTTGGTCTTTTTATGAAAATTTGAGGTCCGTGTCCCACTGTTTTCCTGTTCCATCAGGGATTCTCTGTTTTATTCTCTGTCAAGGCAGTCATCGTTTGTAGCCAGGCACCATCTAGTTCTTCTGGTCTCAGGCTGGTGTATTCTCTGGTTTCCGTGGCCCTTTCTGTCTCTTGGGCTCATATTTACTGTGTGCCTTTGGTGTTCTTCATTCTCCTTTTCTCCAGGTGGATTGAGACCAATTGATGCACCTTAGATGGCCGCTTGCTAGCATGGCCCATTTTCTTGACCTCAGCTGATAATAACTCTGAAGTTCCATGCCCACGGGATGGAAGAACTTCCCACAGGATTAGCTGGACTTTCTGAGACAAATGTATCTCAGTTCAACCTCCCTTTCTGTTGAGTTCCACTTCTCTTACTTCCTTACAGGTGTTATTCCTGAGACGTCTTGCAAATAAATCTCCTATGAGTAAGTCTCCACTTCATCGTTTGTTTTTCCCAAAACCTGACCTGTTGGAACTGGGATTTTGAAGCGGGATCCACATCATTTTGGCAAATGTAGTGCATTTTCCTCTGACTGATCTTACTTTCCTTACTCACATGCATTATTCCTCAAAGCCCTCTTCAAAAATTACTTCTTGCATATATATCTGTCTCAGAGTCTCTTTCCTACAGAAACTCAAGTATGATAATTTAAATACCATTCCTTGTTTCTACACAGATTAAAAGGAACAACCCATGGTAAGTATGTCACATATTTTAAAAAATACAAAAGATAACAACCCCTTAGATTTACACAGTATTTTAAAATTTTGCCAAGAAATTTGATATTTCCATTTTTGGCTTGATTCAATTAAATATGAAAGAATATGGAAGAGAAAGCCATTGAAAGAAACCACTTATCACTGTTTGGTGAGGACTAATCTTTTCCCTAAAATGTAGATATGAAAACTTGCATATTAACCTGTTTTTCCTGTTGATCTGAAAAATATTTTAATCTTCCTACCACAGATCTAAATAGTAAACAAGAACAATGACAATTCAATCCCCCTATTTCTTGTCAAATACACACTTGGCAGTGGTAGAAACATTGAAATCCACAAATTAATAAACGAGTGTCTTTGAAAAACATGTGATGCATGATTCAGAAGAAAATAATTTATATTTTCTAGAATGTAAAATTATCTGTCATTGCCATTTGGTGCCATCAAGTCAATTCTGACTCATAGCGACCCGATGTACAACAGAACGAAACACTGCCTGGACCTGTACCATCCTCACAATCCTTGTTATGCTTAAGCCCATTGTTGCAGCCACTATGTCAATCCATCTTCTCAAATTTCTTTCTCTTTTTCACTGATAAATCTGCTTTACCAAGCATGATGACCTTCCCCATGGACTGATCGCTCCTGACAACATGTCCAAAGTATGTGAGACCTAGTCTTGGCCATACTTACTTTTAAAGAGCATTCTGGTTGTACTTCCTCCAGGAGAGATTTATTTGTTCTTTTGGCAGTCCGTGGTATATCCAATGTTCTTTGCCAACACCACAATTCAAAGGCGTCAGTTCTTCTTTGGTCTTCCCTATCCTTCATCCAGCTTTCACATACATGTGAGGCAATTGAAAACAACATGTCTTAGGTCCAGTGCATCTTAGTCTTCAAGGTGACATCTTTGTTTTTCAACACTTTAAAGAAGTGTTTTGTAGCGTATTTGCCTAATGCACTGTGTCTCGATTTCTTGACTGCTGCTTCCATGGGTGTTGATTGTGGATCCAAGTAAAATAAAATCTTTGACAATTTCAATCTTTTCTCCATTTGTCATGATGTGGCTTATGGGGCAGTTGTGAGGATTTTTGTTTTCTTTATGTTGAAGTGTAATCCGTCCTGAAGGCTGTGGTCTTTGATCTTCACTGGTAAGTGCTTCAAGTCCTCTTCACTCTCAGAAAGCAAGGTTGTGTCATCTGCATAACACAAGTTGTTGAAGAGTCTTCCTCCAATCCTGATACTGTGTTCTTCTTCATATACTCCAAGTTATCAGATTACTTGCTCAGCATAGAGATTGAATAGGTATAAAGGATACAACCAGATGCACAGGTTTCCTGACTTTTAAACCACTCAATATCCCGTTGTCCTCTTTGAATGACTCCTTCTTGATCTGTGTATAGGTTCCTCATGAGCACAATTAAGTGTTCTGGAATTTCCATTCTTCCCAATATTATCCATAATTTGTTATGATTCACAAAGTCAAATGCCTTTGCATAGTTAGTAAAACACAGGTAAACCTCTTTCTGGTTTTCTCTGTTCCAGCCATGATCCATCTGACATCAGCAATGATATCCCTCTTTCCACATCCTCTTCTGAATCCTGCTTCAATTTCTGGCAGTTCTGTGTGTGTGTACTGCTGCAGCCACTTTTGATAATTTCCACATTTGATTGGATCACCTTTCTTGGGAACAGACATAAATATGGATTGCTTCCAGTCAGTTGGTCAAGTAGCTGTCTTCCAAATTTCTTGGTATAGAGGAGTGAGCACTTCCAGTGCTGCATCCTTTCGTTGAAATAGCTCAATTGATGTTTTGTCAATTCCTAGAGCCTTGTATTTCGCCGATGCCTTCAGTGCGGTTTGGACTTCTTCCTTCAGTACCATTGGTTTCTGATTGTATGCTATCTCTGAAAATAGTTGAACAGTCACTAATTCTTTTGTTATAGTGAGTCTGTATATTCCTTCCATCTTTTTTTGATGCTTCCTGTATCATTTAATATTCTCCATATGCAATCGTTCTTAATTGCAATACAAGGCTTGAATATTTTCTTTGCTCCTTTAAGCTTGAGAAATGCTAAACATGTTCTTCCCTTTTGGTTTTGTTTCAAGCTTTTTGCACATGTCAGTATAATACTTTGTCTTCTCAAGCCACCCTTTGAAATCTTCTGTTGGGCTCTTTTACTTCATCATTTCTTCCTTCCACTTTAGCTACTCGATGTTCAAGAGCAAGTTTCAGAGTCTCTTCTGACATCCGTTTTAGTCTTTCCTTTCTTTCCTGTCTTTTTAATGATCTCTTACATTCTTCGTGCATGATGTCCTTGATGTCATTCCATAACTCAGCTGGTCTTCAGTCATTAGAGTTCAAAGCATCAAATATACTCTAGTGATGGCCTCTAAATTCACATGGGATATACTCAAGGTTGTACTTTGGTTCTTGTTGACTTGCTCTAATTTTCTTCAGTTTCAACTTGTACTTTCATGTGAGCAATCAATGATCTGTCTTGAAATTGGCCCCTTGCCTTGTTCTGACTGATGATATTGAGCTTTTCCATTGTCTTTTCCACAGATGTATTCGATTTGATTCTTGTGTATTCCATCTGGTAAGATAGCCACTGTTTATATTGGTGAAAAAAGGTATTTGCAATGAAAAAGTCGTTGGTATTACAAAATTCTGTCATTCAATCTTCATTTTATCACTAAGGCCATATTTTCCAACTACTGATACTGATACTTCTTTCTTTCCAACTTTCACATTCCAGTAACCAGTAATTATCGGTGTGCCCTGTTTGCATGTTCAGTCAATTTCAGGCTGCAGAAGCTGAAAAAAACCTTCAATTTCTTCATCTTTGGCATTAGTGGTTGGTGGGTCCATTTGAATAATACTCATATTAACTGGTCTTCCTCCTAGGCCTACGGATATTATTCTATCTCTTAAAAAACACACTTACAGTACTATATTTCAGGATAGATGAGGAAATGTTCCTTTTGACGATGACTGCAGTGCCATTTCTCTTCAAGTTGTCATTCCCGGCACAGTAGACCATATGATCGTCTGATTAAAAATGGCCAATACCAGTCCATTTTGGTATGGATTACACCTAAACATAAAGAAAAGAAAAATACTCACAACTGAACCAATAAGCAACATCATGATAAACGGGGAAAAGATTGAAGTTGTCAAGGATTTCATTTGACTTGTATCCACAATCAACACCCACAGAAGCAGCACTCAAAAAATCAAAAGATACACTGTGTTAAGCAAATCCACTGCAAAAGACTTCTTTAAAGTTTTGAAAAGCAAAGATGTCACCTTGAAGACTAAGGTGGGCCTGACCCAAGCCGTGTTGTTTTCAGTCGCCTCCTATGGATATGAAAGTTGAACGATGAATAAAGAAGACTGAAGAAGAATTGATGTCTTTGAATTGTGGCATTGGAGAAGAATATTGAATATATCATGGACTGCCAAAAGAAGGAACAAATCTGTCTTGGAAGAAGTACAACCAGAAAGTTGCTTAGAAGCAAGGATGGCGAGACTAAGTCTCATACTTTGGGCATGTTGTCAGGAGAGATCAGTCCCTGGAGAAGGACATCATAGTTGGTAAAGTAGAGAGTCAGCAGAAAAGAGGAAGACTCTCAATAAGATAGATTTACATAGTGAGTGCAACAATGGGCTTAAGCATAACAACGATTGTAAGAACGGTGCAGGACCCGGCAGTGTTTCGTTCTCATAGGGTAGCTATGAGTTGAAACCGACTCAATGATATCTGACAACAACAATGGTTCATTAGAACTTAGGATATCCATGTTTATGCTTTCCATTTTATTTTTAGCAATTTCCATTTTTTTGGATTCATACTTTGCACATTCCATGTTCTGATTACTAATCGATATTGCAGCTGTTTCTTCTCATTTTGAGTTGTGCCACATCAGCAAATGAAGGTCCTGAAAGCTTGACTCCATCCACATCGTTAAGATCGACTCTACTTTGATGAGGCAGCTCTTCCCCAGTAGTCTTTTGACTGGCTTCCAGCCTGGTGGGTGCTCATCTTCTATATCAGAAAATGTTCTGCTGTCATTAATAAGGTTTTCACTGGCTAATTCTTTTCAGAAGTAGACTACCGGGTCCTTCTTCCTAGTCTGTCTCAGTCTGGAAACTCAGCTGAAACCTCTCTGCCATGAGTGACCCTGGTGGTGTTTGAATACCAGTGGCATAGCTTCCACCATCACAGCAACATGCCAGCCCCCACAGTACAACAAACTGACAGATGCGTAGGGGCTCAAATTATCTAGCTTTTCTAAATTAGTAGAAAAAAAATCACAGGGAGGAAGAGTATGAAAACAAAGATTATGGGCAAAAGATTAAATCATATATGCATGAAATAAAATATGTGAAGAAATTAAAGCAAATTTACAGTACCTTCATTGGCAGCAGCAAAAGGTTGACAATCCAAAAAAAAAAAAAAAATACAATTTGCCATGTAGAAAACAAACTCAAGAAGCTTTTCTTGTATAAAAAAAAAATGGAGAAAGGAGTGAAGAAAAGCAAATAAAACAGTGAAGATATGAAGGGAAAACTGAAGAATCAGTACAATCAATTTTCATTTGTTATTTGGAATGAGTGCCCAGAAAAAAAAAAAGTGGTAATAAAAATGAACAATAGATACAATTAATGTTTTGTGTGCAAAAAAGTACTTATATGAATATTGACATGGACCACTACTAAAAATAAAATACCAAACCCTTGCCACTGAGTTGATTCCGACTCATAGCAACCCTAAGGTAAAACTGACCTTTTGGCTAGCAGCCAAATGCTTAAACACTGTACCACCAGGGCTTCACCATCATTGTCTATTACAACACTTAGCTACAAATGAAAATATACAAGACAGTAATGTATAAACTTAATGGATTATAAGAACCAAAACCAAAACAAATCTGTTGTCATCAAATCGATTCCTACTCACAGCAATCCTATAGGACAGAATAGAAGGGCCCTAGAGGGTTTCCAAGGAGCAGCTGGTAGATTCGAACGTACAACCTTTTGATTAGCAGCCTGAGCTCGTAACCACTGCATCACCAGGGCTCCAGTGAATTATGAGACGATGTTTAAATGTTTCCTTTGAATCTGGTTATAAAAAAAAGTCCAAATACTCAAATGTATTTTTTTAAAAGGAATAATACGATAATAATCTATGCCGTTTGGTGCTGTTGAGTCCAGTTCTCCTTTATTTAAATGCCTGTACAATTCAGGCATAGTTTATGTGCATTTTATATTAAACTATTGCCATTGAGTCTGACCCATGGAGATCCCATGTGTATTAGAGCAGAACAGCACTACATAGGGTTTTCAATGGCCATAATCATATAGAAGTAGATCCCCAGGCCTTTCTTCCATACATAAAAAAAGTCATTCTAAAAAAACAGTTATGTGTGTGGATGTTAGTGTATGTTCCATGAAGCAGGAGAATAAAATAAGATAGGTGTGGGATTTTTAAGGCATTGCATGATTTAAAATATAACTTTCCCCATTCTTCAGTGTGTGATCATTAGGAAAAAAGCATTATTTTTATCAGCTTTATTTACTCGTCTGTAAAACAGACATATAAATTTGTATCTGCTAAGGTCCGTGGGTGGCACAAACTCTTTGAGTTTGGCTACTAACGTAAAGGTTGGCAGTTCAAATCCACCCAGTGGCACTGTGGAAGAGTAAAGATATAATTCCGCCACTTATAGGAGCCATTTTCAAGGGAGTTTTTATTAATACTCACATTACCATATTTTTATGCAAATAACACACACCTGCATTTGTTTGTCAACTACTCCTTCTCTCCTGAAAGTGTTTTGTAAGAGCACTATGCTAATTTTTTTACAGTAACATGTAAAAAAAAAAAAGGCATAGTGGCACTTACGAAAATATCTTGCAGAGGGAGGGAGCGGTTGGCAAACAAATGTAGAAGGTTGTGTTATTTGCATAAATATGTAGTATCTCTCATTTATTTCGTGAAGCAATCTTAAATCAGTGCTGTTGATTCTGGTTCATGATAACCCTATGCGTCTCAGAGTAGAACAATTCTCCCTAGGGTTTTCAATGACTGAATTTTCAGACATCAGGTCTTTTCTCAGAGGCACTGTTGAGTACACTCGAACTGCCAACCATTTGTTAACTATTTGCACCACCTAGGGACTCCAAAGCAACCTTATATCATTTTAAATTTCCCGTCTATTTATTGGAAGTTTATTTATTCCCATCCCATTTATTCCTTTGTGCAATTTATTTAAATTCTTTTCTCATACATTCCTTTGTAGAGTTTTCTATTCCTTCCTTTTCTTATCCTTTCAATAAATGCCAATCCCACTATCTTCCAGCTCATTCTTGACTAATTAGTATAAATAGAGTCACAGAAAAAAAAAAAAAAAAAACAGTTGCTGTCATGTCAGCTCTGACTCCTAGCAACCCCATGGCTATCAGAGTAGAATTGTGCTCCACGGGGTTTTCAATGGCTGATTTTTTGGAAGTAGATCATCGAGCCTTTCTTTTGAGGTATTTCTGGGAAGACTCAAACCTTCAACCTTCAGTTAACAGCTAAGCGCATTAACTGTTTGCACCTCCGAGGGACTACCGTTTAGAGCCACAGATGTGTATATCTCTTTGTTTATTGTAGCTGCCTGTTTCTATGTATCTTATGAACTGATGATGAAATTGTCTTTTACAAGCGCTAGAGTCTTGTCTCCTCTACATTGACCTTCAAGGCCGTGATCTACTGTTCTTCCAATCCAATTAATCAATCATGTTTTTTGTTATATTTAAGTCAGAATAGACTCGCAGGCAACAAACAACAAAAACAAATCTGAAAGTAGTGACGTAGAGTGGAAAGTATATGCCCTTTGGAGGTAGATAGGGTAGAGTCAGAATTCAGCCTTCACCATTTACTAGCTGTGTAACACTGAAAGAGTCATTTAAGTGTTTTATCCTTAAGTTATTACATTAAAAAAAAAAAATGAAAGTAGTACTTTCATTGTCAATTTTCTGGGATGATGAAATTTTATAGCTTTCTTATATCATTTACATTGTTGTGTTGGCCTCATAAATGCTAATTGATTTCAAAACGGATTATATCTTACAATTGTGGAAATTTTGCTGTTAAAATATTATTTTATTCTTGTGTGCGTGTGTTTCTTCTCAACTTGGGATATGAGGAATTAAAGTATTTCATAAATATCAAACAATGGGTCAGGAAGATTCACAAACAATGTTATGTTACTATTTTTGAGTTAATAGTTGACTGTGATGATCTTGTGGAGTGTTGACGGTGCAGTGGTTAAGAGCTCAGCTGCTAATCAAAAGGTTGGCAGTCTGAATCCAGCAGCCACTCCTTGGAAACAATTTGGGGCAGTTCTTCTCTGTTTTATAGAGTTGTTATGGATTGGAATTGACTCAATGCAATAGGCTTTTTTAGTGATGATTTTAATATAATAGAGCATTTAATACACAATGCATGATATTTGTTTTTCGTATCATTGTATCTCAGCTGCTTAGCTACATCTAATCTAAACAAACAAATATTAAAGTATAATGTTCTCTTTCTGTTTGTACTTTTGCTATTATTGCTTTAGCTTTTGACTTTAGGTTGCTGTTAAATAGGAAAGAACTTTCCTACCAACCTTACTGTAGAATATCTATAAGAAGTAACAGTTAAATTTATAAGCTTTTCAAAGTTATGGGTCAGAACACAATTTCATTTTAAAGTTGTCACTTAAGAATGCACAAACATACGTAATAAAAGCTGACATTTCACAGTGTTATCTTCTATTCAAAAATTTCTTATTACTGTTCGTTGTTGATATGTTGAAAGATAATAAGATTTTAAAATTCTGAACTTTACATGAAAATGGAAGCATTTCCTATTGTGCATTAGATGCTAAATAGAAATTCTCTTTAAGAGAACAAGAGGCATTAGAAAAAAAAAAATTCAGTAGCCCCCAGCCCTTGTTTCAGGACATAGGGAAATAGTGTGAACTTTTTATTACACTAACTAAATGAAAGATCCAGGGAAACTCAGTAAGTATGCATAAATATATCTATAATAGAAAATAATCATGTCTGCGTTTACTTGCAGAGGCACACAGGGTATAGAGATAGAATATTATTAGCAATACAATTGATTTCTCTATTTTTTATCATTAGAATCTTTGCGACTCAATTGCAAATTCTTATGTCTTATCTCAATAGCAAATTTTTAATACTCATTTTGTGAATAGCAAGCAGTTTTCCCTGAATTAAGAGGCAACTGATAAGACTTTTTTTTTTTTAGTCTTATGTACTATTTAATTCCTACTTTGTGGTTCTTTCTTTTTTTCCATGTTTTGCTTTTCTATGCTATGGAAATGACCAAAAATAAAGAAAATGTAAAAAGATAAAGTTATTCACAACATTCTAAAGTCAAAATTGTTTTATAATATGCAAAAAAAAATTATTTTTGGTATAGGTTGATTTCCTCTACAAATCAAAAACAGTATTTTCACTGTATATAGCATTTATTTTTACATTCTGGTCATCACAATTCACTAAGCAAGTTTCTAGCATCAAACATTATGGGTACAGAGATGAATACTACTTCTATTGTGTCCTTAAGGATCCCACAATTTAAGACATATAATTTGTGTATAAAAAAATACATGATATATAATTATACCATTTAAGTCATCATATACTATTGTTACGTATATATCTAATATATCTAATGACAATAAAGGAAACGTTAATAAATTTATAAAAATAGAAATGTTATAGACTACTCTCTTACAGAAACTAATGAAATTAGAAAAAAATACCAAAATGTAAAACGAACAACCTTAATATCTGGGGAATGGCAAACTATTTAACACAATCATGGGTTAAACTAAAATTGTAGAATCTAGAAAATGAAATGCAAATTAGAACCTCAGATATTTGACTATAGGAGAACTCTGATGTAAATTTATAATATGAAACTTATATAGCACTAGATAACAATTAAAACTAAATTCAACAGATGCTTACTACTGGTTATGTCTTCACTGGTAGCAGACAAACTCTTCTCCTGAGGACAACTGTAAAACTACATAACATATCAAGAAAAACTCCAAATGTTTGAAGGTATAAGAGAGTAAGCAACGAATCCAGGATTCATGGGGAGTGAGGAATACACATTCTAAGTATCCTTTCCCCCTTCAGGTTATTTGTAGATACCTAAAAAAAAAAAAAAAAAAAAAAATTTTTTTTTTTTTTTTAAGTATAAGCCATGATATTTTCAAACACCTTGTGTGCATGTGAAAGCTGGACAATTAATAAGGAAGACTGAAGAACTGATGCATTTGAATGGTGTTGGCAAAAAATATTGAATATACCATGGACTGCAAGAAGCACAAACAAGTCAGTCTTGGAAGAAGTACAGCCAGAGTGTACCTTGGAAGTGAGAATGTCAAGACTTCATCTCATGTACTTTGGACATGTTATCAGAATAGACCAGTCCCTGGAGAAGGACGTCTTGCTTGCTAAGGTAGAATGTCAATGAAAAAGAGGAAGACCATTTACAGTGGGTAGGGTAAATCACCAACAAAAATGACAAAAAGTTAGGCAATGTAGAAAACAGTCTAAAGGTATTTTAAAAGTCTCAAAGATCCAGGGAGAAGAAAATTGGAGTTCAGGTCATCTAAAGTAGCTAAGTCTTGGGAACCAGGAGCACAGAAATAGAAAACTACAGAGATAGGAGCCTATTCTACCATGTGAATTTAGACCTGACTTTCCTGCCAATTCTGAAGGGGCATAGATACAGCAACTAACTGACAGCACTCAATCAGAAAGTTGGTTGACGAAGATGAGGAGGAAAAGCAGTGGAATATATGGGCCCACATGGAAGTGAGCACTTGGTCAACATCACTGTATTTCCATTGAGACTCCTGAAGAGCTAGTGATAAGGGCAAACTAAGATTAGACCTGATTCCCAAAGGACTTCAAATATATGCAGTTGTTGTTGTGATCAAGGTGATTCACCCTACTCTCACTGACATCCACACAAGGACTAAATTATCTTTGGAGGCATGTGACATCACCCACAGACTCTGCAAAGTACCCTGCACACTATTCAAAATAATATTTTAAAAAGAACAAACATGCAGTTTAGTAATAGCCAGAAATAAGAGAGAAAAAAAAAAAAAAGAAGACATAAATATACCTGAAGAAGATTCTGATTTTGGAGTTATCAGACATAGGCTTACAGATAACTCTGTTTTAATACATTTAAGAAATAGGTGGCAAGGTGGAGCATCTTATTAGATAACCTCAATTAATAAAAAAACAGAATCAGATGAAAATTCTAAAATTTAAAATGTAACTAAAATTTAAAACTCAATTGATAGACATTACGGTAGAAAAAAAAGAAAACTATCATCGAGTTGATTCTGACTCATAGCTACCCTGTAATAGAATAGTCATATCAAAAGATCAGAATGCTTTCTATACCAATAGAACATACCCCGAATGGAGCATAAAAGGGAAAAGAGGTTGAAAAAATACACAAAAGATAATGATTGAAACTCTAAACATAGATGTAAGGGAGAAAGTGTCACAAACAATATTTGAAGAGATAATGAAAAAATTCCACGCACAGATTCAAGAAGCTATATACATCTCAAGCTGAATAAACTGCACACACCAATACATAGGCACACAAGTGCATGCACACACACATAGTGCATTATAATAAAAGTATTGAAAATCAAAGACTGTGGTGAAGTCACTTGCTTTATATCGCCTATCTAGTAGTAGTTTCTTAACATCCACAAAATGATTGGCTGGGATTATGAAAATAAAGTGAGTAAAATTCTTGCAGTGATTGGACAGCTACTATGTAATTAAAGTGCCTGTGGCCTACCAAGGAAATTGGTAAGTTTTGCCATTCTACTACGCT
The DNA here is from genome assembly GCF_030014295.1 of Loxodonta africana. Lineage (NCBI taxonomy): Eukaryota > Metazoa > Chordata > Mammalia > Proboscidea > Elephantidae > Loxodonta > Loxodonta africana. The sequence goes on from NC_087356.1 coordinate 33,273,614, forward strand.
TAAAAGAGCCAGCCTTACAGAGGTTGAGGGAAAACTCACTATCATCAAGATGAAAAACCTAGAGTGGAGCGAGTCCTTTGGACCCGAGGCTTGTGTGCTGAAAACCTGCTAGACCCAGGAGACAAAGACAACTGTAACACTGGAGGCAGCATGAGATAACAGAGGCACAAAAGCAGCAGCATGGGAGCAGCAGATGCCTGCAGTGGGCTCACCAATCTGTAGAGTGAGAGAACCTAGTATCTTTGGGCAGGAGGTTTTCAGGTGGAGCGGGGTGCCTAGGAGCATTCACTGGCAGAGCTGAAGAGCTGTAGCACTGGCCCCAGCAGGACAGAGGCCAGGAGTGAGGGCTAGCAATGGGCGCAGTCAAGAGAGAGAAATGCCTGCTTGTGGGCATGGCAAAGAAGGAGCTGAGTGGTTGGAAGCTGTCCTGGTTGAAGAACAGTGTCCTGTTTCCTGAATTGTTTGTGTTACTTCCAAGTTGATTCTGATCCCGAGTTGTAACCTGTTAGTTACTTTCCTAATAAGCCTCATAATCCTAAGTATTATCTTCAAGTTCTGTGTGGCCATTGTGATGAATTTATAAAACCCATCAGAGAAGTAGAAAGTGTTGTGGGATAGATGACTGGTGTCAGATTTGGTAAAGGTGGGAATGTGTATGTATGCCTGACCTCCACCTCAAAGAGATCATCCTTGAGCTGATATTGATTCTCCTCTCTCCCCCTGAAGTTTAGAACCTCTGATGCCACCATATTACAAAGAGATAATTTTAAAAATAGCCAGATAAAAAAATGTGCATTTCTTTCTAAGGTGAAATTCTGTGAATAAGAGTTTGTGTTTATCAGAAATTCTCTTAAGTTAGAAGATAATAGAATGCTTCTACAAAGCACTGAAAGAAAATGCTATCAACCTAGGTTTTGATATCCAGTAAGAATAACCCTCCATCTAAAATATTGAATCCAAAATTTATGCTTAATAAGCCCATATTGATAGATTCAAACTGATTCAATTTTACATTTCTGCCACCTTGATCCCATACATATTCTTACTATCCATTCCCATACATGTTCCTCAGATGTATGTCTATATAAACATGGAAAATCATATTGGTCTTTTGGTGTGCATTGGACTTTTTCTTAGGTCGTACTTTGTGCCCTACTGTTTGGGCCCTGCTGTGACTTGAGTCTAGCTGTAGATCTAGAAGCAAGCAGACAAGGAAGACATATGATTGAATATGTAAGGTAGATACAAAATATAGGAAGTGACGTATCATGTGGATGAGACATACCCATGCATACATTTGCATTTTGAAAAATATATTCCAACATAATAATTGTGATTACCTTTGTATCCTGGTGGTACAACCGTTAAGCACTAGACTGCTAATCAAAATGATGGCAGTTCAAATCCACACAACAACTCTGTGGGCAAATGAGTTGTCCAATATCTGCTTCTATGGGAGAAAAATCTGCTACCATTAAGATCACAGGCTAGAAAACCCTGTGGGACAGTTCTACTCTGTCACATGGGGTTGTTATAAGTTGAAAATTGACTCAGTGACACCTAACGGCAACAACATCTCTGCCTATGAGATTTCTGATCATCTTTTAAAAATTTTTAACCTATCTTCACGTCATATTTTTCTATAATAAATATTTATTACTTGTATAAAAGACAAAAAATAAAATTTCATATGTCTGCATTATTTATGCAATAAAATATTTTTAGTAGACAGTACGAACTTTTTGGGATGGGCTTGTAAGTTACGCAACCTTACCACTTATAGAAAACTCTAAAAGCAAAGTGTTGCCTTTTAGAGACAAAGGAATCGTTAGGAATAATTTTCTTACAATTTCAGTTGTCACAGAAAGGAAGGTTCAGTTTAGAGAAAATAAGTTTAATCACAGGGAATATGGAAGCAGCAGCCAACACACCTTTCATTATGAATGTCTAAGAGTGGATCATGGATCCAACCAAACTGATTTACTCATAGTTTTGTTTTTTTTCTTTTTAGTGTTTTTTTTTTTTTTTTTTTAGCATTCACAAGATCATAACTTAAAATTAGAGAGCTGAGGGGAGCCCACACATATGTGGAAAGCATGGCAAACACTCATATACACCAAATTCAGACACAAAATGGAAAAGTGAATTAAATCTTGGCAAAGGAGGGAAGATAATATTAATATTTTGAAATATGTAATCAGTAGTTTTTTTAATTAATTGAGAATAAGGGTTTAAATCAATTTTGACTGGATCATAAAAAAAAAAAGAAAAATCATAGCAGTTCAAAACATCTGGTTAAAAGTATCATTAGATGTAGAATTTCTTTCATCAAGTTGTCATACTTTGGTCTCACAAACCAGAATTACCAATACAATCTAGCTGAATAGCATTTTTGTTCTATTTTATAAAATTCTGATTTAAAATAATAGCAGATTTTTTACAACAGGTCACATAGTGCATTTCGTGTAAGTTCAATTTCAGGAAATATTTTATTTCTCCAGAGGAATTTGCATCTTTGCTACAATCATAAGAAAAATATATGCAAAGGAAAAAATAAATAATAGTCCTTGGAATGGAAAGAAGACGACATAGAAGTGATGGATTATAATTATAAAGATATAATGCATAGATTTCTTTCTATGGGCAGCATAGGAAAGGAAAGAGACTAGTTTCCAGGTTTTTTCAATCCCGATAATAAACATCACTAGGTGTATTTCCGCCTAGTCAAGAGATTACTTTGTGTTCAATCCTAAAGTCTCTTCATTCTTCATTGCAGTGAAGCTAGGAGTGAAGCCACCATAGACAACAAGGTCTTGTCTCATGAGGTGTACTGGTGCTCTTCAAGCATAAGAGTTTGCACGGCTCATTTTCATGGTGAAAACACTGGGGAGAATATGGCTTTGGAATGCTTTCCAATGTCCCAAATAAATAGTAACTTAAGGTCTTTGCTTAACAAAAAAACACACCTCAGGAAAAGAGTTAGATATGTCAGTGTCTCCGTGCTTTACAGTTGCTGTACATCGCTTTTATAAAGATGTAATAAATTATCATAATAGAAAAAGGGTAGTTAGAGCAAAATAAAGTGGTCCATCAAGTACTCATCTCAAGTTTATTACTGCAATGGACTTGGGTTATAATTACCAACGGAGGAGAAAATAACTATAAGTTATTTTATGTAAAAAGCATATTATACTAAGCCAACATAATAACACAGTTTTTATGAACCATAATAATTACATTGAAGAGTCACACAAGTACATTTTCCTAAAAGAAGAAGGTAGGTGTTGATAAGCTACTACAGAATTTTACAGTTGCAATGAACAATAATAATTGTCATGGCAAAATAATAAAAGCACATTAACTTTTGTTGCAATGCTTGAGAGAGATTAAATAATAAAATTAAAAAAAATGCTTCTTAAATAATAAACTTTTCACATCAGGTTTAATGTTTTTATTTTGAAATGGCCTTTTAAAATAAAATTGTATGTATATTCAAAATTGTTTATTCTCTTTCAGTAGTGGTATGTGGGAGATTGTTTTTGTTGCTAAGAAAGCTTGTTTGTTATACTTCCGTTAATTAATATAGGGGAAAATGACTTTTTGGTAAGTGTCTATGTAAATAACTATTTTATAAAACTCTAATTAAAATTTGATCTCAAGTCACTATGACTTTATCACTATGTTTAATTTTACATTTCAAAGCTTAGAGAAAAGTTAAATGTTAATGTCTATTGACGACTTAAGCATAGCAAATCTCATTTAAGACAAATGATAGACTGTTAAAGAGTTCAGGGTCAAAGGAGACACCTGGATAGAAATAAGTTATAATACAAATTGGAGAAAGGTAGGAGTTTATGTAAAGTCTACATTTATAAATTCCTGGTTATGCCACATTTATAAATTCTTGGTTATACATCAATGGGCCATATTGATTACAAGTAATTGAATTTATTAGGTTTAGAGGGAATTTTATAAATGTAGGTAGAATGAAATATACTGTATTTTAAAATAACTGTCAATAAGACTATTTTTCTAGCAGAAAGATAATTAGAGACTGAGACATGATGATTAAATAAAGAACTGAACTATTTAGCGGTTCTTGCAGTCACAAAATAAAAGAAAGGCCTGGGGTTGAGATTGGGAAGATTTATAAAATGTCTAGAATTTCACATAAAGGGCTGAGAGGGATGCAATGACTCTGCAAAATCAAGAGCATCTTGGGTGAAGCACTTAACTTGCCTGTTGAAACACCTGATAAGTTAGGGAGCGAGAGCACGTAGAGAATACCTTGATTCCGGGTAGTATACTAAAAATAATCATTTCCTTGCTTTCGACATGTAATAAATAGAAGCTAATTAACATAGCCTGTGGTGGGTGTATATCTACATTTCCAGTCATTATTTCTTTTTGTTCTGGTTATACAAGTTTACTCGTTCCCATTTTAATCATTACCTGATTTCAGATTCATTAAAGCTTTGAATACATGAACCAACATCTATTCACAGACTTTTCACAGCTGAGAATTCTGTAGAGAAAACAGAATATCACTTCATTTTCTTGCTTTACCAGTTTTGCTGTTGCTAAACCCTGGTGGCATAGTGGTTAAGAGTTCGGCTGGTAACTAAAAGGTTGGCAGTTCGAATCCACCAGACACTCTTTGGAAACCACATGGGGCAGTTCTACTCTGTCCTAGAGGGTCACTATGAGTCAGAATTGACTTGACAGCAGCAGGTTTTTTTTTCTTATTTTATGCCTATCCTAACAAGAAAACATTACATTTACTATGGCAGGGTGGTGGCAAAGAAAGAAAATGCTCCTGAGTGAAAGGAAGACTGAGAAGATTTGGTCATATGACTATCTGCGTGGAGCATGGCTTCTTCTTTTTTATTGTGCTTTAGGTAAAAATTTACAAATCAAGTCAGTCTGTCATACAAAAAAGCCATACACACCCCGCTGTGCACTCCCAGCTGCTCTCCCCTTAATGAGAAAGCACATTCCTCCTCTCCACCCTGTACCCCTCGTGTCTATTCAACCAGCTCCTGTCCCCCTCTCCTTCTCATCTTGCCACCAGACGGGAGAAGCACACATAGTCTCACGTGCCTACATGAGCCACAAAGTTCTCTCCACACCAGCATCACTGTCTATCTTATAGTCCAGGCCAATCCCTGTCTGTAGAGTTGGATTCGGGAATGGTTCCAATCTTGGGCTATCAAAGGATCCGGGGCCCGTAACCGGCAGGGTCCTTCTGGTCTCTGTCAGACCATTAAGCCTGGTCTTTTCACGAGGACTTAAGATCTGCAGCCCACTGATCTCCTGCTCCATCAGGGATTCTCTGTTTTGTTCCCTGTCAGGGCAGTGACTGGAGGTAGCTGGGCACCATCTAGTTCTTCCGGTGTCAGGCTTATGGCTTCTCTGGTTTACGCAGCCCTTCCTGTCTCTTGGGCTCATATTTACCTGTGTGTTTGGTGTTCTTCCTTCTCCTTTACTCCAGGTGGGTTGAGACCAATTGATGCATCTTAAATGGCTGCTTGCTAGTATTTAAGACCCCGGGCGCTTCTCACTGAAGTGGAACACAGACCGTTTTCTTAATATATTTTGTTATGCCAACTGACCTACATGTCCGCTGAAACCATGACCTTCAGACCCTCATCCCTGCTACTCTGGCCTGCAAAGCTTTTGGTTGTATTCAGGAAACTTCTTTGCTTTTAGTTTAGTCCAGTTGTACTGACTATCCCTGTGTTATGTGTTGCCCTTCCCTTCACCTAAAAAAATTTTGTCTACTATCTAGTTAGTGAATATCCCTCTCCCCTCCCCCACCCTTGTAACCATCAAAGAATATTTTCTTCTGTGTTTAAACTTTATCTAGAGTTCTTAAAATAGTGGTCTCACACAGTATTTGTCCTTTTGCTCAGCATAATGCCTTACAGATTCCTCCATGTTATGAGATGTTTCACAGATTCATTGTTGTTCTTAATTATTGCATAGTATTCCATTGTGTGAATATACCATAATTTATTTATCCATTCGTCCGTTGATGGGCACCTTGGTTGCTTCCAGCTTTTTGCTATTGTAAACAGTGCTGCAATAAACATGGGTGTGCATATATCTGTTTGTGTAAAGGCTCTTATTTCTCTAGGATATATTCCGAGGAGTGGGATTTCTGGGCTGTATGGTAGTTCTGTTTCTAGTTTTTTAAGGAAGTGCCAAATCGATATCCAAAGTGGTTGTACCATTTTACATTTGCACCAGCGGTGTATAAGTGTTCAAGTCTTTCCACAACCTCTCCAGCATTTATTATTTTGTGTTTTTTGAATTAATGCCAACCTTGTTGGAGTGAGATGGAATCTCTTTGTAGTTTCAATTTGCATTTCTCTAATCTCTAATTATCGTGAGCATTTCTTCATTCGTTAGACACCTGAATGTTTTCTTTAGTGAAGTGTCTGTTCGTATCCTTTGCCCATTTTTTAATTGTGTTATTTGACTTTTTTGTAGTTAAGTACTTGCAGCATTATGTAGATTTTAGAGATCAGACACTGATCAGAAATGTCATAAGCTAAAAACTTTTTCCAAGTCTGTAGGTAATCTTTTAACTCTTTTGGCGAAGTATTTGGATGAGCATACATGTTTGATTTTTAGGAGCTCCCAGTTATCTAGTTTCTTTTTTGCATTGTTAGTAATGTTTCGTATATGGTTTATGCCCTGTATTAGGGCTCTTGGCGTTGTCCCTATTTTTTCTTCCATGATTTATTGTTTTAAATTTCATATTTAGTTTTCTGATGCATTTTGAATTAGTTTTCGGGCTTGGTGTGAGGTATGGATATTGTTTCAGTTTTTTGCAGGTGTATATACAGTTATGCTAGCACCATTTATTAAAGAGACTGTCTTTTCCCCATTTAACTGCCGTCGGGCCTTTATCAAATACCAACTGCTCATATGTGGATGGATTTACATGTAGATTCTCAATTCTGTTCCATTGGTCTATATATCTGTTGTTGTACCAGTACCAGGCTATTTTGACTACTGTGTCAGTATAATAGGCTAGTGGTTAAGTGCTCTGGCTGCTAACTAATAGGGCAGCAGTTCAGATCCACCAGTCACTCCTTGGAAACCCCATGGGGCAGTTCTACTCGGTCCTATAGGGTTGCTATGGCATCAGAATTGACTGGATGACAATGGGAGATGAACGGCTAATGATATTGAACATGTTTTCAATTGGTAGTTTTTCTTTCTTTTGTTGAGTTGGATGAGCTCTATGTAGTCTGGGTAATAAATCCTTATCCAATATGTTATTGTTAGTTGCCATGGAGTTGATTTGATACATGGAATCCCCAAGTGTGCATAGTAGAACTGCTCCATAGGGCTTTCAAGGCTGTGACCTTTTGGAAGCAGATGTCCAGGCCTGTCCTCCAGGGTTTTTCTAGGTGGATTTTTATCTACAAGTTTTATAATTTTGCTTCTTACATTTAGGCCACTGATCCATATAGTGTTAATTTTCATATATGGTGTGAAGTATTAGTCCAACTTCACTTTTCTGCATATGAAGATACAGTTGCCCCAGCCCCATTTATTTAAAGAACAATTCTTTCCCCATTGAATTGATTTACCTCCTTTGTTGAAAATCAGTTGACAATGCAACTCCTATAAACCTTCACAGTTTAAAACAGAGTTCATCCTATTCTTATTTCTCAATTGGAGTCCCTTGGTGGTAGAAAAGGTTAACGGTCTCAGTTGCTGACAGAAGGGGTGGAGATTGGAGTTCACCCAAAGGTGTCTCAGAAGAAAGGCCTAGTGATCTACTACCAAAAAATCAGCCACTGAAAACTCCAGGGTACACAGCTGTACTCTGATACACGAGTTGACACCAGTCAGAATTGACTTAATGGAAACTGTTTTTTTCTCACTCACATCTTTTCCATCTCTTCCCCTTTTAACATAAAGATACAAACTACTGCACTGGTCATCACAAATTGGTCATCTTATTTCAGAATGCATTTACTAAAATAATTTTAATACATATTCAACATATTTTCAATAGTATTATTTATTAAGCAAAATCAAATGTCCAGAACTTTCCTAAGGTTGTTTTTTGTTTGTTTGTTTTTGGTGTTAGCTGTAGTCCAACAAGAAAAACAAGGTTATCCGTGGTTGTGATGCAATAAAATCACCCTGACATCAGAAGCTTCAAAAGGAAAGGCTTAGTGTTAGCTGATATTTTGATCATTCTACATACCAATCAAGGGTTGTTTGGATTTTTTTTATGTGACTTTATCTCTCTCTCTCTGGTACATGTGGAAAAACTACTATGTGTAACACTGCATTTCATTGCCACAGAAGGAAAGACAGCTTTAGCTGATCTGGTTCCAGCAGTTAAATTCCCTAGCCAAAAAGGAGAGACAGTACATCTGCTCACAACTTGTTGGCCAGAGCTAGTTACCTAGACTCATCCAGAAAAGTGACATACATAGAAAGTGGAGATCAAGATAGCTTTAGAGACCAACGTTAATGATTACAATAACGTTCCTACAAGTCAGCCTTTATTTTACTGATTTTTACATATGGGCAAATATATTCTCAGAAAAACTTTAGATTACCCAAATCTATCTCACTCCATATTAGGTTTCTTTATACTAACCCATGCTGCCCTGCACAGGTGTAATAAAACCAGGCAGTTGTGATATAGAATCAATTACAAATTTACTTAGAAAATAAAATAACCTGTTCATCAGTCAATATTCTAAACCTCATACCTGGACAAATAATTTTTCTAAACTACCTGTGTTCTCTTTATTCTGAATCTGCAAGCATTTGTAAATAAACATAAATATTTAATGGCTGTGAGCTTCTTGCTTAAGATTAATGGACATGAAATGCCTTTATTTAATCAGCCCATTTAACATTTCTAAAGTGAAAAGTAAGTATTAATAGAATTTTTGAACCAGAATATGTTGTTTTCATTGGCTCTTAGCCCTACTCTAACTTTCCACAAATGTAACAAATTATCTCATTATTATAATTTATATATATGTATATATGTGTGTATATATATATATACAAATATATACAGTATAATTAGTAATATGTATAGATTACTTTCCATGAAATAACTCTCTGCATTTTCATATAGATAGATCATGGTTATTTTAAGAACTCTGGCTGGAGTTAAAACCCCAGATACTACAGGAATGAAAGGGATGAAATCTTTGATAATAAATGAGCCAGAAATATCAATTCTATCCAAAAAAAAAAAATCATTACATCCATTAGGGCACAAACGCCTTATAGATTTAAAACAAGTTATTCAGAGAGACAAATGAATGGCACAAGGCAGAGTGCTGGACTTCCTCCCAGTACTTATTGGTAGTGTTTTATAAAGAAGACTCAGGATCCTTATGTGTCAATACCAAACCAAAAAAACGAAAACACATCTGTTGCCATTGAGTCGATTCCAATTCATAGTGACCCTATAGGAGACAGAGTAGAACTTCCTTCCCCAAAAGGCTTCTAAGGAGTGGCCAATCTTTTACTTAACACCCAAGCTTTAAACCACTGTGCCACCAGGAATGTTTGAGGCAATAAGTTACAGAGAACCTTGCTCCCAGTGACATAGCAAAATCAGGCTTGGTTTTCTCACATGAGGTGAGTTTGGAAGAAAGCTATTGTTGGATCTGTCAAGGCTACTCTACGATGTCAAGGCTGACATTGTCTTTCCATGATGCTTATAAGATGGCTGCTGTGGCTCCAATCATCTAATGTTTTGGGGGGTAAAAAACAAGTCTTTTTTGAAAATAGCTGATAAGTGAACAAAAGCAAGATATTGAAATTTGTTATCTTTTAATGGGGCAATTAACCCCTGTCTTAGTTATCTAATGCTGCTATAACTGAAATACCACAAGTGGATGGCTTTAACAAATGAAAATTTATTCTGTCACAGTCTAGGAAGCTAGAAGTCTGAATTCACGGTGCTAGCTCCAGGGGAAGGCTTTCCCTCTCTGTTAAGTTCTAGAAGAAGATCCATGTCATCAATTTTTCCCTGATCTAGCAGCTTCTTGGCACAGGGATGCTGGTCCAAAGGACATGCTCCACTCTGGGCTCTCCTTTCTTAGTAGTAGGAGGTATCTCTCGGCTCTGCTCACTTTTCTTTTTTATGTCTCAAAAGGGATTGACTCAAGATACAACCTAATCCTATAGGTTGTATCCTGCCTCATTAACATAACTTCATAACTTCCTGTAATCCTGCCTCATTAACATCGTAGGGGTTAGGATTTACAACACATAGGATAGTCACATCAGATCACAAAATGGAGGACAATCACACAATACTGGGAATCATGGCCTATCGAAGTTGACATACATTTTTCCATTGCTGTTGAGTCAATTCTGACTCATAGCGACCTTATGAGATAGAGTAGAACTGCTCTGTATGGTTTCCAGTGAGCTCCTCGTGGAATGGAACTGCTGACCTTTTGGTTAGCAGCTGTAGGTCTTAACCACTGCACCACCAGGATTTCTGACATACATTTTAGGGGCCACAATTCAATCCATAACAACCTCCTTCACAAACGTAGTGATTACTGATTTGTATGATTACTATTTTTTTTTTTCTACTTGTTCTTATTTTAGCTAATAATCTTGACTTTCTATTTGCTGTGTTTTCTTCTGTTGGATTTATAACATTTATGTTCCCATACTTTTTAATATTCTGCATCAGATTCCTATCGTACTAGCAATTGTTTTAAAATTTTTGCCAAATTTTATTCAAATCTATATAATCATGATCAGTAATGATACAGTATTTATAGCATAGCTCCAAACAAGATATACTCTTCATAGTCCATTTTTCCTTCCCTTTCTATTGCTCCATCCCCCTGTCAGTAATTTCTTGATCTGTTACATTTTGTGCCTACTTATTACTTTATCATTAAGCTTTGGTCATTGTGTATATTCTATTTTAGAAACTAGTTTCTGAAAATTATACCAAGCTTGACAACCAAAGAGATTTTTAACAATTTTTATGTAATCTAAGGTAAATCTAACACACGCACTTTACCAAATTCACTCCTGCTCATCCACAAAATATGGAACGTGAATTTCTCAGAGAAAATGTCCCTTTCCTCTAAGTAAAGTTAGTTCTGCCCATCACAAGTTTTCATGATACTGTGTCCTTTCCCTTCAAAGAACTGATGACCATTCATATCTACAGATGTATTTTATGATTACTTAAGTTTTCGTCTTCCGGGTAGGTTGTAGGCTTCATGAAGGTAGGGATTGTACCCTTTTCATGTGGTATGTTTACAAGTACAACCTTAGCAACTACTAGAGTGCCTGATAGTGAGAAGATGCCTATAACATTTTTTGAATGAATAAATACATAAATTTTGATTATCAAAAACAGATAATCTAAGTTACAGTCATATTTTGAAAAAGGTTTGTCTAGGAATTTGAAAAATTCTACAACTAGATGGTTGAAAAACACATTGATTCTTCATAGCACAGCAGAGTTTGTATCCTTTCAGTAGAAGTGGATCTCAAAACATGGACAGAGTATTACTATCACTATCGTATTTTATACCAAAACCGCTATATATGGATTATTTAAACCACTTGAATTACCATGAATGATAAGTACATATTTAGTTTTCCTTTTCTGCTTTGCCCCTCTTTAGGTCTAATTTCAAATAACTCTAGGGACAATTGTAGTTCATTTTCTCTTATTCCTTTTTTTTTTTTTTTAAAGGAGAATAATTACTCATTATTATACATGGTAATACATGCTTTAAGGAACCCTGGTGGCACAATGGTTAAGTGCTTGACTGCTGATTGAAAAGTTGGCAGTTTAACCCACCAGCTGCTCCAAGGGATAAAAGACATGGCAATCTGCTCCAGTAAAGGTTACAGCCTTGGAATCTGTATCGGACAGTTCTACCCTGTCCTATAGGGTTGCCATGAGTTGGAATTGACTCAAAGGCACACAACAATAATATACATGCGTATTACTGTTGTCATTTAACAGATGATCTAGTCAAAATATAGTGTAAATTGTTAGCTCCTTTCTTCATAAGCCAAACTGTATTTCCTTTCAAGTAATTATTTTTGTTGTCTTTCATGCATAATTCAAAAGTTTACTGAATTACAAGCATGATTTTTGAGGCATTTATAGATGGAGTTTAGAGATCTTATACACCACACTATTCTTTTGGGCTTTATTCTGAAAGGAATGGTTAGCCACTGATTTGGTTTTTAATAGTTAAGGTAAGTGCATTTGTTTCCTGGTGCTGTTATAATAAATTGCCAAAACTTAGTTCCTTAAAACACGAAATTTATTCTCCTATGTTTCTGAAGGTCAGAAGTCTAAAATCTTCATGTTGTCAGGATTGCATTCCTTTTTGGAGGTTTCAAGGGAGAATCCATTTACTTGGTTTATCAAGTTTTAAGAGATTGCCTGCATTTCTTGGTGCACGTCCCCTTCCTCCATCTTCAAAGTGTATCAGTACAACCTCTGGTTCCATCATCACATCTTTTTTTTTTTTTTTTCTGTAATGAAATCTTCCTCTGCTTCTCTTTTATAAAGACATTCATGACTACATTGACCACTCCCAAAAAATCCAAAATAATCCCCCAATTTCAAGATTCCTACCAGAATCTGGAAAGTTTATCTTGCCATACCATTTCACAGATTCTGGAGATTAAGATGTGGGCTTCTTTTAATGGCCATTATTAGGCACTGGGTTCTGGGTACAGTGAAATATGAACAGATTCAATATGAAGAATAACGGCTATACATACAAAGTAGAAAATGGGCTAAAAATAAAAGAAATGATAGGGGGTTATAATTGGGTGCTATTGTGAACTTCTTGAAAAGAGATAATGTTATTCAATTAAATTTGTGCCTCAAATGAGAGCCTAATGTAAATAAGTATGACCTCTATTAGAGACTTCTTGTCTGTTAATATTCACAAAATGAGGTGAAGTAATGAATACATGGGTACTAAAAGAAGAGACCAAAGAAGAATTGATGCCTTTGAATTGTGGTGTTGGCAAAGAATATTGAATATACCATGGACTGCCAGAAGAACAAACAAACCCATCTTGCAAGAAGCACATCAAGGATGCCCCTTAGAAGCAAGGATGGTGTGAATACATCTCACATACTTTGGACATTTTAACAGGAGGGATCAGTCCTTGGAGAAGGATGTCATGCTTGGTAAAGCAGAGGGTCAGCGAAGAAGAGGAAGACCCTTGGCAAGGTGGATTGACACAGTGGCTGCAACGGTGAGCTCAAGCATAACAAGGATTGTGAGGATGGTACCAGACTGGGTGGTGTTTCATTGTGTTGTGGGGGGGGTCACTATGAGTTGGAACCAGCTCGACAGTACTTAACAACAACAATCACAAAAGAAGACGGCACAGTGATTTTTAAATTTGCCTTTTGAGTAAATGGTTACCATTTACTTAGCAGCTGAATCTCTGATATTTTGTGCAATATTAAGAAGGCAAAAAACAAAAACACTTTCCATCAAAATAGACATATTAAGGTAATAAAATGTGTAGATTGTTTAAACAGGAGAGAGACAAAACTTATTGTATAAGGTATGGTCTAAGACCTAAGGTTCACCCAAGGGATCTTAGCCATCAGCTTACAGTTCCTTTCTAGAATCTTTTTCTTTTTTCCTCCTGAGTTCACATACGCTGTTGAGGTATCTTAATATACCCTCTGGTCTTGGGAAAGACCTGTTCAATAATGTTTTCTTGAATCCAGGCCCAGAAAGCAAAGATGTTGTAATAAAAAAAAAAAAAAAAAAAAGAAGCACGGACTAGGCTTCTGTTCTTTTCTGTAACCAAAAAAAAAAAAAAATACACATTGCCATCAAGTTGATTCCAACTCATAGCAACCCTGTAGGACAGAGTAGAACATCCCATAAAGTTTCTTTTCTCTAGCCCAAATTAATTGTGGAGAGCAGTAAATGAAATTACAAGAAAAATTTAGGGACCAATTTTCATAGGACCTGTATTATTCTCAGTGATGCCTCAGAATGATCGAAATTCTCCACAAGTATCGAGTGTGGCATGTTACAGGGATTCTTGCAATGTGACAATGCTGATTATACCTGAATGCTGTGATCTTGGAAAATTGCAAATTTTAAAGAAATCCCCCCATCTTGTTTTTAGGAAAGCAACTTCCTGCCATTAACCATTCTTTCCCTTGTAATTTAGGTAAGACTCTTTGAAGCCACAATGTTTACCCAAGACAAGACCAGAAAGAGACCCTCCAAATTCCAGTTATTAGCCTCATAAATAATTAACTGAACTGCTAGTCCCACTGATCAATCAAAAACAAAATGCTTGTTAATCAAGCTTTAATTAACCTTTTCTACCACCAAGTCCTTGAACTTTGGGCCACTCTTGGCCTGAGCCAATATACAGCCTTGCTTTACGGGTGCCTCCCAGGGAACAGGCTGACCTCGGTGTAAAACATTCTTTGATTTATTATCCAATGACATCACTCTTTCCATTTGTCTTTATCAAAAAAAAAAAAAAAAAAAAAATTTTAATTCTTGAAATACTTGCTGATCTTATGGTCAGTGTGTTCTACGTATTATACTTGACCCCCTTCCCCTATTGTAATAGCCCCTTTCTCCCCTTGCAATAATCTTTCTTTCTGAAAAAAGATTCTCCCTTTCTGAGTCCACATTTGGTTTTTTATTCGCAAATGCTTCTTGATACTGGAGGTGGAGCGAGAGTTTACAACTATTTAAACTATTTGTGCAGATAGAATGGATAGGGCCACATTCAGCTATTGCTCAAAGTTTCTATCACTTCTTATTAGGATCATTCTTCTACTTTTTGGAAATGATTTGTTCTTTGTGAAACTTCAGCATAGGCCTTTGTCCTTTAGATTTTCCTAACAAAAGATCTTGGCTGCCCATTTGTTCCCCTACTCTTTCATATTTATCTTGCAGTGAATCCCTTAACCTCCATTGTGTTCTGTCATTACAGGATCTTTGAAAATCTTAGTACTGATTTAAGCACATTTATGATATCAGTATAAATTCTGTGATCACACCAAAAACTTGAAAAAAGTCTATTATAATTCACAGGAGCAGAGCACACAAATACAGAACATACATAGTGCTAACAGTAAGCCAAATCTGGAAAGCAAATATTGTGTTTAGCACAAGTTTATTTGAAAACTAGATGAACATCAATACCAGTAACACTTCATGGTTGGGTTGTCCATTTGTTTAGGAAGCAAATAGTTACTGGATCCTTACAATGAAAGTCAATCTCTTTTCCTTAGGTAGTGGATGAGTTTTTATACTCATAGAATTTTTTTTTTGGAAGATTCCAACTCTTAGAAAATCTGTTGTTTTAATGAGCTATGTGAACTCAGCTTCCGAAGATTCAAGAGAAAGGCGGACTGAAGCCAAGAGGTATAATTAACTGCATGCTTATTTGCTAAAATAAATGTGCAATTCTCACTTCTTTCCCTGAATGGAGTCCCTGGGACTACTATCATTAGACTGCCATTACACTCCTATCATTATAGGAATGATAAGAAACAAGCTCTGGAATCTGCTTTTCTTTTCCATTTATGGGTAATTTCGTGATAGAAGCAGAAGGGCTAGGGTTTATTTTAAGGTGCACTCCATAATTCTTACATTGTGGCACCTACATATATTTATAAATAAACATGATATCTGGTCATTTTAAACAGTGGCTTAAGGTAAAAATAATAATTTGCATTTGATCAACATTCTTTATTAACGAATATGAACAATTTTGATTCCAAAGTTAGTTAGGATGTAGTAGAAATGGGTCCACAGTTCCTTTTTTTCCAATGTACTCATTTTTCCACAACAGTAAACATTGGATATTTTAAGCATTTCTTACAGCCTGATGCTGGATTTTCTGCAGTGTACCCTTCTTACATGCTGCTGTCCTCAGGCCTCTCTCCTTTGTATTTCTTACTTCTCATTCTACTTACATGGTCTTCCATTCCTGAGGAATTAAGACCTATGTACTGTAGAACACTAAAACTATATTACCAGCTAAAGCCTTTCTGTTGTAGGACTACTTTTGGGTGATCTATGGGCACATAAAAATGTGCAACATTTATCATTTGTTACCCATTTAACTGGAATCTACGGAAAACCAAGGATTATGACTTGAGGAACATACAAAACGGGCCTTAAAATAAAGCCTATCATACAGAGATAAACATTTATACACACATATTTTTTTAAACTAAACTCAACATACACTAAATTAAAATAGCCATTTTCCTGCTTGCTTGCTATGCCTTTTTCCTGAATTGTTTCACATGTTTCAAAAAAGAAGGAAATGCTCAACTTTTACAAGTGTCACTGAGAGGGAACTAAAATTGGAACTAAAAATTGGATTTAGCTGTTTGAGCTTGGGCATTTATTGGTGACCTTAAAAAGAGGCTCTCCATATCATACTGGGGACAAAGCTAGACCGATGTGACTTTAAAACAAAATGGGAGATAAGAAAGTGGAGATTGAAAAACATCAATTTGAGCAGTTTAACTATAAAAAAGATACAGGAACAAGAAGGTATCTGGTAGGAAAAGAAATCTAGGTTCAAAAGAGGTTTTTTTTTTTTTTTTAATTTAAGATTGTAAATATTATAGCATATTATTATATTGATTGAAGAGATAAAGTAGACAGGGAAAATAATATTGTAGAGAGAGGTGACAATTATGGTGCTAATGCATTTTAGCGAGTATATGGAGGGAATAGCTTTAGATAGGAGTTAAAGAGGTTATCCTTTGTAAGAGGAAGGAAGGCTGAAAATTTGAGCTCAGGCAAAGGGATTTCAGAAGATTTTGTGAGGAAGGATGAAGATAAGGAGGAAAGTGAGGAAATAAACATGGACAATGAACTGGAAACAAATGAGTAGATGAATGGATTAGAAACTTCAATGCGGATGACAAATTAATGAAATGGAGGTACTAGAGGAAGATGAAAAGTGTTGGCCAGGTGTAGATAATTGAGATTTTAGAGGCGACCCACATATTTAAAATACTTATATCAAGAGCCTGTGTACTTAGCATAGAGTGAAGGAGAGATCATCACAGGTGAGTAACTCATGAAACTTAGAGGTAATGCTGTGAAGGGATTGTACAAATGGATGGTGACGATGAAGGATAGCCTTGCTGATAACTGCTTCAGAGAAATAGAGACACTCCTATTTTTCCTTCTCATTCATGACCCATCTACACATGTTTTGGTCAATAGATTCTAGGAACAGGCCTTAATGCAGCAGCAGCAGCCACTTGCTTGTCTGCCTTAGTGCCTAAGCAAATAGTTCATTTTTCATCCTCTAGATCTCCAGGCAGGAAAAAACATACCAGTTTACCTCCTTAATCACCTTCAGGATAAACATTAGAATATCCCTGAATTATCTACTTGAAGTACCCTCATTGGACTGGTGGTGGAAGTTTGTTCCCCCACAAACACACACAACTCCTACTTGGGGACAATGCGATTCACAGTATAATGGTAACTTTCTACAAAGAAATTGTCTTTAAAAATCCATATATTCCAACCCTTTTATGTGCTCAGTGCTCATAACACATTAAAAAACAAAATAAAAATGTCAAACAGAAATAGTTCTTGTGAACTTTAGGGCATACGGTCTAGCACGCAAGTGACACCTATTAAAGCTTCATGACTTGGCTAAAATTTAATTTTAGGTTACCCTTGTTCCTGTTCATTTTTAAAGCAACTGTTGGTAATAGCAACATCCTATGGGGATTCTAAACCTGTTAGGCAGATTTCGATCCTGTGCCGTGTTATCAGATCTAATTGGGATAGGATGAGAAGAGTGTGAAGAAAAAACACCAAAGCTAAGCAACACGTAGTGATAGGTTGAGGAGTCATATTTAAGAAGACAAGATTTAGAAGTAACAAATCTCAAGAGATGTTTCATACATTTGCTACTCCTGATATATGGTTCTCTATGGATTCACATAAATACTTTTTATTTTTATTTTTATTGTTCATGTTCTAAGCACCTCCCGTCCTTCCTTTTGGCTTTGATATTAAAACAAACAAACAAAAACAAGACAAAAAACTATTTGAAAGGACTTGGAAATCATTTTTTTTTTCCTTTATCGCCTAGCTTTCAGGATTTATTTTATTTTTTAATTTGAATACTTGTTCTTAATTTTCCATATATTCTATCAATTTAAACTTCCTACTTCTCGAGTATAGAATACTTCAATATTTTATATATTTTTTAAATAAATTTTATTTCTAGGTATAAATAATTTATTTTACATTTTATCCGTTTTACCTTATTTGTTACTCCTATACTTTACTTGTAATGGATTTTTTTTTTTAGTTTCTGTGACTTCTATAAACTTTATACGTTACTTGCTTCATGCTTATATTTTATTATCCTTTTAATATTCCCACTGTTTGTGTTACGAACTTCACACTAAAGACTGTTTTTTATTTCTCTACCAATTACTTTTTTTTAATTTTTGCATATGGCTTAAATTCCTGAGCTGGTAAGCCCTAAAAGCCTAGCAGAAATTTGGATCTTTCATTTTTCTTATAGAAGTGGTAAGAGGTAGACAGAAAAATTTCCCTGTGGTCTAAGAGGAGCCTTGGTGATACAGTAATTAAGAGCTGAGCTGCTAACCAAAAAAGATCGGAGTTCGAATCCACCAGACTTGGAAACCCAATGGGGCAATTCTACTCTGTCCTATATAGTTTCTATGAGTCAGAATTGACTAGATAGCAAAGAATGTGTATGTGTGTGTGGTCTAATAAGTATTCGGTAATTGTGTACTTTACCTGCAAACGATGATAATATTCACTGTTTATCTGGATTTATTTGAAAACTTCATGTATGAAACATAAAGAAAAAAAAAATTGGAGCCGATGACTCCTGCCTCTATATACTATAAAATATTTGGGATGAATATTTTAATATTACACAAAATTGTAAGTTGAGTTATAGAGCTTGAAAGATGTCCTTTCAAAAAATATCTCCAGGCATTCAAAATTACAAATTTTAAAAAACATGAGTCTTTTTCTTAAAAATGTAAAATATTCTCAGGATATTTTTATCTCATCTTTTGCTCAAAATTGGTCAAGAGAGAGTATAATGCAATTATAATCCATTTAGAAACAATTTCTGAAAGATAATATAGAATTTGGTAGCTTATGCTCTCCTTCCTGCTTGTTGATTCACATCTGCTAAAAAACGGATATAAAAAGTCATCAGATCAGTGTGTTTCTGCATGGGTGTGTTGATGACTGCTGTATTCCTGACTTGCAAGCTCTGCTTTGGTTTCCTTTGGTCAGCAATGTCCCTAAAGCCGAAAAAAAAAAAAAAAAAAAAAAAAAAACTCCTTGCCATGGTGTAGATTCCATCAACACACTCAAGAAAGAAACCTCAGATTCTTTTTTGATTTCTCAACTTTCCACCCTATGCCCTAGATCTGTCTTGAATCTGTTCCACTGCTTTAAATCTCCACCATTTCTGCCTTAATGTAAGAAAATAATATTTTGCTTTTGACTATACAGTCTTCTGAGTCTATCTACCTACCCCACCTCCCACTGCTACCACAGAACATCCAAACTTGAAATCAGCCACATATGACCATGTAAACACCCAAAGACCTCCTATCACTCTACAGAAATGGTATAAAATCTCTTACATATTTAGTCGTTCCCTTTACTCTCAGTCCGCACCCTCCTTATCTGCATAATCATCACTATATATCAGTACATGCATGTGTTATCTTCCTGTAACCCTTGTATTTACTATCTTCCTTTATTCTATAGCTCCATTACACATATTATTTTTACTCATAGAAAGAATCTTTTACAAAACTTACCAAGTGCTTTGCCTAGTTGTCTCTCAATCTTCTTTCAGTCCTTTGCTAAAGTACCTGTCAATTCTTAAATTGAATCCATTAGCACAAGTTCTCAAAACCACGTAACTCTTTTTCATGACAAATTACAATTTTATAATTTAATCTCTTGCATTCGTGGGGCTTTATATTGGAGAAGACAGACATTAAATACCTAAATCCACAGTATGTAACAGTAAGAAATGCATATACTCCATATTAAAATGAACAGTGTAAGAGGTGTAGGGAAGAAAGAAGGAAACCGAGGGCTGTTAGAACTCTTGAAATTTAGAAATATTGCATAAGGATTCAAACATATAAAAAGAACTGAAAGGTGTGCACAAAACTATTTACAAACCAGTTTTGTGGTTAATGTTTATATCTAGCTGATTTGAATTTTTAATTATAATTTAAGAGCACTCCTTTTCTATAGTATAATCAAGTTAACAAAGTGGAAAATTATGTAAACTCCCACCATTTACAACAACACAAAGTCTTTTTGGAATAGAACATTTTCTATTTAATTTTTTTATCATTAGAAGTGTTCGGAGTTTTTTAATGAAGCCAGATTTAATTTTCCTAATCTTATTATTTTTTCTCATCCACGAGAAACAATCTTTAAATGATGGTGTTTCATCATTTTACTAATTGGTTAATATTTTGAAATGAGTGATTTCATGGAACGTGGCTAAGGAGCTGTTTCTTTTTGGAGGTGTCATCTTTCAAAATAAGAGGATAAGACCATAACTATAAAACTGAAAGTCAAGCATTTGTTTTAAGTAAAGACTTCATTATGGAGACCACGTTGATGAAAACAGCCTGCAGTGAGGATCATGTAAATTTTTCATAAATCCCTACTGAATTTTGAAATTGAAAAAAATTACTCTCATTCCTCGAAAATTCATTAAATGAAACGACTTATGGTAAAAAGAGGCTGTAGTTACTGGGTGGCAAAAAAGTGGTTCTCATTGACTAGAAATGAGAAGTATTAAGTTTAATAAAAGAAAAAAAAGTTCAAAAAATTTTGAATTGATTTCAGAAACAAGAATTCTCTGATTATACATTAGGTAGGGTTCAGGCTTAGGGAGAAGTGGATTTAGGTAGTATATTTTAAAAAGTACTCAGTCTATAAATAATAATTAAAAGATCTGTTTTTGTTTTGTTTTTAATTTATTTTATTATCTTTACTTAACGGATGAGAAAGAAAATATTAAATGATGAAATCATTTTTTTATTAAAAATACAGTGATAAGATTGCGTGATGATTAAGGTTATATGTGAACTTGGCTGGGACATGATTCTCAGTGGTTTGGCAGAAGTTATGTAATCATCCTCCATTTTATAATCTGATGTGAGCAGCCAATGAATCAAAAAGGAGTGTGGCCTGCATCCAATATACATAGATGTTCTGGGAAGTTCTCCCTCTGGATCCTGCATCTGACTCGCCGTCCTTTGAGCTCTGATTCTTGGGTCTTGCTTGAGCCAGCAGCCTGCTGTCTGACCTGCCAACTTTGGATTCCTCAGCTCTTGCAACTACATGAATCAGGAGAATTTTACAGCCTGATGTCTGACTTACAGCCTGGGGATTGCCAGCCTTCACAACTGCCTGAGCTGTTTCCTTGAAATGAATCAAGCTCTCTCTCTCTCTCTCTCTATATGCACATATATACACACTTCCTTGGTTTTCATCTTTAACCCTTTCATTACTACATTTTTTCTCAAAAAAAAATTTTTTTTTTGATGGCATGTGTTTTTAACGTTGAAATGCATGCTTCCTAATTGAGTGTGCTTAATTTTTTTGGTTAGTAATATGAGTTTTGGGAAACACGATCTGATAATATAAGCCACCAATAGGGACAGTGGCACTTCAGCATCACCAATATGTAGTGTGACAATGTACCAGTGAGAGCTATGTAAATAATTTATTGTGGGTGCCTTTCCATTAGGTTACATGGGGGACCTCTGGGTTTCCAAATATGGCACAGAAAAACCAAAACAAACCCATCAAGTTTCCGTGTCACACAGTAAAGCCATAATTGTGCTTGACAGCCTTATCTACAGAAATCAAGGGAAAAGAGTCAAAAGTTTACAAAATCTACACATCCAGGAAGCATCACCTAATAGTATGCCCAGCCTACACAACAATGAGGCTCCAACTCTGGTACGCGGAGCTTCATGCATTTCAAAAGGAAACTGCTTTGATGCTAAATGCATTAGAGCTAGAATAATACCTTGCCTATGAAGTTCAGAGGCATGAAAATAGCAATGGTAAGGAAGGAGCTAGAGAACCCAGCTTAAGAAGGATAACAAAACACATAACTAACTGTACATTGGTTATTGATACCTTACTCAGTAAAAAGTATTGTTCACTAAAAAATATTGTTCACTAAACATTGTCTGTCTAAGCGATTGTCATTAATAAAATAAAATTATTAAGTTAATGTATCAGTCAACTGTTGCTGCGTAACAGGCTTATTGTTCATGGTTAGTGGGTTAGGTATTTGTTTAAAACTCACCTGGGACAGCTTATCTTGAGCTGATGTGAAGTAGAGGTGTTAACTGGGCTCATGCATGTATTTGTTGTCAGATAGTAAAAGGAAAGAGTCTAGCTGGTCCTGAATGGCCTCTCCCACAAGTCTGGGTCCTCAGCTGAGAAGGGTAGAATGACTGGTGTGGCTGCAATCCTGTATCCACATGATCTATTCCTGTCTGTGAGGTTCTTTATTCTCGAAGGGAAAAAGAAAGTAAGAGAAAGCTGAAAAAATTCTTCAGGTCAAGCTTTGGAAGACATAGAACATCAGGTCTACTGCATCTATAGATTAAAACAAGTCACAAGTTTGGCTCAGATTCAAAGAGTGGGGAAATTGACCCTACTTCTTAATAGGCAGGGCTAAACATCCTTGCAGAAGAACATTTGTCCAGAGTGCAAACAATTTGCTACCGGTAATGATAAATATGTCTAAACTCGTAAAAAATGCAAACTTCGAACAAAGAAGTCAGTGAAAATATACCCCTTCTTCTGAAAGAAACCTTGGAGAAAATGGGCCAGGATCCTGATCTTACAAATGAGATGCAGGATAATGGGGCACTCTAAGAGATGGTTGAGAATTGTTCACCTAATCAACCTGGGAAAGTCATGGGATTTCTGACTGTTTCAGAGAGTGTACTGCATGTTTTTAACACATTAAGACCCGTCTTAACCTATTGGCTTTACCCTTTTCAATAAGCGCTGAATACTGTGGACCGTTAGCTGTCAAAATCATAGGCCAAAAGAAGTTATTAGCATTGAACTCATAATAGAATGCATCTATTTCAAGGAAAAACACCTGGAACCAAAGATTTAAATTAAGAGAGATGAGACTGAAGACATCATGCTGAGTGAATAAGTCAGTCACAAAAGAACAAATATTGTATGACCTAACTCATAGAAAAAGACAAAAAAGGCAAATGTATAGAGGTCAAAGTTTATTAGTGGTTACCAGAGGCGGGAGAGAGGGGTAAAGGAGGAATTAGCGGTGACGGAAAATTACAATGATTAAGGGTAGGGTTGCACAATTATTGTAATTACTGTAAAGAAATTGTACCCCTGTAAAAAGTTGAATTGGCAAAAGTTGTGTGACAGGTATATTTACAACAGTGACCAAACAAACAAAAAGTAAAGAGTAGCTTCCGAGGCTGTTCCATACAACCAAACACCTCATGGGATCTTCTTCCTTGGTTTGGAGGTTCAGGGTCATAGTGTCCTAAGACAACCACTTAATTGACCTAATAACGTGTTTAGTGTTTCTCTAACCTACCAGTTTGTTTCACAGTGTCTGGGGACTTAAAAGCTGCAAGTGGCTATCTGAGGCACAACAATTATTCATCCGGAGAAACAGAGGAAGGAGGAGAGTCAGGAATAGAAGGAAGACATGTGGGGTTTTTGGGATGGAATGCGTAGCTGATAGCCTCCATGAAAAACTGCCACATTTGCCATGAAACCAGAAGAATTGGACGGTTCCTGGCTACCATTACTGAACTTTTTGATCAAGGTTTCTATAAAGGAATACTGATCAAAAGGAGGAAAATGCAGAACAGAATTTTAAATTCTCATGGACTTGAGATTTTCTGGAGCCATGAAGGCTGGATGGACCCTTACAAATATTGCCCTGAGTTAATCTTTAAACTTAAACCAAAAACATTCCCTGATATCTTCTTAAAACCAAACGATAGTTTACCTTTACCAGTAAAAAAAAGAATCTGCCTTGAACATTATGCTCTGTTAAGAACTAGCTATGTGTGATCACATTGACAATGGCAACTCAAAAGATTAGACAGTAATCTTAGGGGGCAGTGAGTTTATGTTAATGGGAGGGAACAATTCAGAAAAGTAAGGTAAGAGTGGTTGTACAACTTGAAAAATATTAATGTCACTGATTGTACATGTAGAAACAACTGAATTGTATGTTTTGCTGTGTATATTCTCAACAACAAAATTAATAAAATTAAAGAGAGATAAGGAACTGGTATCACTAATTATTTTATGCTTTATTTCATCCAATATGATATTCTTCTTAATGTTTAATGCCTATTATTAACCCAAATCCAGTGCCATGGAGTCGATTCCGACTCATAGTGACCCTATAGGACAGAGTAGAACTGCCCCATAGGGTTTCCAAGGAGCGCCTGGCGGATTCGAACTGCTGACCCTTTGATTAGCAGCCGTAACACTTAACCACTACGTCACCAGGGTTTCCACCCATTATTAAGTGATCAATGTAATCGATCCATCTGCGTGGATTAGGGAGGATTGGGATAAACTGTTTTGACATGGGGCCCTGGAGGCACCATTGTTAAAGCGCTCACCCCAACAGAAAGGTCAGCGGTTCAAAATTACCAAAAGAAACCCTGGTGATGTAGTGGTTAAGTGCTATAGCTGCTGACCAAAAGGTCAGCAGTTCGAATCCACCAGGCGATCCTTGGAAACTCTATGGGGCAGTTCTACTCTGTCCTATAGGGCCGCTATGAGACTAAATGGACTTGACAGCTGTGGGTTTGGTTTTTTTGGTCTGCAAGAGAAAGATGTGACAGTCAGCTTCCATAAAGATTTACAGCCTTGGGAACATTCTGGGGTCGCTATGAGTAGGAATTCACTCAATGGCAATGGGTTTGGTTTTTTTGTTTGGTTTTATAGCTCCTCTAGATAGATTAGATAGCCAATTGAAACATTACCCCAACCTACCCCTCCAAAAAAAAATAATTCCACAGCCCACCTAGAAAAATGTCTTTTCTGTGTTATTTTTTGGCATAGTGGTTAAGTGCTATGGCTGCTAACCAAAGGATCAGCAGTTCGAGTCCTTCAGGTGCTCCTTGGAAACTCTACAGGGCAGTTCTACTCTGTCCTATAGGGTCGTTATGAGTCCAAACCAACTTGACGGCACTGGGTTTGGTTTGGTTTTTGGTTTATGTTATTTTTGTTATGTTATTCCTCCTGTTAACTTTTTTTTTTTTTTATTAATGAATGTGTGGGGGTCTATACATACAACAGAATAAAACACTGCCTTGTCCTGTGCCATCCTCAGGATAGTTATTGTACTTGAGTCCATTGTTGAGGCAACGTGTCAACCCATCTCGCTGAGGGTCTTCCACTCTTTTTGAAGTGGAAGACCCTCTACTTTTCACTTCTTTCACTTCTGCTTTACTAAGCATGGTGTCCTTCTCCAGGGAGTGATTCCTCCTGATAACACGTCCAAAGTGAGATAAAGTCTCTCCAACCTTGCTTCAAAGGAGCATTCCGTCTGTGCTTCTTCCAAGACAGATTTGTTCATTCTTTTGGCAGTCCATGGTATATTCAATATTTTTCTCTAACAACATCCTTCAAAGGTACCAATTCTTCTTCGTTCCTTATTCACTGGCCAACTTTAGCATCCATATGAGAGGATTGAAAACACCATGACTTGGCTCAGGAGCATCTTAGTCCTTAAAGTGACACCTTTACTTTTAACACTTGAAAGACATCTATTGCAGCAGATTTATCCAATGAAATGTGTCTTGATTTCTTGGCTGCTGCTTCCGTGGATGTCGATTGTGGATCTAAGTAAAATGAAATCCTTGACAAGTTCAGTATATTCTTTGTTTATCATGATTTTGCCTATTGGTCCAGTTGTGAGGACTTTTGTTTTATGCTGAGGTGTAATCCACATTGAAGCCTGTAGTCTTTGATCTTCATCAGTAAATGCTTCTAGTCCTCTTCATTTTCAGCAAGCAAGGTTGTGTCACCTGCATATAGCAGGTTGTTATTGAGTCTTTCTCCAATTCTGATGCCACATTCTTCTTCATATAGTCCAGCTTCTCAGGTTATTTGCTAAGCTTACAGATTGAATAGGTGTGGTGAAAGGATACAACCCTGGTGCCCCCCTTCCTGATTTAACCACACAGTATCTCCTTATTCTGTTCAAATGACTTCATCTTGATCTACGTACAGCTTCCTCATGATCACAATGAAGTGTTCTGGAATTCCCATTCTTCATAATCTTATCCATAATTTGTTATGATTCACACAGTTAAATGCCTTCACATAGTCAATAAAACACAGGTAAACATTCTTCTACTATTCTCCGCTTTCAGCCAGGAGCCATCTGACATCAACAATGTTATCCGTTATTCCATTTTCTTTTCTGAATCTCAGGTGAATTTCTGACAGTTCCTTGTTGATATACTGCTGCAACTGCTTTTGAATGAACTTTAGCAAAATTTTACTTGTATGCGATATTAATGCATATTAATTAAACATATCAGTTGGTGTTCCGTCAATTCCTGGAAACTCGTTTTTCACCAGTGCAGCTCGGACAGCTTCATTCAGTCCTGTCGGTTTTTGATTGTGTACTATGTCTTGAAATGGTTGAGTGTCGACCAATTCTTTTTGATACAGTGACTCTGTGTATTCCTTCCATCTTCTTTTGATGCTTCCTGCATCAATAAGTATTTTGCCAATGGAATTCTTCACTATTGCAACTCGAGGTTTGAATTTTTTCTTCAGTTCTTTCAGCTTGAAAAATGCTGAGCATGTTCTTCTCTTTTGGTTTTCTAACTCCAGGTCTTTGCACATATCATTATAATACTTTAGTTTGTCTCCTCGAGCCACCTTCTGTTCAGCTCTTTTACTTCATCATTTCTTCCATTTGCTTTAGCTACTCAACGTTCAAGAGGAAGTTACAAAGACTCTTCTGACATCCATTTTGTCGTTTCTCTCTTTCCTGTCTTTTTAATGACCTCTTGCTTTGTTCATGTATATGTCCTTGATGTCATTCCACAACTTGTCTGGTCTTCAGTCTTTAGTGTTCAATGTGTCAAATCTATTCTTGAAATCATCTCTAAATTCAGGTAGGATATACTCAAAGTCATACTTTGGCTGTCACGGGCTTTTACTAACTTTTTTCAGCTTCAACTTGAACTTGCATATGAACAGTTGATGGTATGTTCCTCAGTCGGCCACTGGCCCTGTTCTGATGGGTGTTATTGAGCTTTTCCACAGTCTCTTTCCACAGATGTAGTCTATTTGATTCCTGTGTATTCCATCTGGTGAGATTCACTGGTGGAGTTGCCATTTAAGTTGTTGAAAAAAGTTATTTGCAATGAAGAAGTCGTTGGTCTTGCAAAAGCCATTTTTATTACCAAGGCCATATTTTCCAACTACTCTTCCTTCTTTGTTTCCAGCTTTTGCATTCCAATCACCAATAATTATCAATGCATCCTGATTTCATGTTTGATGAGTTTCAGACTGCAGAAGTTGTAAAAATTTTCAATTTCTTCAACTTCAGCCTTAGGTTGGTGTGTAAATTTGAATAATAGTTGTATTAACTTCTTTTTCTTGTAGGTGTATGGATATTATCATATCACCAACAGAGTTGCACTTCAGGATAAATCTTTGAAATGTTCTTTTTGACAGTGAATGCAATGGCCTTCTTCAATTTGTCATTCTGGCATAGTAGACCATATGATTGTCTGATTCAAAATGACAAATACCAGTCCATTTTATCTCACTAATGCCTAGGATATAAATGTTTATGCATCCCATTTCATTTTTGAAGATTTTCAATTTTTCTAGACTCATACTTCATACATTCCATGTTCTGTTTATTAATGGATACTTGCAGTTGTTTCTTCTCATTTTGAGTCATGCCACATCAGCAAATGAAGGTCCCAAAAGCTTGACTCCATCCATGTCATTACTCTACTTTGAGGAGGCAGCTCTTCCCTGAGTGTCTTTTGAACGTCTTCCAGTCTAGGAGCTCATCTTCCAGCACTATGTCAGAAAATGTTCCACTGCTATTCTGAAGCTTTACATTGGACATTTTTTTTTTTTTTAAGATGTAGTTTGTCATGTCCTTTTCCCATTCCGTCTTAGTCTGAACACTCTGCTGAAACCCGTACACCATGGGTGATCCTGCTGGTTCTTGAAATACCTGTGGCATAGCTTCCAGCAATATAGCAACAAGGAAGTCACTGCAGTAGGACAAACTGACAGACGAGTGGTTGTATATACACACACACATACATATATATATATATTTATATCATATTTATGTATATGTATATATTTGATTTTATCAATATGCTTCTTTATGTTATATGTTATAATGCTATATGCATCTTATTTTTTAAAGAAGTCCTTCTTACTAATGTTTACAAAAGTATTTTCTTGTTATTTTTTTAATTCTGATACATTGTGACTTCAAATATGTCTCTTAATTTATTTGGAATCCAATTTATGGTGTTCTTTCAACCCTTTACAAAATCTTGTTTATGATAATATATATTTGTCTTAGGCTGGCTTCTTTAGAGAAGCAAAACCAGTAAAGCATTAAAATATACATAGAGATTTATATCAAGGAAATGGCTCATGCAGTTGTAGGGGCTGGCAAACCCAAGATTGGCAGGTCAGACAGTATGGCTCTTGCTCACAGCCTTCAAAGGCAGATTAATTCCAAAATCTGTAGGCAAGACAAAAGGTAAGTTGTTAGCTCAAGTCCCAAGAACTGGAGGTCAGATGAACAGGACTCAGCTGTAGAATCCAGAGTGAGCAAAAGCACACAAGCCCTGCCAGAAGTTTCACTTATATTTGATGGAGGCTACAGCTCCAAGGAAACTCCCTTTTAACTGATTGACTACTCACAGCAGATCCCATCATGGAGGTGATCACATTACATCAAATCTCATCATGGAAGAGATCACATCATCATATGCTTGCCAAACCACATCATAACTGCCAAACCACTGAGAATCATGGACCACCCAAGTTCACACACAACCTTAAAGATGACAATATTCTAAAGCATTTATGTGTGAAGCCATCTTGGAACAGAGCTTTTCCAAATATTTTCATTTGTTTCAATCAGATGTTTGAATTTATTAAGATGAAGAAACTTCAATTATTCTTATGACATATGTTTACTTCCACTGTCTCTATTTATGTCTATATCATTTCTTATTCCAAATTTTGTGTATTTTTGACTTCTTTCATTCATTATTAGTTTTTAATTTATAAAACGTGATATATTTTATTTATTTATTTTTTAGTTTATCTCTGAGCTTTTATATTTATGTGTTTCTTACTTTTGGTTTTTATATGCTTATCTTAATATTTTCTTTTTGAGTGGATGACTTCATTAACTTTTATTTTCTTCACTTTAGTATCAGTTTAAATTTATAATTTTTTCTTGCAACACAGTTTTAAACAGTTTTGGATATGTGGTTCTTATTTTTATTCTTTTCTAAAAATCTTCAAAGTATATTTTGATTACCGTTTTAATCTCGGGGTTATTTTTTAAAACCTGTGCATTAATGTATATATTTGTGTGTATGTGTGCACACATGCAGTGAAACATTTATGTTTCCTTTTTTGTTGTTGTTGCTCAGTTGAACATCCTATCAGCTTCAGATTCTTTATTGATATCTAATTTTGTGACCCTGTAGAATACTTTCTATGTAGTTGGGAATATAAGGGTTGCCTAATACATAGTCAATTTTGGTCAGTATTTCAAAGGTACTTGAAAACAGATTTTAAGAGTCATAATAAATTGTAGAGTTTGAGATACAAGCAAAGAGATAGAGGTAGATGGATATTTCTTTAGTTATTAGGAAGTGTATGAGAAATTTACTTTATTATTCATGTGAAGTAACATTTTTTTTTGACCACTTGACCTGTCAAGGACCTAAGGATATGTGCTTAGATATCCCAACAGAAAATTTTTTGCATAATTTTATCCTTTAGGATTTTATCCTTTAGGATTTCCTTCACTTAACAAATATTATAATTATCTTCTACTTGTTAAATTTTAGCTTAAACATGCAAGAAAACATTAGGGTTATTGCAGAATCTACTTCATCAAGAACTTAGACCCTTTGTTTATTTCTTTTGTCTGCTGAAAACCTTGGGAATATCAGAGGAACATTGTCTGATATAGTGCAGGAAGATCAGCCCCTCAGGTTGGAAGGAGTAAAGCTTTTGAGACCTTTGTTTGCTGATGAGGTAAGACCCAAAATCAGAAAAAACAGCTGTAAATTTCCATTAATAACTGGGATGTGGAATGTATGAAATATGAATCTAGGAAAATTAGAAGTCATCAAAAATGAAATGGAGCATACAAACATCAATACCCTAGGCATTAGTGAGATGCAATGGACTAGTATTTGCCATTTTGAATGGGAAAGTCATATGGTCTCTTATGCCAGGTATGACAAATTGAAGTGGAATGACATCACCGTCATCATCATAAAGAACATTTCAAGATGCATCCTGAGGTATAGTGATCTTGAACATTTACCTGTGTTTTATTGACTATGCAAAGGCATTCAACTCTATGGATCGTAACAAATTATGTATAACATTGCAAAAATGGGAATTTCAGGACACTTAATTGTGCTCATGAGGGAACTGTATATAGATCAGGAAGCAGTTGTTTGAACAGAACAAGGGGATACTACATGGTTTAAAATCAAGAAAGGTATGTGTCAAGGTTGTATCCTTTCACCATTTTTATTCAATCTGTATGCTGAGCAAATAACCTGAGAAGCTGAACTATATGAACAAGAGCATGGCGTCAAGATTGGAAGAAGACTCATTAACAACCTGTGATATGCAGATGGTATAGCCTTGCTTGTTGAAAGCAAAGAGGACTTGAAACCCTTACTGATGAAGATCAAAAACTACAGCTCTCAGTACGGATTACACTTCAACATTAAGAAAAAATCCTCACAACTGAACCAATAAGCAACATCACAATAAACAGAGAAAATATTGAAGTTTTCAAGGATTTCATTTGGTTGGATCCACAACCAATGCCCCTGGAAGCAGTAGTCAAGAAATCAAATGACATATTGGAATGGGCGCGTCTGCTGCAAAGTGTTGAAAAGCAAAGTCATCACCTTAAGGACTAAGGTGTGCCTGACCCAAGCTTTGATATTTCCAATCACCTCATATGCATGCAAAAGCTGAACAATGAATAAGGAAGACCAAAGAAGAATTGATGCCTTGAATTATAGTGTTGGCAAAAAATGTTAAACGGACTGCCAGAAGAACAAACAAGTCTCTCCTGGAAGACGTACAGCCAGAGAGCTCCTTGGAAGTGAGGGTGGTGTGACTTCATCTCATGTAGAACTTCGGGCATGTTGTCAGGAGGGAACAGTCCCTGGAGAAGGACCTCATGACTTGTAAGGTAGAGGGTTAGTGAAAAAGAGGAAGACCCTTATTGAGATGGATTGACACAGTGGCTGCAACAATGGGCTCAATGGTTGTGACAGTGGCACAGGGCTAGGCAGCATTTCATTCTGTTGCACAGAAGTATGACTATAAGTTGGAACTGACTCGATGGCACCCAACAACATATATATACATATAACATATACATATGTTAACTTTTAGAACTGTTTTTTAATGTTTATTAGTTTTACCTCCATTTTTTGAAGCATATCTTTCTATTTTTTCTATTTTATATTTGTATTATAAATATAACACACCATTGTAAAAATCTAATTAACAAGTAAAAGTAGAGTCCCTTCTTACTAATAGATGATTTATGTAAATAGAACTTAAATATACGCTTTTTAATACTCATTAGTTCATACTGAACTTAATTATTGATAGCTTTGTCTATTTAATGAAACATGTCTTAGAATATATTTATGTGTCCATATCATTAAGTCCATTTAAATCTTTTTAATAGCCAGCTACATTGTTCTGGGGTATGATGTATTGAGGACAAAAGGAAACTAATGGAAAGAAATTTTTAAATGATTTTCCATCAGCCACACTAAAAAAAAAAAGCTGTTGAATTAATGAATTAATACCATGCAGGAGAAACTATGTAGGTTAGTCAGACTTTGAGTGAAAGGGAAGAGATCTTTTTTTATATATATAATTTTTATTGTGCTTTAAGTGAAAGTTTACAAGTCAGTCTCTCACACAAAAACCCATATACACCTTGCTACACACTCCCAATTACTCTCCCCCTAATGAGACAGCCTACTCTCTCTCTCCACTCTCTCTTTTCGTGTCCATTTTGCCAGCTTCTAACCCCCTCCACCTTCTCATCTCAAAGGGGAGAGATCTTATGAGAAAACAGATAAAACTATTTGTATAACTTTCTTTTACTTCTGAAGAGGTTTCCAGTTGTACTTCTTGGGAATTTGACTGAGGTCATCTATTTTAAGTGAACTGATAATGTATATAGATGTAGGAATTCTTTTTAGATCAAAGATCTATTTGGACTAAGTATTGGATTGCGATTCCCACATTATGCATATTGCCAATAAAGATAAAATTTTATTGGCAATTACAAATTTATAGAATTTTTTTTTTTAACGGATCATTGGCTCATAAGAAGGAAACAGTTTTAGATGTTTAAAGTCATTAACAGCAGTAACCAGGTAAAAAGATCAGGATAATATTTAGAATCTATTTCTAATACATGCTTGGACCTTGATAACACATTAAATTTATAAACAAAGAAAACAGTTCAATAATTTGGGGAAAGGGGACAGTTTATGACCTTAAAATTTTCTTAGATGAAAAACCTGACTGGTAAACTTTTTAATACAATGGTAAGCACATGCAACAGAAGCGTTAACACAGAAAATTGTCTTAAAACCTAGAGAATTCTTTCAGAAATCAAAGGGAAAGATTAAATTAATGAATGTTTTGAGAGAATTCAAAAGACTCAATAGACTTACCAGGAGAATTCTAAAAGGAGAGAACAGAACAAGAGGAGGAAAAGTAATGAAAAAATGGTATTAAGACACTTCTCACCTGACTGAAAAATTGGGGTTACTAAGTGTCTTAGTTTCTTAGCTCTGCTATGATAGTTGCTGTTTCAGTTCTCTAGTGCTCCTATAACAGAAATACCACAAGCGGGTGGCTTTAATGAACAGAAATTTATTTTCTCATAGTATAGGTAGTTAGAAGTCCCAATTCAGGTCACTGTCTCTAGGGAAATGATCTGTCAGTACTGGGGGAAAATCCTTGTCTCGGCTTTTGTGACATTCATCTCAGCATTCCTTGGAGATCTTCACGTGGCATCTATCATTCCCACATTTGCGTTTGCTTTTTCTCTCTGTGCCTAACTTGCTCTTTTTATATCTCGAAAATGACTGGCTTGAGACATAGACTACCCTGCTACGGCACCTTAAGGTAACAAAGGAAACTCTGTTCCTAACGGTATTACATTAAAAAATATAGACCAAAACCAAAACCAAACCCATTGCCCTTAAGTTGATTTCAACTTATACCAACCCTATAGGGCAGAGCAGAACTGCCCCATAGGGTTTCCAAGGAGTGGTTCATGGATTTGAGCTGCTGACCATTTGGTTAGCAGCTAAACGCTTAACCACTGTACCACCAGGGTTCCCTTCAGAGGTATAGGGGTTAGGAACAACGACACATATTTTGAGGGGACATAATTCAATCCATGACTCCAAGTACCAGAAAAAATGCAATGAAATGGAAAGAGGGGAAAAGAACCATTCTAAAAATAAATAATTGCCAAAAAATTTTTTTTTTTCCAAAGCATGAGACATACACTGATTCCATCACTATCTGACAAAGTGGGAGTTTAAGAAACATATTTAAGGTCATTCAGGAGGCCTCAGAAGTACCAGGAAGAAAAGCCAGGTCTCATGATTACACTGCCTTGCACACAAGAAAATTATATAATAACAATGATAGATCTCTCTTTTATAGAAAATTTATTCACTAAGTGCAGCCTGTCATTACAAAAATTATTTGTTCTCTTCTGCACAGTATCTTAGGAGACAGTCCTTACTTCTTCCACAATTACTGATGGAAAAGAAAGGTCAAGTGAATTGCTGAGAGACTGACAGTGGTGCTGAAAATAAAAGAAAGGGCTTTCAAAACTAAATTTCTTTCTCTGTCCTTAAAGTGGAAAAGAAACACTCTAAATGAGAAAAACCCTGGATTTTTGTTTTGAAATGATTCATCAAAGAGACAAGGAATGGTCTGGTCAATAATTAAAGTATATCCAGAAGTTGAAACTTTCTTTTTATTTTTTTACAAAAATCCTAAAACAGCAAAATATCTTAAGAAAAACAATTCGAGTTTTGTAAAAGGAAATAGACACGCTAGATTCACTGTGCTTTAATACCTAAAATTTACAGTTTTTTTGAGTCACGTATTTTCCCACCCTCGATTCAAATAGAATAGCTAGCAGTCCCGGTATGGGCTATATTTCATCTTCGTTTGTATTAGATCCTCCGACACATTCACGGGACCTTCCCATGTCTAGTTCATGTCACCTTCAAATAACATAAACTCAATAAAAGCAATAATCCCTAGTTTACGAGATATTAAAAACTATCTCATTTCTAACAGTTGTAGTATAAATACGTCCATTTAGTTGCTGCAGTGATAAAAATAATGCAAACTGTAATTAAAAATGAGCAGAGAATTACACTTCTCTACATGCTCAGATGCAATTATAAATAAAAAAAATGAGTCTCTTAAGTGTAATTGCTTTATGGAAATTACAAATGGCAGTTTTGTAAGACTCTACCACACATAAAAAAAGAAAATTTCTTTTTCAGGCATTTATACACAAAAATCAATTCCCAATTTTTAGAAGAGTTTACCTTACTTCAAGCTGTTAATATTTAAATACAGTTTCTGTGTCAAATCAAAGCAAAAATATGTGAATCAGGAAGATTGAATTATCAAAACTTAAGGATTTCCTCTCACAGTGCAGCAGCCAAAGCATGGGTATAATGTGACTCAGTCTTGGAGAACTTGTCTGACCAAAAAGACATGGTGTCCTGGCAGATACCTCAACATGTGTTGGGGCAGGGAAATAGAAATATTAAGTGATCGCAAGAACCGAGCATGTTGAAAGTCATATTATTGTGAAAAGGGATGCTTACCTGTCTATTTATCCATGTGTAAAAAAAAAAAAAAAAAAAAATTTTTTTTTTTTTTAATGTATGTGTTGTTTTTGTTCGTTGTTGTCAAGTCAACTCTGATTCAATGTGACCCCATATGTGCAGAGTAGAAATGCTTCATAAGGTTCTCAAGTTTGTGACCTTGACCAGGCCTGTCTTCTGAGGCACCTTTATGTGGGTTCCAATAGCTAACATTTCACCTAGTAGTTGAGCACTTAACATTTTGCACACCAAGGAACTCTTTGTGTATGTGTGTGTGTATTACAATGTTAAATTTAAAGGTTGATAAGCAACCTGGAAAAAAAAAAAAAAACCTCAGGTATAGGAAATAAAAAAAAAAAAAAAGATCTTGGTCTTCTTCCATAAAACAATGAATAGCGAACAACATTGGAGAGATGACTATAAGTAAAGGCAACATGATAACACATCTGTGTAAGAGGGATGTTTGTTTCCAAAATGCTAAAGAAAAAATAAATCACTCTAAACTTAGAATTATTGATCTG
Organism: Loxodonta africana; assembly: GCF_030014295.1. Taxonomy (NCBI): domain Eukaryota; kingdom Metazoa; phylum Chordata; class Mammalia; order Proboscidea; family Elephantidae; genus Loxodonta; species Loxodonta africana. The sequence goes on from NC_087356.1 coordinate 33,309,425, forward strand.
ACCAAATTGTCTTTTATGAGAGAGTGTTAACTAAACATACTTTCAGAAATAAAGAACTCAGAGAATACACTACCCAAAGTCCTTCAAGAAGAGAATTGCTTGAAGATGTATTATACTCAGGTCTGACACACTTCAGGTACAAACAGTAAGGAGGAAGAAGGGAAAATAGAGCAATCAATTTCTTGTTGGCTATTTAAAATGTATTTTTAACATTGTGTGTAGAAAGATGGCAATTTTGAGTATTTTTTAATGATACGTTTCTGAAAGTCTCTGATTCAAGAATTAAACTTACTATTTAATTATACATTTGTGGGTGATTCCTATTTCCTTTCTCCCCTGCTTTTAATATTTAATATTCTATTTCTTTCACAAAGATGTTTTCATTTATCTCTGAAAATGAAAATTGTTTCAAGTGTATAAATAACCCACACGATAACAATTCTAACAGAAAAAAAAATCAAATGTAAAACATTAAAAACAATATATTTGGCTCAATAAAGTAGTGTAATTATATCACATGATTTTCACATATAAAGTAATGATATATGTTATTAATAATCACATTTAAAAACTCTGTAACCAATAGGAATTCTCGATATATAATAATTTTAAAGTCCAGCGATGTGGGAATTGATTTTTGATTATAGGGCTTCTTTGAAACATCTATCAGACAAATCTTTGAACTTCTGGAAAGTTTAATACTGAGAAAAGTTATTTTGAACTAAAAGAATATAATAATCATGAACCTGTGTTGTTGTTGTTAGGTGCCCGGTTCCGACTCATAATGACCCTATGCACAACAGAACGAAACACTGCTGGATCCTGTGCCATCATTACAATTGTTGTTATGCTTGAGCTCGTTGATTCAGCTACTGTGTCAATCCATCTCGTTGAGGGTGTTCCTCTTTTCTGCTGACCCTGTACTTTGCCTAGCATGATGTCTTTCTCCAGGGACTGATCCCTCCTGACAACATGTCCAAAGTATGTAAGACGCAGTCTTGCCATCCTTGCTTCTATGGAGCGTTCTGGTTGTATTTCTTCCAAGACAGATTTGTTCGTTCTTTTGGCAGTCCGTGGAATATTCAATATTCTTCGCCAAGACCACAATTCAAAGGAGTCAATTCTTTCTCAGTCTTCATTATTCACTGTCCAGCTTTCACATACCTATGATGCAATTGAAAATACCATGGCTTGGGTCAGGAGCACTTTAGTCTTCAAGGTGACATCTTTTCTATTCAACACTTTAAAGAGGTGCTTTGCAGCAGATTTACCCAAAGCAATGCATCTTTTGATTTCTTGGCTGCTGCTTCCATGGGTGTTGACTGTGGATCCAAGTAAAATGAAATCCTTGACAACTTCAATCTTATCTCCATTTATCATGATGTTGCTCATTGGTCCAGTTGTGAGGATTTTTGTTTTCTTTACGTTGAGGTGTAATCCATACTGAAGACTGTGGTCTTTGATCTTCATTAGTAAGTGCTTCAAGTCCTCTTCACTTTCAGCAAGCAAGGTTGTGTCACCTACATAAGGCAGGTTGTTAATGAGTCTTCCTCCAATCCTGATGCCCTGTTCTTCTTCATACAGTCCAGCTTCTCAGATTATTTGCTCAGCATACAGATTGAATAGGTATGGTGAAAGGATACAACTCTGGGGCACACCTTTCCAGCCTTTAAGCCAATCAGTATCCCCTTGTTCCGTCTGAACAACTGCCTCTTGATCTATGTAAAAGTTCCTTACGAGCACAATTAAAGTGTCCTGGAATTCCCATTCTTCACAATGTTATGCTTAATTTGTTATGATCCACACAGTCGAATGCCTTTGCATAGTCAACACAACCCAGGTAAACATCCTTCTGGTATTCTCTGCTTTCAGCCAGGATCCATCTGACATCAGCAATGATATCCCTGGTTCCACATCCTCTTCTGAGACCAACTTGAGTTTCTAGCAGTTCCCTGTTGATATACTGCTGCAGCCATTTTTGAAAGATCTTCAGAAAATTTTGCTTGCACGTGATAATTAATGATATTGTTCTATAATTTCTGCATTTGGTTGGCTCACCTTCTTGGGAATAGGTATAAATATGGATCTCTCCCAGTCAGTTGGCCAGGAAGCTGTCTTCTATATCTTGGCATAGAAGAATGAGAACCTCCAGTGCTGCATCCGTTTGTTGAAACATCTCCATTGATATTCCGTCAATTCCTGGAGCCTTGTTTTTCGCCAATGCCTTCAGAACAGCTTGGACTTCTTCCTTCACTATGATTGTTTCCTGATCATATGCTACCTCATGAAATGGTCGAACATCAACTAACTCTTTTTGGTATGATGAATCTATATTAACTGAAAAAACAAATTTCAACATATATAACAGACAGACTGATAAAAATTGTCTGGAAATTGCAAACTCCACAATTGAGACGAAAACAAAACCTGTTGACATCAAGTAGTTTCTTACTGTTATTGACTCTCTAGGACAGAACAGAATTGCCCCATAGGGTTTCTAAGGAGCAGCTGGTAGATTCTAACTGCCAACCTTTGGGTTAGTAGCTGAGCTCTTAACCACTGCACCACCAGGGCTCCCAATTGAGATGAGCGGACTCAAAAACAGCAACCACCATAAATCTCTCAGAATGTGTTAGATGAATTAGATTAAAAAAAAAAAAAAAACTCCAGAGGATTTTCTAAGTAAATTTATAACTTTGTTTTGCAATATGTACCTCTCGAAGAATGCAGTTTAAAAATATATATACAACAGTCAAAAATATTAACCATGCAGTAATTCACAAAATAAAACTCCATGAATTTAAAAATGCAGAAATCACACCATTTTTCTAAAAAGTAGGTAAGTAAGAATCAAACAATGAAAGTGGCTAAATTGCTGGCCAAATGAAATTTGCAATCATCTTATAAAAACAAACAATTATTATTGAAACTCCTAGTATGTTTCTCTGATCCCATACACTTCTCCTCCTTCATTACAGAGGTATCTTGAAATTTTAAAAATTATTCTTCTAATTTTCTATATGATTTTTGTACATATATTAATAAAACTACATTTACTTCTATTTGCCTTTGAAATAAATAAATGTTATATTTCTGTAAATATCCCTCTGAGTTTTTTTAATATCACCTTCTGTGTTTAGGAATTAGTAAATTGATGTGTCAACCAGTAATTTATAATTTGTGTTTTTAGTATTTCCCCATTTATCTATTTTCTAAAATGGACTTTTTAAAACTCTTGATTATTATGGCCAATGCTCGTACGAACGCACTTATAACACACATTTTGGTGCATATTGCGGGCAGGGAAGAGAAGGTCAAGAATAACTTAGAGAAATTGCTGGGGTTTAGGGTCTACACACTTTAATTTTGCAAAAACATGACCTTTTTTTACTAAATTAATTCTTCTAACTTATTCTAGCATTTCATGATGTTTTAATTTGCCTTTACCTGATTACTAATATAGTTCATCATTTCAGAGTTTATTCGTCATTGGTAGTTTATATTTTCTGAAATGCCCACTGTAAAAAGTGGAGTGGCATCAGACCTACTCGTCTAACTTCAGCAGGAGACAGAATCAGCACCAGCATCAGCCCAAAGCTGATCCCTAGGAGGTGGAGGTCAGGCACGCCTCCATTCTCCAAACATTTTACCAATTCTGACACAAGCTACCCCTCCCACGATACTCTCTACTTCTCTGCTGGGTTCAATAATTCATTGCAATTGTCACATAGAACTCATAGGCCGTACTCAAGATTATGGGGTTTATTAGGGAAGTAACAGGCTACAGCTCAGGATCAGGATCAACTTGGAGGTAGCAGGAACAACTCAGGATATCCTTCTTAGATCAAGACAGCTTCTTCTTGGCTGTGCCCATAGGCAGTCCTCAATCTCTGCTCTGGGCTCCGGGTCCTTGGCTCTTGCCTCTTGACCCTTGCTCTTGGTCTGGCCCCTACCCTGCTGGGGCAAGTGTTACAAAGCTCTTGAACTTCTCTGATAAGTGCCTGGAGGCACCACACTCTGCCATGAAGCCTACTGCCCAGAGGTGCCCAACTGTCTACCTCCATGGGTTGGCATATCCACTGTAGCTGTCTCACTCCATGGGCTAGAAGCCTACTGCACTGTCTTACACTGGTCTCCTGGCCCTACTACATGTGGGCTTTGCCCCACTTGCTGCCACTTTCCACTGCCTTGCATCATTTCCTCTTACACCTCTCTCTGCCTCCTGTGTCTAGAAGGTTCTCAGGGCAGGGGCCCTGGGTCCAAAGGATGTGCTGTACTCCCAGCTCTTTTTCTTGGTCATAGTGTGGTCCCCCCTAAACTTCTGCGATGGGCTCTTTTAAGCCTAGAGTGATGGCAAACCCAACTAAAACCTGACAAGGGTTTCATGCACATTATTTGCGTTAATGGCCTGTCCAATCCCATCCGTGGGCCACAAGCATCTCATTTGCATGTTGTTGTTAGGTGTCTTCAAGTCGGTTCTGACTCATAGCAACCCTGTGTACAACAGGACAAAACAATGCCTGGTCCTGCATCATCCTCACAATCATTGCTAATTTTGAGCCAATTATTGCAGCCACTGTGTCAATCCATCTTGTAGGCCGTCTTCCTCTTTGTCCCTGACCCTCTATTTTACCAAGCATAATTTCTTTCTCCAGGGACTGGTACCTCCTGATAACATTTTCAGAGTAAACATGAGACAAAGTCTCACTATCCTTGCTTCCAAGGAGCATTCCAGCTGTATTTCTTCTAAGACAGATTTTTCATTCTTCTGGCAGTCCATGCTATATTCAATATTCTTCACCAACACCATAACTCAAAGGCATTAATTATTCTTCAGTCTTCCTTATTCATTGTCTAGTATCTGAAGCAACTGAAAATATCATGCCTTGGGTCATGCACACCTTAGTCCTCAAACTGACATCTTTGCTTTTTAAAGCTTTAAAGAGGTCCTTTGTAGGAGATCTGTCCAATGCAATCCATTGTTTGATTTCTTGACTGCTGCTTCCATGGGCATCGATTGCAGATCCAAGTAAAATGAATTCCTTGGCAAATTCATTCTTTGTTCATCATAATGTTGCTTATTGGTTGCTTATTAGTCCAGCTGTGAAGACTTTTGTTTTCTTTACATTAAGGTGTAAGCCACACTGAAGGTTGTAGCCTTTGATCTTCATCAGTAAGTGTTTCAAGTCCTCTTCATTTTCAGCAAGTAATGTGTCATCTGTATATCACAGGTTGTTGATGAGTCTTCCTCCAATCCTGGTGACCAGTTTTTCTTGGTATAGTCCAGCTGCTCGGATTATTTGCTCAGCATACAGATTGAATAAGTATGGTGAAAGGATTCAACTCTGACACACACCTTTCTAGATTTTAAGCCACTCAACGTTCCTTGCTGTATTCGAATGACTGTCTTTTGGTCTATATACAGGTTCCACATGAACACAATCAAATGTTCTGGAATTCCCATTCTTTGCATTGTTATCCATAACTTGTCATGATCAATGCAGTCACATGCCCCTGCATAGTCAATAAAATACAGGTAAACATCTTTCTGGTATTTGCTTTCAGCCAAGATCCAACTGACATCAGCAATGATATCCCTTGTTCCCATCCTCTTCTAAATACAGCTTGAACTTCCAACCGTTCCCTGCTGTGTACTGCTTCAAATTTTTTTGAATTACCTTCAGCAAAATTTTACTTGCATGCAATATTAATAATATTGCTGGAATAATTTCCACTTCCTGCTGGATCACTTTTCTTTGGAATAGAAACAATTATGGATCTCTTCAAGTCAGTTGTCAAGGTAACTGCCTTCCAAATTTCTAAGCATAAATGTGCGAGCACTTTCAGCATTGCATCCATATGTTGAATTTTATCAATTGGTACTCCATCAATTCCTGGAGGCTTGTTTTTCTTTAATACCTTCAGTGACGCTTGAACTTCTCCCTTCAATATCATTGATTCTTCATCATATGCTACCTCCTGAAACAACTGAATATTGGCCGATTCTTTTTGGTACAGTGATTCTGTGTATTCCTTCCATCTTCTTTTAATGCTTCCTGTGTTGTTCAATGTTTTACCCATAGAATTCTTCAATATTGCAACTTAAGGCTTGATTTCTTTTTCGATTCTTTCAGCTTGAGCAATGCCAAGTGTGCTCTTCCTTTTTGACTGTCTAACTCTAGGTTTTCGCACATTTCATTACAATACTTTGCTCCGTCTTCTGGAGCTGCCTTTTGTAATCTTCTGTTTAGCTCTTTTACTTCATCATTTCTTCCATTTCTTTTAGCTCTCTACATTCAAGAGCAAATTTTAGAGTCTCTTTTGACAATCACTTTGGTCATTTCTCTCTTTTCTGCCTTTTGAATGACCTTTTGCTTTCTTCATGTATGATGTCCTTGATGTCATCCCACAACTCTTCTGGTGTTTGGTCATGAATGTTCAATGAATCCAATCTAAGCTTGACATATCTCTAAATTCAGGTGGAATGTACTCCAGGTCCTACTTTGGCTCTCATGGACTTGTTTTAATTTTCTTCAACTTCATCTTGCATATGAGCAATAGAGTGTTTGTTCTGACTGATGATATTGAGCTTCTCCATCGTTTCGTTCCACAGATGTAGTCAATTTGATTCCTGTGTATTCCACCTGATGAGGTCCACATGTATGGTCTCCATTTATGCTGTTGAAAAAAAAAAATTATATTTCCAATGACTAGGTCATTGGTCTTGCAAAATTCTATCATGCCATCTCTTATGTCAATTCTATCACTAAGGCAATGTTTTCTGACTACTGATCCTTCTTTGTTTCCAACTTTTGCATTCCAAACACCAGTATTTATCGATGCATCTTGATTGCATGTTTGATGAATTTCAGACTGCAAAGATTGATAAAAAATCTCCAATTTCTTCATCTTTGCATTAGATACTATTATTTTCACAGTGCCATCCTTATTTCATTGAAGTTATAAGACCATGCCTGGAAGGGCCATGTAATAGCAATTTACTACATCACCTCTATTTTTGACTTTTGCCTGTATTTCTTTTAAGCTATAATTTTTTAGGAGACTATTTTTTTTTTTTATATATATATATATATATATATATATATATAGATGGAAACCCTGGTGGGGTAGTGGTTAAAAGCTATGGCTGGTAACCAAGAGGTCAGCAGTTCGAATCCACCAGGTGCTCCTTGGAAACTGTAGGGGGCGGTTCTACTCTGCCCTATAGGGTCGCTCTGAGTTGAAATCCACTCGACAGCAATGGATGTTTTATATATAGATATACATACAATGCATATATCTGTATATGTAGGTAGTAAGTATATGTTTATATGAAAAAAAGAATAATATTTTGATGAGTATATGTGTTAAAAAAAAAAAAAAAAACCTGGTGCTGTCTAGTCGATTCCAACTCATAGTGACCCTACAGGACAGAGTAGAACTGCCCCATAGGGTTTCCAAGGAGCGACTTGTGGATTCAAACTGCTGACCTTTTGGTTAGTAGCTGATCTCTCAACCACTGTGTCACTAGGACTCCTTAATATATTTTTTTTAAATCAATTCTGAGTGACATGACTTGTGAGTGTTCGTATGGAGTCTTTGAATAAACTTGTCTAATGTATCTTTTTCTTTTCCTTTGTGGCTTTTCTATGTTAGGTCTTATTTAAAAAATTATACTCTAAAAAAAAAAAAAATCCTACCTTGCATTAAATAATAGTTTTCTATATCTTCTTATAAACAATTATTGTCTTTAAAATTTATTTGGTTGGAGATTGTTTTCATATATGGTATGAGTTATGAATACTTTTTAAAAATTTTTTTAATATGGAAAACCATACCTTCTTTCAATAGCTTCCCTCATTTCTCCTTCATTTCCCATATTACCCTTGTCAGACGCCTAAAGTTACACATTTATATGAGTCTGCTTCCAAGCTCTCTAGTGAATGCCATTGGCCAATTATTCCTGGAATTCACACTCACCACTTGGTCTCCTCTCCCTCCATATAAATTTTAAAATAAGTTTGCCGGGTTCCATTCAAAACTCTAGGAATTTAATGACATAACATTGAATTTACGGGTCTTTCTGATGAGATCGTACAGTGTTAAAATGTTGGCTGTCCCTATCCATGAAAAAAATCTCTTCATTTACTTAGGGATTTTTCTCCAATAGCTCAAAAGTTTTTCTTTTGACATGTTCTTTTGTTTCTTACTTTGTGTGGTTACAAATTTTATCTTTTATTACATTTTCTAAGACTTTATTTTTTAAACAAAGAAATATAATTTATATTTTAGTATTTAGATATTCCACTCTTTATCCATATCTTTAATTTTAGTTCTAATAGTTTAGTTATTCTTTTCCAATCCTTATAATGATTGCTTTGTTTTTTTGTTTTACTAAGCTATCTAGGACCTCCTGCATAATGATGAACGGGAGCAGTTGTAGTGAATATCCTTATCTTGTTCCTGATTTTAAAGGTAATGCTCTTACATTTCAATACTGATCACAGTTATGTTTACTTTGGGATTTTTGTAAATATTCTTTATCAGGATGAGGAAGTTTTTTTCCATTCATTCTTTGCTAAAAGCATTTATCAGGAATGGTATTGAATTTTATCACATGCATTCACTAAAAAACCTTTGAAATGATCAATTGTTCTTCCTCCTCTAATCTAGTCATGTGCTAAAATATGTTGATTCATTTCATACAGATAAACTACCTTGCATTCCTAGAAATTACAATCTAAAAAAACAAAAACAAAACATAAATCATCCCAGATTCAGTTTGCTAATATTTTGTTTAGAATTTTAAAGTATTTTTTTTCAAGCCAATGTTGCCTGTAGTTTTACATTCTTGAACTGTACCTATTTATTTATTTATTCATTTAAGGCAATTAACACTTGAACATGAGAGACTGAATATACAGATGGACAATGGCCAGACCATATATAAAAATAGGAACATGACCTACAATCTCTGCAGCAACCAGTTCAGAAAACCAAACCACAACATCTGTAGCAACCAGCCTAAAATTGACAGGATTTGGTCAATAACTTCCAGCTTCCCTAATTATTGCAAGACCAACCAGACAGAGTCCATTATGCTCCCATAACTAATCACATATGATGCCCACTTCTAGCCATCCTGCCTGGAAGTCCTCCAGCCTCCTCAAGTCAACAACCACTAATGAGAACATACCTGAAACTTTCCCTTTTGTTCCCACTGTAAAGCTTTCCAACTTCCTTGCCTGACTTTGATCAGCTGCCAAAGGCAAGTGATGGTAGCTGACTTCATTGCTGTACAGCATGCCCTGAGTAAGTACCCTTTGCTTATTATCATTTGGGTGGTTTTCGTTTATTTCCGCAAATAATTAAATCTGTCATAGCAAATCTCGCTTTTTCATAAGGGGGTTATGTAACTAGAAAAAAAAAAGAGGCTATGTTAATTAGGTATTAGAAATAAATCACATTTGGTCAATCTGGATTGGAAACAGTGGTCATGTTTAAAGGATAGATACTATGGATCTGTGGTAATGTGAACAATTGACACTGGATTTACCCAGTTTGCACAGTTGGATGCTTAACTCATATGGAAACACACCTTTCTAAAAGAAGTGTCTTCCTGTCAGATATTTTATTGCTAATAAAATTTGTACCCTAATTAAAAAAAAAAAAAAAGCCATGTCCAAATGAACCAAATGATTACCGGTGAAGATTCAATTTATGAATGAAATAGTGGGAAATGTCCAATGAATTTATGCAAAAGGTCTATTTGTCATATTTTGTTTCCATATTAAAGGGATTTTTTTGCAATGAAATATATTTGGGCTCTGAATATTTTTAATGTGATGAATATTAAGACATATAACTTTGATACTTTACCCAAAATAAACCAGTATGAGACCTATTTTCTTTGTATTGGTCTTATACTCTGACACCATCCCAGATAATTTTGGACCATTACAAGGATGATAAAAATTGCTCTTGTTACCAAACTCTCTCTCCATTGCCTCCTGATCACACAGCTAGACTGTATTTCCCAGACATCTTTGTATTAGGGCAACACTATTTTTTTTTTATGCCAGTGGTATGTAGATACAAGTGATGCATGCCTGGCCCATAATAATTCTTGTATACTCTGTCTCTTACCTTCATGTTTGATCCATGAAAACTTCTCAGGCTAGCCTCAAATCTCTCTTTTCCCCCATACCTTCTGTTTAGTGAGGAAATTTTCATTCAAAATCCAGTCACAAAATATGATTTATTTCAGGAGTACAACCATTCAGTATTTCACAGTGGTGTTGTTTCACTCCATTCCGGGACTCCCTGCAGTTGTACCACGCGCTGGTAGATATTCCCATCCATAAAATAAAATGGCCAGTTTCATTCTTCTATTTTGTTGTACCTGCAGTTTTGCTGCTTACCAATAGTTGACCAGAAATGGGCAACCTGTTTTTTTTTTTAGTTACATTCTCCACTAATCTCACTAAACTAGGCAATCAAATTGTTCTGCAACCCTGAGTGATTAAAAAATATATAGTTGTAAAAATACCTGTGTGATGAAACATAGACAATTCTTTTAGTCCACACAACTTTGAATTTTTTTAATCAATGAAAAAAAGACTTTTGCAATATTGTGACACATACCAGAGGCACACATCATTTTTGTGTGTGCTATTCAATCACAAAATATTGTGATTGCATCACAATATCTTCTCATTTGAAACCCATGTCTGAAAACCTAAGCTATGCAAGTGTAATTATTTAGGAACTTTACTGATTTAAAGTTCATTAGCCAACTTTCAAATTCTTCTCCAAAATACACTTTCTGTAAAATTGAGTAATTAACAGCTATACCCTACAAATAATGAAAATGTAAGTAAGGTGTCTTGGCTATGAAGCCCATTCTGCTCACTCCTATTCTCCTTAAGATTTTCTCATTAAGGCCAAGTAGCTCATTAGTCCACTGAGTCTTCTCAAATTTCATGAACACATATATCATTATTATTCCTACTTTCATGTGTACATATTTTGTTGAGATGGCTTCTTTTCCCTATTTATTAGTCAAAGGTTACCCAATACTCCAGTTTTACCCCTTCAGGAATTCTGTCCCTATTGCAATGCACATCAAATTCCATTTTACTTTAAACAATATTGCTTTAATTATAATTCTTGTTGAAAGCACTGATTTATATCATATAACATATGCTATTTATAAGATGCATAACTTACCACTGATTATATATATAAATACCTGCTGTGGAGTCAATTCTGACTCAGAGCAACCTCATGTGTTTTAGAGTAGAATTGTGCTCCGTGAGGTTTTCAAAGGATAACTTTTCAGAAGCAGATTGACAGGCCTTTCTTCCAAGGTGCCTCTGGGTGAATTCTAACCTCCAGTCTTTCTATCAGCTGCAAAGTAAGTTAATCATTTATACCAACTAGGGTGTCTTTCTCTCCCTGTGTCTTTTTCTCTCGCTCTCTCTCTATATATGGAAACTCTGGTGGTGTAGTGGTTAAGTGCTATGGCTGTTAAACAAAAGGTTGGCAGTGTGAATCCACCAGACACTCCTTGGAAACTCTATAGGACAGTTCTTCTCTGTCCTATAAGGTCACTATGAGTCAAAATCGCCTTAACTGCAACGGATTTGGATTTTGGTATATACAACATATTATATATATATAATTACTATTTTTATATATAGCACTGATCTTGTCTTTTAAATTTAATATCCCTATACCCCTTAAAGGTGAAAACCATAGTTTTCATTTATTCTACATTACTTATACAGTTGGGTGAATCAAATTTCCACGATGATCGTCAATCACCTTGAAAAGAATGTATGATAAATAGGTATGAAAAATACATTTAACCAATACCTATTTTTATTATTCAAAAATAAAAATCCCAACACTATTTCCCCAGGGAATTATGTTTGATCAAAGCTAATTGTAAACTTGTCTTTTGTTTTTATGGGACTGGGGGTTTCTTTCATGCAACAGTTCATTCTGCTAGATCAAGTGAGATGACATGGCTTCACAAATCTTTATTTCACTTACAGAGACTGTACTTTGGAACCTGGACATACTTCATGATTTCAGGACCCAAGAGGTTTCCAAACAGGCTCAATACAATATTTTTATGTCTAAGCAAGTTCATCAAACTCCTATCAATCTCATCAGTCATTCATATTAACTGATTTTCTTATGATCTTTCTGAAAATCTAGGAAGGTCGAGTTAAATATGCATCTTGATACTCTAACCCTGGCTAATACTCCATTCACATGTGACTTTTCTTATTACATTATCATCAACTGATCTATAGTCTGCTACTGATGTAACTGGGGTTGAACTTAAATAGTTCACTCGACTGCTTTTATTATGAAAAAAAAACAGGGAGAATGATCTTGAAGATATTTGCATGTTTATGGTCAGAACATTGAATTCAATCAAGAAAAGAGTTGAACTTTGACCAAAAGGAGTAATCAGAATAAGCTGAATCACTGACTATAGATGTATGCCAATTATACAAAATAAATACAGTCACTTCCTTTTCCCATACATTTTTCTTCTGCCCAATATTATTTATTATTTACAATAGTGAAACATTAACACAAAGAGTGATAATTGATTAGAAGATTTGATTTGGCATTCTTCTAAATCATTTTTCATTTTAGTTTCAAGAAAACCTTCTTGCTATTTGTCAATATTTACTTTTCTAAGAAGAAAGTAATCAGTGGGTCAAAAACTTCAAATGAAAACTTTGTAACATTAAAACACTTAGGCCCTTTAATGTTTGATAACGTGACAAGCAATCATATAACACTGAATTCATGTACATCAGATAGACCTCATAAATCTGTACAACTTCTATTGCATGATCAGTATTTCTGATGATACAAATTCTTAACATAAAATATGCTTAATAATTTTTTAGACATGTTTTATTCAGTTTTTCTTTTATATCATTTGTTAGTTTTAATATAATTACTCAAATTAACTATAATTCAAGTGCCTGAGGAATAAATTATGCATGTCAATATTCTATTCCCCTTAACTTTGTCCAATCTTGCCACAAACCAAAATTGAACCCTCCCCATTTAGTCTAAAAATTAAATGTGTACATCTAAAGAGACAAAAACAGGTAGTAAGGAAGTGGAAATCTAAGAATCTCTCTTAAATGGATAAGCACTTGGCTGCTAACCAAAATGTTGGTGGTTCAAATCCACCTAGCAACTCTTTGGGAAAAAGACCTAGTAATCTGCTTTTGTAAAGACTACAGTCTAGAAAACCCTTATGGGGCAGTTCTATTCTATCACATGGCGTTGCTGTATTGGAAATCTACTTGACAGCACCTAATGACAACATATATATGTATATATGTATATATGTGTATATATATATACACACATACATATAGACCAAAAGATATACATATATATATAAACCAAACATATACATAGATATATAAACCAAATCAAATCCATAGCCATAGAGTAGATTCCGACTCATAGCCTCCTTATAGGACAGAGTAGAACTTCCCCACAGGGTTTCCAAGGAGCAGCTGGTGGATTCCAACTGCTGACCTTTGTGTCAACAGCTGAGCTCTAGCTGACCTTTGGGTTAGCAACCCTAGCTCTTAACCACTGTGCCACCAGGACTCTCTCTCTCTGTATATATATATGATTTGGAATTGACTCTACAGCAACAGGTTTTTTGTTTTTTAATGTGTGAATGTACACATATAAATCATAAGCATATGATTTATATGTTTACATAAAATGGCTTTATTGCCATTTTATGTAAGACTAAATTGGGAATGCAATCATGGTACAGAGTAGGTAAAATGTGAATATATGATGTAAAAATAAAAGCCTTCAATATGATGCTTTCTCAGTGTGTAACTTAGGCTGAGTTCTCTAGAGAATCAAAACCAGCAAAGCATATAAATATACATATAGAGAGAGAGTGAAAGAGAGGGATTTATATCAAAGAAATATCTCACACGATTGTAGAGGCTGGAACGTCCCAAGTCCATTGATTGGGATAGAGGCCTCAACTGATTCAGGCAGCTGCAGGGGATGGTGAACCCAAGATTGGCAGTTAAGCTGCTATCTCAAGTCCCAAGAACTGGAGGTCAGATGAACAAGAGGCAGCTTCAGGATCCAGAATGAGCCAAAAGCCTTGGGGAGGTGAGCAGGAAGGAAGTAGGCTGTGGAGGGCAGAGAGATAAAGGCTGAAGGGACAATGAGCTGAAACAGACCCCACCCCTGCTGATACCATTTAGCAGATTCCATCATGGGAATGATCACATAACAAATTTCAACAGGGAAGTGATCACAACATTATTCAACTGTAAAAACTATGAGAATCATGGCCTAGCCAAGCTGATAAGCAATCTCAACCATCGCAGTGTGTGTGTGTGTGTGTGTGTGTTTGTATGTGTGAGCATGTGCAAGCACATGTGTGTGTTTGATTGAGGGAGCAATAGGAGGAATGAACTGTTGACTGTGGATTCGGGGGATCTAAATTGTATTATAATGAATAGACTAATCAACGTAAGAATCAAATTTTCCTTTGTGACTATGTTTTAATTATTTGGACTTTCAGAAAATATTCAAATATTTTCAAGGTTGCGTGGACTGATAGACATTTTCTGTATAAAATTTCAATTATAATATTTATTATACTCTTTTATATTCCTGGCACAAATTTGGTTTTGTTTACTGACATTCTGAAATGAATTAAGAATATTTTGGAGAAATCATTAATTTAGGTTAATAACCAAACCCAAACCCACTGCTGTCCATTCGATTCTGACTCAGTGCAATCCTATAGTACAGGGTAGAACTGCCCCATATGGTATCCAAGGCTGTAAATCTTTAAAGACACAGACTGCCACGTCTTTCTTCTGTGGAGTGGCTGGTGGGTTCAAACTGCTTAACTTTTGGTTACCAGGCAAATGTTTAACCACTGCACCATCAGGGCTCCCTTGGGATAATAGAGAACTGAATTTACTCAAATGCTGCTGAGAAACGGCAGTTCAATTAAAAAAAAAAAAAATTATAAGGGGCTATGATGTATTTTGAAGGTTCACATGCTCACATAGAGATTTTTCTTTCCAGTTCTGCTTGTGACTTCTAATACAGAATGAAATCTATCCTATACTCAAGAGGTAAACAGGGTACTATCTTGTATATGGGGCCATCTCTGTGGAATCTTTTTTTTTTTTTTTCTTTCTTTAGACAATAGAATCTCAGGCTATATACTGACATGTGTAGAGGTTAAATAGTTTTTTGTTTTTTTAATGTACAAAAATGAGAGTTACTTTTGTGTTTCTCATCACATTCTGGCCAGGGGTAAATTTTGTTTTCCTAAAGCAATGTATTTACACTAATGACATATTCTCTCTCTCTCTTTTTTTTTTTTTTCTGATTTTTTGGGATAATTTGACAATAAAACATAGACACTACATTCCTCTGATCCCCAACTATTACCTCCAACACTCAACATCACCTCACCTCACTTGTCCTGGCTTCTTTCACTCAACTTAGAACTTTTAAGATGCACTCATATTGCTGCCAATTCAATCAACCAGATCCCTTTTCTATTCTTATGCTGATGGATATTTGGATTGTTTCCAGCTTTTTTTTTTTTTTGTACCTTTTAAGAATACATCTGCTCTGAACGTTCTTGTACAGATTGCAGACCTATTTTTCTTTTCCTATGGAAAATAATTTGGAGTAGAATTGCTGAGTCAGAGGGTAGATCACTTTTTTCAGAATTTGCCAAAAAGGTCTCCAAAGTGATTATACCATTTTATACTCCCTTCAGCAATATACAACTTTTCATTTGTCCGTATTCTCCTGAACTTTTGGTGGTTTCAGTCTTTTTAATTTTAACCATTTGCAGGGGCATAAAAGAGCAATCTTACTGTAGTCAGAGATCTAGCTTTTAGCCAATGATCTCTGGGCCAATTTGATTATAGTGAACGTATACAAAACCACAATATATTCAGAAAGATGGTAGTCGAGTTACAAGGCATGGTAAAATTTTAGCAAATTACTGAATAAAAGGCAATAACATATTCTATAGAGGGGAACAAAAACAAAATGGTAGAGAGAATGATTGACAAAATTTTGAATTGAACTTTTCTCGTTCACACCAAAATGGAAATTTCTTTGGTAATATGATTCAGTTCCCAAGAGGATAACTCAACTGAATGAAGCCCAGGTCATCTTAATTTGACCCCAAAAGTTAGTTGTCTTTTCTTTTTTTGGGAGTTTGTCCTCAGGGTTCCTGTCAAAAATCCTGACTGTGAGACTGCAAAGAGAAAAAGCTGGAAGAGACAGGTACCACAGGTGAATAGAATAACTATACGAGCTAAATCCTCCAGGGCCCAATTACCAGCTGCAAAATTGAAGAAGTCAGAGTCATTTCTGACTTCAGACAACTGATTTTCAATTTATTTTGCTGTCATATCACCAATATTAAGAAAACAAATATTTTATCTACAACTTCAGTTAAGGATTTTACTGGAGAAGCTGCTTTATGTATTAAATTATTCATCGCCTTTATTAACTATACATAATTATAATGTTCATTCATCGTCTACTCTGCCTTTTATTATTAAAAACCAGAGGTCAACTCTATAAATGTTATCCTTTTAAACACAGAGTAAGAAAATCTGAACCAGAAGTAACTTTGCAAGAAAGAAAGGAAAGGAAAACTCCAGATAGAATTTTTCATTTTTTTTTTCTTCTATTTACAGTTGTTGCTCATTATTACTTGGTAAGAAAAATTGTTGTTGTTAGGTGCTGTTGAGTCTGCTCCAACTCATAGCCACCCTATGTGCAACACAACAAAAACGCTGCCCAGCTCTGCCCCATCATAATTTTTGCTGTGTTTGAGCTCATTGTTGCCCAATCCATCTTGTTGAGGGTCTTCCTCTTTTTCATTGACCTTCTACCTTACCAAGCATGATGTCCTTCTCCAGGGACTGGTCTCTCCTGATAACATATCCAAAGTCCTTGAGACAAGTCTCGCCATCCCTGCTTCCAAGGAGCATTCTGGCTAAACTTCTTCTGAGACAGATTTGTTTGTTCTTCTGGCAGGCCAAGGTATATTCAATATTCTTCACCAACACCGTAATTCAAATGCATTAATTTTTCTTAGACTTTCCTTATTCATTGTCCTGGTTACTTTCATTAATGTTTATTAGTGGGGAGAGGTTGAGTGAGAGTTAATACTTTATAGGTACTGAGTTTCTGTTTTGGGTGATGAAAATCATTTGGAAATAGATAGTGATAATGGTTGTACAACATGGTGAATATAATTAGTAAATTGTACACTTAAAATAGTTCAAATGGCAATTTATTGGTTATATACATTTTATCACAAGACTTTTTTAAATTAGGAATATCTCATATTTTTATGCCTTTCATGAAAATATTTACTTCAGTTCACAAAATCGGTGAGTTTGTATTTTCAACCAGATATATATTAAGTGGGTTAATGCAACCTGAATCATCAAGGATTTGAATAACCCAATCAATAAAATACAATCAAGAGTTTATAAATCAGTATTCACAGTTCTTCAGGATTTAATTACGAAAATTATTACGACTTTGAGTTCTTAAGGTTAAACATAAGACAAAATTTAACTTAATTGAAATTCCTTATTCTCTATATAAATATATCATTTTATAATATAACTGTTGAAATACAAATAACACAAAATAGAACAAAATCTCTTTCTGCAAAATTGCATATAATTAATAAATAGTGAATAGTAAAAAATGTTTTTGCTGTTAAAAACTAAACAGAACTCCAGTAGAAAACCAGAACGTAAGATAAAATTTTAGACGTATTGTTTGTCTATCATTATTCACAGGAAAAAGGAAGATGGTAACTTTTTTTCTTATTTCCTTAAAATGTTGCTGGCTATAGTGTCATAAAAAGTAATCATTACTTTCAAAATTATTTGCTGTGAGTTTTTGGTTTGAGGGCTGTTTTAGGAAAGAATGAAAAATGAATTGCAAAGTTCTAGCCCCAGTGCCAGACATATTACTATGTGTAAAATTAAAAAAAAAGAAAAGCAACACTCAAAATGTAGTGAGAATAGCAGCATTCAAAGAAGACTTTTAAAAGCTCACAAGAAAATATTCACAAATACACAAAAATAGAAAACAAATAAAAAAAATTACTCATAGTAATCTCAGTAACTATGATACACAAAGTCAAAATTTGGGGAGAATTAATAATAATTTTAAAATAGATGGAGTCAGATTAAGAAAAAAAGCTAAGGTTTCAATCTGCAAGTGAGCTTTATTAAAAAGGCAACACCTAGAATTCAGCTTTCCACTGTCTGTCTACTGATGTTTTATGGACCTCAGGATATTAACACCCCAGAAGATTGGGCACCTGACCCTGTCTGTTTCATAATTTTTTTTTTTTTTAAGTGCATGATATACTATTGTATACATAGTGAATATATAAAATAAAAAACACTGATTCTGGACAAATCCCATTTTGTTCATAGATGAACACAGTAAACAGAAATGCAAAAGAAAAAAACAACATTTAACCTCTAAGGAGAAAATATTAGGGAGCAAGGGAAGAAGAAGAATATCTGGGTATCTAAGGAAAGAACACACCTTTGTAAACAGAAGGACATTGACTAACACCTTCATATATACTAGAAGCAAATATAGTTTTTTAGAAAAAGAAATTATATTTTGTAAGATGAAAATGTGAACAAAAGACACTAGGTGAATTCTGGGTAAAAATGGTGAATTGAACAAACTCATTTGTTTTTGCTCCCTCTCAAAGCCCTACTGTTATTATAGTAATTATTTTTTGCAAAGGGCATAACTCGTGAGTATGATGAATATAGAAGAGATAACAACAACAACAAATTGGATAAGGGAATTCAAATGGATAAATAGGACTTCAAGTAACAGAGCTGAGAATTAAAATCCTATGCTATCAGAGGAGAAATTCAAAACAAACCAATTTACTCTATTTAAAAAAAAAAAAAAAAAAAACATTTTCCTCAATTTTGACTCAGAACATCCTATAGGACAGAGTAGAAGTGCCCCATAGGTTCAGAAACAGACTGCTATATCTTTCTCTCATGGAGTGGCTAGTGGGTTTGAACCAGGGACCTTTTGGTCAGCAGCTAAGCATTTTAATCACTGCACCACCAGGGCTCCTAAATTACTCTATAGAATCTCAGTAGACTCAGATTTTGATTGTTCCACATACTGAGATTAGAATTAAGGTGGAACAAAGCCCTAAAATAACATGGATTGATTAAAAGCTATTCAAAAGCAGTTGTTGTTGTATGCCATCAAGTCAATTCTGATTCATAGTGACCCTATAGGGCAGAATAGAACTGCCCCATAGGGTTTCCAAGGAATGGCTGGTGGAGTTGAACTGCCAACCTTTTGGTTAGCCATTGACCTTTTAACCTCTGCACCACCAGGGCTCCATTTTAGCAATATTTAATCAATGTAAACACCAAAAATCATCATCCCTGTGTAGAAAAAGCCTCCAAGATAAAAACTAAAGAGAGAGGGAGAGAGTTACAAAAACTGGGAGAAATAAACAACTTGAAGGGACAGAGACTACACAGGGAGAAGACAAAGAAGACCAAAGAAAACTATCAGTATTGTTCTCAGAGAGCTGAGAGAAGGTTTTTCATCTAAAATTCAAAAACAGGATACCATTTTAATACAATGACCATTTAAAAATAAGAAGAGCCCTTGGAACTTATAAATATGAACAGAAATGAAAAATTTACTAGAATATGTATAAGATAAAGTTGTAGAATTTTCCCAGAAAATATGAAAAAAGAAATTGAAAACTAAAAACAGGTTAAAAAAAAAAAAAGAATATTAGGGTACCAGTTCAAGAGTTTCTACTAGGAAAACAGAAGATTCAGAACTAGAAAAGGGAGATATAATAAAGAAGGGAAATCATTAAAATAATAATACTTAAAGAAAATTAAAACACACACACACACACACAAATTAAAAGCCTCCAAAGAATATATGGCAGAATAGCAGCTAATACACTCACTCGAGGCACTTGTGAAGTTTCAGAAGAGAGATAAAGCAATTCACATTCAAACGATGAGAAATTATAATGCACTTGAATTGGTAATTGAATGCTGAAAGCTTGAAAGCAAAAAAAAAAAAAAAAAAATTGCCTTTTCTGTTCAGAAGGAAAAGTATGTCAGACTATAATTCTTCATCTGACAAAATTATCAATTAAAGGTGAGAATGAATAAAGATGTTTTCAGATACGGGATGGTTCGATAAACTTAATTTCCCTCTACTTTTTTAAGGAGGATACTGGAGCTGCTAAATCACATTCTGGAAAGTCTGGTAGCATAGTGGTTAAGAGCTATGGCTGCTAACCAAAAGGTCGGCAGTTTGAATCCACCACATACTCTTTGGAAACCGTATGGGGCAGTTCTACTCTGATTATGAGTCAAAATGGACTCAACAGCAATGTTTTTTTTGTTTTTTAAAACACTTTCCTGACCTCTACTCTTATTTGGTTGGGGCAAGAGACAGGCCAGTTAAACAAGACGATTGATAGGGGACCAGGGTCTTCTGGTCCCACCCAGCCAGAGGCCGAAGGCCATATGCACATGAAGGGGAAGAAGTCAAGGTTACCTTCTCAGGAATGCAGAAGCAGGAGCTTGTAACAAAATAGGAATTTTCATTCAGATCTCCTGTCAGCCATTTTATTATGTCATGTGCCTCAGACTTAGAGATTTGCTAGCACAAAGTAAAAAAAAAAAAAAAAAACTAGACAGTTTTGAACCCTGTGGAAACTAACATTTGTGTAGAAAAGGGGAAAATAATTGCAGTTTGTTGTAGGGCTCATCTCTGAATGTCATGTGAAGTCATTATTATGTAAATCTCAAATATTGATTGAAAAAAGTAAAATGACTCTATATCAAGCTGAGTGTCTCAACCCAAACATAACAACCAGCTACATCCCTCTACCAGCCCTGGGGAAGACTGAATGAGTCAGTGGAGATAAGTATGTAACTAAAATGGATGTATCTGTACGTGTAAACATAAAGCAGTAAGAAAGTCCTCACTCTTTCAATACCCACATGTTCTATCTAGCTGTTATCCTCCTGTGTGAGGCCAAAGTAGAGTATCAACAGCCATTAATTTACTTAAGATTTTCTGTCCTTGGGGTCCTAGTGGTACAGTGGTTGAGTGCTATGGCCGCTAACCAAAAAGTCTGCAGTTCGAATCCACCAGCCACTCCTCGGAAGCCCATAGGGACAGCTCTACTCTGTCCTATAGGGTTGCTAAGAGTCAGAATTGATTTTTTTTTTTTTTTTGGTTTATTCTCTTCTTGTGGTACAGAGCTTGGCTTTAGAGACTCAAAATTTAGGTTTAAATCTGAGTTTTACCATCTTCTAGCTTTGATAACCACCTTATCTGAGCTTCGTCATAGTATTATCTCCCTCATAGTTTTGACGTGCAGTTAATTGAAGTTGCCAATGTAAAGATGTTAGGAAGTGACAGGCATACAGCAATCACTCTAGTGTGAATTATTATGAATAAAAAGAGCTCAGAGAAAACACAATGCAAAAACTTTCACAAAGAAGTACCTAAGAATATATTTTTCGGTCTAAGAAAGGATCATAATAACTCACCAAATCAATGAAAAGAACTCAGCAAAAGGAAAAGAGATTGTCCAATAGATGTTGAGCAATAAAACTATTTAAAATAGGTTTTGAAAATAAATTGGTTTTAACATAAAAAAAAATTACATTTGTAATCAAACTATTGACAACAAATGTAAAAAATACTTTTAAAAATAAATGCAAAATAAAACTTTGTGATGTGGCCAAGATTAGGAAAGCCTGCTTTCTGATCAAAACTATTTCAGAATACCAAGAGATATAAAACCATAAAAATATTTATTCTCTCCTACTCCCTGTTAATCACAAGTCTAAGTTTTAGTCAGGTGTTTTCCATGAAGTTTTTAGCCTTTGGCTTGAAGTAGAGCTTCTGCAACCATCAGAACAGCCATTTGACCCAGGAAGAGATCATTCTGCAAAAAGAAGTGGATGACAAAAGCTTTTCCTGTGATTTACAGTGCTACTTTTTTTCCTAAGATCCCCCATAATATGCAAAAGACAATAATGAAATGTAAATGTCTACATCTAACTCAAGATCAAATTCAGAAAAATCAAATCCGTTGCTATCAGTTATTTTGGATTCATAGCTATCCTATAAAAAAAAAAAAAAAAATTTTTTTTTTTTTTTTTTTTAGCACAGAGTAAAACTGCTCCATAGGGTTTCCAAGGCTGTTAGTCTTTACAGAAGCAGACTTCCACATCTTTCTCCAAGGAGCAAATGGTAGGTTCAAATTGCAGTTCTTTTGGTTAGTAACAGAAGCTTAACCACTGTGCCTCTGGGGCTCTTTAAGATCATATTACCAAAGACTTAAAATCAGGTATGTATGTATTTGGGTGAGAGAGCACAAGTAAGTAGTGGTTCTTCATAGGCAATTAAAGGTTTGCTAAGCAAATGGTAATTAAGAATGACAATGGGAATATGATGATAAGACATTACTTATTACATTTAGTAAAAAATGAAAAAAAATTGAATTGTGGGAAGAACACTGGTGAATTAAACATATTTATTTAATACCACCACATCCTGAAAAGTTACAATAATGCAATAACACATTAAAATCACACAAACTGATGAAAAGAGCAACAACAAACAGGTTAACACAGGGTTAGAAGCTGGAAAGCTGATGTGTGCATGAAAACTGAAGTACCAGGGCCAACAGATCTGAAAATCAGTCAAAAAGTAAGGCCAGTCACTCCACAGACCCTCAGAGGGCTTCAAATACTGAAGCACCAGGCTCACCTACAGGTGGGGGTATAACTGGAGATAGAGAAAAGACTGTTGAAAGCCTGCACTTTACTTTTTTTTTTTTTGCCTGGCTTACACAGCCCTTTGACTGTCCTCTGTCTCCCAGGGAGAGGAATGAGAATTTCCTGTCTCCAAATGTTCAGCCAGAGGAAATCTGGTTCTGAGATACAAGCTAAAGCCACGAACAAATGTATACAAAAATTGGGTGAAATAAAGTGAATATCTACGTTCTGAATGGTGTGACTTTTTCTCCCTTCTCCCAACTGGCTCTAAGAACTCTAGCAAATGAGCAGGCTTTACTTCCAGGTAGGAGTCTAAAGATTTTTTCTCCGGGAGTATCTACCCAAGAGGAAATACAGTTCTATAGAAATGTTTCCTGTCCCTATTTAATTGCCCCATTCATGTACCCAATAATTCTAGTCAGAGTTGTATGTTGCTTGGTAGGAGGAACAGTTAAGGGCTATCCAAAATAAGAGGCATGCATTTAAAGTGAGAGACATACCAAAAGAAACGAAAATGGACAAAAGGACTCAGAGAACAGAGACGCAATGTAGACAGAGAACTAAAAAAAAAACTAAAAAATGAAAAAAATGGCAATTATTAGTAATATCGCTATTCAGAGGGATAAAAGAAAATACTGCAAGCGTGTAAAAAGAAATGTGATATAAAAGTCATATGGAAAAAAAACACAACAAAAAATGTCATATAACTGTTGGGGAGAAAAGTGAAAACATATTCGAGAAAGGAGAATCAAAAAGTACATGATGCTGGAACAGTGACAGAAAAAAAATAAGAGAATCAATTAATCTAGCATGAGTTCCAGAATGAGAGAGCAGTGGTAGGAATTCACAGATATTTACTCAAAGTTCTTAATCCACGTTCATTTTATCTTTCAAGAATTTTAAAACTATATAATAAAACTAATTAATCAACAATTATTTAAACTTAAAACTATTTTTAATATTTTCTGTGTCCATAGCATTTCTTCCATACCGAATCCTTCGATTTGTGAGTCCTGAATACCAATTGATATCCTGATGAGTTGAAGAGTGTCAGAAACATTTTTCTGCAAAGATGCATCCACGGTATATGTCATGGATTGAATTGTGTCCCAAAAAATATGTGTGTCAATTTGGCTAGACCGTGATTCCCATTACTGTGTGACTTCCACCATTTTGTCATCTGATGTGATTTTCCTATGTTTTGTAAATCCTACCTCTATGATGTTAATGAGGTGGAACAAGTGGCAGCTATGTTAATGAGGCAGGAGTCAATCTACAGGATTGAATTCTATCTTGAGCCAATCTCTTTTAAGATATAAAAGAGTGAGCAGAGAGATGGGGACTTCAAACCACCATGAAAGCAGCACCGGGAGCAGAGCCTATCCTTTGGACCTGGAGTTCCTGCATAGAGAAGCTCTTAGTCCAGGGGAAGATTGATGAGAAGGACCTTGCTCCAGAGCCAACAGAAAGGGAAAGACTTCCCCTGGAGCTGACACCCTGACTTTGCACTTCTACCCTACTAGGCTATGAGAAAATAAATTTCTCTTTGTTAAAGCAGTCACTTGTGGTATTGCTTCAGGGCAAGGCTTTCCAGCTCAGGACTAAGCCCTGCCTAGGCTCTTACCTTCTGACCAAGAATAACCAGGAGAGGCGCAGAGGTGCCACACGAACAAAGACTTATTAGGGACAGAAAGAAAGTAAAAGGCTAGCAAGGGAGAGATGGAGAGGGTTTCCACCTACGCTAGCCTCCAGTCTCTCACGAACAAAAGTTTTCCTAGGGTTTATAAAAGGTTTTAGGTGGGAAAAAGGCATTATCTTTATTTATTAGATGGGTGGAGATTTCCAGGAGAAGGGGAGGGATTATAAAAATCAAATGCGCATGCAGTTAGAATTCAAGATGGATTTCCTAGCAAAGGTTGCTGGAACTAAGTTGGAGTATGTCACAAAGGCTGCCGGGATGCCAAACAGGACTTATCCCGGGGTGTTGTACATGCGTGATACCTCTGGACCTTGGTTTGGTTCTGGTGAGGGGTTCTTGCTCATGTTTGTCTCATGTGGAAGGTCATTAATAGACCACGTTGATCTTTACTATGCACGCTCTGCACCTGGTGAGGCCTTGAAAAACAACTCAGGAGGATTATCAGTAATTTATAGCTGGTCAAGCACACAGGGCCTTGAAATATAGCCCTTTATCTTTTTTATCTTATCTAAGCACCTAGTTTTTTGGTCACAAGTAGTTCTTGGGTACCAGCAGGAAAAGTTATATGATGGTCTGCACTTAGGTTTAAACTCCAGGAATACTGAGTCAGAGGCTATTTAATTCAGCCAGCCCAATCTCTTGACTGTCTCAGCATTTCTGTTATAGTAACACTAGATAACTAAAATAGCATATTGTTGTGGATTGAATTGTGTCCCTCAAAATACGTATTGTAAATCCAAACCCCTATACCTGCAGATGTAGTCCCACTTGGCAATACGGCCTTATGTTAATGAGGCCATATCTGGGTAGGGTCTGTCTTAAACCAATCACTTCTGAAATATAAAAAGAATAGATTAGATGTAGAAGCAAGGAAGCACGGATGGGGTATAGATGCCAGAAGCTGAAAAGAGATATGGATCTACCCCCCAGAGTCCAGAGTAAGAAATCCTTCCCCTAGACCCGGTGCTTTGAATTCTACCTTCTAGCCTCCTAAATTGTAAGAAAAGGAGCCATGGTGGCACAGAATTCAGCTGCTAACTAAAGGGCCTAGTATGGTTTGAACTCACCAGCCGCTCTGCTGGATAAAAGAACTAGCTATCTAATCCCGTAAAGATTACAGCCTTGGAATTCCCGTGAGGCTGTTCAACTCTGTCACATATCATGGCTATGAGTCAGAATTGACTTGACAGCACACAGCAACAACTGACGAGAAAATAAATCTGTTTGTCAAAACCACCCACTTGTAGTATTAGTGTGGTAGCAATACTAGCAAAATAAAAGTGTACTTTCTGGTTTCCTATGACCTAAAAAAGTTTTACTGTGGACCTCCGATGTGGATTTGCTATTATTAAGCTATCATATTTTTCTTCTTGGAAACCCTGGTGGCAAAGTGGTTAAGTACTATGGCTGCTAACCAAGAGGTCGGCAGTTTGAATCCACCAGGTGCTCCTTGGAAACTCTATGGGGTAGTTCTACTCTGTCCTGTAGGGTCGCTATGAGTTGGAATCGACTCGATGGGATTTTTTTTTTTTTGGTTTATTTTTCTTCTACCCACCTACAAAATGATATTTATTACTGGAGAGAAAATTAACCTGTTTTGTTTAGAAGTAATGCTTTAAAATATATCTGATTTGAGAAACTTCCAGCATGTATCAGGATGTGAGATACTATAATTTGATATGATTATTATTTTACCTGTGCTTAATGAACCCTATTTGATCTGAATAAAAGACTCAGATTTTATTCACCTTTGGAAAACGATGTTTTATTTTCTTCTGTATCTACTGTGTACTTTCCTTCTAAGATTTATCCAGTTGAAGATTTTCTGCCTTATTACCATGGTTATGATACCAAGTCTGGTTGAAAACATAAGGTGGATGCTTGATTATGTATTTTTCCTTTACTTGTAGCAACATTGGCTTATAGAGTGAAGAATATGCCTTTTTAGGTTGATCTTTGCTTTTATCAAAGGCATACAACATTTTTTGTGTGTGACTTTTTTATTATGTAATTAATATTATTTGAAGTCTATTCCCAATGTATCTTACCTTTGGACAACAGAGACCAGAAGTGGTACATAATCATATTTACTTTTCCCTATAATCAGAGTCACTTATCCAAGTCTAAAGGGTTCACCTTGGATAAGTCTTGGAACATCTCTTCTCTCTCTCTCTCTCTCGTGCACGGCTGCTTTAGGTATTAAATCAAATATCTTCCGTGTAGGGTCTATTCCATTTGTATCACTAAGCTTCTTGTTCGAGGTACCAGGTACTCATTTCCTTCTTTATTTTTTTCCACCTTGGAGCTTTGGGATTTGGGGAGCAGCCAAGTAGGGACGTTCTGCATATGGCCAATTCCTATGCAGAATTACAGTAAGGCTTCTGAATGACACGTGAGCATCTTTATTTCATGGATTGCAAATAGCTCTCCAAGGCTAAAAAGCCTGGCACAGAATATACACTATAAACTGGGGGTCTTACATGCCTTTATTTATTCATTTTTACATCATTTAGTAAAGATTTATATTTGCCATCACCATCATTTTTCACATTTCTTCTTAAATTTACCCCTAGGCATTTTTTTTATATTCGTTGTGTTAGGAATGGTGTTATAAATGTTTACAGAAAAATATCTAATTTTGTATATTATGTCTAGTAGCTTATTTACTGTGCTACTTTATTAATTATAAGAGTAGTAGTAAAATAATTACTAATACTGTTGAATACTCACTCTATGACAGACCAGCTTTTCTAAACGCTTCTCTTACATTTTGTCATTTTATTCCAAGTGCAAATAATAAAGTAATAATAGGCTATTTTGATTTCTTTGTGTGCTGAAAAGAAGGCATGTAAGTCCCCTAAAAGAGAATATTTCTGTTGCTTCTAGAATTAAATTTTAATTTTTCAATATTTATATTTATATTTACTGAGCTTTTTAAGGGAAATTCTCATATCAAAAATATATACAGCATCAAATTATTAAGGTAGAGAGAATGCACAGACTATTTTAAAATAGAGATATGAAAAAAGTATTTTTCAAGAAAATATAATAAAGAAAACAAGGATTGGCAATTTTCGTGTCACATATATGAGTTCTAAAGACAAAAACATAAAATAGGAAAAGGGAAATATTTATGCTAAAAAAAATTATATACTCAGTGCCCAGTGCCATAGAGTTGATTCCAACTCTTAGCGACCCTATATAAAAAATTATATACGCAGTTATAAGACTAGACTCATTTGATATTATATTTTTTATACTAAAAAATGGTTAGTAATGTAGGAGCAACTTGCTAAAATATTGATTCATAATGAGAGAATGTAAGAGAACTCTCAGAATTTGACAAATCAAATACAAAAATAAATTAATGAAGAAGAATAAAGAAATTGAATAAAAACTTAATTTAACAAACATCTACATGTAGAGTTGTGACACACCTAAACGTACCATGAAAGTATTCAAATATTCCTTCAACTATAATTGTCTGTCTGTCAATATACAGTCAACCTGCGGAGGACTGGGACTTGGTTCACCTCATCTTTGCTTCTCAGCTCTACATTTCAAAACGTGGATTGATTACAACCTAATAGATTATAGAATACATTGTACAACGGTGATAGCTAGTTCAGAGGTATCATAGGAATAAAGGAAGAGGGAGAGAAAAATGAAGAAAGAAGACAAAATCAGGGTAAAAAAATCAACCTTATTTCACGCCTTGTTAGTATTCTTTAGAAACAGAGGTTAAACTGCCACAAAGATGTTTGCATGCAAATTTATCCATGATAGTCTATCATGTACTTCATTAACTTTTCCTCCACCTTCAGATTTGCAATTGTGTGTTTCTCTCCTTTAGACCATAATCCTCACATTATTGGGCAGATTGACTTCAGGGCTATTTGTTAAGGGAAGAACTGTAGAGTGGGTGGCAAGGCCAGCCAAATTCCATCGTGTAGGTCAGCTCAAGAAGTCCCATAAAAATGATGGGTGATTTTGAAGTCTTTCTGCCCTCCACCCTGCTCCTGAGAGTTGATCTACTTCAAGTCCTATTTTCATGCCATCAAGTTGACAGCGTCAGTCTGCTAAAGGATGGATTCACAAACATTTACCCATCAAAGTCCTTAGCAAAAGAACAAAACAACTCTCACATGTTACAATTAAATGCTCTTGGTCTTTCCTAATACTATTTGGCACATGTTCTGTTATGAGTGGTCAGTGAAGTATTTACGTAAATAAGTGCGTGCAAATTGCTTCAACACATATTTATACAACTACTCCCAAGAAGATGAAACTCCTATTTTAAATATCCCCACCTGGATAACACTTATCCCCCTCATTTGTGTCTGTCCTGATACATGAGTCTGCTAAATTACTAAATAAATTTATGTATAAACCATTTCGATTGACCGGGACCATAAATGGATAACTCCTTTAAAATATTAAAAAAAAAAAAAAGTTGTTAAAATATTTAAAGCACTCTTCTTTTTTTAAAAAATAAAGGAATTATTTAATACTGAATATATTCTATGTTCTTAAAGGAAACCCTAGTGAGGTAGTGGTTAAGAGTTTGGCTGCTAACCAAAAGGTCAGCAGTTCGAATCCATCAGGTGCTTCTTGGAAAACCTAAGGAGCAGTTATACTCTATCCTATAGGGTCACTATGAGTCAGAATCGACTTGACAGCAATGGGTTTCAGATTCTTAAAATTTTTGAGCCCTGTATATTTTTTGAAATACTTTTCCTATGCTTTAGCTTATATATTCCCTTTATCACATGTTGCTTCTCTGTGATGTAAAATGGCAAAAGGTAATCATTACCAATTTACAAAAAAGAATATTGAAAGACAATAGGCTCATTTCAGACATTTCAGAATCCAAGCTTAAGAACCATGAGAAAGTTTTCACCAATCCAAAACAAAATTTTTTAAAAAAAAGGAATTAGTGAGTTTGTCATTTATTCAAATTTATTAGATTTATTAGAGAGCCTTTTTACTACGAGATTGTGCTTTTTTTGCTTTTTCACTTTTTTGTATTTTATAAAATGTTATATTCCTCCCAACACCAAATCCACTGCCATCAACCCTATAGAAGAGAGTAGAATTGCCCCATAGGGTTTCCAAGGACTCTCTGGTGGATTCGAACTGATGACCTTTTGGTTAACAACTGAGTCCTTAACCACTACGCCACTAGGGCTCCAAAATGATAATATGTAGTAGGTAGTGGATTTTACTTTAATTTTTTTAATGATCATACTTGACCAAATTCTTACTGTATTCTATTTATTGACCTCTCCGCTATCTAAAAAACTCAAGTTCAACGACATGAGACTGAATAAATGGGTAGCTACCAAATACGATGTAATTGAAGTTGATTAAAAAAAAAAAAAAAAACTTGGTTCTTTTTATTTTAGTTCAGTGTATTTTCCCACTACAATAGACTTCTACTAGCTTAAATAAAAAAAAAAAAAAAAAACTGAGTTAGTAATCTGTTCTTATGCACTGGCGTGATCAATCCAGGAATAGATATTCAAAATAGCATGAGTGTAATACATTCCCATTGTACTATGTGATAATTAAGAGCACTGCTAGCTAGCGCAATGGCTAAGAGCTGGGCTGCTAACTGGAAGGTCGGTAATTCAAACCCACCACCCAGCAGCTTCTCAGGAGAAAGATGTGGCAGTCTGCTCCTGTAAAGATGACAGCCTTGAAAACCCTATGAGGCAGTTCTACTCGGTCCTATAGGGTCACTATGAGTTGAAATTGACTTGAAGGCAATGGGGATTTTCATGCAAAAATATCATTCTTTTATGTTACATAAGTTGGAGATTGTAATATAGAAGTGATTCAACACCCCCAAGAATTTTAAGGTCTAATCAATTAATATGTTGACAATAGAACAGTTAAAATAATAAAAGACTAACATTTTAAGATCTTTCTTTTGTGTTTTTGGACAAATAAATTTTATTCACTAACAGCTAAATGGAATGCTATTGAGCAGGTTGATTCTCTGATTTATGCTCCATTATCTAAAAATGTCTGAAATTATTCTCAGTCCAAAACAGCTAGTGGAATGATTTACAGGATGGTCTTTAAGAATATGACACCTGAATACATTTAGAGCAAAATGGCTCCTTCAGTTCCCTAAGTTTTGTCTTCTCTTCTTTCCCTAAAGGACAACTGAATATAACTTGGTCAAGATCAGTACATTTTGTGCTTAGCTTCCAAGATTTTTTTTTTTTGCAATGTTATCACATCTTTGGCAATGAAGACTATGAAGACTATTATGCCTTTACAAAACTAGTGCTTATTGCCTTATTCAGTTAAGCTTCTGTCTTTTACTTGGAGTGACTATACATCTCAATTTGCCTAGGGCATTTTTAGTGTCTACCCATTTACCTGAAGTCTCATCCATTTTAGAGGTTGTCATGAATGTTTCAAAAGAGCACGCTTTTGGTGTTAAGTCTAAGAATTCTTTCCCTGCCCTTACATCCTGAAGAATTCGTACTTTTTTTTTCTGAAAGTTTTATAGTTTTAAACATTACATTTATGTCTTTGATCCATTTAAACTGTTTGTTGTTGTTTGTCTTTAATATATATGGTCTAAAAAATTTTTATTTAAGTGGCAAAAGACATCCAATTGCTTCCACAACATTTATGGAAAAGGATATTCTTCCTCCATTGAATTGTTTTTGACCTTTGTCAAAAAAACTTCTTGGGGAGGCATCTCTGTGTGCTTCTGTTTCTGAGATGTTTATTCTGTTTTATCCACAGGTATCTTCCCTTTAGTCAATATCACACTGTTTCGATTACTATAGCTATATTGTAAGCATTGGTGTAAGCTAGAGTGATTCCTCCCATTTTATTCTTCTTTTTTAAAATTGTTTTAGCTAATTTTATGCCCTAGGTTTTTTTTCTTTTAATACATTTTAGAATAAGCTCGAATCTATATACAAATAACCTCGTTGGGATTTTGATAAATTTCATTAAATCTATTGGTCAACTTGGGGAGAATTGGTATCATAATTATATACCAATTAAAGAACACAGTATGTCTCTCCATTCATATAAGCTTTCTTTAATTGTTTTCATCAGAACTATACATGATTTATTAAGTATATCCTTGAAGTTATTTTAAATAGTGCTGTATTTAAATTTTGGTTTCCATATGTTCATTGCTAGTGTATAAAAATGTGATGGATTCTGTATGTTGGTCTTGTATCTTTCAGCTTTGCAGAACCACGTATTAAAGTTTTTGTTTGTTCTTTAAAGATTCCTTGGTATTGTCTTCATAGGCAACTTGTCCTCTACAAATCAAACCCAAACCCACTGTTATCGAGTAGATTCTGACTCACAGCGACCCTACAAGACAGAGTAGACCTGCCCTATAGAGTTTTCAAGAAGCGCCTTGCGGATTCGAAATGCCGACCATTTGGTTAGTAGCAGTAGCACTTAACCACTACGCCACCAGGGTTTCCTGTCTACAAACAGTAACTTTTTTTTTTTCCTTCGTTTCACACCTGTATCTGTTTCATTTCTTTATCTTGTCTTATTGTAATGATTAAAATTTCTAGTACTATGCTGAATAAAATTCATAAGAGCAGACAACCTTCCCTCATTCAATCTTAGGGGTAAAGCATTCTAGCCTTTCACCATTAAACGTGATGTTAGCTAGAGATTTTTCCTAGGTGTTCTTTATCCACTTGATGAGGTTTCCCCTTACTCCTAACTTGATGACAGACATCTTGGTTTCCTTATTATATACAGGTGCTGGATTTTGTCCAAAGCTTTTTCTGCATTAATTAATATGAGCATATGGTATTTCTTCTTTAGCCTGTTGATATGGTAGATTATATTGACTGGTTTTAGAATGTAGAACCAGTCTTGAATAGCTTGAATACATCATATTTTGTCTTGGTGTGCAGTTGTCACTATTTTATGTATTTTCTATTCAGTTGACTAATATTTTGTTGAGGATTTTTGCATCTAAGTTTATGAAGGTTATTGGTCTGGTTTTTGTGTGTGTATGTGTATTATTTCTTCTGGTTTTGGCATCAGGGTAACACTAGACTCATAATGAGTTGGAAAGTGTTCTGTCCTTTTATATTCTAAAAGAGATTGTATAATATTAATGTTATTTTTTTCTTTAAATGCTTAGCACAATTTTTCAGTGAAACGACTTGGGCTGGGGGATTACTTTTTTGGAGTTTTGAAATTATAAATTAATTTTATTTAATAACTGTAGGACAATTTAGATTATTTTTCTCATCATGGTACATTTTTGGTAGTTTGTGGTTTTTAAAGAATTGGTCAATTTAATCTAAGTTTTGAAAAGTAAGAGTGAATGATCCATGATTCAATATTTAAATATTAAATTCTATAAAAAGAAACACATTTCTTAATAAAAAAAATGAAAAGCTTGGCTATATAAGGAGTATGGGGTGGGAATTGACTGGATTGGATATGAGGAAAAGTTCTGATGTGAAAGTAATATTCTGTATCTGGATAAGAATTTGGGTTATATAAGCATCAAACTGGTCAACTGGTACATTAAAGATTTGTGCATTTTCCTATATGGAAATTCCAACTTGTATTTGTTTCCTGTGGCTGCCATAACAATGTATCACACACTGGCTGGTTTAAAACTACAGAAATTCATTCTCTCACACTTATAGAGGATAGGGACGTTGACAACGTAGGTTCCTTCTCAAGGGAATGGAGCAAAAGCCTAGCTTCTGGTGGATGCCACCAATCCTTGTCATTTCTTGGCTTGTAGGCACATTGATTTAATCTCTGCTTCCATTATCTCGTGCTTTTTTTTTTCTTCCATGTCTTTCTGTGTGTCTTCTTTTTTTATAAGGACACCAGTTACATAGGATTAGGACTTTCTCTACCCTGGAACAGACTCATGTTAATTTAACTAATGACAACTGCAAAACCCTACTTCCAAATAAGGCTACTTTTATAGGTAGCAGACGTAAGGAGTTGAGGATATATTTTAGGGGAAACAAATCAACCCATGACAGTCCATCCTCTGCTCTACTAAAATTCATGTTATTTCCATGTGCAAAATACATTCACACTGTTGCAACATACCCAAAAGTCTTAACTCATATCAGCATAAACTCTAAGTCCAAAACTTTAACTACATATAATCAACATAAAAAGTCCCAAATCTGATCTTAAAAACTTGTGAGTGGCCATTTAAGATACTCCACTGGACCCAGCCCATCTGAAGCAAGGGAGAATGAAAAAAAACAAAGACACAAGGGAAAGATTAGTCCAAAGAACTAACGGAGCACAACTACCACAGTCTCCACCTGACTGAATCCAGCACAACTAGACAGTGCCCAGCTGCTGCCACCTACTGCTCTGACAGGGATCACAATAGAGGGTCCTTGACAGAGCTGGAGAAAAATGTAGAACAAAATTCAAATCCACAGAAAAAAAACAAAACAAAGCAAAAAAAAAAAAAAAAAACAGACGAGGCTTACTGGTCTGACAGAGATTAGAGAAACCCCAAGAATATGGCTTCTGGGCACCCTTTTAACTCAGGAATGAAGTCACTCCTGAGGTTCACCCTTCAGTCAAAGATTAGACAGATCCATAAAACAAACAATAATACACGTAGCTCAATCACTTATACAAGAATAAATGGGGGGGCGGAGCCAAGATGGCGGACTAGGCAGACGTTACCTCGGATCCCTCTTACAACAAAGACACAGAAAAACAAGTGAATCCATCACATACATAACAATCTACGAACCCTGAACAACAAACACAGATTTAGAGACGGAGAACGAACTAATACGGGGAAGCAGCGATTGTTTCCAGAGCCTGGAGCCAGCGTACCAGTCAGGTACGGCACAAGCACAGAGACCTGATCCACCCTCCTGAACTAACCCCGGGAGGGGGACCAGCCGGTTCCACGGGCGGCGTGGGACGCAGCCGGTAGGAGAAGTCCCCGGGAGGCAGTGACTGGTCTTGGAGCAGAAAGAGCAGCATCCGAGCCAGGGAACCGTCCCGCAGGGATTTGGACTGGACGCAGGTACGCCATAAACACGGAGAGTTGCTCCACCCCCCTGAACTAACCCCGGGAAGGGGACCAGCCGGGTCGCGCGGGCGGCGTGGGACACAGCCGGTAGGAGAAATCCCCGGGAGGCAGCGACTGGTATTGGAGCGGGGAGAACAGCGTCCCAGCCGGGACACTCGGTCACGGCACAAGCACGGGGACCTGCTCCACCCATCTGAACTAACCCAGGGAGGAGGCCCAACTGGTTCTCGGAGATGGCACGGCCACACGGCTGGAGGGATTAGAAGTCCCCGGGAGGCAGCGACTGATTTTGAAGTAGAGAGTGCACCGTCCCAGTAGGGGAGCCTTGACGCTGGGCGTGGGGCTGGAAGCGGAGGATCTGACCATGACTCCAGCGGGCCAGACCCCCCGGGGGCAATCTCCACACAGCCAGCACACATAGGCGACGCGCCCCACGGGAATCTCAGATATAATAGTCATTCCAAGCAAGACAAGCAACTCTGGCTATATTCTGAGGTGCTACTCTCCTATCTCTCTGTTCCCTCCCCCACCCTCCCCAGGCGGCTTCATTAACATCTGAATAGCCTGAGCCAGAGGGAGAACTCTGATAGGGATCTGACTGCATTTTTTTTTTAGCGGATTTTCTGGAAAAACTAGTTTCCCAGTGATGGCTCGGAGACAACAATCCATATCAAACCACTTAAAGAAGCAGACCGTGACAGCTTCTCCAACCCCCCAAACAAAAGAATCAAAACCTTTCCCAAATGAAGATACAATCTTGGAATTATCAGATACAGAATATAAAAACACTAATTTACAGAATGCTTAATGATATCACAAATGAAATTAGGATAACTACAGAAAAAGCCAAGGAACACACTGATAAAACTCTTGAAGAACTCAAAAAGATTATTCAAGAACATACTGGAAAACTTAATAAGTTGCAAGAATCCATAGAGAGACAACATGTAGAAATCCAAAAGATTAACAATAAAATAACAGAATTAGACAACGCACTAGGAAGTCAGAGGAGCAGACTCGAACAATTAGAATGCAGACTGGGACATCTGGAGGACCAGGGAATCAACACCAACATAGCTGAAAAAAAATCGGATAAAAGAATTAAAAAAAATGAAGAAAACCTAAGAATTATGTGGGACTCTATCAAGAAGGATAACCTGCGGGTGATTGGAGTCCCAGAACAGGAAGGGGGGACAGAAAACACAGAGAAAATAGTTGAAGAACTCCTGACAGAAAACTTCCCTGACATCATGAAAGACGAAAGGATAGCTATCCAAGATGCTCATCGAACCCCATTTAAGATTGATCCAAAAAGAAAAACACCAAGACATATTATCATCAAACTCACCAAAACCAAAGATAAACAGAAAATTTTAAAAGCAGCCAGGGAGAAAAGAAACGTTTCCTTCAAGGGAGAATCAGTAAGAATATGTTCTGACTACTCAGCAGAAACCATGCAGGCAAGAAGGGAATGGGACGACATATACAGAACACTGAAGGAGAAAAACTGCCAGCCAAGGATCATATATCCAGCAAAACTCTCTCTCAAATATGAAG
The DNA here is from genome assembly GCF_030014295.1 of Loxodonta africana. NCBI lineage: Eukaryota > Metazoa > Chordata > Mammalia > Proboscidea > Elephantidae > Loxodonta > Loxodonta africana. The sequence goes on from NC_087356.1 coordinate 33,345,648, forward strand.
GCGAAATTAAGATATTTACAGACAAACACAAGTTTAGAGAATTTGCAAAAACCAAACCAAAGCTACAAGAAATACTAAAGGATATTGTTTGGTCAGAGAACCAATAATATCAGATATCAGCACAACACAAGATCGCAAAACAGAACGTCCTGATATCAACTCAAATAGGGAAATCACAAAAACAAACAAATTAAGATTAATTAAAAAAAAAAATAAAAATACACATAACAGGGAATCATGGAAGTCAATAGGTAAAAGATCACAATAATCAAAAAGAGGGACTAAATACAGGAGACATTGAACTGCCATATGGAGAGTGATACAAGGCGATATAGAACAATACAAGTTAGGTTTTTACTTAGAAAAATAGGGGTAAATAATAAGGTAACCACAAAAAGGTATAACAATTCTATAACTCAAGATAAAAACCAAGAAAAACGTAACGACTCAACTAACATAAAGTCAAGCACTATGAAAATGAAGATCTCACAATTTACTAAGAAAAACGCCTCAGCACAAAAAAGTATGTGGAAAAATGAAATTGTCAACAACACACATAAAAAGGCATCAAAATGACAGCACTAAAAACTTATTTATCTATAATTACCCTGAATGTAAATGGACTAAATGCACCAATAAAGAGACAGAGAGTCACAGACTGGATAAAGAAACACGATCCATCTATATGCTGCCTACAAGAGACACACCTTAGACTTAGAGACACAAACAAACTAAAACTCAAAGGATGGAAAAAAGTATATCAAGCAAACAATAAGCAAAAAAGAAGAGGAATAGCAATATTAATTTCTGACAAAATAGACTTTAGACTTAAATCCACCACAAAGGATAAAGAAGGACACTATATAATGATAAAAGGGACAATTGATCAGGAAGACATAACCATATTAAATATTTATGCACCCAATGACAGGGCTGCAAGATACATAAATCAAATTTTAACAGAATTGAAAAGTGAGATAGATACCTCCACAATTATAGTAGGAGACTTCAACACACCACTTTCGGAGAAGGACAGGACATCCAGTAAGAAGCTCAACAGAGACACGGAAGATCTAATTACAACAGTCAACCAACTTGACCTCATTGACTTATACAGAACTCTCCATCCAACTGCTGCAAAATATACTTTTTTTTCTAGCGCACATGGAACATTCTCTAGAATAGACCATATATTAGGTCATAAAACAAACCTTTGCAGAGTCCAAAACATCAAAATATTACAAAGCATCTTCTCAGACCACAAGGCAATGAAGCTAGAAATCAGTAACAGAAAAACTAGGGAAAAGAAATCAAATACTTGGAAAATGAACAATACCCTCCTGAAAAAAGACTGGGTTATAGAAGACATTAAGGAGGGAATAAGGAAATTCATAGAAAGCAACGAGAATGAAAATACTTCCTATCAAAACCTCTGGGACACAGCAAAAGCAGTGCTCAGAGGCCAATTTATATTGATAAATGCACACATACAAAAAGAAGAAAGAGCCAAAATCAGAGAATTGTCCCGACAACTTGAACAAATAGAAACTGAGCAACAAAAGAATCCATCAGGCACCAGAAGAAAACAAATAATAAAAATTAGAGCTGAACTAAATGAATTAGAGAACAGAAAAACAATTGAAAGAATTAACAAAGCCAAAAGCTGGTTCTTTGAAAAAATTAACAAAATTGATAAACCATTGGCTAGACTGACTAAAGAAATACAGGAAAGGAAACAAATAACCCGAATAAGAAATGAGAAGGACCACATCACAACAGAACCAAATGAAATTAAAAGAATCATTTCAGATTATTATGAAAAATTGTACTCTAACAAATTTGCAAACCTAGAAGAAATGGATGAATTCCTGGAAAAACACTACCTACCTAAACTAACACATTCAGAAGTAGAACAAATAAATAGACCCATAACAAAAAAAGAGATTGAAACAGTAATCGAAAAACTCCCAACAAAAAAAAGTCCTGGCCCGGACGGCTTCACTGCAGAGTTCTACCAAACCTTCAGAGAAGAGTTAACACCACTACTACTAAAGGTATTCCAAAGCATAGAAAATGACGGAATACTACCCATCTCATTCTATGAAGCCACCATCTCCCTGATACCAAAACCAGGTAAAGACATTACAAAAAAAGAAAATTATAGACCTATATCCCTCATGAACATTGATGCAAAAATCCTCAACAAAATTCTGGCCAATAGAATCCAACAACACATCCAAAAAATAATTCACCCTGATCAAGTGGGATTTATACCAGATATGCAAGGCTGGTTTAATATCAGAAAAACCATTAATGTAATCCATCACATAAATAAAACAAAAGACAAAAACCACATGATCTTATCAATTGATGCAGAAAAGGCATTTGACAAAGTCCAACACCCATTCATGATAAAAACTCTTACCAAAATAGGAATTGAAGGAAAATTCCTCAACATAATAAAGGGCATCTATGCAAAGCCAACAGCCAATATCACTCTAAATGGAGAGAACCTGAAAGCATTTCCCTTGAGAACGGGAACCAGACAAGGATGCCCTTTATCACCGCTCTTATTCGACATCGTGCTGGAAGTCTTAGCCAGGGCAATTAGGCTAGACAAAGAAATAAAAGGTATCCGGATTGGCAAGGAAGAAGTAAAGTTATCACTATTTGCAGATGACATGATTATATACACAGAAAACCCTAAGGAATCCTCCAGAAAACTACTGAAACTAATAGAAGAGTTTGGCAGAGTCTCAGGTTATAAAATAAACATACAAAAATCACTTGGACTCCTCTACATCAACAAAAAGAACACCGAAGAGGAAATAACCAAATCAATACCATTCACAGTAGCCCCCAAGAAGATAAGATACTTAGGAATAAATCTTACCAAAGATGTAAAAGACCTATACAAAGAAAACTACAAAGCTCTACTACAAGAAATTCAAAAGGACATACTTAAGTGGAAAAACATACCTTGCTCATGGATAGGAAGACTTAACATAGTAAAAATGTCTATTCTACCAAAAGCCACCTATACATTTAACGCACTTCCGATCCAAATTCCAATGTCATATTTTAAGGGGATAGAGAAACAAATCACCAATTTCATAGGGAAGGGAAAGAAGCCCCGGATAAGCAAAGCACTACTGAAAAAGAAGAAGAAAGTGGGAGGCCTCACCTTACCTGACTTCAGAACCTATTATACAGCCACAGTAGTCAAAACAGCCTGGTATTGGTACAACAACAGACACATAGACCAATGGAACAGAATTGAGAACCCAGACATAGATCCATCCACGTATGAGCAGCTCATATTTGACAAAGGACCAGTGTCAATTAACTGGGGAAAAGATAGCCTTTTTAACAAATGGTGCTGGCATAACTGGATATCCATTTGCAAAAAAAGGAAACAGGACCCATACCTCACACCATGCACAAAAACTAACTCCAAGTGGATCAAAGACCTAAACATAAAGACTAAAACGATAAAGATCATGGAAGAAAAAATTGGGACAACCTTAGGAGCCCTAATACAAGGTATAAACAGAATACAAAACATAACCAAAAATGATGAAGAGAAACCCGATAACTGGGAGCTCCTAAAAATCAAACACCTATGCTCATCTAAAGACTTCACCAAAAGAGTAAAAAGACCACCTACAGATTGGGAAAGAATTTTCAGCTATGACATCTCCGACCAGCGCCTGATCTCTAAAATCTACATGATTCTGTCAAAACTCAACCACAAAAAGACAAACAACCCAATCAAGAAGTGGGCAAAGGATATGAACACACATTTCACTAAAGAAGATATTCAGGCAGCCAACAGATACATGAGAAAATGCTCTCGATCTTTAGCCATTAGAGAAATGCAAATTAAAACTACAATGAGATTCCATCTCACACCAGCAAGGCTGGCATTAATCCAAAAAACACAAAATAATAAATGTTGGAGAGGCTGCGGAGAGATTGGAACTCTCATACACTGCTGGTGGGAATGTAAAATGGTACAACCACTTTGGAAATCTATCTGGCGTTATCTTAAACAGTTAGAAATAGAACTACCATACAACCCAGAAATCCCACTCCTAGGAATATACCCTAGAGATACAAGAGACTTCATACAAACAGATATATGCACACCCATGTTTATTGCAGCTCTGTTTACAATAGCAAAAAGTTGGAAGCAACCAAGGTGTCCATCAACGGATGAATGGGTAAATAAATTGTGGTATATTCACACAATGGAATACTACGCATCGATAAAGAACAGTGACGAATCTCTGAAACATTTCATAACATGGAGGAACCTGGAAGGCATTATTCTGAGTGAAATGAGTCAGAGGCAAAAGGACAAATATTGTATAAGACCACTATTCTAAGATCTTGAGAAATAGTAAACCTGAGAAGAACACATACTTTTGTGGTTACGAGGGGGGGAGGGAGGGAGGGTGGGAGAGGGTTTTTTATTGATTAATCAGTAGATAAGAACTGCTTTAGGTGAAGGGAAAGACAACACTCAATACATGGAAGGTCGGCTCAATTGGACTGGACCAAAAGCAAAGAAGTTTCCGGGATAAAATGAATGCTTCAAAGGTCAGCGGAGCAAGCGCGGGGGTCTGGGGAACATGGTTTGCGGGGACTTCTAAGTCAATTGGCAAAATAATTCTATTATGAAATCATTCTGCATCCCACTTTGAAATGTGGCGTCTGGGGTCTTAAATGCTAACAAGCGGCCATCTAAGATGCATCAATTGGTCTCAACCCACCTGGAGCAAAGGAAAATGAAGAACACCAAGGCCACACGACAACTAAGAGCCCAAGAGACAGAAAGGGCCACATGAACCAGAGACCTACATCATCCTGAGACCAGAAGAACTAGTTGGTGCCCAACCACAATTGATGACTGCCCTGACAGGGATCACAGCAGAGGACCCCTGAGGGAGCAGGAGATCAGTGGGATGCAGACCCCAAATTCTCATAAAAAGACCAAACTTAATGGTCTGACTGAGACGGGAGGAATCCCGGCGGCCATGCTCCCCAGACCTTCTGTTGGCACAGGACAGGAACCATCCCCGAAGACAACTCATCAGACATGAAAGGGACTGGTCAGCGGGTGGGAGAGAGATGCTGATGAAGAGTGAGCTAATTATATCAGGTGGACACTTGAGATTGTGTTGGCAACTCTTGTCTAGAGGGGGGATGGGAGGATAGAGAGAGAGGGAAGCAGGCAAAATTGTCAAGAAAGGAGAGACTGAAAGGGCTGACTCAAGAGGGGGAGAGTAAGTGGGAGTAGGGAGTGAGATGTATGTAAACTTATATGTGACAGACTGATTGGATTTGTATACGTTCACTTGAAGTTTAATAAAAGTTATTAAAAAAAAAAAAAGAATAAATGGGTACACCAGTCCAGGGGCAAGGACAAGAAAGAGGAGAAGACAGGAAAATTAGAGGAATAAAAATTATAGTATTCTAAGAATGGGTCAATCAAATACATGATTTCAAGCTGCTGATAGATTCTATTCTGCTAGAATATATTACATTTTTAGATATAATAAACAAGGAAAGTCAAATACAATCCCTGCCAACTCCACTAAAATCCCTTATACAAATGAAACATTGGTTTCACAGAGGAATGACCGTCAAGTGGGTAAACATGATATTCACATTCATTCTACTGACGTCAGAGTTGCAAGTCAGATGATAAGATCTTTAAAAACGAATATATAACAATAAACAAAGTTGCACATTTCATTCTAACTAAATATTTGTATATACTTTTCTCCTATGCTGTTTTCTCATGGCCAGATAGTGTCTGATCAGTGTCCTTTAAGAGTTCTCAGACCTCCATACCATTGAAGGCCATTGTATATGATTAGAAGCAAGGGACTAGATTACGGGCCAAACAGGTGGTAACCAAGCCAAAACCCAGTGCCGTCGAGTTGATTCCGACTCATAGCGACCCTATAGGACAGGGTTCAACTGCCCCATAGAGTTTCCAAGGAGCAGCTGGTGGATTCGAACTGCCGACCTTTTGGTTAGGAGCCACTTAACCACTACGCCACCAGGGTTTCAAAACAGATGGTGAGGAACAGTTAACTGACCAATTTGAGAAGATGATGAGTTACTCAAACTGTGGCTTCATCAAGTGAAATGAATGTTTTGATGAATTAAAAAAAAAAAAGAATGGTTTCTCAACTGCTGATTTCAAGCAAAATAATAAAATATAATAGATAATGCATTTATTTAAGGCAATAAGCAGTTGAGTGGTTAGCCACTTCACTACCAGGGTTCCTTCATACAATGCTAGTAATACTTAAATAGTAGTTTTTACAAATATCTAGAAACTGAGTGAGAGTAAAACCCCTCGTTACCACAGCCTTATGGAGTTACCGAGAGATCTCCGGGATTATCTCTAGATGAAAAACCAAGAAAAATCCCTTCATATTTTTGTCACAGAGAGTGTAAATGTAGCAAACTGAAATATGCCCAGAGTGTTCTCCAACAAAGACCTACTCTTCAGGAGTAAATTCACTGCCCCACTGCCATAGAGTCAATTGCAACTCATAGCAACCCTATAGGATAGAGTAGAGTTGCCCCACAGGGTTCCTAAGTCTATAAATCTTTACGGAAATAGACTGCCACAGCTTTTTCTCACAGAGTGGCTGGTGGCTTCAAACCACTGACCTTTCAGTTGGCAGCCCAGTGCTTAATCACTGCTCCAAAGGTAGGGTACCAAAACCAAAACTAAACCTGTTGCCCTTGAATCAATTCCGACTCACAGTGACCCTGTAGAGTAGAACTTTATTTACATAAAGCTCTGTTCTGGTGGCACAATGGTTAAAGTGCTGGGCTGCTAACTGAAAGTTCAGTGGTTTGAACCCACCAGCTGCTTTCCAGAAGAAAAATGTGACAAGCAACCCTGCTTCCGTAAAGATTTACAGCCTTGGAAATCCTGTGAGGCAGTTCTATGTCCTACAGGGTCACTATGAGTTGGAATTAATGGCAATGGGTTTGGTTTTTTGGGTTCTTCTCCTGGAGAGTAAGTCTTGTTCATTAAGCCTGGTTCAGACCTGGAAGAGTCCCTGGATGGTACAGAGATTTGTAAGTTCGAGTCTACCCAGAGGCATTTTGGAAGAAAGGCCTGGCAATCTACCTCTGAAAAAATCAGCCCTTGACAACCCTATGGATTGTAGCTCTTCTCTGTCATACATCAACACACTGTCATGGAATTGAATCTATGGCAACTGGTTACCCGTTAACCCACTGGGAGAATGGCCAATCACCTAACTCTAGACTTTCTGTGTTCACCTAAGGAGGGAAAGAAAGCCTTGTGAGGGTCACAGGCCAGGGACGTAGGCACACTAAATGAATGAAATTTAATTACAAGATTTTAAAATGTTTTCCCTTCCACACATCTAACTACCACATCAACATGGCTCCCGTAAAATAACAGTGGATTACAGATGAAAGAGCAACAAAGTGCTGATTCTTTTTAATGAGCAGGTCTCAGGGAAATTCAAAGACAATAAGGGAGAGAAAAATAAGGACACTGGAAGAATTTGAAGCCTCTGGCACCTACAGTTACATCAAACCTTAAAGCAACTCAAATCATTGCCAAATCAACATAAAACCTCACACCAAAATCCTGTTCATCTTGTTACTATTACCTAATACATGCCTGGCTTTCAACAAAACATTATAAAAGGCAAAATAAAACAGTCCAAAGAAAAAAAAGCAAGGATGAGAACCAAACTCACAAATAACACAGATATCTGAATTATAAATGAAAGAATGTGAAACAACTATGATTAAAAAGTTAAAGGAAAAATTAGAGAATATATAAGAATAAATGGACAATGTGAGTAGAAAAGTGCAAACTCTAAGAGAGTCAAAAAGAAACTCAAGACATCAAAAACATTGTAATATAAATGAATAGTCTCTTTGATGGCCTCCTCAGTAAAGTAGGCTAAGCTGAGGAAACAATCAGTGAATCTGAGTATAGGTCGCTAAAAATTTCGCAAATTTGAATCCAAAGAGAAAAATAAGAATGAACTTAAAAAAAAAAAAAAAAAACAGCAAATCCAAGAACTATGAGAAAATTTTAAAAGATATATGATTTGTGTAACTAGAATATCAGAAGAAGAAGGACAGAATAGAGAAATATTTGAAGTACACCCACTTATTTACACAGTTAGATTCCAAAGACCAGGTCATTATGTGAAAATTGGCACTATGTGAAAAAGGAGAATGACTACCTTAGGTCACAAAATGGAGGATGACTACATCATTAAATAACTGCCAAATCACATTGTTACTTAACTGCCAAATTACACCATAACATAACTGCCAAATTATATCATTACATAATTGCCAAACCACTGAGAATCACAGTCCAGCTAAGCTGACACATAATTTTAACCACCACAGCCAGCATTACTCTCCCCTTGTACCTTGGCATTTCTTAATGCCAGACTTATGTCATTAATGCTTTAAAATAGTCAGATAGTAGATTTTTTTACTGTTGTCATAAATGCAGAATGTTGGATAATGAAATAGCCGATTAGTGAGGAGTAGGTTAAGAATGGTCGAAACTTTTTTTCAAAATTAATAACAGATGCCAAACCACAGAATCAGGAGGCTTAGAGAAAACCAAGAAGCGTAAAATCTATACCTAGGCATATCATATTCAGATTACAGAAAACCAAAAAACAAAAGAAAATCTTGAAAGAAGCAATAGGGGAGTGGGGGAAAGTCTTATCTATACAGACATACCTCATTTTATTGCACTTGGGTTTATTGGGTCTCGCAGACATTGCATTTTTTACAAATCGAAGGTTTGTGTTAACCCTGTATCATGTGAGTCTATCTGCGCCATTTTCCTCATATCACATGCTCACTTCGTGTCTCTGTGTCACATTTTGATAATTCTCATATTTCAATCTTTTTCATTATTATTATGTCTGTTATGGTGATCTGTGATCAGTGATCTTGGGCTTTACTATTGTAATTGTGGGGCATTACAAACCACCCCCATATAAAACAGCGAACCTAATAAATTTCGTGTGTGTTCTGGCTGCTTCATTGACAGGCCGTTCCCGTGTCTCTGTCTCTCTTCCTCTCCTCTGGCTTCCCTGCACCCTGAGATGAGGTAATATTGAAATTAGGTGAATTAACGACAGTACAATGGCCCCTAAGTGTTCAAGTGAAAGGAAGATTTGCACATCTCTCACTTGAAATCAAAAGCTAGAAACGATTAAGCCTAGTGAGGAAGGAATGTCAAAAGCCAAAATTGGCCAAAAGCTAGGCCTCTTGTGCCAAACAGTTAGCCAAGTTATGAGTGCAAAGGAAAAATCCTTGAAAGAAATAAAAAGTGCTACTCCAGTGAACACATGAATGACAAGAAAGCAAAACAGGCTTATTGTCGATTGGAGAAAGCTTTAGTCTGGATAGATGGAACCAGCCACATGTCCCTAAACCAAAACCTAATCCAGGGCAACGCCCTAACTCTTCAATTCTGTGAAGTCTGAGAGAGGTGAGGGAGCTGTAGAAGAAACGTTTGAAGCTAGCAGAGGTTGGTTCATGAGGTTTAAAGAAAGAAGCCATCTCCACAACATAAAAGCACAACGTGAATCATCAAGTGCTCATGTAGCAGCTGCAGCAAGTTAGCCAGCAGAGCTACTAGCTAAGTGATGAAGGTGGTTACACCAAACAACAGATTTTCAATGTAAATGAAGCAGCCTTATATTGGAAGAATATGCCATCTAGAGCTTTCTTAGCTAGAGAGGAGAAGTCAATGTCTGGCTTCAAAACTCCAAAGGACAGGCTGACTCTCTCGTTAGGGACTAATGCAGCTGGTGACTTTAAGTTGAAGTCAATGCTCATTTACCATTCTGAAAATCCTAGAGCCCTTAAGAATTACGCTAAATCTACTCTTTCTGTGCTCTATAAATGGAACACCAAAGCCTGGGTGACAGCACATCTGTTTACGACATGGCTAACTGAATATTTCAAGCCCACTGCTGAGTACTACTGCTCAGGAGAAAAAAAAAAAAAAAAAGGTTCTTTTCAAAATATCATTGCTCTTTGACAAAAGACCTGGTCACCCAAGAGCTCTGTTGGAGATGTACAAGGAAATTAATGTTGTTTTCATGCCTGCTAACACAATATCTGTTCTACAGCCCAAGGATCAAGGAATAATTTTGAGTTTCAAGTCTTATTATTTAAGAAATATATTTTTCAAAGCTAGAGCTTCCATAGATAGTGATTCCTCTGATGGATCTGGACAAAGTGAATTGAAAACTTTCTGGAAAGCATTCACCATTCTAGATGTCAGTAAGAATATTTGTAATTCATGGGAGAAGGTCAAAATATCAACATTAACAGGAGGATGGAAGAAGGTATTCCAACCCTCATGGATTACTTTCAGGGGTTGAAGACTTCAGTGGAGGAAATAACTGCAGATATGGTGGAAATAGCAAGAGAACTAGAATTAGAAGTAAAGCCTGAAGATGTAATTGAATTGCTGCAATCTCATGACACACTTTAATGTGTTAGGAGTTGTTTCTTATGGATGAGCAAAGAAAGTGGTTTCTTGAGATGGAATCTATTCCTGGTGAAGATGCTGTGAACATTTGTAAAATGACAACAAAAGATTTAGAATACTACATAAACTTAATTGATAAAGCAGGGCAAGGTTTGAGAGGATTGGCTCCAGTTTTGAAAGAAGTTCTACTGTGGGTAAAATGTTGTAAAACAGCATCACCGGCTATCGGCTACAGAGAAATCTTGCATGAAAGAAAGCATAAATTGATGCGGCAAATTTCAATTGTTGTCTTATTTTAAGAAATTGCCACAGCCACCCCAACTTCAGCAACCACCACCCTGATCAGCCAGCAGCCATTAACATCTAGGCAAGACCATCCATCAGCAAGAAATTATGACTTGCTGAAGGTTCAAATGGTGGTTAACATTATTTAGTAATAAAGTATTTTTAAATTAAGATATATATGTTGTTTTTTTAGACATATGCAATTGTACACTTAATAGACTACAGTATAAACAAAACTTTTGTATGCACTGGGAATGGTCATTTGGATCAGGACCTGCAACATCTTCAAGATATGCCTGTATTGTAAGAGAACCCCTTGTGGTTCAGAGGTTAAAGTGCTCGGCTGCTGACTGAAAGGTCAGTAGTTCAAACCCACCAACCACTACACCAAAAAAGAATGAGGCAGTCTTCTTCCCTAAAGATTTACAGCCTTGGAAAACCCTATGGGGCTGTTCTACTCTGTCCTATAATGTCACTATGCATCAGAATTGACTTGCCAGCAATGGGTTTTGCATATATTGTAGGAATTCTGTACTTTATAGGTCTATAATCATCTTCCTAAACATGGCTTTGAATGGCTGCATTATATTCATCATTTGTCTATACATTATATAACAATTCTGAGGTTACGAGAAAATTTGCATATTTTTGTGTTAATAGTATTTAAGAAAACAGTTCGCATGTACATTTTGTGAATTTCTGATTTTTTTTGAGTATAAATATCTAGAATTGGGGTGGCTTAAATTTGCTGATTTTATATCATTGAAAAAATATCAACTAATCATCCTCACAAAAGGTTTGTGATTTATGCTTTAATCATATATATACTTATATACATATATTTTTGTGTATATATATATATACTTTATACATGTACAACACATATACCTATATATATACATAGTATATTTATACATACATACATAATGTATATACATACATAATATACATATACAACAAATACATCTATACATATTATGTATATAGGTATACATTTATATACATTATGTATATACATAGAGCCCTGGTGGTGCAGTGGTTAAGAGTTAGCCACTAACCAAGTGTTCAGCAGTTCAAATTCACCAGCTGCTCCTTGGAAACTCTATGGGGCAGTTCTACTCTGTCCTATAGGATCACTATAAGTCAGAATTGACCCGATGGCAACGATTTTTTTTGTTTGTTTACACACAATGTGTTTGTGTGTGTATATATGTGTATATATACATATATATGTGTATATATGTATAAACCCCAGTATATATATATACATATCTATACATATATACGACACATATATCTCTATATATATTAGATTGACTGTTCAATCAAATACATCAAAGTGAACACTATGGAATTTTTTTCTAATCTAAGAGGCATAAGGTAATGGTATACACAATGTAGTTTTAATTTAATTAATGCTTTTACTAATACATGTTGATGCTTATTATGTGCTAATTTCTGTTCTACATGTTAATGCATATTAAATAATTTAATTTTCTTATAGCTATGACATCTGTACTATTAATATTGACACTTATGGGTGAGGTAACAGTAGAAAAGGGGGGTTAAATAACTTGTAACTCGTACAGCTCTAACACACAGAAACCTTTAGAGCTGAGTCTTGAACCCAATCATCATGGCTACAAAATTAATTCCTTTAGCCTCAATGCTCAGCTACGCCTCTGTTGAGGATTAAATATATTGCTTTGTGCAGTCATTACTTATTGAAATGTATTTTCAAACTGTTATTCCATTATTCTATTAATCTGCACATTTGTTCTTATTTGTAATATTCTTTATAGTAAGGACAATATTTTTTTTCTAATAAATATGGCAATTTTTTATTAGTACATCTGTTTATCTCCAATGATATATGCCATTTTGTTGCATACATTTTTTATTTTAACATAGAGACATTTACTTCTCATTTCCTTGATTTTCTGCTTTGGAAAGCTGACCACCATCTATACTAATAAATAAATATTGACCTATACTTTTCTAATTTTGTAATTCCTTTGAATCATTTTTAATGTCTTATTTTATGTTCTACTTGCTCTTATTTTATATACTCTGTGTATGTGCATTTAAGGGTTTTCTTTTTATCTCTAAACAATCAATAGTCAGTTGGACCAATGGACCTATTTTTCTACATACACACAAAAAGATAATTTAAATTTTCAACTTTTCATGTACTAAATTCTTGTATATTCTTGGGTCTATATTTGAAATAGTTTTTTTTTTTTTTTTTGGTCTCTTTCCATAAAAAGTATAGCATATATTCCATTATTGCAACTAAATATTGCATGATTATATAAACTTCCTCCTTTTCAATTATAATCATCTTTCAAAAATATATTTTCATATTGCGCATATTTATCTTCCAGATCCAAGACATCAAAAGGAATGATTTTGTTTCCCAGAGGATATTTGGCAATGTCTGGAAACATTTTTGGTTGACACAATGCGGGTACTACTGATATATAGTGGGTAGCAGTCAGTGATGCTGACAAACATCCCAATGTATGAGGACAGTCACCCACAAGAAAGAATTATCTTGCTCAAGATGTCAGTAGTGCAATGCTAAGAAACCCTGTCCTAGATAAACACAAAAACCATAATATGTATTAGATTTCAATATTAGGTAATTGGCAATTTAATTCCAGCTACCTTGAACATATAGAATTATGTGGGATAGGAATATAATATTTATAATGTGGAGTCTTTCCTTTTTAAATTCATCATTTTAAAATCAGTCGATTTTATAGCTTCCTTCTGTAGGTCATGAATGTATGCATAAACGATTTCACACTATTTTGCAAGTTTGAGTTAGGATTAAATTTTGTCTAAGTCCTCAGGTATGTTGACTTGTGATTTCTAAATTTTTAAAAGTATGTAAAATTGATGAGTCATGGCTAACTTGGTTATTTTTCATTGTTTTCTCATTTGTTCCTCAAATATATAATCCTGTTTCAGCTTATATTTAAAAAAAAAAGAATTAAACACGTACTGTGGTGGACAAATTTGCTGCAAAAGACATCTTTCAAATGTTAAAAAGCAAAGATGTCACTTTGAGAACTAAGATGTGCCTGACCCAAGCCATGGTATTTTCAATTGCCTCACATGCTTGAGAAAGCTAGACAATGAATAAGGAAGCTCAAAGAAGAATTGACACCTTTGAATTTTGATGCTGGTGGAGAATATTGAATATACCATGGATTGCCAGAAGAACAAACAAATCTGTCTTGAAAGAAGTATAGCAAGAATGCTACTTAGAAGTAAGGATGGACAGACTTCACCTCACATCCTTTGGACATATTATCAAGAGGGATCAATCTCTGGAGAAGGACATCTTGCTTGTTAAAGTAGAGGGTCAGCAAGAAAGAGGAAGACCCTCCACAAGATGGATTGGCATAATGGCTGCATCAACAGGCTCAAGCATAAAAGCGATTGCGGTGATGGCCCAGGTCAGGGCAGTGTTTCGTTCTGTTATACATAGGAGTTGGGACCAACTTTAGGACATTTAACAACAACAACATATAATGTTTAATGTTCATTTTCTCCTTAAAGTTAATTGCTTAAAATGTCTGGTTAAGGTAAATATTAGAAAGAATAGTAAATATAGTACATCTGAATCTACTAATCGGAGAATTTTCCAAATCTAATGTGAAGACTCTGCTTTTTCTCATAAAAAAGAAAAATTCTCATAGTCGGAAATGAATATTTTTTAACAGGCAAATGTTCCATCTCCAAGTTTACTAACCTTCCCTTCCCTTCATTTTAGATGTTCATTCTAAATGTTATTGTACACCTCATTATAAAGTCCTATTTATCTTGTTACTATTAAAGAAAACTTCTCAGTAGATACCTTCTTGATATCTCCTGATAATGTGTCTTTTTCTCAGACATTTGCTTTCTGAGTCTTTGTTCTCCTGATAAACATAACATCCCTTTTCTAGCACCTTCTTCTTTTTCTTTTTTTTTTTTTTTTTAACTATGACCTGCTGGAACTCATAGAATATATCATTGCTGATAAATTGTGTGCATATATGATGTATCTGACCCTAATTTTATAACTGCAATTTTGAACCCAACATGTCCTGAAATTTTATTTACAGATTCGTTGGAAACATACTTGAGGGTTTACTATGTGCTAAATTGGCAGCACACTTTTTCTGTAAAGGGCTGGTTAAAATATTTTACTTTGTGGGCCAGATATGTTTTCTCTCCCACTGTCTCTTCTTCTCCTTCTCTTTCTCCTTCTTCTTCCAGTTCTTTAAAAGGGTAAAAATTGTTCTTAGCACGCAAGCCATACATGGGCTAGTTTCTGATTCCTATTAATAATTGGATTAACACATTCCTTCCAGTCATATCCAACTCATAGTGACCCTATAGGACAGAGTAGAACTGCCCCCATAGGACTTCCAAGGAGTGGCTGTGGATTTGAACCACCAAACTTTTGGTTAGCTGACAAGCTCTTAATCACTGCACCACTAGGGCTCCAATATTGAGATCAGAGTGGTAAATTATGCTGATAAAGCCAGGCCTTTACAGAGCTCATGCAAATTACACAAGCAGGAAAAGAGCTCCAGAGAAATACAGGTCGCTACGATACTATACTGACTGACTGATGATACTGAGCTTTTCCATCGGCTCTTTCCACAGATACAGTCAATTTGATTTCTGTGTGTTCCATCTGGTGAGGGCCATGTGTATAGTCCCTGTTTATGTTGGTAAAAGAAGGTATTTGCAATGAAGAAAGAGACAATGGAAAAGCTCAATATCATCAGTCAGAACAAGGCCAGGGGCTGACTGTGGAATGGACCATCGGTTGCGCATATGCAAGTTCAAGGTGAAACTGAAGAAAATCAGAGCCAGTCCATGAGAGCCAAAATATGACTTTGAGTATATCCCATCTGAATTTAGAGACCATGTCAAGAATAGCTTTGACGCATTGAACATTAGTGACTGAAGACCGGACAAGTTGTGGAATGACATCAAGGACATCATCCATGAAGAAAGCAAGAGGTCACTGAAAAGACAGGAAAGAAAGAAAAGACCAAGATAGATGTCAGAGGAGACTCTGAAACTTACTCTTGAAAGTTCAGCAGCTAAAGCAAATGGAAGAAATGATGAAGTAAAAGAACTGAACAGAAGATTTCAAACAGCTGCTCGAGAAGACAAAGTAAAGTATTAAAACGACATGTGCAAAAGGCAGAGATAGAAAACCAAAAGGGAAGAACACGTTCTGCATTTCTCAACCTGAAAGAACTGAGGAAAAAATTCAAGCCCCAAATTGCAATAGTGAAGGATTCTATGGGGAAAATATTAAATGACACAGGAAGCATCAAAAGAAGATGGAAGGAATACACAAAGTCATTATACCAAAAAGAATAAGTTGATATTCAACCATTTCAAGAGGTAGCGTATGATCAGGAACTGATGGTACAGAAGGAAGAAGTCCAAGCTGTTCTGAAGGCATTGGCAAAAAATAAGTCTCTAGGAACTGACAGAATATCAAATAAGATGTTTCAGTAAATGGATGCAGTGCTGGAAGTTCTCATTTGTCTATGCCAAGAAATATGGAAGACAGCTTCCTGGCCAACTGATTGAAAGAGATCCATATTTATGCCTATTCCCAAGAAAAGTGATCCAAGCGAATGTGGAAATTATAGAACAATATCATTAATATCATGCGCAAGCAAAATTTTGCTGAAGATCATTCAAAAATGGCTGCTGCAATATATCGACAGGGAGCTACCAGAAATTCAGGCTGGTTTCAGAACAGGACGTGAAACCAGAGATATCATTGCTGATGTCAGATGCATCCTGGCTGAAAGCAGAGAATACCAGAAGGATGTTTACCTGTGTTGTATTGACTATGCAAAGGCATTCGACTGTGTGGTTTATAACAAATTATGGATAACATTGCAAAAAACGGGAATTCCAGAACACTTAAATGTGCTCATGAGGAACCTTTACATAGATCAAGAGGCAGTTGTTCGGACAGAACAAGAGGATACTGATTGGTTTAAAGTCAGGAAAGGCGTGCCCCAGGATTGTATCCTTTCACCATACCTATTCAATCTGTATGCTGAACAAATAATCTGAGAAGCTGGACTATATGAAGAAGAAGGGGGCATCAGGATTGGAGGAAGATTCATTAACAACCTGCCTTATGCAGATAACACAACCTTGCTTGCTGAAAGTGAAGAGGACTTAAAGCACTTACCAACAAAGATCAAAGACCATAGCCTGCAGTAGGGATTACACCTCAACATAAAGAAAACAAAAGTCCTCACAACTGGACCAATGAGCAACATCATGATAAATGGAGAAAAGATTGAAGTTGTCAAGGATTTCATTTTACTTGGATCCACAATCAACACCCATGGAAACAGCAGCCAAGAAATCAAAAGACGCATTGCATTGGGTAAATCTGCTGCAAAGGACCTCTTCAAAGTGTTGAAAATCAAAGATGTCACCTTGAAGACTAAGATGCTCCTGACCCAAGCCATTGTACTTTCGATCACGTCATATGCATGTGAAAGCTAGACAATGAATAAGGAAGACCGAAGAAGAATTGATGCCCTTGAATTGTGGTGTTGGCAAAGAATATTGAATATACCATGGACTGCCAAAAGAATGAACAAATCTGTCTTGGAAGAAGTGCAACCAGAATGCTCCTTAAAAGCAAGGATGGCGAGACTGCGTCTTACATACTTTGGACATGTTGTTAGCAGAGATCAGTCCCTGGAGAAGGACATCATGGTTAGCAAAGTACAGGGTCAGAGGAAAAGAGGAAGACCCTCAACGAGGTGGATTGACACAATGGTTGTAACAATGAGCTCAAGCATGAGGATTGTAAAGGTGGCGCAAGACTTGGCAGTGTTTCGTTCTGTTGTGCATAGGGTCACTATGTGTCGGAATTGACTCTAAGGCACCTAATAGCAGCAACGACCTGATACTATACAGTGGGAGATTCAGGGACAGCTTCCCTAAACCAGTGTCATTGGACTGAGACCCAAAAGGCACCTGGGAGTTAGTATTTTATCCTATTAGTTTCATACTTGCAGTCTGTTTGAAGATCTTGAATCCTAGGAAGACAGAGCCCAGGCAAACCTTGATAGCAACTGTACCTTCAGATCCTCGCCATTTGCATATATGTGAGATAAATGAAGACCAGATACTGAAGAAAACTAGTATGGGAGGGCTTTTTTCCCAGAAGTTTTTCTTATTTGTCACTTAAATACAAAGTGGAAAGCAGCTTGGTTTTCCAGTTTGTAGGAGTCCGGTCTCTGAGTTTGCGTGAGAAGTTTGAACACTATCATTTTGTGGCGTGAGCTCTATTTCTTAAGGTGAAGTAGGGCTACAGGTTAAGGTGAAGTCTGGGTAGTGATTTACCAATCAATCGGCACTTTTTATGAGTTGGAATGTTCTTCCAGATTCTGACAATAAGCTGCCTGCCATTCTTACTTTTCATGGGTTATTTTAAGTTTTTATCCATTTCTATGCTTTCCTAAAGATCTTATGGAGAGGTGTGAAATCTCCCATCTGGGCCTGCTAGGTAAATCAGAATTTGAAATTACAGGTTTTAGAGGTTAAAAGGTCTTTCATTAGTCTTACCTTGACGTATTTCAAATCTTTGGAGAACGGCGAATTGGAATAGTGTTGTCACTAACCTAATGTGTGAGTTTCACTATCATCTGGCAAAAGTGAAAAGCAAATAGTTCTTAACTGCAGATGTCTCTCATATTGGGGTTCCTTTGCCTTTATCACTATGAGTAACCAAGTTTCATGAATATGGAGTTTTTAGCATTGTCAAGTAGCTATTTGAGCTGACCACTGTCTACTGGACCAGCTGCATCTTAAACCAGTGAATTCTTAGCTTTCCATGCCAACTGGCTTGGTTTTATTTCCAATCCAGACATCACTTTACCCCTTCATCCTCCCAGCTTTCTCAAGTTCTGAATGCTGAATTTCAGAATTTGTTTCTAAGCACTCACCTACTTAATTCACATTTTTATTCCAAATCCAGAAGAAATGTGCTTTCCTCCAGGGAGATGCTCTTGATGCTACAGTGTCTTAGTTACCCAGCACTGCTGTAACAGATATACCACAAGGGGATGGCTTTAATAAACAGAAATTAATTTTCTCACAGTCTAGGAGGCTAGAAGTCCAAAATCAGAACGGCAGCTTGCAGAGGAGGCTTTCTCTCTTTTGGCTCTGAAGGAAGATCCGTGTCATTGAGGGTAGTCTCTTCTCAGCCATGTCAGCAGGCAGGCTTCTCTCTTGCCCTTGGCCCCTCAACCGCTTGGCTTGGCCTCTGCTGTGCTTGGGCAATTGTTACAAAGCTCTTTAGCTCTCCAGATAAGTGCCCAGAGGCACCCCACTCTGTCATGAAGCTTCTTTCCCTAAGTCACTCAGCTCTCTCTTGCTCTGTGAAATGGCTCCTGCACTGCCTGGTTCTGGCTGCTGGTTCTACTGCCACCATTTCTTGGCTACAGCTTCTTGCTGTCTTGTGCCATCTCTGGTGCTACAGCTCTTTCTCTGTGTCTTCTGGTTCTAGGAGGTTCTCAGAGCAGGGACCCTGAGTCCAAAGGATGCTCCCAACTCTTTTTCTTGGTGGTATTAAGGTCCCTGTCTCTGCTTGCTTTTCTCTTTTTAATCTCTTTTAAGATAAAAAGTGTGACTCGAGTAAGGACAAGACTTGAATAAGCGTAGTTACTTGAATCACACCCTGTAGTAACTCAAGATACATCTCACCCTAATCATGCCTCATTAACCTAACAGACAACTCACTCTCAAATGCGGCTGTAACCATAGGCATAAAGAACAAAACCAAACCCACTGTCGTCAAGATAGGCATAGAGGCTAGGATTTACATCACAAAATGGAGGATAATTACATTAGATCACAGAATGGAGGACAACCACACAATACTGGGAATCATGGCCCAGCAAAGTTGACACATATTTTGGGGGGACACAATTCAATCCATAACACTCCAGATTTGGTTGGATTTCCCCATTGATCAGCTCTCTTAGTACCCTGTAATCCTCCTGGACACTACCTGTAAGAAATATACAAATGAAGAAATTGTTAAAGCTAAAGCTAGATATTGAGGCCAGAAAGGAGAATAATGTTGAAGATATGTTAATAATTATAAATTTTCCAGTTGCTGTCAAATCCATTTCTACTAATGGCACCTCCATGTGGGTCAGAGTAGAACTGTGCACCACAGGGTTTTCAATGGCTGATGTTTTAGAAGTAGTTTGCTAGGGCTTAGGGTAGACTCCAACTTCCGACCTTATAGTTAGCATCCTAGCATATTAACAGTTTATACCACCCCCAAAAATACTGCTGTCAAGTCAATTCCAACTCTTTGTGACCCTATAGAACAGAGTTGTTGTTGTTATGTGCCATTGAATATGTTCACAGAATACAGGAGAACTGCCCTATGGAGTGTTCATGGCTATAATCTTTATGGAAGCAGACTGCCATGTCTTTCTCCCATGGAGCAGCTGGTGGGTTTGAACTGTCAGCCTTTTGGTTAACAGCCAAGTGCTTAACCCCTGCACCGCCAGGGCTGCTTTTGTACCAGCCAAGGATTCCAATCATAATTAGTATGTTAAAATATTTTTTTTTAATTACTGCAGGAAATTGAAATTGACAGACAAGTATGAGTATGTGTTTATGTGTGTGTGTATACCTTCATGTTTTTCAAATGCCTTACATGTAGTTTTTTCGATCACTCCCTATCACTTTTAGAATTTAAAAACAAAGAAAAGTTTATGTCTGTCTCGTGTCAGAAATTACACTTAAAGAGGTCAAGGTCCAAGTTTTTAGCCTAAGGGACATTTAGCACAGTATGTTGTACTAAGTCATCACTCTTTATATATTTAGTGAATGGACTAATAAAGGACAAAATTAAGACTAAAAGGTTTAATAAATAATTGAACTCACTACTTTTATTGCAACCCCATGTGACTTAATTAAATTTTATTTTTCTCCTCCTGTAGTCCTGTAGGGCCACAGCCTTTTTATTTTTTTTTTAAACAGATAAAAAAAGCATAAATTGTGATAAATTGACTACAACATTTTCTAAAGCTATTTTCCCTTCTAGTAACATACTTTTAAATAAGTGTACTTTCAAGGTGAGGCCATAAGAAGTGAGAAATTGGATGTGGCTGAAAGCAAGGACAACATTTTCTGTCCAGGACTACCTTCACGGGTTAGGTCACACCACAAAGACACTATCTTATTCTACTAAAATTTAGAGCAAAAAGAAGTCTTAGGTTCTTAGATCTCAAGGTCCAAACATGACTCTCCATCTGAGCATTTCAAGTTTCAAACACATTTCTGAGGCTGACAAAATTTATCAGTAGATCTTTTCTTCCCTATAATCTATTGGTTATATAGAAGGAAGAATTTCATAATGCATTATCTGAAATTTCTAAAAATTAAAGCTGCTCTCTAACTAGGCAAGAAGTGACTCTAGAGACTTGAACCAATAATCTATACAGAATACATAGAGCAATGTCCACACTATTTGCAATCTATTACCTTTGGATCCAAAATAGCCTTTCTAACGCTAAGAACTCATTCCCTTACGGCCCTGTGGACTGCAGTGAGACATGAGGGCAAAGTTTCCAGAAGAAAAAGCTTAGATTTAACTCATCACGGAGGATGAATCCATTTCTCTACCACCCAGCTACTTTGCTGTTGCTGCCACTGCCATTTTTACCAGCCAGTGTAGATGTAAACATCATATCATGAACTAAAGTGCCTGCAAAATTGCAGGTTTTTATAGAAGGAATGTTTTGGTGTTGCGGTGGTAATGATATTGTGATATTATTATTCCCTTAGTCTTGGCTAATTCAGATATTTATATGAAGTAAGCCAGTCCAACCAAAAAAAACCAAACCCATTGCCGCTGAGTCAGTTCCGACTCATAGCAACCCTATAGGACAGGGTAGAACTGCCCCATAGAGTTTCCAAGGAGTGCCCAGTGGATTCGAACAGCTGAACTTTTGCTTAGCAACCATAGCGCTTAACCGCTACTCCACCAAGATTTCCAAGATGGTCCAGGCATTCTTTTTTGCTGCTGTTAGTTGTTGCTTGCCATGGAGTCAACTCCGATTTATAGCATCCCAATGTATAACAGAACAAAACATTGCCAATCCGGTGCCATCATTACATCACCTTCCTTTTTTGTAAGGAAACCAATATGTTGATCTATGTAATTGTACTTGTAGAAAGTATAACCCAGATACATAAAATAAATTTTTTGGAAATAGAATTATACTTATTGTGAGTGCATTATGCAAAGGAGTTATTATAAGTCAGAGGTATTGAATGGAAGGGAGAAGAGCTCATTTAAACAGTCCTTTTTTTTTTCTTGATGTGTTTGCCAAAGTTCTTAAAATCTCTTTCTGTTAAACCAACAAGCTGAAAGTATATATGAAAGGGCCCATGAAATAAGAGCACAATAAAACTTTTGCATAGAGTCTAGATATCTAATTTGTTTGGATTTAGACCTACAGCATTAAATATGGGGAAACACATTAAACACTTCTTGGAAAATATGAATGTTCTCTACAGGAAATAATGCAAATGAAAATAAACATAAAACTACACATATAAATTTAGGCTACAACCTTTAACTTTCCCTGATGCTCCCTTCTGTGACATCTCTTAGACCCATCTTCTCGCCTGGGCCAAGGACTCTGGTGAGCCCCACAGAGACTCCAGATAAAAGCCCCTCAGGCATGGAAATTATACAGAAAAGGAGTAATGAATCTAAGAAATAATATATAAACAGCAGGATGAAATAAAGGATTACAAAAATTCCAACACTGTGAAACCAACATCTCTACTGCATAATTAAAGATGATTTTTAAATCATCATTTTAATGCTCTTAATTGACAAAATTTAAACTAAAATTAAAATAAAGGCATATAATTTCATTTATAATTTAAAACTGACCCAATTTGCTGATTTTTTTTTTTTTTTTTTTAACCGTGAACCTGTACTTTCTACATACTTATTTATAGTAATAGGTGCTCTAGACTGTGACTTTTTGGGGGTGTAGGAACTAAATGTCATTCTTTTTTTTCATATTAAACACCTTGCTAAGAAGTAAAGTAAATATTTGTGCAGGGAAGGGCTGAAGAAAGAGGGAAGAAAAGAAATAAGTGAGGAAGAATGGAAAGAAGGAAGAAAAATAAAGGAAGGAAAGAAAGCGCTTAGAAAGGGAAGGAGAGGTCAGTTACCAACTTATTTATTGGTGCCCCAGTGATCTCCCTCTGATTTGTTTTGAATTCTTCCTACTAAAATTAAAACCTTCTTAGTAGCATGACTATGTAAAAAATTTTCAAAGAAAATAAAAACTCATGCACAGGAGAAAAAACAGTAAACCAAACCAATTGTGCTCGAGTAAATTCTGACTAATGGCGCTCCATGTGTGCACAGTAGAACTGTGCCCCAGAGGGTTTACAAGGCTGTGAAACGGATCTCTAGGCTTTTCTTCTGAGACACCTTTGAGTGGGTTCTAACAACCAATCTTTTGGTTAGTAATTAAGCATTTAATTGTTTGTGCCACCCAGCCACTATGCAACAGAGAGCCTCCCCAAATTCACTAGGGCTCACTGTTAGAGAATGGAATTGTTTCTTAGGGGCGCTGTCTCTGGGCACTGGAATAACAAAATGAAAATGGCCAAGTTTATGCTTCCCTGCCACCCCTTTCTGTCTGCAGATTTTATGATTCCTTATATTCAAGCCCTTCACGACGATATTCCAAAATCGTCTCTATTTCTTCTTCTCAGTTCATTAACTTTACTGACTTATTCACAGTTGATCCTTATTTATCATTGACATAGACCTTCTTACTTACATTAGCTATGAATAAGCCATAAAGGCGTTTAAAGCATTTGCACTTTAAAAGAAAGGCTGTTCAGGGATTTTCTTCTAGTGATGTGATGTCTCTGTCTGGTATCTGAGTTATTTTTTTTCTTAAAAAAATCTTTTTGAAGTAGTCCGGTGTTCCTCAAAAATCATATTGTGCATGTAACAGTGTACCCTTTCTATACGTTGTCAGCTTACATTCTTTTCCATTTTGGGGGGGATCTGCAGTAAAAGGGAGCAGAAACAGATTGCAGAGCTCTGAATTATCTTGCCAGGCATTAAGAGGATCTGAGAAGGACTACAATTGCCGGATTTAGATTGTCTGGTACAACAGATTGTTTTGCATACTTGCTACCATTTGCAGATCACTATTACTTATATCATGGGCCAGTCTAGTGGAAATAATCATAGAGTCCCTGGGTGGTACCAATGGTGAATGCATTTGGTACTAACCAAAAGGTTGGTGGTTCAAATTCACACAGAGGCAATTTGGAAGAAAGGCCTGGCCATCTTCTTCCCCAAAAAGCAGCCATTGAAAACCCTATCCAGCCCAGTCCTACTCTGACACACATGGGGTCACTATAAATCAGAGTTTACTAGACAGCAACTGGCTTGGTTAAGTACAACGGAAAAAAAAAAAAAAACAACTCAGATTTGAACTCTTGAGCTACTTCCCCCAGACTTTGGTAGGATTCCTAACTTTGTAAACCTCTGAAGTATTTGCATAAGGGTAATAGCTAACAGTATCATTATAAAGATCTAATGAGACTGAGTGTAGAAAGCACACTGATAACACATGTATTCTAACCATTCAATAAATTTTAGTTTCTGTCTCTCTTTTCAACCTGCTGTCATTAGTAATGTGCTAGTAGGAAAAAAGAGCATGGTTGAATTATTAAATTCTGATAAATACTTGGTAATAAATGCATAAGTATTTGTATATTAAAAACTATTTGTCACAATATGGTACTGTATTGCTATGATTTCTCTTTTTTTTTTCCACTTAACTTTATTATTCAAGCATTCCCCTTGAATATTAGTTGATGACCTACTGTTTAACAGCTGTATCCAAAACACCTATTACCGTTGAGTCAAATCCATCTCATAGCAATCCTATTGCGACCCTACAGGACAGAGTAGAACTGTCCCCTAGGGTTTCCAAGTATAAAGTACTTCATTATTGTAACAAACCATAAATTAATTTTTCAATCTTATATTTTTAGGTATTTTTTTATACCCTCAGTTCTATTAGTAAAAAAATACTGAACAGAATTGAGTAATTCATGTAAAATTTTATGCTCAATATGAAACTGTATTACTAGAGTAGAAATTCCTGGAATAGTTACACATATTTCTATGGCTCTTGGTAGTTATAATCTTAAATTTTCTTTCAGAAATATCACTGTGCTTTACTGTTTCACCTCCATTTGCATTTCAATTCCATTGCCAAATATGTGAATTATCAATATTCATAGGCTGTGTTCTTAAGTATGTCTTTTCCTGGTGGCTTATAAGAAATGTTTCTTATGTGAATATTTTCACATTTAAAACTTTTTTATCTTGATGTATAATATAAAATTAAAAGATTATAATCACATTCCACAAATATTTTATTTTAATATTTTCAAAAGTATCTACAAAACTGTTTCCTTACTTCAGAACAATAAAAACATTAATATTTTCTTTAAGTTTTTATGTTCTTTTGTCCTTAAAATATTTACAACTATATATAGTGGTATATATATATAATATTTATATGTATGTGTATATATACACTGACAAGCACACATACATATATGTATTGTGTGTGTGTGTGTGTGTGTGTGAGAGAGAGAGAGAGAGAGACTCATGTAACATGCAGACCTTTATTTTTTTGTGGGGAGAGATTGAAGTTAGTTGATTTTTTCTATACCACATGTTGAACAATTCATTATTTTCTCAACAATTATAAAAAAAAAAAATTTTTTTATAAAAGCTACCTTAATAATATTCCAAACCAAAATACCTATATCTAGATATTTTATTATACTCAATTTATGTTAATTTACTACTATATGTTTATAGTATATATGGTAGAGCATTTTCCGTATTTTACTCTAATTTCTCCCAAATATATTCTTGGTATTAGAATATGTATATATTCATATATATTTTTTTAATGCTGAGAACATATATATATATATATATATATATATACACCTGAACATATGTTTTTTTATACACACATATATAAAATCAAACCTGTTGGCATCGAATCAATTCAAACTCATAGCAACCATAAAGGACAGAGTAGCACTGCCCCATAGGGTTTCCAAGGGGTGCCTGGTGGATTCGAACTGCCTGCCGTTTTGGTTAGCAACCATAGCTCTTAACCACTACACCACGAGAGTTTCCATACATATATACATACACACATATATATATATATATAAACTTGTTGCCGTTGAATCAATTCCAACTCACAGTGACCTTCTATAACAAAGTAGACCTGCCACACAGAGTTTCCAAGGTGCAGCTGATGGATTCGAAATGTTAACCTTTTGGTTAGGGCCAAGCTCTTAACCACTGAACCATCAGGGCTCCATATATATATATATATATATATATGTGTGTGTGTGTGTGTATCTTAAATAGTCACGATATTTTAATAGTATATATTTTAGTAATGTAACCTATGTACCCAGCTTAGAATATTATTGCTTTTTATACTAGTAAATACTTGGTATTTACAAAATGTCAAACAGAGAAGTAAGATATGGTAAAACCATACTTTGAAATGTAGCAAATACAGATATATACCTACTGATATGTTTGTTCATATCAATGTTACAGACTTTTATGATGAATATTTTTGATTAGAATACTTCCATTCTTAAATATAACTGATCTTATTTGTAATATTTTGTTTTTCCTCTCTCGCTTTGACTTTTCTTTGTAAGGCATCAATATTATAACTCTTGCTTATTTTTTGTACATTTTTGTAGTAGATTTTTGTACATTTTACTTTCTCCCTGTCTGATTAATTTGGTTTTAGATTATTATTTTTGTACTGCATATTGTAACCTTTGATTTTTCTACTGGATCTGAGATACATTGTTGATTTACAATGTCGTATAAATCTTTGACATTTATTGCAACTGTAATGTAAGCCTTACTTCTTTTATTTATGCTTCATAGTAGTATTTTTTTTTTTTTCAGATTTTCTTCTATTTCTAGCCTTTGATGTGTGGATGATACTAACAGATTTCCTTCTGCTGATTTTAAGGGTTAAGCATCCTTTCTAAAATTCTGCTTCTAGGGACTTTCAGTTCATAAATATGGGTATGTACATCTATGTATCTATCTTAACATTTTCAACTTAACAATGAATTAATACAACCTGAATAGTAAATGATTCAATTCTTCCATACTTATGATGTACCAGGCAATGTGATTTTTTTCCTTTCTTCTTCTTCTCTCTATCCTCCTTCTTTTAAGAAACCTTAACCCTATAAAGCCAATGAAGAATTTGATGCCCTGTGAGTTTAAATAACTTTTTAAATCATCCAAGTTTAAATTTCAGGACTCTGATTCTAGTTTTACTCCAGAATATTTGCTCTTCATCAATGCATTGTACAAATTTTAACATTTTACCACTAAAATAGCAATCATAGCTGAAATCTTAGAAAGTGTAGTTCCCACAGGACACTGGGTGTCAGAGAGTGCAGATATTAAACTTTAAATGTCCATTACCTCTGAGGATTTGGTAGACTTTTGCAATATCCCTAAAAACCAACTATTGTTTATCACTTATAAGGTTAAGTTGTACAGGGATTTTTCTCAGGATAAAAAAAGTAATAGTTTGCTTTTCTATAGAAACTAAGTGTTGTTCCTGATTTAACAGCATCTTTCTTAAGAGCACTTTTATGTCCTGCTCAAATGATATAGTCCATCAGTTTCTTTCTGTTTCAAGAATATATATATGTAGGTATATGTATACACAGAGCCCTGGTTGCTCAGTGATTAAGAGCTAAGCTACTAACCAAAAGATCTGCAGTTTGAGTCCATCAGCCATTCCTTAGAAACCCTATGGGGCAGTTCTACTCTGTGCTATAGGGTTACTATGAGTTGGAATTGACTCCATGGCAATGGGTTTGTTTTTCTTGTATATATATATATATATATATATATATATATATATATATAAAAATAATAATAAAAAAAATTATTTATATCATATTTGCCTATTTACTTATTTATTAATCTGTTTATTTATAAGACTCTCTAATGCTGTCATTTAGAAAAAAAATGTGTCCAACACATTTCTTTCTCCACAGTGATGCATTTTTAATTTACAGAACAATTAGACAAATAGCTTACTCTCTTGATAATGTTCTATAATTGAGTGGCCCTGGGTAAGGAATAATCCTTTAGAACATGTCTCTTAGTGATAGAAGTAATTCTCAACAGGCATCAGTACACATTAGTATGGTGATTTATAAGAAAAGGGCTCTCTGGAAATAGTGTTTTCAGAAAAAAAATTAATATAGAGTCATTGCAATAATGAAGAGAACAAAACATACTCAGTTAATTTCCTTAAAACATAATAACTCATCAGACACTGTCACCAAACCACAATTACTTCCAAATGGAGCATAGTTCATTTTACCTTTGTTTTACTTTTTTGACAGATATATGGAAAATATTTTCCTAAGCTTTTAGCATGGATCAGGTCCTCTAATGTTTGATTGAGTTACAGAATCCTTTTTAATACATCATCCCATACAATATTTCAGGCCTCCATTTTTACTTACTATGGGTTATGGGTAGGCATACAAAATTATAATTGATTTCTTCTTCCCTGGCCATAAATATCTGAATGGAGTCATCTGGAAATATCCTTTAAGTGACGGGTATAATTCATATTGCAGACACATATTATTGTTACTGCCATTAGTGACTTTTATTCAGACAGTCTTACAAGCAGTGTGTGTACATGTTTCAGAGTTGGGTTCTCTGAGAAGCAGATCCAAGTACTTGAAAAGAAGTGATTTAGCAAGAACTCTTCCCAGGAGAAACTCATAAGGGAGTGGAGGAAGCAGGCTTGTGTGGGGGAAGAAGCCAAGCCATGTTGTGATTTCAAGTGAACTCTCAGGCTCTTTCTAATCTCTTGGGGAACCCTTTAGTGGAATGTAAATTAGACTCAAGGTCAAGAGTCAAGGATCCTGACTTATGGTCTCCTCATAGACCAGATATTAACTATAGGATATCCCAGGGACCATGCAATTCCAAGGAAATCCTGACTCTCCATGAAAATATACACCTCCACAGGAATAAATGAAATAGAGAATAGAAAAACAATAGAAAGGATCAATAAAACCAGAAGTTGGTCCTTTGAATCAACAAAAATGACAAACCACTGGCCAAACTGTAAAAAGAAAAACAGGAGAGGATACAAATAACCCAAATAAGAAATGAAATGGGGGACATTACAACAGACTCCAGCAAAATAAAAAAGGATCATAACAGAGTATTATGAAAAACTGTACTCCAACAAATTTGAAAACCTAGAGGAAATGGACAAATTTCTAGAAATGCACTACCTACACAAACTAACACAAAATGATGTTGAAAACCTGAACAGACCTATAACAAGAGATTGAAAAGGTGATAAAAAAAAAAAAAAAATTCCAGGAGAAAAAAAGTCCTGTCCCAGACAGCTTCACTGGAGAATTCTACCAAATATTCAGAGAAGAGCTTACACCAGCACTACTCAAACTACTTCAGAACATAGAAAATGAAGTGATATTTCTGAATTCATTCTATGAAGACAGCATAACCCTGATACAAAAACCAGGCAAAAACAACCCAAGAAAAGAAAATTACAGACCAATATCTCTCATGAATATAGATGCAAAAATTCTCAAAGAAATTCTAGCCAATAGAATTCGGCATCATATCAAAAAATAATACACCATGACCAAGTAGGGTTTATATCAGCCAAGCAATGATAGTTCAACATTAGAAAATCAATCAAATTAATTCACCACATAAATAAAAGGAAAGAAAAGAATCACATGGCCCTCTCAATTGACACAGAAAAGGCATTCAACAAAGTTGAATACCCATTCTTAATTAAAAAAAAAAAAAAAACTTCCAATAAAATACATATAGAAGGGAAGTTCCTCAACACGATAAAGGGCATCTATACAATATAGGGTCACTATTAGTCTGGGTGGGTTTTTTTTATGAGTCTGAATCGACTCAACGGCACTGGGTTTGAGTTTATACAAAACCAACAGTCAACATCATTCTTAATGGAGAGCGGCTGAAAACGTTCCCGTTGAGAACACAAAAAAGACAAGAATGCCCTTTACTGACACGCTTATTCAACATCGTGCTGGAAGTCCTAGCTACAACCCTCAGGCAAGAAAAGAAATAAAGGGCACCCAAATTGGTATGAAGAAGTTAAACTGTCCCTATTTGCAGATGATATGATATGATACATAGTAAACCCAAAAGACTTCATGAGAAAACTTCTGGAACTAATAGAAAGATTCAGCAGATTAGCAGGATACAAGATAAACATAAAAAAAAAAAAAAATCAGTTGGACCCCTATACACCAATAAAGAGAATGATGAAAACGAAACCAGGAAAGCAATACCATTTATAATAGCCTCTAAAAAAATCTTAGGAAGAAATCTAATCAGGGATGTAAAAGACCTATACAAGAAAACTACAAGACACTACCTCAAGAAACCAAAAGAGATCTACATAAATGGAAAAACACACCATGCTTATGGATACGTAGACTCAACATTGTGAAAACAACAATGCAATCCCGATCCAAATACCAACAGCATTCTTTAGAGAGATGGAAAAACATCATTAACTTTATATGGAAGGCAAACAAGCCCCAGATAAGAAAAACACTATTGAAGAAGAATAATAAAGTAGAAGGACTCGCACTACCTGACCTCAGAACTTACTACACAACTACAGTAGCACTGGTACTGGTACAAGGACAGATACATTGACCAATGGAACAGAATCAAGAACGCAGATGTAAATCTGTCCATACGTGGTCACCTGATCTTGGACAAGGGCTGAAAGTTCATCAGATGGGGAAAAGACAGTCTTTTTAATAAATGGTGCTGGCAAAACCAGATATCCATCTAAAAAAAATGAAACAGTACCCATACCTCACATCACACACAAAAACAAATTCAAAATGAATCAAAGACCTAAATATGAAGTCAAAAAGTACAAAGTTCATAGAAGAAAAAATAGGATTAATGCTAGAGGTCCTAATGTGCAGCATTAACAGATACAAACCATAACCAACAACTCACAGTCTCCAGAAGATGAGCTAGATAACTGAGATCATCTAAAAATTGAACAGTTATGCTCATCAAAAGACTTCACCAAAAGAGTAAAAAGAGAACCTACAGACTGGGAAAAAAATTTTGGCTATCACAAATCAGAAAAAGGCCTCACTTCTAAAATCTTCAGGAAAATCCAACACCTCTACAAATAATCCAATTAAAAAATAGGCAAAGAAAATGAATGGACACTTCACCAAAGAAGACATTCAAGAGGCCAACAGACACATGAGGAAATGTTTTTGATCACTAGCCATTAGAGAAATGCAAATTAAAACCACAATGAGATAATATCTCACCCCAGCATTACTAGCACAAATAAAAAAAAAAACAGGAAATAACAAATGTTGGAGAGGCTGCAGGGAGATTAGAGCTCTTATGAACTGCTGGTGGGAATGCAAAATGATACAACCATTTTGGAAAATGATATGGCACTTCCTTAGAATGCTAGAAATAGAAATACAATATGATCCAGCAATCCCATTCTTAGGAATATATCCTAGAGAAATAAGAGCCATCAAATGAATAGACTTATGCACACCCACGTTCATTGCAGCATTGTTCACAACAGCAAAAAGATGGAAACAACCTAGATGACCATCAACAGATGAATGGATAATCAAACTATGGTACATACACACAATGGAGTATTATGTGACAACAAAGAACAAAGATGAATCTGTGAAACATCTCATAACATAGATGAATCTGGAAGGTATTATGCTGAGTGAAATAAGTCAATCAGAAAAGGACAAATATTATATGAGACCACTACTGTAAAAGCTCATGAAAAGGTTCACACACAAAAAGAAACAATCTTTGATGGAATACGAGGGAGGGGAGGGATGGGGATGGAAAAACACTAAATATACAATAGATAAGTGGTAACTCTGGTCAAGGGTAAGACAATACACAGTACGGGGGATGCCAGCACAACTTTTACGAAGCAAGGTCATGGAAGCTCCATAGACACATCCAAACTCCCTGAGGGACCAAATTGCTGGGCAGAAGGCTGTAGGGACCATGGTCTCAGGGAACACTTGACTCAATTGGCATAACATAGTTTATAAAGAAAATTTTCTACATTCTACTTTGGAGAGTAGCCCCTGGGTCTTAAAATCCTGTGAGTGGACATCTAAGATACTCCACTGGCCTTGCCACTTCGGGAGCAAGGAAGAACGAAGAAAACTAAAGAGACAAGAGAAAGATTAGGCCAAAGAACTAATGGACCACATCTACCGTGGCCTCCACTAGACTGAGTCCAATGCAACTAGATGGTGTCCGGCTACCACCACCGACTGCTTTGACAGGGATCACAATAGAGGGTTCTGGAGAAAAACGTAGAACAAATTTCTAATTCACAAAAACAGACCAGACTTACTGGTCTGACAGAGACTGGAGAAACCTCAAGAGTATGGCCCCAGACACCGTTTGAAATGAAGTCACTCTCAAGGTTCACCCTTCAGCCAAAGATTAGACAGGCCCATACAACAAAACTAAAGTGGCATAACAGCCAGGAGCAAGGACTAGAAGGCAGGAGGGGACAAGAAAGCTGGTAAAAGGGAACCCAAGGTTGAAAAGGGAGTGTGTAGACATGTTGTGGGGTTGTTAACCAATATCGTAAAACAATATGTGTATTAAATGCTCAATGAGAGACTAGTTCGTTCTGTAAACCTTCACCTAAAGTTCAATTAAAAAAAAAGAAACTATAGCAGCCCCAGAGCCCAAAGATATGCTCTGATTGTCCCAAGTGTAAGCTTGAAGATCATAGTAAGTGCAGAGAACGTGCAAGAGGGAGCCACACACTTAGGGTGGTCACTCACAATGTTTGCCACAGTGTGGCTTTCTTTGTTTGACTTTTCTTAACTTCTCCGTCTTTCTTTAGCTCTCCTGTTTTTAATATTGCATTGACCTTTGTAATTCTTACCTTTGTGAAACGGAAAGAAAGCCTCAGCAAACTGAGGTGATGGGACACTTATTAAAAAAAAGTGAAGCAAAAGAAGGTTGGATATTTTTGTTTTCCCTACTCTCTCCATTTAGTTTCACAATGTCTCTTCCACTGGTCAGTAATAAATTGTTTATTTG
Source organism: Loxodonta africana (assembly GCF_030014295.1). Taxonomy (NCBI): domain Eukaryota; kingdom Metazoa; phylum Chordata; class Mammalia; order Proboscidea; family Elephantidae; genus Loxodonta; species Loxodonta africana. The sequence continues at coordinate 33,378,836 of NC_087356.1, forward strand.
TTCCAATTCAGGGATAATCATGACTTTAAAATTGATCTACAAGAAAGGTTTAGTCTGACTTTAAATACGTCTATTAAACCTGTTGCCATGGAGTCGATTCTGACTCATAGTGACCCTATAGGACAGAGCAGAACTCCCTTTTAGGGTTTCCAAGGAGCAGCTGGTAGATTTGAACTGTCAATCTTTTGGTTAGCAGCCAGATTCTTAACCATAGCACCACCCACCAAAACCAAACCAAACCCAGTGCCGTCGAGTCGATTCAGACTCATAGCACCAGGGCTCCAAATATGTCTATTAATTACAAATAAATTTTTTTTCTTCCTTTCTTCTTCATAACTCTAATCCAGTAATGAAAATTACTAGAAGATATAGATTTTTCATTTTTGGGTGTTCGCTAAAAACCTGTTGTTTCATACTTTGACGAGGCTTAGTAACTTTAACACAAAAGACTATCCTTTTATGTTTAAAACAATTCAAATTCTAGCCCAGAATACGACTCGATAGCAATCTCAACGGCGGTGGGTTAACATTGACCAACTACATAAACAGAAACGTAAGGCAATGGATAGAAAATCCCATTTGGGGAAGTTTCTTCAATGAAACTCTGCAACTAGCAATCAACTTAGTGTCTCTATTAGACTCCTGGAAGGAGGCACCAAAATGAACTATAATTAAATTTCTAGAATCCAATTTACACTAGCCACCCCTAGAATAAACATCATTAAACTACACATTGCACATCAAAGCAATGCATAAAAGCTTTCTAGATCACTACAAAAACATGAGCAAAGACACAAATTATGTATAATATTTGAATTCCTCAAACTAACAAACAGAAGCAGAATACATGGCAAAAGGTAGTTAAAAAAATCACTGTCTCTTGGAGAGCTTGTTGCATAATAGACCCTACCATATTTTATTTGTTTGGCTGCTCTTGTAAGATTAAAGCCACACCTCCTCCTAAGTCCCTAGTTCCTCCCTGCAAATGTAAATATCCAAAGCCAGTACCCATCTAAGGAATTCAGCTATCAGGCTTTAAAGTGACTTCTTTCTGTATTTCAAAATATTATAAATATGTAATTTGGAGTTCCTTTGTATAATGAAGGAGCCCTGGTGGCACATGGTTAAGAGCTTGGCTGCTAACCAAAAGATTGTCAGTTCGAATCCACCAGCAGCTCCTTGGAAACCCTACTGAGTAGTTTTACTCTGTTCTGTAGGGTTGTTATGAGGAGTCGGAATTGACTCGATGGCAATGAGTCAGGTGTGTGTAATGAATGGCTTAGCACAGTGAATATTACTAAATGATTATTCTCCACTAAATTGTTTGAAGAGGAGTTACAGTGTGAAGACATATTTTGGCTGTCTGCAAAGACGTGTATTATAAGGGAGTTGGTTTTACTTATATATACAGTCATGGTTTATTTTAGAATTCACAGACACAAAACAGATAGTCCATAATGGGTACCTTTAAAGACCACAATCAATTATCTTATCTCACAGGAGCAAATAACACTTTTTAAAAATTGGATTTCAATGTGTCCTCAATAGGAGGTCATTAGAAGGGAGGTGGTAATTAGAAATGTAGTGAACCATTTGATATTTACAGACTGGACAGATTATCCTCTGGTTTGCTTCTGTTTGGGAGTTTTGTTTTTTTTTTTTTTTTTTTTGGTTTTGGCTACAAGCCAGATATAATCACTCCAGGGCTTCCTTGGGTTATTTAACAATAAAACACAGCCAAGTATTACCATTAAAGAAACTTTAACCCATCACATGAATCTTAGAAAGCGAGCAAGTAATAAAACACATATACATATGCATAATGTTCTCTGTTAAAATGTTTACTTAAAAATTAACATTTTTGAAATACTTTTAAAATGAAGTGATCAGATTGAAGCATCTTAGTATTTACTATGTGAAAATATTAATCACTGCATTGCCAGGGCTCCAACTTGACTCATACCCCTTGCGTGGCAGTGATTCCAACTCATAGTGACCCTCTAGGTCAGAGTAGAGCTGCCTCGTATGGTTTCCAAAGAGCAGCTGGTGGATTTGAACTGCTGATCTTTTGGTTAGAAGCCATAGCTCTTAACCACTGAGCCACTTGACTCAATAAAATAGTAGCTGTTAAATGCATGCTTGTGGTTTCCTACTTTCTCTCATTTAACAAATGATGGTAAAGGAAAATAATTTCTAAAAAAGCCCTGTTTTGGCTTCCTGTAAGTGCACACAAAAAATTTCATTTCTTCCTTTTTAGCTTATTATGTAAAATATTTACTCCAGCTGGAAATTACAGCCCAATGATCCATTATGTGTGTGTTCTCTGTGTGTGTTTGTGTAAAATCTGTAATGTCCAATTTTCTGCGGTGATAGCTTATCTTCGATTTCTGAAATGTTGCCTAATTTTTATATTTGCTCTGAGATACCAATTTCAAAGTCATGATTTTACAGTAGCAAAATACTATTTCTACATAGCATTGAATATTTGTTACTTTTCTCAAACATTCATAGAAAATTTCAAGTTATTAACCTAAATGTATTTTTAAATTTACCCTGAATGGAGTTTTCATTGCATTTTTTGGAAATTTTTACGCTGTATCAATTGTGAAGTGATGGGCATCACTGAAGAAAGAAGACAAATTAATAGTTTCTAAAAAGTGACTACACATTGGCATTCCTGTTAGTCATACATGAAAATGACATTATAAAAATATGTTGATTCATAATTGTTTTGACATTTTACCACTAAATTGTCAAAACAGCATCATGAGCACATTCAACTCCATATTTTCAGAAGTATTAACTGACAGCTAATAAGTGCCTTTCATGATGCCAGACAGGAAGTCAATGTTCTGATCGATACCACAATCCACAAGCCCTGAATCAGCTATAAAATAAGTGGATTTTATCCAAATATTAATCTTCATACAAAACAATCATTGAAGTCATTAGCAAGAGCATTTAAAATCATTAATACCCTCAATTATAATACAGTTTGGTTCTTTTTTTTTCCCAAAAGGTGGTTCTCTACTAATAATTTATCCTGATCGCTTCAGTTTCGGTATTGAGCTCATATTTTGTAAATGCTGGGAGGGTTATGTGACTCTAACTGTTAAGACTTTAGCCAAAAAGCAAAACAAAATGTCTGAAACACAGCTGATGTCCAGTTAACAATAGCTGCACTTGAATAAGCTAACCTGGAGGATGCCAGAACGATTTGTTGTTAATTTGGTATACTTTTAGTTGCGGGTTTAAAAAAAAAAAACTGATATTTTAATTATATAAACATTGCTTTAAATTTAGAAAAACACTGTATTACGTATGTACTAAATAAATAATCTGTTAAGCCTTTATAACACATTCACAAGGATGTTGGGTAAATTAATATTTAGACACCAGGAAGATGAGGAGACAGTGTATACAAAACTCTATGCTATACTTACTCATCCTATTAAAAACAGTGATTTCTATGTATTTCTTTTTAATAAAAACCAAAATCAACACACACATGCACACACTCACATATAAACTGGGTAAAGGAGGGAATAGGAAAGGTATATGAAAGTAGCAGAACTAAAATATTTCCAGATGGTGTACATTCTCACATATTCCACAGACAGAGTGAGCCCTAGTCACTGCACATTTAGGTTTACGGCTTCTAAGAAGAAGAAATTCCCCCACTTGTCAGTTTTTCATACTGTGGGGGCTTGCCTGTTGCTGTTATGCTGGAAGCTATGCCACCAGTATTCAAATACCAACAGGGTCCTCCATGGCAGACAGATTTCAGGGGAGCTCTCAGACTAAGATGGACTAAGCAGAAGGGTCTGGCAGTCTACTTCTGAAAAGATTTAGCCAGTGGAAACTTTATGAATAGGAGTGGAAAATTATTTGACATAGTGATGGAAGATGAGCCCCTCAGGTTGGAAGGCATTCAAAAGAAGACTAGGGAAGAGCTGTCTCCTTAGAGTTGACCTTAATAACATGGATGGAGTCAAGCTTTTGGGACCTTCGTTTGCTGATGTACCATGACTAAAAATGAGAAGAAACAGCTGCAAACATCCATTAATAATCAGAATGTGGAATGTACAAAGCATGGATCTAGGAAAATTGGAAGTGGTCAAAAATGAAATGGAATGCATAAACATTGATATCCTAGGCACTAGTGAGCTTAAATGGACTGGTATTGGCCATTTTGAATTGGAAAATCATATTGTCTACCATGTTGGAATCAACAGCTTGAAGAGGAATGTCATTGCATTCATTGTCAAAAAGAACATTTCAAGATCCATCCTGAAGTACAATACTGTCAATGATAGGATAATATCCACACACCTACAAGGAAGACCAGTTAATACAACTCATTCAAATTTATGCACCAAGAACTACGGCCAAAGATGAAGAAATTGAAGATTTTTACCAACTTCTGCAGTATGAAATTGATCAAATATGCAGTCAGGATGCATTGATAATTACTGGAGATTGGAATTCTAAAGTTAGAAACAAAGAAGGATCAGTAGTTGGAAAATATGGTCTTGGTGATAGAAATGCTGCCAGAGATCGCATGACAGAATTTTGTAAGACCAATGACTTCATTGCAAATAATTTTTTTCACCAACATAAGCAGTGACTACACACATGGACCTTGACAGATGGAATACACAGCAATCAAATTGAATACATATGTGAGAAGAGGTGATGGAAAAGCTGAATATCATCAGTCAGAACAAGGCCAGGGACCGATTGTAGAACAGACCATCAGTTGCTCATATGCAAGTTCAAGTTGAAACTGAAGAAAATTAGAACATGTTGACAAGAGCCAAATATGACTTTGAGTGTATCCCGCCTGAATTTAGAGACTTTCTCAAGAATAGATTTGACACGTTGAATACTAATGACCGAAGACTAGATGAGTTGTGGAATGACATAAAGGACATCATACATAAAGAAAGCCAGAGGTCATTAAAAAGAAAGAAAAGACCAAAATGGATGTCAAAAGAGACTCTGAAACTTGCTCTTAAAAGTAAAGTGGCTAAAACAAAAGGAAGAAATGATGAAGTAAAAGTTTTGAACAGATTTCAAAGGGTGGCTCTAAAAGAAAAAAGTAAAGTATTATAATGACGTGCAAAGGCCTGAAGATGGAAAACCAAAAGGGAAAAACATGCTCTGTATTCCTCAAGCTGAAAGAACTGAAGAAGAAATTCAAGCCTCTAGTTGCAATATTGAAGGATCCTATGGGGAAAATATTAAATGACTCAGGAAGCATCAAAAGAAAATGGAAGGAATACACAGAGTCACTATACCAAAAAGAATTGGTAGATGTTCAACCATTTCAGGAGGTGTCGTATGAGCAGGAACCAATAGTACTGAAGGAATAAGTCCAAGCAGTACTGAAAGCACTGACAAAAAACAAGACTCCAGGAATTGACGGAATACCAATTGAGATGTTTCAACAAAACTGACACAACACTGAAAGTACTCATTGGTCTATGCCAAGAAATTTGGAAGACAGCTGCCTGACCAAATCTATATTTATGACTATTCCAAAGAAAGGTGATCCAACTGAATGAGGAAATTATTGAAGAATATCATTAATCTCACAGATAAGTAAATTTTTGCAGAAGATCATTCAAAAGTGGCTGCAGCAGTATATCGACAGGGAGCTGCCAGAAATTCAAGCCAGATTCAGAAGAGAATGTGGAACCAGCGATATCATTGCTGATGTTGGATGGATCCTGGCTGGAAGCAGAGAATACCAAAAAGATGTGCACCTGTGTTTTACTGACTATGCAAAGGCATTCAACTGTGTGGATCATCACAAACTATAGATAATATTGCAAAGAATGGGAATTCAGAACACTTAATTGTGCCCATGAGGAGCCTGTACACAGATCAAGAGGCAGTTTGTTTCAACAGAACAAAGGGACACTGCATGTTTAAAGTCAGGAAAGGTATGCATCAGGATTGTGTCCTTTGACTGTACCTATTCAATCTGAATGCTGAGCAAATAATCTGAGAAGCTGGACTATATGAAGAACAATAGGGCAACAGGATTGGAGGAAGACTCATTAACAAGCTACATAGTGCAAACAATACAACTTTGCTTGCTGAAAGTGAAGAAGACTTGAAGCAGTCACTCATGAAGATAAAGGCCACAACCTTCAGTATAGATTACACTTCAACATAAAGAAAACAAAAATACTTACAACTGGATCTATAAGCAACATCATAATAAACGGATAAAAGATTGAAGTTGTCAAGGATTTCATTTTACTTGATCCACAGTCAACACCCACGAAGGCAGCAGTCAAGAAATCAAAAGATGCATTGTATAGGACAAATATGCTGCAAAAGACCTCTTTAAAGTGTTGAAAAGCAAAGATGCCACTTTGAAGACTAAGGTGCACCTGACCCAAACCATGGTGTGTTCAGTTGCTTCCTACACATGTGAAAGCTGGATGATGAATAAAGAAGACTGAAGAAGAATTGACACCTTTGAATTGTGTTGTAAAAGAATATTGAATATACCATGGCTGCCAAAAGAATGAAAAAATCTGTCTTGGAAGAAATACAGACAGAATGCTCCTTAGAAGCAAGGGTGGAGAGACTACACCTCACATACTTTGACATGTTATCAGAAGGAATCAGCTCCTGAAGAAGAGCATCAAGTTTTGTAAAGTAGAATGTTAGTGAAAAAGAGGAGGACCCTCATTGAGATGGACTGACACAGTAGCTTCAACAATGGCTTAAGCATAGCAACGATTGTGTGGATGGAGCAGGACCGGGCAGTTCTGCTGTACCTAAGGTCACTATGAATCAGAACCGACTCAATAGCACCTAAAAACATAACAACAGGAAGAAGAAATGACGATACAAGGTGTATGCTCATCTCTAAAACTAGCCTGGACATTTCCATTTTATAGTAAGATGTGCCCCAGACTTGGTGCTGGAACAGGTTTGGAAGAATAAGATCGGGTTCTTCTAAGGTCCCCTCCACAACAGTAGGATATTGAAGGGCTGGAGAGCTTTGAATATGGGCTAAATCCTTATAAATGGGAGCATTTCAGAAATCTATTAGCTACAGATTCTTGGGCATACTTAATCTATACTAATCGCTTAATTCCTCTGCTATTCTTTATCAGGAAACCTCTAAAGCCTTACTTCTGGAATGTCTTTGATATATATTTAAGTTCAACTAATCCTCTTTTTCTCTCATGTATGATTGACAAGCAATCCCAACATCCAGTGTTTGCTCAACATGCTAAAAACTTTTTCTTTCTTATTGACTTGACACGGCACTTCAGGATTTTTATGATATTGCTTTGGACATCTCATATAAGCATACCCCTCTGCCACAACACATTTTGAAACATAATTTCCACTGAGTTTCAATAATTCTGTTCTAGGCACTAATGTATTAATAACGCATTGCTGTTCTCAGGCATCATCTAGTACGTTCTGACTCGTAACGACCCTATGTAAAACAGAACGAAAGACCGCCCGCTCCAGCACCATCCTCACGAATGTTGTTATGCCTGAGCCCATTGGTGTAGCCATTGTGCCAACCCATGTCATTGAGGGTCTTCCTCTCTTTGGCTAATGGTCTACTTTACCAAGCATGATATTAATAATGCTACATACTAAAATATAATATAGAATAGGAATGATAAAACAGGCTCAAAACAATAACAATTTTATAAATGTATTTTCCCCTTTGCAATAATTATCGAAAGAATTTGTCAATACTAATTAAAGGTAATTAGAGTTTATCATAATTTTTGCCCTAAAATTCAGCTTCAAATTATTTATCTCAAGGAAATATATATAGATATACCCTTTAACTGCAAGGATGTTCATCACAGCCTTCATTATAATAGCAAAATTAGGAATGATATAAGCATCTCAAAGAGGATTTTGTTTAAATTATTGTGTAATACAGTTACATGTGATTTAAATACTAAAATTCTTATATATATTTGCAATGATGTATATATAGATTTGCATAGACTTCTATTATGGCATATTGATAAATGAAAATAGAATTATAATACTAATTGACGTCATTACATTTAATAATGGATGCATAATATAAAGTACTTAAAGTTATGAAAATCAATGTAACAATGATTACTTGTTGAGTGAGGTTTAGGATGCAAAATAATCTCTGTCCAAATATATCTGTTGCTTGGCTACATTTTGTAATTTATTGTAATTTCTTTTTGTAATAAAATATTTTTAGGAGATATACACATTTCTCTGTGCCCAGTAATTAAAAGTTGTGATTCTCAGCGTTCGTCCTTCTCCAGTTTTGACTCGGGGAGCATATACCTGTACGTACTCTTTTTCACCATGAAGTTATCCTTATATGATAAACTGCGACAAATTAAACTGTCAAAGGGTAAGAAAATCTCTTTAATAACTGCTTCCCAAAATGTCACTTTGGGGTATTTGACATTTTGATATGATCATTGATAATTGTTGTGAAAAGCTGAGTAAATTCGTAAACCAGGTGCAAATAATGTGGCATAAAATGTTCATTATGCAAATTAAATGGTTTAAATCTCCTGTCGCTAATGACTTTCTGCTGAAGTTGAAGGCATTTATTTTCCTCCCACCTGACAGAATCCACAGATTTGATTCCTGTGTATCCCAACCGACGAGGTCGACATGTACAGTCTCTGTTCGTGTGTTTGGAAACAGGTATTTCCAATGAATAAGTCATTGCTCTGGCAAAATTCTGTCATGCCATCTCCTGTGGCATTTCTATCACCAACTACTGATCCCTCTTTGTTTCCAACTTTCCCATTTTGAACACCAGGAATTATCAATGCATCTTGATTTCATGTTTGATCAACTTTAGACAGCAGATATTAACAAAAATCTTCAATTTCTTCATTTTTGGCATTAGTGGTTGGTGTGTAAATTGAATGAAAGTCATATTAAGTGGACTTCCTTGTAGGCATATGAATATTATCCTATCACTGATAGAGTTGTATTTCAGGATAGATCTGGAAAGGTTCTTTCTGATGATGAATACTATACTGTTCTTCTTGAATTTGTCATTCCTGGCATAGTAATAAAAAATATTTATTTCTTTGTGATACTGGGCATAACTTATGAGCACATACTCCATTTTGTGCATAGGTGAGTGTCATAATGGTCAGTCTCAGTAATTTCTGTTCAAACAAATAACCATGCCTTTTGCTATCGTATTTTCTTTGATATATGTGTGTGTGTGTATTTGTACATATATATATATATTTTTTTGCTGAACCCACGTGCTCTTTTTCAATATGTCTTCTGAGTGTATGAAGAAGTCGTATAGTTAGCGTGATCTCACGTAGCGTAAGAAAAGGGACCCACTTATATTCAGTGCATCATCTGAATCCTCTGTGGGGCCTGTAGTAGATATGCTGGGCTTTCCACAATGATGGTCAGTGAAGGCAAAAGGGTTTCATCTGGCTTTTTTGAGAACATGATATCTTAGCACTCATTGCTAGAGTGTTCCTAAGCATTTGCTGTACAGAGCAAATTATTCCCCCAAAGATAACCTTCTGATTTGAGATTCTTCTGAGTTCCCATTAAAATATCCAAGCAGGTTGGATCCGTTTCATGGCATGCACTGGCTTTGAAGAACTAAGATGTGATGAATACAGGGAGTGACAAATAATCATAGTATACTACATAGCTCAGTAGTAAACATAGCTTACATCATCATAGTAAGCGCTCAGGCTCATCTATCTACATTTCAGCATCTCTCTTGGGATGTAATATGGCCTCTTTTTTGAGAGTTCTCCACACTAAGAATATTGGCTCCTGATTTTTTTTTTTGTTTTTTATATCTATGGAGTCATTATGGATTGGAAACAACCAGAAGGCAATGCATTTATGTCTATTTGGGCGTATCCAAAGAACCTTTGTTGAGTCACGGTTCTGTGAAAAATAACCCCCAATGAGGTTGTGTAGTTCTGAAAGTCTGCCTCCTGTTCCTGGAAAGTTAAGTCTTCAAAGTTTATTTTAAATATTGGAAAGCTTTATTTTATATAATTCAGTGAAGGTGGGGGAATCTGGGCTTGTGATTTTTTTGGCTTATTTTAGCAAAACTGGTTTTCTTTTATCAAATAAATATTTTTTTTTTGTTCTGGCAAATACATGCTTAACAACATACTTCACATGTACAATTCAGTGACATTAATTGAGGTTATCATGTTGTTAACCATCATTATTTGTTTCTAATTTTAACTACTGTTCGTTTTCTGTTGTTCCATGTTTCAGGAACTCTGCGCAAAATTCTTTTCTTGACATAGGTTCTCAAATTTACTTTATTTTTTTTTTGCACCAGCCTTTCCTCTCTCAACCTAGTAGTGACTACCTTGAGGACAATATTTCAGATGTAACTTATGAAAATTACCAACGAAGATCTTGGAGGGAAGAGCCAGTGATCATGAAGAAAAATGCCCAAGGCATTTCCTCTCAGAGAATAGAATCAGGACTTGAAGAACCTCTGCTATTCCCAGAAGAAAGCCATCTCACAACATCTGCCCAGCAGAATTTATGAATTGCTATTGAGTATTGTTTTTTTTTTGTTTTTTTTTTACTGGATAATAGATATTTCCCATTTTTCCCTTTTCTGAATAGAATAGTTTATTGAAGTTATCCTGTGTCTGTTTAATCTTTGTATAATGGAGTGTATATACATATATAAGGAAACCCTGGTGGTGTAGTGGTTAAGGATTAAGGCAGCTAACCAAAGGGTCAGCAGTTCGAATCCACAAGCTGTTCCTTGGAAGCGCTGTGGGGCAGTTCTACTCTGTCCTCTAGGGTTGCAATGAGTCAGAATTGATTCAATGGCAATGAGTTTTATATATATCCATCTATATGGAAGGGAGTGAGATAACTTATTTTTTATTTTATTAGCTGCCAGAGGAAAAACAGCTGGACTTACTGGAGAAAATTGAATATTACCCAGAAATTCTTACTCTTGGACTGAATACAGTGACTAGAGGGGAATTTGGGTGTGTCTTTTTTTAGGGAAAGAGTGAGTTTATTCTCTGTGAAGAAGGGAGAATGAATTGAGTATTTGATGATCAGGAAGATAGATGCTGACAGAATCTGGCTAAATGTTTGCCTTTGCTGTTTACTTTCTTTGGGTAAACACCAACATTGTATGTCATAGGTGCCCCCATAATTAGACTGGGATGTAGGTGGAAGTGATATATCTCATTTACTGACTTTAGCGATAGAGCCTCCAGCATGATCATGCAGAACCTCTCTTCTCCTTCTGTGGTGACCCAACATTTAAAAGGGGTGAATTCTGGATAACTTGTAAGAGAGTGGACAAGGAAATCTATGTTGACCTGTAATATAAGAAATAAATCTTTACTGTTTATATTAGCTTCCTGTTGATATTGCGATAAATTACTACAAATATAGTTGCTCAGAGCAACAAAAATTCACTATCTCATAATGCTTCAAGGCAGAAGTACAAAATGAGTTTAAAATCAAGTTGTCAGCAGGGCTGCATTTCTTCTGGAGGCTCCAGGAGAAGATCCATTTCTTTGTCTTTTCAGGTTCTAGAGGCTGTCTGCATTCCTTTGTAATGGCTCCTTTTTCCATCGTTGAAGTCAGGGACATAGCATCCTCCAATCTTTCTCTTTGAGTATGACCCCTGCTTCCATTCACTCTCATTCTCCTGCCCGCCTTTTAATAGGACCCTTGTGATTACATCGGACCCACCTGGATAATCAATGATAGTCTCACCATCTTAAGATCCTTAACCTTATCACAGCTGCAAAGTCCCTTCTTCCATACAAGGGAAAATATTTACAGGTTCTAAGGAATAGAATGTGGACATCTTTGTGGAATAGGATGTGGACATCTTTGTGGGGGTAGGGGAGTGTTATTCAGCCTGTCACATTATATTGACCTTTATTGTGTAATATTCAGGGGTGTTTGTTGTAGTTACTGACATTTATTATCCTAATACAGGAAGAATGAAAGGTAATAATAAGATTGTTTTTTCATAAATTGAGTTTGAGGTGTCGGAGGGAATGTCAAGTGGAGATGTTCAATAGTAGTTTTAACATGTGGACCTGTTTGGAATCAAGAAATAAACCCGTGTTACACATAATTACTTTGAAGGTACCTTTTTCAAACTACAAATTTTCTCCGATAATACCCCTTCAAGAATCTGGGTGGAGTGGTGGCTGGGAAAGACAGCCTTTCAAGTCAAAATTCACTGCCTTCACTGTGAATTGTTAATATGAATGCACTCGATCACTTGGGTACGTTTAGACTGAAAAATATGACCAATGAAGATAGTTGAATACGATTACCCAGAAAAGGTATATAGCAAGAGAAAAAGTTCCAAAAACAAAAATGTTAAAATGATCAACATTCAAAGAATTGGTAACAGAAGGAAATTCAACAAAGATTCTGAGAGTTTTCAGAGTATTGAAAGAATAATAAGAGGAGTACTGCACTATAGAAGTCAAGAGCAAAAACCGTTTAAGAATTATTGTGCAGTCAAAAATGTCAAATGCTTAAGAGAGGTCTAAGAATTGTTCGTTGCAATCAGCAACATGAGTGACTTAGAAAAGAACAGTTTCTAATGCATGGTAAGGCATATTCTGTATTGTAGAGTATTGAGATATGCAGGGAAGGTAAAAATTGGAAACAAAAATATTTAAAATTATTTCAAGAAGCTTATTAATGGAAAAAGTGAAAAAAATAAGTAGTTTTGTTTTATTTGTTATCTTGGCAAAAACATGAATTCAAGGAATGGATTCTTAAATGTGTGGGATTCTTTAAACTTTTTAAATATTGTTGGGACTAGGCGATTGCAAGAACAAACAAAAAAAACAATGCTAGAGAGAAAGGCTATCCTATTGAAGTGGTGTTGCTAAAGAGGCAAAACATTCCAACATGACATGGGTGGTAGCAGAAAGTTAATGAAATTCCTGGAAAAAGCCTTTTATTTGTCTGTCATGGCGCTTAGAATAAAAATTACAGAACATTTCAAATAGTTCCTGTGATCAAATAAATACAGAATAATTTATAGGTGGCATAATTCCACCAATCTGCCTAAATATGTGGTTTTCAAAAGTAACATTTAGAAGCTGGGTAGAAAAACTGAGCAGTCAATATTTAGAATTTTTGCAAAATTGTGGCTTTACTGGCAGCATGCAATATAAATGCAAGTAAGAAAAAGAATGTGAGGATGCTGGCAAAAGAATTATTAAAATGATATGCCTTCGAGTCTGGAAAAATAGAGAAGATAGAAAATACACTAGTGGGGTTTTGAGGAGGAGGCTGATTGACATGAAAGTACCAGAAGAGTGATAGGAATGGAGTTCTTTATGAGCTTATGAAACAAGTGTACTAGGACAGCCACATGGGAGAACTGCAAGAAGAAATTTGGATGAGCGAGTAAGACATTTGATTCCAAGAGCTCAGAATTGCAACAATTCTTGATAATTATGGAAATACCGAAGCAAAAAAAAAAAAAAAAAAAAAAAAAAAACCAAACCCATTGCCATCAATGGAGTTGATTCCAGCTTATAGCGACCTTATAGGACAGAGTAGAACTGCCCCATAGGGTTTCCAAAGAATACCTGGTAGATTTGAATCGGTGACCTTTTGGTTAGCAGCCATAGTTCTTAACCACCATGCCACCAGGGTTTCCATCATGGACGTAAATGACTGAAAGGAGTCACAGTAAAGGTCACAAGAATAAGGAAGTTCTCACATAGGATGTCTATTTGGATGCTGAATTTACTTTGTACGACAAATCATCAGATTTGAGTTGAAGACAAGGACAGAAAATTGGGGAATAAAACCTTAAGCTAATGAGAAAGTTTGGCCAAGGGATCTACAGGTGGGGGCAACTATAAGGCAGAGTGGATGACGTAAATATATGGCAGAAGCTTTAAGTGAGCAGAATAAACACATACACACACACGTACACCTCATGTAAAAACCACATATTCTCAAAGATTGTGTAGATCCAATGGGACAACAATTCTTCTGGCTTACAGGAACTTTCCTGAAGAGCTTGATTACAAAATGTCCTATTGAAAAACATCCTTCAAAAATCAACACCTAAGGAACATGGTTTATTATCCATGGAAGTGATTCATCCCAATAAATCTTCTGCAAATATATGGCTGACAATATAGAGAAATCTAATCAAGATGACTAGCAGGTAACCTTATACCTAGGCTGAAATGAAAGGAATTTTTTTAACATAAATAACTTAATGAACAATAAAGTTAGATAAATGAAGTAAGACTTTCTTATTTATCAGCATTTCTGGCCCTCTCTCCAGAAGCTCTTGTGCTCAGATTACCAAAGGTGAGAGTATTTTGAACTAGATTGCAAATATTTTCAGAAGTGATGGGTATTACAGGCCCCCTAGCTTATTCCCATCAAGAGCCTTCAGGTAACTTTCCTTGTTCTGACTCTGAATAGAAAAGAAGAAAGTCTAGTTTATATACTAGTTCCTTTGGTAACTTGGAAAAAAATAACTGGGAAAACAATCACGTGTCTAAACTGTAAATCTAAGGACTAGCTTTTAGCTTTCCAGTTTCTATTTCTTTGTGAAGCTCTGTCTTAGAAATTCACCTTCCTCCTTCTTTGTAGTTTTTACCCAGTCTCACCTTCAACATTATGTGAGAATGAGTTTATAAGTATGATATGAAACATATAAACAAAACATATATGGAAGGGCTACGCTTATTCCTACGATATTTATAGGCCAGGATAAGGTCAAATTCTCAAATTGCTAAAAATCATCACCTATATTTTTATATCAATAGTAAGCTGAGTGAAAGATTGCAGGATGGTCATTTACCTGTGGGCAGCACCACAGGTGCTGAATGCCATGTGCACGGAGGTGGCTGTCTTTCTCCTTCCCTCCTTTCCATACCATTGTGGAGCTGTGAGCCATGGTGTGGTCCATGAGATGAACTGAGGCCTGCTTTAAGCTCTCCTTCCTGTCTTGCACGTATGCTGTCTAAGCTGTAATTGGTCCCAAGGTTTGCCTTCTGTGAGCTGGCACAGCTGTCTCCTCTGTTTTGCCTCTTCTTACCTGATAGCCTGCAGGGAGTCTCTCACCATCAGCAGTCTGGCAACCTAACCTGATGACCACAATGCCCTGGAGACAACTGTTTAAATCCTGAGCTTTTTTGTTGCCTTTCTTAGATTGAATTCATTCCCCTGGTGTCATTAAGTGTGTTGTTTGGGTGTGAAGTTATTCACCCCACATTAGCTTATTAAACCTATATGGCTGCATGAAGTTCAGTTAGACTTTCCAAAATGTTGGGTCTGGGCAACAATAGATATAAAAATAATGTGTTCCTTGGCTTTCATTTCTCATATCTCTTTGTGACTATATCACCTTCAGTTGCCTTTATGAGTTCAGGAGGTGATTGTGGTTTAGGGCAGGAGTTATATTCAAAATCTTTAACAATTTATGTGGCACCAACCCATCAGAATATACGCTGACCCTAGAGCTGGAGCAGGATTCTAGGTAATCCAGCTGTGTCAGGAATTGTTGAGGTGCTGAATCAAAGGGATTTCTAGGGGACCTGATGGGTAACTGCATGACGGCAGCACTCAGTTGGGCTCATTGAGGCAGGTTTTTACCCACTCATAACTGATGATTGGTGTGGCTGTATAGTGTGTCCCAAGTCACTAAAAGCCCTGATCTATAGTAGGGTTTTGTGGTCTTAGACCTCATGGTATCTAACTATTTTCACAATATCAAAGACCCATGATTATATATATATATATATATATGTATATATATATATATATATACGTATATATATGTATGTATGTATAAAACATTAAAAACATTGCATTGAACATTTTAGAGTATAATATTGTGACCCAGGACTTGTCAGTTTATTTGACGATTTTGTTGGATCGGATTAAGAAAATTAGTGGTGAGCGTCCTTAGGTTGACAGCTACACAGTAGTCAGTTTAAGCAGTGGCGATTCTTCCTGTATTTTACTTTGTTCTTTATGCACTTCAACTACACACACCTGTCTGTCCTTGTTAGCTCTGAGCTAAAGAATATCTTAGTAAGTTTATATCTAGATGCAAATTATGAACTAACAAAGTAGTTAGGGAAATTTTGGTTCTGGTTTATTCATTCCACATTTCTATACACAACAAAGGTCACTTTAGAGCTGTAATCTGACATCTCATTTCTGCTTCAAAAAATAATACTTCAGGGATTTTTCAAATATTCAAAATATCCAAGGATTGGAAATAAAACATTTAATTCTCCATACCTGGTTTCCTGTATTTTCAATAAACCCATCACCAAAATATACAATAATACACAAAATGTACAATATGTCAGATGGATCCTGGCTGAAAGCAGAGAATACCAGAAGGATGTTTACCTGTGTTTCATTGACTATGCAAAGGCATTCAACTGTGTGGATCATAACAAACTATGGGTAACATTGCAAAGAATGGGAATTCCAGAACACTTAATTGTGCTCATGAGGAACCTTTACATAGATCAAGAGGCAGTTGTTCGGACAGAACAAGGGGATACTGATTGGCTTCAAGTCAGGAAAGGTGTGTGTCAGGGTTGTATTCTTTTACCATACCTATTTAATCTGTATGCTGAACAAATAATCTGAGAAGCTGGACTATATGAAGAAGAATAGGGCATCAGGATTGGAGGAAGACTCATTAACAACCTGCCTTATGCAGATGACACAACCTTGCTTGCTGCAAATGAACAGGACTTGAAGCACTTATTAATGAAGATCAAAGACCACAGCCTTCACTATGGATTGGAGCACAACGTAAAGAAAACAAAAATCCTCACAACTGGACCAATGAGCAACATCGTGATAAATGGAGAAAACATTGAAGTTGTCAAGGATTTCATTTTACTTGGATCCACAATCAACAGCCATGGAAGCAGCAGCCAAGAAATCAAAAGACGCATTGCATTGGGTAAATCTGCTGCAAAGGACCTCTTCAAAGTGTTGAAGAACAAAGATGTCATCTTGAAGACTAGGGTGAGCCTGACCCAAGCCATGGTATTTTCAATCGCATCATATGCCCGTGAAAGCTGAACAATGAATAAGGAAGACAGAAGAAGAATTGACGCCTTTGAATTGTGGAGTTGGCAAAGAATATTGAATATGCCATGGACTGCCAAAAGAACGAACAAATCTATCGTGGAAGAAGTACAACCAGAATGCTCCTTAGAAGCAAGGATGGCAAGACTGCATCTTACATACTTTGGACATGTTGTCAGGAGGGATCAGTCCCTGGAGAAAGACATCACGCTTGGCAGCGTACAGGATCAGCGGAAAAGAGGTAGACCCTCAATGAGGTGGACTGACAGAGTGGCTGCAATGATGAGCTCAAGCATAACAACTATTGTAAGGATGGCTCAGGACAGGGCAGTGTTTCATTCGGTTGTTCATAGTGTCACTATGAGTCGGAACCGACTCGACGACACCTAACTACAACAACAACACAATAATACTATGTACTTGTAATGTTTTACCTACATGCACACTTTCTTCCTCTCTCTCTTTGTCTCTCTCACCCACATACACACACAAATACTGGCTAAAATATAAGGATATTTTCACCTGTGGTCTAATGTCATCTGAAATTCTGGAACATTTTGAATGTTCTATTTGGAATTCTAACAAATTTAAGATCTACTGATTGAGATCAATTAACTAATGTCTTTGTTGTCTGTCTGGAGAGTTCTAAGGCCGAGGAATTAAAACATGAGGAGTACAAAAAAGAAAAGACTCTCGAGCTTAAATTTCATTTTAAAACATACCTTTCATTCATGCTATTCATTGCCTTTGAGCTCTCTAGGTTAGTGATGTTGATTATCTTGTTTTGTTAAATTCTTTGTAAATACATTTTTTCCTCTCCTTCCAATAGTCAGTCAAGCCATCTGATGTATCCTTTATGCAATACCATTGCTATAGTGGACCTACTTCCTTCCACACCAGAAAGAATTGAAAATGAAATAATGCCAATTGCAGTTGATGTTTCATTTGAAATTAAACTTATCTGGCTCTGACTTTCAGTGGCCCTTCCAGATGAAGTCATAGTCGCCAAACTCTTAAACTTTTTGTCTTACAAGCTCCTAATCTAATTCTGTACACCTTCATTACCTTACTGGTCATACAACTTGTTACTTTTCACCTATAGTTTGTAATCTTCTGGGTCTGTGTTGACTATTGTGATCTTCAGTCTACACCCTCAAAGTTTCTGTTATGTCTAGAATGGGGCAATTAATCTGTATTTTCATAAAAACCTGAAGCAATTCTGATGCAAGTAGCTCTCCTGATTACACTTCTGAAAACACTGACCAAGTTATTCTCACCCTAAAGGGCTACTTCACCACATAGACTTTAAAATCAAACACCACAGCCTTTGGCTGCAATCTCATAACTTTTTATCTCCCTCTTTTATCACTCCATTCATATATTCTAGACCTCATAGAATTATGTTCCTTCAATCCCTCGAAGTTTTTTTCAGAATATAGACCAGATAAACTTCCATTCTGTATTTTATGATTTGCACTTTGTATTCTCTCACTAACACCATTTCCCTTTCATATCTAACTTCAGCCAGAATGATCCACAAAAAAAAAGGAAAAGAAAGAGAAAAAGATTAAAAAGAAAAAATCAATACAACAAAGCTTGGATAAATTTACAATCCTACACTTGTATTGCTGAATTTAATTAGAGAAAATTATTTAATTAGACTGTTACTTCTAAGATTCCTGATTTTCAAACTACAGTGTGTCTTCAGAACCATTTATCAATTATTTATTTAACATTCATAATGCTCTTCACTGATTTCTCAAATACTATTCCAAGTCTTAAGAAAAATAATAGAAATTCCAACTGTACTTTTAAAAGAAGATTTTGGTGTTTCCTTTCTCTGGAAGAAAACTGGAGCAAGCTTGTATAATTTCTCACAAATACCTGCCCTTTTTTGTAAACTTAGAGGCATCAACATGAACACAGGCATCCTTTATCTAGTTTCATAAAATTAAATAATTGGTGCTTCTCCTAAATTAAGCCGTTGTTGGTCTCCCTGTCTATATAGTTCAAGAAATTTATCCTTAGAATTTACCTTTTCTCTTCTGTATCTTAATTCTGTTGCACAGATCTCATTGTCCTTTGACAATAATATATTCAATATTCCCATTAAAAATAATTTCTTGAGTATTGTTTATCTCTAGCTATTGACGCATTTTTACACTTCTCTTAACTTTGTAGGAAGAGAGCTCTCCATTTGCTAACTTACGTTGATTATTAGCCAGATGTCATCCAACCGTTACTATCTGCTTTCTGTTCTCTGATCTTTTCTCGTCTACTCTACCTAATGTTGGCTCATAACTCCCACTGTTCATAACTCCCTCTGAGATACTCTGCTGAGTATCCCCACTTTTTTGTCTATATACGTGTATCTTTCTCAGTTTTTACAACTATTTAATTGGGAACCTAATCTAAAAATTTCATGATAATCTTGGATTCATGCATGTCTGTCACCTGCTATATTAAAGGGAGTCCCTGGGTGACAGAACTGGTTAAGCGTGTGGCTAATATTCAGCAAACTAATACAACTTATTTCACATTAAATTTTCCGTGATTCAGATTTTCTTCTAGAAATCATAATAGACATTAACTGTATCTCTAGAATCCATCCATTCTCATCTTTTTACTTTTATTTCATAGATTTTATCTCTTTACTTTTTTGCACTGTGATCTGGCCAAGGGTCTTTACACAATGTTTTAGATGCTAGGACTTTTTTATTTTATTTTGTTGTAAATATTTAAAAAATGAGCAATAGTTTTATTAAAAAGTTTTCGACAACTATTAAATTTTGTTGTAATCTTATATATTTTTTCAAGAATTAACATTTGTTGTTGCTGTTATTTTTGTTAGGTGCTGTTGAGTCAGTTCCCAATCATAACAACCATATGCACAACGGAATGAAACACTACCCAGTCCTGTCCATCAACATAACTGTTCTTATGCTCGTATCCGTTATGGCAGCCAGGGTGTCAATCCATCTCTTTGCGGATCTTCCTTTTTTTCACTTACCCTGTACTTTAAAAAGCATATGTCCTTCTCCAGGGACTGGTCCCTCCTGATAGCTTGTCCAGAGTACGTGAGATGAAGTCTCACCATCCATGCTTCTAAGGAGCATCGTGGTTGTAATTCTACCAAAAACAGATTTGTTCATTCTTCTGGCAGTGCATGGTATATTTGATATTCTTTACCAGCACCATAATTCAAAGGCATCAATTCTTCTTCTGTCTTCCTGGTTCATTGTCCAGCTTTTACATACATATGAGGTAACTGAAAACACCATGGCCTGGGTAAGGGGCACCTTAGTGCTTAAAGAGACAACTTTGCTTTTTAACATTTTAAAAGGTCTTTTCCTGCAGATTTGCCCAATAGAATGCATTCTTTGATTTCTTCACTGCTGCTTCCGTGGGCGTTGATTGTGGATCCGAGTAAAAGGAAAACCTTGAAAAAATCAGTCTTTGCTCCATTTATCATAATGTTCCTTACTGCTTCAGTTGTGAGGATTTTTGTTTTCTTTACATTGAGGTGTAATCCATACTGAAGGCTGTGATCTTTGATCTTCTTCAGTAAGTGCTTCAAGTCCTCTTCACTTTAGGCAAGCAATGTTGTGTTATTTGTACAACACAGATTATTAATGAGTCTTCCTCCAATCCTGATGTCCTGTTCTTCGTATAGCCCAACTGCTCAGATCATTTGCTCAGCATACAAATTGAATAAGTATGGCGAAAGGATGCAGCCCTGATGCACACCTTTCGTGATGTTAAAGCATTCGGTATCCCCTTGTTCTGTTCCAACAACTGTCTCTTGGTCTATGTGCAGGTTTCCTAAGAGCTTAATTAAGTGTTTTGGAAATCTCTTTGTTCATAATGTTATCCATATTTTTTTATGATCCACACAGCTGAATGTCTTTGCATAGTCAATAAAACACAGGTAAACATTTTCTTGGTATTCTTTGCTTTCAGCCAGGATCCATCTGAGATCAGCAATGATATCCCTGGTTCCATGTCCTCTTGTGAAACCGGCTTGAATTTCTGGTAGTTCCCTGTTGATATACTGCTGCAGCTGTTTTTGAATGATCTTCAGCAAAATTTTGCTTGCGTGTGATATTAATGATATTGTTCTATAATTTCCACATTCGCTTAGATCACCTTTCTTGGGTATAGGCATAAATATGGATCTCTTCCAGTCAGTTGGCCAGGAAGCTGTCTTCCATATTTCTTGGCATAGACAAGTGAGCACCTCCAGCGCTGCATCTGTTTGTTGAAACATCTCAATTGATACTACATCAATTCATGGAGCCTTATTTTTCCCCAATGCCTTCAGAGCAGTTTGGACTTCTTCCTTCAGTACCATCAGTTCCTGATCATATGCCACATCTTGACATGGTTGAATATCAACTGATTCTTTTAGGTATAATGACTCTGTGTATTCCTTCCATCTTCTTTTGATGCTTCCTGCGTCGTTTAATATTTTCCCCATAGAATCCTTCACTGTCGCAACTCGAGGCTTGAATTTTTTCTTTAGTTCTTTCAGCTTGAGAAACGCCGAGTGTGTTCTTCCCTTTTGGTTTTCCATGTCCAGCTCTTTGCACATGTCATTATAATACTTTGTCTTCTTGAGCTGCTCTTTGAAATCTTCTGTTCAGTTCTTTTACTTCATCAATTATTCCTTTTGCTTTAGCTACTTGAAGCCCATAGAATCCTTCAATATTAGAAATATTGGTTTCCTAACTCCAGGCCTTTGCACCTGTCATTATAATACTTTACTTTGTCTTCTTGAACCTCCCTTTGTAGTTTTCCATTTGACCCTTTTAGTTCATCATTTCTTCCATTCTCTTTAGCTACTCAACTTGCAAGAAAAAGTTTCAGAGACTCTTCTGATGCTCATTTTGGTCTTTTCTTTCTTTCCTGTCTTTTCAGTGAACTCTTGCTTTCTTCATGTATGATGTCCTTGATGTCATTTCACAACTCATCTGGTCTTTGGTTGTTAGTGTTCAATGTGTCAAATTTGTCCTTGAGATGGTCTCTAAATTCAGGTAGGATATACTCAAAATCGTACTTCGGCTCTCGTAGAATTGTTCTAATTTTCCTCAGCTTCAACTTAAACTTGTATATGAGCAATTGATGATCTGTTCCATAGTCAGCCCCTGGCCTTGTTCTGACTGACGAGATTGGGTTCTACCATCGTCTTTTTCCACAGATGTAGTTGCTTTGATTCCTCTGTATTCCATTCAGCAAGGTCCACGTGTAGAGTAGCCAAATACATTTTTGAAAAAAGGTATTTGCAATGAAGGAGTTGTTTGTCTTGCAAAATACTATCACATGATCTCGATGACACCTAACAACAGCAACTACATGTTATTAAAAGGCTGACTTTATGTGAGATTGATGGTGTATTTCAGTGGAGAGCACACACACATATACGCACACTAAGATGAAGTTAAGTTCATCTTCTAGTTGCACTGAGAACTGACACTGATAATGGAAAGGTCTCAAATAAACCTTCTGATGTTGTATGACATTGTGTCCTTTGGTGAATTTTACAAGATAATCAGAATTTCAGGTAAGCAATTATGCATTTCAGTAACATGAAACAAGGCTTCCTCATCTTATGTTTTGATACTATGGCATAGTGGACTTTTTCTTAAATTACTTGCAGCCAGGTAGCCCTAGATCTTAGCTGACTAAACAAGCAACTTGGAATTCTTACTTGTGTGTGTTCCATGTGTATATGCATACATAAATATATACATATATTATGCATATGTTTAACACACCTTCAAAGCATGCTAGATTTTCCGCCATCCATATCTTTCTCCATGGAATTTAAAGTCTAAAATGAAGACAAAAATAATAACAGCCATTATGTGTTAAAAAAAATTATAAAGGAGGAAAAAAAAAAACAGTAAAACAAGCGGTGAGAAAAAGTAATTAGATGAATTCAAGCTACACTTTCAGGAAAGAGAGAAATAGCAAAGTGGGGAATAGAAAATAATCAAAGTCTTTGCTGAATGAGCTTTATTTTCTTTGTGATTTTTGCTTCTAGTTTATAATTTTGAAAATGACTCTGAGAAATTCATTCTGATTTTTCACCATTTCACCTGATTATGTAAAATTAGACAATGCCATTTTTGGCAGTTTATAAGGGGATCAGGCCATATCTGCCATTATGTATGTGTTGTCCAGACAGAAACAGACAAAAACGATGTTTTAAGAGTATGCATAGTGATGTTTCATGAAACCATGACCCTAATCTCCAAACCAAGAAACCAAAGCCACAACGGTTTTGTGTGTGTGTGTGTGTGTGTGTGTGTGTGTGTGTGTGTGTGTGATTTAGGTGAAAGTTTGTAGAGCATATGAATTTTTCATTCTATAGTTTGTACATAAAGTGTTTCATGACTTTGATTTCATTACCCAAAATGTGTCAGCATTCTTCCCTTTTCCTCACAGTTTCCCCATTTTCTTTTGTGATTTCCTATGACTCAACGGCACTGTTTTTTTTATCCCTTCCTGCCTTCTTTTCTTTGCTTTTGGTCTGATAATGCCCTTTTATATCATATAATTGATTGTTCTAAAGAGTACATCCCTCTTGGGTGTTATTGTTTATATTATGTCTTTGTCTGTTGTTTGGCTGGGAGGTTGTTGTTGTTGGTAGGTGCCATAGAGTTGGTCCCAATTCATAATGAAGCTATGTGCAACAGAAGGAAACACTGCCTGGTCCTGCGCATCCCCACAATTGCTGTGCTTGAGCCTATTGTTGAAGCCACTGTGTCAATCCATCTCCTTGAGGATCTTCCTCTTTTTTGCCGACCCTTCACTTTACCAAGCATGATGTCCATATGCAGGTGCTGGTCCCTCCAGATAACATGTCCAAAATATGTGAGATGAAGTTTTGCCATCCTTGCTTCTAAGGAGCTTTCTGGTTGTACTTCTTTTAAGAAAGATTTGTTCATTCCTTTGGCAGTCCATGGTATATTGGATATCCTTCACAAACACCACAACTCAAAGGCAGCAATTCTTCCTCTGTCTTCCTTATCCATTGTCTAGCTTTCACATATATATAGGCAATTGAAAACACCATGGCTTGGGTCAGGACCACCTTAGTCCTCTAGGTGACATTTTTGCTTTTTAACACTTTGAAGAGGTCTTTTCCAGCAGATTTACCCAATGCAATGTGTCCTTTGATTTTTTTTTTTTTTTTGCCGCTTCCGTGGGTGTTGAGTGTGGACCTGAGTAGAATGAAATCTTTGATGTTTCAATCTTTTCTTTGTTTATCATGATGTTGCTTATTGGTCCAGTTGTGAGGATCCTTGTTTCTCTGTGTTGAGGTGTAATCCTTACTGAAGGATCTTCATCAGTAAGTGCTTCCAGGCCTCTTCACTTTCAGGAAGCAAGGTTGTGTCATCTGTATAACACAGGTTGTTAATGAGTCTTCCTCAAATCCTGCTGTCCCATTCTTCTACATATAGTCCAGCTTCTCAGGTTATTTGCTCAGCATACAAACTGAATAAGTATTGTGAAATGATACAACTCTGATGCCCACCTTTCCTGACCTTAAACCACACAGTATCCCCTTGTTCTGTTGGAACAAGTGCCTGTTGGTCTAAGTACAGTTTCCTCATGAGCACAATTAAGTGTTCTGGAATTCCCATTCTTCACAATGTTATCCATAATTTGTTATAATCCACACAGTAAAAAGCCTTTTCTTAGTCAATAAAACACAGGTAAACATCCTTGAGTTATTCTCTGCTTTCAGCCAGGATTCATCTGATATCAGCAATGATATCCCTCATTCCACATCCTCTTCTGAATCTAGCTTGAAATTCTGGGAATTCCCTGTCGATGTACTGCTGCAACTGCTTTAGAATGAACTTCAGTAAAATTTTATTTGCATGTAATATTAATGATATTGTTCAATAATTTCCTCGCAGTTGGATCCCCTTTCTTTGGAATTGGCATAACCGACTCGACGGCACTGGGTTTTTTGGTAAACAGATATGGCTGGGAAATGATCTCCAGGAATGGCTTCATTTCCAGGTCACAAGAGTGTTTTAGGGCCATATTCTAAGGGGTTCCTCTAATCTCTGTCAGTCCATTAAACCTGGTCTTTTTTGTGAACTTTATTTTTTGTGCTACCATTTCTCCCACTCTGTCCAGGACCTTCTGTTGTGATCCTTATCAAAGAAGTTGATAGTAGTAGCCGGGTACCATCTAGTTCTTCTAGCCTCAGGGTCATGTAGACGTGGTTCATTTGGTCTCTTAGTCTTTTGGAGTAATTGTTCTCTTGAGTCTTTGTTCTCTTTCACTCTCCCTCCCTCCTGATGAGAAGAGACCAATAGTCATATCTTAGATTGTGGCTTGCAAGCTTTTAAGATCCCAGGTAGTACTCATCAAGGTTGTGTGTAGAACATTGTCTTTATGTACCAGTTTTTGCCAATTGAAGTGGATGTACCCTGAGTTCTAGCCTAGCAACTTCATTCTACTAGGTGTTTACTTATGTCTAAGAGGTTTCCCTGACTATACCCCTTGTGTGCATTAAATGAGCTACACGTGGCAGTCATGTATGTTGAATTATCTACCACCAAACCTATATTTGATGGTGGGTGTGTTCTCTTACATCCTCCCACACATTTTGCATATCTATCTACTTATTTGTCTATTTGTAAATCAGTAATACTATTGCTTCAGGATTGTATAAGCTATAGTGGTTACTGTAGTTGCCCTTTATTCTTGCATTCCTCTCCCACCTTGGTCATGTTGTACTGACTGCCCCTGTATTATGTATTGCCTTTTCCTCTAACAATATAAGCTCCTGTCGTCTATCTAACTGGTAATTTTCCCTATCCACCCATTCCTGATAACCGTCAAAGAGTCTTTTTTTTTTTTCCCCTACGGATAAAACTTCAGTTATTACTTTATAGTACTGGTGTCATACAATATTTGTCCTTTTGTGATTGGCTTATTTCACTACACATTATGTCCTCCAAATTCATCCATGTTGTGAGATGTTTCACTAATTTGTCATTATTCTTTATGTTTGTATAGTACTCCATTGAGTATATGTACTGAGTTTGCTAATCTATTCATCTGTTGGTTGACACTTAGGGTTTTTCCATCTTTTTGCTATTATGAATAATTCTGCAATAAACATGGGTATGCATATATCTATTTGTGTCATGGCTTTTATTTCTTTAGGGTATATACCTAGGAGTGGGATTGCTGGATCATATAGTATTTCTATTTCTAGCTTTTTGAGGAAGTATCATACTGTTTTCCAAAGTGGTTTTACCATTTTACATTCCCATCAACGGTGTATAAGATTACCAACCTCCCTACAATCTTGCCAACATTTGTTATTTTCTAATTTTTTAATTAGTGTCAGTAATGTCAGGGTGAGATTTTATCTCATTGTAGTTTTGATTCACATCTCTCTAATAGCTAATTATTATTAGCATTTCTTCAGATATTTGTTAGCCACCTGAATGTCTTCTTTGGTGAAGTGTCTGCTCATATCCTTTGTCCATTTTTAATGGGACTTTTTTTTTTTAGTTGTCGAGATGTTGATGTTTTCTATAAATTTTAGAGATTAGTCCCTCAGAGGATATGTCATAGACAATTTTTTTTTCCAGGTCTATAGGTTCTTTTTTGACTCTTTTGGACAAGTCTTTTCTTGAACATGAGAGTTCAGTTTTTAGGAGGTTCCACTTATACAGTTCATTTTGTACTGTTACATTTATGTTTGTTATGTGTTATGTTTGGTACTCTATTTATTCCATATATTGGGGTCCCTAGCATTGTTACTATTTTTCCCTATGGTCTTTATAGTTTTAGGTTTTATATTTAAGTCTTTGATCCAATTTGAGTTAGTTTTTGTGTACGGTGTGAGATACGGGTGTGAAGTATTGAACAGGTTGTCTTTTCCTCATTTAATGGCTTTGTCCCTTTGTCAAAGATCATCTGGGCATAGGTGGATGGATTTATGTCCCAGTTCTTACTTTTATTCCATTGGTCAAAGCGTCTCTCGTTGTACCAAACTGTTTTGACTACCATGGCTGTATAGTATGTTCTGAGATCAGGTATTGTGAGGCCTGTTCTTCTTCAGTGTTGCTTTACTTATCTGGAGGCTTTTTACTTTCCACATAAAGTTGATGATTCATTTTTCCATCTCAATAAAGAATGGTGCTGGAATTTTGATTGGGATTGTGTTATATCTGTAGATCATTTTGTATAGCATTGACATTTTCACAACGTTAAGTAGTCCTATCCATGATCATTGTATGTTTTTCCATTTTTGTAGGTCTCTTTTGGTTTCTCAAAGTAGTGTTTTGTATTTTTCTTTTTATAGATCTTTTATGTGCCCAATTATATTTATTCCTAAGTATTTTATTTTATGGGGCAGTATTATAAACGATATTGTTTTCCTGATTTCCTTTTCAAAGTTCTCTTTGTTGTTGTCCATAAGGTTGTTGCTTGTATATAGTCAGCCTTAGCAGTTACTCTTTTTTTTTTTGCATTGTTGTAAATATATTGGAGCCCTGATGTCACAGTGGTTAAGACCTAGGGATGCTAACCAAAAGGTCTGCAGTACAAATTAACCAGTTGCTCCTTGGAAATCCTAGTTCTACTCTGTCCTATAGGGTCTCTGCGAGCCAGAATGAACTCAACAGCAGCAGGTTTGTTTTTTTCGGCTTTACAAATATATCTATCACACAACTTTTGCCAATTCAACTTTTTATAGGTGTACTACTTCTTGACAGCAATTACAATAATTGAATATGCAACCCTACCCTTAATCAAAGCGATATTTCCATCACCATTAACCTTTACTTCCTCCCTCCCTCCTGCCCCTGGTAACCACTAATAAACTTTGTTCTTTGAACATTTGTCTTTTCTTGTCTTTTTATATAAGTGAGGTCATACAATATTTTTCCTTTTGTGATTGACTTATTCCATTTAACATAATGTCTTCCAGCTCCATCCATATTGTAGCATGTATCAAGACTTCACTTCTACTGGCTGAGTAATTCCACTGTATGTATGTATCATTGGCCTAAGAACATGTTTAGTTCCTCTGTTCTACCTCCTAGTTTGATGTGTAGTTCTTGGGGTCTTAAGAGTTTGCAAACAGCCATCCAAGGCACAACAACTGGTCTCTATTCACCTGGAATAACACAGGAAGAAGGAAAGTCAGAATCAGGAAGGGGATATGGAGTGTGTGACTAATTGCCTCCATGAATAACTGCTTCTTTTGCCATGAGGTCAGAACTGGATGGTGCCTGGATACCATTACTAAACATTTTGATCAAGATTCCATAGCATAATCTTCATCAAAAGAGGGAAAATTCAGATCAGCATTTCAAATTCTCATGGACTCTAGACTTTCTGGAGCCATGAAGGTTGAATGAATTCCTGAAACTATTGCCCTGAGATAATCTTTAAAACTTAAACCAAAAATACCCCCTGAAGTCTTCTTAAAGCCAAACAATACTTCAGTTTAAAGAGAAAAAATATATATGCCTTGAGCATTATGCTCTTATAAGAACTAGCTATATGGGATCAAGTTGACAACAACTCGATAGATTAAAAGACTAGACAGTAACTTTAGGGAGCAGCAAATTTATGTTCCTGAGGGAGGAACAACTCAGAAAAGAAGGATAAGAACGTTTCCACAACTCAAAGAATGTAATCAATGTCACTAAATGGTACATGTAGAAACTGTTGAATTGGTGTTCATTTTGCTGTGTATATTCTCTACAAAAACAAGATACATAGAATTATATTAAAAAAATAAAAAGAGTAAATGTAATTATTGAAACATGTACTCTAAGCTAAGCCTAGCTGCAATATCTCCTAGATCTCTAGAGACAAAATTAAAAAAAAAAAAAAGCTCATTGCCCATTGAGTTGATTCTGACTCATAGTGAACTGAATTCTGTTAAAATGTAGGTTCTATTAATAAAGATAACTTAGAAGGCCAACATCAGATTGGAAAATGATAAATGAAAGTGATAGCCAAGGCTACAGTAGGTATTTTAATAAGCAATTTTAAATTAGCGCATGATATGCATGACTATGATAAGCAAGAAGGGGCGTGTGTGTGTGCGTGTGTGTGTATGCAAGTATGTTGAAATAGGGTCAGCAAAACAGTAAGAGAAGGAAAAAAAAGTAGAAGCAAGTAAGGAAAATTTATCTTTTGTCTTCGTTCCAATATTTTGTGAGGTGATGACTCTGCTATCTCTTTTTATGTGGTAGAGTGAGATAAAAATGGAATTTGAGCCATGGTTTCTTCATAACAACAATAAATTTATTGTTCTTCTTCTGTGTGAAGGGTAAGTGCTGGCCTAGTGAAATCACTGTAGCATGTTAAGAATGAAACATGAAATGAGAAACCCCTGCCCTGTGTACAGAAAGAATCCATTGCTATGCCATTTATTATGCTGTAATATTTATAAAATACCATTAAGAGACCAACGTTTTAAAAGAGTATATTCTTTTTTCCCTTACAAGGCATCTTCTGTGAGATCTCTCTGTAGTTTATTTTATTTGAAGCTAAATGAGTAATTTTTTTTTTTTTTTTTTAATAAGAATCATCACAAAGCTGGTTCCTATGAGGTGGAGGTCAAAGATGTCCCAAAAGTCTGACTTCTCCAAACTGCTATACCACTCCATCTTCTCTAACATTAACTACTCCTACCCTCCTCAGTATCTTCCTACCATCTTTGGGTTTGTTAATTTGCTGCAATATCTCACAGAACTCACAAACTGTACTTACAGGTAAGTGGTTTAATAGGAAAGTAACAGGATATAAAGGATCCTTGGTAATTAAACTCTTGGCTGCTAAACAAAAGGTCAGTGGATCAAACTCATCAGCTGCTCCACAGAAGAAAGATGTGGCATCTGCTTCCATAAAGATTACAGCCTTGGATACCCTATGGGGCAGTTCTACCCTGTCCTGTAGGGTTGCTATGAGTCAGAATCAACTCAACCACAGTGGGTTTGGTAACAAGTTATAACTTTGGATCAGAATCAACTAGGAAGTAACAGGAATATCTCATGAAACATTTCTTCAATCAGAAGAGCTTCTTCTTGCCCTTTGCCACCGGGCCCTGCTCTGAGACTTCTGCCATCTGGCCCAGGTCAGGATCTTCTCTGGCAAGTGTTGCAGCTCTTAGCTACGTGATTCAGCAAGCCCCACTGCAACCATCTCATGTTGGTCTCCTGCCCACTCATGCCACTATTGCTGTTACTGCTACTGCTCTGTATCTCTCACTGTTTTCCGTGTTGAAGCTCCTTCTTCTCTCTTTCCATGTCTAGCTCCTAAAACCTCTGTCAGGTAAGCTCGTTACATAAACAAACAAACAAAACTGGTTGCCCTCAAATCCTACTCATAGCAACCCTATAGGACAGAGTAGAAATTCACCATAGGATTTCTAAGGTGGTGAATTTAAATTGCCAACCTTCTGGTTAGCAGTTGAGCTCCTACCC
Organism: Loxodonta africana; assembly: GCF_030014295.1. NCBI lineage: Eukaryota > Metazoa > Chordata > Mammalia > Proboscidea > Elephantidae > Loxodonta > Loxodonta africana. The sequence goes on from NC_087356.1 coordinate 33,409,423, forward strand.
ACTAGCCAACAGGGCTCCACTCATTATATAGCAAGCTACTTATTGATTTCAAAGCGTGGTACCCTCAGCAAAACCACAAACTATGCAATCCCCTACAAGGGTTCCATGTGCCTTATTTGCATTAGGCACCCCCATCAATGTTGCACAAATAGATTCTTTGATCCCCACATGAAACTTATTTGCATAATACCACTCAGTCATTCAATGGAAGTTACAAGACTGTGAATGTCTAGAAGGCTCATATTAAATAATTTGCTGCACTGCAGAAGCCAACGAACGAACACTACTCCTTTTCTGCAATGCATGTTGCATTGTGCTATCATGAGGTCTTTTAAAATACTACTTCTCAAAAGACAGTGACTTTTGGAGAATGGGGACAGAAAAGAGTTGCCCTGTTGACCTAAACCACATATTCATATTGGAAGTTTATGCTCAGGTTAGATGATCACAAAACAAAAACCTGTCCTTACTTAGTGACTAGGTACCATATCTTCAAATTTAGCATGTGCTAACAATACCTGGGGCTGTGAGAAAGTGGAATAAATCATTAAGAACTCTATCACTGGAGGCAAGTAGACCTAAATTTGAATCCTGTCACTGTCTCCAGCTCATTGATATTGAGCAAGTTTTGTAATCTAAATCTCAACTTCCTCTTTTGTGAAAAGGAGATAATAATAGTACCAAACCCATGTGATGTTTAGAGGTTTAAATGTGAAGATGTACATAAGGTACTTATCACAGTAGCTGACTGTTATGGATTGAATTGTGTCCACCCCAAACTATGTGTTGTAAATCCTAACCTCTATGCCTGTGGTTATAATCCAGTTTGGGAATGGGTTGTCTTTGTTATGTTAATGAGACAGGATTAGTGTAGGGGGTGTGTCTTGAGTCAATCTTTCTTGAGATATAAGAGATAAACACGCAAGCAAGTGAAGCAGAGATGGAGGAAGAGAGATACCAAGCCACATGAAGATTCCCCAAGAACAGAAGTTCAAAAGAGGCAAGGGCCTTTCTCCAGAGCTAGTAGACAGAAAGCCTCCCCCTATAGCCAGCACCCTGAATCTGGACTTCCAGCCTCCTAAACTGCGAGAATATGAATTTCTGTTTGTTAAAGTCATCTTTTTGTGGTATTTCTGTTATGGCAGCACTAGGTAACTAAGAAACTGGCATTTACTCACTGATCACTAAATGTTAGCTGACTTAGAAGCCTTTGGAATTAATGGACAGAAGCGGCTTTATTACATTGTTTCTCTGTGTCACAACGTATTTTTAATGTACCTGTATAATGTTTTTTTATATAATTTTTTATATAATGTTTCATATTTATTCATTCAACCAGTATTAATTGTGCATCTACCATACTAGACATTGTTATAGGCAGCCTTTCATTTACACACACACACACACACACCCCAACTAAACCTCAAACTAATCCCGTGGTACACCCAGCGTGTTACCAAGGCTCCCTGCCTAATGTTTGAAGCATTCTTATTCTGCATAAAATAAACAAGAAACGTAGTGCAGAGTCCAAGAACATATTTAGATATTGATAAACTTCAAGATTTTCCTGGAGAGTTAGTATCATATTATATAGAATCAGACAGAATTTCATATAAGATATATATGTTTTATATCTTTTTATATCTTGATTATATCTTTATATACTGATTTGTATGTTATGGTTACTGTACTTCTGTAGCTGTGAGCACAATACAAACTCTAAATAATTTCTTTGTTTGAAACAAAAGACTGAACTGCATGGAAACAAAGAGTGCAGTGGTTCCAATTTCTATAGATATTACAAGTCATATTTTCTTGATTAGAATGTCCTGAGCAGTATTTTTCCTAATATTTAGTATAAAATAAATCTATTGTCCTGTGCCTTGGTATAGGACACGTGTGTGAGCGTATGTGTGTGTGCATGTGTGTACACATATATTAACCATTAGGTACATACGTGTGTGATATATATAAATATATAAGTATATATACTTTATAAGACATTTTTTTTAATAACTTTTATTAAACTTCAAGTGAACGTTTACAAATCCAATCAGTCTGTCACATATAAGTTTACATACATCTCACTCCCTACTCCCACTTACTCTCCCCCTCTTGAGTCAGCCCTTTCAGTCTCTCCTTTCTTGACAATTTTGCCTCCTTCCCTCTCTCTCTATCCTCCCATCCTCCCTCCAGACAAGAGTTGCCAACACAATCTCAAGTGTCCACCTGATATAATTAGCTCACTCTTCATCAGCATCTCTCTCCCACCCGCTGACCAGTCCCTTTCATGTCTGATGAGTTGTCTTCGGGGATGGTTCCTGTCCTGTGCCGACAGAAGGTCTGGGGACCATGGCCGCCGGGATTCCTCCAGTCTCAGTCAGACCATTAAGTTTGGTCTTTTTATGAGAATTTGGGGTCTGCTTCCCACTGATCTCCTGCTCCCTCAGGGGTCCTCTGCTGTGCTCCCTGTCAGGGCAGTCATCGATTGTGGCCGGGCACCACCTAGTTCTTCTGGTCTCAGGATGATGTAGGTCTCTGGTTCATGTGGCCCTTTCTGTCTCTTGGGCTCTTAGTTGTCGTGTGGCCTTGGTGTTCTTCATTTTCCTTTGTTCCAGGTGGGTTGAGACCAATTGCTGCATCTTAGATGGCCGCTTGTTAGCATTTAAGACCCCAGACACCACATTTCAAAGTGGGATGCAGAATGATTTCATAATAGAATTATTTTGCCAATTGACTTAGAAGTCCCCACAAACCATGTTCCCCAGACCCCTGCGCTTGCTCCGCTGACCTTTGAAGCATTCATTTTATCCCGGAAACTTCTTTGCTTTTGGTCCAGTCCAATTGAGCCGACCTTCCATGTATTCAGTGTTGTCTTTCCCTTCACCTAAAGCAGTTCTTATCTACTGATTAATCAATAAAAAACCCTCTCCCACCCTCCCTCCCTCCCCCCCTCGTAACCACAAAAGTATGTGTTCTTCTCAGGTTTACTATTTCTCAAGATCTTAGAATAGTGGTCTTATACAATATTTGTCCTTTTGCCTCTGACTCATTTCGCTCAGCATAATGCCTTCCAGGTTCCTCCATGTTATGAAATGTTTCAGAGATTCGTCACTGTTCTTTATCGATGCGTAGTATTCCATTGTGTGAATATACCACAATTTATTTACCCATTCATCCGTTGATGGACACCTTGCTTGCTTCCAACTTTTTGCTATTGTAAACAGAGCTGCAATAAACATGGGTGTGCATATATCTGTTTGTATGAAGGCTCTTGTATCTCTAGGGTATATTCCTAGGAGTGGGATTTCTGGGTTGTATGGTAGTTCTATTTCTAACTGTTTAAGATAACGCCAGATAGATTTCCAAAGTGGTTGTACCATTTTACATTCCCACCAGCAGTGTATGAGAGTTCCAATCTCTCCGCAGCCTCTCCAACATTTATTATTTTGTGTTTTTTGGATTAATGCCAGTCTAGTTGGTGTGAGATGGAATCTCATCGTAGTTTTAATTTGCATTTCTCTAATGGCTAAAGATCGAGAGCATTTTCTTATGTATCTGTTGGCTGCCTGAATATCTTCTTTAGTGAAATGTGTGTTCATATCCTTTGCCAACTTCTTGATTGGGTTGTTTGTCTTTTTGTGGTTGAGTTTTGACAGAATCATGTAGATTTTAGAGATCAGGCGCTGGTCGGAGATGTCATAGCTGAAAATTCTTTCCCAATCTGTAGGAGGTCTTTTTACTCTTTTGGTGAAGTCTTTAGATGAGCATAGGTGTTTGATTTTTAGGAGCTCCCAGTTATCGGGTTTCTCTTCATCATTTTTGGTAATGTTTTGTATTCTGTTTATACCTTGTATTAGGGCTCCTAGGGTTGTCCCAATTTTTTCTTCCATGATCTTTATCGTTTTAGTCTTTATGTTTAGGTCTTTGATCCACTTGGAGTTAGTTTTTGTGCATGGTGTGAGGTATGGGTCCTGTTTCATTTTTTTGCAAATGGATATCCAGTTATGCCAGCACCATTTGTTAAAAAGGCTATCTTTTCCCCAGTTAATTGACACTAGTCCTTTGTCAAATATCAGCTGCTCATACGTGGATGGATCTATGTCTGGGTTCTCAATTCTGTTCCATTGGTCTATGTGTCTGTTGTTGTATCAATACCAGGCTGTTTTGACTACTGTGGCTGTATAATAGGTTCTGAAGTCAGGTAAGGTGAGGCCTCCCACTTTCTTCTTCTTTTTCAGTAGTGCTTTGCTTATCCGGGGCTTCTTTCCCTTCCATATGAAATTGGTGATTTGTTTCTCTATCCCCTTAAAATATGACATTGGAATTTGGATCAGAAGTGCGTTAAATGTATAGATGGCTTTTGGTAGAATAGACTTTTTTACTATGTTAAGTCTTCCTATCCATGAGCAAGGTATGTTTTTCCACTTAAGCATGTCCTTTTGAATTTCTTGTAGTAGAGCTTTGTAGTTTTCTTTGTATAGGTCTTTTACATCCTTGGTAAGATTTATTCCTAAGTATCTTATCTTCTTGGGGGCTACTGTGAATGGTATTGATTTGGTTATTTCCTCTTCGGTGTTCTTTTTGTTGATGTAGAGGAATCCAAGTGATTTTTGTATGTTTATTTTATAACCTGAGATTCTACCAAACTCTTCTATTAGTTTCAGTAGTTTTCTGGAGGATTCCTTAGGGTTTTCTGTGTATATAATCATGTCATCTGCAAATAGTGATAACTTTACTTCTTCCTTGCCAATCCGGATACCTTTTATTTCTTTGTCTAGCCTAATTGCCCTGGCTAAGACTTCCAGCACGATGTTGAATAAGAGCGCTGATAAAGGGCATCCTTGTCTGGTTCCCGTTCTCAAGGGAAATGCTTTCAGGTTCTCTCCATTTAGAGTGATATTGGCTGTTGGCTTTGCATAGATGCCCTTTATTATGTTGAGGAATTTTCCTGCAATTCCTATTTTGGTAAGAGTTTTTATCATGAATGGGTGTTGGACTGTGTCAAATGCCTTTTCTGCATCAATTGATAAGATCATGTGGTTTTTGTCTTTTGTTTCATTTATGTGATGGATTACATTAATGGTTTTTCTGATATTAAACCAGCCTTGCATACCTGGTATAAATCCCACTTGATCAGGGTGAATTATTTTTTTGATGTGTTGTTGGATTCGATTGGCTAGAATTTTGTTGAGGATTTTTGCATCTATGTTCATGAGGGATATAGGTCTGAAATTTTCTTTTTTTGTAATGTCTTTACCTGGTTTTGGTATCAGGGAGATGGTGGCTTCATAGAATGAGTTGGGTAGTATTCCGTCATTTTCTATGCTTTGGAATACCTTTAGTAGTAGTGGTGTTAACTCTTCTCTGAAAGTTTGGTAGAACTCTGCAGTGAAGCCGTCCGGGCCAGGGCTTTTTTTTGTTGGAAGTTTTTTGATTACCGTTTCAATCTCTTTTTTTGTTATGGGTCTATTTAGTTGTTCTACTTCTGAATGTGTTAGTTTAGATAGGTAGTGTTTTTCCAGGAATTCATCCATTTCTTCTAGGTTTTCAAATTTGTTAGAGTACAATTTTTCATAATAATCTGAAATGATTCTTTTAATTTCATTTGGTTCTGTTGTGATGTGGTCCTTCTCATTTCTTATTCGGGTTATTTGTTTCCTTTCCTGTATTTCTTTAGTCAGTCTAGCCAATGGTTTATCAATTTTGTTAATTTTTTCAAAGAACCAGCTTTTGGCTTTGTTAATTCTTTCAATTGTTTTTCTGTTCTCTAGTTCATTTAGTTCAGCTCTAATTTTTATTATTTGTTTTCTTCTGGTGCCTGATGGATTCTTTTGTTGCTCACTTTCTATTTGTTCAAGTTGTCGGGACAGTTCTCTGATTTTGGCTCTTTCTTCTTTTTGTATGTGTGCATTTATCGATATAAATTGGCCTCTGAGCACTGCTTTTGCTGTGTCCCATAGGTTTTGATAGGAAGTATTTTCATTCTCGTTGCTTTCTATGAATTTCCTTATTCCCTCCTTGATGTCTTCTATAACCCAGTCTTTTTTCAGGAGGGTATTGTTCATTTTCCAAGTATTTGATTTCTTTTCCCTAGTTTTTCTGTTATTGATCTCTAGGTTTATTGCCTTGTGGTCTGAGAAGATGCTTTGTAATATTTCGATGTTTTGGACTCTGCAAAGGTTTGTTTTATGACCTAATATGTGGTCTATTCTAGAGAATGTTCCATGTGCGCTAGAAAAAAAAGTATATTTTGTAGCAGTTGGGTGGAGAGTTCTGTATAAGTCAATGAGGTCAAGTTATTTGATTGTTGTAATTAGATCTTCCGTGTCTCTGTTGAGCTTCTTACTTGATGTCCTGTCCTTCTCCGAAAGTGGTGTGTTGAAGTCTCCTACTATAATTGTGGAGGTATCTATCTCGCTTTTCAATTCTGGTAAAATTTGATGTATGTATCTTGCAGCCCTGTCATTGGGTTCGTAAATATTTAATATGGTTATGGCTTCCTGATCAATTGTCCCTTTTATCATTATATAGTGTCCTTCTTTATCCTTTGTGGTGGATTTAAGTCTAAAGTCTATTTTGTCAGAAATTAATATTGCTACTCCTCTTCTTTTTTGCTTATTGTTTGCTTGATATATTTTTTTTCCATCCTTTGAGTTTTAGTTTGTTTGTGTCTCTAAGTCTAAGGTGTGTCTGTTGTAGGCAGCATATAGATGGATCGTGTTTCTTTATCCAGTCTGTGACTCTCTGTCTCTTTATTGGTGCATTTAGTCCATTTACATTCAGGGTAATTATAGATAAATAAGTTTTTAGTGCTGTCATTTTGATGCCTTTTTATGTGTGTTGTTGACAATTTCATTTTTCCACATACTTTTTTGTGCTGAGGCGTTTTTCTTAGTAAATTGTGAGATCCTCCTTTTCATAGTGCTTGACTTTATGTTAGTTGAGTCGTTACGTTTTTCTTGGTTTTTATCTTGAGTTATAGAGTTGTTATACCTTTTTCTGGTTACCTTATTATTTACCCCTATTTTTCTAAGTAAAAACCTAACTTGTATTGTTCTATATCGCCTTGTATCACTCTCCATATGGCAGTTCAATGTCTCCTGTATTTAGTCCCTCTTTTTGATTATTGTGATCTTTTACCTATTGACTTCCATGATTCCCTGTTATGTGTATTTTTATTTTTTTTTTTAATTAATCTTAATTTGTTTGTTTTTGTGATTTCCCTATTTGAGTTGATATCAGGACGTTCTGTTTTGCGATCTTGTGTTGTGCTGATATCTGATATTATTGGTTCTCTGACCAAACAATATCCTTTAGTATTTCTTGTAGCTTTGGTTTGGTTTTTGCAAATTCTCTAAACTTGTGTTTGTCTGTAAATATCTTAATTTCGCCTTCATATTTGAGAGAGAGTTTTGCTGGATATATGATCCTTGGCTGGCAGTTTTTCTCCTTCAGTGTTCTGTATATGTCGTCCCATTCCCTTCTTGCCTGCATGGTTTCTGCTGAGTAGTCAGAACATATTCTTACTGATTCTCCCTTGAAGGAAACGTTTCTTTTCTCCCTGGCTGCTTTTAAAATTTTCTGTTTATCTTTGGTTTTGGTGAGTTTGATGATAATATGTCTTGGTGTTTTTCTTTTTGGATCAATCTTAAATGGGGTTCGATGAGCATCTTGGATAGCTATCCTTTCGTCTTTCATGATGTCAGGGAAGTTTTCTGTCAGGAGTTCTTCAACTATTTTCTCTGTGTTTTCTGTCCCCCCTTCCTGTTCTGGGACTCCAATCACCCGCAGGTTATCCTTCTTGATAGAGTCCCACATAATTCTTAGGTTTTCTTCATTTTTTTTAATTCTTTTATCCGATTTTTTTTCAGCTATGTTGGTGTTGATTCCCTGGTCCTCCAGATGTCCCAGTCTGCATTCTAATTGTTCGAGTCTGCTCCTCTGACTTCCTAGTGCGTTGTCTAATTCTGTTATTTTATTGTTAATCTTTTGGATTTCTACATGTTGTCTCTCTATGGATTCTTGCAACTTATTAAGTTTTCCAGTATGTTCTTGAATAATCTTTTTGAGTTCTTCAAGAGTTTTATCAGTGTGTTCCTTGGCTTTTTCTGTAGTTATCCTAATTTCATTTGTGATATCATTAAGCATTCTGTAAATTAGTGTTTTTATATTCTGTATCTGATAATTCCAAGATTGTATCTTCATTTGGGAAAGGTTTTGATTCTTTTGTTTGGGGGGTTGGAGAAGCTGTCACGGTCTGCTTCTTTAAGTGGTTTGATATGGATTGTTGTCTCCGAGCCATCACTGGGAAACTAGTTTTTCCAGAAAATCCGCTAAAAAAAAAATGCAGTCAGATCCCTATCAGAGTTCTCCCTCTGGCTCAGGCTATTCAGATGTTAATGAAGCCGCCTGGGGAGGGTGGGGGAGGGAACAGAGAGATAGGAGAGTAGCACCTCAGAATATAGCCAGAGTTGCTTGTCTTGCTTGGAATGACTATTATATCTGAGATTCCCGCGGTGCGCGTCGCCTATGTGTGCTGGCTGTGTGGAGATTGCCCCCGGGGGTCTGGCCCGCTGGAGTCACGGTCAGATCCTCCGCTTCCAGCCCCACGCCCAGCGTCAAGGCTCCCCTACTGGGACGGTGCACTCTCGACTCCAAAATCAGTCGCTGCCTCCCGGGGACTTCTCGTCCCTCCAGCCGCGTGGCCATGCAGCCCCGAGAACCAGTTGAGCCTCCTCCCGGGGTTAGTTCAGATGGGTGGAGCAGGTCCCCGTGCTTGTGCCGTGACCGAGTGTCCCGGCTGGGACGCTGTTCTCCCCGCTCCAATACCAGTCGCTGCCTCCCAGGGACTTCTCCTACCGGCTGCGTCCCACGCCGCCCGCGCGACCTGGCTGGTCCCCTTCCCGGGGTTGGTTCAGGGGGGTGGAGCAACTCTCTGTGTTTATGGTGTACCTGCGTCCAGTCCAAATCCCTGCGGGACAGTTCTCCGGCTCGGATGCTGCTCTTTCTGCTCCAATACCAGTCGCTGCCTCCCAGGGACTTCTCCTACCGGCTGCGTCCCACGCCACCCGTGGAACCGGCTGGTCCCCCTCCCAGGGTTAGTTCAGGAGGGTGGAGCAGGTCTCTGTGCTTGTGCCGTACCTGACTGGTACGCTGGCTCCAGGCTCTGGAAACAATCGCTGCTTCCCCGTATTAGTTCGTTCTCCGTCTCTAAATCTGTGTTTGTTGTTCAGGGTTCGTAGATTGTTATGTATGTGATCGATTCACTTGTTTTTCCGTGTCTTTGTTGAAAGAGGGATCCGAGGTAGCGTCTGCCTAGTCCGCCATCTTGGCTCCGCTCTCCTATAAGACATTTTTTAAAACTTTTTTTAGGAAGAGAAAATTGAGGCTTGAGGTGATAAATATGGTGACAGTCAAATGGTATGCCCATTGTTAAACAGTTGTCTCTCATCTTCAATTTTTGTACTCTAAACTCTGTTTCACAATGATAGGGCTAGTACTCTGCAAATTACATTTTGACATCACCAGCTGCTTCTCTTAAGCTCTTCCAAAGGCGGTCAAAGAGGAAGACTGGAAATCTGAAGAAGAGGAGATGGACACATTCTTTCCTTTGTATTTCCTGTTACTATTAGTAAAACCAAAAAAGACAAACCTGTCCAGTAGAGTACAAGTTATAGTGACCCTGTATGACACGGTAGAACTGCCCCATATGGTTTCCAAGGAGTACTTGGTAGATTTGAACTGCTGACGTTTTGCTTACCAGCCAAAGCTCTTAACCACTGTACCACCAGAGTTTCTATTACTATTAATAGGATTTCTATTTTACTTCTCTGTCCTAACAGTGGTAGTTTATTTCCATAGTATTTGTTGAATCAGGTCTATATCTTTTTTTCTAAAATTTTAGCACCAGCCCTATTTTATCCACCAGAAGGATTAGCAGAGTGGAGCAGTATCTCTTCCTCAGAGGTCTGATTGTCATTTTTTCAGAGCCCCTCCTCTATGCTTCTCAGTCTTAAACATTATTACCACTCTCTTTTGGTTGCATTACCACAGCCTTACTTATGTTAACTACATCCTGTAGTTCCTAGCTCCATGATACCTTAGTGTTTCCTTTTTGCCTTTTAATTAACTAGTTAACAATACTTAATATCTAAACATTAACAACTCTTGTTAATTATTAATAATTCTTTATCTTATATATTAAATGGTGTTATTCTTGGCTTTTATATGGACTCTGGCAGAAATTGTTTATAACCTTGAAGCAAGTATAGAATCTGTGCTTTGATTTTAAAGTCAGACCTACTTACACTATAACATAGCCATTACCTAAAATAACTATGGAACAGATCAAGCAGTAAAAATTACTTGAAAGAAAATGTAACATATGGGAGGGAACCAAAGGAAACTGCATATACTCTTCACTTTTGTTTCTAAAGAAGGTAAAGAAAAATTAAGAAATAGAAACCATTCTAAATCAAAATAGAAGAAAGCATTCCTGAAATGGAAAATGACATAAATTTGTGTAATGAAATCACATCTCAAGTTTTAGAGTGCACTGATGGGTAATAGCAAACATTGTGGTTTATCCTGATAATGTTAGTGAAATGCAAGAATACAATAAACATCATGGTAATAGCCCAACCGAACCTAACTCACTGCCATCAAGTCGATTACCGACTCATAGCGACCCTATAGGACAGAGTAGAACTGCCACATATTATTCCCTTGTTTTTGTAAAAATAACATACATTGAAATGCACACATACTAAGTATATACTTTGTTAAAATTGACAAAGAGACTAACTCAAATAATCTTCATTCTGTAAAGGTAGAGAATATTTACATCACCCCAGAGAGATGTCTTTCCCAATACAAGGCAACCAGTGTATTTACATTTTCTTCATCAATAAATTAGTTTTGTCTTTTCTAGAACTCGACATAATTATAATGATAAAATAAATAGGTAAATAGATAGATACAGCTTGTAATTACAGGAGGGGGAGGGATAGCAGTAAAATAAGCAAAGGACTATAGGGTCGCTATGAGTTCGAATTGACTCAATGGCAACAGGTTTGTTTTTTCGTTTTTTGTTTTATCCCTTTTGTTATAGCAATTTCAAGGTTAGGAATTTATCACACAAGTACATGAAACGATGTGCTCATATGTTTACTTACAAGTGTTTCACTCATAAACCAAAAACCAAATCTACTGCCGTCGAGTCGATTCCGACTCATTTCGACCCTATAGGATAGAGTAGAACTGCCCCATAGAGTTTCCAAGGAGCGCCTGGCAGATAAGAACTGCCGACCTCTTGGTTAGCAGTCGTAGCACTTAACCACTCCACCACCAGGGTTTCCATTTCACTCATAGGCACATTAAATTAGTGAAACAACTGAAAAATTCTGAATTCAGCAATAAAAATATAGTTATTAATACGGTAATATAGAGAAATACATAACGAATAGACCTTCACAATATATTATTTGGAAAATTAACAATTAGAAAAAAAACTTCTAAAAATTATGCTGAATATGAGTCCATTTGTGTAAACATAGGAAAATATTGAAATCCTATAGCCAAACATTTACACATGCCACCTCTTAATTGATGGGATTACATGGAGTTTTAGATGTTCCATTTTCTTTTTTTTTTTATCAGTATTGTCTGAGTTTTCCACAATGAACAGGGATTACTTATGTAATAAAGGAAAATAGTTTGTATTTATAACAGATTATAGTTTGTTTCTACCTATGTTTCGGTTGTAATTTCATGTTGTAACTATTAGACAAAGCCCTTTGAGACTCCGATGCAATATAGCAGAGCAATTTTGCAACTTATCTTCACAGTCTTGAAGTCTCTCTGGATTTTCTGTTTTTATTGCTTTAATAGTTTAATGTCAACTATTTTTCATATGAAAAATCTATCCTGGGTATTTCAATCATCATGCAAAAAAAAAGGAAAAGCATATTTTGAGAAGTAGGATTGAAAATAAATACTTGGTTCTATATGAGAACATAAACTTGTTACCTTTTATTTTTCTGTCATTTGTATGGGAAAATGTCAAAATTTTCAATAAAAAGGCAAAAATAATAAATTAAATTGCAACTGGTATAATAATATAGAATGGGAAATATATTATTTTAGACAGAATAATATCATGAGAGCTACTGATTAGGAAATGTTTGGATTTAAAGCCCAAATTTTCCATTTGACAATTATCTGTTCTTGAAATGATTACTTAACATATCAGTGCCCTGGAATAACCTCTGTTAAATACAAATTATCTTGCCTTCTTCACAGGATGAGAATGAATAATGAACAAAGACTGATTCATTATAAGAATGCAATTATTAGCACTTACTAGATATTTTATCGTTCAACCAGAAAATATTTCATTTCATGGTGGTAATTTCTATGAAGAAAATAAACAAAGCAACTTAATAGACACTAATTTGACCATGTGGGACAGTGTATTTCAGATTAAGGAGACTGAGCAGGTTATCTGATAAATTGGCAGTTGAGGGGTGTACATGAGGTCACCACCAACTGGAACGGAGTTCCTGGCAATAGGTTTGATTTTTGGTCTTTAATTAGTTTTCTATTGCTATATAACAAATTGCCACAAATTTAGAGGCTAAAAACAGCACTTACTTATTTTTCATAATTTTAGTAGGTTGGAAGTTCTGGCTTGCCTTAGCTGAATCCACTGCTCAGGTTCTCACCAGGCTTGTAACCCAATGGAAATGGGTCCTGCCTGATGCAACCACTTGAGTCAATTGAGAGTTACCAGGGCTTTGAGCAAGAGAAAGTGGACTCTACTGGAAGCCAGTCAAGCAAGGAGCTAGGAGACTAAGTTTGAAATCAATCTCCGCGGGGCTGAGGATTTTAGGGCAGTTACAGGATTCAGGGTAGGGAACTTATGCACAATTCATGAAGTTTTTGGGAATAGGTGAGCAATTTCAGAAACTAACAAACATGTTTGGGGATGCAGTTGGAATGTAATATGACGGCTGAGGCATGTGTTTTTTGGGGGGTATGACGCATGAAGTTTATCTAAGGGCAGCTTTTCGGCTTATTGCTCAAGTCTGAATGGAGGGCGGGAGGGCAGTTGGTAAGTAGTGAAGTGGGGCAGTAAGAGGACCCAGCGCTGTAACGCAGAAATGCCTTATCAGGAACTTAAAGGTCAGGGGTGATGGGAGGAGGAAAAACAGTTTAACCTTGTCATTTACAGGCTGAAATCCAAGTTTCAACCCGCTGCATTCTCATCTGGAGCTGGGATCCCCTACCAAGCTTGTTCAGGTTGTTAGCAGTCCCTCTGTGATTATAGGACTAAGGGTCTCTCAGCTCTCAGTGCTCTCAGATCCTAGCCATGTGATCCTTTCACAGGACAACTTAACTTCTTCAAAGCCAGATGATGTCAACATTTAGAGGTCAAGGATGAGGATCAGCTTTTGAACAGAGAAGAAGAAGTTGACTGAGAACTACTTTGGATCATCAGAGTTTAAATACGTTCATACCACGGCCAAACCAAGTGACAAACACTTCTGTGTACTAACAGGCAGTGTTAGTAACAAAAACTAACATTTAACAAGTGTTTACTATGTGCTAAACTATTTGAAAAATTATTTAATTTAATCCAATAGTAGCATAATGATTGAAGTACGTTGCAGACACCCAAGTTATCTGAACAAAGCCAAATAGAAAAATTAGCCCCTCCTCCTTCATTTTCATCACCAAAACCAAAAAAACAAACCCAGTGCTGTCGAGTCGATTCCGACTCATAGCGACCCTACATGAAATCGCATAGACGCGCTATCCCTCTTCCATGCCTATCAGGCTGTAGTGAAGTGAAGAGAAAATCCAAATCGGTTCGCCTCCGGTTTAAGAAACATCAGGGCTGTCTAACAACTTTCAAGTCAGCACTGAATAAATGTAAAATTATAAATATTTTTCCTTTATTTATAAAAGAAGAAACATTTGTCCAGACCTGATATTTTTCAAAAGCTAAGGTTTCTTGTTCTGAGTATCATCTACTGGATGATGATAGATTTCCCTGCCCAAAGTTAAGTGAGAGGCCAGGTCGATGGGCACAGCTCTTGTCCTAAGTTGTCATTTCTCCCACACATTTTTTCAATACAAGTCTGCAGCACCGAACTCTTCCTAACTCTGAAGCCTTGTTTGATAATATTTTGTTAGTGTGCAAACTAAAATTTAAAGTCCAAAATAAATTGGAACAAGCTTTCTTCCTGTAGTTGCCCCTGCCTAGAGAACCCTGGTAGTGTAGTGGTTAAGTGCTATGGCTATTAACCAAAAGGTCAGCAGTTTGAATCCACCAGGTGCTCTTTGGAAACTCTATGATGCAGTTCCACTCTGTCCTATAGGGTCACTATGGGTTGGGATCCACTCAACAGTAACAGAATAGAGTACTTAATTTAAGGAAAAATGCTCTCATAAAGCAATGCCATATTAAACTCTTTCCTTCTTCCACTCTCTTCTATTTTCTTCACTGCTCTGCACTGGAAGTTTCTGTATCTGAATTGTTTAAAAGAGCTAAGGATAGGGGATGGATGGGATGAGTGGTGTCATAAAGAAATGCCAGGAGCAGGTACAGAACAGCTGTCCCCTTATCTGGATAGGGCTTCTAAGTTGAATACGTGCAGTAGGAGGGTATCTTTTTTCTTATATAGGATCTATTTCATGAATTGAGGCTTAACTTGGCCATGAAGAGAGACTGAATTTCACATAATATAGCTCCATTAGTCTTATTAACAGTCTATCCCAGCTACAGTTAGGTTGATTCTCAGTTTGATTTCTTCATAGCATTGTGTTTTCATTATGCTTTGTTTATTTGCATTTTAGAGGAAATTTTGTGATAGCTACATATAGGTATGTTAGTCATTCTACAATTGAAAATGGAATCCTTTTGGGGGTTATAACATCATTTACTTTAAGGACTAGCTCACTCATATTACAAAGAGGCAAAGGCATTGCCTACTATAAATATGGGACCTGGGCCAATTACTTTCCTCAGGAGGGCTGGAACTTTTGATGCTGCTAGTGATAGGCATTTCTCCTGGGAGCAAGCAATTCATATGCTCTCACAGGTCTAACGCAGGTGAAGTCTGAGAAAGAAAGAAAATGAATTCAATCCCTCCTGCGTTTTAAAAGGCAAAGAGCATGCCTTCATTCTAGTTATGAAAGTTATCCGGTCTGTCAATTCTGTGCCTTTAATGTATTCAGTATTCCAAGAAAATGCTTCCTCGGGTCTGGTGTCTGCAAATACTGATTTCTTGCATTTACGTTTTGATACTTTGGGAAATCGTAATCACAACAATTTCAAGCAAATAGTTCTACTGACTGATACATTCACTACTTTTTAAATTGGCAAAGAAAATGTTTCTGAGTAGGTAAATATTGCTGCCCAACTCTATCAACAGTTTGAATTTAATTGTGAATTTGAGGTGGCTTATGAAACTATCCTTCATTTTGCAAACATTTTCATAGGCTATAGGTAGCATTTTACTTTCACAAATGTCTCCCAGCTAAACTGAAATCCATGCATAAAATGTTAAGGAAAAAAAGTAAATTCTGAAATTTCAAAATTATCATTGAGATATTAAAAAATATTATAACATCCCTCTGTCTAGAACTGTCAGACTACCTTCACCTCTTTCACCCTGATTCTTTTATTTATGGTTCCTAACCATATAAAACGAAGTTCTGATGGCTCAGTGGTAAAAAAGTTCAGCTGCTGACCACAAGGTCGGAAGTTCGAATCTACCAGTCACTTGTTGCAAACCCTATGAGGTAGTTCTGCTCTGTCCTGTAGTGTTGCTATGAGCCGGAATCAACTCCCTGGCCACAGGTTTTGTTTTGGTTTTGAACCATGTGAAGGTTTCTTCTCACTGATATGCCACATGAAGGACTTTTATTAATTTATATGGGTGCCTTGTTCAAGAGTCACAAATTTTGTTTTTATTTTTTCATTTCAAATGCTATTTTATGTACACATTGATTTATTTTCACGCTTGCACTTTGAAATCAAATAATGGGTTCTAACTTTTTTTTATACTGATCACTGATACATTTGTTTATTTGATTAAAATTTATGATTAGGTATTTGTTGTAAGAGGGAAATTAAACTTTCTTTAATGTAGATCATCACCAAATCCCTGCAACAGAAAAGTTAGCAAAAAATCTCACTTATCTAGCTTGTAGTAAAATATTTACTTTAAGAACAAAATACGCTGTATTACATATTACTGATACATCTTTATTATTTGCATGTGGCTTTATTTGTATGCCGTCCTCTTTAGATGACACTTGGTAGCTACTCATAATTCAAATACATAATTTGAACAGATTTTCAGATGTGCATTTATGCATTTTAATTTACTATATATTTCCTAAACAGAGTGACAGTGCTTTTATGTAAATATGTTATTAGAAAATTCAGCCATCTCAGCTCCACGGTAAATCAGTCTAATAAATAAGAATTTAGAAGCTCAGAGGTTTACTTTAACAAATTCTTTTCAAGTTTAAAATGACCTCTGATTAACAGTTCATGAGCCATGCTATCAAATATTCGCACTGAAACATTCAGAGGAGGTCCCAAAAAGAAGAATGAAAACATATAACAACATCAGCCTGTCACCATAGTGATTAAGTAGCTAAAGCTGGTCAAGCTTGAGTTCGAGTCCTGCAAAATTAGCATTTGGGTGACATTAAGTAAGTTAATTAATTTTTCTAATGCTCAGGTTTATCTTCTGTAAAACCATTGACAATTATAGATGTAATTTATGAGGTTAATGTGAATAATAAATCAAGTTACCGTATTATTTTTAGTAAGAGCAACTAATATGTAGAACACACTAAATAAGCAAAGATTATTTTTTACTAATCTTTCAATATTAAAAAGTAGGAATGAAAACCTTAGTATTTGCTCTTAGGATCTGGGAGGAGATTCATCTATATACTTATCTATGGCAATTAAAATTGAATTTCTAATTAAACGTTGATTGTCATGGATTAAATTATGTCCCCCCCAAAAAAAGTGTGTATCAATTGGGCTGGGCCATGATTCCCGGTATTGTGTGATTTCCCTGTATGTTGTAAATCTTGACTGAATGATGTTAATGAGGAAGGAGGGGCAGCAGTTGTGTTAGGTTGGCAGGGCTCAACCTATGAGATTGGATTGTGTCTTGAGGAAATCTCTTGAGATTTAAAAGAAAGAAGCAAGCAGAGAGACAGGGGGACCTCATGAGACCAAGAAAGCAGTGCCAGGAGCAGAGTACATCCTTTGGACTTGGGGTTCCTATGCAGAAAAACTCCTAGTCTGGGGCAAGATTGACGAGAAGGGGCCTACAGAAAGAGGAAGCTTTCAGCTGGAGTTGACACCTTGAATTTGGACTTTCAGCCTCCTTTACTGTGAAGAAATAAATTTTTTCTTGGTTAAAGCCACCTACTTGTGGTATTTCTGTTGCACCAGCACTAGATAATTAAGAAACATTGATAAACTCTTTCTTACTTGTGAAACAAGCAAGTTAACACATTGCAGAGTAGTAAAAAGGCACTTCTTCATACACCTACTATGTGCTGCCCTGGCCCCATTCCCACGGTCTGTATTACCAAAATCCCGGATAGCTGTTTCCAACTTGATGAATACTGCTTTTTAAGGTCACTATACCACAATTTTTCTACCTACCCAGCATTTCTTACATTCTTTAAATACAAGACAACACTTTCGATGTGGGAAGTGTTTGAAGCAGACAATGATTAAATTATCAGGAAAGAAATTAGAGATACAAAAACACTAAAGACACTGTTGGTGATTTAAGTTGGGAATTTTAGATTTCCTTTTATCTGTTGACTAAATGTGCTAACTAAATCAACGAGAGTCCTGAGAACATTAACCCTCAATCCAGTAGAGTAGAAATTGAAATGTAATTTAAAGTCAGGAGAAACCCTGGTGGTGTAGTGGTTAAGAACTACGGCTTGTAACCAAAAGAGGTCAGCAGTTCAAATCCACCAGGCATTCCTTGGAAACCCTATGGGGCAGTTCTACTCTGTCCTATACGGTCTCTACGAGTTGGAACTGACTTGATGGCAACAGGTTTGGTTTTGGTTTTGTCAATCATACTAGATAGCTAAGTATAACTGACCTTTGGCATTAGGACTGAGGAAGAGATTGTAAAACATACTTATGTCTTATAAATGTGTGTGTGTGTGTGTGTGTGTATTTGAATCCTTTCGCAGCCCTAATGCTAAGGTTCATTACAATAAATGAGACCTAAAGTCAAAAGGCATCAGGACTGGAGGAAGAGTCATTAACAACCTGCGTTATGCAGATGACAGAACCTTGTTTGCTGCAAATGAACAGGACTTGAAGCACTTACTAATGAAGATCAAAGACCACAGCCTTCACTATGGATTACACCTCAACATAAACAAAAATCCTCACAACAAGACCAATGAGCAACATCATGATAAACGGAGAAAAGATTGAAGTTGTCAAGGATTTCATTTTACTTGGATCCACAATCAACAGCCATGGAAACAGCAGTCAAGAAATCAAAAGACGCATTGCACTGGGCAAATCTGCTGCAAAGGACCTCTTCAAAGTGTTGAAGAACAAAGATGTCACCTTGAAGACTAGGGTGCTCCTGACCCAAGCCATGGTATTTTCAATCACATCATATGCATGTGAAAGCTGAACAATGAATAAGGAAGACAGAAGAAGAATTGATCCCTTTGAATTGTGGTGTTGGCAAAGAATATTGAATATACCATGGACTGCCAAAAGAACGAACAAATCTGTCTTGGAAGAAGTGCGGCCAGAATGCTCCTTAGAAGCAATGATGGCAAGACTGCGTCTTACATACTTTGGACATGTTATCAGGAGGGATGAGTCCCTGGAGAAGGACATCATGCTTGGCAGAGTACAGGGTCAGCAGAAAAGAGGAAGACCCTCAAAAAGTTGGATTGACACAGTGGCTGCAACAATGAGCTCAAGCATAACAACGATTGTAAGGATGGCTCAGGACCAGGCAGTGTTTCGTTCCGTTGTGCATGGGGCCGCTATGAGTCGGAACCGACTCAATGGCACCTAACAACAACAAAGTCAAAAGTCTAATTTGTTGTTTTTGTGTGTCACTGAGGTGATTCTGACTCATAGAGATCCTATATGACAGAGTAGAACTGCCTCCATAGAATTTCCTAGGCTATAAATCTTTACAAGAGCAGATTGCTAGGTCTTTTCTCCTACAGAGCTGCTGGTGGATTCAGTTAGCAGCCGGGTGCTTACCCATCATGCTACCAGGGCACACAAACACGTATTTATGTGTGTGTGTGTATCCAGTGTGGTAGACAGAACAATGCTTCCCCAAAGATGTCCACACTCAAATGTCAAGAACCTATGTATATGTTATATTATGTGTTAAAATGAATTTTGCAAATATAGACTGTAAGATAGAGACAGAGATATTATCCTGTATTGTCTGAGTGAGCCCACTATAACCAAGTGAACCTTACAAGCAGAGAACTTTTCTCTGGCTGAATGCAGAAGAAATGGAGCAGAAGGGGATATCAGAGAGATTTAAAACATGAGAAAAACTTGACTCAGCATTGCTGATTTGAAAAGGGAAGAGGCAATGTGATAAGGAACTGAGGATGGATTTCAGGGAATAAGAGAGGTTTCTGGCTAACAGGCAAAAAGGAAACAAGCAAAATGCTGAAGATGTCCTCTGGTTTCTTCTTGCTGTTTATAGTGAAATAAAAGAGGAGATAGGAAACTTGAGGGAAGAAAAAGAAACTAGAATTGATGAATTGGGTGATTCTCAGTCTATGCAGATAAGAAATCCACTAAAATTAAGTTTCTTTATCTGCCGGCAAAACAAGCTGTAGAGAAAAAGCCACACATCCCTTTCCTGAAATTTGGGATATATCAAAGGGTCAGAGTATTTTACAATGAGAGATTTAAGGATGTGACTCACAAACCCCCTTAAACAAACAGAGGAGGCTGTAGGAAGCACAAAGTGTTATCCATCAGGCACGTCAGGTGAAGTCAAAAATAGAGAAATGATTATCTCAGAAAAATTTGTGGATGAGTCTTTTGCATAATGTACCGAATCCCTATGACATAAATGTGAAACCCACACAGTTCTTGAAAACTGTATATCAGCAGCAACACTGCCAGCTTGGACTGAAAATGAAAGAAGGCTACTGGAATCCCAAAATTTTACTGGCAGTAAGCAGGCTGAAGAAGCTCCTCAGCGCCAAACATTTGCTATTGTTCAAAAAATCATACTTAACGTTTATGTGGTTCAATATTATGTATGCGTACCGTGTAAAGTACACCCCCAAAATATTTACCTTCATTTAACCTGTCCTTGGATTGCTTATAAAATAGACTCATACTGGCATAAAGGGACACTCTGGTGGTGTAGTGGTTGACAGCTATGGCTGCTAAACAAAAGGTCGGCAATTTGAATCTACCAGGCACTCCTTGGAAACCGTATGGGGCAGTTCTACTCTGTCCTATAGGTTCTCCGTGAGTTGGAATCGATTTGACAGCAATGGGTTTGTTTTTTTTGTTTTAATGGCATAAAAAATCTCAGTGATTTTCCAAAAATAAATAAATACATATTTATAAGGAAGCAATATTGAAAACTGGTAAAAATATAAAGCAATAAAACAATATAAGCTAGTGAACATATTGCACAACTAAATAACATTCCATTTTTTTTCTAGTGGAAATTTGGCAATAACTATGAAATGACTTATAAAATGTATCTGTTGAACTTGCAACTATAGTTCCATGAATTTTTCTCAAGGAATCGATCATAGTTATTCACAAATTTTTAGTGAATGTTTATTTATTCCAGTATTGCTTATAACATTATGTAATTAAGAAGTACTATTTTGCAGTCATTCAAATAATAGTAAAATAAATGCATATTGGATTGGACAAATCTGCTGCAAAAAACATTGTTAAAGTGTTAAAAAGGCAAAGATGCCACTTTGAGGACTAAGTTGTGCCTCACCCAACTGATAGTGTTTTCAATTACCTTAAGTCTTGGGCTGGATTCTCTAGAGAAGCAAAACAAGTAAAGTGTACAAATACATATGTAGAGAGAGAGATTTATATCAAGGAAACAGCTCACATGATTGTAATGGCTGGAACATCCCAAGTCCGCAGATCAGGATAGAGGCTTCTCCTAATTCATGTGGCGGCAGGGGCTGGTGAACCCAAGATCGGCAAGTGAGAGAGCAGGACTCTTGCTCACAGGCTATGAAGATTGATGAATTCCCAAGATAGCAGGTAAGCTGCCAGCTCAAGTCCCAAGGACTGGAGGTTAGAGGAACAAGAGGCAGCTGCAGGATCCAGAACAAGCCAAAAGCTTTGGCAAGGTGAGCAGGAAAGAAGCAGGCAGCAGAGGCTGGTGAGATGAAGGCTGAGGGGTGGTAAGCCACCACAGTCCCCACCCCCGCTTGTACCACTTAGCAGCTTCCATCATGGGGTGATCACATATCCAATTTCAATGGGGAAGTGATCACAGCATCATACAGCTACCAAAATCCTAAGAATCATAGCCCAGCCAAGTTGACATGCAATCTTAACCATCACTCCTAATATACATGCAAAAGATGAACAACGACTAAGGAAGACCAAAGAAGAATTGATGCCTTTGAATTATGGTGTTGGCAAAAAACATTGAATATATTGTGGACTGCCAGAAGAATGAATAAATCTGTCTCGGTAGAAGTACAGCCAGAACGCTCCTTACTTTGGACATGTTATCAGGAGAGACCAGTCCCTGGAGAAGGATATCATGCTTGGTAAAGTAGAGAGTCAGTGAATAATAGGAAGACCGTCAACAAGATGAATTGACACAGGGGCTGCAACAATGGGCTCAAACATAGCAACAATTGTAAGGATGCTTCAGGACTGGGCAATGTTTCATTCCGTTGCACATGAGGCTGTTATTAGTAGGAACCAACTTGACAGCTTCTGACAACAACAATATACATAAAAATACATGTTATAGAGTATCACATGCAATGGCATTGCATTGTTATTTTAAAGACAGGTAAATAGATGAAATAGAGATAGAAAAATAGATGATAGATAAATAGATGAAAAAACTGCACAGTAGTATATACGCTTTTAAAGTTTTCTATGTGTATTGTTGGATTACTTTCTTCTATTTTCTGAATTTTTTCTAATAAACAAGTGTTTCTTTGTATTAAAAAAAAAAAAAAAGCTTTAAAAAATTGAAAATAACTTATTCACTTTGGTCCAGGAACTCAAACTAAGCAAATATCCAAAGATGTATAAAAAATACAAGATGGCAAGGTCCTTGAGTATGAAAACCTAGGATCAGCTGAGTAAACAAGACCTACATTCTCATAGCCAGCAGTCTCCACCCCTGTGTCAGTATCCATTACGCCATTCAGTTAATCTGGCCTGAAACTCACTCTAGTCTCTCCAGCAGCAAACTCCACATTTGGGTCTTTTCTAGGTTATTTTCTAGTTGATCACTAAAATTCTGCCAGAAAGAAAATGATTCCTGTCTATATTTCTATTGGATTCCACACTAAGTTTTGGTTTCTAATACACCACTGTATCATGCAAGCTGATTGGAGAGGGAGTCATCTCTGCTAAGACATCACTCTAAGCTAGAAAAAGTTCTCAACAAATTTTTTATTCCACTAATTGGAGCACTTTAAAGTCAAATATACAAAAAAGAACATTAAAAACGTAGAGTGTGAAAAAATGCATCTAGGAATTTTGACATAAGTGAACTTTAATGGAAGAATTGGTAATATTTACTCACAGTAATAAGAATAAAGTAGTTCTCTTATGGATTCAAACCGAATGACTTAACTCTGGGTAGGTAAATTTCTAAGTAGTCCCTAAGTAGCACAAAATGTTTAGCACTTCACTACTAGCAGAAAAGTTGGAGTGTTTGCATCCACTCAGACGCACCTTAGAAGACAGGCCTGGCCTGGCAATCTGTTTCCAAAAGAGCACAGCCTTGAAAAGCTCATGGAGCAATTCTACTCTGCACACATGGGATCACCATGCCCGGGAATCTGCTCAATGACGACAACTAACAACATTCCTGAGAACTTTACTTTTGCTTTCTTTTTCAAAATCTTACATATCCAACATCTTATAGTCACCTATCATGCAGGCGCCTTCCTCATTTTATATCAGCTAAACCAATAGACTCGGGCCTTGAAAAGAGTAGGAAAAGATTACCTTCCTTTAAAAAAAAAGCAAGATAATTCGGTAATGCACTCAGCAAGGTCAGTTTCTTTTCAAAGTGTAGGCAACCCATGTATAAGGACATTTGTCTTCAGCAGATGAAGAATCTTCATACAGACTACAAATGCTATCTTCTTTTCAGTAATTGTGATGATTGATTCTTTATGAGTTAAAAAAAGGACTCCATGAACAAATTAATTTTCTATAAAACCTGAATTTTAAAACCAAATGATTTCTAAGATGAATACAATTTTCTCATAAATGTTTCCCCTATTCATACACAGAAATAATTCCTTATCTGTAGCAACAACAAAAAAGCCTTAATCTAGTCCGATCAACACAAAAAGCTTAATGGAATATTATTTTACAGAGCTATTATGGGTATTACACTCATCCTGTTTTTGTAACCTATCTTGCTTTCACACGAAATAACAGAAAATCTAAATTTCTTGTAAGAGATATTTCCTGGGAAAGGGAAAATCAAAATGCCTTCCAGGAATCGTATTTTCCACCCAAGTTAAAGTAAATGAATACAAAACCAAATTATTTTTGATGAAAGATTATAACAACATTCATTAATTAAAATAATAAAATTATAAAAGACATTACTAAAATGATAGAAGCTAATAACACAAAAATGTGCTGTTGATAGATGTCTACACATGGGCACGTATGTAGGCTTCGTGTCTGTGTGTCTCTGGGTAATGAACATACATGTAGACACCTCCCGATTTTTTATAGTGTGGGGAGATCACTGAATAGTCAGCTGGCCTCAGCCTACACAGGAGAAGTTAATGTTATAAAAAGGATTAACAACAACTCACACACAAAAAAAGGAAAATACCTTTGATTCATTAAGTACAGTGATCCAATTTAAATATATAGGAGGAGGCAATGAATTTTACTTTCAAATGTGATGTCGGCTCCAACTCACGGTGACCCCACGGTCAACAGACCAAAACATTGCTCTGTCCTGTATCGTCTTTCTGCTGGAGTACATTGCTGTGGTCCCTGTGTATCCTGAGTGCCTTCCAGCCTAGGGCACTCATCTTCCAGGATAATATCAGACAATATTCTGTAGTGATTCACAGGGTTTTTCAATGGTTAATTTTTGGAAGTAGATTTCCCAGTCCTTCTTTCTAGTCTGTCTTACTCTGGAAGTTCTTCTGAAACCTGTCCATTATGAGCAACCCTGCTGATATTTGAAATACCAGTGGCATAGCTTCTAGCATCATAGCAACACACAAGCCTCTGCAGTGTGACAAACTGACAGATGAGTTGTAGCCTAATATGATAGGATTTCTTTTATCAAGTGAAGCTTAAAGTTGTTCAAATATTTTTTAAATGACATAAGCATTTAAGCCAATCCACTTATATCCTGCATACTGTTTCTCTTGTGTATATTTCATATCTGAGCATTATGAACTATTTATTTAAAATATTGAATATATACACACTCCTTAATGCTCTTATAAGGAGCCTGGGTGGTGCAGTGGTTAAGCACTCAGCTGCTTACTGAAAGGTCAGAAGTTCAAACCCACCAGCAGAAGAAAGGTGTGACACTCTACTTCAGTAAAGATGACAGCCTTAGAAGCCCTATGGGGCAGTTCTATTCTGTCCTGTAATGGTTGCTTTGAGCCAGAATAGGTTTGAATGCTTTTATGTACATGTGTGCATAATTTATATCTAATGCTGAAAAACTTTATTTCAACAAGCCACACACACACACACGCAAAAAAAAAAAAAAAAAAAGATTAGTGGCATTATTTTATTACCATATGCCATAGAAAAATAGACATTTCGTATTTTCTTCTGATTTGAAAGCAGAGGAATGACAAACCAAAACAATTAAGCTCTTCAAGATAACATGCCTTTTCTATTCATGGAGACAGAAAATTTTTATTCGTTATAAACTAAAAAAAAAAAAAAAATTCGTTATAGTTAGTTACTAATCATGCAGGAACACAAAAAATGAATGTCACGGTTATAACAAAAATCAAATCATAAAGATTTTTCCTCTACATTTAAGTAAAGCTGTGATGAATGCAGGAGGTGACAAGGTCTAAGACAAGGATTTGGGAGGGAGGGAGGGAAAAAAATCTAGATTTACAGATTTCACCCAAGCAGCAAAAAAAAAAAAGATTCTTTTTGCCAAGGTTAGCTGACACAAGCAAAAAACCCAAGAGCCATAAATCTGCCTTGAACAAGATCTATTGTCTCTTTTAGTTGTTATGCTATATTTTAGCAGACTTTTTAAAAACTGAATTTTGCAGGAAACCTGAACATACATGTAACTGTTAATACTTCTCCTTCAGATTGTTTGCATATATTAAAATACATTAACAGACTTGACCTTGAAAGCCATTTTCGAATCCCTGGCTAAGTAATACTTATTATTTTGAAAAAAAAAAAAATGCAATTTTTGTGCCATTTTCACCTTGTGTTTTCTTCCAAGACAAAAGAATTTTATGAGATGAATAAGTTGAACATGTTCTATTTATCATCTTCACAAAATGATGCCACTTTATCTTAGTCATCATAACTTTTGTGTATGTAACGTATTGGTCTAAGAATTCAATTCCCTCTAATTAAGGACTTTATCTAGAAATGACCCTTTTTGGAAGTAAAACTAATTTTTTTTTTTTTTAAACTGGATGTGTATGGATCTATAGTAGTCTTTTTCTTAGAAATAGTTTGTTGCTTGTGTAACATTCAAGATTAATGACCAAGCTGTGCACACAGACCTGGAATGTCACGTAATCGTTTGTCGTGTAACTTGACTGCCTGAAGCTATGGAGTAATATGGGTTAAGAAAGTTGTTGCCTTCAAATTGTCCAAAACAACAAAGTTGAGGAAGGGGATACACCACATGTGTGTCTGCAACTCTGTCAACGAGAGAGGAGATCTCACCTCCAAAACCAACCAGAATATTCGAGTTTACTCTGTTGGTGTGCCCAGAGAGTGCAGCTAAGGGCACTGGAAAGTCAGTTTGATGACTGAGTGATTGAGGTCATTTTACAGCCCTTGCTCTGAATCAAAATGGTCCCATCAACTTTCTGACAGTAAAATTACCAACTATTCAAGTTTCCTACAGAGGAAACAATTCAGTAAAGGTCTTTGCATTTCTATGCTAGTCAAACTGAGAGGTGAAAGGTTTTAAACAAGAGTAATTCTATTATCTTTCTTCTATAAAAGGAGCTCACAATTTCATGGTAGCTAGCAGGAAAGTGGCGCCCTGGCGGTACAATGGTTAGGAGCTCAGCTGCTAACCAAAGGTCATCAGTTTGAATTCACCATGCACTCCTTGGAAACCTTAGAGGGCAGTTCTACTCTGTCCTATAGGGTCACTATGAGTCAGAATCCACTCAAGGGCAACAGATTTGATTTTTTTGGTTTTAGCAGCAATGTGGAAAGTAGCTGATAATGTGATGAGAGCTTATGAACGAGGTGCTGTGTGAGCAAGGAGTCAGCAGTAATTAATTCTGTTTCATATACAGAATATTTTTACAAACATGGTGATAGATCAACTAATGAGCACAATCTTTCCAGAAAGGTGAGAGGAATCATTCTAGTCAAAAGAAAGAAAATACAGGATCACTACAGTTGGACAATATCTAAGAGAAATATTGCCTTGGAAGAATATAGAATGCAATACTACGATGAATGAACCACTATCTCCAAAGGTCAGTATTAGTGCAGTTAATTGTAATTCCAGTGTCTTAAATTATTTAAGTTACTCTGTGTCCTGTTTCTGTTGTTACCACCCATAGTTACTTTATTTAAAATCTCTGGTTCTTAATTTAAATCATTTAAAATTCTTTCCTCTTTTCCAGTTCTCTAATAACTTCAGATTAATTCATGATTTCATTGAGAATTCAGCTTTGCTTTTCTTGAAACATTGCAACATTTCCATTTTTCTAATGGAGAAATGGAGGGGAATATTGTTGCTATACAATGTGATTCTTTCACTTAGGAACGTGTTTGCAATGAATATTCTAAGGGAGGGCCAAGGCTTCTACATCAGAGTCATCTATAGTTCTTGTTAACAATGTACATTTATGGGAACCTTCCAACATATGTAGAATCACAATGTGTGGGTATTTCCCAGTTAGTCTTCCAGGTGCTTCTTCTGTACAATTACATGTGAGAATCGCTAGGTCCCTTCTAATTCATAACCTGAGCAACTGATAGCTTCTGAGAGATAACATTACATTCTTTTGCCGAAAAGATCTCACCACAGAACTATGGCTAACCTTGCAGTTCTCACTGTTTTTTGGGAAGACGGGTGTTCAACAGCTGCACAATAATTTAACATTGGAATACCAAATAAAAACTCATAACCTCACATTTTCTTCAAGAGCTCTCGTCCTAAATGGAAACTATAGAAAAAAAAACCTAAACTTAATCCTATTCTTGTGATCAGATACTATGCTAGTCTATGCTTTGAATCACCTCATTTATTTGATTAATTCATAATTGCTTGTTATATAAGATATAGGAAACCCTGGTGGTATAGTGGTTAAGTGCTATGGCTGCTAACCAAAGTGTCGGCAGCTCGAATCCGCCAGGCGCTCCTTGGAAGCTCTATGGGGCAGTTCTACTCTGTCCTATAGGGTCGCTATGATTTGGAATCGACTCGACGGCAGTGGGTTATAAAATATAAAGTAGCAAGATTGCATAATGACTTATCCTTTGGGTCTGGGGGTAAGATTGCTCTGGTTTTTAAGATACTAGCTAGCTCTGCTGTTCAATATCAGGGAGACTTTGTGAAAATTACTTCTCTAAACCTCACTTTACTCATCTATAAAATGAGTAATGTGGTGACTGATATAATGCATGCCACATATTCAACAACATAGGACCTGAAAGAAAACCTGCTCAGGAAATATTCATTTCCATAATTAACACAAAAAATGGTAGCTCTTATAGGAAATGCATGACTGAAAAAAAAAACACATAATTATTAAAGACTTTACAAAATATTTTGGTAAAAAGACCTAAAAAGGGGGTAATAAAAGACATAAAACAATAAAACGTAGATGTAGATATGGCTTATCTGATGCTCAGAGAAAACATGCGAGGGATTACCTAATCAGCTGAAAGGGGGCGAGGAAAGGAGACACACAAATCAAAGATCATCTGTAGCACATCTAAACAGCTTCCTGTTGTCATATAGGAATCTTTCCACTTTATCATCAGGCTTACACCAATAATTAAAGCCAGAATTCTGTTGCCTAAGGAAATAAAAGGTGGGAAAAGATCTGTTTGCGTAACTGAAGTTTTTTGGAGAAATTGGGACATAGGCTATAGATTTTCATCATTTTTATCCACAACTTCTCAGCCACTGAGAGTGTTGTTTTTTTTTTTTTTTTAATATATAAACTAATCATTAAACCCAATCATTAGGTATACAAAAATGTTTATATCCTACTTTAAGATTTGTGCTCCACAACAAGGAAAGCATTAATGTGGTCTGAAGAGATCTACTATGCTTTTCTGTGGTGATGTTTGAGTCACTAACTGACCAGAGTTTATGGCAAAACCAGAAAAACAAACCTGTTGCTGTTGGGTCAATTCCAACTCATAGCAACCCTATAGGACTTAGTAGAACTGTCCTGTACAGTTTCCAGTGAGCACCTGGTGGATTTGGTATTGACCTTTTGGTTAGTAGCCATTACTCGTAACCACCACACCACCAGGGTTTCTGAGTTTATGACAAGCAGCTTTAAACTCTCTTTCTAAGCAACATATTTTCCTAATGTAGGGGGAAGAGGAAAGAAGTGGAAAAGGACAAGGAGGAGGAGGAGGAGGAGAAAAAGTAGGAGGACAAAGAAGAGGAGGAAGAAAAGGAGAAGCCAGAGAGAGAGAGAGGAAACAAGGAAATACGCATGTTTAGCCATACAAAGGTAAAATGAGACATATTAAAATCATAAATATTTCTCTAACTATAGGAAAAAAAATCTGTATCCTAGCTAAAACATAAATTACCTATGGAAATTCTACAGCAGTCTTATTAAAATGCAGAGCAAAATTTTATGTGTACCCAGTCCTTTGCTAATCCTTTATTTCACCAGACTTTGATCATTAGAGTCAAAAGTAGTGAGTTATTCCTTCAGGTTGAATATGGCTTTTCTAGACCTTTTCATTACACGTTACATTTCCTCAATTTTATTTATTTTCCCATCTTGGCATTAGGCATTCCCTAGGTATTCATTATGCCACTAAGAAAAATGAATATAATTGATAAATGAAGTTATAATTTGCAGCTGCTTCCTTTCCATCTATCATCTGAATCCTCCACTTCTGTACAGGGCCAAACAGCTAAATTTGTCATGATTCCCTAGTTCTCTAGCAACTCAGTTATACTCTTATCATTTACTACTCTGAAATAAATACATCGATTACATCTTTACCTTTTAAACAAGGGCAGGATTATAATATAAGATAGAAACATTAATTATACACTCATGACAAAAAGTGGAAAAGGAAGGGAGAATCCTGAAATAAAGCACTCTGTCTTTTCTGTACATCATTTTGTTTTCAGCATTTTTTTATTATTTTATTTTATTTTATCATTATTATTATTATTACTCAGATGCGGAGCTGCTGAGTGACAATTTATGTAAATCATATTTGCTGTAGATAGGACCACAATTGCTATAGATTGGCTGCTTACAGAAAAATGTATGCTGTTCAGGGTCTTAGTTACTTCATGCTGCTATAACAGAGATACCACCAGTGGCTGACTTTAACAAACAGAAATTTATTCTCTCATAATCTGGTAGGCTAGGAGCCCGAATTCAGGGCGTCGCCTCCAGGGGAAGGCTTTCTGTCTCTGTCAGCTTTGGAGGAAAGTTCTTTTTGTCAATCTTCCTCTGGTCTAGAAGCTTCTTAGCACAGGGATCCTGGGTTCAAAGTACGTACTCTGCTCCTGGTGCTACTTTCTTGGTGGTATGAGGTCCCCCTGTCTCTCTTCTTGCTTCTCTTGTTTATATCTCAAAAGGCATTGACTTAAAACACAACCTAATCTTGTAGATTGAGTCCTGCCTCCTTAACATAACTGCATCTAATCCTGCCTCATTAGCATCATAGAGGAAAGATTTAGGACACATAGGAAAATCACATCAGATAACAAAATGGTAGACAATCACACAGTACTGGGGATCATGGCCTAGCCAAGTTGACATGTATTTTGGGAGAGTATTATTCAATCCATGACACCCAGTTAACTTTGAATTTCAGATAACCAATGAATAATTATTTAAAATAAATATAAATATGTCTCAACTATTACATGAGATATAGTTATAAAAACATTTGTTATTATCTGAAATAAACCCTAGCTATTTTTTTTTATATAATTTAGCTCTAATCAGTGTATTTCTCTCTTCTCTGAAGAGACGAGATTTTTGCCCTTTCTCCTCCCAATTGTTGCTTCTAGACCAATAAATGAATAATTTCTTTTATAAGGGTCAGCACAAAGCTGCGCCTAGTGAGGCAGAGGTCAAAGATGTCCCAAATGTTCAACGTTTCCAAGCTGTTATAGAACTCCATCATTTCTAATCTCAACTACTTCCTTCCCTCTCAGTACTCTCCCTCCCGTCTTTGGCTTCCTTAATTTGCTGCAATGTCTCACAGAACTCACAAACCATGTAAAGGAAATGGTTCATGAGGTTGTGGAGGCTAGCAAGTCCCAAATTCTTGGATCAGTCTTAGGCTTCTCTCTTGCCCTCAGTCTCTGCTCAAAGGCACTCAGCTTTCTTGGTCTGTGGGCTGGGAAGCCCTCCTGTGGGAGTCTCCTGAGCACCTCTCCTACCTGTCTCTCCTGCCGATCTCTGCTGCCAGTCTCTCCTGTTTCCAGGAGCTTCTCTGCACAGGAACCCCAGGTTCAAAGGATGCTCTCCCTGCTCCTGGCTGTTATTCCTCCTCGCACCTCTGGAATTAGTTCTTTTTTAAGGTAAAACTGACTAACCCCCTTGGTGGGCTGCAATTGCCCTAAGACACACTACCACCCAATCACCTGAGTAGGAGTTACAAGATCATGACTAGAAAGACCACACAAATTAATCAATCATATCGCAACTGTTTTTCCCATACTCTCTCAAAAAACAGGTAATAATAGAGGGATCAAAGAAAATTTTAATCCTGATCCCTTTCACATAGATTTCTTCTTCCCTCCTATTCACAGGCAACTTCTCACCTCTGCAGATGGTGCACTACAATTGTTTTTAATTCAAAGTCTCATTCTCTTACCACATTCTTTATATTTTGTTGCTTGACTTTCAACCTTAGTTCTCTAATGAGTTCAAGAAAAGTCATTCATCTAACCACATTCTTTATATTTTGTTGCTTGACTTTCAACCTTAGTTCTCTAATGAGTTCAAGAAAAGTCATTCATCTACAGACTAGGTAGGAGTAATATCTTTACAGCTTTGTACACCTTCAAGCTAAAACTGGGTTTAATTATTTTTTATTTCTCACCAGCAACGTGTGCAAGTTCTTATATTCCCAAAGGATTACTGAGAGAATATAGTGCTAAACATTTGGATATTGTTTATCTGATAAGTGAGCAATGTCTCATAGTATTTTTTATTTTATTAGGATTATATTGAATTTATAAATGAATGAAGACAATGAGATCCTCTTGACTTTTAGTCTTCTGTTCTAATATCAAGACACTCTTCCTATGCAAATGTATGCCGGTCCTATTGAAAATCAAGATAATCTTAATATTTATATATATACATAAACACATATACATATAAAGGTTTTAATTTTTATTCTAATTGTTACCTTTGTACTATTACCTCAATACTAATATCCTTAGTATTAACTTTTTTGATGAGATCATTTTCCCATTAGGAACAATATTAAAATTAATTAGTAACGTCTTCCACCTCTTCCTTTTTCTCATTTGAATGAACACTTTATTACTTCCATTTAATACTTTTCTATGGCTATTAGAGAAATTATTCTATGGTTCATATGCCCTTCCCACCTCTCATGCTCATTTTTGTGGGTACATTAGCTGAGAATGTAGTCGTTATATACTGTTAATACTATTATAGCCATTACTTTGTCTTGATTTTATAGGTAAAATATATATAATATTCACCACCTTATTTTAACATCTCTATAGTTATTGTGTTTTCTGAGGCCTATTCTCTAGCAGATTCTTCAGGAAGGTTTAATTTATTTGAGTTATATGAAGTCTTTTTTTCTTTCCACCTTTATATTGAAGTTAAGTTTGACTGGATAGAAATCTTCGACTTAAAATTATATTCCTTTGCATGTATTAAATATACTTTTTTGTTGTACACTATAATTAAACATTGCTTTCAAAATGCCTGATAAGTACTAATTTTTTTTTCTTAAAAGTGACATTGTCCTTTCTTTGTGTACCAAATTTTTTTTCTTTCTCTTTCAGTTACAAATATATATATATATATTTTTTTTTCCCAGTAAGTTTCAATGAAGGACATTTTGCTCTGATACGCCAAGTACACAGTGTGCCCTGTCATTATATATAGCTTTAAGCCATTTTACTTTTTGTTCATCTTTTCCCAGTTCCTCAAGGTATAAAGTTAGGTTATTGTTTTGAGGTCTTTCTTCTTTTTTGATTATAGGTGCTTATAGCTATAAATATTCCTCTAAGCACTGCCTTCGCTTCATCTTGTAAGTTCTGGTATGTTGTCTTTTTGTTTGCATTAGTCTGTATCTTCTAATTTTCCTTATTATTTCCTCTTTGATCTGTTACTTTTTGAAGAGTGTTTTGTTTTTATTTTTTAAATAATTTTTATTGTACTTTAAGTGAAAGTTTACAAATTAAGTCAGTCTCTCACATATAAACTTATATACACCTTACTACATACTTCCATTTACTCTCCCCCTAATAAGTCAGCCCACTCCCTCCTTCCAGTCTCTCCTTTCATGACCGTTTTGCCAGTTTCTAACCCTCTCCACTCTCCCATCTCCCCTCCAGACAGGAGATGCCAACACAGTCGCAAGTGTCCACCTGATACAACTAGCTCACTCCTCATCAGCATCTCTCTCCAACCCATTGTCCAGTCCATTCCATGTCTGATGAGTTGTCTTTGGGAATGGTTCCTATCCTGGGCCAGCAGAAGGTCTGGGGACCATGACCACTGGGATTCTTCTAGTTTCAGTCAGACCATTAAGTCTGGTCTTTTTATGAGAATTTGGGGTCTGCATCCCACTGTTCTCCTGCTCCCTCAGGGGTTCTCTGTTGTGCTCCCTGTCAAGGCAGTCATCAATTGTGGCCAGGCACCATGTAGTTCTTCTGGTCTCAGGATGATGTAAGTCTCTAGTTCATGTGCCTCTTTCTGTCTCTTGGGCTCATAATTATCTTGTGGCCTTGGTATTCTTCATTCTCCTTTGATCCAGGTGGGTTGAGAACAATTGATGCATCTTAGACGGCCGCTTTTTAGCATTTAAGACCCCAGACGCCACACTTCAAAGTGGGATGCAGAATGTTTTCTTAATAGAATTTATTTTGCCAATTGACTTAGACGTTCCCTGAAGCCATAGTCCCCAAACCCCCGCCCTTGCTCCACTGACCTTTGAAGCATTCCGTTTATCCAGGAGACTTCTTTGCTTTTGGTCCAGTCCAGTTGAGTTGACCTTCCCTGTATTTAGTATTGTCCTTCCCTTCAACTAAAGTAGTTCTTATCTACTAACTAATCAGTAAATAACCCTCTCCCACCCTCCCTCCCTCCCGCCTCTCGTAACCACAAAAGAATGTGTTCTTCTCAGTTTAAACTATTTCTCAAGATCTTATAATTGTGGTCTTATACAATATTTGTCCTTTTGCATCTGACTAATTTCACTCAGCTTAATGCCTTCCATGTTCCTCCATGTTATGAAATGTTTCACAGATTCATCACTGTTCTTTATCGATGTGTAGTATTCCATTGTGTGAATATACCATAATTTATTTATCCATTCATCCATTGATGGACCCCTTGATTGCTTCCATCTTTTTGCTATTGTAAACAGTGCTGCAATAAACATGGGTGTGCATATATCTGTTCGTGTAAAGGCTCTTATTTCTCTAGGGTATATTCCGAGAAGTGGGATTTCTGGGTTGTATGGTAGTTCTATTTCTAACTGTTTAAGATAACGCCAGATAGATTTCCAAAGTGGTTGTACCATTTTACATTCCCACCAGCAGTGTACAAGAGTTCCAATCTCTCCGCAGCCACTCTAACATTTATTATTTTGTGTTTTTTGGATTAATGCCAGCCTTGTTGGAGTGAGATGGAATCTCATCGTAGTTTCAATTTCCATTTCTCTAATGGCTAATGATCGAGAGCATTTTCTCATGGTTCTGTTAGCTGCCCGAATATCTTCTTTAGTGAAGTGCGTGTTCATATCCTTTGCCCAATTTTTAATTGGGTTATTTGTCTTTTTGTGGTTGAGTTTTAACAGAATCATATAGATTTTAGAGATCAGGTGCTAGTTGGAGATGTCTTAGCTGAAAATTTTTTTCCCAATCTGTGGGTGGTCTTTTTACTCTTTTGGTGAAGTCTTTAGATGAACATAGGTGTTTGATTTTTAGGAGCTCACAGTTATCTGGTTTCTGAAGAGTGTTTTTTAAATTTCCACGTGTTTTGTGAATTTTCACTTTTTTTTTCTGTAAATGATCTCAAGCTTTCGTTCATTGTAGTGGAGAGAAGAATCTTTATATAATTAAATATTTTATAAAATTATTAAGACTTGATTTTTGGCTTAACATATAGTATATCCTGGACAATGATCCATGTGTGCTTGAGAAGAATGTGTATTTTGTTATTGGGTGGAACATTTTATGTATGTGTGTTAGGTCCCAGTTGGTTTATAACATTGTTCAACTCCTTTACTTCCTTATTGAACTTCTGTCTAGATGGTCTATCCATCATTGAAAGTGGCATATTAAAGTCTTCAACAATTATATAGAACTATTTCTCCCTTCAGCTTTGTCCATGTTCGTTTCATATATTTTGGGTATTTGTTGTTAGGTGCTGGAAACCCTTGTGGTGTAGTGGTTAAGAGCTATGCCTGCTAACCGAAAGATCACAGTTCAAATCCACCAGTGATTCCTTGGAAATCCTATGAGGTGGTTTTACTCTGTCCTATAGGGTCGCTATGAGTCAGAATCGACTTGACAGCAGTGGGGTTTTTTTGGGGGGTTTTGGTGTTAGACGCATATATGCTTAATTGTTACATCTTCTTGATGAATTGCCAATTTTATAACTATATAACATCCTTTTTTCTTCTAAGTATTCTTGACTTAAAGTTTAATTTTGTGTGATATTAATATAATTGCTTTTGCACTATTTTGGTTAAATTTTGCATGGGACGTCTTTTTATATCATTTCACTTTCAACCTATGTATGCGCTTGGATTTAAAATAAGTCCATCATAGACAGCAAATATTTGGATCATATTTTTGAATGTATTTTTCCAATATCTGCTTTTTTTTTTGCAGTGTTTACTCTGTTTCTTAAAGTATTATATTTTTACACAAATAATGCACACCTTTTAAGTTTGTTTGCCAACAACTGCTCCCTCCCCCTATGAGATATTTTCATAAATATACTATGCTGGGTTTTTTTTACAGCAACACGTAAAAAAATTAGTATGGTGGAGCTTGCAAAAATACCTCACAGGGGGATGCAGCAGCTGGCAAATAAATATAGAAGGTGCATGTTATTTGTGTAAAATATTGTAATTATTTATAAGGAAGGATATACTTCTGTTGTTTTTTTTTTTTTTTGGATGTCTTATAATTTTTTTTTGTCCCACACCTCCTTTTGTGTTCACTTGTTTTTTTTTATATTAAACTCCTTTGATTCCTTTTTCCTTTACCTTTGTGTATTTATATATTACAATGGTTTTTTCAATGGCTATCAATGCGATGCTAGTGTATATATACACACATATATGTATCTATATGGAAACCCTGGTGGCATAGTGGTTAAGTACTATGGCTGCTAACCAAGAGGCAGGCAGTTCAAATCTGCCAGGTGCTCCTTGGAAACTCTATGGGGTAATTCTACTCTGTCCTGTAGGGTTGCTATGAGTCGGAATTGACTCGACAGCAGTGGGTTTGGTTTTTTTTTATATGTATATATACACACTAAAAAAAAAAAAAAAAATTTTTTTCTACCATATATAAATGGAGATACCACGGAGATTGATTCACCATCCTATTTGTAGCAATCTAGTTTTAATTACTAACCCCTTAACTTCAGTAGCATATGAAAACTCTGCTCCTAAACAGCTGTCAACCCCGTCTTTAAGTTGATGTAACAAATTATGTGTTCATATGTCGTGTGCCCAGTAACATAAATTTATCATTATTTTTTGTGCACATGTCTTTTAAACACTGCAGAAGATAAAAAGTAGTGTTACAAATCAAAAATACAATAATACTGGTGTTATATTTGCTCATTTGATTATCTTTACTAGAAATCTTTATTTCTTCACAAGGTTTTGAGCTACTTTATAGGCTGCTTTTAAAAAAACAACCTGAAGAACTCTCTGTAGCATTTCTTACAGAGAATGTATAACGGTAACTTCTCTTTTAGTTCTGTTTATTTGGGAATGTTTTGATTGTGCCCTCATTTTTTAAGGAAAAGTTTACCAGATACAGAAATCTTGGTTGACAGGTTTTTGTTGTTTCTTTCATTGCTTTAGATATTCCATGGTACTTACTCCTAGTCTCCATGGTTTTTGTTAAGAAATCAGCTGTTAATCTTATTGAAAAATTTTTGCATGTGGCAAGTTGCTTTTCTCTTGTCATTTTCAAGATTCTCTCTTTGTCTTTTTTTTTTTTTTTAATTTTTATTAAGCTTCAAGTGAACATTTACCATTCCAATCAGTCTGTCACATGTAGGTTTACATACATCTTACTCCCTTCTCCCACTTGCTCTCCCCCTATTGAGTCAGCCCTTACTGTCTCTCGTTTCGTGCCAATTTTGCCATCTTCCCTCTCTCTCTATCTTCCCATCCCCCCTCCAGTCAAGAGTTGCCTACACACTCTCCCGTGTCCACCTGATTTAATTAGCTCACTCTTCATCAGCATCTCTCTCCCCCCACTGACCAGTCCTTTTCATGCCTGATGATTTGTCTTCGGGGATGGTTCCTGTCCTGTGCCATCAGAAGTTCTGGGGAGCATTGTCTCTGGGATTCCTCTAGTTGCAATCATACCATTAAAAAAAAGTCTTTTAGTGAGAATTTGGGGTCTGTATCCCATTGGTCTCCTGCTCCGTCAGGAGTTGTCTGTTGTGCTCCCTGACAGGACAGACATCGATTGTGGCTGGGCACCAACTAGTTCTTCTGGTCTCAGGATAATGTAGGTCTCTGGTTCATGTGGCCCTTTCTGTCTCCTGGGTTCTTAGTTGTCGTGTGACCTTGGTGTTCTTCCTTTGCCTTTGCTCCAGGTGGGTTGAGACCAATTAATGTATTTTAGATGGCCGCTTGTTGGCATTTAGGACCCCAGGAGCCACAATTGAAAGTGGGATGCAGAATGTTTTCATAATAGAATTGTTTTGCCCATTGACTTAGAAGTCCCCTCAAACCATGTTCCCCAGACCCCAGCCCCTGCTTCGCTGACCTTTGAAGCTTTCATTTTATCCCGGAAACCTCTTTACTTTTAATCCAGTCCAATTAGGCTGACCTTCCTTGTTTTGAGTGTTGTCTTTCCCTTCACCCAAAGCAGTTCTTATCTACAGATTGATCAATAAAAAGCCCTCTCCCTCCCTCCCTCCCTCCCCCTTTGTAACCACATAAGTCTGTGTTCTTCTCCGTTTTTTCTATTTCTCAAGATCTTATAATAGTTGTCTTATACAATATTTGTCCTTTTGCAACTGACTCATTTCGCTCAGCATAATGCCTTCCAGATTCCTCCATGTTATGAAATGTTTCAGAGATTCGTCACTGTTCTTTATCGATGTGCAGTATTCCATTGTGTGAATATACCACAATTTATTTACCCATTCGTCCGTTGATGGACATCTTGGTTGCTTCCAGCTTTTTGCTATTGTGAACAGAGCTGCAATAAACATGGGTGTGCATATATCTGTTTGTGTGAAGGCTCTTGTATCTTTAGGGTATATTCCGAGGAGTGGGATTTCTGGGTTGTATGGTAGTTCTATTTCTAACTGTTTAAGATAACGCCAGATGGATTTCCAAAGTGGTTGTACCATTTTACAATCCCACCAGCAGTGTATGAGAGTTCCAATCTCTCCGCAGCCTCTCCAACATTTATTATTTTGTGTTTTTTGAATTAATGCCAGTCTAGTTGGTTTGTGAGATGGAATCTCATTGTAGTTTTAATTTGCATTTCTCTAATGGCTAATGATCGAGAGCATTTTCTCATGTATCTGTTGGCTGCCTGAATATCTTCTTTAGTGAAATGTGTGTTCATATCCTTTGCCCACTTCTTGATTGGGTTGTTTGTCTTTTTGTGGTTGAGTTTGGACAGAATCATATAGATTTTAGAGATCAGGCGCTGGTCTGAGATGTCGTAGCTGAATATTCTTTCCCAGTCTGTAGGTGGTCTTTTTACTCTTTTGGAGAAGCCTTTAGATGAGCATAGGTGTTTGATTTTTAGGAGCTCCCAGTTATCTGGTTTCTCTTCATCATTTTTGGTAATGTTTTGTATTCTGTTTATGCCCTGTATTAGGGCTCCTAGGGTATATCCTATTTTTTCTTCCATGATTTTTATCGTTTTAGTCTTTATGTTTAGGTCTTTGATCCACTTGGAGTTAGTTTTTGTGCATGGTGTGAGGTAGGGGTCCTGTTTCATTCTTTTGCAAATGGATATCCAGTTATGCCAGCACCATTTGTTAAAAAGACTATCTTTTCCCCAATTAACTGACACTGGTCCTTTGTCAAATATAGCTGCTCATACGTGGATGGATTTATATCTGGATTCTCAATTCTGTTCCATTGGTCTATGTGCCTGTTGTTGTACCAGTACCAGGCTGTTTTGACTACTGTAGCTATATAATAGGTTCTGAAATCAGGTAGAGTGAGGCCTCCCACTTTCTTCTTCTTTTTCAGTAATGTTTTGCTTATCCGGGGGTTCTTTCCTTTCCATATGAAATTAGTGATTTGTTTCTCTATCCCCTTAAAGTATGACATTGGCATTTGGATTGGAAGTGCGTTATATGTATAAATGGCTTTTGGTAGAATAGACATTTTTACTATGTTAAGTCTTCCTATCCATGAGCAGGGTATGTTTTTCCACTTAAGTATGTCCTTTTGAATTTCTTGTAGCAGAGTTTTATAGTTTTCTTTGTATAGGTCTTTTACATCCTTGGTAAGATTTATTCCTAAGTATTTTATCTTCTTGGGGGCTACTGTGAATGGTATTGATTTGGTGATTTCCTCTTCGGTATTCTTTTTGTTGATGTAGAGGAATCCAAGTGATTTTTGGATGTTTATTTTATATCCTGAGATTCTTCCAAACTCTTCTATTAGTTTCAGCAGTTTTCTGGAGGATTCCTTAGGGTTTTCCGTGTATACGATCATGTCATCTGCAAATAGTGATAGCTTTACTTCCTCCTTACCAATCTCGATACGCTTTATTTCTTTGTCTAGCCTAATTGCCCTGGCTAGGACTTCAAGTACGATGTTGAATAAGAGCGGTGATAAAGGGCATCCTTGTCTGGTTCCCGTTCTCAAGAGAAATGCTCTCAGGTTCTCTCCATTTAGAGTGATATTGGCCGTTGGCTTTGCATATATGCCCTTTATTATGCTGAGGAATTTTCCTACAATTCCTATTTTGCTGAGAGTTTTTATCATAAATGGGTGTTGAACTTTGTCAAATGCCTTTTCTGCATCTATTGATAAGATCATGTGGTTTTTATCTTTTGTTTTATTTATGTGATGGATTACATTAATGGTTTTTCTGATATTAAACCAGCCTTGCATACCTGGTATAAATCCCACTTGATCAGGGTGTATTATTTTTTTGATGTGTTGTTGGATTCTATTGGCTAGAATTTTGTTGAGGATTTTTGCATCAATGTTCATGAGGGATATAGGTCTAAAATTTTCTTTTTTTGTAATGTCTTTACCTGGTTTTGGTATCAGGGAGATGGTAGCTTCATAGAATGAGTTGGGTAGTATTCGGTCATTTTCTATGCTGTGAAATACCTTTAGTAGTAGTGGTGTTAACTCTTCTCTGAAAGTTTGGTAGAACTCTGCACTGAAGCCATCTGGGCCAGGACTTTTTTTTGTTGGAAGTTTTTTGATTACCGTTTCAATCTCTTTTTTTGTTATGGGTCTATTTAGTTGTTCTACTTCTGAATGTGTTAGTTTAGGTCGGTAGTATTGTTCCAAGAATTTATCCATTTCTTCTAGGTTTTCAAATTTGTTAGAGTACAATTTTATGTAGTAATCTGATATGATTCTTTTGATTTCATTTGGTTCTGTTGTGATGTGGTCCTTCTCGTTTCTTATTCGGGTTATTTGTTTCCTTTCCTGTTTTTCTTTAGTCAGTCTAGCCAATGGTTTATCAATTTTGTTAATTTTTTCAAAGAACCAGCTTTTGGCTTTGTTAATTCTTTCAATTGTTTTTCTGTTCTCTACTTCATTTAGTTCAGCTCTAATTTTTATTATTTGTTTTCTTCTGGTGCCTGATGGATTCTTTTGTTGCTCACTTTCTATTTGTTCAAGTTGTAGGAACAGTTCTCTGATTTTGGCTCTTTCTTCTTTTTGTATGTGTGCATTTATCGATATAAATTGGCCTCTGAGCACTGCTTTTGCTGTGTCCCAGAGGTTTTGATAGGAAGTATTTTCATTCTCGTTGCTTTCTAAGAATTTCCTTATTCCCTCCTTGATGTCTTCTATAACCCAGTCTTTTTTCAGGAGGGTATTGTTCATTTTCCAAGTATTTTATTTCTTTTCCCTAGTTTTTCTGTCATTGATTTCTAGCTTCATTGCCTTGTGGTCTGAGAAGATGCTTTGTAATATTTCCATGTTTTGGATTCTGCAAAGATTTGTTTTATGACCTAATATGTGGTCTATTCTAGAGAATGTTCCATGTGCACTTGAAAAAAAAGTATATTTTGCAGCAGTTGGGTGGAGAGTTCTGTATAAGTCAATGAGGTCAAGTTGGTTGATTGTTGTAATTAGGTCTTCCGTGTCTCTATTGAGCTTCTTACTGGATGTCCTGTCGTTTTCCGAAAGTGGTGTGTTGAAGTCTCCTACTATATATGTGGAGGTGTCTATCTCACTTTTGAGTTCTGTTAAAATTTGATTTATGTATCTTGCAGCCCTGTCTTTAGGTGTGTAAATATTTAATATGGTTATGTCTTCCTGATCAATTGTCCCTTTTATCATTATATAGTGTCCTTCTTTATCCTTTGTGGCGGATTTAAGTCTAAAGTCTATTTTGTCAGAAATTAATATTGCTACTCCTCTTCTTTTTTGCTTATTGTTTGCTTGATATATTTTTTTCCATCTTTTGAGTTTTAGTTTGTTTGTGTCTCTAAGTCTAAGGTGTGTCTCTTGTAGGCAGCATATAGACGGATCGTGTTTCTTTATCCAGTCCGTGACTCTCTGTCTCTTTATTGGTGCATTTAGTCCATTTACATTCAGCGTAATTATAGATAAGTAAGTTTTTAGTGCTGTCATTTTGATGCCTTTTCATGTGTGTTGTTGGCCATTTCATTTTTCCACATGCTTTTTTGTGCTGAGACGTTTATCTTAGTAGCTTGTGAGATCCTCATTTTCATAATGTTTTACTTTGTGTTTATTGAGTCTTTACGTTTTTCTTGGCTTTTTTCTTGAGTTATGGAGTTGATATTCATTTTTGTGGTTACCTTTTTATGTACCCCTATTTTTCTAAGTAAAAACCTAACTTGTATCCTTCTATATCGCCTTGTATCACTCTCCATCTGGCAGTTCAATGCCTCCTATATTTAGTCCCTCTTTTTGATTATTGTGGTCGTTTATCTATTGATTTCCATGATTTCCTGTTGTGTGTATTATTTTGTTTATTTATTTATTTTTTAGAATTAGTCTTAATTTGTTTGTTTTTGTGCTTTCCCTATTTGAGTTGCGTTGATATCAGGACGTTCTGTTTTGTGACCTTGTATTGTGCTGGTACCTGATATTATTGGTCATCCGGCCAAACAATCTCCTTTAGCATTTTTTGCAGTCTTGGTTTAGTTTTTCCAAATTCTCTAAACTTGTGTTTATCTGTAAATATCTTAATTTCTCCTTCATATTTCAGAGAGAGTTTTGCTGGATATATGATCCTTGGTTGGCAGTTTTTCTCCTTCAGTGCTCTGTATACGTCGTCCCATTCCCTTCTTGCCTGCATGGTTTCTGCTGAGTAGTCTGAACTTATTCTTATTGATTCTCCCTTGAAGGACACCTTTCTTTTCTCCCTGGCTTCTTTTAAAATTTTCTGTTTATCTTTGGTTTTGGCAAGTTTGATGATAATATGTCTTGGTGTTTTTCTTTTTGGATCAATCTTAAATGGGGTTCGATGAGCATCTTGGATAGATATCCTTTCGTCTTTCATGATGTCAGGGAAGTTTTGCGTCAGGAGTTCTTCAACTATTTTCTCTGTGTTTTCTGTCCCCCCTCCCTGTTCTGGGACTCCAATCACACACAAGTTATCCTTCTTGATAGAGTCCCACATGATTCTTAGGGTTTCTTCATTTTTTTTAATTCTTTTATCTGATTTTTTTTCAGCTATGTTGGTGTTGTTTCCCTGGTCCTCCAGAAGTCCCAGTCTACATTCTAATTGCTCGAGTCTGCTCCTCTGACTTTCTATTGCGTTGTCAAATTCTGTAATTTTATTGTTAATCTTTTGGATTTCTACATGCTGTCTCTCTATGGATTCTTGCAACTTGTTAATTTTTCCACTACGTTCTTGAATAATCTTTCTGAGTTCTTCAAGAGTTTTATCAGTGTGTTCCTTGGCTTTTTCTGGGTTTATCCTAATTTCATTTGTGATATCTTTAAGCATTCTGTAAATTAGTTTTTTATATTCTGTATCTGATAATTCCAGGATTGTATCTTCATTTGGGAAAGATTTTGATTCTTTTGTTTGGGGGGTTGGAGAAGCTGTCATGGTCTGTTTCTTTATGTGGTTTGATATTTACTGCTGTCTCCGAGCCATCACTGGGAAACTAGATTTTCCAAGTAGTCAGCTGGTACGCTGGCTCCTGGTTCTGAAAACGGTCGCTGTCTGCCCGTATTTGTTCGTTTTCCGTCTCTAAGTCTGTGCTTGTTGTTCAGAGTTCGTAGATTGTTATGTTGCAAGAGGGATCCGCAGTAGCGTCCACCCAGTCCACCATCTTGGCCCCACTCTCTCTCTTTGTCTTTTGACAGTTCGATTATAATAATTCTCGGTGTGAATTTCTTTAAGTTTATCCTTCTTGGAATTTATTGAGTTTCTTGGATATATAGATTCACTTCTTTCATCAAATTTGGGAACTTGTCAACTATTATGTCTTCAGATATTCTTGTTGCATCTTTCTGTGTCTCTTCTCCTTGTGCAACTCTTGTAATGTGTGTGTTGATCCACTTGATGGTGCTCCACAGGCTCTTTAAGCTCTGTGTTATGGATTGAATTGTGTTCCACTAAAATGTATGTCAACTTGGCTAGGCTATAATTCCCAGTATTGTGTGGTTGTCTACCATTTTGTCATCTGATGTGATTATCCTGTGCATTGTAAATCCTAATCTCTATGATATTAATAAGGCAGGATTAGAGGCAGTTATGTTAATGAGGCAGGACTCAATCTACAGGATTAGGTTGTATCTTAAGTTAACCTCTTTGAGATATGAAAGAAAGAATCAAGCAGAGAGGAGAGGGACTTCATACCACCAAGAAGGAAGTGTCATGAATGTAGTGTGTCCTTTGGAGACAGAGTCCCTGCTCTGAGAAACTTCTAGACCAGAGGAAAATTGATGACAAGGGCCTTTCTCCAGAACTGACAGAGAGAGAAAGTCTTCCCCAGAAGCTTGTGCCCTGAATTCAGACTTTTAGCCTCCTAGACTGTGAAAGAATAAGTTTCCCTTTGTTAAAGCTATCCAATTGTGGTATTTCTGTTATAGCAGCACTAGATAACTAAGACATTGTGTCTAAATTTCTTTATTCTTTTTTGTTATTGTTGCTATTCAAACTGTATCATATCAGTTATCATATCTTCAGGTTCACTGCTGCCCTCTCAAATCTGCCCTTTGAAGCTCTCTAGTCATTTTTTCATTTTAGTTATTGTACTTTTCAACTGCACAATTTTTGTTCTTGATATTTATTTTGCTCATGTATTATTTTCCTGATTTCTCTTAGTGGTTTACCTGTGTTTTCACTTAGATCTTTGAACATCTTTAAGATGTTTGTTTTAAAGTCTTTTGTCTATTAAGTCCAATGGCTGTGATTCCTAAGGAATTTTCTCCAT
This sequence comes from Loxodonta africana, assembly GCF_030014295.1. Taxonomy (NCBI): domain Eukaryota; kingdom Metazoa; phylum Chordata; class Mammalia; order Proboscidea; family Elephantidae; genus Loxodonta; species Loxodonta africana. Next base: position 33,454,126 of record NC_087356.1, read on the forward strand.
TATTTATTTTGATCCTTTGTATAATCCACCCTTTCTTGATTCTCTTTATGTCTGGTGATATTTTATTGAAAGCATTTGGATGTTATAATGTGGTATTCAAGGAAATCAAATTATTTGACTTCCTCAGGTTTTTTTTTTTTTTAATTTTTTTTTTGTTGTTGTTGAAGGTGGTAGTAGTCTATTAGTATAGTCATTTTTTCCAGGCTATTTTTGCAAAGATGATGTTCTTGGTAAGCATATCCACTGAAGCCTCTGTTTCTTTAGCCTGTGATCAACTACCGTTCTGACAAAGATTTCCTTGAATGCCAAGAGTTAAAAAAGGAAACTAAAACAAACAAACAAAAGAAAAACAGTACAGAATAGCATCTTCTCCAGTCTTTGTAGTTTGGTGCTATGCTAGGGTACTCCTTCAACACTTAGCCAGGCTTCATTAAACCTAGTGATCAACTTAAGGCAAAAGCTTAGGGTTTTCTCAGGTCTTTTCTGAGCATGTGTCTTACTTTCTAGATTCACCTGTATACACAGGCACTTGTGAATTCCATGATTTCCAAAAAAAGAAATCCCTCTCCCTGGCTTTTCTTCCTTGGCATCAGATGTACTATTGCATGTCTCAATCATACTCCTTTGCCCAAGTGCTTACAGACCAATTATTTACCATAAAATATTTTAGCAAAAGCCTGCTGCTTTTATACTCTGCATGAGCTCTGACATGGATGAAACAGAGAGAAGCATTTTGCTTTAATAAATTAGATAGCCAATTGCTATGTTAGAACAGACAAATACAGCAATTTGTGAATAAGATCTGTTCTGTTACCTCAAGAACCAGGAACCAGCATGTCAAGTAGGAATTACCGGCTTCTGTTTCATGCCAGCTCCAAGCCACAGAGCGCAAGAAGCACTGGCTGTAAAAAAAAAAAAAAAAAGCCCAAAGCATGCCTACTTTTTTGAAGTTGCCTTTTTCTTGACTGTTTATTAGAGTTATGAAAAGATCGGTTCTGAGAGTTTGGTTGATTCTGACTAGGTTAATTCTGCTTGTTTTTTGATGTTTCTGTGGGGAGATGGGAGCATAAAACTTCTTATTGCTCCACCTTGCTGACATCAATGTTCTGAGTAATTAAAAAGATAGCAAAACAATATCTTTATGCTTACCACGTTTATAATTTTCTGTGCTTTTCATTTTTCTTATAAATGTAAATTTTCTTGAGGTATCATAACTTGTCAGCCTAAAGAACTACTTTTAACATTCTTTATACTATAGGTCTTCTAGAAATGATAATTTTTACCTTTTATTGTTCTGAAAAATTCATCATTTTCCCTTTATGTTTTAAAGAAAGGTCTTTCTCTGGGAAATGAACTGTAGATTGACATTTTTTTTCTCCCTGTACTTTATAGATATTACACCATTGTCTTCTCACTTACATTGCTTCTGAAGACGAGTCTGCTATCATTCTAGTCTATGTTTGGTTTTATGTAATGTTTCATTTTCTCTACCTATCCTCTAGATTTTATATTTATCTTCAATTTTCAGAAGACAGAACATGCAGTATTTAGGTGATTTTCCTTCTACACATTTTTCTAAGCTTCTGAGATCTGAGGTTTTTTGTATTTCATTAATTTTGGAAATTTCTTAGCCATTCTTTCTTAAAATATACTTATTCTCCTTTCTTTCTTACTTTCTGTTTTTATCCTCTCCTGTTGAGATTCCAATTTTGTGTACCTTAGACAAATTGGTATTCAATATTCTTCCACAGCTCTTAGATAATATGTTTTATTTGTTTACCTTTTAATTTTGATAATATGTATTGAACTACATTCAGATTCATTGATTTTTTTTTTTTTTTTTTTTTTTAATCTTAATCTTCTTCTGTGTCCAGTCTGGTGATAACCCCATCAAAGGATTACTTTATCTATGATATTGTGTGTTTTCCTAGCATTTCCATTTCACTCTATTTTATAGTTTTCATCTTTTTGCTGAAATTCCCTAATATTTTTCACATTTGCTGCCCCACATTTCCACAGGATTCTTTGATAGAATCATTATAGTTATTCAGTTATTTAAAAGTGTCCTTTATGATAGAATGCCAGGCCCATCTCTATACCTTGACAATTATTTTTGTTTTCTTTTTCTATATTACTTAATTTTAATTTAATTTCTGGACATTTGTGTAATGTCCAGTACCACCAGTTTTGGTCAAGTTGATCCTGACTCATGACAACAATGTGTGTCAGAGTAGAAATGTTCTTCACAGAGCTTTCAATGGTTGTATTTTTGGAAGTAGATCACCAAGGCTTTCTTCTAAAATGCCTCTGGACAGTCTTGAGCCATCAATTTTTCAGTTACCAGCCAACCACACTATCCCTTTGCACGCACTAGGTATTCAAAATATAATGGGAGAGACTGGTCAATAACGTTTACTTTTAGAAAGTGGTTTTGCTTTTGCTTTTGTCACTCCACTCATGAATTGTGTGTATTTAATCTGTCCTTGATCTAGATTTGACTTGTGTTGTTACCTGTGTGTTGACCTTCATTTTCCCAGAGGCTTTGGATTCCTCAGTGGTGAACTGTTGCTTTCTTGGTCTTAGTGGAAGTCTTGGAGGGATGAAAAGTTTTTCTCAGTATTGCCGCTTCGTCTTCAGCTTTCAGCAAAGATTGATGATGCTTATTACTTGGTTCAAAGATCATGGTGCAGTGTAGGGGTTTCTCAATTCCCCTTTTCCAGACTCAGTCTGGACCCATGTCTCAGGGATAACACATTCTCCAACCTTCTTCTCCTTCCCCAGTGAGACAGATTATATGTTTCCTCCTCATAATAGGCTCTAGATCTGACTTATCAATTTTTTTTCTATTAAGGAGCAGGCAGCAAATAGTTTAAGCTTTATGTCACACATATTTTTAACTCTTTGAAAATGCAGAAACAATCCTTAGTTCATAGCTCTTCCAAAAATAAGCTGAGGGATGGATTTGAGCTGCAGGCTGTAGTTTGCCAACTCTTGGTCTAGAGGACACACTGTTCCTCATCCCTCCAACCTATGGTAGCTCAACTCTACCTGAATAGGGCTTTTTGAGCATGAGCATATTTTCTTCCCCTGCCCAAACAGCAAATTGATTTTATATAGTGTCAGTGCAGAGTTTAGTGCTGCGGGGGTTGGGGAGGGCTTTCTACCCTTCCCTCAGAGGCAGCTACCACTTGATAGCAGGTAAGGGGACAAGGGTGCAAGAAAGTACATTGGTCCACCAATGGCAGTCAATCTTAACCTTGTATATAAGCAGTTTCTAGTGTATAGATTTTTTTTTTTTTTTTTTTTTTAGTGTATAGATTAGCTTCTCAAGGTATACAACCCGTACCCTCAACCATCGGCAAGTCCTGCACATCTGTCCCACTAATGGACTCATTCAGATCTCTTTCCCTGTTCCCAGTTTTTCTCATAAACACCTTATGAAAACCCGTGACAATACCTCTCAAACGAGTGCATTTTGCACCTACGTCAGATATCTAGGGGTTCTAAATTTTATGCTAGCCTTCACTCAGCACTTATAAGTTTGTTAACACTGAAGTTGCTTCTCTTCTTCCCTGCCTTTATGGCTTCCACTTTTTCTTCCTATGCTCTACCAAAGCTGAAAGATGTAATGTGATCTGTTTCTCCTCAGTGTAGTTTATCACCCTTTGGAATTCAGTTTATCTGCTTGTCTTGAGAACTCAGTCCTCTCGTAGTCTCAAAATGCTACATTAAGAAAAAAAAGTACTCATATTTTTCTTATCATTAGAGTTGAAGTGACATTTCCTGTGGCTTTCTATATTCAAAGTGGAAGCAGAACTCTTAAACATATATTTTAATAAATTTGTGTCTTACCCATATATTTGGGTTTAATTTCTCACTTGTATATTTTGCTTTATTTTGCTCTGAGATTGAATTTGTGTTGATAGTTCATTTTTACCCTCTATTAAACACCCTCAACAGTAAAGTGACCTGATAAGGTAAGGAACTTCCATTGTTATATGTTTATTTAGATGTCACTGGGCCCCTTTTCTATAAATATACTGAGTATTATGGAGGAAGGGCTTCTGGAATACAAGCCTTGTTGTATAAAGTAAAGCTTTTTATAGAATAAGCACTTTTTCTGGCACACTAATAATTAAGGATATTAGGTATGCTATTTTACTTCTATTCTTTTAAGATTTTCTATAATCAACCTTATTCTTTCCCTGAACAATGTGTGTCCATAAAAACTTAGCATGACATAGTCGTAAACCTGTTTCTCCAAGAGTTTATCATTTTCTTGATTTTTTGAATATCTTTTTCAGTTTTATTTTAGTTATCATTTCTTCCCCCTGTCTTCTTTCTTTTTAGGGTTAATCTGTGTAAATTTCTTTTTATATTCTTGTTATTTTGTGATTTTAATTTTTAATATAATTTATTAAGTTGAATTATTTTATGTTACAATAATACTTATTCCCCATTCCTCATGTTTCTTCTATATCAATTTTCTGTAACTATCCACTTGGTCATTCCCAAGACTACAGGGAATACTTCATTTATTGGTGAGTCCTGTGAACAAATTGGGTAGGTTGAACTCAGTCTTCCAGTGCAGTAATTTTATTGGAATTCTCTATGGGATAAGTCTTTAGCTGTCTAGTGATAACAGAGACGTTGCAGTTAAGACAACCTAATAAAGATGTGAAACATGACAAAACCACCAGGCCACATCTAAAGCATATTTTTCAAAAAAATTTTTTTTTCCTCCAACTGTATGAAATAACAGTGTACCAATTCCAAGTCAACACCTGAAGTGGCTTTCATTTTGCTAAATAATGAGTCCCCTGGCAGCTGCTGCCTTTTCAGCTTGGGCCCTAGGATGAACACGTGTGGAAAATGGCCTCCACTAGCTATGCCCAGTCAAACCCAAGTGTGAAGCAGAGCCACCCAGCCGAGCTCAACCTAAAACAATCAACTCCCAGCTGCTCTGTAGATCCATGAGAATAAATGATTGTAGTTGTCGGCCATGCCGTAGGTTGCAGCATTTTCATAGGGACAGCTAATGAATATGCACGGATATTATGTATTAGCTTCAGATGCTCCAATATCCAAAATATAGGCCAGAAACTAGAAACACAGTAAAGGCTGGTATTAGGGATAAACACTGAAATCACAATTTAGATGGCTGAATTTAGCATAGGGAGGATATTTTGCAGGTTTATTTTTTTCTTTTTAACTTTACTATTACCTATATGCAGAAAATGTACAAATCAAAAATACACAGTTGGGAAACTTATCACCATATAAACACTCTCTAGGTCATGAAATCCAACATCACCAGAATTCTAAAACCCGCGCTTCCCCAGTACCTGCATTAAGTGAAGAAGCTAGGAGCTGTGACATCTTAGAAATTAAATAGCTTTGAGGTTCAGATTCAAACACAACATGTGAGCTAAAATATGAAGGACTGTGTTTTTAAGCCATATTCTTAAAATTGCTTCCACCTTAATGTTATAAAATGGGAAAGGAGGATGTAAATTAAAGGCTTTCTACTGGGTTAAATATTTTACACCTGTTGTCATGCCAGGTATTCTTCCTTCTTATATTTAGTAAAATAATTTACTTATAATAACTCATATTTTTAATGGTAATGGTATAAATCAATTGAAGGATCCATTCAGATTCATAAATATATTGTAAAATGGAGAAGAACACAACATGAAATTTTGTTTCGAAGACAGTCAAGGTGATTATGTGGATAAAGTAAATTAAATATCAAATTATGTGACTTTTTCAAAATCAGGCAAACAAAAAGCATTTGAATGTCACTGCAATGCTTGTATTCACTTAAATCTTTGTTCAAATTAAATCATATTTCTTTACTTTCATTTAAAATAGCAGCTAATTAATATGTCCTTACTGGAATTCAGAAGAAAACAAATTTGGGAATTGGCACAATAAATATGTAGATAAGTAACTTGGAAAAAATCAATAAAATTCTTTGTGACAATAATGTTACTACATTAAATTTATAGCAGCTGGTTAAACAATACACATCCTCCTCCATACTCCTAAGTTTTGCTCCAGGATCTTTTTTTATAGACTGTATTATTTCATGGTGGAATTGTAAAGAGGCAGTTAAAAGAATTTTTCTGAACATTCAGTGATCCTTCAAGAAAGGTTCTATTTTGAAGAGTTCTCCAAATAATAGCTTACTTAAATATCTCAGAAACAGTTTTTCTCTAATGCACATGTAGGTTTCCACCATGGGTAATTCTGAAATAGAATGTTTTTATCCAAAAAGGGAGCCTCCCACAGGGAATGCTAACCTTTTAAAGATATAATCAAGATCAAATCTTATACAGGAGAATTGCTGAACTATGACATCTATTTTAAATCAGTCTTTTTTGCTACTTCCTCAAAAATGCTTTTTCCTCTGGTGGTTTTTTTTTTTTATTATTTCTCTTATCAGTTGTAGCTTTTTTAGTTTCTTCATGTTTCAAAACATTCAGTTTTGTACCATTATTTTATGGTCATGAACATATTAGTAGATACCATAATAAAACCTGTCACTGTTCATAAGATTGCAATGCTCTAAAGACGCCATTCATTACGTTTTTCAGTGTCCTCTCTAAGCAGAGAAATGTGAAAAAAAAACTTAATTTTCACCACCTAGAAAATCTGTGCTTTCCTTGAACTGCTGATTTAGAAATCCTGTTATCGCTTGAATATCGTGCTTTGATTAGTCTAAAGAAGGATGAAATTCTTGGCTCATCTCTAGCAGATGTATAACATTATATGCATTTATTTATATTTTCTAATATCAGAATTTATTATTATTTATTTGTATTGATGATTTAATTATAATTTTATTTTTTTCACTCAACCTAATTGTTATTCACATTTATGTTCATATGTATTAAAAAAAAAATTGCCATCGAATCAATTCCAACTCATAGTGACCCTATAGGACAGAGTAGAACTGCTCCATAGTGTTTCCAAGGAGTGGCTGGTGGATTCAAACTGTCTACCTTCTGGTTAGCAGCCTTATGTCAATGTACTGCAAGTGAAAATTCCTCAGCAATATTACATGAGGACCATTTAGTCAGAACTCAGAAAACCATGTCAGGAGAGAAAAAATCACCTTGGATTCTGCCACATTGAGAGGCCAACAACATCAGATTAAAATTTTACTAGTCAAAAATCTTACAATTTATTTTTTTCTGCCATTCAACTAAGACATCTTTGATGCTATATCTTCTTTTCTTCACTCAACACCCCAAACGTAGAAGGACACTGAATGGTAGGTATTGAATGAAAATTATGAGAGAACAAGAAGTTTACCTTGTGACCTGTTTCAAAGCAGTATTCCCAATTTAGGCAAGCCCAAGTTAAGGAAGAAGAAAAACTCATTCTACTGCTGTGACCTTAAATGATTATAAGGCATTTTGCTATCTGAGCATGAACCAGAAACTATGGGGTCTGCACAATTGTTTACACAGCATAGAGAAGAGTTCGGACAGCAGGTTTGAAGAGATAGTAAGAAAGAATGAAGTTCAATCCATTTAGCAAAATAGATTGGAATTTCTACAAATACATTCATTGCAGCACTGGTTATATTTATTTAAGAAAAACTGATGAAAATCTTAATTGACTCCAAAGAGAAAACTGGTCAAAGAAACTACGTTATAGTTTTAAAATGGAATACAATGGATCCATCAGAAAAGGAGGTAGATTTTACTTGTGATACTGTAAAAAGATCCCAAAGACATGTTGACTGTAGGAAAGCACAGTCATAATGTAAAAATGTTATTAATTATATGTTCTGCATTCCATATGTTTTTTTTTTTTTTTAAACTAGATGTTCCTGGAACATACTGTATAAATTAGTTTCTTTAGGTGTTACCTCATTTTCTTGTTTTATCAGAAGATTCATTTTATGTTTAATTCTCTTTGTAATAGCTTTCAAACTTTACTAGTAAGCTTTTCAATGCTATTCTACATTGACAAAATACTCCTTTATCTTTATGGCCTTTTTATTCGAGGACCAAAGCAGAAGAATCGTAGCCTCATGGTAGATGAGAGGCATGACACAATTCTTACAGCATCTGCTAAGAAGCCGCATAGATTACTTTTGCTCAAAATTCATTGACCAACGAAAGTCATGTGGTCAATTTTGATACCAAGAGTGCAAAGAAATAAAATCTTCTTACAGGAAAGATAGATGAACGACTGTGACCAAAAAATCTTTTACCATACCAAATGGTTAAGCATATTTTCTTTAAATTAAATGTGATGACATCATTTGTAGCTTTTGTGAAATTCTTGAGATAATACCACTGTTATGACTCATTATATTGGAGTACATGCTATAAGGTGCCATTCAAATCCTCTCTTCATGAATGAGACACTCATTCTTCCCACTGCCAGTATTGACTAATGACAGCTTTCAGTGGAGTCCCTCTTTGGGAATTGCCCTTGGCCTAAGAGAGCTGCCTTGCACAAGTTTACACCTCCTCACCATAAGCAACCCCACATTCAGTGACTATTTTATTTGGGAGTTCTAAGGTTTCCCTGTGGCCTGAATGGAGAACAATTCTGAAGGGGTACCCCAGTTCCAAGGAGCCCTGGTGGCACAATGGTTACATGCTTGTCTGCTAACCAAAAAACGTCTGTGGTTTGAACACACAGCAATTCTGCAGGAAGAAAGACCTAGCGATCTGCTCCTGTAAAGCTTGCAGGCTAGGAAACCCTATGGGATAGTTCTACTCTGTTGTGAGTCAGAATCGCCTTGACAACACACAACAACAACATCCCAGTTCCAGTGTCCCTGGATGGTGAAAATGGTTATGCTAACTGAAAGATTGGAGATTCCATTTACCCAGAGGTCCTTGGAAGAGAGGCCTACTTCCAAAAAATCAGCTTTGGCAAATCCTGTGGAACACAGTTGTACTCTGTGTACATGGAGTCACCATGAGTCAGAATCAACTTGACAGCAATTGGTTTTGTTTATCCCAGTTCCCAAACTCCCAATAGGATCCACTGAAGTAGATCAGTTCTACTTAAGCACAGTCCTGCTTCCCTGGCTTTCTCATAGATGTTGCTTCTAAGAATACTCCACAATAAACTCCCAGTATGCAAATATCTGCCTCAGTCTTTTCAAGGAAAAAAAAGGAAAGTTGGGTAAAAAAAAAGTAAAGACAGTCATATGCATTAATGTCTCTACCCAAATACCTTCATGATTTTTTTTTTTAATCTTGCAAACTCTTCTTAATCATTAATTCCTAGAGATGTGTGTGCATATGTATTTATATGTACATGGGTGTGCATAAAGGATATTGCTATAGATTGGATTATGTTCCCCTCAAAAATGTGTGTATCAATTTGGCTGGGCCATGATTCCCTTATTATATAATTGTCCTCCATTTTGTGATAGTAAAAAGAAGAGAAAATTGTAACACCCTTACCCAAGTCACATGCATAATCCAACTTAAGGGAATTATCCTGGGGCGTGGCCTGCACAACTTTTATTTTTCAAGAGATAAAAGGAAAGGGAAGCAAGCAGAGAGGGGTGACCTCATACCACCAGGAAAGCGGTGCTGCGAGCAGAGCACATCCTTTAGACCAGGGGACCCTGTGTGGAGAAATTCCAAGTCTGGGAGAAGATTGTTGAGAAGGCCAATGGAGAGAGAAAGCCTTCCCCTGGAAATGATGTCCTGAATTTGGACTTTTAGCCTATTTTCTGTGAAGAAATAAATTTCTCTTTGTTAAAGACATCCCCTTGTGATATTTCTGTTATAGCAGCACTAGGCAACTAAGACAATATTGTTCCTTATATCCCCCCTCCATAAAAAAAAAAAAAAAAAAAAAAATTTTTTTCCTTATTTCTCTGTTCAATTGAAGGATATTGTCGCATGAGGTTATTATGACATTCAAACCTTTGCTTTAATGTATTGACTTTTGTTAAGATGTGCAAGAAGACTTCTTAAAACACCTTTAATTCCACCCATTTTCGTATTTCTCCCCTCCTATTCTCTTTGTTCAATAAAGATTTTTTTTCCCACTCTGAAATATGGTAAACTTTTGATGATGCAAATCATTGATGTTTTGATAAACTTTACATGAGATTGGAAGTACAAAGTCAAAAATAGAACCAGCAAAGTTCAAAACAAATCTTAAACCCATCTATCTTAAACTTGATGGCACCTTATGAGTTGTCAAAAAGAAAACAAATTGGAGAACTGTGTGAATGCCACCTTTTTTTTCATACTGTTTTATATGACCTTTTAATTGTTTTTGTCTGTTTTATAATATCCCTTTAAATAATATACAGATAAATTATTAAAGATTTCTTTCTTTCTTTTTTGGTATTATATCTATTTAACTACAAAAATCATGAAGTTTAGTTTCCAAAATCAGCCTTGTGAGCAATGACATTCATTTCTGCATGACAATATTCAAGACTACAAACATATTAATTTGTTCAAAATTATGATGAACAAGAAATCAAGCAAAAATGCAAATTGTAATTAGAATACCCATTTGAAATACACTTATTAGAAATCTAAACACTGCGTGCAGTTTTCAAAATTCCAGCACCATAATTAAATTACCACTGTTTATCCTTTCAGTATTTAAAGTCTGAAATTGGGAGCCATAACCATAAAACAAAGTAATAAATAATTATAATAACTAATTACCACAGAAATTGAACAAAACCATAATAATAATCACAGTTTTTATTGACAATAGCTATAAAGTATAGCACTCTAATAACTGGGTAATTCCAGAAAGATTATTTTATTATCAACAAAACTTTTGGTTTCACCCATTAAATAAAGCAAGCAGAAAGCACACCCTTCCAGCACACACTTACATGAGAGCACTTTGTTTTTTTGTTGTTTTTTTTTTTTAACAATTTATGAAGCAGGGTCCATTCACATATTATGCGACCTGAATTATAGGATAAAAAGAAATTGAAAACCACTTCAAATCATTAAATTTAAAGAGTTCAAAAATTAATACATTGCTAAGGAAATAGTTTTGACTTGACCTAATTACAAAATAATAATACACACACACATATTTGTGAGAGAGATTTATATCAAAGAAATGGCTTACCCAGTTGTATTGTAGAGGCTGACAAGTCCCAGGTCTGTGGGTCAGGCATAAGGCTAGAGGCTTCTCCTGACTCAAATAGCTGCAAGGGCTGACAACCTCAAGTTTGGCAGGTAGGAGGGCAGGTCGCTAGCTCACAGGCTGCAGGGGATGAGGAATCCCAAGATCAGCAGGTAACCTGCTAGCTCAAGTCCCAAAATCTGGAGGTCAGATGATGATGAGCTGGATGCAGGATCCAGAGTGAGCAAAAGCCAACAAGCTTGGACAGAACTTCCATATATATTGGATTCAGACCACACCCCCAAGGGAGCTCCTCTTAGAACCAGTTGGTTATTCATAGCAGATCTCATCATGGAGGTGATTATATTATGGAAGAGCAATCAGTCCAATGTCTGCCAAATTACATCATTACATAACTACTATGCCACTGAGAATCACAGCCCAGCCAAGATGACACACAACCTTAACCATCACAGTGACCCTGTAGGACAGAATAGAACTGTCCCATAGGGTTTCCAAGGCTGTAAATCTCTATGAAAGCAGGCTGTCATATCTTTCTCTGTTGGAATGGCTGGTGAGTTCAAACTGCTGACCTTTCAGTTAGCAGCTGAGTGCTTAACCAGTACCAGGGTTCCTTTATGTATACATATGTACAGACATGTGTCAAATAACATCCGTTCAGCCAATGGCTGAGTTCATACACATCTGTGGTCTAGTGCATGCCCTCTGTGGGATGCCCACAGCCCTATACAACAGCGAGCCGACCTTGTAACCTCCAGCCATGGAAACAGGCCTCCTCCTCCAACAACAGGCCTTTAGGAAGAAAAAGTGGGCTTTATTGCAAGCCAATCAAGGCAAGGAACTCGGAAACTAAGTCTCAAATAAAGTTCCACTACATTGGGGATTTTAGGGCAGTTACAGGGACCCAAAAAAACCCAGTGCCCTGTAGTCAATTCCAATAGGGGACTTAGGCATAATTCATGAAGTTTCTGGGAATAGGTAGGTAATTTCAGGAACTAATTAACACTTACGGGACGTAGTAGGGGTGCAATATGATGGCTGGGGGTATGACGCTTGATGCTTATCTAAGGCCGGTTTTGCAGCTTACTGCTCATGGTCAAATGAACAGTGGATGGGCGGTTGATTAGTAGTGAAGCAGCCTTGTTCAGAGAAGCAGTTAGACAACCTTGTGTTGTTATGCGGACAACACAGAAGTATCTTGTTGGGGACTCAGAGAGCCTGGCTGGGATGGGAGGAGGAGTGGGGGATAGTTCAATCTCATTGGTTATATTTCAGAAGGGGGAACAGTTTCACCCTTTTGGTTACACTTTCAATACAGCTATGATTCAGTCAGTCTATGGATCAAGGTACAGTTGCCACTTCTAAGGTATACTGCCTACGCGTTATGTCTGTTGAGGCAATAGCTGCAACAGATGGAGGCAGGGTAACATTATGTGATTTCTGGAAGAATTGTCACATTATTCAGGGTATCTGGAGTATTGTAGCTTCCTGGGAGGAAGTTATCAGAAAATGCAAGCAGGAAATTTGGAAAAAAAATGTTGAGTTATGTGAACACTCTCCAAGCATTTGATCAGGATAATATGATGAAAGAGATTGGTGGAAAAAGCATCCAGATGGGAAGAACACTGAATTTAAAACTTGATATTGGTGATGTGGAACAGCTCATAGATCATTAAGAAGAGAAATACTCTTTTTTTAAGGTGAAAGAATAATTTGTCACTAACAATAAATGAGGGGCAACCCTGGCGGCATAGTGGTTAAGAGCTAAAACTGCTAACCAAAAAGGCAGCAGTTCAAATCCATCAGGGCTCCTTGGAAACCCTATGGGGTAGTTCTATTCTGTTCTATAGGGTTGCAATGAGTAGGAATTGACTCAGCATAATTTTTTTTTTAAATATACATAAGGCATTGCATGAATACAGCACTTTTAGAAACATAAATCATTGCATTCAACATTTAATGCTAACATGTGACGTGGTATACTAGTGGAATAGCATCCAACTCATAAATCTCTGCTGTTTTCTTCCTATCCATTACAAGAGTCCCTGGGATAAGGGACTTGGCATCTAACTGAAAGGTTGGAGGTTCGAGTCCACTCAGAGATGCCTCGGAGGAAAGGCCTTGCAATACTCTTCTGAAAAATCACCCCTTGAAAACCTTATGCACAGTTCCACTCAGACACACAGGAGGTGGCCATGAGTCAAAATCAACCACTGATAACCTTAAACCTTGGAAATAGAAGTATATGTAGAAAAAAGAAAATTAAAAAGACTTTGCTTCCATCACACAATCACTCTGAATCCATTGGTACAGATTTTTTTCAGGATCATAGTATGTAATCTATCCACTCTGTGCACAAAAGGTTAAAACCTCACAAACAGGAGTATGAAGAAGTTTTCATATCCTATATTTAACTGTCATACACTCTCTGACGTTGAAAGCATTATTCTTTATTTGCTCTTTCATTTAACAAATACTAACTGAATTTTCAGCATGTGATAATTCTGTTCTAATCACTGGGGATACTGAAAAGAGCTAAGCAGACAAAAAACTTTTGCTCTATAGAGATTACATGTTAGCAGTGGTGGAAGGGACACAGGAAAGGGAAAAATATATATTTGCACTGCAGGACTAAGATTCAGTGTTTCCTTAAACTTTATGCCTTAGATGACTTATTCACCTCATCTTAGCCCAGGGCCCACATAGGAGAAAACCCCTGTGGCCTTGGGTTAGGCTAAAATTCCTTAGATAAAACCCCAAAAGTGTAATCCATAAATTGACATGTTGAAAATGCAGACCTCCTCAAATTATAAACTTCTGCTCTTTGAACCAAACTGTCAAGACAATGGAAAGACAAGCCACAGATTGGGATAAAATATTTGAAAGTTATGTCTCATAAAGGACACATAACAAACACTCAGTATGCAATAATAAGAAAAAAAAACACAAAAAAATGAATAAAAATGATTTAAACAAACACGGTCTCAAAGAATACATATGATGGCAAATAAGAACATGAAAAACAAAAAATGATCAACCTTATTAGCTATTAGGGAAAGGTAAAGTTCAGCCACAATGCAATACCACCACACACTTAACCAGAATGGTGAAAATTACATTAAAAAGTTTTACCACACCAGTTACGTAGGAACTGGGACTCTCTCTCATACGATATTGGAGAAAATAAAAATCAATGCATTTGAGTTGGATATGGGTACATATGAGTCGGTGGGTGTGTCTTGGCGCTTTCTAAGCTGTCACAAAATAGTGATTTATAAAACTTTTTTGGGAGGGGCATTTGGTGGCTAGAGACAGGAAATTCTTGTTTAAGTGAGATGATGGTCTTGGATGGCCTCATTCATGTGTTTAGTGTTTGACATGCTGGCTGAGATAAACTATGTTATTTCCCCCCCATATGGTTGCTCTCCACTGGCTTTAAATATTATCAGTTTTTAAAATTCAGCTTTCACAATTGTTATGAGCTATGGTCACAGTCCAATGCAAACTTCTCTACCATCCAAAAATTTAGAAATTTAAATCTCAAACATTTAGTTACTAGCTGTTTAACATACAGATGTTGGATCTACTTCTATCCTCCATGTATTTTAAATTTGCTTCTATATTTTCCATTCCATTATCTTGTTCGGTTAAGAAAAGAGTCACTCGACCAGATCTTCCAACTCACTAATTTATATTCTCCCATTTTTGTGTTACTTAAACTATATTCTTCACACTCAATGTTTCCACATGATTTTTCTTCCTAATTACTAGTACTAACTTCATGTCCTCAATAGCTTCCTTTCATCTACTTTAATCCTTCGGCTTGTCATCTTCATTTTAATAGCGGTAGTATTACTCAATTATCTAATTATGTTTTCATTAGTGCATTTCCTTGATGATGTTAGCTACCTTGGCAGTTTAAGTGTATCTGAGGAGAGTGGCAAGTGTCCAGGATCTCCTGGTGCCCTTCTGATGAATTTAAGATGGCAAGTGCCCTGGAGCAGACAGCCTGGATGATTGGCCACCTCCATTTGCTGCATGCCATATTCTGCCTTCGAATTCTGACTCCAGACACTGATATTTTACAAAAGCTCTTTTTCTGTCACCATCCTGGTTTGGTACTGGGCAGGAGTTTCTGTTCAGATAGACACGAATATTCTAGTGTTGTTCTTGTTGTTAGGCACTGAATATTCTGTAGAAGTGTTGATTTTCCAGTTTTAGCACTTGGCTATGGCACTGTTACTTCCCTCCCACAGCAGATCACAGATGCTTTTGCCTTTTTTCCCCCATCAGTGATTCTTTAAACAAATATTTTATTAAAGTTTCATGTTTTCATATTTTTCTTTTCTTTTCTTTTTTCTTTTTGTCACATCTCTAGTGATGGGCTTGGATCAAAAGTCTGTCAGCAGCCCAATTATAATTTGTTACTCGTCATTTACTGGAAGTGCATGTTATAAATAGACTATATTTAAAGGGCTGGATGGTCTTATTATAGCCACAAGCTAGAGAAAATCACAATAAATACAATACTAGCACTACATTACAAAGCGATGTTTTATTTACAATTTTAAAAATAAACCGATCCTTAAACTTTAGTATGTGTCATAATTATAGAGGGCTTGCTAAAATACAGATGTCTAAGTCCTAACACCAGAGTTGTACAGAGTGCTGCCAGAAAATCTGCATTTCTAACAAGTACCCAGGTGATGCTGCTACTGCTGTTTAAATACTGCAAAATAATTAGATTTGAATTGGGACAATTATGTTATCAGAAAGGCAGCCTCTTCTGAGGCCAGGGTTTACTTATTTTAAGTCCAAAGATTTTAAAATTTTTTCATTGTAATTTTAGTATTCCCTGGAAGATCTCCAAATGTCTTCACCATTAGCAATTTCATATTTCTACTTGCAAAACCCTGCACATAATAATTTGGTTAGCAATTTTTTTTTTTTTTTCCATTCATCCCAGCAGATCTTCTTTCCCCACCCTAACGTGTTCAGGGAACCGTCATACGTGGACTATTTCAATGGCCTCTGAGTTTCAGTTGAGTTCATTCAATGGTGAGATTTAGGAAGAGGTTTGAGAGAGGGAGAAGAGTGACGTCCGGGAAACCAGTCCATTGATTCCCTACTGGATGTGTTGCCACAGACCTCACAGGCCCTGTCAAGATAGCCCTTTACACAAGACTTTCTCTTTCTAGTCCCACTAATTGGTCTCCTTTCCCCTTCTTCCCACAGAAAAGTCATAACAGGCATGTCCCTTTACTATCTCTGTGGTAGCATACTGTAATTTGTGGGGTTATATTGAAAATAGTCCCTTTATCAAACACTCCACAAATTATTCCATTTGACATTGTCCCCTGTTTCTTGCCTGAACCAGACAACAAAAACACAGTATGAGATTGGAGATTAGAGGACTACCCCTGTGCGTTCTTTAATCTCTATAGCAAAGCTACAGATGTTTCTTCCACTCCTGAAGCGTTTGCTTTTCACTCTTAGGGTCTTCATTCCTCTGCTATGATTTAGAGTCTTCCTTTTGATTCCCCTCTATTTGCAGGGATATCATTTCCTAATCCTCAAACGGATGTGAACGTGGTGAAACAGCCCGGGTGTTTGGAAGTATAACAAGTACTGCAATTGAGCTGAATAATACCACAGAAAATAGAAAATAATCTTCGCTATCAGTTTCTCTCATACCTTACTCCGTGGGAAGCAAGACAGGCTTTCTGTTAGGTCAGCAGTTGGTACCACTGATGTAACCGCAGAAGGAAAATATGGTTGTTTTACTCAGTTTATCCCACATCTACCACTTGACTCTTCTAAATGGAAAATATATCTTTTGTTATTGTTCCATAGGATTGGTGTAGCCAACACTGCATCTATGCCTTTTCAAATATTCTGGAAAAAACACTCTACTCCTGCTTACTGCTCTGTGTCCACCCGCCACCCTGGCCATGTGACTCATCTTGCCTTTGTGTCAGTTACTGACATAATTTTAATAAGCGTTTTGTCTAAAAACTATAGAAGAAAATACTTAGTGAGCTTCCAAAGTGTAGACTTTTAGGCTACAGCTGGTAACATGGCAGACAAAGCTACACCAAAGGCCGTCTATTCAGTTATTTGCTGTGCGTGTGTATTTGTTTTTCCAAATAGAGTTTTTAGAACCAATTTTCTTCCTTAGTGCAGAGGGTCATAAGTAGTTTATGATTATTCAGCTAAACTAATTTAGCAGTATAAATTATGTCTACAGACTGTAATATAATTTATCTTTTTTTATTTTTATATATTTAGATCACTTCCAAAGGTTCACAGTTAGATGATCCCTTAATAATTATTCTTACTTGTAAATTAAATGTTAATCTCTCTGAATAGACATATAATAAATGCTTTACAACTACGTTTCAGGAAAGGACCACATGATCCAGAACGTCCACCAGCCTGAGTCCAGAAGAAATAGATGGTGCCCGGCTATGACCACCAGTTGCTCTAACAGGGAACACAAATGAGAGTCCAGGGCAGAGCAGAAGAAAAATGTATAACAAAATTCAAATTCACACACATACGCACACACACAAATCAGACTAATTGGCCAAACAAAGACTGGAGGAGCCCCCGAGGCTATGGACTCTGGGCACTCTATTAACTCAGAACTGAAACCACTCCTGAAGGCCACTTTTCAGACAAAGATTAGACAGGCCTATAAAACAAAAAATGACGCACGCAAGGAACATGCTTCTTAGTTCAATTAAATATATGAGACCAAATAGGCAACTCCCATCCAATAGCAAGATGAGAAGGCAGGAAGGGGCAGAAACTGGGCAAACGGACATAGGGAACCTGGGGTACCTGGGGTGTAAATGAGGAGCACGTTGCCACATTGTGGGATTGCAACAAATGTCACAAAACGGTATGTATACCAATTTTTGAATGAGAAATTAATTTACTGTATAAACTTTCACCCAAAGCACAATAAAATAAAAAGCAAAACAAAACTGTGTTTTAGGAAAAATTTAAAAATATATGTATCTGTATCTGCTTGTTTGTGCAAAAAGAGTATATAGAAAGAATAAATGAGGAACTGAAAGTTTGCCTACAGGGTGTGTGGCAGTAGGATAACAGGGATGAGGGCAAAATGGAGGAAATGGAAAGAGGGATAACACTTTCTTGAGTTTACTTTGCACTGATATTTAGAAGTATGCTTCTCCTATACTTATACACACATGCACAGATAATGAAACCATCAGTGATGAAGGAGAACAACATAAAAAGGAAAACAAACATAAACAATTGAATTCTATTTCAAATGACTAGCATAAGTCTAACAACCATGTTGATGTTCACATGCATTTATTCATTTGTATAACTGTGTTTTTTTTGCATATATTTATTAGTAGGACTCTAAAATGTGATATGTGGCATGGTATATGTGTGTGTGTGTGTGTGTGTGTGTTGTGTGAGTTAAATAATTTAATACTTTTGTTTTTCTTATTTCATATAAATAAATTTTCTCTCTTCTCTTCCGTGCATTTGCCTTCTATATTTGCTTAAAAACACTTACAAGATACTCTATTTTTATGCACTTTTTTCTCACATTACTTCTATGCATAGAAAAGCCTCCCTCTTATAAAACCAGAAGCATATTCAATAATACTAACACATAAAAAAAAAATTTTTTTTTTTTTACACCTTTATAAATTTGTGTGAATTTGCAGCCACATGTTGGGTCCAGCTGTTCAGCAGTTCATATCCACCACTTGCTTCTTGGAAACCCTATGGGTCAGTTCTACTCTGTCCTATAGGGTCGCTACGAGTTGGAATCAACTCCAAGGCAATGGGTTTGGTTTTGGTTTTGGCCTACATATCCAGAGGCTAACAGTACTTTACTAGCACTCCAGAAGAATGCACTTACTTAAACAGAAAGCCAAAATGAGTGTTACTCATGTATCAATCACTGGCCCCTTTTTGTTTCTTCTATAAGAAATGATAGAGCGTATTCTTTTTTTTTTTTAGTATTCAAAATGTATTTTTATCCTTTAGAACCAGGAGACCAAAAGATTATATTGTCTTTCCTCCAAAACATTTGATTATTTCTAGTCTTGTACATCCAAAAATAGTCCATAGGAACTTACATTTTACTGTGGATATTTGGTGGAATAAATTGTTGTTTTATCTATGCATAAAGGTTCATTGATTTTTATCAATATCCTAATACAAAAAATAAAGTTCTTCAGAGCTTATTCAACTCATGTAACCTATCACAACTGAAATCATATTTTGTAACTAATATGCTATACTTATGCAGAAACCTTCTGAAGTAATAGTAGGCATATAATGAAAGTATAATGCCATTATATATATAAACACAAAGAGTTTTTAAAGCTATAAGCATTTCAACCTTAAATCTCTTGAAGTATGTATTCTGGTTTCTAGAAAGGTGTTACGCCTTTAGGTTGTGAGTTTAAAATTCAAGTAACCTGAGTTTGCACCGCTGTTTGTACATTTAATATGCTCTGACACCCTGAACACACTCTGCTCTGGAACTTTCTAGATATGAGGCTGTGGATACGAGATGTAATTCCTTGAAGTTTAAGATTTTTCATCTATAAAGCACGGACGGATAAAGCAACTGCATAGGGAAGAAGGTTTGGGAGGACTTTACAAGTTTTCTATGACTTGTTCTCAATTTGAATTTTCTACCAATAGTAATGGTAAGGCTGGAGAAAAAGCACTAAAAAATACCAAGATAGATGATGTGTCTATAGCAAACAAGCAAATAATTTAGTTTGTTGAATTGTTGAGTCTCCTGGAGGTTTTCATTTTTACAGCAGTATCATTTTTTCTTTGAATATTTGTAGAAAATAGGGATATTTTGGTAAATAGTTTTGAAAATGCATTTTGGTGCTTCAAATTTAGTAAAGAAGTTAGCTATCAACTCTTCTAGTTGATCACCTTCTTTCTTTCTTTTAAATGCAGCCTCCCTTAGCTACAGAGAACACTGCCTCTTCTATCAATCGCTTTTGAGATACTTGGAAATTTTCATCCATGGACTGTTTTTTATGTTGTCAGTGTCGATGGCAGGCTGACATGGAGGTTGCATAGAGTATAAACGTAAACAATTATATTTTAAAAATAAACTGTCATAGCTATCAATCTAACCCGGGAGTCACATGAAATATTTTGCAGTTTAGAAAGTTAAACTGGAGCTGCAAAGAAGAGAAAGGATTTAAAAGAGGGTCGTTCTAACAGGACAGTTTACATGGCAGGTGTAGTAATCAAAGTGGTATATGATGATTTGAATTAAGGAAATGGCTACCAGAGGAAATAAGAAGATAAATTCAAGAAATGTTAAAGGGAAAGATTTGACAGAATATAGTGACTTATTGATGTGGGGTTAGGAGCAAGAAAATAGAAATGACTGCAATACTTTTGATTGGGAAGGTGGTATCATTAACTGAGATGGAGAATACAGGTGGAAGAGGGGGATTTATAGACCATGTGACTATATCTGCCTTGGATACATGACTTTGAAGAGCACATTCTTGCAAATTTTGACAGCCCTCCCACTGCAGTATTTTAGAAAATCTACTTAGAGTAATTTAAATTTTCTGGCTGATATTTATTTAATAAAAGAAACAATATCTATGTATGTCAACATTGACCAATTCTTCATATATATTTGGTATATATATATCGACTATTCACATACCTTTATACTCATATATTTATTTTTTAAGTTAAAAATGATTGAAAAAATCCAATATATTCTATATTCTACTTCTATACTATATTTACTATAATATCTTTCTATGTCCTTTTATTGTTGCCTGTTGCTGTGGAGTTAGTTCTGATTTATGACAATCTGATGTGTTACAAAGTAGAACTGTTCCATAGGGTTTTCTTGTACATACATTTTATGGAAGCAGATCGCCAGAACTTTCTTCAAAGGAAACTCTGGGTGGGTTTATACAGTGAACCTTTAGTTTACTAGGCAAAGGCAAACAATTTGTGCCACCCAGGGACCAATTTTTACGTCATTTTTCACCACCCATTTGTCAGTTTGTTGCACTGTGGTGGTTTGCATGTGGCTATGATGATGGAAGCTATGCCACCAGTATCTCAAACACATGTAGGGTTACCCATGAAGGACAAGTTTCAGCACAGCCTCCAGACTAGAAAAAAGGCCTGGCAATCTGATTCCAAAAATCAGCCAATGAGAATCTTATGGATAAAGAGGTCATTTTCCCAGACAGTGCTGAAAGATGGGCCTCTCAAGTTAGAAGGCACTAAAATTACGACAGAAGAAGAGCTGCATCCTCAAAGTAGAATCGACCTTAACGGTATGGATTGAGTAAAATCTTCTGTACCTTCACTGGCTGATGAGGCATCACTCAAGATGAGAAGCAACAGCTGTAAACATCCATCTATATTTGGAACACAAAATGTGCCAAGTACGAATTAAGAAAAATTGGAAGCTGTCAAAAATGCAATGGAATGCTTGAAGATCGATACCCTAGGCATTAGTGAGCTGAAATGGACTGATATTGTTTGAATCAGACTAAGACAGACTAGGAATAAGGACCTCGCAGCCTACTTCTGAAAAACATTAGCCAGTGAAAACCTTATGAATAGAAGCGGAGCATTGTCTGATATAGTGCTGGAAGATGAGCTCCCCAAGTTGGAAGGCACTCAAAAGATGACTGGAAAAGAGCTGCCTCCTCAAAGTAGAATCGATCTTAATGAAGTGGCTGGAGTAAAGCTTTCGGGACCTTCATTTGCTGAAGTGGCATGACTCAAGATGAGAAGAAACAGCTGCAAACATCCATTAATAATTGGAACCTGGAATGTACAAAGTATGAATCTGGGAAAATTGGAAATTGTCAAAAATGAAATGGAACACATAAACATCAATATCCTAGGCATTAGTGAGCTGCAATGGACTGGTATTGGCCATTCTGAATTTGACAATCATATAGTCTACTATCCTGGGAATGACAACTTCAGGAGGAATGGTGTTGCATTCATCATCGTAAAAAAGAATGTTTTGAGATCTATCCTGAAGTGCAACACTGTCAGTGATAGGATAATGTCCATACGACTACAAGGAAGACCAGTTAATACAACTATTATTAAAATTTATGCATCAATCACTAGGGCCAAAGATGAAGAAATAGAAGATTTTTATCAGCTTCTGCAGTCTGAAATTGATCGAACATGCAATCAAGATGCATTGATAATTACTGGCGATTGGAATACGAAAGTTAGAAACAAAGAAGGGTCAGTAGTTGGAAAATATGGCCTTGCTGATAGAAACAAAGCCAGAGATTGAACGATAGAATTTTGCAAGACCAACAACTTCTTCATTGCAAATACCTTTTTTCACCAACATAAACAGCAACTATACACAGGGACCTCACAAGATGGAACACACAGAAATCAAATTGACTACATCTGTGGAGAGAGATGATGGAAAAGCTCAATATCACCAGTCAGAACAAGGCCAGGGGTGGACTGTGGAACAGACCATCAATTGCCGATATGCAAGTTCAAGCAGAAACTGAAGAAAATCAGAGCAAGTCCATGTGAGCCAAAATATGACCTTGAGTACATCCCACCGGAATTTAGAGACCATCTGAAGAATAGATTTGACGCATTGAATACTAGTGACCGAAGACCACACAAGTTGTGGAATGACATCAAGGACATCATACGTGAAGAAAGCAAGAGGTCACTGAAAAGACAGGAAAAAGAAAAAAGAGACCAAGGTGGATGTCAGAGTAGACTCTGAAACTTGCTCTAGAATGTCCAGCAGCTAATGCAAAAGGAAGAATTAATAAAGTAAAAGAACTAAACAGAAGATTTCAAAGGGCCTCTTGAGAAGACAAAGTATTATAATGACATGTGCAAAGAGCTGGAGATGGAAAACCAAAAGAGAAGAACACACTCGCCTTTTCTCAAGCTGAAAAACCTGAAGAAAAAATTCATGCCTCGAGTTGCAATAGTGAAGGATTCTATGGGGAAAATATTAAATGATGCAGGAAGCCTCAAAAGAAGATGGAAGGAATACACAGAGTCATTATACCAAAAAGAATTAGCCAATGTTCAACCATTTGAAGAGGTGGCATATGATCAGGAACCGATGGTACTGAAGGAAGAAGTCCAAGCTGCTCTGAAAGCATTGGCAAAAAACAAGGCCCCAGGAATTGATGGAATATCAATTGAGATGTTCAAAAAAACAGATGCAGGTCTGGAGGTGCTTACTCATCTATGCCAAGAAATATGGAAGACAGCTTCCTGGCCAACTGACTGGAAGAGATCCATATTTATGCCTATTCCCAAGAAAGGTGATCCAACTGAATGTGGAAATTATAGGACGAGATCATTAATATCACACGCAAGTAAAATTTTGCTAAAGTTCATTCAGAAACGGCTGCAGCCGTATATTGACAGGGAACTACCAGAAATTCAGGCTGGTTTCAGAAGAGGATGTGGAACCAGGATATTGTTGCTGATGTCAGATGGACCCTGGCTGAAAGCAGAGAATGCTGGAAGGATGTTTACCTGTGTTTTATTGACTATGCAAAGGCATTCGACTGTGTGGATCATAAGAAATTATGGATAACATTGGGAAGAATGGGAATTCCAGAGCATTTAATTGTGCTCATGAGAAACATTTACATAAATCGAGAAGGAGTTGTTCGGACAGAACAAGGGGATACTTATTGGTTTGAAGTCAGGAAAGGTGTGCATCAGGGTTGTATTCTTTCACCATACCTATTCAATCTGTATGCTGAGCAGATAATCCGAGAAGCTGGATAATATGAAGAACAGGGCATCAGGATTGCAGGGAGACTCATTAACAACCTGTGTTATGCAGATGACACAACCTTGCTTGCTGAAAGTGAAGAGGACTTGAAGTACTTACTAAAGAAGATCAAAGACCACAGCCTTCAGTATGGATTACACCTCAACATAAAGAAAACAAAAATCCTCACAACTGGACCAAAGAGTAGCATCATGAGAAATGGCGAAAAGTTTGAAGTTGTCAAGGATTTCATTTTACTTAGATCCACAATCAACAGCCATGGAAGCAGCAGTCAAGAAATCAAAAGACGCATTGCATTGGGTAAATCTGCCAGAAAGGACCTCTTTAAAGTGTTGAAGAGCAAAGATGTCACCTTGAAGACTAAGGTGCGCCTGACCTAAGCCATGGTATTTTCAATTGCATCATATGCATGTGAAAGCTGGACAAAGAGTAAGGCCGACCGAAGAAGAATTGATGCCTTTGAATTGTGGTGTTGGCAAAGAATATTGAATATACCAAACCCACTGCCGTTGAGTTGATTCCGACTCATAGCGACCCTATAGGACAGAGTAGAACTGCCCCGCAGAATTTCCAAGGAGCTCCTGGCAGACTTGAACTGCTGACCTCTTGGTTAGCAGCCGTAGAACTTAACCACTACGCCACCAGGATTTCCACTGAATATACCATGGACTGCCAAAAGAATGAACAAATCTGTCTTAGAAGTACAGCCAGAATGCTCCTGAAAGGCAAGGATGGTGAGACTGCGTCTTACATACTTTGGACATGTTGTCAGAAGGGATCATTCCCTGGAGAAGGACATCATGCTTGGCAAAGTACAGGGTCAGTGGAAATGAGGAGGACCCTCAAAGAGGTGGATTGACACAGTGGCTGCAACAATGAGCTCAAGCTTAGCAATGATTGTAAGGATAGCACAGGAACGGGCAGTGTTTTTTTCTGTCGTGCATAGGGTCACTACGAGTCAGAACCGACTCAACAGCACCTAACAATGGCAACAACGGAATGCAAACGTTGGAAACAGAAAAGAAGGAACAGTAGTTGGAGAATACAGCTGTCAAGGATTGAATTGTGTCCCCCAAAAACATCTTGTATGAATGTCTACCATTTTATCTCCTGATGTGATTTCTCCACATGTTATAAATTCTACCGCTATGATGCAATAAAATGAATTAGGAATAGTTATACTGATGAGGTCTACAAGATTAGGTATTGTCTTAAGCCAATCTCTTTTGAGATATAAAATAGAGAAGCGAGCAGAGAGACATTGCGACCTCATCCTACCAAGAAAGCAGCACTGGTAGCAGAGCACATCCTTTGCTGGGTCATATGGTAGTTCAATGAGCTCAAGCAAAATGATTGTGAGGATGGCACAGGACTGGACAGTTTTTCATTCTGTTATGTATAGGGTTGACATGAGTCAGAACCAACTTGATGGCACCTAATAACAACAACACGGTAGATGCATTTCTAGCTTTTTAAGGAAGCGTCAAATCTATTTCCAAAGTGGTTGTACCATTTTACATTCCGACCAGCAGTGTATGAGTGTTCCAGTCTCTCCAAAACTTCTCCAACATTTATTATTTTGTGTTTTTTGGATTAATTCCAGCCTTGTTGGGGTGAGATGGAATCTCATTGTAGCTTTGAGTTGTGTTTCTCTAATAGCTAATGATTCTTGAGTGTTTCCTCATGTATCTGTTAGCAGCCTGAATGTCTTCTTTGGTAAAGTGCCTGTTCATACCTTTGCCCATTTTTTAATTAGGTTATTTGTCGTTTTGTTGTTGAGTTTTTGCAGTACCATGTAGATTTTAGAGATCAGACCCTGATTGGAAATGTCATAGCCAAAAACTTTTTCCCAATCCGTAGGTAATCTTTTTACTCTATTGGTGAAGTATTTGGAGGAGCATAGGTGTTTGACTTTTAGGCACTCCCAGTTATCTAATTTCTCTTCTGGTGTTTGTACAATGTTAGCAATGTTTTGTATACTGTTTATGCTATGTATTAGGGTGCCTAGCATTGTCCCTAATTTTTCTTCCATGATCTTTATCATTTTAGATTTTATATTTAGGTCTTTGATCCATTTTGAGTTGATTTTTGTGCATGGTGTGAGGAACAGGTCTTGTTTCATTTTTTGACAGGCGGATATCCAATTATGCCAGCATCATTTGTTAAAGAGACTGTCTTTTCTCCATTTAACAGACTTTGGGCCTTTGTCAAATATCAGCTGCTCATATGTGGTTGGATTTATTTTATGTCTGGATTCTCAATTCTGTTCCATTGGTCTATGTATCTGCTGTTGCACCAGTACCAAGCTGTTTTGACTACTGTGGCAGTATAATAGTTTCCAAAATCAGGTAGTGTGACGCTTCCCACTTTGTCCTTCTTTTTCAGTAATGCTTTACTTAGCTCAGGGCTCTTTCCCTTCCATAAGAAGCTGGTGATTTGTTTCCCCATCCATTAAAAAATATCACTGGTGTTTGGATTGGGATTGCATTGTATCTGTAGATCGCTTTCAGTAAAACAGACATTTTTACAATATTGAATCTTCCTAACCCTGGTGGTGTAGTGGTTAAGTGCTACGGCTGCTAACCAAAGGGTCAGCAGTTCGAATCCGCCAGGCGCTCCTTGGAAACTCTATGGGGCAGTTCTACTCTGTCCTATAGGGTCGCTATAAGTCAGAATCGACTCGACAGCACTGGGTTTATCCACATGCAAGGTATGTTTTTCAACTTATGTAGGCCTCTTTTGATTTCTTACAATAGTGTCTTATAGTTCTCTTTGTATAGGTCTTTTATGTCTCTGGTTAGATTTATTCCTAAGTACTTTATATTCTTAAGGGGCTATTGTAAATGGCATTGATTTGGTGATTTCCCCTTCGACGTTCTCTTTGTTGGTGCTGAGGAATCCAAAGGATTTATGTATGTTTATCTTGTATTTCCTGATACTCTGCTAAACCCTTCTATGAGTTTTAGTAGTTTTCTTGAGGATTCTTCAGGATTTTCTGTGTATAAGATTATATCATCTGCAAACAGACATACCTTTACTTCTTCTTTGCTAATTTGGATGCCCTTTATTTCATTACATAGCTTAATAGCTTTGGCTAGAACCTCCAGAGCAATGTTGAATAAGAGTAGTGATAAAGGTCATCCTTGTCTGGTTCCCATTCTCAAGGGAAATATTTTCAGTCTCTCTCCATTTAGGATAATATTGGCTGTTGGCTTTATATAAATACCCTTTATAATGTTTAGAAATTTTCCTTCCATTCCTATTTTGCTGAGAGTCTTTATCGTGAATGAGTGTTGGACTTTGTCAAATGCCTTTTCTGCATCAATTGGTAAGATCATGTGGTTCTTGTCTTTCGTTTTATTTATGTGATGGATGATATTGATTGTTTTTCTAATGTTGAACCATTCCTGCATAACTGGTATGAATCCCACTTGGTCATGGTGAATTATTTATTTATTTATTGATACGTTGTTGAATTCTATTGGCTAGAACTTTGTTGAGGATTTTTGTGTCTAAGTTCGTGAGGGATATTGGTCTGTAATTTTCTTTCTTTTCTTTTTTTTTTTTATGGTGTATTTACCCAGTTTTTTATCAGGGTTATTCTGGCTTCATAGAACGAGTTTGGGAGTATTCCATCCTTTTCTATGCTCTGAAATACCTTTAGTAGTAGTTGTGTTAACTCTTCTCTGAAAGTTTGGTAGAATTCTACAGTGAAGCCTTCAGGGCCAGGGCTTTTCTCTGTTGGGAGTTTTTAAATTATTTTTTCAATCTGTTGTTATGGCTTTATTTAGCTGTTCTGTCTCTCAATGTGTTTCTAGAAATTTGTCCATTTTCTCTACTTTTTCAAATTTGTTAGAGTACAGGTTTTCATAGTATTTTGTTATGATTCTTTTAATTTCAGTTAGGTCTGTTGTGATATCGCCCATCTCATTTATTTGGGTTCTCCAGTTTTTCTTTTGTCAGTCTGGCCAATAGTTTATTGATTTTGTTAATCTTTTCAAAGAACCAGCTCTTGGTCTTCTTAACTCTTTCAATTGTTTTTCTGTTGTCTATTTAATTTATTTCTGCTCTAATTTTTATTATTTGCTTTCTGCTGGTGTCTGAGGGTTTCTCTTGTTGCTCTCTTTCTTTTTGTCCAAATTGTAGTGATAATTTTTTGGTTTTGGCCCTTTCTTTTTTTTTTTTTTTTGTATGTGTGTATTTATTGACATAAATTGAGCTCTGAGCACTGTTTTAGGTGTGTCCCAAAGGTTCTGATAGGAAGTGTTTTCATTCTCATTGGACTCTATGAATTTCTTTATCCCATCCTTAATTTGTTCTACAATCCGATTGTTTTTTTTTAGCAAAGTGTTGTTCCGTTTCCATGTATTTGATTTCTTTTTTCTGATATTTCTGTTATTGACTTCTACTTTTATGGCTTTATGGTCAGAGAAGATGCTTTGTAACATTTTGATGTTTTGGATTCTGTTAAGAATTGCTTTATGACCTAATATATGGTCTATTCTAGAGAATGTTCCATGTGTGTTGGAAAAGAAAGTATACTTGGATGCTGTTGGGTGGAGTATTCTGTATATATCTTTGAGGTCAAGTTGGTTGATTGTGTCATTTAGCTCTTCCCTTTCTTTATTGAGCTTCTTTCTGCATGTTCTGTCCTTCACTGAAAGTGGTGTGTTAAAGTCTCCTACTATTATTGTGGAGCTGTCTATGTCACTTTCAATGCTGATAGAGTTTGTTTTATGTATCTTAAAGCTCTGTCATTGGGTGCATAAATATTTAATAAGGTAATATCTTCCTGGTATATTGTCCCTTTAATCATTGTATAGTGTCCTTCCTTATCCTTTGTGGTAGATTTAAGTTCAAAGTCTGTTTTGTCGGAAATCAGTATAGCCACTACTGCCCTTTTTTGATTATTGTCTGCTTAATATATTTTTCCTTCCTTTGAGTTTTAGTTTTTTTGTGTCTCTAAGTCTAAGGTGAACTTGTTTTTTCTGAGTCTTTACGTTTTTCTTGTATTTCATTTTGACGTGTAGGATTGTTAGTCTCCTTTGTCGTTACCTTAATATTTAACCCTGTATTTCTAAGTTTAAACCTAACTTGTATCTCCCTATATCACCTTGATTTCCTCTAAATAAAGTAGTCATAGAAGATCTATGACTACTTTATTTAGTCCCTCTTTATTGATTTAATGTTGTCATCTTTTACTTAATGGCATTGCTGATTCCCTGTTTTGAGTGTTTTTCTATCTTAATTTCTTTTTGTGATTTCCCTGTCTGGGTTGATATCTGGTTGCTCTAACCTGAGTTCTAGTGTTGGGTTAATATCTGATATTATCTGTTTTCTAACCAGGGAATTCTGCTTAGTATTTCTTGAGTTTTGGTTTGGTTTTTGCAAACTTCCTAAGCTTCTGTTTATCTGGAAATGTCCTAATTTCACCAACATATTTGAGAGGCAGTTTTGCTGGATATATGATTATTGGCTGACAATCTTTCTCCTTTTATGCTTTATATATGTCATCCCATTGCTTTCTTGCCTGCATAGTTTGTGCCGAGCATTCTTATTGATTCTCCTTTGTAGGTAACTTTTCACTTACCCCTGGTTGCTTTTAAAATTTTCTTTTTATCTTTGGTTTTGGCAAGTTTGATTATAATATGTCTTGGTGACTTTCTTTCGGGATCTACCTTGTATGGGGTTCGATGAGCATTTTAGAGAGATATGCTTTCGTCTTTTGCAATGTCAGGGAAGGTTTCTGCCAACAAAACTTCAACAATTCTCTCTGTATTTTCTCTTATCCCTCCCAGTTCTGGTACTGAAATCACTTGTAGCTTATTTTCCTTGATAGAGTCCCACATGATTTCTCAGAGTTTCTTCATTTTTTAAAATTCTTTTATCTGATTTTTCTTTGAATAAATTGTTGCCACTTGTTTTATCTTCATTCTTGCTAATTCTGACTTCCAACTCCTCAATTTTGTTCTGCTGACTTTCTACTGAGTTGTCTAATTCTGAAACTTTATTGTTAACCTTCTGAATTTCTGATTGCTGTCTCTCTATGGATTCTTCCAGCCTATTAAATTTTGCATTATGTTGTTGAATAATCTTCTCAATTTCCTGGACTGCTTTACCTGTGTGCTCCTTGGCTTGTTCTGCATTTTGCCTGACTTCTTTCCTGACTGGAAAACTCCTTACTTATTACTAAAAGGAAATGGGTGACATGAAGACAGCTAGAAAGAAGAGGATACCGTAAAAGTTAAGGTATTGACAACAAGATTACATCTTTTTCTATTCCCATAGTCTCAAATTTTTATAAAAGTTATGAATGAATAGAGAATATTTAAAAATGCTCTTCTGTAGTCTGTTAAGGTGATAAACCATGTGTTTGCATATTTTTATAAGATTTCATAGATCAATAATATAATTTTCTTCAGAAATCCCTGTTTATGCATGATGTTCTTTTTATAATTATCTGCTTGGTCTTAAATGAGATTTTTTTTAAACATTCTTCATTTTGTTAAGTGTTAGCTTATACTAGTTTTCTTATATGAATTAGACCACTCACTTTTTTTTTTAAACTATACGAAATGTTAAGTAGCATGAAATATTTTGTTTATAGATTTTAATTACAAGCAATTGCAAGTGTCCACTTTCAAAATATTTTATTGTAATTCTATAAAACAGTTTACAACTTTGACCAAGTTGTTGGTCTAATTAGGTTTTTTTTTTGTACTTAAATAAATATTGGTCATTAAAAATACAGATATAAATTAAAGATACACTTATTATAATTTAATGAGCATTTTAAAATAAAAGCATGTTGACTTTACATAATCCTTCATGCTTATTTTTGGATTTGTATAATATTAAAAAACTTATAAAATTTTAATTTAATTTTGTTTTAATGAAAAAACACATTCTTTGGGCTTATCAATTATATTATTTATCTTAACATTAATATTTATCTTTTCCTTTTAGATGCTTTCCTTTTTTATTTCACTTGCTTCTGAGTCCACTATTTATTACCTTCTTTAATAAAAATATAAGGATGTGCAATTTTTTACTTGAAGATATATTTGTCAGCACCAGAATGTTCTTGCTATTTTGTATTTCTAAATCTAATTTAGAAATAATTTCTTCTGTAAGCAGGAGCAATTTCACTCACTTTGTTTTTTCTTTTCTTCTCTTTATCTAGCCTTCCTGATACATAATTATAGATTTTTAATTTAAACAGTTAGCTGTTATTTGTTTTTTGTATTATGATATTTTCCCCCTAAAAATGTATTATAATTTACTTCTAAATTCTTCTGAGTCTGATAATGAGAACACCAGTAGAAAAAGCTTAGACCTTCCACAAACTTTTTTGTTTTACTCCCCAATTAGCAAAAACCTATGAAATTTAGCTCTCTAGAGACTCATGCTTTAAAAAAGAAGCTCACTGCTATGGATTAAATGTGTCCCCCCAAAACACGCTTTTTTTTTTTTTTTTTCTTAAGCTATTCTCTAGGAAATGTTAAGTGGCATGAAATACTTTGTTTATAGATTTTAATAACAAGCAATTGCAAAAAATGTCCAGTTTCAAAATATTTTATCAATTGAACTCAAATTGTTTCAAAGTATTTTATTGAATGATTTCAAGTTAAAATGTTTCACCTGTGGTTATAAACCTATTTGGAAATATGTTGTCTTTGTTATGTTAATAAGACAGGATTAGTTCAAGGTGAGTCTTGAGTCAATCTCTTTTGAGATATAAAAGAGATTAAACAAGCAAGTCAGAAGCAGAGATGAAGAAAAAGAGACGCCAAGCCACATGGAGATTGCCCAGAAGCAGAAGCTCAAAAGAGACAAGGATTTTCCTCCAAAGCAGACATGCAGAGAAAGCCTCGCCTAGGGCCAGCACTCTGAATTTGGACATCTAGCCTCCTAAACTGTGACTAAATAAATTTCTGTTTGTTAAAGCCACTCACTTTTACCATTTCTGTTATAGTAGAACTAGATAACTAAGTCAGAATTTGGTACTGAGAAGTAGGGGTACAGCTCAAACAAATACCTACAATGTGAAAGTGGTTTGAAATTGGGTAATGCACAGAGATTGGCAGGGTTTTAAGATGCCTAATAATAAAGACCTAGATTGCCTTGAAGGGACTGTTGGTAGAAATATGCACTTCAAAGAAAATTCTGGTGAGGACTCAGAAGAAAGTGAGGAGAGCTATAAAGACAGTCTCTATCATTTTAGAGAATACGTATGGCACAAGCCAAGAGAGTGTTGCCAGAAATGTGAACAACAAATGTACTTCTGGTGAGACTTTAAAAGAAAATGATAAACATGTGATTGTACAGTGGAAGAAGGGTGATGCTTTTTATGCAGTGGCAAAGAACTTGCCTGAATTATGTTCAAATATTTGGTGGAAGGTAGAATTTGTAAGTGATAAATTTAGATATCTGGTTGAGATTACTGAGCAGAGACTTAAAGGGACCATGTGATTTCTTCTTGCCACTTCAAATGTGAGAGGAAAGAGATGGTCTTAAAAATGAATTGTGCAAAAAAGGAACAAAACTTAAAGATTTGGAAAATTCTATTGTGTAAACTAAGGACTCTTGTCATAAAATTTTCACCAAGGAAGTGGCTACACAATCTTTTGTTAAAGAGATAAAGCCTGTGACTGATGAATCTAACCAACTGCCACAGCATAAAACCCATCAGTTTAGACTGAAGAGGACAGAAAAAGAGCAAAAAGAAAGAAAACTGTCTGCCTCTTGGGATTCTACAGGCAGAAAACAGTCCAAAGGAGCTATATCTGTTGTTCTCCAAGAAAAGAACCATTCCTAGAGCAGCTCAGAGATCAGCAGAACTATTGGAAGGAGCATGGGAAGCAGAGCTTCTTAGGTCTCAGAGAGTGAGGCCATAGTTTCTGGGGTCTTAAAGGGTGGACCCATGGCCTCAGGAGTTTCAAATGGTAGAGCCACTGCCTCCTAGGTTTCAAAGAGTTATATGTTCACCAACTCATTTCTGGAGTGTGGGGCTATAATTCGGTTTGGCCAAGAGGATGAGGTGGCTACCAAAATTTGAGGAGATGGGGCTGCTGACCAAAGTGGAGTGGATGAGGCTGCCATGCCCAAAGAGCAGAAGAATGGTGCCTGTCTGGGCTGAGGGTGTGGGGTCACCACACAGATGGAATAGGAGAATGGGACCTCCTAAAACCAAAGGAGCAGAGTTGCCATTCCAGTGGACCTAGAAGGCAGAGCTGAAGCCCAGGGCTAAGGGGCCTCCACTCAAAATGCAGAAAACGTTGCCAACTCCAAGAATCTGGAAGACAGAGACATCTTCTAGGTGATCTAAGAGAACAGAGAATTATTTTAAGATTTGAGAGCTAATGTAAATTGTTCTGCTGGTTTTTGACTTGCGTGGTGCCCACTATCCC
The DNA here is from genome assembly GCF_030014295.1 of Loxodonta africana. Taxonomy (NCBI): domain Eukaryota; kingdom Metazoa; phylum Chordata; class Mammalia; order Proboscidea; family Elephantidae; genus Loxodonta; species Loxodonta africana. The sequence continues at coordinate 33,487,471 of NC_087356.1, forward strand.
TTCCTTCCCTCCAGTTTCTTACATTGTAATGAAAGCATCTACCTTGTACCTGTTCCACCATTCTACTTTAGAAACAGATAACCTGTATTCTAGATTCCACAGGTTCACAGATGTAGAGAGATTTTTCCCAGGGATAGAATACATCTAAAATTGCACCTATGTTTGATTTAGATGATTCAGACAATGAGATTTTAGACTTGGAGTTAGTTTAAGACTTTAGGGATGATGTGATGGGGTGGGTGAATGTGTTTTGCACTTGGCAAGGACATGAATTTTGGGGGACCAAATTTGGGATGTTATGAATTGAATTGTGTCTCCCAAAAATACGTTTTAAATCCTAACCTCTATGCCTGTGGTTATAATTCCATTTGCAAATGGGTAGTCTTTATTATGTTAATGAGACAGACTATGTGTAACATGAATCTTAAGTCACTCTCTTTTGAGATACAAAAGAGATTAAACAAACAAGTTAGAAAAGAGAGATGTCAAGTCACATGGAGATCACCCAGGAGGAGAAGCTCAAAAGAATCAAGGATCTTCCTCCAGTGCCCACACAGACAGAAAGCTTCCCCAAGAACCAGCACCCTGAATTTGGATTTCTAGCCTCTTAAACTGTGAGAAAGTAAATTTCTGTTTGTTAAAGCCACCCGCTTGTGGTATATCTGTTCTAGCAGCAGTAGATAACTAGGATACCCACTGCCATGGACATAATGATTAGATAGTATAACAAGGTGAGCCCTCTTCACCTTCCTCAGTTCTTCATTTCTTAGGAAAAACATTGCTTCCTAGACAAGGCCCTACTGATCCTCTGAAGCAGTGAGGGCAGTTGTGACATAATCTAGTCCTTCCTGTAAAAAAAAAAAAAAAAAAGTTTTTTTTTTTTCCTATAACAATCAAAGCCCCTCGTCATCCTTGCGCCCTTCTGACTCTTCTGAATCGAAAAGGTCGATTGAAAAGGTAGAGGTCAGAATTGGGTTCCCATAACTGGTATAAGTGATAACTCCCAACACACATCTGATTTGATTTGGAGGGCTGTATGCTCACAATGTAGGAGCCCTGGTGGCGCAGTGATTAAGGCACTCAGCTGGTAACCAAATGTCGGTGATTTCAACCCACCAGCCACTCTGTGAGAGAAAGGTGTAGCAATCTGCTTCTGCTTCCATAAAGATTTATAGCCTTGGAATCCCTATGGGGCAGTTCTACTCTGTCCTATAGGGCAGCTATTAGTCACAACAAATGCAAAGGCAATGGCTTTTTTGTTGGTATGTTCACAATACCAGTTAAACTAGTTGCCATCAAATTCACTCCGATTCACGGAAGCCTCAAGTGTGTTAGAGCAGAACTGTGATCCAAATGGTCTTTATTGGCTGATTTTTCAGTAGATCCTGAGGATTTTTATCTCCTAAAGCTTAAGACATTTTCTAACCTGAACATAATATTAACATCACTTTCAATAATTTAACATTGACAATTATCTAATAGTTTATATTCAAATTTTTCAATTGCCCAATAATTTATTTCAAGATGTTTCATTCTTTTAATCTAAGATTTGATTAAGTATCACATATTATACTAGGTCATCATGTCTTTTAGTCCCACCTAATTTAGAATAGTTCTCCTTTTTTTTTTTAACTTTGACTTTTTGTTGCTGCTATTATAATTACATGTGCAAAGAGCTGGAAACGGAAAACCAAAAGGGAAGAACATGCTCGGTGTTTCTCAAGCTGAAAGAACTGAAGAAAAAATTTAAGCCTCGAGTTGCAATAGTGAAGGATTCTATGGGGAAAATAGTAAATGATGCAGGAAGCCTCAAAAGAAGATGGAAAGAATACACAGAGTCATTATATCAAAAAGAATTAGTCAATGTTCAACCATTTCAAGAGGTGGCATATGATCAGGAACCAATGGTACTGAAGGAAGAAGTCAAAGCTGCTCTGAAGACATTGGTGAAAAACAAGGCTACAGGAATTGATGGACTATCAAATGAGATGTTTCAACAAGCAGATGCAGCGCTGGAGGTGCTCACTCATCTATGCCAAGAAATATGGAAGACAGCTTCTTGGCCAACTGACTGGAAGAGATCTATATTTATGCCTATTCTCAAGAAAGGTGATCCAACCAAATGTGGAAATTATAGAACAATATCAATAATATCACACGCAAGCAAAATTGTGCTGAAGATCATTCAAAAACGGCTGCAGCCCTGTATCGACAGGGAACTGCCAGAAATTCAGGCCGGTTTCAGAAGAGGATGTGGAACCAGGATATCATTGCAATGTCAGATGGACCCTGGCTGAAAGCAGAGAATACTGGAAGGATGTTTACCTGTGTTTTATTGACTATGCAGAGGCATTCGACTGTGTGGATCATAACAAATTATGGGTAATATTACAAAGAATGGGAATTCCAGAACACTTAATTGTGCTCATGAGGAACCTTCACATAGATCAAGAGGCAGTTGTTCGGACACAACAAGGGGATACTGATTGGTTTAAAGTCAGGAAAGGTGTGTGTCAGGGTTGTATTCTTTCACCATACCTATTCGATCTGTATGCTGAGCAAATAATCCAAGAAGCTGGACTATATGAAGAAGAACAGGGCAACAGGATTGGAGGAAGACTCATTAACAACCTGCGTTATGCAGATGACACAACCTTGCTTGCTGAAAGTGAAGAGGACTTGAGGTACTTACTAAAGAAGATCAAAGACCACAGCCTTCCGTATGGATTACACCTCAACATAAAGAAAACAAAAATCCTCACAACTGGACCAAAGAGTAGCATCATGAGAAATGGTGAAAAGATTGAAGTTGTCAAGGATTTCATTTTACTTAGATCCACAATCAACAGCCATGGAAGCAGCAGTCAAGAAATCAAAAGACGCATTGCATTGGGTAAATCTGCCGGAAAGGACCTCTTCAAAGTGCTGAAGAGCAAAGATGTCACCCTGAAGACTAAGGTGCGCCTGACCCAAGCCATGATATTTTCAATCGCATCATATGCATGTGAAAGCTGGACAAAGAGTAAGGCAGACCAAAGAAGAATTGATGCCTTTGGATTGTGGTGTTGGCAAAGAACATTAAATTTACCGTGGACTGCCAAAAGAACAAATAAATCTGTCTTGGAAGAAGTGCGACCAGAATGCTCCTTAGAAGCAAGGATCTCGAGACTGCGTTTTACATACTTTGGACATGTTGTCAGAAGGGATCAGTGTCTGGAGAAGGACATCATACTTGGCAAAGTACAGGGTCAGCGGAAAAGAGGAAGACCCTCGATGAGGTGGATTGACATAGTGGCTGCAACAATGGGCTCGAGCATAACAACGATTGTGAGGATAGCGCAGGACTGGGCAGTGTTTTGTTCTGTTGTGCATAGGGTCACTATGAGTCAGAACCGACTCGATGGCACCTAACAACAACAACATTGTTAATCAGTATAGGAAAGTTATTGTTTAATATGTATAAATTTGATTTTCTGGTATTTGCCTCACGATGGAACGCAAGTTAAAATATTTCACCAGGAATACAGAAAAGTTGATGAGTGCTTATCACAACAGGATGTGTATTCTATCAGTTTATGCCATTATTGGTGATCATAAGTAATAGAGAAAAAATCTGCTGGATACCAAAGTGACCAAATCATCAAGTGAAGTTTTCTGATTTTATCGTCCCTTTTACATTTATTAATTGATCTTATGTAAAGAAGAGATTTTCCTCCCTTGTTTGTTTGTGAATTATTTTTATTCAGTCCTTTACAAGCTATTATTTTATATATATTTGATACACAGATTTTCCTTTTAGATGCTCCCGTTAGCCTTTGCATTTTTTCTTCTTTTTTATTTTTCCTATGTATTTCAGACATGTAGCCACCCACTTCTCCAAGGAGTTTATTCATATTGATGTGATTTAATGAGAGATGATAGCAGAACCTCAATTATGTAGAAAAGAGTTCAGATATCAATATCTACACACTAGCTGTACTTATTGCTATTGGGGTTTTATCACATCTAGATCATTTCAGGTAAGGGCGTAGAGAGATAGGGAATATTTGTATGAGAAGCACAAGATTGTATTGATACTTCCAATTCTACTCCAGGAAAACAGGGTTCTTTCCACTCTAGCTCTCTTTTCGCATAGTAAGAATCCTCATCTCCAAGGACTTTTTTTTTGTCTACTGTCCTATATCTTAGGGTTGTTATGAGTCGGAATCGACTTGATGGCGCACAGTGACACATCTTACACCACAGTACGACAAATTGACAGACACATGGTGGTCTTACATGAAAAGATACCCTAATTACTATGACAATGCCACTACTAAGAGCAAAATTACTTAGTAAAATTAAATATTTCTCTGAAGTCTTTTGTCTTTAGCTTTTAGCCTATTGAGAACGGAGAGTGAGAATATGTTGTCCAAAAGTTACATTATTTTTATTTTCTTCCACATGAACTTACATTCCTTATTTTCTGTTTGTATTCACTTTTAAATTGTTCTATATGGCTCAAATTTAATAATATATGAAAGCATAATCTAACTCACTCCCATTTTTTCCATCCTTTTCACACCCATTCTTGTAAATAACCAATTTCTTTCCACAAAACAAAGCAAAAATATTAATATATTCTTGCTTCTTGCTGTTTTTTACAAAAAAAAAAAAAATAGCACATTCAATTTGCTCAGTTACATCTTCCTTTCTTTCTCTTAACACAGATTGTAAAAGTACAGGGTAAATTCTGGGAGGTGTGATTCATGGGCCACATGGCAATTGCATAAGTAATTGTTTAGAGATGGTCAAATGTCCTTTTACCATTTAACATTCTGATCAGAATAAAAATATAGCACTTTTTCTCCCCCACTGCTAGAAATATATTATTTGTTGCTTTTGAAATCTGTCAATCTAATACATGAGAAATTTTGATTAAATGAAGTTTAAATTTGTATTTCTCTTATTATGATTGAGTTCCACCATCATTTCTTATGTATGGAAACCATTTAATATCTTTTTGTACACTTGCTTTCAGGTCTTTTATTTTTCATCTTTTTTTTATTTTTAATTGGTTTCACAGTCTTTCATATATTAAGTTTATTGGTCCTTTTTTTTGTGGTTGTTGTTGTTGTTAGATGCCATTGAGTAAGTTTCAACTCGTAGCAGCCTCCAATACAACAGAACAAAACATTTCCCAGTCCCACGCCACCTCCACAATCCTTATGCTTGAGCCCATTGTCACAGCCAATGTGTCAATTCATCCCATTGTGTGCTTTCCTCTTTTTTGATGACACTCTACTTTACTAAACATCATGTCCTTTTCCAGGGACTGGTCTCTCTTGACAACATGACCAAAGTATGTGAGACAAAGTCTCACCATACTTGCTTGTAAGGAGCATTCTGGCTGTACTCCTTCCAATACAGATGTGTTCATTCATCTGGAAATCCATGGTATATTCACTTTATTCACCAACACCATAATTCAAAGCATCATTTCTTCTTCTGTCTTCCTTATTCATTGTCCAACTTTCACATACCCATGAAGCAATTGAAAATACTATGGGTTGGGTCAGGCTTACCTTAGTTCTTTAAGTGACATCTTTGCTTTTTAATACTTTAAAGAGGTCTCTTGAAGCAGATTTGCCCAATGCAATATGTCATTTGATTTCTCGACTGCCTCTTCCATGGGCAATGATTGTGGATCTAAGTAGAATGAAATCCTGGACAATTTTAATATGTTCTCTGCTAATCATGATATTACTTATTGGTCCAGTTGTGAGGATTTTTGTTTTCTTTAGTGGAGGTAAAATCCGTACTAAAGGCTGTAGTCTTTCATCTTCATCAGTAAGTCCTTCAATTCCTCTTCACTTTCAGCAAGCAATGTTGTGTCACCTGCATATCACAGGTTGTTAGTGAGTTTTCCTCCAATTGTGATGTAGTGTTCTTCTTTCTTACTGGGTGGTTGATTGGTCTATGTGTACCACACAATTACAATTTTAGAAGTTCTATGTTTTAATAACTTCTTACTTTAGCCTACCCAATTCTTACTAAATTTACTCCTAAATTCTTTATTTTTGTGGCCATGCTAAACATTTATATTTCATTATATCTTTAACTTTTTATATTTCTGTATGATAGATATTGATTTTTGTGTTAATTTTATTTCCCGCTAACTTTGTGATATTTTCCTTAATTAGTATACATGAAGAACCCAAGAAAATTGGTGATAATGTTATCATATTACTCATAAATAGAGGAAATACTAATTGTTCTTTTGCCTATAAATATTATTCCTTTTGAAATTCCACAAGTTAATAGAACTTTACCACTACAATTGCAAAGAAAAGATATAATGGGAATCCTTGACTTGCTACTGACTTCAGTGGTGATAGCTTGGCTGCTAACCAAAAAGTCAGCAGTTTGAATCCACAAGCTGCTCCTTGGGGCAGTTCTACTCTGTCCTATGGGGTCTCTATGGGTTGGCAACTCAATGGCAACAGGTATATAGATACATTATATGGAGCCCTGGTGGCTTGTATATTATAAATAATATATATTACATATGTGTCCCCTTTCATGCCCTTCACAGCCAGCAATACTGTCTTAGTTATCTAGAACTGCTATAATAGGAATACCACAAGTGTATGGCTTTAACAAACATAAATATATTCTCTCACAGTTTAGGAGGCTACAAGTCCAAATTCAAGGCTCAAGCTCTACGGGAAGGCTTTGTCTCTCTGTCCACTCTGGGGGAAGGTCGTTGTGTCCTTTTAACATTTATGGGCCTGGAGTTCCTTGGAGATCTCCATATGTTTTGACACCAATCTTCCCCTGGGTCTAGGAGACTCTCCGTGCAGGGAACCGGGTCAAAAGGACACGCTCAGTTTTCAGCTCTGCTTTCTCAGTGTTAGTGAGGTCCCTGACCTTTCTGCTTGCTTCACTTTCCTTTTATCCCTTGGAAGATAAAAGGTGTGACACAAGCAAAGGTGTGACTTGAGTAAGGCAGTAACTTAAGTAAGAGAATAGCTTGAATAAGGTTGTGAAGAGTAAGGGGGTAACTTGAGTGAACTTGGGACTTGAGTTGTATCCTTTAGTAAGCGTGTGACTCAAGATACATTCCAAACTACTCCTGCCTCATTAACAAACAGAAGGTTAGGATTTTCATAATTATATAATACCAAAAAATGGGGGACAACCACACAGCACTGGGAATCATGGCCTAGCCATTTTGACAAATATTTTGGGGGAATATAATTCAATCCATGACAAATAGTCAAAATTTTCTGCAAATAAATATCACTTTATCTGCCCATTGTACTTTATACTCATTGATAAAAAAGACCATAATGATTATATTTGTGACTCTTTTCTTTGCCTCAACAAGCACAGTCTTTATATTACAAGCTCTTTATGTAAGCTAGGCTCAGTATTCATAAATTGTAAGATAGAAAACAAATTTAAAAAAGTCAATATAAATAGAAAATTGTAATATTAGAACATTGGAAACATCTTGTGAGGTATCAAATCGGTAAACAGTGTTTATATAATGTGATTTTAAAATTCCAGTAGTGACCCCAATACATCTGAAAATATCCTACATACTTTCATTTTGTTTAACACATTACTTTTAAAAATGTACATTTTCTTAACATTTTCCATGCACATCTAAATTTACAAGAAAAAGTAAGGATTGTTCAATATTAAAATAGGGCAACTGAGTACATGTTCACTATATACTATTACTTTTTCGTAGGTATTTACTTCTTGATGATATCAACAAATTAAAATAAAACACAGTTGGGCATAGCTATTTATTCTTAAATAAGTTTTGAGGAAAGGATCGTTAATTTTTTCCTTATTTGCTTTGTACGCTTGTTGTGTTTTTGCTGTTCAGACAAAATTTTGTCATTAGGAAACCTTTAGAAGAAGTGAGCATCTTGGAATCAGGAAGGTCAAAGTCATGAAAGATGTCTAAATCCTTAGAAAAACTATCAGAGAAGTCTGCCCTGATGAATTTAAATTTTGTTCAAGAGATATTTCTATGGTTTGAGCAAATGAAAGAGAGTTGGCCTGAAGTGTTCCTTTACAATGAATGTGAAGAACACTTTGTTATAGGTGTCAACATTAATACAAATGGTAATAAAATTTAATATCACTAGTAGTATGTGTATGCATGCTATCATTTATTTTCATCTCCATTAATCATAGGACTTCCTTTCTAGTTGCCTTATCTATTAAAAACAGTGTTAGAGTAAGGGACTGCTGTTCAAAAAAGATGAGAAATTTTACATAAACGCCCTTTTCTAGTTTTATGAAGAAAACGTGTGTGTTAACAGAAATCAATTCGTTGACCTATAAAGGTGTTAGTACTAAGAAGCCTGAGAGAACTTAGTAGAGGGATAGCAGTTGGATGGGAAATGCCCATGGAGCATAGTTTGTAGTAGAGCATAGATTTGCAGTTTTGCACTATATTCAACTCTCAGTAACCCTATAAAATATTGCTCCAACATTTAGAAAACTCCATAACACTATTATACCGAGAGACTGGATTCATGTTTACTGATAACTGTGGTCTCATTTAAAAACGTGTCTGTCACTTCGTTGTACTGTGGGAGCTTGCATACTTCTGTGATCCTGGAAGCTATGCCACTGGTATTCAAATATCAGCAGGGTCACCCATGGTGGACAGGTTTCAGCTGAGCTCCCAGGCTAAGACAGACTAGGAAGAAGGACCCGGCAGTCTACTTCTGAAAAGATTTACCCAGTGAAAACCTTAAGAATAGCAGCAGAATTATGTTTTATATAGTACCAGAAGAAGAGCTCCTCAGAGGGAAGGTACTCAAAAGACAACGGGGGAAGAGCTGCCTCCTCAAAGTAGAGTTGACCTTAATGATGTGGATGGAGTAAAGCTTTCAGGACATTCCTTTGCTGATGTGGTAAGACTCAAAATGAGAAGAATAAGCTGCAAGCATCCATTAACAATCGGAATGAGAAATGTATGAAATATGAATCTAGGAAAATTGGAAATCATCACAAATGAAATGGAACACATAAATATTGATATCCTAGGGATTAGTAAGCTAAAATGGACTGGTATTCACCCTTTTGAATTAGACTACTATGTCAGGGACAACAACTTGAAAAAGAATGGCATTGCATTCATCATTAAAAAGAACATTTCAAGATCTATCCTGAAGTACAATGCTGTTAATGATAGAATAATATCCACACACCTACAAGGAAGACCAGTTAATACAATTATTACTCAAATTTAAGCACTAGCCATTAAGGTCAAAGATGAAGAAATTGAATATTTTTACCAATTTCTGCAGTCTAAAATTGATAGAACATTCAATCAGGATACATTGATAATTACTGGACACTGGAATGTAAAAGTTGGAAACAAAGAAGGAGCAGTAATTGGAAAATATGGCCTTGGTGATAGAAACTATGCTGGGGATTGCACGATAGAATATTGCAAGACCAACGACTTCTTCATTGCAAATAGGTTTTTCAAAAACATAAACGGTGACTATACATGTGGACCTTGTCAGATGAAATACACAGAAATCAAATAGATTACATCTGTGGGAACAGATGACGGAAAAACTCGATATCATCAGTCAGAACAAGATCAGGGGCCTGCTGTGGAATAGACCATCAATTACTCATGTGCAAGTTCAAGTTGAAACTGAACAAAATTAGAACAAATTGACGACAGCCAAAGTACAACCTTGAATTTAGAGACCATCTCAAGAACAGATTTGACGCCTTGAACACTAATGCCCAAGACCAGATGAGTTGTGGAACAACATCAAGGACAATGTACAAGAAGAAAGCAAGAGGTCATTAAGAAGACAGGAAAGAAAAAAAAGATCAAAACAGATGTCGGAGGAGACTCTGAAGCTTGCTCTTGAACATCGAGTAGCTACAGCAAAAGGAAGAAATGATAAAGTAAAAGAGTTGAACAGAAGATTTCAAAGGGCAGATTGAGAAGGCAAAGTAAAGTATTATAATGACATGTTCAAAGACCTGGACATAGAAAATCAAAAGGAAATAACTTACTCTGCGTTTCTCAAGCTGAAAGAACTGAAGAAAAAATTCAAGCCCTGTGTTGCAATATTGAAGTATTCTATGGAGAAAATATTAAATGACTCAGGAATAATCAAAAGAAGATGGAAGGAATACACAGAATCACTATACCAAAAAGAATCGGTCGATGTTCAACCATTTCAGGAGGTACCACTGTATGATCAGGGATAAATGGTATTGAAGGAAGAAGTCCAAGCTGCACTGAAAGCACTGGAGAAAAACAAGACTCCGGAAATTGACGGAATTTCAACTGAGATGTTTCGACAAATGGATGCAGTGCTGGAAGTACTCATTTATCTATGGCAAGAAACTTGGAAGACTGCTACCTGGGCAAATGACTGGAAAACGTGTATATTTTTCCTTATCCCCAAGAAGGGTGATCCCACTGAATGTTAAAAGTATTGAGCAATACCATTAATATCAAACACAAGTGAAATTTTGCTGAAGATCATTTAAAAGTGGTGGCAGCAGTATATTGACAGGGAACTGATAGAAATTCAAGCTGGATTCAGAAGACATGGAACCAGGGAAATCATTGGTGCTGTCAGATGGATCCTGGCTGAAAGCAGAGAATACCAGAAAGATGTTTGATTGACTATGCAAAGGCATTCAACTATGTGGAACATAACAAATTATGGATAATATTTGGAAGAATAGGAATTCCAGAACACTTAATTGTGCTCATGAGAAACCTGTACATAAATCAAGGGGCAGTCATTCTAACAGAACAAGGTGATACTGCGTGGTTTAAAGTCAGAAAAGGTGTACCTTTCACCACACCTATTCGATCTGTATACTGAGCAAATTATCTGAGAAGCTGGGCTGTATGAAGAAGAATGGGGCATTAGGATGGGAGGAAGACTCATTAACAACCTGAGTTATGCAGGTGACACAACCTTGCTTGCTGAAAGTGAGGAGGACTTGAAGCACTTACCGATGAAGATCAAAGACCTCAACCTTCAGTAAGGATTACACCTCAACATGAAGAAAACAAAAATCCTCACAACTGAATCAATAAGCAACATCATGATAAACAAAGAAAAAATTGAAGTTGTCAAGGATTTCATTTTGCTTGGATCCACAATTAACAGCCATGGAAGCAGCAGTCAAGAAATCAGAAGATGCATTGCATTGGGCACATCTTCTGGAAAAGACCTCTTTAAAACGTTGAAAAACAAAGATATTACCTTGAAGACTAAGGTGGGCCTGACCCAAGTCATGGTGTTTTCAATCACATCATATGCATGGGAAAGCTAGACAATGAATATGGAAGACCAGAGAACAATTGGCACCTTTGGATTACGGTGTTGGCAAAGAATATTGACTATACAATGGACTGCCATAAGAATGAACAAATCTGTCCTGAAAGAAGTACAACCAGAATTCTCCTAAGAAGCAAGGAGAGCAAGACTATGTCTCACATACTTTGTAGATGTTGTCAGGAGGGATCAGACCCTGGAGAAGGACATCATGTATGGGAGAGAGTCAGTGACAAAGAGGAAGACCCTGAATGAGATGGATTGACAACAGTGGCTGCAACAGTGGGTTTAAGCATAGCAGTGATTGTGAGAATAGTGCAGGACTGGGCGGTGTTTCCTTCTGCTGCACATAGGGTCACTATGAGTTGGAGCCACCTGGATGGCACCTAACAACAACAACGTGGTCTCATTAAGCAGATTTTTGGTATTTAGGTTGTTAAGAGCAGAATGAAATAAAAAGGCTGTCTTAGAAACACTAATCACTAGTGCTATTGCAAATCTGCACAATTACATACAGTTAAGCGATATAGAGGGAGTATGAAATAAAGGCGATGGTGGAGTTGGGATGACATCCTACTCACCAGTGCAGGAGAAATGTAATCATTTTGAATTTTTTTTTATGGATCATGAATTTACACATGTAGCTTCTCCTTCTCCATTAATTCTTCCATCTACTCTTGCCACACTCTTGGAAAATGCATATGTAGAGAAAAGCAAAACAAATGATACTGTGAGAGCAGTTTTGAGAAATAGAAAATTGTTTATGTGTTCAGGGGTTAGACAGTTGAAAGGTCAGTTATGTATTAGAAAATTCAAGACTAGAAAGGTTAGTAGCCTGGAAAAATTTCCTGTTGTTATAAATAGCCATAGTCTTCAGAAACTACAGCCCGTCAAAAGCAAAGAGCGATTTACATCCATACACCATGAGGGCATTGGGTGGAGGGGATGTTTCTTGACTCTTGCAACTGAAAAGTGAGCCAAAGGAATTCAAACTGGTTTTAGGTCTTGATTTCTTTTAAAAACACGTGGGGGATTGATACATATTTCTTTTTATAAAACACTTTTTTAAACATCATGGATGATAAATGTCCAAATAATAATTTGACCAGCAATTTAGAGATAATAGAAATCTATGGACTTGCTACCTATGAAATTATTATTTAGGTCATGTTTAAAAAGGAATGCTTGGGTGATGCAAATAATTAACATGCTTGGCTGCCAACGGAAAGGTTGGTGACTTGAGTTCCCCAGAGGCACCTCAGAAGAAAGGCCTGGCAATCTGCTTCTGAAAAATCAGCCATTGGAAACCTTAAGGAACACAGTTCTACTCTGACACACTTGGAGTTGTCATGAGTCAGAATAGACTCAAAAACTGATAATATTTAAAATGCTCATAAAGTAAATGTCCTTTCTGCCTACCCCTATATTACTCTGAATGACTATTAAAAGGAAACATGTATTCCATTCATGTAATTATATTATACACCACTTGCTGAGGCCATAAAAACATTTTGGATAAATGCGTATCTCAATCTAAATATAGCCTCCAATTTAATCATGTTTACACAGTACGTTATATAACTATTGTTTTTAATATTCATAGTTCAAATGGGTTCTTATGCTATTATTTATTAATAATGGAATGTAATAGAATTCAAACCCCTATAGATATCTTAAGATTTTTCCACTTTGAGCTAATGGCACAGAATATATTGAAAAATAGATCTGACTTTTATTTTCTTGAAGTTTGGCAAAAAAAAGTCTGTAAGTTTTAGGATACCCAAAAAACCCAGTGCCCTCGAGTCAATTCCGACTCATAGCAACCCTTTAGTACAGAGTAGAGATGCTCAACAGAGTTTCCAAGGAGCACCTGGTGGATTCAAACTTCTGACCTCTTGGTTAGCAGCCATAGCTCTTAACCACTACGCCAATAGGTATACAGTTTTTAAACACCAAAAACCTTTGTAGATAAGAATTTTACTCTCCTTTTTTTAAAGCTATTTTTACTTCGAGATATTATTTTTCTCACTGAATGTTAAGTCTTAAAAATATAAGTTCTATGTTATTTAATAAGTCTGCAGTTGTTCCTTAATAGCAACACTTTCTTCTTATAGTTTCCATATCCTTCCATATCCTTACAAAAACATTATCTGCTAAATATTGCTTTGTCTATCTTTCTTTTTGCTATGCAGTGGCTTTCCTAAATTATTCATAAAAGACTAGGAATGTGTTCTGTATCAAAGTGTACTTACTTTCTAATTTCCTTTTGAATTCATAATTGAAATAATACTAAAATTAATACAATTATCTAAAATCACGAGTGTTTCAGTTTCCCAACATATGACACCTGTCCAGAAATATCGATGCTCATGACTGATGGACCAGTCATTTTCCTCAAGAGATTCCTCAGTTTGGATGGACATTCTTCCTTTAAGATCATCAAAAGTAAACACAAGCAGATGGAAGCCCTGTGTACTAGAGGTTTCATGTCAAAATATCAGCAGGAATGTATTTTCCCAAATAATCCTTTGAGCTCAAGATAATTTTGGTCTGAATCATGAATTATCCCTTCTTTCCTCACTCCCATTACTTCTGTAAATCCAATACAGTATTGTTTTGTTTTAATAAATGAGGGAAACTTCCTGAAAAAGCTTAACATTGTACAAGAGATATGCACGTTTCTAATTTTACTAGTAGTACAGAACACTTATTTTACTTCCAATAAGTAGTTTAAAAAGCTCTCAAATAAATTATTATGAAATGGTCAAATTAAATGACTGATTATAGAAAGTGGCTGATATTTTTTAATTGGATCTCATAACATGTGTTTTGCATTTTCTAAAAAAAGAAAGAAAGGTATGTTTTCCTCAGAGGATTTAAAATGCTGAGATAAAGGCACGGTCAGTTGCATAGAACTTTATTGATTTTATATTCATTCTAATTTGGATTATAGTTTGGGGTGATTAACAAACTAGCAATTATTTAAGGTTTTCTAAATGCCACGTTAGGTCACTCTTTACACTGATCACTGACTTCAGCTCCTAAAGGAAGCAAAACTTCTATCCAAGAATATAAAATATAATGCCACAAATAACATATCTTGAATTATGATAAAATTTTGAAAAATGACAGTTGCTGTTCTTGTTTGACTTAATTAGCTTCCTGCCCTTTGTCACCTGCAATATCATAAACATTCCCTATTTTCCACAACCGTGATTGGAAATGATGCTGAACCCTTATAGCCACACTGTTGAACATGCAGGCGAGAGAATCAGTGACTTGACTGAACCCAGCAAACATGTTCAAAAGCAACAGGAAGCACTTTTTCTTTCCTTGCATGTTTAGAGAGGAGTTAAAGGTAACCATAGGTACCAGATACACATTTATAATCACATCCTTAAATAATAGCTCAGTAAAGGGGTAATGGCAAGCACCAAAAAACAAAGAAAGACAAACTCATTGTTGTCAAGTCAATTCTGATTCATACTGACCCTGTAGGACAGAGTTGAACTGGCCTATGGTGTTTCCAGTGAGTGGCTGGTGGATTCAAACTGTTGACATTTTGATTAGCAGTCTGAGTTCTTAGCCATTGTGCCACCAGGGCAGATGGAAGCTATTCAATAGATACAGTCAGGCAAAAGGACATTCCACTGACAACAGTGCAGCCTCAAAAATTATCATCCTCTTTTCTTGCATAATTTAAATATGATGACAAAATTATTATAAAGCTTTTTTGAAAAGGCAAAGTCACTCATAAGCCTACATTCAAAGAGAACTACTATTTCATATTTTCTTAACTCTGCTTATATCTTTCCTTTCTGATGTTTTCACAATATCAGTCACAGAAAATATTTTACTATGTATACTACATTTTTAATTAAAAAAAGATATCATAACCATTCCCCCGCCTTTACACAGTCTTTATATTTATAATTTTAGTAGCCAGAAACCCTTTTAATGAGAGGATTCCTAGCATTCATTTAGCCATTATATTATGATTTGCTTTTTATTGATATAATTTTAGTTCTTGAAACTTGGTTATTTCAAAATACTATCTGCAAGCCCTTATTTCAATATAAAATAAATGTGCATATAATTAGCAAAACCAATCCAAATGTCAAATAATTATTAAATGCTTTTGCTTGTAGAATATGTTTTTTCTGTTAATATTAGATAAATTCAAAATTAGGCGTTTCACCAAAGAGGATATACAGTCAACAAATACATGAAAAGATAATCAATATCATTAGCCATTGTCATCGTTGTTAGTTACCATCAAGTTGATTCTAACTCATGGTGACCCATGTGTTACAGACTAAAACTGCATTATCCATTAACCCATTGCCATCAGGTCAATTCTGACTCATAGTGACCCTAAAGCATAGAGAACTGCCCCATAAGGTTTCCAAGGTTATGATCTTTATAAAAGCAGACTACTACATCATTCTCCCACAGAGCAGCTGGTGGGTTTGAACTGCTGACTTTTCAGTTAGCAGCCAAGCACTTAACCACCTGGCCACCAGAGTCCTTCATTAACAATTAAAAACCCATTTCTATCAAGTCAATTCTGACTCATAGTGACCCTATAGGACAGAGTAGAATTGTCCAATAAAGTTTCCAGGGAGTGGCTAGTGGATTCAAACAACTGACCTTTTGGTTAGCAGACAAACGCTTAACACTGTGCCACTAGGGCCATTACATGGACAAAAGAAAAATAAGAGAAGGCTCAAATAACTCAAAACATACCACACTCATGAATAAGTAGACTCAACATTGTGAAAATGACAATTCTACCCCAAGCAATTTACAAATACAACACTTCCCAGATCCAAATACCAACAACATTCTCAAAGGGATGGAAAAACTAGTCATTAACTATATATGGAAAGGGAAGAAGACCCAGATAAGTAAAGCACTACTGAAGAAGAATAATGTAGGAGGACTTGCACTACTGATCTCAGAACCTAATCGTAATCAAAATATACTATTACTGGTACAACAATAGAGACATTGACCAATGGAACAGAATTGAGAACACAGATGTAAATCCATCACTTAGGGTCACCTGATCTTCCACAAGGGCCCAAAGTCCATCGAATGGGGAAAAGACATTTTTAACAAATGGTTCTGGCAAACCTGGATGTCCCTCTGCAAAAAAAAAAAAAAAAAAAAAATGAAACAGGACCCATATCTCACATCATACACAGAAACTAATTCAAAATGGATCAAAGACCTAAATATAAAGCCAAAATGACAAAGATCATAGAAGAAAAAATAGTATAAATGCTAGAGGCCCTAAGATACAGCATTAACAGGATACAAACCATAACCAACAACACACTAACACCAGAAGATAAGCTAGATAACTAGGATCTTCTAAAAATTAAACACTTATGCTCATCATAGACTTCATCAAAAGAGTCAAAAGAGAACCTACAGACTGGGAAAAAAAAATTTTTTTTGGCTATGACAGATCAGACAAAGCTCTAATCTCTAAAATCTACGGAAGAAACCAACATATTTACAACAAAAATACAAATAATCTGGTTAAAAAATGGGCAAAGGAAATGAACAGATACTTCACTAAAGAAGACATTCGAGAGGCTAACAGGCATGAGGAAGTGCTCTCGATCACTAAGAATTAGAGAAATGCAAGTCAAAATGACAATGAGATACCATCTCACCCTGGCATTACTGACCCAAACCAAAAAAAAAAAAAAAATTAATAACAAATGTTAGAGAGGCTGCAGGGAGATTGGAACTCTTATGCACTGCTGGTGGGAATGCAAAATGGTACAACCATTTTGGAAAATGATATGGCACTTCCTTAGAAAGCTAGAAATAGAAATACAAGATGATCCAGCAATCCCACTCCTAGGAATATATCCTAGTAAAATAAGAGCCATCACACAAATAGACATATGCATACCTGTGTTCATTGCAGCACTGTTCACGATAGCAAAAAGATGGAAACAACCCATATGCCCATCAACAGATGAATGTATAAACAAACTATGGTACATATACACAGTGGAGTACTATGCAATGATAATAAGCAATGATGCATCTGCAAAGCATCTCACAACATGGATTAATTTGGAGGGCATCATGCTGAGTGAAATAAGTCAATCACAAAAGAACAAATATAGTATGAGATCAGTACTATAAAAAATTAGTGAAAAGGCTTACACTCATAAAGAAAATCTTATTTGGGAGGGGAGGGATGGGGATGGAAAAACACTAAATGTACAATAGAAAATGAGTAACTTTGGTGAAGGCTAAGACTTTTTTTCTTTTTTTTTTAAGACAGTACACAATACTGGGGAAACCAGCACAACTTGTACAAGGCAAGGTCATGAAAGCTCCATAGACATATCTAAACTCCCTGATGAACTGAATTGCTGTGCTGTGGGGACCATGGTCTTGGGAACTTTTAGCTCGATTGGCATAAAATAGTTCATAAAGAAAATGTAACACGTTCTACTTTGGTGAGTAGCATCTGGGGTCTTAAAAGCCTGTGAGTGGCCATTAAGATACTGCACTGATCTCACACCTTTGGGAGCAAGGAAGAATGAAGAAAACTAAAGATACAAGGGAAAGAATAGTCCAAAGAACTAATGGACCATATCTACCACCGCCTCCACCAGACTGAGTCTAGTACAACTAGATGGTGCCTGGCTACCTGCCCTGAGAGGGATCACAAAAGAAGGTCCGGAACAGAGCTGGTGAAAAATGTAGAACAAAATTCTAACTCACAAAAAAAGACCAGACTTACTGGCATAACAGAGACTGGAGAAACCCCAAGAATATGGTCCCTGGACACTCTTTTAGCTCAGTAATGAAGTTACTCCTGAGGTTTACCTTTCATCCAAAGATTAGACAGGCCCATAAAACAAAATGAGACTAAAGGGGCACACCAGCCCAGGGGCAAGGACTAGAAGGCAGGAGGGAACAAGAAAGCTGGTAATAGGGAACCAACATCGAGAAGGGAGAGTATTGACATGTCTTGGGGTTGTTAACCAATATCATAAATAATATGTGTACTAACTGTTTAGGGAGAAGACAGTTTGTTCTGTAAACCTTCATCTAAAGTACAATAAAAAAATAAAAGAACCTAGAATTGAAAAAAAAATGCTGAGTGAAATTAGTCCATCACAAAAGAATATTGTATGATTTCACCAATATGAAATACTAGAACAGACACATGTATAGATATTAGGGTTCAATAGGGGCAACCAGAGGTGAGAGGGATGGGGAAAGGGGGAAATCATTTTTTAGATAGTACTGAGTTTTTGCTTATTGTGATGGAAAATTTGGCAACAGATATTGGTGAAAGTTGCACATTATTAATGTAATTGGTTATATTGAATTGTACATGTAAAAAAATTTTGAATTCACAAATGTTATATTATCTATATTTTTATACCACTGAAAAAAGAAAACAATTAAAAAGTAAATTAACTTTCTCTGAGATGTCTTATCTGATGAGTCATGGGTCTTTGGCTTTTTAAATACAATGGCAATGTCTTAAGAGGAGGGACATACATTTTACAACAGAAGAAAACCTGGATTCGAATACTCAGTTGTCTACTCAGTAACTGAGCAAGCTTAGATAATAATGGTAGAGGCTCTTTTTCCTATCTGATACCACTGGGTTGTGAGAATCAAGGGAAGTTGATTATGTAAATTACTTTGTGCAATAAAGGAATCTATAATTATTCATAATTGATATACATATTTTTTAAGTGGATTGGAAGTATTAACTATCAGTGTAACTATTATCATTAGAAGTCTACCTTGATTTTCACTTTTTTCTTTTCCTTGGCTATTTGTGTATGGTTTAGAAGTGCCCTATTCCTTAAGAGAATACTTCTCTATTACATTCTCTGTGACATCGCTGAACGTCTCCCTTTTCTTATGGACTCTCATCCTCATTCAGATCTGTAACTTCCTAGTCTAACTGGATTCATCACCCCTTTCCACCAAGCAATTTTTCCACTGTACCATTTAGTGTCCATTTTCAGTCATTAGTACAATCTCTTGTATTTTCAAGCTTTTCTCTGAAGATTCTCTGTAGTAAAGTTTATTTTTCTGTGTGTGTTTCTTTTTATTTTTTCCTTTTCTTTTTTATAGCCAGTGTTTCTCAGAGCCTGGAGGTGGAGCAGATATTCTCATTCTTTATTGCCACTTCCATATTCACTGTCCATTTATATACCCCAAACCTACAGGTCCTTCAGGGTTCTTGTCAAAAAGATTATTCACCTGACTTCTGTTATTCTCCAGAATTTATGCTTCCATCAACTTCATTCCTTGAAGGTAGTACCACTTGGCTCACTTTCTTCCTTCCATCTTTATGATGATAATCTGTTTACTTTAACCAATGCCAACCACTTGATTCTGCATCCTACGCTGAGCACTTTTTCTCTTAGACAGTAATTAATTTCATAACTTCTGTTTATTCCCACATGATTTCATATGTGGTGTTGAAACAAAAATAATGTTCCTACTATAGTATTTTCTCTGTTGATGCCTCAGCGGCAGTGATGAATAAGATGATAAATAAGAATATTATGAAACCCTGCGATCAGTGTAAACTTGGTGGTCTACCCAAGGTTGACACACACACACACAATAAACTAAAAATAAATTACCCTCAACTTTCTTCGGCTATATGCAAAAACCAAAACCAAACCTGTTGCCATCAAGTCGATTCTGACTCATAGTGACCCTATAGGACAGAGTAGAACTACCCCATAGGGTTTCTAAGGAGCGGCTGGGGATTCGAACTGCCAAGCTTTTGGTTAACAACCAAGCTCTTAACTGCTGCGCCACCAGGGCTGCTCTGTTGTATATAGATCCCTGTTTTCTCTATTGCATACTGCAAGAAAGTTACTGGAATTTCCTAATTTAATTTTCTTTACAAAGAAAAATTTTATAGAATTAATGTGATGACTAATCTGTAAGATAGAGTTAAAACTTTTATTACTATAATAGGAAAGGACATTTGCCAGAATGGTATTTCTCGTGTCAGTGATGGATATGCCACAGCATCTAAACCAGGGTAATGCTTTTTGTTTTTCTTAACGTGCCCACTATAGAATGTTTTACTCGTCTTTAATTGCAACCATGAAACATATATATGGAAATTTCTCATGACAATACAGTCATAAAGTTGGTAGAAAGTAGTCATGAATCACTTCTGTCTGGTAAAATATAAAATATATAGAATGAGTAGATACTAGTCCTTGCATTTGAAACTGTACCTGTCTTACTTCCCTAATGCTACCTTAACAGAAATACCACAAGGTGGATTTAAAGAACAGACTTTTTTTTTTATCACCATCTGGAAGCTAAAAGTCCAAATCAGAGTCTCAATCCTGTCAATGTCTTTTGTGAATTTTTCCCTTAGTTTCTGGTTTCTGCAGGCAATCTTTAACATTCCTTGGTGTTCTTTAGTTTGGGTCTTCCCTCTGTATGTGTATTTCTGTCTATTCTGGTCTTTTATAACTCAGAAGTAATTAGGTTTAGGATCCACCCTATACTTTTATGCCCTCATTAACATAGCAAAAGAAAAACCTTACATACAAACAAATCATATCCATAGGCACAAGGGCCAAGAATTCAACACATATTTTGGGGGGAATCAATATAATCTATTACTAATACCTTGATTTTGTTTGCATTTATTCCAACTGCCATTTGCTAGTTCTAAATATACACGATTGGTCTGGGGTCTTAAATGCTAACAAGCAGCCATCTAAGATGCATCAATTGGTCTCAACCCACCTGGATCAAAGGAGAATGAAGAATACCAAGGTCACATGGTAACTATGAGCCCAAGAGACAGAAAGGGCCACATGAACCAGAGACTTACATCATCCTGAGACCAGAAGAACTAGATGGTGCCCGGCCACAACTGATGACTGCCCTGACAGGGAGCACAACAGAGAACCCCTGAGGGTGCAGGAGATCAGTGGGATACAGACCCCAAATTCTCATAAAAAGACCAGACTTAATGGTCTGACTGAGACTAGAGGAATCCCGACGATCATGGTCCCCAAACCTTCTGTTGGCCCAGGACAGGAGCCATTCCTGAAGACAACTCATCAGACATGGAAGGGACTGGACAATGGGTTGGAGAGAGATGCTGACGAAGAGTGAGCTACTTGTATCAGGTGGTCACTTGAGACTGTGTTGGCATCTCCTGTCTGGAGGGGAGATAGGAGGGTAGAGAGGGTTAGAAACTGGCAAAATTGTCACGAAAGGAGAGACTGGAAGGAGGGAGCGGTCTGACTCATCAGAGGGAGATTAAGTGGGAGTAAGGAGTAAGGTGTATATAAGCTTATATGTGACAGATTGATTTGATTTGTAAACATTCACTTAAAGCACAATAAAAATTATTAAAAAAAATATACAGTTGACTGGGATTTAAATATATACAGAAATGTATGTTAGTGTATCCAAAACACATATGGAGAGAGAGGGTAGGAGGAGAGAAAGAGATTTAGATTCTGAATTCAAAGTTATATACAATTTAATGAACACTTAAAGGGTTAAGTGTCTTACTAAGGTCATCAAAGAGCCAGCACTTAAACAAGGATTTGGGTTCATGCATTTCTCCCATTGTTGGAAGTTTGTGCAGTATATCACAATTGTCAAACTAACATTAATTTGTTGATTTTTACAAGTTTATTTTCTCTGCGTATGAATCAGCTGAGTGACCCCAAAGGTAGCTTCAATCCTGCAATTGTGAATAAGACTCATAGTATTTGCAATAAGAGTTAGATTTACCATTGTATCTGTGCCTGTTTTCAGAAAGGCTGCCAAACTGAACTTATACATAGAACAGTAGAGATAACTCCTGAGAATTCCAATGGCTTTCAAGTAATTAAACACTGGAGCATACTGACATTCTTAATGGGATTTTCCTGGAATAAATTCTGCCATCTGCCTCCTCAGTACCTAAATATCTTTCTAAGATTGAGTTGGAGTTAAATTTTCTGACATTTTTCAGGAATAGAAGGAAGGTAAATTCCATGTTCACCATGTTCTTTTTCTCTTCTATAACCAAAAAAAAAAAAAAAACTATATTCATCAGTACCAAAAAAAAAAAAACATAGTGCTAAATTGCTCATCTTCACAGAAATCTTTATATATCAGTAATAGGATGAAACTACCCTCAAAACTGTTGGAATTCTAGGATATAAAATTGAAAATGTCTTTGTAAGAGTGGTAAAGGGTGTTATTATTTTCTGCCCTGACAAAATTCCACCTACTTATATTTCTTCAAATATTGAACATACCACACTTTTGAAGTATAATTTAGACTACAAATTAAAAAAGAAATTCTAATAAAATAAAATAAAATTAGTGCAGTCCATGACCACCACACACCTGTCAGTTTATCATACTCTGGTGGCTGGCATGTTGCTATGATGCTGGAAGCTATGCCACCAATATTTCAAGTACCAGCAGGGTTACCCATGACGGACAAGTTTAATTGGAGCTTCCAGACTAAAGCAGACTATGCAGAACAACCTGGTAGTCTACTTCTGAAAAAATTGGCCAATGAAAACCCTATGAATAGCAGCAGAACATTGTCTGACATAGTGATAGAAGATGAGCTCCTTAGGTTGGAAGGTACTCAAAATATGACTGGGGAAGAGCTGCCTCTTCACAGAAGGCTTGACCTTAATGACATGGATGGAGTAAAGCTCTCAGGACCTTCATTTGCTGATGTGGCATGACTCAAAAGGAGAAGAAACAGCTGCAGACATGCATTAATAATTGGAATGTGGAATGTAAAAAGCTCGAATCTAGGAAAACCGGAAGTTGTCAAAAATGAAATGGAAGGCTTGAAGATAGATACTCTACGCATTTAGTGATGAGCACATACTGTTAGAGGATTCAATCAAGCTGTATCCATGAAACTACGTGTGATTAATCAGGGGTGGGAGGATGCTATGGTTTATTTCCCAATTAAATATAAAGCAGGTGTCCATGATGTTGTCAACATCATCTCTCATGATATCAGTGAGGGAAAGGGTCAGCGAGATGAAAGAGAAGAAGTGGAGGAAAAGAAACCATGACCATTTTTACTCCATTTGTTTGCTGAATCAAGCCCCATGTGATAAAATGATTATTTTTTTTTAATCAAAGAGCATTGAAGTTACTTTCACGGAGAGTATATGATTCTGAATAGCCTAACAATTTTAATGCTTGAATTTCAACTTGGTTTGTAAAGGGACCTCATAAACTCCTTGGTTTTTCTGGCATTAGTGAGTTAACACGGGGAAAATATTTGGCGTACCACCTGGCATGTTACAATAGCCAATAAATATGAATTTTATATTATTGTTATTTATAACTACTAACCGAAAATAGTGTTCACTTAATTTTTCTGGCAATCTTTTGTTAAGTCTCAAATGTCTGAAATTACTTATATGCTCTATATAAAAAGTTTTAGTATTTTCATTAAAAATTTCATTCCTGTGAAATATATTTTAGAATATGAGATGAGATAAGCATAAGAGTTTTTTTTTTTCTATTAGTTAATTAAATAGATCCTATACATTTCTTGAATAATCTATCTGTAACACAAAATGTATATTACCAATTATATTCCCCATATTAATTTTGGGGCTCCTTCTAGACTTTTTTATGCCCTATTGGTTTGTATTGGGTTACTGCCATTATGTCTTAATGTATATCTCCTTGCTGGCTTGCCTGATTACAAAATTTTCTGAAAAAAAAAAAAACTGAATTGAACATGAATTTGCAATATTAAATCATATCATACATTGTCATTCTCACTTATTTAGGTCATTAAATTCCTCACTAATTTTCAATGATCTTAGAATTAGATCATGATTTTTTTTATTAATGCATTTCTTTATCCTTAATAATCTTAACATGTTTTCTAAAATTTAATTGTGTGCCAGGGAAATATTTCCAGGCTTCGAAAATTAAATAATATTAGAACATATGAAGGAATACCTTGCTACCACCCATGTCAGTTCTCTGCCCTGTGCCTATTCTCACGCGCATACTCACACATACACACGCACACAAGCTAGCCACTTTGATTGGTTTCTTCTTTCTATTTCCATAGTTTCCTCATGAAAGTACATACACGTACCCATTTATATCATCGTTAGCATACTTTAAAAATTATTTTTCTCCTTAATTCTTTTACTTAAAAATATATCTTAGAGGAAATCAATATTAGTGCTTTCTCTGTCTCTCTCTAGTACTCCACTGTATGGACTATCATGATTTGTTTAACAAGTCCTCTATTGTTGAATATCTTACTTGTTTAAAGTCCTCCTCAACTACAAATAGACCAGATAACCAATGCTGAGGGATTGCTCAAATATATCAGAAGTTTAGACGACAGAAATGGGATTGTTAGGTCAATGTTTGTACATATTTGCTGTTTTGGTAGACAATGGCAAATCCTTAGGGAAAGTAAGAGTTTGTAATGCCACCAACAAGGCTTTGTGTGACTATTTCTCTGTATCTTTGCCAAAAGAGTGTTATCAAACTTTTGAGTATTTCAGTCTTTTTGATGAAGTGGAAACATTGTAGTTTTACTTTAGATGTTCTTTTGTGTGAACAAGATGGATTATATTTTCACATATTTAAAGATAATTTGCAATTTCTTGTCAACATAATGTGAGTGCTGGTCCGTTTCCCTGTAGGGATGTTGATCTTTTCTTGATTTCTAAAAAAAAAAAAATTTTTTTTTTATAGAATGTATAACTTATACTTTATATGCTATTTTTTTTTTTTTATGCTATGGAGTTTGTGATGCAAACTGCAAATCTCTTTCCTAGTTTTCATTTATTTTTTACTTTAGTATTTTGAAATGTGCAGATGAGTTTTGTATGTTGTACTTTTATTCTTAAAATTTTAAATTACTTTTCATGTGTGATTTATTTAATTTAGGATATATTTGCTATGTAAGCACTATTTAAAATTTCTTCTAGTATTTTTTTTTTTTATACAACTAAATGTTTGACGTATTTGGGGTTTGTTTATGTTAATACATGCTAATATCGTCAATAATTCCATTACAAAGTTGTCACTTTAAGGCCTAAATTGTGCCTGACTCAAGCCGTGATGTTTTCAATCATTTCAAATGCATGTAAAAGCTGGACAATGAATAAGGAAGACGGAAGAATTGTTGGAAACAGTGGTGGCATAGTGGTTAAGATCTACGGCTGCAGTTTGAATCCACCAGGAGCTCCTTGGAAATTCTATGGGGCAATTCTACTCTGTCCTATAGGGTCTCTATGAGTCAGAATTGACTTGACTGCAGTGGTGGGAAGAATTGATGCCTTTGAATTATGGTGTTGGTGAAGAATATTGAATATATCATGGACTGCCAGAAGAACAAACAAATCTGTCTTGGAAGAAGTATAGTCTGAATGCTCCTTAGAAGCAAGGATGATGAGACTTCATCTCACATACTTTGGACATGTTATTAGGAGAGACCAGTCCCTGGAGAAGGACATCATGTTTGGTAAAGGAAAGGGACAGCGAAAAAGAGGAAGACTTGACAAGATGGATTAACGTGTTGGTTGCAACAATGGGCTCAAGAATAACAAAAATTTTGCAGTTGGCACAGGACTTGGCAGTGTTTTGTTCTGGGTCACTCTGAGTCAGAAGCAACTCAATGGCATCTAGCAACAACAGTGGTGTGAGTAAAGTTACAAATATATGGTTTTGTAGATGTCTGCAAATTAATTCCAACATTATTTGTTAAAAGCTGTATCTTTCCCACAGAACTGAGAGTTTGGTAATATTCTTCATATGTATCTGTTTCGTTTTCTGGGCATAATATTTATATTCTTATTGGTCTTTAGATGTATTTATTCAATAACTTTTACTTCTTTCATTTTTCTTAATTTTTAGAATACGCTTTAATATTCGGTTAAACAAGTTACCCCATATTAACCTTCTCTTTAGTGTTCATCTTATGCTCTTACTTGCTCATTTTCCATTTGAAATGTAAAATTATGTTGTCCATTCTCTCCATTTCCACTACTGCCATTAAAACAGTTACTATTTTTCCTGGATCATTACGAATTTGTGAATCAACTAAGGGAAATAAGCGATTCAGTGATTAGCCATCATCTTGTTATGTAATTTCAGTTCCTCTAGAGTGCTTTTTTGTCCTTTAAGTATTTATAATTGATTTTCATACAGTTTTTGGCCATGTCTTGTTATGTTTATTCCTCAATGTTTTATGCTAACGATTTTCTACTCTTCTATCATAAATTCTAACTGATCATTCTTTATATATAAATAAATGTCTTAATAATTTACATTCCTTGTTATTAGCGTGAATGGAATTATACTCTAGCACTTTTCTGGTTATAGATGGTAGTTATGAAGAATCACTATTTTTTTCCTAGTACCAGTAGTTATAATTTTAGTGCCCCCAGTTGCTTTATTTTGGAAAAATTATATGCATAAAGTTGTATAGCATGGTGTTCAGCTACCTTTTAAATGTTTGAAATGACTCACCCTTATAATATTCTGGGCTTAGTGTCTTTTTGGCTGTAATCTTTGGACAACTCCAATGTCTTCTAAGTTTACTGATATGTTTACATTTTTTCTGTTTTTGAGATAATATTGGTACTGTATATTTTTGTAAAAACACATTGATACTATTTTTTTTCCAAATTTAATCTCATGGTGCTATACGGCATTTTGCTATGATTTTTCTTTGTTTTGTTTAATATCCACAGTGATGATAAATGTGCAATGATATTGGCTCAATTCTTACACTTCTAAAGGAATTGTAAATTTATACATGTCTTGTTTTTTCTAACCTGTTCACCAATAAGTATCTGAAGCAATGAATATATTTATACTATTTGAAAAAGTAATATTGTTTCTGGGAAGTGATCCCACAGTAATAAACCAATGTAAGTGAAAAGGCCTGGAAGTGGAGATGTTCATTTCCCCATTACATATTATATTGAAAAGACAGAAACAATATAAAAATGTCACAGGCAATCACAATATTAGCAACATATTTGTATATCAACTAAATGGAGATCTTTGCATAAGGGAATGAAGACTCTCCAGGGAGATAATTCACTGTGAAATGAGGAAATAGACAAAGCATCCTAGGTCCAGGGAATGCCCTAATCAGAGAGTGGGAGGTACCACTTTATTTATGGTAAAGTGTTTTTTTAGATGTATTTTTCAGTGGAGCCCTATTATACACCCACCTAAGTCACAAAACTGAAGTTTTTCACTAAAACCTGTTCAGACTTTGTAGCATAGGCAGTGCTATTTCAATACCATTTCCAGATCATATGCACCACTTCACCAAGCGGCTTTGTCTTCTGTGGGCAACCAGGGCTTCACTGGCAGCAAAAGAGAGGTGGAACTTAATGGAGCAGGACATTCAGTAGGGCTGTCAGAGAAAGGCTTACTTATTAGAATCTAAGTTATACTGTGGAGTCCCTGTGTGGTGCAAATGGTTAACACACTTCTTGACTGCTGATCAAAAGCTTGGAGGCTCGAGTCCACCCCGAAGTGCACTAAAAAGAAAGGCGTGGTGATCTACTGTTGAAAAACCCGCCATTGAAACCCCTATGGAGCACAGCTCTAACTCTGATACACATGGGTTGTCTGGAGTCTTAAACTACACCATGGGGACACTCCCACAATTCCTCTTATGTTTTATTTTGGTTGTATTAGAAACATCTTATCTTGTTTAGTATCAGGAAATTGTGGGACTGAATTAAAAATTGGTACCAAACACTGGTGAAATACAAGCTAATAATGTAAAAGACAGTGACAGCTGGAGAAACATATGTTTCAGAACTTACCTAACTTGCCCATGTTACAGAGGCAGGAAAAGATAAAATGACATTCAAGCCCATGAACAATAGAAATTGAAAGCTACCTTTCATATTCTATTCCCATAGGTTATACTTGATGCAGGCCCCTAAACCCATTGTCGTCAAGTATATTCTGACTCATAGTGACCCCATAGGACAGAGTAGAACTGCCCCGTAGAGTTTCCAAGGAGCAGCTTCTGGATCCTAATAATGACCTTCTGGTTAGCAGACAAATGTTTTAAGCACCGTGCCGCCGGTGCTCCAGTCCAGTTATATTTCTGCAGAGAAGGGAGTAGATAGGTGAAGTTTCCCCAAACAAGCCAACCCCATTCCTGAGCTCATCTTGGCCCAGCAACGGCTGTGGTATGGCAGAGCAGAAAGCTCACAGGCAAGGGGAGTCTGAGTCTGAATATTGAAACTTTAGTTCAGAGTAGGGAAAAAAAAAAAAATGTTAAGGCTATGACATTTCTTTTTTTTTTTTTTTGTCTTTCTGATTTTCTGACTACTGCAAGTTGGAATACGCTAAATTGCCATGGGTTTTGGTTTGGTACAATGTTCAACAAATATATGATAATTTTGCTTCCATGGACAGCAAAAGTTAAAATTTCTGCTATATTCATCTTTTCATATATATATTTCATAACTTTTTATTTCCATTTCTTGGGTTGTCTTTAGCAATTATATTTAATTTTGAGTTGTGATTTTCTTGATCTTATACCTGCAAACTAAACAATTTCCTTACAGAACTTGGTAATTTGAACATCTATTTTGTTTGGCACACCCATTTTTTTTTTAAACTATTTTAGCATTTTGTTGTGTAATCAAGTGAATGTCTCCTTTATTGTGAATATTTCCATTAAACCCCATTTCAAATACTATTTAATTCCTCAGCATATTAAAGCATTGTATGTATATATATATCCATACATACATATAGATATATAAACATATGTGTTTTCGTGTGTCTGTATGTATGAAAAGGTAGAGACAGAGTGAGATAGTGATGATTAGTGATTGCAACCATATCACATTTAGCAAAACAATTTTGCTGTATTCAAATTACATTAAATTTATCAGGTATCCAAACATAATGCAATAAGTTTTCAATTCAGAATTATCATTTATGCAGGTTGTAATGACTGAATTGCTTTTAAAATAGATTTCCCATAATATTAACATTTTGTTTGTATTCCAAACCTCTTATATAAGTGTCTAAGTAACAGTGCTAAGTAATAGCACGCTTTGCACTTACTATTTATTCTCCAAATTATTACGCACATTGTACATTTCCTCTATTGTTTTCAAAAAAGAACATATTGTCTGCTCAACTGCATTTTAAACTCTTTAGCTACTAAGAACATACTGTGCCTTATACTTTATATTTTATTACATACTCTGCAGACACATAGAGTAGGTGTTAAATGAATATTCATTGTTAAAGTACATATTTAATCAGAAAACTGCATATACCAATCGTGTTGCACATTTGGGATATATTATATAAATGTTCTCCTATCCTTGAGTTGGTTATAATATCTACCTGTGTTGAAGGTATATTCTCATTATCATGACCATTCACAGCAACATTATAATAAAACATATTATTGAGATAGAGTAAGGCAATGTGAGATGTTCTGTAAGCGTGTTACCTCTAATTCAGAATTGTTTAATGAAAGGTTATAACTAGGTAGCTTATCTATTATTATGCATTATCTAGTACTCTGAACATTTCATCAGCAGAATATATCATTTGCATAATAATGAGGATATGTACTCCGGGATATGCATTAGATCATTTTTTCACATTTGCTTTCTTTTTTCTACACTTGTCTAACTCAAACTCCCTCCATAAAATCAGTATTTCATAGTGAAGAATAGGAAATATTTATGCATATGAATTCCTCTAAATCATATTTTAAAACATTCTCAGTTTAAATAGTAAATCATTTTATCTTTCAAATAATGATGTTGGAATCATTTCTAAGGCATTTATTGATGACTTAATTTGCAAAGTCCCTGAAAAGAAGGAAATGCAAAAGCAATCTAGAAAACATTATTTATTGCAGGGAAGACATAAAAATAATACAGATGATTCTAATGCAAACAGGACTTCTAGAATGTGTTCTTAGTGGTATGAGGGCTCAGAAGCAGGATTACTGAAAATCATTTGGAAAAATCAAGCTTAGTAGGTCTTAAAAAATAGATAAGACTTTAAATGAGGATGGTTATAGGTTCCAGATAATGTGGTAAGTTGAATGGGCATCTGTCTGCCCAAAGCAAGCTCTGGAGAAAAACAGAATATAGATGGGAATTTGTGTGTGAGGAAATGCTATAAAAATTATGAGAAGCTCCTGGGGAGAACAGAGGTTAGTGGATGTGATATTGCCTTGGGAATAGAATAGATTGGGGGCAAGCTTTAAATTTCATTGTTGTCACATCCTTAAATAATCTGGGACCACCATTGATTGACATATCACCAGAGGAATGACTGATATTAGTGCAGGTTGCTCAGTGTGATTAGAGTGATACCAGGTTGACAGGACACCCTGTTGGGATGAAGAGCTGTAAAAAGATGTGTGTCTGACTACCTGATACCAGGCATTCACAACTCCTTCTGCTCTATTTCACATACCCAGTGACAGTACGTCAAACTGGGCAGGTTAGAAATCTTTTTTATAATTTTGTAAAATTTATAATAATTCCACCTCCTTGTAAGTGTTTGAAGGCAAATTCATGACCAAAATAGTTGTCTGGTGGCATGATAACAACTACAGGTAGCATTCAGCAGCTTTGTATACCTTCTTCATAAGCTCATTCACAGGGCCTCAAACTATCATATGACTTAGCTTTTCAATTAAACATTGTTGCCTTTCATTCCATTCTGACTCATGGCAACCTCATGTGTGTCAGAGTAGAATTGTGTCCAATAGGGTTTTCAGCACCTAATTTTTTGGAAGTTGAAAACCAAAGACACAAGAAAATCTTGAATCCTGAAAGAGAAAAGTGGCATGTTACATGAAAAAGCACAACAATTCGAACAACTGTAAATTACTCATCAAATATTATGGAAGAAAGTGCAACAAAACCTTTAAAGTGCTGAAATAAAATAACTGTCGAAGCAGAACTTTATTCTTAGTGAAAATATAACAGCAAAATTAAGATATTCTTAGATAAAGAAAACTAGCTGATTTCACTACCAGCAGACCTATTCTAAAAGAAATGCTGAAGATATCAGAAAGAAATTTGGAACTTTAGGAATAAAGCACAACAGAAACGATAAATACTTGGGAGAATATGACAGATTATTTCTCTCCTCCTGAGTTGTTTAGTGTATTTATTAAAGTTGGAAGCAAAATTGATAACATTCTTTGGTGAGGTTTTCAAGTTTGTAGGTGTGAAATGTATAACTGCAATATAAATGTAAGGAAGATAATCAAAACAACGATTTGTCTTCAAGTAGATTCCAACTCCTGGAGACTCCATGTGCATCAGGGTAGAACTGTGCTCCACAGAGTTTTCAGTCACTTGTTTTTCAGAAGCAGATTGCCAGGAGGAGCTTCAACGTGGATAAAGACACCTATATGGTGGTAATATTTCTACATGCTATCTGAGGTGATGCGATACTAACTTTCAGTATTTTTATGCAAATAACACGCATGTTACATATTTTTTTTACAACTGTGTCCTCCAACACCCCACAAGGTTTTTTGTAAGTGTGCTCTGCTAATTTTTTTATAGAAATTTGTAAAAAAAAAAAAAAAAAATTAGCATAGCACGCTTATGAAAATACTCTATGGGAGAGAACCCTGTTGGCAAAAAATGTACAACATGCACACTATTTGTACAAAAACATGGTAGTTTGTGAAAGGTTAGGTATGTATATGTTAATCCCTAGACCAACCACTGAAAATAGTGGTAGAAATATAGACAAAGGTATAGACAAAATGCAATTGTTGTCGTTAGGTACTGTCCAGTCAGTTCTGGCTCATAGTGATCCTACATACAACAGAATGAAACACTGCCTGGTCCTGTGCCATCCTTACAATCGTTATGCTTAAGCTTATTGTTGCAGCCACTGTGTCAATCCACCTCACTGAGGGTCTTCCTCTTTTCTGCTGACCCTGTACTCTGTCAAGCATGATGTCCTTCTCCAGAAACTGATCCCTCCTGACACCATGTGCCAAGTATGTAAGATGTGGTCTGGACATCCTTGCTTCTAAGGTGCATTCTGCTTATACTTCTTCCAAGACAGGTTTGTTCATTCTTTCGGCAGTCCATGGTATATTCAATATTCTTTGTCGACACCACAATTCAAAGGCATCAATTCTTCTTCAGTCTTCCATATTCATTGTCCAGCTTTCACATGCATATGATGTGATTAAAAATACCATGGCTTGGGTCAGGTTCACCTTAGTCTTCAAGGTGACATCTTTGCTCTTCAACACTTTCAAGAGGTCCTTTGCAGCAGATTTCCCCAATTCAATGTGCTGTTTGATTTCTTGACGACTGCTTCCATGGCTGCTGATTACGGACTCACGTAAAATGAAATCTTTGACTACTTCAATCTTTTTTCCATTTATCATGATGTTGCTCACTGATCCAGATGTAAGGATTTTTGTTTTCCTTATGTTGAGATGAAATCCTTACCGAAGTCTGTGGTTTTTGATCTTCATTAGTAAGTGCTTCAAGTCCTTTTCACTTTCAGAAAGCAAGGTTGTGACATCTGCATAATGCAGGTTGTTCATGAGTTTTCCTCCAATCCTGATGCCCCATTCTTCTTCATATAGTCCAGCTTCTTGGATTATTTGCTCAGCATACAGATTGAATAAGTAGTATGGTGAAAGGATACAACCCTGATGCTCACCTTTCCTGACTTTAAACCACGCAGTATCCCCTTGCTCTGTCCTAACAATTGCTTCTTGGTCTACGTACAGGTTCCTCATGAGCACAATTGTTTTGGAATTCCCATTGTTCATAATGTTATCCATAATTTGTTATGATCCACAGAGTCAAATGCCTTTGCATAGTCAATAAAACACAGGTAAACATCCTTCTGGTATTCTCTGCTTTCAGCCAGGATCCATCTGACATCAGCAATGATATCCCTGGTGGCGCAGTGGTTTAGTGCTACGGCTGCTAACCAAAAGGTCGGCATTTCAAATCCTCCAGGCACTCCTTGGAAACTCTATGGGGCAGTTCTACTCTGTCTTATAGGGTCGCTGTGAGTTGGAATCCACTCAGCGGCACTGGGTTTGGTTTTGGCTTTTTTTTATGTCCTCTTCTGAAACCAGCCTGAATTTCTGGCAGTTCCCTGTTGATATGCTGCTACAGCTGTTTCTGAATGATCTTCAGCAAAATTTTGCTTGCATGTGACATTAGTGATATTGTTTTATAATTTCCACATTCAGTTGGATCACCTTTCTTGAGGATAGGCATAAATATGGATCTCTTCCAGTCAGTTGGCCAGGAAGCTGTCTTCCATATTTCTGGGCATAGATGAGTGAGCACCTCCAGCACTGCATCTGTTTGTTGAAACATCTCAATTGATATTCCATCAATTCCTGAAGCCTTGTTTTTCACCAGTGCCTTCAGAGCAGCTTGGACTTCTTCCTTCAGCACCATCGGTTTCTGATCATGTGCCATCTCTTGAAATGGTTGAGCATCAACTAATTCTTTTTGGTATAATGACTCTGTGTACTCCTTCCATCTTCTTTTGATGCTTCCTGCATCGTTTAACATTTTCCCCATAGAATCCTTCACTATTGCAACTCAAGGCTTGAATTTTTTCCTCAGTTCTTTCAGCTTGAGAAAAGTCGAGCATGTTCTTCCCTTTTGGTTTTCTATCTCCAGCTCTTTCATGGACAAAATCCAATAAACAAATTAAAATTAAATATGAAAAAATTCAAAGAATCCAGAAAAAAGCAAGAAGCTTGGAACAGAGGAACAAAAAACAAAGAAGGAAAAGATTAAAATAAATAGTGAAATTTTTAGTCTTAAATCCAACTATACCAATAATTGCATTAAATGAAACTGGTATAAACATACCATAAAAAAAAAAAACAGATATTGGCAGACTAGCTTAAAAGACCCCGACTATATGCTGTCATATACCTTGCTTACCGAAAGTGAAGAGGACTTGAAGCACTTATTAATAAAGATCAAAGACTACAGCCTTCAGTACAGATTGCACCTCAACATAAAGAAAACCAAAATCCTCACATCTGGACCATTAAGCAACATCATGATAAACTGGAAATGATCGTAGTTGTCAAGGATTTCATTTTACTTGCGTTCAGAATCAATGTCATGGAAGCAGCAGTCAAGAAATCAAACAACGTATTGCACTGGGCAAATCTGAGCAGAAGACCTCTTAAAAGTTTTAAAAACAAAGATACTATTTTGGGGAGTAAGGTATGCCTGACCCTAGCTATGGTATTTTCAATCACCTCATATGTGTGTGAAAACTGGATAATGAATAAGAAAGACTGAAGAATTGATGCCTTTGAATTATGGTGTTGGCAAAGAATATTGAATAAACCATGAACTGCCAATAGAATGAACAAATCTGTCTTGGAGGAAGTACAGCCAGAATGCTCCTTAGAAGTGAGGGTGGTGACACTACGTCTTACATATGTTGGGCATATTATTGGCAAGGGACCAGCCCCGGGAGAAGGACATCATGTTTGGTAAAATAGAAGATCAGTGAAAAAGAGGAAGACCCTCAATGGGTTGGATTGTCAATGTTGCTGCAGCAATGGGCTCAAGCATAAAACAATTGTGAGAATGGCATAGGACCAGGCAGTGTTTCATTCTATTGTACATAGGGCTGCTATGAGTGAGTACCATTTCAGTGGCACTTAACAACAACAACATATGTTGTCAATAAAAAATTCATTTTGACTGTAATTGTATAGATAGGTAAAACGGTAAAAGGATGGAAAAATATATCATGTAATTTTTTTTTCAGCTGGAGTTGCTATATTAATATCAGAAAAAGTAGACTTCAGAAAAGAGAATATTACCAAAAAAAGAGGGATTGATGATTTTTTTAAAAAAGAAAATTAATTAAGAACATTAACAACCCTAAAAATACATACATGTAAAAAAAACTTCAATGTAGATGAGCAAAAGCTGATCAAATTAAAATGAAAACACACACACAATTATATTTGGTCACTTCAGTCCTCTCTCTGTAATTGATAAACTAAGCAGATAGAAAATCAGCAATGATATAGAAAATCTACACAGCACTATCAACCTACTTGGCCTAACTGCCATTTATAAACCATCTTACCCAAAATAGAAGGACACATGTCCTTTCTTAAAAAGCACTCTTTAAAATAGAGTGGGACTCATAACAGATCATCCAGAAAGAGGACGTTAAAAAGTAGAGCGCCTAGCTGGAGTAAAAGGTTAAGATTGGTGGTTCAAACCTATCCAGCCTCAGAAGACAGGCCTGACAAGCTGCTTCTGAAAGGTCATAGCCTTGAAAACCCTATGGAGCACTTCTACTCTTCACACAAGGGGTCACCATGAGTACAAATTGACTTGATGGCTACTATCCGTAACAATAACGTAAATACAGAGGGGAAATACGGAGCAATATGCGCCAAAAAAAAAAAAAAAAAAGCAAGGGATAGTTGAGGAAATAATGATAATAAATTTCTCATACTTAAGGTAAATTGGTATGTAGTAGATTTAAATCCTTAATAAGAAAAAAACAAAAAAAGGCCAACATATCCCTGGACATGTTATAGTACTACTTAAGAAAATAAGAAGATAATGAAAAGAAAGAGAGGAAAAGAAAGTCATTCACATAGAAAGAGGAAAAAAAAAATTTACTTATAATATTTAATAGCACAACTGGATGTAAGAAGATGAGAATAACTTAAGAATCTTAATATTCTTGAGTATTGATGGAATAAAAAATATATAAGCGTATATTTTTATCGTTAACCAAATTTTCATTAATACTTAAATATTTCATACAGAACTCTGTTATGCTGTGTCAAACACTGGATAATGCTGTTGTCTCAGCTGTCATGTAAAGTTATCAGCAGAGGGACACATTGGAAGTAGCCTCTATAGATAAAGGGTGCCTTAGTCAGGCTTTTCTCTTTCTCTTCTCTCTCTCTGTATATAACATGATAGAGAGACAGAGAAAGAAGAGAAGAGGAGAGATTTATTTTGAAATAATGCCTCAAATAACTGTGGGGACTAGCTAGACCAAAATCTCTAGTTCAAATGTTAGGCTGAAAATTCCAGGAGTCTGAATCCCAAGTCCATAAATCACATAACAGACTGGAATTTCCAGCAGCCTTTTCTCCCTATTAGTATGTCAGGCACTGGAGGAGAGAGGAGAGTTCTGGGAGTGTTATTTATGGTCTAGAGACTGAATCCTCCCTAGGGATATCTCTTGTATTGCTCTTCAGGCCTTCAGCTGATTGAATGAGGGACACCCACATTATAAAGGTTAATCTGCTTTACTTAATCACATAGCAATATCTTACTAATCACGTAGCAATATCTAGACTTGGATTTGACAAAAAGACTGGGTACCACAGCCTAGCCCAGTTGACACATAAAATTTGCCATCACAGTCCACCTCATGTCAACTTGGCACCCATCATACACAACTCCTTAAACCATACATAATCTCCAAATACAGGAAATAGTCAAGTCATACTGCAGCTTAACATGATACAATTATCCTGTGTACAAATGAAAACACATTATCCCCATCCTCAGAGAGGATACAATTTGTTGTGTGATATTCAATCTCCTTGATATCCTGTAATTTAAATACTATGATACAAAGTTAATAATCCTATGCTATATTAAAAGAGGTTAAGAGGAGAACTGTCTTGGAAAAAGCACAACCGGAATGCTCCTTAGAAGCAAGGATGGCGAGACTGGATTTTATACACTTTGGCCATGTTGTCAGGAGGGATCAGTCCCTGGAGAAGGACATAATGCTTAGTCAGCAGAAAAGAGGAAGACCCTCAATGAGATGGATTGACACAGTGGCTGCAACAATGGGCTCAAGCATAACAACAATTTTAAGGATGGTGCAGGACCGGACAGTGTTTCGTTCTGTTGTGCATAAGGTCGCTATGAGTCGGAACCGACTCGACCGCACCTAACAACAACAACATTAATACACTTGGTAATGTGTGTATAAAGCTAAAATAAAAAGGAAAATCTTTATCCCCTGTCATATTTCTTGAGTGGGTAATGAAATTCATTCTCGTTATGTATTAAAATAACATTTCAACTTAACACACATAAAAGAGGGATTTGATTGATATGATCATATACTGCCCAGGAATAATCAATGAGGAAAAGCAATAAAATGCATAGTTTTATTTGTCTACTAATCTAATAGTGATATAGTGGTTAAGAACTTGGCTGCTAATCAAAAGTCAGCAGTTCAAATCTACCAGCTGCTCCTTGGAAACCCTATGGGACAGTTCTACTCTATCCTGTAGGGTCACATGAATTGGAACTGACTTGATAGAATCTAACAACAACGACAACTAATACATGATTCTGCATGGTTTGTAGCCATTTCTTTTCAAAATCATTTTTAACGGTTCAAAAATAAAAGTGTCTTTCTTTCAAA
Source organism: Loxodonta africana (assembly GCF_030014295.1). Classification (NCBI taxonomy): domain Eukaryota; kingdom Metazoa; phylum Chordata; class Mammalia; order Proboscidea; family Elephantidae; genus Loxodonta; species Loxodonta africana. The sequence goes on from NC_087356.1 coordinate 33,525,291, forward strand.
ATAAAAGAAAGTATTCAGGTAATGTTAAAATATAATTTGACTGACACCACAAAACTCCTTCCCCCCAAAACATTCCTTTGCAATTTAAACATTACTGTAATATATTGCTTGGTATTTTTCTGTGTTTTAAAATATATTTATTTGAAGACCTCTTATCCTGAGCACAATTTGTTGGTCACTTAGCTGAAATATTTGGTTAACTCTTGGAATTATAATAAATAAATATATACATCATGTTTTTTTTAAATTTAAACCATATAATATTCATATTTCTATATGCATATATATTTATATTACCTGATTGGAGTGTGCCTTTATTTTTCCCATGATATTACATATACTGTATTTAAAAGGTGTCCAGTTTTGGTGATTTTAAAGTAAATGGGAAACCTTAAAGTAATTACAAAGCAACATGAGTACAAAACCCTAAATTCTCATAACCTGTTTGTGGTTATTGACCATTGAGTAGACCGCAACTCATGGTGACCTTATCTATAACAGAAGAAAATATTGCCCGATCCTGTGCCACTTCATGGTCCTTGCTGTGTTTGAGTCCTTTTGTTTTTTTTTTTTTTTGGTGGCTATTTCATCAATCCAACTGACTGAGGATTTCCCTTGTTTTTGCTGACCCTCTACCAACAATGGTGTATTTTTTTAGTTAATGATCTTTCTTGATGATGCTTTCAAAGTAAGGAAGCCAAAAATTTCTCTGCCCTAATTTGTAAGAAGCATCCTGGTTGCATTTCTTCTAAGATTGATTTCTTCATTTTTCTTGCAGTCCATTAAATACGCAATATTCTTCTTCAATACCACAATTCTAATGCATCAATTCATCTTCCATTTTCTTTTTTCATTGTCCAGCATGCTTATTCATATGAGACGATTAGAAATACCATGGCTTGGATCAGGTACACCTTAGTCATCAAAGTGACATGTTTGCTTTTCCACACTTTTAAAGAAGTCTTTTGCAGCAGATTTGTCCAATAGTAATTTTATTCCTTGATTGTTGCTTCCATGGTTGTTGCTTTGTGATCCCAGTAGAAGCAAATCCTTAATTGCTTCCATTTCTTCCTCATTTGTATGTGTATATATATATATACACATATTTTTTGCCTACCAGGTAGATGTAAAATAATGTTTCATATTGCTTTTTAGCATGCATTTCCTGATTTCTACTGATTTCGGTATTTTAAGATAAATTTATTAGCCATTTGTGTTTTTTCTTGTGTAAATGTCAGCTCATTTCCTGTCACTGTTTTCCATTAACTTGCTAGTCATTTTTTTGTTTTATAAATCTCACTATATACTGTCTGAATGATAATCCATTATATTTTTTAAGTTTTTTCTTTAATATTTTCTCCTATTTTGTGGCTGATATTTTAGATTTTGCACACACACATTTAAGACATTTAAGAGGTTTTAGTGTATTGTTTTTAAAATCTTCCCAAATTTAGGATAATAAGATATTCTTATGTATTTTTGTAAAAGATTTTAAAGTTTTGTTCATCATATTTAAGACTTTCATCCATATGGATTTTTTTTTTTTTGTAAATATACCACATGTCCTATTGAATCATTTTCTATATTAAGAACGAGTATTCCCAGATAGCTTTATTACAGCACTACTTGCTGTAATAAACAACTAGAATAAGAAACATTTGGGTTAAACCACAATTCTAAATGGTTTGTTCACATTTCTCCACATCCTCTGAGCAGACACTGACAGCAGACACTGGTGGCACAGTGGGTAACAGATTGGCTGCTAACCAAAAGTCAATAGTTTGAATCTCCAGCTGCTCATTAGAAACCCTTTGGGTCAGTTCTCCTCTGTCCTAGAGGGTTGCTATGAGTTGGAATCAACTTGATAGCAACGGGTTTTTGGTCATTCTTTCCCCGTGGTGTTTTCAACGGCTTCATGTGATATGAAAGCTGGACAATGAATAAAGAAAATCAAAGAAGAATTGATACCTTTGAATTATGGTGTTGGTGAAGAATATTGAATATACCATGAACTGCAAGAAAAATGAACACTTCTTTCTAGGAAGAAGTACTGCCAGAATGCTTCTTCAAAGCAAGGATGGCAAGACTTCATTTTATATACATTGGTCATGTTATCAGGAGGGATCAGTCCCTGGAGAAGGACATCATGTTTGGTAAAGTAGAGGATCAGTAAAAAACAGGACGATCCTCAATGAGATGTATGGACACAGTGGCCGCAACAATGGGCTCAAGCATAACAACGATTGTGAGGATGGCGTGGGAGAAGCAGTGTTTTGTTCTGTTGTACGTACGGTCGCTATGAGTCAGAGTCAACTCCATGGCAGGTAACAACAACAATTCTTTCATGGATGTTTTATAGCAAGTAGCCTTGTATCTCACTCTGGGGTAAAGCGCCCATTTTCTTTGTTTTTTTTCTTCTTTTTTTTTTTTTGTCTCCAAGAATAATAACGATATAGTATCTCACCCTGTGGCACAGAACCCAGATACAGTATCTCATAGATACAGTATCTCACTCTGGGATAGAGAACCTATTTTCCTTTTTTTTGTTGTTGCCCGGAATAATAAAGATAATGTTCCCTCTTATAGGTAAAAGTTGAGCACATGAGCAGCCGTCTTTAAAAGCTTGGGTTTTTCAGCTCAGACACATACCCCCTGAGCATGCAGCATTTAAACGGGGTACCTCCACAGCAACTTTGTGAGATTTGGGGGGTGAGGGGAAGTGATGAGAACATACAGTTTGTGTGAGTTGCTATACTGTGAGTCTTCAGTCATCTGCCAGCATTTCTGAAACTGCAGCAGGATTATTTACTAAACTGTCCATAGGTAAAATGTCAGATCCTTCTCAGTTCTTTCACTAAGTACCCATCAAAATGATGAGAATTTGAAAAATAACAAAGTTCCAGAATATCTTCTAAGTTAAAAAAAAAAAAAGAAAGAAATTAGGAATTTCATACACAATTTTTCACAGCTAAACAAAATGTTCTGTGGTAATCAAGTACAACGTCTTAATCTCTGATTGGATGTGTTGTTAAAATTACACACTATTACGAATCACAAAATCATCTGATTGGTTTATCAATACTTACCTCCACAGTTCTCAATGTTACAAAATAGTGGCTTGATTAGTTAAAATATGCTCATCTCCATATAGAATTACTCCTTCAAATTTACAATTGCAAACAACTTATCATGTACGTGACCTACGTTTGCTGTTCTCTCTCAGTTCAAATTTTCATTCTCAGAAGTTATGCCTTTTCAGTTTGTGCAGTACATAATGTCAAACCAAATATGATTTGGGGAAGAGTTGATTAGAAAATAAAGTTTTTCATAAAGAGATAAAGAAGTCGTGAAGAGTAATTAGGAGAAAGTGCAGAGATTTAGGTGAAACTTAAAGGAAATTATAAGTCTACTGGTCCCTGGGTGGCAAAAATGGTTTGCTCTTGACTATTAACCTAAAGGTTGGTAGTTCAACCTGCCCAACAACACTGGGCAAGAAAGGCATGACAATTTGTTTTTGTAACGGTTATAGCCAAGTAAGCTTTATGGAGCAGTTCCACTCTGTACATATGGATCTCCATTAGTGGGAATTGACCGGACAACAATGGGATTGGCTTTTCATGTGAGTTTATAAACCTAATAACAAAAAAATGACCAACAATATGTGATGATGGATGTTATCTTGTGGAAAGATCATAAGTTACATGTTATTAGTTAGATGATAGCTAGTTAGATAGATAGCTATAGATAGACATAGATGATAGGTAGGTAGGTAGGTAGACAGATGATAGATGATAGATGCATGATAGATAGACAGATGATAGAGAGAGAGAGAGAGATGATAGATAAATAAATAAACAGATAGATGATAGATAGATAGATGATAGATAGATAGATGACACATAGACAGATAGATAGATAACAAAGATATAGATAGATGATAGGTAGACAGAGATGGTAGGTAGACAGATCAATAGAGAGATAGAGATAAATGTATAATTTAGGTATCTGTATCTGAAAAGTAGGTTCCAGATGAGAAAATAATTCCTTTATTTAAGAATATGAATATTGACTTTAATGAGTATTTTATCTGTATTATAATATTCAGTTGTCATAACCATATATTAAGGTGCTATTATTATTCTTACTTTACAGATTAAAAAAAAAAAAAAACTGAGGCATAAAGACTTTGTCACTTGTACCTATCTAGAAAGTATCTGAGCTGAATTCTAACCCAAGTAGTTTGACTGTAAAGTTTGTAATTTTTATCATTATATCTGCAGTAAGATAGTCTTAGCTGCAATTTTTCTTGACAGAAACATTTCTGAATATTTTATACGTAGCAAGGTTTGATGATTTTAAAAATGGTCTTTTAAGAGTTCTCCACACCCACATATAGAGATGTCTAAGTTTATCCACTCAAGCAGAAAATAATAACAATAAAACAAAGTGGAAAGTTTGTCAGAAGTATTAATAATTTCCTGCAAGCACTATAAAACCTGACTCTTAGAAAATTGTTTTGATCTATGTTCTAGGTTAATCTTTTCACAAAGAAAGAACACTTCTGAGAGCATCGGTGAATGCTTATTTAATTTGGATATACCACATAATTATAAATGAAATTTTAGATTGAAACAAATTTACGTCTGGAAGGCTCATTAAAAGTAATTTGTTATTTTTTCCTCTTAATGAATTGTATGAATAGCAATAATTATATACCCTACAGTGTAATGATCAAAAACAATTCTTTTTTTTCTATAAAGTAAATTAGGAAAATATCAGATTAATATATGTATTTTTTAAACATCAATGTTCATATGCATAAAACTATGAAGGCTTATAGGTATCATGAAAAGAGTAAAAATGTTAGATAAGAATGTGTCCTTCCACTCTCTGGTTTAGTCTTCTAAGTTTCTATCAGAATCAGCAGAAAAAAAAAAATTAAAGATCTCTACCAGCAAACGTAGACTAAAATTCATTCACAAGTTTGACATTTAAAAAAAAAAAAAATTGTGCCAAATATAAAACAGGCAAAACCAGCTTGAAAAATTAACCAGCACAAAATGACTGAAGCAGAATTGAGTACCTAAGAGTCTCTAAGAAGGACCTTACCTGTGATGTCTAGCTCCACACTTGATGAGGAAGCTAACTCTTCAGTCCGGAGAGGAATCTGTCTTGTAGGAATCCCTAAGGGAGTGCAGCAGGAACCAGTGCATTCAGGATAGGAATCTCGTTGAAATGCTGAGTGTAGTCTTACATTTGTTTTCATGACCATGCGGGGAACAATGGAAACATTTTCATGGATTTTTGGTAAAGTAGGCTGCTGTGCTGTTAATCTCACCAGGCATGGCTGCTCTAGCTAAGTTCACAGCTCCTCATTTGGGAAAGTATACTCTTAATACCCCTCAACATAAAGAAAACAAAAATCCTCACAACTAGACCAATGAGCCACATCATGGTGACCAAAGAAAATATTGAAGTTGTTGAGGATTTCATTTTGCTTGGATCTACAATTAACACCCATGGAAGCAGGAGTCAAGAAATTAAACAATGTGTTGCACCGGGCAAATCTGCTGTAAAAGACCTATTTAGAGTGTCAAAAAGCACAGATGTCACGTTGAAGACTAAGGTGTGCCTTACCCAAGCCATTATGTTTTCTCTCCTCATATGCATGCAAAAGCTGGACAGTGAATAAATAAGACTGAAGAAGAATTGATTCCTTTGAATTACAGTGTTGGTGAAGAATATTGAATATAGCATGGACTACCAAAAGAACAAACAAGCCTGTTTTGCAAGAAGTGCAGCCAGAATGCTCCTTGGAAGCAAAGATGGCGAGACCACACTTCACATACTTTGGACATGTTATCAGAAGGGGTCAGTCCGTGGAGAAGGACATAATGCTTGATAAAGTAAAGAGTCATTGAAAAAGAGGAAGACCCTCAATGAGATGGATTGACACATTGGCTGCAGCAATGGTCTCAGGTATAACAACAATTATGAGAATGGCCCAGGACTGGAAAGTGTTTCGTTCTGTTGTACACAGGGTCGCTATTAGTCAAAGTCAACTCATTGGCACCTAACGACAACAACAATGCAAAGGGAATTTTCCTGCCTTGGCTGCATCAGTATGCAGAGCCTTCCTTACTCTCCATCAGCCATTAGGTTCATCTGAGGGCAGGACAAGTCAAACACATTCTGGATGTTAGAGAGGAAAGATGAGAACTGATCTTACTGACATCATTGAGTGATTGGCTTAGGCTGGGTTCTCTAGAGAAAGCAAAACCAGTAAAGCATATAAACATATATCCCCATATATAGGGAGAGATTTATTTTAAGGAAATGATGACTTGCACTACGGTAGAGGCTCAAATGGGGCCCAAGCTGGTGGCTTTTGCTGATTCAAGTAGCTGTAGGGGCTGGAAAACCCAAGATGAGCAAGTCAGACAGCAGGGTTCTGGTTCACAGGCTGCAAAGGCCCACAAATCCAAAGATCAGCAGGCAAGACAGCAGGTAAGCTGCTAGCTCAAGTCCCAATAATCAGAAGTCAGTCAAACAGGAGCCAGCTGTAGGATCCAGTGGGAGCAAAAGCCTTGGAGCCTAGACAGAAAGTCCACTTATATTGGATGCAGGCCCGTTCCCCAAGGAACCTCCTTTCAACTCATTAGCTACTCACAGCAGATCCCATCATGGAGGTGACCACATATCAGATCTCATCAGGGAGGTGATCACATAATTATATGACAGCCAAACAGTATCATAACTGCCAAACTACTGAGAATTATGGCCAAGCCAACTTGACACACAACCTTAACAATCACAGTGATTAAACTTTCTAAATGTGACAATATCCTCTCTCTACATGTCTTGTATGCAATGATTACAATACATGTTTTGTTTAATGCATATTGATTTGGAGTATTTTATTATTTGAAGTCAGAATATCTGACTGTATGCACTAGTCTCTTGAGTTTGTTGCTCTAGAAAGTTTTCTGATGACCTGGCCTCATTGGAAATATTGTCTCTAAGACATAGAAGGTTGACATCTACCATTTGAATTTCATAAACTGGTGTAAAAGATTTGTACTCCACTACTACCTAAAAGAGACCTGATGGTTCAGTGGTTAAGAGCTGGGTGCTAATCAAAAGGTCGACGCTTTGAATCCACCAGCTGTTCCTTGGAAACTCATGTGACAGTTCTACTCTGTCCTATAGAGTAGCTATGAGTCAGAATCCACATGATGGCAAAGTGTTTGATTTACTAACCTAAAGGTTAGTGGTTCAGATCAACCCAGCAGCACCACAAAAGAAAGGCCTGACGATCTGCTTCCATAAATATTACAGCCAAGAAAACCCTATAGAGCAGCTTTGCTCTGTGACACATGTGGTTGCCATGAACCAGAATCAACTCAACAGCAGCGGGTTGTCTTCGAAGGTTTAAAATCTAATCTTAATGGCATTAGATTTTTTATTTTCAAGAAAGCAAAATTTGCAGTGCTGAGACCTGCTTCTTTTTTTTTTTTTTTTGTACTTTATTTGTACAAGTACAGTAAAACATGCAAAAGCTGGAGCATGTGTAAGGCAGAAACTTGTCAAGGGAAAATCAAATAATTTCCGTTAAAACAAGTGATAGAAAAATGTTAAGACTGCACCCTTTCAAAAGCAGAAAACTTGCAGGATGTTCAAAAATAAGGTAGTCCTGTAGAATTCTGGCTTTCACAGATTTCACTGTATTTATCAAATACCTAACTCATGACAGGAGCAAATGAGCTCTTGTTAAATTAGACATTACGATGTCAAATACAAACATCACTTGTATTTTAGGTTAATCATGAAGGAAATTTCACGTTTCCTAGATAAGACTTTGATCATTGCCATTCAACAATCTCAGGTAGATTTAATATTGTTATTTTACTGTTATGATTTTTATTCTGTAGACAATCTCCCTTATCCTCAAAGATGGAGTCTCTACATTTTAGTTTTCTGCAATCTGATACCTACAACCAGAAGGCAAAAGATAAGTTCAAGGGCCTATATTTGTTTATAACTTTGGATACATTCTCTTAAAGCATTCCCACATTTTTTCCACGTCTCTAGCACATTTGATGACTATAAAAATTGCCCTGACTCCTTTAACAGTGACATCTCCACTATAAAATTGTATGGGCTCCAAAACTGGAACCATTCCCAAAGCCAACTCTTCAGACAGGGACTGGACTGGACTATAAGACAGAAAATGATACTGGTGAGGAGTGAGCTTCGTGGCTCAAGTAAACACAGGAGACCATGTGGGCAGCTCCTGTCTGTAGGAGAGATGAGGAGACAGAGGGGTATAGAAGCTCACTGAATGGATCGGAAATACAGGGTGGAGAGGACTGTGCTGTCTCATCACGGGGAGAGCAACTAGGAGTATATAGCAAGATATGTATAATTTTTTGTAGAGAGACTGATTTGATTTGTAAACTTCCACTTGAAGCATAATAAAAAAAAATTCAGAAAACAAATAAAGTTGTCTGGGCTCTCCAGAGAAAGTCAGTATTAAGGATTCTTAGCCCTTCACTGTACGGAAAGTTGATGATGCAACAACCAACCTACATCCTTAAGATTGACCCCAATAATCTCTCAGCTGAACAGATTTTGTCAAATAATATGCACTTGTTTTTGTTTGTCCATCAAGCAAGAGAATAACTTATAAATACAATATTAAGTAATATTGCAGGACAGATTTTGGCTGACAGACATTATGTGTTTCTTCTCCATTTGTGCGTTTCTATTACAACACAGCTTCTAAATACCCTATGCACAGTTTAAATGTGTGAAAACAAAAAATATTTTGGAATCTAAAATGTTGACACAGAAGGAGCCAGGAAGAAAAAGGCATCAGGAAAGCCTTGAAACAAATGAGAGAAACAGATAAAAAACAGAGTCACTCATGCTGAGTAAAAAAAAAAAAAAATTTTTTTTTTTTTCCTGGCATATTAAAAAAAAAAAAAAAGACTCTAGGGAAAATGCATAGCACTATTGAGAGTTTTAGATAAATACTCCAGATATTAGTCCTAAAGTTGATACTTGTTAGTTACTTACCCGACATTCATTCTCCATAATTCCTACCACAGCAATTCCCAGCATTTTATTAGCAAAACAGCACTTCTCCCACCTTCTCTACTTCAGGTTTTCAATGAGAATGACCCATCATAAGTTCCATGAAGGACTTCAATTGGCACATCCTATTCTCCTATCTACAGAAATCAGTTCAAAGATGACCATGGGACCCGATTTAGACCATGAGACAACCAGAAACTTTTACTAGGACATTGAGGAAAGAAGCTTTGCTTAGTTTGTTGAGAGCTAATGAAATATGTAAATAGTTGAAATAGCTTGTGGACGGGAGTTCTGGAACTGCTATTTATACTTTTACTCATCAGATGAGCTGTCCTAAAGGTGGAAATGAACCAAAGGGAGAAAAGTGCCAAAGAAATCACTGACAAGCTGGAAAATGAAATCAGATTTCTAAGCGTGTTATGAAAGATAAGATTAACAGTCATCTGATTTCTTCTCTTTTCTCTCTAGCTCTAGGCTTTTCAGCTACATGAACCAATCAATTTGCTTTGTATTTTTGTATTTAAACCACTTTGTGTGTTCGTGCGTGTGCTGTGTGTGTTTGGATAGACAGATGATAGATAGGCAGACATACAGACAGACAGATAGACAAGTAGATATATCACATTCAGCTACAAGATTCCTAAATTATTAAAGGACAGGTCAAAAATTGAGGCTACCAATAAGCCCTAGAGGTAGGTACAAAATGTTGGTTTCTTGTTGCTAGTTATTTATTACCTGATTAGATAGAATTACAATTTGTTTTGATGTAACAATATGTAATAACTTATTTTCTGTATTGTTTAGTTATATATAAACTCAACGTGAGTCAAAGCTGACCCAACAGCAACTAATAACAGCAATATTTCATAGCTTCCTCTACTTTTGCTCCAACAATCAAAACTTTGAAAGACACAATTCTACTGAGCATTTTTTATGTCAAATTTTTTTTTCTGTTTCTTCAAATTTTAAAATATGTAGTCTTCATAACAACATTATTATCTCAATGTTACAAGAATGGAAATTCAAAAAATTGGGCACCAGAGTCCGTGGAATTAAGCTTTCATTCTTTATATACAATAGTACTTTAACTGTGAAAAGAGATTATAACAGGAAATGCATAAAATCATTGTATCAAGAGTTAAGATTTATGAGTTATCCCACTAGAATATTTTTTTTTCATGTCCCTCATTAGTCTGTACCTGAAGTGCAAAGAGTTAGGCATACATTTCCCCATTCCACTCCCTGCGTGCTTTAACTACTCCCATTCTCCCCAGCAAACACACATTTTAATATATTAGTCATTAATAATTGAAAATACATGTATCCTTTTAGGATACAGTATTCCCTTCTATGTTTGTGTTTTGCAGATGCATAAATGGCATTGTGCAATAATAACACAAAAGTATTTTTCTCTTTCTTTCCTTGCTATACTCAACTGCAGGTTTTTAAGATCCATCCGTATGCTGTGATCCCCTAGTTTGCAGATTTGTTTGGTACATATTATGGCATGATATGCAACTTACAAATCCTAGTAGACCATGCTTAGGAAAGTAGAAGGTCAGTGAAAAACGGGAAAATGCTCAACTAGTTGGATTGACCCAGTGCTTGCAACAATGGACTCAAACTTAGTAACTATTGTAAGGATGGCAGTGGATCAGTTAGCATTTTGTTCTGTTATGCATAAGGTTGCTATGATTCAGAACTGATTCGACAACACTTAACAACAGCAACATTATTAATTATTATTTATTAACTCAAGGGGGAAATAAAAAGTGTCAGTATGAATAAAATCCAAGCATAAATTTGATGAAAATCCTTACTCTGTATGTATAAGAGCCCCAATGAACTCCAAATGAACTAAAAAGAAAAAAACTACACCAAGGCATATCATAGTAAAACCACCAAAAGTCAAAAAAAAAAAAAAAAAAGGACTGTCTTGAAAGCAGCAAGAGAGAGACAATTAACGCTCAATGTGTACAAGAGATGTGCAGTAAGATAAACAGATGATTTACCACTAGGAACTATGGAGATCAGAAGGTGGATGATATATTCAAAGCAGTGGGGAAAAAAAAAAAAAAAACTCTAACAATAATTCTACATCTGCAAAATTATTCTTCAAAAAATGAGGGGGAAATAAAGAAGTGGAAGAACGAAAGCTGAGATAATTCTCCACCAGAAGGTTTGTGCTTCAAGAAATACTAAAGACAGCCCTTCAGACAGAAATGAAAAATCAAAAATTAAAAAAGACACTAATTTGAATGTACAAGAAGAAATAAAGGGCACCAGTTATAATAACCATATAAACATGAAAGAGAGTATTAATATATTTTTGGCTGTATTTCTTTCTTCTATCAGAATTAAAAGACAAGTGCATAAAACAAATGTTATAAAACTTTTGAGGTGAATGCAATGTGTAAAAATGCAATTTGTGTGATAATAGTAACACAAAGTGGGGAGGGAATAGAGCTACACAGGAGCAAAGTATTTGTTTACAATTAAGTTGATATTAATCCAAACTAGATTGCTATAAATTAAGATGTTAATGATAACCCCAAGATCAGACATTAAGAAAATAAAAACAGAAGTATGCACACATATACACATATGCACACACATATATATACATATATACACACAATATATACATATAAATATAGCTACCTATATATATAAACACACATACATTGAGAAGTGACAGGTGAGAAAATGGCACACTAGAATATGTCTATTTAACACCAGAGAAGTCAGTAATGTATGAATAGAGAAATAAAAATATACCTAAGATATATAGGAAACAAATGGCAAAATGATAGAAATAAATTGTGCCTTATCAGCAATATATTAAATGAGCATTCATTGCACAGTTCAATCAAAAATGCAATGATTGACAAAATGAAAAAATAAAAAGAAAACACAACTCAACTGTATGCTGTCTATAGAGACACCATTGATACTCAAAGACAAAAAAATATTTAAAAGTAAAAGAATGAAAAAAATAGCATGCAGTTATCAAAAGAGAACTAGAGAGGGCGGGGCCGAGATGGCTGACTAGGTAGAAGTTACCTCGGATCCCTCTTGCAACAAAGACTCGGAAAAACAAGTGAAGCGATCACATACGTGACAATCTACAAACCCTGACCATCAAACACAGATCTAAAGAGTTGACCTGAGTGACAGGGGAGCGAAAAGCTGTGCCCTGAAGCAGTGACCGCCTCTAGAACTGGCGACCTGCTCCACAGCTTTGAGCTCTCGCGGTACCCTGGTGCCAAGTGGCAGGGCTGATTGCGGCTTGCTGAGGGAAGGCAGGCACGGGACACAGCCCTAAACCCTAGCCCCCTAGGGTAACCTCGGTAGAGACTCAGCCAGTGCAAGCAGGCGGCACACTGACACAGCTAACGAGAGAACGATCAACCACAGGGAAGGAGCGACTGTTTTCAGAGCCTGGAGCCAGCATCCCAGTCAGAAAACCTTGGCACTGGGTTTTGGACTGGGCACAGGGGTGCTGAACACAGCTTCCTGAGACAGCTCAAAAAAGGGACTCAGCCCTAGCCCCCTGAAGTGACCTCGGGGGAAGCCCAGCCAGTGCATGAAGGCAGCAAAACAACACGGCTGACAGGAGAAGTCACCGGGAGGCAGCAACTGGTTTTGGAGCCTGGAATGCGGCGTCCCAGCCAGGGAAACTTGGCTCTGGGCTTTGGACTGGGAGTGGAGGAGCTGACCAAGTTTTCTGAGACAGCACAAGCACGGAAAGCAGGCCTGACCCTCACGGGCAATCTCAACCCTGCCAGGGCACACAGACTGCACACCCATCCGGAATCTCAGATAAAACAGTCATCACCAAGCAAGATAAGTAATTTTGTCTATATTGCTGGGTGCTACTCTCTCCCTCCCCTCCCTGCCCCAGGCGGCTTCATTAACATTGGAATTTCCTGGGCCAGGGAGTGAAGTCCTCTGTGTTTTTTTTTTTTTTTTTTTTTCTTTTCCTAATCCACTCTCCTGGCCTGAGAGAAGAAGCTACTAAAAACCCAGGGACAAAAAAGACTTCCCTGACTTCCCTAAATTAGAATAAAAATACAGAACCAGCTCCAGCCAAGCATATGAGATCCACAGTCTTTGGCTTTCATCCCTACGGGGAACAGGGTGGCTATTATAATGCAAAGGCAATTTTGATAGAGATCTGACTGTAATTGTTTTAGCAGAGCACTGGAAAGAAAAGTGTTCCAGGTCTGATAGCTCTACCTATTAAACAGAGCCCTCACTGATCCACAACAGGTAACTGAGGGCTGAAGCTCCACCCAAACCACCTAGCCACCTGCCAAAGGGGTCAGAGGATACTGTCACCTACCAGTCTTTAGAGGTATGCAATGGGTGTCTAAGGTACAGCTACAGAGCCCACCCAACAAAGTGCTTTAGGAATAGAGACACACCTACCTCACTGGCATGTGGGGGAAGGCTGTCAGCATCCTGCCCCCCCTGCAGTGTGACCCTATGCTGCTAGAATCTGGTGCACACAACTATCACCACTACTCCTCTAAGTTAATAGGTGACAGTCTACACCACACACTTGGTGACCCAAAATCGGAACACCTAAGCTGATTCTATTCAAGAATAGTGAATGGACTCTTAGGCTTGTATATCTGGTAAAAGCCGAAACAAGCTGGTAATAGGACATAAGTGATTCAAAGGCTACAACAATCAAGACAGCACAATCTAGTAGCCCATCTGCATATATGGAAAGAAAATGAAACAAGATAACACTCAGTGACCAAATATAAGAAAAAATCATTACAATATCTTATAGATGGCTCAGAGACAGCAGTTGATATCAAACCGCATAAAGAAGCAGACCATGATTGCTTCTACAACTCCCCAAATTAAAGAATCAAAATCTTTCCCAAATGAAGATACAATCCTGGAATTGCCAGATGCAGAATGTAAAAAACTAATTTACAGAATGCTTCAAGACATCAGGGATGACCTCAAAAATGAAATAAGGCAATCTACAGAAAAAGCCAAGGAACACACTGATAAAGCAGTTGAAGAAATCAAAAAGATTATTCAAGAACATAGTGGAAAAATTAATAAGCTGCAAGAATCCATAGAAAGACAGCATTCAGAAATCCAAAAGATTAACAGTAAAATTACAGAATTAGGCAACTCAATAGGAAGTCAGAGGAACAGAATCGAGCAATTGGAATGCACAGTGGGGGATCTGGAGGACAAGGTAATTGACACCAATATGGTTGAAGAAAAATCAGATAAAAGAATAAAAAAAAAATGAAGAAACCCTAAGAATCATGTGGGACTCTATCAAGAAGAATAACTTGTGTGTGATTGGAGTTCCAGAACAGGGAGGGATAACAGAAAATACAGAGAGAATAGTTGAAGATCGGTTGGCAGAAAACTTCCCTGACATCATGAAAGACGAAAGGATATCTATCCAAGATGCTCATCAAACCCCATTTCAGACTGATCCAAAAAGAAAATCACCAAGACATATTATCATCAAACTTGCCAAAACCAAAGATAAAGAGAAAATTTTAAAAGCAGCCAGGGTTAAAAGAAAAGTCTCCTACAAAGGACAATCAATAAGTTCAGACTACTCAGCAGAAACCATGCAGTCAAGAAGGCAATGGGATGACATATATAGAGCACTGAAGGAGAAAAACTGCCAGCCAAGGATCATATATCCAGCAAAACTCTCTCTCAAATATAGAGGTGAAATTAAAACATTTACAGATAAACACAAGCTTACAGAATATGCAAAAGCCAAACCAAAGCTACAAGAATTACTAAAGGAAATTGTCTGGTCAGAAAATCAATAATATCAGACACCAGCACAACACAAGGTGACAGAACAGAACACCCTGATATCAACTCAAATAGAGAAATCACAAAAACAAATTAATTTTAAAAAGAAAAAAATGCTGAAAACAGGGAATCATTGAAGTCATTATGTAAAAGATCACAATAATCAAAAAGAGGGACTAAATACAGGAGGCATAGAACTGCCATATGGAGAGGGAAACAAAGCGATATAGGACAATACAAGTTAGGTTTTTACTTAGAAAAATAGGGATAAATGTTAAGGTAACCACAAAGAGGTCTAACAATTCCATACCTCAAAATAAAAACCAAGAAAAACATAACGACTCAGAAAACATAAATTCAACTACTATGAAAATGAGGAACACACAATTTACAAAGAAAAATGTCTCAGCACAAAAAAGTAAGTGGAAAAAGGAAATTGTCAAGAACGCACACAAAAAGACATCAAAATGACAGACTAAACTCATACCTACCTATAATTATGCTGAATGTAAATGGACTAAATGAACCAATAAAGAGACAGAGAGTCTCAGACTGGATAAAGAAACATGATCTGTCTATATGTTTCCCACAAGAGACACACCTTACGCTTAGAGACACAAACAAACTAAAACTCAAAGGATGGAAAAAAATATATCAAGCAAACAACAATCAAAAAAGTGCAGGAGTGGCAATATTAATTTCTGACAAAATAGACTTTAAAGTTAAATCCACCACAAAGGATAAAGAAGGACACGACATAATGATTAAAGGGACAATTGACCAGGAAGATGTAACCATATCAAATATTTATGCACACAGTGACAGGGCTGCAAGATACATAAAACAAACTTTAACAGAATTGAAAAGTGAGATAGACACCTCCACAATTATAGGAGGAAACTTCAAATCACCATTTTTGGAGAAGGATAGGTCTTCCAGTAAGCAGCTCAACAGAGACACAGAAGACCTAATTGTTACAATCAACCAACTTGACCTCATAGATTTATAAAAAACACTCCACCCAACAGCTGCAAATTACACTTTTTTTCCTAGTGCACATGGAACGTTCTCTAGAATAGATCACATATTAGGTCATAAAACAAACCTTTGCAGAACCCAAAACATCGAAATATTACAAAGCATCTTCTCAAACCACAAGGCCATAAAAGTAGAAATCAATAACAGAAAAAACAGAGAAAAGAAATCAAATACTTGGAAACTGAACAATACCCTGCTCAAAAAAGACTGGGTTATAGAAGATATTAAGGAGGGAATAAAGAAATTCATAGAAAGCAACGAGAATGAAAACACTTCCTATCAAAGCCTCTGCGACACAGCAAAAGCAGTGCTCAGAGGCCAATTTATATCGATAAATGCACACATACATAAAAAGAAAAAGCCAAAATCAGAGAACTGTCCCTACAACTTGAACAAATAGAAAGTGAGCAACAAAAGAACCCATCAGGCACCAGAAGAAAACAAATAATAAAAATAAGAGCTGAACTAAATGAAATAGAGAACAGGAAACAATTGAAAGAATTCACAAAGCCAAAAGCTGGTTCTTTGAAAAAATTAACAAAATTGATAAACCATTGGTCTGACTGACTAAAGAAATACAGGAAAGGAAACAAATAAACCAAAAAAGAAATGAGATGGGCCATATCACAACAGACCCAACTGAAATTAAAAGAATCATATCAGATTATTATGAAAAATTGTACTCTAACAAATTGGCAAACCTAGAAGAAATGGATAAATTCCTAGAAAAACACTACCTACCTAAACTAACACAATCAGCAGTAGAACAACTAAATAGACCCATAACAAAAAAAGAGGTTGAACAGGTAATCAAAAAACTCCTAAGAAATAAAAGAAACTCCCAAGAAATAAAGCCATGGCCAGGATGGCTTCACTGCAGAGTTCTACCAGACTTTCAAAGAGTTAACACCACTACTACTAAAGGTATTTCAAAGCATAGAAAATGATGGAATGCTACCTAACTCATTCTATGAAGCCACCATATCCCTGATACCAAAACCAGGTAAAGAGACCACAAAAAAGAAAATTACAGACCTATATCCCTCATGAACATAGATCCAAAAATCCTCAACAAAATTCTAGCCAATAGAATTCAACAACATATCAAAAAATAATCCACCACGACCAAGTGGGATTTATACCAGGTATGCAAGTTTGGTTCAATATTAGAAAAACCATTAATGTAATCCACCATAAAAATAAAACAAAAGAAAAAAACCACATGATTTTATCAATTGATGCAGAAAATGCATTTGACAAAGTCCAACACCCATTCATGATAAAAAACTATCAGCAAAATGGGAACTGAAAGAAAATTCCTCAACATAATAAAGCGCATCTATACAAAGCCAGCCAGCAGCCAACATCATTCTGAATGGAGAGAACCTGAAAGCATTTCCCTTGAGAACAGGAACTAGACAAGCATGCCCTTTATCACCGCTTTTATTCAACATTGTGCTAGAGGTCCTAGCCAGAGCAATTAGGCTAGACAAAGAAATAAAGGGCATCCGGATTGGCAAGGAAGAAGTAAAATTATCTCTATTTGCAGATGACATGATCTCATACACAGAAAACCCTACAGAATCCTCCAGAAAACTACTGAAACTAATAGGAGAGTTGGGCAGAGTTTCAGGTTACAAGATAAACATAGAAAAATCACTTGGATTCCTCTATATCAACAAAAAGAATATCCAAGAGAAATCACCAAATCAATACCATTCACAGTAGCCCCCAAGAAGATAAAATACTTAGGAATAAATCTTACCAAAGATGTAAAAGACCTATACAAAGAAAACTACAAAGTACTACTGCAAGTAACTAAAAAGGACCTACTTAAGTGGAAAAACATACCTTGCTCGTGGATAGGAAGACTTAACACAGTAAAAATGTCTATTCTACCAAAAGCCATCTATACATACAATGCACTTCCAATCCAAATTCCAATGACATTTTTTAATGTGATGCAGAAACAAATCACCAACTTCGTATGGAAGGGAAAGAAGCCCCAGCTAAGTAAAGCACTACTGAAAAAAAAGAAGAAAGTGGGAGGCCTCACTCTACCTGATTTCAGAAGCTATTATACAGCCACAGTAGTCAAAACAGCCTGGTATTGGTACAACAACAGGCACATAGACCAATGGAACAGAATTGAGAACCCAGATATAAATCCATCCACATATGAGCAGCTGATATTTGACAAAGGACCAGTGTCAGTTAATTGGGGAAAAGATAGTCTTTTTAACAAATGGTGCTGGCATAACTGGATATCCATTTGCGAAAGAATGAAACAGGACCCATACCTCACACCATGCACAAAAACTAACTCCAAGTGGATCAAAGACCTAAACATAAAGACTAAAACGATAAAGATCATGGAAGAAAAAATAGGGAAAAGGTTAGGAGCCCTAATACAAGGCATAAACAGAATACAAAACATTACCAAAAATGATGAAGAGAAACCAGATAACTGGGAGCTCCTAAAAATCAAACACCTATGCTCATCTAAAGACTTCACCAAAAGAGTAAAAAGACCACCTACAGATTGGAAAGAATTTTCAGCTATGACACCTCCGACCATGCCTGATCTCTAAAATCTATACGATTCTGTTAAAACTCAACCACAAAAAGACAAACAACCCAATCAAGAAGTGGGCAAAGGATATGAACATGCACTTCACTAAAGAAGATATTCAAGTGGCTAACAGATACATGAGAAAATGCTCTCGATCATTAGCCATTAGAGAAATGGAAATTAAAACTACGATGAGATTCCATCTCACTCCAACAAGGCTGGCATTAATCCAAAAAACACAAAATAATAACTGTTGGAGAGGCTGTGGGAAATTGGAACTCTTACACATTGCCGGTGGGAATGTAAAATGATTCAACCATTTTGGAAATCTATCTGGCGTTTCCTTAAAAAGTTAGAAATAGAACTACCATACAACCCAGAAATCCCACTCCTCAGAATATATCCTAGAGAAATAAGAGCCTTTACACGAACAGATATATGCACAACCATGTTTATTGCAGCACTGTTTACAATAGCAAAACACTGGAAGCAACCAAGGTGTCCATCAACGGATGAATGGATAAATAAATTATGGTATATTCACACAATGGAATACTACGCATTGATAAAGAACAGTGACGAATCTGTGAAACATTTCATAACATGGAGGAACCTGGAAGGGATTATGCTGAGTGAAATTAGTCAGATGCAAAAGGACAAATATTGTATAAGACCATTATTATAAGATCTTGAGAAATAGTTTAAACTGAGAAGAACACAATCTTTTGTGATTACGAGAGGGGGGAGGGAAGGAGGGTGGGAGAGGGTTATTTACTGATTAGTTAGTAGATAAGAACTACTTTAGGTGAAGGGAAGGACAATACTCAATACATGGAAGGTCAGCTCAGCTGGACTGGACCAAAAGCAAAGAGGTTTCCTGGATAAACTGAATGCTTGGAAGGACAGTGGAGCAAGGGTGGGGGTTTGGGGACTATGGCTTCAGGGGACTTCTAAGTCAATAAGCAAAATAAATTCTATTAAGAAAACATTCTGCATCCCACTTTGAACTGTGGCGTCTGGGGTCTTAAATGCTGACAAGCGGCTGTCTAACATGCATCAATTGGTCTCGACCCACCTGGATCAAAGGAGAACGAAGAACACCAAGGTCACAAGATAATTATGAGCCCAAGAGACAGAAAGGGCCACATGAATTAGAGACTTACATCATTCTGAGACCAGAAGAACTAGATGGTGTCCGGCCACAACCGATGACTGCCCTGACAGGGAGCACAACAGAGAACCCCTAAGGGAGCAGGAGAACAGTGGGATGCAGACCCCAAATTCTCATAAAAAGACCAGACTTAATGGTCTGACTGAGACTAGAAGAATCCTGGCAGTCATGGTCCCCAAACCTTCTGTTGGCCCAGGATAAGAACCATTCCTGAAGACAACTCATCAGACATGGAATGGACTGGACAATGGGTTAGAGAGAGATGCTGATGAAGAGTGAGCTACTTGTATCAGGTGGACACTTGAGACTGTGTTGGCATCTCCTGTCTGGAGGGAAGATGGGAGGGTAGAGAGGGTTGGAAACTGGCAAAATGGTCACGAAAGGAGAGACTGGAAGGCGGGAGCGGGCTGACTCATTAGGGGGAGAGTAAATGGGAGTATGTAGTAAGGTGTATACAAGTTTATATATGAGAGACTGACTTGGTTTTTAAACTTTCACTTAGAACACAATAAAAATTATTTAAAAATAAAAAATTTAAAAAAATATAGAGCAAAATTAAATGAAAAGGTGTATAAAATGTAATACAAAAAATCAACAAAAGCAAAAGTTAGTTATTTGAAAATATCAACAAGATTAAAAAAGAGAGAAAACTCAAATTACTAAAATCAGAAATAAAAGAGAGGACATTAATATCAATCTTAAAGAAATAAAAGTTATTTTAAGAGAGTACTATTAAAAATTGTATACCATCAAATTAAATAATTTACATGCGTTAGAAAAATTTCACAAGCTTCCAAAACCAGCACGAGAAAAAATTTAAAAAATCTGAACAGATGTACAAGTTAAGAGATTGCATTACTAATATGAAAAAAACCTTCCCACAAAGAAAATTGCAGGCCCAGTTACCTTGACCAATGAATTTATTGTAAAGAATTAATACCAATCCCTCACAAACTATTTATTGCCCTTAGAAATATTCTAACAGACTGAGAAAAAAAGCACATTTAATACTCATAAATGACGTGTTTGGTAAAAATGGTATGAGAATGAGGATGACTAAGTATAATTTAAGCACTATAAATAAATGTAAATTTCATTAGAACAGTAAGAGCAAATTCTCAAAATAGAAGATATATTATGCAAAAATTAGTAAGGTGGTATCTATAGCATATTGGGCTCCTGAAGGGAACATTGCTTGTAATTTCCTGTTATATGTTTCTTCTTCCTCTTCTGGTACTGTAATCTCACCCGTTCCCTTTGTTACCTAGTCTTCTCCAGTCTAGTGAGAATTTCTATCATGATATGGCGTCTACCCTTTCCAAAGGTGGACACATAGAGATGGTTTTAAATATGGCCTCAAACTTGGTAAACCTTCTCTATCAAAAGGATTCTAATCCCTCTTCCCTGGATTTTGACTGGCCTTATTGATTTTTTTTTTTTTTTATTGAAAACGAATACGATGTGTCAGAAATGACATCATGTGGCTTTGAAATCTAAACTAGAAAAGATCACACAATTTCCATCTTCCTTCTCCAGAGTTTTGAGCAGACATGTTAAAAGTCTGGCTACTGTCATACTGGAAGATGAACTGGAGGGACCACACAAAGCTTGAAATA
The DNA here is from genome assembly GCF_030014295.1 of Loxodonta africana. Classification (NCBI taxonomy): domain Eukaryota; kingdom Metazoa; phylum Chordata; class Mammalia; order Proboscidea; family Elephantidae; genus Loxodonta; species Loxodonta africana. The sequence continues at coordinate 33,546,595 of NC_087356.1, forward strand.
GATGTCTGAGGATACTTGTCTGTTCTAATCCTCTGTACTTCAACTCCATGTAGCATCAACCTCCAGACATATGAGAGATCAACTCTTGAAAGGATTCCAAATCCTAGCCTTTGAGTTGCCCTAGCAGATGCCAAGTGGAACAGAGATAAGATTTTCCCACTGTCCTCTATCTGAATTGCTGAACTACAGAATCTATGAGCACAATGAATGGTTGTTTTTCACAAATAAGTTTTAGGGCAATTTGTTAAGCAGCAATAGTCACCAGAACACACATAAGCAAATTTTTCAATTAGAATATTGCTTCGATTTAGACATTGTAGATAATGTAAAGGTAACCACTTGGTTCAACCTGAACCAACCAGGATTGTGATTTACGTTTTCCTTTTTGGCAGGGTGGTGGAAGGAGACATTTGTGAGGTATTGGCATGGAAAGACCAAAAGAAGGTCTTTGCATGCAAAATCATGAAAATAACTGCTGTGTTAAACTTGAGCTTCTAGGGACCCCATTTATGGCCATGAAGAGAGGATGCCTCAGAAAGAAAGCAAAAGAAATACAGAAAATGACACAAGTTGATAGATATTTGAACCCGAGTACCAATTCTCACCAAAAATCAGCACTACTATGTAGCCTTCCCAGTATAGGGAAGGGCCCTAGTGGTGCAATGGTTAAGTGCTCAACTGCTAACCAAAAGGTGGAAGATTCGAACCCACCAGTGACTCCATGGGAGAAAAGACCTGGCAATCCACTACATAAAGATTTCAGCCCAGGAAACCTGATAGGATAGCTCTACACTGTCCTGCAGAGTTACTGTGAGTCAGAAGCGACTTGATGACACAACAGTAACAGTAAGTGGAGCCACAAGCCTGTCTTTGTGTCTTAATCTAGCTTGAATCTCTGTAAACTGAATTACACAGCAGCACAGTGTGTTTTGTTGTTCTTTTCAAAGCTGTCTCTTACAGGTTTCTTCTAATCAGTGAACACTCACTTTTCATTAACTTTGTTTCCCAATAAATCTGCAAAGATGACACCACTCCCTCCAAGAACTTCTAGCTATCAATGGGGAAAAAAAAAAAATCAGCATAGGTTATTTGCCTGAAAATTATCTCAGTGATTATCTAAAAACTTCCAAATACTTTTTTTTTTTTAAAGGAAGCATCTCTCTCTTCTTTTTTTTTTTTTTTTTGTATCTGCTGAAATTGTGAACCGTTACGAGTCAAAAATCACAACCTAAAAATGTCAAAAGTTTGAGCAACTGACAACGGAATTCTGATCTGCCTGAAATAATTGAAAAGTTACTTGACACTACTTCATTTACATATTACAGAGAAAGGCAAGGACTCCAGACAGAGTTTGCCATTTACCTCTATCTTTCTGGTCCTAATAAGACACATCTGATATTGTATAAACTTCAGTTGCCTCTAGAAGCTATTTTTAAGACATGAAAAAAATCATGTAAATGTTGTAAGTTTAATGTAGGAGCAAGTCAAATATGTTTTTCTTCTTTAAAATATTAAAAACTGAGAAATTAATATTTTAATAGATTAGTTTTGTTCTCCACTTCCAATACGAGTAAGAAATGGAATGAATTATGAAACTTAGAATTTTAGTGAGAAACATAGATACACAGAACATTCGGTATATTACCCTCTTTTCCGTCTTTTTGTTTAACCTTCGCAACATAGGACATAAAATCTTCTGATTGTATTCCTCTTAAACAGCAGTTTTTAGCTCAAAAAAGTTTATATTTTCTTAGATTACCTGGAACTTGTCCAGAGAGGAAGAAAATATAAGGAGTGTATAGGGCACTGGGTATAATCTCTCTGGTATCTCCCTCAATCTCACTGTTGCTTCTCTGCCCCCTAAGGGAAGATGGCAGGTAAGACTCAAGAAAGAAAGAAAATGAGTTTAAGAGGCAAGAAAATAAAAGCCCCAGAGGCAGAAAATAGGTTTTACTATCACAAATATGTCAGAATTTGTCAGTTTACCTAGGTAAATCTATTTGTGTTTTCTAAACACAACAAATTTATATATTAAAAAAAAACATTTTTTATATATATAGCTCAATGCATGTTCCTGACCATAATTACAGACAGAAAATATTTAAAATTTGAACATGTAAGCTTTTTCTGTTCAAATCTCAACCCAATATAATGATTTCATTTTGGATGTTAGAACTGGGTTCTTTGTAAATATCAATATTTCTTAATCCAGGAAAAAAATTACTTTTCTCCTTAAACTCTTCTCCCAGTGTGGTGTAATTGTGAGCATAAATTTTCAGATAAAACTTATGATAGATTGACAATTAAAAGATGATTCAGATATATGACATTTAATACCTATTTTCCAGTGACTCATGCAACATGTATTCTCCTTATATAAATTAACTAGTAAGAATGATTTTATTAATATCCATATGGAGTCACTCAGTTCAAGGTCCTTCATAAGTACTTCAAGCTCTTTCTAAATGAAATATCTTATTATGGTCTCTTTCACAATCAACAAAATTTGTTTCTCTGATTTAAATACATATTTTTCCACATCAAAAATACGTGTTTATGTTCATTAACAGCTGCTGAAACTGTGATTTTGAAGGACAATTTTGGGAATCTCCTGATCACATCCATTGTTGTTAGGTGTCGTCCAGTCGTTTCCCACTCAGAGGGACCTTATATACAACAGAAGGAAACACTGCCCGGTTCTGTCCTATCCTCACAATTGTTGCTATGTTTGAGTCCATTGTTGCAGCCACTATGTCAATCCGTCTCGTAGAGGATCTTCCATTTTTTCACTGACCCTCTACTTTACCAAGTATGATGCCTTTCTCCAGTGACTAATCTCTCCTGATAACATGTCCAAAGTACGTGAGTGCTCTGGCTGTACTTCCAAGATAGATTTGTTCCTTCTTCAGGTAGTCCATGGTTGTCTTAGTCATCTAGTACCGCTCTAACAGAATTACCAAGAGTGGATGGTTTTAACAAAGAGAAGTTTATTCCTTCATCATCTGTTGTTGTTGTTAGGTGCCGTGAAGTTGGTTCCGACTCATAGTGACCCTACGCAGAACAGAACGAAACACTGCCCGGTCCTGCGCCATCCTTACAATCCTTGTTATGCTTGAGCTCATTGGTGCAGCTACTGTGTCAATCCACCTCGTTGAGGGTCTTCCTCTTTTCCACTGACCCTGTACTCTGCCAAGCATGATGTTCTTCACCACGAACTGAGCCCTCCTGACAACATGTCCAGAGTATGTAAAACACAGTCTCGCCATCCTTGCTTCCAAGGAGCATTCTGGTCGTACTTCTTCCAAAACAGATTTGTTCATTCTTTTGGCAGTCCATGGAATATTCAATATTCTTCACCAATACCACAATTCAAAGGCACCAATTCTTCTTCAGTCTTCCTTATTCATTGTCCAGCTTTCACATGCATATGATGCAATTGAAAATACCATGGTTTGGGTCAGGTGCACCTTAGCGTTCAAGGTGACATCTTTGCTCTTCAACACTTTAAAGAGGTCTTTTGCAGCGTATTTACCCAATGCAATGTGTCTTTTGATTTCTTGACTGTTGCCTCCATGGCTGTTGATTGTGGATCCAAGTAAAACGAAATCCTTGACATCAATTTTTTCTCAGTTTATCATAATGTTGCTCATTGGTCCAGTTGTGAGGACTTTTGTTTTCTTTATGTTGAGGTGCAATCCATACTGAAGGCTGTGATATTTGATCTTCATTAGTAAGTGCTGCAAGTCCTCTTCACTTTCAGCAAGCAAGGTTGTGTCATCTGCATAATGCAGGTTGTTAACGAGTCTTCCTCCAATCCTGATGCTCCATTCTTTTTCATATAGTCCAGCTTCTTGCATTATTTGCTCAGCATATAGATTGAATAGATATGGTGAAAGAATACAACCCTGACGCACACCTTTCCTGCTTTAAACCAATCAGTAGCCCGTTGTTCTGTCTGAACAGCTGCCTCTTGATCTATGGAAAGGTTCCTCATGAGCACAATTAAGTGTTCTGGAATTCCCATTCTTCACAATGTTATCCATAATTTGTTATGATCCACACAGTCGAATGCCTTCACATAGTCAATAAAACACAGGTAAACATCCTTCTGGTATTCTCTGCTTTCAGCCAGGATCCATCTGACATCAGCAATGATATCCCTGATTTCACATCCTCTTCTGAAACTGGCCTGAATTTCTGACACTTTCCTGTTGATAAAGTGCTGCAGCTGTTTTTGAATGATCTGCAACAAAATTTTATTTGCATGTGATATTAATGATATTGTTCTATAATTTCCACATTCACTTGGATCACCTTTCTTGGGAATAGGCATAAATATGGATCTCTTCCAGTCAGTTGGCCAGGAAGCTGTCTCCCATATTTCTTGGCATAGACGAATGAGCACCTCCAGCGCTGCATCTGTTTGTTGAAACATCTCAATTAATATTCTGTCAATTCCTGGAGCCTCATTTTTCTCCAATGCCTTCAGAGCAGCTTGGGCTTCTTCCTTCAGTATCCTCGGTTCCTGATCATATGCTACTTCTTGAAATGGTTGAACATCGACTAATTCTTTTTGGTGTACTGAGTTTTTATAGTCCTTCCATCTTCTTTTGATGCTTCCTGCATCGCTCAATATTTTCCCCATGGAATCCTTCACTATTGCAACTCGAGGCTTGAATTTTTTCTTCAGTTCTTTCAGCTTGAGAAATGCCGAGCGTGTTCTTCCCTTTTGGTTTTCCATTTCCAGCTCTTCGCACATGTCATTATAATACTTTACTTTGTCTTCTTGAGTTGCCTTTTGAAATCTTCTGTTCAGTTCTTTTACTTCATCAATTCTGCCTTTTCTCTAGCTGCTTGACATTCAAGAGCAAGTTTCAGAGTCTCCTCTGACATCCATCTTGGTCTTTTCTTTCTTTCCTGTCTTTTCAATGACCTCTTGCTTTCTTCATGGATGATGTCCTTGATGTCATTCCACAACTCTTCTGGTCTTCAGTCACTAGTGTTCAGTGCATCAAATCTATTCTTCAGATGGTCTCTAAATTCAGGTGGGGTGTACTCAAGGTCATATTTTGGCTCTCATGGACTTGCTCTGATTTTCTTCAGTTTCATCTTGAACTTGCATATGAGCAATTGATGGTCTGTTCCACAGTCGGCCCTTGGCCTTGTCCTGGCTGATGATATTGAGCTTTTCCATCATCTCTTTCCACAGAGGTAGTCAATTTGATTTCTATGTGTTCCTTCTGGCCAGGTCGATGTATATAGTCACCGTTTATGTTGGTCAAAGAACGTATTTGTAATGAAGAAGTTGTTGGTCTTGCAAAATTCTATCATTCGATCTCTGGCATTGTTTCTATCACCAGGGCCATATTTTCAGCTACTGACCCTTCTTCTTTGTTTCATAGTCTAGTAGGCTAGAAGTGTATATTCAGGGTGCCAGCTCCAGGGGAAGATTTTCTCTTTGGGCTCTGGAGGAAGGTCCTTGTCATTAGTCTTCTCTTGGTCTGGTTGCTCCTTGACACAGTAACCCCAGGTCCAAAGCACACGCTCTGCTCCTGGCACTGCCTTCTTAGTGGTCTGAGGTCCCCAAATGTCTCTGCTGTCTTCTCTCTTTTATATGTCAAAAGAGATTGACTTAAGACACAATACAGTCTTGAAGATCTCATCAACATAACTACTGCTAATCCATCTCATTAACCTCAAGTGATAGGATTTAGAGCACATAGGAAAATCACATCAGATGGCAAAATGATGGACAGTCATGCAATACTGGGAACCATGACCTAGCCAAGCTAACAGGTATTTTGGGGGAACATAATTCAATCCATGACAATAGCATATTCAATATTCTTTGCCAACACCATAATTTGAAGGTTCAATTCTTCTTTGGTCTTCCTTATGTATTGCCCAGATTTTCCTTGCTTATGAGGCAATTGAAAACTTCATAACTTGAGTTAGGCACACCTTATTTCTCAAAGTGACATCTTTACTTTTCAACACTTTGAAGAGATCTTTTGCAGCAGATTTGCCCAATGCAAAGCATCTTTTGATTACTTGACTGCTGCTTCCATTGGTGTTGTTTGCGGATCCAAGTAAAATAAAATTTTTGACAACTTCAATATTTTCTTTGTTTATCATGATGTTGTCTATTGGTCCAGTTGTGAGGTCTTTTGTTTCATGTTGAGGTGTAATCCATACTGAATCCTCTAGCTTTTGATCTTCATCAGTAGTTGCTTCAAGTTTTCTTCACTTTCAGCATACGAGGTTGTATAATTTGCATATCACAAGTTGTTATGATCCTGATGCTACATTCTTCTCCACCTAGTCCAGCTTCTCAAACTAGTTGCTCAGCATACAGATTGAATAAGTATGGTGAAAGGGTACAACCCTGAAGCACATCTTCTCTGATTTTAAACCATGAAGTATCCCCTTGTTCTGTTTTAATGACTACCTCGTGGTCTATGTTCAGGTTCTGCATGAGTACGGTTAAGTGTTCTGGAATTCTCCTTCTTCCCAGTGTTATCTGTAATTTGTTATGATCCACACAGTTGAAAGCCTTTCCATAGTCAATAAAACACAGGTAAACATCTTTCTGGTATTACCTGCTTTCAGCCAAGATCCATCAGCAATGGCATTCCTTGTTTCATGTCCCCTTCTAACTGGCTTTGAGAAGGATTATTATCTTTCATGAAACTAATAAACCAAAGACAAGAGCCAATAACAATTTTGTGGTATTGGAATCAAAATGAAAATTGTGCTGCATGAATTAAAGCCTATTGTAGAAAATGTTATGACCTTGAGCATATCAGCATTTTCACTCATTTCTTTTACATTGAATAATAGTTGACACTAGAACTATAATTACATGGTTTCAAAATGTTGTCGATTAACTAATTTGGGGATTGTTACTGTATCACTGTCAAAACTGAACAAACATTTTACCTTGCCTGTGGGTAACTGATCATGTAGCCCACTACCAACAACAACAATTACAACGACACAAAGTGGGACTCTTCCCTTTAGAGTAAGCATACTTCTTGAGATCCTTGGTTTTAGCATTTACCCTGCCATCTCCCAGGTATACTTACACTCAGAAAAAAGACAAAAAATAATTGACTTTTCATTCTTAAGGGCATTGCAGCAAAGATTCCATTGCATATTTTTTTCTTGTGTTGTTCTAATAAGAAAATGAAAAAGAGGCACAACAAAGCTACTTGCCCTAAAATAAAAGTACTGATAATGCTAATAAAGTAACCTGTTAGTGTAATGGTTAAGAGCTACAACTGCTAACTGAAAGGTCGGCAGTTCAAATCTGCCAGGTGTTCTTGGAAACTCTATGGGGCAATTCTGCTCTGTCCTGTAGGTTGCTATGAGTCAGAATCAACTCGATGTCAATGGGTTTGGTTTTTTAATGTCTTTAAAATAGGGCACTTTCTTAAAAAAATATATTTTTGTTCTAGAAAATTCTCCATTTTGCTATGGGGGCAGGCGTAGAAATCTTGGAAATATTTGAATGGTTCACCAAAAAGGATAGGTTGTATAAAAGTGTATATGTTGACTGCAAAGATGCCCCTTATATATTAAGAAAATAAGTTAATATAAAATAATTTGTTATTTGATCAAATTTTTGTAGAATAGAAGTAAACGTATGGGTTTTTGTATAAATTTCAAAATGCAAACATAAGGAAAATGACAAAAGTATTAAAGAATACAAACCAATATTAAAAGTTTATTGAAACATAAATAGACATTTTGAATTTGTCTGGCTACTTGTACGTTATTCGAAATGTAAAAACCAGTATTCGTTGGTAATTCAAATGACTAAAGTAAAATTGATTTCGTAAAAAAATACAAAAATTCCTGAAAAGTGATCAAGTCTGTCTTTGTGACTCACTAAAGTATAACTACGTAATATTCATTTTTACCTTAGAGATTAGTAGTTTTTTTTGTCAGTTTTTTTTTTTTTAACTTTTATTGAGCTTCAAGTGAACGTTTACAAATTAAGTCAGTCTGTCACATATAAGTTTACATACATCTTACTCCGTACTCCCACTTGCTCTCCCCCTAATGAGTCAGCCCTTCCAGTCTCTCCTTTCGTGACAATTTTGCCAGCTTCCCACTCTCTCTATCCTCCCATCCCGCCTCCAGACAGGAGATGCCAACACAATCTCAAGCGTCCACCTGATATAATTAGCTCACTCTTCATCAGCATCTCTCTCCCACCCACTGTCCAGTCCCTTTCATGTCTGATGAGTTGTCTTCGGGAATGGTTCTCGTCCTGTGCCCACAGAAGGTCTGGGGACCATGGCCACCGGGATTCCTCTAGTCTCAGTCAGACCATTAAGTATGGTCTTTTTATGAGAATTTGGGGTCTGCATCCCACTGATCTCCTGCTCCCTCAGGGGTTCTCTGTTGTGCTCCCTGTCAGGGCAGTCATCGATTGTGGCCGGGCACCAACTAGTTCTTCTGGTCTCAGGATGATGTAGGTCCCTGGTTCATGTGGCCCTTTCTGTCTCTTGGGCTCTTAGTTGTCGTGTGACCTTGGTGTTCTTCCTTTGCCTTTGCTCTAGGTGGGTTGAGACCAATTGATGCATCTTAGATGGCCGCTTGTTAGCATTTAAGACCCCAGATGCCACATTTCAAAGTGGGATGCAGAATGTTTTCATAATAGAATTATTTTGCCAATTGCCTTAGAAGTCCCCTTAAACCATGGTCCCCAAACCCCCACCCTTGCTCCGCTGACCTTTGAAGCATTCGTTTTATCCTGGAAACTTCTTTGATTTTGGTCCAGTCCAATTGAGCTGACCTTCCATGTATTGAGTGTTGTCCTTCCCTTCACCTAAAGCAGTTCTTATCTACTAATTAATCAATAAAAAACCCTCTCCCTCCTTCCCTCCCCCCTCGTAACCACGAAAGTATGTGTTCTTCTCAGTTTATACTATTTCTCAAGATCTTATAATAGTGGTCTTATACAATATTTGTCCTTTTGCCTCTGACTAATTTTGCTCAGCATAATGCCTTCCAGGTTCCTCCATGTTATGAAATGTTTCAGAGATTCGTCACTGTTCTTTATCGATGCGTAGTATTCCATTGTGTGAATATACCACAATTTATTTAACTATTCATCCATTGATGGACACTTTGGTTGCTTCCAGCTTTTTGCTATTGTAAACAGAGCTGTGTATATATCTGTTTGTGTGAAGGCTCTTGTATCTCTAGGGTATATTCCGAGGAGTGGGATTTCTGGGTTGTATGGTAGTTCTATTTCTAACTGTTTAAGATAACGCCAGATAGATTTCCAAAGTGGTTGTACCATTTTACATTCCCACCAGCAGTGTATAAGAGTCCCAATCTCTCCGCAGCCTCTCCAACATTTATTATTTTGTGTTTTTTGGATTAATGCCAGCCTTGTTGGAGTGAGATGGAATCTCATCGTAGCTTTTTAATTTGCATTTCTCTAATGACTAATGATCGAGAGCATTTTCTCATGTATCTGTTAGCTGCCTGAATATCTTCTCTAGTGAAGTGTGTGTTCATATCCTTTGCCCACTTCTTGATTGGGTTGTTTGTCTTTTTGTGGTTGAGTTTTGACAGAATCATGTAGATTTTAGAGATCAGGCACTGGTCGGAGATGTCGTAGCTGAAAATTCTTTCCCAGTCTGTAGGTGGTCTTTTGACTCTTTTGAGCATAGGTGTTTGATTTTTAGGAGCTCCCAGTTATCAGGTTTCTCTTCGTCATTTTTGGTAATGTTTTGTATTCTGTTTATGCCTTGTATTAGGGCTCCTAGGGTTGTCCCAATTTTTTCTTCCATGATCTTTATCGTTTTAGTCTTTATGTTTAGGTCTTTGATCCACTTGGAGTTAGTTTTTGTGCATGGTGTGAGGTATGGGTCCTGTTTCATTTTTTTGCAAGTGGATATCCAGTTATGCCAGCACCATTTGTTAAAAAGACTATCCTTTCCCCAATTAACTGACACTGGGCCTTTGTCAAATATCAGCTGCTCATACGTGGATGGATTTATATCTGGGTTCTCAATTCTGTTCCGTTGGTCTATGTGCCTGTTGTTGTACCAGTACCAGGCTGTTTTGACTACTGTGGCTGTATAATACGTTCTGAAATCAGGTAGAGTGAGGCCTCCCACTTTCTTCTTTTTCAGTAATGCTTTACTTATCCTAGGCTTCTTTCCCTTCCATAGGAAATTGGTGATTTGTTTCTCTATCACCTTAAAAAATGACATTGGAATGTGGATCGGAAGTGCGTTATATGTATAGATGGCTTTTGGTAGAATAGACATTTTTACTATGTTAAGTCTTCCTATCCATGAGCAAGGTATGTTTTTCCACTTAAGTATGTCCTTTTGAATTTCTTGTAGTAGAGCTTTGTAGTTTTCTTTGTATAGGTCTTTCACATCCTTGGTAAGATTTATTTCTAAGAATTTTATCTTCTTGGGGGCTACTGTGAATGGTATTGATTTGGTTATTTCCTCTTCGGTGTTCTTTTTGTTGATGTAGAGGAATCCAAGTGATTTTTGTATGTTTATCTTATAACCTGAGTCTCTGCCAAACTCTTCTATTAGTTTCAGTAGTTTTCTGGAGGATTCCTTATAATCATGTCATCTGCAAATAGTGATAACTTTACTTCTTCCTTGCCAATCCGGATGCCTTTTATTTCTTTGTCTAGCCTAATTGCCCTGGCTAGGACTTCTAGCACGATGTTGAATAAGAGCGGTGATAAAGGGCATCCTTATCTGGTTCCCGTTCTCAAGGGAAATGCTTTCAGGTTCTCTCCATTTAGAGTGATATTGGCTGTTGGCTTTGCGTAGATGCCCTTTATTATGTTGAGGAATTTTCCTTCAATTCCTATTTCGCTGAGACTTTTTATCATGAATGGGTGTTGGACTTTGTCAAATGCCTTTTCTGCATCAATTGATAAGATCATGTGGTTTTTGTCTTTTGTTTTATTTATGTGATGGATTACATTAATGGTTTTTCTGATATTAAACCAGCCTTGCATACCTGGTATAAATCCCACTTGATCAGGGTGAATTATTTTTTTGATATGTTGTTGAATTCTATTGGCTAGAATTTTGTTGAGGATATTTGCATCTATGTTCATGAGGGATATAGGTCTGTAATTTTCTTTTTTTGTAATGTCTTTACCTGGTTTTGGTATCAGGGAGATGGTGGCTTCATAGAATGAGTTGGGTAGTATTCCGTCATTTTCTATGCTTTGAAATACCTTCAGTTGTAGTGGTGTTAACTCTTCTCTGAAAGTTTGGTAGAACTCTGCAGTGAAGCCATCCAGGCCAGGGTTTTTTTTTTGGGGGGGGGGGAGATTTTTGATTACCGTTTCAATCTCCTTTTTTGTTATGGGTCTATTTAGTTGTTCTACTTCTGAATGTGTTAGTTTAGGTAGGTAGTGTTTTTCCAGGAATTCATCCATTTCTTCTAGGTTTGCAAATTTGTTAGAGTACAATTTTTTGTAATAATCTGATATGATTCTTTTAATTTCAGTTGGTTCTGTTGTGATGTGGTCCTTCTCGTTTCTTATTCGGGTTATTTGTTTCCTTTCCTGTTTTTCTTTAGTCAGTCTTGCCAATGGTTTATCAATTTTGTTAAGTTTTTTCAAAGAACCAGCTTTTGGCTTTGTTAATTCTTTCAATTGTTTTTCTGTTCTCTAATTCATTTAGTTCAGCTCTAATTTTTATTATTTGTTTTCTTCTGGTGCCTGATGGATTCTTTTGTTGCTCACTTTCTATTTGTTCAATTTGTAGGAACAGTTCTCTGATTTTGGCTCTTTCTTCTTTTTGTATGTGTGCATTTATCGATATAAATTGGCCTCTGAGTACTGCTTTTGCTGTGTCCCAGAGGTTTTGATAGGAAGTATTTTCATTCTCGTTGCATTCTATGCATTTCCTTATTCCCTCCTTAATGTCTTCTATAACCCAGTCTTTTTTCAGGAGGGTATTGTTCAGTTTCCAAGTATTTGATTTCTTTTCCCTGCTTTTCCTGTTATTAATTTCCACTTTTATGGCCTTGTGGTCTGAGAAGATGCTTTGTAGTATTTCGATGTTTTGGACTCTGCAAAGGTTTGTTTTATGACCTAATATGTGGTCTATTCTAGAGAATGTTCCATGTGCGCTAGAAAAAAAAGTATACTTTGCAGCAGTTGGGTGGAGAGTTCTGTATAAGTCAATGAGGTCAAGTTGGTTGATTGTTGTAATTAGGTCTTCCGTGTCTCTATTGAGCTTCTTACTGGATGTCCTGTCCTTCTCCGAAAGTGGTGTGTTGAAGTCTCCTACTATAATTGTGGAGGTGTCTATCTCACTTTTCAATTCTGTTAAAATTTGATTTATGTATCTTGCAGCCCTGTCATTGGGTGCATAAATATTTAATATGGTTATGTCTTCCTGATCAATTGTCCCTTTTATCATTATATAGTGTCCTTCTTTATCCTTTGTGGTGGATTTAAGTCTAAAGCCTATTTTGTCAGAAATTAATATTGCTACTCCTCTTCTTTTTTGCTTATTATTTGCTTGATATATTTTTTACCATCCTTTGAGTTTTAGTTTGTTTGTGTCTCTAAGTCTAAGGTGTGTCTCTTGTAGGCAGCATATGGATGGATCGTGTTTCTTTATCCTGTCCGTGACTCTCTGTCTCTTTATTGGTGCATTTAGTCCATTTACATTCAGCGTAATTATAGATAAATAAGTGTTTAGTGCTGTCATTTTGATTCCTTTTTATGTGTGTTGTTGACAATTTCATTTTTCCACATACTTTTTTGTGCTGAGACGTTTTTCTTAGTAAATTGTGAGATCCTCATTTTCGTAGTGTTTGACTTTATGTTTGTTGAGTCGTTACATTTTTCTTGGCTTTTATCTTGAGTTATGGAGTTTTTATACCTCTGTGGTTACCTTATTATTTACCCCTATTTTTCTAAGTAAAAACCTAACTTGTATTGTTCTATATTGCCTTGTATCACTCTCCTTATGGCAGTTCTATGCCACCTGTATTTAGTCCCTCTTTTTGATTATTGTGATCTTTTACATATTGACTTCCTTGATTCCCTGTTATGAGTATTTTTTTTTTTAATTAATCTTAATTTTTTTTGTGATTTCCCTATTTGAATTGATATCAGAATGTTCTGTTTTGTGACCTTGTGTTGTGCTGGTATCTGATATTATTGGTTTTCTGACCAAACAATATCCTTTAGTATTTCTTGTAGCTTTGGTTTGGTTTTTGCAAATTCTCTAAACTTGTGTTTATCTGTAAATATCTTAATTTTGCCTTCATATTTCAGAGAGAATTTTGCTGGATATATGATCCTTGGCTGGCAGTTTTTCTCCTTCAGTACTCTGTATATGTCGTCCCATTCCCTTCTTGCCTGCATGGTTTCTGCTGAGTAGTCAGAACATATTCTTATTGATTCTCCCTTGAAGGAAACCTTTCTTTTCTCCCTGGCTGCTTTTAAAATTTTCTGTTTATTTATCTTTGGTTTTGGCAAGCTTGATGATAATATGTCTTGGTGTTTTTCTTTTTGGATCAATCTTAAATGGGGTTCGATGAGCATCTTGGATAGCTATCCTTTCATCTTTCATGATGTCAGGGAAGTTTTGTGTCAGGAGTTCTTCAACTATTTTCTCTGTGTTTTCTGTCCTCCCTCTCTGTTCTGGGACTCCAATCACACACAAGTTATCCTTCTTGATAGAGTCCCACATGATTCTTATGATTTCTTCATTTTTTTAATTCTTTTATCTGATTTTTTTTCAGCTATGTTGGTGTTAATTCCCTGGTCCTCCAGATTTCCCACTCTGCATTCTAATTGCTCAAGTCTGTTCCTCTGACTTCCTATTGCGTTCTTATTCTGTAATTTTATTGTTAATCTTTTGGATTTCTGCATGCTGTCTCTCTATGGATTCTTCCAACTTATTAATTTTTCCACTGTGTTCTTGAATAATCTTTTTGAGTTCTTCAACTGTTTTATCAGTGTGTTCCTTGGCTTTTTCTGCAGTTTGCCTTAATTCATTTGTGATGTCTTGAAGCATTCTGTAAATTAGTTTTTTTATATTCTGTATCTGATAATTCCAGGATTGTATCTTCATTTGGGAAAGATTTTGATTCTTTTGTTTGGGGGGTTGTAGAAGCTGTCATGGTCTGCTTCTTTATGTGGTTTGATATTGACTGCTGTCTCCAAGCCATCACTGGGAAACTAGTTTTTCCAGAAAATCCGCTAAAAAAAAAATGCAGTCATATCCCTATCAGAATTGCCTTTGGATTATAACTGCCACCTTGTTCCCTGTAAGGATGAAAGTCTGAGATTTGGATCATATATGCTTGGCTGTAGCTGGTTCTGTGTCCAGTTAGGGGTGGATTTTTGGTCCCTGGGTTGTTTTGTTGTTATTGTCGTTCCTTCTCTCAGGGCGAAAGAGGGGGTTAGGAAAAGACCAAAAGAAAAAAAAAAGGGGGGAGGGAAGCAAAGCCGCGGCGGAGCCGGAGCTGTTCTCCCTCTGGCTCAGGCAATTCCAATGTTAATGAAGCCGCCTGGGGAGGGTGGGGGAGGGATCAGCGAGATAGAAGAGTAGCACCTCAGAATATAGCCAGAGTTGCTTGTCTTGCTTGGAATGACTATTATATCTGAGATTCCCGCGGGGCGTGTCACCTATGTGTGCTGGCTGTGTGGAGATTGCCCCCGGGGGTCTGGCCCTCTGAAGCCACCTGCTGCCAATCCAAATCCTAGCTTCAAGGTTCCCCTGCTGGGACGCTTTACTCCCGGCTCCAAAATCAGTCGCTGCCTCCCGGGGAGCTCTCTTCCCGCCAGCCGCGTCACCGTGCTGCCCCCGCGAACTGGCTGGGCCCCCTCCCGGGGTTAGTTCAGGGGAGTGGAGCAGCTCCCCGTGCTTGTGCCGTAGCAGCGCCCAGTCGAAATCCTGGCGGCATGATTCCCCGGCTGGGATGCTGCTCTCCAAGCTCCAAGACCAGTCACTGCCTCCCAGGGACTTCTCCCACCGGCTGAGTCGCCATGCCGCCCACGCAAACCAGCTGGGCCCCCTCCCAGGGTGAGTTCAGGGGGGTAGGGCTGAGCCCCTTGTTTGCGCCGTCAGCTTCCCTGGGCTCTGCCCTAAATCGGGTGCCAAAGGTTACCTGACTGGGACCCTGGCTCCAGGCTCTGAAAACAATCGCTGCTTCCCCGTATTTGTTCGTTTTCCATCTCTAAATCTGTGTTTGTTGTTCAGGGTTCGTAGATTGTTATGTACGTGATCGATTCACTTGTTTTTCTGAGTCTTTGTTGTAAGAGGGATCTGAGGTAGCGTCTACCTAGTCCGCCATCTTGGCCCCGCCTCTCTCAGATTATTAGTTTTAAGCTAGAGAAAAGTAAGATAAAACATATTCCATTTGAAAGAAGGAGAACAGGGGAGAGAATGCTAGAAGTCACGAGAGATAAGACAAACAGTAATAAGAGCTAAAAGCCCTTTTTGCTGAATTTACATTTTATGTAACAAAAATAGAGTTTGTATTTATCTTTTTATTCCCATTGCATTCTTAAAGAGATTGTTTGCCTTTGCTTATGTCCTAAGAGAAAGTTTGTATATAAAAATATATGTATATATAGTAGTAAAATATTATGAAAATGTTTGTAGTATCTGATTTATTTTTCTCTAGCTTGTGGCTGAGATGATTACTTGTCAGGCCCTATTCTTCCTTGCTATTTTGTGGAGGATCATAAAGCACCCAGCTAAAATACTACACTTCCCGGTTTCCCTTGAAATCATGGAATTAAATTTTAACTAATCAGACAATACCAGAATGTAGGAACTCCTGAAGGGGCAGTTTTAAGAGAACTGGCTTTTCCAGAAAGATAGTTCATTTACCTTTTACACTCCATCCTACTAAAGGCAAATGCGATGACTGGCAATGTCACCTTAGCATGAGCAAATTTAAAAATGGAAGCAAAGTGCTACCAAGGGGAAAACAGGAAAAGAGAAGGAATCTGTGTTTCTGATAGCATTTGAACCACAAAACTAACACAAAATTTCTTACATTTCAATTTTTTTTTGGCGAGAGTCAAATAACATAATATTCTGATTAAACTGCTGTTATTTGAGGTTTCTATTTTTTTTTTTTATGATATGCAGCTGGATTTAATCCCAACTTAAACCTAAATATTTATACAACTATATATGTGTTTATATATATATATATACATATTTGTAAACTTAATTACAGAATTTTTGCCTAAAATTGTAAAATCACTGCATAAAATTGATACAAAGAGGAAAACATTCTCCCATGTAAGGGTCTCTTTGAACATGCTTGGATTTAAAAATAAAAATATGTTAAAGTGATTAAAACAATAAATTTTAAAGTCAAAATATATTTTTATCCCTCATATTTAAGACATATTGTTCTTATCTGATGCTGTTTTGTCAAAACAACCTTTTAATCCAAGGTAAAGAAAATCAAGGAAATATTATTTTCAAAACTGATGAAATCTCTCTCACACACACACTAACATATACACATCTATCAATCAATCAATTTATCTATCATCTATCCATTCTAAAGAGCAAGACATATTGTCTTAGATTTTTGCATTTAAATGGATTTGAATTTATCCTATCATGTAATAAGCTTTTCTCCAAATATTTTGCGATTATTCACGTACACAAGCTGTCTTTGAAGGATGTTTGCTAGGATATCTTGTAACTGTAAATGTGAACACCATTGAAAGAGAGAGGGAAACATTGCGAGTAAGCAAAGAGGTAGGAAAACACACATACACAAACATACTCTTCAAAAAGGTAGAGGCAATCCTTTCTTGTTAGGAGTCTCTTTGGTATAGTTAGAATGGTCTCTATTCCTACAAAAATCTTTACCCTTTCAAGAACAATTTTGTAATTTTTTTTTTTTTTACTTCAATCTTGCGTTGGTTCCCATTCACAGTATTTTATATTTTATTCACTATATTCAGTATCCCTATATAATGTTAAACATCAACTGTATCTATATATCTCTATAGATCTTTGTGATTTTTAAAGGCTTGGTGTGTTATTTCCTCACCATTAAACTTGCATTTTTCTACTAAAGTTAATCAGGCAAAAAACAATTCACAGACAGAGCTACCTTATGCTAACCCGAGTAGATATGCTTTGGAAAGAGCTAGAATGGTAAAAAGCTCAGACTTGTGAACTAGAAAAATGTGGATTGGTAACCTGACACCACACCATCTGCCACCATATTTTTTTTTTTTTGGTGAATATTAAATGACACTAAACATATCAAGTGTTTAAAAATTAATAGTAAGTATTTTTGTTTGAGTCAAACTTTCAAACAATTTAGTAACTAACTTAAGAAGCTATGCAATTTGAGCTCATTCTGTTACTTGTTCATATTTAATTTAGTTAAGGACTAATTTCATTTGGAACTCCTGCATATATATATATATAAAATCCTGTTGCTGTCGAGTTCTTTCTGACTCATGTGACTCTATAGGACAGAGTAGAACTGCTCCACAGGGTTTCCAAAAAGCAGCTGGTAGATTCAAACTGCCGTTTGGTTTGCAGCCATAGCTCCCTGTAGCTCTTAACCACTGCATCACCCTGAAACTAGGGCTGTGTCAGACACATGGCTTGATAATAGGACCAAGTAGATGATATCTGAAATATCTAAGCCTTCAGACTGCATTCCACAATGCTGCAATTTTCCATGAAATATAAATCTGTGTACATTTGTAGACACATATGTCATTAGCTACAATATGTCTATATAAAAAAAAAATTGTTTCTGTTCCTAGGAACTCTTTTAGGGATACTAATTATGTAGATACTGAAATTAGACTTTAGTGATGAAATATGCTCACCTGAAACTCTCCCTCATTGCCTAAGTATGAATATAATGTAGCTGTCAGATTTGGTGGCGCAGTGGTTAAGTGCTATGGTTGCTAACCAAAGGCAGTTCGAACCCACCAGGCGCTCCTTGGAAACTCTATGGGGCAGTTGTACTCTGTCCTATAGGATCGCTATGAGTCAGAATCGACTCGATGGCACTGGTTTTTTTTTTTTTTGTCAGATTTCATAGTGTGGTGATTCCCAGAGGCTAAGGCCACCTCATAGTCTATGAGCACAATCCATTCTGTCACTTTGTCTGCCTCTTACAGCTCTCTGAGGATTTCTACATGTTCTGTGTTGGTCTAACTTAGTAATTGATTTGCAGGATCATCAGGAGGTGGTTTGACACAGTGGCTGCAACAGTGGGCTTAAGCATAACAACAATTGTAAGGATGGTGCAGGACCAGGCAGTGTTTCGTTCTGTTGTGCGTAGGGTCACTATGAGTCAGAACCGACTTGACCACACCTAACAACAACAACATCATCACAGTATTGATCTCATTTTCTTAGAATGACCAAGCACAGAAAGTTGGCCAGCATAGTCTGACAGCCCCTAACAAAAATTATATTTACAGTATCAGTGACCATCAAGGCAAACCCTGGGCAAAGCTCTGAAATATGTAACACTGGCCACCTGCATCTATCAATTCCTCTCTCTTCTGTCACCCAGCCCTTTTACAAATCACATTCCCCTATATCCTTTCCCCCTATTAAAATGTATTATCAAAAAACAACAGGATAAAATGTATCACTAGCAAAAAGAAAATAAATTCTGGCTATATCAGGATTTATAGCCTCTGCCTGATGTTATTTCTCTAAACGGACCTCATTTTTAAAGAGAAAGAAAAGATCTTGATATTAATAGAGGACAAGCCATAGTTCTAGCTATGTCTCTGAAGAAATGAATGGCCTTAAAAATACCAACTTGTTTCTATAGATATCAACTTCTCAATTACAAAATGAGATGAACTCTCTGAGAGGAGTTGAAACTTGGTCTAGGAAGCCCTGACACTCTTCCATTTAGAGTCATGGGCCATCACTGAAGGAAAAATCAGGTGCTGGCCATTGAATATAACCCTAAAGCAAAGAACTGTAGAAAACAAAAAACTGGTTGCCACCGAGTCAATTCTGACTTATAGCCACCCTATATGACAGAATAGAACTGCCCCAAAGGGTTTCCAAGAAGCAGCTGGTGGATTCGAACTGCATCATTTTGGCTAACCACCAAATACTTAACCACTGCACCACTAGGGCCCTGAACAAAGTATTTATCCACCTCAAAATTAAATCCGAGACTCGGTATCTTACAACACTTTTAAACTTTACCATATTGGAATTACATTTTATGCCCAAAATTTCAATGATTCCTAGACTCACTTTCAAATACATTTGAAATACCTGGAATACCATTCCCCAGGAGATTCTTTGAGCTGATTACTCTCCCAGCAGATGATCTAGAATGGAGGAGTTTATCGCTGAGATGAAGAAGCATATATATATATTTTCCTTTCAAGGAGATCACAAGCTTCAGTCTTATAAGATTTACCACTTTAATGTACACTTCATGTAAAAATAGTTATCTACGCTGTCCTACTTGTTTGAAAGTTTAAATGAAGGGGAAAAAGGTCTAAAATGATGAGGTAACGATAACAAGATAATGTTTTAAGCTTATCAATCTATCATTTGGGCCTGGCGAAGAAGCAGAGAAGTGTCCATCTAAAGTTTTTCAAATAAGAGGGATAATGTGAGTGTAGGGAAAGTAAAAAAAGGTCACTAACATGGACCTTTGGGTAGCAGTGAGCGTTGGGAATTAGAAACAGATACAACACATTTCATGCCTCTCCCTTCTCCCCTGTAAATTGGTGTCTCATGGGCTGAGGGTAACAAACTTTTTAAAAAGTAGCTGTGAGGTGTCTTTGTAAGGTATGAAAGTGCTTTACTGACATGACCTTATTTGCATGTTTATAGCTGTATTGACAGTATTACATTATTTCTTCATAATGCACCTTCATTTTCTAACGTGTAGAACTGAAATTTAAGTTTAGAGGAGTTCTAATGTTTAATTTTGCTGTAAAAACTTGTGACTTTTATCATCTGAAGTGTAACATATGATTTTATTAGGACATTTTTTTCCATGGTCCAAGATAAAATGGGAAGTAATTTTCCATGTGTGAACTTCATTTGGACGATTTCTGGAGCATAAAAAGAAATTAAAAGCTGATTTTCCTTGTCCTCCTTTCTTAAGAGTATTACTCTAGAAATAGAAAACATCAAAACCATCAGGCCTCCCAATCTATGAGAAGTAAAGTAGAAAACTATTTCCCAATATGCAGAAGCTGAGTGCTGGACATCACCTTTGTGGCTTTAATTAGGTGACCCAATCAGTGAGTCCAACTAGAGACTCTGACAGTCCATGTATTTCTTTCAGCAGATGATAAAAGCAGTCACCCAATAGTTCTAAAGGTGACAGAATACATATTAATGCCTCACAAGTTGACCGTTACTTATTTCACTACTTATACTAGAGGTAAAATAAAATTACTCTGCCCACTTTACAGCTTATGCATTAGAGATGAAAAGAATATATTCTAGTAAAAATATACTTTATGTATTTTCTGTATTCAATTCACAAAGAAATCACCATTGCAAATTAAAATAACACCTGGCTGCAGGCCAAATGTATCTCTCCCAAATTCATACTACCAAGAGATCAACGTTGCTTGTATTGTTGTGCATTCCTATATATAACCGTAATAAACCTCCTTTTTTTTTTAACCAAGGTAAGTCCTTAGGTGATACAAGCTGTTAGTACACTCTGCTGTTAGCAGGAACATTGGAGGTTCAAGTCCACCCAGAGGTACCTCAGAAGAAAGACCTAGAGATCTTCTTCCGAAAAATCAGCCGTTGAAAACCATGTGGAGCACAGTTATACTCTGACACACATGGGGTCACCATGAGTAAGAGTCTACTTGGTGGCAACTGTGTTTTGTTCAGAAACCAAGGTAAACTATGCATACCATTTCCTGAAACTTAAGCCTTGAATATTTCACAATACCATTGTTCACTTATAAATCCCAAGAAAATCACTAAGAACTATTAGAACCAACAAATAAAGTGAGCAGCCATCTTTTTAAATCAGTTAATATACAGAGAATTTTTCACGTATCAGATTGAAACATTTATTTGTCAAAATTGTGAGAAAGTAGGCACCATCATTTATTAGGGAATTCGACAATTTCTAATAAACAATGTATATATCTATATTTTAACCCAGAAATCCAAATTTGTGGCTCACTTCCATAAATATGAAACAATATATGCAGACGTTTATTTATTTTGACATTTGCAGTTGCAAAATCCACAGTAGACTAATTGAATACACAGTGGTATATCTACTCAGAAAATAAAAGGAAAGAGCATTACGTATGAACACAAGGTGACTTCTAGGATATATTATTAAATGTAACAGCAAGGTAGCTATGCCTCTGTGTGTGTGGTAATTTTTTTTGTGAAAAATAAACATAGCAATGGTACCATATATGGCTAGGGATGAAAGGAATAAAACTTCTCTGAGTAGACTGATTTATTGTTTTAAACTTGAGACATGTGCATGTTCTACTTATTCAAAAAAAAATTAACAAAGTTGACAAAAATCAAATATAAAACTGAATAGAAAAAGAAACAAATGGATTTAAATATATAATAAATTACTAATCTATCCACACCACTCAAATAAAACAAAACACACACACACACAAAATAGTTGCTTCAAGTTACTTTTAACTTTGTATCTTTAGTGGTTATAGTTTAAGAACAAAAAAGAAGGCATAGAAATCTTGAACTTTTCTTGGTAAGACTGATTTAGGTAAAAAATTAGTACAGAATTCTGTAACTATTTTTGTGTGTCGTAGGATAGAGCAAATAAATATATTGATCTTCCTGGGACAAGTTAATCAGTGTAAGACAAGAGAGACAAACATGAAATGGGAAAAGGTGAGGAAGTAACCTGCGGTGGTAAATTTGAATTGGAGGAGTCAGTATGAACGTCTCATTTTTAAATGTTTTATTTCTGTGTTCTGTCCATTGAATTGGCTTAAAGGCAGGCAATGATACCCCAGAATCAAAGAATACACTGAGCACAGTCAATTCTTAGATTCTAAATTCTATTTCCCACTAAGGACATGAGGTCTCCTTGGAGAAATGACTGATACCAGAGTTGAGGCAGGAAAAGTACAAGATCAGTCTGACGCATTGTGTTGTGATAAATAAAAACGTGCCTAGGACACAGGCGCGAGCTTGAAGACTCTCCCATGGGATACATTTTGAGCATCAAAAAGAATCATGTTAATGACGAATTGTCACGCGTTGAACAACAACAACAAAAGAGCCCACAAGTTCATAGTGATTCTCAAAATTATAAAGAGATATTGGGTGAGAGGAAGAGCTCTTTTCTACAGAAGAATGCCAGCTATGAAGTATCGAGGAATGGAGAATTTATAAAACTAGCTTATGGTAATCATTGCTGCAATAACCTTTACAGACAAATCATTGTCGGATCCAACAGACGCTGAAACAATTTGTGAAAACCTGTTGCAGGACAGATCCTGCTCCTGTTCTCAAGCTATCTCCCCATGGGTTACTTTTTAATTGCAAGAAGAAAAAATTACATTTACAATGCTGAGATCTGGTGGACACTAAGTTAGACTTAGTTTCATCAATAATGGATAAAACAGGGATCATGTGCCTTCCAATATTATGCAGTGGAAAGAACACTACAATATCTATGAAGTATTCTTTAAAAAAAAAATGTTTAAGCTAAATCTAACAATAGAAATCCAATCATTAAATTCTGATTGTGAAAAACTTTACAAGAGGATTATCCTGAATTCTTTAAAAAAAAAAATGAAGGACGTATTCCAGAATAAAGAGATTAAAGGAAGCTAAGGAGACATAACAACCAATTGCAATACATTATTCATAACTGCACTGTAGATAATTTTTAAAGGATATTTTTGAATAATTGAAAAATGTTATTATGGTCTATATATCAGAAATATTATTGAAGTAATGTTAAATACCTTGGACTACAATGGTAGGGAGTCATGTAGGAGAACATCCTTTGTAATTGATGAATTCTGAAATATTTTAAAACAAAAAATCTGTATTATTTTATTAAAAATCAACATAAATATTTTATAAAAGTTGGTAATTAAAACATTTAATACAGCAATTATTTACATATTAAATAAAAATTAAAAATCAAGGTATAAAATAATAAGGAAAAAAATTTTTTTTTTTTTAATGTGAAGGAAAAAAGCCTTTAGGGAAGAAAGAAAAAAAAAATTCTCAGTACCTACGGAATTTTTTTTTTTTATGGAAATATATCAAGCTGTACAGCTGATAGTCTGAGTGTTGTTGAAATGTCATTTCATGCCAGATTAAGAGGAGCCTACATTAGATCACGCCATTGACAACTCTAATGGTATAATTGTATTATATGCAAGCATACACACACACATACACACAAGCAGGGGTAGGAACTGGCATGAGCAACGTTTATTGGATTGGGTCAATGAAACATGGGAATTGGTGATACCCCTCAGATGCCATCAATGAGTGGTATTTGCAGGAAGACTTTGTCTCCATGTCAGAATGGAGAATGCCTTTGTGCAATGTGCCCTGGAGCTACTCTGGCATTTCTCAGAGAGTGACACTTCATACATAAAGCTCACTTGATAAAAATCCGTTGGCGTAGCACTAGCAGTAAGAAACTGTAGGAAAAAAAAAAAAATCCACAAAATAGCAAAACTTACCAATACATGAAAATTATTTATCAGGAAAAAAATAACATCCCACACCGAATATATTACCAAATAGTTAATCATTAATTAGAATCAATAGTGCTAAAGCAAGTGACTCCATGATAGAACTCTACAAAGCAGCCAAGGGGGACTATGGGGAAAAGACAGACAAGGATATGTGAGCTCACTGAATTCTATAAAGAGGTAAAATTATCTAAGAAATACCATGGAAATGAAGATGGAACTGAAAGAAAATAAAGACTCCACGGGGAGGGGGGGGGAGAGACATAATGTATAGATAGAAGTGAGAAAAGCAAACAAAAACATAAAAAATATATTTTTAAAAGACTGAGGAATTAAAGATAGAGACACCACACTAGCAAAGTCAATCTGATACAAGCCTCATTAGAGCGAGTGAATAAGAAAGTCAAGCAATAAAACATAAAAATATTAGACAAATACTTTGAGAATGCTTTCAAGAATCGTATATATGTAGACAGCATATGCCAAGGAAAACTGAACCAGAAAAGGCAACGTCAGAACATAACTTAGTAAAAGTTTCGGTCTTTAAGTAAAAAGATTGCTTTTACAGCCAGGATAAAAATATCAAGTAACTTACAAGAGAAAAAAATAAAGCTTGCTTCAGGCTTATATATAGTAAAATATAATGTCACAAATTAGCATAATGGCACTTAAAAAAAAAAAGACAATGTGAGCCAATAATTTTATATCTAGCCAATCCATTCTTCAAGTATAAAAGCTATGGAAAATAATTTTGAATATGTAAGAATTTGAGGATTTTTTTTTTTTTTCTTGAGACCATTTTAACAAAACCAAGATAACAAAACCACCTGAAGAACTGTCAAAGGAACTAGGAAGGGCTAAAATATTTTAACCTTAAACTAACCAAAGAGGTAGTATGGTGGCAATATAGAATGCCCTATTAATGATAATAATGTAATAGAATTCCAGAAAATAGGGATGTAAGAAAAAAGAAGATGGGGGGTACAGTTAATTTACTGATTGCCTCATCGTTGATATTATCTGATATCATTTCAACCTTAGAAATCAAATAACAAACAGTATTTTGATAGCCCAAAGGAGTAGGAAATGAATAGTTATTGTTTAAAAGAACAGAATATTACAGTTACTAGAAAAAGTTTTATTTATGTAAGTAAACATTAAGGGAAAAAATACAAATCTTCCTAAATGTTAGAGGAGATTCATATGCACAAATATCTACACATATACAAATATAAACATACTTGTCAGATTTTAAAAAGATGGACTTTATTAAAGATATAAAGATGGAAAACATTTGCAGAAAAAAAGACAGACCTAAAGTTAGATCTATATATTAAGTCAATAAATATAAATGATCTTAACTCAGTTATTAAAAGGAAAATATTTTCAAACCAAAATACAACCTATAATACCTCTGCTTGAATTTTGAGGTCGGGAAAAAAGTATATCAGACAATGTAAAGAAATATCAATTTATAATATTAAGACAAAAGTTAAAGCATGTAGGAATACATCTAATAAGAAATTTGGAAGACCTATATAAAAAAGGGAAACCCTGGTTGCATAGTGGTTAAGTGCTATGGTGGCTAACCAAAAGGTTGGCAGTTCAAATCCACCAGGTGCTCCTTAAAAACTCTACGGGGCAGTTTTACTTTGTCCTATAGGGTCGCTATGAGTCGGAATTGACTTGACGGCAGTGGGTTTTAATAAAGAAAATTTTAGTAATGCTGAAAAACACAAAAGACAACTAAATAGAAGTAATTACTAGGTTCTTAGTTAAGAAACAATTATGAAGGGCACTATATGTGGGTGATTATGTGTGTGTGTGCATGTATATAATTTTCCAGGAGCAGATATAATTTCCACAAGGTAGAAAAAATCCTTACAATTCATAAGGAAAAGCATAAATGGAAAATGGCCAAACATATAAGCATATAGTTTACATAAATTTAAATAGTTCTTCAACATAAGAATACATGAAATTAATAGTATTAATAGATACATAAATTAATAAGCAATTTTTCTCCCATCAAAAAAATACTCTTTTGGGGGGACCATTGGGGGAAAGTCACCAGATGGGACTGAAAATTAGTACCAACCCTTGTGAAGGAAATTAAGTAATGTTTATAAAAATTAAAAATGGGCATTCTCTTTGACCTATCAGCTCAACTTCTTAAAAAAAACTAAAATTGCAAACATGTACAATCATATGTCTACATGTATAGCACAGAATTTCAATTGGCAAAATTTTACAATAAATAAAATATCATCTTATGTAATAATTACACACTTTATGATTTATTCACATAATGGGATATCTTGCTACTAAAAGAAAAAATGAGGCGATTATCTCTGTTTTAATACTGAAAATATACAGTTGTTGTTGTTGTTAGGTGTCCTCCAGTCAGTCCTGACTCATAGAGACCCTATGTATAACAGAACAAAACACTGCCTGGTCCTGTGCCATTCTCACAAATGTTACTACATTTGAGCCCATTGTTGCAGCCAATGTGTCAATCCATCTCATCGAGGGTCTTCCTCTTTGTTGTTCACCCCTCTACCTTACCAAGCGTAATGTCCTTCTCCAGGGACCAGTCCCTCCTGATAATATATCCAAAGGACTTAAGATGAAGTCTCACCATCCTTACGTCCAAGGAGCACTCTGGCTGTCCTTCCTCCAAGACAGACTTTTTCGTTCTTCTGGCAGTTCATGGTATACCCAATATTCCTCACCAACACCATAATTCAAAGGCATCAATTCTTCTTTGGTCTTCCTTATTTATTGTCCAGTTTTCTCAGGCATACGAGGAAATTGAAAACACCATGGCTTAGGTCAGGCTCACCTCAGTCCTCAAAGGGACATCTTTGGTTTTCAACACTTTAAAGGAGTCTTTCGCGACAGATTTTTCCAGTGCAGTATGTCTTTTGATTTCTTAACTGCTGCTTCCATGGGGGTTGATTGTAGATCCCAGTAAAATGAAATCCTCAACAACATCAACCTATTTATTGTGACACTGCTTATTGGTCCAGTTGTGAGAATTTGTATTTTCTTTATATTGAGGTGTATTCCATACTGAAGGCTGTAGTCTTTCCTCCTCATCAGTAAGTGCTTCAAGTTTTCTTCAATTTCAGCAAGCAGGGTTGTGTCATCTGCATATCACAAGTTGCTAACTAGTCTTCCTCCAATCCTGATGCCATATTCTTCTTCACATAGCCTGGCTTCTCTGATTTTTTGCTTAGCATACAGATTGAATAGGAATGGTGAAAGGATACAACCCTGAAGCACATCTTTCCTGACTTTAAGCCACATAGTATCCCCTTATTCTATTTGAAAGAATGTCTCTTGGTCTATGTATAGGTTCCTCATGAGCCCAATTAAGTGTTCTGAAATTCCCATTCTTCCCAATGTTATCCATAATTTGTTATTACCCACATAGTCGAATGCCTTTGCATAGTCAATAAAACGCAGGTAAACTTCTTCCTGGTATTCCCTGCTTTCAACCAGACTCCATCTGACATCAGCAGTGATATCCCTAGTTCCACGTCCTCTTCTGAATCTGGCTTGAATTTCTGGTCGTTCCCTGTCGATGTACTGCTGCAACCACTTTTTAGTCATCTTCTGCAGAATTTTACTTATTTGTTATATTAGTGATATTGTTCATTAATTTCCACATTCTGTTGGATCATCTTTCTTTAGAATGGATCCGATTGGCCAGGTATCTGTCTTCCAAATTTCTTGGCATTGACCAGTGAGCACCTCTAGTGCTGCATCCTTTTGTTGAAACATCTCAATTGGTATCCTGTCAATTCCTGGAGCCTTGATTTTCATTTTTTCCTTCAAGGCAGCTTGGGTATCTTCCTTCAATATCGTTGGTTCTTGATTATATGCTACCTCCTGAAATGGTTCAGCATCGACTAATTCTTGGTACAGTGATTCTGTGTATTCCTTCCACCTTTTTTGGGTGGGTTTCTTTTGCTACTTTCTGTGTCATTCAATATTTTGTTTATAGAGTCCTTCAAAACTGCAATTCGAGGCTTGAATTTTTTTCTTCAGTTCATTCAGCTTGAGAAATATACAGTAAAACCTGAGAAACCTGGAACCTGTGTAGAAAAGGGAAACTCTAACATTTTCCGGTAAATAGAGAGCG
Source organism: Loxodonta africana (assembly GCF_030014295.1). Lineage (NCBI taxonomy): Eukaryota > Metazoa > Chordata > Mammalia > Proboscidea > Elephantidae > Loxodonta > Loxodonta africana. Next base: position 33,574,449 of record NC_087356.1, read on the forward strand.
GTAGAAAAGTGGTTTTCTCTTCTTTAAAAAAAAAAAAAAAGAAAAGAAAAGAGGGGACGGCACTCTTTCAAAGGTGGAAAACTTTTGAAAACAGGAAAAACAAGGCAGTCCAGTTGAGTTCTGGATCTCACAGGTTTCACTGTATTTATCGTTTTATTATTATTTTTTTAAAGATTCAACTTATGGCTGTGCTAATACTCTGTACTATATTTTTAAGAACATTTTTCAGTAATTTAGATTACTTTATTCTATTTATTTATTATGCTATTTTTAGTACAGGCACACATGCACATACACGTATACAGACTTCCCAATTTACCACGGGTTCCGAAGACTGCCATAAGTCAGTTGTGAAGTAACTCAAATGCCTCATTTTTTTTTTTTTAATTTTCATTATTTCCTTTTATTATCAGTATCTTTTACAAATCTAGTCTTTATTTGTCTTTGGGGGTTGGCATAAGAATAACCAGCAAATTACCTCCTTCAACACTGTATGTAGTACAATATTACTAATAAAATGTACAAAAACCCTCCAAAAAACCAGACAGTAGTAAGTGTGGTTTGTCATAACTCAAATAAGTCATAAAATGAGGACTACCTGGACAAAAAATAGAGTAAATTCACATCTTCCTTATTTTATTCCTTCTATATTCGTGGGAATTATTTTGATGTCCTTTATATAACTTGTTAAGATGAATGCTTAGATCATAATTTTTTTTTTCTTTTCTTCCTTTCTATTCTATGCATTTAATGCTGTGAATTTTCCTGACAGAATGCTTTAGCTGTAACCCACAGGTATTAAGATATAGTATATTCAGTATTATTCAGTTAAATATTTGTAGAATTTTCATGACTGACTTTTCTTCTTTGACACAAGAGCCATACAAAAGCACATTTCATAATTTCCAAATATATTTGTGTTTTCTAATTTTTTTTTTAGATTAATTGCATTATGATCTGAGAATATATCAGTTTGGTTTCAGTCCTCTCAAGTCTGTTGAGATTGCCTTTTGTCTTAGCAGAAGATCAGTTTTTACAAATATTCCTTGTGCTGTTTAAAAGAATGCGGATTATGGAACGTTCAATGAATTGTTCTATGTTTATCCATTAGATAAAGTTAAACTACGTTGCTTAAATCTTATACATTCTTCCTGTGTTGTTGTTTTCTCCTGCTTATTCTATAAATTCTTAAGAGAGATATGTTAAATCTCCCATTATATTTGCCTTTCCTGGTATTTCTGTCAGATTTTGAAGAGATTTCATAACACGTATATGCACGTGTATCTCTCTAAAAAGTTGAACCTGTCATTATTGTAAATTTCCATTCTATTTCCAATTCCTATTTTTTTGCCTCAAAATTACAACAGCTTTGTTTTTATTACTGTTTTTCTTGGTCTATATTTTTCATCATTTTACTTTCAACATTTTAAATTCTTTATATTTCAGGTATGTCTCTTTTATAATTTCTCTCTTTGTATCCTGTTGGACAATTTTTTTTTTCCTAATTAGACTAAATTGTCCATTTATTGTTAATACAAATATTACAAACACTACTAAATTGATATTTTGTGTACATTTTTTCCACACTGGTTTTCTTATCATTTTGTCTGTTTATGCTGCATATTTTTCCTCAAAAGTTTTTAATTAATGTTTTTATATTTCCATTTCCCTCTGTTAATTTAGAAGTTAGATGTTATTTAATAGTTTAGTTGTGATTCTAAAGACAACAACATGTCTTTTTGAGTTAGAAAATTTAATCTTAACTGATATTTTCAAATTCTTCCTGGATGAAGCAGGGGGCTTAAAAACTTTAACTCTACCTCTCCAAAATTTATATGCTACTTTTAGTACATACATGCACACATGTGCACACACACCTACACACATATATATCTTCATCACAGATTCTTGATGAAGGGTCTACTGAAAAGAGCTAGAAGGAGCTTAAATGTAGCTTCTTTGACTTCCTTAGGCGCCAACAGTGTATTTTCATTAAGAGGATCTCACTTTTAATAAGAGAATAGGGGCCAGAGGCATATCCACTAGAATAAATGATAGGGTCTGAATATTTTTCATGTACAGTAGGTAAGTTATTGAATGTCTCTATAGCTCTCTTTCCTCATTTATAAGTAAGAGTAATTCCTTGCTAGTTTATTGTGAGAATTAGATGAACTAATGGATATAAATCTTTGAAATCATATCTAGTATAAAATAAGCATACCTGAAAGTTAGATATTATTATTATTGCTCCTGTTATTTAATTCTTCCTCTGATATGGATTTTTTGTGCGTCAGATAGAATGTTAACTTCTTCTTTCTGAATGAGAATGAGCTACTCATTGTTCCTAACCCACTAAAGATTTTTCACAAGATGTATGGGCTTATCATGAGATGATTCATTTACGCCCTATAGCAATTTAAAAGTCTCAGTCATAATCATTATTGACTAAACTACTTTAACTTGATTAGTGTGACAAAATAAGCAATATCTAGTAGTCTGAACAACTCTCTGATGGGGACAGTTATTCAAAAAGAAGACGGCTGTAAACACAATATGAAGAAAACTTCCATAGGGAAAGTATTCAAAATAGGGGACAATGAGCTAAATATTTTTTTCTTTAAAAAAATGTTCTAACAAAGTATAATTGCTGCATTAGTGTCACGCTTCTCTTTCTGATAAGGCAGATAAATGGAAAGAAAGGCAAAGCTTAAAAAATTCCAACATGTAAAACTATTTAAACATATGTTGAATGTACAGCTCTCTTTAAAGAGAGAATTATGAATTATTTAACAAATGGAATCATAAAAAGTGGCTCAATTTTCAGACAATTAACTAGGATACAAATACAAACACACACATTTAGATGAATTAAAGATTTTAATATAAAACAAGAAAGCAAAAAATAAGCAACAAGGTTGGAAATCTCATTCCGGACTCTTCTTTTCACCTCTCTCGTTAGGATGAAATTATTGTAAATACAGTAATGACATCACTTGGTGTTAATATCTGAAGTAAATTCCTACGTCTATATGCATGGACTGAACAGTTCTGGGCTTTATTCTGCAGCATCTTCAATTAAGGCTGAGACACTAGAGACAGAGTGTGATGGTCAAGGTTGTGTGTCAGCTTGGCTGGGCCATGATCCTCAGTGATTTGGCAATTATAGAATGATGTAGTTTGGCAGTTAGGTAAGGATGTAGTCATCCTCTATGATGTGATCTGATGTGATCAACCAATCAGTTGTAAGGGGAGTGTCCTCAGGAGTGTGGCCTACGCCCAATATATATATCCACATTCTGGCAAAGCTCCCTTGCTTCTCTGGATGGTACATCTGAATCACCATTAACTCACTTCTGGTTCTTGGGACTTAAGCCAGTGACCTGCCATACTCTCTACTGATCTTGGTAACCATCAGCCTCCACAGCCAGTGAACCACCAGCCTGTTGTCTTACCTGTCGATTTGAGTTCATCAGCCTCTGCAGTTACGTGAGTCAGTAGAAGGCCTCAGCCTGACACCTGACTTACAGTCTTGTGACTTGCTAGCCTCGATAACAATGTGAGCCATGTCCTTGAGATAAATAACATACATATGTGCATAAATGTGTGTATATGTATATATATACATATACATACATACTTCACTGGTTTTGCTTCTCTAGAGAACCATACTAAGACATTTGGTGCAAAGGGTGGGTGTAGAGAAACAAAATCATAAGGATAAATTGGTTCTCAAGTCTGACTAGTCTTAAAGGCACTGATGACTCTATCTCCAGTAGTAGAGAGGTCACTGTCAATCCATCGTATGAGGTAGATATATTGATATGCAAAATATCACCACCAATATATCAAGTATTCCTGAGAAGCAAGGCTCTGGGTGATTGCATGCTTGATAGTTTTCTACAATTTTGTCTTAATGAGAAGTATAGGGAAGCTGGTTGGTTGCTCCTACTTTCACAAGACAAAGTGGTGAAAGAAGGAGATGAACTCAGAGCTTCAGAGTCAAAGCTCAAACACCACATAAATGATTTCAAAGTTTCCACTTGTGCCTTGAAAGAAAGCCCTATTTCTTGTATACCACACAGTATTGCCTCAGATCAAGGAATTCACTTCACAGCAAATGAAGTGCAGCAATGGGCCCATGCTCACGGGATTCACTGGTCTTACCATGTGCTCCATCATCCTGAAGCAGCTGGCTTGATAGAATGATGAAATGGCTTCTAAAGACATAATTACAATGTCAGCTATGTGGCAATATCTTGCAGAGTTGGGGCAAGGTTCTCCAGTAGTCTGTATAGACTCTAAACCAGTATCTAATATATGGTACTATTTCTTCCATAGCCAGGATTCACAGTTCCAGAAATCAAGGGGTGGAAATGGAAGTGGCACCACTCACTATTACCTCTAGTGGCTTACTCACAATTTTTTTGCTTTCTGTTCTCATGACCCTATATTCTGAGGGCCCAGGGATATTAGTTTCAACGGGAGGAATTCTCCCACCTGAGGACACAATATGAATTCTACTGAAATGGAACTTGAAAATGTTACCTGGCCACCTTGGGCTTCGTATGCCTCTGGATCAGCAGGCAAAGAAAAGAGTTACCATATTGGCTGATGCGATTGCTCCTGACTACCAAAGGGAAATCAAACTGATGTTACATAATGAAAGTAAAAAAGTGTATGTCTGGAATACAGGAGATCCCTTAGGGCTTCTCTTAGGACTACCATACCCTGTGATTAAAGTCAATGGAAAACTACAGCAACCCAATTCTGACATGATTACTAATGGCCCAAACCCTTCAGGAATGAAGGTTTGGGCCACCCCACTAGACAAAGAACCACGACTAGCTGAAGTGCTTGCTGAGGGCAAAGAGAATCTGCGTTGGGTGCTGGAAGAAGGTAGCTCTAAATACCAGGTATGGCCACACAATCAGTTGCAGAAAGGAGGACTGTAATTGTTATGAGAATTTCTTCATTATATGTGTGCATCAAATATTTTTGTTTTCTTCACTTATAAAATATAAGGTATAAACAGGGATAGTGCTTTCCCGGTTGTAAGCATGTTTGCTGTGTCATGTTAGGTGCAAGTACGAGTTTGTAATTGTCTTTATTTAAAGATTGTGCATGGTTTAAGGAGATGTATATAGGTGCCAAGCTGACAAGGGGTGGACTGTGATGGTTAAGGTTGTGTGTCAACTTGGTTGAGCCATGATTCTCAGTGGTTTGGCAGGTACATAATGATATAGTCATCCTCCATGATGTGATCTGATGTGATCAGCCAATCAATTGTAAGGGAAGTTTTCTCAGGGGTGTGGCCTGTATCCTATATATATATATACCTTTTGAAAACACTCGCTTGCTTCTCTGGATCCTGCATCTGGTTTGTTGTCATGTGACCTCCAGTTCTTGGGACTTAAGCTAGTGGCCTGCCTTCTTACCTGCCAATCTTTGGATTCATTGTCCTCTGCATCCTGTGAGCCAGCAGCCTACTGTCTCACCTGCTGATTCCAGGCTATGACACACAGGGAATGCTTTCCAGTATTCAAAGCCTGAACTAAAACCTCATAGCTTCTCTCTTTCAGAGAAGGCTGAACTAAAGTATCTATAAAGAAGGAATGCTGTCTGTAGGTTTACTGTCTGAGGTCGTGACAGGCTATCTGGATTTGCCATCCTTAGCAAATTTGGCAGATATCTGAACAGGTAAACTAGATAGCCTCAAATCTGAATGACTGAAAAAACATAACACTTGCAGTGGGAGATAAGAAGAAGCAAAGAGGCTTCATCCTGGAACTTCAGAATGGAGAGACAGATGTTCAGCTCTTTAGAAGAGAACTATAAATCAATTAAGGGCAGAAAGTTTCTAGATTTTATGCTTTCTATAGGGTTTTACAGGTGCCTATCTTATCTGCCTAAAATTTCAGCACTTCTCTAAGCATCTTTTACAACCTGTTTCCCGTTCACCTTTGCTTTCATAAAACAGAATTTCTTTCAAGCTCATATTTCATTGGTTTACACCCTTATCACTTCATACTGTAGTGCATATGCCTAGCATAAATATGCTTGCTAACACATGGGAAGTAATAGGGAACTTGTCAGAGCAGTACAGAGTCATCTTTTACCTGGGGTGATTAGTCTAGGGACTTCAGTTTTAAAAGTTTGTTAGAGAAGAAGAACAAGCGTCACTCTTGTGAGTAAATTAGGTACTAGTTAAGAGACCTACTATAGATGATTAATTATGAAAATGAAAAGATGTGCTGGAGATATTAAATGACAAGTATTTAGAACATTATGTAATGTATGGTCCCATCAAAAATGCAAACAAAACAAAATAAGAATGTATTGGTAAAAGCTTTCAAAGAAGGCATTTGTTATGGATTGAATTGTGAACCCCAAAAATGTGTATCAATTTGACTAGGCTGTGATTCTCAGTATTGAGTGAAAGCCTACCATTTTGTCATCTGATGTGATTTTCCTATATGTTGTAAATTGTGCCTCTATGATGTTAATGAGGCAGGATTAGGGGCAGGTATGTTAATGAGGCAGGACTCAATCTACAAGATTAGATTCTGTTTTAAATCAATCTCTTTTGAGATTTAAAAGAAAGAACCTAGCAAAGAGACCAGGGGACCTCCTACTACCAAGAATGCAGAACCAGGAAGGGAGTGTGTCCTTCGGACCCAAGGTCCCTGTGCTTAGAAGCTCCTGGACAGGGGAAGACTGATGACAAGGACCTTTTCCCAGAGGCTACAGAAAGAAAAAGCCTTCCCCTGGAGCTGGCACCATGTATGTGGACTTCTAGCCTCTCGAACTGTGAGAGAATAAATTTCTCTTTGTTAAAGCCACCTGCTTGTGGTATTTCTGTTATAGCAGCACTAGATGACTAAGACAACATTGTTGTAGTTCTGACATTAACGTGGTCCTGGGGACTTTGCTTCCTGCTCATTTCCTAATCTGTTTCACCAGACTTCCTAGTGAGTCTATTATTCTCTGATATTTCAGTAACTTTGTTTTTCGTTTAACATAGCTAAAGTTGCTTGCCCCATAAAATGAGTTGGAATGGACTCGACGGCAATAGGTTTCGTTTTGGCTTTAGAGTTGATTGAAGTTAAGAAACTTGCCTTCGATAAAAATTATTACCATTTGTGGGTCAAAGCCAATGAATCTTGGGGCAAAGCCCTAGATGGTGCTAAAAGCAGAGAAAAATCTAGTTCACTGGTTGTGGTTCTGCTGTTCAGTATGTATTTTTAGATATGTGTATAATTAAGAAAAAGAATACAGGAGTGGGCTTACATACTGTTTGTTATTTTTTAAAAATTTACTCACCAAAATTTTCTACTTTTGTGTGAGTATAGATTAATTTGTGTTTGGATAAGAAAAACAGTTTTACATACTTTGCCATCATCTCTCTGTATACAGAGCATTGATATGCTAATTACCAAAAAGCTATTTAATTAGTCTCCCAAGTAGACTTTTTGAAACCTTAGTTTAAAAATACCTTAGAGCAATTCAAAGCACTAACACTGTGGTTTTGTAAAAATAGTCTATAATCCATATTGTCCAGCACTTGCTTCCACGTATATCTCTTAGCAAACTACAGCGCTTAATTTGCTAAGAATTATTTCAGGATCATTTAACTTCCCTCAGCCTTAAAAATAAAGTGTATGAAAAGTATTTTATATTGCAGCTTAATTTTAAAGGGAAAGTGTCTGGGAAAAAATGACTTACAATTAAATTTGCAAGGGAAATTATAGAAGTACTTCAAATGTTCTTTATATGTATAATCATAGATCACACTCATGCATTCAGAATTTTTTCCTATGATAATTTTGTCAAATCATTAACAAAATCTATAATTTCTAACCATGGACCTTATAAAGAAAAGAACAGTAACACTAATCTGAGAAATATCCTCTCAACAAAACAAAACACACAATGCAGAAGAGAATATTTGTGTAAGCAGAGAACATTAATCGGAGCCTTCAAAGTCTACAAATTCTCATGAATTATGATTTAAATGAAGGTAATTATGCAATAATGATATTGACTGTATAAAATATTAAAGCCCTTCAAAAGGAAATAACTGCCCTTTGTCATAGCCAAGGAGATAGTAATGCTGGCATGAATGGTCTGTTGTTTATAGATGGTTATAAGATGTCAGTATATCTTACAATATATGAGAGATATTTAATTGTGTGATTATAATTAGAATTAGTTTTCTAATTATTTTTAACTCCAAGTAATGTTCTAAATTTTTGTAATATTAATAAATATAATCTGATAACATATAATTACGGAAAACCTTAATTTGGGAAAAAATAGCAGTACTATGGTTAGTATGTTCAAAGCAAGAGTTTAATGTATTAGATAATTATGGCGGGTCATGGGAAAACTTTTGTAGTCAGCATTATAATGGCAATACAATGACATACCTTCTGAGTGATTCAAGAATGGAATACTACTTGAGACTAGTAATAGAAAAGTAATTGTAACATAATATTAGTATAATAGTGACAAGACATGGATTAATTACAGAAAATGAAGTCCATCCTACTTCATGTAAATTTAAATTTTTTGCTATCAGAGACACTACAGAAATTATTTAGCCTAGTATTTATTTCTTAAGATGAAAATATATTTTGTCTGCAGCCAAGTGCAATAAATTATGGGAATTTTTGATGCCAGTACATGTTTATTTTCATTCCCAATCGTGCACCTAACCAATCCAAAATCTGCCCAAAGTAACAAATTTTAGATCTAATACTCTTTATTTGTGGGCTTAGAATTATTTCATAGAACTCCTTCTGTGGCTATATGACTTCTCCAACATTTCCTGTAGCTTAGAAAAAATGATGTGGAAGAGGTGTTTACAGAGCTTGAGAACAGTAACAAAATAAATAAATGAGTGAATGAATAAAAATTTCCTCCATTGAAGGTTACCATAAAGATTTTTTGCCATATTTTAATGGGTCTTTCTTTTAAGTAGGTGTGTCATGTTATATCTGCATTTCAGAATGATCAGATAAGGTTTAAGAAGATCTACTTACAACATTGTGATGCTTTATAAAATTTTTACGGTCCACCTATTTGGTTTCCATCATGGGAGGAAGAGAAATTGGAAAGGAAGGATAAAAGTCAGAAAGGAAAAGACTAGATTTGAGGGAATTTTGTAAATAGCTTTAAAATAATTTATTAGAAATTGGGTAAGAAGATGGTCTTTTCAAAATATAGTTTAATGAGTAGATGCTTTTAGTCATACACCCAAATTTGCATATATATGCACACATCCACACACCTTTATAAAAATGACTCATGCTTCTTTAGAAAAATTAGATTATAAAGATTTACTCCCAAATAACTATTAAGGATTAATATTAATAATAATCCAAACATTGATATTAAACCTATTTAAACATAATAAGAAACAAACTCAGAAAAATTCAAATCTTTTGTATTTTTATTAGGCTCCACCTATAATTCTTCATGTAGAATGAATGGCCCATAAATCTATGTAATGAATTTATTTTATTCACTTCCTTCATATATATACACATATATACATACTTATACATATATACACTTGAAAGTCTGCAGAAAATTGCTCTGGAATCATTTCAAGAACCCTATTACAAAGAAAGATCTATCAACTGTAGTAGACATTCACTGAGTGCTTTGTCTATCAAGCTTCACAGACCCTTTTACGTTGTATGCAACCTGTGAAAGTCAGTTCCCCAGCCCTTGTTCCACATGCTAATTCCAGTTATGCAATTTCTCTATCACCTTGCAAGAGGTCTGAACTTAAATTTAACAATTACAATATTTCACTCCAGATCTTTGAACATGGAGTGACTAAGGAAAAAAATAAAATAAATTAATTCTGGCAGTTTCAGTTACCAATGAGATCGTGGTGGTGCACTCAGTCAACGGACTTGACCCACAGAGAAACCAATACTGGTAGTGGATTAAAGACAACAGGCTCTGGAGGCAAAGTTTTTTTTTTTCCCCCATTTTGTAGTGAATGTGATGAAAAATTCAATTAGGAATCAGTGATGGGAATCTGGATATCTATGAGATACTTGGGAAAAAGCTAATCAAATTGTCAACAACATGGCACCAGAAATAACGTGCCTCTTCAGGAAAGACAAGCTTGGAAAACAGAGACACTCCTTCATAGAATAAAGTCTATGAGGTCTTTGAATACTGTGGACTAGAGTGGTTGTTCTGGTAATATTAGTTCAAAAGAAAGAGAAGGAAAATTCTCAGACCATAGACTGAAGCCTAAAGGTTGTCTTTACCATTCTAAAGTTATATTTTATATTTTGCCACCCTGGAGAAGAGTTAGTTCACAAACAAATCAGAAATTATTATACATTGGGATGTTGACTCAGAACTTTTCAACTCACAATCTTGCAAGGTCTCTTAGGTAAATGTAACCAATGAGTTAGAAAACACCTAAGAATGAGGAGGGGTAAGTTTGGACAGCCTGGAGAACATAGACTACCACCACTCTATCCTGCCAATGAGCCTTTCCAGAAAATCTAAACAACTTTTTCTCCTCCAGACAATAAGACTATTCTCCAGCCATCAGCACTACAGCCTTCTCCCCCCAGGCCCACTCCTTTGCTTTGAAAAGTCTGTATTTTTATCACTGAAAATAATAAATTGCAGGGGGAAGGCAATTATCTTCAACTTGCACCACTTGCTAAGCATCTTTCTTTCCAGATATATAAACTGGCATAAATATGAGAATAGCACAATAGGCAAATTCAAATCAAATCCTAGAGAACAAATCTTATATTTCTAAATACCTGTTGAAATTTTACAAATTACTGTGGAGACAATAACTAAAGCTCTGAGGTATATAGGTGAAAATAGAATATGAGAGTGCTTGACCAAGAATGGCGAATAGAATTTTAGTATTGCATTTAATTTACTTTGATAAGCAAACTTATCAGAGATTCTAGATTCAATATGGTAGCTAAAGCAACTAGACTGTTTTAACTAGTTGATCTTTTTTTTTTTTTTATCAAACCTGAATCCATGGATTGTGCACATCAAATAAATAAATCCTCATATTACATAACCTAACTAGCCTTCGTACAATTAAAATCATACTCACATCCCTCCCATAGTAAGACAAAGCCTTGGAAAGTACTGTATTCACTTCCTAGACAGGATTTCTGGTGATGGCTATTCATCTTCTGTTATATATTTTGTAATAAAAAGCCAGTATGATTAGAAAACTTAAAAAAAATGAAATATTTCAAAATTAGTAAAAAGGATATAAAAATATTATTCCTTAAAGATATGACTATAAACCAAGGAATCCAAGATAATAAATTGGAAAATTACTAAACTCCAGGGCCATGGACTGAGTAGAGAAGAACCTTGGAGATCTATTCGACGGCAGTAGTGGGGTTATCTACATCTATCTGTCTATCATCTATCCATCATCTCTATTCATAGAACCTGCAGGTTGACAAAGGAATGTTTCATTTCTAGATATGACTTTTGCCAGTACTCCCAATATGAAAACAACACAACTAGATATTAAATACAGCATGTGCTTAGGATAGAAAAAAAAAAAAAAATCTATGGAGAAGTGAATGAATATATTGATGAAAATTGGTAAAACTACACCCTTTTCAGAATCTTTGGACTTTTTATCCTTGCCTCTGAATTTTTCCTTTCTTTAAGCACTTGATATTTAAATTGCAAACAACATAGTTATTACTACCTTGAGTGATCTACTTGTAAACCACTGAAAATAGCAAAGCACTCTAGGAGCCAATGATTTACTATTAAATTTTGCTCTAATTAATTCTTATGCTTCCTTGAAGATTGTTGTTTCTCATTTTAGATTTAGTTGTCTCAGAGAAAGGACTAATATTGTGCTTTTTCCATAGCAGACAGATATATTTTATACTTTAGATTTGTAGTAAATTAGACAAAATAAACAAGAACTTCGGGTAGAAACGTAGTTTGAGCAGAGTAGCCATGGAAGATTCCCTATGAGGAAACAAAATTAAACTTTGACCTAAGAAATGGAAGAAGTTAATCATTTGCAGAATGAAAAAGAGGATTATAGATATATCTTCCCTGGGACAGACATAATCTTGAATAATTTGAATAAATTACAGATTCGCCAGGGTGTAAGAGACTTAGTGAGCCAAAAAAAGAATGGAAGAAGATTAGGTCAGATAGGAAGCAAGGTTTGGCCCTCAATGTTTGGAGCCAAGATTGAGAAATTGGAGTTTATTCTAAATGCAATAGGAAGTGTGTGAAATATTAAGTTACATAAACTGATACCTGTGTACTAAGTGCACAAACATACATTTGTGTCTTTTGATGCTGGAAGAATCAATACTGTACCCAGGAGCACCATTTAGGGTGCCATAGAAGTAATACAAATGATGGATAGACGGTCCATGGAAGAGGAGAGGATGGCAGTTGAGATGGTCCAATGGGGGTGGATTCAAAATGTAGTCATGAATGTATGTATTTGTTTATTTTACTTTGTTTATTTTTATTGTGTTTAACCCATTGCTGTCAAGTTGATTCTGACTCCTGACGATCACATATGTTACAGAGTAGACCTGCTCCATAGAGTTTTTTGGCCCTAATCTTTACAGATGTAGATTGTCCGGCCTTTCTTCTATGGGTGGGTTCAAACCACCAACTCTTAGGTTAGCAGCTGATCACAAACCACTTCTGTCACCCCAGGATATTGTATATACTTGTATAATGTTTATACTTGGTACTATTTCTTAATTTAATGTTTAGTAAACTTTATCAGCAAAATCATGTGGACTGGGAGTTTTCTTTCTTGGAAACTTTTTTGCTAAAAATTTAATATCCCAGTGACTCTAATATGTATAGAACCATTCAGATTATTCCTTGATGAGAGAATGTTTGGTAGTTTGTGGGTTTTAAGGAATAGGTCCTTTTCACCTAAGCTGTCAAATTTATGGGTGTAGAGTTGTTTATAGTGTCTCCTTGTTATCCTTTTAATGTCTGTAAGACCTGAAGTGATATTCCCTATTTTGTTTCAAATATTACATTTTGTGTCTTCTTCTCCCTCTCCCCTCACCCCCATTCTTTGGTCAGATTGGATAGAGATCTCAAAATTTTATTGATCTTCTCAAAGAAACAGACTTTGTTTCATTGATTATTTCTATTGTTTTCCTCTTTCTATTATTGATTTCTGTTCTGTATTTTTTTTCTTCTTCTTGTTACGGTGTTATTACGCTTTGTTTTTATTTTATTATCCTTTATTTCATTTTTGTAGTCAAAATGGAAGCTTGGATTTTTAGTTTGAGACTGTTATTCTTTTCAAGCATAAGCATTTAACCTTATAAATATACCTCTTAGCACTATGTTAGCTTCACTCCACATGTTTTGATATGTTGTACTTTTATTTCTACTTAATTTAAAATATTTTTTAATTTCTCTTGAGACATTTTTTAGATCTGTGAGTTATTTAGAAGTGTCCAAACCAAAGCCATACCTGTTACTGTTGAGTTGGTTCCAATTCATAACAACCCTGTAGGACAGAATAGAGCTGCCATAGGGTTTCCAAGGAGCAGCTGGTGGATTCAAACTGCCAACTTCTGGTTAGCAGCTGAGCTCTTAACCATTGTGCCACTACAGCCCCATTTAAAAGTATAGTAATTATTAAATGTACTTAGGTATTTTCCAGATATCATTTTTTGCTAATTTCTGGTTTAATTATATTATGATTGGAGAACACATTTATATATATATATATTTTTTTAATGGCTGAGGTTCATTTGATGATCCATAATGTAGTCTCTCTTGGAGAATGTTCCACATGCTCTTGGAAAGTAAAATATATTTTGCTATCATTGGACAGAATGTTATATACGTGTCAGTATAGTTCTTTGATAGTGCTGTTCAGGTCTTCTATATTATTACAGATTTTCTATCTACTTGAACAGTTAATTGTTGAAAACAGAGTTTTGAAGTCTATGAGGACTAAAATAGTGACTTTTTCTTTTTTTAAGTTCTTTAAGTTTTTGCATTAAAGACTAATTGTTAAGCTCATATACAATTAAGATTAGTATGTTTTATGGGTATTATGTAATGTCACCTTTACTCATGGCAATATTCCTTGTTCTAAAATTGTATTAATTTCCTATTGCTGTTGTAACAATTTGCCACAAATTTAATGACTCAAAGTGATACAAATTTGAATTCTAGAGATCAGAATTCAGAAATCAGTTTCACTGGAATGAAATCAAGGTGTCGTCAAATCTGCATTTCTTCTGAAGGATCAAGGAGAAGATCCATTTCCCTGCTTTTCCCAGCTTCTAGAGCCCAGCTGCATTCCTTAGCTCTTGGTCTCTTCATTCCCCTCCAAAGCCGGCTGTGGGGCATCTTCATATCTGTTACTCACTGTGACCTCTGATTCCAGAATCATGTTTCCTACTCTACATCTTCTGCCTCCCTCTTCCGTCTTTTAAAGGATCCTTGTGATTACATGGGGCCTACATAGAATTCAGAATAATCTCATTCTCTTAAAATCTTCTACTTAATCACATCTGCAAAGTCCTTTTTGCCATGTAAGAAAGCACATTCACAGATTTTAGGGATTAGGACGTGGATATCATACTGGTTCTTGCAGAAAAATACTTTATCTGATATTTATATATATTTCTCCTCTTTTTTCCTTTTACCCTATTTGCGCCTTTATATTTAAAATGATTTTCTGGTAGGCAGTTTAACCCTGTATTTTACCCAGTCTGATAATCTCTGTTTAACTTTTATGTTTAAACGATTCACATTCTATGTAATTATGGATATGATTTAATTAAATTCAAACTTCTTTTCAAATAATACCACTTTCAATATAGAGTAAGGCCCTTTTAATACTTCTACAACCTTCTTCTCATCATCTGATCTGTTGTCATATTGTTTATTTTTACATATGATATAAATACGCCACAGAATGCCCCTATTTTTGCTATACACAGACAGGTATCACTAACAGTAACATAAAATAAAATAGGGAACATAATTTTATTTTCCTTTTTTTATTCTATTTCCTATGTTCTTTTTTTTCTTAGATCCAGTGTAGACCCAGGTTATAGTCTGATAGCATATTATTTCTGACTGAAGAACTTTCCTGAATACTTCTTATAGAGTAGTGCTGTGAGAGAAGAATTCCCTCTTCTTTGAATCCCGTGGGGTTCATGGAAAAAGACTCAGCAGAAACTTTGGATTCCCATAAGTTCCTGGGCCCTAGGGCTTCCCGCTGTCTACCAACTTGCTTTCCACTTTCAGTAAAAAAAAAAAAAAAGTCATCAATAATTCTACATGAACTCCTGTGTTCAGTTACATCCATCTCTCCCAGGTGAGCAAGTGTTGAATTCCATCTCTCCTGGCAGACCCTTGGTTCTTTTTCATTTCGGTCTAGTTTCTCTTCTGTGACTTATGCTCTCAAAGAGTTAAAAAAAAAAAAAAAAAAATGTGTATTTAAAGTTATTCTGAATCTTTTTGTTGTAAAGGTAGAATCCACACTTCCAACTCTATAAGCTGAAGTCAGAAGAATTCAGCGTTCATTTTTCATATAATACTTTCAGCCTACTAATGATTTGAGTTAGGCTGTTTCGATGGCTTCTGGGTTTCTTACTTATGTATTGAATTCTTTATGGGATTTCATTAGTTCCCGTATACTTAAATATATCTCTAGCCCAGAAAACTCTCGTTTATGTATATTTTGTCTCCCTAGTGAAAACTTTAATTTTTTTCATGAATTTCTGCCATATATATGAACTTAAAATGTGTACAGTAAACTTAACTCTTCTGTCCCTGAACTGAGGCACTCCACAGAAATCTCACTCTTTTTAATGTCAGTAAATGACATAAATATTTTTATACCTTAATACTTATTTCTCAAGTTCCTTGGATTCCAGGCACTTTGAAAGGCACCAAAGAATCAATAATATGGGAACTCAGGCTTAATTCCTGCCTTCACGGAGTTTACATTCTAAGGGGGAGTCACATTAATAAAAAATTAATGCAAATAAGAAAATATTAGTTGTGTTGTTGTTAGGTGTCATTGAGTTGTTTCCAACTCACAGAAACCCTATGTACAGCAGATAGAAACACTGCCTAGTCCTGCACCACTATATCAATCCATTTGTTGAGGCTTTTCCTCTTTTTTGCTGACCCTCTACTTTACCAAGAATTAACTGTGTTTGGTGCTATCAAAAAATTTCCAGAGACAAAATGAGGAGGTTCTCATGGGGTGTCTTGTTTGAGAAGCAGAACATTTCCAACAAGTTCAAGAAAGATTCCTGAAGGTTGTTACAGAAAAAACTAGGGCAGTTGAAAGAATAAAGGTGAGAGTATTAGGTAAAGAGAGATTATTAAGATATGTGTCTTTTGATATATTTCAATGAAAGACCTCCAGCAAAACGTTAAATGTGTGGCATTTGTGTAACTTGTGCAATTGCAAATCATAGTAATGTATGTTTATAATTTACTTATCCATTATCATCGGCAAGTCTTCTACTCTTAGGGGTTCAATATTATACCATGAATTATTTGGGAATTACACTATTATTTGTAGGATTTAAAATTTATAGCCTGATTTTGAACATTTGTTCGTCATCCAAAAGCATCTCAAGTTCTAACATAATGGTTCTGTACATCAGTTAACAGTTTAGTTTTGGCCTCATCATCTTTGGCTTTAAAGTAACTTGTACAATTATGGAATATGTTGCTGAGTTTTGATCTTAACCAAAAAGCAAAAATGAAACAAAACAAAAAACTCGTTGCTGTCAAGTCAATTCTGGCTCAGAGTAGAACTGCCTCATAATTTCCAAGGCTGTAATTTTTATGGAAGCAGACTGTTACATCTTTCTCCCATAGAGCAGCTCATGGATTCGACCCCTCTCCTTTTGGTTAGCAGCCAAGAGCTTAACAAGTGTGCCACCAGGGCTCTTTATTTTGATCTTACTATGTTATAATAAGAAAAAGAAAATGGAAGATGAAATAGCTGATTTATGATAAGAATTTTGGTTTCAAAAGATGGAACCAGAGGAAAAGGATTGAAAAAGTAGATCACTCTATGCCTGCAGCTAACCAAAGAAAATTTTTTTTGCAGATTGTCATTATAATAACTAATTTGGTTTCAGACTCAGCTAGTAATGAGGAAATGTTTGTGCTTGGCCTTATTCTGAGTGCATGGTATAGACAAGATGCAGAGTATTTAATTCCTTGATCTAAACACCACTGGATTCTCGGTACTGCTACAAAACAATAAAATGTGTACAATTGATGTTACGAGTTCTATATCTTTGTAGACCTACAAATGAATAATATCTTTTAATTATGAATTAATAAAAGGTTAAAAAAAAACTTTTAATAATAACTCCTGAACCCCAGGGATGAGACACTAATGAATTTTAGCTATCTGACCGGATTCAAAGCAAGAGATGAGGCTGTCTGCAAACACAACACTAACACGATGAAATTAGTTAACTCTTGTCTAATTGAGCAGTGATGAGGGTGATCTCATTCATCCACACCCACACACAGACACATACCTATCCCCCTTTAATGAGTTCTTTCATTATGGCTGTTTAACAAGAGCTCTTTATGTTTGATCAAAGCTTCTAATGCAATTCTGAGGTTACCCTGCTTAGCAGTCTGCTGATTGGTAACTGTCTTCAGGGACCTCTGAGTCTGCCCCTATTTAGAACTGGGTTTATGAAACGTGATCTGCATTCGGCATGTTAACAGAGTCTGAGCTTTCTGTAATTATAACAGGGATATTAGGGATTCTTAATTAAAGATCCAAGAGGTTTCATAACTTTTTGTGGCATAAGAAATCAAGAGGAGAAGCTTCCTCAGGAAATAAAACAGATTTGTGGAATTCACTTCATTTTATCATGGTTATAATTATCGTAATTAATAATTTTATGAATTAGTAGTTAAACCATTTCTGTATTAATCAGAGTTCCCATTTTGAGAATTTTCTATGGTCCACTCAGTTAATTGGCTTTTATACTTTTTCTCATATAATGTTTATACCAATCCAATGAGATAAACCCAAAACCCAGGGCCGTCGAGTCGATTCCGACTCATAGTGACCCTATAGGGCAGAGTAGAGCTGCCCCATAGAGTTTCCAAGGAGTGCCTGGCGGATTTGAACTGCCGACCTCTTGGTTAGCAGCTGTAGCACCTAGCCACTACGCCACTAGGGTTTTCAGCCGATAAGATAGTTATTACTAATACCACTTTACAGACAAAGAGGCTGAATCTTAGACATAAAGTCATTTTGAAAAAAGTGCACAGTTAGTAAATGACAGAGACAAAAATCTATCCCTGGTGTGTCTGCCCTTTAAGTCAATATTTTGAGAAAAAAAAAAAAAAAACAGGCTTCAAATTTTACTTTCTTATTATTTGCACACATTGTCTTTTTTTGTGTGTGTGTGCCCTGGGACTCATTTATTGTGGAGTCATCCTGCCTTTTGCTAGTATTCAGGGTCCAAAATTTTATTTCTTCATCATACTGGCCTTGTTCTTTTTTTTTTTTTTTAAACCTATGGGGACTTATGGGCATGTTCTTGCTAATCTGAAGCTGAGCAACTACTGTTGATTTAGTGTGCTGATAGTTTGCATTTTAAAAGGTTTTTGCAATCAAAATTAATGGCACATTTATGTAGTTCTGTTTCTTTTAAAATTCTTAATTGAATGCATATTTTTCATGTAAATTTTTACCCAGTTTTATATATATATATAGAAATTTTTACCCATAGTTATATATGGATATATATATCTATATATAGTATAATTATAATTTATAACTGTGTGTATTTCTAAACTACTATATATATTTTACATACATATATATAAACCAACTCGACGGCAACGGGTATATACATATAAGCAGTACAAAGAAAGACTGCATTATCCCAAAACCTGAGAAAAATAACACTGTTAGTACCCGGAACACAGCTTTTACTGCTTGGGCTTCTGTCTGCACACCAGATGCTGTCCTGCTCAGAAACTGTCATCTCTCCTCCTTTCCACTTGGGGACCTGATATCACAGGTGCTGTGCTCTGGAGTAAACTCAATTTTTCTACTTACGCCATATTCATTTAAGGCATCAACTACAACCTGCTGGTGCTTACGCCTCTGTTATAAACTGGGCAGGGAATGACCCTTTTTCTCTTGGTCTTGACACTTTCCAAAGAGTCTCAAAACAGGGCTACTTAGGTTTCAGTGTTAATTCTTATATATTTCATCTACAGTTTTTCTCTCCTTAGCTTGAATGAATTCTACTAACACAGCTATACCTGCAAAAGGCATTAGCAAGAGCCTTGAAGATATACCTAGACATACCACTACTATGTGACTCTCGCATTGATTGCTAAGGCTGGCTAAGACTGCTAGATTATTTTTTCCCTCAGATAAAGTCTTTCCCACAGCACACAAAGCTCCTTCATCTTTGCTTGTTCCTATTGATTTCTGACATAATTTCCTAGTTACGTATATTTCTGAATCCTAACCAGCTTATTTTATTAAAAAAAAAAAAAGATACAAAATTATTTTGTGAAATGTGTCTTGGAAAATCAAGGAAATAGTTAAAGGCTAGAAATGTTAATTGATTAAAAAGAAAAAATACAAATACACAGCATTACAACTGAAAAAAAAAGGGAGTATAACTCTAGATACTAAAGAGATTAGAAAAATAAAATTATTTTATATATTAGCCTGTGCTAAATGTTTTGAAAAATATTGATGTATTAAACAGCAAAACTATCAGTATTTATTGGAGTGTGTGGCCAGGTCAGTAACACCGAAATCAGAAAAAGAAAAAAAGAGTTATTAAAGAACTACCTCCTAGTCCTGATCCAAGACTCTAGGCTCAGATTTATTTTTCATGGAAAATAAAAATCTTAAGTTACTTTTATTGTTCTACCACATATAAAAATGATGTTGTATATATTTGTTTTTAGCCTGCTCTTTAAATTTATCATATATGTGTTTTCCAGGATTGAATTGTGTCCCCAGGACAGATGTTGAAATCCTAGCCCTTGTACTGTGAAGGTGGCCTTGTTTGGAAATAGGGTATTTGTTATGTTAATGAGGTCATAGTAGAGCAGAGTGGGTCCTAAACCTAATTCCTTCTGAGCCGTGCGTTATAAAAAGGGAAAACAGACACTACAGCACCAGGACAAAATGTCGTGTGAGGTCCTGTCTGCAAGTTAAGGAATGCCAAGAAATGCCTGGAGCCCGGGTGGCACAATAGTTAAGAGCTCAGCTACTAATCAAAAGGTCGACAATTCAAATCTATCAGCCACTCCTTGGAAACCCTATGGGGCAGTTCAACTTTGTCCTCTAGGGTCACTATGAGTCAGAAGCAACTGAACAGCAATGGGTTATGGGTTTAACAAACGCCCAGGGCTGTCAAAAGCTGAAAAAGAAAAGGAATGATGGTCTCCTAGAGCAGAGAGGGCACAGCCTTGTTGATGCGTGGAATTAAGACTCCTAGACTCCAAAACTGTGAGACAATAAATTCCTACCTTTAAAGACACCCATGCATGTTGTTGTTGTTACAGCATTACTAGGTGGCTAAGATAGAAGGCTAATACATTTATATGGATATAAAATAATTTATATAGTACTTATAAGTTTATATATATATAGTAATAACATTTTGCAAATTTTTTTTAATATTGTAATAACATTTTGCAGAAATTTACTATAAAAGTTTCTGATCATCTGCATAAATGATTATATCCTTAGAATACAAATTCAGTTATCAAGGACTTATCACATTTTACAGTCTCAGCAACTTAGAATGGAAATTATATTAATCTAAGCTTTCAAGAGTATTTGGCCTTTTTTAGTCTCTTTTGATTTGTTCTGCTTGTGACATATTCTTTTTCTTTTCTCATATTCCACTTTTGCTTATGTAATGGACACCCTATATTTGAGCTAACTTGGTTGTGTCTCTGTTCCTTCCCAACAAATATGCCTATATTATAGACCAGAAAAAAAAAAAAAGTTCAGTCTGCGATTTATTTGAACTATGATGCAGTGGGTTGAATAGTGTCCTCTAAAAATTCATGTCTACCCAGAACCACACAATGGGCTCTTATATGAAAATAGGGTGTATGCAGATGCAATTGATTAAGAACCTCAGGATTAAATCCAATGACTGGTATCATTGTAAGAAGAGGGGAGGACACACAGAGAAAAAGGCCATGTAAAAACTGAGGCAGAAATTGGAGCTACGCTGCCACAAACCAAGAAAAGCTTGATGTCATCAGAAGCTGAAAGAGGCAAGGAAGGATGCTGCCTTAGAAACTTCAGAGTGAGGATAGCCCCACTGACACCTTGACTTCAGACTTCTGAGCTCCAATACTGTGAGTGAATAAATTTATCTTCTTTTAAGTCACAAAGTTTGTAGTAATTTGTTACAGCAGCCTTATGAAACTAATACAGCGTAAGTTATTTTCCCCCAGATGATTAGCCAGTGTTCTATGGAGCTTCAATTTATCCATAAGCTGAATAAATAATCTTACTCTCCCTGCTTTGAAATGTTACACATCATCTTGAGATATTTGAATCAGTTTCTGGAATTTCAAACAAAAAAGCTATTTTAAATTTACTGAATATTTCAATTTTGTCTAATACATGGTCACAGATCCTTATTGTGTTGTTCCTTCCTTAACACTTTTCAACCTATTCTCAGACCTTTATTTCTCCAAATGAACTTTAAAATAGTTTGTAAAATGACAAAAACGCCATTGGATTTTCCCTGCAGATGTTGTCAATGTATGGAAAATTTTATGAAAATGAAACTTTTCCTTGCTTTACATTTTCTACCCAAGAAGGTTCCGTTTTTCTATTTAATCAAATCTCATATTTTTCAGTAAAATTATATTGTGATATTTCATATAAGTCATATACATTTCCTATAATCTCTTATTTATGAATTCAATTGGTATGCCTTTAGTGTTTCTTTCTCTAGTAGAAAGTTATATGTAAAGTTGTGATATATATTCTTTATTATGTAAATTATTCTTGTTTCTCTAAAAGTTTTGATCAGAAATGATCATAGATTTTTTAAAAAAATATCTTCCGGGTATCTAGCATCAGTTATCTGGTGTCACACTATAAATCTATGTTGTAGAAATATTAAAAATGAGGATTTTCCATTACTCAAGGCCCTTATGGAAAAAGGCATAGTATTTGCATACAAACTATGTACATCCTCCTGCATCCTTTAAATCTTCTCTAGATTACTTATAATACCTAATACAGTGCAAAACCAAAACCAACAAAACTGAGTGCTGTCGAGTCGATTCCACAGTGCAAAGGCTATGTAAATAGTTGTGATACTGTACTGTTTTGTTTCAGGGATAATGATAACATAAGACACCAACAATGCTCAAACGAGCGTTGAAGGGAGACTGAGGATCTGTGAAATGGAGGAAGGCTACAGCAAGGCATGCCTACACATCATTTCATTTCAATGGATTCAGCATGGTGCTCAGTGTGCAGCAAATCCAACTCTGGCTTTTTGGATCTATATTTTCTGAATATTTTCAATCTGTGGTTTGTTGACTCTGCATTTGTGGAGCCTGCAGATATGGAGGGCTGACTTGTACACCATAGTTTGGGCCACAAACCAAATCTCAATAAATTAAAATCAAAACATGGCACATGCACCTACCAGTGATTAGAGGGAAATGTATTGTACTATTTACTTTCAAAAAGAAGAAAACTCTGAACTTAAGTAGCCAAAAGAAAGAAAATTAAGAGTGGCTATCAATGAAATGAAAAATGCAAACAATGAAAAAAGGTCAATTAAATCAAAAGCTGATTCTTTGAAAAAATTAAAGAAATTGATCAACCTGATCATGAACAGGAAACCCTGGTAGTGTAGTAGATAAGTGCTACAGCTGCTAACCAAAAGGTCAGCAGTTCACAGCCGCTAGGCACCCCTTGGAAACTCTATGGGACAGTTCTATTCTGTCCTATAGGGCTGCTGTGAGTTGGAATAGACTCCATGGCAGCAGGTTTGTTTTGTTTTTGTTTATCATGAAGAGAGAGGGAGAGAGAAAAGGAGAGGGAAGGAGGGAATGCAGATTTTAGAATAGACAAAGAAATTAAAATAGTTGAGTAAAGTTAGAAAACGTACACTATCTTGTTTCAATATTTAATATAAAGTTCTTACTCAGAAAAAAAATAAAGTAAACTATTGATGCACAGAACAACACATATGAATTTCAAAAGAACTATTCCAAATGAAAGAAATCAGAAATAAAAAATTATATATGATTCCATTAATTAGAAATTCTACAAAAGCAAAACTCTAATCGAAGAAAGAAAATCAGTGTCCTCTAGGATCTGAATGAAGGGAGAAACTTGACTATAAATGGGAATATGCAAACTTTTTGAGGTAATGGTACTGTTCTATGTGATTGCAATGGTGTTTGTTATAGTCCTGTATACATTTATCAAAATCCACTTAAATTGCACACTTAGAATTTAATAATTCTGTCCCACGTAAATTATATCTCCATGAATCTGATTAAAAACACTAAGAACTTATCACATTGTCAGAAATTTGAATACATGAGGCATTCCGTGGAAGCCCTATAGGGCAGTTCTACTTTGTCCAACAGTGTCGCTATGAGTTGGAATTGACTCAAGGGCAACAGGTTTTATTTTTTTTTAAATTATGTTGTTAGTATTTCAGTTTCACTTTTCTGATTACTACTGCATATGTAATGAAGTGTAATTTGGAAGTTGTTCTTCATGCTTTTTGAACTAATGGTGGTGAATATGTTGATAAAAATGACCAAAACCGAAATAATAGCAAAAACTAATAAATTGATAAGATTATACCAAATACTGTTCTAAACACTTAAATATTAACTCATACAAATTATAATGACTTATTCTATTAAGTTGACTTTTCACTCCACTTCTAGAATAAACTGTCCTTTTTGATGCTTTCTTTGTTTATTCTGGAGCCCTGGGTAGGCAAATAGTTAACATGCCCAGCTGCTAAAGGAAATATTGGTCTTTTGATTCTACCTAGGGGCCTTAGACAAAATGTCTGGTGAGATACTTCCAAAAAATCAGCCACTAAGAACCCTGTGGAACACAGTTCTGTTTTGACACATATGAATCGCCATGAGTTGGAATTGACTTGATGGAAACTGGTTGGTTGGTTGGTTGGCTGTTCACTCTGCTGTTTAATCTTCCAATTTTTAAAGGGTATATGTATACAACGTTAG
The DNA here is from genome assembly GCF_030014295.1 of Loxodonta africana. NCBI lineage: Eukaryota > Metazoa > Chordata > Mammalia > Proboscidea > Elephantidae > Loxodonta > Loxodonta africana. The sequence goes on from NC_087356.1 coordinate 33,598,734, forward strand.
TAATTTTTTTTTTTTATCATAATTGACTCAAGGCAGTGATACAGCCCTGATGGCATTGTGGTTAAGAGCTCAGGTTGCTAAACTTACTCTTTAATTCTAGTAGGTTTGTTGTAGAGTTCTCAGGATAGTTTACATAGATATTCATGTAATATGCAAATAAGGATGGGCATACTTCTCCTTTTCCAGTTTTTATGACTTTTATATGTTTTCTTGCTTTATAGTAAGGTTAGACCCTTAAATATGGTGTTGAATGGAAATGGGGAGAACAGATATTCTTGCTTTTTCCCTATCTCAACTAGTGCACTTGTCATTTCATATAATATGTTTCATCTCCAGAAATTTATTTTTTTCTTCCACTTTTAATTATGTCCGGGCTTTGTTTTATAAATTTATCCATATCAATATGCAATATAAGAGCCCTGGTGGTGCAGTGATTAAGAGTTCAGCTGCTAATCAAAAGGTCAGCGGTTCAAATCCACCAGCTGCTGCTTGGAAGCCCTATGGGGCAAGTCCACACTGTCCTATAGGGTCGCTATGAGTCAAAATTGACTGAACTGCAACAGTTTTTTTTTTTTTTAATGCAATATTATTTTCTTCAAATTCCAACATCTTGATCATTTCATTATATGTTTTTATTGATTTTTTTCTTTTTTCTGGCTATAGGCTACATTTTCCTGTTTCTTTGTAGGTCATGTAGTATTTTTTATTGGAAACAGATGTTTTGATTTTTCTGTATTGAGTGCTGGATTTTTCTGCGTTTCTTTAAAGAAATGTTTAGGTTTTTTTTTTTTTTTTTCGCAAGTAGTTACAAGTGGATTATGTTGATATCTTAATTTTTTTTTGTTTTTAAGCTTTTTATAGCATCCACATAAAAATTGTATAGCATATATAGTTTAATATTCACTATTTAGCTGATTTAGCCCAACTAGTAAATCATGGTGTTTCTTGTGTCTTTATTGGATTCCCTGTATATTTAATGATGCCTTTCACTTTCTGACTGGTAGGAAATCAAATGATTCCAAGCCATTTGTGTATCTCATAATTGCTTGTTGTCTGACAGCTGTCTGTAATAGTTATTTCTTTGAGTGATGTTTTGTCTAGCTTTTTAGAGGTTCATAGTACACATATGCAGTTTGGCAAATGGCCAAAAACTCAGGAAACTCCCACATCAGATTGCTGATGTTTTTTGTCTTCATAGCTGCCTACTTTCACGTACCTGTTCCTCAAATTATAGTTTAATTTTCCCTGTGAAATTGTTTTCCATGTTTCTTCTCCTTATCAAGATTGCCCAACTTTTTTTTTCAGACACCCTCACTGTCGCACAGTTTAAGAAATTTCTTCCAAGCAGAGGAATTAGGCTACGGTAAGGATCACCTACTGTGTTTCCCTTTTATCGGGATTCACATTCTTCTAGTCTGTTGCCCAAACTCTGAAAATAGATGTTTTCTGGGTTTTTAAATGTTTTTTTTTTTTTTTTCAGTGATGGGGGATAATTAATTCCAGACCATTTTCACTTTTTAAGGACAGAAATGTCACTTTGAGAGTTAATATTTTTGTATTGGTGTGTCCACATATTTTTTTAATTAATTTTTATTGTGCTTTATGTGAAAGTTTACAAATCAAGTCAGTCTGTCAAATATAAGCTTATATACACCTTACTACGTACTCCCATTTACTCTCCCCCTAATGAGTCAGCCCACTCCCTTCTTCCAGTCTCTCCTTTCGTGACCATTTTGCCAGTTTCTAACCCTCTCTACCCTCCCATCTCCCCTCCAAACAGGAGATGCCAACACAGTCTCAAGTGTCCACCTGATACAAGCAGCTCACTCTTCGTCAGCATCTCTCTCCAACCCATTGTCCAGTCCCTTCCATGTCTGATGAGTAGTCTTCGGGAACGGTTCCTGTCCTGGGCCAACAGAAAATTTGGGGACCATGACCGCCGGGATTCTTCCAGTCTCAGTCAGACCATTAAGTCTGGTCTTTTTATGAGAATTTGGGGTCTGCATCCCACTGTTCTCCTGCTCCCTCAGGAGTTCTCTGTTGTGCTCCCTGTCAGGGCAGTCATCGGTTGTGGCTGGGCACCATCTAGTTCTTCTTGTCTCAGGATGATGTAAGTCTCTAGTTCCATGTGGCCCTTTCTGTCTCGGGCTCGTAGTTATCGTGTGACCTTGGTGTTCTTCATTCTTCTTTGATCCAGATGGGTTGAGACCAATTTATGCATCTTAGATGGCCGCTTGTTAGCATTTAAGACCCCAGACGCCACAATTCAAAGTGGGATGCAGAATGTTTTCATAATAGAGTTTATTATCCCAATTGACTTAGAAGTCCCCTTAAGCCATAGTCCCCAAACCCCCGCCCTTGCTCCGCTGACCTTCGAAGCATTCAGTTTATCCCGGAAACTTCTTTGCTTTTGGTCTACTCCAGTTGAGCTGACCTTCCCTGTATTGAGTATTGTCCTTCCCTTCACCTAAAGTAGCTCTTATCTACTAACTAATCAGCAAATAGCCCTCTCTCACCCTCCCTCCCTCCCCCCTCTCCTAACTACAAAAGAATGTGTTCTTCCCAGTTTATACTATTTCTCAAGATCTTACAATAGTGGTCTTATACAGTATTTGTCCTTTTGCATCTCACTAATTTCACTCAGCATAATGCCTTCCAGGTTCCTCCATGTTATGAAATGTTTCACAGATTCATCACTGTTCTTTATCAATGCGTAGTATTCCATTGTGTGAATATACCATAATTTATTTAACCGTTCATCTATTGATGGACACCTTGGTTGCTTCCAGCTTTTTGCTATTGTAAACAGTGCTGCAATAAACATGGTTGTGCATATATCTGTTCCAGTAAAGGCTCTTATTTCTCTAGGGTATATTCCGATGAGTGGGATTTCTGGGTTGTATGGTAGTTCTATTTCTAACTTTTTAAGAAAACGCCAGATAGATTTCCAAAGTGGTTGTACCATTTTACATTCCCACCAGCAGTGTATAAGAGTTCCAATCTCTCCGCAGCCTCTCCAACATTTATTATTTTGTGTTTTTTGGATTAATGCCAGCCTTGTTGAAGTGAGATGAAATCTCATCGTAGTTTTAATTTCCATTTCTCTAATGGCTAATGATCGAGAGCATTTTCTCATGTATCTGTTAGCCACTTGGATATCTTCTTTAGTGAAGTGCATGTTCATATCCTTTGCCCACTTCTTGATTGGGTTGTTTGTCTTTTTGTGTTTGAGTTTTAACAGAATCATATAGATTATTTTAGAGATCAGGCGCTGGTCGGAGATGTCATAGCTGAAAATTTTTTCCCAATCTGTAGGTGGTCTTTACTCTTTTGGTGAAGTCTTTAGATGAGCATAGGTGTTTGATTTTTAGGAGCTCCCAGTCATCTGGTTTCTCTTCGTCATTTCTAGTAATGTTTTGTATTCTGTTTATGCCTTGTATTAAGGCTCCAAACGTTGTCCCTATTTTTTTCTTCCATGATCTTCATCGTTTTAGTCTTTATGTTTAGGTCTTTGATCCACTTGGAGTTAGTTTTTGTGCATGGTGTGAGGTATGGGTCCTGTTTCTTTTTTTTGCAAATGGATATCCAGTTATGCCAGCACCATTTGTTAAAAAGACTATCTTTTCCCCAATTAACTGACGCTGGTCCTTTGTCAAATATCAGCTGCTCATATGTGGATGGATTTATATCTGGGTTCTCAATTCTGTTCCATTGGTCCATGTGCCTGTTGTTGTACCAATACTAGGCTGTTTTGACTACTGTGGCTGTATATTATGTTCTAAAATCAGGTAGAGTGAGGCCTCCCACTTTCTTCTTCTTTTTCAGTAATGCTTTACTTCTCCAGGGCTTCTTTCCCTTCCATATGAGGTTGGTGATTTGTTTCTCTATCACTTTAAAAAATGACATTGGAATATGGATCCAAAATGCATTGTATGTATTGACGGTTTTTGGAAGAATAGACATTTTTACTATGTTAAGTCTTCCTGTCCATGAGTAAGGTATGTTTTTCCACTTATGTAGGTCACTTTTAGTTTCTTGCACTAGTACTTTGTAGTTTTCTTTGTATAGGTCTTTTACATCTTTGGTAAGATTTATTCCTAAGTATTTTATCTTCTTGGGGGCTACTGAGAATGGTATTGATTTGGTGATTTCCTCTTCAATGTTCTTTTTGTCGATGTAGAGGAATCCAAGTGATTTTTTTATGTTTATCTTATAACCTGAGACTCTGCGAACTCTTCTATTAGTTTTGGTAGTTTTCTGGAGGGTTCCTTAGGGTTTTCTATATATAAGATCATGTCTTCTGCAAATACAGATAATTTTACTTTTTCCTTGCCAATCCAGATGCCCTTTATTTCTTTGCCTAGCCTAATTGCTCTGGCTAGGACCTCTAGCACAATGTTGAATAAGAACGGTGATAAAGGGCATCCTTGTCTGGTTCCCGTTCTCAAGGGAAATGCTTTCAGGCTCTCTCCATTTAGAGTGATGTTGGCTGTTGGCTTTGTATAGATGCCCTTTATTATGTTGAGGAATTTTCCTTCAATTCCTATTTTGCTGAGAGTTTTTATCATGGATGGGTGTTGGACTTTGTCAGATGCCTTTTCTGCATCAATTGATAAGATCATGTGGGTTTTGCCTTTTTTTTAATTTATATGGTGGATTACATTAATGGTTTTTCTAATATTAAACCAACCTTGCATACCTGGTATAAATCCCACTTGGTCGTGGTGGATTTTATTTTGATATGTTGTTGAATTCTATTGGCTAGAATTTTGTTGAGGATTTTTGCATCCATGTTTATGAGATATATAGGTCTGTATCTTCTTTTTTTGTGGTGTCTTTACCTGGTTTTGGTATCAGGGATATGGTGGCTTCATAGAATGAGTTAGGTAGTATTCCATCATTTTCTATGCTTAGAAATACCTTTAGTAGTAGTGGTGTTAACTCTTCTCTGAAAGTCTGGTAGAACTCTGCAGTGAAGCCATCCAGGCCAGGGCTTTTTTTTGTTGGGAGTTTTTTGATTACCTTTTCAATCTCTTTTTTTATTATGGGTCTATTTAGTTGTTGTACTTCTGATTGTGTTAGTTTAGGTAGGTAGTGTTTTTCTAGGAATTCATCCATTTCTTCTAGGTTTGCAAATTTGTTAGATTACAATTTTTCGTAATAATCTGATATGATGCTTTTGATTTCCATTGGGTTTGTTGTGATGTGGCCCATCTTGTCTCTTATTCGGGTTATTTGTTTCCTTTCCTGTATTTCTTTAGTCAGTCTGGCCAATGGTTTATCAATTTTGTTAATTTTTTCAAAGAACAGCTTTAGGCTTTGTTAATTCTTTCAATGTTTTTCTGTTCTCTTTTTTTTAATTCATTTAGTTCAGCTCTAATTTTTATTATTTGTTTTCTTCTGGTGCCTGATGGATTCTTTTGTTGCTCACTTTCTATTTGTTCAAGCTGTAGGGACAGTTCTCTGATTTTGGCTCTTTCTTCTTTTTGTATGTGTGCATTTATTGATATAAATTGACCTCTGAGCACTGCTTTTGCTGTGTCCCAAAATTTTTTGATAGGAAGTGTTTTCATTCTCTTTCCATTCTATGAATTTCTTTATTCCCTCCTTAACGTCTTCTATAACCCAGTCTTTTTTCAGCAGGGTATTCTTCAGTTTCCAAGTATTTGATTTCTTTTCCCTGATTTTTCTGTTATTGATTTCCACTTTTATGGCCTTGTGGTCTGAGAAGATGCTTTGTAATATTTCGATGTTTTGGGTTCTGTCAAGGTTTGTTTTATGACCTAATATGTGATCTATTCTAGAGAATGTTCCACGTGCACTAGAAAAAAAAAGTATACTTTGCAGCTGTTGGGTGGAGTGTTCTATATAGGTCTATGAGGTCAAGTTTGTTGATTGTAGCAATTAGGTCTTCCGTGTCTCTATTGAGCTTCTTACTGGAGGTCCTATCCTTCTCCGAAAGTGGTGTGTTGAAGTCTCCTACTATAATTGTGGAGGTGTCTATCTCACTTTTCAGTTCTGTTATCGTTTGTTTTATTTATCTTGCAGCCCTGTCATTGGGTACATAAATATTTAATAAGGTTATATCTTCCTGGTCAACTGTCCCATTAATCATTATGTAGTGTTCTTCCTTTATCTTTTGTGGTGGATTTAACTTTGAAGTCTATTTTGTCAGAAATTAGTATTGCTACTCCTGCTCTTTTTTGATTGTTGTTTGCTTGATAAATTTTTTTTCCATCCTTTGAGTTTTAGTTTGTTTGTGTCTCTAAGTCTAAGGTGTGTCTCTTGTAGGCAACATATAGTCAGATTGTGTTTCTTTATCCAGTCTGAGACTCTCTGTCTCTTTATTGGTTCATTTAGTCCATTTACATTCAGCATAATTATAGATAAGTATGTGTTTAGTGCTGTCATTTTGATGCCTTTTTGTGTGTGTTCTTGACAATGTCATTTTTCCACTTACTTTTTTGTGCTGAGACGTTTTTCTTTGTAAATTGTGTGTTCCTCATTTTCATAGTATTTGACTTTATGTTTGCTGAGTCGTTATGTTTTTCTTGGTTTTTATTTTGAGGTATGGAATTGTTAGACCTCTTTGTGGTTACCTTAACATTTATCCCTATTTTTCTAAGTAAAAACCTAACTTGCATCGTCCTATATCGCCTTGTTTTCCTCCCCATATGGCAGTTCTATGCCTCCTGTATTTAGTCCCTCTTTTTGATTATTGTGATCTTTTACATAATGACTTCAATGATTCCCTGTTTTGAGCATTTTTTGCTTTTTAAAATTAATCTTAATTTGTTTTTGTGATTTCCTTATTTGAGTTGATATCAGGATGTTCTGTTCTGTGACCTTGTGTTGTGTTGTTATCTGGTGTTATTGATTTTCTGACCAAACAATTTCCGTTAGTATTTCTTATAGCTTTGGTTTGGTTTTTGCAAATTCTCTAAGCTTGTGTTTATCTGTAAATGTTTTAATTTCACCTTCATATTCGAGAGAGAGCTTTGCTGGATAAATGATCCCTGCCTGGCAGTTTTTCTCCTTCAGTGCTCTATATATGTCATCCCATCGCCTTCTTGACTACCTGGTTTCTGCTGAGTAGTCTGAACTTATTGATTTTCCGTTGTAGGAGACCTTTGTTTTATCCCTGGCTGCTTTTAAAATTTTCTCTTTATCTTTGGTTTTGGCAAGTTTGATGATAATATGTCTTGGTGATTTTCTTTTTGGATCAGTCTGATATGGGATTTGACAAGCATCTTGGATAGATATCCTTTCATCTTTCATGATGTCAGGAAAGTTTTCTGCCAATAGATCTTCAACGATTCTCTCTGTATTTTGTGTTATCCCTCCTTTTTCTGGAACTCCAATCAAATGCAGGTTATTCTTCTTGATAGATTCCGACATGATTCTTAGGGTTTCTTCATTTTTTTTTTTAATTCTTTTATCTGATTTTTCTTCAGCTATATTGGTGTCAATTGCTTTTTCCTCCAACTCCCCCTCTCTGTGTTCCAATTCCTCGATTCTGCTCCTCTGACTTCCTATTGAGTTGTCTAATTCTGTAATTTTACTGTTAATCTTTTGGATTTCTGAATGCTGTCTCTCTATGGATTCTTGCAGCTTATTAATTTTTCCACTATGTTCTTGAATAATCTTTTTGATTTCTTCAACTGCTTTATCAGTGTGTTCCTTGGCTTTTTGTGTAGATTACTTTATTTCATTTCTGAGGTCATCCCTGATGTCTTGAAGCATTCTGCAAATTAGTTTTTTATATTCTGCATCTGGCAATTCCAGGATTGTATCTTCATTTGGGAAAGATTTTGATTCATTAATTTGAGGAGTTGTAGAAGCAATCATAGTCTGCTTCTTTATGTGGTTTGATATCGACTGCTGTCTGTGAGCCATCTATAAGATATTGTTATGATTTATTTTATATTTGCTCACTGAGTCTTATCATGTTTTGTTTTCTTTCCGTATATGCAGGTGGGCTACTAGATTGCGCTGTCTTGATTGTTGTAGGCTTTGAATCTCTTATGTCCTCTTACCAGCTGGTTTGGGCCGGTACCAATAATATAAGAGTCCATTCACTATTCTTGAGTAGAATCTGATTTTGAGTCACCAAGTGTGTGGGGTAGACTGTCACCTATTCAGTTAGAGGAGTAATGGTGATAGTTGTGTGCACCAGATTCTAGTAGCATCAGGGGGTCACATTCCAGGGGGGCAGGATGCTCACAGGCTTCCCTCAAGTGCCAGTGAGGTAGGTGTGTCTCTATTCCTAAAGCACTTTGGTAGGTGGGCTCTGCAGGTGTACCTTAGGCACCCAATGCATTTACCTCTACAGATTGGTAGATGTCACTATCCTCAGACCCCTATGGCATGAGGTTAGGTGGTTTGGGTGGGGCTTCAGCCCTCAGTTCCCTGTTGTGGGTCAGTGAGGGCTCTGTTGAATATGCAGAGATATCAGACCTGGGAAACTTGTCTTCTCAGTAATATGCTAAAACAATTACAGTCAGATCACTATCAGAATTGCCTTTGCATTATAATAGCTACCTTGTTCCCTGTAGGGATGAAAGCCCCAGACTGTGGATCACAAATGCTTGGCTGGAGCTGGTTCTGTATTTTTAGTCCAATTTTGGGAAGTCAGGGAAGGATTCTTGGTCCCTGGGTTTTTTGTAGTTGCTTCTCTCAGGCCAGGAGAATGGGTTAGGAAAAGACAAAATGAACAAACAAAGAAAAAAAAATACTGCAGGACACTTCACTCTCTGGCCCAGGAAATTCCACTGTTAATGAAGCTGCCTGGGAAGGGGAGGGGAGGGATCAGATAAATAGCAGAGAGTAGCACCCAGGAATATAGACAAAGTTACTTATCTTGCTTGGAATGACTGTTTTGTCTGAGATTCACGAGGGATGTGTCAACTGTGTGTTTTGGCTGGGTAGAGATTGCCCCCAATGGTCAGGCCCACGTCCTGTGCTTGGCTGTCCCAGAAGCCGTGGTTAGTTCCTCCGCTCCCAGTCCAAAGCCCAGTGCCAAGGTTCCCCGGCTGGGATGCTGCACTCTCGGCTCCAAAATCAGTCTCTGCCTCCCGGTGACTTCTCCTCCTGTCAGCCGCGTCACTGCGCTGCCTGCGTGCACTGGCTGGGCTTCCCCTGGGGTCACTTCAGGGGGCTAGGGCTGTGCCCCGTGTTTGTTCTGTCTCAGAATGCCATGCTCAGCTCCCCTGTGCCCAGTCCAAAGCCCGGCACCAAGGTTTTCTGACTGCGACGCTGGCTCCAGGCTCTGAAAACGGTCGCTCCTTCCCTGTGGTTGATCATTCTCTTGTTAGCCATGTCAGTGTGCTGCCTGCTTGCACTGGCTGAGTCTCTATGGAGGTTACCCCAGGAGGCTAGGGGTTAGGGCTGTGTCCTGTGCCTGCCCCTCCTCAGCAAGCCACAATCAGCCCCACCACTCAGCACCAGGGAACCGCAGGGGCTCAAGGCTGTGGGGTGGGTCATGGGTTCCAGAAGTGGTCACTGGTTCAGGGCGCAGCTTTTCGCTCACCTATCACTCCGGTCAACTCTTTAGATCTGTGTTCGATGGTCAGGGTTAGTAGATTGTCATGTATGTGATAGATTCACTTGTTTTTCCAAGTCTTTGTTGCGGGAGGAATCCAAGGTAGCATCTGCCTAGTCAGCCATCTCAGCCCCTCCTCTCCACATATATTTTTGTTGTTGTTTTTTATTCCTGGAATCATCCTTTAGCCCTTGAATATAAATTAGGCAGACTATGCTTAATGCCCCAGGCAAAGGATGAATGATCTGAGTTAAAGGAAGAGGAGGAAGGGCAGCCAGACCTTTGCTTTTGTATCTCTAAAACCAAGGCCTAACAAAATCAAATCATATGGGAGTATTTAAAATAAAGTAAGAAAAATATTTTACCAGTTCTCATTCTACTCTAAGCAAAATAAAGGTGTTTTCTTTAAAAAAAAAAAAAAATTGCCATGGAATCAATTCCAACTCAGGAAGACGCTATAGGACTGAGAAGAACTGCCCCAGAGGGTTTCCAAGGAATGGCTGGTTGATTTGAACTGGTGACTTTTTAGTTAGCAGACAAGCTCCTAACCACTGTGCCACAAGAAAAATAAAGAAGTTCAGGTTTATTAAAAATAATAATAATAATAACTTATGAGGGAATAAACAAAGTTTAGTTAGTTGCAGCCCTGAGAAAAGATTCCTTGTCTAAAATTGACAGAAACTCTACTGAAAACCTGGTCAGTTCTGGAACTCCAAGAGCAGACCTGACTACACACCTATTTGGGGAAATCTCAGGAATGTGGCTTGTTGAGCAAGTAAAAACTGTTACCTCATCCAGAAGAGGAGTTCCATCACATAGAGGATAGTAATCTACTCCATGGTTTTCACTTCTGGAGTCGCCAGAAAGGCATGACTCACACAGAGGCACTGAAAGGAGCAATAGTTTACACACATAGAGAAGAGACAGAGTAAGATCAGACTCAACAGTGAGTATAAGTTCCCCATGAACAAAGGGTCTTATTTTATACCAATGTCAGAAGGTGGTCTTCAGTACCCCTCTTGTTCTGAAGGATCAGATATAGTAGTGGGATTGGCCAGGTGTTGTATAACGCATGTGTTTAGCAAACCAGTTTCTGAGGATGTTGACATTTGCTCCGGGCAAAAGGGAAAGGTAGCACGACAGACCACTATCAGCTACAGGGTGTGTTTTGGGTCAGGACACCCCAGAAAAAGAGTCAGCCCACATTCACATCCCATCCAAAATAAAACAGGTCAACACATCTGATACTAAGCACAATATTCATTTGTGGGTCACAGAGAAAGGTGGCAACTTTACTCAGACTGCCTCCTTCCACGTGATAAGGTTGCTGAGATGATGCAGAAGCAGCATATCTACATTGTTTAAAGATCAGTTTGGTACAGCTTCACAGACTTTATAATTTGTGTCACACTGGAGAAGTAGAATGTTCCCAGAATTCTTGAAAGTAATATAAAAATAAAACAGACACCTAAGTTCACTGTAAAATCTTTGAGACAGGAAAGAGAAAATGATTAAAACTCACATCAAAATTAAGCAAGAATTGTGGCTAAATGAAGACAAGAAAGATTAGATTCATTCATTCGGTTTAGAAAGATCTGTGTCTGTTTCCAAAAGGCACACATGAAGAAGCATTTAAGATATCTTTTATTGTAGAGAGTGCATTGATGACTAACTACACACTCTAAAATTATAATCAAGGATAGTTTATCTAGATACAATGTTTATGTCTCATAACAGGGTATATATGCCTAACACAGAATCTCAGGTTTTCCACTGAATTGTGATAAGGCTGAGTTGCCAAGAGTGGTACAGTAGGATTAAGATTTCTAATATAGATAATTTATTGTTGACTCAAAGAAGGAAAGTTGAGCAAATGCATGGTTTCTGGAGCATGCTGATAAAATTAATCATGAAATCTGATATTTCTCAAATTATTACAACTTTTCCAGGCAAAAGGAATATACTTTTAGCGACACCTGCCCCAGCCACCAAAACAAATGAACTCCATTATCCCCAAGAAACTGACACAGCATTAACCTAGCTTTAAAGTGACCCTGTGGCCAAGGGGAAAGGCTGTTTTAGACAGTAGTGCACTAACCTGACCATGATAAAATTCTAATTCTCAGTATCTATGTAAGTTCTTGTTAACACATCAATATCTAAGGAAATATATACAAAGATATTGATTTCAATACTTTTTGCAATACCTAAACAAAACAAATATAAACTATTTGACTCTATAATAATAAGTAAATTATTATTGGAAACCTCATAGGGTTTCCAAAGAGTGCCTGGTGGATTCGAACTGCCTAGCTTTTGGTTAGCGGCCAGATGCTTAACCACTACAACACCAGGGTTTCCAGTAATAAGTAAATAACTTTTATTTATGCAATGGAACATCCTACAGCAGTTAAAATGAATAAAATAAAGCTACATGTATCAGTGTGGCTGACTCTTATTACTGAATAAAAAACCAGGTTGTAGTATGATATGTATAGTGTGACACAATTAATTCAAAGTAAAAATAAACAAAAAACTGTTTGTATGTATCTATGTATTAATCTTTATAAAAAAGTCATGAGTGAAAGAAAAACAAAATAATAGAGATAAACCTGAAAGACAAGAAGGAAAAGAAAGGCATATCTTAGCATAGATAGATTTTTTTTTTCCTTCACTTTTCTCTGCTTTGGAATTGTAAAATGACATAAATGCCACAGGATTGTGAATGTCAGTGTGGCATACACTCGCTTTATTTTCTGGTAATAAATCTAAAATTAACTTTGAGACTCTATCCTACACAGTGAAAGAAATTTAACCTTTAGATTTAAATGAACTTTATTTTAGATTTTGGCTCTATTTAGATAATAAAATATGCATATTTCTTTGACATCTCAGCTCTCAGTTAAATGTGTTTCTCTATTTGCTTAGTTTCTGAATTTTTTTGTTTTTAGTTTCATTTTCTATCTTCAAAATCTGGAAGAATTTCTGAAACTTGCAAAGTAATTATTTTTTAAAGAAAATATTTTAAGAATGAATAAAAACACACATTTTACTGTTTTCCCAAATATTAATTATATTCCATATGATAAAAGTGATTGGCAAATAATATCTTCCTTAAAGGAAGAAAAAGAAAAAAAATAAAGACAGGATAAACTTTTTATCTAAAGGATAAAGTTAGAAAACAAATTCTAAAACAGAAATAAATTTTTCTGTTTTTATTACTATTTAAAAGCAACTCAGTAAAAAATAAATATTGAATTTTCACATTCTAAAATAAATCCTATCAAATGAAGCTAGCCTTTTTTTCCATTTACACAGACATAGGTATATAAATAGTAGCGTATGACAAGAGTAATATCTTCATTTTTACGAAACTCACTATGTCTTCTTTTCTTTAATTGCAAATGAAGGAATTTTTTTTTCATTTTACAATTGCTCTTATGCCTGAGGAAAGCACAATTTTATAATTTCTGCTTTTTCATGCTATATTGAACGCATGAAATTTATATACATATATTCATATTTGGATTAAATGCTCCTGAGCTCTACGAAGATGATTCTTACAAGTTTAAAATATATGTCGTAGGACTGAATATGAGTTGAAATCTACTCGAGGGCAACGGGTTAGTACTGAATAGAACTTATACTCTGTTAAAAGTGAAAGCAAATAATTTTATTGAGGGGTTGAGACAACTGGAACTGGGCAACAGAATGTAATGTGAGATCACTAAGTGTTCCAACATTCTGAAAGAGAGGTGAGCCTTTTATACAGAAAAGTGGGGAACAGAGTATGTGAAAACAATCGTGGGGGCTTGGGATTACATATAGTTACAAGACAACAGCAAGTTAAAATTTTGTAAGGTTTGCTAATCTATTTTCTTAAGTAATCTTCCTGGAGTAAACCTAGCAAGCGATTTTCTGAAATATCTACATGTACTTTCTAAAAGAGGCATGCTGTGCTAGCATTCTCCTGAGACAATCCTGATAAACATTTCCTGACAAACATTTCTTCATAAACCACATCCTTGCCCTCTCCATTTTTTGCTGAGGAAGGTTAAAGTTTTACAAGAAGTTACATGTCATAAGGCTCTAAATCACAGGCTCCATCCTTAGGAAGGCAGAAATTAGGACAAGTTAAAATTTAATTCAAAAAATGGAGCTTTGATTCAGACTTAGGTCAGACGTTTTCAATCCTGTCAAGCACCTCAGTTTTAGAAAGCCCTCACACATATATAAACCGTCATACTCTAATTTGAAATCTCTCCCCATCCCCGAATTAATGCTATTTCAATTATGGAGCGCTGGTAGCACAGTGGTTAAGAGCTCCGTCTGCCAATCAAAAGGTTGGCAGTTCTAATTCACCAGCCCCTCCTTGGAAACCCTATGGGACAGTTCTACCCACTCGTTTAGGGCCGCTGAGTCAGAATTGACTCGATGACAATAAGTTTGACTTTGGTTTGATTTATTTTAATTATATAGTCACGCATCTTTTTTTCACCTTGACTAACAGTTGTTTAAATAACAACTCAAAAGTAACTTAGAGGATGGGCACTTCTAGAATAGTGGAGTAAGGGCCTGTGAACATTCACTCCTCCATAAAAGCAACAAGATCCTTGGAAGAAAAAACAAAAAAAACTGTCAGAACTCTGAGAATTAACTAAAGTCTTGCAACAATGTGAGAAATGTTGGCTCAGGGAAAATGGCTGCATCTTGGTAAAAAATGCTATATGTGGTGTTTTAATTTGCTCTATTTCTATACCTCTATCCTCAGTTTTGGAAACCCTGGTGGCATAGTGGTTAAGTGCTATGGCTGCTAACCAAAGGGTCGGCAGTTCGAATCCACCAGGTGCTCCTTGGAAACTCTATGTGGCAGTTCTACTCTGTCCTATAGGGTCGCTACGAGTCAAAATCGACTCGACGGCACTGGGTTTGGTTTTGGTTTTGGTTTATCCTCAGTTTCACAGTGTCCTTGAAACTCGACAGGCTCACAATTCTGGCAAAGATGAAAGCCACTCGTCTAGAGGCCAGGGGAGTGGGAAGCATGGGTTTAGATCCCCCAAAGCCACATCCTTAGAAAATTGTCACTATTTCACCTGTCAATGAGCTGTCTGAAAAACTTCATTCTCAGAAGTCTGTATGTGGCCTGATTTAGAGCTCATTCTGTGAAAACAATCTTATCCCCAAGTGTATTAAAAAAAAAAAAAAAGCCCAGACATTGTTTAGCAATGCAACTGCCTAGAGTGGTGATATGATTTGTAGCCAAGGAGAGGTTGACCAAGAAATAAAGTAAAAGAGGCAACTGGGGAATGAAATGTCCACAGGGGCCTTTTTAAATATTCATCATGTTTCTGGAAATCTAGAAGATCACACACATGCACTTGGATGCATACATGTCCAGGAACATCCACATTCTAAAGGAAATACCTAAAAAAAACAAAACAAAACAAAAAAACCCCACTTTATTCCGACGTTGAAGCTCTATGAAAGAAGGAAGGTAAGGCAAAGTGGTAATTTGCCTGTCAGAGCATTGTAAGCATGACCCAACATACATATACAGTGATCAAGAAAAGACAGGGTAGTACTGGCATGAGTATAGAAATATATATCAATAGAATAGTAACGAGAGTCCAGAAATAAACCCTGATGTTTATGTTCAATTGATTTTCAACAGGGATGCCAAGACAAATAAATGGAGAAGGAAAAAGTGCTAGAAAAACTGGATATACATTTGCAAAACAATGCCATTGAACTTTGTCTTAGGCTAGGTTCTCTAGAGAAGTAACACTAATGAAGCATGTATGTATATGGGGGGGCGGGGAGGGGGAAAAAAAGAGAGAAAGATTTATATCAAGGAAATAGCTCCTGTGTTTGTAGAGACTGGGAAGTCCCAAGTTCTTTGGTCAGACTGGAAACTTCTCCTGACTCACGTAGTTTCAGGGATGATGAACCCAAGATTGGCAGGTAAGCTGGCAGGCCACTGGTTCATAGGCTGCAGAGGCTGACAAGATTATCAGGTAAGCTGCTAGCTCAAATCACAAGAACTGGAGGTCAGATGAACAGGAGCCAGACGCAGGATCTAGAATGAGCAAAAATCTGTAACCTTTGTCAGAAAGTCCACCCATATGGGATGCAGGCTGCACCCCCAAAGAAAGTCCCTTTCAACTGATTGGCTGCTCATAATAGATGTCATCATGGAGGTGATTTCATTATCTCAGACTTCATTATGGAGGTGATTACATCACTACATACCTGCCAAACTATATCATAACTGCCAAACTACTTAGAATCATGGCCCAGGCAAGGTGTCAGGAAACCTTAACCAACTGACTTCTACTAAATGCTATGTACAAGAGTTAACACAAAAAGATCATGGATCTAAATATATAAGCTAAAAGTGTAAGATTATTAGAAGAAAACAAAAGAATAAATCTTCATTACCTTGGATTAGGGATTAGTTTATTAGATATGATACAGAAATCATAAGCAAAAAGAGAAAAATATAAATAAGTTAGACTTAAGTCAATTAAAAATGTATTTCAAAGGATGCCATTGAGAAAATGAAAAGAAAATCCGTAGAGAATATTTGAACATTGTATATCTGATAAAGAAGGTGTATTCAGAATACATAAGGAATTCATAGCTTATCAATACAGACACAAAAGAGCCAATTAAAAATGGACAAAGGAGCAGTGAGCTGTCACTTCTTCAAAGAAAATGTCCAATAATGTCAACATTAATATTCATTAGGGAAATGAAAGTCAAAATCACAAAGAGATACTATTTTTCACTCACTAAAAGGACTACAACAAAAAAAAATATGGAAAATAATTTTGGCAAGGCTGTGGTGAAATGAGAATTTTTGCATATTATTGATGGTAATATAAAGTACTGTGAATACTTTGGGAAACAATTTGGAATTTGTATTGTCTATAACTAATTTTAGGAAAACCTGGTGGTGTAGTGGTTAAGAGCTATGGCTGCTGACCAAAAGGTCAGCAGTTCAAATCCACCAGGTGCTCCTTGGAAACCCTAAGGGGCAGTTCTACTCTGTCCTATAAGGTCACTATGAGTCTGAATTGACTCAACAGCAATGGTTTTATAACTAATTCTATTGAATTTTACATTTTAAAAATCAGTTTACATTAAACTGATTTTTAAAATTCATTAAAAAATATTGCACAGGCACTTATTAATTTATTTCTATGAAATGTGAGATTATTGCAATTATTGCCTCCCCATTCACTTCACTCCTATCATTTAAATTATTTTATTTTAGAGGAGTTGTTACTTTGAAATTATTTGGCCTTGTATTATATTTAATATTACGACCAAATAAACCGTTATGTTTTAAGATATAAAATTTACATGACCTAGGACATATTGAACAATGCAGGAGGCATCAAAAGAAGATGGAAGGAATGCAGAGTCACTATACCAAAAAGAACTGGTCAGCATTCAACCATTTCAGGAGGTAGCATATGATCAAGAACCAATGGTACTGAAGGAAGAAGTCCAAGCTGCACTGAAAGCAATGGCGAAAAACAAACAAAAAAACCTGCTACCTTTGAGTCAATTCTGACTCATAGTGACCCTGTATGGCAAAGTAGAACTGTCCCATATGGTTTCCAAGGAGTGCCTGGTGAATTCAAACTGCCGACCTCTTGGTTAGCAGCCGTAGCTTTTAACCACTACACCACCAGGGTTTCCTAGTGAAAAACAAGGTTCCAGGTATTGACGGAATATGGATTGACATGTTTCAACAAACAGATGCATCCCTGTAGGTGCTCACATCTGTGCCAAGAAATTTGGAAGACAGCCACTTGACCAACTGACTGAAAGTGATCCATTATTTGTCCCCATTCAAAAGAAAGATGATCCAACAGAAAGTGGAAAATTGCAAACAATATCATTAATATTACACACAAGTAAATTTTTGCTGAAGATAATTAAAAAACAGTTGCTGTGGCACATCAACAGAGAGCTTCCAGAAACTCAGGTCAAATTCAGAAGAAGATGTGGAATGAGGGATATCATTGCTGATGTCAGATAGATCTTGGCTGAAAGTAAAGAATACCAGAGAGATGTTTACCTGTGTTTTATTGACTATGAGAAGGTATTCTACCATGTGTATCATAATAAATTTTAAATAACATTGTGAATAATAGGAATTCCAGAACATTTAATTGTGCTCATCGGTAAGCTGTACATAGACCAAGAAGCAGATGTTCAAACAGAACACAGGATGCTGCATGGTTTAAATCAGGAAAGATGTGTGTTAAGGTTGTATCCTTTCACTATACTTATTCAATTTGTATACTGAGAAAATAATCCAAGAAACTGGACTATATGAAGAAGAACAGGGCGTCAGAATTGGAGGAAGACTTATTAACAATCTGCAATATGTAGATGACACAACCTTGCTTGCTGAAAGTGAAGAAAAAAAGCACTTACTGATGAAGATCAAAGATGACAGCCTTCAATATGGATTACAGCTCAACATAAAGAAAACAAAAATCCTCACAACCAGACCAGTAAACAACATCATGACAAGTGGAGAGAAGTTTGAAGCTGTCAAGGGTTTCATTTTACTTGGATCCACAGTCAATGCCTTTTGGAGCTACAGACAAGAAATCAAAGGTCATATTGCATTGGGCAAATCTGCTGCAAAAGACATCTATAAAATGTTCAAAAGCAAAGATGTCACTTTGAAGATTAAGATACACCATACCCAAGCCATGATATTTTCAGTCACCACATGCATGAGAAAGCTGGACAATGAATAAGGAAGATCAAAGAATTGATGCCTTTAAATTGTGGTGTTGGTGAAGAATATTGAATATACCCATGGCCTGCCAGAAGAACAAACACATCTGTCTTGGAAAGAGTACAGGCAGAATGCTCCTTAGAAGCAAGGATGACAAGACTTCATCTCACTTACTTTGGACATGTTATCAGAAGGAAACAGTCGCTGAAGAAGGACATTATGCTTGATAAAGTTGAGGGTCAGCGAAAAAAAGGAAGACCTCAATGAAATCTATTGACGCTATGGCTGCATCAATGGGCTCAAACGTAGAAATGATAAGGAAGATGGCGCAGGACAGAGCAGTGTTTCATTCTATTGTGAATAGGATCACCAACTCGGTGGCACCTAACAGCAACAACAAAATATACACTCTCAATGTTGAACCTATAAATTCTCATTTACAGCTATTTTTATTTACAAATTGATACTTCCTTTCTATAATTTCTCTGTTAGGAATATTTTAAATTACCTCCGTGTCTTATCATCATCACTTTTCAAAGTAGATTATTCATTAGATAATTTTTATTACATTATAGAAGTGATTTTTATAAGAGAATTAAAAATGAGATACATACAGAATTTTCATGTCAAGCTGTTTTTAACCATACCCAGTAAGCAATGTGCATTACTGTCTTCTAAACCCTAAGTTTACTGAAAAAAGACGTGTAGTTTCATTAAATGTTCTCAGTGGCAACATCCTTATTCCACTAGGAAATAACTGAATGAGTAGATGTTGATTCCTGTTAGAGTTATATATTTATTTACGAATCCACATAAGTCAACAGCTATGATTAAAATTGTATATTTACCTGACCTCATTATCACCAAGTATAACTTTAACACCCATGCTAAGATATACTTCCCAAGGCAAAGTCTTTGAATTATTTTTATTGCAACCAAAGACCAAATGCCATTGTGAGATATTGAGCACACCAGTCATCTTCAACCACTTTCTATTGTAATTCTATTGATAGTAAATTAAACTTCAAGTTAACTAATCATTATCATTATTTGAAGGAGTGGCAGTTGCAGAATCTCTCTCTAATCAGTTCATGGTATTATTGATATTGAAATAAATGTACAAAAGTATTTTCACTGTTCAGTATTTCCATCAGACTATAGGGATTTTTTAAATAAGGGATAGGTTCATTATATGTATCTCTTTACCTTACTAATAATTTTTCCAATTGTCTGATTCACACTGACTTGTTACTGACTAATAGCATTGTGCACTCACCTAATTTTCTTTGAAGGCAGAAGAAACAAAAGGGAAAAAAAAATAAAAGCACATACTACAAACATTTAAAAATTATGAGCAGTGGATTTTCAGTCATTACGGAATTGCGAGTTAATATTTTGAGATCCTCAGTCTCAAATACAGAGCAATGATAGATTGGCACTCAACAGCAAATTAAACATGCCCAAGTACAGAAGATGGGGCATAAATGCAAGATGCCTAGCACTGAAGCTGATTGCTTGTTAGGCTGTAATTCTGTGATCATGCAAAGTTGCCAAGATTAACGAGAAACAAGGAATAAAATGATTTCTCTAGGCAGAGAACTGAAGTTGGCCTCACTGCTTAAGACATGGAGCTATATTCTCATTCTAAAAGAAGCTGAAAACACAACAGTCTACCTCTGACTCTGTCCTTATTATGTAAAAAGGCTTAGAAAGGCAGTTTGGAGTGTGCATACACAATTTTTCAGCCAAGAACGGCCAAGCCTACCACTGGCGTACGGACTGGGCATTAAATATCCACAATATCACCGTAAAATGAGGTCAATGACATATAAACACATAACTTGATTTTCTACTGGAGATTCTGGAGGGGACACCATAAAACTGCTATCTCCATGGATATGAATACTCAGTATCACATCATGTGGATCATATCATTCATATCATAGCTGATCAGCTCATATCAACTGTTTCTGAATCTTTATATAAATTCAAGGCACTTTTAATAAATATCTCAAAATATTTCCTTGTCATATTATAAGCTAATCCTAAATTTGGAAACCCTGGTGGTGTAGTAGTTAAGTGCTATGGCTGCTAACCAAAAGGTCAGCAGTTCGAATCCACCAGACGCTCCTTGGAAGCCCTACAGGGCAGTTCTACTCTGTCCTATAGGGTCTCTGTGAGTCAGAATCAACTCGACGGCAGTGGGTTTTAACCCTAAATTTGTATGGAAGAATATAGAAGCAGAAATGGCTAAGATTATTTTTTAAGAATAAGAAACATGAGGAAGGTTAGACTTTCCTTGCCAGTTGCTAAAACTTATTAAAATTATCCTAAAAAATGGTGTGGAATCAGTAAAAGTAATAAGATCAATGGTACACAATATATAATCAATCACCTGAACCAAACATGCATGAAATTTTATGACAGTGGGAGGGCATTACAAACTAATGGGACCAGATTCTACTATTAAATAAATGGTGCTGACGCTCTCTTATGGCTCTCCATATACAAATAAAAATATGTAAAAATTGTCTAAAACAAATGCAACATAGTAAGAATTGATGAATAATTATGTATATCTTCAAATGAAAAAGTCATATAAAGAAATTCCATATGTATTATGTGATTAATTGTGATATCAAAATTTTAAAACTTTTACATTATATAGGAGTGTATTTTCATATTCTCTGGGAATAGAAGGACTTCTCAAACAAAAATCATTAAGAAAACTGTTTGACCAGAGTCAATTTTAAAACTTCTTAATATGACAGTATCCTCTATACCCATTTTATGCAAATAATGTGTGGGTTGTATGTTTTTTGTCATCCTCACCCTTTCCCGACAAGATATTTTCATAAGTGCACTACACTTTTTTTTTCACAGCAACACTTAAAAAAAAAAGTTAGCATAGCGTGCCTATGAAAATACTTGGGGGGTTGGAGGGGGAGGGCACAGTTGGCAAAAAAAAAAAAAAAAGTATAATGCACAAGAAAAAGGTAAGTAAGATTGAGGGAAAAAAAGCCAAATTTGTGAAAATATATTTTCAAGGCAAATAACCTACAAAAGATGAGTATTGAGAATTTGCACCTTTTTTTCTATTCAATAAAAGCAAAACGAAACAAAAAAAGAGGCAAAACCTAAAGAGAGACTGGACAAAGATCTGAACAGGTGGTTAACAGAGGAGGAAGCAAAAATAGCCAAATGGCATGATGAAAGGATGCTCAACTAACAATCAAGAAAATCTAAATTAAAACAAAACAATTTGTATTTATCAGTTTGGCAAAATCAAAAAGCTTGGCGTTATTGCTTTGTAACAAAGATATAAAAAAGTTGAAACTCTCTTATAGTGCAATAGGATGTAAAGTCTAAAGTCCTTTTGAGAACCATTTGGAATTAACTTTTAAATTTTAAGATACAGATAGTTAATTACCCATCAATTCTTAATACTTAGTATTTGTTTTAGATAATTTTTTATATATATAGAAGTGGATGCATGCAGAAGAAAAATTATTGGATCACTGATTATAATAAAAAATAATGGAAACAACAGAACACCCATAAAATGAAGAACAAATGTATCCTGATTCAAATGAATCAATAGTGTAACTGGAGTTCATGAACTGTGTACTTCTATACGTATGAAAGTGAAGAATTCTAAAATATCAGGTTTCTTGAAACAAAACAAGTCACAAACCATTATGAATAGTATGAAAATTTATGTAAATAAAAAATAAATGACAGTATTTTTAGAGATCCATCCATACATATGAAAATATAAACACTTAAAAGACACAGAAATTGTTTTCTTTTCCAGGAGGAGGAATGAATGAAAATGGGTCCAAAGTGTGTTACAAATGAGGCTGCAATTAAGTGTTTTTGTAACATTTTATTACCTAATAGGGAAAGTAAAGCAAACGAGGCCTATTTCTAAAGCTAGATGGTGAGCGTTAAATGTGGTGTTTTCAATTTTTTATGATTTAAACACATAATATTTTTTAAAGAATTGCTTGTCAGTATATGTTATGGATTGAATTCTGTCCCTGCAGGGTATGCCCCGGTGGCGTAGTGGTTAAGAGTTCAGGCTGCTTACCAAAATGTTGACAGTTCAAATCCACCAGCAGCTTTTTCGAAACCCTTTGGGGCAGTTCTACTCTGTCCTATAGGGCTGTTATGAGTCAGAATTGACTGGATGGCAACAGATTTGGTTTGGTGGTTTTTATACCGGTAGGAATAGGGTTTTTTTTTTTGTTGTTGTTGTTATGCTAATAGGCCATATCAGGGTAGGTTTTGTCTTAAACCTACTCACTTTGATATATAAAAAAGAGTAGATTAGCCACAGAGGCTAGCTAGCACAAACTAGGGAAGACAGAAGAACGTGTGAGGTTCCCCATGTAACCAAGGAATACAGGAGTTACAGAAGCTGTGAAAGGATCTTCCCCCAGAGCCACAACAGAGACAGCCTTCTCAAAGAGCTGGTGCGCTACATTCAGACTTCTAGCTCTTTAAACTGTAAGAAAATAAATTTCCATTTTTAAAGCCTCTGCTTATGGTATTTTTGTCATAGAAGCATTAAGAAACTAAGACATCATATATTCAGAAGATTAAACTAGACAAAGTACACTACTAAGTCAATAGAAGTTGAATGTGTTTGTTGTTAACTGTCATAGAGCTGACTCCAGCTCATGCCAGCCTTATGTACAACAGAGAGAAACATTACCCACTCCCGCATCATTCGATCTCCAGCATGTCCAAGTCCATTATTGTGGTATTGTGCCACCTTGCCCTCATTGGCCCTACACTTCATCAAACATGATATCCTTCTCCAGCAATTGATACCTCCTGATGACATGTCCAAAGCAAACAAGATGGACAATGTTCTGTTGTGACCCACAAATTTTTAATTGGCTAATCTTCAGATGAAGATCACTAGCTCTGTCTTTCTGGTCTGTCTTAGTCTGGAAGCTCCTCTGAAACATGTCTATCACGAATGACCCTGCTGGTATTGAAATATTGGTGGTGTAGCTTCCAGAATCATAGCAAGAGAAAAGCTACCACAGTACAGGTGATGGGTGATTGGGGTTAGAGGTAGAGAAAAAGAAGAAATATTCCCAGACGCTAAAGTGAGAAAGTTTTTTTTGTTTTGTTTTGTTTTTAACTTCTCCCTCTTGGTTCCCTGAATAAAAGAAACAATTTCTACCAAGTTTTTTAGACCAACAGGTATATTGCTAATTCTATCTACTCTATCACTAAACACTTCATTTTTTTCCATAATACTTCTAATAGTCATAAAGATGATAATATTTTAGGAAAAATGATGCAAATTAAGGGGAATGGAGAATAACTCACAATGACATACGCAGCATTTGAAAACATGTCATTTGTATACCATTTGAGCTATTTGTTATCTCTACGAACCACTGTTCCTATTACTAATTTAAATCAACTTTTTAATTTTTAATAAATTATTGAAGAATTTTATTTTAGTACAACTTCCTAAAAGGGAACCTGTATCACATGCCAAAATAGAAGTAATATAACAAGTAATTCAACGAAAAATAAATCATGTAATTAAAATAGAAGAAAAAAGTACAATTAATTTTAAAGTGTTAAAATATTAAATACAAAAGAAAATGCTTGACTTAACTTAAAAAATACATACCATAAGGCAGGGCCAAGATGGCGGACTAGGTGGACGCTGCCGAGGATACCTCTTTCAACAAAGACTCGGAAAAACAAGGGAATCGATCACATACATAACAATCTATGAAATCTGAACAACAAGCACAGACTTAGAGACTGAAAATGAACAAATACGGGCAGACAGCGACCATTTTCAGAACTAGGAGCCAGCGTACCAGGCAGGTGACCTTCGGAGCCCGATCTGGGGCAGAGCCCAGGGGGGCAGACGGCACAGACGCGGGGTCCAGCCCTTCCCCCCCGAACCCATCCCGGGAGGAAGTCTAGCTGGTTGGCGCGGGTGGCGTAGTGGCACAGCTGGAGGGAGAAGCACCAGGGAGGTAGTGACTGATATTGGAGCGGGGAGAACAGCGTCCCAGCTGCGGACCCGTCCCGCCGGGAGTTTCGCAGGAAGCGGGTGGGGCGCTAGCGGGGGGGAGGTCAGCTATATTTCCCTAAAGCGACCCCGGGGCGGGGCCCACATGTTCGTGCCGGAGGACACCCACCCAGTCCACATGTGCAGTGCGGCGAACCGGAGGGAGAAATCCCCGGAAGTGACTGGTCTCAGAGCGGGGAAAACAGCGTCCCAGACGGTGAGCCATTCTGCTGGGATTTGGGCGCACTCGCGGGCGGGGCGTGAGCGCAGGGTCCAATTATATTCCCCTGAATTGACCTAGAGGGCAGGCCAACCTGGTTGTGCGGGTGACGCCCACCCAGATCACGCGTGTGGCGCAGCTCACCGGAGGGAGAAACCCCCTGAAGTGACTGGTCTCAGACCGGGGAAAGCAGCGTCCCAGCCGGCGAGCCCTCCCGCTGGGATTTGGGCACGCACGCGGGCAGGGCGCGAGCGCAGGGTCCAATTGTATTCTCCTGAATAGACCCTGAGGGCGGGCCCACCCATTTGTGCGGGAGACGCCCACCCAGTGCGCACGAGCGGAGCCACGCACCGGAGGGAGAAGTTCCCGGGAGGAAGTGACTGGTCTCCGAGCAAGGAAAGCAGTGCCCTAGCCGGGAAGCCGTCCCGCCCAGATTTTGGCGGATGGGGGCGGAGTGTGAACGCGGTGTTCAGCTCTATATTCTGTGGTGCTACACTCCCAGCTCTCTGATCCCTCCCCCACCCTCCCCAGGCGGCTCCATTAACAACCGAATACGCGGAGACAGAGGGAGAATTCAGAAAAGGATCTGACGGCATTTTTTTTTTAGCTGATTACCTGGAAAATCTAGTTTCCCAGTGATGGCTCGGAGACAGCAGTCCATATAAAACCACATAAAGAAACAGACCATGACAGCTTCTCCAATCCCCCAAACAAAAGAATCAAAATCCTTCCCAAATGAAGATACAATCCTGGAATTATCAGATACAGAATATAAAAAACTAATTTACAGAATGCTTAAAGATATCACAAATGAAATTAGGATAAATGCAGAAAAAGCCAAGGAACACACTGATAAAACTGTTGAAGAACTCAAAAAGATTATTCAAGAACACAGTGGAAAAATTAATAAGTTACAAGAATCCATAGAGACAGCATGTAGAAATCCAAAAGATTAACAATAAAATTACAGAATTTGACAACGCAATAGAAAGTCAGAGGAGCAGACTCGAGCAATTAGAATGTAGACTGGGACTACTGGAGGACCAGGGAATCAACACCAACATAGCTGAAAAAAAATCAGATCAAAGAATTAAAAAAAATGAAGAAACCCTAAGAATCACGTGGGACTCTATCAAGAAGGATAACTTGCGAGTGATTGGAGTTCCAGAACAGGGAGGGGGGACAGAAAACACAGAGAAAATAGTTGAAGAACTCCTGACAGAAAACTTCCCTGACATCATGAAAGACGAAAGGATATCTATCCAAGATGCTCATCGAACCCCATTTAAGATTGATCCAAAAAGAAAAACACCAAGACATATTATCAACAAACTTGCCAAAACCAAAGACAAACAGAAAATTTTAAAAGAAGCCAGGGAGAAAAGAAAGGTATCCTTCAAGGGAGAATCAATAAGAATAAGTTCGGACTACTCAGCAGAAACCGTGCAGGTAAGAAGGGAATGGGACGACGTATACAGAGCACTGAAGGAGAAAAACTGCCAACCAAGGATCATATATCCAGCAAAACTCTCTCTGAAATATGAAGGCGAAATTAAGATATTTACAGATAAACACAAGTTTAGAGAATTTGCAAAAACTAAACCAAGACTGCAAGAAATGCTAAAGGAGATTGTTTGGCCTGATGACCAATAATATCAGGTACCAGCACAAAACAAGGTCACAAAACAGAACGTCCTGATATCAACGCAACTCAAATAGGGAAAGCACAAAAACAAACAAATTAAGACTAATTCTAAAAAATAAATAAATAAACAAAATAATACACATAACAGGAAATCATGGAAATCAATATGTAAAAGATCACAATAATCAAAAAGAGGGACTAAATATAGGAGGCATTGAACTGCGAGATGGAGAGGGATACAAGGCGATATAGAAGGATACAAGTTAGGTTTTTAATTAGAAAAATAGGGGTAAATAATAAGGTAACCACAAAAAGGAATATCAATTCCATAACTCAAGAAAAAAGCCAAGAAAAACGTAACGACTCAATAAACACAAAGTTAAACATTATGAAAATGAGGATCTCACAAGCTACTAAGAAAAACTTCTTAGCACAAAAAAGCATGTGGAAGAATGAAATGGCCAACAACACACATGAAAAGGCATCAAAATGACAGCACTAAAAACTTACTTATCTATAATTACCCTGAATGTAAATGGACTAAATGCACCAATAAAGAGACAGAGAGTCATGGACTGGATAAAAAAACACGATCCGTCTATATGCTGCCTACAAGAGACACACCTTAGACTTAGAGACACAAACAAACTAAAACTCAAAGGATGGAAAAAAATATATCAAGCAAACAATAAGCAAAAAAGAAGAGGAGTAGCAATATTAATTTCTGACAAAATAGACGTTAGACTTAAATCCGCCACAAAAGATAAAGAAGGACACTATATAATGATAAAAGGGACAATTGATCTGGAAGACATAACCATATTAAATATTTACTCACCCAATGACAGGGCTGCAAGATACATAAATCAAATTTTAACAGAATTGAAAAGTGAGATAGATACCTCCACATTTATAGTAGGAGATTTCAACACACCACTTTCGGAGAAGGACAGGACATCCAGTAAGAAGCTCAATAGAGACACGGAAGACCTACTTACAACAATCAACCAACTTGACCTCATTGACTTATACAGAACTCTCCACCCAACTGCTGCAAAATATACTTTTTTTTCAAGTGCACATGGAACATTCTCTAGAATAGACCACATATTAGGTCATAAAACAAATCTTTGCAGAATCCAAAACATCGAAATATTACAAAGTATCTTCTCAGACCACAAGGCAATGAAGCTAGAAATCAATAACAGAAAAACTAGGGAAAAGAAATCAAATACTTGGAAAATGAACAATACCCTCCGGAAAAAAGACTGGGTTATAGAAGACATCAAGGAGGGAATAAGGAAATTCTTAGAAAGCAACGAGAATGAAAATACTTCCTATCAAAACCTCTGGGACACAGCAAAAGCAGTGCTCAGAAGCCAATTTATATCGATAAATGCACACATACAAAAAGAAGAAAGAACCAAAATCAGAGAACTGTCCCGACAACTTGAACAAATAGAAATTGAGCTACAAAAGAACCCATCAGGCACCAGAAGAGAACAAATAATAAAAATTAGAGCTGAACTAAATGAATTAGAGAACAGAAAAACAATTGAAAGAATTAACAAAGCCAAAAGCTGGTTCTTTGAAAAAATTAACAAAATTGATAAACCATTGGCTAGACTGACTAAAGAAAAACAGGAAAGGAAACAAATAACCCGAATAAGAAACGAGAAGGACCACATCACAACAGAACCAAATGAAATCAAAAGAATCATTTCAGATTACTACGAAAAATTGTACTCTAACAAATTTGAAAACCTAGAAGAAATGGATAAATTCTTGGAACAATACTACCGACCTAAACTAACACATTCAGAAGTAGAACAACTAAATAGACCCATAAAAAAAAAAAGAGATTGAAACGGTAATCAAAAAACTTCCAATAAAGAAAAGTCCTGGCCCAGACGGCTACACTGCAGAGTTCTACCAAACCTTCAGAGAAGACTTAACACCATTACTATTGCAGGTATTTCAAAGCATAGAAAATGACGGAATACTACCCAACTCATTCTAAGAAGCTACCATCTCCCTGATACCAAAACCAGGTAAAGACATTACAAAAAAAGAAAATTTTAGACCTATATCCCTCATGAACATAGATGCAAATATCCTCAGCAAAATTCTAGCCAACAGAATCCAACAACACATCAAAAAAATAATTCACCCTGATCAAGTGGGATTTATACCAGGTATGCAAGGCTGGTTTAATATCAGAAAAACCATTAATGTAATCCATCACAAAAATAAAACAAAAGATAAAAAACACATGATCTTATCAATAGATGCAGAAAAGGCATTTGACAAAGTTCAACACCCATTTATGATAAAAACTCTTACCAAAATAGGAATAGAAGGAAAATTCCTCAACATAATAAAGGGCATCTATGCAAAGCCAACAGCCGATATCACTCTAAATGGAGAGAACCTGAAAGCATTTCCCTTGAGAACGGGAACCAGACAAGGATGCCGTTTATCACCGCTCTTATTCAACATCGTACTTGAAGTCCTCGCCAGGGCAATTAGGCTAGACAAAGAAATAAAGCGTATCCAGACTGGTAAGGAGGAAGTAAAGCTATCACTATTTGCAGATGACATGATCGTATACATGGAAAACCCTAAGGAATCCTCCAGAAAAATACTGAAACTAATAGAAGAGTTTGAAAGTGTCTCAGGATATAAAATAAACATACAAAAATCACTTGGATTCCTCTACATCAACAAAAAGAATACCGAAGAGGAAATAACCAAATCAATACCATTCACAGTAGCCCCCAAGAAGAGAAAATACTTAGGAATAAATCTTACCAAGGATGTAAAAGACCTATACAAAGAAAACTATAAAACTCTGCTACGAGAAATTCAAAAGGACATACTTAAGTGGAAGAACATACCCTGCTCATGGATAGGAAGACTTAACATAGTAAAAATGTCTATTCTACCAAAAGCCATCTATACATATAACGCACTTCCCATCCAAATACCAATGTCATACTTTAAGGGGATAGAGAAACAAATCACTAATTTCATATGGAAGGGAAAGAACCCCCGGATAAGCAAAACATTACTGAAAAAGAAGAAGAAAGTGGGAGGCCTCACTCTACCTGATTTCAGAACCTATTATATAGCAACAGTAGTCAAAACAGCCTGGTACTGGTACAACAACAGGCACATAGACCAATGGAACAGAATTGAGAACCCAGATATAAATCCATCCACGTATGAGCATCTGATATTTGACAAAGGACCAGTGTCAGTCAACTGGGGAAATGATAGCCTTTTTAACAAATGGTGCTGGCATACCTGGATATCCATTTGCAAAAGAATGAAACAGGACCCATACCTCACACCATGCACAAAAACTAACTCCAAGTGGATCAAAGACCTAAACTTAAAGGCTAAAATGATAAAGATCATGGAAGAAAAAATAGGATCAACTCTAGGAGCCCTAATACAGGGCATAAACAGAATACAAAACATTACCAAAAATAATGAAGAGAAACCAGATAACTGGGAGCTCCTAAAAATCAAACACCTATGCTCATCTAAAGACTTCACCAAAAGAGTAAAAAGACCACCTACAGACTGGGAAAGAATTTTCAGCTATGACATCTCAGACCAGCGCCTGATCTCTAAAATCTACATGATTCTGTCAAAACTCAACCACAAAAAGACAAACAACCCAATCAAGAAGTGGGCAAAGGAGATGAACACACATTTCACTAAAGAAGCTATTCAGGCAGCCAACAGATACATGAGAAAATGCTCCCGATCATTAGCTATCAGAGAAATGCAAATTAAAACTACGATGAGATTCCATCTCACACCAACTAGACTGGCATTAATCCAAAAAAACACAAAATAATAAATGTTGGAGAGGCTGCGGAGAGATTGGAACTCTCATACACTGCTGGTGGGATTGTAAAATGGTACAACCACTTTGGAAATCCATCTGGCGTTATCTTAAACAGTTAGAAATAGAACTACCATACAACCCAGAAATCCCACTCCTCGGAATATACCCTAGAGATACAAGAGCCTTCACACAAACAGATATATGCACACCCATGTTTATTGCAGCTCTGTTTACAATAGCAAAACGCTGGAAGCAACCAAGGTGTCCATCAACGGATGAATGGGTAAATAAATTGTGGTATATTCACACAATGGAATACTACGCATCGATAAAGAACAGTGACGAATCTCTGAAACATTTCATAACATGGAGGAACCTGGAAGGCATTATGCTGAGCGAAATGAGTCAGAGGCAAAAGGACAAATATTGTATAAGACCACTATTATAAGATCTTGAGAAATAGAAAAAACGGAGAAGAATACATACTTTTGTTGTTACAAAGCGGGGAGGGAGGGAGGGAGGGAGAGGGTTTTTTATTGATCAATCTGTAGATAAGAACTGCTTTGAGTGGAGGGAAAGACAACACTCAATACAAGGAAGGTCAGAGTAATTGGACTGGACTAAAAACAAAGAGGTTTCCGGGATGAAATAAAAGCTTCAAAGGTCAGCGGAGCAGGGGCTGGGGTCTGGGGAACTTGGTTTGAGGGGACTTCTAAGTCAATGGGCAAAATAATTCTATTATGAAAACATTCTGCATCCCACTTTGAATTGTGGCACCTGGGGTCCTAAATGCCAACAAGCGGCCATCTAAGATACATCAATTGGTCTCAACCCACCTGGAGCAAAGGCAAAAGAAGAACACCAAGGTCACAGGACAACTAAGAACCCAAGAGACAGAAAGGGTCACATGAACCAGAGACCTACATTATCCTGAGACCAGAAGAATTAGTTGGTGCCCGGCCACAATCGATGTCTGCCCTGTCAGGGAGCACAACAGACAACTCCTGAGGGAGCAGGAGACCAATGGGATACAGACCCCAAATTCTCATTAAAAGACCACACCTAATGGTATGATTGCGACTAGAGGAATCCCAGAGACAATGCTCCCCAGAACTTCTGATGGCACAGGACGGGAACCACCCCCGAAGACAAATCATTAGGCATGAAAAGGACTGGTCAGTGTGGGGGAGAGAGATGCTGATGAAGAGTGAGCTAATTAAATCAGGTGGACACGGGAGAATGTGTTGGCAACTCTTGACTGGAGCAGGGATGGGAAGATAGAGAGAGAGGGAAGATGGCAAAATTGGCACGAAACGAGAGACTGTAAGGGCTGACTCAATAGGGGGAGAGCAAGTGGGAGAAGGGAGTAAGATGTATGTAAACCTACATGTGACAGACTGATTGGAATGGTAAATGTCCACTTGAAGCTTAATAAAAATTAATTAAAAAAAAATACATACCAGAAAATAATCTCAAGTAAGGATAGAGTTGATTATGATTACTCAATAAGGAAATGACATTCTGCTTGATGTAACTTACTTTAAAATGAAAAGAAATTCTAACCAGAATAAAATTGTGTTCTCTAGTTATAATGCCACCTCACATTGAAATTCCCAACTTATACATGTAGAGCTTTAAAAGGCTGAGGATTGTTTAACTGTGTTCTTTGACAGGATAAGTTATCTGAAATTGCTTTATTAATAAAATAATAGGAATTTTGTTTAACCAACTCACCTCACAAAGTCATCAGAATAAGCTAGAGATGAAAAAATATCTTTATAAGCTTCAAAATATTTTTAGTATTTTATTTGAACAAATCCCATCACAGAAATGTTGGCATATCATTACAGTTTTTGTGATTATCAAGTCAATTTTCTGAAATAACCACGCTTTTTTTTCTAAAGATAAGTGAGTAAATAAATCTGCTAACAGGCAAAGCTAAACAAAGCATACGTGCAGTATCTCTGAAATGAAGCCTTACTCAGAGTCTTTAGGTTCTTTAAATAATATGAGCAGAAGTCTTTTATGCTTGAAAAAACAGGAATTATTATAAAAAAACTAGAGTTGTTTATGGTCTCTGCCCATCTTGAGGGAGAAAGTCAAAGGGAGGGAGTGGGAAAAATAAAGGGAGAGAGGGAGGGAGGAGCAGAGAGAAAGAGAATCTGGTGGTTTGCCCTTAATATGATTAGCACATTTAGCAGGTTCAATGGCTAGCTAGCTTCTCTGAACTCTTCATGCAGTATTCTATTCAGGTAGTATTTTTTGGTGGTGTGAGCTTCCAAATGTGTATGCCTGAGTCTATTAGGCATCCAATGACAGCAACATTAAAGTAACTTTCCAACTTAGATTTGCAGAACAATGCTCTTATTGGACCAATTAATGGCTTTAGAGTCTACTGGGCTTATCCTAAAACATAGCTTTTAGCTCTTGTCCAACAACAACAAAAACAAGTACCATCAGAATTCTTTAACCAAGGTTTATTAAGTGGTTAATCTGCTAGCAGAGGAGTGTTCTAACCAAATCATGAAGCTTTTTTTGAGGGGGGAAGCACCAGAAAGCTTTTAAAGAAAGTGATGAAAGATCTTAACAGTGGAGGTTTAGGTGTTCGGTTAAGTGAAAAGTCTTATTTAGGTGGAATAATTATGAAAGTGGGGAAAGATAATTCAATGTTTCTCTATGATTAGTTTAGCTTCAATTCACTGAGTCAGAGAGGATTTTAACTACTAAATTGATATGAAACAGCCTCTCATGTTTCAATTAGCACAATCGAAAGTCTGTGGATATGCTACCACGTAAGAGAGGCTTGACTTTAACCAGGGCACCGAGTATAAATTTGGTGCTGTTCTGGAAAACAGCCCTGAGGAAATGCTTCAAGGGTACTGTGAGGTCAGCCAAAGTTTATGGCTTGAGTTTGAACATTGAACACTGTACTTCGTCTGCCTTATAATCAGTAAATTGTCAATAAGTTTGAAAATTAAATTTTTCAGTTACAGGCGTGGGAAAAATTTATACTCACATGTTCAAAAACTGGAAATGTTTAATCCCTTCCACTTCTTGACTGGCTCTGATTTTTTTGGTTTGTTTGCCTTGTTCTTTTATCTTTTCTTCTGTTTCTCTCTCTCTCTCCTTCTTTTCCTTTCACCCATCTGGCATTGTGAACCACCCCTGCCCCTTCTGGAGCGGCTATGCTGAACAGCTTGTTTGGAGAGTCACTGCAGCACGTGGCAACTCTGGGTCTGTGCTGCCATCACCAACCAGCTCCCTCGGCACCATTTTGTTTATTTATTGTTTCTTTCTTTCGGTCTTTTTCTTTTTTTTTTTTTGTTTGTTGTTGTTATTGTTTTTTTCTTCCTCTCTCCCTTCCTTCCTTTCTTTTCTTCCACACATCCAGCTCCATGTAAAAAAAAAAACTTTTTTTTTTTACTACCCCCAATTTCCTGCTGAGCTGTGCTGTACTGCTCAGCTGGTGAGCCTCTGGTACATGGCTTCTGCAGGTCTGCACAGCCCCCACAGGCCAGCTCC
The DNA here is from genome assembly GCF_030014295.1 of Loxodonta africana. Taxonomy (NCBI): domain Eukaryota; kingdom Metazoa; phylum Chordata; class Mammalia; order Proboscidea; family Elephantidae; genus Loxodonta; species Loxodonta africana. Next base: position 33,632,337 of record NC_087356.1, read on the forward strand.
CTCAGCACAATATTTTATATTTTTCTTTATCTTTCCTCTTCTCCTTTTCCTTCTCCCTTTCACCTAGGCCTGTTCTGCCTCCACCCCTTCCTGATGGGCCTTGCTATGCCACCTGGTGATAGAGACATAAGGTCATTGCCACCCCAATTCTGCCCTGCCCACAATGGTCAGTGTCCGGCTATCATATTTTTTGTTGTTGTTGTTTTTGTTGTCATTTTTTTTTTTTTTACTTTTTTTTATTTGTTTGATTTTTGGTTTCTTCTCTTTCTTTCCCTCTTTCCTTTCCTTTCTCCTGCCCACCTAGCTCTATGTGCCACTCACACTACTTGTCAACAGGCCAAGCCACACTGCTCGGCTAGAGAGCCAACAGCATATGGACTCGACAAGTCTTCCCTGTCCCTCTCACCAGATGCTACCACACTGCCATTTTATTTACTTTTTTCTTTTCATTTTTTAGTTTATTTTTTTCTACTTCATTTTTTGCTTTTTTTTTTTTACTTTTTTGTCTTTGTTTCTATCCCTTCTTTCACCCACCAGCTTAGTTCTGCACATCACATCCTCTCCTTTCTCTCCTGCTTATCTGCATCACTCTCAAATAGTACTGATGTGATCTCCCAGACCCTGCCCTGCTTGCCCCCATACCCTCCCCATCTCTCCCAGTTTGTGCTGCAAACTACCCATTGTTGCTCCTCCACCCTTGCTGGACCTACCATGCTGCAACATAACTGAGTGACTGGCCCTGCCCACTTGGACAAAGCAGTGAGAAGTATCATACCCACAGGTGAGCAAGCAACAAAAACAGTCAGGCAGCATGTCCAGACATAGCCAAATAAAACAATAAAGCAGGATGAAATAATTAAATCTACAGTCAATAAATTAAGAAAATACTTCCTCACTGTTACACAGACATTTAAAACATATACAAAAATGGGAGAGGATGGCTCCAGAAAGTGACAAAAATAAAACACCAGATGACCTTCTGCTAGAAGAAAGGCACTGGAACTACCCAAAAGGGAATTCAGAACTCTAGTCATCAGCGTTCTCCTGCAAATCAAGGAAAAGATGGACAAAATACAGACAAAATAATGGAAAAGATAGAACAATGGAAGAAATCAGGAAAATAATACAAGGAACAAAATGTCAAAATAAATAAACAACTAGAAATAATACAAAAACAGCCATTAGAAATCCAAAAGATAAACAACAAGATTTCAGAAATAGTATGATAGAAAATTTTAGGAGCAAATTTGAAACAATGGAAGGCAGGATCAGAGAAATTAAAGACAAATTTTTGGATACTACTTTGAGGAAAAATCAGAGAAAAGAACAAAGAAAAATGAAGAAACCCCGAGAATGATGTGCAATACAATGAAAAGCAAAAATTTACATGTGATCAGAGTTCTAGAACCCGGGGAGAAAATGGGAAACACAGATAGGACCATTGAAGGTTTGCTGACAGAGAACTTCACTGATATCATGAGAGACAAGAACCTGGCTATCCAAGAAGTCAGCATATCCCATATAGGAGAGACCCTTAAAGAAATACACCAAGACATATCATAATCACACTCTATAAAACCAAAGACAAAGAAAAAATCCTGAGAGCAGCTGGAGAAAAAAGAAAAGTCACATAAAGAGAGGAAACGATAAGACTAAGCTCTGTTTACTGGGCAGACACCATGTAGGTAAGAAGGCAATGGGATGCCATATATTAAATCTTCAAAGAAAAGAATTTCCAACCAAGAATAATATATTCTGCAAAACTTTTGTTCAAATATGATGGCGAAATTTGGGCATTAACTGATAAACAGAAATTAAGGAAATACATAAAAACCAAACCAAACTTAAAAGAATTATTAGAGGGAGTCCTTCGGTTAGAGAATCAACAACATCAGACAACAACCTGAATCTAGCACATCAGCCAGACACCAACCTAGATAACGTACTCTCAAGGATAAAACAAAACTAAAAAATTTACAAGGGACCAGAGACATCAACGACAACATCACAACAATAAAAGAGAGATAAACAGTGTAGGTATAGAAGTTTCATATGGAGAGAAAGGCAAGGCATTACCAAGTAATAAAAGACTTGTTTAAACTTAGAAAGATGGGGTAAATTTCAAGGTAACCCCAAAGAAAGTTAACAAAACTACCCATCAAAATAATGAAGAATAATATGAAGTCTCAGTAAACAAAATCTACAAAACAAAAGAAACACACAGAAACACAAACAAAAGGAAGTTAGTACAGAATAAGAGAAACAAAGAAAAGATCAGTACCACAATAAAGCACTACAATATGACGGCAATAAACTCACACCTATGAATAATCACACTGAACGAAAATAGCTTAACACACCCATAAATAGAGAGTGACGGAATGGATGAAAACAGGACCTGTCAATACGCTGTCTACAAGAGACACACCTTAGAAACAAAGACATAAATTTATTAAAAATCAAAGAAATGAAAAAATATATCAAGCAAACAGCTACAAAAAAGAGCAGGAGTGGCAATACTAATCTCAGATAAAATAGACTTTAAGACAAAATCCACCATAAAAGACACAGAAGGGTGTTATATAATGATTAAAGGGACAATCCACCACAGAAAGATAATCATAATAAATATCTACAAACCCAATGACAAGGCTCCAAAACACATAAAACAAACTCTAACAGCACAGAAAAGAGAAATTCATAGTTCCACAGTAATAGTAAGAAACTACAACACGCCACTTTCAGTAAAGGACAGGATCTCTCTGAAGAAACTCTACAAAGATACAGAAGATCTAAAGGTCACCATCGACGCAGATGACTTCATAGATATGTATAGAACACTCCACCCGACAGTAAAACAGTAGCAAAGTATATATTCTTTTCTAATGCAAATGGAATGTTCTCCATAATAGACCATACTTGGACCACAGAGCAACTCTTAACAAAATCCAGAACATTGAGATAATACAAAGTGTCTTCTCTGATCACAACACCATTAAAGTAGAAATTAATAACAGGAATAGCAAGAAAAAAAAAAATCAAATGCATGGAAACTGAATAATACCCTGCTTAAAAACCACTGGATAGGAGAAGAAATCAAAGATGCAATCAAAAAATTCCTAGAATCAAACAAGAATGAAAACATCATACCGAAACCTTTGGGACATGGCAAAGGCAGTATCTCAGTCACCAGTAAAAACATAAGTTTTCATTAAATGGCTCTGAAATGCAAGTTTTCTTCTCAAAAAATAAAATGCAGATAAAATAATTTCTTTGTTTTCTGATATTTCACCTGATAAAAAAATAGCTTTCTCAAAACAAACAAAAAAAAAAAGATTTTTCTGCAGCTATTGCCTGATAGCTGAGTTTATAGTTTTGGTAATATCAAGTCTTCAGTGAGGTGTAGTGACTTTTAATATTAGGTGTATTATTGCTAACTCAAGATTTTGGTCTTCTCTGTAATTCCATGATAAATCGTGTTGTCTGATATTTGAACTAATCAAACATGCTTGCTTTGTTATAATCATGTTTTTGCCATACCATATCATACCATATCAGTTGCCATCCAGTTGAATCTTGCTCATGGCAACCTCATGTGTGTCAGAGTAGTACTGTGCTCCATAGGGTTTTCAATAGTAGATTGTTTGGAAGTAGATTGCCAGGCCTTTCTTCTTTGGCACTTCTGGGTGGACTAAAAACCTCCAACCTTTCAGTTAACATCTGAGCATGTTAACAGTTTCCCTCTCAAGACAATTTTACTCTTAAACAGCATGTTAAAAAAAAAAAAAAAAAAAAAACTTCACAATTATTTTTTTGATCCAGTGGTTTAAATTAAGTACAACACTATAAATGAAACCTATGCATTTTTGTATTATCATTCTCAGTCACATTGAATACTTTTCCCTATGATGTTCAAATGCTGTTTTATTTATTTTTTTTAGTTTGGTAGGTTTTGAATAGTGTGTTTTTGCTCTAAAACATCACTGCAATTGGGAAGATTTAATATCAGAATTTATGAATAGTTCTTCATAGATAAAAAAATATAATAGACTTCTTTGCCAGCCCCTAATAATCAAATTTATAACTTTTTTTTTTTTTTTTTTTTTTTGCTATTTGTTGGTAGTTAAACCAAAAAAAACAACCCCATTGCAGTGGAGTAGATTCTAGCTACTAGTGACCCTATAGGACAGAGTAGAACTGCCCCATAGGGTTTCCAAGGAGCTTCTGGTGGATTTGAACTGCCGACCTTTTGGTTAGCAGCCGTAGCTCTGAACCATTAAGCCACTAGGGTTTCCTTTGGTAGTTAAGTAATATCAAAATACTGGTGCTTGTACCTCTATGAGCATTGGATGATTATTTTATTATGATCATAGTGAGTACTGAAAAGCAGCACCTTTATACTTAAAAGTCTGGATTTTAATCACTACTTAATAATGGCTTCAAAAACTATCAACATCATCATGACGGCAACAAAACCATGTCTGAATTACTTTCACTAAATACATATACAGAAGCGATTAAATAATTATTCAATTCTGAAAGTGTTCCTCAGAGCTCTCAGTGATAATCGTTGTGGGGGAGAGGGGTTACATAGAAAACAGTATTCAAAAATCCACACAGGTAATCCACATCATTTATGTAACGTACACTTTTATCAAGCTATAAAAGATACAGAAACACTTGGTTTAGAACATTTATTGGTAGGATTAAATGTCACTTGTAATTTGTGTGGTCATTATAAAGTGTATAATTTCAATGATTTTATTTAGCTTTGTTCTATGCAAAAAAATTCAGTATAATCTTGTTTTTTCTGGGATATGTACAATTGAGTATATTTCAGGTGGTAGATTCCCACCAAGTAAAGCATCTGATTAATGGTAATCACATTCCTTTTACTTTTGCAGATTTTGAACCAATTGAGAAATATGCTGTTTGATTTCTATCTATCTTTGTGTGTGTGTATATATATATATATATATATAATCTAGCTAGCTAGTTGGTTACTGAACTACCCACCTATCTATCTATATCCATCTACACACTGTTAGAGGGGCAGTGCTTTCCAGTGCTCTCATATTTATGATGGACTTTCACTAGAGCTGTGGTCCTCACACTTAGCTGCACATGAAATCACCTCAGGAACTTCCAAAAAGATTGATCCTTGGGTTCCCATCCAGAGATTCTCATTTAACTAGTTAATTTTTTTTTTTTTAATTTCTATTACAAATCTTGGTATGATAACATTCTAAATAATAAAGTTCTAAAATTATTTTATGTTGCTAGAAATTTCCAAGCTTCTCCAACTATTCATGTTACCTTTCTCCCCATGGAGAATATTAACCAGTGAATACTGTTTTCTTATGCAGGTGGTTCCTGACTTAAGACAGAGTTCTGTTCTGATGACTCCATCTTAAGCTGGTTCAGACATAAGTCAAATACCTCATTTTTTTTCATTATTATTGTCTTTTATTATCAGTATCTTTATAAATCCCATCTTTATACGTCTTTGGATGTTGACAGGAGAGAAACGTCAGCAATTTATGGGCTACGACATTGTATGTAGTACACATCAGCAAAGATAAGGTATGCAAAAACACTGCTGTCGAGTTGATTCCGACTCATAGCGACATATAGAACAGAGCAGAACTGCCCCACAGAGTTTCCAAGGAGCGCCTGGTGCATTTGAACTGCCAACCTTTTGGTTAGCAGTCTTAGCTCTTAACCACTACACCACCAGGGCTTCCAAAAAAAAAAAAAAAAGACAGTCATAAATGCTGTTCATTGTAACTTGAATATGTCGTAAGTGGGGAAACACCTGTAATCTCCCTCTGGAGGTTATTGTCCTTGATTAAAGATGGTAAAGAAGTGAAATAAGTAACCAGTAATAAAATCAGTTTCTGCCGAGTTGATTCCTACTTGTGGATACCCCGTGCGTGCCAGAGTAGAACTGCACCTCATGGGTATTCAGTGCTGTTTTTTCAGCAGTAGATCTCCAGGCCTTTCTTCCAATGTGGCTCTGGATGGATTTGAACCTCCAACCTTTTGGTTAGCAGGTGAGTATATTAATTATTGGCATCACCCAGGGTCTCTATAGTAAATATAGATCACTTTAATAATACAACACTGAGATTGTGATGGAGGCAATGGTAATTCAATGGTAGAATTCTTGGCTTCCATGTGGAAGACCCAGTTTCAGTCCTGACCAATGCACCTCAACAGCACCCACCACCTCTCTGGCAGTTAAGGCTTGTGTGCTGCTATGATGCTGAACAGGTTTGAACAGAGCTTCCAGACTAAGACAGGCTAGGAAGAAAGACTTCGTGATCTACTTCTGAAAAACCAGTCAGTGAAAACCCTATGGACCAGTACTATCGTGCATGGGGTCTACATGAGTCTGGAGCTGGGTGAACAGCAGCTAACAATAACAATTATTTTAGAGAGATGCAGCTCATAGCTAAGAAGATATGCACAGGGTCATTTTTGCTATTCTAAATATATTCATCTTTGACAGAATTGTAGACCCTGGTCAGAAACCCAAACAACACGAGTGTGGACCCCTTGCCAGGCAGAGAGAGAGAAAGAGTTGTTATGAGTGAGAGGTGAAGAGGGTAAGGGAAAAGCTTTTCTGCTGGGAAATATATTCACAGTGCAATAAATATATAGTCTGTAATACAGGAACCTGTGGGTCTTTCCTGGTGACTTTGGTACTGAAGTAGTAATTCAAGCTCTAAGAGAGTCATGAAATCCTAAATAACTTCAATTTTGTGCCTATATTTTATGAGATCATCAAAACACTTCAAGTAAATTACAACTTCAAAATCAATTTCTCTCTTCAGCCGATCATATATTATCCTATATGATTGAAGCTTGCATCTCTTAACTGGTGTATTATCCAAAGCAAAGTCAAACTCGAAGTTCTTATTTAACGCCAGCACTTCTTTTTTTTTCTTCAGCACCTTGAAGGAATAGAAAATAAAAATGCTAATCTATATACATCATTTTATTCTGTAGTGCTAGGTTTTTATATTTATGTGGATAAAGTAATTGGGAATGAAAGAAAATATTGAGTCCGAAGTAGGGGAAATGGCCTATTTATAGAATTTGGGGACTTTCTCTGCCACATACTAGCTACATAGTGTAAAAAAACAAACAAACCAAATACACTGCCATTGAGTCAATTCTGACTCATGGCGACCCTTTAGGATAGAGAAAAACTACTCCATAGAGTTTCCAAAGAGCACCTGGTAGATTTGAACTGCTGACACTTTGGCATCTTAACCACTATACCACCAGGGTTTGCAGCTACACCATGTAGATAAGTCAATTAACCTCCCTTTCTCCTCAGGTACAAAATGGGTCTAAGATATAATTGCTATGGAAGTATTTAAAAATTTTTTTTTTTTTTTAAGATACTGGCAAGTACTGTTTCACTTTTTTTTTTTTTTTTTTATTCTATTTATATGAGATGGCCTCAATATCCAGGGTAGGAAAGATAAATTGGTCACAGCAAAATCTAATTATATATGACACACATATAAAAGTATTTGGTAAAATGTAATGTAGAATGCTATAAACTTCAAATCTGTATGTTAGTTATAGACAGGTCTAGGAGTGTAAAATAAAATTCAGGGTCACAGTGAAGAAAAAATATTCTGTGCTTAGGAATTGAGAGTTATGGACCACACAGAAAAGGAAGACTATAAAGAGGAAGTCTAAAAAGAGCCTGGCATTGCACAACACATGAGAGTGTTAACAGATATTGAGCATTTAAATTGATATTTTCATTAATGATAGAGAGACCCATTTTTATGGATTGAATTGTGTCCCCCAAAAATGTGTGTCAAATTGGCTAGGTTATGATTTCCAGTATTGTGTGGCTGTCCACCATTTTGTGATCTGATATGATTACCTGAGGTGTTGTAAATCCTGACCTCTATGATGTCAGTGAGGCAGAGTTAGAGGCAGTTATGTGAAAGAAGCAGGACTCAATTTACAGGTCTAAGCTGTATCTTGAGTTAATCTCTTTTGACTTATAAAAGAGAAAATTGAGCAGAGAGGAGAGCAATCTCCTACCACCAAGAAAGAAAAGCTGGGAGCAGAGCGCATCCTTTGGACTCAGGGTTCCTGCACTGAGAAGCATAGAGAACAGGGAAAGGTTGATGACAAAGACCTTCCCCTAGAGCCAACAGAAAAAGAAAGCTTTCTCCTAGACCTGGAACCCTGAATTTGGACTTCTGACCTCCTAAACTGTGAGAGAATAAATTTCTGTTCGTTAAAGACATCTACTTGTGGTATTTCTGTTATATCAGCACTAGATATCTAAGATACCCTGCAGAAAAAAATTTCATTTAGAAAATTTTTGGGTAAATAATATTAGAGCTGTCAATAGAATGGGATAAAATAAACAAGGCTATTGAGAAGGACAATGTGAATAAGGAAGATTGAAGAGAATTGAAGACTCTGAATTATGGTGTTGGCAAAGAATATGGAATATAAAATGGACTACCAGAAGAACAAACAAATTTGTTTTGGAAGAAATACAGCCGGAATGCTCCTTAGAAGCAAGGCTGGCAAGACTTCATCTCATGTACTTTGGACAGGTTGTCAGGAGAAGGATATTATTCTCGGTAAAATAGAGGATCAGCTAAAAAGAGAAAGACCCTCATCAAGATGGATTTACACAGTGGCTGCCACAATAGGCTCAAACAGCAGTGATTGTGAAGATGGTGCAGGACTGCGCAGCGTTTGTACTGTTGTACATAGGATTGCTATGAATAGCAACTGACTCAATGACACCTAGCAACAATTAAGGAGAAGGCAAGATGATGGCATAAGGAGCTTCATGCTCCTGTACCCACACAACAACACAAGAACATACCGATCAGAAATTGGTGGAATGGTCTCAGAGTTCTGGAAACCACTCAAAGCACTACAGTATCTAAAAGAACACTAAATCAAGAAAAAGCCTGATTCTCACACAGTAAGATTTTTCTTTTTATATTATAGATGTTCTCCCCCTTTCTCTGCCTCCAGAGCAGCAGAGTCTGTGACAGAGGCTGCTGTACCAGTGGTAAACCACGTACTGCAAACTCTACTCCCAGGCAGGTGTGTAGAACTGACTGTATTTGCTGGTAGCTGCCACTGTGTAAATCCATCTTGACGAGGGTGTTTCTTTTTTGTTGTTCTTTTCTAGGTTAACCATGTGCACCAACTTACTAGCATCCCCCATTCCTCAGCCCCAACACAGATGGTGGGCCATGTTCCTAGAGTGGTGACTGGTGCCAGTGCAGGCAGTGGGGACTTTGACCCTAAAGGATTTGGAGTTGCACAGGTTATGCCGTTTGGCAGGCCTGGTGGTGTTGTATGGGATCAATGTAGACCATTGCTGCAGCGATGGCCCTCTAGAAGAAGCAGATTTTCTTAGCTGGTATATTCAAATAAACTTTAGAGAAATATGCCAGGCCACCGGGTGACAACAGAGATAACAAAATTGGAAAACACCCTTTGTAAAAATTAGCTTGAAAAAGTCACTAAACAGTTGACTACATCCTTTATTAAGTGCTTACAGGAATTCTTAAAGAGTAGAAGATTCATATTTGTGTGTGTGTGTGTTTCGGTTTGTTTTTTGAAGTACAAGGGAATTCTCCTTTGAAACTTGGGTGCAGGCTACAGGAAAAATACTTGGTGTTCATGTACATTTTGGAAGGCAGTCTTAGCAAACTCATCAGGGGATATTGCTGAACTGATGGGCTATTACAACCTTCAATGATTAAGAAAACAATACAAAACAAATAAAATGACAATCCCTGGGGAAGGGGAAGAAAATGAATTCCAGAGTTATTACATTCTAATAGTCACTATCCCAGTTTTAACCAAAAAAATCACAAGGTATACAAAGAAACAGAAAAGAATAACCCAATCAAAAGAACAACAGGAAGGGACAGAATTCGGCCCCATAAAAAAAAAAAAATTCTCAATAGAGAGGATCAACAAAACTGGAAGCTAGTTCTTTGAAATAACCAATAAATTGCCAAACCTTTAACAAGACTGACAAGAAAAAACAGAGAGAAGATGCAAATAACTAAAATCAGAAATGATAGTAAGACCATTACAACTGATTCTACAGATATAAAAAATGATCATAAAAGAACACTATGAACACTTGTAGTCTTGCAATAAATTAGCTAACACAGATGAAGTGGATAGGTTCCTAGAAACACATAAACAACTTGAATTGATTCAAGAAAAAATAAAAAATCTCAATAGACCCATGATAAGTTAGGAAATTGAATCAGTAAAAAAACACCACCCAATTAAATTTTTTAAAAAGTCCTGAACCAGATGGCCTCGCCAGAAATTCTATCAAACATTACAGAGAAAATGACACCAATTCTTCCTAAATTCTTCAAAAAAAAAAAAAGAAAGAAATGGAAGGAGCACTTCCTAACTCATTCTCTGATGCAAATATTACCATGATACCAAAGCCAGACGGACCCTTCAAGAAAAGAAAACTACACACTAATATCAGTTATAAATATAGATGCAAAAATGCTCAACAAAATTAATACTATTTTATCATCAAGTTACATTGTTTTTTCTTTGCCCTGACCACAACACAATTACAACCATTAATAAGTTAGTTATTTTTTTGCTCACAATTCTGATCTTGCAACATAAATACCTGACTTTTGAAAGAAATGGGTTTATTTGCTGGCTTCATTTTCCTCTCACTTATCATATGATTTCCTCTATTATATGAAATACCTAGTGTTTTTTGTTTTTTTTTTTAGTGTAGACAAATACATAGAGATCAAAGTTTATTAGTGGTTACCAGGCTCAGGTGGAAACCCTGGTGGTGTAGTGGTTAAGTGATATGGCTGCTAACAAAAAGCTTGGCAGTTGGAATCCACCATGCACTCCTTGGAAACCCTGGGGTGCAGTTCTACTCTGCCCTATAGGGTTGTTATGAGTCAGAATTGACTCAACGAGCAATGGGTTTGTTTTTTTTTTTTGGTTTAGGGGCAGGTGGAAGGAGACATAAAGGGATGTTGCTTAATGGGTACAGAGTTTTGTTAAGGGTAGTGACAATATTTGGAAACAGTGGTGATTATTGTAAAGAATGGTGAACGTAATTAATGTCACTGACTTGTACACACAAAAATGGTTGAGATGGCAAATACTTTCCTATACATATTTCGCCACAATAATTTTTTAAAGGCCATTAAGAATGGTCTCTCCGGAACCTGTGGTATTTTTTTTTTCAGACCTGAGAGGATAAAGGAAAATAGTACAGTTCCAGCAATAAGAATGACAGTAAATAATAATTGTCAGAGACATTTTGAAGAATCAACATTTCTGTTACCACACTGAAATGAGAGATAGGGTATTGGAGCTGTTGTTTGGAAATAAGATCCAGGAACTTGAATGAGATGTCAAGGCTGGAAATATTGTTTATTTTTAGATTCAATATTTGTAACAAAGAATGCAAGTGAAAGAAAGGAGAACCAAGTGTTATTAATATTTATTAATATGAATAGTTTATTAGTACTATTTTAAGACAGGGTTTTACCATAATGTTGCTTTTTTTTTTTTTTTCATTTTGTTCTGCCCACAATGTGACAATGAATTGAAATAACAATTACAACTATTTCCAGGGTAGTTGTATTTACCTCAAACTTCCAATCTTCCTTCATAAATACCTAACTCTTAAAAGAATTAGCTAATTTGCTGGCTCCATTTTCCCCTCACTTATCATAATCATATGACTCTCTCTATTAATATTGTTTAGAAATATATCCTTAGGCTATTAATGAAATCTTTAAATTACCAATATATCCCTTATAAATTATTTATACTATCATGTTTTTAACAACTCTATCCTTCTCTTAAATTTTTTTTAATGAAATTTCTCATGTTGTGAAATACTCCTTGCCCTACTTTTCTGAGAGCTTTATCTGTTTTTCTTTTCCATTCACTCAATGAATATTCAGACTTCCTCATATCTCAATAATTAGTACTAGTTGAAAAAATATTGATGAAGTGGTTATATATTACATTGAAGAGGGAGATTGGAGCAATATATGTTAAAATATGATGTGTGGATTTAATGAACTCAGGAGACAATGTTTGACGGAATGTTTGAATGCTTGCAAGAGTGTGGCCATGAAAGTGGGATGAGTCATGAAAAGTTTTTTCCAAAGGAGCAGAGGGTACAATTAGGTAGCAACAAATGTCATTCATCTTAACGATATTACAAACAGAAATGTCAACAGAAAAAAAAAATGAATTATAAATGGAGAAAAACTTTGTCACATTAGGTCCACCCTGAGGGACAATGTAGAGATGAAATTAATAAGGGGTTTGTGTAGCAAACAGAGAATGAAAAGTTGAGGAGAAAAAACTTGGATTATATATAACTGTCTATTGAATAATTAATTCCTGGGCAAGGCACAAATTTATGGCTTTATCCCTTTGGTGCATGTCAGTGTAGAAAGATTATGTAGTTGCTCATGTTGGTGGTCTCCTCTTTCCTGCTGCATAGATTCTTAGAACCAAGATTGACTAGGAATGAGCTGATTTGTTTTGTGCTAACCTGTGTGACTTGTGTGTGCTAAAGTTTGAAGCAAACGATTGTAGAAGCCTAGAATTTAGATTGTTCTCCCTACCTGACCTAGTGCAATGAGAATTACTTAGAAGAGCTAAATAAATACTCAGGAGTCACCTTTCAGACCTCTTGCTTTTTTTCTAAAACCTCTCATCTTTAAGAGTTAATTTCTCCAATATCTTAAACTGACACCCAATATAAATATCTCCAAAATACCTGTTTCTAGCCCCAAGCTGTCTTCAGTACCAGCTTGGATTTTAACTGACTTCTTGTTCTTAGCCCGCATGTCCCACTGACTCATTAATTTTGTCATTTCCCAATCAAAAAGTATCATGTTTTCTAAAGAACCAGTTTCTCCCATCCTTGTTTCCCCTTTTTTTTCTTTTTTTAGTCCTTCCTGTGGAAACTCTCGTGGCATTGTAGTTAAGTACTTTGTCTGCTAACCAAGAGGTCAGCAGTTTGAATCTGCCATGGGGCAGTTCTACTCTGTCCTATTGGGTCGTTATAGGGTCACTATGAGTAGGAATTGACTCAACTACAGTGGGTTTTGTTTTTAGTCCTTTTTTTTTTTTAGTACTTCCAGTTACTGAGATAGTACTCAACTTAGCCTCTACTATGCAGCTTCTTCTTGAATTCTTTGAATTATTTCCTCCCATTACTACAGCTACTATCCTTGTTAAGAACATTATTCCCTTTACCTCAACTACTTTAAAAACCATAAACAAGCCTTCCTATCCCTCTTCTTTCTCTACAAAAGTCCATGACTAATCTTCTGAAAGAACAGACCCAATTATATCACTTCCACGCTCAATTAACTTCTGTGACTCTTTTTATGTATGCCAAATTAATTATAAATTTATCAACCTGGCACTTCAGCCCCTGCATAAATTCCCAATCTACTTTTCCAGCGCTGCCACCTTGTCACTATTCCCCAAATGAACCATATGTTCAAATTAAAATTAGCTTCCACTGTTTCTCAAAAATGCTCCTGTTTTGTTGCTTCCAGGCTTTTACTCATGTTATTCATTTTATTGCTGTTTTGTCCTCCCCACCAGGAGAAATGATAATAATAATTAGTATAACAATATTAGTAATAGCTGAGGATTGTGCTAATGAATTGTCTTCTAATTTAAACTTCACAGCAACTCTGTGTTAACATGCTCCTGTTTCCGTCTTATAATGGAGACTTAGAAAAACTAGGTTGCCTGCTTAAGTTCATTACACTAATGATGGAATAAGTAATTTCATTTAAAATGCAAAGTTCAGAACAACTCTACTTGCTCAATATTGATATATAAAAAAGCTAAAATACAATTTGTCCTTCAGTTCAAATTCCAAGTCTTCGGCATAGACTTTTCCGGTCTTTTCCATCAGGTTGTGAATTGCCTCCATTTTGAATTACCAAATCTATATTCACTTTTTTTTTTTATTGTACTTTTCACATAAAAACAAACACATTAAGAAATAAACACCTTGTAACACTTTGTACTATAAAAATGTGCTTATTTGTCTAACTCCCAAGAGAACAGTAGCAGTTCGAGTCACAAGACTTGTTTCTGGGTCATCTTTCTGTCCTCTGAGGCACATAATCAAGAGTGCATATACAGAGAGTGCTCAACATATAACTGAATTATCTCAAAGGATTTTCCAGGGGGAGAATTGTACTGAGTACAGACAATTTTGCAAATGCTTGTATAATGCAGGTCTATTACTAATTTGTAATTTAAATATGGTTGTGGTTTGTGTTTACCAGGATAGGTCCACGGCTGATTAAAAGGAACAATTTCGTAAGTCCCAAGCAATGTGGGAGAGACTCATACAAAACAGGAAGTTATACCAATCAATTTCTATTTGAAGACCTAGTATTTCTGGAAAAAAGTAATAAACTTGCCATGACGGAACGAAAAGATAGCACTCAGTGGAACTAGAAGCAAAAATTATTAATCTATAATCTAAAGGGTGATTCAAAGCAGTAGAAACCTAAACTGAACTGTAGTTACTTAATGCCAGGCACTTTACTCAGATACACTGTCTTAGAAATTGCTAGGGGATAATGTTTTCAAATCAGTCTATGGAATATGTTATAAAGTCTAATAACTGCTTCTAAAGAATTTGGCTGGAAGACCAAAGTAGAGAAAATACAGAGTTAGTAACAAACTGGAAATACAATGCTAAAGTTGACTTGTGGACTTAAAAGAGGCCCCTACTGGGAGGTGAGGATAAAGAATAAAAGCATTCCAAAAGCTCTTATCATTTAATATAAGAGGACATCTGAGACATAGCTATCAGAGTAAGACGTAGGAGTCGCTAACGATCTGGGCTCTTGAAAGAGCAATTTAATACAAGGACCTCCCTCAGACATCGCAGGGCGTCCCACAAAAAACTCAGGAAACAATCATGCAGGCTATTTTTTCACAGGAGTTCTTCAAAATGATAACTCTTTCTGTATGGCTGTGAGTACCCCTTAAAATGGAATGGCATGCTGCCTTTCACTTTTCTTTTTCCACATGAAACAAAGTCAACACATTAATGTCTTAATAAAAAAAAAAATCTATACTATGAAACAGTGACTATTTGTATGGCAACACAATGATGTTAAAGCTCAGAAATGGATCTTAGAAAAACTCAGCTCAAAAGACAAAGACTGTTGACTTAAATTTAGATAGTCCCAAGATTTCAAAGGAATTTTAAAGGGACAACTGGCATCTTTACAAGACTAAATTATCTTATCAAGAAATAAGTCTTTACGTCTTTAAGTCTCCTACAGCCTCAGTAGAGTTTTAAAGATTCTTGCATATAAGGTTCATATAGTTTATGATAAATTTACCCCTAGATATTTTATATTGTTCAGAGTGTGGGCAATAAAATTTTCATTTCTTTTATTTTCTAACTTACCTTTGTAGAAAAAAAAAAAACTCTTTTTTGCATTTTTACTTTTCAGTCAGGTGTATCCTTAATGATGTCATTTCTTATAGTTTTATTCCATTTATTTAAAAGTGTCCAGGAAGAAATTTATTTGAAAATGGTAATACTTCTGTTTTCTATATGGATGTATTATTTTATCTGTTACATAATCAATGATATGGCATTTGTAGAATTAAATTACATAATAGAAAGGAAGCAGTTATGAAATATTCCTGGATTTAATAGAGTTACTTATAAAGCTTTTTGTTTAGATGTTTTCACTTAGAATTTTGAAATGTGAAATTGTATTTTAACTTGTTCCTGCTATGTAAAAAAAAGAGCAAGAATCCTAACTTGGTAAACATATTTGGGACACATTTCCTCATTTGTTGTACCAACATAGCACATTCCCTGAATATTTGATATTTTTGACCAAAAAAACTGCATTTTCTTGACATATTCTAACAATTTAATTAAGGTATAAACTGATGTACAGTAAACTGTACTGTTTATCCATTAACCTACGGTTAGGCATTTGGGTTGTTTTCAGATTTGGTCTATCATACATGTTAAAATTTGATACATTTTGGACACACACATGTATGTATGTCCTGGTGGCGTAGTGATTAAGAGCTACAGCTGCTAATCAACAGGTTGGCAGTTCAAATCCACCAGGTGCTCCTTGGAAACCGTATAAGGCAGTTCTACTCTTTCCTATAGGACATATAAGTCAAAATTGACTCAATGGCAGTGGGTTTGGTTTTGTTTTTTGTTTTGGTGTGTACGTATATACGTATATATAGCCCTTTGCAATCTAGCTGACGCTTCAAGTGAGGGCAAATTTACATAACATTAGCGGTCAAGTACATAACCTGTCGACTGCCTGTACACCTTTTTTGTCTGACCACTTGCACTTGGTATAATTATGTTGAGATTTTTTGATGTTATCAGTGTTGTTGTGTGTATCAACAGTCCATTCTTTTCAGAGCTGAGTAATGTTCCATCCTATGGATATATCATGATGTGTTTTTCCCTAAAGCTGGGACTATGACCATTGGTGGTTCAGTGGTAGAGTTGTCACAGGAAATCTAGGTTTGATTCTTGGCCAATGCACCCCACGAGCAGCCACGACCTGTCCGTCAGTGAAGGTTTTCATGTTGCTATGATGCTGAACAGGTTTCAGTGGAGCTTCCAGACTAAGATGGACTGGGAAGAAAGGCCTGGTGGAAGTTTCTGGAAGTCAACTGAAGTGAACACTATGGATCACAACAGTCCGATCTGTATCCAATTATAGGGATGGAGCAGGACCAGATAGAATTTCACTTTCTTGTGCATGGAGTTGTACAGGGGCTGATTCCATAGCAGCTGACAATAACAATAATAAATTGAGGTGAGACATTTGAGATGTTTTCAGGTTTTGCCTATTACAGATACTTGTGTGGACATATACTTTCATTTTTCTTGAATATTAAATGCCTGAATCATATGGTCTTTTTTTTTTTTTTAATGACCAAATCATTTCCAAAAATGATTGTACATATAATACAGTTCTATCTGTTGCTTTGATATCTTTGTCTATTTATTCTAACACCTATTTCAGTTCTGGGTGATTTTCCTTTGGTTGGCTTTTCTCTATGGATCCTATTTATCTGCCTCCTCACATGCCTGCTAATTTTTTTTTTGATTGCCAGTAATTGTGAATTTTACTTTGCTGGGTGGTGATACTTTAGCAATTCTCTAAAAAAAAATCTTGAGCTCTGTTTCTGGGAAATGTTAAGTTATCTACCTATGGTTTGATCGTTTCAGGTCTTGTGTTTAGACTTGCTAGATCGGATCAGAGCAGGATTTACTGTAGAGCTACTTATTTCCAACTATGGGGGCAACATTTTTCTGAGATCTATACCCAAAGCCCTGTGAATTTGGAGGTCTTCCAGTCTGACCAGTGTGAATGGGTGCATTTCTGGCCATGTGTGGGTTCTCCTTCCTTGCTTTTTTCTCTGTCCTCCAATGTTCAGCCACTTTGGCTACCCCGGATATGTCTCCTCAGCTCAGATTGTCTGCCAGGCTCCACCTGGGGTCTCTTTTCCTGTGCTGCAACTTGGAAACTCTCTTAACCGTAAGCAGAGCCATTTATAGGAATCCCTTTGTTTTACATCTTCTGAAAGTCACTGTCTTTCCTTCATGTCAGTTGATACACAGTACCTTGAACACCGATGTTGCATATATTTTGTCCAGTGTTTTTGTTGTTCCAGAAAGAAGGGTAAGTTGAGTCCCTTTATTTCATGTTGGCCTAAGTGAAGTCTCTACCTTGCTAGTATGTGTGATATATATATATATATAACATATATAAATTAAACTATATATAATATTATATTTTTAGGATTAAGTCTAAGGCAATTTTAATTTTGTTGTTTTATGTTCATTTATCTTTGAAAATTTCTTCCTAGGAAATTGTCTAATTCATGTAGGTTTTCTTACGTCTTAGATTTGTATTTGCATGTACTAATAAATTATCTATAACTTTCCCATATGAGATACTGTATTTTTAACTATTCTAAATATTTTGTATGAGCAGATTATAAATTTACCTAAACCAATTTGTTCTTGTACAAGTTTCTATTCTCGGTTTTGTAGCTCCCAAAGGTTAGAAAAGGGTGATGAATGGATGGTTAAGACAAGATTCTTTCAAGAAGACTTACAGCTAGCATGAACCTGTCTTATAAACTCAACAAAATTTCAGCCATTGTCCTACTGGTGGCCAAGCCAGCACAGCTTGCTGCACTAGCGGCAGTTGTGGCAATGTTCTATATGCAGGACTCAACTAATATTACACTTATTCCAAGCTCGAAATTGCCTATCTCACAAAAGTTTTAATATGTATTTTTAATGCCATCTTAAAAAAAAAAGAACTTTTTTTTGTTTGATTGTTTGGAAAATAAACAATTGAAACTTTAGCAATTTTGCCTTTTTTATTATCTATTTTTATAAAAATGGTTACTTTTCTCCCTCTGAAGCACTATACTCTTTCTTTAATGCTGCAGAACAAGTTTAGAGATTTGAGGTTGTTTTTAACTGATATGAATGACATGCAGACCTTTTGTATTCCCCTAAAAGTGTGACTTCTCCTTGGTACCAACCCCTCGTCCACTTCCATCCTGTTACAAGGTCCATTTAGAATTTATGTTGCAGGTCTGGTTGATCTAAGTTGATGTTATCAGTTGAGCAATGAATCAGTTTAATTGGGAAGGCTGCCAGACCAACGGAACCACGAGGGGAATTCATCTCTCTACTTTTTCTTCTTTGAATTCAATGAAACTGCTGCTTTTTGTACATGTCTGTCTTTTTTTTTTTGTCTCCTTAGGCTACCCTCTTGACCAGCTAATTGCTGGATTATATTCTGTCCCCTTCCTGTGCCTTGCCCTGTCGAGAGCAGTCCCGCATCTTGTCTTCCTCCTTGCCGTCTCCACTTGCTGCCCCTTTGACCTACAAGTTATTCTGTGCCTGTTGTTGATTACATTCTAAAGGAAAACTCGTGTTGCCTGCTACTCCTGTGAACTATGGCTGACATTTGTCTACAAATCTCACCCACAAATCTAAAGGCATTAGAGGGTTTCCGCAGTGTGTCCTCCCCTTATTATCCAAGGATGCTGCTGTTTCTCGGGACGGAAAGCTGCATGGATGCCCTTGTCACAGTCTGTAATCTGACCTACAATTTCTTGAATCCTCTTGGAAGTGAATAGCTACTTCCTATAGTTTTCAGTATTCATTCAGGTGTATCCTTATTATGTCATGTCAATGAAAATTTTGTTTTCCAGGGCATGGAGCATGTGCGATAATCAGTACACATCCAAGCATTATCCATATTCCTAAAATACAAAACACATTTCATGTCTAATTTTGTTGTTGCTCTTGTTATTATTGTTAAATAATACAAGCTTGGACAGAAACTCAAATTGCATAAAAGAGTGGGAAATTAAAATAATATTATTCCTGATCCCCTTGTTCTTATTACTCCAAAACATATGTGCATTTAGTTAATGGATAGAAAACATTATAGATGTCTTTGTTGTGGTTGGCAGTTGTCATCCAATCAATGACTTACAGTGACTTTATGTATAACAGAGAAAAATGTTGCCCAGTCCTGCGCCACCTTTGTGATTGTTGGTATGTTTGACTCTTAATTCACATAAAGAAAAAACCTTACATATTAAAGTGTGTTCCACTTTTTTTTTCTACCTATGATGTATGAGCGTGACTTTTCTATATCACAAAAATAAGTCTTCCTTATTTTTGTAAAAGTTTGCAAACATCGTATTTGGTGATATTTCCATATCAGCAGAAAGAAGTTAATGCCATTCATGTCCAATGATGACAAACCATTACATCACTGTATTACAGAAATAAAAAAAAAAAATTTTTTTTATGCATGTAGTAACTTTTTATTTGTTTTCGTTTTGCTAGAAGAACATATGTGTACACTTTTTTTGCTATGTATTCATATTAGGATGGCTGAAATATAAGTTGATGGTAGTTGGATATTTAGATCAAAGTATAATTAATTTTGAAATTTTGTTAGTGATAACAAGTTGATTTCAAAGTATGATGTAAATGGATATTCTTTTTATTTGTTTTCTATTGCCAACATAAAAAATATCATATCAACTTAGTGGCGTCTCAGAGTTTGGCATGCTAACAATAATACTCCTACCCATTGATTATTTTAAATTATTGATTTAGTCTTTTCATTGTTTCATATTTTTACATAAAAATCCTTGTTACATTTCCAAATTATTTTTTAATACAAGGATTTTATTAGTTATCCAGAATTCCTGTGGCTTCATTATTTTTGGAATCTATTATTTTCATAAAAATTCATTTTTATATCTATCATATGCTAAATACTTACATACATTTATTTTTTCACCTGAATTTTCTATCCTCTTTCATTATGATTCCTTTCTATTCCTATACCACTATCCAACTAATTAACAGCGGTTAAAAAATATGTTTTCATGCATTCTCAGGGTTTTCTACTAAACACACTTTATTTTTCGCTGACTTTCTTAATATTTTTTCCAATGAATTTTTTTTTTTTTTCTATTTTTTAAGCTAAAAAAATTTGTTATTGGGATTGGAGTCACTTTTAACTGACTGGCTTATTTAGGAAATGCAATTTTACAATGAATTAATCAAGAATGTCTATTTTTATAACTATTATTTAATATTCCAGATTCACTAACTTAAAAGAGAAAATGATGAGAGGTACATACTGCCCTCTTCATTCAAAATATTACCAATATTTGTAGATGACATATTCTGTAACTAAAAATCTCTAAAGATAAGTTAAAGTTTTTGAAATAATAAATTGACCTAAAGTGGCTATATCAATAAAAAAAAAAAAAATACTAGGATACAAACTATGCTGTTAGAATAATAATGATGGAAACATTCACAAATAATGAATGATTTTGGCTTCTTACATAGATTCCATCCTACCTTTTTTCTTCATATTAGAGCCCCAGTTATTTTCTTCAGGTATCTATCTGTTCTACCATATGTCGGTCAGTTTTTTTTGTACTGTGGTGGCTTGCATGCTACTGTGATGCTGGAAGCTATGCCACCAGTAATTCAAATACCAGCAGGGTCACCCAAGGTGAGCAGGTTTCAGCAGAACTTCCAGACTAAGACAGACTAGGAAAAAGACCTGGTAGTATACTTCTGAAAAAAACTGGCCAGCAGTGGAACATTGTCTGACATAGTACCAAAAGATAAGCCCCTCAGATGGAAAGGCACTCACATAGGTGGAATAAGCTTTGGGGACCTTTGTTTGCTGATGTGGTACAACTCAAAGTGAGAACAAAACCTGCAAACATCCATCAAAAATAGGAAATTGGAACTTATGAAGTATGAATCTAGGAAAATTGGAAGTCTTCAAAAATTAAATGGAATGCATAAATATCAATATTCTAGGCATTGTTGAGCTGAAAAGGATTAGTATTGGCCATTTCTTATCAGAAGATCAAATGGACTACTACACAGGGAGTGACAAATTGAAGAGAAATGGCATTGTGTTCATCATAAAAAAGAACATTTCAAGATCTATCCTAAAGTGTAGCACTGTCAGTGATAGGATAATGACTGTACACCTACAAGGAACACCAGTTAATGTAACTATTATTCAAGTTTACCCACCAACCACTAATGCCAAAGATAAGAACACTGAAGATATTTACTAACTTTTCAGTCTGAAGTTGATCAAACACGCAATCAAGATGCCTTGAAAATTACTGGTGATTGGAATGCAAAAGTTGGAAATGAAGAAGAATCAGTAGTTGGAAAATACGGCCTTGGTGATAGAAACTAGAGGCCGTTAAAAAGACAAGAAAGAAAGAAAAGACCAAAATGGATGTCAGAAGAGACTCTGAAACTTTCTCTTGAACAAAGAGTAGCTGAAGTGAATGTAAGAAACTGAACAGAACATTTCAAAGGGTAGCTTGAGAAGACAAAGTAAAATATTATAATGAAATGTGCAAAGACCTAGAGTTAGAAAACCAAAAAGGAAGAACACACTCAGCGTTTCTCAAACTGAAAGAACTGAGGAAAACATTCAAGATTTGAGGTGCAACTTTGAAAGTTTCTATGAGCAAAATGGAGCCTTGGTGTTGCAGTGGTTAAACCATTCTACTGCTAATCAAAAGGTGGGCAGCTGGAATCTATCAGCTGATCCTTCGAAACTCTGTGGGGCAGTTCTACTGTGTCCTATAGGACCACTATGAGTCAGAATGTACTTGACGGCAACGGGTTTATGGGCAAAATATTGAATTACACAGGAAGCCTCAAATGAAGATGGAAGGAATACACAGAGTCACTGTATCAAAAAAGAATTGGTTGATGTTCAGTTATTCCAGGAAGTATCATACATATGATCAACAACTGGTGGAATGAAGGAAGAAGTCTAAGTTGCACTGGAGACATTGGTAAAAAACAAGGCTCCAGGAATTGATGGAATACCTGTTGAGATGTTTCAACAAACAGATGCAGGGCTAGAGGTGCTCACACGTCTATGCCAAGAAATTTGAAGACAGCTACCTGGCCAACTGACTGGAAGAGATCCATATTTATGCCCACTGCAAAGAACGCTGATTCAACGGAATGCAGGAATTATCAAACAATATTATTACCACACACAAGCAAACTTTTGCTGAAGATAATTTGAAAAAACGATCGGATCAGTACATTGACAGGGAACTGCTAGAAAATCAAGTCAGATTCAGAAGAGGACGTAGAACCAAGGATACCATTGCTGATATCAAATGGATCTTGGCTGAAAGCAGAGAATACCAGGAAGATGTTTACCAGTGTTTTATTGACTATGCAAAGGCATTCAACTGTGTGGATCATAACAAATTATGGCTAATATTGCGAAGATTGGGAATTCCAGAACACTTAATTGTGCTCATGCGGCACCTGTACATAGATCATGAGGCAGTTGTTTGAACAGAACAAATGGATTCTGCATGGTTTAAAATCAGGAAAATTGTGTATCAGGGTTGTATCATTTCACCGTATTTATTCAATCTGTATACTGAGCAAATAATCTGAGAAGCTTGACTACATGAAGAAGAATATGGCATCAGGGTTTGGTAGAGGACTCATTAACAACCTATGGTATGCAGATGACACAATCTTGCTGAACAAGAAGAGGACATGAAGCACTTACTGATGAAGATCAAAGACTACAGCCCTCAGTATGGATTACATCTCAACATAAAGAAAACAAAAATCTTCACAAGTGAACCAATAAGAACCATCATGATACATGGAGAAAAGATTGAAGTTATAAAGGATTTCATTTTACCTGGATCCACAATCAATGCCCTTGGAAGCAGCAGTCAAGAAATCAAAGGACATATTGAATTGGGAAAATCTGCTACAAAAGACCTCTTTAAAGTGTTGGCAAGCATAGAAGTCAGTTTGAGGACTAAGGTACTCCTGATTCAAGTCATGATATTTTCAATCACCTCATTCTCATATGAAAACTGGGCAATGAATAAGGAAGACCTAAGAAGAATTGATACCTTTGAATTACGGTGTAGACGAAGAATATTGACTATACCATGGGCTGCCAGAAGAATGAAAGATTCTGTCTCAGAAGGAAAACAGCCACAGTGCTCCTTGGAAGTGAGAATGGCGAGACTTTGTCTCACGTATTTTGGATATTTCATCAGAAGGGAGCCATCCCTGAAGATGGACATCACACTTGGTAAGTTAGAGGGTCAATAAAAAGAGGGAGACCCTCAAGGAGATGGATTGACACAGTGGCTGCAACAAGGGGTCAAACATACCAACTATTGTGAGGATAGTGCAGGACCGGGCAGTGTTTCTTTCCATTGTACAAAGGGTCAGTATGAGTTGAATCGACTTTATGGCACCTTACAACAATCCATTTCCTGATTCCGATAGAGCAATTAATGTCAACCAAATGTCAACCAATAGTAAACTCCTTCTGGCTAATTCGATATGAAGGCTGTCTGCTCAGGTAATTCTGGGAAAGAGTTTTTGTCTCCAAAGGAGAAAAGCAAGTGGACCTAGGTCAATGTTGTTTATACAATGAGATTGCATCACAGCAGAGGAAATCTGAGTTTAACGAGGTCTTTTGAATAGTCTGCAAGCAAACATACCCAACTTCTGCCCAGGAGGAAGATATTTTCTTTACTATTCTGGATAGCAAACAAACCTGTCTTCTGCTTCCGAAGAAGATACTAGTTCTATTTTCTAAGGTTTGTCACTGCAAATTTCCTTGAAAAGATAATCTAGAACTAAAGGTGGTCGGTAGCTCTGTTCACAAGGCATGCAGAAACACAAGAAACCTCTGAAAATTTTTTTCTGAATACTTTGAGAAATAAATTGTCAAAGTACATATAAAATGTAAATATTACATAAAAAAGCGTTCTAATGAATTGACCCAGAGCCCTTCCAGAGAAAAGCCACGTTCTCCCAAAAGGCTCTTTGTTTCATATTTCATTTCCCATTGCATAGAGAATACTTACTCTCAAAGGATGTTTAATGTCCTGAAAGAATAAGTAACTTGTGCACTTTTCTCAACTTTTGGCTAATCAATAATTAATCGTAATTTACATATTACATCTATCATATCTGACCAGTTTATAAAACAGTCTCTTCATTCAATGCCTCTATTTAGCTAAGAGCTCAGATGCATTGGGCCACTTCAGGAAATGTCTGGCATTTTCTTACCCGTTTCAGAAGCATTATTATACTTCCTTCTTTTAACCACAAGACTCATGGGTATGTCATTAACATGAGTTTACAACTTTATGGGTATAACACAAGAATAAATGGAAAGTGATGAGCTTTTGCATTTTTATGAATATATTTAAATATATTTAAACACTAACATAAAATTTTAGTTTTGCAAACAGCAATGTGAGGGGAAAAAAAGAAGAAAAATTACCAGTCCTCATTTGGTAGCTCTATATTCTGTAAACATATTCTTGAAATCCTAAGAGCTCTCAAGGATTTGTTACCCCAATTACATTTTTAATGATACATGCTATCTGAGTTGACAAGGCTGTTTGAATGCCCTATTGCATAAAACTAAATCAATTCACAAAGGATTGTTAAGAGAAAGTAGATTTATTAATATAGGGGTACATAATATGTAGGACCACAGAGTGAAGACAAGATTGTTTTGCTATTCAAATGATAGAATATTCATGCACTATGTACAATGCAATAATATATAATCAGAAAAGGTAATCATTCTATTGAATGACTTTGAGACCTCTATAAAACATAGGAACTATGCATTTTCTTCCCCTCCTGTATGGTTTAGAGTCTTGTCTAAATATGGGCAAAGAAACAGATAATCATTTAAAACATAAATGATATCCTCCAGAATCACAAATGATTAATATTTGCAAGCTAAGGTAATTTTTCATGTAATACAGCATAATAAGTTATTGTTAAGTGCCACAGAGTTGGTTCCGACTCAAAGCGACCCTATGTACAACAGAAACAAGACACTGTCCAGTCCTGGGCCATCCTCATGATTGGTGCTATGCTTGAGCTCATGGTTGCAGCCGCTGTGTCAATCAATCTCACTGAGGGTCTTCCCCTCTTATGTTGACTCTGTGGTTTACTGAGCATCATGTCCTTCTCCAGGGACTGGTCCTTCCTGATAACATGTCCAAAGTAAAGGAGATAAAGTCTCACCATCTTTGCTTCTAAGGAGCATTCTGACTGTACTTCTGGCAGTCCATGGTATATTCAATATTCTTTGTCAACATCGTAATTCAAAGGGATCAATTTTTCTTTGGTCTTCCTCATTCATTGCTCAGTTTTCAAATGTATGCTAGGCAATTGAAAATATCATGATTTGGGTCAGGCACATCTTAGTTCTCAAAGAAACATGTTTGTTTTTTAACACTTAAAAAGAGGTCTTTTTTAGCAGATTTGCCCAATGCAATATGTCATTTGATTTCTTGACTGCTGCTTCCATTGGCTTTAATTGTGGATCCAAGTAAAATGAAATCCTTGATAACTTCAGTATTTTCTTCATTTAACCATTTGCAGTAAGTGTATAATGAATTATAAATGATACATCTTAAGAACTTGTCTTAATCTAATCTATATATCATATATATATATATACATAAATACTGGAGACAATGCCTAGAATTAGAGTGAGGTGAGCATACTTCTTTAGCAGACTGTGAAGAATTCTAAGAAAATTATCCCCAGTCTGGCACAGAAGATCAGACAGTTTAAAATATTGTGTGGAAATAAGAAATTTGAGAATTTTGGAGTAATATCTCTTTTTTTTTTTTAAAGTAGTGGTTCTCAATGCTAGCTGCTCAATAAAGTTCTCTGGGAAACTCTAAAAAGTGTTGATGCCCAGGAATCATGCTGGATCAATTAAATTTTAATTTCTTTGGTGGAGAAGAGAGTACGGGTTTTGGGGGTTTTCTAACTGCTCCTCTAAGTGATTACAATATTCAGACAGGTTGTCAACAAACCATCCTCAGGGTGTCTTTCCTCTTAACCTCTGAGATTTTTATTTGTCAACTGATTAGATACATCTAAAACTGGCTCAACGTAGTCTGCTAAAGATATGTGTATTACCATCTGCTGCTAGGTCATTCTAGGCCCTTCCATATATGCAATATTTTTCTCAATAATTTAAGCAATATTTTTCTCAATAATTTAAGATTTCTCAATAATTTAAGTTTATTCTCAGTACACTGAATTACTTTTCTATTAGGTTCCATTTTATTTTTTAAATTAATGTATAGTAATCATGATCTTTCTTAAGAATTATGTTATTTCTTTACCTATGCCTGGAGAGTGTTAATTGTCTGCTAATGCTTAAGAAAAAAGAATGAAATGATTGTTATCCAGGTATGATTTTTCTAAGTTGTTTATAGACGTGGTGTGTTACAGATTGAAGGTTTCTTTGGTATGTTAATTAAATTATACCAAAGTTGAGTGGGTTCTACATCTGCTCACTTGTGAGCTATAAAAAAAGCAGATTAGACCCAGAGATATACACTTACACAGGAAGATGGATGCCACATGAGGATCTCTAAGAAACCAAGCAATGCCCAGGACTATGGACAAGGAAGGGATCAATACGGTCAAAGCCCTGAATTATCCAGAACTGTGAGAAAATAAGTGCCTGTTCTCTAAAGCCATTCCCTTATCATATTTCTGTTACAGCAGGCTTAGGAAACTAAAACAGAACGTTTTCCCTAGGATTAGAAAAGTTAACTGGGAGCTCCACTTACATGGCTTGGGTTTGCCGAGTGAATGGCTTTGTTTGGGGTGGGTGAAAATAGGCTTCAAAGTTGTCAGAGATACTCTACCCAAGATCAAGGACTTTGAAAAACTAGGGTTAAATAATAACTGTAGAGTTGTCAGAGCTACTCTACCCAAGATCAAGGACTTTGAAAAACTAGGGTTAAATAATAACTGTAGAGTCGAGCGTTACCCTCAGAGTACAAGTTAACCATTTTGAAAAGCAAATTAAACTTCCTGAATAACGCAATAAGTGAATGGATAAAAAAAATTGTTGTATATCCACACAATGGATTATTATTCAGCAATAAAAAGAAATGAGATATCAAGCTATAGAAAGACATGGACCTTAAATACATATTGTTAATTGAAAGAAGCCAGTCTGAAAATCTTCCATACTATATGATTCCAGTTTTATGAAATTCTGAAAAAAAAAAAAAAAACCTGTAGAGACAGTAAAAACATATGTGGTTGCCAGAGTTTCAGCGGGAGGATGGGATGGATGAATAGGTGAAACAGAGGGCATTTGTAGGTCAGCAATTCTATTCAGTACGACACTGTAATGGTGGAGACATGACATTATGCATCTGTCAAAACTCATAGGACTGTGCAACACAAAGAATGAACTTTAACGTAAACCACGGAGTTAACTTAATAACTAATACACCAATATTGTTTCATCAATTGTGACAAATGTACCACATGAATGGAAGATGTTAATAACAGGAGAATCTGTGTTCAATAAGAAATGAGTTTGTAAGAACTCTCTGTACTTTCTACACAATTTTTATAAACCTAAAATTGTTCTAAAAAAAATACTAAAAAATAAAATAAGAGAAAAAAAATCTTGAAACCCTATATAAAAGAAAGCTGACATCCACAAGGGGAACAAAAAGAAGAAGAAGTGGGTGAAGTATGATGGGTTGACAAACAAATTTCCAGCCACGGGATGCTTAACTAATTGTTTAACATTCACAGTGACCTAATCATCACACTGGAGCTATAATTCCTATTTCACAGAATGGTCATGACATTTAAACAATACATGTGAAGATGTTTTCAAAGTTATAAAGTTCCATATAAATGTAATCCTGGATGAGGGAGATCAGCAATATCTCTCTACCAGTTTGGAGACTACGGAATAATCCAAATCAAAGATAAGAAAGATTAGACAGGATCTGATGGATATGAGTATCATTTTAGGGACAAATTTAGGCTTCATATTCAGTGAGTAATTAGATGGGCAAAAGTCACAGGAAAAGTAAGAGCTAAAAAAAGCTGAAGTTTGAACCTATATTATTAGCGAAATGATGACCTTAGCAGATCCAGGAAATGAGGCAAAACTGAAATGAGCATAGATGTCTAGGTGGAAAGATCAGGCTGGAGTACAGGAGAGTTAATTAAGGAACCTATCAGTTGATTTTGAGTCAATCAAAAGGAACTAAAGGGATGGGGGTAATCTAATCTAATGAACCTTTTAAAAGCAGAGTTTTCTTTGGGTGATTGCAGAAAGGGAAGTCAAGGTTCAAAGAGTAGGAAGGCCTCATGCACCATTGCTGGTTTTGAAGATGGAGGGGGCCAAGTGCAAGGATTGGAGAATAATTTCTGGGAGCTGAGAGTGACCTTTATCCAAAAGCTAGTAAGGTTATGGGAACTTTAGTCCTAAAACCATAATGAACTGGATGGGTCCAATAACCTTAATGAGTTTGGAAGCAAATTCTTCCCACAGACCTCCAGATATGGGCCCATTCCAGCAAACACCTTGATTCCAGCCTTTTGAAACAATTAGTAGAAAACCAAGCTGAGCCTGCCAAGATTTCTGACCTACACATATGTGAGATAACAAATGAGTGTTGTTTTGGAAAAAAGAGAGACAGAGAGCAAACAAGAAAGCAAACAAGCTGTCGTGGCTATATTGTCAGACGAAGAAGTTTCCAGAGCAAAGAATATAACCAGAGATAAAGGAGGCCTTTTAAAATGTTGAAGGTGTCAATTCATCAAGAGAACAAAAATTCTAAATGTTCATACCTCTAATAACATAGTTTCAAAATACACAAAGAAATAAATGATAGAAGCTCAAGGGAAACTAAAAAAACTCTCAATTATAGTATAATATTTCAATATCGCTCTCAGTAAATGGATAACACCAGTAGACAGAAAATCAGGGAGGGTATAGAAGGATGTCTATCCTTCAATTTTATCTAACTGGCATTTATAGACCACTTCACCCAACAACAGCAGAATACAAGCTCTTTTCAAGCACACTTGAAACACTAGCCAAGATATATTATAAAACAAGTGTCAATGAAGTTTAAAGGAGTTAAGTCCTACAAAGTGTGTTCTCTGTCTACAATGAATTAAATTAGTAATCAACAATAGAAAGTAACCACAAAAATTTCCAAAAATGTGGAAACTATAAAACAAACTTCAGTAACACATGGATCAAAGACGATATACAAAGTGAAATTAAAAATACATTTTGGAGTGAGCAAAAAATGAAAATGCGACATATAGAAAACATGGGTTGCCCTATTGCAGTAATTAAGCGGGATTTTTAACACCAAGCACCTATAATAGATTAGAAGAAAGGCCTCAGCACCACCATAAAAAAATTAGGAAAAGAACACACATTTAAACCCAAAGTAAGCAGAAGAAAATAAATAAATAAATAAAAATGATCGCAGAAATAAATTTAATAGGAAAAAAAAAAAAAAACCCAGAAAATCAATGAATTTAAGAGCTGATTGTGGGGCAGTGAAGAGATAATCCTCTGGCTAGACTGATCAGGGAAAAAAGAGAAAAGACACAAATACCTTAGTATCAGGAAAGAGAGAGATGACTTAACTACGTACTTTACAGATATTAACAGGATAATATGGCTGTATTTTGAAGAAATGTAAGCCAATAAACTTGACAACTTAGATAACGTGGACAAATTTCTTAAAAGACACGAAGTAGCAAAGCTCACTTAAGAACAGATAATCTGAATAGCCCTAAAAATACATTAAAATTTAATTTGTAGTTAGAACTCTTCCCCAAAAGAACATTGCAGGGGCAGATGTCTTTGCTGGTAAATTCTATAAAACTTTTAAGGATGAAATATTACAAATTCTAAATAAATTTTTCCAGAAAGATGAAGTTATATTTTTAATCACTCTAAAACAAAATGAAACAAAAAAACCAAAACCGTTGCCTTGGAGTAGATTCTGACTGAAAGAAATCCTATAGGACAGAGTAGAACTGCCCCATACAGTTTCCAAGAAGCACCTGGTGGATTCAAACTCCTCACTTTTTGGTTAGAAGCCATAGCTCTTAATCATTCTAGGAGACCAAAATTGCCAATAACACAAACCTTCCTTTCTCACAAGGGGAAAAAAAAAAGTTTAAAAAGCTAGAAAACAATATCCTCATAAACATAGATGCAAAAATTTTAAACAAAACTTTGGTAAATCAAAATTTTCCCAAACCAATCCAACCATAAGTAAAAAAGGTTAATTTATCAAAACCAAGTGGGACCTATACCACTAGGATTTATCCCAAATGTGATTTAACGTTCAAAAATCAATCAATGTCATTCACAGTATTAACAAACTACTAAATCATAAAGTCATTTCAATAGAGATAGAAAAAGAATCTGACCACATCCAACATCCATTCCTGATAGGAGCTCTCAGCAAACTAGGATGAGATGGAAACTTCTTTCACCTGATACAGGGCATCTCCAGCTGTTGTTTTCACAGACAGACATATACCAAAATTTAGCACACAGAACCCTTTAAAACATGTGCAGTTGATTTATGTCAATTGTACTTCAAGTAAAATAGAGTGAAACAAATCATAAGGCTATTTTTCCTTTGAAATGGTCAGTTCACCTTGAATGAATGAAGTTGAAATTGATAGGCAGTAGTAACTTTGATGATCAACACACCTTCTCCCATATTATCTTTTTAATTTTTCTCACATCAGAAACTGTGGGCGTATAAGGGCTTATTCAAATCACATCAGTTTCCAGCGTGAGATTTCTCTCCTGTCTATTGGTTCTGTGGGGAATTAGATCAATAAAACACACCTTTTTTAAGGTATTTAGGCTATAACTTCATTTTGGACCAAAATCTGTACAGCAAATGACGGCTAAGTAAATTAGACACTTGTCTAGGTCACATTAACTAAGTTTGTCAATGTTTTTGACTTTTTTATTTGTCTTCAAATCTTCTTAGCCTTGCAGTCATCCTGAGGTCATTTCCTTCTGCAGCCTCAAATAAACGCAAGTTCAGACCTTCGACTGACGTATGGATACTTCCAACAGGGCACCCAGCTGGGGTAGCATTTTCTGAGCAACCGTGGCTGTATCTGCTCTATCATTTTATTTGTCAAGAGCTCCTCAGTCCTCACCACACCCCACGAATAGTGGAAGATAGACAATAAAAAGAGGAAAAAAAAAAAGGCCCAGCAAAAAGCCACAGTGGAGTTGCCACTTTCACAGAGCCCAGGAGACCTTTGTTCACGGTCTGAACAGTGTTTACCAATGCCGATGTTAATTTTAATATACACGCTTGTAAATTTGATACTCACTCATTTTGTTGTTTGAAATTTAATCTTTGAAACGGCTTTTGGAATCAAATGCTTCTGTGTTTCTACTCTTTAGATCTACCAATTTTATTAACACAGCTAACCCTAATAAAACAAGAAATGTTTAAAAAGTAGTAAGTACATAGGTTCGATATCATATTTTCTCATTTATATTTATTAATATTTATTCAATAAAAAACATCATGGGCCTACTTTGTGTCAGGCACCGCACTCAACACATTGAGGTATTCAGTGAACAATTGGAGAATGGAAGAGTAAATGAGTGAAGTCCCATGCCTTTATTGATTTGATGACAGGTGAGCATGAAACCAGAGAAATTGTTTCACTGACTTTCATTGGGAATTACTTCATAATTGTGTGCACATCTTTAAAGATGCATTACATTTTCATTGTTTTTGCTTCATTTATCGAGTTCTTTCCTGAATGTGAACCTATTGTTAAAAAAAGATTCAGATGATATTTTGCTAAGGAATGTGTTTATTTCTTCTCTATATGCCACGTTGGCTTATAATTAAATTATTAAGAAGGCTTTAATTATGTTCAGTTAGAAGTAATTCAGGTATGATAGGTTATTTTATGCTGTAATGATGTTTTTCCCTCTGCTCAGTCTACAGTGAAATGTCAGGTAGACATTGTAACTCAAGCATTTCATCTTTCATTTCTTATAATTATTTAGACTTAATTTTGCTTGAGTTGTTCCTGAATTTCTCTGTGCTTATCATTCAGATAGAGAAGATTATAATTTAATTTGTATTTAACAGCAAGTCTTCCACTCTCTAGTCTGAATATATTGACCTCAATTATTCTTACAAATCAGATTAGCCTGGTTGGCTTCAATTATTTCAGAGATTACGAAGACAGAAAGAGAGGCCTATAGTCTAAGCAGTTGCTTTCCAAGTGGCAATAATCAGCAGGACTAGTATGTTTGGAGGGAGAAATGCATTTTCTCTCAGTGAGTTTTAAGGTATGGCTTTCGGGTTTAAGCTCATCCACCTCACCAACCTGGCTAAGAGGCTAGAGAACAGCCTTCAGCCTCACCCTGCAGTACAAAGGCTTTCTCCAGGACTAATCAAAGCTGAAAAAAAATGACTTCAGTGTTCTCTCACATCCCCCATATTTGCACCCTAATGGGAATTCTAAAATGAATAGCTGATACAAACTTCAAATTGCATTAGCCAGACTGCCTTAGCACAGTAGCCCAGTAGAGATACTTTCTCCAGCTTCTCCAAATTCTCAGAGAATAATTCTTTTCTGTTCAGAGATTTGTG
Source organism: Loxodonta africana (assembly GCF_030014295.1). Taxonomy (NCBI): domain Eukaryota; kingdom Metazoa; phylum Chordata; class Mammalia; order Proboscidea; family Elephantidae; genus Loxodonta; species Loxodonta africana. The sequence continues at coordinate 33,665,517 of NC_087356.1, forward strand.
TTCTGATCATGTACATGACGTATAATGTGAAATTTCTGCAACAAGTGCTCACCTTGCCTGAGATAAAATATATGAACAGCAAATTCAGCATGTCTGTCTGACTCTTTTTTTTTTTTTGTAAAAGCCATCCCATACTTTAAAATAAACGTGATGTAAATATGTGAAGAAATTTTATTTTTCAGTTTACTCAGTGCAGGTCTCCCCCAGATATTGGGGAATCAGAATCTGCATTCTAATGGAATTGTCTGTAGATATTCTAAGTGACCATACAAAAAGTAAGATTTTAGGCTAATAACTAAAAATCATTTCTAATTGTGTATCCTTTACTAGGTATAGGATAACACGAGGCCATCAAAATGCCCTTAGGTAATTTCAATGGCAGAACGGATAAATGAGTCAAGCTCTGTTGCCTTTATCTTTCTGATGGGATATATACAGTCATTGAAGTCCCTGGGTAGCCCAAAAGGTTAACGTGCTCAGTTGCTAGCTGAAAGACTGGTGGTTTGAGTTCATCCAGAGGCACCTCAGAAAAAAAGTTTGGTTATCTACACCCAAAAGATTAACCATTGAAAACCCAGTGGAGCACAGTTCTACTCTAACACACATGGGGTCACCATGATTCAGAATTGACTAGACAGCTAGTGGTTTTTACACATCGATTAGCAGTATTTTGGGAGAGAAGGTGCTTACAATGCATTCCCTTGGGTATTCTGTAATTGTATGCATATCTTTGTATGATTATACAACTAGGACATTGTCCGTGATTTCCTGTAGAGGCAACAATTTCCCAAATTCTCTACCCTATTATCGTTTTGATGAACCTATATGTTTGCCATCACTGAAGTCCTGTGACCTTATGACAAAGTATTTGGACTAATAGTTCCATCTGTATGAAAACTGACTCAGGCTGGCTGTAGTTTCTGATTAAATCCATCCTGACTGGAATCTCTGATGGAGACACTGTCTATGAGTCTCCACTCATAGTTCTTCTATATTGTTTCTTGGCGTAAGAAATGGATGGGGTCAGCAGTAGTGTCTGGAAACAGTGTGTCGATTCACCATGGCCACTCCTCCCACCTTTTAACTTCTAAAACAACCCTATAATCTCTGAAATCATAAATTTGAAAGTACTGTTCCCAGAGTGCAGCTACAAATCCATTTAGCTCACTATTTTTTAGTTTTTTTTTTTTTTTTTTTTTTCTTGCTTAGCTTGAACCTATGGTATGAAAATTAATGCTATTCTTACTGGTCACTAGCGCACTATATCTTACCTTTCCCTGGTTTTCTTCACTTTTCTCCAATGTCTTTCTGAAAATTGTTATTTTTGTTCTTATCTACCAACTTTATGCTGGCTATACACAGTCTCTTATTTTGCTACATAAGGAAAACTGAATGAGGAAAGGGGTGGAAATGTCTATCCAGCATTGTTCAGGGACGCGAGGGCTGGGATTGAATGATAAAGCCTAAACAGACTTGAAGCAGACCTTGGTGATATAAACAAGACATCATCTTTAGGAGATACCACTTAAAATTCAAATCATATACTTAGCTCCACTTATTATAAAATTATCATCATAAAAACTTCCTGATTTTTAATTTGGGTTCCCAAATAATATGCCCATAGGGAGAGAATGGGCTGCCTGAAGGATGTGTGTGTTTGCTTTGCAAGTTTTCTTCTTCAGAGTAAAATAATAAGCTGGCCCACAGATTCTAATTAACTTTTCATGCAGCGGTTCTTCCTAGTCAAGCATTCTGGTCTGCTTGACAGTTGTATTTCTCATTATAAATTAGCAAGCTGGTATTATGGATTTTTGCTTTCCACTGTTAGTCCTAGAGACAGGCCTGGTTTACAGGGGAAAAAAAAAAACAAAACTATTGCCAAAGAGTTGATTCTGACTATAGCCAACCTGTAGGATAGAGTATAACTGCCCCGTAGGGCTTCCAAAGAGCAGCTGATGGATTTGAACTGCTGACTTTTTTGGTTAAGAGCCACACAACCAGGGCTCCAATTTAGAAAAGGAGTCAGCAATATGTTGGATGTTGGGAGAGGAGAAAAGTTGGGGAGGGCAAAGCCTTCAGCCTGGACGAGTTCAAGGAGAAGATGGTCTTCATTAAAGGGATGGAATACTCTTTTCCTCCCTACTCGTTTCTAAGGCTGGGATAGAGCAGAGACTCTGGGAGAAAGCATCTTGTTTATAGGTGACTGGCTCCAGCAGCAGCTTTAAAGGCAATGTGACTAACAAGCACCACTTCAGCCTCTCCAGGCACTGGGGGAAGAACACAAGGAGCAGTGAGCGACACTAGGGTGCTAGAGAAGGACCACTTGGTAAAGAGAATAAAATTTATGTTGGGCTAAGCTAAAGAGAGAACAGCCCAAGTAAAAGTAGTGGGGGGACTGGGAGTTGCAGATTCTGCTTCTTAAAGCCCTCAGAGGAACCATCTTAAATCTGGTAATGGTTGGGGAATGGCACCCAAGACAAGCCTGATAAGACGACTTTTTACTCTTGTTGCCACATGATACATATACTCATGACTAGCATGGGGCTCATCTGTGTCCACTGTTGGTTCCTTTGGCATAAGATACTGGCTATTTATACTCCTGTGACTTAGGTTATTATGAATTATAAGAGATGAACTCACTCCTACTGTGACCGTGTAATCAAATATAGTTCTCAAGCAAGAAAGGTAAGTGCCAGACACTGTTTTGGTAAATTCAAAGGGATAACTAAAGCTGAGATCAATTGTCCATCAATTGAGCTTCTCCTTGTCACATTCTTCTATGCTGCTGTATTTCATTCATTTCTTGTCCATTTGAATTCCAAATAATATCTGTCTTATTCACTTGTTGCCCATGCAAGGATGTTTGCAGTCATACCTGACTCCACCCCTACTTTTATCTGTTCACACATCCATTTGAGTAGTACTAGTTCATCTTCCTATTTCCAAAAACCTCTTCATAACTGTTGCTTCTTCACAAATACATTTCTATTTTACTACTTTCATACCCTTACTTCTGACTATTATAATCCTTTTGCATAATATGGGCTGAGCTATTTTTCCTGCTACAGTTCAGTTCATGTCACTTATATGCTTAAAGATTTGTCTTCCATGACTTAAATAATAAAATCCAATTTTCCTGGAATGACAGTTTAGTACTGGTTTATATTTCCATGATTATCTCCTTTCTGTTGTCTAGTAGCTCAAACTTTGACTCAGTTACTTAGGACTGCAATTATTCCTGAAACTCACCCCGTAATGCCATAGGTTTGTTTGATTAAGTCCTTCTTTACTCTGAAAACCAAGAGAAACAAAGCCAGCACTCATCAAATAGTGCCTAAATTCATGTTGATTTCTTTTTTCTCCATCATCATGGCTTTGAAGGTAGAAACTTCTAGTGTAAACAATGAAAGAATATTAATTTTAAATGTAAGCTATAAATATGCTGACATACCACCACTAATCATGTATGAGACTGGAAAAATTAAACATTTTATGATATGTGTTTTCCAGGGAGTGGAGAAATTATATTTGCATCCACTCCTGACAGGACTAAAAACTTTTGTAAGCCTTTTGGACAACAATTTAAAAAAAAATAATAATAATATGAACTGTTATTTTATGTACAATCAAGAAAGACAAAAATTTACAATTAAAATATGAAAGAATGTCTTTAATATAGTTCTATATGACCCTTGACGGCAGTGGGTTTTTTATGGGTATATGACCCTTAGAATAGGTAATATCAGCCATGGCCAATTTACTTTGAAATTTATTTTAACAATTACAAGGGATTTTCTCCTACTTTTAGTTGCATTGTGTGGCATAGAAAAGTCAAAAGTTTATGCATTCCTCAGTAATTTAGGCTTATGCACTTGTAGACATCTGCTGTTTTTAGGCCCTGAAATGCAATTAGTTGTTTTTAAGTTACATTGGAATTGTATTGTTTCTAAAATGATGAAGTTACTTTATATCTCGCTGTCTGTTACTATGCCTTCCTACATAGAAAATAACTTATGCTTTCAGTGCTAAATCAGAGCATACGTTTTTGAAGTCTATTAAATGTCAGTTAAAGGGAATACAGGTGGTACCAATCATGACAGAACGCAGTAGAAGTGATGACAATATCAACATCTCTGAGCAACTTTATAAGGATATAGGCAATGAGACATGATACGACTGTCTCCTGGCCTATAGCGAGTATAAGATGCCATCAATTTTAAGGTATCTGTATTTCAGAAATTACAAAATGTTGAAAATTATGCATCTTAGAGTCAGTAAAACGTAGTATTAAAAAAATGCAACAGTTAAAAAGGAAAGGATTTCTAGAGTTGACATGGAAAAATGCTTGATATTTTGATGAGTGAAAATCATCAAATATAATAACTTCCACGTAAAACACACACCTATCCAATGTAGCTAATAAGAATCAATGATCCCATACTAAAACTATATAGGTTTCAATGAATAAATTTTTTAGGGAGATATAGACAAATCTCTAGTCCTGGAGAATTCCAGATAATTTACGCAGATACTCCACCTTCAAGAATATAGAGCACAACTCTCCACTTCCCTAAGTGTGAGCTGAACATAGTGACTTCCCTCCAAATAGTGTAGTACGGAAAGGAAGAGGGAGAGTTACTATCCAATAGAGAAAGCTGACACTCACTACATCAGTCAGATGATCAAGGTGATTATCAACATAGCCACAACATATTAACAGTATGACTCTTTGATATGATGTGATGAGAATAGCACTTTAACACTGTGGTCTTCCTACTCAAAACCAGGGGAAGGTTACCCAATAAGCAAGGTAAACATGTGCATCAACAGAACAGGGGCACCAGTTGTCCAAAGCAAAGACTCCTAAGTGCCAAGCAGATAGGATACAAGGAAAACAGAGCCGAGCACTGCAGTTGGGAGGGAACTGGCAGGGCACAAAATGAAACTGATACCAGCTCCAGTGCATGAGAATGTGCCAGCAGGCAATAAAGTTCCCACAGGGTCACCAGGGTGCCCATACACCAGGTCGTTTAAGCTGTGAGACTCCTACCACTTTAACCCCTTGTTAGCATTTGTCTCTTATGGTCACCCTTCCCTGTAATTGAAACTCCCTATCTTGTCGGGCCTCTTGGGAGTTTACTATTTCTTTCTAATAAACAAGAAATGGTGGCTGGCTGTCAAATATAACTCTTGCTACATTCAAAGTGAGTAGTAACTGGGAAAGGATGGATTATATTAATAGATAATAGGTCATTGATCCAATCTGAGAGAACCACCTTATATATCCACATCTGCTGATGCAGCAGCTCCAGCCAGGAGGGCCAGCAATGCTCTTTGGCATGATACAAACACAAAGGTATGTTCTTGCACATGTCCTGGTAAACACCAATGGGAACTTCAGTCCCAGATGATGGACAAAAGAGAGCGAACTCGGAAAAGTAGATCGTTACAAGAATTCAATAAAGTTACTTTTTAATCGTATAACATTTAAGTACGGAGTTATGTCCTAAATTTTGTAAACAAATAATACAACTTTAACTTTAAAGTATGTTTGGCATACACACAGATGCAATCTAACATACATTTAATACTAACATAGGTAATAATTTAATATAATCCTAACATAGCAAATATCCAAAAAATTCTGGAAATATAAATATTTATTTAACACGAAAAGTTTTAACTTGTGTATCAAGTCAGTTTCATCTTGTATTGTCTGTTACATGGGACGCAGTGCTTGTTATTATTCTGTATATGCTAATAAAGGAGGTATTAAGCACATTAAGAGGACGAAAATTTCAATGTTTATTTATCATTCAAAATGTTTCTGTTTTGTGACAATAAGTGTGTTTCTAAATTCATCTTCCAAGAAAGCAACAAGCAAAAAGGAGTGTTTATCAGAACATTACATTTATATTTATCAGAATATTTACGTATCTCCATGTAAGGAAATTGAACAATTCATTGAGGTAAATTAAATGAAAATTTAGGTAATGAAAATTATATAAAAGTATTTTATTTTCCCTTTACCTTTAGACCAACTTTCTTTTAAGAGATTGATTGACATTGTTATGACTTGCAAAACAAACTTGTTCATGGAGAAGTGAGGCTGTTAAAAGTCTCAAGCTAAGGCTTGGGCAGGAAAAAAAATCCAGGCTGACTCAGTGACTTGATGTGCCACATTACATTACCACCTGGCAGTAGCTGCAAACAAAAACCACTACATATAATATTTAAAGGAAAGGAAAACAGAAAAAACAATTATAAAATAATCTTATTCAAAAGAGTATGAGAACCAAAATGCCTAATACTCTGGAGAAATTCAAGGTTAAGAAAAAGAGCAAGAAAATAATAATTGGAATTTTAGCCTTCTTTGGATGAAATTAATATTATATACCATTCCACAAACACTTTAACATACATGATATGTGTGTGTGTATATATAATGTACTTTCAAATATTATTTAAAATAAATAGTCTTAAATTCAAAGGAACATGAAGTTATAAAAGAAAAGACTATCTCATTAGGTATAAACAAGGATTAGAAAGTATGGCATGGAATATATTTCACTGATAGTAAAATATTTTAAAAATGTTATTACAAATCTCTGTCCCGGATAGAGTCAAAGAAATTAAAAAAAAAAAAAAAAAAGGCAAACTAAAGATAGACAAACAGTGCCCATGCAGAAAGCGCTGTTTAAAAAAACTCTGAAGAGCCAGGGAGGATTTACTGAAAAGCTCCAACATATATAAGAGTTAAAAACAAGACAATAAGGAAGCGAAGGAATAATGATAGCTGAATAAATATTTTTGACATTTCCAAAATTGGAGAAAAATTATATGGGATCACTAATAAAATGTGAATTTTAAATAATGAGTAGAATTTTTAAAAAGCCTATCTCTAGACACATCATAGTGGAATTTCTGTACATTATGGAAAAAATAAAACATAAAAGCTGCCGGTAAAAGGACAGTTTAACAATAAAGGAGTGACCGACTGACAATGGACATCTCATTTGCAACAATAGATGCCAAAGAAAATGGGGTAATATCTTCACGTTGGTGAAAGAAAACAACTCCAACATATAATTTTATATTCAAGCATAATATTTTTGGAGTGTGAGCACAATAAAAATGCTTTTCAGCTACAGACACAAAAATAACAGGAGATTTGACCACCTACAGGCCCTCACTTAAAAATGATTTTAAATAAAGTGAAATACTGAGAGAAAAAAATAAGATATAAGAAACTTTTTTGAGAAGGGAAACTGATATAATGCAAACAAACTTACTTAACTGATTTAAGCAAAATTATTTTTATTAAGAAAAAAATTATATAATAGCAACAATATTGGATAAGAGTATTCAAATAATGACTTATTTCTGTTTATACTAAAGATGTAGTGGAAAGAAAAGGATATAAGTTTTCAATGAATGGTTTTTGTTAAAAAAAAATTGTTAAGTTTTAAATTTCTTAAATATTCAAAAGTACTCACTAAAATAATATAAATTTAACCAAAAATTTCCAAACCAGCAGAGAATAAACAACCAAAAAATGAATGCCTAAAAAATGTATCAATGCAGCACTTGTGTCCTTGAATTGTGGAGAAAATACAATCAAATCCTAAGAATCTCTCAATTTCTACTTCAGGAAATATTGATGTAAAACATATCCCTCTCTCCATACACAAGTAGTTGTTGTTCGGTGCCATTGAGTCAATTCGGACTGTCACAATTCTATAAGACAGAGTAGAACTGCCCCATAGGGTTTCCTAGGTTGTGATCTTTACCAGAACAGATCATCAGGTCTTTTCTCCAGTAGAGATGCTGGTGGGGTTGAGCTGCAGTGCAGACATTTTGCTTAGCAGCCAAGCACTTAACCATGGCCACATCAAAAAAAAAAAAAAAACTGTTGCTGTGGAATCAATTCCAACTTATAATGACCCTATAGTCAGAGTAGAATTCTCTGTAGGGTTGCCAATGAGTGGCTGGTGTATTCAAACTGCAGACCTTTTGGTTAGCAGCCAAGCAGTTAACCATTGTGACACCCAAACCAAATCAAACCAAACCCATTGCCATCGAGTCAATTCCAACTCATAGCAACCCTAAAGGACAGAGTAGAACTGCCTCATAGGGTTTACAAGAAGCACCTGGTGGATTCAAACTGCCAACCTTTTGGTTAGCAGCGGCAGCTCTTAAACACTATGCCACCGGGGTTTCCATAGCAACACCAGGGCCCCTTAAACAGTAGAAACCTGACAAAATATTTTAAACAATAGCTTTCAAATATTAAACATAAGGCTAACATCTTTGAAGAAAAAATAAAATCTGTCACTTTAAGTTTTGCCTGGAGGCCTTCATCTGAATCCAACACAGGGAAGGAGAATCAAAAAAACAAAAACAAAAGTTGGCATTCTGGCTGAGCTGGGAAGTCAATGATCAGAGCTGGGGTGGCTACAGAAGCTGATACGTATGTCCTCCTAGAAAGAAGGGATCTACACATAGAAAGAACACCACAAGTCCACAAGTCCATTTGAGTCTTCGGCTTAATATTAAGCTATATATTCATATGGTAAAACTGTCCAAACCAGGCAAAAAATAACTACTGAGTGTATTAATTTTCTATTGCTGCAAAACAAATTATGACACACTTGTTGTTAGGTGCAGTCGAGTTGGTTCCAACTCATAGCGACCCTATGCACAACACTGCCCAGTCTTGTGCCATCCTTACAATCATTATTATGCTTGAGTTCACTGCTGCAGCCACTGTGTCAATCCGCCTCGTTGAGGGTCTTCCTCTTTTCCACTGACCCTGTACTCTGCCAAGCATGATGTTCTTCTCCAGGGACTGATCCCTCCTGACTACAGTACAAAGTATGTAAGACACAGTCTCTCCATCCTTGCCTCTAAGGAGCATCCTGGCTGTACTTCCTCCAAGACAGGTTTGTTCGTTCTTTTGGCAGTCCATGGTATATTCAATATTCTTTGCCAGCACCACAATTCAAAGTCGTTAACTCTTCTTCAGTCTTCCTTATTCATTGTCCAGCTTTCACATGCATATGATGCAATTGAAAATACTATGGCTTGGGTCAGGCGCACCTTAGTCTTCAGGGTGACATCTTTGCTTTTCAACACTTTGAAGAGGTCCTTTGCAGCAGATTTGCCCAATGCAATGAGTCTTTTGATTTCTTGACTGTTGCTTCCATGACCGTTGATTGTGGATCTAAGTAAAATGAAATCCTTGACAACTTCAATCTTCACTCCATTTGTCATGATGTTGCTTATTGGTCCAGTTGTGAGGATTTTTGTTTTCTTTATGTTGAGGTGCAGTCCATACTGAAACCTGTGGTCTTTGATCTGCATTAGTAAGTGCTTCAAGTCCTCTTCACTTTCAGCAAGCAAGGTTGTGTCATCTGCATAATGCAGGTTGTTAATGAGTCTTGCTCCAATCCTGATGCCCCATTCTTCTTCATATAGTCCAGCTTCTCGGATTATTTGTTCAGCATACAGATTAATTAGGTATGGTAAAAGAATACAACACCGAGGCACACCTCTCCTGACTTTAAACCAATCAGTATCCCCTTGTTCTGCCCGAACAACTGCCTCTTGGTCTATGTAAAGGTTGATTTACTGGCGATTGGAATGCAAAAGTTGGAAACCAAGAAGAAGGATCAGTAGTTGGAAAATATGGCCTTGGTGATAGAAACAATGCTGGAGATCGAATGATAGAATTTTGCAAGACCAACGACTTCATTGCAAATACCTTCTTTCACTAGCATGAACGATGACTATACACATGGACCTCGCCAGATGGAACACACAGAAATCAAATTGACTACATCTGTGGAAAAGGACAATGGAAAAGCTCTATATCATCAGTCAGAACAAGGCCAGGGGCCGACTGTGGAACAGACCATCAATTACTAATATGCAAGTTCAAGCTGAAACTGAAGAAAATCAAAGCAAGTCCACGAGAGCCAAAATATGACCTCAAGTGTATTCCACCTAAATGTAGAGACCATCTGAAGAATAGATTTGACCCATCGAACACTAGTGACTGAAGACTAGACGAGTTGTGGAATGACATCAAGGACATCATACATGAAGAAAGCAAGAGTTCACTGAAAAGACAGGAAAGAAAGAAAAGACCAAGACGGATGTCAGAGGAGACTCTGAAACTTGAAAAACAACACACTTAGTAGCTGAAAAACAAAACATATTTCTATTATCTCAGTACCTGTCAAGCTGTCAAGGTATCACAAAACTGCAATCATGGTGACAGCAATTGCTTAGGTACTAATCTTTCCTCAGGGTCTTCCTAACTCACTGATTGTTGGCAGAATTCATTTATTTGTGATTGTAGGATGTTATTATGTTGTTGTGTGCCACTGAGTTGATTCCAACTCATAGCAACCATATAACAATAACCGAACCAAATCTATTACCGTGGAGTCGATTCCAACTCATATCGATCCTATAGGAAAGAGTACAATGGCCTCATAGGGTTACCAAGACTAATCTTTATGGAAGCAGACCGCCACATCTTTCTCCTGCAGAGCAGCAGGTGGATTTGAACTGCCAACCTTTCGGTTAGCAGCCAAGCACTTAGCCACTATGCCACCAGGTCTCCTAGATATCCAAATTTTCCTTTTAATTTTGGGGCACAGATTGCTCTCGGGTCCTTGATTCTTCTCACAGTTCTTTACCATGTCCACAGCATGCTTTATTCCAGGAAAGCCAGAACACATCTTTTTAACTTCCTCTTGAGGGAACAGCCAGAGAAACTCCCTGCTTTTAAGCAGCTCATGTCTTAAGGTCAATCTAAAATCAATCAGTTTTGGACTTTATTGTATTGCAAAACTCTTTCACATCAGTACATATATTATTATTTGATTGAATAGCAGGGAGAAGGTGCTTGTATACCAGGTTCCTTGTGGCCCCATCTTAGGAATTCTCCCTTCCACATGTAGAAGAAAAGCTGGGGTACAGTCAAGTTCCCACCTACCAGACTGGAGAAATCTGGAATGCCAGGGATTTTCTGTAGAGACTTCACAAAGGTTATTCCCTTGAAGCAGGGATAAACTAGCCCCCAAAGAAAGGCATTTCTTGATACTCCGCAGAAAACCTGTTTTTTTAAATTAATTTTTATTAAGCTTCAAGTGAACATTTACCATTCCAATCAGTCTATCACGTGTAAGTTTACATACATCTTACTCCCTTCTCCCACTTGCTCTCCCCCTATTGAGTCAGCCCTTACAGTCTCTCGTTTCATGCCAGTTTTGCCATCTTCCCTCTCTCTCTATCTTCCCATCCCCCCTCCAGTCAAGAGTTGCCAACACACTCTCCAGTGTCCACCTGATTTAATTAGCTCCCTCTTTATCAACATCTCTCTCCCCGCCACTGACCAGTCCTTTTCATGCCTAATGATTTGTCTTCGGGGATGGTTCCTGTCCTGTGCCATCAGAAGTTCTGGGAAGCATTGTTTCTGGGATTCCTCTAGTCGCAGTCATACCATTAGGTATGGTCTTTTTATGAGAAACTGGGGTCTGTATCCCATTGGTCTCCCGCTCCCTCAGGAGTTGTCTGTTGTGCTCCCTGACAGGGCAGACATCGATTGTGGCTGGGCACCAACTAGTTCTTCTGGTCTCAGGATAATGTAGGTCTCTGGTTCATGTGGCCCTTTCTGTCTCTTGGGTTCTTAGTTGTCGTGTGACCTTGGTGGAAAACCTGTTTTTAAGACTCAGAAGAAACAACCTGATCTGCAAGGAAATTAACAATCTGCTAAAACAAACTTCAACACTATTAAAAGGAGCACAAAAATAACCAGGCACTCAATAATGTGACATTCACAATGCCACCACTTAAAGAAAAAAGAAAAGAAATCCAGACGTCAAGGAGGAGAAATTTTACATATAACCAAAAGAAAAAAAAAAAAAAAAAAAACAGGCAATGAAAATAGATGCAGGAATCACAGATGGAGCTTGCAGGCAGTACATTAAAACAACTGTCATAACTAGGTTCTAGTAGTACAAGAAACCATGAGCAGAGTAAGGAAAGAAATAGAAGATATAAAAAAGGACCAAATGGAAGTCCCAGTTTAAACAATATAATATTTGCAGTGAAAATTTTATATTATGTCATAAAAACATAGTAGATAATGCAGGAAAAAAAAACTTCAATAATGATCTGTGGGAAATGGAAAAACAGGCTAATATATATGTAATTGAAGGATTAAAGGAGAAAGATACAGACACGTTGGTATACATATCTGTATATCTCTATTACTATACCTATATTTTTTTGCATACCTATGCCAATATCTGTCTATCTATCATCTATCTATCACTTCACCCCTAAGATCATGAACAAGGCAAGCGTTTCTGCTCCAAATACTTCTATTCTACATTGCATTAATGTATTGCAGGAACTACCTAGTGGAATAAGGCAAAAAAAAAAAAAAAAAAGCACATGGACTGGAAAGACATAATTAAAACTATACATTAAAGCTACACTCTAAAAATCCTACAGAATCTACAAAAATTTCTAGGATAAATAGTTGAATTTTATGAAGTGAAAAAACAATACAAGCCAACCATCTTCGTGCCTACATTACAGCAATAAACAATTGGGAAATCTAATTAAAACAAAGGCTTAAAATAGCAACAAAATCTATGAAACCCTTAGGTATAAATTTTTCATATATATACAAGCCCTATACACTAATGTCTCACAATGTTGTTGAAACAAATTAAATACTTTTCCTGGAGAAAGAACATCTTTTTCAAGAAAATTTGCTGAAAGAGATAAACATTTGTATGAGAAGAAAAATAAACTTCAAACTCTGTCTTTCCCAATTTGCAAATATTAATTCAATATGAAATTATGTAACTAAATATAAATGTTAAAACTATGAAATACATAGAAATAAGATACAGAAAAACAATGTATGACCTTGGGAAATCCAATGTTATTTTAACAACACATAAAAAGTTTGAATCATAAAATGACAAACTTATGAATTGGACTTTATCAAATTTTAAAACAGTGCATCAGTGGCACCATTGAGAAAATTCAGAGATAAGCCACAATTTGTATGTATATATTCTCCAAAGTCTCTTATGGAATAAGAAACTTTACAACTCCATAATAAGAAATTGTACAAAAGTTTAAAACTTGGGTCAAATATTTGAACCGACATTTCACAAGGAAGGTGTATGAATGGCCAAGCATATGGAAAGATACTCAAGGCATTTAGTCATCAGGGAAACACAAATTAAAATTAAAATTACACAGCACTACAGAAACACAAGAATGCATAAAATTTAAATGTCTGACAATTTCAAAGTTTAAAGAATGTTGTTTAACTGGACCTTAATGCATTGCTGGTAAGAGTATAAACCTGTAAAACGATTTTGCAATATATTCCAGTACTTTCTTACAAACATAAGCATATAGATTGTTGTTCTTGTTAGGTGCCATCCAGTCAGTTCCAACTCATGGCACCCCTCATTTTAGACCTTAAAGTGATACTTTTGTTTTTTTAACACTCTAAATAGGTCTTTTGCAGCAGATTTGGCCAAACCAATACATTGTTTAATTTCTTGACTACCGTTTCCATGGGTGTTGATGCAGATCCAAGTAAAATGAAATTGTTTACAACTTCAATCTTTTCTCCATTTATCATGATGTTGCTTATTGGTCCAGTTGTGAGAATTTTTGTTTTCTTTATGTTGAGGTGCAATCCACACTGAAGGCTGTGGGCTTTGATCTTCTTCAGCAAGTGCTTCAAATCCTCTTCACCTTCAGCAATGTTATGTCATTTGCATAACACAGATTGTTAATGAGTCTTCCTCCAATCTTGATGCCCCATTCTTCAAGTAGTCCAGCTTCTCGGATTATTTGCTCAGAGTATAGGTATGGTGATTGAATAAGTATGGTGAAAGGATACAACCTTGACACACACCTTTCTTGACTTTAAACCACACAATACCCCTTTATTCCATTCTGATGACTACCTCTTAATCTGTGCAGTTCCCTCATGAGTACAAATAAGTGTTCTAGAATTCCCATTCTTCACGATGTTATCCATAATTTGTTACGATCCACACAGTTGAATGCCTTTGCATAGTCAATAAAACACAGATAAGCATCCGTGTTCTCTGCTTTCAGCCAGGATCCATTTGACACCAGCAATGATATCCCTTGTTTCATGCCTTCTTCTGAATTCAGCTTGAATTTCTGGCTGTTCTGTGTTGATACACTACTGCAGCCACTTTTGAAAGATTTTCAGCAAAATTTTACTTGTGTGTGGTATCAGTGATATTTTTTGATAATTTTCTCATTCATTTGGATCACATTTCTTGGGAATAAGCATAAATATGGATCTCTTCCAGTCTGTTTTCCAGGTAGCTGTCTTGCAAATTTTTTTGCATAGACGAGTGAACACATCCAGTGCTGCAACCATTTGTTGAAACATCGTTATTAGTATTTCATCAATTCCTGGAGGCTTGTTTTTAGCCAATGCCTTCAGTGCAGCTTGGACTTCTTCCTCAGTACCACCAGTTCCTGATCATATACTACTTCCTGAAATGGTTGAATGTAGACCAATTCTTTTTGGTACAGTGAATCTGTGTATTCCTTCCGTCTTCTTTTGATGCTTCCTACATTGTTTACTATTTTCCCTGTAGAATCCTTCACTATTGCAACTTGAGGCTTGAATTTTTTCTTCAATTCTTTCAGCTTGAGAAATGCCGAGCTTGTTCTTCCCTTTTGGTTTTCTAACTCCAGGTCTTGGCACATATCATTATAATATTTTACTTTGTCTCCTCGAGCCACCCTTTGAAATCTTCTGTTCAGCAATTTTACTTACTTAAAGGACCTGGCAGTCTACTTCTGAAAAGAATTAGTGAAAGAAAACCTTACGAATAGCAGCTGAACATTGTTTGATATAGTACCGAAAAATGAGCCCCCCAGGTTGGAAGGCACTCAAAATACAACTGGAGAAGAGCTGCCTCCTCCAACTAGACTCAACCTTAATAATGTGGATGGAGTCAAGCTTTCGGGACCTTCATTTGCTTATGTGGCGGGACTCAAAATGAGAAGAAACAGCTGAAAACATCCATTAATAATCAGAACATGGAATGTACAAAGTATGAATATAGGAAAGCTTGAAATTGTGCAAAATGAAATGGAATGAATAAACATCGATACCCTAGGCATTAGTGAACTGAAATGGACTGGTATTGACCATTTTTGAATCAGAAAATTATAGAGTCTACTATGCCAGGAATGACAACTTGAAGAGGAATGGCATTGCATTCATCCTCAGTGACAGGATAATATCTCTATGCCTACAAGAATGGCCAGTTAATACAACTATTAACCAAATTTTCCCAACAACTTCTAAAGCCAAAGATGAAGAAATTGAAGATTTTTACCAACTTCTACAGTCTGAAATTGATGGAACATGCAAGTAGGATGTATTGATAATTACTGGTGATTGGAATTCGAAAGTTGGCAAAAAGAAGAAGGATCGTTAGTTGGAAAATACGGTCTTGGTGATAGAAACAATGCCAGAGATCACATGATAGCATTTTGCAAGAGCAACGACTTCTTCATTGCAAATACCTTTTTTTTTTAACCAACATAAATGGTGCATATATACATGGACCTCTTCACATGGAATACACAGGAATCAAATCAACTACATCTGTGGAAAGAGAAGATGAAAAACCTCAATATCATCAGTCAGAACAAGGACAAGGGACAACTGCAGAACAGACCATCAATTGCTCATATGCAAGTTCATGTTGAAACTTAAGAAAATTAGAACAAATCCACGAGACCCAATGTATGACCTTAAGTATATCCCACCTGAAGTTAGAGACCATCTCTAGAACAGATTTGATGCACTAAACACTAATGACCAAAAAAAAAAAAAAAAAATGACCAAAGGCTAGACAAATTGTGGAATGACATCAAGGACATCATCACTGAAGAAAACAAGAGGTCATTAAAAAAAAAAAAAAAAACAGGAAAGAAAGAAAAGACCAAAACTGATGTCACAAGAGTCTGAAACTTGCTCATGAACACTTAAAAAAGGACACAATAATTCCTGTCCTAGGTATTTATTCAAGTGGAATGAAAACATGTGTCTTAAAAAAACTTACACAAATATTTGTAGCAGCTTATTCATAATAACCTTGATCAGGAGTCAATTCAAATGTTCATCAACATGTGAATGGGTGAACAAATTGTGGTGTATTTTTATAATTGACTATTACTCAAAAATAAAAAGAATGTAATATTGATACATACCATGTATATATATGGCCAATGAAAATAAACATGTAAAAGAGTTATGTTCCATTTGATTTGATTCTACGAAGTTTTGGAACAATAAAAATCATCTTGAGTGATGGAAATGGTATCATTTTCTGGGACAATGGCTGGTGGCAGGAGGTGGAGCCACCATGATGCCCTGGACACCTGTACCATGCCATCCCTCTGCAGCAGTGACCTGAAAAACTAAGTAAAACAGATGCAAATGTCAATCCTGGGACCCTATGCATCAAATGAAGGGATATAGAACTAAAGCAAACACTGAATGGAAGAAGAAACTGATGGAAAACAGAGAACAAGGAGAGATACAGAGTAGAGGTTCCCTGCCAACTAAGACTGCAGTGTCATCGTATTGGAAAACAGCGGCAAAAACCATGGACAGGGAATACAGGAAGGCAAATTCATGGAGCTCGCAACAGGAGACAGAGCACCCAGTAACTAGAGAAACACACTTTCCCAGCCTTCACACTTCTGATGAGTAGCAGCAAGAACCCCTCCAACCCAGCAACCCCCACAATACCAGCCACTCTCTGCCTGCTTTGCCCCCTCCTGCCATGTGGCTTTTTCCTTCTTTCTTCCATGTAGCCTGTACACCACCCCCGCTTTCCGAAGGTCCCTGAGGCACCACCACAGCCAGAAAGCCCCTGCTCCAAGTCTCCCACACCCCCACCTGCCAGCTCCCCAACATGCCACCATTTTTGTTTTTCTTTTTTCCCTTTCTCTCTTTTCCTTCTACTTCCCACCTAGCCCCATAAGTCACCTCCCATACCTCCCACTGAACCCCCTCTGTGCCTTAGCAGCTAGAGATCCACTGGCCCACCATCGCTCCAGGTCTGAACCACCCCCACCCTCCAGCTCCCACCATGCTATTTTTTCCTTTTTCTTTTCTTATTTTTTTTTTTACTTCCCACCTAGTCCTGTATATCACCCAGCTGCCTTCTCACCACACCCCGGGTCTGCCCCCGCCCCCACAGGTCCCCGCCATGTTGCCATTTTTGTTAGTTTTTCTTTTTTTTCCTTTCTTCTTTTCTTTCTCCCTTCTGTCTAGCCCCATACACTGCCACCCCCTTTCCTGTTGAACCTCTACTGTTCCCCTGCACCTAGGAAGCCCACCACCACCTTGGGTTCACCCCACTCCCATCTGCTGCACTGCCTTTTTTCTTCTTTTTTCTCTCTTCTATCTTTTCTTTCTTCCTCCCACTTAGCCCCATATGTCACCTCACTTCCCCTCCCACCTACTTCTGAGCTTGCCATGCCCTACTAACTGGTCCCCAACACACCACCATTTTTTGCCTTTTTTTCCTCTTTCTCCCTCCCACCTAGCCCAGTATACCACCTTCCCCCCTTCATGACAGCCCCTGCTTGCCACCACAAATTACTGGTGCACCAACCTGCCATTTTCCCAGGTACACCCCATCCCAACTCACAGGTCCCCACTGTGCAATCATTTATTATTTTATTAATTATTAGTATTCATTATTTTTTTATTTATTTTTAGTTTTTTCTTTTTACTTTTTATTTTTTTCTTTCTCCCTTCTACCTAGTCCTGTATCACACCCCAATCCCTTCCCACCATTCCATGGGCCCACCAGCCCTGCCTGCTGGCTACCATGGTGCCAATCCCTTTTTTCCTTTCTCTCTCTTTTCTTTTCTTTCTCCCTACCACCTAGCCCCATACACCACAGCCCTCTTCCCACCAGCCCCCACCACACCACTGCAGCTAGAGCATCCCTGGAGTTCAGGCCTGCCACTGCATCAAGTCTGCACTGCCCTCCTCTCCCTCCACTCAACTAGCTGCTGAATGGTAGGAACATGTATCACTCACCATCCTATACCCCCACCCATCTGTTAAGGGTCTATGAATGTACACACACCTCTGGACCAACATCAGGAGGTAGGCAATGCCCACCCATTCTGTCCCAAGCCACCTTAGTAAAGCAGTGAATAGCAAAATGGACTAACCTGTCCTGCTGCTGCTCTGCCCACCTGAGCAAGGTGGGGAGAGTTGTTGTGCCCACAGACAACCAAGTAGCAAAACATTACTTACCCATCCACCATGACTGCTCTGACATATCAAAACAAAAAAAAAGGGCAAAAAAGAACAATCAATAAAAAAGAAAATAATACCTTAATGTCTCAGAGACAGCAGACAATATGAAAACATATAAAAAAGAAGTACATGCTCCAGAAAGTGACTGAAAACAAAAAATAAAATAATCTTTCTGTAGAAGAAAAAGAAGTGGGCTACCTGACATGGAATTTAGGTCTCTCCAAGTGATTAGGAAAGAGGGAAACACAGACAAAATCCTGGAAAACAAAGACAAAAACTAGTGAAAACATAGCCCAAATCAAAGGAAACACAGATAAAGCAATAGAAAAACTCAGGAAAATAATATAAGAACAAAAGGTCAAAATAAGTAAACAAATGGAAATCATAGAAAAACAGCAACTAGAAATATAAAAGATAAACAATGTTTCAGAAATGGACAACTCAATACAAGGTTCTAGGAGCAAATTTTAAACAGTGGAGGACAGAATCAGTGAGATTGAAGACAAATCCACGGACAACATTTTGTTTGAGGAAAAATCACAGAAAAGAATGAAGAAAAATAAGGAAAACCTAAGAATCATGTGAGACACAATCAAGAGCAAAAACTACACATGATGGGAGTTCCAGAATAGAAGGGAAAAATAGAAAACAGAAGATTATTGAAGATTTCCTGGCAGAACTCTTCCCAAATAAGATGAAAGATGAAAAGCTGACCATCCAAAATCTCAATGAATCTCATATACTACAGACCCCAAAAGAAAGTCATCAAGACATATAATCACACTTGCCAAAATCAAAGACAAAGAAAGAATTCTGAGAGCAGCTTGAGAAAAATGAAAAGTCACAAACAGGAAACAATAAGACTAAACTCTGGTTTCTCCACAGAAGCTTTGCAGGCAAGAAGGCAATGAAATGACATACATAAAACCTTAAAAGAAAAAAAAAAACTGCCAATGAGGAATGATATATCATGCAAAATGGCCTCTCAAATATGATGGCAAAATTGGATAAACATAAGTTAAGAGAATTTGTAAAAAACAAACCAAACTTACAAGAAATATTAAAGTGAGTCATTTGGCTAGAGAACCAACAACATCAGACAACAACTGGAGTCTAGGACACAGGATAGCATCAACCAGATACCAACCTAAGTAAAGGATTCGGTAATAAAAGAAAGCCAAAAGACTTGAAACAGGGATACAGAGATGCCAATCTATAGATGAGGACAAAGTCAAAATAATAAAAGGGGGAATAAATAGTGTAGGTATAGAAATTTCAAATGGAGAGGAAGTCAGGGTGACATCAAGTGGCTCAAATGTAGGATGATAAGGATAAATTTCAGGGTAACCACAAAGAAATTTAACAAACCTACTCATCAAAATAAAAGAAAAACATAAGTACTCAAACCAAACCAAAGCAAACCCAGTGCCATCGAGTCGATTTCAACTCATAGCGACCCTACAGAACAGAGTAGGACTGCCCCATAGAGTTTCCAAGGAGCACCTACCTGTTGGATTCGAATTGCTGACCTCTTGGTTAGCAGCCACAGCACTTAACCACTACGCCACCAGGGTTTCCATAGATACCCAGTAAACACAAAATCTACAGCAATGAAAGAAAAGAAAATCCACAAATAATGAAACTCAACACAGGAAAGTAAGAGGAACAAAGAAAACGCCAGCACTACACAAAAAAAAAGCATAACGATATGACAGCAAAATACTCATAAGTATAGATAATCAGACTGAATGTACATGGATTAAGTGCACCCATAAAGAGTCAGAGAGTGGCAGAAATGAAAGAAAACTACCCATCAATATGTTGTCTATAAGAGACATACCTTAAACACAAAGACATAAATATATTAAAAATCAAAGGATGGAAAAACATATATCAAGTAAACAGTAACCAAAAAAGAGCAGGAGTGGCAATGCTAATTTCAGACAAAATAGACTCTAAGGCAAAATCAACCCCAAAAGAAAATGAAGGGTATTATATAATGATTAAAGGGTCAATACACCAAGACATACCCCGAATAAATATCTACACACCCAACAACAGGGCTCCTAAATACATTAAAAAAAAAAAAAAAAAACCTTAAGAGCACTGGAAAAAGAAACATACTTTAAACCGTGCAGTATCTCCTTACTCTGTTCAAACAACTGCCTCTTGATCTATGTACAGGTTCCTCACGAGTACAATTAAGTGTCTGGAATTCCCATTCTTCATGTTATTCATAATTTATTATGGCCCACAGAGCTGAATGCCTTTGCTGGTCAATAAAACACAGGTAAACGTCTCTCTGGGATTTTCTGCTTTCATCCAGGCTGCATCTAACACTCCACAACCTCTTCTCAATCTGGCTTGAATTTCTGGCAGTTCCCTGCCGATGTACCGTGCAACTGCTGTGAACGTTCTTCAGGAAAATTTAGACACACCTGTAAAATAATAACACATGTGAGGAAAGTGCTTCTTACTTCATTCAAGTTTCTGAGACCTAATAGGCAACACCTGCCCAAAAGCAAAGATGAGAAGGCAGAAGGAGACAAGAAAACTGGACGACTAAATATGGGGGACCCGGGGTGGAAAGGGAAAGTGAGGATGCTGACACAGTGTGGGGGTTTCCACCAATGTCACAAAATAATTTTTGTATAAATTTTTGAACGAGAAACATTTTCCTTGTAAGCTTTCACCTAAAGCAGAATTAAAAAAAAAAAAAAAGAGCTGGTGACAGGGGATAGGAATTGGCTACAAAGGTATAGGGGTGATGGAAATATTCTATATATTGATGGTTTTGGTATTACGCTAGTATAGTAGATATATTGGAACCCTGGTGGGCAGTTTGAATCCACCAGCTGTTCCTTGGAAAACCTACGAGGCAGTTCTACACTGTCCTATAGGATTGCTATGAGTCAGAATCAACTGGATGGCAATGGGTTTGGTATTTTTTTGGTATATACATTACATGGGTGTACTGTATATTTAGAGTTGGTAATATATGCTTCAATAGCTTATTTAGCAAATTTTGAGAAAAAAAAAATGCAACTACAATATGCCAGCAGGAGGAAGGTCTTCAGTGAGGCCAGCTGGAAATCTACAATTCTTTATATCCTCAGAGAACTCAGAACATCATAGAGAACAATTATTGATTTTCATGATAAGGACTCTGAGATATAAAGAAAGAGCTAAATATATTCTATATGTTTATTATATCAGTAATATAAAAAGTATAAGTAATACACAGAAAAATGAGATGAAAGGAAACAACCACATATTTCAGAATTAAAAATTAATGTGAATATTATTTGCAATTAGTAAAAGGCAGAGATAATCAGATTAGCTTAAAAAAGAAAAAGAATTGGCTATTTCCATTATACAACAGAAAAATAGTCATAAGCATAGTTATAAATTAATTTGAAAATAGAAAAATCAGACAAAACTCTATATGGAATAGAAAAATTTAAATCACAAATAAGTACTATGGACAATTCCTATGTGAATAAATTTGAAAACATAGGAGAAGGATTTATTTTTTGTCAAGAAAAACTGAAAAAAAAATTACAAAGAAAGAAAAATAAATTAAATATGGCAAAACCAGTAGCAGCCACATCAATTGCCATGCAAGTAAATAAATAAAACCAAACAAAAACAAATATAGAGGTTAATAAAATATTTGAGGGCAAATAAGCTTGTAATCACCCACAAAATTAAGTGTAAGGCCCCTCCCAATCACAACCTGCTCCATTACAAAAAAGAAACTATTATCCTAACTTTTATAAGTACCTTGATATATTTCTTTGTATTTTACCACCCAAATGGACGTCATTGAAAACTATGGTTCAGACTTGCACATTTTTTAATTTAGTTTTTTCTTTTTTCTAGTTTTAAATAGACTATACTTAGAAGAGTCTTAGTTTTACAGAAAAATTGAGACGACTGTACAGAGATCTTCCATATACTCCAAACCCAGTTTCTCCTATATTAACCTCTTACACTATTATCATATATTTGTTATAATTAAGGTACTAATGTAGATACACTTATTATTAACCAAATTCCATAGGTTATTCAGATTTCATTGGTTTTTACATAATGTTCTCTTGGCTGTGACAGTTTCTCAGACTTTTTTTTTGTTTGTGATGATATTGACAGTTTTGAAGAGTACCGATCAGATATACTGTATAATCCATGTTTTTGAAATTTGTCTGGCATTTTTAGCATGATTAGACTGGGATAGAAAACAACATCCTGTTTGATAAAGTAGAGGGTCAGTGAAAATGAGTGAAACCCTCAATGAGATGGGCTGACACAAAAGATAGAATGATAGCTCAAACATACAAAGATCATGAAGACGGCATCAAAAAAATAAAAATAGAAAAAACTGTTACCTTCAAAGATTAAAGATTGTTTCTTTCCGTGTGTAAACCTGTTCATGAGCTTTTATAATAGTGGTCTCATACGGTATTTGTCCTTTCGTGACTGACATATTTCAGTCACCATAATGCCCTCCAGATCTATCCATGTTCTGAGATGTTTCACAGATTTATCATTGTTCTTTATCATTGTGTAGTATTTCATTGTGTGTGTATAACATAGTTGATTTATCCATTCATCTGTTGATGGGCTCTTAAGTTGTTCCCATCTTTTTGCTATTGTGAATGGTGCTGCAATGAACATGAGTGTGAATAGCTCTCTATACGTGTGATGGCTCTTATTTCTCTAGGCTATATTCCTAGGAGAGGGAATGTTCTATTGTGGGGTTTACACACAGAAATAAACAATCTTTAAGAGTTACTAGAAAGGGAAGACATAGTTGATTCCAATTTGTAATGACCCATGTACAATAGAATGAAATACGACCCAGTCCTGCATCATTCTCACAATTGTTGTTATGCTCAAGCCCATTGGTATAGCCATTGTGTCAATACATTTCATTGAAGGTCTTCCCCTTTTTCACTGACCCCTCTACCTTACCAAGGAGGATGTCCTTCTCCAGGGACTGAGCCCTCCTGATAATGTCCAAAGTATGTGAGACATAGTCTCATCATCCTTGGTTCTAAGGAGCATTCTGGTTGTGCTTCTTCCAAGACAGATGTGTTCATTCTTCCGGCAGTTCATAGTATATTCAATATTCTTCACCAACACCACAATTCAAAGGCATCAATTTTTTGGTCTTTCTTATTCACTGTCCAGCATTTGAAAGCACATGAGGTGATTGAAAACACCATGGCTTGGGTCAGGCACACCGTAGACTTCAAGGTGTCATCTTTGCTTCTGATCACTTTAAAGCGGTCTTTTGCAGCCAATTTGCCCAATGCAATGTGTCTTTTAATTTCTTGACTGCTGCTTCCATGGTTGTTGATTGTGGATCCAAGTAAAATGAAATCCTTGACAACTTCAATCTTTGCTCCATTTATCATGTTGTTGCCTATTTGCCCAGTTGTAAGGATTTTCATTTTCATTATTTTGAGGTATAGTCCATACTGAAGGCTGTGGTCTTTGATCTTCATCAGTAAGTACTTCAAGTCCTCTTCACTTTCAGCAAGCAAGGTTGTATCATCTGCGTAATGCTGGTTGTTAAAGAGTCTTCCTCCAATCCTGATGCTGTGTTTTTCTTCATATAATCCAGATTCTCAGATTATTTGCTCAGCACACAGATTGGATAGGTATGGTGAAAGGATACAACACTGACATACACCTTTCCTGACTTTAAGCCATGCAGTATCCCCTTGTTCTGTTCAAACAACTGCGTCTTGACCTATGTATAGGTTCCTCACAAGCATAATTAAGTGTTCTAGAATTACCACTCTTTGCAATGTTATCCATAACTTGTTATGATCCACACAGTCGAATGCCTTTGCGCAGCCAATAAAACACAGGTAAACATCTTTCCGGTGTTCTCTGCTTTCAGCCAGGATCCATTTGACATCAGCAATGATATCCCTCAATCCATGTTCTCTTCTGAATTCCACTTGGATTTCTGGCAGTTTCCTGTCAATATACTGCTACTGCCACTTTTGAATGATCTTTAGCAAAATTTTACTTTTGCGTGATATTATTTGATGATTTCCTCATTTGGTTGGATCACCTTCTTTGGAATAGGCATAAATACGGAACTCTTTCAGTCGATTGGCCAGGTAGCTGTCTTCCAAATTTCTTGGCATATACAAGTGAGTACTTACAGCTCTGCATCCTTTTGTTGAAATATCTCAGTTGGTATTCTGTCAATTCCCGGAACCTTGTTTTTTTTGCCAAACCTTCAGTGCAGCTTGGACCTCTTCCTTCAGTACCACTGGGTCCTGATCACATGTTACCTCCTGAAATGGTTGAATGTTGACCAATTCTTTTTGGCATAGTGACTCTGTGTATTCCTCCCATCTTCTTTTGATGCTTCCTGTATCACTTAATATTTTTCCCATAGAAACTTTGAATATTGCAACTCGAAGCTTGAATTTTTTCTTCAGTTCTTTCAGCTTGAGAAATGCCAAACACATTCTTCCCTTTTGGTTTTCTGTCACCAAGTTTTTGCACATGTTATTACAATGATTTACTTTGTCTTTTCAAGCTGCCCTTTGAAAAATCCTGCTCAGCTCTTTTACATCATCATTTCTTCCTTTTGCTTTAGCTACTCAACATTCAAGAACAAGTTTCAGAATCTCTTCAGACATCCATTTTCGTCTTTTCTTTTTTCCTGTCTTTTTAATGACTTTTTGCTTTCTTCATGTACGATGCTCTTGGTGTCATTTCACAACTTATCTGGTCTTTGCTCATTAGTGTTCAATGCATCCAATCTGTCCCTGAGATAGTCTCTAAATTCATATGGGATATACTCAAGGTTGTACTTCGGCTCTCATGGACTTTTAAAATTTTCTTCAGTTTCAATTTGAGCCTACATCTGACCAATTGATGGTCTGTTCCACAGTAGGCCCCTGGCCTTTTTCTGACTGATGATATTGAGCATATCCATTGCCTCTTTCTACAGATGTAGTAGATTTGATTCCTTTGTATCCCTTCTGGCAAGGTCCACATGTGTAGTCACCATCTATGATGGTGAAAAAATATATCTTCAATGAAGTTGTTGGTCTTGCAAAATTCTATCATGCAACCTCTAGCATCGTTTCTATCACCAAGGATATATTTACCAAATACCAAGCCTTTTTCTTTGTTTCCAACTTTCACATTCCAAACACCAGTAATTATCAATACATCCTAACTACATGCTTGATCAATCTCAGACTGCAGAAGTTGGTAAAAGTCTTCAGTTTTTTAGTGATTGGCCTTAGTGATTGGTGTATAAATTTGAAGAACAGTCGTGTTAACTGGTCTTCCTTGTAGGCATATGGATATTATCCTATCACTGACAACGTTGTACTTCAGGATAGATCATGAAATGTTCTTTTTGACTATGAATGCAACACCACTCCTCTTCAAGTTGTCTTTCCCAGCGTAGTAGACCATATGTTTGTCCAATTCAAAATGACCAACACCAGTTCATTTCAGCTCAGTAATGCCTAGGATATCTATCTTTGTGCATTCCATTTCATTTTTTATGATTTCCAGTTTTACTAGATTCATACTCTGTGCATTACACATTTGTATTATTAATGGATGTTTACAGCTGTTTCTTCCACTTTGAGTCAAGCCACATCAGCAAATGAAGGTCTTGAAAGGACTCTACCTTCAGGAGGCAGTTATTTCCCAGTTGTCTTTTGAGTACCTTCCAAACTGAGGGGCTCATCTTCTGGCACTGTATCAGACAATGTTCTGCTGTTATTCATAAGGTTTTCAGTGGTTAATTCTTTTTTAGAAGCTGATCACCAGGTCCTTCTTCCTAGTCTGTCTTAGTCTACTAGCTCAGTTTAACCTGTCCACCATGGGTGACCCTGATGGTATTTGAATACCAGTGGCATAGCTTCCAGCATCACTGCAACAAAAAGCCCCCACAGTACAACAAATAAGCAGACAAATTGAGCACTAATGGCCAAAGACCAGATGAGTTGTGGAATGACATCAAGGACATCAAACATGAAGAAAGAAAAGGGCCATTAAAAAGACAAGAGAGAAAGAAAACTCCTAAATGGATGTCAGAAGAAACTGAACTTGCTCTTGAAAGTCAAGTAGCTAAAGCAAAAGGGGGAAAAAAAAAAGATGAAAAAGAGCTGAAAGGATGATTTCAATGGGTGGCTCAAGAAGACAAAGTAAAGTATTATGATGACATGATCAAAGATCTGAAGATAGAAAACCAAATAGGAAGAACACACTCAGCATTTCTCAAGCTAAAAGAAATGAAGAAAAAATTCAACCCTCAAGTTACAATACTGAAGGAGGCTATGGGGAAAATGTTAAATAACACAAAAAGAATCAAAAGAAGAGGGAAGTAATACACAGAGTCGCTATGCCAAAAAGAATTGCTTAACATTCAACCATTTCAGAAGATAACGTATGATCAGGAACCAATGGTGCTGAATGAAGAAGTCCAACTTGCACCAAAGGCATTGGAGAAAAACAAGGCTCCAGGAACTGAGAGAATACCAGTTGAGATGTTTCAACAAAAGAATGCAGCTCTGAAGTCCTCACTTGTGTATGCCAAGAAATTTGGAAGATAGCTACCCAGCCAGCCAACAGGAAGAGATCCATTATTATGCCTATTCCCAAGAAAGATGGTCCAACCAAATGCAGAAATTATTGAACAATATCATTAATATTAAATTTTGCTGAAGAGCATTCAAAAGCAGCTGCAGCAGTATATCAGGAGGGAACTGCCTAAAATTCAATCCTAATTTAGAAGAGGACTTGGATCCAGGGATATCATTACTTATGTCAGATGGATTCTAGAGGAAAGCAGAGAATACCAGAAAGATGTTTTACCTGTGTTTTATTGACTATACTAAGGCATTGGAGTGTGTGGAACTTAACAAATTATGGATAACATTGTGAAGAATGGGAATTCTGGAACACTTAATTGTGCTCATGAGGAATCTGTACATGGATTAAGAGGCAGTCTTTCGTACAGAACAAGGCTATACTGAGCGGTACAGGTAAAGGTGTGTGTCAGGGTTGTATCCTTTCACCATACCTATTCAATCTGAATCCTGAGCAATTAATCCAAGAAACTGGACTATATAAAGAAAAACAGGGCATCAAAGTTTGAAGAAAGACTCATTAATGACCTGAGTTATGCAGATGATACAACCTTGCTTGCTTGAAGAGGACTTGAAGCATTTACTGATGAAGATCAAAGACTTCAGCCTTTGGTATGGATTACGCCTCAACATAAAGAAAATGAAAATCTTCACAACTGGATCAATAAGCAACATCATGATAAAAGGTGAAATTGGTTTGCATTTGGCTACTAATGAAAAAGTTGGCAGTTCAAATCAATGCAGCATCATCACAGAAGAAAGGCCTGGCAATCTACTTCTGTAAATATAATAGCCATTGCAAGCCCTATGGATTGTAGTTCTACCCTGAAACACATTGTGTCACCATGAGTTGGAATTGACAGAATGATAATGAGGCGTGACAAATAATGTTGAGTGTTTCTTTAGACACTTATTTTTATTTATTTACCATACAGATGAGTTTTAAATTGGGTCATCTTGTTATGTTTGATGTTAAGAGTTCCTTAAGTATTTTGGATATAAGTTTCTTGTCAGATATGGTTTTCAAATAATTTCTCCCAGTCTTTAGCTTGACTTTTCATTACCTTTAACAGTATCTTTTAATTTCATGAAATCTAATTTATCATTTTTTTTTTCTTTCATGAACCATGCTTTTAGAGTTGTATCTAAAAACTTAATACCAAACCAAAGGTTTTCTAATATGTTTCTTGTATATAGCCTGTGTCCGGGTTATTTATTTTTGCATATGGACATCAAATTGTTCCAGCAATATTTTCTGAAAAGAGTGTCTTTTTTCTATTACATTCCATTTGCTCCACTGTGAAATATCAGTTGATTACAATTGTTGTTAGCTGTGGTTATGGCAACCCCATGCACAACAAAATGAAATGCTGGCTGGCCGTGCACTAACCTCATGACCAGTTGTGGATCAAGCCATTGGAATCCACAGGGTTTTCATTCGTTGATTTTCAAATGTGGGTCATTAGGCCTTTCTTCCTAGTCCATCTTAATCTGGGAATTCCACTAAAGCGTGTTCAACATCAGCAACATGTAAGCCTCCATGGGTGGATGGGTGGTAGCTGCACATGAGGTACATTGACTGGGAATTGATCCCTGTTTTTCTCACACTGAAGACAAGAATTCTATCAGTGAACCACCACTCCTCCCCAAATATATCAATACTCTTCAAAATAAATGATAAAATAAAATGCAGTCCACCCTCCTCCAAAGGGATCTCTTAGAGTTGTTTTTCTTCATGAAACTTACTTGACAAGCCAGTTCTAGGATTTATACAGGAGAGCCAAAGGCCAAAAAAACAAACAATTTTAAAGGAGAACCAAAGCTAGTTTGTTTTGCCAAGTATTAATTTATTATGTAATTATAGTTAAGATAGTGTGAAACTGGCAAAGACATCAGCTAATAAACAAATTTAACAGAACACAGAGCCCAACAAGCGACAATCATAAGGGAACTAGATATATAAGACTTGGCTGGTATTATAAATTAGTGAGTAAAGAATGGATGAAATGGGTCTAAAATAATTTGGCATCCATAAAAATTAAATGTATCCTCGATAAACCATGCATAAATTCCAGGTTGATTAAACACACATAATGACCCTACCCTGAAATCACAAGTTATTCTCCCATATTTCTGCAAGTGCAGAAGTAAATATGGGAGAATAACTTGTGATTTCAGGGTAGGGTCATTATCTTCAAAGAAATTTGATAGATTTTAACACATTAAAATTGAAAACATCAACACACACACACAAAGACACCAATAAAGAAACGCGTTGCAGTCGAGTCAGTTCCAACTCATAGCGACACTGTAAGACAGAGTAGC
The DNA here is from genome assembly GCF_030014295.1 of Loxodonta africana. Classification (NCBI taxonomy): domain Eukaryota; kingdom Metazoa; phylum Chordata; class Mammalia; order Proboscidea; family Elephantidae; genus Loxodonta; species Loxodonta africana. The sequence continues at coordinate 33,694,875 of NC_087356.1, forward strand.
ACTGTAAGACGGAGTAGAACTGCCCCTTAGAGTTTCCAAGAAGCACCTGGATTCGAACTGCTGACCTTTTGGTTAGCAGCCATAGCACTTAACCACTACACCACCAGGGTTTCCACAGACACCAACAGAGGAGTTAAAACATGAAGATCAGTAAAAGATATTTACAGTACATATTACCAAATAAAGATTAATATTCAGAATATTTTAAAATCATATTATAGCCAATTAGAAAAAGATAATACAATAGAAAAAAAAATGCAGGGCAAATTTAATGAAAAAAATAATACTGAAGAGAAGATCAGAAAGTTCAATAGTGAATAGGTATTCAATTTTACTAATTATCCAACAATGATGCGTTACTGTTACTACAAATTCCATTTCATATCCCTGGAATTAGGAAACATAGAAAAGTCTGAAAATGTCAAATTCTGGAAAGGATATGAAGAAAAAGGAACACTCAGGTCCTTTTAAGAGAAATATGAAAATATATACGGTAAAACTGAGATTATCAAACTCCAAGATGCAGGGATCTCCTTTACTTGTTTCTACCCATTAGAGAATCTCACAGATGTGCATAGAGACAGTTATATATGTGTTAATTTCTGCATATGTCAAGATAACAAAATAATTGAAAATTAGATACATATACATTCACTTGAAAGCAATAAAGAAATTTTTATATATGAACACTGTAAAATACTATATAGAAGATAAAAATAAATAAATTGTATGTACACACATACACACACATATATAAAAAATAATGGAAAGAAAAGTGCGACATAAAGAATTATGTATGTAAACACATACGTATACAAGGAATTTGCCTCCATTTATATAAACAATAGACTATATACAAGGGAACACCACCCAAACCCAAGCCCACTGCCATCGAGTTGATTCAGAAAAAAATACACAAAAAATAATAAACTTTGAATTCCTGATAGAGGTAGCCCTGAGGGGAAAAAGAAGGAAATTAGATTAGATAGGAGAACCTAGAGACTTCAGCTGGGTCTGCCATATTGTAATACATCGAAGGTCTGAAACAATTATGGCATAACAACTAGTGTTATAAAACCAGATGGTGAATAGAAGAGTGTTTTCTACCTTATTCTTTAATCTTCTCTCTATATTTTTTTATATAGTTAAAATATCTCACCCTATTTTAATTAAATAAAATTGTTAGTGTGTGTAAATATTTTATCTGTTTTGACAAACAAATTTTAATACTCTTTTCCCCAGAAAATGGCACCTATAAACATTTACACTGACAGATTGCTATGTTGGAGAAATTGTATTGGGATATCTACTACAATGCCAAGAAGAAAGCACCAGCAGATGTTATCTGCAGCTGGAGTAAGACACCCACACATGTGCTACAGTTACACTTGGCAATGAGAAAGGGCTTTGGAGTTTGCCTTGGCTCCCTCTTTTGTTTGTTTATTTTTATTTTTCTATTTAGTTAACAAAGCATAGAAGCCTGAACCCCCCTGGCAATGCAGAGCATGCACACAGAGGAGCAACAATGGTGGTGAGAAGGCGAAACCGGGCTCTGAATATCATTAAAATTTATAGTACTTTTAGATTTCGAAGCTCTAGATTTCCATCAGCTACTCATTAATAATGCTGCAAATAGAAAACTCCAGTGACAACTTACGTTTAAGCAATCTTTTTTCTAGAGATTTCAAGATTGAGGGATGGGGGAAATCTTTATGAAAGAAACCAAATCTAAAAGAAGAAACTAGAAATATATTGTTTTCAAAACAAACATACCATATTAAGAAACACAAAGAAATCCACAATAAGATTATTTAATTTAAAAAGAGAAAAAAAGGAAACTGCAATAGTATTGTTGTCAGGTGTCATCAAGCTGATTTAGACTTATACTGACCCCATGTGACAGATAGAACTGCTCCATTGAATTTTCTAGGCTGTAGCCTTTAAGGGAAGAGTTGCCAAGTCTTTCTCCCAGGGAGACACTGGGTGGGTTCAAACTGCCAACCTTTCAGTTCGAAGCAGAGTATTTAGTCATTGTACCACCAGGGCTTCTAAGCAATAATAGGCCTAGATAATTTTTAAAGGTGAACTATATCATTCTATCAAAACATACACTTATTTCACACTTTACACTGTTCCATGGCAAGAAAAAATTTGAAATCTTCCTAATTCGTTTCACTTAGTATAAGCCTTAAGTAAAAACGGTTGAAAGACATGTAAATGCACACATACATACATGCAAACAAAATACAACACATGCTTTTATCAATTGAGTAAAGTTCTAAAATAAAAATATTTGAAAAATAATGAACTATACATAAAAGCAATAGTTATTTGATGTCAGTGGGTAGTTTTTTTGTTCCAGGAATGATAGAATACTCTGTTTCAATCAGGAAATACAATATTTAAAAAATACTTTCACAAGCGCTTGCAGAAATAAAACAATTCTGAACATCAGTGAAAAGAAATATGTAAGACATAGAAGTAAAATATGTCTTTGAATTATGGCATTGGTGAAGAATATTGGATATACCATGGACCGCCAGAACAATGAACAAATCTGTCTTGGAAGAAGTACAACCAGAACGCTCATTAGAAGCAAGGATGGGGAGACTAAGTCTCACATACCTTGGACATGTTATCAGGAAGGACCAGTCCCTGGAGAAGGACATCATGCTCGCTAAAGTAGAGGGTCAGCAAAAAAGAGGAAGACCTTCGACAAGATGGATTGACGTAGTTGCTGCAACAATGGGCTCAAGCATAACTATGATTGTGAGGATGGCACAGACCTGGCAGTGTTTTGTTCTGTTGCGCATTGGGTCCCTACGAGTCGGAACCGACTTAACATCACCTAACAACAACAACTAAGTAAAATGTTGCACATCTTTACCAAAGAAAATGAAACTGAGACACAGAAAGGTTAAGAAAAAGTGCCTGATGACACAATAGTGGGCAAGTGTAGGATTTAAATTCAGGCAGTGGAGAAACGGAGTGAAAGCCACTACACTGTAGTGCCCCGAGATGTTCTTGGTCACCGTTACATACTTAAAAAACAACACTAATAAAGATACTAAGATTATAAACTCTGGGAGAAAACAAAACAGTTCCTGGCACAGGGTAAACGCTCAATACATATTTACCCAAAGAAGAACAACAACCATGGGAGCAAAACATGACATCAAAACTAAAGCCACAGCTAAGGTGACCCGTGCTTCTTCATTCATTTGTTGGTGGTGAGTATTCACTGAAAACGTTTCATGGCACAGAAGATTTTGGCCTCCGTTTGATCCGGGTTGATTTCTACCATAATTTCCCAAACGGCAGTCTATAGCTCTTCTGCTCCTCTACCCTACTAGGGTGACCTTATCCTACAGTTAATTCTTCTTGAGCATCATTCTTTGAAAATAGCTCCCTCCCTGCTACCCAGCATGGTGCTTCCTCCAGAGGAAAATGTTAAAAATTTTCCTTCCAGAATCTTGAGAGCCCTGGTGGTGTAGGGGTTAAGAGCTCAGCTGCTAACCAAAAGTTCAGTCAGCAATTCAAATCTGCCAGCAACTCCTTGGAAACCCTAGGAGGCAGTCCTATTCTGTCCTACAGGGTTTCTATGATTCAGAACTGACTCAAGGGCACCTAACTACAACAACAACAAATCTTTTGAGCAGGGGCTGCGCACACTACAGCCCTCTTTTTTTTTTTTTTCCTTTAGTATTAAAAACAGCTTCACATCTTTACAATGTTCTAGAAATTCATCCTCATACCTTAGAAAACTCCAGGGAACTCAGGTTGAATTATCCAAATGGTTAGCTTAATTTGGTTTTGCTCATTTGTTTCAAAATGGTGTAATGGTTACTGACACCTACCCTCCTCCAAAAGTTTTTAGGATCTTGTGTTTGTTTCCTGTAATGATATTATATTCCATAATGGTGTGCCTTTTTGCATGCCCCCAACCCCTACTATTTTGCTTAGCACTTGGTGGGTTCAGTTGAAAATGGATATATGGTCTTCCATGCTAGAGAAATTCCTTGAATTATTTCTGATAATTTCCATCCATCTTCTCTGTCTTCCATTTTCATAGTCCCTACCATTTTTTTTTTTACCATTCAGATTTTGGACTTCTGGGGCTAATTTTCCAATGTCCTAACCCATTTGTATTACTCATCAGTTTTTTTGTTATTAATGTTTTACATGTGATTTTTTTTAATTATCTATCAAAACGGCTAGTGAGTTTTTCATTTCTGCTATCACATTTTCAATTTTCTAGAGATTTCTATGTTTTCTTTGCATATTCCATCTTTATAACCTATTCTTATTTAAAATTAAAATATATTCCCTTGTCTTTTGAGGATATCAAAGTGTATTTAAAAATTTATTTTATTCATTGCATCATTTCTATTATTCCTGACTACCTTTTCTTCTCTTTGTCTGTTCTTGTCTCTGTCTTATGTTGAAGGTGTTACTCAGAAACAGTTCTCTTTGACACCCATTCGATTCAAGAATGGGGCACTCAGTAAACAGTTGACTATAAGTTTGAATGTATGTAGAGTCTTGCTGAAGGTTGGGCTTTCCCATAATATGAGATGAATGAGTTATTTCACAGGGTGTACCCAACTGTCAGTATCTCCTTGTGGTTTGATTTTAGACTTACCTGTTTTCTCAGAGAACAATTCTTTTATTTTTTGCCCAGAAGATAAATGCCTGACACAAAATACTCATGACGTGGAGAGAAGGTATTGTGCAAAAATGCTACCATTTTATATAGGTATTTTCCCTGACATCTATTTTAGCAGCACAGTGCCTATGTTCAGAGACTCTTTGGTTCAATTTCTCTAGACAAGAGGATAAACCTGTAGTCTTCTACTGGAGTTTAGAGATGCATAGTTGTTCAGTTGTATAAATGGGCAAGAAGACGTGTAAGAGCCCTATGTAGACCATCAACTTATTTTTCAGCCCCATCTACATCCTCACTTTAAGAAGTACTTGTGTTGCCAATTCTGGGTTGTCTAGGATTCTGTTTGTTGAGCCCTGCAGGCTTACGGTTCAAATTTTTCTAGTGTGCTAAGTGATAAAGCTATGGTCTATCTGCATTGTAGCTTCTAACGTTTTGTTGCAGAATTGGCATGTTCTCTTTGTTCTTTTGGTTTTATCAACTTTTTTCCCCCTATTTTTCCACTCTACTAATTATTTTCCCAGAGTTTCTTAGAGAGAGATTAAGAACCGTATGTGTTCAATGGAAAATTCAGAAACAGAGGTCTTATTTATGGAAGGCATTGATGGAATTTATAATACCGAGTACAGAAAATAATTTAGCAGAATATTGCCTTAGCAATATCAGTCCTTTCATCATTGTTCCCCAAATTGTAGTTACCAAAAAATGTTTACAAAGCTGTTTATTGAGGACTGTAAAATTTCATGCACTGTTTAGTGTAGTCATCAAATGGATTATTACAATGCCATTGGCCACTTGAAAACTCCTTGGATGGTGTAGAATTTGAATATAAATCTATCTAACTTAAGTATTTTCTAATATAAATTGATACTTGTCAAGAAGCTTATAATCCCTAATAAATCTTTACAACATAGAATGGAGGATATATATATATATGGGGGAGGGACAGAAACCAGAAGTATATACATATATTTCCATGGGAAATCACAACCAGAATAGGTTTCACTTAAATTTTAAAGAAGACTAGAAAGTTCTTCCTAAAGATGATATTTCAAAGAACCAGAGAAAGATAAGTCTACCCTTCACATTAAGGATAGGGCAATTTCAGCAATCAAGATCTATATTAAATGTCACTTCCCTGAACCCGTATCCCAAACTGAAATCAGTTCCTCACCATTCTGAACATTCTTAACACCATCTTGTATCTTTCTATTGATCAGTATAAATTTACATTTTCTTTCAAAGTTGTTAATAACTTTATAGTGTGTACCTAAATGGTTGCCAAATATTTAAAGGGCAAAACTTCTAGCTTTCCTAGCAGGGGGACCTTCATTATACAAAGGACATAGAATACAGGGAGCTTTATCATGCAGCCCTCAACCTAGTGTCTGCATTTTCAGTATAATCTTGCATCACCTCACAGCACTGTCGAAAATGTTAATCTCTCCAGAGGCTGGCATATTTGGCAGGATCTTCCTCTCCTTAAAACACTCTAGGAAACAGTCAATGTTCTTGGTGTTTCAAAGTGCCTGAGTCTGTAACTGATAGTAACAGTATTTGGAACTGAACTTGCAAAACCAAGGAGCACTCTTCATTTAACCTTTGGAACTTAAGCAACTGCAGAAGGACAGACTGCAATTAATATATCAGTTCAGATGCAGCAGATTAAGCGTCTGACATAAACCAATGTGAACTTTCAAATGTCAATAGATCACCCATATAAAAAATAATAAAATAAAATAGGAGTGTTCAAACCAAAATCAGATACAAGATATATGTGTGTATACATATATATATTTACTTTGTGCTGGCATGTGGCAATTAGATCCGTATATAAGTTTTATTTCTTATATTTAAAGTATATGTTTTAAACATACACATTTTGTATATGTATTATATTACACAATGTATTTCGTCACCTGTGTATATAAATATTTAACTGTATAAAGTGTTGAGCAAATAAATCACTAGCAGTTAAAGAGAATCACTTGACCCAGCTTAATTAAAAACAAAACAACAACAACAACAAAAAAAAACATTGCCGTCAAGTTGATTCCAACTGATAGTGATCCTATAGAACAGAGTAGAACTGCCCCCATAGAGTTTCCAAGGAGCACCTGGTGGATTTGAACCGCTGACCTTGGTAGGTTAGTAGCTATACCTCTTAACCACTACACCATCAGGGTTTCCAGCTTGATTTAAGTTACTATTGTATCAAGATCCTGGTATTCAGGTTAAGGTAAACGTTGCCACTTGCAGAATATTGCCTTCGTAAGGTCAGTCTTTTCAACATTGTTCCCCAGATTGTGGTTACAAAAAAAGTTCACAGAAGTATTTATTAAAATACATGAATGGGTTCACCTATACATATGTTATTGTTGTTAGGTACCATACAGTTAATTTTTAACTCACAGCGAGCCCCATGTGGCAGAGTAGAACTGTACCAGAAGGTTTCCGAGACTGTAATTGTTATGGGGGTAGATCACAAGGTTTTTCTCTCTCAGAGCAGATAGAGCAGATGGGTGGATTCGAACTGCCAATCTTTCTGCTAGCAGCTGAGCACTTAACTGTTGTGCCACCAGGATTCCTATATATGTGTGTGTATGTATTTCTGTGTAAGTAAACATATACATACACAGAGACACACTCACAAATACATACTAAAGAAAATAAAAAATACAGAAGCTGTTCTACTGAAAAATTCACTTTACACATACCCGTATCTTACACGGAACAACCAGACCACCGTGGCGTATAAGATTTGATGGCTACAGGACTCTCATGGCTCACTAGGTCCAGAAATAAATCTTCTAAATGGAAAACCATGGTTCCTTTAATTATTTACAGAAAAGCAATATGTCTGAAGTACTTTCTGCATGTGGGAAACTAATAATAGCCAGAAATGAAAAGTAGTTTTTGTTTACAGGATTGTAAAACTGGTGGAAGTCAGAGAAAGAAGAGAATTTGAAATAAAACAGAAAATTGTCTTTACCCATGTTAAGCCTGAGGTTAAAAAAGAAAAAAAAAGACCTTGCTGGAAGTGAGCTGGAGTACGAATGATAGTGGATAAAATAATAGAGAAGATACCAAGTTTAGGAAATGTCTGGTGTGATCTATATAGAGCAAAAACGAATATAAAACAAAAAACAAATCGGATGTTGCTGAGTCAATTCTGATTCATAGCGACCCTAGAGGACAGACTAGAACTGCCACATAGGACTTCCAAGGAGCGGCTGGTGGATTCAAACTGCCAACCTTTTGGTTAGCAGCCAAGCTCTTAACCACTGCACCGCCGACGTTCCCAAAAGAAGATAAAGCTATTTAAATTGAAATGAATGCATTTGCTTCCACAATAAGGGGATGAGATGGGCCAGAAGGGTTCATTTCAGCAGTTACTGACTTTTTAACTCAAAGGATTTAAAACTTTATTTTTTTTTTAAGGAAATTTCAAGTTGATCTGAATGTTAGAGATTTAGATACATTTGCAAATGAATAAACTTTAAAAAAGTAATAGAAATGTTTGAATTGACTTGGATGAACTGAGACTAGATGGTGGTAGGGTCTCCCTAAAATTGAGAATAAGAGAATGATGAGGAACAAAATTGAGAATGGACCTGAGCAAAATGTTAGCAGATAGGGGCCACATGAAGGCTCCGAAAGCTTTACCCCATCCATGTCATTAAGGTCAACTCTACTTTGAAGAGGTGGCTCTTATGCAGTCATATTTTGAGTGCTTTCCAACCTGAAGGGCTTGTCTTCTGGCACTATTTCAGACAATGTTCTGCTGCTGTTTGTAAGGTTCTCATTGGCCAATGTTTTCATTCGTAGATCACCAGCCCCTTCTTCCCAGTCTGTCTGAACCTGGAAGTTTCGCTGAAACCTGTCCACCATGGTGACCCTGCTGGCATTTGAAATACCAGTGGCATAACTACCAGCATCACAGCAACATGGAAGCCATCTCAGTACGACAAACTCACAGATGAATGGTGAACTAATTACAATTGTTAATATTTATTGAAAATTTACTACACACCAGGTGCTGTTCTAAGTGCACTATATATGTATTTTCTCATTTAATTTTGTTAACATTCCAGTGAAGTAATATTCTATTATTTATCTCCATTTTACAATTGAAGAAATTAGTCATACAGAGGCTCTCTTATATTCAGCATATGTTGCCAAAATGATGAGATAGCGATTTGGGTAAGCTAAATATTACCTCCTGGTGGTGTAGTGGTTAAGTTCTAAGGCTGCTAACCCAAGGGTCGGCAGTTTGAATCCACCAGGCACTCCTTGGAAACTCTATGGGGCAGTTCTACTCTGTCCTATAGGGTCACTATCAGTTGGAATTGACTCGACGGCACTGGGTTTTTTTTTTTTTTTTTTTGGTTTAAGCCTAGAAGATATGAGAATATTCATTTGTATAAATGCATAGTTCCATTTTGGTTAGCAGATACACTGGATTTGAGTAAAGAAACATGGGAATTTTAATGTACGTTTCCAAGGAATGAAAAAGGGCCCAGAAAGAAGGAAACTCAGACAAAAAGTTTTGATAAAGTGCTGGAGAGAGATGGTTGAATTAGCTAGGGAAGAGTTTATACAAGACAAAAAGCACAAAAGCTGATACATTTTAGAATTTTGGCCATGAGAGAAAAAGACAAGCATAGGGTGAAGTAAAGGTTTTGTTGTTGTTACTTTTTGATTGCTTTTTTATTTCATTGCTTTGATTTGTTTTCAATTTTGTGGGAGACACACATCTTTCAAGCCAAAAGAAATGAGTCAAAAGAAAGGGAAATGATTGGAAAGTCTGGAAAGAGAATGTGTAATTGATGAAGCAGTTTCCCTGAGGTGGTAATAGGAAATGAGGACAAGGTAATAAGGAGAAAGTTTAGCGTTAGAAAGAGACCAGTTGCGTTAACTAGGGTATACTTTTGGAGTGGGAAGCTGAATGATTGCAATACTAAATAAGGAAGATTCCAGGTGAGTCTTGTTTCAGTAAGAATTTATCAAACACCTAAGTCTGTTCTTACCAATACTGGTGCTGCACAAGTTATAAGGAGGACTCAAAGAAATCGAAGATACTTTGTACTCTTAAAACATTTTCAAGTTATAGTTTTCAATCTACTGGAGAATTAAAATGAGAGAGATTGGAGAAATTATCATCATTCTGAAATTAAAACAAACAAACAATTCTGTTTTAGTCATTTGATTTAATAGAGATGAAAAAAGTGAACAAATTTACAAAAATTAATGTCTTAATGAAAATATAACCTAAAAAAGGCCTAACATGAAAAAATAGCCTTGCTTTCCCCCCACTACTTACTACACCTTATTTCTTATAAAGTGGCGGGGAGCATATGACAGGGCTTTTCAGATAGTATTTTTCCTTTCAAAATCAAGGTTGTTTATTTTGGAATGTTGCTGTTGTTGCTAGGAGTCCTTGAGTCAACTCCAACTCATAGTGATCCGGTGTACAATGGAACAAAACACTGCCAGGGCCTGCACCATACTCACAATTGTTGCTATGCTTGAACCCATTGTTTCAGCCACTCTGTCCACTGTGTCAATCCATCTCATTAAGGGTCTTCCTATTTTTTGTTGACTCTCTATTTTACCAAGCATGATGTCCTTTCCCCAGGAGCTGATTCCTCCTGATAACACGTTCAAAGTATGTGAGACTTAGTCTCATCATCCTTGCTTCTAAGGAGCATTCTGGTTGTACTTCTCCCAAGGCAGATTTGTTCACTCTTTTGCAGTCCATGGTATATTGAACATTCTTTGTCAACACCATAACTCAAAGTTATCAGTCCTTTTGTCTTCCTTACTCATTATTCAGCTTTCACGTGCATATCAGGCAATTGAAAATACCATGACTTGGGTGAGGCACACCTTAGTCCTCCAGGTGGCATCCTTTCTTTTCTTTTGCCCAATGCAATGCATCCTTTGATTTCTTGACTGCTGCTTCCATGGGTGTTGACTGTGGATCCAAGTAAAATGAAATCCTTGATAGCCTCAATCTCCTCTCCGTTTATCATGATGTTGCTTATTGGTCCAGTTGTGAGGATTTTTGTTTTCTTTATTTTGAGGTATAATCCATACGGAAGGTTGTGGCCTTTGATCTTCATCAGTATAAGTGTTTCAAGTCCTCCTCACCTTCAGCAAGTAAGGTTGTGTTATCTGCATAATGCAGGTTGTTAATGAGTCCTCCTCCAATCCTTACTCCCCGTTCGTCTTCATACAGTCCAGTTCTCAGATTATTTGCTCAGCATACAGATTGAATAGATATGGTGAAAGGATACAAGTCTGACACTCACCCTTCCTGACTTTAAACCATGCAGTATCCCCTTGTTCTGTTTCTATGACTGCCTCTTGATCCATGTACAGATTTCTCATGAGCACAATTAAGTGCTCCAGAGTTCCCATTTTCTGCAATGTCCATAATTTGTTATGATCCACACAATCAAATTCCTTAGCATAGTCAATAAAACACATGTAAATATCTTTCTGGTATACTCTGCTTTCAGCCAGGATCCATCTGATATCAGAATGATATTCCTGATTCCATGTCTTCTTCTAAATCCTGCTTAAATGTCTAGCAGTTGTCTGTCAATATACTAATGTAGCCACTTTTGAATGATTTTCAGCAAAATTTTGCTTGCATGGGATACTAATGATATTGTTCGACAATTTCCATGTTTGGTTGAATCACCTTTCTTGGAAATAGGCATAAATGTGGATCTCTTTCAGTCATTTGCCCAAGTAGCTGTCTTCCAAATTTCTTGGCATAGATGACTGAACACTTCCAGCACTGCATTCTTTTGTTGAAATATCTCAATTGGTATTCCGTCAATTCTTGGAGACTTGTTTTTGGACAACGCCTTCAGCATAGCTCGGACTTCTTCCTTCAGTACTGTTGGTTCCTGATCATATGTTACTTCCTGAAATGGGTGAATGTCGACCAATTTTTTTTGGTATACTGACTATGTATTTTCTACATCTTCTTTTGATGCTTCTTGCATCATTTAATACTTTCCCCTTAGATTCTTCAGTACTGCAACTCAAGGCTTGATTTTTTTTTTTTTTTTCAGTTTTTCAGCTTAAGAAATGCTGAGGGTGTTCTTCCCTTTTGATTGTATACCTCCAGGTCTTTACAATGTCATCATAATACTTTACTTTGTCTTCCCTAGCCATCCTTTGGAATCTTCCTTTCAGCTGTTTTACTTCATCATTTCTTCCACTTGCTTTTTCTATTCGATGTTCAAGAGCAAGTTTCAGAGCCTCTTCTGACATCCATGTAGTTACTTTCTTTCTCTCCAGTCCTTTTAATGACCTCTCACTTTCTTCATGTGTGATATCCTTGATGTCATTCCACAACTCATCTGGTCTTCTGTCATTAGTGTTCAACACATCCAATCTATTCTTGAGATGGTCTATAATTCAGGTGGGATGTACTCAAGGTCATATTTTGGCTCTCGTGGACTTGTTCTAATTTTCTTCAGTTTCAACTTGAACTTGTATATGTGTAATTGATGGTCTGATTTGCAGTCAGCCCCCGGCCTTGTTCTGACTGATGATATTGAGCCTTTCCATTGTCTCCACAGATGTAGTCAATTTGATTCCTGTGTATTCCGTCTGGCGATGTCCATGTGTATAATGTTTATGTTGGTGAAAAAAAGGTATTTGCAATGAAGAAGTCTTTGGTCTTGCAAAATTCAATCATGCTATCTTTGGCAACATTTCTATCACCAAGGCCACATTTTCCAACTACCAATCCTTGTTTGTTTCCAACTTTCAAATTCCAATCACCAGTAATCATCAGTACATTCTGATTGCATGTTTGATCAATTTCAGTCTGCAGACCATGGTGAAAATCTTCAATTTCTTCATCTTTGGCCTTAGTGGTTGGTGTATAAATTTAAATAATAATTGTATTTACTGTTCTTCCTTGTAGGCATATTATCCTATTACTGACAGTGTTATACTTCAGGATAGATCTTGAAATGTTCTTTTTGGCAATGAATGCAACAACATTTCCTCTACAAGTTGTCATTCCCAGCCTAGTAGACCATATGATTGTCTGATTCAAAATGACCAAAACCAGTCCATTTCAGCTCACTAATGCCTAGGATACAGATATTTATGTGCATTCCATTTCATTTTTGACAGTTTCTGATTTTCTTAGATTCATACTTTGTACATTCCACTTTCTGATTATTAATGGATGTTTGCAGCTGTTTCTTCTCATTTTGAGTCATGCCACATTAGCAAATGAAGGTCCCAAAAGCTTGACTCCATCCACATCATTAAGATGGACTCTACTTTGAGGAGGCAGCTCTTCCTCAGTCATATTTTGAGTGCCTTCCAACCTGAGGGGCTCATCTTCTGGCACTATATCAGACAATGTTCCACAGCTATGCATAAAGTTTTCACTGGCTAATGCTTTTCAGAAGTAGACTGCTGGGTTCTCCTTCCTAGTCTTAGTCTGGAAGCTCAGCTGAAACTTGTCTGCCACGGGTGACCCTGCTGGTGTTTGAATACTGATGGCATAGCTTCCAGCATCACAGCAGCACATAAGCCCCCACAGTATGACAAACTGACAGACGCATGGAGTTTTGGAATAGAGAACATAAAAAGTAAGCTTATAAAAAAAATTATAGTAATGTGGGCGTTTTCTCCTTGCTGCAGCATGATAAAAGTTAATACTGGCCTGAGAATATTTTTATTTTTTTAATGCAGGTATTCATTTGTTTGTTGTTGGGATTATATCACAATTGTTAAAGTTCAAACCACATGTGTGAACAAATGTTAACACGTTTTCTAAATAAATAACTTTAGGAATATTTGTTGTATTTTGGCATGGACTTTGCCTCACTACTGTCTTTCATTTTGTATTAAAAATTAAAATATAGTAACATTGTGACATTCACTGGAAGCCACCAGATGTCACTGTTATAGACATGATGCCTTCATTGCTATCGACATTGCAGGGGTACAGAAAATCATTGAACATTCTAGTAAAATTATTTTCTGGAAAGATCATGACAAAAATGAATGTGTTAGAAACTTTTCAAAGGACATTCACTCAATTATTAATAAAACAAAAATGAATGTGTTAGAAACTTTTCAAAGGACACTCACTCAATTATTAATAGTATTTGTAAATATATGGCAGAAAACTCACCTTTTGGAAATCCTGCTTATCTGGCTATCTTGATTTGCATAGTCTTATGGTGAGGCATTCCATCACTTTGAGCTTTTCTCTTAAGGACTATGTATCACCATTGGTTAATAGTAAGTAATTAACGAAAACTTAAAATACTAGAATATTAGATTCAGTGGGCAACCTTATGTTCACCTACTATAATCCAATCTTCTACAGATAGTAAAAATAAAAGAAAGAAATATAAAGAGAAGGTGACAGAGAAAATTTATAAAATCAATGGGATTTGTTAATAAAAATATTTATACAGATATAATGCTCATGACTAAATATTCAATATTTCTTACATAAGATCATGATGTTCTTTGTTGATAACTTGTTTGTTTATAAGTACCATGATATGTTTTGGACATATATAGTAAAAATAAGACAAAGACAATTAAAATAGATGCTTTTAACATTTTCCAGTATATGCAAGTATTCTTTCGTACTCTTTTTTTCATAAAAACTAATACATAATAATCATAGAAAAAATGCCCAAAACCAGAAAACACAAAGATGATAAGCCCTGTTAGTGTTTTATTCTATATAATTCAGAAAAATTTTTAGCCTTTAATAAATATTCACATTGTATTTACTTATGTTTCTATAAAAGCTTTGTAGTCTTAAAGTGTCTACTTTTTGTCAAATAACAATTTAGATGACTATTTTCTCATGACATCAGTCTGGTTAAGTCATCAACTTGACCTTAACATGAACTGACTTATTTTATCGTGTAACTGATTGTCTTTCTAGAGTTGCCATAATTCTAGGGAATTCAGTGTCTATGAAGATCACCAAGACAATGCTTTCACCTGGAATCATCAATTCTTTGAATAGTACCTCCATTCAATTCATTATCTGGTCACATCTTACATCATCAAATCATTTTAAAGTATCTTGAACAAAAACATTAAAATGAAACATTCCGCTTCCTGACTCATTCTCCTACACACCCAACCATCCCCCAGTTGCTCTGAAGTAATGGGATCATACACACAACAGGGACGCTCAGTCTCCTGATCTCTACCTTTCTCCTTGTCAACCTTCTCCTGTTTCCATTTGCATAACTATATAGGTAGCATTACTTTGTCCAATGTTCAGCAACACTTTTGGGGATATACAAGCTCTTGTTCTATTTTCATCTTTCTGTATATTCATCAGCAAACTCCAGTCCTGAATTAATCTATCTGCCAGACACTCTGTACCTGAGCTGCAGAAGTTTCTGGAGAAAAACAAACATGCATGCTGGGCCATGACACTTTCATGGTCTACAATTAGAGCTGGACTCTCAAAGAACTCTCACAATATTTCTATGGTCTATAAGTCATTTTCATATCCTCTTATAAATAGAGAAAACTAAAACTACCTATACAGATGGACCTCCTGCATTTCAATCAAAACAGCTAAAAAAAAAGAAAATTAGATCACTGCCTAAGATTATTACTTTTATAAGCAGGAGTAAGTGGAAAACATCAGGCAGAGAAAACCTGGATCAAGCAATATGATGTCTCATTTGTAATACTGGCAATATCCACAATAGCATGACATGAGAGCACTCAGTTAAAATATAGAACTTATTATGAACCAGACTTAGCTTGTGAAATGGAACAACTGAATAAGACAAAAACAACGTTAGACAAAATAGTTTAGCTCAAAGCTCAGGAAGTAGCAAATGAAATAAAAATAAAATCAAGGTAAATCTCGAAACAAATTTTCCAAAGTACATGAAGAAAATTAACAGAGAAGAAAAGCCAAGTAACTCATCAACAGATGAAATTATTCTAAATAGATATAAATGATAAAGTTCAAAATAGCTATTTTTTTAATTAAGAATTCCAGAAATAATATTTTATATAAAGGAATAAGTAATTTTGAAATGACAACATCCAGGTAGACTAAAAATCACATGGTGTTACATTTACTCAGGCTGTGTGACATATTACCCGAGAACTAAGTGGCATGAAATAAATATTCGTCATACTCATGAATTTTGTGGATCAGGAATCTGAACAGGGCACAGCAAGGAAGCCTCATTACTGTCCACTTGGCATTAGCTGTGGCAGCTTGGAGGCAAGGAACTGAAAAAATACAGAAGTCGTGCTCAGTCACATGTCTTGACCCTAGACTTGGAAGCCTGGAACAACTGTGGCTCCTCTAATATTTTTCCTATCTTTACGTGTCTTGTGTCTCTCTACATGGTCTATTCACCATAGTGCATTCCAGTCAACCAGATTTTGTATATCGAAAAAAAAAAAAAAAAAAAAACACTGACGTCGAGTCAAATTTGAATCTGACCCTATCAGACAGAGTAGAACTGCCCCATAGGATTTTCAAGGAGTGGCTTGTGGATTCAAATTGCCATCATTTTGGTTAGCAGCAGGGCTCTTAACCACTGTGCCACCAAGCTCCAGACTCTGTAGCATGTTCTGAAAAAGATGGCTGAGTAGGCAGTTCTGTTTCTGCCAGCTGCCCATTTCTGAGGTTGAGAGACCCTTCACACAGAAATCTGGCTCTTCTTTTTTGAATTGCCTTCTAATCTCACACAATATTCCTTCTGCCACATCCCATTAGTTAAGAATGAGTCACTAATGTTGGCCCATATTCTAGGGGAAAGAGATTAGACTTCCTCCTTTGTGGAAGGAAGTGTCAAATAATTTACAGACATGTTTTAAAACCACCACAACCTCTCTGTAGTCATAATTCCCCCAAGTGCAATATATACTCACCTCCTCCTCCTGAAATTGCCTCCTCAGCTTTAACAACATCAGGTTCAGATTCAAGGTCTAAGGTCTCATCATTGAAATGAGACCCAAGTAGGACAGTCACAGTTATGGTGCACTTCCTCAAGTAGAGTTTATCAAGACTATTTCCACTCAATCTGAAGACCTGTGAACTAAAGAAACAAGTTATCTGCACCCCTTACATTCAACGTTCAGTGGTAAGTCAAGCATAAGGTGATCACTATAAGAGCTACTGATCCAAAAGGGGAAACATAAGAGGCACACAGGAGTCACTGGCCTACATCATTTCTGAAATTCAGCCAAACACATGTTTTCAGTTCCTTGATCAGGGCTCAGTCAATCCTACTGCCTGAGACTGTTTCTCCAGGGCTCTTGGCTTTAACCCTCTAGGTTCTTTGTCCTCCTTCCTATTTTATCTGACATTATCCTCTGTTTGCACATAAGTTATATTCTTAGCTGCCTTCATAAAGCCATGTAAATTTTTGGTTCCAAAAACTCTTTTAGTTTTGTACTGGCTCTGTCCTCTGTATCAGTCTAAACTGATAATTATTTTTGACAAACTTATGAGCTTCTTATAAATGAATGTATGGTCTATACTCATAGACAAAAGACACACTGACAAATCTCTTTGAGATAAGCCCCTTTTGACCTTGGGCTTCCTATAAGTCTGCTGAAAAATGATATTCTTAAGATTCTCATAAGCCCTGTTGTTCATTGATGAGGGTCTGTGAGAAACGCTTAACATCCAGTGAAGGTCTTTGGTCTGACTGCACTGTCTTGTCAGGAATCACCTGAGGTTTTAACAAAGGGTTTGGTAGTCCCCCCTTGATTTTATATTTGCTTTGAAATCCTTTATAAACTTGAGAATCTTGTAAGAGGCTGGGAATAGGAAGAAATTCCTGGCTTCTTTGTTATTTCTTCCTTTAGTTAGCTGTCTCTCTCAAATTTTACTATAATCATCCAGAAACCACGCATTATCTTAAACACTCTGCCTGGAGATTTCTTTACTGAAATCATCCAGTTTTCTGCTTTCCATGGTAATCTTGATGAAGGTGTTGCTAAATAGCCCACTGTACATGATAACTTTTCTCCAGCCTTTAAAGCAATTTCTCTGATTTTATTTTAAACCCTCACTGTCAGCCTCCTCAGGGACATGAGATTTCCACTAATAGTCCTTTAAGGGCCCTTCTAACTACTACTTGCTCCCTGGACCAATACCACTGTCATATTTTGGGGTATTTTTAGAACAGTACCTAACACTCGGATCCCTGGTGGCACTGTGGTTAGGTGTTTGGCTGCCAACCAAAAGGTTAGCAGCAGTTCAAATCCACTAGCTGCTCTTTGGAAACCCTATAGGACAGTTCTACTCTGTCCTACAGGGTCGTTATGAGTCAGAGTCCACTGGACGGCAACAGGTTCAGTTTTTGTTTGTGTTTTAAACTCAATACTTGGTACAAAATTCTGATCAGGTTCCTATGGCTACATAACAAATTGTCTAATTCTTCAGTGGTCTTAGAAAGAAAAAAAGAAAGAAAAATATCTTAAATATTTGTGGTGTCAAGAATTTGGATAGGCCATAGTAGAGGTAGTTTATCTACTCAATTCAGCACCAGTTAGAAGGCTCGGAAGCTGGGGGCTTAAATCATCTGAATTTTGCTCAGTCACCTGGCTGATGCTTGGACTGAAAGACTTAAACAGCTGGGGCTTGAAACAGCTGGGGTCTCCCTGGGCATTTTTTTTTATCTTATGTGGTCTCTTCATATGGCCTCCCCAGCGGGATGGCTTTAGGATAGCCAGACATATTACATGGCAATTCAAAACTCTAAAAATCCCTGGATAAAGAGACAGAGAAGAGAGAGAAAGAAGGAGAAACACAGGCAGAAGCTGGTACAGGACAAGGCTTCCCAGCTCAGGACCAAGTCCTGTTTAGGTGTTTGTCTTCTACTGACCAAGAATGACCAGGAGAGGCTCAGAGGTTCCACACAAAGGTTTATTAGAGACAGAGAAAAAAAGAAAAAAAGAGCTTGCGAGGGAGGGACGGAGAGGGGCTTCTGCCTACGCTAGTGTCCAGTCTCTCTCTGAATGGAGGTTTTCTTGGAGATTATAAGGGGTTTTAGGCGGGAAGGATCTCATGTTTTATTCATTACTTCCTGGGGAAAAAGGCGGAGCTTTCTGAGAAAGAGAGGCGTCAAAAAAATTTGGTGACTGCTAATCTGGAATCCAAGGTGGAGTCAGTTTGGGCAATGTCACCTCAGCACTGCGCAGTCTCAGTGGCCACTTGACGAGACTGTAAGGTCTCACCCATTTTCACTGCACATGTCCTAGGGATCGGCTGATTCTGTTCATCTTTGGAAAGCAGCTTGTAGGGAAGATTTGTGGAACTTCATGAGTCAGAGTCCAGGATGTGGGTTATCTTGTAACACCACCCCCTATGGTGGGGTCCTGAAAAACAACTTACAAGAGAGATGTGCAGGATGCCTCTCCCATATAATTTGTGCATCACGGGCTGCATGTGTGGGTTGTCCTGAAACATCCCCCACGGGATAGAGCCCCAGATCAACAGGCTCGTTATTCCAGCCTTGAGGCTCTCCAGCCTTCTGTCTCCATCTCAAAGCTGTATCTCCTTTTAGGACCCAGCTTCAGATATCATGCAGTGCCATTTCTTCCACATGCTATTTGTTATAAACAAGTCACTAAATCCTGCAGAATTCAAATGGAGGCAAATTAGACTTTAGCTTTTTTGAGAGGAGTGCCTGAGAATTGGTGGATATGTTCCAAAAGCATCACATACAGATATACAAAGAAATCATTTAAAATCTTGAGAATATTTTGAAAAACCTAGACACAACTTGGTCAAAGTAAAAATATGCTAACTGGGTACTACTAACAAGGAAATTAACTCAGATAAAATCAAAAAACCAAATTCGTTGCTGTCGAGCTGATTCCGACTCATAGCGACCTAGATAGCAGCACACAAAAATGAATTAATGAAAAATAACAGAGACTTTCAAAGGCAAGAAGGAAGGAGTAGTAAAATTACAACACATGTCTCATAGGAGTTTCAGCTGTAGAGACTAGAAGTAATGGCAAGGTAATTATTCAGAAAGATAATAGCTAAGAATTTATCTGAATTGATGAAAAATATGAGTCTGTAGATGGAAAACTCCTAACAAGCGCAAACAATGATAGATAAAAATAAATGCACACCTAGATAAAGAACAGTGAAACTGTACAGTGTCAAGGATAAAGAGAAAATATTAAAACTACCTGAAAGAAACAAAAAGGATATGAAAAGGAAAAAAATCAGACTAATTACAGAATAATCATGGAATGATAGCAGAATAAGCAATTCCAAATATAAGAAGACAATGAACTATTGAGGGAACGTGTTGAGGAAAAATAACTGTCACTGCAAATTCTGTATTCAGCCAAATGTATTAATCAAGGCAGAACTCATCAAGCACAAAACGTTGATGCAGTATTTAGTATAGTATTTATTTATAGACAAGAAGCAAGACAGATACAGTGAGAAGCAAGAAAAAACATGAGGCAATGAATTCAATAATATAAAATTGTAAATCTGTTCAATGACTATAAAATATATTTTATGTTTAAGAGTTGCAATTATACTTTTATACGGTCATAAAAACAACCATTGGATGGAAGTTTTTAGAGTAAATAAACTGTATTAAAGTACATGTAGTGCTCTGAAGAGTGGCTTTTAAAAACACACACATAGGGTTTTGTAAACAGTAAAGTGAAACCAGGCTAAAACTATTGGAGATGTGTAAATAAAAACTATGAAATTAAGAGAGAAAAAAAAAAGAACAATAAAACTGCATAATGAAAATAAAGTCAAATAAGAGACTTAAGCAAATTTAGTGAAAATACTGTGGTAGGCAGAATAATCCTCCCCCCACCCCAATGTCCACATCCTAAATCCCACAATCAGTGACTATGTTACGTTACATGGGAAAGAGAAACTAAGGTTCAATGTGGAATTCAGGTTGCTAATGGCTGACGTGAGATAGGAAAATTATCCTGAATTATTCTGGTGGGTGCGATGTAATGACCAAAAACAAAAAAACATTGCCCCTCTGTGGATTCCAACTCATAGCGACCCTATAGGACAGAGTAGAGCTGCCCATATGGCTTCCAAGGAGCAGCTGGTGGATTTGAACTGCCGGCCTTTTAGTCAGCTGCTGAGTTCTTAACCACTTTGCGAGCAGGGCTACAATGTAATCACAACAGTCCTTAAGTCTGGACAAAGAGGCTGAAGAGATGGCACTGTAAGAAAGACTGTGCTGGTCGTTGCTGGTTTTGAAGATGGAAGGAGGCCACGAGCCAAGAAACGTGGACAACCTCTACAAGCTAGAAAATGCTGGAAAACAAATTCTCCCCTACAGCATTCAGAAAGGAATGCAGCTCTGCCAACAAGCACCGTGGTTTAAGCTGAGGGAGACCTGTTTCAGTGAGACCTCCAGGACTGTAAGCCAATACATGTGTTGTTTTAAGCCGCTAAGTTTGTGGTTATTTGTTGCAGCAGCAATGTAAACTGCAACAAAGACTAATGAACAATGGAAAATTCAATATTAGTATCAGATATGATTTTATAATGCAAAAACACATAAGTGAAAGGAGATATTGACAAAAAAACACAATGAAAGTATTCCACGCAACTCTAGCAAACGCTAATACAGTAATTTGAAACTTTGTAATCCTACAATAAAAAGAAATTTTAAAGTACGTTTTTGAACTTGAAAAAAAAAAACTTTTTTTCAAATCTGGTCAATTAAAGAAAATAAACACTATTTTAAAATAGAAAGATTAAAAAACACAGTATGTCAAGCCCTGTGAGGTACAAATTGCAAAATACAAAATTTGTGGTCATAGTGCAATTTTAGAGACTTAATGCTAATTTATGACAAAATAAAGGCTTAAAATGTCGTGTGAGCCTTCAATTCCAAAAATTTTTTAAAGCTGAAGACTGTAATATAAAGTGAGCATTCCTTTTTTCTGGAAATATTTACAAAGCTATCACACACATGAAAAGCCTTTATATAAAACCTATAAATAAATGATAAAGGACTACACCAAAAAAAAAAATGCTATGATAGAGTAAATTAATTCAAAGTCACATATTTTGACATTTTTTTTTTATTATCTTAGAAAAGCAAGGAGATAAAAAAATAAATAAAAACCCAGACATTCAACATCTCATGCAGGAAGTTAACAGTGAGGTAATATGAAAAGATGAAATTTGAGAGCTTCTTTGGAGGGTCTAGCAGGAAAACGCAGCTACTTCTGTAAGTATAAGCCTTGACTGAAGAACTGAAAACAAAACAAAAAAATAAGTTGCCATTGAGTCATTCCAACTCATGGCAACCCCGTGTGCCAGTAGAACTGGGCTCCGTAGGTTTTTCAAAGGCTGATTTTTCTTTTTTGGAAGTAGATTACTAGATCTTTCTACCGAGGCACCTCTGCTGGACTTGAATCGCCAGCCTCTGTTAGCAGCTGGATGTGTTAACCATTTCACCACCAGGGACCCCTTGATAGAAGAACAGTCCCATTCTATCAGCTTCAGGAGCGATGAACATGGAGTTGTGAGAGAGGAAAGGGAAACCTGCCTAGAGTGACAGAAAATTTTGGAGATAGATGGTGGTGATGACTGCACAGCATGGTGAACATAATTAACATCACTGAATTGCACTCATACATGTAATTGTATGTGTAAAAATTGTTGAAATTGTAAATGCTTTCTGTCTATATATACATTGGTTTCCAAGGAATGACTGGTGGATTCAAACCACCCACCTTTTGGTTAGCAGCTGTAGCTCTTCACCACTGTGCCACCAGGGCCCCAAAGTATCCCCCCCCCCAAAAAAAAAACCCAGTGCCATCGAATCGATTCCGACTCATAGTGACCCTATAGGGGAGCAGTAAGTCAGTCAGGAAAGTGAAGCTATGCTGCAGTAACAACAACAAACAAGCAAATCACACTGTTGTGTCGTTTCTCTCTTGGGTCAGTTAGGAGATGTCCTTCACATTTGATTAAATAACAGCCTTAAAGGCACAAGCTAACCCAAATCCACCATCTGACGTAATGCTGTCCAGTAGAACATTCTAAGATAATGGTGGAAATGCTGCTGTGCTAACAATTAACAGTAGCCACTAGCCACACATGGCTATTGTACCCTGAAAATGTGGCTAGCGATAATGGGAAATGGAATTTTAACTTTATTTAATTTTAATTAATTTACACTTAAATCGTCACTTATTGGTGGTGGCTGTTGTACTGTATGGCACAGATATAGGCATTGTCAGTTATCTAGAAAGAGGCAAAGAAACGTGGCAAATCAGAGATCAGTTCTTAAAACAGCTGTCAGACAGTGATACATGACACTTCCACACATGTGCCTAAGGAATTTAAAGTTCTCTGTAATTTTTTATTACTTCTTACAAACTCTAAAGTAAGAATTTAACAAATGCTAATATCTGCCCATTTTTGGTAGGAGATATTTGTTTATATTACCATGTGATATAAATTTGTGTTTTTTTAAATATTTTAAGAAATAATGTAAAACCAAACCCACTGGCGTTGTCAGTCCTGATTTCTGTTTCATTGACCGATTTGACATTGTTGCACAGTTCATCCTGACTTTCAGGGCACCGCAATCTGCTTTTCTGCTTCCTTCCTCTCCAGGGACGCAGTTTAATCCTTCTTTGCGAATTCAGCAAATTTTCTGGACTCATCAATTACATCTTGATAGTCTTCAGGTTTCTCTTCTTTTAACGGGTTTCTTCTCAATCTTTTATTCTTCCAGGAAGATCTCACACACTCACCACTTTGATTATTACCCATATGCCTTCTAAATCTGTATGTGTCATTTAGAACTTTTATGACTACTGAATACTTCTGACTATTGAAATTCTCCACAAGGTTTCACCAAACCTTCTTATATTATCTCCATACACAGCATCACCATCCATTGTTATTGTTAAGTGCCCTCTGGTCTGTTCCAAACTCATAGTGACCCTATGTACTACAGAATGAAATACTGCCCGTTCTGGCACCATGCTCACAATTGTTGTTATGCTTGAGCCCATTGTTGCAGCCACTGTGTCAATCCATCTCGTTGAGGGCCTTCCTCTTTTTCCCTGACCCTGTACTCTACCAAGCATGATGTCCTTCTCCAGGGTCCGATCTCTCCTGATAACATGTTCAAAGTATGTAAGATGCAGTCTCGCCATCCTTGCTTCTAAGAAGTATTCTGGTTTTACTTCTTCTAAGACAGATTTGTTCATTCTTTTGGTAGTCCGTAGTATATTCAATATTCTTTGCCAACACCACAATTCAAAGGCTACCATCAATTAGGAGGCACAAAACCAGAAAATTCCAAACCATACCTGACAATCCTTCTTACTCACTGTTGACAGTTAAGGAGCAAGCCCAGCCAGATGTGTGTCATGACACTTGGCTCACTTAGATTTCAATTTGATTTTCCCCACCCACCCCCCCCACTGAACTTTGGGCTCCTTGAGGTCAAGAGCTATCTCATTGCTTTTGTTGATTCTAATGCTTGGCAGAGGACTTGGTACATTATGATGGCTTAATTAACAGTTTGTGGAATAAGGAAATTGTCTTAGTTTTCTAGTGTTGCTGTAACAGAAATACCACAAGTGGGTGTCTTTAAAGAACAGACATTAATTTTCTCACCATTTAGGTGGCTAGAAGTGCGAATTTATGGCACCTACTCTAAAGGAAGTCTTTCTGTTGGTTCTGGGGAAGATCCTTGCCTCAGCTTCTGTAGCCTCAGCATTCCTAAGTTCCTTGGTGATCTTCACTTGGCATCTCTCTCCTTCCTGTTTATGTAGGCTTTGCTTCTGTGTCTAATCTGCTCTTTTTATAAATCATTAAGTGATTAGGCTTAGGACACACCCTACAAGGATACAATCTCATTAAAATAACAATGAAAACTCTATTCCCAAATGGGATTACATCTACAGATATAAGGGTGAGGATTCCAACAGATATTTTGAGGGGATACAGTTCAATCCATAACAGAAGTTACTGGAGTGGAAGATGGTGGCAGTAATAAAACAGGATCTAAAGAATTTTATAGGGCCATTTTTGTAGTTACCAATGCAGATTCCAAATTCCTTTAGATGTTATTACTACGCTCCCTCTCTCCACCATACCCCCAATCTGAGAAATATTCATTTTTAACATTGAGTTGTTGTTATTTTGGTTTGTCTCAAATGTGTTAGCTTTGAAAATGACAAACATCTCAGAGTTTCAATCAGCTTCTTTTGATCCCCTAAATGGAACTACCATCTTTATTAACAGTTTTATTCTGTTATTCTTAGGCTTTCTTGACCTTGGTATATATTCCTCATGGCTTACTGTGTTGGTGTTTCTTACTGTGCTTCTTAAAAGGACAGTAGTCCTTTTACTTTTAAAACTATTTAATAAACATATGCGTGTCTTTATTGTATCTCCTCTGGCTTTAAAAATATGATACTGAATCTCGATAAGTTTTAATGAAGTCTTTTGAAAGAGATTAAGGCAGTCTTTCCTGGTAACAAGGCAACTTAATTAGATGATGCTTAAAATCTCCCTCCAGCTCTTTGAAGATGAGGACAAAAATTGACTCAGTATAAGGCTAGTGCTGTTTGTATATACATTGACAACTTCTTCCAACATTTCTTATGGCTTACTGAGATCTCCTGAATCTCTCTCATACATCTTCTCTTTAGTTTTTAACTTTATTATCTTCTAGCAACAGAGTCTAATGTTCCACGTTTGAAATCATATTCTTCCATATTATTGTTTCAGACTCCATAGGCAGGATGAATAATTCGAACACAACCTAATTAAAAGACATATATTCCACCTCAAATTCTGCATTAATAGAAGAAAAAAAAAATATGTGTAACTATAGGAACCCTGATATTGGAGTGAATGAATTCTAAATTTGCACAAGTCTGGGGAAATGTGGGAAGCAATTCACATGGTTTAATAAAGCCTCAGATGATCCTACTGTTTTCAGAACACCCCCCTTTTACATCAACCAATATGTAATATGCAAGGTAAGTATACCAGAATGCATTACAGTCTAACTTCCCTAAATGGACCAAGATAGTCAAGCAATGCATGGTACTAGTTTCTTAAGCATGTGACTGAATTAAAGCTCCGTAGATTTAAGGTAAGAATAGGGCAGGAGTAGTGACTTTACAAATCTTGAGCAGTGGTAGAGTGGAAAGAGCAATGACTTTGAATCATAAGACACAAGTAATTCTCACTTTGGCACTTAATGGTTGTGCACATTGAACTAATCCCGCTCAGCCTCAGTTCCTCACCTAAATAATGAACTATTAGAACACTTGCTTTGCATTTCTCACAGGGTTTTTGAGGAGGTCAAGTAAGAAAACATAATGGAAATGCTTCATCGAGGAGACAGAATAGCATAATGGGAAAGAGGGTTCTGGAGTTAAAATTTCTAACTCAACCACTTTTATCAGGGGGACTTGGACTAGTGACATAACTTCTCTAGGAGTCAGGTTCCTCAAAAGGTTATTGAGTCAATAGATTAAAATATTCCATGGCAAATGCTAGGTGTGGAACATGTGACTAGCCATGTCAATGTGAATGCAGTTTGTGTTTGAGAGCTCCATTATCCCTGTCTACTCGGGCAGTGGGCCAAACACAATACTCCTTCTATTTGTTATACCCTCTCTTTCTGCTGTTGGCAGGTGTACATCAATTGGCATTTTATGTTTTCTTGTGTTAGAGGACTTTGGCCTGAGATGCAGGTTTGGGGATTTATGTAGGCGAGGCAATGTCACTGTATTCACAAGTTCTTAGTGAAGGACCGCTTGGAGCAAAGCACAGACCAGACAGTTCTAATGTCATGATCAACAGGAATTTATTATTTGCAGAATAAACAGGACAGGTATCAGTAGGAGAGCACACGTCATCATCAGCCCCATCCCTGGCACAAGGCTCCTGTCCACAGGGTTAGATCACCCCCTTTTTCTGAGTTGTTTCTCCCCCATTAACATAAATTCCCTGCACCGTAATGTTCCTATCTAATCTTTCAAGTTGCTGTTGTCAATTCGATACCATACAGATAGTTCTTAAAACAGCATAATGTTCAAAGCAGATCTTTTTTTTTTACTAGTTAAGCTAAACTATTGTTTGATTTTAGGAAGACTTCAGGGGATATTTTTGGTTTAAGGTTTAAGGATTATCTCAAGGCTATAGTTCCAGGGATTCATCCAACATTCATGGTTCCAGGAAGTCTCAAATAAGATAAATGTTAATCATAAAACAGTTTTTTCTTCTATTTCACTTTCATCTTAATTTCTCATCACAAACCTTGTCAGTTGCTACCCAAAAATTTTTTTTTCTCTCACTCTTTAGTTCCAGAATCCAGAATTTATTAAGGAATTCAATAAACCTGAAGAATTATGGCATTTCTGAACCTCACTTGCAAGAAGGTATGGCTTGTGACTACATTCTGACTAGTGACATCTAAGCAGAAATATTGTATGAGACTTTCAACATATACACGCTGAGGTATAAGAATGCTGACTACATTGGTAGACGTCTTAGGCAGAGTTCTCTAGAGAAACAAAACCAGTTATTTACATATATATATAAATATATATTGGCTGGAAAGTCGAAGATCTTTTGGTCAGATGGCAAGCAGGAGATTCCTGAAGGCATGTGTTTCAAAATTTGTAAGTCAGGCAACAAGGAGAATGATTTC
The DNA here is from genome assembly GCF_030014295.1 of Loxodonta africana. Taxonomy (NCBI): domain Eukaryota; kingdom Metazoa; phylum Chordata; class Mammalia; order Proboscidea; family Elephantidae; genus Loxodonta; species Loxodonta africana. The sequence continues at coordinate 33,722,253 of NC_087356.1, forward strand.
TTGTTGTTGTTTAATATTTTATTGTGTTTTAGGTGAAAGTTCACACAGCAAATTAAGGTCCCCTTAAACAATTTTTATACAAATTGTTGTTAGGTGCCATTGCATTGCTTCCAACTCATAGCGACCTTATGTATAACAAACTAATAGGCTACACAAACCAGAGCCTCCCCTAACCTGAAATCAGGACTAGATGGTTCCCGACTGCAACTGACTGTTTTGACCAGGGACAGAACAGCAGTTCCCAAATAGAATGGAAGAAAAAATATGGAACAAAACTTAAATTCATAAAAATTGCCAGACCTACTGCACTAATAGATTGCCTTATAAAATAAGCAATATCATCTGTGAGTAACTACATGAGGGCATAAGGTCAACATTCACCAAAGCAACAAAGATGAGAAGGCAAGGAGGGGAAAGGATGCTAGATCAATGGAAATATAACAAAAAAAATGGAAATAATGAGAATGCTGACTCATTGTAAAAATTGTGATCAATCACAGGCAACAATTTCTATGTCCTGGATCCATTTTGAGTTAGTTTTTGTGCGTAGTGTGAGGTACAGTGCTTGTTTCATTTATTGCAGATGGCTATCCAGCTATGCCAGCAACATTTGTTAAAGAGACTGCTTTTTCCCCCATTTAACAGAGATCGGGTCTTTGAGTCTTGTTGATTCTTTCTATTGATTTTCGGTTTTCTAGGTCAGTTATATCTGCTCTCATCTTTATAAGTTCCTCTCTTCTGGTGACTGGACTTCTTGTGTTGCTCCTTTTCAAAATGCTCAAGTTGTTGGTTGAAGCTATTGATTTTGCCCTTTTTTCTTGTTTGGTGTGTGCCTTTGTTGGTATAAATTCACCTCTGAGCGTTACTTTTGCTGTGTCACAAATGTTTTGGTATGGTGTATTTTCATTCTCATTTTATTCTAGGAATTTTTAAATTTCATTTTAATTTCTTCTATTACCCAGTAGTTTTTAAGTAAGGTGTTATTCAATTTCTACGTATTTAATTTTTCCCTTGTTCTTTCTATTATTGATTTCTAGTTTTGTAGCATTACGATCCGAGAAGATTTTTTGTATTATTTCAAGGATTTTGAATTAATTGAGGTTTGCTTTGTGGCTTAAGATATGTTCTATTCTGGAGAATGATCCATGTGCATTGGAGAAGAATGTATGCAGTGTTGCTGTTGGGTGGTGTATTTTGTATGTCTATGTGGTCAATTTGGTTGATGGTGTATTTTTTTAATGCGGTCAATTTGGTTGATGGTGTTATTTAGATATTTTGTATATTTTTTGAACTTCTTTCTAGATGTTCTGTCCAGCATCAAAAATGATATGTTAAATGTCTCCTACTATTATTGTAAAACTGTCTATTTCTCTTTTCAGTTCTGTTGAATTTATGTATTTTGGAGCTTTGTCATTGGGTGCATGAATATTTATTGTGTTTATGTGCTTCCTGGTGGATTGATCCTTTAATCATTATATAATGACCTGCCTTGTCTCTTATAATAGATTTTGACTTAAGTCTATTTATCAGAGATTATTATTACCACTCCTACTCTTGAAGGCAACACATTGATGGGTCATACTTCTTTTTTCTAAATTCTGCCCCTCTTTGTCTCTTGACTGGTGAATTTAATCCATGTACATTCAGTGCAATTATCGCTAGATATGAATTTACTGCTGTCATTTTGATACATTTTTTTGGGGGGTGTTGACAGTTTCTTTGTTTCACTTAATTTTTTTGTTAATGGCTTTTCATTTCATTTCTTTTGTTTTTGTTGATTTTGCGTTTGCTGAGCCTTTTTGATTTTCTTTATTTTGTTGGGTAGATTTAGTAATTTTCTTTGCGGTTTCTCTACAATTTACCTTCATCTTCATAAATTGAAAACAGTCTATTATATTGTGCTACTGCCTTGAATTTCTCTTCATATAGGAATTCTGTAACTACACCATTTATTCCCCATTTTTGTTTCGAAGTTGCCTTCATTTACAGATTGACATCTCTGGCTTCTTTCTGTCAGTTCTGCAGCTTTATTTTGCTTTTGAGAGTTCTTTATCTGGATCGCTACTGGAGTGATGCTTTCTCAGGTCTTAAACTCAGGTTATTGTCTGATGTCATAGGTTCTCTGTCTGAAGGACTCTCTTTAATATTTCTTCAATGGTTAGTCTGGTTTTTTACAAATTCCCTTAATTTTCGTCTATCTGGGAATGCCCTTGTTTCTCCATCATATTTGAAAGACAATTTTTTCCAAATGTATGATTTTTAGTTGAAATTATTTTCTTTCAGGGTTTTACATATGTCATCCCATTGCCTTCTTGCCTGCAGGGTTTCTGCCAAGAAATCAGAGCTTAGACTTACTGGTGGCCCTTTGTGAGTGATATTTTGTTTTTCATGAGCTGCTCTCAGAATTCTTTGATTTTGGATAGTTTGATTGTATGTCTTCATGACTTTTTTTGGTGTCTATCTGTGTGGGGTGTGTTGTTCCTGGATGAAAACCTTCTTGTATTTCATGATATTAGGGGAAGTGTTCTGCCAATAAATCTTCAACAATTCTTTCTCTGCTTTTTTTTTTTTTTTCTTCTCCTTCTGGTCTGGAATTCCAGTTATAGGTCATTCCTTTCGACAGTGTCCCACTCTCTTACGCTTTATTCATTTTTCTTCATTCTTTTTTCTTATCCTTCCTCAAACAAATTAATATCAAGGGATTTGTCTCTATTTCACTGATTCTTTCTTCCATTAATCCAATCCTACTTCTATGTCCTTCTACTGAATGATCTATTTCTGATATTTTATTTTTATTGTTCCAGATTTCTAGCAGTTGTTTTTTCATGGTTTCTAATTCTCTGTTTATTTTATCCTTGTGTTCTCGTATTGTTTTCCTGAGTTCTTCTAGGGTTTTGTCTGTTTTTTTCCTGGGTTCCTATGGGAATCCTCTATATAAATCTTTCAAATTCCTTGTCAGGTATTTCTATTACTATTTCTTCTTCAGGAAAGTTTTCTGCCCCTTTATTTCTTACTTGAATCATCTTATCTTGTTTCCTGATATGATTTGTTATTGTCTGCTGTCTTCAAGGCATTAAGGTGTTAATTTATTTATTTGCGTATTTCTTTATTGATTGTATGTATGTTTGTTTTATGCTGATTTTTTAGTTTTGTTTCGATGTCTCTGAAATTTTGTTTTTTCTCTTTCTCTTTAGAATGTCTTTCTTCTTTTGTATTATTTTAATTGTTGTTTTTTGGTTCTGGTCTATGTGTGACTTTAATGATGTCTGTTGACTGGGCCTGATTTCCTCTCACTAGTGGGTATGGTGGGTCACACCCATATGCCAGCCCTTTGTGGTTAGGCTTCTAAGTTTTCCGTTACCAGATTGAGTGGAGCTGCAAGAACAGGTTCTTCAATGATACTGGGTAGCAAGTATTGGATGGTCAGGGTCTCTCCACAGTCCTTGTGTGATTGTGGGGTCCTTCTGGGTTGGCCCTAGAAGTTAGTGCATTCTCTGGAAATCAGGGAAGAATGTTTGTCTCTGTCTTCACTATGAGGGTGCCCTACCCAAATGAATGGGATAAACCAACTGTGCTTGCACAACTCATCATCTCAGTAGGTACTGAGGTATCAAGGGGTTTCAGTGCAAGTAAAAATGGCCTGAAGGAGCTGTTCAGATGTGGGATATGCACTGGTGCAGCCAGGTGGACATTAGATGATGGCAGTAGGATGTCCTACTCATTGCTTGGCAGAGGTGTAGCTAGTACTTGTCAGGATGTGCCTGGTGCTGCTGGTGAAGTGATGTGTCTGTTTGGCCAGTCACCTGGGCATGAAAAATGTTCTTACTGGTTGTGGGGTTGGTTGCTGTGTGTGCACACCACTGACTGCTGAGTGATCAGGATGAGGGTGCACCGGTCACTGGTACTGGGTGGTTGGCATGGGAACTCACATCACTAGTCATCAGGTGGGCAGGATGGTACAGAAGTGGTTGGAGCTAGAGAGCATGAGCCTCCGGTTGTAGGTCTGCCAGGGCAGGAGCTTACATCATGGATTGTTGGTGGGTATGACTGTACACTCATGAACAGGGTCTCTCATGAGCCTACAGTTGCAGGTCAGAAGTTGCAGTAGCACATGTGCTGTGGATCACCGGGTGTGGGCACAGGGAGGGGTTCACCACTGAAGGAGGGTAGGTGGGAACATATTCCTCCAGCCTGTGGTATAGGCACTGGGGCAATCTCCACAGAGTGTACCTGGAGATCAAATGTGAAGACAGGAGAGCTGTCCAGAATCCAGTCAGGTGGGGAATCTGTAGCTGCCACTCCAAGTATCCTCCACTCTGTCAGTGTCCCTCACCCAAATGATCAGGGATTGCCACTGGTGAGTAGTTCTGTCCCTATTTTCTGACTCCCTCTCTGTGCTATGTTCACCTGGATCTCACCTGTTTTCCTACAGTTTCCCTTTTTAGATACAATTAATGGCCTGTTTGCTTTGCTTTGCTCCAGGTTAGTCTACACAGTGACTCCGTCTCCTATTGGGGATTCCATGAAGTTGCCTTCTTGTTCTCCTCACCCAGGAATGCTGCTCACTTTGTCTTCGTATGGCCATGCTGTACTGGGCCAGCTGGTAGGATGCCTACATTCCATAAATCTACTTGTTCACTGTTTTCATTCAGTTCCTCCTTCCCTTTGGTGTTGGATTTAATTCTTCACACATCTGTTTGCTATTCTGGGTGCCTGGATTGTCATCTATACCTATTTCACTTGGTTTTTCAGTTCTTTGTTGCTGAGGGATGGCAAGGTGTGTGTAATTAAGCCAGCATCTTCACCCTTCCTCGAAAGAAGTGTTTTCCGTCAAAATGTCTATTTATAATCTGGAGGAAGATACACACTAGAGAAATTTCCTTTTTGCTCTAGAAGAACTTCAACTGCTTGATTGAGGCCCAATCACATTACAGAAAGTAATCTGCGTTAGCTGAGTTAATCACATGTGTTTACTTTACAACAGCAACTTAATTAGTGTTTCACCCAACAGTTGTTGTCCTAGCTAAGCTGACATATAAAATTAATTATCGAAGTAAATGTGCCATTTTGTATTACTGCTTTCTTCTTCCAGCCCCTCTGAATCACAGATGTAAACATAACAGAGCTTGTGCAGTTATCTGTGATCATGAGGGAAAATCCAAAATAGTAGTAGTCAGCACTAGGATGGTGAAGCAGAAATGTAAACGATACTTGATCATGATAAAGCAATCAATTCATTCTACTTTCAGAATGCTTTTTGGTGACAGAGAAATAAACTATTTTGTTTAATGCTTATGTTGTATTGGATTTAATGTTCTCAAAAAAAAAAAAAAGAAAGAAAGAAAACTCATTGCTGTTGAGTCGATTCTGACTCACAGCAACCCTACAGGACAGAGTAGAACTGTCCTATACGGTTTCCAAGAAATACCTGGTGGATTCGAACTGCCGACCTTTTGGTCAGCAGTCGTAGTAGCTCTTAAACACTAAACCACCAAAGTTTCTGGGTTTAATGTTAATTGCAGATAAATCAATACCAACCGATACAATTCCCTGTGTTTATGTTCTATCCACCTCCTATACGTCCGCATTGTAGATCATTGATTAGAGAAACACTCATGAAAACTTCAATTCTAAGCCTCATTCTTACATAAATTTCTCAAGTCAATCATGATTAATTTCATATTTAGATTATATAATATTCCTTGAATTCAGCATAAAATATAATTCCCAATGTTAGGTGTGGTGGTGTTCCTTCAGGGGGCATAGAGGAGAACTTCCAGGCTATATGTTGCTTTCTGTTGCTGGCAGCAATACCCCAGCAATAACTCTCCATGTGCTGTGAAAATTGGTTCTAATCTCCAAAATTTCTGTTACTCTCAACACCAGTGCCTCAGAGGTTTCAGACGGAGAACAACCTCCAGATGATTCTAATGCAAACTCAAGTTTGCACACTCAAGTATCCAGTTCTAGACAATAATTAATTCATATTTTTCTGTTTTTACATGTTCTTAATAGTCTCTATATTTTTCTTAAATTCTACCCATGTATTATAGAAATCCTCACAAGCAAAGCATCTCTCAGGGAGTCTCTGTCATCCTGGTTCAGATATATTCTGAGATTTCCTTTCATGCCATCCTTAAAATTTACTTTTCTCTCCTATGTTGATTCCCTTATTTCCGGGACCCTCACATAATTTACTGAGAAAGGATACACGAGTAGTGTTGTAGTGAAACACCAGGCTTATGCTTCACTAGGATGAAAAACATAGTTTTATCAAAGGAATAAAAAAACTCCTCATGGAATGAAGAGACACACCAACACCCAGGTAGAATACATGAGCTCTAAGTTGCAGAGAGAGAGAGAACAGTTTTTATTAGGTGAAACAGACAAAGGCCGGCATGGGAGTGGGGAGAGAAGCATAATAAAAGCTACACAGAGTTTTGTTGAACTATAACCTTAAGCATTTTCTGACATTAGTAAGCCTATTTGCTCATGGGAGAAAAATGTTACAGTCTGCTTCAGTAAAGATTACAGCCTTGGGAACCCAATGTGGCAGTTTTACCCTTACCCTGTCCTATACAGTCACTGAGTTGAAGTCCACTGGATGGCAATGGGTTAAGCCTATTTGTTACATTCTGAGGTTGTTACAGAAAGCCTGGTAGTGAAGTGGTTAAGTGCTAGGGCTGCTAACCAAAAGGTTGGCAGTTTGAATCCACCAAGCTTTCCCTGGAAACTCTATGGCGCAGTTCTACTCTATAGGGTCACTATGAGTTGGAATCGACTAGACAACAATGGGTTTGGCTCTTTTTTTTGGGGGGAGGTCGTTACATCTTGAGATTTGTTTAACAAAGCATTCCACCAGGGGCTAACATTCTGTTGCAACTACAGTCTATCCTTCCCCTTATTTTAGGGTAACAAGCTTAGTTTCCATCTTAGTTATAAGTTTACAAAGAGCTAGCAGAAATACAGCAGATTTAGGAGTCAGGACGTTAGAACTAAGATTGATATTTACCTCCTGGTTACAGAATTATGAGACAGGTCATGAGCTTCATCTTAACGTTATCAATTTCCATTCAATTTCCTAACCTCCAGGGGACATGCTTGAGCAAGGCATTCTTTAGACCAAGTTGAGTAAACATTTTTTTGTAGCACAATTTTTTTTTTTTTTATATTGTTCTTTAAGGTGAAAGTTTAAGTGCAAATGAGTTTCTCATTCAAAAATTTATGGGCAAATTGTTTTGTGAGATTGGTTGCAATGCCCACATTATGTCAGAACTCTCTCCCTTTCCCTTTCCACTGTGGATTCCCCATGTCCACTCTTCCAGTTTTCCTGTTCCTTCCTGCCTTTGCTTTTTGGCAGATGTTGCCCATTTGGTCTCGTATACGTGATTGAACTAAGAAGTACGTTCCTCACAAGTGTTATTGTTTGATTTATAGACCTGTCTAAACTTTGACTGAAAGGTAGACTTCAGGAGTGTCTTCAGTTCTGAGTTACCAGGATGTCTGGGGACCACAGTCTCAGGGATTCCTCCAGTCTCTGTCAAACAAGTAAGTCTGGTCTTTTGTGTGTGTGTGTGTGAATTTTGTTCTACATTTTTCTCCCTCTCTTTCCAGGACCCTTTACTGTGATCCTGGTCAGAGTGGTCACTGAGTAAACATTTTTAACAGGTACCTTCAATGAACAGAAACCCTGATGGCATAGTGGTTAAGTGCTATGGCTGCTAACCGAAGGGTTAGAAGTTCAAATCTGCCAGGCACTCCTTGGAAACTCTATGGGCAGTTCTACTCTGTTCTATAGTGTCACTATAAATCGGACTCGACTCAACGGCACTGGGTTTGGTTTGGTTTTTGGACCTTCAACAAACAGGAAAGCCTGGTGGTGCAGTGGTTAAGAGCTATGGCTGCTAACCAAAAGGTTGGCAGTTCGAATCTATCAGGCGCTCCTTGGAAACTCTATGGGCAGTTCTATCCTGTCCTGTAGGGTTGCTATGAGTTGGAATCCACTCGACGGCAACGGGTTTGGGTTTTTTTTTTTTTCAACAAACAGGAGACCTGGTTAAGAACTCAGCTGCTAATCAAAAGGTTGGCAGTTTGAATCCACCAGGCGCTCCTTGGAAACCCTATGGGACAGTTTTACTCTGTTCTATAGGGCCTCTATAATTCATAATTGGCAATGGGTTTGGTTTTTTGGTTTTGAACAAACGCTTCCTCACCCAAGCCAGACATTCTGACTTTTGCTCTCTCTGTTTTACAATAAGTTAAACTTTGACAAAAAGGGTAAACTCTCTCTTCAGAACAATGGAAGCAAAGGCCTTCAGACCAAGTTGCAATTTTTTATATTATAAATGTTTGATTTAGATCTGGGCGAGTTCATCCTAGATATGTCAAAGCACCCAAGATTTAGGTCTGCATGCAGTAGTAATATTTTGAAATCTTGAATGCTTGAAAATATCTAAGTCTACCTCACACTTTTGTGATTCAAATATAAAATTCTAGCTTAGAATTTTCTTCCCTCAGAATTTGGAAAATGTTGCTCTATTTTCTGTTAAAAGCGAGTGTTGCTTTTGAAAGGTCCAATGCTGTTATCATTCCTGATCTTTTATTTGTAACTCCTTTTTCTCCCTTCCCTCTGGCCACCTCCATCTATCTCTCCAATGTCAGTCTTTCTCTCATGTTCTGAAATTTCACAATGATATATTTGGTGATTTTCTTTTTTAGTTATTGAGTATATACAGAGTCCTTTCAAACCAGAGACATATTATTCTGTTCTTGAATTTTTCTTGTGGGATATCTTTGATAAATTTCCATTTTTTTTCTCTAATTTTTTAAAGAATATTAATTTTGTGTTCGATTTCCTTGATTGAATTTCTGAAGTTTTTGCTCATGTTGCCTATGGTTTTGGTTATTGTGGTTTTTGCGTCTTCTGGATGATTGAGATCGATTAAGCTTCCAACATCTCTATTGACTTTTTTGGTACACAATAAAATATTTGATTTCTAAGAATTCATTCTTATTCTTTGAATATTCCAGTTTATAACACTTCTCATTTTGAGATCTTTCTTGACCTCTAATTGAAGAGGGATTTATGTTTTAATTTTCCTGATGCACCATCAATTGTCTCTATTTCCTATAATATTTTTCTTATGGTTGGTTTAAGAATTTATTTTCCATGTTAGATGTCTCATTTAAATGTATTGTAACCTTTGCTTACTACCTATTCATATTTAATGGATTACTAAAAAATAAAATTAAAGGTTCTAAATGCATAGATGGGGTTTGTAGAATTCTTGCCCCATTATGTGTTAACCAAGCAGAGATCCAGTGTTTTAACAGGAAACTTGTAAGGTCAATATCAGACTATTCATTTTTTCCATCAAGGAAACTTCTAAAACTCTTTTAACCTCCAGCCTTACAGCCTATATTCTGGGAACTAAGAGGAAGGTAGCTTATCCTAGGTGTTGCCATGCATTATGGAGAGTTTGACTTCCTGTTTCTTTGGGTTCCCCAAGTTGTGTGTACTATTTGATGCTCTAGAGCTTCTCTGACACATTCTGTGTGTGTGTGTGTGTGTGTGTGTGTGTATATATATATATATATACCCTCTGTTATCTACCCCTGAGGAAGAGGGGAAGTTTCCTATCTAGAGGGATTGTTGGGAAGATCTTGGGAATCTTATTTATACACATTCACACTTTTAACCAGATCTTCTCTCTTCAGCTCCTGAAGCACTGAAGCCTCAGAAGTGTTTTCTACCATCAACTCTAGAGCTTAACTAGGGTTTTGAGATTTAAAGAAGCTTTTTGTCTTATTATTTTCTTGCAGACAATGAAGTTTCAGCTTTCTCTATTCTGCTAAGTCAGGAGTTACCTCCCTTCCATTTTCCATCCTACAAGCATTCATTGGTATCTCATCTGTTGTCATTTCTTTACTCATGTTAGCACATTTTACTATTATTATTATTACAACATAGTTTATTGGATTTTTGAAAACACTCTCTCTCTCTCTCTCTCTCTATATATATATAGTTGCTGCCATTGTTGTTGGGTGCTGTCGAGTTGGTTCTAACTTATAGCAAACCTATACACAGTAGAACAAAACACTGCCTGGCCATCAACATCCTCACAATTGTTGTTATGCTTGAGCCCATTGCTGCAGCCAGTGTGTCAATCCATCTCATTGAGGGTCTTCTTCTTTTTTGGTGACCCTCTTCTTTGTCAAGCATGAAGTCCTTCTCCAGGGACTGGTCCCACCTGATAACATGTCCAAAGTATGTGAGACATAATCTTGCCATTCTTGTTCCTAAGGAACATTCTGGTTCTACTTCTTCTGAGACAGATTTGTTCATTCTTCTGGCAGTCCAGGCTATATTCAATACTCTTTCTGAATACCACAATTCAAAGTCATGGATTCTTCTTCCATCTTCCTTTATCCATCTTCTAGCTTTCACATGCATATAAGGTGAGCGAAAGCACCATGGCTTGGGTCAGGTGCACCTTAGTTCTCTAGGTGACATCTTTGTTTTTCAGCACTTTAAAGATGTCTTTTGCAGCAGATTTGCCCAGTGTAATGTGTCTTTTCATTTCTTGACTACTGCTTTCAGAAATGTGAAGAAATATTGACTTTTGGTGATATATAGTAGAATACACAGGAATGTATATATAGAGAGACCAAAAGTCAATATTTCTTCACATTCCTGGTACTAATTCTTTTTTGCTAATTTTTAGCTTTATTACACTGTACAATGTTGCATTGGATGGTAGTAAGCTTTTGCCTCTTTGTTGCTTCTCCAATTTCCAGTAATCCAGACACTGCCAAGCATCTGAAACATAGAAGACTTTCAATTGTGGAAGCTTTATTTGTTATATTTTTAAATCACATCTTCCTATGCTATTGTGAGTATGTTTTGAAAATTACAAACTACAGAAATCTCCATACCTTCAACTTAAAGTTGTGCTTTTGAATATTCTCTCCAAAATTAATATTATTAACCTGCACAATGGAAGGATCCCTGGATGATTACTATTGTCTGAACCAAAAAGAAAAAAGTGTTTACTGGATAAACACTTTTCCTTCCAAACTTGGTATATGATTTAGAAGGCTATGTAACTCATGGGAGAAAAAGCACCAAACATTGGAAATCAAGGCTTTTTTTCCATTTATTTGTTATTTGTCAGAATTATCTCTATTTTCCTTCCTTAAGTTCAACTCCAATATGTAACAAGTTTATATAATTGTTATAGGTTTTCTATTTTAGGCACAACCTTTTGGCATACTACTATAGAGAAAAGAAGTAAGCATGTTTGTACAATATCACGCACAAACATACTTCCCTCTCCTCCATACTACCAGTTTAGGCATGTCACAACTTTTTTTTTTTTTTCATTTCTAACTCAACACCCATTTTAAATGATCAGAATGTATAGATTGCTCTGATGAGTCACTTGGTATATCATGGCTCCAATTAACATCTTTCAGGAATGGAACTTCTCTGTCCATTTTAACGTCACTGATTACTTCCACACCAAATGTAATATATCTGGCATCAGCTCATTATGTGTTATATACGTCTGGTACTAATTTGATTCATTTGCTGATGAAGTACCACTTGCAGTTTCAGGGCTGGGAAGGAGAATGATCATTACCTTGTGATTATTTAATCACTTTTTCTGGAAATCAAGATACAATATATTTAAAGCCTCACTATTTACACCATATGGTTTTCTACTTATGTATCTACATATTTTAGGTGATGCTAGTAATATTCTAACATATACCCATGTTTTATAATACCTGTGTACTTGTTATGGATTGAATTGCATAACCCTAAAAATATCATCATCCCTGTTCCTGTGGATGAAATCTAACCTAGTTTAATCACCTTCCACAATGAAATCTAAAGTAATGTAATCAATTGATCAGTGGAGGTCACACTTGTGTAGTGTACATCCTAAACCTAATCAATTCTGAGTTGTATAAAGAGCAGCATGAAAACAGAAACATGTATGCACACAGGTGAAGACAGATGTTATGTAAAGATCACTAAGGAACCAAGGAATGCCTAGGGCTGCCAACAAAGAAGGAATGACACGGCAAAGACCTTGATTTTGATTTTAGCGTCCAGAACTGTGAGAAAATAAATTATGTTCTTTAAAGTCACATAAATTTCTGTTACAACAATACTAAGAAACTAAGACAGTATTGATTAATTAATAATACCTACTTGGATTTGCTCATATACAATTACAAATTTTGAAGCTGAAAAAAAAAAATCAGAACAAGTTGGCAAGAGCCAAAGTATGACGAGAGGATATTCTACCTGAATTTAGACACAATCTCAAGAACAGATTTGATGCATTGAACACTAATGACTGAAGACCAGACAAGTTGTGTAATGACATCAAAGACATCAAACATGAAGAAAGCAAGAGGTCGTTAAAAAGATAGGAAAGAAAGAAAAGACCAAAATTGATGTCAGAAGAGTCTCTGAAACTTGCTCTTAAACTTAGAGTAGCTTAAGTGAAAGGCAGAAATGATAAAGTAAAAGAGCTGAAGAGATTTCAAAGGGTAGCTAGAGAAGACAAGCAAAGTATTGTAATGACGTGCAAAGAACAGGAGTTAGAAAACCAAAAGGGAAGAACATACTGGGCATTTCTCAATCTGAAAGAACTGAAGAAAAAATTCAAGCCCAAAATTGCAATAGTGAAAGATTCTATGGGTAAAATACTGAACAATGTAGGAAGCAACAAAAGAAGATGAAAAGAAATAAATGATGTAGTCACAGACTTTCATATGGCAAGAAAGTCAAAGTGATATAAAGAAATAAAAGATTGGTTTAAACTTAGAAAAATAGATGTAAATATTAAAGTAATGACAAAGGAAACTAACAATCCTACATGTCAAAATAAAACAAGAAAAATGTAAAGACTCAACAAATACAAGATCAACAACAATGAAAAAGATGAAAAGAAAATATATTTTAAAAAAAAAGACAGTACAGAAAATTAAGTGAACCAAAGAAACTATCAGCAACACACACACACAAAAATACATCAGAATGACAGCGCTAAACTCATAAAAAAAAAACTCATACCCATCAATAATTAACACCAAATATAAATGGACTAAATACATCAATAAAAAGACAAAGAGTGGCAGAACGGATTTAAAAAAAAATCCATCTATATGCTGTCTACAAGAGACACACCTTAGACATAAAGACACAAACAAACTAAAACTGAAAGGATGGAAAAAAATATATCAAGCAAACAACAACCAAAAAAGAGCAGGAGTGGGAGGCGGGGCCAAGACGGTAGAATAGTCAGACACTTTCTGTTGTCCCGCTTACAAAAAAGACCAAAAAAAAAAAAAAAAAAAGGTGAATCAATTATATATGACAATCTAGGAGTCCTGAACATCAAAGGCAAAGCTGAGGGATCAGAATGAGAGGCAGGAGGAGAGAGAGATGGTTCAGAAGCAGAAGGAGTTGCCGGACCTCACCCAGTGGAAATTGGCACCACCCAGACTGGATTGGCTGGCATACACAGTGAGGCAAGCAGCTGTGCTCGGGACGACTTTTCCACATCAGGAGAGACCAAACAGCAGAGAGTGTGTTCCACCCTCCAGAACCAGTGAGAAGCAATGTTCATTTGGCAAAGGATAAGTGCATGTGTTGAACCTACTGCACGGATCCAAAAGCACCCCCTCTGGGAAGAATCTTTCTCCCATTTACCTAACCCCTGTCTGGCTTCAGTAGCTGCCACATCTCCTGGGCCAGGAATAGGACCTGTTGCACCTCCTGAGCCATTCTACTGGCTTTGAGGAGGGAACAAATTAACAAACAGGAAAAGATAATCCCCAAAGATACTCCCCAAAGCCAGTAACTTATGGCAGGAACAGCTCCTTTGCCTAGGCACAAGCGTAAGGGTCCACAGATTTTGAATGCCTTTCACTCCTGCACAGGCCTGTATGGGACCATGTCAGCAGCATAGGACCTCATTACAACAGTACAACAGGGTATGTACCTGAAGCCTAATTTCATCTGTATCAGCTCTAAGGTGGAGTGCCATGTTTGTGACATTTGACACTGTTCTACCCATTAAGCAGGGTCCTCACCTATCCATCTCAGGGGCCTGAGGACTGGTGGCTTCACCCACACCATCTAGCCCCCCATGACAGGTGTCCAAGAATAAATGATGCCTCCCAGTTCTTAAAACCAACAGCATTGGGTGCCCGTAGTCTGGCTCTAAACCCACACACTTACACGCTCTAGGGAACAGGAACACACTTTCCTACCAGACACTCAGGGGCAGCAGTCAGCCCACTGCCTTGCTCAGTGCATGACCCCCTACTGCAGTCAGATACCTGACACTACTCCAATCACCCCATCCTGTCTAGGACTATAGGTGAGAGCCTATACCACACACTTGGTGACCAACATCCTGGACACCTGAGCTGAATACATACAAGACAAATAAACAAAGTCCTGGGCTTACATACCTAGTAACAAATCTAACCACGTGGTGACAAGACATGAGAGCTTCAAAGATGCCAATAATTAAACTAGCTCACATGAGCAGCCTATTTGGACATATCAAAACAAAACAAGACGTTAGGACACGGTAAGCAAACATAAAATAAATATAATAACTTATTGATGGCTCGGAGACAACAGTCAATATCAAATGAAATAAAGAGGACACCACGATGGCTTCTGCATGCGTCCAAAACTAAGAATCAAGAAATATTCCAGAGGAAGATAACTCCTTGGAATTACCAGAGGTAGAATTCAAAAGATTAATATATAGAGCTCTTCAGGAAATCAGGAAAGGGATGAGGCAAAATACAGAACACACAGACAAAGCAATAGTGGAATTTAAGCAGGTTATACAAAAGTATAATGACTAATTTAACAGGCTGCACAAATGTATACAGAAACAACAAACAGAAATCCAAAATATTAACAATAAAATTTCAGACATAGTCAACTGAATAGGAAGTCATAAGAGCAGAATTGAGGCAATGAAAGTCAGAAATAATGAGATTGAAGATGAAGCACCTGAAACCATCTTATTTGAGAAAAAATCAGAAAAAAGAATTAAAAAAAATGAAGAATTATGTGGGACCCTATGAAGATACATAACCTACGAGTGATTGGCTTACCAGAACAGGTGGGGATAACAGAAAATACACAGAGAATTGTTGAAGATTTGTTGGCAGAAGCTTCCCTGATATCATGAAAGATGAGAAGATATCTTTCCAAGATGCTTACTGAACCCCATACAAGGTGTATCCCAAAAGAATTTTGAGAGCAGCTAAGGATAAACAAAAACTCATGTACAAAAGAGACTCAATAAGACTAAGCTCAGACTACTCAGCAGAACCCATACAAGCAAGAAGGCAATGGGATGACATACAAACCCTTAAGGGGGAAAAAAAAAATGCCAGACCAGAATTATATATCCAGCAAAACTGTCTTTCAGATATGATGATGAAATTAGACATTTTCAGATAAACAGAAGTTTAGGAAATTTGCAAAAACCAAACCAAAATTACAAGAAATACTAAAGGAAGTCCTCGAGTTACAAGATCAATAACATCAGATAAAGCAAACCATATATCAACCTAGACAGGGAAGTCAAAATAAATCAAACTTCAAACACTGAAAATAGGAAAACAGAGATGTCAATATGTAAAAGATGACACCATTAAAAAAAATGACAGAGTAATAATGTAGTCATAGATCTTTCATATGGAGAGGAAGTCTAGGCGGTATAAAGAAATAAAAGATCGGTTTAAACTTAGAAAAATAGAGGTAAATACCAAGGTAACCACAAAAGAAACTAACAATCCTACACATCAAAATAAAAAACAAGAAAAATGTAAAGACTCAGTGCATCCAAAATCAATGACTATGAAAAGAAAATACCTAAAGAAAGATGATTCACCACCAAAAATTAAGTGGAATGAAGAAACTGTCAACAGCACAATCACAAGTGCATTAAAATGACAGCACTAAACTCCTATCTATCAATAATTATTCTGAATGTAAATGGACTAAATGCACCAATAAAGAGAGAGTGGCAGAATGGATTAAAAAAATAATAATCTGTCTATATACTGTCTATAAGAGACACACCTTAGACTCAAAGACACAAACAAACTAGCACTCTAAGGATGAAAAAAAAATACCAAGCAAACCACAATCAAAAAAGCACAGGAGTGGCCATATTAATCTCTGACAAAACAGACTTTAAAGTAAAATTGACCACAAAGGATAAGGAAGAACACCAGGAGGACATAACCATAATAAATATTTACACATTCAAAGACAGGGGTCCAAAATACATACAACAAACTCTAACAGCACTGAAAAGACAGACAGCTCCACGATAATACTAGAAGACTTCAACACACCACTTTCAGTGAAGGACAGAACATTAGAAAGAAGCTCAAAAAAGATGCAGAAGATCTAAATGCCGCAATCAACCAAGTTGATCTCATAGACATATACAGAACGCTCCACCCAATAGCAGCCAAATATACTTTCTTTTCCAACACTCATGGAACATGCTCCATAATAGACCACATATTACGCCATAATGCAAGTCTTAACAGAAGCCGAAGCATCGATATATTTTCTGACCTTAAGGACATAAAAGTAGAAATCAATAGCAGAAAAAGGAAGGGAAAAAAATCAACCACATGAAACCGAACAACACTTTGTTCAAAAACTACTGAGTTAAAGAAGAATTTAAAGATAGAATAAAGAAATTTGCATAATCAAATGAGAATGAAAACATATCCTGCCAGAACCTTCGGGGCACAGCAAAAGCAGTGCTCGGGGTCAATTTATAACAACAAAACCACTCATCCAGAAAGAAGGAAGGTCCAAAATCAAGGAATTATCCCTACAGCTTGACAAATAGAGAGCAGCAAAAGAAGCCCTCGGCACCAAAAAAAAGAAAATAATAAAAATCAGAGCAGAATTAAATGAAAGAGGGAACAGAAAAAAACAATTGAAAGAGTTAACAAGACCAAAAGCTCATTCTTTGAAAAGATAAAAAAATCCATAAACCATTGACCAAAGTGACAAAAGAAAAACAGGACAGGAAGCAAGTAACCTGAATAAGAAATGAGATGGATGATATCAGAACAGACTCAACTGAAATTAAAGGAAATCATAACAGAATACTATGTAAAATTGTACTCTAACAAATTTGAAAACCTTGAGGAGAGGAAATGGACAAATTTCTAGAAACATACTACCTACCTAAAATAACACAAACAGAGGTAGCCCAACTAAATAAACCTATAACAAAAGAAGAGTTTGAAAATGTAATTTAAAACACTCCCAACAAAAAAAAGCACTGGTCCCGATGGTCACACTGGAGAATTCTACCGAACTTTCAGAGAAGAGTTAACACCACCGCTACTAAAGGTATTTCAGAGCATAGAAAAGGATGGAATACTCCCAAACTGATTCTATGAAGCCAGCATAACGCTGATACCAAAACCAGGTAAAGACACCACAAAAAAGGAAAATTACAGACCAATATCTCTCATAACTTACAAAAGTCCCCAACAAAATTCAATAGAATTCAAAAACATATTAAAAGAAAAAATTCATCATGACCAAGTGAGATTCATACCAGGTATGCAGGATGGTTCAACATCAGAAAGACAGTCAAAATAATCCATCACATAAATAAAATAAAAGACAAGAACCATATGATGTTATCAGTTGATGCAGAAAGGGTATTTGACAGAGGCCAACAACCATTCGTGATAAAAACTCTCAGCACAACAGGAATACAAGGGTAATTCCTCAGCGTAATAAAGGGCATTTATACAAAGCCAACAGCCAATATCATCCTAAATAGAGAGAATCTGTAAGCATTTCATTTAATAACGGGAACGAGGCAAGGATTCCCTTTAACACCACTCTTACCCAACATTGTGCTGGAGGTCCTAGTCAGAGCAATTAGGCTAGAAAAAGAAATGAAGGGCATCCAAATTGGTCAGGAAGAAGTAAAAGTATCTCTATTTGCAGGTGATATGATTTTTTACACAGAAAATACAAAAGAATCCACAAGAAAACTACTGAATTAATAGAAGAGTTCAGCAAAGTATTAGAGTACAAGACAAAAATACAAAAATCAGTTGGTATCCTCTACACCAAAAAAGAGAATGTAGAAGAAGGAATCACCAAATCAATACCATTTACAATAGCCTCCAAGAAGATAAAATACTTAGGAATAAACCTAACCAGAGATGTAAAAGACCTATACAAAAAAACTATGCGACATTACTGCAAGAAAACAAAAGAGACCCACATAAGTGGAATAACATACCTTGCTGATGGATAGGAAGACTCAACATTGTGAAAATGTCTATTCTACCCAAAGGAATCTACAAATACAATGCAGTCCTGATCCAAATCCCAATGATATTTTTTAACAAGATGAAGAAACAAATCACCAATTTCCTATGGAAGGGAAAGAGGCCCCAGACAAGTAGAGCATTACTGAAAAAGAAGAACAAAGCAGGAGGCCTTACACGACCTGATTTTGGACCTGTTATACCACCACAGTAGGCAAAACAGCCTGGTACTGGTGCAACAACAAATGCATAGAACAACAGAAGACAATTGAGAACCCAGACATAAATTCATCCACCTATAAGCAGCTGATATTTGACAAAGGCTCAAAGTCCATTAAATGGAGAAAAGACAGTCTCTTTAACAAATGGGGCTGGCATAACTGAATATCCATCGGCAAAAAAAAAAAAAGAAAATGAAACAAGACCCATACCTCATACCATGTACAAAAACAAACTCAAAATGGATCAAAGACCTAAACATAAAATCTAAAATGATGAAGATCATGGAAATAAAAACAGGGACAATGCTAGGAGCCTTAATACATGGCACAAACAGTATATAAAACATTATTAACAATGCACAAACACCAGAAGAGAAACTAGGTAATTGGGGGCTCCTAAAAGTCAAACACTTAAGCTTATCCTCCAAAAGAGTAAAAGGACAAACTACAGACTGGGAAAAAAAAATTTGGCTACAACAAATCCAGTCAGTGTCTAATCTCTAAACTCTACGAGATACTGCAAATCCTCAACAACAAAAAGGCAAATAACCCAGCTAAAAATTGAGCAGAAGATATGAACAGGCACTTCACCAAAGAAGACATTCAGGTAGCTAACAGATACATGAGGAAATACTCAAGATTATTA
Source organism: Loxodonta africana (assembly GCF_030014295.1). Classification (NCBI taxonomy): domain Eukaryota; kingdom Metazoa; phylum Chordata; class Mammalia; order Proboscidea; family Elephantidae; genus Loxodonta; species Loxodonta africana. The sequence goes on from NC_087356.1 coordinate 33,741,498, forward strand.
GCCATTAGAGAAATGCAAACCAAAACTACAATGAGATACCACCTCCCCCCAACAAGGCTGGCATTAATCCAAAATAAAATAAAATAATAATAATAAATTTTGGAGAGATTGTGGAGAGACTGGAACACTTATACATTGCTGGTCCAAAACCAAAACCCATTGCAATTGAGTCGATTCCAACTCATAGCAACCCTACAGGACAGAGTAGAACTGCCCGATAGAGGTTCAAAGGAGCGCCTGGAGGATTCGAACTGCCAACCTCTTGGTTAGTAGCTGTAGCACTTAACCACTACGCCACCCAAAAAACTACACCACCAGGGAATGTAAAATGGTTTAGAAATTGATTTGGCACTTCCTTAAAAAGCTAGAAATAAAGCTACCATAAACCAAAAACCAAAGCCAGTGCCGTCGAGTTGATTCCAACTCATAGCGACCCTATAGGACAGAGTAGAGCTGCCCCATAGAGTTTCCAAGGAGCGCCTCCCGGATTCGAACTGCCGACCCTTTAGTTAGCAGCCATAGCACTTAACCACTATGCCACCAGGGTTTCCGATATGATCCAGTAATTCTAGTCCTTGTAATATATCCTAGAGAAATAAGAGCCCTCACACGAATAGATATATGCACACCCATGTTCACTGCAGCACAGTTTACAACAGCAAAAAGATGGAAACAACCAAGATGCCCATCGATGGATGAATGGGTAAACAAATTGTGGTATATGCACACAATAGAATACTATGCAATGACTGCAGTGACAAAGAACAAGAATGAATCCATGAAACATCTCATACCATGAAGGAATCTGGAAGGCATTATTCTGAGTGAAATTAACCCAGTGCCATTGAGTCTAATGAGTGAAATTAGTCAGTCAGAAAAGAACAAATATTGTATGAGATCACCACTGTAAGAATTTAATAAAAGGTTTAAACACAGAAGAAAATTTTCTTTGATGGTTACAAGGTGGGGAGGGAGGGTGGGGGTATTCACCAATGAGATTAAAAAAAAAATAAAAATTTTTTTTTTGATAGTAGACAAAAATTATTTTAGGTGATGGGAAGGACAATGCACAGTATGGGGAAGTCAGCACAACTGGACTAAATCAAAAGTTAAGAAGTTTCCTGAATACGACCAAACACTCTGAGGGACAGAGTAGCAGGGGTGGACATCTAGGGACCATGGTTTCAGAGGACCTCTAGGTCAATTGGCATAAGAAAGTTTATTAAGAAAAGGTTCTGCATCCCACTTTAGTGAGTGGCATCTGGGGTCTTAAAAGGTAGCAAGTGGCCATCTAAGATGCGTCAATTGGTCCCAACCCACCTGGAGCAAAGGAGAATGAAGAACACCAAAGACACAAGGGAAATACTAGACAAAGAGACAAAAGGGGCCACATAAACCAGAGACTCCATCAGCCTGAGACTGGAAGAACTAGGTGGTGCCTGGCTATCACCAATGACCGCCCTGACAGGGAACAAAACAGAGAGCCCCTGCCAGAGCAGGAGAAAAGTGGGATGCAGAACTCCAATTCTAGTAAAAAGACCAGTCTTAATGGTCTGATTGAGACTGGAGAAACTCCAGAAGACATGACCCCTGGACTCTCTGTTAACTCCAAACTAAAACTTTTCCCAAAGCCAACTCTTCAGACAAAGGTTAGACTGGACTATAAGACACAAAATGATACTCATGAGCAGTGTGCTTATTAGTTCAAGTAGATACACGAGACTAAATGGGCATCTTCTGTCTGGAGGCAAGATGAGAAGGCAGAAAGGTATAGGAGCTGGTTGAATGGACACAGGAAATCCGGGGCTGAAAGGAGGAAAGTAATGTCACATTATAGAGATAGCAACTAGGGTCACATAACAATGTGTGTATAAATTTTTGTATGAGAAACACACTTAAGTTGTAAACTTTCAAGTAAAACACAATTAAAAAAAAAAAAAGCAGAAGAAGAAGATGGAAGGAATATACAGAGTAGCTGTACCAAAAAGATTTGGTCAACGTTCAGCCATTTCAGGAGGTAGCAAATGATCAAGAACCTGTCGTACTGAAGAAAGAAATCCAAGCCACACTGAAGACATTTGTGAAAAACAAGGCTGAATATCACTCAAAAGCTGTTGCAACAGAACATGGACAGGAAACTGCCAGAAATTCACCATAAATTTAAAGTGAATACTGTTTATAGGATGAATACCCCTTTCTCTCCAACAACCCCTGGTAACCATCAATGCATATTGGTCTCTCTATTTATACCTATTCTTGTTATTTTATGAAAGTGAGATCATACAATATGTATCCTTTGTGACTGGCTTATTTTACTCATTATGATCTCTTCCAGACTCATGTTCCGAGATGTTTTGGGAGCTCATATTTCTTTATGGCTGTGTAGTATTCCATTGTTTGTATGTACTACATTGTGTTTATCCATTCATCTGTTGATGGGCACTTAAGTTGTTTCCATCTTTTGACTATTGTGAATAATGCTGCAATGAACATAGGTGTGCATATGTCTGTTCATGTCTCTTCTATTAGATCTCTAGGGTCTATACCAAAGAGTGGAATTGCTGGATCATAAGAAAGCTTTATTTCTAATTTTTTGATGAATCACCATACTGTTTTCCATAGCAGTTTTACCATTTTACATTTGCATGAGCAGTGGATAAGGGTTCCAGTCACCCCACATCCTTCTCAACATTTGTTGTTTTCTGTTTGTTTGTTTTTTTTTTTAAGTCAATGCCTTTTTAGCCAGGATGAGATGGTATCTCTTTGTACATTTGATTTGCATCTCTGTAATGACTAAAGACAGCATCTTTCCATTTTGTTTTTTGGCCATTTGAATGCCTTCTTGGTGAAATATCTGTTCAAGTCTTTTGCCTATTTTTTAATTGAGTCATTTGTCTTTTGTTATTGAATTGTAAGAAGTTTTATATATATTTTGGAAATTAGACACTTACAGGGTATGTACTTCTAGCAGATTTTTTTCTCAGTCTGTAGGTTATCATTTATTCTTTTTGATAAAGTCTTTTGATGAGCACAAGTACTTAATTTTTATGAGGCCCCAGTTATCTAATTTGTAGTCTGCTGTTCATGCATTTGTAGTTGTTTTTGATCAACTATCTTTAAAAAAAAAAGTTAAGTACCTTTGTTTTTTCCCCATGTTTTCTTTCAAGCTTTGACATTTAGGTCTTTGATCCATTTTGAGTAAGTTTTTCTGCATGGTGTGAGATATTGGACCTGTTTCATTTTTATGTATGTGAATATCCAATTTTGCCAGCACCATTTTGTTGAATTAACTATTTCTTCCCCATTGAATGGACTTTGACCCCTTGCCAAAAATCAGTTCTCTATAGATGTGTGGGTTTAGTTCTGGGTTATAAAATCTATTCCATTGGTCTAGACATCTAGTGCAAATCCAGTTATTTCTGGTGCCTGCTCCCATTCTCAATAAGTATAATTTACTTTTCATGTTTTCTTTTTCTAAACAAAAAACACATGATTTAATTTTAATTCCTTTCATCCCATTATGATATAAAATGATATGAGAAATGTGCACATTCTCAGATATGCTTCACTATTTATTTTATTCACTTTTTTAGGTGCCATGTTTATTAACTGAAACAATTAAGGTACTCTAGACATAAGTATGTCCTGAGCAGGTTTGATGAATCATTTGCCAATTATTAGGCCCCCAATACCTAGAAGAAAAACCCGGTGGTGTACTGGTTAAGTGCTACAGCTGCTAACCAAAAGCTAGCAGTTCAAATCCACCAGGCGTTTCTTGGAAACTCTATGGGGTGGTTCTACTGTCTCATAGAGTCACTATGAGTCAGAATCGACTCGATGGCAGTTTTTTTTTTTTTTTTTCAGTAATACCCAGAAATTCCTGATGTCAGGGCAATTTGATAATAGTGTTAGCTGTAGAAAAATAATTTACACTCAAGTAAAGCATATCATGAGTATATAACATTGTTTTTTCCCAACTTGAAGAACAAAGACTTATGGGTCTCTCTAGGATTGTCTGATCAATACACATGACTAGAGCCCTTGAAGTCCCGCCTGGATAAATCAACAAGAAAAGTCTTCAACATATAAGACAAACAAGCCATTATGTGAGGAACTCATTTTCCCATATTCACTAATTCCGTTTCCTCAGGTCTTGTATTCTGTTAAGATAAGACAAGAGCAACATGAGAGAGATGCCATTTTTTTTTTTTTTTTTGGAGCCCTGTAGCCTTATTAATGTCCGTATCTTAAGTTCTTTGCATTTTTTATAAGCCCAAATAACTAAGAAATATGTTTCAAATTCACATTATTGATGACAGGAATATATTATTATTTGTTATCTTGGTCAGTCTCAGGCCCACTCTGCAACATTCTCAGTATACTATATATAAACAAAAAACTGGTTATCTGAGAGAAGCATTACATTTTTGTTTTTCTCTTTTGCAATGGAATTGCTTTCACTAAATGGTGCTTTTTTGCACAGTTTCAATAGTCTACCTGAATGATCTTGCGGAATCCTGTGAATGAGTTGATGAAACATATATATATATTTTAATTTCCTTTAAAAATTGTGGATAATTTTGTTACTTTCACATCAGTGTGTCTTCCTTAAAGTCTGTTACGCTGACTATGTTACTTCTGTTTTTTCCTGGGAGTTTTTTTTTTTTTTAAATGTCACCAAAGTGCTTCATTTGCAAAATAGGCACCTCCCAAGTCGACAGGCCATTTTACCTAGGACAAATCGTATGTTAAGAGCATCAGCCATGATTAGATATTTATTTTGTTATGAAAATTAGAAAGGGACATAACTTTTTCTTCAGCTCACCACAGTAATTTCAGTAAATTAAGAAACTTCTTGGATTACCTGATTAGAACTTCATCCCCAACTGCTATTGGAGTGCTTCCTTTGATTACAGAATGCATAGTTGAGGTGTTGACACTATGCCTGGCCCTTGCAGTGTCACAGTTCGAGGGCTGAACATGCAAACTATTAGCCACCAGTAGAAAAACTTTCTATGAATTTATAATGGTTCACAGCTGAATTTCTCATATCAATAAATAAAATTGAACCCACAGATAAATTTAAGGCTCTTTCAATATTTATACCAGTTTAATTAAGATTAATTTCTGCTTGCTTGGAGGAAAAAGTAGACTACCAAATTTGGAGATTAATCCTACATCTAGATTCATTTAAACAGTCATGATTCATCTTTTCCTTTCTCTCTCTCTCTTCTCTCTCCCTCTTTCTTTCCCACGCATACATTTATACTTCTTGTCTCTCCTCTGCCTTCCCAGGGTCTAGTCCATCTGTACATTGTACTACAAAAGAGATGTGAGTCACTACACCAATAAGGAAAGGAAAGTGAGCTGCAATGTCAGGTTGGATTCTGGAGTAAAATGGCACAATAGGCACCTCCAAGATCCCAGCCCACCGCAGAAATATTTAAAAAGAAGCAGAAACCATTGGAACTCTGGAAAAATCAGAAGGTTACAGCAACCAAACCAACATTGAATCTAGAAACAGATGAATTAAAAACTATAAGAAGGCTTTGTGGCACTTTTACTGACTTTTGCCTCTTCTCCTTGCTCAGTGGCAGTCTTGAAGACAGTAGCCCATTTTTCCCAATGTTGAGCCCTGGGCCCTGTTTTGGACACAGTGGAGCAGAATTCATTCACAAATTATTTTATATGTCTGGGGAATGCCTGAAGAATTGATGCATAGCTCTCATCTCTGTTTTTCTGAGCTCAAACTCATTCAAACCAAATAAGTGGCAGTCATTATACAAAAACATTGTAAAAATTACAAGCAATCATTAGATGCCTAGAGCAAAATATTATGGGTGAGAGAAATAATTGATGTTGCTATTATTGCTACATGCAGTTGAGTTGGCCCCAAACTTATATCGACCTCATGAATAACAGAGTGAAATGCTACTCAGTCCTGTGCTATTCTCGTGATTGTTTGTGAATCAGATTTTTGTGATTCATAAGGCTTTCACTGGCTGATTTTTGGAAGTAAATGACCAGGTCTTTTTTCCTAGTCTCCCTTAGTCTAGAAGCTCTGCTGAGACTTGTTCAGCGTCATAGCAACACTAATAGACAGAGGGTGGCTTGGCCATGAGGTACACTGGCCGGGAATAAAGCCCAGATCTCCAGCTGGAAGGTGAGGCTTCTACCACTGAATAACTAATGCGGTCATACATACAATAAAAACCAAAACCAGTGCAGTCGAGTCAATTCCGACTCACAGCGACCCTATAGGACAGAGTAGAACTGACCCGTAGAGTTTCCAAGGAGCCCCTGGTGTGTGTGTGTGTGTATGTGTACATACAATGAAGAGAAAAATTTCCAAAATCTGGTAAGGAAGGCTAGGGAGGGGCTTTTTTTTTGGAGGGGTGGGTAGAAGGCAGAAATTAGAGCATTCAAAAGTACCTATGTATATGGGTAAATTTACAAAGCTACAGGATGCCTTAGTCAGGACATATGCTAGAAAAGATCTCAAAGGATACTAACCTTTCATCTTGTACTGATTCCAGGCTCAGTGAAAACCTAATTGAGTGTTGTGAAAGGAGAGCCCCAGCACAGAGGCAGTCTGCAAAGACAGAGAGAGGTTTCTCCTTCCTTTTCTCTATTATTATTAAGCTCCTGGCATGCTAGTAAATCACTGTCAAAATACTAGCCTAACACAAGCTAATAAACAGAGATTTCAGTGATGACACATGACGAAAAATACAGTATTTGTGAAAATGGTATTTTCATAAATGGACTACTCTTTCCTTCAACAATTAAAAAAAAAAAAAGTGTATCCCAGGAAAGAAGAATCTTATTTACAGATTATCACATTTTAATATTGAAATATCCAGCTTTTAGCCAAAAATAAAATGATGTATAAAGAAACAGGAATGGATGGCTCATACAAAGAACAAAAATAAATAAAGTTACAGAAATCATTCCTGAAGAAGCCAAAACAAAGAACTTTCTAGACAAAGGCTTTAAAACAACTATCTTAAATAACTAAAGAGTTTAAAAAAAAAGGACAAGGAAGTAAAGGAAATCATGAAAACAATGTGTGAATAAAATAAAAATATCAATATAGAAATAGAAATTATAAAAAGAAATCAAACAGAAATTCTGAAACTAAGAAGTACAATAAGTGAAATAAAAACTTCACTAAAAATATTCAACAGTATATTTGAGTAGGCAGAATAAAGAATCACCAAACTAGAAGACAGGACAATTGAATTTTTAAGTCTGAGTAACACAAAGAAAGAAGAATTAAAAAAAAAAAAAAAAAGGGGGCAGAGACAAAGGGGCCTGTGGAACACAATCAAGTGGGCCAACATATGGAATATGAATATCCTAGAAGGAGAAGAAAGAGAGAGTAATATAGAAAGAATATTGAAGAAATAATGGCCATACTCCCAGAATTTAATGAAAGAAAATCTACACATTAAATAAACTCAGTGATCTCCAAACATACCAAATCAAATCAATTGCTGTGAAATCGATTCTGACTCATGGCAACCCATGTGTGCAGTGTATAACTGTATTCTACATGGTTTTCACAGCTGCTACCTTTCAGAGGCAGATCACCAGATCTTTATTCCAAGGTTCTTCTGGGCATATTTTGAACTGTCGACTTTTCAGTTAGTAGCTAAGTCTTAACTGTTTGTGCCACCCAAAGACTCCTTCAATGATCTCTAAATAGAATAAACTCAAATAGATTCAGACTGAGGCAGATTATAATTAAATTATAAAACCAAAGTCAAAGAGAGAACTTCCTTAACACGGTAAAGTACATTTATGAAAAGCTCACAGATAATATCATATTCAATGATAAAAGACTGCAAACCCTTCTCCCTCAGATCAAGAACAAGAAAAGGGTGGCCAATTCCACCACAGCAATTCAACATTTTACTGGAAGTTCTAGGCAGAGTAATTAGGCAAGAAATGAATAAATTATCTAAGTTGGGAAGGAAGAAGTGAAACTATGTTCACAGAGGACATGATCCTATATATAGAAAATCCCAAAGAATCTACAGGACAGCTACTATACACAATAATCAAATTCAGTAAAGTTGCAAGGTGCAAGATCAATAAAGAAAAATTAAGTTTCTACACAGCACTAATATATAACGTAAAAAGTAAATTAAGGAAAAAAATACAATTTACAATATCTACAAAATGAAATATCTGAGAATAAATTAATTCAAGGAGATAAAAGACTTATACACTGAAAACTATAAAACATTGCTAAAAAAAATAAGGACAAATAAGACATTTTGTGTTCATGGATTGAAAGACTTCTTAAAACTACTCAAACTGATCTATAGATTCAGCACAATCCCTATCAGTACCCCAACAGTCTTTCTTCTAGAAATGGACAAACAGATGCTCCAATTGATATGGAATTGCAAGAGGGCCAAGTAGCCAAAACAATCTTGAAAATAACTGAACAGGACACGTCATACTTCCTGATTTCAAAACTTAGTACAAAATTACAGTAATAAAAGCAATGTGGTACTAGCATAAAAACCAAAACCTGTTGCAGCCGAGTCGATTCCGATTCATAACAACCCTATAGTACAGAGTAGAACTTCCCCACAGGGTTTCCAAGGAAGGGCTGGTGAATTCGAACTGCTGATCTTTTGGTTAGCAGCTGCAGCTCTTAACTACTGCAGCAGCAGGACTATGGTACTAGCATAAGGATAGTCATACAGGCATAAGGATAGACAATACAATTGAGAGTCCACACCTAAACCCAAATATCTATTACCAATTGATTTTCTACAAAAAAAAAAAAAAAAATCAACAGGGAAAAAATAGTCTCTTTTAGAAATGGTGAACTGAAAACTAGATTTCCACAGCAGAATAATAAAGTGAGGACTCTACTTCATTCCAAATACAAAAATAGATAAAAAACTTAAACATAAGATCTAAAGCCATGAAACACTTAGAAGAAATCATATGAATAAATTTCTTGAACTTGGATTTGGCAATGCATTGTTAGATACAACAAGAAAGGCATGAGCAAGGAAACAAACAAAAAAAGACTGCTTTAAAACTAAAAACAAAATAAACTTTGCACATCAAGAAACATTATTAAGAAATTGGAAAGACAACCAACAGAATGGGAAAAATACATTTGGAAATCACACGTCAGATAAGTCTTTAAAATCCAGAATATAAAAAGAACTATTATAACTCAATATAAAATAGCAAATAATTCAGTTAAAAATGAGCAACAGATATTTCTCCCAAAATGATAGATGTTCAATGAACCCATGCAAAGTTTATTCACATCATCAGCCATTAGATAACTGCAAATCAAAACCACAATGAGGCATCTCTTCACATCCACTAGGATGTCTACAATCAAAAAAAAAAAGAAAAAGAAAAGTTGGTAAGGATTTGAGAAATTTGTGCTCTTGTGGATTACTGACAGGAACTCAAAACCATGCCGCTGCTGTGGAAAACAGTCTGGTGATTTCTCAAAATGGTAAATGCAGAACTACCATTTGAAAAAAAACATTGCCATTAAGTCAATTCCAACTCATAGTGACCCCATAGGATAGAGTGGAACTGTGCAATGGGATTTCCATTTTATTAGCAACCGAGCTGTTAATCTCTGTACCACCAGGGCGCCATAGAACTACCATATGACCCAGAAATTCCATTTCTTGGTACATACTCAAAACAACTGAAAGCAGGGGCTTAAACAAATACATGTACACTAATGCTCATTGCAACACTATTCACAATAACCAAAATGTGGAAATAACCCACTGTCCAGCAACAGATGAATAGAAGTGGTGCAGTGAATTACTATAATATGGCCCTTTTAACTATGGTATCTGTGACTCACACAAAATAAGTGGAGGGGAGACTATGCAAATAAGGTGCTTGTCACCCATCAAGGGGGTTAGACAGTTCTTATAATGAAAAAAAAAATTTTTTTTTGCATGAAGCCTTGCAGGTGTAGGACCATGCAAATAAGGTGTTTGGAACCCAGAGGACTATCTACATAAAATAGCTCCTAAGGTGAGAATTGGAATTGTGCCCCTACAAGGGCATAGCTAGGGTAACAAGCACCCAAGGGTAGTCTCTAAGCTGTGCCCCTTCTCCCAATTTCAAGATGAATAGACATTGATAGTGGTGAAATGGCAGCAGAAATACCTTCCCCTTTCTTGCCTGGCTGGCTCAGTCAAGCACCTTTCATATTCCTGGTGCTGTGGAATGTCATTATGTGCCACTTTTGGTGCCCCCTTGGACTTGTGCTAGTAACCCCTCTATTCCTCCTCTCCCCCCACTTCACTGCACTGCTTTGTCTATCTTGCTTGAGGAAGGATGTTGGGCTGTACCACATTCATAGAAACTTCTCAGTACCTCTCCCCCACTTCAAGTGGCACTCAGGGCACTTGCCATACCCTAGATATGCCTCTGATGGAACGACAGTGAGGGAATTGGTCGGTTTTCCCACCACTAGTTTTAAAGGGAGCCATTCCAAGAAGTGGAATGGGGACTTCAATACAATCAAGAAGACCCAGAAGTGGGGAGCACCTCTTCCGGACCTGGGATTCCTCTACTGAGAACCTTCTAGACCCTGGAGACAGAGAGCTATAATATCAGAGACAGTGCGAGATGGCAAGAAGTGAATTATATCAAGTTGAAGACAATACTCCAAGCATAAAATACAGTCGAGCTTCTAATAAAAAAAACAAAGGGTCATTGCATGCTTGGGGCAGAAGCCGATGAATGGAGCACGACTGAACGTGGATACTAACCACCAGTTTCTTTTGCAAAGTCCTAGTTGGTTGTACTCCTTTGCTTACTGATGTGGCAACATCTCGAGAGATGCTACAGAAAAATTTCTTCCTTGCTGTATAGAGTTGCTTTTTAAGCATAGTTACTTCAAAATTTTATAAATCCTCATTCTGCCTAGCCCAAATTATGCTGAAATTACAAATGAAACACATTATCACTGACTTCTAAAAGAAAGATAGCTCATTATAACTTCAGTGTTCCTCTCTCTGATGTATCATCGGCCTCATGGCAAAGGGAAAAGAGAAAGAAGGTGAAAATGAGCTTCTACACAGATGGGACAGATACCACTTCTGCTCACATTTTATTGGCCAAAACAAGTCTTGTGGCCTTTCATGAGCTTAGCAGGGCAGGGATGGGATGCACAGTTCCTTTTCCCCAATGAGTACTGTGAATCAATTGGCCAAGACTGAAATCAGTGACGTGAGAAAGTTCATATTCCCCGCCACTGCATTCACACTAGTCAATACACCAGGAAAGGGCATAAGTATAATAGTATAATAGAAAAGAAGAAAACTTAGGTATGAAAACTTTACATAGGATTTTATAAGAAGGAAAACATAAAATCATACAATAAATCTGAAGTGAGTTGCAGTAGCTAAGAAGAAAACAGGAAAATAAAAATAAGATGAATTAGTATTCTTGAGCAGTAGGTTTTTAGCATCAATATTAAAATGCACTGAATACAAAATACTTATCTAGTAAAAAGAAGGATATTAAACCATCAGAATAGGCAAATTATTTCCTGTTTCTGAGCATTGTTTAAAAATGAAACTTAACAATGCAAAGGAAGAAACATTCGATACTGAGTTTATCAAAAACGCAGAGATGTTATAAGTATGCTCATTTAATAAATCAATTCTTTATTAACAAATCAATGTCATAGCCTCCTAAACCCTCTTAAAGACAATTTTAAAGTGAGAGAGGCAGGAAGTCAGATTTCTGTCAGATACCAGCTTACTGCTCTCCAGCATTCTTGTGAAATGGCATATTTCAGGGGTACATCTTGGGCAATCTCAAGGAATGAATAGTACCTTCAAATACGAATTGTCTCTGCTGGAATTTTGATGGAGTTGTTCAGTAGCGATTTTAAGGAAGTACTTAAAGTGAAAATATGTTACACTGTTCACAAAATAAAATTTCATATGATCTAAATATGTTTTTGTTAATGTATCTTACCTGAATTCTCACTTGAATGGATAGCCACTATTCTGTTGCATTTATTATCTCTTGGAAGGAACAAGACATTAAACAGACACACACACACATACAACACTTCTCTTGCTAAGTCTCATTCCCTTGTGTTTACATCAACTCAAGGCTATTTTAGTGCTTAAATGCTGGATTAACTCAGGTCAAATTACTCTCTATTTTCTACATTTCAGAGAACACTTTTAATCTCTGTATTGTATTTTTTTATTGTGGTGTATTCAGTATTATTAGTCCCTGGAAAGATCTCTCGTATGTTACTTTGTTTGTCCCTCACTTGATTCAGGTGTTGAGAAAATGACTTGATAACTTGTACCCCCATCCTTCCATTTCCAACATGCTTATCCCTGTTTTATTTTTATTTGTAATGCTAGAACATCATATTTGTAGTAGTATAGATTTATCTGTATATTATAGGTATTTCTCTCACACACACTCTGATGCAAGGGCCATTAGGACAAGAAAAGTGACATAAAATATATCTCAACTGATATTTGTTGGAATGAATGAATTAGAGGATGCATCTAAGTTCCATCTCACTCCAAAGTTTATTGAAATGTCAGAAATACGTAAATAAGAAAAATAAATCCACAATAGAAAGGCACAACCAACCAAGAAAATGAAAAAAGCACTGATGAATTTCAGGAAAATAAACAGAATACAAGACAGAATTGATGGATACAACAGAGCAGATACAAATATCAGTCCAAAAAATAAAACATTACTCCTGCTCCCCCCAAAAAAAAAATCTACACACAGGAAGAGGCAACTACAAATGTTAAAGAATTTGTTTTTCTTACTAAAAATAATGATCATCCCAATTCAAATTCAAATAAATAAAAGAATAAAAAAGAGTCCTGGGACAAATACTAAGGTAAATGTAAACTACTTAAAAAATGAAGAGCTGTGTTAATTTTCAAAATTCTCCTGTGTTAAATATTCAGATGATGTTTCCAGGCTAAAGTAGCGTAGTTAAATACCACAAATAGTTAATTTCCGACCCAATCAGTTTTGCCCTACGAATATGGTGAGCAAAGGAAAAAACAGTATAGACTTCTTGGCAAATCATGATCTACAAACATGTAGAAGTATTGTGTGTGTTGAGGAGAGAGAAATATTAGGAAAGAAAGAAAGAAGAAAACACGTCAAATAGAAAACACAAGATATTACAAAAATAAATGTCACCAATTGCAATATATGTAACTGGATTAAATTTTCATGTTTGAAAAACATTAGTCTTTTGATTTTGCAAGAAGCACTCATGAGTTAAAAAACAAAACAAAACAAAAAAACCTTTGCTGTCAAGCCTCAATCATAAAAAAAAAGGCAAAAATATAGAAAACATAAACCTGTTACACTATTAAAAAAAAAAAGTTGTATTTCACATTTGTGGAGTAAAGGGTAAAAAAGACAAAGAAAATATACATTAAAAAAAAAGTGATCAGAAAGAAGAGGGTGTGTTTTCCTCCTCCTCAAACTGTGGCAAATTATAATAAACTCAATCATATTTACAACAATTGGTTTCAGAACTAGAATACACGATAGTAATCAGTTACTACAAACATTTTATTTTACCAACAAAGAAAAATCGCTAGCATATGCTCTGTGGCACTTCCAGAGCCAACATAGTATAACAGCAGCTTTTGGTATCAGAGTTCTTAATTCAATCTAACAGAGGCATCTTTCAGAGGTTAGCACTGCAATGTTTAATACAATCTGATTGAAAAGAGCGTTATCTGTACGAGAAACAAACAAGCAAAACTCTTAGATGCAACCTTGAAAACTTCTTAATGTGGTTGTGTGCTGTTGAGTCCATTCCAACTCACAGTGATGCAAACTTACTCTGATCTATGTGTAATAAAAAAAGTCCCCTACTTGATCAATCTTAATAACTTGATGGCAACCACATTCAGGCATGATGATGTTTTCTTCAGGTCTTGGATTGCCAATTCCAATCAGCCATGACCAATTAAACAGAAATTCCTGTCAATTGTTGTCATCTTTTCCATTCTCCCTTTTATGAACTGTCTTGGGATCAGATTTCTAAACCATTGTATGCATTTCACAAGCAAATTTTAAGGAATAGCCACATCATCAGGTTTGAAAGTAGGTACAAAGCAATGAAAAGCCACAAATGACCCATAGGAACAAAATAGTGCATCTACTAACCTCCTAAATTACTTTGAGAACTAATAAGAATTGGCGCATTTGAGAACTAATAAGAATTGCTCGATTTCAAATCCATCCTTCCATATACTATTAAAATAATAATAATAAAAAAAGGAAAGTCATCTCTGTACCTGATGACAAAAAGGAAAAAAAAATTGTTTAAGCAACTCATTCAATTAAATGATTCATACAGGCCTTTATTTGGTTGGGCATTCATTAAATAACCTTCCCAATGCTCCAGTGATGTCTTTGTCATTTACACAAAGTCCTAAATCAGTGTGCCAGGATGTCACCTGAAGGAAGCAAATTAATTAAGAGCTCTTAATGAGCATAACAGCCTGTTCACTTCACAGAGAAGTTTTATGGTCTCTCTGAGTACAATGTTAGAGACACAAAATAAAAAATCGTAAAGATGTATCTTATGCTGCTTCACTTGTTAATTTGCATTTATTCCTGATATTAGTGATTGAAAGGTCAAGCCACTGAGGAAAGGCCCTCAGACTTATTGAAAGTGTGTAATGAAACATAAAACAAAACGCACAAAGCATTTACAATAGTTGGGGGAAAACACTGTTTAAAATTTGTATCTACAGTGAAGACATTCAATGTATTTTTTTCTCCCTACTTTTATATCCGTTAATCATGTTCTGTTGGATTATTATTTCCATAATATTTGGAAGTTAGAGAATGACTTCTGAGCTACATGTCTTCTTCAGAGAGAATTTCCATTAGATATCTCTTTTAAATATACGTGTCAAACCAAAAACCAAACCCATTGCCCTCGAGTCGATTCAGATTCATAGTGACCCTACAGGACAGAGTAGAGCTGCCCCATAGAGCTTCCAAGGAGCACCTGGTGGATTCGAACTGCTGACCTTTTGGTTGGCAGCTGTAGCACTTAACCACTAAGCCACCAGGGTTTCCAAAAATTTATACATGTATATTTATTATATCTCATATCAAATATACAAGATCTTGTATATATATATATATGTATATGATGTATACCCAAACTAAACCAAAACCAGTGCTGTTGAGTCAATTCCGACTCATAGTGACCCTATAGGACAGAGTAGAACTACCCCGTAGAGTTGCCAAGGAGTGCTTGGTGGATTTGAACTGCCAACCCTTGGGTTAGCAGCTGTAGCACTTAACCACTACGCCATCAGGGTTTCCATATGATGTATATCTCATGTTCTATTTATATAAATATATCACATTATATATATAATCTTGGGGTAACATTACTATAATTACATTACAGTAATTATATTACTGTAATTAATAACATTATAGTAATAAAAGTAATAGTAATAATTCTGGACATTGCGAATTTTGTGTGTGATGATTTCCTTTTAATATCTTTAAATCCTGTTGGACTTAGTTTGGCACACATTTAAGTTTTTTGAATTAGTTGTATCCTATCAAGGATTTATTTTATATTTTCTGGGCACAAGTCTAGAGCAGCCTTTAAAAAAAAAAGTTCAGGGTTAATTAAACCACAATACAACAAAGAAAATGCCCTTCTGAATACTCTATCCAAGGCCATGTGTCTCAGTTACCTACTGCCCCTATAAGAGAAAAATCAGAAGTCGATGGCTTTAACTAAGAGAAATTTATTCTCTCACAACCTAGGAGGGTACAAGGTCAAATTCATGATGCCAGTTCCAGGGGAAGGCTTTATCTCTCTGTGGGCTCTGGGGAAAGCCCTTGTCATCAATCTTCCCCAGTTTAGAAGCTTCTCAGTGCAGGGACTCAGGTCCAAAGGAAGGGCTATTCTCCTGACTCTTGTTTATTGGAAACATGAGGACTCCCTCTCTCTCTGCTAGCTTCTCTTTTTTAAATCTCAAAAGAGATTGATTTAAAACACAACCTGATCTTGTAGATTGAATCTTGCCTCAATATAACTGCCTCTAACCTTGCCTCATTAACATCATAAAGGTAGGATTTACAGCACATAGGAAAATCACATCAGGTGACAAAATGGTGAACAATCACACAATATTGGAAATCATGGCCTCGCCAAGCTGACATACATTTTTGGGGGACATAATTCATTCCATAACACCGTATATATTACAATGTCTTTCTAATATGGCTACAGGGAGTGGTAACTATTCCCATTCTTAACTAAGCCCAGAAATTGTTTTGAATACTGCTTTTCAGTGGTTCTTTTCCTGATTCCAAGCAGTTCCTCTTACATCAACATGACAAATTCTTAGCCAGGGACTTGACAACACACTTCGCAGATCTCAAGAATTTTTGGTATTGCGTAGCTGTCTCCTCACCAGTATTTTACCCCTACATTCTAGTCACATTGGACTTTCCCAAACTCAGATATTTGTCTCTTCAACTCAGGGAGACAACTGGACTGTTTGGGTTTTTCCTCCCTGCATTAAGGCCCATGGATTGGCTCCAGGCAGTAATCTGGTAAAACTATAGGACTCACTTTTTTTGGTCCCTGCCTCATAGAGATTCTGTGTTGTGAATTGTCTAACTTCTAAAGATAGTTATTTTATAATTTTCTGGTTTTCCAGTTGTTTAATGGAGTAAATGTTTCAGTTATATTTCTTAAATTGTATTTTTCATTTTCTATTCTTGTGTATTTCATCAATATTTTTAAAAAACAGAATCAATAAAGATCTAAACTAGAGGTTTAAATAATAAGTATTACAACTTAGAATAACAATGACTATACATATAAAATTGATTCTATGGGAAACCAGGCTTTGAATCTGTTTTTGCTGGGAGAGATGAATCTATAAGTGTGAATGTTTTAATCAAGCAAATCTTTCTCAAAAAGAAAAAAAAAAGAAGGTGTGAAAATTTTCATCTTAAAAAAAAAAAAAACACCTTTCTAATCATACCATTTAAATTGCCAGAATAAGCATAAAATATTTTCAGTACAAAATTTCTTACTTTTTCTTCTAAGGGAAAATAAGACACAAAGAGTTGCATAACTCATTACATTTTTTTTTTTCTTTTTTTTAAACACCGATCATAAAATTGATGAAAAGTATCACGCTCTCTGTTTGGAAAGGAAACAGAAAACTTTGCTGGGAAAAAAACCTCGTCCTCGATGGCACAGAATCCGTAAGAACAGGTGCTGACGTGCCCATGACCTACCAAATGCTTTCTTTTGCAGTGAGATTAAAGCTCTAATACACCCAGTGCCATCGAGTCGATTCCGACTCATAGTGACCCTATAGGACAGAGTAGAACTGCCCCATAGAGTTTCCAAGGAGCACCTGGTGGATTCGAACTGCCAACCCTTTGGTTAACAGCCATAGCACTTAACCACTATGCCACCAGGGTTTCCTAAAAAAGCTCTAATGTTCAGAGTATTAATCAGTTCCTGACACAGGAGTCACAAATACATGAGGTTAATAATATTTGATTTTTTTTTTTTTTACTTTTATCTGTGGAACTTTAATCTACTAGGGGAATAGAGTTTCCATGTAATTGAAGATTACCTTGTGAATTACAATGTGCTTTTCCATAAGTTGGGAAGTCAGTCTTGAAGAATATCAATGATGTGTAAGGCAGAGAGAATGCTGCTATACAAAAAAACACAATTAAATTCCTACTCAAGTATCTTTATTCACAGAAAAGAGTTACCATTTCTCCAACTGTTAATTCCCTATTAAGTGAAATTTTAGATAATTTTAATATGAACAAATTATCTCTCTTGTGTTTGGTATGCTGAAAGAGGGAACGTAGGACTGTTCCTTTGTTCATATGAATGCATGATTGATTTGAAGAGACAATGTACTCACATTTTTAAAATGTGAAAAAGATGCCAGAAAAAAAAAAAAATCACAGAAAGTTCTCGTTCCTCTGATAGCACTCCTAAAGACTATTTGTATTATTTTGAGTGGGTTGCCCAAAGAGTATATCTTAAAAATATACTCAATTTCTTGAATAGGCTGACCTCATTACTTTAACCCAAAAACCATGGCTTTCATAATGAAGATTTCTTGTTAAAGAAAACTATGTTGAAACCAATTGGCCAGCCGAGGCTACTTTTGTCTAACATATCAAGGTTTTCTTTGCTTGCTGAGAAAGACACCAAATATATATTTGGAATATTTTAAGAAACATTCAAATTTCAAAATGCAACATGAAAACAAATCGTTTTCTACACTGAACAAATGAAGGAGGAATAGGAGTGCCATCACGCTATCTCCTAAAATGTAATGGACAAGCTCTCTGCTGTATCCACCATTCCTACCCCAGGTGTTAAATATGACATAGTAAAAGACTCTTTCTTTGACAGGGTGAAATCTGTCTATATTGACAAATACTCCTTCCTTTTTGGTTTCATATTCAATCTGAAAATCAAGAAGTGTCAAACACACATTTTTACAATGACCCGTTAAGTAGGCTCAGGGTTATTTGATTTATAATAAAGAATAAGAAAATAAGGTAACTAGATACTGAAGCTAACCAAACAACTCAAGCTCTCCACAATCAAAACATATTTAAAATTAAAACACAAAGTAAGATTATTCTATAGAGTCATTTTCTATTAAATTTGTAAATGTTTTCTTGTCAAAAGTATCTAAATAAATACATAAAATTAATTTTCTATAAGTGTGCTGATCAACAAAACAATAAACTAGTAAACTTTCAAGGAAACATGGGTCCACAGAATGGTATTACTGGAAAAATCCCAGAGCAGAGGTCAAGCATGAAAAGTAAAAAGCTTTCTTGGTCTTCTTATAATTTTGCTTACTCCCCCCAACTGGTAAACCATAATTAGACACAAAGACACATATGATGATAATTAGAGCGATAGCTTTAAAGCCTTGCAAGTTTTTCAATGTAAATGATGAGAAAAATTATTCTTTTTAAATATGCGGATCTAATCTTTCTCTAAATGGGAATTTCTTTTCTAACTGCATGTATGTGATACCAACACGTTCTGCAATTGTGTAAATTCATTAGAGGTTAATTTGGTTTAAAAATGACAATGACAATCATAAATCACAGTTCAGAAAATTCAACATAATTGCTTATGATAGCATCTTCTAAGCAAATAATTTATTTTTGTTTCATTTCTATAAATACTATGGGAGAATTTTTCTCTTTAGATAGTATTCATCGTTGTTGTGAGTTCCTTATCAAGTCAAATGCTACGTGCTTAATTATATTTGTTAATGTTTTAATAGAGTTGCACTGCTCCTTTTATATGTGCTAGAATTGTAATCTTTGCTGATACTTAAGAATGAAATAAAAAAGTTATGAGCTTCCCGTAATAATTACAAGTGTGTTACTGGATGATTTTTAACTATGATAATGCCCTCTACTCCTTATTCTTCCAAGGCTACAGTTGTGCATTGAATTTTGTGGGCTGTTTGACTTAGTATTTCTATAACAAATAATTAAATCATTTAAGTAAGAAAGTAACAACCTGAGGATATTTGCTTGCAGTTGCTGTAAGGAGCTAAATTTATACCACAACCCTGGCTTAGCTTTGGAATCCAGGTAAATTTTCTCAGTGTTTTTGTTTGTTTAAAAACAAACGTATTCAGTTAAAGGTGATGAAATGAGCCTGGATTACAGAATCTCTCTATCAATGCAGCTTAAATAAAAGTAGGAAAATTCAGACAAAAAAAAATCATCATCAGCAGAACAGAAATATTTCAAATTTATGCCATAATATTTGAAAATAGTATAAGAAAGATTTTAAAAAAAGTTTGTGAAACACCTGAGAGTAGTCCTTGATACCATCCAATCTCAATATCTGTCTCCAGGAGCAGTAATAAAAATAATTTGGGTAGACAATTATTTATTTAATAGTCATGAGCTAATAGAGAAACAGAAAACCTGGTGGCGTAGTAGTTAAGTGCCAACAAGAGGGTCAGCAGTTCAAATCCACCAGATGTTCCTTGGAAACTCTATGGGGCAGTTCTACTCTGTCCTATAGGTTCACTATGAGTCAGAATCGACTCGACTGCACTGGGTTTGGTTTTTGGTTTTAACAGAGAAACAGAACAAAAGAATGAGAACGAATAAACTAAGTCCTAGGCTGCTGTGGAGGTGAGAATCAGTCTGCCTAGATGAACCAATAAATGTTGCACAGATGAGTGTGAAGGGGATGGTTGCACAGTGGGGGATTATAAACAGAGAGATCTCGAAGCTGATTAACAACTGTAAACTATTACGTAAAAGTGAAGATAAAATAATCTTGCTTTTTATAAATTAGGACCTATGTAAACTTTTTTCCAAGAAAGTTATTTGAGAAAATACAAAAGTTAAGTGTATCATACAAAGGGCATACTAAAATAAAACAATAACATGGAAATTAGGAAAAGTTTATTTGACAAAAATCTGATAGCTTAATTTTTTGAAAGTTAAGTAAAATTTTTGTAAAAGAAAATTTTCAGGAATTAGAATTAAAGAACACAGATATAAAAAGAGATTTGCCCCATAAATGTTGTCAAATTGGCCTTCCTGCCAGCTATGTTTAAAAGGGCTTGTTCCCTCAAGCTTTGCTAAAAATGTATGTTATTATACTCTTTATTTTTTGCCAATCTGAAGTGTGAAAAATTCTAGTTCATTTCAGTTTTACTTTGTAGTTCTGCTATCACAAATCAGAATGACTATATTTTGAATGACCATCTTTATACATTTTTGACAAATTCTTTTTCAAGTATTTTGTCAATTGTATATTAATTTTTAACATAAACTTAATTTCTAGAACAATTTTAGATTTACAGAACTGTGAGAATAGTAAAGAGAATTCCCATATACCCTGCACCCAGCTTCCCATATTAACATCCTACATTGGTGCATTTGTTACAATTAATGAACTGGTCTTGATAAATTACTATTAACTATATATGAATTGGAGCCCTGATGGTGCAGTGTTAAGAGCTTGGCTGCTAACCAGAAGGTCAGAAGTTCAAATCCACTACACTCTCCTTGGAAACTCTAGAGGCAGTTCTACTCTGTTCTATAGGGTCACTATGTTCTACTCTGTTCTATAGGGCCACTATGAGTTGGAATTGACTCAATGGCAGTGGGTTTGATTTTTGGTAAATACAAATTGAGGCCATATTTTATTAATATTTCCTCAACACTACACTGTGTTACCGGGTGGAAACTCCAGGTTCTTGCTTGGCATGACTCGTATTAGCCAATAAAGGACAGACTGAGGTGGGAGAACAGGAAAGGCACCTTTATCTCATTGTAAAAGGAAAAGGAGTCAGCCGGAGCTGCTGCTGCCAAGACTGCTCGCCAAGGGTGGGCAGGGAAGTTATTTTTAAAAGGGTTTACGAGTAGGGAGTTCATACAAGTTACATCAGCAACATTCTTAATCATAGTACACAGGTGCGATGGGGTTTACATATAACCTCCAAGCAAAAAAAAAGCAAAAGCAGGATTCAAATGCAAAGCTGTGAGGGGAGGTAGCCCAGCAAAGGAAACAGGATTTTTAATACAACACTGTGAGGGCTCTGTCTGTACATATTTTGGTAGATTTACCCAAATGTTTCATTTTTTGTTCTATTATAAATGGTATTTTTTATTACTTCAAATTCTAATTGTTCATTGCTGGCATATAGCAATATAATTGACTTGTATAATAACTTTTGTATTTGGAGACCTTGTTCTACTTGCTTATTAGTACAGGAGTTTGTTGTTAACACAGAGGTCCCCAGGCTGCAGAACATTCCGCTGCAGCTTGCTTGGCTGGCCTTGCCATTTCCAGTTCCACTGCCTGGCCAGCCTCGCAATCTGTATCAGAATTCCAGTTCCTTTGCTTGACCTGCCCTGTGAAAATCCTGGCACCTGCATGGTATGATTGAGAATGTTGCTGACGAAACTTGAATGAACTCCCTACTTGTAAGCCCATTAAAAGTAACTTTTTCCCTCACCCTCTCAAAACAGTCTTGGTGGTAGTGGCCCTGATTGCTTCCTCCTTGCACAGTGAAATAAAGGCACCTTAACACTCCCACCACAGTCTCTCATTTAGTGGCCAGTACAAGTCATGCAGAGAAAAACCTGGAGTTTCTACCTGGTAACATTGTTGTCATTGCTGATGATGAGTCTTTGTGATTTCTATATATACCAATAATGTCATCTACAAATAGAGACAATTTATCATTATGAAATGTCCCTCTTTATCCCTGGCAATCTTCTTTGTTCCGTCTAATTTGTTTAAAATTAATACAGTTATTCTAGATTTGTTTTGACTAATGTAAGCATGGTGTATCTTAATACATCCCTTTATTTTAATCTGAGTATTTTTATTTACATATAAAGTAGATGTATTAATTTTACATACAATAATGTTGACCTTTTTAATACACAGTTCAATGAACTTTGACGAATATATGCAGACATGTAACCAAAACCAAAATCAAGATATAGAGTAGTTCTAACATCCTAAAAATTTATCACATGATGTTTCATAATCAGGTTCTAGCTATTGACCTTCCCTAAGGTGTTTTCTTCAGTTCTTTCAGCTTGAGATATGCCAAGCATGTTCTTCCTTTTTGGATTTCTATTTCCGGGTCTTTGTACATGTCATTGTTATATTTTACTTTTTCTTCTTGAGTTCCAACCAATTCTTTTTGGTACAGTGACTCTGTGTGTTCCTTCCATCTTCTTTTGATGCTTCATATGTCATTCAATATTTTGCCCATAAACCAACCCAAACCAAACCCATTGCCACTGAGTCAATTCTGACTCATAGCAACCCTATGGGACAGAGAAGAGCTGCCCCATAGAGTTTCCAAGGGGTGCCTAGTGGATTCAAACTGCCGACCTCTTGGTTGGCAGCCATAGCACTTCACCACTATGCCACCAGTGTTTCCAATAGAATCCTTCAACATGCAACTCAACACTTGAATTGTTTCTTCATTTCTGTCAGCTTGAGAAATGCTAAGCATACTCTTCCCTTTTGATTTTCTAACTCCAGGTCTTTGCAC
The DNA here is from genome assembly GCF_030014295.1 of Loxodonta africana. Classification (NCBI taxonomy): domain Eukaryota; kingdom Metazoa; phylum Chordata; class Mammalia; order Proboscidea; family Elephantidae; genus Loxodonta; species Loxodonta africana. The sequence continues at coordinate 33,764,633 of NC_087356.1, forward strand.
ATTTCATTATAATACTTTACCTTGTCTTCTCATGCCACCCTTTGAAATTTTCTGTTCAGCTCTTTTACTTCATCATTTCATCCATTTGCTTTAGCTACTCTATGTTCAAAAGCAAGTTTCAGAGTCTCTTCTGACATCCATTTTGGGTTTTTCTTTTTTTTAATGATCTCTTGCTTTCTTCATGTATGACGTTCTTGATGTCATTCCACAACTTATCTGGTCATCATTCATCAGCATTCAATGCTCAAATCTATTCTTGAGATGGTCTCTAAATTCAGGTGGGATATACTTAAGGACGTACTTTGGCTCTTGTGGAATTCTAATTTTCTTCAGCTTCAACTAGAACTTGCATATGACACAATTGTTGGTCTGTTCCACAGTCAGTCCCTGGCCTTGTTCTGACTAATAATATTGAGCGTTTTCATCGTCTCTTTCCACAGGTGTGCTAGATTTGGTTTCTGTGTATTTCATCTGGTGAGGGCCACATATATAGTCACTGTTTATGTTGTTGATAAAAGGTATTTGCAATGAAGAAGTCCTTGGTCTTGTAAAATTCTATCTTGAGACCTCTGGCATTGTTCTATCACTAAGGCCATAATTTCCAACTACCAATTCTTCTTTTTTGTTTCCATCCAAATGCAGAAATTATTGAACTATATCATTAACATCACATGCAAGTAAAATTTTTCTAAAGATCATTCAAAAGTGGCTGCAGCAGTACGTTGACAGGGAACTTCCAAAAATTCAAGTGAAATTCAGAAGAGGATGTGGAACCAAGAATATCATTGCTGATGTCACATGGATCCTGGCTGAAAGCAGAGAATACCAGAAAGACGTTTACCTGTGTTTTATTGACTATGCGAAGGCATTCAACAGTGTGGATCATAGCAAATTATGGATAACTTTGAAAAGAATGGGAATTCCAAAACACTTAATTGTACTCATGGGGAATCTGTATATATACCATGAGGATGTCGTTCAACAGAAGAAGGGGATACTGCATGGTTTAAAGTCAGGAAAAGTGTGTGTCAGCGTTGTATCCGTTTACCATGCCTGTTCAATCTGTATGCTGAGCAAATAATCTAAGAAACTGGACTACATGAAGAAGAATGGGGCATCAGGATTGGAGGAAGACTCATTATCAACCCCCATTATGCAGACAACACAACCTTGCTTTCTGAAAGTGAAGAGGACTTGAAGCACTTCCTGATGAAGATCAAAGATCACAGCCTTCAGTATAGATTACACCTCAACACAATGAAAACAAAAATCCTCACAACTGGGACAATAAGCAACATCACGATAAATGGAGAAAAGATTGGAGTTGTCAAGGATTTCATTTTGCTTGGATCCACAATCAACACCCATGTAAGCAGCAATTAAGAAATCAAGCAGCACATCGCTTTGGGCAAATTGGCTGCAAAAAGTGCTAAAAAGCAAAGACGTCCCCTTGAAGACTAATGTATGCCTGACCCAAGCCAGGGTATTTTCAGTTGCCTCACATGCATGCAAAACTTGGACAATGAATAAGGAAGGCCTAAGAAGAATTGATGCCTTTGGGTTGTGTTGTTGAAGAGTATTGAATACACCCTGGACCGCCAAAAGAACGAACAAATCTGTCTTGGAAGATGTACAGCTAGAAGGGAGGATGGTGAAACTACATCTCAGGTACTTTGGACTTGCTATCAGGAGGGACCAGTCCCTGGAGACGGACATCGTGCTTGGTACGGTAGAGGGTCAGCAAAAATGAGGAAGATCATCAACAAGAAGGACTGACATAATGGGTGCAAAAACGGGCTCAAGCCCAAAGATTGTGAGGATGGTGTAAGACATAGGAGTGTTTCATTCTGCTGTACTTAGGGTTGCTATGAGTGGGAACTGACTTTACGGCACCTAATGACAACAACAACGTGCTTTCTGTCCTTATAATTTGGGATTTATTTTTTTCTTTTTAAAATGACACACATGTAAAGAAATCATACAATATATAGCCTTTTAATTTTGAGATTAATCCACGTTACTCCGTGTTATTCACTGCTTTTCATTACTGAGTAGAATGCCATTTTATGGACATACCATTGTTTCATATCAATTCTCCAACTGAATGAAATGTAGGTTGTTTTCAGATATGGGCAATTAAAAATTAAACTGCAATAGACATTTCCATAAAGGTTTTTTGGCATAAGAAACTTTCACTACTTTAGGAGTGGAATGGTAGATAATATGGTATTTAGTTACTTAACTATGTAAGAAAATGTCAAAATATTTTCCAATGTAGCTGTCTCATTTTTTAATCCCACAGGAATGTATGAAAGTTCCAGTGTTCTGCATCTCTGACAACGCTTGGCACTGTCGTTTTTTGTTTGCTCTTTCTACTCTAATAGGTATGTAGTGAAGTCTCACTGTTTTAGTTTTTACTTTTAGGTCTATGATATATTCTGATTTACAGTTTTTTATGTTGTAAGATATGGATAAATGTCCTTTTATTGAATATTTTATATGCATATTTACATAGTTTTCTGTATTTTAGCACCATTTATTGAAAAGATTTTTCTTTTTCCATTCAGTTGCCCTTGTGCATTTGTTAAAAATAAATTTTCCGTATGTTTGTGGAACTATTGATTCTGTTTTGTTCCATTGACCTATATGTCAATCCTTTCACCAACGTCACTGGTAATTGATTAATATAGTTTTCATGGCAAGCTTTGAAATCAAGTAGTATGAATTCTCAATTTTGTCCTTCTGCCTCAATTTTTTTAAAAATTATTATCATTTATTTTTTCCATATACATTTTAGAATTAACTTATTGTATTTTTAAGTGTGTTGTATTTTACATTTCTATGATTGCATAGATTATGTCAATTACAGAGAATTTGTATGTATATATATAATTATTTATTATACTTTTTTTTACTTTAGATGAAGGTTTACAGAATAAACTAGCTTCTCATTAAACAATTAGTACACAGATTGTTTCGTTTGGTTACCAAACCCTACCACATAACAGCACTCTTCTTTCTTGACCTTGTGTTCCCTATTACCAGCTTTCCTGTCCCGTTCTTATTTATATTTCTGCCTTCTAGTGCTTGCCCTGGGCTGATGTGCCCCTTTAGTCTTATTTTGTTTTAGGGCCTGTCTAATTCTTGGATGAGGGGTTAAAGTCAGGAATGACTTCATTACTGAGTTAAAAGGGTATCTGGGGTTCATACTCAGGGTTTCTCCAGTCTCTGTCAGGCCAGCAAGTCTGATCTTTTTTGAGTTAGAACTTTTTTCTACATTTTTCTCCAGCTCTGTCAGGGATGCTAAATAGTGATCCCTGTCAGAGCGGTCAGTGGTGGCAGCTGGGCACCATCTAGTTGTGCTTCACCCAGTCTTGTGGAGGCTGTGGTAGTTGTGGTCCATTAGTTCTTTGGACTAATCTTTCCCTTGTGCCTTTGGTTTTCTTCATTCTCTCTTGCTCCAGATAGGAAGAAACCAGTGTAGTATACTCAGCCCAGTAATTTGGTCTCTCAGGGAGTTTGGATATGTCTATGGAGCTTTCATGACCTTGCCTTGGACAAGTTGTGCTGGCTTCCTCAGTATTGTGTACTTTCTTAGCCTTGAACATTGCAGAACTATTCATAGTTATTGCATCCATGATAAACAAGAGTTGAAAAAGGGGAAATAGCAAATGGACTGGGTAGTATAAAAAAAAAAAAAAAAGGTAGTATACATGCATGGAAACATTGAATGCTTCTTTTTATGGTGGTAGGTACTTCTTTGTTCCAGGTTGCTTTTAAAAGATCAAACCTTTTAAATCAGTCTCATGCACTGAATGTTTTAAAAGTGTTATAAGTTATTTGTACCATTGACTAAAATTACATCTTCTACTTCAATCATATCTAACTTAAGCTCCCATTTTCATAATAAAAAGATGGCTAATGAAGTTTAGGAGAAATTAAATTGGAAGAAAGTGTGACTGATTGATATGTCTACATTAGCCACCTCAAAAACATTCCCTTAAAAACTGGCTTCCTGTCACACAATACCCCTAATGATTTGATTAAATTTGCTAAATTTTAATCAATGAAAACACCTGATATTTTAAAAAAAAAAGTTCTGCAAATTTTGTCCACGCCTAAGTTAAACTTCTGGCTATTATTAATCTAAATAAGTATCATATTCGCACTGGGTGTAGTAAAAATCTGTACACAGCCTCAAACATTTAACAAATGTAGGAATCATTAAACATCATGTAAGCAATGAATTTCGTTATGCCTGGTAGTCTCAGACATTTATGTCACAGTCACCCTCACTATAATTCTCTATAATACTGATGATAAAGAATAACAAAAGATAAAACTGTGACATTACAAAAAAATTTCCAATGAAGTGTGGCTTTATTACAGGAGTTTAAGGCTTATTTTCAATCAAGTTCTTTTAGTATCGTTCACGACTACTCATGGACAATAAACGGAACATTTCAGAACATGTTTCATTAATATTTATGAGCTTCTCACGTGGCTAGTTACTAACCAAAGTATTTCAATTTGTTAAACACGAAAAGATCCAGCTATGAATTATGCACTGGTCTTTCAATTTTAGCAAAATGGAATAAATCAATGTCTTAGAAGTGAGTGATGTCCTCAAATCATGATGTCTGTGATGAATCAGTTGAAGAACTGCAAAGATTATCCATAGCTCACAGCATGGCTACTGACAAGTTGCATCCACACTTAGATATTGATCCATTCTCCTCTTTTTCACCTCTTAACTCATATTCCTTGGTATTCTGTTGCCCTAAAGCTGTTCTCTATTTCTAGAACATTTATCAATGCTGTTTATCCCTGGAAAAATCCTCACAACTCTCTTGCTGCTTCAATAACGTGTTCGTCTCTAATTATAACTGGAAATTGTTGAGCATCACCTGAAATATCACTTACGCTATGGAATATTTTGGTAAAATTTAAAATCCAGGAACATATGACATTCTTTGGGTTTACTTTTACTGGGACTCTTGATTCAGAAATTTAGTTTGTACGGAGGTTACAAATCTATTTTAAAAATAAAAGCAAAAATCTATAAAATAAAATAAACATTAAAACTTATTTAAACACTTCTGGAACATATTTGTTGGATAGGGAATTAAGGGGAATTTTGTTGGTGGTGACCTTAAAATGAGATTTAAAAAAACAAATGAACAAAGAAAAAAAAAAAAAAATAACCCACTGCTGTTGAGCCAATTGTCCATAGCAATCCCAGAAGATTTCTGAGGCTGTAAATCTCTGTGGAAGCAGGCTGCCACATCTTTCTCCTGTGGAGCTGCTGGTGGTTTTGAACTACCAACCTTTCAGTTAGCAGTGGATCACTTTAGCCACTATGTCACCAGGGCACCTTAGATTTAATATAAAACCTTAACATTTATTACGCTATACCATGGTGAATGCTATAGATGGCATCCTAACATTATGTCCTTTATTAAATTAATTTACCATGCATAAAAGCATTTAGGTTTGTTATAACTAAATCACCTCTTTGTAATACCTGATGTAATAACTCTATCAGTCAAGGTCATCGATGGGTGCTAAAATGAATGGGCAAAAGCTGGGAAACACGATATTCACAGGTTTCATAGCATCATTGCACAGCTCACCTGTTAATTAGGAAGGAAGGATGTGCATTTACAATGGAAAGGTTCTGTGGCCTAATATTAACTAAGTGCTTATAAGCTTGGCATTGCCTTTGTGATGTGATGCATAGGAAGGAATTATTGACCAAGATCTAATCAAGTAGATGGAGTCAGGTGAATACAGAATTGGTTGTTTTGAGGAAAACTGGCCTAAGCTTTTCTAGAGGGGTGAGGCAATGGGATTTTGCTAGATTTTGTGTAGACTAATAAAACATAACATCAAATGCTATGTATTTATATTAAATGGATTCTGGATTAAAAAAGAAATCGATGAGGACATTTTGAAATTATTTGGGGAAATCTGAATATGGAATATATTATGGATGATAATATTGAAATAATATTGATTTTCTTAGATGTTGTGGAGTAAGCAGGTGTTATAGGAGACTGTCTTTGTTTTGTGAAGAATTTAGGGATTGGCCATAATGATGTCTTTGGCCTATCTTTAGATGATTTCTCAAAAGGAAAGTGTGTGTGGAGCTATAGATAAAGGAAAGTGTCTGTATGTGGACAGATAGATGGATAAATATATAGATAAATAGACAGGCAGACAGATAAACCCAAAGTCAGACATCAATATAGATATAGACATAGATATCGGGATGGTTTGGTAAGATGTTAACAGTTAGTGAATCAAGGAGAAATGTGTTTGGTATACTTTCAATTGTTTTGTGGATTTTCAAATTTTTTTTAAAATAGTCAATAAATCAATCACTGAACGAAAAACAAATATCCCCATTGGTGATAGAATAAATTCCCTCCTTAATAAACTTTTATTTTACACATGCTGCCTGGCAGGCACAATACTGATGATAAAGTTATGAAAATGATGAAGAAGTTGCTTATTGGATATCCAGTAGGGATTTGGGAATGGCAGAACTTATTTTATGGAAGTCATTTTGAGCTAGAGATACCACAAATCATTTGTTTGGTCTAGGATTAAAGGGAGAGAGAAAAAAATAATACAGGTTAAATTGCAAGAAATAATACTCAAAAGCAAAACAAATGGTAAAGTAGAAAAATATTTGCAGCTTTTATTTAATTTCAAAGATCTGGACAAATAAAAGAAAAAAAGAAAAAAAATGTTCCTACACATGTAAAAATATACTCAAACATGCTCATAATAAGATGATCAAAAGACTAAAGTAAGATGAGATAAAATTCTTTCTCAGGTTAACAAATAGCAACAAGTTTCCTAACGCACTGCCAGCAAAAGTATGAGTATCAACACCCTCCTATATTATTAATGAAATTGGATAATGGTAAACAAAGAACAATTTGGCAAGCAATATCAATCAATGCTCTTTAACTCAGCAATCCCACTTCTGGGAATTGAGAATATAGAAGCACTACAAATTTATCCTGTTGATTCCCTCATAAATATACAAAGTGACCTATGTACAATGATATTATCACAGCATCATGGTAAAATCAAAAGAATGGGAACAAAATGTCTCTCGATAGGAGGCTATATAAATTCTGATGTATTCATTTAAAGGAATATTGTTTTTATTAAAATGTACTGATTTGCTGATGTGGAACGATAATTGAGATATATAAATGAATTTTAAAAAAACCAAGTTGCAGTAATAGTCTCTAATTTATATAATGGTGACCAAAAAGACACACACACACACAATTTATTAACTAAATGTAAATGTCCCTTTACAGATGCCCAAGAATTTAGCACTACTGGCTGCTCTAAAAAGTGGGACTGAGGAAGAGAGATGGAAGAGAAACATATTTTTCATTGGATTCTTAATTAGCTAACCAAAATGAACACAATGGAAAGGCAAGTATAAAACTCAAGAAAACATTTCTGACATAAAATGGTCAAAAACTTGATATAGTATATATGAAAAGAGGAATTAGAAATTATAAAGGAAAACAAACACCCAATTCAAAGATAGCTAAGGAGAAGAGGCAACTCTGAAACTAAAAAAATAAAAGTCACTTAATAAATAAAAACAAATTATTCTAGATACAAATTTAAAAATATATATATAAACTTATCCTCCCCCTTTTTACATATCAAATTCTATTTTACATTTGAAATGCTACCTTTTATCATGATATGATCCTGTGCTTAATCTCCATGTCACACTGTTTTTTTTTTTTAGTTTGAGTATATTTTCCCCCATAAAAATTGTTGTTCTAGTTTCATAATTTAAAAAAAAATTGAAAACAAATTGTTTTCTGGAAATTTTCTCCTATTTATGTACCGCTACTCTGTCCTGTAGGGTCTCTATGAGTCGGAATTGACTCAACGGCACTGGGTGGTGTGGTGTGTGTGTGTGTGCTTCAGAGATATTCATTTCTGATGACTGTTAAGGGTGTGTCTTAGGCTTGGTTCTCTAGAGAAGCAAAACCAGTAAAGCATATGAGTATGTGTAGAGGTTTATATCAAGGAAATGGCTCATGTGATTTTAGAGGCCAGAGCATCCCAAGTCCAAGGTTCAGAATAGAGCCCTCCACAGGAGCTGGGAAGTCCGACATCAGCAGGTCAGACACCAAAGCTCTTGCTCACAGCCTGTGAAGACTGACAAATCCCATGACTGGCAGGCAAGACTGACGTAAGCTGTTAGCTCAAGTCCCAGGAACCAGAGGTCAGACAAACAGGAGCCAGCTGCAGGACCGAGAGAAAGCAAAAGTCCATGAGCCTTGCCAGAAAGTCCACTTATATGTTTGATCTAGGCTATTTTTTTTTTATATCACCAAGGAAAGTCCCTTTTAACTGACTGGCTACTCACAGCAGACCCCAACACAGAGGTGATCACATTATATCAAATCTCATCATGGAAGTGATCACATCGTTATATGACTGCCAAACTACATCATGACTGCCCAGCCACTGAGAATCATGGCCCAGTCAAGTTGACATGCAACCTTAAAGATCAGAAGGTGGATCCATTCTTTGGCTGGTTTTTTGTTTGTTTTTTTCTGTTTTCTTATTAGAACCCTCTCTATACCTACTCTGTTTATAGGGCCTCACATCCCCTCAAGGAACCCAGTAGAGATGCAGCTGCCTACACTAGAAGGACCATCCCATCAGATCCCATCTACCCCACAGGTTGCCAATATATATTGACGTTTAGGAGCTAGTGTTTATTAATGATTGGTTGACACCTTCCTAAATGCCAGCTGTCATAATCGGGTGGGCATTTTCATGGGCTTGCTAAGGAAAGGAAGTGTGACATGAGTATACTCTCAGGCCTTCTGCTCCTTTCCTAGTCCCGTGGATTCTTACATCTGAGAAGGATGTCAAATGATTCAGCTTCTACAGAAATAGCTTTCAGAAGCCTGGCCATCCTGCCAGTTTTCAGCATGGTGTTCCTTTCTTTGCTCTGTAGTATTTTCCTTTCAGGTCTTTCCTATAGATTTATTTGCCTATGTATTTATAACTTGGTTTGATGTTTTTACCATATCTTTAAAAAATCTGAAATGGTGAATGTGTCTTGGCCTTGTACTTTTTAACTGTCTTTATTTATTTATGTTTGCCTCACTTTCTACTCACTGTAATGATATTTGAATCTCTTTCTCAGATTGGCAGCTGGATGGCAGATTCGTAAACATGGTTTTTATTCTTATCCTGAGGCTTTTATCTAATGAGGACTCTACTGGTGCGAGACTGATTCTTATCTGAGGCCCACTGTCTAGCTCAGACATTTCAGACCTAAGGAGTGTGTGAAAAAGACACTGTCACTAGGATGGCACAGCTACTGTGTCTCTTACTCCTTCTGCCCCATCCTCACTCACCCTCATTCGCCCATGTCCTCTCCAGATGTTCTCCAAACTTGAGGGAAAGGGAAACAACAATGAGAGTGAGAATTGCACTCAAAAAGCAGAACCCACAGAGTGGAGCAGTAGTTCTCAGACATCGCTAGCACTGGCTGCACCAAGCTAGGTGCTTAGAATGTGTGCCCCTCCCAGCTATTCTGTTTTGCAGGTCTGGAAAGCAGCCAGGTAATTTGCCTTTTTAACAAGTCTCAGGTGATTCTGATTCAAGCTGGCCATTCACTACAATCAGAAAATCTCTGTACTTGAGCTTTAGCCGTCCATATATGAAACCTGAGTCAAGTTAAAAAGACTCATTGGTGTGGTGCATTGATATATATACCTCCTGGTTTTACGCATCAGTGAAACTGTACAGAGAGATCATAAGTTATGAGTTTCAAATTGATTACATATATATATGGAAACCCTGGTGGCGTAGCGTTTAAGTGCTACGGCTGCTAACCAACAGGTTGGCAGTTCAAGTCCACCAGGCGCTCCTTGGAAACTCTATGGGGCAGTTCCACTCTGTCCTATAGGGTCGCTATGAGTTGGAACCGGCTCGATGGCAGTGGATTTGGTTTTTTGTTTTTACATATGTATATATTCTTTTTTTTTTTTTTTTTCTCCTTTAAGTATTACCATGCTTGGTCTAATCTTTTTAAAACAAATAACTTTATATTTGGGGGAGGGAAGTCCTGTGAGTTTGATCCTTCTATGGATCTTTCCAGTATTTAGGAAGAAATTGAAAAAGTCTAATTCAGGGATAGCAGATACACCTGGTTTGTTGGACAAATGCAGTAGTACCATGATACACCAAGTGTGCCCTTTCTTAGCTGTTCTGAAAGAGAAAAATATTATATTACACTTGATAGTAAAGAGATTAATGTCATTCACATATATACATGCAAATTTGAATTTCTCAAATTGCGTGGGCATCAGAGAAGAGGGAAATAATTTGTAACCATCTACATATCTGTAAGAAGGATTTCAATTTACAGGCAAGCATGCAGATCACAGCATGAAAAAGTATTTCAACAAATACGTGTTGTGTGAGAACTTATCGCTTCAACATAGAATATGGCTTAGTAAACCATATGATTTCTGAGATGAATGGAGCAATGTAAAAAGTAACAGGTATCTCTCAACCTTGCTGTAATCACATGACACCTGTTTGTCTCTTTCATCAAAGGCTAGGTGGCTTTGATGACAAAATAGCACCTTTCTGGCAAACTGAGCTCTTTCAGAAAATGCACAAAGTAAATGCAGTACAAGAAATTATCAAAATTATTTTTTTTAAAGAATAGGTTGTTTTGAAGTAAAGTCAAGGGCTTAAAAGGATTTATTATGATGAGATGGCAAGGGTTATGTGCATAAAATAAACACGTGTGTTAAATCACACATGCCAAGGAAGGTTGCAAACAGCTTCCATCGAAATAGCGTGAGGCTGCTCTTATTAAAGGTAATGAGGTGTAGTCATTTGAAAATATGATCTACTTCTAAATGCCTATAAAACCCAAACTAGACTAACTCTTCTGAGTTCTGTTAATAACTAGTGAAATGTGTCTTACGCTGAAGTACTGAGAAGAGAAATTATCTGAAATGTCTACCAGGTGTTGAGGAAGGCAGGAACAAAGGAAGTTTGGTTTTGGGTTTTTTCCAAGTCACCTTTTTGAGTACTACAGGGCTTCTGAAAGTGGCTTATCAGTACACATTTGAATATTTTAATTAAACACTTCAAAAACTACTTTAGAGTCATTTGACTAAAAGTGCAGTTTGTGTATTACATTTTAGCACTTAAATCAACTACGAAATAGCATTTTAAATTAAAACCCAATACACTACACATTCACTGTGTTCAAGAATATGGAAGCTAATTATAACTCTCAAATTAAGCAAGACTGCAAGAGCTAACAATGCAATTTTTAGAATATTATACATTATTAGAAACAAAAATAGCTAGGCATCTCTACTCAAGAAAAACCTACCAAATATGAATAAGAAAAGCCAGCATGGAGGTGGAGATACATCTTTTGACTGCTTTGTAGGCCAAATTTCCAGGGATCATGTAACGCAATTGTCTCAGCTTCTCTACACAGGTTAGTTTCTTCTAGTAGGTCTAAGGAAAGAGGAATTTTACATGTGGATCCTCCTCAGTTAGTTACTTGGAGTGCATATCTGGCATTCAAGCCCAGGCTCCAGCTAGTGTTGCTAATGGTCAGTTCCCAGAACTTGGAAATTTTATCAACACATGAAATAACTCCACCAGTGGAGGGATGGCAAGGAGACTACACTTCTCTTTACTTACTTGTTCCTTAATTATGCTACTTAATTACCATTGTTTCCAACAGACTTATAGGTCTTGCTGGTTTGTCATCTACACTAAATAAAGCCAAATTATTTTCCAAAAGTACTATAAATATTTACACTCCACCTAGCAGTGTCTAAGATTTTTCCTTTCGATTCACCTCCTTCCCAACACTTGATATTATCAGACATTTACATTTTTGTGACTGAAACCTTTTTGGTGTCGGGTTGATTCCGACTCACAGCAACCCTGTAGGACAGAGTACATCTGCCCCGTAGGGTTTCCAAGCAGTGGCTGGTGGATTAGAACTGCCAACCTTTTGGTTAGCAGCTGAGCTCTTAACCACTAGTGGTAGTATATTTTACTGTATTATTAATTTAATGTCCTTTAATATTGTCAATACATATTTTTTTTTTACCCTTGCTCATTATTCAAATTTTATTATTAATTCTTTTATTGGAGTTGGCCTTATATTTCAGATACCGATCCTTGGTCTTTCATCATGTATTTTGTTGTTATTGCAGTCATATTGGCCCCAAACTCATGGAAGAACCCATGTACAACAGAACAAAACTTTGCCTAGTTCTGAGCCATCCCCATAATTTGTTGTAGATTAGATGGTTGTGATCTATAAAGTTTTCACTGGCTGATTTTCAGAAGCAGGCCACCAGATCTTTCTTTCTAGCTTTTCCTAGTCTGGAAGCTCCCCTGAAACCTGTTAAGTTCTTGTCATATATAAATATTATTCATATCTTCTCCCAATTGGTTGATTGGTTTTAATCTTGTGAATATATTTTTTTTCCTTTTTTGAAGAACAAAACTTATATTCATGATCATTAAGATTTATTAATATATTTCCCTAGTGTTATTATTGTTTATATTTTATTTTAAAAGTCTTTTCTATCTCAAAGTTACTGATACATTTTCCAATTCATTTCTCTAAAAGTGTTTAAATTTTGTTTTTCCCATTTAAGTCCTAATCCTATTAAACTGGTTTTTATGTGTGGTGTAACAGTTGTTCATAGGCAGACAAACAATTTGTCCCCCACTGTTCTAAAATGTCCTTCTGTGACAGACCACATTTCAATGCTTATATCGATCTGTTTTGGAGCTCTATATTCTGCATTTGTCCTTGTCTAATTCAGTGCCACTATCTGAATTAATCAATTTTAAAACCATTTTGTTTTCTGAGATTTGATGGTTTTTTCCATAAATTTGGAATAATCAGCCCCTCCTACAAATATTCCCTTTTCAGATTGTGATGTCAAGTTTATCAAATCTATAGAAAAGATTGCGGAGTATTAACATCATTATTATAATGACTCTTAACTTTTTTTGACCATAATATAACTTTTTCACATTTTGGTATTAATGTTTTTCAATGAAGCTTCATAATTTTCTTCAAATCTTTGCATATCACTTTTTTATTACCCTGAAGTATTTTCTAAAGATGTGTTGTTTATTGGGGCTCTGGTGGCACAGTGGTTAAGAGCTTAGCTGTTAACTGAAAAGTGAACAGTTCGAATCCACAAGCTGCTCGTTGGAAGCCCTATGGGACAGTTCTACTCTGTCCCATAGGATCACTATGAGCTGGAATCCACTCCATGGCAATGAATTTGGTTTTACTGTTTATTATAAATGATAATCAATCATATTTTTCTAAGGATTTGTAGCAAGTACAAAGAAATGAATTTTGATGCCTATCATTTGTGCAAGGAGCCCTGGTGGCACAGTGGTTAAATGCTCAGCTGCTAACCAAAAGGTCAGTGATTCAAACCCACTAGCCTCTCTGGGGGAGAAAGATGTGCTGGTCTGTTTTCGTAAAGACTACAACCTTGGAAACTCTCTAGAGCAGTTGTACTTTGTCCCATACGGTCACTATGAGTTGAAACTGACTCGTTGTCAACAGGTTAATTTTTTATCATTTGTGCTAGTCTTTCATATTAATTGTGTAAATTTGTCCACAGATTTTGGGTTTTCTGTGTAGACAATCGTATTATTTTTGCCCGATGATAATTTAGTTTCCCTTTTTTTTAAATTCTTATACATTTTATTTAATTTTCCTACTCTGTTTTCTTATCCTTTAATTGTTGTGCTTACAACAATTTCCAGTAAAATGTTGAATAAATATGATGACAGTAATCATTCTTTTCTTTTTTTGGGGGGGGGCTGATTTTAAAGGAAATGGTTACAATATTTGATCATGATGATAGCTGCAGATATTTTGAAGACTACTTATTTCTTATTTAGGACACTTCCATCTATTCCTAGTTTGCTAGGCTTGTTTTTTTCAGTCACAAAAGAATGATGAATTTTACGTTTTGTTTGTTTTTTTTCTCCGAATCTACTCAGATGATTGTTATTTTTTCTCATTTATTTAGGGGATATGCTGAATTATATTATGAGATTTTCTAATACAACCTGGGATTTAATTAATTCTGTAAATATTATCCAGTTCAAACTGCTAAAGTTTTATTTAGAGTTTTTTGCTTCTGCATCATTAGTAAACTCAAGTTAAAATGTGATATAAATAAGCTCTTGACTACTCGCCAAAAAGTTGGCAGTTTGAGCCCCCCCTGAAATGCATTGGAAGAAAGGCCTGGTGATCTGCTTCTGCAAGGTCACAGCCTTGAAAACCCTAAATTTTCATATCCACTGTCACAAATTTTACATAATATTTTTCAACCAGCTATTTAGTCTCTGATATATACATTCTATGGCTCACTTTTTATTCACAGATTTACCGTTGTTTTCTCTTGATAAACCTAGTGACCAATTTCCTAATTTTATAATACTTTGAAAGAAATGATTTTTATATTTTGTGTCTTTATTATATTTCAGAGTTCTTACTTATATTTTTCATATTTATTATGTGTTGCTTTCTACTTTCTTTAAGTTTATTCTATTCTCTTTTCTTAATTAGGATAATTAGCTCATTCATTTTCAACCTTTTATGACATTTATTATTATAAATTTCTTTGTAGGTCTCATATTAACTATACCACACTAGTTGGAATGCTTAGTAATATCACCAGCAATTAGTAGTAGTATTTTCTAAATCATTCCACTTATGATTTCTTCTCTGACATGTAAGTTATTTTTTATTTACTTTTATTGCACTTTAAGTGAAAGTTTACAATTCAACTCAGTTTCTCATACAAAACTTATACACATTACTATGCGACCCTAGTTTCTCTCCCTTTAAGGTGACAGCACACACCTCCTCTCCACCTGTATTTCTCATGTCCATTCAACCAACTCCTGTCCCCCTCTGCCTTCTCTTCTCGTCTCTGGACAGGATCTGCCTATTTAGACTGATGTATATACTTAAGCTTTTTTTATTTAATTTACTTAAGCTAAGAAGAATACTCCTTACCAGTATCATTCTATGTATCGATGGCAGTGGGTGTGGGTACTCCAGTCTAATCTTAGTTTGAAGAGTTGGCTTTGGGAATGGCTTTAGTTTTGGGCTAACAGTCAGTGCAGGGGCCATGCCTTTTGGGGTCCCTCCAGTCTCAATCAGATCATTAAGTCTGGTCTTCTTACTAGAATTTGATTTCTACACCCTGCTTTTCTCCTGCTCCATCAGGGACTCTCTGTTGTGTCATTGGTGGTAGCCATGTACCATCTAGTAGTTCTAGTCTCAGGCTGATGGAGTCTCTGGTTTATGTGGCGCTTTCTGTCTCTTGGGCTCATATTTTTCTTGTATCTTTGGTGTTCTTCATTTTCCTTTGTTCCAGGTGGGTTGGGACCAATTGATGCATCTTAGGTGGCCACTTGCTAACCTTTAAAACCCCAGATACCACTCACCAAAGTGGGATTCAGAACAATTTCTTAATAAACTGTGTTATGACGATTGACCTAGATGTCCCCTGAAACCATGATCCCCACACCCCCACCCGTGCTACTCTGTCCTTCGAAGTGTTTGGTTGTATCCCGGAAACTTCTTAGCTTAGCTGGCCCCCAACCTGGTACAGAGTGGGGAGGGAGCAGGGAGAGAATTTCTTCCCAAACAGGGTGTTTGTTGATTCTCAGGGTAGGTTAGATGCATTTACTTATCTTTTGCTGATCAAGGGCCGCTTCTCACTGGTTCTGGAATGTTGAGCAGGTTTTCCGCTGCCGCTTGCTCTCTCCCAATATGAAAACCTGTCAGAAACAACACTGCTTACCTCACTGGACTCCTCAGCCAATCTGCCTGCAGGGCACAGGTTCCCGCCAGGTCAGGGCTGGCAACCCCTCACTACTTCTGAACCTTATCTCCCTCCCTCTGCCACTCAGTGCAATTCCTTGACTTTGCCTTTGGTGTTCAGGGATCCTAGATTGTCATATATAATCACTTCACTTGTGTTTTTGAGTCTTTGTTGTAAGAGGAAACACCGAAAGTGTCTGACTGCTCCGCCATCTTGGCCCTGCCTCCTGATTTTCCAGCATGTCAACTTCTGAGGAGAATCTTTCCTTTTTCTTGACTACCCTATTAATCAATCTAGGGCATCTGGCCGAAGCTATGATATTTTCCATCCAAAACTATTAAATGATGAGTTCATCTTTTTCCTTTAATTATTAGAAATCCAAGCTTTATTATAAAATGCATCCATATGCTTTGATTAATGTGTTTATTTCTGTGAAATATCATTCTGTTTTAATAACCGAAGCATGTTAAGAACTTTGACAATCTAAGAAAGCTCATAGATCCTCAAAATTCTCCCTTTTCTTGAATTTCCTGGCTAGTTGAATTCTTCTAGAAGGGCTTTGTAATTTTTCAACAAATAATAATTGAAGTATTTTAATAATTCAACGGGAATTTGATTTTGATTGCCTTAAATTTAAAGAGATTGGACTGTTGACACTATTGGTCCTCTAACAATTTTATTCTCTCTAGATTCACAGCATTACCATCATATTTACTACAAAACAGATCATATATCTTTTCATATCTTAATATTTATTTGTCTTTACACTAGTGCCTTCTTGATATATACTGGCTAACACTTTTAGAACAACATTAACTGAAAGAGCTTCTAGCATTTTCAAATACATCATAGTGGATTTGTTTTGTTAATTTATGGACATATGCATGCAGAGAAAGAGGAGCGAATCTAATGTGTGTGTTTGTATTTATGTGTGTAAGTATGTATGTATGTATGTATGTATCTATCATCTACCACCTATCACTTAAACTCTGTATATTTAAGTATAGTGATGTGTGGAATACAAGGAGCCCTGGTGGCACAGTGGTTAAGTGCTTCGCTGCTAACCAAAATGTCAGTGGTTTCAAATCCACCAGTTGCTCCACAAGAGAAAGAAGTGATAGTCTGATTCCAACAAGATTAGAAACTTGATACAGCAGTTCTACTCTGTCCTACAGAGTTGCATGAGTCAGAATCGACTCAATGGCCATGAGAATCCATGGAATGAAATAACGCAGCAATCACCCATGTACACACCGTATAGCTAAGCTTCCTGGCAACCCCAAATACATCACTCACTTTGTATCTTCAGGAAACAGATTACTACCATAAATTTGGCAAGTTGTTCACATGAATTTCCTTATGTTCTACAATATGAAGATACCCCTGAGAGATATATAATATTGTCATGCATTTCAAAATTTGCTATAATTGTTTTTATGTGTTATGTACTTTTATGCTTTTGCTTTATTTTATAAAATATTATGTTTACAATATTTGATACATTTTGTTTGGGTCCTTTTGTTTTTCACTCTTGTGCAACATTCCATTGTTTGAATATATCACATTTTGTGGATGGAAAAGAGATAGTATCTAAATTTTTACTAGACAAACAATGCTTCTCTGAATGTACTGGTGTCTGTCTTTCCATGTAGATGAGTGAAATTTTTTCTGGTATATTCTATAACCTAGTGGTGTTTTAGAGCTGTCGGGCGTCAGCTTGAAAAAGCTGATTAAGTATGTGGCTTCTCAACTCCAGAGTCAGTGACATCAGTTTGGTGGCTTGATATAGGCCATGATGTATTTATACTGGGGAAATTAGGAAACACTACCAATCACCCCTTCCCGGTTGTTAAGTGTTTAGTAGCATATTGCTCTTTGTATACCCCAGAGTGAAGAGTGGTTGAATTCATTTATACTACATCAAGCAGTCTCTGAGAAGTACCGTTGTTTTATATCCTCAATAATATACAGTATTTTTATACTTTTAATTTTGATTTAATGTTGATTAAATACCGTTTCCCTAAGTACGATTAAAGCTGAGCCTCTGAACATGTATTTACTGACCATTAAGACTTGCTCTTCTATGAATTCCCTTTTTACTTAATAATTTACAGAAAGTCTTTATATAATCTGGGATATACGCTTTGCTAGATACCTACTTAGCTAGCTATCCATATTTCTAGTTAGCTCTATAACTGTTGCCAACATATCCTTCCTTTGTGTTGCTTTTCTTTTTCAACATTTTAATAATTGATTTTGTTGAAAATAAAGGTTTCATGTTAGTATGATCGAATTTATTAATCTTAACTTTTATGGTTCACTTTTTAGTCACATTTTAGAAAGCTTTCTACCCTGTGGTCTTGAGCTATACTATTATATTTTCTCCTAAAACTTTTTAAATTTTACTTTTCTCAGTACAACTTTAAGACACTTGGAATCTATTGCCAAATTCAGTCATCTGCAAAGGTATATGTCATAAAAAAAAAATATATATATCAAATATATATATATTTCTGGATTTTCTATTTTGTTTTCCATTTATCAGTCACTTAATAATACACCATTTAATTGTTATAACTTAATAATAAGACTTGACACATGCTACTTTAAATCACAATATATTTTTTTTTTTTTCATTTTCAGAAGTCTTTTGCTTTTTCATCATCCTTTGTATTTCACATAAATTTTAGAACTGGCAATATCAAGTTCCACAAAAAATGAATCCTATCACAATTTGATGGATATGTTTACATCTGTTTGGGAAGAAATGATATTTTTAAGACACTGAGATTTTTAACCATAAAATGATCTTCTTTAATATGTTTTAATCAAGTTTTAAGATTTTCTCATAAAAGTCATACACATCTTTTTAACAAGGTCATTACAATTACTAGTTGATGTTGCACATGACAAATATTTATGTGTTGCAGTTTTTTTTTTTTTAACAAAAGTCATTTTTGCAATATGTGTACGTGACAAATATGTATAAATCCTAGAAATGAAACACAAAAAATTGAAGACTGGAATGAATTTATCACCCAGAAAATAATTTTAGATCTTGTCAGTGATAGTTCATAAAAACTGAAAAAAGAAAAAAAGTTTCTATATCTAGTCATATTCTACATAACAAAGAAAATCTTTACAGCCAATGTACACATCTAAATTATAAACTTCTCCCACCACCACCATTAAAAGGTCTTTGAAAGCTTTAAACAAGGCAGGGACTAAATATTACTGGTATTTTTAAAAAATAAATCACAAAATTATGAATGCTGGTGGTATTCTATATGTGATTTGATTCATTATGAGTAACCTGTAAATTAGAAAATGATCTGGACACAAAAAATTGTGAGAAAAAAAGTCAATTTCAGTTTAAGAGTAATCGAATATACAAGTAAAACCAGACAAAATTCACATATAATAACTGAATGGGAAAAAAAAATTAGCAATTAGCAAAAACACAATGTCTGCAATTCTCAAAAAGAATCCAGATTGAGTGGGTATGTAGTAATAAACTAAAGGATGTATTTTTTGGTTCGCTATGTACCAGTAAACATTAAAAGAAGTTGGAAGGAATACACAGGTTCATTATACCAAAAAGAATTAATCAATCTTCAACCATTTCAAGAGGTAGCATATGATCAGGAACTGATGGCGCTGAAGGAAGAAGTCCAAACTGCACTGAAGTCACTGGTGAAAACCAGGGCTCCAGGAACTGATGGAATAGCAATTGAGATGTTTCAACAAATGGATGCAGTGCTGGAAGTGCTCAGTTGTCTATGCCAAAAAATTTGGAAGACAGCTACCTGGCCAACCGACTGGAAGAGACCCAAATTTATACCTATTCCCAATAAAGGTGATCCAACCGAATGTGGAAATTATGGAATAATATCACATGCAAGCAAAATTTTGCTGAAGATCATTCAAAAGTGGCTGCAGTAGTATATGACAGAGAACTGCCAGAAATTCAGGCCAGATTCAGAAGAGGATGTGAAACTAAGAATATCATTGCTGATGTCAGAAGGATCCTGGCTGAAAGCAGAGAATACCAGAAGGATGTTTACCTGTGTTTTATTAACTATGCAAAGGCATTCAACTTTGTGTATCATAACAAATTATGGCTAACATTATAAAGAATGGGAATTTGATAACACTTAATTGTCCTCATGAGGAACCTGTACATAGATCAAGAACCATTTGTTCAGACAAAACAAGGGGATACTGAGTGGTTGAAAGTCAGGAAAGGTGTGTGTCAGGGTTCTATCCTTTCACCATATCCATTCAATCTGTATGCTGAGCAAATAATCTGCGAAGCTAGACTATATGAAGAAGAACAGGGTATCAGGATTGGAGGAAGAGTCATTAACAACCTGTGTTATGCAGATGACACAACCTTGCTTGCTGAAAGTGAAGAGGACTTGAAGCACTTATTAATGAAGATCAAAGACCACAGCCTTCAGTACGGATTGCTCCTCAACATAAAGAAAACAAAAATCCTCACAACTGGACCAATAAGCCACATCAACACCCATGGAAGCAGCAGTCAAGAAATTAAAAGACACATTGCGTTGGGCAAATCGGCTGCAACGACCCTCTTTAAAATGTTGAAAAGCAAATATGTCACTTGGAAGACTAAGGTGCACCTGACCCAAGACATGGTATTTTCAATCACCTCCTATGCATGTGAAAGGTGAACAATGAATAAGGAAGGATGAAGAAGAATTGACACCTTTAAACTGTGGTGTTGGCGAAGAATATTGAATATACCTTGGACTGGCAAAAGAATGAACAAATCTGTCTTGGAAGAAGTACAATCAGAATGCTCCTTAGAATCAAGGATGGTGAGACTGCATCTTACATACTTGGACATGTTGTCAGGAGGAATCAGTCCCTGGAGAAGGACATCATGCTTGGCAAAGTACAAGTTTCAGCAGAAAAAAGGAAGACCGTCCGTGAGATGGATTGACATAGTGGCTGCAACAATGGGCTCAAGCATAACAGCTATTGTGAGGATGGTTCAGGACCCGGCAGTGTTTGGTTGTGTGGTACATAGTTTCGCTATAAGTTGGAACTTGCCTGAGGGCACCTAACAACAACAACATGCACCAGTGGAACAGGTCATGATTAGAATATTAAGCACATCTCTGGATTATTTAAAGTTACAAGTGATATGAGATACACTTAAAAGCAGAATTATTTCAAAAATATTTTAACATGCTTTTGTAATTGGCTGAACCTAACAATAGGCAATTTCATCGAGTTCCAATAGATATAAGCATTGGATAAGAAATGCAACTGCGGGAATGGGTTAACCTGAGAGTTTATGATTCTGGTATTTCATGATGGTAAAGGCAATAATTTAAGAATGTAACTTTTGACATTATTTTTAAAGAATTGAATAAGAATACAAAATGTGCATAAATTGGGGCAATTTCTACTACTGAAACAAAGGAGAGTAATCCCAAATAAGCAGTGAAATTGAACAAGAATTCTCCAGATTGCACAAGGTGAAAAAACACAGATAAAAGATTTTGTTCTTTAACTTCAGTTCTTCACTGAACTCCAGAATATTATTTTATGGTCAACCTAACACCTCCAGTTGAATAAATAAATAAGAATCCCAAATTCATTATGTCCAAATAGCAATTTGGTTTCTCTCACTGCAACTCATTTTAACCCAAACCTTCAAATTAGTAGCATAGCTATCCATCATTTAGATTCCACACCAATTTTAAATATTTAGTGGAATTACTTAAATTACCTGTAGATTCACAGTTTGACCATTCCCACTATTTCCTCATGGCTCATTATTTCGACATTTGATATACTTATGAAAAACTGTGGCAAAGAACTAGCCAAAAAAAGAACACAGTCACTTCAGTGGAAAGCAGTCTCCACTACGTGCTAAAGATTTTCTTTTCCTAAATCTGTGTGACCATATAAAATTGTAAGTAATACTTTATTATTTCATCCATTTATTCACCTTTCATTGGGATCTACTGCGACCTGTCAAGCCGATGACCTAGAGGTAATTCATTGTTGCTCTATTTCCTTTGACACCACTTTCATCTACCATATGCCTTCCATATTTATTTATGACTGACCGGATCACCAAAATATTAGTCAGAATTATAATAAAACCCCTGTCTTAGTCATCTGGCTGCCATAACAGAAATACCACGAGTGGATGGCTTTAACAAAGAGGAATTTATTTTCTCACAGTCTAGTAGGTTACAAGTCCAAATTCAGAGCATCAGCTCCAGGGGAAGTTTTTCTCTCTGTCGGGTCTGGAAGAAGGTCCTTGTCCTCAATCTTCCCGTGGTCAAGGAGTTTCTGAGGAGCAGGAGCCCCTTGTCCAAAGGACACACTCTGCTCCTGGTGCTGTTTTCTTCGTGATAGGAGGTCCCCAATTGTCTGCTTGCTTCCCTTTCCTTTTATCTCTTGAGAGATAAAGTGGTGCAGGCCACACCCCAGGGAAACTCCCTTTATATTGGATCAGGGATGTGACCTGAGCAAAGGTATTACATCCCACCCTAATCCTTTTAACCACAGGCAGAGATTATGTTTTATAACAATCAGAAAAATCACAAAATGGAGGACAATCACACATGGCTTAACCAAGTTGATACATGTTTTGGGGGGACACAATTCAATCCATTACAGCAACTGACAGTCAACTACTTTTGAAGTTCACAAGTGATACTTTCATATGATTTAGCTTAAATCTCATATATACCCAGTTTTGTGAACTCAGCTACCACCATCACCTGGACAATAATAATTTCCTCCTTACTGGGCCCTATATCCACAACTTTCCTACATATTTTAGTCATGAAAAGTCCTGAAATAATTATTTGATGTAGTTCATTAATCCCATGCTCGTTCTTTAAATCTTCCGATAGTTTTTTCATTGGGACCAGAATAAATCCAAACTTCCTGTCAAGGATTCTAAAGTTCTACATGGACTTTTCCCTCTCCAACCTGTTTTCTTACAGCTTCTCTTCTGCTTCCTTGTGCTACAACCTAGTCACTTTCAAACAGTTTCTGGAATAGTCAAGATGAGTTATGTCTTAGAACATTTGGTTACCTCCTCAGCCTGGAATGCCCTACTTCTCTCTCTTTACATTTCATCGAGTCATTCAAGTTTCAGTTTTTCAAAGGGCCCATCGATCCTCCAACCTAAAGCTGTCTATGTCCCACTTGCCTTCTCATAACCCATTTATTCATTTTATAGAATCATTCACTGCCTGTAATTATCTTGTTCAGTGTTTGGTTTACACATTTGTTTCCCTAATATGCACCCCCCTCACTAAAAAAGAAGCTCCAGAAATGCAGTCTGGTTTGTCTTATTCACTATTCACAGTTGCATCACGGGCACCTAGAATAGTATATGACAAAGGAACACACTTAATAATCATTTGTTGAATACATGAGTAAAATTTTATAGGTAAATTCAATTAAAAAATAGTTTCTTATTGCATTTTGTAAATTAATATTTTTAATATAAAACCAGAATTATGTATTTAATCCTACTGTCCATCCTAATATACTTTCAGTATCATTTTTCTTCTCCATGGACAGGTTTTTTTAAGGGGAAAGAAAAAAAATTTTTTTCTAGGATAGTATATGAATAATAAACTTAAAAAGCTTGTGCAAATCCTCAAATAAGTCATAATATAGGATAAAAAATAAAACTTTATCTATATACACTTTAGAAGCCCTGGTGGCATAGTGTTTAAGAGCTTTGGCTGCTAACCAAAATGTCGGCAGTTGGAATCCACCAGCTGCTCCTTGGAAACCCTATGGGTCAGTTTTACTCTGTCTTGTAGGGTTGCTATGAGTCGGAATCGACTCAACGGCGCTCAACAAATCAATATACACATTAATCCCCCTACTTTCCATTTCTTCCCTGAAGATAACCACTAAGAACAGGTTGGTGTTGCTCTTCTAGATGTTATTCTGTGTATTATTAAACTATCTATGGTTCTATTTACATATATCTAGATATACCTAGAAGCCTTGGTAGCATAGTGGTTAAAAACTTGACTGCTAACCAAAAGGTTGGCAGTTTGAATCCACCAGCTGCTCCTTGGAAACCGTGGGGGACAACAGTTCTACTCTGTCCTATAGGGTCACTATAAGTCAGAATCCACTCGATGGCGCTGGGTTTTTGGTTTTTTAGATATATCTATGTACAAAGTCTCAGAGAATTTATTCTGACATAAAGAAGAAATTAGAATATAAAACACCAAGAAAACAAACAATAGAATTATTATTTTCTAGAGTAAATGAAGCATTTGTTGATTAGCACGATTCTTGGAACAAGGCTTTAAAGAAAGAATACTGGATTATACAATAGAATTTAAGTCATGCTGCTTTGGTACCTTGGATTTGAGAAGAATTGGAAGTCATTTTCTTCAAATACGATTGAATAAGTTTGATATTTTCAGTATTTGACAGTATTAGCATGAGCAGAACTGACCTGAAATATAAGTAATTTTCTCCAAAATTTCTTTGCAATTGTCAGGAGACAGATTAATTAACCTTAAAAAAAAAAAAAAATCCTTAGCTCGCATAAACTATATAAGCAGCTGTTTATTTAGGGAGAGGTAATTTTTTTCAGTGACTAAAAGCTCTTTCCCTAAAGCAAAATCATTCTGACATTATCAAATATCACAGGGTAGTTAAAGAACAATTACAAAGTAATTCTCAGAATAAATCTCATTACTTTCCAGAGGCCTTTTAAATTTTTTTTTTTTTTTTTGAATTAAGTGAAAGAAAGTGTTACCATATTTGGCTTCCAAGCTTGTTTTCTCAAACAGTTGAACATGCAGAAAAACAGCAACATGTTATTACTAATAAACTATTAAATTCAAAAACCTTAAAAATGCTTTAAAAAAATCATTGAGCACATTTTTTCCCTCAAAACTCTGAAATATGTTTTTCTAAAAAAGATAAATAAAATCTCAGGCAAAAACTTATACTTTCTTTATAATAATGAAGTATTAACCTCTAAAGTGTTGTTAGGATTTTTTTTTTTTTTTTATAATTTATTAGTCACCTGTGGTAATGTTTAGAAGACTAGTGATTCACTTATTCATTTTTTCTCTCCTGTAGCAATTTTTTTTTGTTGAATATCGACTCTGAAAAACCCTCTACTGGGGAATGTAGATTATTAAAAAAATTTAAAAAGGTATAGTACGAAATGTCACCATTATAAAAAAACTTCATGTTAATTAACTATATCTGCAATTTTTTTTTTTTTTTTGCATTGGTGCTATTTCCAAATAAGCTCACATTCACAGGTACCAGAATTTAGGACTTGAACATGTCTTCTTTGGGAAGCACAATTCAGCCTATGACAGCAATCAGGTGTTGGTGGGTAAATCCTAATTTCTTCCATGAAGCCTGCCTGCACATAGTAAAATTCTTTCAACACACAGAGTAAGGACAGGAGGAGGAAGAGATATGAACTTTGAGCGGAGAACCCCGACAAACGCTACCGTAGCCGGGAGGTATCAAGGTTAACGTGAACAACGATAAATTATGTTGAATGTAGGTAAACTTGATCTGATATGACGACTGTCACTTCTGTACTCTTCCTCCCCAAAACACATAATACCAGTTGAACCATAATAAAAACATCAGGCAAACCCTAATTAAGGAACATTCTACAAAACACCCAACCAATAACAGACAAAACTCTCAAGGTCATCAAAAAGAAAAAAGTCTGAGAAACTGTTTCAGCAAAGAGGAGCCTAAGAAGACATGCGTATTAACATAATGTGCTATCAAGATGGTGACGCAGTGGTTAAGAGCTCAGGCTGCTAACCAAGAGGTCAGCAGTTCGAATCTATCAACTGCTGCTTGGAAACCCTATGGTGCAGTTCTACTGTATCCCATAGGGTATCTGTGAGTTGGAATTGACTCTACAGCACAAGACAACAACAATCAACATGAGATCCTGGAACAGGAGACGTTAGGTAAAAAAAAAGCTAAGGAAATGTTTAAAAAGTACTAATTTTAGTTAATAAAAATTATGACTAGTGACTCATTGGAAACAGTGGTGGCACAAAAGGTTCGCGGTTTGAATCCACCAAGCACACCTTGGAAACTCTATGGGACAGTTCTACTCTGTCCTATGGGATTGCTATGAGTTGAATCAACTTGAAGGCAATGGATTTGGTTTGGTTTTTTAGTGGTTCATCAGTTGTAACAAATATACTAACATAAGATGATAATAAAAGGGAAAATGGGTGTGTGGTATATGAGAACTCCTTGAAGTAACAGCACAGTGTTTTGTTTTGTTTTGTTTTGTTTTTAGTTGTAAATTAAGCTGTTGGAAAGTTAAAAAGTTTGTTAAGATACATAGACATCTACCAGAATGGCTAAAATTTAAAAGACTGGCATTGCAAATTGTTAGTAAAGATGTAAAATAACTGAAACATTCATATGCTTTTGTATGGAGTGCAAAATAATGCAGGTGCATTCTCAGACTGTGTGGAAGTACCCAATAAAGTTCTACATACATCTATCCTATTACCCCGCCATTTCAATCCTTCGCATATGCCTCGGAGAAATGAGAATTTACATCCCCCAAAAGACTCTAAAAGACTGTTTGTGGAAGTTTTATTAATACTAAACTGTAAACCCAGAAGTTAAACAATAAAAAGTGTAATAAAAAAAGGTAGTTTACTGCTATAGTGGAGCCCTTTTGGTGCAGTGGTTAAGAGCTCAGGCTGCTAACCAAAAGGTCAGCAGTTTGAATCCACTAGCCACTTCTTGGAAACTCTATGGAGAGGTTCTACTCTGTCCTATAAGATCGCTATAAGTTGGAATCGACTAAACAACAATGGATTTGGTTTTGGTGGACTAAAATCAAGATTCTGGCTAGTCTATGTTCCTTCTGGAGGCTCTAGGGGAAAATCTGTTTCTTTGCCATTCCCAGATTCTAAAGGGCAATTGCGTTCCTTGGTCTGTGACCCTTTGCTCCAAAGCCAGTGATGTAGCATCTTCTCTCTCTGACTCTTCTACGTTTTGCTTCTGTCATTACATTGCCTTCTTTTTGTTGAACTGACCCTCTTGCTTCTCTCATAGTAGGACCCTGGTGACTAGACCCACCAGGATACTCCAGGATAATCTCTTCATCTCAAAATCATCAATTTATTCACAACTCCAAAATTCCTTTTACCATGTAGGTAGCATGTTCACATATTCCAGAAATCAGGGTGTGGGCATCTTTGGAGGCTATTATTCAGCCTATTGCATTGATGTGAATACTATTTATTTATTTTATTTTCTGCACCCTGAAATGCAATTTATGCTCCACAAGAGCATAAATCCACTACTTCTTCCTCTTCTTCTAGCAAAATATCTGGCACATACTACATGCTTAATATAAAAGTAGTAAAATGTAAACAGTTAGAGGACGTTTATATTCAGTAAGTCACCTCTTATTAACAATAGCTAATAAAAAACTTCAGTAAATAAGTAACTCGATAAGATTGATTGTATTGAATGAATGCACATTTGTTTCCCTACAAGGTGTTTTTGATTTGAAAATGGAAGTAAGGTGAGAAACATTAGGCCAGATTATCCTACAACATGCTGCAATCCGCTGATGTGGGTTTCTGTAGGATGCAACGTGCTGTTCCCTCTCTTTATACACTTACGATATTGTGGAAGGAGCCCTAGTGGCACAATGGTTAAGCGATCTGCTGCGAATCAAAAAGTTGGCAGTTCAAATCCACTAGATTTTCCTTTGGAGAAAGACCTGGCAACCTGCTCCTGTAAAAATTACAGACTTGGAAACACTATGGGGCAGTTCTACACTTCTTATATGGTTGCTATGAGTTGGAATCAACTCGATGGCAACAGGTTTTATTTATTTTGTATTATACTGTGGTCATATGTTTTATCTAAATAAAAAAATCAACACAATTTTCTGATCTCAGATTTTTCCTTTCAGAAAAAACATACCATTTCAAAAGTCATTAATTTTCCAAAATATTATCCAGCTTCTTGCACTTTTTAGTGTAAGTCAGTTTCATAGGGAATAGTATCTGCAATCCCTCATTAGTAGTCTTGCGTACTGAAGGTTCAAACTTTTCTTTGTCTGCTGATTTTGCTGTTTTTACATTTCCTACAATAAGGATCTAAATTTCTGCAATATCAGGAACTGATACAGCTTTCTGTGTAATGCTTTTTCAGTTTCTATTCAGTATCAATTACATATAATGAATAAGAGAAAAATACAGAATTAAAGTGATTAATTCCAATGAATTATTTTTCCAAAAAAAGACATTACTTTGCCAATGGGAAAGTCGTGTGAATCCATCAACACTGAGGTGATATCACCATAGGAAAAAAAAATTTTTTTTAATTTTTTTTTTCCTATGGTGATATCTGGTGATAAGCTTATTTGTATTTTCGTTTTCTGTCTTTTTTATGGTGACTTGTTAACTCACTGTTTGACACTCTGCTTAGCTTTCCACGTTATGAGAAAAAGTGCTCCACTTGTTTTGCTTGCTTGTCACATACAGCGTTATCGGAGAGTAAGCCACAGAAGTGCTGAGCTTTTTGTGTGTCTTGAAACCCCTCATGGGGTCAGTATTTGTCTTTTTATGGCCATCCACGGGCCCATCACATCTTCTATTTCCCAGTGCTCTGTGGTAAATGTTGTCAGAATTCTTCCCAGGATGCCTTTCACTTCCCCATCAGACAAACTTCACACAAAGTGAGTCACAGATTTCGTGTACCCACCATTAATGTAGAGCAGGCCTCAGGGTCCTCTGTTCTCAAATGAAAGTATAAACAGCCAACAACAAACTGTACTTATTTCCTAAGACTGCCATCACAAAATACCACAAAGTGCGTTGCTTCAAAAAAAAAGCAATTTATTGTCTTTCAGTTCTGGAGGCTAGAAGTGGAAATCAGAGTATAGGTCCTGCTGATTCCTCCAGAGGACTCTGAGAGAGAAAGACTTCCACGCCTCTCTCCTAGCTTCTAGTGGTTCCTGGTGTTCTTTGGTCTTCTTGACTTGCAGCTAAGTAAGCCTCCCATCTCACACCACTGTGTTTTCTCTGTCTAGCTCTGTTTCTGTGTTTCTTCTTTTTTATAAGGTCCCACTCTGCTCCAGTGTAGCCTCATTTTCATCTCATTGATAACATCTTCAAAGGCCCTATTTCCAAACAAGGTCACATTACCAGTTATCAGAGGTTAGGACTTCAACATATCATTTTGGAAGACAATTCAATTCATAATGTAATCAAACAAAACACTCCTCAAAGTTTCTAACTGATGTTCCCTCTTTTCAAGAGTTGTCATGTAGTTTTCCCTATTTTTTTGAGTCCTAGTGGTGCAGTGGTTAAGAGCTCAGCTGCTAATTAAAAGATAGGCAGTTGGGATCCACCACCCACAACTTGGAAACCCTAGGCGGTGGTTCTGCTCTGTCCCATAGAGTCACCATGAGTCAGAATCAACTTAATGGGAAGGGTTTTTTTTTTTTTAATTTTGGTAGAATTCAAGAAGAGAGAAAAGCAAGTTAAATACATGAATTCAGATCATTTTTATTTATACCAAAGAAATCTATTTCTGGAGGTGGAGCCAAGATGGCGGAATAGACAGACACTTCCGTCGAGCCCTCTTTACAACAAAGACCCGAAAAAAAAACTGAAACAAATATATTTGTGACAAGCTGGGAGCCCTGAGCATCAAAGGCAAGCTTAGACAACAAACTGAGGGACAGGGGAAGGAAGAGACCGTTCAGAAGCAGAGAGGAGTTACCGGACCTGAATGACGGGGAGCCCTCAGGCACCATTCCTGGAGCGGCAGTGGCAGTGGCAGTGGTGGGGGGCTGGCACTAGCGTTCAGCTGCAGTTTCCTCAGGGAGAAGCAGCCAGCCACACAGCCTACCCACACCTCCAGAACCTGAGGAGAACGGCACTTTCGGCAAAAGCTAAGGACTTGCATACATTTTACCGCACCCCCCACCCCCAACCCAGCTTCAGCAGCTGAATCCCTAGGCCTGAAATAGACCCTGGTGAGCACCTGGAGCCATCCTCCAGGCCTCGGGGAAGGAAAAAATTAGCAAGTGGGGGGAAAAGATAATTTGCTAGCTACATTAACTGGGGGAGCTTAGGACAGAAGCGGGTCCTGTCCAGGCATAAACCATCCATGGACCTTGAGCACCTTTCCCTTCTGCATGGAACTGTGTGGGCCTATTTCGGAAGAATAGGCCTTTGTTGGCAAACTTCAACCATTTCAGCAGTGCAGTAGAGAGGGGGGTGTTTGGCATTTGACATTGCTTTGCCTATTAAACAAGGTCCTCACCTACCCACAACAGGGACCTAAGGACTGGTGGCTCCACTTGGGTCACCCAGCCACCCGTGACAGGGGCCCAAGGATGACTGGTACCTCCCAGTCCTTCAAACAAAATCTTTGGGTGCCCATATTCCCTCTGTAGAGCCCACCCACCAGCACACTGTAGGGAACAGAGACACATTTTTCTCAGAGACACATGGGGGTTGGTTCTCAGCCCCCTGCCTTGTTCAGAGTGTGACCCCCCACTACAATCAGATACAGGTATATACACCAAACAGCCCTGCCCCTCTAAGACTGTAAGACAGGGCCTGTACCACACACTTGATATCAGCTACCTGGAAACCTGAGCTGAATTCGTACAAGAAAACTGAATGGACTCCTAGACTGATATACCTGATAACAGCCCTAGCCAGCTGGGGACAGGACACCAGAGATCCAAAGGCGAAAATAATCAAGCTAGCTCACTCAAGCAACCCGTAGGGGTATACCAAAACAAAACAAAGCAAGCAGCTACGACACAGTAAGCAAGCATAAACTAATACAATAACTTATAGATGGCTCAGAGGTAACAGTTAATATCAAGTCACATAAAGAAACAGGCCATGTTCACCTCAACAGGCTCTCAAAACAAAGAATCCAGGGATCTTCTAGATGAAAGTGCATTCCTGGAATTACCAGAATACAAAAGTTTAATATACAGGACCCTGCAAGAGATCAGAAAGGAAATGAGGCAATATGCAGAACAAGCTAAGGAACACACAGATAAAGCAACTGAAGAACTCAGATTTTTCAGGAACATAATGAAAAGTTTAATAAGCTGGAAAAATCCATAGACAGACACTAATCAGAAATTCAGAAGATTAACAATAAAATTACAGAATTAGGTAACTCAATAGAAAGTCAGAGGAGCAGAACTGAGCAAGTAGAAGCTAGAATTTCTGAACTCAAAGATAAATCACTTGGCACTAATATATTTGAAGAAAAATCAGATAAAAGAATTAAAAAAAAAAAATGAAGAAACCTTAAGAATCATGTGGGACTCTATCAGGAGAAATAACCTATGACCGATTGGAATACCAGAACAGGGAGGGACAACAGAAAATACAGAGAAAATAGTTGAGGATTTGTTGGCAGAAAACTTCCCTGATATTGTGAAAGATAGAAGATATCTATCCAAGATGCTCATCAAACTCCATGTAAGGTAGATCTTAAAAGAAAGTCACCAAGATATATTACAATCAAACTTGCCTAAACCAAAGATAAAGAGACAATTATAAGAGCAGAGAGGGAAAAAAGAAAAGTCACCTACAAGGGAGAGCCAATAAGAATAAACTCAGACTACTTGGCAGAAACCATGCAGGAAAGAAGACAATGGGATGACATATTTAAAAAATTGAAGGAAAAAAATTGCCTTCCAACCAACCAACTTGACCTCGTAGGCATATACAGAACACTCCACCCAACTGCAACCTTTCTTTTCTAGTGCACATGGAACATTCTCTAGAATAGACCACATATTAGGTCATAAAGCAAGCCTTAGCAGAATCCAAAACATTGAAATATTACGGAACATCTTTTCTGACCATAAGGCCATAAAAGTGGAGATCAATAACAGGAAAAGAAATCAAACACTTGGAAACTGAACAATACCCTGCTCAAAAAAGACTGGATTATAGAAGACATTAAGGATGGAATAAAGAAATTCATAGAATCCAATGAGAATGAAAACACTTCCTATCAGAACCTTTGGGACACAGCAAAAGCAGGGCTCAGAGGCCAATTCATATCAATAAGTGCCCACATCCATCAAAACTGTCTCTT
This sequence comes from Loxodonta africana, assembly GCF_030014295.1. Taxonomy (NCBI): domain Eukaryota; kingdom Metazoa; phylum Chordata; class Mammalia; order Proboscidea; family Elephantidae; genus Loxodonta; species Loxodonta africana. The sequence continues at coordinate 33,796,714 of NC_087356.1, forward strand.
AAATATGAAGGTGAAATTAAGACATTTCCGGATAAACACAAGTTGAGGGAATTTGTAAAAACCAAACCAAAACTACAAGAAATACTAAAGGGAGTTGTTTGGTTAGAAAATCGATAATATCAGGTATTGACCCAAGACTAGAACACTGGGCAGAGCAACCAGAAGTCAACCCAGACAGGGAAATCCAAAAAAAAAAAAAGCAAGATTAAAAAAAAAAAGCCCAACACAGGGTAAAAGCAATGTTATTATATAAAAGAAGACAACATTAAAATAATAAACAGGGACTAAGAAATGTAATCATACACCTTCCATATGGAGAGGAAGATATGGCGATACAAAGAAATAAAAGTTAGTTTTAAATTTAGAAAAATGGGGGTAAATAATAAGGTAACCACAAAGGAGACAAACTATCCTACTCATCAAAATAAAATACAAGGGAAAAACACAGACTCAGCAGAAACAAAATCAACAACAACAAATATGAGGAAAGGACAATATATAAAAAAAATCTACTCAGCACATAAAATCAAGTGGGAAAAGGAAGCTGTCAACACACAAAAAAAGACTAAATTCATACCTATCCATAATTACCCTGAATGTAAATGGACTAAATGCACCAATAAAGAGACAGAGAGTGGCGGAATGGATTAAAGAACAAGATCTGTCTATATGCTGCCTGCAAGAGACACAACTTAGAGTCACAAACAAGCTAAAACACAAAGGATGGAAAAAAATATATCAAGCAAAGAACAATCAAAAAAGAGCAAGAGAGGGAATATTAATTTCTGACAAAATAGACTTTAAAGTTAAATCCATCAGAAAGGATAAGGAAGGACACTATATAATGATAAAAGGGACAATTGACCAGGAAGATATAACCACATTAAATATTTATGCACCCAATGATGGGGCTGCAAGATACATAAAACAAACTCTATCAGCATGAAAAGTGAGATAGACAGCTCAACAATAATAGCAGGAGACTTCAACACACCACATTCAGTGAAGGACGGGACATCCAGAAAGAAGCTCAATAAAGACACGGAAGATCTAAATGCCACAATCAACCAACTTGACCTCGTAGGCATATACAGAACATTCCACCCAACAGCAACCAATTATACTTTCTTTTCAAGTACACATGGAACATTCTTTAGAATAGACCACATATTAGGTCATAAAGCAAGCCTCAGCAGAATCCAAAACATTCAAATATTACGAAACATCTTTTCTGACCATAAGGCCATAAAAGTGGAGATCAATAACAGGAAAAGAAATCAAACACTTGGAAACTGAACAATACCCTGCTCAAAAAAGACTGGATTATAGAAGACATTAAGGATGGAATAAAGAAATTCATAGAATCCAATGAGAATGAAAACACTTCCTATCAGAACCTTTGGGACACAGCAAAAGCAGTGCTCAGAGGCCAATTTATATCAGTAAATGCACACATCCAAAAAGAAGAAAGGGCCAAAATCAAAGAACTATCCCTGCAACTTGAACAAATAGAAAGAAACAACAAAAGAAACCCACAGCCACCAGAAGAAAGCAAATAATAAAAATTAGAGCTGAACTAAATGAAATAGAAAACAGAAAAACAATTGAAAGAACTAACAAAACCAAAAGATAGTTTTTTGAAAAACTCAACAAAATTGATAAATCATTGGCCAAATTGACAAAAGAAAAACTGTAGAGGAAGCAAATAACCTGAATAAGAAATGAGATGGGTGATATTACAAGAGACCCAACTGAAATGAAAAGCATCATATCAGATTACTATGAAAAGCTATACTCAAACAAATTTGAAAACCTAGAAGAAATGGATGAATTCCTAGTAACACACTACCTACCTAAACTAACACAAACAGAGGTAGAACAACTAAATACACCCATAACAAAAGAAGAGATTGAAAAGGTAATTAAAAAACTCCCAACAAAAAAAAAGCCCTGATCTGGACAGCTTCACTGCAGAGTTCTACCAAACTTTCAGAGAAGAGTTAACACCACTACTACTAAAGGTATTTCAGAGCACAGAAAAGGATGGACTACTACCAAATTGATTCTATGAAGCCACCATATCCCTGATACCAAAACCAGGTAAAGACACCACAAGAAAAGAAAATTATAGACCTATATCCCTCATGAATGTAGATGCAAAAATCCTGAACAAAATTCTAGCCAATAGAATTCAACAACATATCAAAAAAATAATTCACCATGACCAAGTGGGAAGTGGGATTCATACCAGGCATGCAGGGATGGTTCAACATTAGAAAAACAATTAATGTAATCCACCACATAAATAAAACAAAAGACAAGAATCACATGATTTTATCAATTGATGCAGAAAAGGCATTTGACAAAGTTCAACACTCATTCATAATAAAAACTCTCAGCAAAATAGGAATAGAAGGAAAATTTCTCAACGTAATAAAGAGTACTTATACAAAGCCAACAGCCAACATCACCCTAAATGGAGAGAGCCTGAAAACATTCCCACTGAGATCGGGAACCAGACAAGGATGCCCTTTATCACTACTCTTGTTCAACATTGTCTGGAAGTCCTAGCCAGAGCAATTAGGCTAGATCAAGAAATAAAGAGCATCCAGACTGGCAACGAAGAAGTCAAAGTATCTCTATTTGCAGATGACATGATCTTATATACAGAAAACCCTAAGGAATCTTCCAGAAAACTACTGAAACCAATAGAAGAGTTCAGCTGAGTATCAGGATACAAGATAAACATACAAAAATAAGTTGGATTCCTCTACCCCAACAAAAAGAACATTGAAGAGGAAATCACCAAATCAATGCCATTTACAGTGACCCCCAAGAAGATAAAATACTTAGGAATAAATCTTACCAGAGATGTAAAAGACTTATACAAAGAAAACTATAGTACACTTTTGCAAGAAACCAAAAGAGACTTACATAAGTGGAAAAACATACCTTGCTAGTGGATAGCAAGACTTAACATTATAAAAATGTCTGCATTTAATGCAATTCCGATCCAAATCCCAAGGACATTCTTTAATGAGATGAAGAAACAAATCACCAATTTCATATGGAAGGGAAAGAGGCCCCAGATAAATAAGACATTACTGTAAAAGGAAGAACAAAGTGGGAGGCCTTACTTTACCTGATTTTAGAACTTATTATACCGCCGCAGTAGTCAAAACAGCCTGATAACTGGTAAAACAACAGATACATGGATCAATGGAACAGATTTGAGAATCCAGACATAAATCCATCCACATATGAGCAGTTGATATTTGACAAATGCCCCAAAACAGTTAAATGGGGAAAAGACAGCCTTTTTAACAAATGGTGCTGGCATAACTGGATATCCATCTGCAAAAAAAATGGAACAAGACCCATACCTCACTCCATGCACAAAAACTAACTCAAAATGGATCAAAGACCTAAGTATATGATCTAAAACGATAAAGATCATGGAAGAAAAAATAGGGACAACATTAGGAGCCCTAATACATGGCATAAACAGTATAGAAAACATTGTAAAGCACGTAGAAGAAAAACTAGATAACTGGGAGCTCCTAAAAATCAAACACTTATGCTCATCCAAAGACTTCACCAAAAGAGTAAAAAGACTACCTACAGACTGGGAAAAAGTTTTTGGCTGTGACATTTCTGATCAGCTCCTGATCTCTAAAATCTACATAATACTGCAAAAATTCAACTTCCAAAAATGCAAATAACTCAATTAAAAAATGGGCAAAAGACACGAATAGACACCTCACTAAAGAAGACATTCAGGTAGCTAACAGATATATAAGGAAATGTTCACGATCATTAGCCATTAGAGAAATGCAGATCAAAACTACAATGAGATTTCATCTCACTCCAACAAGGTTGGCATTAATCCAAAAAACACAAAAGAATAAATGTTGGAGAGGCTGTGGAGAGTTTGGAAGACTTCTACACTGCTGGTGGGAATGTCAAATGGTACAACCACTTTGGAAATCAATTTGGCGCTTCCTTAAAAAGCTAGAAAAAGAACTACCATACGATCCAGCAATCCCACTCCTTTGAACATACCCTAGAGAGATAAGAGCCTTTACAAGAACAGATATATGCACACCCTTGTTTATTGCAGCACTGTTTACAATAGCAAAAAGATGGAAGCAACCAAGGTGCCCATCAATGGATGAATGGACAAATAAATTATGGTATATTCACACAATGGAATACTATGCATCGATAAAGAACAGTGATGAATCTGTGAAACATTTCATAACATGGAGGAACTTGGAAGGCATTATGTTCAGTGAAATTAGTCAGCTGCAAAAGGACAAATATTGTATAAGACCACTATTATAAGAACTTGAGAAATAGTTTAAACTGAGAAGAAAACATTCTTTTGTGGTTACGAGACAGGGGAGGGAGGGAGGGTGGGAGAGGGGTATTCACTAATTAGATAGTAGATAAGAACTACTTTAGGTGAAGGGAAAGACAGTACACAATATAGGGGAGGTCAGCACAATTGGACTAAACCAAAAGCAAAGAAGTTTCCTGAATAAACTGAATGCTTTGAAGGCCAGCATAGCAGGGGCAGGATTCTGGGGACCGTGGTTTCAGGGGGCTTCTAAGTCAATTGGCATAATAAAATCTATTAAGAAAACATTCTGTATCCCACTTTCAAGAGTGGCATCTGGGGTCTTAAACGCTAGGAAGTATACATCTAAGATGCATCAGTTGGTCTCAATCTACCTGGATCAAAGGAGAATGAGGAACACCAAGGACACAAGGTGATTACGAGCCCAAGAGACAGAAAGGGCCACATGAACCAGCGACTACATCATCCTGAGACCAGAAGAACTAGATGGTGCCCGGCTACAACTGATGACTGCCCTGACAGGGAACACAACAGAGAACTCCTGAAGGAGCAAGAGAGCAGTGGGATGCAGACCCCAAATTCTCGTGAAAAGGCCAGACTTAATGGTCTGACTGAGACTGGAAGGACCCCGGTGGTCTTGGCCCCCAGACCTTCTGTTGGCCTAGAACAGGAACTATTCCCGAAGCCAACTCTTCAGACATGGATTGGACTGGACAATGGGTTGGAGAGGGATGCTGGTGAGGAGTGAGCTTCTTGGATCAGGTGGATACTTGAGACTATGTTGGCATCTCCTGCCTGGAGGGGAGATGAGAGGGTGGAGGGGGTTAGAAGCTGGCGATAAGAACAAGAAAAGAGAGAGTGGAGGGAGAAACCAGGCTGTCTCATTAAAAAAAAAAAAAAAAAAAATTTTTTTTTTTTTTTTTAATGTCTCAGGAGGAGAGTATTTGGGAGTGTGTAGCAAGGTGTATAGGGGTTTTTGTGTGAGAGACCAACTTGATTTGTAAACTTTCACTTAAAGCACAATAAAAATTATTTTAAAAAAAGGCCATTTCTTTTATGAAATTACTATTTCAAATATAAGTTTAGAACTCATATGTCCAGGATCAGTTTAAAACTGTGCTTCTGGATGGAGGACACTGAGCTAACTCTGGAAACTTTTTTTTTTTTTTTCCTTTGCCACGGTTGGAGGAGGTGCTCCTGGTATCTAGTGGGCAGAGGCCAGGGTTGCTGCTAAACATCCTACAATGTACAGGGCAGTGTCCCACAACAAAAAGTTAAAAAAAAAAAAAACACTGCCATCCTGTGAATTCTGACTTAAATATCAATAGCGCCAAGGGTAAGAAACCCTGCTTTCAAAAAAGAATTGAATACCTAATATGCATTTGAAATAATTGTATTTGCCTAAGTCTTCCGCTGCTACCCCCACAAAAGCTGAGAGAGAAAAAAAAAAAAGATATGTTTTAAAGAATTCTTTGACATAGACCAGCACCACAGAATTTTTTTTCCCCATTTCTCATTATGCACGTAAAAGAAAGCTTTCTAAAGGAAAATTTCTATAACTAATTATGGATTTTTTGTTGTTATATTTAAAAATTACCTGGGATGTATAAACCTCTGAAATAAAGGCCAATACACAATCATGAGTTCTACCAGGGACCAAAGGAAACGTCAGCAGAATCGATCCAGTTTATTTATTGTTTTAAGCTCTGTGTTTTTGTTTCAAGATTCCCTAAAGAGAAGTCAAAAACTCAATTCCCACACTCAAAACTACTTGAGTACAGCCACAAAAAGACAGAAAAATCCCATACAGTATTAGATCGAAGTGAGACTCCCATCTTCAGTTGTGGGCCATTAACTGCTCATGAAGGATATAAAATTCAATTCCCTCAACTAAACTAAATATCTCAGGATGAACCCCTCAAACATGATAATATTTAAATTGTCATTTAGGCCTAATGCCTAATTTTTATTTCAGTTTTCCACTTCTGGGAATCTTCTCTTCACAGGGATTATAATGCGAGTCCTTTACTGTTAAACTCACACACACTTAAGGGTAAATAAATGCTATTAGTATGGTATGCTACTTTTCATAATCTCCTAAAATACTATTAGGAAAATCACCACTGGGCCTGAGTTAAACATTTAACCAAACTTGCTCCTATTGAAGGGGCCACAAAATCAAAGTTTCTATGTTGTTAATAATATCCAAATAGGCATGAAAGCCCCATTTTCGATATCAGAAAATATCCCCTGAAAATCATTCAATTCATCCAGTAAACAATTATGTTAAACAAATCCAAGGACCCATCAAAATTATTCCATTTGTTTGTAAACTAGAAAAAATATCCTTTCTCAACACATAAAGTTTGCATGTCAAAATTTAGTACATGTTTGGTATGACCTCTGTTTTGTCTGCCAGTAATGTCTTGAATGTTATCAGGAAAAATGGTATATATGATATAGACAGAGGAGGAGGAGGAGAAGGAGAAGAACAAGACAAACAAGAATATCTTGGTAGTTTTAGCTTCACTTGTGTACTCAATTGTGTTTGAACTTGAAACCCAATTTGGAAGCTTTTATCATCAAATATTTCAAAACATGACATAAGTGCTTCCTTATTTAGGGGAGAAAATTATCATTGATAACACATTGCTTTCCTCTGGCAAAATGTAGGAGTTTGTGATGATGAGGTCATTTCCCAAAATTTTCTTAAAGCTAACATTTCCCTTAATATAATCCTGAATACGCAAAATGCTTCATTTCCGTTTCCTTGTCTACTCTAGTTTTCATGTTCATTTTATTTCCAAGATTAAGTTGAATGCAGGATCTGTCCAGAGATAGATCCTCCCCTCTCCCTCTGTTTTAAACAGGATGACTCATAGTGCTAACAAGCTAATTTCCAAATCCAAAGTCTTGCATTTCCCATAGCAGCCATTCACAACGCAACTTTTTGTTTGTTTTTTCATTTTTAGCAGAATTCTGAAAGTTTGATTATCATTTGCTACCATTTTTGCAATGCTGCTGTCTTCAGATGCAAATTCCTTTAGTTTGTCAATCCAGTCTTCAGAAAAAAATTGACCCTTAATTCCCAACTTTTCCTAGCTGGAAGAGTTCACAGTAGATTAATAACTGAGAACGCAATTGCTGTGAACCCTAATGCTGTAAGGTGCAACGGCCTGACTTCTGGCATGTTCTTAGCTACAGAATTGTGTATCTGAATTTCTAAGACCTTCATAAATCGTTCTCATATTGAAAGCAGCACAAACTTCCAGGGCTCACTTCCTTTTCATATAGTATCAGATACTTTTTATTACATTTGATTTCTTCATGATGTATATCTACCTTCTTTATAAAAGATTGCCTGTGTTTTTAAAAGTTTAACCTTCTTCTTAACTTGGAGCTTTCTTCCTCTACCACATGGAGGTTAAAAGAATTTGTTGGATATTCTTTTCTCTCTCTACTCAGAATTCTTGTCTTGACCACAAGATCAAAATTTGTTTTTAAGTTGATCCTATATCTTCCTGAGTTTCTGATGTCCTTATTTCAAAGTATGAGCTATTCTTTTTGTCCACAGACCAAATTCTGAAGGCTTTTTTTTTTTTTAACCAGCCAACTGTAGTTTTCCTTTTGCCTCTTTGCAAATCAAATTCTTTGAGGCAAGGTGTTTCAAAAACAGGTCTTCAAACTTCTTCCTTGATGCTTAGATATATGATAATTCAAAAATTTCTCTTATTTTTTACGTAAAAAAATGTGTGCAGTATTTTTCCACAATGATTTTCATCTGTTTATTTATTAAATATACTCTTCTCTTCAATGCATTATGTTAGAAATCATACTTTAGGTCCTAAAAATATATGAACATATTGAAACTTTGATACCATTCCAGTTTCTTAGCTTTTACTATGAAAAAGAATAAAGAACCAAAGATAGCTGGCTAATAATATACTACCTGACAATTTAAACACTTTTTCACTTAACCTGTGCACCTTGTAATTGGGACTGCCCTGGTCACTGAAATCAATCCAATTCCCTGCCAAATACAAGTCCAGCTAGTGGAAAAAGAGGCCGTAAATATGTAGATCTCTCTTCAGTGTGAACTGCCTGCCAATAACGGATCCCAATCACATCATCTTGCCCTAATTTAGAAATCTTACTTTCCATGTGTGATTTTGCCAAAAAAAAAAAAAAAAAAAAAAAAAAACTCCTGCACTTGGAGATCTCACTTTCATAAATTATAATGATTTTGCATACACTGAAGTCAAACTGATGATACCTGGACAATGTTAGTTATGCTTCTGATGGAAAGACAGAGATAAACAGGATGCAAAATTGATGGCACCACCCTAACAAGGTTGTGAGAACATTTGATTAGGCAGTCCCCAGTCTCTCTCCTTGAGTGTGCATGAGAACTGTGACTTGCTTCTAACCAATTGAATGTAACAAAGGTGATGGAATATTGCTTCAATGGTTTTGTTATGTTAAATGACAAAGGTCATAGGATGTCACTTGCTTAATTATACATGCGTCTAAAATTCTTTCTTAGAAGGCTGAAGAGAGAAATTCTCCTTGATGGCTTGAAGTAAGTATCATATAGAGGAAGTCCACATGACAAGGAACTGCTGGAAGCCTCTAGGAAATGAGGGTATCTTCTAAGACCTGAATGTAGTTTCCAGTCAGGAAAATGATGGAGCCCTCAGTTTGCTAGGGAAGGAATTTCACCAAAAAACAGGATAAGCTTAGAAATGGATTCTTATAGTTGAGTCTTCAGATGAGAATGTGACCAAATCAACATCTTGATTGCAGCCTTGTGAGACCCTGAGCAGAGGACCTAGATAAGCTGTGCCCAGACTTCTTACTCACGGAAATGGTGAGACAATAAATTCATGTTGTTTGAAGCTGCCAAGTTTGTAGTAATTCATTACACAGGAAGATAATACTAATACACATATAAAAAACGTTATTACATATTCCTTATAGAAGTATAACGCTTATGGAAGACAAAAGGCTGCATAGTTATTTGGCCTTGACCACTCCATGAACTGTTTTTCTGGAAGACCAGCCTGGGAAATGTAAGAGCAAAAAGTCTTCTTTCATCAGGACTAGAGGTCCACACTGATACCAACTTTTATATCGAAAAGGTAGGCCAAGGTTTCTCCAATTATTCCAACCATACAACAAATGAATTCCAATATGTAAAAGTAACTGTAGAAGCAAAGGTAAAGAAAAAAAAGTTTCTCTGTGCAAGCAGAGGGTTTAATTTCTTTAGCTCTTCCACCAATAAACTAGCCCCTTAGCATTATGATTCGATTTTCAACCTGAGACTCACACTAGAAAGTGTCTTTGTGTGCACGTACGTGCGTGTGTATATAACCACTCTTCTTAAGACCAGTGTGTCTATATAAAGACATTTCGAAACTATTATGATTAATATTTCACTTAGGTTGATGAGTGTGAGTTAACATATTTCTTAAAGAAAGTTATTTCTGGAAACTTTGCCAAGCGGAGGGCTCAGGCAATTTTGACTGTGATTTTATAACACAACTCTAATATAAGATAGAGTGGTTGAACAACTTCACTTAAATTCCTGGCGAGAGTCACAAGAATATTCTGATATATGAGATGAAGTTCTTTTGTATCTACTCACTTCTACCCTGTCAGAAAAAATGATAGAAAAGGTATAAAAATGTGATAAATCCCCAAAGACAAAAAGAGTGAGAGCAAGTGCAAATGGATGTAGGCTGTTTTGGGACATAACAGGTGCAGAGGTGCAAGGTCAGGTGAGAAAACTATGCACATTTCAAAAAGAGGGAAAAGAGGTGGAAGCTGTTAACAGTTCAATCAGATCAGAAAATTTTAAGTCCAGAACACTTGTAGAAAACAAAAACAATAGAGAAGGGGAAAACTCAATGAGACTTGGACTGAATATACAAGAATATACTGTGTTGTTGTTGTTGTTGTAAGGTGCCGTCAAGTTGGTTCCAACTCATAGTGACCTTATGTACAACAGAACAAAACACTGCCTGGTCCAGCTCCATTCTCACAATCGTTGTTGTGCTTGGTCCATTGTTCTAACCACCGTGTCAATCCATCTTATTGAGAGTTTTCCTCTTTTTCTCTGATCCTTTACTTTACCAAGCATTATGTCCTTCTCCAGGAACTGGTCCCTCCTGATAACATGTCCAATCTCCAGGAACTGGTCCCTCCTGATAACATGTCCAAAGTATGCAAGATGAAGTCTCGCTATCCTTGCTTCTATACTTCTCCCAAGACAGGTTTGTTCATTCTTCTGACAATGCATCGTATATTGAGTACTCTTTGAAAACACCGTAATTCAAAGGTATCAATTCTTCTTTTGTCTTCCTTATTCATTGTCCAGCTTTCACATGGTTATGAGGTAATTGAAAAAACCATGGCTTGGGTCAGGCACACCTTATTCTTTAAAGTGACATCTTTGCTTTTTAACATTTTAAAGAGGTCTTTTGCAACAGATTTGCCTAATGTAATGTGTCCTTTGACTTATTGACTGCTGCTTCCATGGGTGTTGATTGTAAATCCAAGTAAAATGAAATCCTTGACAACTTCAGCCTTTTCTTCGTTTATCATGATGTTGCTTATTGTTCCAGTTGTGAGGATTTTTGTTTTCTTTATGTTGATGTGTAATACATACTGAGGGGTGTGATCTTGGATCCTCATCAGTAAGTGCTTCAAGTCCTCTTCACCTTCAGCAAGTAAGGTTGTGTATTCCGCGTATTGTAGGTTGTTAACAAGTCTTCCTCCATCCTGATGCCATGTTCTTCATATAGTCCATCTTCTTAAATTATTTGCTCAGCATATAGATCATATAAGTATGGTGAAAACTAGAGCCCTGACACACAGCTTTCCTGATTTTAAACCAAGCAGTATCCTCTTGTTCTGTTCAAAAGATTGGTTCTTGGTCTAAGTACAGGTTCCTCATGAACACAGTTAAGTTTTCTGGAATTCCCATTCTTCACAATGTTAACCTTAATTTGTTATGATCCACACAGTTGAATGCCTTTGCACAGTCAATAAAACACAGTGCCAGTGGGAAACCAGAGCCAAACTCAGAGAGCCTGTCCCCTTTTTTTTGTATGGGACTAAAGTCCTGGTGACAGCCCCATAGGTCAGTCCAATGGAGGCTCTTGTACCTGCAGAGCCCTCTCATCACCCTCTCATTCATCCCTGAGCAGACATATTTTAGAAAGATTTGAGACCTTTGGAACTCAGATTCCGCAAAGTCTCATTTGAAAACACCAGATGATTCAGAACTATTTGGACAGGTATATTGTCAAGCAGGTACTTTCATTTGCTATGTATGATCATTACGGGAGAGATATATAATATTACGTCATGACATTAAGAGAAAGTTGGGAAGCAGACACAATAAACACTTCACTCAGAGTGGCCTTATGTACAAGTGAACGGAATGTTGCACAACCCTGAGTCATTTTCACAATTGCCAGCATGTTTGAGTTCCTTGTTGGGGTTATTGGGCAAATCTATCTCACCAAAGATTTCCCTTGCCCTTACTGGCCCTCTACTTCACCAAACATGGTGTCCTCCAGTGACTGATCCCTCCTGATGATGTGTCCAAAGCAAGCAACTCAGCCAACATTCCGTTGTGATTCATAAGGTTTTTAATGGCTAATTTTAGAAAATAGATTCCCAGGTCTTTCTTCCTAGTCTGTCTTAGTCTGAAAGCTCTGCTGAAACCTATCCATCATGGGTGATCCTGCTGGTATTTGAAACACCAGTGTCATGGCTTCCATATCACGGAAATAAGTAAGCCAACACAGTACAACAAACTGACAGACTGATGGTGGAATCCAGTTGCCAATTTGTTGATTCTGATTCTTGGCAACCCCATGTGTGTCAGAGTACAACTGTGGTCCACAGAGTTTGCAATCGCTGATTTTTCAAAAGTATACCACCAGGCCTTTCTTCTAGAGGGTCCCTGATGGCCCAGTGGTTAAGCATTTGACTGCTAACCAAAAGTTTTGACAGTTTTAAGTGGGAGCCTATACCACCAAGAAAGCAATGCCAGGAACAGAGTGCATCCTTTGGACTCGAGTTTCCTGTACAAAGAAGTCCCTAGATGGGGTGGAGGGGTGGGTGGAAGATTGATGATAAGGACTTTTCCCCAGAACCAACAGAGAGATAAAGCCTTCCCCTATAGCTGGCACCCTGAATTTGGACTTCCAGTCTCCTAAACTGTGAGAGAATAAACTTCTGTTTGTCGAAGCCATCCACTTGTGGTATTTCTGTCGTAGCTGTCTAGCACCACTAGATAACCAAGACATATTGAATCTGTGATTAACAACCCATTCTAAGATGCTAATTATAGGATCAAAAAGACACATCAAGGAATCGTCCCTCTGGGTGAAGGGAATACATAAGTTTGACAATGTGCCAGTCATTAATCATGTATTGATTATAGGTGAAGACTTTTGCAAAGCATTATTAAAATTACTGTAAGGCACAGTACTATATATTATCACAAGCCATGCAGAGACATAGCATACACTGATAAAAGAAACATACTATTTGTTGCATTTGATGCTTTCAATAGTCTACACAAACTCAACAACAGGAAGAAAAAAATAAAAGCATTTTGGATTAAGAACATCATTTAATTTGGGAAAAACAGAAGGGCTGCAGCAACTGTAAACATTTCTACTTGAAGAGAGGATTTAAGAACGTGGAAGATAACTGTTATCATCATATATGGAAGCCAGAGGTCTTATTCATTTACACGGTGAGACACTAACACTCACATTATATACCATATCACATCATAGTTTTGTATTCTATCATACAATATAGCATAACATATTCCTCAGTAAAAGACCTTATTCAACAAGTCATAGTGTGACTTAAATTGTTTTCAAAACAAAGAATACTTTGAAGGCCAAATTGGCACTAGACAGGAAAGCCAATGAAAGAGTCCTTTGGTTCATAATGGAAAGGCTGCCACTAGAAACACCCGTTAGAAATTCTTAACTCTAATACTGTGTGTGTAAACACTGACAAAACAAATGAAAAGAAAGATATAGCCATCTTCAACTGAAGAGATGAAAGATTTTGGAGTTGAAGAGAAAGAATGGCCTTGGTAAACAAATGCAGCAAACGATTAAACATCGTGAGACTTCAGATTGTATATAGAGTTCTTCTTTTGTTCTACATTGTAATTGCCTTTACAGTCTTCAAACAAAGGCTGTGTATCTACACAGATACCACGTTTGTCCAGAAGCCATGAGGATAAGAGTCAGGTCATCAACTTATTGCAACATCACATAGACCTATACAGAGTGTGAGAGGTAGGCTTGAGGATACTGTCATCATTTTGCTTTAAATAACTTAACCCAGAGGCACTAATTCTGAAATAAATGGTTGAAACTACTATATATATATATATATATATATTTTTTTTTTTTTTTTTTTTCTGGCTTAAGACTTTCAGATTTCCGTGGGCCACATCTATTCCTTGCACTTTCTGTTCTAGGTGGAAATCGAAAACGCTTTCCAAGACAACTATCAGAAGAAGGAATACTGAAGCATCTGTACCTGGATGTAGGACAATCCACATTGGTGATTCAAATGTTGCATCACAGCTTCTGACAACCCTTTCACCACTTCAGTGTTGAAGGACAACCCTAGAAAGTATTTTCCCTAGGATGTTTCTCTCTGTTTTAATTCTGCTCGTTTGGAGTCTCTGTAGTATCTAGCCGACTTTAATAGAGTTTATACTGATTGACGATAAGCAGTTTTCCTTTAAGATGGCACTTTACACTACTTCTGGAGCAAAATCCAACAAACCAAACCCAGTGCCGTAGAGTCGATTCCGACTCATAGGGACCCTATAGGACAGAGTAGAACTGCCCCATAGGGTTTCCAAGGAGCGCCTGGTGGATTTGAACTGCCAACTGTTTGGTTAGCAGCCGTAGCACTTAACCACTACAGCACCAGGGTTTCCAGCTTCTTCAGCAATTCACATTAAAAGGAGAGTCTTGGTCCACTGTGCTAAGAAAGAGACCTGAAATAATAGTGAAAAATTGTAATTGAGCCATGTATTAATTAAGGACAATTCTAAATTTATGCTTATCAATTTTGCTATTATTCAATCGAATTCGGGCTCTAACTTCATCATGTGCCAGAATTAATTTTATTTTTTATCCATTTGGACTTGTGGATGGAAACAGAATCATTAGGAAGAAAGGGTTTTATATTTGGACTGTTTGAAATCCAACTAGAAAATGATGTATTTTAACACGGACGATTTTCTTAAACTCTGGAAAACTTGCACTATGCAGAAAACAAGGGCTTAAAAAAAAATGCCTGACATAGTAAATATTTGATTAATGTTACCCATTTAATTATTCCAAAAGAAATAAAAATTTTGATAACTAAAAAAGGACAAACTTTGAATTCTTGGAAATCTGATTTAATATACAAAAAGTAATAGTAATTTTTGCCAGCACTGGATTATTGATCAGTTGTTCACCTGTGTCACCTTTAACTGATCAACAATCACTTGAAAATAATAAAGAGACCCTTTAATCAAATATGCATAATTCTTAATTGATTAGTTCTCAAAATAAATTGACCAGAATGGTCCAAGGAGTTTTAAATAATTGTAGTGATAGTAGAAGGAACCCTGGTTGTGTAATGGTTAAGAGGTTGGCAGTTCAAACCAACACAGCAGCTCTATGGAAGAAAGATCTGGAAATTTGCTTCTGTAAATATTACCCCCCAAAAAACCCATTGCTGTCCAGTTGATCCTGATTCATAGTGACCCTACAAATGTTACAGCTAAGAAAATCCTATATGGCCATTCTACTCTGTCACATGAGTTCACTATGATTTGGAATGGACTCGATGGCACCCAATAATGATAAATGTGATAGCAGATATTCTAGACTTACCTTATGTAATGGAAAGGCCTCTGATTTTTAACATAAGTCAAAATACTGGCTATTGGTTTGAGTAAAAAAAAAAAAAAAAACACTCATTGCCATTGAGTTGGTTCTGACTCATAGCAACCCTATAGGACAGAGCAGAACTGCCCCATTAGGTGTCCAAGGTGGATTCAAAATGCTGACCTTATGGTTAGCAGCCAAGCTCTTAACTATTGTGCCACCAGGGTTTCATTGGTTTGAGTAGAATTTTAGAAATGATATTGATCAGGTATTAGTTTCCTGGGTCTACCACAACAAATTACCAAAAAGTGGATGGCTTAAAATAACAGAAATTTATTGTCTCTGAGCTCTGGAGCCTAGACGTCTGAAATCAAAGTGTCTGCCGTGTTAATTCCTTCTAAGGACTCTGAGGAAGAATCTATTCCTTGACTCTCTCAGATTTTCTATTGATGGCCAGCAATCCCTGCATTCCTTTGTTTATAGATCACTCGATTTCTGTCTTCATCTCCACAGGGCTATCTATTCTCTGTATCTGTCATATCTCTGTGTCTCTTCTTATGAGGGCACCATTATATTAGGTTAGGTTCCACACTATTCCAAAACAACCTCATGTTAACCCAACTATTGCATCTTCAAAGAATCTCTTTCCAAATAAGGTCACATTCACAGGCACCAGATGATAGAACTTGAACTTATCTCTTTTTGTGGACAGAATTCAAACCATAATGAATGTCAGCCCCTACCTTTAAACTAACACTTTTAAAAGAATTAACTTTGAATAGTATAACGTTCTTTTTTCAGTTCTTAAAATCATGTGTTTTCATGAACTAGAGACTTACATCATCCAGAGACCGGAAGAACTAGATGGTGCCTGGCCACATCCGATGACTGCCCTGACAGGGAGCACAACAGAGAACACCTGAGGGAGCAGGAGAACAGTGGGATGCAGATCCCAAATTCTCATAAAAAGACCAGACTTAATGGTCTGACTGAGACTAGAAGAATCCCGGCAGTCATGGTCCCCAAACCTCCTGTTGGCCCAGGACAGGAACCATTCCCGAAGACAACTCATCAGACATGGAAGGGACTGGACAATGGGTTGGAGAGAGATGCTGAAGAGTGAGCTACTTGTATCAGGTGGACACTTGAGACTGTGTGGGCATATCCTGTCTGGAGAGGAGTTGGGAGGGTAGAGATGGTTAGAAACTGGCAAAATGGTCATGAAAGGAGAGACTGGAGGGAGGGAGCAGGCTGACTCATTAGGGGGAGAGTAAATGGGAGTATGTAGTAGGGTGTATATAGGCTTATGTGTGACAGACTGACTTGATTTGTAAACTTTCACTTAAAGCACAATAAAAATAATTTTAAAAAATCGTGTTTTCCTTTTGATCTATTTTAAAAATGACAGTATTAAGTGTCTTTATATTTTTAATATCTGTATTTCTGAAACATTTCTAGGTAGCTTTCTCTATGTAGCTGGATGGCATTTGCTATATTTGGTTTAGAATGTTTTTACTCTGTACTAACTATGTGAAAATAATTCAAGTCACCAAATTCCTTTAAGAAAGAGGGCTGCCTTTGGTTGAAAGAGTGCTTTAATATGTGCTTGAGTTAAAAAGTGAACCCGTCATTTAAGTGAGCTTGTTGGATCAAGTAGACACATGAGACTATGTGGGCAGCTCCTGTATGGAGGGGAGATGAGAGAGCAGAGGGGTTCAGAAACTGGCTGAATGAACACGAAAATAGAGAGTGGAGAGAAGGAGTGTGCTGTCTCATTAGGGGGAGAGCAGCTAGGAGCATATAGCAAGGTGCATATAAATTTTTGTATGAGAGACTGACTTGATGTGTAAACTTTCACTTAAAGCACAATAAAAATAAAAAAAAGTGAGCCCCTCATTCATAATTTATACAACTCTCCTACATAATGTCTGACTTAAGAATACAGGAGGAAATCTGCTCTACACGAGACAAGGAAGAAATTTTTCTATTATGAACATAAAATGTATAGAGAGCAGATGAAGACAAAGGATGATAAAACAAAGTGGAGAGAGTTTGGAGATGCCAATGGATACTTTAAGGAGGGCTATGCTGTAGAAACTCATAACAGTTATTTGTGTGGCCGTGATCCACCTCCATAAAAAAAATTTGGAAAATTGAATATGCTCACACATGCTTTGTGGGAATAGATATTTTGAGGAATTTGAGAAGGTGGTACATTTTGTTTTTACATCAACATTTTCACTGAACAAAGTAACTCCTCTGAGATCATGAGCTACAGAAAGCTAAAAGAAAAGGCATTGGTAATTTGCAAAAGTCAGTGAGTAGGAATGCAAACTAATTACAGTTGGATCTTTGTGGGCAAATGCGTTCCAGATAATATGTGGGTTGATTCATGATGTGAGATCTTCTTGATTTCCTTGAGTCAGGTGCACATTTACACCATGATTGCCAAATTTTCAGAATTTGGCAGGAATTGCAGATAATTTTTGAGAGTAAATAATAAAATTTGGTACATTCTATTTTGTTCTTCCATTTATAAAGTTTTAATAACTTTAAATCTATAAGAGAGTTTAAGTGTGATCTAAAGTCAGTACTTATGAAATGCCTAATCATACCCATGTATATGACTATCTATTACAAAAACATATACAATACATACATATCTATCATCCATCTATTTACCTATCATCTATCTATCTATCTATCTATCTATCTATCTATCTATCTATCTATCCATCAACTATCTATTATTTATCATGCATACATTTACAATGCATATGTATAATTATACAAAAGTGTTTATATATGGAGGATGATAGATACATAGGTAAATACATAGATTGATACCTATTTGGCCTATGAAATGTATATTATCGACAAATAGTTGTCATTTACTGGTTATATTTACAAATAACAAAGTTGAATATAAATATATTCAAATAATTATATCAAACAGTATTCCTAAGAATAATGACACAGATAAAAACAAAAATGGCAACAACAACAACAACAAAACTGAACTCTTTAGCTAGGATGCTTTGTAATTTAGCACCAATCATACAATATTTTAAGGCCAGCAGTATTATTGTAAACTCCCATCAAAGATGGCAGAAACTGTAAACATTTCTGCTGATTGAAAGTAAATAGGAAAAATAACATAAAATGAGTATCAGGAAGAAAATTTTATGATCACAGCTATGAACTAAACGTATAAAGAAGAGATATCAGTGCAATAAAAATTGTATCTGGTTGAGGGAGGAGATTGAGTGGGTTAATGTGTGAGAAAAGTGGGAAGTGTTTAGAGGTCTTTGAAAGTGGAGTAAATAACCATTTATGGAGCAAAATCTATAAACATAGCTTATTCTCAAATTAAGTAATGTGTAATGAGATTGTCGGGTCTTTCCTGAAGAAAAGTGCAATTACTGTGTTAAGGAGCTTTAGTCTACCCATGCAGATTTTCTACTAACAAGGAGCATGTCCAGAATGCAACCAGGTATGTAGAGACAGTGATCAAAAATCATCACCTGTTACATTATATGGTAAAGGAGGATTAAGCTACCAGATGGAATTAAGGTTGCTAAACAGGTGACCTAACAATAAGGATATTAACCTAGATTACCTGAATGGGCCAAATGTAATCACAAGGCTTCTTAAATGTGAAAGAGGGAGGCAGAATGGTCTGTTAGAGTGATGTGATGTGATAAACTCAAATGGCCGTAGCTGGCTTTGCAGACAGCCCAAGCAAAGTGCAAAGGTAGCCTCTATAATAGTATTTTGTCAATTCCCATGACCTTGTTTTTCATCAAAACTTTTGATACAACTTGGACTTTTTCCTTCAGTACCATCAGTTCTTAATCTATCTCCTGAAATGTATGAACGTCATTTTTGGTACAGTAACTCTGTGTATTTCTTCCATCTTGTTTTGATGCTTCCTGTGTTGTCCAACGGAAACCTGGGTGATGTGGTGGTTAAGTGCTACGGTCTTTAACCAAAAGTTCGGGAGTTGGATCCACCAGGTGCTCCTTGGAAACTCTATGAGACAGTTCTACTCTGTCCTATAGGGTCCCTATGAGCTGGAATTGGCTCTGTGGCAAAGGGTTTGGTTTTTTGGTTTGGTGTCGTTCAATATTTTGCCCATAGAATCTTTCAAAATTGCAGCTCGCGCCTTGAAGTTTTTCTTCAGTTCTTTCAGCTTAAGAAATGTTGAGCTTGTTCTTCACTTTTGGTTTTCTAACTCCAGATCTTTGCACATTTCATTAAAATATTTTACTTTGTCTTCTCAAGCTGCCCTTTGGAATCTTCTACGTAGCTATTTTACTTCATCATTTCTTCTCTGTTCAGTTTAGCTACTCTGTGCTTAACAGTAAATTTCAGTCTCTTTTTATTTAGTTTTTCATAAACTTATTTTTTGTTGTTGTTGAGAAAATACACAGCAGAACATACACCAATTCAACAATTTCTACATGTACAATTCAGTGACACTGATTACTATCTGCAAGTTGTGCAACCATTCTCATCCTCCTTTTCCAAATTGTTCCTCTCCATTAACACAGCCTTACTGACACCCAAGGTTCCTATCTAATCTTTTGGATTGAGGTTCTCAGTTTAATCCCACATAGATAGTTCTTAAAGGAGCACAATGCTCAAGGCAGAGATATTAGGCTAACCTGTTGTTTGGTTTTCAGAAGACTTCAGGGAATATTTTTGGTTTAAGTTTTAAAGATTATTTCAGGGAAATAGTTTCAGGGCTTCATCCAGCCTCCATGGATCCAGAAAGTCTGGAATCCATAAGAATTTGCAATTCGTCTTTGCATTTTCCCTTTTTGATCAGGAATTTTCTGTAGAATCTTTGATAAAAATTTTCAGTAATGGTAGAAGGGCACCATCCAGTTCTTACTGGTCCCCTGGTAAAGGAGGTAGTTTTTCACAGGGACAACTAGCTATAGACGGCGACTTGCAAGCTTTTAAGGTCCCAGATACTATGAAACAAACTAGGAGGTAGAATTGAAGCAGTAAACACTTTATTAAGCTAATTAACTGGGGTGGCTGGTGAAACCATGACCCTAAAACTACAAACCAAGAAACTGAATCCTATGAGCAGCCTCATCAGCTGCTCTTTTGTTGTTGTTGTGTCTGTAAGTATATCTATCACACAGCATTTGCCAATTCAACTTTCTACAAATGTATGACTTATTGATATCAATTATATTAATGAGTTGTGCAGCCCTTACCTTTAATCAATACAACTTTTCCATCACCTTAAACCAAAACTCAGCACTAAATAAGAAATAACACTCCCTACCCCCTTCCTCAAGACCCTGGTTACCACTAATAAATTTTGGTCTCTGTACATTTGCTTCTTGACTTTTAATACAAGTGAGTTAATTCAATATTTGTACTGTTACGATTGACTTGTTTTACTCAGCATAGTGTCTTCAAGCTCCGTCTATGCTGTTGCATGTATCATGAACTCATTTCTATTTCTGGATGAATAGTTTTTCATTTTATCTATGTATCACATTGAGTTTATCCATTTATCTGCTGATGGCATTTTGGTTGTTCCCACCTTTTTAGAGTATGGGTAAAGCTGCAATAAACATTGGTGTATATATGCCTGTTCCTGCCTATGCTTTCAAGTCACTTGAGTGTATTCCTAGAAGTGGAATTGTTTTCTTTTTTATGGTATATCTTATTTTTAGTTTTTCAAAGAACTTCCACATTTTCCATAACAGCTGTACTGTTTTGCATTCCCACCAGCAATGGATAAGAATTCCAATTTCCCCACATCCTTGCTAAGATTTTTTATTTTTTTTGTGTGTTTGTTTTTGATTTTAGCCATTTTCGTAGGAGTGATGGCATCTCATTGTGGATTTGATTTGCATCTCTCTGATGGTTATTGACTTTGAGCATCTTTTCATGTGTTTGAGGGCCATTTGAATATCCTCTTTGGCGAAATATCTATTCCAGTTCTTTGTCAATTTTTGATTGAGTTATTGTCCTTTTGTTGTTAAGTAGTCAAAGTTTTGTATATATAATAATGCCTGTAAAAGCTGGAACCTGTGTAAGGTGAAAACCTGTCAGAGAAGGAAAACGTGAATATTTCTCACTAAAGTGATAGAGAAGTGGTAAGACTTCACCTTGTCAAAGGAGGAAAACTTGTGAGACCCAGAGAAACAAGGCAGTCCAGTCATGTTCTGGCTTTCACATGTTTCACTGTATTTTGCTTATTAGATTCTTACAGGGTATGTTTTCCAAAGACATTCTACCAGTCAGTAGCTTGTCTTTTCACTTTTTTTCAGTAAAGACTCTTGGTTAACAAACTTATTGATTTTTATGAGGTCCCATTTATTTATTTTGTCTTTTATTGTTCCTACTTTTGTTACAATATTAGACAAGCCCTTGGTAAGGGCTAGGCTGGACAGCCTTGTCCCTGCTTTTCTTCTGAGAGTTTTATGGTTTTAGCTTTCACATTTAAGGCCTTAATCCATTTTGAACTTGTTTTTATGTTTGGTGTGAGGCACAGATCCTGTTTCATTTTTCTTGCATGTATGAATCCAATTTTCCCATTTATTAAAGATATTTTTCTTTCCCATTGAATGGACTAAGTATCCTTGTCAAAAATCAATTGAATATAGATGTGTGGGTCAGATTATCTTTTGACATCCATTCTAGTCTTTTTTTTCTTTCCCATTTTATTAATGACCTTTGTGTGTGTGTGTGTGTGTGTGTGTATGATATTCTTGCAGTCATCCCACAAATCTTCTGGTCTCTAGAAATCAGTTTTCAGTGCATCAGATTTATTCTTGGATTGTCTCTAAATATGGGCAGGATATATTCAAAGTCATACTTCAGTTCTCATGGACTTGTTTTAATTTTCTTCAGTTTTAACTTGAAATTGTATGTGAGCAATTGATGGCCTCTTCCAAAGTTGGCTCCTAGCCTTGTACTGACTGATCATATTGAGCTTCTCCATCTGTTCAATAAACAGATGCAAGGCTAGAAATACTCGCTCATCTATGCCAAGAAATTTGGAAGAGAGCTACCTGGCCAACTGACTGGAAGAGATCCAAATTGATGCCCATTCCAAAGAAAGATGATCCAGTGGAATGCAGAAATTATCAAACAATATAATTAATATCACATGCAAGCAACATTTTGCTGAAGGTAATTCAAAAACATCTGCAGCTCTACGTTGATAGGAAACTGCCAGAAATACAGACCAGATTCAGCAGAGAAGGTGGAACCAGGGATGTCATTACAGATATTAGATGGATTGTGGCTGAAAGCAGAGAATGCCAGAAAAATGCTTATCTGTGTTTTATTAAATACACAAAGGCATTTGACTCTGTGGATCCTAATAAATTATGGTTAATAACGTGAAAAATGAGAATTCCAGAACACATAATGCAGAACCTGTACATAGATCAAGAGGTAGTTTTTCGAACATAACAAGGGGATACTGTGAGGTTTAAAATCAGAAAAGATGTGTGTCAGCGTTGTGTTCTTTCATCTTACTTATTTAATCTGTATGCTGAGCAAATCTGCACCGTGATAACCTGTGACTATATAAAGCAGAATGTGGCATCAGAACTGGAGGAAGACTCATTAACAATCTGTAATATGCAGATGACACTACAATCCTTGCTGCAAGTGAAGAGGACTTGAAGCACTCACTGATGAAGAGCAAAGACTACAATCTTTAGTGTGGATTATGTCTCAACATATAAAAAAAACCAAAAATCTTCACAACTGGACCAATAAGCAACATCATGATAAATGGATAAAAGATTGAAATTGTCAAGTGTTTCATTTTACTTGTCTCAACAATCAATGTCCATGGAAGCAGCAGTCCATAAAACAAATGATGTATGTATTGGGCAAATCTGATGCAAAAGATCACTTTAAAATCTTAAAGGGCAAAGATATCGTTTTGACAACTAAGGTGTGCCTTTCCCAAGCCATCGTCTTTTCAGTCACCTCATAGCATGTGAAAGCTGTACAATGAAAAAGGAAGACCAAAGATTTGATACATTAGAATTATGGTGTTGGCAAAGAGTATTGAATATACCATGGACTGTCAGAGGAACGAACAAATCTGTCGTTAAAGTAGTACATCTAGAACCTTCCTTAGAGGAGAGAATGGCGAGACTTCCTCTCACTTACTTTGGACATATTATCAGGAGGGATCAATTCCTGGAGAAGGGCATCATGCTTGAAAGATCTGCAACTAGATGGATTGAAACAATGACCTCAAACATACTAGTATTGTGAGGATGGCAGAAATCTATGCAATGTTTTTTTTTCTGTTATACATGTGTTATCTGTGGGTTGAAGCCTATTTGATGGCACCTAACAACAACTAGAAGCTGGGGAGAGCCTGGGTGGTGCAAACAGTTAACATACGTGACTGCTAACAGAAAGGTTGATGTTTGAGTCCACTGAGGGCTACTTTGGAAGAAAGACCTTGTGGTCTACTTTCAAAAAATCAACTATTGAAAAACCCTAGAGAGTACAGCTCAACTCTGACTCTTAAGTGGTTGCCATGACTTTGAATTAACTTCTCAGCAACTTGGCTTGATGCTGGGAAGGGCAGATAAATGAAATTGACCCTAGAGCCTCCAGAAGGAACACACTGCTAACACCTTGATTTTAACCCAGCGAGACTTGTGTCAACTACAGCTATAACCTATAAATCTGTAACACAATAAATTTGTATTGCTTAAGCCACTAGGAGGAGTCCCTGGATGGCCAAAAGGGTGAAGAGCTGGAGTATTAGCAGAAAGGTAGGCAGTTTGAACTCCCCCTGAGTGCCTCGGAAGACAAGACCGGTGATCTGCTTTCAGAAGGTAACAGCCTTGAAAAAATATGGTTCTGAGTTCTACTCTGACACATATGGGGCATCCATGCATATGAATTGACTCAACAGAAACCAAAAGAAACAACAGCAACAAGCCCCTAGGTTCCTGGTAATTTTTTGTAGCAGCAAAGAGAAACTAATGCGCACATAAATTATAGTTATAATTAGATAAAGTTATCAAAACCAAACCCATTGCCGTTGAGTTGACTCTAACTCATAGCAACCCTACAGGACAGAGTAGAACTGCCCCATAGAGTTTCTAAGGAGCATCTGGTGGATTCAAACCGCTGACTTTTTGATTAACAGCAATAGCACTTAACCACTAGGTCACCAGGGTTTCCAAAGATCATTATAGGGAGAAGTTAAAATAGGTGCTATCATTTTCAATTACAAGAGCAGCACTAACACACACACACACACACAATACGTATTACATAGCCAAAAATATTTTTAAAGTAATGAATTCAAAGAAAAATTTAACATATATCCAGATAAAAATACTAAAAACATATCAAGAAATACAAATTGGCTAAATTTACTCTTCAAAAAAGACTCTCAGATTAGATTCAAAGAGAAACTATATATTAATATGCAAGGGAAACATTTAAAACAAAGCAACCAAAAAACAAGGAAGAGAGCCCACAAGAAATTTCTGAAAGGCCATACAACAGCTTATCAAAATGCAGGAAGCAAAATCTATATAAAAGTAAGAAGATTTTGAAAAGAATTTTTACTAAGGTACTCTCAGCACCCGGGGAACATGGTTGATTATGCAGAAAAGCTGAGAGAAAATAGCAGCTAAACAGGTTAATCAATGGGTCATTGCTTTGTTAATTTCGAGCAAATTATTTTTAATACAGAATACATCTTTTTCCAAGTGCCCATGGGGTGTTAAAAATTGACCCTGTATCAGACCACAAATTAAATCTCAGTTGAGTCACCCAGATACAAATATTACAGGCAACATTACTTGGTCACCATTCATTAAAATTTTAAAGCAAACAAAGAAACAAAATGTCTAGAAAATAATTTGATGACGATGCTATCAGAACACATGAATATATAAAATATGCTTAACAGTAATTTTTTTAACAGTAAAATCCACAGAACTGAATAATTCCATCATTAAAAAGAAATAATAAAGTAATTTAGCAACTAAATAAAAAAAGGGAAACACTAAAATACAAGGAAACTAGTTAGTTTTATCAAACATAAAAAGCATAAATATATTAATTGAATATGTGTCCACAACAGAAGAAAATAAATTCAAGCACTGCCTTTTGGAATGACTAAAGTCAGAAGGGCAAGTTAACACTAAAGCTGTCATTTGTACGTGTTAGAACACAGGAAAATCATGGATCATAATTAGAATTATTGACCAACCATGTATTCTTCTAGAATAAGTCAGAACTTATTATTTCTTTAAAATGTAATTAAAATAGTTAATGATTTAATTAGAATACTACATACTTTTAA
Organism: Loxodonta africana; assembly: GCF_030014295.1. NCBI lineage: Eukaryota > Metazoa > Chordata > Mammalia > Proboscidea > Elephantidae > Loxodonta > Loxodonta africana. Next base: position 33,822,341 of record NC_087356.1, read on the forward strand.
ACTCTAGTTTGTAGTTTTTATTATTTTATAACTACATTGTTATTTTGTTGTTTTCTTTTTCACTGTCATGTTTCTAATTTTAAGCTACCTAATTGCACAGCAGTTAACCATTTGGCTGCTATACAAAAGGTCAGCAGTTCCAATCCATCAGCCGCTCCTTGTAAACCCTATGGGGTAGTTAGTTCTACTCTGTCCTACAGGATCACTATGAGTTGTAATTGACTGGACAGTGACTGGTTTTGGTTTAATTACAATTAGTCATGAAACACTATTTCTTTTGGAAGTTTTGATTTTCTCATTGCCCCCCCTTCCAACCCCCCACCCAGGGGTAAATTATTATAAAATTTTACTTTTTAATGAGTCAAGATATAATCTTTTGTAAAACTCCTACTTTAGAAAATATTTAAATATTCTTGAGGAGAGTGATAAGATCTACTTTCAAAAATGTGTATTCTCCATAAATAACTAAATTTTATACACAAATATCAGCAGCACTTTGTAGTGTATTGAATGATACTTCCATTTTTTATTTATGTTTTGTCAATTTGAATCTTTCAAATGTGAAAGAAATAAATAAAAATGTGTGGCAGAAGTAAATAATTGTCTCCCATAATCTGGTTGGGCCTCTCCTTTCTCAGTAACAAAATGTCAATTTAAACAAACAAACAAAGCTAACTGAAAACAAACAAAACACATCTGAAATGTGATGTTTACAAGATCCACATTAAAGCATAAGAATTCAGCAAGTTTAGAAATAATAAGATGAAAATGATAAATTGTGCAAATACAAAAGCAAAGCAAGGGCAGGTGTATTAACATAAAGAAAACTAGATTTTTTTGCTAGAAAAATAGAAGTTTTCTAGAAAAACTTTTTTAGCAAAAAATTACTGGAGATGAAGATGATCCATTCACAACGATGAAAGTTTCAGGTTTATAGGAAAGACAAACAGTTATTTATTTATTTTTGTTGTTTTTTATCCAACAACCTAAACATTAAAGCAATACAGGGGGAAATTCAAGAAGTGAACATATACTAAAACATGGGAGATTTTTAAGACACATCTGCCAGTAATTTAGAGAACAATCAGAAAAAAAAAAAATTGCAGAATATTTGAACTGCGTGATTCACATAGGATATATGTTATTTTCAAGTATAACATTAAAAAAAAAAAAAAAATTAGTGCGAGACTGAGTCCAGTACAACTAGATGGTCCCAGCTACCACCACTGACTGCTCTGACAGGGATCACAAGAGAGGGTCCTGGACAGGGCTGGAGAAAAATGTAGACCAAAATGCTAACTCAAAAAGAAAGACCAGACTTGCTGGCCTGACAGAGACTGGAGAAACCCTAAGAGTATGGCCCCAGACACACTTTCAGCTCAGAATGACTTTAATGAAGTCATTCCTGAGGTTCACCCATAAGCAAAAGATTGGACAGGCCATAAAACAAAAGGAGACTGAAGGGGCATACCAGCCCAGGGGGGGCAAGGACTAGAAGCAGAAGGGGCAGGAAAGCTGGTAATAGAGAACCTAAGATTGAGATAGGGAAAGTGTTGACATGTCGTGGGGTAGTTAACCAATGTTATAAAACAATACGTATACTAACTATTTAATGAGAAACTAGTTGGTTCTGTAAACTTTCATCTAAACTACAATTAAAAAAAAAATTGTTGTGTAAAGGGGAATAAAGGAAGTCTCACACAATATCAAACACAGAACATGGTCTCTGATTCAAAACAATGCAGGAAATCAATAACAAAAGGATAGGGAGAAATGCCTGTACCTTTGGGTATTTAGAAATGTACTTCCAAATAACCCATTGTTCAAATAAATCAAAATGCAAAGTAGAAAATATTTCCACTGAAGGATAACAAACGTATTAAATATTTTAAAATGTACATTGCAGCTAAAACTGTTAACTAGAGGCTAATGTGTATATACACCATTTAAGACTGTGAACTCACAATTAGAAAAAAAGGAAAGGTTTAAAATAAATGAGCTGAGCATTCATTCACAGATGAAATGATTTTGCTAATGGGAAATCTAAGAACATGCCCAGATACATTACTGGAATTTTTAAGAGTTCAGCCAAATTACTGGACTGAAATTTAATACACAATAATAACTACTAGCACAATATAGTTAATAAGAATACGCAGATGCAGCAAAAACTTTACAAAGAATAAAAAATGTCAAGACCCTAAGACCAAATATATTGAAGTGTGTGCAAGATCTGTAACGAAAAAATATATATAGTACGTTAAGATCTGTAAAAATGGGGAGACACTAGTTTCCTGGGTTCATTGTAAAGACATTGGTTTCCTACAAGCTTTTTATAGATTCAATAATGTCAGTTATTTCTATGTGCATGCATGTGTATATATGTGTGCATATATTTGCATATGAACAAAATGATAAGCTGATTCCAAAATTTACATGGAAATACAAAGGGATAGGAATATCCAAAGCATTTTTAATACAAAAGAATAGGTTTTGAGGCTTATACAGCTAGAGTTACTAAGAGAATATGGTATGGACGCAAGCTCGTATAAAACTCCAGTGGAACAGAAAAGAGAGCCCAGAAGCAGACATATGAATGTATGGACATTTATTAATGAAATACTTAGCACTGAAATCCAGTACAGAAAGGACAATTTTTTAATAAATATTGTTTGGACAGTTGGGATACACATGGGAAGGAAAAATTTGGAGTTATACTTTATAACAATAAAAAATATATACATTTTCCAGTTGAATTATAGACCTGAATGTGAGAATATCTTTTTGAAATTTGAGTTTTAAAAAAGGAAGAAAAAAGGTTTTAAAGACATAAAATATTGTTGCCATTGTTAGGTGCCATCAAGCGGGTTCTGACGCATAACAATCCTATGCACGGCACAAGAAAACCCTGCCTGGTCCTGCACCATCCTTACAATCATTAGGCTTGAGCCCATTGTTGCAGTCACCGTGTCAATCAATCTCATTGAGGGACTTCCACTTTTTCGCCCACCCTCTACTTTACCAAGCATGATGTCCTTCTCCAGGTACTGATCCCTCCTGATAACATGTCCAAAGTATGAGACGTAGTCTCGCCAATGAACATTCTGGTTGCACTTCTTCCAAGAGGGATTTGTTCAGTCTTTTGGCAGCCCGTGGTATATTCAATATTCTTTGCCAACACCACAATTCAAAGGCGTCCATTCTTCTTCCAGTGGAATAGGTTCCAGCATCACAGCAACACCCAGGCTCCCACAGTATGACAAACTGACAGACGCGTAGGTGTGGTATAATGCCAAATGATTTTAAAAATAAACATTTACACGGGGGGAATAATTGCTTATTCTTTTGTTCTTTTATATACACAATAAACGTTGTCCGACTCATTTGCTTTGTGCAAACCATTAGGCAGGATCACCTGCTAGAGGAGGACATCATGGTTGGTGAAGTAGAAGGCCACCAAGGGTGAAGGAGATCCCCAGGGAGATAAATAGACACAGTAGCCTCCGTGATGAACTGGAACATGCCAGAGATCATGAGGACCCTTGGTTTACAAACTTTGATTAAAAAAGATTCTGAAACTTTAATTTTCTTAAAATATTTAGCGTTATGGACATGTCAACTGTCCACCAGTAGATTTGAGGGTGTGGAGTAGAGAGGGGTTAGCTGATTTGCTTTATTTATTTTAATTCCTTATTGCTTACATTATTCTTTATTTTAAGATTTTGTCAGTATGTGTCTACCTGTGTTTCCCCCCCAAAGTATTTTGATATGGAAATTATTTTCCCCCTTTTTTCTAGTTCAGGATAATTTACAGTTTTGACTATTATTCTTTCATCTGCTAGATAATCTCTTTCTTTAATTATTTTTCTGATTAGAAATCTGAATTTACGTATCAGCATCTGCGCCCCTAGTTCTGGCTCCTTCCCCAGTTCCAGAATTATCTGTAGTTGTTCTCAGGTTTATTTTCAACGTCCTATCTTCTGAGTTCTATTTACTACATTCTTTTGATATGATTTCTGAGGGAAATTTTCTCAAATGCCTTCATGTTTTGTGATTTGATGCTTTAGAGATTCATTTATGCTAATCACTTGCTCCATTCTAATTATTTTTATTTGGCATCATATGTGATAAAAGAGTTCTCAGGAATCCAGTTGAAAACAGAAGTTAGTCTTTTTTTTTTTTTTAATCTTACTCATTGGAGATGTTTTATAGAGGGGAATTTGTTATAATCTCTAACACTTTAATGGTCCAATTACTTTTTGTTGTTGTTACTTTTGGGAATGACGTTTTTTTCACTGATGGAATGGATGCTGAATTACTGTTTGTAGATTTTTACTATTTGAAAAAAATCAGGTGCCAATTACAAACAGGCCATATGACTATCATATTCCATGAAGCACATCACACATGCTCTACATGTCAGGACCATGGCCCAGGAAATGCATCTCGCTTCCTGGTTACACTTGATCCCTAACACACCTTACTCAACTTTCCAAAAATACACATGAAACACTAAACAAACACTGCATTAGCACATAATTGTGATCAGTTTGATTTGGAGTGGACCATATGGGTACCATGTTCCATGAGGCACATCACGTGCGGTACCATATCGGTACCATGGCCCAGCATGTTCATCACAAACAGTTTTCACCCCCAAAACAACTCATTTACTTGAATATTTCCAAATGTCAGTAGCCATATCATCCCAATAACATAGAACAAATAGGAAACATACTTACAAGCCTTATTTTGCTGTAAAGAAGCCAAAAGACACAGAAGTTTCACTCAGTCACTCCTCCAGGAAGCATCTCCTCATATGAATGAATCGCAACTCACAAACGTGGCACGGAGAAACTTCCTTGATTTTTAGGCAGTTGCACCAGTGTCTGCCAAGACACCAGAACACACTAAAGTGGCTCAACTTTCTGTCAGTACACCTTGAGGGGCAGAAAATGTGAGTGGTAGGTTTATATACCCATAACCACTAAAGGTTATTTCACTTATATTCAACTTACACATTATCTCTAACGGTATTTCTCTCATTGTTTATTCTTCCTCAGGCTTATGGAGATAATTATTGACATTGTGAGCTACGGCTTCTGTCAGCCTTTGGGCATCCCTCTTAAAATCTTTCAGCTTCTATGAGGGTTAGCTTGGACACTTAATATCAGTAGTTAATCTAGTTTAATAAGTTACAGATTGTGCTGGAAGCCATCTCCACTTAATAAATGAGCCTTCGTGGCACCTACTCCAAAAGTCAAAAATATCCAATAAGAAAGATATTTTTGATGTTTTACAGCCTTGAACAACTTTTATGACTCCTTTACAGATCTTGAATATCATATTCTTTGTTCTTAAGAACAAATAATGTAACTGCCTTTGTTTTCACATATATATTTGACCTCTTCTTAAATATATAGTTGACCTTTCAAATGTATTTCATCACTGCACCTTTCAAGTAGCCTCTTTGAAGCTGATTTCAAGGTCTATTTCTTACCCACCCTGACTGCGGAGCAGCAGAACGTATTATCTCCTTTACCTCTAATCCAGGGGGCCTTTTCTTTTCTGCCAACCATAAAGCAAAACCTTGGAGGGGATCTTGGATACGTGCTAATATAAAACAAAACCTACCATTAATGTTGGTTAAAGGATAGCTGCATTGTATCTGGGTCCCTGGAGGGTGGTCACTTTTCTCCTCCTTTCCTCAAATGCAACCCTTTTAACCAGCAAAATCTTTGTGTTTTGCAATGTTTCTCTCCCTATAATTGTATAGTTACCTGTACAGCAGTAGGAGCCTTTCTGCTGTGTCTTTTCCACTATTGATAACAAAAGATCCTCTTTCCCAATGGTTCCACAACTGTCATAACCATCCAGCTGAACTGCCAGAGAGCACCATTAACTGAACCCTTCTGTTTGGATTCTGTGTCTGTATGCATTCCATATATCCAGGTAGCTTCCCGGTCCACCCTCCAACTGAGCGTATAAGTCCCACTACTTCACTGGGTTTTTCTTCAACCTAAACCCCATATATTATCTTTTGAGTTTGCATGTAAAGCTTAATTGACTTGCAGGTTCTTGCTTTTAACCAGTCATGCCTGCAGTTTTCCTTATAGAAAAGCTTAGATGTTTATTAAAATAAGGCATGTTTATTTGGTTTCAACCACGTATGCCATTTTATATTTAAAAATATTCCCTTTGGTATTCAAGGGAAATTTTGTAGGAGAGAATAAGTTCAAATTTCTGATTTTAATGAAAAGAGCCCTGGTCCCACAGTGGTTACGAACTTGGTTGTTAACCAAAAGGTTGACGATTTGAATCCATAAACTGCTCCTTGGAAACCCGATGGGGTAATTTTTCTCTGTTCTCTAGCATTATTATCATTACTATTATTAAGATTGGAGCCCTGGTGGTACAGTGCTTAAGAACTTGGCTGATAACCAAAAGGTCAGCAGTTCGAATCTACCAGCCACTCCTTGGAAACTCTATGGTCCAGTTCTACTCTGTCCTGTAGGGTCTCTATCAGTTGGAATCAACTTGATGGCAATGGGTTTGGATTTTGGGGTTTATTATTAACATTACTACTACTATTTTTACTATTTGAAGCTTCTGTCTTCCTCTCCAATGATTAGTATATATTTTAAAGTAACACTTCATTAATAAATATGTAGCACTAGTTTTATTTCATATATAAAACACTGGTTAAGCTAGCATGTTTCCAAGTATGTTTTATGTTTAATGTATAAAATTAAGCTTTTTATAGATTTTGTGATCTCCAAGAGAACTGTAAATGATAAACACACTGTGTGAATTTCTCTTTCTTCTTTTTTTCCAAATAAATTATAACCAATATACCAGCTAGAAACAATATTCCCAATGAAGTCCCAGTGACTGCAAGTCATTAGTCCAGATAAGAATTTGCAACTTGATCTTATATTGAAAACAAAAACTTTTAAAAAGTATGGATTTGTGTGAAGGCACTAATAATCTATTGATTGAAGACAAGAGGGTTGTGGTTTTGTTTTATCTTTGACCCTATAGGACAGAGTAGAACTGCCCCATAGAGTTTCCAAGAAGCACTTGGTGGATTTGAACTGCTGACCTTTAAGTTAGCAGCTGTTGCAGTTAACCACTATGCCACCAGGGTTTTCTGTTTTATCTTAGGTCAAGGAAATAATAATAAAAGTAAACGAATCACACAAATGCCATCAGCACACTTCATTAGAGACATATTTGAATGTCATATTCAATCACGAACCCTGATTCTCCAGCATCGAAACAGGAAAAAAGTCAAGAAAGTTGCTCCCCACTGTTAATTTTCTTTCATTTTTCAAAATAAGGCAACTTTTCCTAACTTCTAAATATTTCTAGCAAAGGTGGCACCAAATATAAAAACTCCACAGTGTAATTCCATAGAGAGCTGAATTGTTGACTTGGAAAGTAACACTACAGAGTTTTTAAAAGTAGTGAGTAAAATATCCTTATTATTTTCTACCTTTCAGACAGATATAAAACTTTTTCAAGACTTCTTGTCCCCTGGGTAATGTTTGAGCACAGCGTTTTCTTACATTTTGTATTCCTTTTATGCCTGTCCTTCAATTTTGGATTATATTTGTTTCGGACAGAAATCTATTCACTGTTGTTGATTTAGCTAAAGTTCCTCCTAACAAAACTATTTTCATCCATAATTAGCCATCATAATACCACTGTATCTTTTATTGAATTTTCTAATCACAGGGCAAATTTCAGAAGCAAGTTAGTGTATAAGAGATCCAGCAGCTCAATGATAGCATGACACCCTCTGTGATCCCCTATGGGGCATTTGCTGACAGCATTCCTTTGTGAGTATCCTTTTCTCTGAAAGTTGTGATATAGAGTGCCTAATCTAAGATTTTGCTATGAGTCAGAATGGACTGGATGGCAATGTTTTGTTTTGTTTTTTTTTTTAATCTAAGATTGAGTGCCTTGACTTGCAAAATAATATACAATAAAAAAGATAATTCCTTACTGTTGGTTTATGGATAACATCAATTAAAAATATTACACGTTTCTTTGATGGAATCTGATCTTGGACTCTGTCAAATTTCCTTGCCAACATTTGGCCGTTTTATTCAGCAAAGGGCTGGTAATGAAGAGAAGAATGTTTTTCTTCCCCAACATTTAAGTAGCTGAAATTTTGCTTCTGATGTAGTGTTCTGCTTAAGTTCTCTCCTATTAATATCTGTTCTGCTTTCTAGAACAATGGAGAAACACTCTTTACCATGAGCTTAGTTAACTCTTTTGATTAAACAAAAGATTCTCTAGCTGCTCTTAGCAGGTGTAGGCATAAATTAATACATCCTCATGAAAACCACTCTTTAGCCATATGTTCACAATAAAGTTAGCCAATTTATTACGTGTGTGGCTGGGAGCTCCTTAGTTGAAGAACTAAGGAGCATCAGAATGAATTAAGACAACATCAAGAACAATGAAAATCCTTACCATTCAGTTTCTTAAAAGATTAGCTGCTTATGTCGTTTGTGCAAGCTCTGAACAAAGTCTGAAGATTTTATATCTATATATAGCTGTAGATAGACAGATAGAAATTCTCCCCCCTCCCCCCCACCCCAGGGACAACTATATTGTCAAGAGAATGCACATCAAATAGAGGACACAGTTGAGGTGTTATTTTGTTTTACAATTGCAGCTGTTTTAGTTCAGTTAGTCTTCCTGTCTTTATCAAGATGCTTTTTAAATCACATTTCCTTAGGGAAAACTGGTTCTGCCATCCTTGGTTATCAACATTTCATCCCATCTGTTACAATTCCTATTATAGTTGCCGTAAAATACCACACACAGACTGGCTTAGAATGCATAGAACTGAAAATATTTGGCATTGTGACCACAATTTAAACCTTACTTGTTCCCAGAGCTTAAAGGGTCTTGGTCTGATTTCCTCTAGGTGATTTCCAGTGCCATTCTCCTTTTCCTGTCACCTGCCTCAGTTGTGATCTGGCTGTTTAAAGTCATTTGAGGTACAGTGAGATACACTCGGCCTAGATTTGAGAAAGCACCTATTTTAATCCCTTCTGCCCACTAAAAACAAAACAAAAAATGTTGTGATTTAGGGCAAGCCAGTTATCTCTCTTGAGTATGAATTATAAAATTAGAAATATCATGTAATAATAACACTAACTTTTGGATCAGAGAACATGAGTACAGGTGCCATTCTCCACTTCACACTGTTAAGCTAGAATTCCTTGGGTAATTTGATTAAATACTCAAACTACCGTGTTCTACTTTGTTAAATAAGAATAATAAAAAGCCTTCCTGGCAAGGTGACAGAGAGTAAAATATGCTACCCTTTGAGTCACAAATCGTAACACAGGAACTTGCACACGTGCTACTTTCAGTGAATGTGACCCCAATACCACCCAGCATGTTTTCTCCTTTTTCAAAATGGGCAACTGATAGTTTAACATAACTAAGGCCGTGATAAACCTATAAGTTGTTCTTCCTCTGCCTGCCTCCTTCACATACCTCTGTTAATGACTTTGTTTTGACCTAATATTAATAATTGTTCTTTATTTTAAAACTGGTGCAAATAACATTTTGTTCTGCCTGGATTACCTGTGGCATACAACCCTCACAGGAAAGTTGGAGCCCAGGTATCAGATATGTATATCTTTAGCCTAATAAAGAGATGTCTGGCAGGGGACTACAAAGACACCTGTAATCCTTGTAAGATTTTATATGAGCTCTAATGAAAAACTACTCTTTGGGACTCCACAGAGACAGCCTGTGTTGCTGCCGGGTCCCCGGTGGTGTATGCAACTCCATAATAAACTTTCTCACTCTTTCTGACTTGGAGTACGTTTTGACTGCTCCAGGGCATGGACCTTAATCTGGTAACAGTAAACGTTAGAAGACTCTGGAGGAGGCTTGGGAGATCAGAAGACTTCAACTTTAAAATTCTGCACATTCTCCAGGATTTCCATGAATGTACCTGGCAGGGTAAGTCAAGATTACAACTTTTCTTACTTTTACCAATTAAGGAGTCATTTGATAATAGAAAGTTCTATTTCCTTTGTACAGAACACACACACCCAATACAAACTAATACCACGTACAGCTGGAGAGAAACACGCTTATAAAAATTCTACCAAAGGAAGCATTCAGGGGCAAATGAATGTTAAAGAGCCTTCTTTTTAACTATCTCCAAAATGAAATGAACAAAATCTATAAGACCCGTGTGTAGTGGAATTATAGTAATGAATTGAAACCTAACCTTTCGTTCAAAGTAATTTCAACTTCTGATCTTTTTATGCTGTAATTTAGGCTCTTAGTGCATGCTCCCTTTATCCACACCTTAAAATATACAATACTAGCTTTTTAGCAAATACTTTTTTGACTTGAACCCAGGCTTAGATGTTTTTGTTTTAGGCATTCAAAAGGGGTATGCTATACAACTATAGTGATTTATATTACTGAACAAAAAAAAGAAGGGGCAATAAATCCTACTTAACTATTGTTTTCCTATTAAAATGCAATAATTACACCACCAAGAAAAACACCAAAATGTAAACGGTGGATACTATTTTAAACCTATTACTCAAAGATATAGAACTTGATTTTTTTTTAGTTAAAAAATACAAACATAAAAAATATAACAAACATCCTGTACCCACTGTGACACCAATACACCCTAGCATGTTTTCTCCTTTTTCAAAATGGGTGACTGAGAGCTTAACATAACTAACACCATGTTGAACCTATAAGTTTTTCTCCTCTCTGCCTGCTTCCTCCTTCGAATACCTCTGTTAATGACTTTGTTTTGACCTGATGTTAATGACTTTGTTCTTTGTTTTAACCTGGTGCAAATAACTTTGTTTTGTTCTGTCTGACCACCTGTGACTTACAACCCACCTCTCCCCCCACAGGAAAATCAGACCCCGGATGTCTGGTATGTATATCTTTAGCCTGATAAAGAGATGTCCAGCATGTATCTCTTTAGTCTGATAAAGTGTCTTTTGTCACTATCTTGTAATGAATAAATCCTCCGGCCAGGCCATCTGTGACTACAAAGACACTTGTAACCCTTGTAAGAGTCTATATAAGCTCTAATATGAAATTGCTCTTTGGGACTCCATAGAGACAGCCTATGTTGCTGCCGGGTGCCCGGTGGTATATACACCTCCGTAATAAACTTTCTCACTCTTTCTGACTTGGAGTATGTTTCATTGGCTCGACTGCTCCAGGGCATGGACCCTAACTGGGTAACGCCACAACCAAAAATGAGTAAAAGAGAAAAGAAGTAATTTGGCTTAATGCACCTCCTGTCCCACCCCCCAAAAAACTACTCAAAAGTATCAAACAATGGCCTCTTCGTGTTGCCTGTGTGGTTGACAATGGAAAAAGGAAGACACCCTAAAACTTGGCAATTACGGAAAAAAATTTTTTAAATGACGAAGAAGCGTATGTAATCTCCCTAAATAACTCATCCATGCTGGAAAAGAAATAAAAATTAGAAAGATAGGAACGAAGTTGAACGGAAATTCCCAATAATAAATGAGGAATTCACAGAGGTAATGGTCAAATATACACAAATTAGGTTAATTTACTGAAATGGTGTGTATATGTATGAAAAGGCAAAGATCCATACCTAAGGAAAATTCGGGGTTTCCTTTTGTTTATCCTGCCCACCCTCACTATCATTGCTATATTTGAACCCATTGTTGCAGCCACTATTTCAAGTCACCTTATTGAGGGTCTTCCTCTTTTTCGCTGACCCTCCATTTTACCAAGCATGATATCCTTCTCCAGGGAGTGGTTTCTCCTGACAACATGTCCAAAGTACGAGACAAAGTCTCACCATCCTTGCTCCTAAGGAGCATTCTGGCTGTACTTCTTCCAGGACAGATTTGTTCATTCCTCTGGCAGTCCATGTATATTCAACATTCTTTGCCAGCCATAATTCAGACATCAGTTCTTCTTTGGTCTTACTTATTCATTGTTCAGCTTTCACATGCATATGAGATTGAAAATACCATGGCTTGGGTCAGGTGTGCCTTAGTACCCAAATCTGAGAGAAATGAAATCCTTGACAACTTCAATATTTTCTCCATTTGTCATGATGTTGCTTATTGTTTTCTTTATGTTGATGGATTATACTGAAGGTTCTATTCTTTGATCTTCATCAGTAAGTGCTTCAATTCCTCTTCACTTTCAGCAAGCAAGGTTGCATCATCTACAGGTAGTTAAGGAGTCTTCCTTCAATCCTGGTGCTGCATACTTCTTGATGTACTTCAGAGCTTTAGATTATTTGCTTAGCCTCAGACTGAAGAAGTATGGTGAAAAGATACAACCCTGATGCATGCCTTTTCCAATTTTAAACCACACAGTACCCCCTTGTCCTTTTTCCTTCTCTTCTGTTTACTCAGTACTGACTTTATTAATTAGTAAGTTTAACATAATATTAAAAATTAGGAGCCATATTGGCAATGCAAGTCCTGGTGCGCTCCTTTGCTTGGCCAACCAAATAAACCTTCTTCTTTCACTTTCACCTATTTCCTGTCTCTATGGCTGCACCGAGCAGGCCTGGAACAGTCTAGTTACATTTTTGTCAAGCCAGCCAGGATGGTGTCACTAGGTGTCCTGAGGGGCCCACCTGGGACAGGAGGAGAACACCTAGTGCACACCAGATATTTTTCCAGGGGGATTTCGCCCCTGCCGCTGAGATGGAACTGTCTCAGGCTCAAGGGCAGCCCTCAGAAAGCACGAAAAGAACCTTAGAAACACAAAGTAAATATTTGGGGCTTGGTTAATTTTGGGGGATTTGGTTTGTAATTCAACCTGATAGCCCTGCCATTTGAACCTGCCTTGAGGGCTCCGTTGGGGTCTGGTATTTGAGCATGAAAAGGGAGGAAATATCTGCCTTGAGGGCTCCTTAAGGGTCCAGCATCCAAGCAAGAAAAGGGAAGCAATAAGTGCTAGGTTTTTAACCGGTCAGTCATTAGCTAGTTTTTTGGTATTTTTGGTTTGACTAGTCATTTTGTTTTAGGAAGAAGAAAAGGGGAAACACTGGGAGCATCCCTGAATGTTCCCCTTTAGGGTGTATTTTAGAACATTGGAATATGTTTAGTTATGATCCCATGATGAAGAAACTCAATAACCTTGTAAAATCCTTGTTGACAAAAGAAAAAAAATAAGAAAAAGCCTTCAGCCTCCATGTTAAAAGGAGGGGATCCTTATGATCCATTGGGACCACCACACCCACTTCCTCCACACCCTCCAGCACCATATCAGGGTCCAGGAGAGGTAGCGGCTGCTGGAGCCCCAGAGTTAGGGAGAGATGCCCCCCTCTCCACTCCATATGAGGCAGGGGGTGCCCTATCAGGTTCCTGATTCAAGCAAATAAGAGCCCATATCTGAGCATTGCCATGATCAGAGAATGAAGGGGCAATACCCTCTTAGGCAGACCCCAATGGCCAATCCAGACCAGCCAGGAGCCATGGTAAGGATCCATATCCCCTTCACCGCCCCTGACTTGTACAACTGGAAAAATCATACCCTGGGGTACTGTGAGGACCCACTCAAAATATATGAGTTGTTCACCTCCATTTTCAACTCCTTTGACCCCTTGTGGGCGGATGGTCAGTCTCTTTTAAGCACCCTATTTACCTCAGAAGGGAGAAGAATGGTGATTGAGAAAAACTGAGAGGAGGCCCAGGGCCAACAGGATAATTAGCCAGGTAATTGAATGCCGGATGAGGCCATCCCTCTCCAGGACCCTCATTGGAAGCCAAACAACACTGATGAATATGGTAGGCTCACTCAATATCAGGACTGTTTACTCGTGGGGCTTAAGAATGGGGTCCCAAAGCAAAAGAGTTTAAATAGAGTTTATAAATTCAGACAGAAATCAGATGAGGACCCCTCTGCCTTCTTGAAAGAATCTTTTCCACCTTCAGACAGTATATGGACTTAGACCCAGAACAGCCTGAAAATACCAGGATGGTTAATGCTATCTTTATTGGACAAAGTGCCCCAAGTACTAAGAAGAAACTTCAGAAAAAAGAAGAAACATTACTGAGTATCAGGCACTTAGTCGAACTGGCTTTTCAAGTCTATAACAATAGAGAAAAGGAGAAAGAAAAAGCACAAGATGCCAAAGAAGATTGAAGGGCCAAAAGACAGGCAACCTTGCTGGCTGCAGCCCTACAAGGAGGCTTTCAGAGGCAAAGAAAAGGAGAGCCCCCAATGGGTGGAGCTCACAATAAAGCCCACTTGGGCAAAGACCAGTGTGCCTACTGTAAAGAAGAAGGTCACTGGAAGAAAGAGTGCCCAAAGCTGTCAAGGTCAAACACAGAGACTACTCAGCTGCCAACCCTAAGTTTAGAGGAAGATTCTGGTTAGAGAGGACCAGAGGCAGGCTCTCCATCCAAAACTCTGGTTATAATGAATGTGGAGGGAAAACTGACTAAGTTTTTGGTAGATTCTGGTGCCACCCACTCAGTTTTAACCCACCTAGCAGGTCCAGCGTGTAAGAGAAAGATTTCTGTGGCGGGAGTATCAGAGAAAGAAGATAGTCAACCTTTTCTCCAGCCTTTAACCTGGTCTCTCCCAGGAAAGGCAAAGACCCTGACCCACTCTTTCTTGTATATGCCTGAAGTCCCTGCCCTGTTGTGGGAGAGAGACCTACTTAGTAAACTACAGGCTGAAATCTATTTTGAGCAAGGACAGATGCATGCTGATGTTCCTGCTGAACATGGTTGAAAGGCCCAACTCCTGTTCTGCTGAGAGACAGAGACTCACCTTCTGGGGAGATGCTCTTCCCAAACCAGTGCCTAGAAATTAACCCTATTGCTTGGGCCACTCAGTGGCCAGGACATGCCCACAATGTGGTACTGGTCAAGATCCAGCTGCTACCTGACATCACACCACCAAGAGTCAGGCAGTACTCACTAATCCGAGAAGCCAGGTGGCCATTCATCAACTAATTGGACCAGCCTTTGACTATTGTTGATCTTGAGCTCTTCACCAATGGGTGTAACTTCATGGAAAGAGGACAACACCAGACGGGTTATGCAATTGTCAACCTTACGTTGGTTCTAGAGGCAAATGCTCTCCCCAGCATTACCTCAGCTCAGAAGGCTGAGCTGATCACCATGATACAGGCTGTGGGACTGGCAAAGGCAAAACAGGCAAATATATACATCAACTCTAAGTTCAGCTCACCTCAGTCACTGAAAGAGACAACGAGCCCCATTTCACTTCCCAGGTGACTTAGTTGCTACACAACTTGGGACTGAGTGGTGCTTCCATATTGCCTGGAGGCCTCAATCCAGTAGAAAAGTTGAAAGAATAAACTGAACCATTAAAACACAACTAGCTAAGTTGTGTCAAGAGACCAAGTTGACCTAGAGTAAAGTCCTTTCTATGGCTCTATCCAGGGTAGGAGCTGCTCCTGGACTAAGTTAAAGATAAATTTTCTGAGCTTATTTATGGGTGCCCCTTGCTTGCTCTGTAATATAATGCCTCATATTTAGGCTAAAACAGACTTATGGGCTGACAGTATTCATAGACAAGGTAAACTGTGAAACAGTACCTTCGTCTCACGGGAGAAACTTTTGTGTCTCTCCACGGGTACGCCAGTCCCACCTAGAAGACTATTCCCCTACCAAGTCTGGAATCTGGATATTTGTTAAAGCCTGGGATGCTAAGACCTTGGCCGAGAGAAAGAAGAGTGCCTAGACTCACCCCACCAGAATCAAGTCAGCTCCTACACCTGACCTTGAACAACAGACCTCACAAAACAACAGCAACTGGGAGGCTGAACCAATAACAGGGTTGCAGTGGCTATTCAAGAAAAAGAAAGACACTCCAGATAAGTGACACATGCCAATGGTTGATCCGTGGTGCATATGTGTTAGCCATCTTGCTTTCTTTGTTCTAATCTTTTGCCTTATGCCCTTACTGTGCCTACTGCTGTGGGGATTTATTCACTTTTCCTGCTCTTGATAGGCTTTTGAAATCTTAAGCTATTTCCCAATGGACTAAACTTCTGCTGCTAGAGCTGCTTGTTTTAGGTAAGAAAATGTGGGTCTTACTTATAAGTTTGTCCCTTGTTTTAACCCATGTGAAAGCAGCTTGCCTTAATCAGCTCAAGCAAAACCTCTTGTCTCCTCATTTTAACCCTGAAATGGCAAGTAGCTGGGTATCCACTTTGCTCAAATGGGTTTGGCCAATAATAACCACTGTATTAATTATTTTTGCCATTTGCCTTTTTGGACCCTGCCTCTTACAAATACTTATGCAATTTATAGAAAAAGGTTAAGGGCCTCAGGCCTGTATATTCTCCAAGTTTACAGACCCATCCCTCCTGCAGCTGTACAAGACAGACTTCAGTTCTATGCCAGGGCACCTATCTAGTTTGAAGCAGTTACAGAAGAATGACCTTTGTCCCTAATCCCAAATGAGAGTCAGGATTTGGATTGAACATCCAAAATCCAGAAAAGAAAAGGAGGGAATGAGACTGGCAACGTGCCCACCATCTCACATAGGCAAAGGGCTGTGCTTGCCATGTTCTGTCATATAGGAACCAACTCCCAATCTTTAAGCTATCTCCTTATTTAGGTATGCATCCTGTTTCTGGCCAAGTTGAAAAAAACAAGAGACCAGGATGGCAGGACCTGCTGAAACTGGCAAGAACTAGAGCTGGCCCACCTAACATGTGCAGAACCATTGACCTGTCTGCTGGCTGACCCTGGAACTCTTCTCCCACTGGATGGAACCAAACTTTAGCATCTCACAATTGGGAGACAGCTTTCAGAAGCAAGGGATCTAGTTTGAGAGACCCCTTCCACCCCTTTTAAGATTGAGAAAGTGCAGAAAGACCAGACAGCCCCAGGAACGCCTTTTTGTGCCAGACCAATCAGCAAGCTGGCCCCACCTTGAGGTGTTCCTGAAACCCTAGACCCAATTTACTTCACCCATACAAACCCCTTGGGCTATTGTTCTGGAAGCCATCTTGGTGAGGCAAGTCTCAGTGCTCCTTTGCTTGGCCAACCAAATAAAGCCTCTTCTTTCACTTTCAAAAAAAAAAAAAAAATTACCCAGAGCAAGAATCTCCCCTTTCCTCGACAACAAACACTTTCTTTGGTGATGAGTCTTGCAGGGTCCCTTTACACTGCTTCTTTGTATACTCTCACTTTCAGTCCCTTCTCTCCTCTGCTCGATACTGTTAGCAGTAGGTCTGCTAAGTTTCATCTCCTGACTTCCCAAGTGGCCCGTCCATTACAGGAGGTACCCTCTATTTTCATTTGTTGCATGTCTTGCTGAAATTATTCCATGGTTATAAAGTACAAATGTCACCTTACCCAGGCTTATTTTTGACAGTGGGGCTTCAATATTCTGTTTCACTTGCTATCTTGACTTTGATACTTTTGTTGAACTCATTATTGGCCAATACTGGAATAATTTAAAGCACTGTGAAATCAATTTCTTAAATGGAGTACTCTATTGGAAAAACTGGTAACCTGGAAAAAGAATATGAATTCCATAATGTGCCATCAAGTAGGATTTACGCAAATTTAAAGATTTATCTGCGCCTCAATTTCCTAATTTATAAAATAAATGTGCTCAACTAGGTCATTTGCATGGGTACTTACAACTCTAATATAATGTAACTGTACACTAAAATTTCTCAAAATTATTCAATGAGGTATGCCATCAAAAACGACTCTGTCAAATAGTCTGAGAAACATAGAATTCCATCTGTTCTTGGAGATTCAAACTGCATATTAGCATATTAAGATTGAGAATTATGACAGGAAAGGAACTTGTCTTTCTTTAATCTCCTGCTTCCCAAAAGTATGTAATTATGTGTAATTGGTACTAACATCAATGACCCATACTCTAGGAAACTGTAAATCCATAAGTCGCATGTAACCAATCTTCCCCAAGCATTTCCCATTTCTTGACACTACCAAAAAAGCCTACGTACACTTTTATTAGATATTTATAGTAAATCCTTTGAAAATGAGTCTATTATGACCTCTGATGTTAATAATGAAGCAGCGAGTACCACGGGAAATAATTTTACTTTATTTTTCCAAGCAATAACTATTCACTACGGACTTAATAAAAAGTAGAAATAAGGGATAGCTGTATGACAGAGGTTGGCTTCAGTAGAAATAACAGTTCTACTCCTTATACATCGGATGAAACACAAACCCTTCACACTAACATTATTCAGACTATAATTATTCAGTATTTAGATAACAAATGCAGGGATGTAGAATCTAATATTTAATTAGTTTTTCTTGAAAGCGGTATCATTTTGTAATTTATCTGACCTTCTGTAAACAGGGTCTGGATTGGAGATTACTCTAAAGAAAGAGCTATAATTTGCCACATATTCATATTAGACTAATATTCTCGCTAGCTGACTTAGCTCCTTTTCTGGCTACATATTAGAGTCTGACCTCTGTCTTTTTTTTTTTATTACTCTTATTGAAGGTAGAATTTATGGTTTTGATGTGTAAAAGGTCTAATTTAGACTGAGCTTAGAATTACTAGGCAGTAAGAAAGAAACATGAAACCACTGTATAACCTCCAAAAGTGAAGTATGTTTTAACATGAGTGATTATTAAAATGTTATTTTTTTCCCAAAAAGAATGTAAGAAACTGTAGTTTTCCTATTTTTCAGGTACATAATTTGAGAATTAGCCTACTCTTTATCTATAGTCAGTGGAAATGCAATAAAGAAGAAAAGCTCTCTGAACTCTGAGTCACAAGCAAAAGTAGGGAAACGTCTCCAAAATTTGGGAAAATTCTCTATTGTTTTTCAGAGAAGAATCAATTTGCAGATTGAGCTACCTGTCATTTGCGTATTGTGAGGTAATTGTCATAAAAGACCTCAAAGTTCTCACTGCATGTAAAAAAAAAAAATGTTACCAGAGCCTCATAACCAAAAAAAAACCAAACCCAGTGCAGTCGAGTCAATTCTGACTCATAGCGACCCTATAGGACAGAGTAGAACTGCCCGTTAGAGTTTCCAAGGAGCGCCTGGTGGATCTGAGCTTCCGACCCTTTGGTTAGCAGCCATAGATAGCACTTAACTACTACGCCGCCAGGGTTTCCATATGGAGGCTAAAAAGAGGAATAGTTAGAAGGCAAAGTAGTAAGATTTTTTTTTTTGTAGGAAGACATGACTTGTAGACAAAGCATATTGCAATGCTCCATAATCACCAATGTGAATCTCTCTCCTCCCACCAGCTCTGCTCCACTCCTGACTCCTGATATCTTGACACTCTATGTATATTCTATCTAACAGGGGGAAAATAACCATCTTGGGGGGATAGTGCGTGAAATAAAAACTAATTTATAGAAAATAAAAAGAAGTGATATTTTATTATACCTCCATTTTGGACATGTTATCAAGGGGATCAGTCCCTGGAGAAGGACATCATGGTTGGTAAAGCAGAGGGTCAGCAAAAAAGAAGAACACCCTCAGTGAGATGGATTGACACAGTGGCTGCAACAATGGGCTCAAGCATAACGACTATAAAGAGGATGGCTCAGGACCAGGCAGTGTTTTGTTCTGTTGTACATACGGTAGCTATGAGTCGGAAGTGACTGGACGGCACCTAACAACAAATTTTTGAAATACACACTCACTGAAGTATTTTCCTCTTCTTTTCTAATAGGAGTTTTTGTTTGTTTTTTGTTCTAGTACTGTTTTACCTTTTTCTTTGCATTTTGGATGTATTAGGGTTGACAATATTTATTTCTTAGCTCTCACTTGCCAAGCAATGATAAACAAGAATACACGTTGTCTAGACAGCTTAGATTTAAACCAAGTGAAGTAGCTTAGAAAACTTGGGAATGGTTTCCTTAGATGAGGACATAGAGTGTTATATACTATAGGAACAGGTTTTTGTTGTATATATGAATATACAGAAAGAAGAGGGTACAGATGCTCCATAGCAGGGAAGAATGTGGTAGACATACAGTATTTTTCAAAACATTGGCAATCTGTGGGTCAGATGAGTCTGTAAATCCCTGTGAATCACCCTCTTCTACTGTCCTAACCTGGAAGAGCTGTCAAACATGATGAATTTTGCTGCTACAACGTGAGCAAAAGAGTTGACTCAAATCGGCCAATCAGATTACTTGAATCCATGGCCTTGAGATTACTTCAGAAACGGTTACATGAGTAAAGCAGGGTCAATCAGAGTTTTCTTGTGACTTTTTTGGAGCATAGGGAGAGCCTGGGTATTCCTCTTTTGGTAAATCCATTTATTTTGTATTGTGAAAGATAAAAAGTTATACTTTGAGCTAGTGGTGACTATCCTCTTCACTTTCAGCAAGCAAGGTTGTGTCATCTGCATAACGCAGGCTGTTAATGAGTCTTCCTCCAATCCTGATGCCCTGTTCTTCATATAGTCCAGCTTCTCCTCTTATTTGTTCAGCATACAGATTAAATAGGTATGGTGAAAGAATACAACCCTGACGCACACCTCTCCTGACTTTAAACCAATCAGTACCCCCTTGTTCCATCCGAACAACTTGAAGCACTTGCTAATGAAGATCAAAGACCACAGCCTTCAATATGGATTACACCTCAACATAAAGAGAAGAAAAATCCTCACAACTGGACCAATGAGCAACATCACGATAAACGGAGAAAAGATTGAAGTTGTCAAGGATTTCATTTTACTTGGATCCACAATCAACGGCCATGGAAGCAGCAGTCAAGAAATCAAAAGACGCATTGCCTTGGGCAAATCTGCTGCAAAGGACCTTTTCAAAGTGTTGAAGAGCAAAGATGTCACCCTGAAGACTAAAGTGTGCCTGACCCAAGCCATGGTATTTTCAATCACATCATATGCATGTGAAAGCTGAACAATGAATAAGGAAGACCAAAGAAGAGTTGACGCCTTTGAATTGTGGTGTTGGTGAAGAATATTGAATATACCATGGACTGCCAAAAGAACGAACAAATCTGTCTTGGAAGAAGTGCAGCCAGAATGCTCCTTAGAGGCAAGAATGGCGAAACTGCATCTTACATACTTTGGACATGTTGTCAGGAGGGATCAGTCCCTGGAGAAGGACATCCTGCTTGGCAGAGTACAGAGTCAGCGGAAAAGAGGAAGACCCTCAACGAGGTGGATTGACACAGTGTCTGCAACAATGAGCTCAAGCATAATAACGATTTTTCAGGATGGCACAGGACCGGGCAGTGTTTCGTTCTGTTGTGCATAGGGTCACTATGAGTCGGAACCGACTCGAAGGCACCTAACAACAACAGTGGTGACTATATTCCTTATGAAAAAGAATCTTTCTGGGAAAAAAGTGAATATCCTGTGGGAGAACTAACCAAGAAATGGAGACAAAGATCTGGAATAGATGGCAGTCTTTGAGGTCCAGATACAGTTTTATCTTAAATTATTATTTCCCTGGACTTCAAAATGACATCTTATAATCTTCATTTTTTGTTATAGTTTATTTGAAAGTTGATTTTAATTGATTTCCTGCCATTTGAAATCTAAAACACAAATAATGGGCTCAGAATATTTAAGTATCTTCTACACAGTAATCCAGGTATAAAAACGGAGAAGGTCTAAATGTAGGATTGCCTACCCACTCTGTATACCAATGTCTTAAAACACTTTTAAATGAAGTGAAGTTGAGATAACGTTTTAACAAAAAAGCTTTTGGTAAGCTATTTGGCCCCAGAATTATCAAACTCCAATCTTGACTCTATATTTTTGCAAGCATGTCATTAAGCAGGTTAATTAATACCAGTATCTTCTTTTGTGTACTAAAAAACATGGTAATGTTCCTACTAACATGGGCCTGCGTTGATCACATCAGTTAATGTGTGTGAAAATAATCTCAAAGCTATACAACATCAGACTGACAACAAATTTATTATTTGCCTGCTTTTTTTTTTAAATTATTTGAAAGACTAGAATTTTGTACATGTAAGCTTTTTTTTATAACTTTGTTGGCAGTTACTTCCAGTAAACATGCTGTCAAGACATTTTATTGCTATCAGAACAATAGGGAAAACAGAGGTTTCTCTCATCATGCCATACAGTAAAATGGTAACTTAATTACCTAACAGTTTGAGCCGATATTTGAAATGAATTTGTAATATTCCCTGAGTACATTGATTTATATTTTGAATTATGATTTCAAATATTGTCCAGGGGTGCAAATCCTTTAACTCTCATTTTCTTTGACTAAACGTGGGAAGAGTCCTAACTGTAAAGCCAATCATACTTGTTTATGTGTGTATTTTTTTCTCTTTCTTTTTTGTCTGGAAGGAATTATGATTTAATTTGCTTTTAATGAGGAAAGTAATTTGAGTACAAAGCCTCAGAAAATAGGGGAAAATGGAAATAAACATCTTGATCTTATAGGATGCCTTAAGGGGGAACACAAGAATAGTTTATCTTTGCTTTCAAACAAAAACAATGTCATTCTATATGCTAATTTTTAGGTTGTAATCTAATTGTACATCTTAATATCAAATATTAATTTTAATTATTTTCCTATTTAGTAACATAATAATATAAGTATGTATGTGCTATTCATAATGGGAAACCATACAAAAAACAAGCACACATATATACTGCATATCGCTTTTTTATAACTATTTTAAAGGAATCCCTGAGTACCATCAACAGCTGAGCACTTGACTACTAGCTGAAACGTTGGTGGTTCAAAACACACCCACAGATGCCGCTGAAGATAGGCCTGGCAATCTGCTTCCAAGAGGTCACAACCTTGAGAACCCTATGGAACACAATTCTACTCTGCACACATGGGATTGCCATGAGTCGGGAATTGACAGGACAGCAACTAACAACAATGTAACTATTTTAAATCTTATTGTTTCACTTGACCTTTAATGAATTGGTTATGCATATGCTCATTTCTTCTTCCATAGTGGCTTTTCAAGAATTTTCTGAACTTTTACAAAACTAATAGGCTTTATGTTATGGGAATTGGAGAAACATCTGACAAATAATATTCCATGAAACACTGGTTATAAAAAAATGTTAACAGTTGATCCCTTCTGAACTTTATAAAACTTTGGGACATTCCCTGTAAGTCAAAATCTTCACCATGCTAACGTATTTAAACAGCACTTGAGATCAAAGTATACCAAGAAGTAAAATAAAGTCAGCCACAATCACAATAAAATACAACTTACGGTTGTAATTCCAATGTTTTGTTTGTAGCACAGGCCGCTTGTGTTCATATTCAAATCCGAGAAAACAATATTCCCTTTGAGCGTGATGTATATAGAAATCATTTGAAATCACTGGAAGCCTCTTTCTGACTCAGAGATTTGTTCAATACATTGATGATGCTGGCAGCATATAACTAATATGTGCAAGGTTATCAGGAAAAGAAGAGTTAGAAGTGGAGTTAAAAGAGTTTATTACACCAGAGCTAACTATTATTACTACACACTCTAATACTATTATTATTATGAGCCAACTCAAGTGGCTAAGCAAATTTAATCCTTATAACCACAGTATAAGGGCAGCATTAACTTGCATACTTTTTTGTATGAGTAAACAAAGACACAAAGGGAAGTCATCGACAGCAAAATGGTCCCAAGCGTCCATATTTTTCTCCAGTGAGTTCTCTGTCTCTCCTTGCTCAAGCAGCCAAGGAAGGAATTCCTGAGAGAGTTCATCAAAAGGAAGTGTAGCTTTTATAATATGGGCAGAGTGAAAGAGAAGAGGGAAAAATGAGCAAACCAACCATGCGCTAATACTACAGGACCTGGAAGAAAAGAAAAAAAACCAAGCCATAACCAGAAAAGCTACAGCAGCACCAGAGACATATTCATGTATGTTTTGCAAGCTCTATTCATGTAAAACTGAAAAAAAAAAAAAAAAAAAAGAGAGAGAGAACCTCAAAAGAACCTCCAAATAATGAGGAGCAAAGAGTGACTTGAGAAGTGAATTTTCTCTTTTGTGACAGAAATATGGGACAGAGATCAAAGAGGACTAGGATCAGACCCATGAGTCTTTGTCTTTGGTGAAATAGGAAGGCACACGTTTTCTGAATTCTTAATCTTGAGAAGCTGAATACAAAACTGGAGATTAAACATTTGTTCTAATTTCTGCAACTCATGTGGACATATTTCAAAATGCATCAGAGGAAACAAAAATTTACCTATTTAAACCTAATCTGTGTTTTTATTTCATGAATGCAATGGACAATTTAACTTATTTTAGAAGCTGTGTATTCATGCCTTTTCACCCTTTAAAATTGTGTAGGGTCATAAATCAGCTATATACTTTATAGTCTTTTAAGATAACTATTCCTTTCGTGCATTTTCAATTTTGTGCCATGTGAATTTATTATAAATTTAAAAAAATGAACAAATGTAAATACAAATAACTTTCAGAGTAAAAAGCAAATGAAATACAGTAATGAGTATTTACCATTTTTCTTTCATATAATAGAAAATTACTCAGGTTTTTCATTTGCCTTTTATTTAAAATATATATTTTCTTTTTTTATTTTAATGGAAACAAAAGAATTAATACTTTCCTTAATGTTTCACTTTTGATATGTTTGGAGTTTCACTATACAAATCAATTATTTAATTAGAAGTAATTAAAATTTTAATTTATCAAAAGAGTACAGATATGTAAAAAGTTCAAAGAACTTTATGTAACAAAGAATGATAGACTCACTGTCCACATGAAAAAATCAAATGTTGTCAATATTTTTGCAGCCTTCTGTAAACACCTTTCCAATCACTTTCCTCTCTCATGCAGCCAAAGGTAGATACCCTTGAATTTGGTGTTTATCACTCCCAAGCATTTGTCATTTACAGTTTTAATATGTATTTATGTATGTTTGGAAACCCTGGTGGCAAGGTAGTTAAGAGCTATGGCTGCTAACCAAAAGGTCGGCAGTTCGAATATACCAGGTGCTCCTTGGAAGCTCTATGGGGCAGTTCTACTTTGCCCTGTAGGGTCGCTATGAGTCGGAATTGACTCGATGGCAATGGGTTTGGTTTGTTTTTTGGTTTATGTATGTTTACAGTTTTATGATGTATGTTAGGGAGCTACCACACAGGGGTGGCCTGAAATAAATGTCTTATTTTGGTGTTTTTTAGACCATGTTGATAACACAAGTTTGAACTCTAAGCCTATGCTCATATTCCTAAATCCCTTTTCTTATCCTCTTATTGGTCATCAAAATCTAAGACTCCGGTTTCCTAAGGCTAGCTTTAGAGTCTGCTCTTTATTCTGGTTTCTTTTTTTCTTTTCTTTATTATCCTCTGCCCCTTCCCTCCTTACCCTTCCCAGCAAAAGAATTTCATTTTATTAGATTGGAAAAAATGTATATGATTATGTACTTATAATACCTAGTTTAGAATTTTTACTTTTGCCACTTGGTATTTTTACTCATTGCAATCTGTCTTTAAAGTATGATTGGGATTTTCACCCCCATCCTTCATGAATGTTAGTGACCCGAGTACAGAGAAAAGGCCAGCTTCTGCAGATTCAGTGAAGGGCATACAGAGCATGGACATCCCTTTCCTTTGCATCCAAAACCAAACCAAACCATTGCCGTCGAGTAGATTCCAACTCATAGCAACTCTATAGGACAAAGTAGAACAGTCTCATAGAGCTTCCAAGGTTCCATTGGACAGGACCTCTTTATTTGAGATTTGCAACTACATAGAAGTAAATTTTCGCAAAGGACCTGGGGTTTCAGGGAGTATCAGCTTAGATAGGTGGAATGGCTTCATGGCGAGTAAACTAGTCAACCTGATGATGAAAAAATCTCTTTTCTTGCCTTTTTCATTGTTGGATTTTTGTCAACATAAACATTTTATATATATATATATATATATATATATATATATATATATATATATATATATGCATAGGAAACCCTGGTGGTGTAGTGGTTAAGTGCTACAACTACTAACCAAGAGTTCAGCAGTTCAAATCCGCCAGGCACTCCTTGGAAACTCTATATGGGCAGTTCTGCTCTGTCCTATAGGGTCACTATGAGTCAGAATCGACTTGACGGCTGTGGGTTTGGTTTTTGGTTTTATATATATGTGCGTATATATATATACGCAAGTGAATATCAGTGGCTTGTTTTTTCTGATCATATGTACGGTAGAGAGAAAATTAAATCTGGATGGAAGATAATAGACATTATGTAACACCTGCTGTGTTTCAAGCATTTTAATTTAATACTGTGAGTAAATTTTCAGGATAATCCAAGTTATTAGTGTTTTAAAATTGCTATAATTTGAGGTAATATTTAGAAATATGTATCAGACAGGGTATACTTGCATTACGTTGTTGAAAAAATAAGGAATAAGAGAAAAGAGTTCATCCTCAATGTAGTTATCTAAAAATACTTTGATGTAACGTTTTTATTATTACAAGTTATCACATTGTAAGAACTTTAGAAATTGTATAATAATTTTAGAAACAGTATAATAATAAAATTAGAAATAATGTACTGATGTTCACATAGATACACACATATGTGTATGATATATTTATATGACATATAAATATACAAATTTGTTGCCGTTGAGTTGATTCCGACTCATGGTAGCCCTGTGAGTTATTGAGTAGAGCTGCACCATAGGATTTTCTTGGCTGTAATTTGTAAGGAAGCAAATCACCAGAACTTTATTCCAGGACACTGCTGTGCACGTTTGAGCCACCAATTTTTAGGTAGGTAGTTGAGTGCAAACCATTTGTACCACCCAGCAAACTTATATAAATATAGATAAAAGAAATATGTGTTGGTGGAGATTTGTATTTAAGAAAGATATATTTCTCCGATTTTACATTCAAGGAGATGAGCATTATTTATCTACATTAGGTAGAAAATGGGACGTAATTTAGGAAATAGCTTTCTGATATGCATAAGTATAATTGAGAACCACTCCCCACCTAACCACTGGGCCATGATAAGAAGATTCAAACTCAAACATAAAGCTGCAGCCTAATTACTCTGAAAAAGAAAAGAAATAAAATTTTGGGGAACTAGATCCTGTGGTAGTGGTGGAAAAACAGAATGAGTATGACTGCAATAATCTGGGGTTTAAGAGGGACATAGTCAATAAAAAAACTGCCTGTACTAGGGACTTACTGATGTACTTTAGGCATGCGGTTTTTAACACCAAATTCAATTGGCTTGCTATAGTGCATCCACTCTCTGTTGTCTCAGAGCCAACAGAAGGCATTTACTACCCTTCCTTCTCTTCTTCCTTCCTTCAACATGTATTTATTGTCTACTTTTTTATGCCTATTATTGCATTGGCTATAAGGTGGTGAGCAAAAACAAATGATGAAATTTACATTCTAGTAGGAGAGCAGACATTAATCAAATACATTATGCAAACAAACACAAATGAACTCTGAACAATGTTACTGCCAAGGGAATGTACAACACGATGTGAGACCACATAACAGAGGGGTTTGATCTACACCTTTTTTTAAGTATGAGCTTTGGGGGAGAAAAAGGAAGAAGGCCAGTTTTCCAGCCTGAGATGATGTGGTGTAGGAAAATGATAAGACAGAGTGACTCACAATGTGGGGGTAAGGAGCTGGGATCCCCAACTGCCATGGTCTGTGGACTAGGATTGACACTGTCAGTGGGAAGTGATGCTTCTCTCCATTGAGCAAACTGTAGCCTGTCCTCCTCTCTGGTTCCTGCTCAGACGGAATGAAAGTCAATAGCAGGACTTTGAAAGAAGATGAGAACATTACACTTAGAATCTCTGAAGACTTCCCTAGTGACACCCAGTAAAATATATTTGGTTTGTGCTCTGACTTTCTTGATTCACCTCTGCCTTTTTTTTTTTTGTTATTATTTGGAAAATATTCCTTTAATTTTTAGCAAGTGGAAGGACTTTTTTAGCTCCCAGTGATGATGTATGCTTCTTTTTATATTGATTGAGTTATTTCAAAGTAAAATTTAGATATTCAAAGGAGTCAAGAGTCTTGTCCCAGAAGCACTACTCTACATTTGATTCTTTAAAGCATTTAAAATTAAAATATTTATAAAAGAATTCTTGAGCTCATGGGAAAGGGAGCAATAACAAAAGCAGGGGAGCAGGGAAATAAATCAGTTTTTAGAATTATTTCAGAAGTGAAGAGGGTTGTCCTTTTGCAGAATTTAGAGGACATTCTAAATAAACTCTAAAAAAGGAAAGAGATGTCTTCACAAATAATTGGTTGATTATTTTCCTTGGCAGAAGAAAAAAGGATTCTGTCAAGGAAGTTGAAGCTACTAAAGTTCTGTGACTGATCTGAAAAGAGAAGATAATAACCCATTAGTGTCTTTGATAGCGATTTTGTTAAAAATTTAAAAGAGAAAACTCAGTATGAAGAAACAAAATTGCTTCTATGGAATACACAGCTTCAATTACAAGTCATCTAGAGAAACAGAAGCTCTAAGT
Source organism: Loxodonta africana (assembly GCF_030014295.1). NCBI lineage: Eukaryota > Metazoa > Chordata > Mammalia > Proboscidea > Elephantidae > Loxodonta > Loxodonta africana. The sequence continues at coordinate 33,850,803 of NC_087356.1, forward strand.
CACCAAAGATAAACTGAGAAAAGTGCTTATCCACCTATAGATACTTAAAAATCAACATTTTCAGTTTGGTGTGTTGTGTTTTGGTCTGATATCATAAAATGTTCTGAGAGTAGGCAAATTCTCTGCAGATAAGTTAAAATACAATGAAAATGCATAGACAGTCTTCAGAACAGTTGTAATTTCTTCCTTTTATACTTTAAATTTTCTGTTATGAACATAGCATTTCTTTAAAAATACAGCTTTAAGTGAAAGTATTTTAACTCATACAAAACTCTTCAGCCACAATGGCGTAAGTCTACTAGAATCATTTATGGTTCATATTTACCTTCATCTCCACTCAGAACAATCTGACTCTGTTCTACGTTCTTGCTTGATGTGGGCTAAAAAAGCAAGGCTAAGTTTGCTTTGTCCATGAGCAACCACCACAATCCATTCTACCACTAGAAGTCCAATGACAGAGTGGGCCACATTCACTTCTTCCTTGATAAGAAAATAACAAACTTAACAAATATGGAAAAATGAAACACCTGAAAATTTTCTTAATGAATGGTGCTATGTATAAATTTCCTGACTCCTGCTGGATTTTTGTTTTCTGTACTTCTTCTTCCCCACTTCCAGACTAAATTCAGTCTAAGATTAAATTCAGTCAAGATACTATAACAACTTGAGTCAAGTTTCACAACCTTAAAGACCAATTTATCTTTATACTCTTATATATACCCTTCTTTTTTTTTATATACCCTTTCTAGTCATTTTGTGTGAAAGGTTTTGATATGTTGTTTTTAATTTTGAATGACATTATCTAAGCTAATTGAAGAAATAATTACTCCTAGCAGAATATGACTTATCCTTTTGTATTGAGCCTGTTAATGCTTCATTTAAAACAAACTGGAAATGGAGGGTGAGCAGGATATACAAGTGAAGAGTGTAATCAATGTCACTGAAGTATACATGTAGAAATTATTGCTCGGCTATATGTTCTGCTGTGTATATTCTCAATAACAACAAAAATAAAATCAATTATAAAAATCTTTCAGCTTCTATTTTTTAATTTCCCTTTCTTCTTCTTCTATTTTTTTTTTTTTTAACACCCAGTGATCCTTTTCAAAATTTCAGGCTAATTATTTAGTACACCAGAAAATGATGGCATTTACAAACATAAAGTTATGCCAGAAGCACCAAATGTTACCACAAGTTCTTAAAAGGTGTATGTTTTGGTTCTTTTGGTAATACAGTAAAACCTGTGAGAGCCAGAACTTGTGTAAGGTGAGAACCTATCAGGCAAGGGAAACTCAAATATTTTCCACCAAAAGGAGTGATAGAAACACGGTAAGACAGCACTCTGTCAAAGGCAGAAAACTAGAAAGAACCATGGGGTTCCGGCTCTCACAGATTTCACCATATTACAGTGCAATGTATTATGAACCCACTTATTTCACTGCTGACTATTATATCATAAGTACATGTCCTCAGTATTTAAGCTTGGACCTTTCCTGATATGTCATTTTTTTAAAGAAGTATTTCTAGAGCATAAATATTTAGAAGCTAAAAAAAAGAGCAGAGGTAACAAAGTGCTTAGGACTGAGCCTTGCACAAGTAGACTATATGTTTCTATTTACTTATACTATTTCCCATGAATGAATAGAAGTATAACTGAATATTTAGAAAAGTTTCTGTACTGAAATGGAACTTTCTAACAAAACCTATTTATGAAGAATCTGAGTAAATACCTGGAGACTGTAGTAAAGTTGTACCAAACTCTAGATCTAAGTTAACCAGGCAGTAAGTTTAATAACAAATGTGAGGTTGGCAATAAATTAACTTTGACATTAAAGTATTTTAATGTTCTTAATTTTTCAAGCACAATTTAAAATAATTGCATCATATTTGTTTTTTTAATGATATATTTATGAATCCTGAAGCACTTTTGAGAAACACTATTATAGGTAAATTTCTCCTAAACCCTCTCCATATGAAGTAGAGAAAGAGCTCACCTTTGGTCTGGTCCAGCTTTCATAGAGGGTTTATTACGGAGCTTTTCAAAATTCTATCCACCCTCTGGCTGTACTACTCGCTTCAGGATGGGCATATTTGTCCATCATTATGCACGTCTATGATTACTTACTCTTTTATTTATCTACAACCTATTGCTTGGTTTACTATTTATTTTCTAGCTTTATGGCGATCCTTCTAAATGATGCTAAATAATACTGTTTTCTTCTTCAACTTAGTGAAAAGGTCTTTATTTCTTAAGATGTAAATGAATATTTGTTATTTTTGGTTTCTGTTGACTATTATTTATTGGGCAATTAATCCAGTTCTTGTTTGTTTTATAAGAAATATCCATTAAATTTATCCAATGCCTTCAACATCAATCAAGGTTAATATGTTAATTTGATCAATTGACAAAAGAAGAAAAATATCAAAGGAAACTGTGTGTTAAAAGCTAGTGCGAAAGATATAGCAAACGCTGTACCTGTTGCCATCGAGTCAATTCCGACTCATAGCGACCCTTATAGGACAGAGTAGAACTGCCCCATAGGGTTTCCATGGAGCACCTGGCGGATTTGAACTGCCGATCCTTAGGTTAGCAGTCGTAGCACTTAACCACTACAGACATAGCAAGAAGGTATAATTAATATGTAAAAGAAGATAAAAGATGTAAAATCCAAATTATAATTTATCACAATTTTTAAGTGGATTAAAATAACTTACAAATATCAAACTTAGATATTGGGTTAGCAAATGGTGTTTAAATACATTTTTATGTATGTATTTTTTTGTTAAAATTATATTTAAAAGAAAGTAATACAGGGAGATGGGGAAAAAAAAGTTATACATATGAAAAAACATTTCCACTTGAAGGGTTATTGTTGATTAATCCCTAAATTTCAGTATATAATGTGGCTTCTAGTTAGTATTTTGGAGAGTGATATTAATAGTGCACAAAGAAGTTATGTTTTTTCAAAAGTCAGGCTGGGCAATATAATCTTTTTTCAAGGCAGTTGAAATAACATTAGATATAAGATAGATATGATTTGCTTCTTAGACTGATCCAATGCCATGATCTATCCATCATCAGGTGAATACAACTGTTGAGTGATTTTTAAGGAAACCATTATTAATACCCAACTGATTGGAAGATCTCAGCCAGAATGAGAGTTTTTTGTTTGGTTGTTTGTTTTAATATTACTTGCTTTTTCCATACATGTGGGCTAAACTCCAAAGTTAATAATAAAGCAAACATACACTTTATAAGAAAGTTTTCTTCTATAATAAAATTCGGCTGTTCTTAAATTTATAAAAGAGATAGCTATCTAATTAAGGAAACAAACAGCTTATAAATTGTTTGCCATCAAAACATAGAAACAATAAAAACAAACAAACAAAAAAAACCCCAAATTTGTTGCCTTTGAGTCGATTCCGACTCCTAGCAGCTGTATAGGACAGAATAGAATTGCCCCATAGGTTTTCCAAGGAGTGGCTGGCGAATTTGAACAGCATGCTGACCTTTTGGTTATCAGTTCAACTCTTAACCACTGAGCCACCAGGGCTCCTATAGAAACAGTAATGGAATCTAAAACTTAAATTTAATGTGATCATGCTTCCCAGTTTGCCTAAGACTGACCAGTTTATGTCCATTGTTTCAGTATTCTAATTTAATATTTGTCTTAGATTTTTACATTTTTGACAAATATTATTACTCCTAGTTGCATTAAGATAAGCCTCATGGGTCAGTAGGCAACAACTGGTGCTTCATGTTTCTGCCGTGCTCATATCTGGTGTTGTGTGAAACAAAGCAGTGAACTAACTTCTCACTTTAATGCATGATTAAATAGAAAAAACAACCAGAAATAATTTTTTTAAATTCTTTTTCCAATTCTTTTCAGACTGTATTAACTAACTCTTCTCTTTCAAAGCCAGTCTACTGGGTGCTTGGTGAAACCACTTGAGCTACGACTCCATTGATTATTAGAGAGAAGTAATTCCTTCCAGGTCTCAGGTATGCTGTAAACAATAATAGAAGCTGTTTCCGTTTAGACTCTCAATGCATATTTTGGGAGAAAAATGAATTTTCAAAACATTTTATAAAATCTATTTTATTAATCTACCAATGAAAAACCTTCAGTCAACAAATACATATGTATAACTTATACATGTATGTTATATATTTTTTTATATTATGTATACATATATATGTGTATTGTTTATTTCACTTTAAAAATTATCTGGATGTGGAAATTAAATAATTGCCTTTATCTTACTTATAATTGAAAATTAAGATTTTTTTATAATTGAAAATTAAGATGGTATTCTGCAGAAAGTTTATAGTTTATTCCATTACTTTTTATCTGTATCAAGATAAGTAGCTAAAGGCAACCTGAACAAGTCAATAAATAGTATCTGAATATCTTGGATTGTTTAAATATCGTGTAACAACAACAACAAAAGCAGATATTCTTTGGTTTGATTGTGGAATGTTTAACCCAATGGAATTCGCAATTATTTTTCTTTTCCATATTTTATTATTTTCAATGGATTTTATCTTCTGTCATTCTCCACAACAGCAATAGCAGCAGCAATTTGCTTGCTATGAGAACCAGTAAATCATTATAATATCATATTTTTACACAAACAACGTGGGCCTTCTACATTTGTTCACCAACCGCTCGCCCTTCTACGCCCCAAGATATTTTCCTAAGCACTGCATGCCAATTTTTTATTTTTTACATGTTGCTACAACAAAGTTGGAAACCCTGGTGGTGTAGTGGTTAAGTGCTATGGCTGCTAACCAAAAGGTCAGCAGTTCAAATCCACCAGGTGCTCCTTGGAAACTCTATGGGGCAGTTCTACTCTGTCTTATACAGTCGCTATGAGTAGGAATCGACTCAACAACAGGTTACTGGTAAAAAAGTTAGCATATCCTGCATATGAGAAAACCTCAAAAGCCCATGTTATTTGCCTAAAAAACAGTAAAGGCTTGTGATTCTAACAACAGAACAAACTGTATTAACTTCAAACACTCATTGTTAGGAAAACAAACATATTAAAAAAGAGCATGTTTTTTTTTTTTTTTTGAACCAAAGAAGCACAATTGAGACACAGAAGAAATTAGGAGGAAAATTGAAGTCAAGAAAGTAGACACGGGGAGAAAATTTAGTCATGCTAAGACAGGGAGCAAAGGCCCTGAGATCGGACAGTGCCTGTTTGAAAAATAGCCAAGAGACTGGTGTGGTTAGGGGAGAAGCAAGTATAAGAGAAATAGACTATACTATAAGAGAGGTGGAACCTAGAGACTTAGTAAGACAAGGAACAGAGGGCCCCCAAAATCTGCAAACAAAGTAACAAGAAATGGGCCAGGGCCCCGAATCAAAGCCATTCCACAGAACAACGGGGAAGACTATCTAAAAATAGCCTGCAAACTTCTTTAAAGTTGCCTTTCAGAAACAGCCAGAGAAAACCAGGCCCAAGGACATGTGCAGAACATCTACCTGTGACCACCGTGTGACCTTCCACCAGGGGCAGTGAGGGACTACAGCCCTAGTTGGGGAATCAAACTCGAAAAGCTGGAGACTGCACAGGCGTGACATCCCATAATAAGTCCTGCTACGAATCCCAGAGGCCTCCAGGACAGAAGCCATCTTGGAAAACTGCTGCGCGTGCACCTAGGTTAACATATCCCCTCCTATGCCTATGAATAAACATGAATCTTTTCCTGCCCAAGAACTTTTAAAAACTTGGGCCTGTCTTTTGTTCTGTGAGATGAGGGTAAGCGTTGCTCTAGGCCCCCCTCATCTCCGCTTGCAAGCCTCTTCAATAAAGCTTTGCTCTTGTGGAAAACTACGTGCCTTACCTGCTCATTCTTGACCAGTGAGAGGCAAGAACCTTATTCCGGTAACAATGCCAGGAAGCAAGACCGGAGGTGAAGGTGGAGAAGGTGGATGGTTAGATCTGCTTTAAGGAATAGAAAATCTACTTTCTTATCACATGCAAATTTTGAGTTCACTTTTATACTGTATTATAGAAGTCTCCAAGCAAAGCAATGAAATATTTTTCCCCCAGTTTTGGATTCTGATAGACCACTTAGTGTATGTACATTCAAAACAACTCCAGAGTGGAAGGGAAAACAATTCATGCACACACACAAACATTTCTATAGCATCAATATACATGTGTATTATGTATTCAGGCTAGATACCATAAAGCAGAAGAAATTATTGGTAAAAATAAAGTGGTGATATTCTAAAAAAGTCCAATTATAAATTGAACTTGTAAGTAATTGGGAGAATGGATTCAAGAAAAACAAAACTAACAAAGCTTTACGTGGAAAAAAATATATATAAAAACATTTCCTCAAGCACTGAGTGTACCCATTCCCCAGATCTTAGTTTCTAATATCATTTTCCAATAAAAGCAGTTAAGGCTCCTTGGAGTAATGACTGACTTGAAGGAAACACCTAAGATGAGCCTGGAACACCTCGTAGTGCCAGAAAGTAAGTAAATGATCAAAATGTGTGCACATGCATGCAGGTACATGTGATTGTGCACACACACACAGGCACCACAAAGAGGTTATATAAAGGTGCCTGAAGCTATAAAAACTTGGGCAACAAAATCAATAAAGTATTATTGAATTATAACCCAAAGTATAGATCTAAGCATGAACCTAAACCCGAAGTATATAGTAAATATTCATGAATCCATACTGAAATAACTAAATGATTGACTAAATAAACAAAAAAAACCGCTGCCTTTGAGTCGATTTCAATTCATAGCGACCCTATATACAAAATTTCCATGCAGAAGAACTCCACATAATTTATGAAGGAGTTGGAGCATAACTCCCTACTTATGGAAGGTACATGGTGGCTTCCTTCCAAATAGTGCAATAAAGAAATAGGGAAAAGAAAATAACTTCAGAGTGTTACAAAGAAGCCTGACAACCATTACCTCAGCCAGCTGATCAAGGTCAACGTCAATAGTGATAAGTCATGTTTATAGTGTACCCTCTTGATGTGGTGTGATGAGAATTGCACTTTACCTCTGTGGTCTTGCTTCTTAAAAACTTGTAACTTTAGTCTCGGCATGAGAAAATCATCAAGCAAATCCAAATCAGAGGGCGTTCTACAGAATTCCTTATCAATATTGCACAAAACTGTCAAGGTCATCAAAAACAAGGAAAATCCGGAAACTATCACAGCAAGAGGAGACCAAACAGCATGATGACTAATATAATGTGGTATCCTAGGTGACATGCTGGAGTAGAAAAAAGGACATTAGATTAAAACTAAGGGGATTTTAATAACATGAAGTTTAGTTGACAATAATGCCTCAATATTGGTTCACTATTTATGACAAGGAAACCCTGGTGGCATAGTGGTTAAGAGGTACGGCTGCCAACCAAAAGGTCAGAAGTTGGAATCTACCGGGTGTTCCTTGGAAACACTATGGGGCAGTTCTACTCTGTCCTATAGGGTCGCTAGGAGTCAGAATCACTCGAAACCTTTTTTTTTTTTTAATGACAAATGCACCATACTATGAGATGTTAACAATGGGCATATGAATGTGGGGCATATGGAAACACTCTCTACATGCAACTTTAGCTATACTAAAATAAAAGTTTTGTTTTTAAAAAGTTTTTGAATGTTATCTATAAAGAAACACATCATAGTTCTTTGTTATTTGATACATTTATATATTTCCCCTTGTAACTTTATACCCATGTTTATCTCTGTAAGTCCTCTAAATCTACACACACGTATATTCACAGCCATATGTAAAATTTAAAAAACACACAGACAGCTTGGTGACCAATATCTTGTTTTTGAAATATGCACCATTCCTTTTTGTATATTAAATCTAATTTCAGAGATAGTTTTTCTTTTCCCTAAAGTACCATGTTTTATTGACACCGAGTGTATTTTTTTAATATTTAAGTCAGGAGGAATTTGCAATTTTTAACATGCCACAGTTAAATTGGTAGCATTTTTTCTTTCCTAATGAGCATAAAATACGGGTACAAATTATAATATAGTAATTAATTGTTTGTTTTGATGAAGCATTAGTGTACCTTTGTTAAAGATCTGTTGGTGCTAAACACTTTAAGGTTTTTGTTTTGTTTTTTATCTGAGAATAGCTTGTTTTTCTTTTTTAAATCCACATTCTTAATTGATTAGTTGAATAAATATAAAATTCTAGTTTTAGAGTTATTTCTCTCAGTGCTTTGAAAATATTATTCTAATATCTTGCTTTCATAGCTGCAGTTGAGTATTCAGTTGGTTGGCAGCCTGGTTGTTCTTTAAAAAGCAAGTCGTGTTTCCTGTCTTTTCTTTGTCTTTGGTGCCTAGCTGTGATTTATCCTAATTGTGCCTAATATCCTAATTGTGCCTAATAAAAAAAAAAAAAAAAGTGAGGACTTGTATCTATTATCAGTTTTGAAAATGCAGGACTTAATTTTTGAATATTTCCTTTCTCCTCTCTCGCCTTCTCTCTTCTCCTGGAATTCCAATTATTTGGATTTTAAGCTTTCTTCTAACAGCCTTTATGCCATTTGACTTCTATTTCTTGTTTTCTTTCTGTTTGCCTGCCATCATTTTCCAAGTTCTTCAGCTCTCTTGTCCAGTCCACTAATTCTCTCCTCAGGTACAGTTTTAAACTACCAACTGAGCCTTTAATTTAAATTATCATAGTTTTCATTTTTTTAAGTATTTTACAAATCTCCACGTACTTCTGTGATGTTACCTTTTTTGTGTTCAAATTTTTAATTCTTTCTTCCATTTCTTCAAACATTTGAAATACAGTTGTCTCATTATCTAAATCTAATCTTTTGCTGAGAATGTGCCCGATAGTGAATTTTCAGAAAATTGAGGTCATTATTTATTTTAATTTTTTTATCATGAAATATTTCAGAATACTTGGAAATAGTGATATGCTCATTACACAGACTCTATGGTTATTAATAATTTTCTTGAAGTATTTTAAAGAAAACTCCAGACATCATGACATTTTACCTTTTGGATTTCAATACGCATCTCAAAAAACTGAGAACAGCTTCATATATCGATACTTGATCAATATCATGCCTGGTGAAATTAAAAAAATAATTCCTTAAAGTCACTTAATATTTACTTTATACTCAAATGTTCATAGCTATCTCAAAAATATCATTACCATTGGTTTATCTATATAGAGATAGAAATTGCTCATACGTTGTATTTAGTTGTTACATCCCATAAGACTTTTAATATAGAAAAATTCCATCCCTTCAATTTTTTTTTTTTTTTTGCACACCAATGGCTAATCAATACAGATGTGTCCTCCAGCAGTCTTCCTTCAGGGCAAGGTTTCGTACTTCCGTTGTTTCTGTTGTTGTGTGCCTTCGAGTTGATTCCTACTCATAATAGCTACCCTATATGGCACGGTAGCAATTGTTGTGGGAGCAGACACTGGTTCTTTTCTCCCTGGGAGCCAATGGGTAGGTTCAAACTGCTGACTTTTTGGTTAGCCTTCAAGCACACAACCATTGCAACTTCTAGACGGAGGTATTTTCTAGATATTTCTAAAACCCTCAAGTAATTAAAAAAAATAAAAGAAACCCGTTGTCATCGAGTCAATTTTGACTCATAGCGACCCTATAGGACAAAGTAGAATGCCCAAAAGGGTTTCCAGGGAGCAGCAAGGGGATTTGAACCGCTGACATCTTGGTTAGCAGTCAAGCTCTTAACCACTGCACCACTATTGCTTTAACCACAACTTACAGACAATGAAAACTCACGTGCTCTTATTTTAGTCAATGATTTTTATACTACCAGTTATTCTAAGTATTTATTTTATTCTTAACTTATCTCATCTTCCATTATTTTTAATAGAGAAATTATCAATATATTTCCACTTATTTCAAAAGATCACTCAGTCTTCCTTAAAAAAAAAAAGTCTTCCTTACATATCATGAAAACACTCATCTTGTTGTTAGGTGCCATCAAGCTGATTTAGACTCAGAGTGATCCCATGTGACAGAACAGTACTAGTCCATAGGGTTCTCTAAAACAAAGTAAAACAAAACAAAATGTTGCCGTAGAGTCAATTCCAACTCATAGTAACCCTACGGGGCAGAGTAGAACTGACTCACAGGATTTCCAAGGAACGGTTGGTGGATTCAAACTCCCGACCAAGCTCTTAACCACTATGGTGCCAGGGCTCCATGGTGTTTTCTAGACTGTGTTATTTACGGGAGCAAATCTCCTGGTCTTTCTCCCTTGGGAGCACTGAGCGAGTTCAAACTGCCAACCTTTCGGTTAGCAGCCAACTGCTTAATTGTTGAGGTACCAGGGCTTCTTAAAACACTCTTAAATACCCAAATAACAACCCACCAAGTATGCCTGTATAATATAAACCTTTAAAACATTGTTGTGTTGTTATGAGATGAATTTGAGTTGATTTCGACTTATGGCGACCCCATGTGTGAAGAGTAGATCTGCTCCATAGGGTTACCAAGGCTGTAATCATTCAGAAACAGATTGCTAGCCCTGTCTCCCCAGTTGCATCTTGGAGTGTTCAAACCGCCAACCTTTCGGCTAATAGTGGGTCACTTAGCCTTTTGCCTGGATCTCTGGTGGAGCAGTGGTTAAGCCCTTGGATACTAGCCGAAAGGTCTGCTATTGGGATTTACCAGCTGCTCTGCAGGAGAAAATGTGGTGGTCTGCTTCCATAAAGATTTCCAAAAACCCAGTTCTGTGGGGGATTTCTACTCTGTCCTACAGGGTCACTACGAGGTGGAATTGACTCGGGACAAGGTTTGGTTTGGATTTTTAAACATTTGCACCAGCCAGGGACTCCTTTAAAACATTAATTACCTACTTATTGATGTACTAATTAATGATATGTTTGTATGCATTATAAAATGATACTCTACTGTGGGAGTTTAAAATAAATACATATTTTCACAAATCCTTTTATAAGCCACCCTGTCTTGGGTGGGACTTAGGCTTGCTCTAGTGAGTAGAATCTAGCAGAATTTGTGGAATGTCACCTTCAAGATTAAGTTTTAAAAAGACTGTGCCTTCCCTCTAGGATGCAGTCTTGCTCTCTCTCTCTGTCTCTCTCTCAGCTCACCCACATAGGAAAAAACAGCTGCCTCGTCATGAGAACTTTCAGACACTTACAGAGAGACCGTTGTGGTCAAGAAGTGAGGATTTCTGTTAAAGGACAGAGAAGAATGAAGGCCGGCCAACAATTATGTGAGTGAGCTGTAAATGCTTCCTCCTATTAAACCTCAAACAGTTAAACCAGCAAACAGCTTGACTGCAACCTCAAGAACAGGAGCCAGAACCACCCAGATGGGACACTTTAACGTTCCAAATCACTGGAAAACGCGCGAGGTAATTCTTGTTTATCACATTAAAGTGCTAAATTGTGGGATAATTTGTTGCACGGTAAGCAATAGCCATTGCTTCTGCGCTAACCAATATGCAACAAAGCTTGTAGAATAGTTGTTAGCTACTTCGAAGAAAGTTCCAGAGAGAGAACACATTTTTAAAAAAATGTTCTGCATTACCAATTTTCTCAAGAGCATAGAGGATGAAATTGCCACAAGTAATGACTCTAAGTTAAAAAATGACACAGTAGGCCAGGTTATGAATGTGAAATAGCTTTAAAGATACCTTAATAAACTTATTTTATTTGTATATTCCTTTATACGTGCACAAACAGGATACAGAAATCTGTCGTTATTGATGTTAGGTGCCATCAAGTCATTTATGACTCACAGTGGCCCTATGTACAACAGAATGAAACACTGCCTGGTCCTGTGTCATCCTCACAACCATTGCTGTGCTTGAGCCTATCTTTGTAGCCACTGTCTCAATCCACCTCATTGAGGGTCTTCCTCCTTTTTGCTGACCCTCTCCTTTCCCAAGCAGGAAGTCCTTGTCTAGAGGCTGGTCCCTCCTGATAACAAATCCAAAGTACATGAGACAAAGTCTTGCCATACTTACTTTTAAGGGGCATTCTGGCTGTACTTTTTTTTAATTGTACTTTAGGTGGAAGTTCATAGCCCAAATTAATTTCTCATACAAAAATTTATACACTTATTGTTATGTGACCCTAGTTGCACTCCCTGTAATGTGCAGCGCACTCCCCCTTTCCAGTCCAGGTTTCCAGTGTCCAACCAACCAGCTCCTGTATTTTTCTGCCTTCTCATCCTCCCTCTGGACAGGAGCTGCTCATTCAGTTTCCTGTATCTGCTTGAACTAAGAAGAACATTCTCTACGAGTATTATTTTATATTTTATAATCCAGTATAATCTTTGTCTGAAGAGAGCGCTTCGGGAGTGGTTTCAGCTCTGGGTTAACAGAGCGTCCAGAAGCCATGTCTTCTGGGGTTCCTCCAGTCTCAGTCAGATCGTTAATTCTGGTCATTTATGTGAATTTGATTTCTGCACCCCACTTCTCTCCTGCTCTATCAGGGACCCTCTGTTGTGTTCCCTGTCAGAAGGATCATTGGTGGTAGCTGGGCACTATCTAGTTCTTGTGGTCTCAGGCTGATGGAGTCTCTGGTTTATGTGGCCCTTTCTGCCTCTTGGGCTAATATTTTGCTTATGTCTTTGGTGTTCTTCATTCTCCTTTGCTGCAGGTGGGTTGGGACCAATTGATATCTTAGATAGCTGCTAGCTAGCTTTTAAGACCCCAGACTCTACTCATCAAAGTGGGATACAGAATATTTTCTTAATCAACTTTGTCATTCCAATTGACCTAGATGTCCCCTGAAACCATGGTCCCCACACACCCACCCCTGCTACTCTGTCCCTCGAAGTGTTTGGTTGTATTCAGGAAACTTCTTAGCTTTTGGTTTAGTCCAGTCATGCTGACTTCCCTATATTATGTGCTGTCCTTCCTTTCATTTTGGTGAATTCTTTTGATGAACATAAGTGTTTGATTTTTAGGAGCTCTCAGTTACCTAGTTTCTCTTCTGGCGACCGTGCATTATTAGTTATGGTTTGTATACTATTTACGACATTTTAATAGGTCTCCTAGCATTGTCCCTATTTTTTCTTCCATGATCTTTATCGTTTTAGATTTTGTATTTAGGTCTTTGATCCATTTTGAGTTAGTTTTTGTACATGATGTGAAGTGTGGGCCTTGTTTCTTTTTTTTTTTTTTTTTTGCAGATAGATACCCAGTTATGCCAGCAGCATTTGTTAAAGAGACTGCCTTTTCCCCAGTTAATGGAATTTGGGCCTTTATCAAATATCAGCTGCTCATAGGTGGATGAATTTACATCTGGATTCTCAATTCTATTTGACTATTGTGGCAGTATAATAGGTTCAAAAATAGCATGAGGCCTCCCACTTTGTTCTTCTTCTTCAGTAATGCTTTACTTATCTGGAGCCTCTTCCCTTTTCATATGAAGTCTTTGATTTGTATCTCCATTTCCTTAAAAAATGTCAGAATTTGGATCGGGATTACATTGAATCTGTTGATTGTTTTGGGTGGAATAGACATTTTCACAGTACTGAGTCTTTCTATACATGACCAAGTATGTTTTTTTCCACCTACATAGGCCTCTCTTGGTTTCTGGCAGTAGTATCTTGTAGTTTTCTTTGTATAGGCATTTTATGTCTCTGTTTAGATTTATTCCTAAGTATTTTATCTCCTTGGGGGCTATTGTAAATGGTATTGATTTGGTGATTTCCTCTTCGAAATTTTCTTTGCTGGTGTAGAGGAATCCAACTGATTTTTGTGTTTATCTTGTATCCTGATACTTCGCTGAAATCTTCTATTAGTTCCAGTAGTTTTCTTGTGGATTCTTTCAGGTTTTCTGAATATAAGCTTATATCATCTGCAAATAGAGATACTTTTACTTCTTCCTTACCAATTTGGATACCCTTTATTTCTTTTTCTAGCCTAATTGCTCTGGCTAGGACCTCCAGCACAATGTTGAATAAAAGTGGCGATAAAGGGCATCCTTGTCTATTTCCCATTCTCAAGGGGAACTTCCCATTCTCAAGGGGAATGCTTTCAGACTTTCTCCATTTAGGATAATGTTGGCTGTTGGCTTTGTATAGATGCCCTTTATTATGTTTAGGAATTTCCTTTCTATTTCTATTTTGCTGAGAGGTTTTATCATGAATTGGTGTTGAACTTTGTCAAACACCTTTCCTTTGTCAATTGATAAGAGCATGTGGTTTGTATCTTTTGTTTTATTTATGTGATGGATTACATTGCTTGTTTTTCTAATGTTGAACCATCTCTGCATACCTGGTATGAATACCACTTGGTCGTGGTGAATTATTTTTTGATACATTGTTGAACTCTATTTGCTAGAATTTTGTTGAGGATTTTTGCATCTAAGTTCATGAGGGATATTGGCCTGTCATTTTCTTTTTTGTGGTGCCTTTACCTGGTTTTGGTATCAGGGTTATGCTGGCTTCATATAATGAATTTGGAAGTATTTCACTCTTCTCTATGCTCTGTAATATCTTTATTAGTACTGGTGAAAATCTTCTCTGAAAGTTTGGTAGAATTCTCCAGTGAAGCCATCAGGCCCTGGGCTTTTTTGGGGGGGGAGTTTTTTAATTACCTCTTCAATCTCTTCTTTTGTTATAGGCTTATTTAGTTTTTCTACCATGGTTTTTGATAGTGTAGGTAGGTAGTGTGTTTCTAGAAATTTGTCCATTTCCTCCAGGTTTTCAAATTTGTTGGAATACATTTTTTTTTATCATGTTCGGTTTTGATTGTTTTAATTTCAGTTGCTTCTGTTTTGATATCTCCCATCCCATTTCTTGTTTGGGTTATTTGTTTCCTCTACTGTTTTTCTTTTGGTTTATCAATTTTGTTGATTGTTTCAAACAACCAGCTTTTGGTCTTGTTAACTCTTTCAATTGTTTTTCTATTCTCTATTTCATTTATTTCTACTCTATTTTTTATTATTTCCTTTCTTCTGGTGCCTGTGGGCTTCATTTGCTGCTCTCTTTCTATTTGTCTGAGTTATAGGGTTAATGTTTTGATTTTTGGCCCTTTTTTCTTTTTAGATGTGTGCATTTATTGCTAAAAATTGACATCTTAGCCCTGCTTTTGCTGTGTCTCAAAGGTTCTGGTAGGGCGTGTTTTCATTCTCATTTCATTCTATGAATTTCTTTATTCTGTCCTTGATTTCTTCTGTAACCCCGTAGTTTTGGGGTGAGGTGTTGTTCAGTTTCCATGTGTTTGATTTTTTTTTTTTTTTTTTTGCTTGCTTTTTTGTTGTTGATTTCTACTTTTATGGCCTTATGGTCAGAAAAGATGCTTTGTTACATTTCAATACTTTGGATTCTGTTAAGGCTTGCTTTGTGGCCTAATATATGGTCTGTTCTGGAGAATGTTCCATGCATGTTAGAAAAGAAAGTATACTTGGCTGCTGTTGGATGGAGTGTCCTATACATGTCTGTGACATCCAGTTGGTTGATTGTGGCATTTAGATCTTCCGTGTCTTTATTGTGCTTCTTTCTAGATGTACTGGCCTTCACAGAAAGTGGTGTGCTGAAGTCTCCTACTACTATTATTGGAGTTGTCTATTTCTCTTTTCAACGCTGTTAGAGTTTGTTTTATGTATTCTGGAACCCTGTCGTTGGGTGCATGAATGTTTATTATGGTTATGGCCCCCTGGTTGTATTGATCCTTTAATCATTATATAATGTCTTTCCTTATCCTTTGTGTTGGATTTTACTTTAAAGTCTATTTTGTCAGAGATTGATATTGCCACTCCTGCTCTTTTTTCATTGTTGTTTGCTTGATATATATTTTTTCCATCCTTTGAGTTTTAATTTGTTTGAGTCTTTGAATCTTTGAGTCTTTGGGTGTGTCTTTTTTAGGAAGCATATAGATGGATCATGTTTTTAATTCATTCTGCCACTTTTTGTCTCTTTACTGGTACATTTAATCCATTTACATTTAGCGTAATTATTGATAGATGAGTTTAGTGCTGTCATTTTTATGTATTTTTGTGTGTGTGTTGTTGACAATTTCTTTGTTCTGCTTAATTTTCTATGCTGAATTGCTTTTCTTTATGTATATTCTTTTGATTGTTGATTTAGTATTTGGCGAGTCTTTGTGTTTTCCTTCATTTTTATTTCAAAGTGTTGGATTGTTAGTTTTCTTTGTGGTTACCTTAGAATTTACCTCTATTTTTCTAAGTTTAAAGCAATCTTTTATTTCTTTATATTGCCTTGACTTCATCTCCACATGAAAGTTCTATGACTATGGTATTTTTTCCCTCTTTTTTGTTTTAATGTTTTTGTCTTTTACATATTGATGTTTCTGTTTCCCCACTTTCAGTGTTCTAGTTTGACTTATTTTTGTGTCTTGCCTATCTGGGTTGATATCTGGTTGTTCTGTCCTGTGTTCTAGTCTTGGATTGTATCCGATACTGATTCCTTCACTGGAGGAGTGCCTTTAGGATTTCTTTTAATTTTGGTTTGGTTTTTACAAATTCCCTATACTTCTGTTTATCTGCAAATGCCTTAATTTCACCATCACATTTGAGAGACAGTTTTGCTGGATATACAATTCTCAGTTGGCAATTTTTTTCTCTCAAGGCTTTATATATGTCATCTTGCCTGCATGATTTCTGCTGAGTAGTCAGAGCTTAGTCTTACTGACTTTCCTTTGTAGATGACTTTCTCTTTTTCCCTATCCATGCTTAAAATTCTTTGTTTATCTTTGGTTTTGGGAAGTTTGATTTTAATATGTCCTGGCGACATTCTTTTGGGGTCTACCCTGTATGGTGTTCAGTGAGCTTCTTGGGTACATATCTTCTCATCTTTCACTATATCAGGGAAGTTTTCTGCCAACAAATCTTCAACAATTCTCTCTGTATTTTCTGTTATCCCCACCACTACCCTCCAAGCCCCCATTCTGGTACTCCAATCATATGTAGGTTATTCCTCTTGACAGAGTCCCACATAATTCTTAAGATTTCTTCATTTAAAAAAAAAAATATTTCATCTGATTTTTCCTCAAGTAAGTTGGTGTCAAGTGCTTTATCTTTGTTCTCACTAATTCTGCCTTCCATTGCCTTAATTCTGCTACTTTGACTTTCTATCGAGTTGTCTAATTTTGAAATTTTATTGTTAATTTTTTGGATTTCTATTTGCTGTATGCCTATGGATTCTTGCAGCCTGTTAATTTGTTATTTTGCTCTTGTATAACCTTCTTAAGTTCCTCTATTGCTTTGTCTGTGTGTTCTTTGGCTTGGTCTGTGTTTTGCCTTATCTCCTCCCCGATCTCTTGAAGAGCTCTGTATATTAATCTTTTGAATTCTACCTCCAGTTATTCCAAGACTTTATCTTCCTCTGGGAGGTTTTTTTTTTTTTTTTTTTTTTTTGGAAGGTTTCCTGATCCTTTGTTTTGGTTGCTTGCTGAAACTATCATGGTCTGCCTCTTTAGGGGATTTGATACTGACTGCTTTCTCCAAGCCGTCAACATGTTATTATATTTATTTACTTTATATTTGATTACTGTAACCTAGCTTCTTGGTTTTTTTTTTTTTTTTTTTATGTGAAAACATACTGGCTGTGTGAGCTTCTTTGATTATTTGCATCTTTGAAGCTCTCATGGCCTGTCACCAGGTGGTTAGAGCTGCTACTAGGTATGTGAGCCTAGGAGTCTGTTTACTTTCCTTGTGTGGATTTAGCTTAGGTGTCCGGGTCATTAGTTACTCAGTGTGGTCCAGACTCTCACCTACAGTCCTAGATGGGCAGGGCTATGTAGGGGTGATTGGAGCAGGCACAGGTATCTGGCTGCAGGAGGGGGTTATGAGGTGAGCGAGGTAGGGAACTGGTAACTGTCCCTGAGTGGCTGGGTGGAAGGTGGGTTTTGCATATGGACATTGGGTGCCCAGTGCTGTTGTTTGTAAGAACTGGGAGGCACCACCGTTTTCTCAGACCCCTGTTGTGGGTGGTTAGGTGGAGTGAGTGGAGCCACCAGTCCTCAGGCCCCTGAGCGGGGTAAGTAAGGACCCCACTTAATGTGAAGGGCAGTGTCAAATGTTACAAATCTGCCACTACCCCTTAGCTACTGAAGTTGAAAATAGGCTTCAGGTATATACACTGTTGTACTATGCTAATGAGGGCCTACAGTGTTGACATGGGCCCACACAAGGCTAGGCAGGGGTGAAAGGCATTTAAAGTCTGTAGACTCCTTATGCCTGCTCCTAGGCAAAGAGTTGCACCTGTCCTGAGGTCCCAGCTTAGGGGAGCTAGCAGATTATTTTTTCCTGTTTTCTATTTGTTCGTTTATTTGTTCCCACTCTAAAGACAGGAGATTGGCTCAAGGCACATGACGGATCCCAATTTGGGCCCGGGGGCATAGCAGTTGCTAAATCAGGACTAGGGCAGAGCAGGGAGGGGGTTTGAAGGGGAGAGAGGTACTTCCCAGAAGGGGAAAGGGTTATTTTGATCCTGCATGGTTGTTTAGACACTGGCACTCAACTTTCACTGATCCAGAGTGGCTTCCCCCTCATTCCAGAGGCTTGTGCAGACTGTCCGCTGATCGGTTTCTCCTGATGTGAGAAATGCATCCCGAGCACTACAACTTGCCTCACTTAGTCCATGCTGGCCAATCCAGGGTTCAGGGTGCTGGCCAGGTTGGATCTGGTAACTCCTTACTGTTTCCCCGGCTGCTCAGTCAGACTTCTCAACTTTGTATGATGTTCAGGGCTCCTAGATTGTCATATATAATCAATTCAGCTCTTTTTTTTTTTTTTTTTTTTTTGAATCTTTGTTTTAAAAAGGACCACAGGAAGTATCTGACTACTCTGCCATCTTGGCCTCACCTTCCTGGCTACGCTTCTTCCAGGACACATTTGTTCATTCTTCTGGCAGTCCAGGGTATAGTCAATATAATTTGCCATGATTCAAAGACATCATTTCTTCTTCGGTCTTCCTCTTCCATTGCTCAGCTTTCACATGCATATGAGACAATTGAAAAAACCTTGGCTTCAGTCAGGTGTATCTTAGCCCTGAAATGGACATCTTTGCTTTTTAACACTTTAAAGAGGTCTTTTGCAGCAGATTTGCCCAAGGCAATATCTTTGATTTCTTGACTGCTGCTTCCAAGGGTGTTGATTGTGGATGCAAGTAAAATGAAATCCTTAACAACTTCAATCTTTTTTGTTGTTGTGTTTATCATGATGTTTCTTATTGGTCCAGTTGTGAGGATTTTTGTTTACTTTATGTTGAGGTGTAATCCATACTGAAGGCTGTAGTCTTTGATCTTCATCAGTAAATCCTTCAAGTCCTCTTCACTTTCAGCAAGCACAAAATTGTGTCATCTACATATATCAGGTTGTTAAAGAGTCTTCCTCCAATCCTGGTGCCATGTTCTTCTTCCTATTATCCAGCTGCTTGGACAGCATACAGATTGAATAAATATGGTGAAATAATACAAACCTGACTTACACCTTTTTTAATTTTAAACCACACAGTATCACCTTGTTCTGTTCGAATGACTGCCTCTTGTTCTCTGTGCAGGTTCCTCACGAGCACGATTAAGTGTCCTGGAATTCCCATTCTTTGCAATGTTATCCATAATTTGTTATGATCCACACAAAGGAATGCCTTTGCATAGTTAATAGAATATGGGCAAACATCTTTCTTGTATTCTCTGCTTTCAATCAAGCTCCATCTGACATCAGCAGTTGCATCTCTTGTTCCACATCCTCTTCTGAATCCAGCTGCATATGACATTAATGATATTTTTTTGATAATTTCCACACTCTGTTGGATCTCCTTTCTTTGGAATGGGTGCAAACATGAATCTCTTTCATTCAGCTGGAAAGGTAGCTGTATTCCAAATTTCTTGGCATAGATAAGGGAGCACCTCCAGTGCTGCATCCATTTGTTGAAACATCTCAATTAGCATTCAGTCAATTTCTGGATCTTTGTTTTTCTCCAATGCCTTCAGTGAAGCTTGGACTTCTTCCTTATGTATCATCATCTCTTGACCCTATGCTATCTCCTGAAATGGTTGAAGGCCATCCAATACCTTTGGTACAGTAAGTCTGTATATTCCTGTCATCTTCTTTTGATGCTTCCTGCATCGTTCAATACTTTGCCCATAGAATCCTTTAATATCGCAAGTCAAGACTTGAATTTTTTCTTCAGTTCTCTCAGCTTGAGAAATGCCAAGTGTCTTCTTCCTTTTGGTTTTATTTCTCCAGGTCTTTGCACATTTCATTTTAATAGTTTGTCTTCTAGTGCTGCCCTTTGAAATCTTCTGTTCAACTCCTTTACTTCATCTTTTCTTTCGTTCACTTTAGCTACTTCACATTCAAGAACAAGTTTCAGAGTCTCTCCTGACATTCATTTTGGTCTTTGCTTTCTTTCCTGTCTTTTTAATGACCTTTTACTTTGTTCATGTATGTCTTTGATGTCTTCTCACCACTGCTTGGCCTTCAGTCATTAGTGTTCAGTGCATCAAATCTATTCTTTAGATGGGAATATACTCAAGTTCTTACTTTAGCTCTTGTGGATTAAAAAAAAAAAGATTAGTTTTAATTTTATTCTGCTTCAACTTGAACTTGCTTCACGACCTTGCCAATGTTGGATGTTATCAGTGTTTTGGATTTTAGCCACTTTAATATGCAAGCTTTCCCTACTTCTGTCAGTTTGTCACGCTGTGGTGACTTGTGTGTTTCTGTGATGCTGGAACATATGCCACCGATATTTCTAATACCAGAGGTGTCATCTTTCATTGACAGGTTTCAGTGGAGCTTCCAGTCTAAGACAGACTAAGAAGAAGGACCTTGTAGTCTATTTCTGAAAAAATTGGACGGTGAAAACCTTATGAATAGCAGCAGAGCATTGTCTGATATAGTGCCAGAAGATGAGCCCCTCATGTTGGAAGGCACTCAAAATACACTTGTGAGAGTGCTGCCTCCTCAAAGTAGAGTAGATCTTAATGACATGGATGGAGTCAAGACTCAGGACCTTTATTTGCTGATGTGGCATGACTCAAAATAAGAAGAAATAGCTGCAAACACCTCTCAATAATTGGAAAGTGGATGAAGTATGAATCTAGGAAAAATGGAAGTCATCAAAAATAAGATAGATATCCTAGGCATTAGAGAGCTCAAATGGACTAGTATTGGCCATTTTGAATCAGACAACCATATTGTCTACTATGCCAGAAATGACAAATTGAAGAGAACAGCATCACATTCCTAATCAAAAAGAACATGTCAAGATCTATACTGAAATACAACATTGTCAGTACTAGGATAATATCCATAAGCCTACAAAGAAGACCAGTTAATGCAATATAAATCTAGTTACATCTAAAAAGCTCTTTTAATGAGTATAAAAGAGAAAGTCTATGTGAAAAAAAATTATTTTGTTTTACTTTAATCATTAGCATTTTTATCTTTACTGGAGGTTTGCAAAATTTTGGTGCATTTTACAATTAATAACATCTTTGTTGTTGTTGTTGTTAGGTGCCGTTGAGTAGGTTCTGACTCATATTGACCCTATGTACAGCAGAATGGAACTCTGTTTGGTCCTGCACCGGTCCTCACAATCATTGTAATGCTTGAGTCTATTGTTGCGGCCACTGTGTCAATTCATCTTGTTAACGGTCTTCCTCTTTTCTGTTGGCCCCTTACATTACCAAGAATGATGTCCTTCTCCGAGGACTGGGCCCTCTTGATATAATATTCAAAGTATGTGAGACAAAGTCTTGCCATCCTTACTTCTAAGGAGCATTCTGGTTGTACTTCCTCCAAGACAGATCTGTTCGTTCTTTTGGTAGTTCATGGTATATTCAATATTCTTCCCCAACATCATAATTCAAAGTCTTCAATTCTTCTTCTGTCTTTCTTATTCATTGCCCAGCTTTCACATGCATATGAGAAGATTGAAAACATCATGGCTTGGGTCAGGAGCACCTTAGTCTTCAAGGTGACATATTTGCTTTTTAACACTTTTTTTTTTTTTAACATATTTGCTTTAAAAAAATCTTTTGCATCAGACTTGCACAGTGTAAAATCTTGTTTCATTTCTTGAATGTTACTTCCACGGCTGTTGATTGTGGATCCAAGTAAAATGATAACCTTGACAACTTCGGTATTTTCTCTGTTTATCTTGATGTTGCTTATTGGTTCAGCTGTGAGGATTTTTGTTTTCTTTATGAAATACAAGTTTTTGTGGTCTTGAGCACTGCCACTGCCCTAGTTTAAATAAGTATCTTTTGCCAAGACCACAGTCATTTCCCAGTGAATCTCCCCCATTGCTGTGGTAGGTAGCTTGTAAAGTTGACTGGTCTCTGCCTATGCCCTCCCTAATTGTGCTTAATTGTATTTGTGTGCTTCTCCTTAGTTCCCATGCTGGCCTTGTGCCTATCTCATCTGATCACATAAATGTTACTTTGTCGACGTAGCATTCATCAAGGTTTTTTCCTGTCGTGGTCCACATACAATACATAAGCAGTCTATTGCTCAGTCACTCATCACCCCATAGTTTCACTTCATTTTAAGTCCTGATTACAAACACTGTTGTAAAAATCATTAACGTTTTTGAATATGTATCACATGAGATCTCTGCCCAGGCGAAATTCCATTCATTCCCCCTAGTTCTGCTATTTTCTCTGAGATATAATCCATTAAAATCTGTGTCTCACATTTTTTGGCACTTTTAACTTTCTGTAAGTCATTTTAATGTGTTAAGTTCAACACAGAGGCAAAGCTTATATTATTAACTAAACCAAAAAGCAAACCCATTGCCACTGAGTAGATTTTGCTTCACTGTGACCCTATAGGACAGAGTAGAACCACTGCATAGGGTTTCCAAGGAGCCACTGGTGTATTTGAACTGCTGACCTTTTGTATAGCAGCCAAGATCCTAACCACTATGCGCCAGTGCTCCTTATATTGTCAGAGAGCATTCAAATGGTGAAAAAGATAGTGGAGTTAGACTCAAAAATCCTTATATTTAATTATCTGCCTTTATGCTACCATGGATCCAAAATTTTAATTAACCGAACTTAAGGCTTTTTACAAGAAACAGGAAATATTAATGCTTGGTCTGCTTGGTTTGCTGAACCAATTAAAGTTTAAATGGGATACCATATTTGAAAATGCATTTGAACTTCAAAGTATTAAACATAACCATTGTCTTTTTCTACTCTATTTGCTCTTCTGGTCACTGGCATTAACATCCTTCCTATCACCAAGCTTGAAAGCTGATTTATCTTTTACTCCCTTCTTTTCTTCATCTCCCTGTGGAATAAACATTATTTTAAAAATATTTTTCTAACCTGACTCCTCTATTTTTACTGCCATTGCCCTAGTTCAAGCATGTATCTCTTTCTGACTGCTGTATTTTCTAATTTGTGTCTCTTAAATGCCACATTCCTTCTAACTTATTTTTCATGTAGCCACCGGTTATCCATGACTATATCTAATTTCTCATTCATAAATGTCAAATTTGTTTATACTGCCTCGTCTTTAATCCCCATTTAAAACTCCAGTGTTCAACTTTTTCAACATGTAATTTCCATATTCTTTTGCCTCTCTTATCTCATCTGTCTGAAGTACTTTTTATTTTGAAATTCTACACATTTGTTGAAGTCCATATAAAATGCTAATTTTCCATAACACATTGCCTTATAAAATCAATCAAAATCAATCTCTACCTTGTCTTCCTTATATTTTAAAATTATTTGTACTTCTTTTATTTCTTACATTTGTTCTTGTATGATTTTTTTTTTTGTTATTATTCCAATAAATTCAAAATATTTGAAGGCTCTGGGTTTTATCTTGTATTTTTCTCTCATAGTATTTTATTAGTAAATGTTTCAAGAATAAACATCTTATTATGTGACACACATTATACCTGTATCTTACATATTACACTTATTAGACACACACTGGATTTTTGAAAATCTAAGATATAAATTGCTTTTAAAGATTATATTGTGTTTCTGTGTGAATATATTCAAATTTTACATAGAGTTTGTTAAGTGTTACCAAACCATGGGTAGGCCAACTCTACCACAAACCAAATCCAGCCTGCTATATATTTTTGTATAACCCACTAACTAATAATGTTATATATAAATATATATTTTTAAATTGCATAAATCTAAAAAAAGCAAGTCAACTACATCTGTGGAAAGAAATGATGGAAAAGCTCAATATCATCAGTCAGAACAAGGGCACAGGCCAACTATGGAGCAGATCATCATTTGCTCATATGCAAGTTCAAGTAGAAGTTGAAGAATATTAGAACAAGTTCACTAGAGCAAATGTATGACCTTCAGTATACCTCTCCTGAATTTAGAGACTATCTCAAGAAGAGATTTGATGCACTGAACACCAATGACTGAAGTCCACAAGAGTTGTGGGATGACATCATGGACATCAAATGTGAAGAAAGCAAGAGGAACTTAAAAAGATTGGAAAGAAAAAAAAAAGGACCAAAATGAATGTTAAAGAGACTCTGAAACTTGCTCTTGAACATCAAGAAGCTAAAGCAAAATAGATAATGAAATAAAAGTGCTGAACAGAAGATTTCAAAGGGTGGCTCGAGAAGACAAAGTAAAATATTATAATGAAATGTGCAAACAACTGGAGTTAGAAAACCAAAAGAGAGCAACACACTTTGCATTTCTCAAGCTGAAAGAACTGAAGAAAAAATTCAAGCTTCGAGTTGCAATATTGAAGGATTCTATGGGGAAAATACTAAAAGATGCAGGATGCATCAAAAGAAGATGGAAGGAATATGCAGAGTCACTGTACCAAAAAGAATTGGTCCACATTCAACCATTTCAGGAGGTAGCATATTATCAAGAACTGATGGTATCAAAGGAAGAGGTCCAAGCTTCACTGAAGGCATTGGTGAAAAACAAGGCTCCAGGAATTGATGAAATACCATTTGAGATGTTTCAACAAATGGATCCAGTGCTGAAAGTGCTCACTTGTCTATGCCAAGCAAATTGGAAGACAGCTACCTGGCCAACCGACTGGAAGAAATCCATATCTGTACCCGTTCCAAAAAACGATGCTACAGTGGAATGTGGAAATTATGAAACAATATCAGTAATATCATACACAAGTAAAATTTTGCTGCATATCATTCAAAAGCAGTTGCAGCAGCACATCAACAGGGAACTGACAGAAATTCAAGCCAGATTCAGAAGAGGTCTTATAACAAGGAATATCATTGCTGATGTCAGATGGATCTTTGCTGAAAGCAGAGAATGCCAGAAAGACATTTACCTGTATTTTATTGGCTATAGGAACACATTCCACTGCTTGGATCATAACAAATTATGGATAACATTGCAAAGAATGGGAATTCCAGAACACTGAATTGTACTCATGGGGAATGTGTACTTAGATCAAAAGGCAGTCATATGAACAAAGCAATGGGATACTGCCTGGTTTAAAGTCCATAAAGGTGTGCATCAGGGTTGTATCCTTTCACCATATTTATTCAATCTGTACGCTGAGCAAATAATCCAAAAAGCTGTACTATATGAAGAACACGGCATCAGGATTGGAGGATGACTCATTAACAACCTGCAACATGGAGAAGACAGAACTTTACTTGCTGATAGTGAAGAGGACTTGAAGCACCTACCGATGAAGATCAAAGACCGTGGCCTTCAGTAGGAGTTAAACCTCACATAAAGGAACAAAAATGCTCACAATTGGACCAATAAGCAACATCGTGATAAACAGAGAAAAGATTGAAATTGCCAAGGATTCCTTTTTACTTGGACCCACAGTCAACACCCATGAAAGTCAAGAAATCAAGCATCTCAATGGGCAAATCTGCTGCAAAAGACTACTTTAAAGTGTTGAAAAGCTAACATTTCACTTTTAGGACTAAGGTGTGCCTAACCCAAGCTTTAGTATTTTCAATCTCCTGATATGCATATGAAAGCTGAACAATGAACAAGGAAGGCTGAGGAAGAATTGATGCCTTTGAATTATGGTGTTGGTGAAAAATATTGAATTTATTATGGACTTCCAGAAGATCAAATAAATTTGTCTTAGAAGAAGCGTAACAAGAATGCTTATTAGAAGGGAGGATTGAGAGACTTCATCACACATACTTTGGGCATGTTATCAGGAGGGCCCAGTCCTTGGAGAAGGACATCATGCTTGATGAAGTAGAGTCATAGAAAAAGGGGAAACCCCCAATAGGATGGATGAACAAAGTGGCTGCAAAAGTTGCCTGAAGCATAACAATGATTGTGAGGATGGAGCAGGACTGGGCAGTGTTTCATTCTATCGTTCATAAGGCCACTATGAGCAGGAGCCTACTTGATGCCACATAACAAATAAAACAAAGGTGAATAATATTTCATAACACATGAAAATTCAAAAAATTTAAAGTTCAGCACTGTAAGTACCTTTTTCTTGGTACTTAATTGTGTCCTTTCATTTACGTACTGTCTGTGCTGATTTCATAGCACAGTGCAGAATAGTCGGTAGAGGGAATGTGTGACCGCCAAGCCTAAATGTTTTTACAGGAAAAGTTTGTTGATCTCTATCCTAGACAGTCCAACTTGCTCAAGCAAACTAAAAAACCTAAAACCTGTTTCTAGTCAATACTGAATCCTAGTGACCCTATAGGACAGAGTAGAACTGCCCCATAGGGTCTCCGAGGGCATAGGGTTTCCAACTTGACTTTGACAGCTCAAAGTACACAGAGAAATCCTTGACACCACGTGAGTGAAATAGTGAAGGGCTTCATTTAGACCACCGCTTGTCAAAATTACGGTTGTGGTAACCTCCTAGCAAAATCAAAACTTGGTAATAATGAGAGCTGTCTTTTAGTGTATTGAGTTGACTTGAACAGAATGAACAACACATTTGTGGACTTGTGTGTTGGAGATGTGGGTGACTATATATTTACAGATGTTAGGGAGAGGGCTATGAGCCTTGATGGTGCAACACTCAGCTGCTAAGCTAAGGGTTGGCAGTTCGAACCTACCCAGTGGCTCTGAGGGAGAAAAACCTGGCAGAAAAAACCTGGGAGAAAACCTGCTTCCATAAAGATTACAGCCCAGAAAACACTAAGGAGTAGTTCTACTCTGTTAATACGAGTTGAAATCAACTTGACGGCACCCAACAACAAGAGAAGACTAGGGCTTATTTTCTGGAGTAGAACATTTTAAAGGCATCTACCTTGGAGAGTAAATATATTTAAACATGTTCTTTTTAAAGACTGTAGAATTTCAAATTCATTAAAAGGAGGTGGGAGTGATATGATGGAGAAGTTGAATTAAGAGTCTTCAGGAAACGATAAATTTAATCCAGCAGTTAATTAAAAGAAGGAAGCACTCCTATCATACTAAGCTGCCATCCTTAATGCTTTCAGATTGGTTTGAAACATATATCTCCTTCTGACTAATGCAGTACTTATTTTTCTGTATATCTACCTTGAGAGGGCCATTTACAAATCCTAATCAGTATTCCAAATTTACTGGCAACTCCAAACCAAAACCCCACTGCCGTCGAGTCGATTCCAACTCATGGCGACCCTACGGGACAGAGTAGAACTGCACCATAGAGTCTCCAAGGAGCACCTGGTGGATTGGAACTGCTGACCTCTTGGTTAGCAGCCGTAGCACTTAACCACTACGCCACCAGGGTTTCCACTGGCAACTCAGCCTTACTAAATTGAAGCCACAGTGTGACCTGAAATCATTTATAGCAAATTCTCAATAATCAACTGTTAAGGATTTCTGGATTCTATATGAGCAGATGAAAATTCATTGTATCACATTTCGAAGATGACCATAGCTGTAGGGAAATTCATGAACCAGAAGACTGTTACCACACTGGCAAATGCTGCAAAGGAATTACACTTTACCTGCAGCTGAACATTAAACATTCACTACTTTATGCAGAAGATAAAGGCATGATTAATCCTTGAACTAATGGACTAATGAGAGATGGGCCAACCATATCAGTTCATATGAGAATCGTAGTTAATTTTCCATACCAGCATGAGCTTAAGCGGATTCAGGATATTTCTCCTTAAAAGACATTTACTTAAAACATCACTTTTCTGTGTCTTTTAATACAAATACGCATCAAACTTTTTCTGCATCATCAAGTTTTCAGGCATTACTTTTTTCTCTCTTAAAAAAAATCAATTAAAAAAATAAAAACAACAGCATCTAAAAAAAAAAAAAAACACAAGATATATATCAAGTCTTTGACTGTTTTGTCCTTTTTTCCTTAATATATTGCCTTACAGGACAGGAAATTTTAAATACTCCAGAAAGAGCACAAAGAAGACTTGTTGAAACTTTTCTTACACAAAGAGGAGAGTAAGAGGTTTTAGGTTTCGAGACAAATCAGCATAGTTTTAGACTAGTGGAAATTTGAAAATTTAACATGCAGAAGAATCATCTGGAGAGCTTGTTCAAACAGACTTTTTTGGCTCAATTCTAATTCAAGAAGCTGAGGTAAGAGCTGAAATTCCTCATTTGTGACTATCTCCCAGAGTATGTTGTTGCTCTGGACCACGAACCATGTTTTGAGTCACCCTGTAGGTTGCTGTTCTACTGTTCACATGCTTTGTAACTGTAAGGAGCTTTCTGAGTCTCTCAGGGTCTCAAGAATTTCCTCATCTGTGAAAAAAAACATGGACCTTACCTCCTTAGAAACTCTGTGGGGCAGTTCTACTCTGTCCTATAGGGTCACTATGAGTCGGAATGGACTTGACAGCAATGGGTCTTACATGGTAACTTAAGTGAGGTAGTCATTAAGTAACACTGGTGTTCTTTTAGTCATTTATTTTTAATTTCAATCATTTCGGTACAAGAAACATAAGAACTTTGGTATGCTCACTGATAAGAAAAGTTGACTGGTATTAAGGCCCCGACAAGAAAATCCACAGAGCTCGACATCCTCTTTCGCAACCCTGGTGGCATAGCGGTTGGCACTACCAGGTGGTTCCAATCCACCTGCTGCTGTTTAAAACCTACGGGGTGGTTCTACTCTGTCCTGTAGGGCAGCTATGAATTGGAATTGACTCAACAGCAGTGGGTTTGATTTTTGGAGCTAGCTATGCTCAGCATTAACAGTAATTATTTGTGTGTTTTATCTCAATCCCCATGGCAAAAATAAATAAATAAATAAAAACATTTATTTCTACTGTTTAGTAGAGAGTCAGCACATTATAAGACACTAAGTGCATGCTAGAAAAAATAAAGAGAAGGTAAAGATTACATAATTTTAAAAGCCCTGTTTGAAAATAGGAAGAGCCACATCACTATTTCCTCCTGTCTAACTTGCACATTTCCATGAAAAAAGTAGATGTGCACACATACTTGTTGGAGCTTTTTTCTTTACAGAAAAATTGCGCATGTAACCTAGTATGGACAACAGAAGTCAAACTGCTCTGACTGAACGAAGCAGGGGAAGGGAGATCGCTGCCTTCCCTGTGGACTGGTGGCTATTGAGTTACCTCTTGAAAAGCTTTGGCTCTGTTTGTATGGCCCAAGATATCCCTCCTAACTTCAGCGTTCTATAAAGAGGCACTAGAATCCATATCCTTAGCACATAGCTTAGCCCTCATCCTCAAAAGTATATGTAAAGTGAAATAAAAAAGGCATAAGAACAATGGCCTCTATACTGCTCTAGGTGCTGGGCCAAAATCTGAGGACAAAATCTGTCAAGCTTTGTCTTGGCCAGTAACTTGCACACAGTGTTAAGTTCCATACCAGGCCTGTAATTTTAAAAATAAAAATATGTAGTCCCCTGAAGAGTGATTGTGACAGGAAAATTAGGGGCAACGGGGGGCAGTTGCTTGAACAGATCACATGGTCAGAAAGGCTTGGGTGTTTACTCAGCTCTGCAGAGTCCTAGGATATGTATATTTGAACAAGATATGTACATTTCTGTTTAACCTCAAAAGCAGTCCATTTATCTAACCAAAACTTTCATTTTGCATCCTACCTTTTATATAGCTCACTTTTTTGTTTATTTTCATTATTCCCATTCACCTCTCCAATTCTTCTGTGCAAACATTATGATATTTTAATTTTTTTTTTCTTTTAAATTATATCAGCACCCTCTATGGTTGCTATGGGTAGGCATCAAGTCAATGGCAACAGGTTTGGTTTTGGTTTGGTTTATGCATGTATTTTGATTTTACACAAATGATGTTTGCCTGATATATTCTGTTTCTACATATATATACCAAAAAAAAAGAGAAAAGCCCAGTGCCATCGAGCTGATTCCGACTCATAGCGACCCTAAAGGACAGAGTAGAACTGCCTCATAGAGTTTCCAAGGAGCGCCTGGTGGATTCGAACTGCCAACTTTGTGGTTAGCAGCCATAGCATTTAACCACTACGCCACCAGGGTTTTCATATATATATATATATATATATATATATATATATATATAAATTGTTTTTAGATCTATTCAAATCGTCATGCATTTAACTGCTGCTTAATATTTCAGAGTTTACCCTCTGTATTTTAACTGATCAAGTCCTAATGATGTTTTCCCAAATTCCCATTTCCACAAACACAACTACAAAGCACATCCTTGCTTGCTCATGTTTCCTTTTAGATCTCTGGGCAGTGGTGAGATCGCTGGGTCAAAGGGTATCTACATATTTAATTAGACTCTGAACTTCAATACTCGATGGCTGTGCCAGCCTCTCACTCTGCACAAGGGGCCTTCTATCAGCCCATCATACCTGGCAGGTGATATACAGCTTCTCAGTCAGAGCCAACCTGACAGGTACAGTGTGATAGTTCATTATGGGGTTTAATTTACTTGTGCCTAACTACGATGGCACTGTTTTTTGTTTTTGTTGTTTTAATTACCAATGAGTTTGAGCATCTGTTCATATGCTTAAAGGACCTTTGGGGCTTCTCTCTTTACATTACCTGTTAAGTCACAGGTCACATTGTTGAGGCCATCTTTGGAAAATACTGAATTATTCATCTTTCCCCACTGATTCATTGTCAGCTCCTTTATAAGCCAAAGTCTACTACATACAATAGTTTATTTCTGGATTTCGTAGCTGTTGCTATGTGGTAGGTGAGTTCCTCGCCTTTTTACTAAGCTATTCTTTTTCAAAGCTGCGTTAGCTATTCATGGACCTTTATTCTTTCCAGTACATTTTAGAAAAATGGAAATACTACATTTTTAAAGAAGCTGGAAATTTTATTGATATTACATTGTATTTATAGATTAATTTGGATTGAAATGATGTTTTATAATACTGATTCATCTCATAAAATTTATTTTATTTTATTTTATTTTTATTTCAGATCTGCTTACTTGTTTCTTAATCTGCTCTTCATGTATGCTCCATAGAGGTCTTTTGTATTATTTAAAATGCTTCAAAGCTTTATTTGTTATCATGAAAACATCTTTATTTTTAATTATGTTTGTTGTAATTGATTTTTGTAAACACATCTTTTATCTGGCAACTTTACTGAACTCTTTTATAAAGTGCTCATGATTTGTTCATTCTATTGTCTTTCTAGAAGGTCGTCACACTAAATGCAAACAATGGTGTTATTTTTCTTCTTAAATTCTGACATCTTTTATTATATTTTTTTCTTAAAGCATTAGGTAAAACTTATGATCATCTGTTAAGTCACAGTGGTATTAGTAGGCACCATTCTCCTGTTCTAATCCTAACATTTTATTTTATGTACTAGCGGAGAGGAATATTACCAAAAAGCAATTTGGCCTTTTGGTATTGGTTCCTGTGCCCTGCTTTTATCCAGATCGGCTGGGGGCCTGCACAGAGTAACTGAACTATACCAGGATTGACTGGAGAGCTCCGCCCAATCTGACCTTTACCAGGATTGGCTGGAGAGCTCCGCCCAATCTGGCCTTTACCAGGATTGGCGGGAGAGCTCCACCCAATCTGGCCTTTACCAGGATTGGCTGGGGGCCCTATCCCTTAGCTGACTTTTACACAGATTGGTTGGCATTTGTAGTTAGTGCGAGTAAATTTGAATAATAGTCTAATTAACTGACCTTGCCTGTAGGTGTATGGATATTATCCTATCACTGACAGTATTGTACTTCAGGACAGATCTTGAAATGTTGTTTTTGACTAGAAATGAAATGCCATTCCTCTTCAATTTTTCGTTCCTGGCACAGTAGACCTTATGTTTGTCTAATTCAAAATGGCCAATACCAGTCCATTTCAGCCCACTAATGCACGGTATATCAATCTTTATACTTTCCATTTCATTTTTGACAACTTCCAATTATCCTAGATCCATACTTTGTGCATCCATGTTCCCATTATTAATGAATGTTTGCTGCTGTTCTTTCCTATTTTGAGTCATGCTGCATCAGCAAATGAAGGTCCTGAAAGCTTTACTCCATGTACATCATTAAGGTTGACTCTACTTTGGTAAGGCCACTCTTCCCTAGTTGTATTTTGAGTGCCTTCCTACCAGAGGGGTTCATCTTCTGGCACTATCTCGGACGATGTTCTGCTGCTATTCACAAGGTTTCCACCGGCCAATTTTTTGATAAGTAGGCTGCCAGGTCCTTCGTAGTCTGTCTTAGTCAGGAAGCTCCACTGAAACCTGTCCACCATGAATGACCTTACTGCTATTTGAAATACTGGGGGCATAGTTTCCAGTATCACAGCAACATGCAAGCCATGACAGTAGGGCAAACTGATAGATGCAAATTGTATAATCATATTATATGAATTGTATAGTTTTGACAACTGCACATAAGAGTTAAATGCCCTTGTATTTGCATTTTCAACTGTCGTTATATAATATACAAATGAACAGTAAAATTTACTAGTAATGTAATTTTTTTTTTACTTAGAAGAATATTAAAAAGCAAATAAATTAACACCATAATATATTTCCACTCTTTCAACAAGGCGTCCTGCATTTTCTTTCCACTAAGACCTGCAAGACTCTATAAGTATATGGTGACTCTCCCGTCTTCCATGGTATTCTTTTCTATAATTTTTGTTGCTATTATGAACAGTAATTATTATCATTTTAAATTCACATTTAATTAACTTGTACATTTGAAACACCATTTTTCTCATTTGCTTCTATAGCCCTTTAATTTTGGGGGATCCACTATACTTTTTACTTCTTGTTTTTCAGTTGTTTCAGTTTTTTGCTATTTTGGGTCCTGAATCCCAGAAGGTTTGTGTCTTTAATTATTTACTCCTGTGCGCTCTTTTCCATTTTGGTCCACTGGTGTGTTTGCCTCATTTTCAAAAATGAGTAAATCTTTTTAGTATAACTGTGTTTTATATAAATGTAGTTATCATTGCTGTATGCCAGCAACAGGCAGGAATGGTATAATTTATGAACTTACAGTGTTATCTTTACTGAAAGATCTTCAAGGTTTTCTTCTGTTTTGTTGCATTCCTTTTCGGTGTGGTAAAATTTACATGAGTATTTTTTTTTTTTCCTCCAGGGAGGAAATGTGGGTAATATTTACATCTGATAATGTCTTTGTGTTTCCTTCACAAATGGCTGACTTAAGAGAAAGTCATGTAATTCTTAATCTGCAAAATATTTTCTCTAAACACACTGAAACGGTTACTCCATTTTTTCCTGCCGTTCAGTACAGCAGAGGCACTAGCAGCTATTACAACATTAGTGTTTCTTTTTGGAAAACCTGTTGTTTGGGTTTTGTTTTGTTTCTTATCTATTTATTTATTTTACAGATGTGCTGAAAGCAATATCTATATTATGATCTCTAATGTTTTTGTTTTTGTATTTCTTTAGGAGGGAATATCCCCTGTTGAATGCTGTAGTAGGCAGAATACTAAATATGCGACCCCAAGATTTTTTACCTTGGGACTATAGATGTGATGAGGTATCATATGACATTCTGTGACAAGAAAGAATTTTTGAAGATTTGGTTAAGGTTAATAATCAGTTCATTTTAGATAAATCAAAAGAGAGTTTATCCAGATAGGCCCATTCTAATCATATGAGCCCTTAAAAAGTGGAGTTTTCTCTGGCTGTGGACAAAAGGATGAATGAGAGATTCAAAGCCTGAGATGTAGACTTGCTGTTGCCAGCTTTGAAAGTGAAGGGGGCCACGTGAGGAGAAATTGAGCAGACACTAGGAGAAGAGAGTGCTCCCTGGTTTATAGCCCGAAAGAAAATGGGAACTAGAACTAGATAGGACTGAGTTCTGCTGAGCCAGATGAATGTGGAATGGATTATGCCCTAGCCCAGTTCAGTGGAGACTCTGATCTCATCAGCACTGAGAGACTGCAAGCAGAGAGCAAAGCTGAGCCCACCTGGACTTCTGAACTATAGACTGTGGTATAATAGATGGGAGTTGTTTTAAGCCACTAAATTCATTACACAACAACAGGAAAATAATATAAACAGCATTTAAAACAATAATTTCATGTTATCCAGTATATTCTCATACATCTGGGAGTAAATCTGCTAAGTGGAAATTTATTTATTTTTATTGATCATGTAGGTTTCTCTATTTTAAGTACCTCAGTCTTATTAAATATTGATGTTTTTCATGGCTTGCTATACTTTAGAGGGAGATCACAGTTTACCTGTCTTTGAGAACTGATAAAGGTTAAATTTTGTGAGTCTCATTTTAGACAGAAAAAAGAATTGGGTAGAGATTACATGCACATGTGTGCACAACATATACATACATGCATATATATAAAACCTACTCAATGCCACCTAACAACAGCAAATATATATATATGTTTGTGTGTGTGTGTACATTATATACGTTATATATATATACACCACAGACATGCATATAGATATTCTGTTTTTTATTATTCAATTACCTTTGAGAGTTTAAAAGGAATACGTCAAATGCAAAGTTTAATTTTTTCATCTTGATTATTTAAGCCTAAAATTAGATGAGGAAATTCCAAGCACAAATAATAAATTTAGATATATTCTCCCTTAACTAACCTGCTGTATATGCTCTATGAAATGCTTGAGTGAATGTCAAGGCCAGTAACTTCATTGGTCAACAGCATGAACTCATTCCTGAATTTGCACTTTGACCCTCACCTGCATCAGCACTGACTGCGGAATACCTGGACCTTTCCTTTTTTTTCATGCCTTTATGAGCTTGAGAGTATTGGTGTCAGTCTAGAGAGTTATTTCCACATGGGAATTGCTGAGGGATCCACCACTCAAAAGAGACCTCTGCGCAGATATTTTATGGCTGTTCTGAGCAATTGTGACATCGACAAGTCAGCTAGGCTGTTCTCTTCATACTTAGATGACCTTCTTTTAAGAAACTGCTATGTGATCTTGATCTCTCCAGGGCTTGGATAGTGCATTGCACCCAGTCATTCAATGAGCTGATATTCATTTTTAGTCAGCATCTCTTCAATGTCAGAAGGTTTAGAACGTTTTCTGAGGGACACTGTGCCTTCCAGACGAATGACTTTTCATTTGCACATTTTGAGTCCTAGCTTGCTTAATATAGTTTGATATGTGTATTTTGAGTCCTAGCTTAGCTGATAGTTTTTGCAATACAGTTCTGTTTGCAGAATCCATCATGTTTATTCTTAAAATTTTCTCACCAGGGACAAACTTCTTTGTTTTTTGCACTCCTGATATGTGTGCATGTATACAGTGATACCTGTGAAAGCTGGAGCTTGACAGGACTGCCTTGTTTTTTTTGGGTCTCACAATTTTTCCGCCTTGGACAGTGTGCAGTCTTACCACTTTTCTATCACTAGTTTTAGTGGAAAATATGTGAGTTTTCCTTCTCTGACAGGTTTCCCCTTACCCAGTTTACAGCTTTCCCTGGTTTTACTCTGTGTGTGAAACCATATATATACATGGGTTCATATGTATGTAAAAGCTGGATGGTGAATAAGGAAGACTAAAGAAGAATTGACGCCTTTGAATTATGGTGTTGGTGAAGAATATTGAATATATCATGGACTGCCAGAATGACCAGATTTGTCTTGGAGGAGGTGTAGCCAGAATGCTCCTAAGAATCAAGGATGGCAAGATGTCCTTTCATGTACTTTGGACATGTAGTCAAGAGGGACCAGTCCCTGGAGAACGACATCATGTTTGGTAAAGGGGAGGGTCAACAAAGAGAAGAAGGCCCTCAACAAAATGAATTGACACAGTAGCTGCAACTATGGGCTCAAGCGTAGCAAAGATTGTGAGGATGGTGCAGGACTAGACAGTGTTTTGTCCTGTTGTACATAGGGTTGCTAGGAGTTGGAACTGACTTCATGGCACCTAAAAAAAAAAAAAAACATGATTTCATGTGTATGTATGAATATATATGTATGTGTATAATTTCAATAGACATTGAAAAGGCTATGTTTTCAAATTTGAAGTTTTTTAAATAAAAGAATATGACCTTGAGGGAGGGAGCAGACTGTCTCATTACGGGGAGAGCAATTGGGAGTCTGTAGCAAGGAGTACGACCTTGTTTGTATTATTATTTTCATTTTTGTGTTAAGAGATGTTTTTCTATATATATTATTTATCTATATATGAGACAATACATCTAGATAGAAAATATTTACCCCTTCTTATTTATTCATGTTGCAGATACTTTTCCAATATATTGTTTTTTTACCTTTTTGTTGGTTGTCTGAGAAAATAAAAATAAATAAAAGAAATCATGGCCTATTGAGTTTTTAAAAATGTTCTTCTGAATTGAAGTATAGATTAAAATTAAATTTGCCGGAAGCCTGCATCTTATTGATATTTTAAAATGTCATTTAATATTAGTGTAACGTACGTAAAGTAGATTAAGTAAAAAAAAAAAATTTCATTCAGTAAAAAGATACTCTAGATTAAACTGAATTTGTAAACATCATATCCTGTTATTAATATCAGGATTTTGAAGGAGGGCACAGAAGTAGACGGAACCTATAACAATTTAGAACATCTATCCTGAGTTTTCTGAGAGAACTTATGTTTTTATTTTGCTATTCTCATAAACTCTTGAGTTGCCAAAACTTCAACATGACTCTTTATAAGTACATCTCCAATACTATTTTTTCTCTTTAGATTTGAGTCAAAATTATCTCTAATGTTTTATTTCCTAATGTTAGAATCAGACAATATTTTTGCCTGGCTTTTAACCTACGCAAGACCATGGAGATTTGTTTTTTTTCCAATACACTTCATTTTTTTCCCCTTTTTTATGGCCATAAGTATAAGTAAATATGTCAGTATTTTGGCAAATATTCATGATTTACTCAATAACATCATATACCTCTACCATCTTGATTAATTGGTCAACAAAACTTTAAAACTGTAACACAAAATAATATTGCAAAGAAAGGTTAATTTAAAATAATACATGAATTTAATTCATTTCCTGGCTTAAATTCTAAACAATACTAACTGGAATCACCTATTCTAATAAAGTAATGGGAAAATATCAAACTTATAAAATCAAATTTTCAAAAGTAAATGTCAGAGTAACTTATGTCGTAAGTACTTATATCACTGTTTCATTATTGCCTTCATTGTATATTCAAAATATTCATCTATTTGTATTGCAGTTTATGATCCTCACAACAGGAAGACTTCTAGAGGCCAGCAGTGCAAGAAGCCAACTGAAGGGGAAGAGGAGAAGGGAAGGGTGAAAGCTTACTGTGCATTGTCCTTTTGTAGCAATGTTCAGAGTCTCTAGGTCAGAGAGGTCTGAAGGGCAGCAGTACTCTAGGACCCTTGTAAGTACAGAGTTTTATGTTATCTATAGCTAGGAGATGCTGGGTCCAATTTTGTGGGATAAATAATACAGGTAGTCTCTAAGTAGCTACAAATCAGCTTGTATGTACTATTTATAAGACAATTGGATGTTTCCATATTTGAATTTGGAGCCGGTGGCTTTTTTTTTTTTTTGGTAAACAAGCCTCATTTTGCTATGAAGAAGTAAACAACTTGGAGGCAATTCACATACACCATCACTGGCTCATTTATAAAACAAGAGAAAACTCCAGAGAGGTATCAAACGTGTTGTTCTGAGAAAAAATATTCTTGGAAAAAATAGAAGACAGAGATTTTGGGGGGGGGACATGACTCAATTCATAACAATCCCTTTGAAGTAGGGTATAGATCCTGCAGAACTGATTGATAAGCTACTTCTTAGAATAAGTGAAAAACTGAGTTAAGAAAAAAGGGAGTAGATGTGTTCCTACAAAAAGATATCATACGCAAACATGTGATTAAGAAAAGAGGATTTAATTAAAAAAGAAAAAAATATGATAGCATGTAAAACGAAATATGTATTTTAAGTTGACACAAAAAGCTCACTAGTGTAAAAATTCCATGAAGACAAGTATATTTTTATCTTGTGTTTTGTACAACGGTCCTTAGAATAGTGTCTGGGACATAGTAATTGCTCAATAAATACTTGGTGAGAGCATAAATAAAGTGTTTGATTATGGAAATGTCATTCAATAGTCCTGACCCAGCAATGTGAATTCTTCATCTAGAAACATAAATTCATCATTGAGTTGGAGTTGGAGTGAGAGGCAAACTTCTGGCATGGTAGTGTGAGGAGTTCCATGAATGCGCTTCCACTGAAATAAGCAGAGCTAGTGAAAACTATAAAAACAACCATTTAAAATCTCTGAAAATTGTCCTAAGAGCCTACAGCAAATGAGGAAATATTTATTCAAGAAAGTCTACTAAAAACTCAGTAGGAGCAGCTTTAGTTGTTGATCTTTGAGCCATGCTCCACTTCTTCGCTCCTGTCTTTTCAGCTCAATTTGATGGAATCTCCACCCTGGGAGCTGTGACCAAAAAGATGCAAGTTCCCTCACCTCCCGAGCAAGCTTTATGATATCCACTGGCAAGGAATAGCCTCCAGCCTTACTCATCCTCTTCAGCTCCAAGTTGAAGAGGCTAAATTCTTGGAGAGTACAGCTGGGAGATTGGATGTTCTCTTTCCCCACCCAGCCCTGACAATTCAATGATAAAAGAAACACTTTTTCAACAAATGGTGCAGGGACAACTGAATACCCACATGCAAAAGAATGAAGGTGGATCCCTAGCTCACATCATATGAAAAATTAACACAAAATGGGTCAAAGACCTAAATATAAGAGCTAAAACTATAAAACTCTTAGATGAAAATGTAGGCATAAATCTTCATGACCTTGGATTAAACAATGATTTCTTAGACATGACACCAAAAGTAAAAGTGAAAAAAAGGAATAGACAAATCAGACATCATCAAAATTAAAAACATTTGTGTTCCGCGATGCCAAGAAATTTGGAAGACAGCTACCTGGCCAAACTGGAAGAGATCCGTATTTAAGCCTATTCCAAAGAAAGGTGATCTAACAGAATGTGGAAATTATCAAACCATACCATTAATACTACACACAAGTGAAACTTTGCTGAATATCATTCAAAAGCAGCTGTAGCAGTACATCAACAAAGAACTACCAGAAATTCAAGCCAGATTCAGAAGAAGACTTGGAAGTGGGGGATATCACTGCTGAAGTAAGGTAGACCTTGGCTGAAAGCAGGGAATACCAGAAAGATGTTTACTTGTGTTTTATTGACTATGCAAAGGCATTCGACTGTGTGGATCATAGCAAATTATGGATAACGTTACAAAGAACGGGAATTCCTAAACACTTAGTTGTGCTCATGAGGAACCTGTACATAGATCAAGAGGCAGTCGTTTGAACAGAACAAGGAGATACTACGTGGTTTAAAGTCAGAAAAGGTGTGTGTCAGGATTGTATCCTTTCACCATACTTACTCAATCTGTATGCTGAGCTGAGCAAATAATCCAAGAAGCTGGACTACATGAGGAAGAAAATGGCATCTGGATTGGAAGAAGACCCATTAACAACCTACGTTATGCAGATGACACAACCTTGCTTGATGAGAGTGAAAAGGACTTGAAGCACTTACTGATGAAGATCAAAGACCACAGCCAGCAGTATGGATTACACCTCACCACAAAGAAATCACAAATCCTCATAGCTGGACCAGAAAGCCACATCATGATAAACGGAGAAAAGATTGAAGTTGTCAAGAATTTCATTTTACTTGGATCCACAATCAACACCCATGGAAGCAGCAGTCAAGAAACCAAAGGACTCATTGCATTGGGTAAACCTGCTGCAAAAGACCTATTTAATGTGTTGAAAAGCAAAGATATCACTTTGAGGACTAAGGTGCACCTGATCCAAGCCATGATATTTTCAATCACCCCATGCATGCAAAAGTTGGACAATGAATAAGGAAGACCAAAGAATTGACCCATTTGAATTGTGGTATTGGCAAAGAATATTGAATATACCATGGACTGCCAGAAGAAGGAAAAAAATTGTCTTGGAAGAAGCATTTATTAGAAGCAAGAATGATGAGACTTCTCACATACTTTGGACACATCAGGAGGGATGAGTCTACAGAGAAACACATCACGCATGGAAAACTAGAGGGTCAGGGAAAAAGTGGAAGACCCTCAACAAGATGAATTGACACAGTGGCTACAACAATGGGCTCAAGTATAACAATGATTGTGAGGATGGGGCAGGACCAAGCAGTGTTTTGTTCTATTGTACACAGGGACACTACGAGTCGTAACCAACTTGGCAGCACCTAAAAACAACAATTTATGCTACAGCATGGTTGAATCCTGATGAACAGTTTCTTTTCTAAGTTAAAGCAGCTAGTCAAAAAGGATCACATATTCTATCGTTGCATTTATTTGAAATATCCAGAACAGGCAAATTATAGAGACAGAATTAGATTACTAGTTGTCAGGGGGAAGGGAGGAATTGGGGGTGACAGCTATGGGTGTGGGGTTTCTTTCTGGCATAATGAAGATACTCTAAAATTGACTGTGGTGATGAACGTACAACCCTGTGACTATAGCAAACACCATTGAATTATATACTTTAAATGAGTGAATTGTATGGTATGTGAATTATATCTCATTAATGACATTAAATTACCAAAAAAAAAAAAAAAGATGAAATGAAACCCAGTTTACTTACTTAAAACTCTTACGGTTGAAGAGTCAACAGTGGACATCATGTGGAATCATTTTGTGGAAGCCTAGTGACTCTAGGGCCAATGGAGACCAACTCATTATCACATATGTTCAGTGGCCCCGCCTCCTTTTGCTTATTAAAAAAAAAAAAAGGTACTGTCAAGAAGATTCCTACTCATAGCGACACTGTAGAACAAAGTAGAACTGCCCAATAGGATTTCCAAGGAGTGGCTGCTGGATTCTAACTGCCAACATTTCTGTTAGCAATAGAATGCTTAACCACGGTGCCACTAGATTAAGCAAAATAAGCAAAAAGGATGGGGAAACAAAGTATATTAAATATGAAATATATGAAATCAAGATAAAGTATAAAAATTCAGAACTAAAGAACCATACGAATTCAAAATTTCGATGTCAAGTTTATCAGAAGCCATATGACAAAATAAGTAAACATAAATAAATAAATCCTTAATATGAGATAAAATAATGTTTAAATGAAGAATATTTGAGTTACACTGACAGAAGTAAAAGATGAACATGATGTAATTAGGTAAGCCACTGAAAAAAGGGTAACACAAATAAAAGACAATGTAAAGAAAAAGAAAAAAATTAATAAATTTAAAAAAAAACCTTTTAAGTAAGGCAGCTGTATAAATTCCAGAACACAATAGAGTGTTATGGACACAAAAACTCAACCAAGTCAATAATAAAGATACACAGCAGATGGTTTTTCAGAACATGGGGTACCTGGACAGACAGTCCCAAGACTGATAGTGAAATTACAAATGTCTTGCCTTCTTGCCATTTGTTTAGTGGCTGTATTTTGTACTCTGTAAAACAGAGAAAGGCTAGAATTAAACACACGTGCTTATTCCCACGCTGGCAACACTCTAAATCCCTTCCCATAGGGAACTAGTAAACACGTGGACATATTCCCAGCCTTGTCCTGCCAAGTAGAGCAATGCAGGGTGGGGAGAAGAAAAAAACATCTCAGACATCCAGCTATTGAGACAGAAGTGCTCTGATGATTCTGGTTGTCTTATCATGCCTCATGATCCTGGGTATGACCCTTTATTTCAAAGGTCCTCAGTTTCCTCATCTCTAATGTATAAAGATTAGAATATATCATTGAGTTTACCTTTTTTTTCTTCACACAGTCCTTTGTCTAAATAAAATTTTTTGTGAAAACTCAGAATCTAAGTAAGAATTTCTCCAATTGATCTCAGGGTGAGAAACGCAATAGCTTAGGTGAGTTAAGTAACTTTGGCCTGGAATAAAATAAGAATATTGACTTAGAGTATTGAGCCTGTATTACTAACCCACATTAAAAAAAAAAAAAAAAACCCACATAGGATATATTAAAAAGAAGGTATATTGCCTATCAGAATAAATATAAATGACAGGTATAGGAAATCTGATATATTTAACAATTAGTCCTCTTAGTCAAGTCATGAAGAAGTACTAAGAGTTCATATAAAGGAAATATTAAATAGCTAATATTCAGTTGAGTGCTTAGCTGGGAACAAGCACTGTTTTAAGGGCTTAGCACATTTTATATCGAGAGATTTTCACAATTTAACTCCATTTTATAAAGAAAGAAATTGAGCCACAAAGCATTTAATTTGCTGAAGATCACACAGCTAACAAGGGGCAGAGCAAGTTTTCAAAACCACACAATCTGATTCCAGAAGTCAGAGTCTTGAACTGCTTTGCTTTGTTCTTCCTATTCCCGGCAGAGAGAAGTGGCGCAGTGGTTCTGAGACTGGAGCACTCACCAGCATCACCTGAGGGCTTATGAAATCACAGGTTGTGCCCCTCGCCACTCGCAGCCTGTCTGCTTCTGTAAGTCTGAGGTGAAGCGCAGAGTTTACATTTTCAAATTCCCAAGTGCATTGCTTTAAAGGAAAAGATGGTAAACTATCAAACTGTTAAAGCTAACTCTTATAGTTTAAACAATTATTTTTAACATTTCAATGAGAGTATTTATAAATGATAAATAACATCAAAGAAGGGGAATGTATGTAAAAAAAATAATACTTAGACATAAAATTATATAATTCTCTCCACAAATATGGTAGGAAGCAAGAAGAAAATATAAATATTTTAAATGTCTCATATGTAATAGTAACAATCATTGTCATTGTTAGTCGCCATTGAGTTGATTCTGACTCACGGTGACCCCATGTGTGCAGAACAGAACCACACCGCATAGGGTTTTCAAGGCTGTGATCTTTCAGAAGCATATCATCATGTCTTACTTCCAAGGTGCCTCTGGGTGGGTTTGAGCCAGCCAAGCTTCAGGTTAGTAGTAGAGAGCTAAACAATTTGAGCTGCCCAGGGAATTTTCCCTCTAAAGTGGGTACTATCATTACCTACTTTTACAGACAAGCATCCCTGTTCGAGGCATAGGTCAGCAGCTAGTAAATAGAGGAGCCAGAATTTGAGCTTGGGTAGCCTGAACACCTTGGTGGTATAAATGGTTAACACACTTGGCTGCTAGCTGATAGGTTGGAAGTTTGAGTTCACCCAGAGGTGCCAAGGAAGAATAGCCTGGTGATACACTCCAAAAAAATCAGCCACTGAAAACCCTGTGGAGCACAGTTCTCCTCTGACACACATGAGATCACCATCAGTCAGAATCTACTCAAAGGCAACTGGTTTGGTGCTTTTTCTGGCCTGAACTCTTACCGTATTGCCTCTTATCAAAAAATGCTCTCATACTTTTTATATTGATTGAGAACTATCGACAGAAACTTTTTTTATTAAGTTATTTTCTGTCCATCAGATTGGCAATGTTAAAACGAATATGTGAAGAGAAAATATTTGCATACACTGACAATGGCAATATACATTGGTGTACCATTACTCATTCTGGAGGGTAAGCTGGCAATATGTGTCAAAGGCTTTTAAAAGCCTGTACTGTTTGACCCACGAATAAAGCTTACAGAGATTTTCATTAAAGAGATATTTAGATTTGTTCATAAATATATGATCACAATATTCATTGAAGCATTTATTTTAAAAATAAATCACATTGCATCACATATGTCAAAAATGATTAAATAAAGTTCATCAGTAAAGTGCTATGAAGCCATTATAATGATTATGTGTGGATGTGACTCTGGAGTTACCAATCTAAAAGGACAGTTACCTTATCTAAGTTAAAAAGCATCATGGAGGACACTATGCGCACTGTGAATGGATGTAACTTAAAAATAGAATAACAAGATAAATAGCTAAGAAAATGAAACCTGATAATTTAAATAACTCACAGAAAAAGAAAAGCAAAGAACCATGGATATAACATAATTTAAGAAATAGCAAAAAAGGCATAAAAATGAAAACATACACAAAGAAAAGGCTAAAATTTGACAACACACAATTTACTTTAAAATTTCTTTTAAAAGATAAGACCAATGTTATACCATAAGATAAATTAGATTGGCTCAAACAAAAAATTCAAACCTTTTCTGTTTTCTTGACACTCACCTAAAATCCAGTGACAGAATAAAGATGAAAACATGGGGATGTAACAAAACATAATGCCATGGAGACAATGTGTATAGCAGTATCTACACTAGACGGTATCTAGAGCAGACAAAATAGACTTCTAGGAAAATAAAATGGCAAAAATAGAAATATTTCAATTGATAAAATGAAAGTCTACATAACGATTGCAAAAATAATAATGAT
The DNA here is from genome assembly GCF_030014295.1 of Loxodonta africana. Lineage (NCBI taxonomy): Eukaryota > Metazoa > Chordata > Mammalia > Proboscidea > Elephantidae > Loxodonta > Loxodonta africana. The sequence goes on from NC_087356.1 coordinate 33,895,459, forward strand.
AATAATTAGTTGCAATTAAGTGGATTCTGACTCATGGCAAACCCATGTATGTCAAAGTAGAACTGTACACCATAGGGTTTTCAGGGGCTGTGATCTTTTGAGAGTAGATCACTGGACTTTTCTTCTGAGACACCACTGGGTGGATTTGTACTGCCAACCTTTCATTTAGTAGCAGAGCATTTCACTATTTGTGCCACCCAGGGACTCCATATAAAGCTTCAAAGTCATTCATTGTCATGTGCCAGTTTGCAGCATTAAATATATATCTTAACCAAAACTCTTAGATAAACAATAGATTATTGAGAAAACATAATTGTCATTGGTGATATAATAGGTTAAAGAAACAGGGAATTTTCAGTTCACGTAACTGAAAGTTAATAGTTTCAGATGCCACTTTATCCAAGAGCCCTTCTTAGGTAAGCTCTCTGTTCATTGATGCATGTTGCTTTCGTAGGACCAGCCTGCATTCTGCCTCGTTTGGTTTCTCAGGTCACAGTGGGGGTACATTGGGCCCCACTTCCAACAGTTTCAGGTGGGATCTTGAGCTCTCAGTGGACCATATGAGGAAAGCAATACTCAGATGGGTCCCGCATAAGCCAGAGAGCTGGGACAGAATCAGCTCTATTGAAAGCACTTAAGGAATGAAAGAGGGATGACATAAAAATAACAGAAGAGAAAAATAAGGAGATGACTAAATAACGTAAGTAAAAAGTAAATTTGTCAGATTAGCAAGATTAAGTAAAAATGTCAGTGGCTTACAAGAGCATGGCATACTGGTCAATTGAGGCTGATCTGTTCTACATACATGCTCCTTCCAACATGCAGACTCAGAGAGATAGCCCCTATTTGAGACATGTCTTCTTTTTGTACAAAGAGAAAATCTGGCAGACATTGACAATGTCTCTTAAAGGTCCCGCTCTCACACAGCATAAGCAAACTTCTTGCACATTCCATTGGCTAAGGCAAGTCATAAGGCCTAGCCCAAAGTCAAAATGTTGGAGATTTATATTTCTCTGCGGTAAAGTCACATGACAATAGGCAGAGATGCATACTCAATCCTCTTACAGGCGTTTGTAATTGCAAAAAACAATGCAATCTTTTATTCTTGAAACTTTTTTTAATATAACCCTAATGCTTTGTCTGGGGTCACTGTGACTTGAAATCAATTAGATGACATGCAACAACAATGCTTTGACCAATGCAAAAACTGAGAATAATAAGAGATTTGAGTATTTTTCAAGTCTTATCTACCTACAAAAGTCCTGGTGGTACAGAGGTTAAGGATTGCTAACTGAATGGTTGGTAGTTTGAAGCCACCAAGCACTTCACAGGAGAAAGATGTGGCAGTGTGCTTCTGTCAAGGTTGTAGCCTTGGAAATCCTACGGGGCAGCTCCCCTCTGCCCTAGAGGGTCACTGTGAGTTAGAATTGACTTGATGGCAATGGGTTTGTTTTTATTTTGGTTTTGGTATATCTATCTATATCATTGTCCCTTTTTCTATTTTACTGCAGTAACTTAACTGCTTATTCTCAAGCTACCTTTGTCTTGTTGTGTCTTACAATGTTCTAAGTCACCTGTAGGTTTATTATCATCATCATTATTATTAATTAAGTTCACCCTCTGTGCAAATAATTGAAAAGCTATTTATGAACTCATGAAAGTCATGTTTTTATAAGCCAGAGAAGAACTAATATTTATCAAATATATAGAATGAGTATGTTTTAGACAGAACGAAATATCTGAATAGGCATGGTGACAGCAAATCTATTTCTTCAACTAATTAGTAAGATAGTTATTAATTAAGAGAAGACAAATTACTCTTCTCTGCCTTTAAAAATTCAAACTACACACGCATGCACACGCACACATGCACAATCTTCCTGTTCTTCCCAGCCAACCCTTTGTCACACACACATTCACAGCACAAGTTGCTATGGTGCTATGCTTATCTCCATGGCAATTGATCATTGTATGTATGCACATGTCCACTGTATGTTAAGAGACAAATCATAACTCTAAACCCAAAGATTTGAATCTTCAAAGAAGATACACAATAAAGTTCCAAAAATAAATTCCCATACAAGAAAGAATGTAAGTATTCCCAATAATATAATAAAGGGCATGGACAATAGCTAAAATGGAACTATTAAAAGTGCATGCTATTAGACAATGAACGCTCCTAAACAGCTGAACATTTAAAAAATGACAGTTCTCACACAACATGCAAGATCCAATTTGGCTTGTGGGGGTCTCTGTGTGGTTGAAATGATCCCCAGCAGACAGTGAATTCTGGGTCCCAGGAAGTGATAATGATAAAATATATCTAGCCTCTAGGGGGAAAAAAGCCCTATTCATAGACAAAAAAGTCATAAACATTGACTAGACATATGAATGCATTGAAAATTCCTGATCTGCAGATCAACTGTAAATTAACCATTTATAAAATAGGTGGATTGTAAAATAGTTACAATCTCCGGCATGGTTATAAAACGTTACATTTAAATTCACACGTAAAATGCATCTTTACCTATTAATTGGTACAAAAGATAACTTTTATATACTAAGTCATTGGATTTTGGTCAAACTGTGGTTACAAATTAAGCATGGTTTTGGGGGTGCACAGGGCTGTTTTTGTTGATGATTTAATGATTTTTGTTAAAGTATCATTTGCTTTAATGTGCAGTCTGTTAAAAATGTTCACGTTATTTTTAAAAGAGACTTCCTCAATTTTAGCAAATCAATTCATAAAATTATTTTGGTGTTCTATGGTCCACGGGTGGGGGGCCCTGTTGGCACAGTTGTTAAGAGCTCAGGCTGCTAACCAAAAGGTTGGCAGTTCCAATCCACCAGCCCCCCCTTGGAACTGTATGGGGGCAGTTCTACCCTGTCCTATAGGGTCTCTGTCAGTCGGAATTGAAGGCAAGAGGATGGCTCATAGAAAGGGAACATTGGTAACTTTAAGGTCATATAAATAAGAGTAGAATAACTGGGAACATCAAGTACCCAGAAGCACAAATTAGTGCACTGAATATAAATGTTATAATATTTTTCTATCTCTCACATAGGAAGTGAAAAAGTAAACACATAGAGATTAGAAAAAAAATCCTATGAGATTAAAAAAATATATATATATTTAATTTCAAATGTTTTCATTTAAACTAAAATCGCTGAATTTGTTGCAGATATGTAATAACAGATATATGTCATAAAACAGTAAACAATAAAGAAAATATAAATTTAAAAAAGTCTCAAACCCAGCCGTTTGAACGTAACATCATTTTGGTGAGTATTAGAGAGAGGATAAGAAAGAAATGAATCTACGTCATCCTTTTATTTGCTCCATAATGTTGCATTGATAGAGGCCCCATACTCATTAAAAAAAAAAAACTCCAGTTGATGTTTTTTTTTCCCCCCCAATTATTCAATGTTGTATTAAAAACTGAGGTACATATATAGAGATAATATCCTGAGAAATATTTCTGACTATGCTTTGACTAGTTTTCTATTGGTTGTCAGTCTTTTTCTTATTCACTTTTAGGAGCTCTTTGAATAGAAAGTTAGCTACTATTTTTCCTTTCAAATAAAGCAACTTGTCCTTATTTAAATATTTAGGATATTTATACAGAATTCGGCCAATTAGAAATTTATAACTCAACAAAAAACCCAGGAAGAAATAGATAGATAAAAATCCATACCTTTCCTTATAGAGAAAAATGTAAAATGACTAATTGCCTACATATTATGTAAGTATATGATTTCTCCTTATTCTTTCTGGACCCACACAGTGTCCAGTATTAAGGAATACTCAGAAATAAAGCCGTGCCACATTTTTTTGTTGGAGCTTTTAGTGGAAAGAGTACATATTGGCCTATTTGGAGGCAAACACTTAATTTTTCCCCTTAGCTTTATTTCTTCCACTTTTTGTCAATGGTGTCAAAATATACTCAGGAATGTGATTAAAATATCATTTCGATGAATGCATCTTTGCTTATAATGCAATGTATAATACAATCAGGAAAAAATACCCACCAAAAGGAAACCCTGGTGGTATAGTGGTTAAGTGCTACGGCTATTAACCAAAAGGTTGGCAGTTTGAATCCACCAGGCTTTCCTTGGAAACTCTATAGGGCAGTTCTACTCTGTCCTATAGGGCCGCTATGGTTCAGAATCAACTTTACAGCAACGGGTTTGGTTTTTTGGGTTTACCCACCAAAAAACACTTTGAGAATGGAACAAAGAAGGCAACTTATCCCGTTTATAGTCCTAGTGCAGTGGGTAGGAGTCCAGGATGTCATGAAATAGGAGAAACCTCAGTTGGCTACTGATATGTGGGAGATTATATTGATTAATAACTTGGTATTCATACATTCTCAGTTTGGCAATGACCCAGTTAATGCTCCATACGGGGAAGCCATTTGCTCAAAGATGTTATGGCTCCAATATTAAAAACATGTTTCAAGTAATCCTCAACAAAGGGGACAAAATAAGAGTTTTATGTCTTTATGTTTTCGGTGATCTTGTTTTATTCTGTAATATATATCCCCAGTAGACCGTGGACATGTACCCTAATGTTTAATGTCATACACCAAAAATCTTTAATTTCCTAAATTTTACATGTTAGGTAGAAAAGCTAGGCATTCTTCACTTTTCCCCATCCATAACCATATGTATAGAGGTCAATGGACTGCCTCATACAAACATATTTCAAGATTTCAATAAAGATATCCTAAAAGTAATGTTCTGGGGAAAAAAAAGGACAGGATGCCCATTATACATCAATTCATCTATTACAATCAGATGAATTAAGGACATGGAGGACTCAAAATATCTAAGTTTGTTAGATTTTTTCCCGTAATAGGGGTCCTTATGACTGACATTGGAAACACTGGTGGTATAGTGGTTAAGAGCTACAGCTGCTAACCAAAAGGTCAGCAGTTTGAATCTACCAGGCGCTCCTTAGAAACCCTATGGGGCAGTTCTAGCCTGTCCTATGGGGTCGCTATGAGTCAGAATCAACTCAACGGCAACGGGTATGATTGATAATAATACTGTAACTTTCAAACTCTATCCTAACTAACAAAAAATTTTCTTTGTGGGTGTTTGTTGTTTTTATAATTACGAAATCTCCCCTTTTATGTTTTTACAAGAAAATCAACCATTTAGATAACTCTGGTCATCCCATTGCTCTATGCTGGGCTTTAGGAAATGCTGTAGTTCACGGTATGGAACCTAAGAGTCTTGAGAGCTGGGCACAAATAGCCTTTCCTGCATCTACAAGGAAAAGAGAAAAGGAGAAGAAAAAAGAGAGGTCAACCTCCCAATGAGGGTAACAGAACATCCCAAATACAAGCTCCATGCACATAATGTTGTTAGAATCCTGGAGTTGGTTCCAACTCATAGCAAACCTATGTACAACAGAACAAAACACTACTGGGTCCTGGGCCACACTCACAATGGTTGCTATGTTTGAGCTCATTGTTGCAGCCACTGTGTCAACCCATCTCACTGAGGGTCTTCATCTTTTTTGTTGACCCTCTACTTTACCAAGCATGATGTCCTCCAGGGACTGTTCCCTTGATGTCCAAAGTGAGATCAAGTCTTGCCACCATTGCTTCTAAGGAGCATTCTGGCTGTACCTCCTCTGAAACAGATTTGTTCATTCTTCTGCCAGTCAATGTTATATTCAATCTTCTTCACCAACATCATAATTGAAATGTATCAGATCTTCTCTGGTCTTCCTTCTGAATACACTTGATACAGAATGATAAATAAATAAATCAGTGTATAAATAAAGGAAGATACTAACTTCAGAAGACTTGTCAAAATCTCTGTTCTAGATTTTTTTTTTTTTTCTAATTGCTAGGGTTGATTTTAAAGACTGACTGGAAATTGTTAAACATTTCCTGAGGATATTTTGTGTTTATTTATGTGAACATTTGTCAATTCATTTTTTCAGAATCATAGTCTTAGACGATTAGTTTTGATATGTAGTGTTTTCACCACCATTATTTTCTAAATATTGCAATTTCCATTTTTTAGTCCAAGAGTTCTTTATGAGAGAAATATTTAATTTTTATGAGTTTTCTTTTTCCTCACACTTTTTTTTTTTTAATCAATCTCTGGTGTTATTCAGAGAAATTGGTTTATATTATTCCTATTTTGAATAATTAATTGAGCTTTTTTAAAAATTGGTGGAAATGAGATGTTTGTAGAGAATAGATATTTGTGGTATATATACGACCCCAACAGTGTCTGAGGTTGAATTAGACAGACAGATAGATGATAGATAAAGAGATAGATAGACAGACAGGCAGATAGATAGATAGATGATAGATAGATACATAAATGAGTAGGTATATATAAGTATTAAACTGGGATCTTTTGTGGAACACACCCACATACAAACAGTAGTTGCAAATGTTATGAGTTCTTGAAAAGAAAACAAAGAATTCCATTTATGTTTTTTCTCTTCGAACTTACAGAACACATGTTCAGATGCCCTATTTCATTATTATTTTTTGGCTATTTGTCAGGCAGGGCTGACAAACTCTAGTTTAATTCTAATTCTATTGTGTTTTATGACTATTTTCCTTGCCCCTCCTATTTTTTATGCTTTGTGTATTTTATTTGTGTTTTTTTTTATGACTCCCGTCCTCCTTCCTCCCTTCTCTCATCCTCCTCCTTCCCTTTTTCCTCTCTCCTTCCTTTCTCCCTCCCTCTCTTCCTTTCTTTCTGTGTGTTATTTGGTTAGAACTCCATTGTATATTTACCCTTTATTATTGCAGCACTCTTCCCTTTTTCTCTTTGAACACTATTAAGTTAATTTCAAAATATCTGATATTAATAACACATTTATTTTTTTTGTTTGTTACCATCTGCCTAGTATGCATTATTGCATGCTTAAAGACTCTGAGTAAGCTTCCTTTGTCTTTTTTATTTTAGATATAGCTCTTTTAGTGACCCCAGTATAGGATTATCTAAACTGGGGAATGAATTTCTTTGAATAAGTAAGTTTGTTTCATTTACATTCATTGATAAGAAATAGGTTTAAGCTTAGTCCTATTAATTTCATCTTCTCTTCCAAATACTGTCTTTGTTCTTTATCATTTGGTGTATGGCATTCCATTTCCTAAGAAGTAGGTGGGAATTTGCGTGTGTGTGTGTGTGTGTGTGTGTGTGGTGTGTTTCACTGTGGTAATTTGGAAAGTTTATAGTTAGTATATAAAAAATTTCCTTTAAAACTTTCTGTACAGAGTATGGCCCCTAGACTCCTTTTCAGCTCAGTAATGAAGTCACTCCTGAGGTTCACTCTTCAGCCAAAGATGGGACAGACCCATAAAACAAAACAAGACTAAAGGACCACACCAGCCCAGTGGCAAGGCAGGAGGGAACAGGAAAGCTGGTCATAGAGAATCCAAGGTTTAGAAGGGAGAGTGTTGACATGTTGTGGGGTAGTTAGCAAATGTCATAAAACAATACATGTACTAACTGTTTAACGAGAAACTAGTTTGTTCTGTAAGCCATCATCTAAAATATAGTAAACAGTTTTAAAAAATAAAAATATAACTTTCTTTACAACATTTGATCTTCTTTTCCTTTAACAACTTTAGTAACTGCTATCTCCTTGTTCCCTGATTGGTGCACAGGGTTAAAACATTGGGCTGCTAACATAATGGTTGGAGGTTTGAAACCAGCCAGGTATCTCAGAAGAAAGTTCTGGGGATCTACTTCCAAAAAAACAGCCATTGAAAATCCTACGGAGCACAGTTCTATTCTGACACATAGGGGGCCATCATGAGGTGGAGTCAACTCCAGAGCAAATGGTCTAAGACCCTAGATGACGTGGCCAGTTTCCTTTCTGACTTCCTTTCCCACGACTCTCCCTTTGCATGTTTCATCCTAGCCACTCTGGCTCCCTTGCTTGTTGCCCTAAGTAGCTAGGTGTGTTCCTGCTTCAGGTGTTTGCCCTGCCTGTTCCCTCTCCAGAAATGCTTTCCCCAGATCTATGCAGGGTTCACTCTAATTAGCTTACAGTTCTTTTCAGATGTCACCTTCTCAGTCAGGCCTAACCTGACTGTACTATTTAAATGTACAGCCGCCACTCCACTCTGATGCTCCTTTTCTCTATTCATTTTGTAAAAGTTTTTTCTTTTATTCATTGATGCATTCTCAGTACATGGCACATGGTAAATACTCAACATACATTGAACTGAATTGAATAGGATATGTGTTCTCTGTTTTGAAAGTCAGACTCTGGATCTACAGTATCTGGGGTGACTCCTATTTCTGCCACTTACGTTAGCTGCTAACCAAAAAGTCAGGAGTTGGAATCCACTAGGCGCTCCTTGGAAACACTATGGGGCAGTTCTACTCTGTCCTATAGGGTCACTATGAGTTGGAATCGACTTGACAGCAATGGGTTTGGTTTTTGGTATATCATAATGTTATCATAAGGGATAAATACATTAATAAATACAATGATATTTGAAAGTAATATAATTTTACTTATAAAAAACCACTTACATTGTCATAAAAATACTAACTGCTGAACAAATTGTTATTATTAGACATTATCCCACTGACTTCTGCCATGAATGGAATCTAGAGAAGATAGTACAGCCTCATTATTTCTTTATTTTGGGGACTTATTTTTTCAACTTCAGAGCCTACATAATTTTTTCTTTATTCATGACATTCATTAGACAAAGATAGTTTTGATATATATACTCTGTTCTTCAAAAAAGAAAAGGTATTATTTTTCTGTTGAATTTAGTTTTCATTCATCTAAACTGTGTTTCCTCTCCCCCTTGTATAAGGAAAACATTGGATAGTTTTATCTAAGCCCAGCCTTGACCAATCTTTTGGGCCCACTTTTTACTCACGAGTGATCCATTTCAAACTTCCTCTAAATAGCAGAGCCCCCTCACTGCAGCCTTCATTTGACACCTTTCAGAAGAAAACAAAAGTTACCAATTTGTCTTACTTTGCATTGAGATAGATTTCCAAAAAAGTTCTCTTCTTTATGTGTACTGAGAGGTCCTTTTGCCAGGAAAAAAAAGAAAGTGTCTATTTATATTTAAAAATATTATCATTCTGTACCCTTAATCAAAGGAGCCCTGGTGGTGCTATGATTAAAGCGATCGACTGCTAACCAAAAGGCCGGTGATTCGAAACCACCAGTGTCTCCATGGGAGAAAGATATGGCTATGTGCTTCAGTGGAGATTTATAGGCTTGGAAATCATATGGGGTCGCTATGAATCAGAATAGACTTGGCAGCAGTGGGTTTGGTTTTGGTTGTGACCCTTAATCAAAAAGCTTGATTACTAGCACCTCTTTCCTTCCATACTCAGGATCCTTTACCCCACCTTTCAGGGCTGAAATGATCACCTCACCCTTGCATGGGAGATACAAGACTCAGGGTCACATAATACAGTTATCTTATTAATCTGGCCTGCATCTCTTCAGCATAAATTCCATCAGCCAAAGTCATCTGCTTTCTAATAAAATGACTCCCAGACTCACTAGGACTATAGACCACATCCAAGCTTTCTGTCCACTGGTGATCAGGCCATAGCCGCAGCTACCTCCAGGGCTATAGATTTCGGCAGGGTTTATTTTTTTTTCCTTATTCAAATTCTATTCTAATTTGTTGTTGTTTGATTGTGCCATACAACAGTAAATTATAAATAGCACCTGAATTCGTTTCTACCCTCTGCCCTGATACTCATGAAGTAAGTATGCTGGAAATGATCAAAGAACTCCAATGGTGGCTGAGATTCAGAATTTAAAAGAATTCTATTGATCACGTAATAATCATATCATGGAAGTCAGGCATAGCCTGACTTAATTCTCTTTTAAAAGATAGATGGGAAACTTGGTCCATTTTTGTTTAGATCCCCTTCTGCAAGGTCACTATGGCAACCTATTAAAGAATGGAAAGAAAGCTCTCTGATGTTATCTTTGAGTCTTTTCCTTTGAACTTCCAAATAAGCCATACCTAATTTCAAAGGAGCCCTGGTGGTGCAGTGGTTAAGAACTCGACTGCTAACCAAAAGGTCAGCCGTTCGAATCCACCAGCCAGTCTTTGGAAACTTTATGGAGCAGCTCTACTTTCAAAAATACTAACATAACCAAATGGTACATAATAAGTAGGAAAAAGACAACATTCTAGTTGTGCCCTTGTACACTGGGTGGCTACACTTGAACATAGGTAAATATTCTCCTGGAATTGAAGGAAGGCATCCTAAAGTTATTAGAGCTGAGAGGAATTATAGAAAATCCATTTTACAAATATATGACCTTTCCAGGAATATTCTACTTAAAGAAATAATGTCAAATAACTAACACAGAAAGGTGGAAAAAAGGTTTAAATTTTCTCAGGCTTATTGAATTTATTCTTAATATACTAAATACGAAGCCTCTCTTTAATTAATGTTAGACAAATCTAGCAAGAGATCTGAACTCTTAGCTTATTAATGTCCTTAAACCCATTTATTCCTAAAAATCCCCTCCTAAGTACAGTTAATACTTTAATTAATTGGTCAGGGAGGAGAATACAAACCTCTAAGCAATCTTAGTGTAAGGTCCAAAGTGTCCCAATGCCCTTTATTTTTTTAATATTTTGCCTTAAAACCTTAAAGTCTGCTTTTTATTTGATTCTATAATAATGTGTTTTCTATATAAAAATATTTTTTAAAAATGTTTTAAATGACTTACCATGAAATAAATTGATGATCTGGGACAACGTGCCTTCTTTTCCCTGTGGTTTTACCTATCTCGTGTACACACTGTCACATACACCCAGGAGTTCTCCTATTCTCATGTTAGAAGCAAAGTGAAGGTCCAAGCTTAGAGTAGCAAAAGCATTCTCATGGAAGATGTTTATTCCTTGAATGGGGAAAAGCTCATCTCATAATAGGCAACTCTCTCCTGATGACAGTATTTGAGTTTCGTTTTAGAGGTACCTAAGCATCCAATGGAAACCCCAGTGGAAACCCTGGTGGCATAGTGATTAAGTGCTACAGCTGCTAACCTAGAGGTCTGCAGTTCAGATCCACCAGGCACTCCTTGGAAACTCTATGGGGCAGTTCTACTCTGTCCTATAGGGTCGCTATGGGTCGAAATTGACTCGACAGCAGTGGGTTTGGTTTGGTGGGGAAGCATCCAATATGGGAAACTTGGTGGCGCAGTGGTTAAGAGCTCTGGCTGCTAACCAAAAGGTCAGGAGTTTGAATCCACCACATGCTCCTTGGAAACTCTGTGGGGCAGTTCTACTCTGCTCCGTAGAGTCACTATGAGTCAGAAATGACTCGATGGCAATGGGTTTGGTTTTTGGTTTTCGGAAGCATCCAAAGGAGCCCTGGTGGTGCAGTGGGTAAAAGCTCAGCTGCTAACCAAAAAGCTGGCAGTACAAAACCATCAGTTGCTCCATAGAAGCCCTATGGGGCACTTCTACTCAGTCTTATAGGGTCAGTATGAGTTGGAATCAACTTGATGGCAAAGGGATTTTTTTTTTTTTTTTAACATCCGTCATTGAGCAGGTTGACCTACCAGGAGTAATCTCTTTGAGGAAACTCCCATTCTCATTTTTCATAGTATATGCCTTCAGAGAATACTGACTTCTGAGAGTAAGCAAATTGGAATTGTCTAAAATGTAAGTCTTAGTGGCTACATGTGGGGCTTGACTTCGGGATACTCAAGGGAATTCCAGTCATTGCCTTATCTAAGAAGAATAATTGAAAATGCAAAGACAAAAGAAAAAAAAAATCTATCCCCCCAAATCTTTTGGCTACAGAAAATGTGTTGCTACCAGAAACCATTGAAAAAGCAGATGGAGGGAGGGTGAAATATTTTAAGCCAAAAGAAAATATTCAACTTTAAAGGTGTCAGAAAGCATACCAGAAGCACAATAGGAGCTGAAGAATTAGAAGGGCTTAATAGGAGAAAGGTTTGACTTTTACGCCCAAAGTTAGGACTGAGTGAAGGTAGGGAAAAATTAAAGTAATCCCAAAGAGTAGAGAGAGATTTAACTCCTTCTCAAGGTTCAGGTTAGAAGAGTGCTGAAAAGGAGGAACATATGGAATGGCTATATCCAGGGGAATTATCGAGCGGTATTTTTTTTTTTTTTTTATACGTGGGTAGTATGCAGGGGAACATTCCCAGAAGGGTATGCAGGGTGGAAATATGCAGGGAGAATATCCAGTGGGAACACCTAAGGGAACCATGCAGGTGCTGGATAAGCAGGAAGGGGAGCCTGCAGGGGAAATCACTGGAATCCAAAGATAATTTTATAGAGGAGATAAAGGGAAGGTCTGAGAGAGAAGACTGAGCTATGCCTTCCTAAAAAAGCCCAAATTCAGAATAATATTTAAAGGCATCCTCTGAACAGACGGATCTATTTTTAAGAAATGGTTGGGAATTTCTCCCTCGGTGATGGGGGAATAGCCACCACGACAATCATAGCAGCCACCATGGATCGAATGATCACTTTGTGGTGAGCACTGTGCTAAGGTCTTGGCCTGCTTTACATCACTTAATCTTCACAGAAAATCTATATGTTCTGAAATCTTTGCTTATTTCTTAGAAGAAAGAGGCCATTTATCAGCTTGTAGTCAAAGTTGACTTTCATGACCTCTTTAGCAAGAGTAGTCCAGAGAAAAAAGGTTTTTTGAAAGCCATTATTCTAACCTTTACATTAAAAAAAAGGCAGCCCTGGCTAATGTGAAAATAGAATATTACATAAGGAGGGCCCCAGCCAGACTTAAAGGATTTAGGAAAAGCCCTAACCTTTTGGTCGTGCTGGATTGTGGGAAAATGGAAACTTAGGAAGATCTTTAAAACTTTCCCAGAGGTATAAATACCTAGGAGTAAAAACCATCAGTTAGGTGCGGAGCCTGAGGGCTTTGGAAGCTTTTAGCACACTGCTTGGCCTCTAGGGCAGTCTCAACAGGCCGGCAATTCATTCAAAAAACAGGGTAAGAACACGAGAGCATCATTGGCAGAAGGCAGCTAGACAGTAAGGGAGAAGCTGGCCTGGATCTCTATGCCCTGGGAGTTTTGAGACAGAGATTCAGAAGCAGCTGTGTAATAGGTAAGGGAACACAAAGTGTCCAGAAATCTTATAAGCCCAAAGAAGCATGGGGTTAAAAAGAAGGGGTGTGTGTGAAGTGAAGGATCCCTGGTGGTGCAGTGGTTAATGCAGTCTCCTGCTAACTGAAAGGTCAGTGGTTCAAATTCACCAGCCGCTCTGCTGGAGAAATAAGTGGCAGTCTGCCTCTGTAAAGATTACATCCTTGGAGGGGTTGGGGGGAGACAGGAAAAATCCTTAAATGTAAAAAATTAAATAAAAAAGATTACAGCCTTGAAAACCCTTTGGGGAAGTTCTACTCCGTTCTTTAGGGTGGCTGTGAGTCAGAATCTATTCCACAGAGGTGGTGCTGTGTGAAGTGTGGGAAATTTGATGGGAGAGGTAAATGGCCAGGATTCCAGCTCTGGTCACCAGGAGATTGTATCTCCAGACATCCAAATGGTGTTAAGTCTCACTTCAGGAGCTGCCAGTCTAGGAGGAGCCCACCCCAGGCAGCCTAGAGCCGGGCCCAGCCAGACTGCAGATGACATCACGTTAATACAAACACTTCCACCCTTCCTCTGGGGATTCAAAAAAAAAAACCCAGTGCCATCGAGTTGATTCTGACTCATAGTGACCCTATAGGACAGAGTAGAACTGCCCCGCAGGGTTTCCAAGGAGCGCCTGGTGGATTTGAACTGCCAGCCCTTTGGTTAGCAGCCGTAGCACTTAACCACTATTCCACCAGGGTGTTCAAGGCCACATGAATTAAATTCCTCATATAACACCTAGTTGGAAACCCTGTAATGGTGAAGAGTTTTGGCTGCTAACCAAAAAGGCTGGCAGTTCAAATCCACCAGGTGCTCCTTGGAAACCCTATCGGGTAGTTCTACTCTGTCCTATAGGGTCGCTAGGAGTCACAATTGACACAATGGCAATGGGTTAACACCCAGTCACAGACTTGAAGAGATCAAGAATAGGGGAGCACTGGGGTCTCAAAGGATAAAGCCATGGCCACTGGAGTTTCCAAAGGTGGGGCCACAGCCTCCTAGTTTTCAAAGAGACAGATCTTCACCAACTCGGTTCTGGAGTGTTGCCTTTCACGAGTGCCAGTGGGATGGGGCCAGATCCACTGCCCAAAGCTGAGGGGGACTTCCTTACCACCAAGCAAGAAGAACCAGCAGCATGAGTCCATTGGACCTCTGTGCTGAGAAGCTCCTAGACCAGGGAAAGATTGGTGACAAGGACCTTTCCCTAGAGCCGAGAGAGAGAGAAAGGCTTTCTCTGGAGCTGGCACCCTGAATTCAAACTTCTATCCTCCTAGATTGTGAGAGAGTAAATTTCTCTTTGTTAAAGCCATCAGCAGCACTAGATAACTAAGACAGTAGTATTATGTAAATAATAAATAGCTATTATTGTTTATATACATTATCTCATGAATATTCACAACCACCCAGGGGTTAGGGACTATCCCCATTTTACAGATGAGGACACTGAGGCACAGAGAAATTATGTGACTTGCCCGAGTAATGACATAGAGCCAGAACTGGCAACAAAGCCAGTGAGTGCCCTTACCCACCTGTGATACATCTATAACCCCCATGTGGCTGAAATATTGTATCATATGCTTGCCATGGAAACCCTGGTGGTATAGTGGTTAAGTGCTACAGCTGTCAACCAAAGGGTCGGCAATTTGAATCCACCAGGCACTCCTTGGAAACTCTATGGGGCAGTTCTACTCTGTCCTATAGGGTCGCTATAAGTTGGAATCGACTTGACGGCACTGGGTTTTTTTGGTATGCTTGCCATGAAGATTAACACAAGACAACATTTGCAATTAAAGTAGTTAAACACAACTGAAACACAATGATATAATATAGGAGTAGCACGCTTTTTATCTTGGATGCCAGTGCTTGTTAAAAAGCAGATTTAGTTAGAACAAGATGAGAGTAAAAAGGAGGAGTTTTAAGACCAGACTGGAGAAACCCCGAGAGTATGGCCCCCAGACACCCTTTTACCTCAGTACTGAAGTCACTCCTGAGGTTCACCCTTCAGCTAAAGATTAGACAGGCCCATAAAGCAAAACGAGACTAAAGAGGCACACCAGCCCAGGAGCAAGGACTAGAAAACAGGAAGGGACAGGAAAGCTGGTAATAGGGAGCCCAAGGTGGAGACGGGAGAGTGTCGACATGTCATGGGGTTTTTAACCAATGTCATAAAATAATATGTGTACTAACTGTTTAATGAGAAAGTAGTTTGTTCTGTAAACCTTCATCTAAAGTACAATTAAAAAATGTTAAAAAAAAATAGGGGAGCAGAAGAGCAGAAAATACAGCGTTTTATCAAAAATGAAGAGAGCAGTTAATTCCAGATGAATCTAAAGTTATCACAATGTAAAGAAAATTCAGCTCTTCCCACCATCCTGAGGAGACCTGGTGGCACAATGGTTATGGCCAAAGGTTGGCAGTTTGAATTTACCTGCTGCTCCTTGGAAATCCTATGGGGCACAGTGTGTGAATACATTTTTGGGACTGTGATGCTAGATTTGTGGTCTTGTTTTGTTGTAGGATTTTGTGTCGAGAATCATGGTGTTCTCCTTTTAAGGGAAATATCCTTCTGAAATGATCTATTGCCCGATGATTTTGATAATCCTACCTGCGCAACTAACTTGACTGTCTCATTTTCCTTGTTATTGTTTGATAGTTGAGAATAAAACCTGTGGTTATTTCCATAATCAGAATTTTACTTATTTTTGAACCAATTTTGGCATATGCTGTTCTCACTAAAACTATTATCTCAGTTTGGCCTCAAGTATATTTTTTCCTTCCCATTAGTTTTGCTAGTGGGCTTAGTAGGTTATTTATTTCAAATTCTTGAGTTGAATATTTAGTTAATTTAGTTTTTTAAAAAAATTTTCAATATATTGGTATTAAAAACAGGCTTTCTTGTGAAATATAAGATGGATAATTTTTGTCAACATTACTAGACTTGCAGCAAATCAAATCATATTTATAAGAAATCAATATTTAATTTTTTAGTGGAAGTTTGTTGATTGCCTCTAGCACTAATCATTTCTCTGCCCCTTCCTTTCTTGACAGTGTCCCAAATTCTGCAAACATAGAATTTTAAATTAGAAAAGATACAAATCATATCGTTCAAAAACCCCAGGGCCTCTTGGGAGATGCCAACTTCTTTTCCCTAAGACTGCAAGTAAGGAGATATGTCAAAGACCCGGATAGTATAGCCCAAGGCTTTTCATAAAACAAAGTTTTTTTTTGAAGAGTTTGTCATCAGGTGATCTCTGGGAATTCCAAATATTTTACCAAAACATGGAATTTTTCTGATAAGCATTCAAAATAAACTTTTAATATGTAGCCTCTTGTCCATTTGGATGCTGTCCAAAGCTGAGGCAAAGGTTTAAAGGTGAGGCAATGTGGCCAGTTAAATTTCTCTCCCTGTGGTTCCTGCTTTATGTTGCAGGTGAAGCCTTGAAACAGCTGCCAGGTATCCCAGTTTTACTAGTTAAAACAATCTTATTACCAGTGAACTGAATTGTGTTGGACCTTCTCCCTGTAATTTCAAAATATTTATGCATTCTTAAAAAGAATGTAAATCGTCCATTTTGGATTCTTCTTTTCCTAGATTTGCTAATATTTTGTTTATTATTCATTTGTTGTTTGAATAGGTAGTTGCGTGACCAGAAACTTCATTGCTCTGCCACTAGAAGCTTCACTTTTTTGTATTTGCTGGAATAGTGCTAAGTTGTCCAGAGCCTGACTCCCTTCTGCAGCACACACCATTGCCCTCATTGAAACTCTATTGTGGAGTATCCACTTTATTTAACGTCCTGTCTCAACCAAGTGCAAGCTGGTAACCCACAAGTGTTTTCATTGCGTTTTCCAGAAGTATTGCCGCACTCCGACTGGCCCATGGCAAATTGACTCTGCTGTCCTACATTCTCTAATAATAGTAATAAAAATCTTATCTGCATATACACCTGTAACATTGGTTTTTCACAAATCAAAAACCAGATGAATGCTGCACTCAACCTCTCAGTTATTTTTGTGCCGTTATATCCTAAAGAAATTTCTTAAGTTTTCCCTGTTGTGGATGCTAATATTTCCTGTGCCAAAGTGATAATACAAGTGTTTCCTAATATTTATGTGTCTTTGACATTTCGATAAAAAAAATTGATCAGAATGGAAAATTAAATATAGAGGCGCAAATCATGTTGTTGATTACATTTGCAGCTGTCTTTTTTCCCAGGGGTGCCACCATTTAAATAAAGGGAGACAGTTAAGTACTGCCCTCAGCCGTTTTACATCCATAGATGTCTAAACAACCTGAGAAGTGGAGCTAAGATAAACATTCCTCAAGTAAAACTACCACCTGGTTTTATAGAGCTTCGATTTTCAGTAAGGTCTCTAAGATTTAACTATGAAAACAGATACACTGACAACTTCTCTCTTCCGTATAAGAAGATCATAAACAGAACCCCAGTACTCCCATTTTAAATTCTTTGCCTCATGATGTCCTAAACAATAATGTAATAGCAAAATAGCTAAATGCTTATAAATGCTCTTCTTTATAACAGCTGCAAGGCAGTCCTTAATGTCTATTGGACCACGGAAAATCAATAGGAACTATCTTGTGATGCTGACATTTCACAGCAAAGAAATTTCTCGTTTTGAAATAGTACCATACAAATATCTTGGTGGTTAATTGAACCCTGGTAATTATTTTAGAAAATGCAATTAACAGTTGTGACGTTCTTATTATACATAGGCTAACTGTTCATTTTCAACACTCTTCTCCGATTAAAATCAATAGATTTTAGTAATTTGTTTCAAAATGATGTTATCTATATATCAGTCCCATGCTGCACTGAATGTGTTGGTAAAAAACAAAACTCCAGTAAGTCCAAGCTGCACTGAAGGCAATGGCAAAAAAACAAGGCTCCAGGAATTGACAGAATACTAATTGAGATGTTTCAACAAACAGATACAGCACTCTCGGCATTCACTCTTCTATGCCAAGAAATTTGGAAGACAGCTAGCTACCTGGCCAACAAACAAGGATCCATATCTGTGTCCATTCCAAAGAAAGGTGAGCCAACAGAATGCAGAAATTATCAAACAGCATCATTAATATCACACAGAAGTAAAATTTTGCTGAAGACAGTTCAAAAGCAGTTGCAGCAGTACATCCACAGGGAGCTGCTGGAAATTCAAGCCCGGTTCAGAAGAGGATGTGGAATGAAGGATATCATTGCTGATGTCAGATGGATCATGGCTGAAAGCAGAGAATAACAGAAAGATGTTTACTTGTGCTTTACTAACTATGCAAAGGCATTCAACTGTGTGGCTCTTAGCAAATTATGGATAACATTGGAAAGAATATGAATTCCAGAACACTTAATTGTGCTCATAGGAACCTGTGCATAGACCAATAGGCAATCTCAGAACACGGGGATGCTACATGGTTTAAAATCAGGAAAGGTGTGCATCAGGGATGTATCCTATCAGTACACTTATTCAATCTGTATGTTGAGAAAATAACTCATGAAACTGGACTATTCTCAGGATTGGAGGAAGATTCTTTAACAACTCTCGATATGCAGATGGCTGCAGTGGTACATCAACAGGGAACTGCCAGAAATTCAAGCCAGATTCAGAAGAGGACATGGAACAAGGAATATCATTGCTGATGTCAGATGGATCATGGCTGAAAGCAGAAAATACCAGAAAGTTGTTTACCTGTGTTTTATTGACTATGCAAAGGCATTCAACTGTGTGGATCATAACAAATTATGAATAAAATTGCAAAGAATGGGCACTGCAGGACACTTAATTGTGCTCATGAGGAACCTGTACTTAGACCAGAAGGCAGTAGTTCCAACAGAACAAGGGGATATTCCCTGGTTTAAAGTCAGGAAAGGTGTGCGTCAATGTTGTATCCTTTCACCACACCTATTCAGTCTGTATGCTGAGCAAATAATCTGAGAAGACGGACTATGTGAAGAAGAACCTGACATCAGGATTGGAAAAAGACTCAATAACAATCTGCCATATGCAGCTGACACAACCTCGCTTGCTGTAAGTGAATAGGACTTGAAGCACTTACTGATGAAGATCAAAGACCACAGTCTTCAGTATGGACTACACCTCAACATAAAGAAAACAAAAATTCTCACAACTGGACCAATAAACAGCATCATGTTAAATGGAAAAAAGATTGAGGTTGTCAAGAATTTCATTTTCCTTGGATCCACAATCAAGACCCATGAAAGTGGCAGTCAAGAAAGCAAACGACTCGTTACAATGGATGAATCTGCCCTAAAAGATCTCATTGAAGTGTTTAAAAGCAAAGATCTCACTTTAAGGACTAAGATGTGCCAGACCCAAGCCATGGTGTTTTCAACTGCCTCACATGCATGTGAACGCTGGATAATGAATAAGGAAGACCGAAGTAGAATTTACGCTTTAAATTATGGTGTTGGTGAAGAATATTGAATATACTATAGACTGTCAGAAGGGTGAACAAATCTTTCTTGGAAGAAGTACAGTGGCGATGCTCCCTAGAAGCGAGGATGATAAGACTTGGTCTCATGTACTTTGGACATGTTCTCAGGTGGGACCAGTCTCTGGAGAAGGACATCAAACTTAGCAAAGTAAAGGGTCAGTGAAAAAGAGGAAGACCCTCAACAAGATGGATTGACACCGTGGCAGCAAGGATAAGTTCAAGCATAGCTATGACTGTGAGGATGGCGCAGGACCAGGCAGTGTTTTGTTCTGTTGTGGATAAGGTTTTTATGAGTCAGAACCATATCTACGTCATATAAAAAATAGATAAAATTCAGCTCAGCATCCAAAAAAAAAAAAAACAAAAAACCCAGTGCTGTCGAGTCGATTCCAACTCATAGCAACCCTATAGGATAGAGTAGAACTGCCCCATAGAATTTCCAACGAGCCCCTGGTGGATTTGAACTGCCAACCCTTTGGTTAGCAGCTGTAGTGCTTAACCACTAGGCAAACAGGGCATGGTTTTCACATTGCGTCTTGTATTATTTTTCTATTGCTTTATAACAAAATACTATAAACTTAGTGGCTTAAAACCTATGTTTTTGTTTGTTGCTTTATTTTGTTTTAATAAAATGCATTCGATTTCTCAGTTTCCCCGGGTCAAGAGTCTGGGTATGGATTAGCTGAATTCTGCTCACGGTTTCACCAGGCTCAAGTCCAGTTGTAGGCCAGGGCTATGATGTCATCTGACACATGGGGTCTTCTTCCAAGCTCATAAATTGTTGGCAAAAATATCAGCTAATTCCATCTGTAGGACAAATATTTCCAGCCCCTGTAAGCTGCCTATTGTTCCCTGATATGTGGTACTTGCCAAAGCATACCAACTTGTTTTCTTTCAGGTCAGCAAGAGCATGACTTTCTAACTTCTAATCTCTCTGACTTTTGGGAAGTTGTTTTAAGGAATTCATCTGATTAGATAATGCCCATCTAAAATAATATCTCATTAAATTAACTCAAAGACAGCTGATTAGGGACCTTAATTACTTTTGCAAGATCTCTTTTGACATACAGAATAACATAATCATGGAAGTAAAACCCCATAATATTCATAGGTTCCACTCATACACAGGGGAGGAGATTATACAGGACAAGTACAACAAGGGCAGAAATCATCTTAGAATTCTGTCTACCACCTGTGTAGTCTGTCAAAGGAAACATAAGCTTTCACTACATAAAAATCATTCACACTCAAGTAAAACTTTGAGAAACACGAATTAGATAACAGCTACATTTTTTTTCTTCTTATTGAAAACCAGGAACTCTGTCTTGTGGTAAAGGACTAATTAAATCTTCACAACAGCCTTAATGGTTAGGTATTATTATTATTAGCTCTAAAGTTTGGAGAGGTTAAAAGGTTGGTTCAAGGTTAGATAACTTTTGATTGGTAATGCCTGAGGTGAAACATAGATTCTAACACTGGTGTACGTTCTCCCTCTGGATAAGCCAGTTTTCAGCCTCATACAATCCCTCACTGCTTGTAGATGCAGAGGCAGGAAGGGATCTATTGTGACCATACCTGCTTGGAAGCACTCAACCTTGGGTAGACTTGCTATAAGAGGGTGAAATTCCAGGAAGATGAGAGTTTATTTAAGGGCAGAGTTGAAAATTGTCTTTACTTATGCTTATGGGAATAGTAGGTGTCTGTATCAGAGTTCACTCACAGCTACTCATATAGGGTCGCTACGAGTTGGAATCAACTTGACAGTAGTGTTTTTGTTTGTTTGTTTTTGGTATCAGAGTTGGGACAGATAAGATAGAGCTATGATAGGTAGCAGTGGACTACCCATCTCATGGTATAGGGATGGTTCTATAATGGGTTGACCATCTGAGCCATGGGTCATGCTGGAGCATTGAGAGACTGAACCCCATTGAGATCCATTATCACATTTGCTGTGGGTCACATTACCACCTAGAAGAACAAGCCTGGATTAATATTTATGAGTAGGCTGGAGGGGAGGAGATAAATTCAAAGTATGTCCACACAAAAATCAATCTTGACCAATGTACCACTCTAGACATACTAAGAACTAAGACAAATTGAGTCTTCTGTGACAACTTCTTAAACTCTGTAAACTTCAGAACTAATAAAACTCTTCTAAGACAGATTGGCTTGTCTACACAGTTCCATACAAATTGACCATGGAAAATATACTTGGAAAAAGTGAGTGGTCCAAACAAATGGGTCTTTCTAAACACACAAATGTCTCTGGAACTATTATAAACACACAGTCTAATTTGGACATGTTGACTTCTTGAACACTGACAAGCTCAACATACTGACCACTTGATGCAGTATGGCTAAAAACACACCAACCTCTTTGTACATTGATTTCCTTGCCCAGATCACCCAAGCATATTGCCCACCTGCCACTTCAACTTAGATAGGGTAAGGGGACAAGACTAAATTGTCTTAAAGTTCTCATCAGACCAACTGCTAAAGTCTTCTATGACTTGCTATGGACAT
This sequence comes from Loxodonta africana, assembly GCF_030014295.1. Lineage (NCBI taxonomy): Eukaryota > Metazoa > Chordata > Mammalia > Proboscidea > Elephantidae > Loxodonta > Loxodonta africana. The sequence goes on from NC_087356.1 coordinate 33,917,571, forward strand.
TCTTAAGTAGGCTTCTTCAAGAACAGTTGTTTTCATTCATATACCTTTGGAATATCATCTGTTATTAATCTGTAAACATGATACTGAGAGGTGACAGATACTTAACGACATTATAAAAATGATACGAAGTTTTTAGCCTTTGCTTAATATATTTTTTAAACTAATCTTAGAATTTCTGTGAAACATTAACTTTAGCCACCCATTTTGAACTTTGTAAGGTATATATTTTTTTTTTTTTTTAAGGTACGTAAGGATTTGACAAGGCAAGTTTTTTTTAAAGAATCTTCTTATCCTTCTCAATCCTGTATTTGGTTGTAAATAACTATAAACTGCTTTCTCAAGAATTCAATTATTGGACTTCTTCGTAATTTTTCTTGCAAGATTGAATTTGTTGTATATTGTTTAGAATGGAATAAATACTTAAACTGCTTTATGAGTTTCCTAAAGTCAGCTAGAAAGAACATATTGTGTAAAGTGAAATTTGTATTTATTTTTCAGCAAAAGCTTTTCTCTGAGATGTTCCAGATTTTGTACGGATGGAAGGGTCTCATTCCTGGGTGAATATGCCTACTATTGCTGATCTGTGCTTAAAAAAAAAAAAAAAAAAACTAGGGGATAAAGCCTTCGTGTTTTTATGGTTCCTGATTTTTTCTGCCATTTCCATGCTACAAGGACTGAAGACTTTCTAACTGACTGAGTGAGTGGACTCTCTAAAAAATATTTTGGCCCTAAAATTTGTCTGATAGTCCCTGGGTCAGCTATAGAAGCACCCACATGCCCAACTCAAATGGTAAGATTTCTGTTACAGTTTACATGGAAGTTCCCTGGCTCTTATTGGAACCGTATCCTAAATACTTGCTTTTAGGTGAACCTTCCCAAGCATTGCAACCTTGGTTGCACCGCTTTATTCTCAGGTGACCAAGTGACACAATTAGAGTCATTGGATCATAATGAGACCTTTACTAGGTGCCTGAAGTGAGTCATGCTCCATTATTAGTAGATTCTAACCCAGGCGAATGAGAGCCTAGGTTTGCTGAAGGCTACAATGTAAACCTGAGAGAATAAAACCAGCAAAACTGAAGGCACAGTCATATGCTGTAAACTGGTTTCTGAATGAGGCCAAACCCAGTCAGTCCCCAACTTTGGACTTTTTTTTTCTTTTCTTACAGAGATATTGAGTTTGCTCTCTCTCTCTTTTTCTCTTTGTTAATTGAGTTGGGTTTTCCCACTTATAAAAGGAAGTTTCCTAAATAACACATGGTGGTTGCAAAGGAAGTGTCAAAGCTGCCATGTGACTATGTGGCCAGGAGTTTAACCTAGACTAGAGGAAGTTACCCACAAATAGTGATATTGGAAGCTACGCCATCAGTATTTCAGATACCAGCAGAGTTACCCGTGGTGGACTAGTTTCAGCAAAGCTCCCCCGCTAAGAAAGACTAAGATGAAAGAGTCAGTGACCTACTTTGAAAATCAGTCAATAAAAACCCTATGGATCTTAACAGTCCCATTCCATTGTCCATGGTGTCACCATGAGTTGTGGTCCAACTTGATGGCAGCTAACAACAACAACAATAAAAGACAGGGTTAGAGAGCTTCCATTTTTCCCTTTCAGGTGTTGTAGTCTCCTATCTGTTAGAACTGGGAAGGACAAGATTGCCAGCACCCTAACGTGACACCAGTGCTGAGCGCTTGGACAATCAAGCACCCCTTCCAACATTCCCTCACCACGCACTATTCCCAGTGCATTGAGAAGCCATATGATGGCATTTAGAAACCGCAGCCTCATATGGAGCCAACAACTCCTCTGCCAGCCTCACTGTCGTTTACACCAGGACATAACATTCAGGAGACATATTTCTAAGCAATCTAATCCCTTAGGAAGTATAGTTTCCAAAGCTTCACTCCCAGAGAATCTTATTGCATTTTTAGCTGACTATACAGAAACAACTTATGTTGGTATTTCACAGAATCTGTTTTGCTCTGGGTTATACTTTGAGGAATATTGCCGGTCCTCAAAGCCTTTCTCTATTCCTTACTCCTTTGCTTTAGAGAAGCTAAACCCCTGCATTTGAAAACAGATTGTCTGCCTGCACATAACGTTAGGCTAAGGTCTTAAGGCAGCTTGTCACTGACTTAACAAATAGGTAAATTTTTGTTTTTTAAATAAAACGGGTGAGCATATTAAGAGGGATATTTTCATTTCCTTAGCCGCTTAGGTCCAAAATCAGTCCACCTGTATCTCCACGTTAGCTATTCTATACTGATGTTCATCTAATCATCTGATAGCAGTTATGATGGCAGACTTCACTTTTTCCATGATTTACCCTGAAACCTCATCTATTAAAAAATTCAGTTAAGTAGAAATTTCACAAGCTGGTCAGCTGAAATAGCAAGCTTCAAACAAGATCACGTTTCCCCCAGCAAAATCTCAGCAACTACTTTCCCTCTGAGTTTGCCTTTCTGGTTTTGAGCAGATACACTTCATTAAAACTTTTGAAAAATGTTATCCAATGATACCACAAACCCGGAGCTTTGACACTAGTCTTCTTTTGCATTTCATAACAGTCTTACTTTTCCAAGATTGTTGTTTATGTATTTTAAAGCCATCATTTAACCTCGATCAATAAATTGAAGTGAAATTCCATCTATTTATGATGGCATAAAAGGGCAGTGATTTACCGGGAAGCTTTCAGTGTGAATTGTATAAGCCAGGACAGAAATCTATATACTAAATACTAAGCCTGTTTTGTGTGTGTGTGTCAGTGGCACTCATTATGATGACACATTTCAAAGCTATTGCTGAAATGTGAATTTAGAAGGTGAAAATCCATATCAGAAAAAATATGTATATACAACAATAAAGCATTCTATGAAAACAGGTAAAATTGAAATAGTCTCATTCAACTTTATTATGTTTCTGGTCCTTTCAAGTTTTAAATGGCTTTTGACTGAGTGCCACATATTTACAGAACATGCCAGATATTTATAATACTTTGTCATTCTATCTCTGACAGGACCACTTAAGCATTTCTCTCTATCTCTCCACTCACTTTTAGTTGTCTAGTTCCACTTTGTAAAGCCATTCTGTTGGCATGAGCCACTAAACATGTCATAAGATAGGAGAAATAAAAATTACAACTTGTTTCTTTTCACCCAAGCGGGCTTCCCATTTCTATTGAAAATTTCAATAGTTCAAACCCTGTACTTCTCCATTAAGTGGAATGCAATAATCATTAATTTCTAACTAAAATCATAATTTAAATGAAATTTAAGTGAATCTTTGCTTTTCCCTCTCTGTATGATTAAGATTTAAAATAGAAAAGATAAAGAAATACAAACCCAAAGGAGAAAATGCACGCTGATGGGCAACGGGACCTTATTGAGCTCTTTTTCCCATGTGTACCATGAGCCATTCTCAGCTTTTATTAGTCATTGTATTGTTAGCCACATGGTGGTTAAAAGGAGTGAGGACTTAGTCCTTGTTTACCAGTATGAGGGGTAAAGAGATTTTCAGTAACTTGCAGTAGCCAAAACATTATTCTTCCAAAGGAATTAACCTCAATGATTATATCATTAGCTTACCTCAGCAAAAGAGCCCATCAAATCAGCTAATGAAGCAATCTTAGAAACGGGAAAAATATACATTTATGAAAGGCCAAAACCCAAAAAACCAAACCCAGTGCCGTCGAGTTGATTCCGACTCATAGCGACCCTATAGGACAGAACGGAACTGCCCCCTAGAGTTTCCAAGGAGCGCCTGGCAGATTTGAACTACCGACCCATGGGTTAGCAGCTGTAGCACTTAACCACTAAGCCACCAGAGTTTTCTTATGAAAGGCAAGGTATACTTATTAAATAAGTGTTGAATTAATGACCTGATAGTTGAACTTCATACACCGATTCAAGGATACTCCTTGTATTTTGTTAATGGCAACTTCTCCAGGGTGAGTTCTTCAGGGATCAGGCTCTGAGGTATAAGTTAAACTGTAGAAGGCTTATTAGGGAATGTTCTTGAGATCAACATCTGTCCAAGAGAGAAATAAGGAAGGAAGAAAAATTGAGCAGAGGGAGAAATTGAGTTGTGAAACTCCATTAACATAAGCCTCCTTAGCAAATTCTATATGTGGAGCTCTGAAGCAGGAAAAGCTCTTCAGAGTTGCTCTGAGTTGGGGGAAGGGAGCTGGGCCTTTATGCTCACTCCTCATTGGATGCTGGCTGCCCAAGAAATGGATGTGACTTTGGCCAAAGGAGCTCTCTCCAGCTCAATTCCTGTAGGTGTCTGACAAATAAGGGTTCTCCGTTGGCTTCCAGAAACTGGGAAAATAAGTCTCTCATTTCTGAAGGGAAGTTTGAGTGAAACATCACAGTGCCCCCCCACACACAAAGTTCAAGTGATCTGTACATATACACTACACACAAAATCAGGTACAGTTAAAGGGACTGAGTTATACACATGGATCAAACATGGATGGTAAGTATTCTAAGTTTAGCATTTCATAGTTGTATGATTTGAAAATCAATATTTTAAGGCCAGTTTTCATTTATGAAAATGAAAGTTTCAACTACATCAAGAGCCAGAAAACATTTTATGTAAAGTACCAGATAGTAAATATTTTAATTTTATGAGGCCATATGGTCTCTGTCTTCCTACTTAACTCTGTCACTGTAGCATGAAAGCAGTTATAGACAATATGTAAATGATGTGCATTTGTGTGTTGCAATAAAACTTTATTTGCAAAAGCAGATGGCCAGCTCACAGACTGTATTTTGCTAATGACTAAACTAGTTGATATCTATTGTCCTTTCAATCACTGACACTCTCTGTTTTTATAATTCTAAAAAAGAGAAAAAAGAAACAAGTTTTCAAAATATGAAATGCCTTAGTATTTCCTTTCCTATTTCAACAACTGAAAATATTTATGGGTTAATTTTAATCACAGACAACAGGTATAAAATTTATTTATGCAACAGAAAAACTGAATGATAGAAACTTATACCTTGGCCTTCCCTAGATCCTGGCCAAATTTTCCAAAAGACCTTTCTAGAAAGGAAGATGAGTGTGTTTATTTAGAGAACCATGCTTTTCCCATCCACTTGCCCTCTCTAGAAATAAGGCAAGATTTTGTTTTGTTCTTGATTTCTGGAGTGTACCAGAACTGAAGCAGAGGCATCCGCTCAGGGGGTCATTGCACTTGTTACCTCCAATTTGAAGGTAACTGGTTAAAGACCAAATAAATATCAAAGACTCTTAAGATGGGTCCTAATCTGTGTAGTCCCCCATGACTTTAGCTCAAAATCTAAGCTACTTAGAGCAGCTGTTTGAATGTAAAATTATTAATATTTTAGAAATTATGAATGTATTTTTCTCTTTTGCTTTTCTTGGTATATGATGTTTCACCCATTTGGCTCATAGCATTCACCTGAAAGATTATAAAAGAATCATTACAAAAGGAATATAGTGAGAAATAATTGACATATAGGTTGTAGCATTTAACGTAGAGTTTTGCAGCAAGGCATAATTCTTTTGTGTATCTGTTTTTATCAAGTCAGGAAACAAGACTGAAGGACACACACAGAGAGTTTCCTCATGCTGATATGAAGATAGCTTTTTTTTTACCTAAGGTAACTGTCTGAAAGCTTTACTGCTTTGTGATAGGATAAATTGCAAAGGGTGTTGATAAAATCAAGCATCTACTCATGGGAAAAAACTCCCAGCAACCTAGGAGTAGAGGGAAATTTCTTCAGCTTTATAAAGATCATCTAAAAACCTATACCTAACAACATAATTAATAGCAAAAGTTGAATATTTTCCTTCTAAGGTCAGGAACAAAGCAAGGATGTCCACTTTAATTACTCTTATTCAACTTAGTACTGGAAGTACTACATGCTGTAATAAGGCAAGTAAAGAAATAAAAACATACAGATGGGGAAAAAAAGAAATAAGGTTGCCTCTGTTTACAGACTAAATGATCATATTTGTAGAAATCCACTGAAAACTCCTAGACCAAATAGGAAAACGCAGTAAGGTCAAAGGATACAAAATCAACACAAATACACACACACAAAAATCATATTTCTATATAAAAAAATGTGGAAAATGAAAGTAAAACACAATACCATTTATAATTGCTACCAAAAAAGAGAGAAATATTTAAAAATAAATTTAATAAAATGTGTATGGGGTCCATAACATGAAAATCACAAAATGCTGATTAAACAAATAAAAGAAGACCTAGATAAATGTGTCCATGGATTGGAAGACTCAACTTAGTAAAGATGGCAATTATCTCAAAATTAACCTATAAAATCAATAAATTCTTATCAAAATCACAGCAAGGTTTTGGAATATTGACAAGCTTATTCCAAAATGTATACGGAAAGACACAGAACCAGGCATAGCTAAAACAATTTCAATAAGAAGAATAAAGTTAGAGGACACACACTACAAAATACTATGGCTTGTTTTATGGCTAGGGAAGACCTGGTGGTGCAGTGGTTAAGAGGTTGGCTGTGAACCAGAAGGCTGGCAGTTTAAATCCACCAACCACTCCTTGGAAACCCCATGGGGCAGTTCTACTCTGTCCTATAGGGTCATTATGAGTCAAAATCAATTTGATGGCAACGGTTTTATTTATTTATTTATTTATTTATTTTGGTATGTGGGTATAGGGTAATCAAGGCAGTGTTTTATTGGTGAAGAGACAGACGCATAGATCAATGAAACAAACAAAAAAAAAACAGAAACAGAATCATATAAATAAGCTCAACCAAGTTTTCACAAAGGCTCAAAAGCAAAAACAAATCACTGTAGAAAGGACAGACTTTTTGACAAATGGTACTACAGCAATTGGCCACAATGGCGGTAGGTGGGGAATGAACCTCAAACTAAACCTGACACCTTGTACAAAAGGTAAATCAAATGAATCAAGAACTTAAATGTAAAATTATAAAACCTTTAGAAAAAAATAGGATAAATATCTGTGGCCTAGGACAAGGCAAAGATGTTAAAACACGATATCAAAAAAATGATCCATAAAAGGAAAATTTGTTAACCTCATCAAAACACAAACGCTTTTCTCTGAAAGGACTCTATGAAAAGGCTAAGAGGACAAACTGGAGACTGAGAAAAATATTTGTAAACCACATATCCACCAAAAAACTTATATCAAGAATGTATAAAGAGCTGTCAAAACTCAACAATAAAAACACAAATATTGCAATTTATATACAGTTGTAAGAGGCAAGCAGATATTTCACATAAGAGTATATACAGATGGCAAATAAGCACACTGAAAAACACTCAACATCATTAGCCGTCAGGAAATGATCATCAAAACCAAAATCAGATATCAGTGCACACCTGCCAGAATGGCCAAAAAATAAAAATAATCATAATAACCCAAATTCTTGCGAGAATATGGAGATGCTGGGTTACTCATACATTGCTGGTTATTGTTGCTGTTAAGCGCTGTTGAATCAGTTCTACCTCAGTGACCTTATGTACAACAGAACGAAACACTGCCTGGTCTTGCACCATCCTTACGATCATTGTTATGCTGGAGCTCATTGTTGAAGACACTGTGTCAATCTATCTCTTTGAGGATCTTCCTCTTCTTTGCTGAACCTCTACTTTACCAAGCATGATGTCCTTCTTCAGGGAGTGAGCCCCCCTGGTAACATGTCCAAAGTATGTGAGATGAAGTCTTGCCATCCTAGCTTCTAGTGAGTGTTATGGCTGTATTTCTTCGAAGACAGATTTGTTTGTTCTTCTGGCAGTCCATGGCATATTTAACATTCTTGGCCAACACCATAATTCCAAGGAGCCAATTGCTGGAGGAAATGTAAAATTATTTAACTCTTCTGGAAAATTGTATGTTAGTTTCTTACGAAACATATTATACAACTCAAAATTGTACTCTGGGGCATTTATGTTAAAGAAGTGAAAACCTATGTTCACACAAAAATCTGCATACAATTGTTAACGGCAGCTTTATTCATTATAGCTTCAAACTAGGAACAAACAAAAAATGTCCTTCAATGGGTAAATGTTAAAACAAACTTCAGCACACACATACCATAGAACCACATTCAGCACTAGAAAGGAATGGACTGTTGATGCACTGGACAACTTGGATGATTGGATATAGTGAGTAAAAAAACCCAATCACAAGGTTACATATTGTATGATTCAATTTGTAATATATTCTTGAAACAAGAAAATTGGAGAAATAGAGGAGAGATTAGCAATTTCCAGTGATTGTGGTGGATGGGTGGAGGACGGAAGGTGGCTATTTCTATAAAAGGGTAGTAGGAGGGATTTCTATGGCAGAACTGTTCTGTATCTTGACTGTGGTGATTGTCACATAAATCTACATGTGATAAAATTGCATAGAACTACTCACATACATGCACACACAAATCCATGTAAAACAGCTGAAATCTAAATAAGACTGGTGGATTTTATCAACGTCAATTTCCTGATTATGATGTTGTACTGTAGTTACAGAAAATTATTTCCAATGGGGAAACTTGGTGAATCGTATACAGGAGGTCTGTATTTTTTCTTACAACTCTACTTGAATCTACAATTATCTGAAAATAGGAAGTTTTAAAAATAAAGCAAAACAAGATGAAAGACACTGAATATTTCAATTTAAGAAAATTATCAAAATTAGTAAGCTGTTTTAAAATTTCAATTTGGGAAGGATTCTCAGTTTCCATCCTGGGATGTAGAAAGCATCACTTCCACACTTACAGCAACAAGGGCTTGGACTACCTTAAAATTCACAGCTTTCATTTGGACCCATCAGGGAAGAGCTGAGGTAGCATAGCAATCAAAAGCCCACAATCTAAGAAGAGACAGGAAGAGCTAGCATGTGTACAGCTGAGACAGATGCAACTGGACTTCCGTAAAGAGAGTTGATGAAAGTGAAATGTGGGCTGGTGGGGAAATGTGAAACATTTGAATGCCACAGACATTGGGGGAATATGTGCCTTCTTAGGAGCCTTCATGGTGCAATGGCTAAGTACTGGGTTACTAAAGGGTTGGTGGCTGGAACTAACCCACAGGTTCCACAAGAGAAAAATTGGGCATCTGCTCTTGTAAAGATTACAGTCTAGAAAGCATTATGAGGAAGTTCTACTCAGTTACGTGGGGTCACTATGATTGGAAAATGACTTGACAGCTCCTAACAACAGCATGTGCGCTTTTGTAGGCTCTTTCTATATGAACCTTACTGGATGCTCATGAAAATGATCAGAAAAAGCCCTAAGAAGCGGCCATTGTAGTGCAGACCTGTAGGAGGTGAAGAACAGCCGGTCAGGAGAAGCAAGACACTCTGCTGGGATTTTTCTTCATTGTCTCCACTACAGAACCAAAGCCTTTTACTCTATGGGAAAAGTCCAAGAAGCACTGTTCCTGTAAGGACACTTGTGAAAATTCACTGTGGGTGAGGGAAGTGAACAGGTGAAAGAAATTGTAATCTGGGGAGGAGAAATGCTAATAGACTGAGCCTATTTTTTTTTTTTTTTTTTTTTGTATACTTATAGATGGAGAACCAGTAAACAAAAACAAATAAAAAAACCCAACTTGTTACCATCGAGTCAATTCCAACTCAAGGTAACTGTATAGGACAGAGTAGAATTGCCTCATAGGTTTTCCAAGTAGCAGCTGAGCTCTTAATCATGGCACCACCAGGGAGAAGGGATAGGGAACAAAAAAAAACGCACCCACAAAGTACTAGAAAAGAGTAACAGCCTGAGATTGGAGTTTGGTCAGAACAACAGAGATCAAATATACCGCTCTCAGCCACCAGGCTAGCTAGTTTTTTGAAAGAAACAGCACAATACTTCCGGGAGAGGGACAAGGGAAGAATAAGGTATGAATCTATGTTTGGAATCTGAATCCTGTCCCATTGATCTATACTTCTATCCCTTTACCAATACCATGTTGTCTTGATTTTTGTATAAATAAAAAGAAAAAAAAAATCATTGCCTTCCAGTTGATTCTGACTTATAGTGACCCTATATGACAGTGTACAACTGCCCCAAAGGGTTTCCAAAGAACAACTGGTGGATTTGAACTGTCAACGTTTTGGTTAGCTGGGCTCTTAACAACTGCACCACCAGGGCCCCATAGCTTTGTAGTAAAACATAAATTAGGGTAGTATTAGCCCTCCAATTTTATTCTTCTTTTCCAAATTGTTTTATCTATTGGAGTCCCTTTGCCTTTTCTTATACATTTTAGAATCAGCTTGTCGGTATCAATAAAACATCCTTCTAGGATATTGATTAGAATCACTTTAAATTCATAATCAATTTGGGGAGAATTCATGCCTTTACTATGTTCAGACTTACAATCCACAAACACATTATACCCCTGCATGTATTTATGTCTTCCTTTTTAATTTCTAAGGAGCCCTGGTGGCGCAGTGGTTAAGCTTTTAGCTGCTGACCAAAAAGTGGGCTGTTGGAACCTACCAGTGGCTCCACAGGAGAAAAAAAAAATCACAATCTGCTTCCATAAAGATTTAGAGCCTCAGAAACCCTATGGGGCAATTCAAATCCATCCTATAAAATTGCTGACTCAGAATCCACTGAATGGGACAGGGTTAATTTCTTACATCAGAGTTTTGTAGATTTCAGTTGACATATATAGTACATCTTCTGAGAGATTTGTACTATTTCATGCTATTTTACTTTATTTTATTCTACTTCTAAATTGTATGATATCGTAACTGTAGTTTCCAATGATTTATGGTGCAGTGGCTAAGAGTTCAGGCTGCTAAACAAAATGTCAGCAGTTCAAACCCACCAGCCACTCCTTGGAAACCCTATGTGGCTGTTCAACTCTGTCCTATAGGATCATTGTTTGATATAGTACAAAAGATGAGCCCCTCAGATTAGAAGCCACTCAAAAGACAACTTTGGAAGAGCTGCCCTAAAATAGAGTTGACCTTAATGACATGAATGGAGTCAAGCTTTTGGGACCTTCGTTTGCTGTTGTGGCATGACTCAAAATGAGAAAAAAAAAAAAAAACAGCTGCAAACATCCATTAATGATCAGGATATGGAAGGTATGAAGTATGAATTTAGGAAAAATGAAAGTCTCCAAAAATGAAATGGAACACATAAACATTGATATCCTAGGCACCAGTAAGCTGAAATGGATTGGTATTGGCCATTATGAATCAGACAATCATAGGATCTACCATACTGAGAATGACAATTTGAAGAGGAATGGCCTTGCATTCAGAACATTTCAAGATCTATACTGAAGTATAATGATGTCAGTGATAGGATACTCTATATATTATTCAACTTTACGCACCAACCACTAAGGCCAAAGATGAAGAAATTTAAGATTTTTACCAACTTTTGCAATATGAAATTGATCAAACATGCAATTGGGATCCATTGATAACTACTGGAGATTGGAATGCGACAGCTGGAAACAAAGAAGGATCAGTAGTTGGAAAATATGGCCTTGGTGATAGATACAATGTCAGAGATCACTAGACAGAATTTTGTAAGACCAGTGACTTCTTCATTGCAAATACCTTTTTTCACCAACATAAAGGGCAACTATACACGTGAACCTCACCTGATGGAATACACAGGAATCAAATTGACTACATCTATGTAAAGAAATGACGGAAAAGCTCAATATCATCAGTCAGAACAAGGCCAGGGGCTGACCGTGGGACAGACCATCCATTGCTCGTACGCAAGTTGAAATTGAAACCGAAGAAATTAGAACAAGTCGACAAGAGCCAAAGTATGACCTTGAGTACATACCACCTGAATGTAGACAGCATTTCAAGAATGGATTTGACATGTTGAACACTAATGACTGAAGGCTGGACACGTGAAATGATATCAAGGACATCATACATGAAGAAAGCAAGAGGTCATTAAAAAGACTAAAATGGATGTCAGAAGAGTCTCTGAAACTTGCTCTTGAGCATCGAATAGCTAAAGCAAAAGGAAGAAGTGGTGAAGTAAAACAGTTAAACAGATTTTGAAGGGCAGCTGAAGAAGACAAAGTAAAGTATTATAATGACATGTGGAAATGGTAAATCAAAAGGAAAAAACATGTTCTGCATTTCTCAAGCTGAAAGAACTGAAGAAAAAATTCAAGCCTTGAGTTACAATATTGAAGAATTCTATGGGCAAAATATTAAACAACTCAGGAAGCATCGAAAGCAGACGTATAGTACAGAGTCACTATACTGAAAAGAATTGCTCAGTGCTCAACCATTTTAGGTGGTACCATATCAGCAAGAACCAGTGGTACCGAAGGAAGAAGTCCAAACTACCCTGAAGGCATTGGTGAAAAACAAGCCTCCAGGAATTGATGAAATACCAGATGAGATGTTTCAACAAATAGATGTGGTGCTGAAACTGCTCACCCCTCTATGACAAGAAATTTGGAAGACAGCCACCTGGCCTACCAACTGGAAGAGATTCATATTTATGCCTATTTCCAAGAAAGGTGATCCCACCAAATGCAGAAATTATCAAATAATATCATTGATATCACACTCAAGAAAAATTTTGCTGAAGATCATTCAAAAGTGGCTGCGGGAGGATATCGACAGGGAACTGCCAGGAATTCAGGCTGGTTTCAGAAGAGGACATGGAACCAGGGATATCATTGCTGATGTCAGATGGATCCTGGCTGAAAGCAGAGAATACCAGAAAGATGTTTACCTGTGTTTTATTGACTATGGTAAGCATTCGACTGTGGATCATAACAAATTACGGATAACATTAAGAAGAATGGAAATTCCAGAACACTAAATTGTGCTCACAAGGAGTCTGTACATAGATCAAGAGGCAGTCATTCTAACAGAACAAAGGGGTACTGTGTGGTTTAAAATCAGGAAAGGTGTATGTCACGGTTGTATCCTTGCACCATGCCTATTCAGTCTGTATGCTGAGCAAATAACTTGAGAAGCTGGACTATATGAAGAAGAACAGCACATCAGGATTGGAGGAAGATTCATTAACAACCTGCGTTATACAGATGACACAACCTTGCTTGCTGGAAGCGAAGAGGACTTGAAGTACTTACTGATGAAGATCAAAGACCACAGCTTTCAGTATGGATTACACCTCAATATAAAGAAAACAAAAATCCTCACAACTGGACCAATAAACAATATCATGATAAACACGGAAAAGATTGAAGTCGTCAAGGATTTTATTTTTCTTGAATCCACAATCCACAATCCACATCCATGGAACGGCAGTCAAGAAATCAGAAGACACATTACATTGGGCAAATCTGCTGCAAAAGACCTTTTTAAACTGTTGAAAAACAAAGATGTCACCTTGAACAGTAAGGTGCATCTGATCCAAGCCATGGTGTTTTCAATCGCCTCCTATGCATGTGAAAGCTTGATGATGAGTAAGGAAAATCGAAAAAGAATTGACCTCTTTGAATTGTAGTGTTGGAGGAGAATATTGAATATACCAAAAAAAAAAAAACCAGTGCCGTCCAGTCAATTCCAACTCATAGCGACCGTATAAGACAGAGTAGAACTGCGAGTAAAACTTCCCCACAGAGTTTCCAAGGAGCGGCTGGCCAAAGCGAACTGCCGACCCTTTGGTTAGCAGCCCTAGCACTTAACCACTATACCACCAAGGTTTCCTGAGTATACCATAGGCTGCCAAAAGAAGGAATAAATCTACCTGAGAAATAGTACAGCCAGAGTGTTCCTTAGAAGCAAGAATGGTGAGACTATATCTCACATACTTTGGACAAGTTATGAGGAGGAATCAGTCCCTGGAGAAGGACATCATGTTTGGTAAGGCAGAGGTTCAGCGAGAAGGAGGAAGACCCTTAATGAGACAGATTTGACACAGTGACTGCAAGAATGGGTTTAACCGTAAGGATTATGAGGATGGCACAGAACCGGGCAGTGTTTAGTTCTGCTGTACATAGGGTCGCTATGAGTTGGAACTGACTCCATGGCACCGAACAACAACGACAACAATAGGATCCCTTGAGTTGGAATTAACTTGATGGCACTGAGTTTAATATATGGAAAAACAATTGATTTCTATGAGTTGATCTTATATTTTGTGATCTTTCTAAACTCACTTGTTCTAGAACTTTTAAAAGACGATTTCCTTTGGTTTTCTATGTAGACAGTTACATCATATTTAAAGAGAGATTTTTTTGTATTCCTTCTTTCCTGATCTATATATAGTTTTGTTTATTTTTCCTTGCTTTATTTCACTGGCTGGGTTTTCCAGTGTGGTGTTGAATATGAGTGGTGAGAGTGAATATCCTTGCCCTTATCCTTACTGTAAGTGAAAACTTTCAGTCTTAAATCATGAAGTACAATACCAGTTTTAGTATTTATTGCAAATGCATTTTTGTCAGGGTGAGGAATTTCCATTTTATTATTGATTTGTGGGAAGCTTTTAGCATCAATATATGTTAAATTTTGTCGAATTCTTTTTCTGCATCAAACGGTAGGATAGTGTGTGTTGTGTTTAGACTTTCAATATGAAGAATTACAATACTTTTATTATTATTATTATTAAACCAGCTTAGGGATCACAGGTTAAAACTCACTTAGTTATGGTATATTATTATTTGTATACATGTCTGAATTCAATTCATTGATATTTTGTTTACAATTATTGTATCTATATTCATGATAAATTTTTTTTTTATATCTGTGTATATTTGTGTGTGTCTTTTTCTTGTGCTGTTTTTATCTGACTTTGGTATCAAAGTAATCCTTGATTCCCCTTGTATTTTTTGTGAAGAGATTCTTTTTAGTATTGGTGTTATTTCTTCTTTAAGTATTTGATATAATTCACCAGTGAAATCATGTGTGCCTGCAATTTTCTTTTTCATAGATTTAACTATGATTTCAATTTCTTCAATAGATTTATAACTACACAAAAACCAAACCCTTTACCATTGAGTTGATTCTGACCCATAGCAACCCTATAGGGCAGAGTAGAACTGCCCCATCCATTGGTTTTCCAAGGAGTGGCTGGTGAATTAGAACTGCTAAACTTTTCGTTAGTAGCCATAGCACTTAACCATTGCACCACTGGGGCTCCAAATTTATGATTACTAGGTTTAATTAATGAATACTATGTATATACTTTTAGGTAAACTTGGATAGCCTTTTCTTTCAAGGAATTTGTCCATTTCAAATAAGTTACCAAATTTTTTAACATATTTCTGAATTTTTTTTAATATTTGTGAGATATGTAGTGATTATCCATTCTTTCATTTCTGATATTGTGATTTGTGTCTTTTATTATTTTATTTGTTATGGAAATGGCTAGTTTATAAATTTGTGTAGATCTTTTGCCAATAACTATCTTTTTTTAGTTTCAATGATATTGTTTATTATTTTCTTTTATCAATTTCTGCTCTTTACTATTACTTTCTTACTACTTGCTTTCAATTTATTTTGCTGTTGTTTTTCTAGTTTCTTGAGGTGAAAACTTTGATTTTATGCTTAAAACTTTGTTTTCCAATATAAACATTTAATGGAATACATTTCCACTTAGCACTATTTTAACAACGTTGAACAAATTTCGATATGGTGTATTTTAATTTTTGTTGAGTTCAAAATATTACCCATCTTTACTTGATTTCTTCTTTGGTCCATGAACGATTTAGAAGTGTATTGTTTAATTTCTAAGTACCATATTTTTACACAAATAATGCACACCTTCTTTGTTTTTTTACTGACTGTGCCCTCCCCTGCAAGATATTTTTGTAAGCATGCTATGCTTTTTTTTTTTTTTTTTTTTTTTACAGCAACCTGTGCAAGAGGATTGGCATGGTGGTGCTTGTGAGGGTGCCTCATGGGGAGACAGTGCAACCAGCAAACAAATGCATGGGGTGTACATTATTTTCTTAAAAATAAATGCCCAGGTTAATTGTTAATAGGGATTGGGCAAACCACCTAACCCTTTCAATCTTAGAAAAGAATCCGAAATCTCATTTGGTATAATCTTAAACTGAAAGATAAATAAAATTCTGTATCATTTCAAATTCCAAGAAAAAAAGGATAAAGTATACAATTAACATTGGGTGCACTCTTAAATCAGTCCTTAAATTCTTTATTTCTCTTTAAATATAGGGAGTAAATCATGAAGATTTACTTTCAATAGAAAATCTTAATCATTTTTGAAAGGATCTTTTTTTAGCTTTCCAAATGTATATTCTCACACCTCCAGATTATACATTATTAAAATCATTAAGCTGTCACTTTATATGATTAATCTCAATACCCAAATACCTCTGCTTTGAATTTTTTGTTGATACCATCTGTTTTCATTAATGAAAGCATGCTGAATCATTGATTATTGTTGAATTTTTGGTAAGTAGTATGGATTCTTCCCCCCACCAACAATCCTACCCTCTGAGCCCTGAGAGACATACATTATCCCTCTAATTCTACCCTGAGATGTCCTAGAGTTCAGAGGGATATACGATTTCCCAACGAAAATTTTTCAAAATTTCTATGTTTCCTACCAAAAAATGCACATACCTCATACAGTAACTTGTAGAAACAGTAATTTGCAGAACATGCCCATTTTTTCAGTTTCAGTCCTGAAGGGCCCTGCCTTGTAGCAGTACGCACTATCAGTGGTCAAGCAGCTCCCCATTGAGCCTGAGAGGTGGAAAAAGTGGGCGGGCAACCATACATCCTAACAGTCATGAAAGGGTTAAAACGCAGCTCAGATTAATACATACGTAGGTTTTTTTTTTTAGTACTAATAAAGCCAGACCTAGACTGAAGAAGACCTAATTCTTCATTTCAAACTTGCTATCCGTATTCCTCATTCCTGGATAACAATTTTGGATTTCCTTATTTCTCAAGAACAGAGCACATACATTTGAAATCAATCTATGACTAAAAGAGAGGAGCCATCCAGAAGTGAAAATTTGTGAAGCAAGTGAAGTTTGCCTAGAAACTCTCCTCATCTCCTTTCAAACCTGCTTTTGGTACGGATGTGAAACCAGTTATTTGGCGTGAATTTCAAGTTGCTGACATACTTCTTATGACTGTTCTCTCTCTGTAATTATGTTATGAAACCCTTTGTCTTCTATTAAAGGACTTATAGTCATTAGTCCACACCACTATGTGTAGTAGTATGGACGAGAAGCAGGGTTTTTTTTTTGTTTTTTTTTTTTTCAAGCTAAAGGCCTATAACTTGTGCCGTTAAAATCACACATAGCTTTATTTCTTTGCCTGGGTTTAAGGTCAGTGCTGCTTGTCTGATTTTAAAAACTAAGTCATATTTATTTCCACTCAATAATACACTCAACTCCAAAGGACTTGAAGAACTGCAAAAATCTGAAATTAACACGTTTTAATCACTTGAGAGAGATATAAAGACCATAAAGGCAATTTATAGCTATTACTGCTATAATATTTTTCACTACTCTCCAGCCACTTCAACAAATCATGATTTCCCAAGTTAGGAAGTAGGTAAGTGAACCCCAAACTTCATGTACCTAGTAATCCATTAAATTATTTTTATATTTTACTCTTCACCTCCCTTTCAAGCTTTATAAATAATTATCCGAAATATCAACAAGTGCAAAGTGCCTCTGCCTCCAGGAAATGCTTTACAATGATGCATTGCTTAAACACACCATCAGAGCAACGACCAATGGATGATTTATTAGCATATCAATGGAGGACCAGAGTAATGATGGTCAGTTAGAAATACAATACACTGGGTTGCTCTATATTAATGGCACATTGACAGGAATTGCTAACTCTTCTTACTGTACTACAGTTTTGCCATTAGCTCTTTTTAAAGGACCAGGTCCCAGATATTTCACTTTATCAGCAATCAAGGTCCCTACAGGAAATAGATATCGCACTCAAATTATGACACCTTGCTGAAATTTTTTTTTACTTTTATTTACAAAGGGATTCGTGGCAATAGTATGACTAAAAGCAGAGGCTAAGAAGTTAGCCAGTCTCACAATGATGAGAGAAAAAGTAGTAATTCAGGACACCAAGGAGGACAGATGCTGGTAAACAACACAAACTTTCAATGGGGACTACGGAAGAGTTATACCCTAGAGGGAAAAACAAACAGTAAATACACAGGCCTTACAAATGAATCCTAATATTTAATTAGTTCAATTCCTAAAAGGGTTCTGGTGACCTTTTTCTACTCTAACTGCCAGAAATAAAAGTAAATCCTCTATCAAAGGAGATTCAGAACATCTAATTTTTTTTTTTTTTACAAACTTTGGTAAAAATTAAATGAAAAATTACCAGACAAAATTAGCAAGGAGCCATGAGAGTTACTGGTAAAGTTCTATTCCTTGATCCGGATGCTAATTACCAAACCCTGTTCCTTTGAAATATGCTTGCAATTTTTTGATATGGATGTTAATTACCAAGTATATATACCAAGTACATTTCTTTAAAATAATTTTTGAGTCCACCAAGAGATGCCTTGGAAGAAAGTCCTGGCTATCTAATTCCAAAAAATCAGCCATAGTAAACCCTATAGAACACAGTTCTACTCTGACACATTTGGGTTCACCACGAGTCAAAAATGACTTAGCAGGGACTGGCTACTGGTTATACAAAAACAAATTTTATTTGCATATACCAGCAACAAACAATTAGAATATAAAATTATAAAAGTGACACCATTTGCAATAGCATCAAAAATCACACAGCAAGAAACAAATAAAATGAAAGATGTGAAGTGCCTTAACACTGGAAATTATAAGATACTGTTGAGAACGAGTATAGGTGTATTAAATAAATGGCAGTGTACACCATGCTTATGAATTTAATAATCCAATATTTTAAATATTGTTCTGTCCTGTTAAGGATATTCTGATTCATAACAACCCCCTATGACTGTGTATAACTGTCTGATATGGTTTCCTAAGCTGAAATCTTTACACGAGCAAATCTCCAGGCCTTTTCTCCTAAGAAGCCACTGGCAGTTTTGAACTGCCAACCATTCAGTTAACAGTCAAGCCCTTAAACATTCCAACATCAAGGCTCCTAATATTGTGAATAAGATGTACATACTCAGTAAAATCCCAGGCAATAGTTCTGCATGATTTAGTGAAAACTTACACTGCAAGATATCATGAATTATTATAAAGCCACAGTATTTAAGACAATATGATATGGGTACATGTATAAAAATATGTATGCATAAATGGACCATAACAGAGTCAAAAAATGCACATACTTTCACACTTGTTTTATGACTAAGGTAGCACTGTAATGCAATGGGGAGCTGATGGGCTTCTAAATAAATGGTGTGGGTCAATTGGATTTCCAAACTGAAAAAATAAATTTTGAACCATATTTCACACCATACACAAAAATTAATTATACATTTTGATGACAGATCTAAATGGGAAGTATCAGACAGTCAAGTATCTGGAAGATAACAAAAGATAATAAATCAATAAGTTGAAAGGAGGCAAAGATTTTTGTCAAGCAACTTTTCAAATAGTAATATAAATGATTAATAAATGAAGAAGAAAATGAGGAAAATTGAAAATCCCATTAAAAAACCACAGCAATAATTTTTGCAGGCAAGACCCAGTGCTATACGCTACAATGATGGGTAAAATAAAGCATGTTTGCATCATACTAAAGTATCTTAGCCAAAATAGTGGAAAAGGAAAAAATAATAATGTTACAGTTGAGAGACAAGATGGACACCACCTAAACCAAGTGATCTAGTAATAAGACACACTGACATTAAAAACCGAAACTAAACCAATTGCCATCAAGTTGATTCCAACTCATGGTGGCCCCAAGTGTTATGTAATAGAACTGTTCCATAAGGTTTCCATGGCTGTAATCTTTACTGAGCCAGGACTTTCATCTGTGGCTCCACTAAGTGGCTTCAAATGGCTAACCATTAAATTAGTAGTTGAGCAAGAACAGTTTGTGCCACCAGGGATATGCGTTGATGTTGTTATTATTGTGTGCCATCTGTCCATCCCCACTCACAGAACAATCCCATAGGGTTTCCTAGGCTGTGATCTTTATGTAATTTGAATGTGGAATGCTTGAAGTATGAATTTAGGAAAAGTAGAAGTTGTCAAAAATAAAATAAAACCCTGGAAGATAAATATCCTGGGCATTAGTGATCTGAAATGGACTGGTATTGGCCATTTTGTATCACATAATCATACGGTCTGCTATGCTGGGATTGACAAATTGAAAAGGAACAACATCACTTTCATTGTCAAAAACAACATTTCAAGATCCGTCCTGAAGTATAATGCTGTCAGTGATAGGAAAATATACACATGCTTACAAGGAAGACTAGTTAATACAGCTATTATTCAAATTTACACATAAACCACTAATGTCAGTTGAAAATTTTTACCAGTTTCTGCAGTCTGAAATTGCTCAAACATGCAATCAAGATGCATTGGTAATTACTGATGATGGAAATATGAAAGTTAGAAATAAAGAAGGGTCATTAGTGGAAAAATATCACCTTGGTAATAGATACGACTCCAGATACCACATGACAGAATTTTGCAAGACCAACAACTTCTTCACTGCAAATACCTTTTTTGAACAACATAAATGGTGACTGTACATGTGGACCTCACAGGATGAAATACAGAGGAATTATATCAACTACATCTGTGAAAAAAGAGGATGAAAAAGCTCATTATCAACACTCAGAACAAGGCCAGAGGTTGACTTCACAAGAGACCATCAATTGCTCCTATGAAAAGTCAAGCCGAAGCTGAAGAAAATCAGAACAACTCAAGGAGAACCAAAGTACAACCTTGACTATTATCACTTGAATTTAGAGAGCATCTCAAGAACACATCTGATGCATTAAACTCTAAGGGCTGAAGACAAGATGAGTTGCTGAAGACATCAAGGACATCATACATGAAAAAAGCAAGAGGTCATTGAAAAGGCAGGAAAAAAGAAAAGACCACAATGGATGTCAGAAGAAATTCTGAAGCTTGCTGTTGAACAGAGAATCGTTAAATCGAAAGGAAAAAATGATGTAGTAAGAGAGCTGGGCAGAAGGTTTCAAATGACACTTGAGAAGACAAAGTAAAGCATTATAATGAATTGTGCAAAGACCCAGAGTTGAAAAACCAAAAGGGACAAAGGGACGAACACACTAAGCATTTCTCAAGCTGAAAGAACTGAAGCAAAAATTCAAGCCTCGAATAGCAATAGTGAAGGGTCCTACAAGGAAAATATTGGATGATGCAGGAAGCATCAAAAGAAGATGGAAGAAATACAGAGTTACTGTACCAAAAGGAATTGGGCCGCATTCAACATTTTGGGTACCATGTGATCAAGAACCCATGGTAGGAGGGAGAGCCAAGATGGCGGAACAGACAGATGCTTCCGGCAAGCCCTCTTTACAATAAAGTCCTGAAAAAACAAGTGAAACGAGTATATTTATGACAAGGTAGAAGCGCTGAGCATCAAAGACAAGCCTACAAAACAAACTAAGGGGCAGGGAGAGGAAGAGATAGTTCAGAAGCAGAGAGGAGTTACTGGACCTGAATAGCGGGGAGCCCTCAGGCACCATTCCTGGAGCCATGGAGGTGGGCCGGTACTAGTGTTCAGCAGCAGTTTCCTCAGGGAGAAGCAGCCAGCCACACAGCCTACTCACACCTCAGGAACCTGAGAAGAACGGCGCTCTTGGCAAAAGCTAAGTACTTGAGTATATTTTACCCCACCCCCCCAAGCCGGCTTCAGCGTCTGACTTCCCTGGGCCTGAGACAGGCCCTGTTGAGTGCCTAGAGCCATTCTCCCAGCCTTGGAGAAGGAAAAAATTTGCAATTTCGGGGAAAGATAATTTGCCAGCTCCACTAACTGGGGGAGCTCAGGACAGAAGCGGCTCCTGTCCAGGCATAAACGGTGCGTAGAATTTACATACCCTTCCCCTGTGCATAGGCTTGTGTGGGCCTGTTTCAGGAGAATAGGCCCTTGCTGGCAGACTCCAACAGTTTTAGCTGTGCAGAGGAGAGGTGGGTGTTTGATGTTTGACATTGGTTTGCTTATTAAACAGGGTCCTCACCTACCCACATCAGGGGCCTAAGGACTGGTAGCTCCACTCAGGTCGCCAAGTCACCCACAACAGGAGTCCAAGGATAACTGGTACCTCCCAATCTCTACAAGCAAAAACATTGGGTGCCCATGGTCCATCTTCAGAGCCCATCCACCGGTACACTCTAGGGAACAGGGACACGCTTTCCTCAGAGACACATGGGGGACGATTCTCAGCCCCCTGCCTTGTTCAGAGTGTGACCTCCTGCTGCAACCAGGTACCAGTACCTACACCAATCACCCCTGCCCCTCTAAGACTGTAGGACAGAGCCTGTACCACACATTTGATTATCAGTTACCTGGAAACCTGAGCTGAATTCATACAAGAAAAGTAAATGGACTACCAGACCGATGCACCTGATAACAGATCTGGCCATCTGAGGACAGGATGTCAGAGTTCCAAAAGTGAAAATAATCAAGCTAGTTCATTCAAGCAAACCATTTGGGCATATCAAAACAAAACAAAGCAAGAAGCTATGACACAGTAAGAAAACACAAAATGAACTAATCCAATAGCTTACAGACAGTTCGGAGACAACAGTCAATATAAAGTCACATAAAGAAACAGGCCATGATCACCTCAACAAGCTCTCAAAAGAAAGAATCCAGGGATCTTCTAGATGAAAGCGCATTCCTGGAATTACCAGAGGCAGAATACAAAAGATTAATATTCAGAACCCTCCAAGACATCAGGAAGTAAATGAGGCAATATGCAGAACAAGCCAAGGAACACACAGATAAAGCAATTGAAGAAATTAAAAAGATTATTCAGGAACATAATGAAAAATTTAATAAGCTGGAAAAATTCATAGATAACAATCAGAAATTCAGAAGATTAACAATAAAATTACAGAAGTAGACAACACAATAGAAAGTCAAAGAAGCAGGTTTGAGCAAGTGGAAGGCAGAACTTCTGAACTTAAAGCACTTGGCACTAATATATTTGAAGAAAAATCAGACAAAAGAATTAAAAAAACAAAGAAATCTTAAGAATCCTGTGGGACTCTATCAAGAGAAATAACCTACAAGTGATTGGAGTTCAAGAACAGGGAGGGATAACAGAAAATACAGAGAGAATTGTTGAAGATTTATTGGCAGAAAAATTCCCTGATATTGTGAAAGATAAGAAGATATCTATCCAAGACACTCATCAAACTCCACATAAGGTAGATGTTAAAAGAAAGTCACCAAGACATATTATAATCAAACTTGCCAAAACCAAAGATAAAGAGAGAATTTTAAGAGCAGCTAGGGATAAACAAAAAGTCACCTACAAGGGAGAGCCAATAAGAATAAGCTAGGACTACTTGGCAGAAGCCATGCAGGCAAGAGGGCAATGGGATGACTTACCTAAAAAATAGAAAAAAAAAATTGCTAGCCAAGAATCATATACCCAGCAAAACTGTCTCTCAAATATAAAGATGAAATTAGGACAGTTCCAGACAAATATAAGTTTAGGGAATTTATAAAAACCAAACCAAAACTACAAGAAATACTAAAGGGAGTTCTTTGGTTAGAAAATCTATAATACCAGGTATCTTGAACCCAAGACTGGAACACTGGGCAGAGCAATCAGAAGTCAACCCTGACAGGGATTTCAAAAAAAATAAATCAAGATAAAAAAAAGCTCAAAACACGGTAACAGCAATGTTATTACGTAAAAGAAGACAACACTAAAACAATAAAGACAGACTAAGAAATGTAGTCATAGATCTTTCGTATGGAGAGGAAGATAAGACAATACAAAGAAATAAAAGTTAGATTTAAATTTAGAAAAATTGGAGTAAATAAAAAGGTAAGCACAAAGGAGACTAACTATCCTACACATCAAAATAAAATACAAGAAAAAAATAGACTCAACAGAAACAAGATAAAAAACAATGAATATGAGGAAAGGACAATATATAATCTACTCAGCACATAAAATTGAGTGGGGGAAAGAAACTGACAACAACACACAAAAAAAAGACGTCAAAATGATAGCACTAAATTCATACCAATCCATGATTATGCTGAATATAAATGGACTAAATGCACTAATAGAGAGCGGCAGAATGGGTTAAAAAAACACGATAATTCTATGTGCTGCCTAGAAGAGACACACCCCAGACTTAGAGACACAAACTAAAACCTAAAAAAAAAAAACTAAAGGATGGAAAAAAAAATATATCAACCAAGCAACAATCAAAAAAGAGCAGAAGTGGTAATACTAATTTCTGACAAAAGAGACTTTAAAGTTAAATCCATCAGAAAGGATAAGGAAGGTCACTATATAATGATTAAAAGGACGATATACTAAGAAGATATAACCATATTAAACACTTATGCACCCAATGACAGGGCTGCAAGATACATAACACAAACTATCAGCATTGAAAATGAGATAGGCAGCTCCACAATAATAGTAGGAGACTTCAACAAACCACTCTCAGTGAAGGACAGGACATCCAGAAAGAAGCTCAATAAAGATACGGAAGATCTAAATGCCACAACCAACCAACTTGACCTTGTAGACATATACAGAACACTCCACCCAACAGCAACCAAGTACACTTTCTTTTCTAGTGCATATGGAATATTCTCTAGAATAGGCCACATATTAGGTTATAAAGCAAGCCTTAGCAGAATTCAAAACATTGAAATATTACAAAGCATCTTCTCTGACCATAAGGTAATAAAAGTGGAAATCAATAACAGAAAAAGCAGGGAAAAGAAATCAAACACTCGGAAACTGAACAAGACCCTGCTCAAAAAAGACTGGATTATAGAAGACATTAAGAATGGAATAAAGAAATTCATAGAATCCAGTGAGAATGAAAACACTTCCTATCAGAACCTTGGACACAGTGAAGGCAGTGCTCAGAGGTTAATCTATATTAACAAATGCACACTTACAAAAAGAAGAAAGGGCAAAAAATCAAAGAGTTATCCCTACAATTTGAACAAATAGAAAGAGAACAACAAAAGAAACTCTCAGGCACCAGAAGAAAAAAAATAAGAAAATTAGAGCTGAACTAAATGAAATAGAAAACAGAAAAACAACTGTAAGAATTAACAAGACCAAAAGGTGGTTCTTTGAAAAAATCAACAAAATTGGTAAACCATTGGCCAAACTGACAAAAGAAAAACAGGAGAGGAAGCAAATAACCTGAATAAAAATGAGATGGGTGATATTATAACAGACCAAATTTAAATTAAAAGAATCAGATTACTATGAAAAATTGTACTCTAACGAATTTGAAAACCTAGAGAAATGGATGAATTCCTAGAAACACACTACCTACCTAAACTAACACAAACAGAGGTAGAACAACTAAATAGGCCCATAACAAAAGAAGAGATTGAAAAGATAATTTAAAAACTCCCAACAAATAAAAGCCCTGGTCCAGATGGCTTCACTGCAGAGTTCTACCAAACTTTCAGGGAAGAGTTAACACCACTACTACTAAAGGTATTTCATAGCCTAGAAAAGGACGGAATACAGCCAAATTCATTCATTGAAGCCAGCATATCACTTATACCAAAACCAGGTAAAGACACTACAAAAAAAGAAAATTGCGGACCTATAACCCTCATGAACACAGACGCAAAAATCCTCAACAAAATTCTAGCCAATAGAATTCAACAACATATCAAAAAAATAATTCACCATGACCAAGTAGGATTCATACCAGGTATGCAGGGATGGTTCGGCATTAGAAAAACAATTAATGTAATATATCATATAAATAAAACAAAAGACAAGAATCATATGATTTTATCAATTGATACAAAAAAGGCATTTGACAAAGATCAACACCCATTCATGACAAAAACTCCCAGCAAAATAAGAATTGAAGGAAAATTCCTCAACATAATTAAGGGCATTTATACAAAGCAAATAGCCAACATTATCCTAAATGCAGAAAGCCTGAAAGCATTCCCCTTGAGATCAGGAGCCAGACAAGGATGCCCTTTATTCAACATTGTGCTGGAGGTCTGAGCCAGAGCAATTAGGCAAGATAAAGACATAGAGCACATCCAGATTGGCAAGGAAGAAGTAAAGGTATCTCTATTTGCAGATGACATGATCTTATACACAGAAAACACTGAGGAATCCTCAAGAAAACTACTGAAACTAATAGAAGAGTTGAGCAGAGTATTGAGATTCAAGATAAATATACAAAAATCAGTTGGATTCCTCTATATCAACAAAAAGAACATCGAAGAGGAATCACTAAATCAATGCCATTTACAGTAGCCCCCAAGAAGATAAAATACTTAGGAATAAATCTTACCAGAGATGTAAAAGATTTATACAAAGAAAACTACAAAACACTTCTGCAAGAAACCAAAAGAGACCTACATAAGTGGAAAAATATGCCTTGCTCAAGGATAGGAAGACTTAACAGTATAAAAATGTCTATTCTACCAAAAGGGATCTATACATTAAATGCAATTCCTATCCAAATTCCAAAGACATTTTCTAAGGAGATGGAGAAACGAATCACCAACTTCATATGGAAGGAAAGAAGGTCCTGGATAAGTAAAGCATTACGGAAAAAAGAACAAAGTGGGAGTCCCCTCCTTGATTTTAGAACCTGTTGTACCGCCACAGTAGTCAAAACAGCCTGGTACTGGTACAACAACAGACACATAGACCAATGGAACAGAATTGAGAATCCAGACATAAATCCATCACATATGAGCAGTTAATATTTGACAAAGGCCCTAAAACAGTTAAATGGGGAAAAGACAGCCTTTTTAAAAAATGATGCTGGCATAACTGTATATCCATCTGCAAAAAAATGAAACAAGACCCATACCTCACTCCTTGTATAAAAATGAGCTCAAAATGGATCAAAGACCTAAATATAAACTAGAAAACGATAAAGATCATGGAAAAAATAATAGGGACAATGTTAGGAGCCCTAATACGTGGCATAAACAGTATAGAAAACATTACTAACAATGCAGAAGAAAAACTAGATAACTGGGAGCTCCCAAAAATCAAACACATGCTCATCCAAAGACTTCAGCAAAAGAGTAAAAAGATTACCTAGAGACTGGGAAAAAGTTTTTAGCTATGACCTTTCTGATCAGCACCTGATCTCTAAAACCTACATGATACTGCAAAAATTCAACTACAAAAAGACTAATAACCTAATTAAAAAATGGGCGAAAGATATGAACAGACACTTCACTAAAGAAGACATTCAGGTAGCTAACAGATACAAGAGGAAATGCTCTTGATCATTAGCCATTAGAGAAATGCAAATCAAAACTACAATGAGATTTCATCTCACTCCAACAAAAAAAACAAGGCTACCATTAATCCAAAAAACACAAAAGAATAAATGTTGGAGAAGCTGTGGAGAGATTGGAACACTTATACACTGCTGGTGGGAATGTCAAATGGTAAAACCACTTTGGAAATCCCTTCCGTAAAAAGCTAGAAATAGAAATACCATATCATTCACCAATCCCACTCCTTGGAATATATCCTAGAGAAATAAGAGCCTTTACACAAACAGATATATGCACACCCATGTTCATTGCAGCACTGTTTACACTAGCAAAAAGATGGAAGCAACCAAAGTGCCCATCAATGGATGAATGGATAAATAACTTATGGTATACTCACACAATGGAATACTACACATCGATCGAAAACTGATGAATCTGTGAAACATTTCATAACATGGAGGAACCTGGAAGGCATTATGCTAAGTGAAACTACTCAGTTGCAAAAGGACAAATATTGTATAAGACCACTATTATAAGAACTCGAGAAATAGTTTAAACAGAGATGAAAATATTCTTTGATGGTTACGAGAGTGGGGGTGGGGTGGGAGAAGGGTAGTCACTAATTAGTAGATAGGAACTACTTTAGGCGACAGGAAAGAAAACACACGATACAGGCAAGGTCAGCACGGCTGGACCAAACCAAAAGCAAAAAGGCTCCTGAATAAACTGAATGCTTCGAAGGCCAGCATAGCAGGGGCAGAGGTTTGGGGACCATGGTTTCAGGGTACATCTAAGTCAACTGGCATAATAAAATCTGGGGTCTTAAACGCTAGCAAGCGGCCATTTAAGATGCATTAATTGATCTCAACCCACCTGGACCAAAGGAGAATGAAGAACACCAAGGACACAAGGTAATTATGAGCCCAAGAGACAGAATGGGCCATATAAACCAGAGATTACATCAGCCTGAGACCAGAAGAAGTAGATGGAGCCTTGCTACAACTGATGACTGCCCTGACAGGGAACACAACAGAGAACTCCTGAGGGAGCAGGAGAGCAGTGGGATGAAGACCTCAAATTCCCATAAAAAATCCAGACTTAATGGTCGGACTGAGACTAGAAGGACCCCGGTGGTCATGGCCCCCAGACCTTCTGTTGGCCCAGGACAGTAACCACTCCCAAAGCCAACTCTTCAGACAGGGATTGGACAGGACAATGGGTTGGAGAGGGATGCTGGTGAGGAATGAGCTTCTTGGATCAGGTGGACATTTGAGACTATGTTGGCGTCTCCTGCCTGGAAGGGAGATGAGAAGGCAGAGGGGATTAGAAGCTGGCGAAATGGACACAATAATAGAGAGTGGAGGGAGACAGCGGGCTGTCTCATTAGGGGGAGAGCAATTGTGAGTATGTAGCAAGGTGTATATAAGTTTTTGTGTGAGAAACTGACTTGGTTTGTAAACTTGCACTTAAAGCACAATAAAAATTAAAAAACAAACAAAAAAGAACTGATGGTATTGAAGGAGTAAGTCTAAGCTGCACTGAAGCACTGGCAAAAAAGAAGGCTCCAGGAGTAGGCTGAACCCGAACTGAGACATTTCAACTGATGGATACAAACTTGGAATTGCTCATTCGTATATGTGAAGAAATCTGGAAGACACTTAGTTACCTGGCCAACTGACTAGAAGTCCATATTTGTGCCTATTCCAAAGAAAAGTGATTCAACAGAATGCAGAAATTATCAAAAAATATCTTTAATAATACACACAAATGAAGTTTTCTGAATATAATTCAAAAATAGTAGCAGCAGTATATGGACAAGAAACTGCCAGAAATTTCAGCCAGATTCGAAGGGCACATGGAACTGGGGACATCACACTGCTGATGTCAGATTGATCTTGTCCGAAAGCAGAGAATACCAAAATGGTGTTTTATTGACTACAAAAAGGCCTTTCACTGTGTGAATAATAACAAATTTTGGATAACATTGTGAAGATTGGAAATTCCAGAATACTTAATTGTGCCCATATGTAACCTGTACATAGACCAAGAGGCAGTTCATTTGAACAGAACAAGGGGTTACTGTGTGGCTTAAAGTTAGGAGAGGTGTGTCTCAGTGTTGTATCCTTTCACCATACCTATTCAACCTGTGGAAAACCCTGGTGGTGTAGTGGTTGAGTGTTATGGCTGTTAACCAAAAGGCTGACAGTTCAAATTCACCAGGTGCTCCTTGGAAATTCTATGGGGCAGTTCTACTCTGTCCTATGGGGCCACTGTTTGTCAGAATCCACTCGACGGCAATGGATTTTTTGGTTTTGATTTATTCAATCTGTTTGCTGAGCAAATAATTGGAGAAGCTGAACTATATGAAGAAGAATGGGACATCAGATTGAAGGAACACTCATTAACAACCTACAGTATGCACATGACACAACCTTACCTGGTGAAAGTTAAAAGGACTTGAAGCACTTACTGACGAAGATTAAAGAATATAGCCTTCAGTATGAATTACCCCGAAGACACACACACACACACACACACACACACACACAATCCTCACAACTGGACCAATAAGTAACTTCATGATAAATGGAGAATAATGAAGTTGTCAAGTATTTCATTTTACTTGACTCCACAATCAATGCCTATGGAATCAGCAGTCAAGAAATCAAACGATATTTTACATTGGAAAAATCTGCTGCAAAGGACATCTTTAAAATATTCAAAAGAAAAAATATTACTTTGAGGACTAAGATGTGCCTAAGAGGGGCCATATACTGGAGAAGGACTTCATGTTTGGCAAAATAGAGAATCAGCAAAAAAGGAGAAAGACCTTCACCTAGATGGATTGACACTGTGGCTGCAAGGACTGGTGCTTTCTGACATGTCCAGATTACAAGAGGTGACCGAAAAGACCATGTCTTGAATCAGCTGCATTTTAGTCATCAAAGTGACATCTTTGCCTTTTAAAACTTTAAAGAGATCTTTTACAGCAGATTTGCCCAATGCAGTAGATTGTTTGATTGCTGGACACTGATTGTGGATCCAAGTAAAATGAAATCATTGACAACTTGTATATAATAAGTCCACCACATGTATGTTAGTTTGTTGCACTGTGGCGGCTTGCATGCTGCTGTGATACCAGAAGCTTTGCCACCTGTATTTCAAATGCTAGCAGAGTCACCCTTGGTGGACTAAGACAGACTAGAACAAAGGATCTGACAGTCTATTTCTGAAAAATTTGGGTAGTGGAAACCTTATGAACAGCAGAAGAACATTGTCTGATATACTGCCAGAAGATGAGCCCCTCAGGTTGGAAGGCACTCAAAATATTACTGGGGAAGAGCTACCTCCTCAAAGTAGAGTTGACCTTAATGGCATGGATATAGTCAAGCCTTTGGGCATGTGATGTGATGTGGCATGACTGAAAATGAGAAGAAACAGCTGCAAACATCCAATAATAATAAGAATGTGGAACGTATGAAGTATGAATGTATGAATCTAGAAAAATGGCACGTCATCAAAAATGAAATGGGATGTGTAAAGATAGACATCTTAGGTATTAATGAGCCAAAATGTACTGGTATGGGACATTTTGAATCAGACAGTCAAACAGCCTCCTCTGCCAGGAATGACAAACGAAGAGGAATGGGATCACACTCGTAGTCAAAAAGAACATTTCAAGATCAATCCTGAAGTACAAAGCTGTCAGTGAAGGGCTAATATCCATACTCCTATAAGGAAGATAAGGAAGACCAGTTAATAACACTACTATTCAAACTTAGACAACAACCTCTAAGGCCAAAGATGAAGATATTAAAGATTTTTACCAACTTCTGTAGTCTGAAACTGATTGAACATGCAATCAGGATGTATTGATAATTACTGGCAAGTGAAATGCAAAAGTCGGAAACAAAAAGAAGAATCTATCATAGGAAAATATGGCCTTGGTGATAGAAACAATGCGGGAGATTGTGTGATAGAGTTTTGCAAGATCAACGACTTCTTCATTACACATACCTTTTTTTCACCAACATAAACAGTGACTACACATGGACCTCGCCAGATGGAATACACAAGAATCAAAGCAACTACATCTGTGGAATGAGATGGTGGAAAAGCTCAATATCATCACTTAGAACAAGCCCAGGGGCTGACTGTGGAACAGATCATCAATTGCTCATATACAAGTCCAAGCCGAAGATAATTAGAACAAGTGCACGAGAGCCAAAATACAACCTTAAGTATATCCCACCTGAATTTAGAGACCATCTCAAGAATAGATTTAATGCCTTGAACACAAATGAAAAAAGACCAGATGAGTTGTGGAACAACATCAAGGATATCATACGAGAAGAAAGCAAGTGATCATTAAAGGACAAGAAAGCAAAGACAAAAAATGGATGTCAGAAGAGACTCTGAAACTTGCTCTTGAACACAGAGTAGCTAAAGAGAAAGTAAGAAATGATGAAGTAAAAGATCTGAACAGAACATTTCAAAGGGTGGCTCAAGAAGACAAAATGAAGTATTATGATGAAAAGTGTGAAAATCTGGAGTTAGAAAATCAAAAGGGAAGCATACATTAGGAATTTCTCAAGCTGAAAGAACTGAAAGAAAATTTCAAGGCTTGAGTTGCAATATTAAAGGGTTCTATTGGGAAAGTATTAAATGACGCAGAAAGCATCGGAAAAAAAAAAAAAAAAAAGGATGGAATGAATACACATAGTCACTGTACCGAAAAGAGTTAGTCTACATTCAACCAACTCAGGATTTAGCATATGATCAACACCGATGGTACTGATGAAAAGATCCACGCCATGCTGTTGAAATTGGTGAAACACAAGACTCCAGGAATTGACAGAATACCAAATGAGGTGTTTCAACAAACGGATGCAGCCCTGGAAGTGCTTATTCATTTATGCCAAGAAATTTGAAAGACAGCTACCTGGCCAACTGACTGGAAGAAATCCATATTTATACCCATTTGAAAAAAAGGAGATCCTACAGAATGGGAAAATTATCGAACATCATTAATATCATACACAAGTAAAATTTTGCTGAAGATCATTCAATCTCATTTACAACATTACATCAACAGGGAATTGCCAGAAATTCAAGGCAAATTCAGAAGAGGATGTAGAACAAAGGATACCGTTGCTGAGGTCAGGTGGATCATGGCTGAAAGCAGAGCATAACAAAAAGATGTTTACCTGTGTTTTATTGACTTTGCAAAGGCATTGGACTGTGTGGATTACCACAAATTATGGATGATATTGGAAGAATGCAAATTTCAAACACTTAATTCATGAGGAACCTGTGCATAGGGCAACAGAACAAAGAGATACAGCATTGTTTAAAGTCAGGAAACATGTACTTCAGGATTATATCCTTTCACCATACTTATTTAATCTGTATGCTGAGCAAATAATCCAAGAAGTTGGTTTAGTATTCTTCCTTTTTTCAGATAAGGCATTTAAGGCTCAGAAAGATTGTGACACACAGGGGTACGTGATGAAGCCTTTATACCTCAGTCTCTACAAAACCAAATTATACCTCCTTCTCCCAGTAATGGTCTATGTCAAAGGGAGCTTTCTGGGTTTCCAAATGCCTCCAAGCAGCCTCTTCTCTATCCTATTAAAGAAGGACAACCTTCAACCCTTTGCCTGTCTTAGACTCTCTCAAAATTTGCTTATTTATACATACAGTAGATCTTCATTATTATGAATTCCACATTTATGAATTCATCTACTCAGTAAATGTTATTTAAAATCCTTAAATCAATACTCGGCACTTTAATGATCATTCACTGACATGTACAAGGTAATGAAAAATTTGAGCCGCCATTATTCATGCTCTCAGCTGAGGCAGAACAAGGCAACTCTCTGCCTTATTTCAGCTCTCATACTATAAGCAGGTGTCCTTTCCAGGGTCTATTTACAGTTATATCTTTTTTTTATTATTATTAACTTTTATTGAGCTTCAAGTGAACGTTAACAAATCAAGTCAGTCTGTCACATATACGTTAATATACATCTTACTCCTTACTTCCACTTGCTCTCCCCCTAATGAGTCAGCCCTTCCAGTCTCTCCTCTCGTGAAAACTTTGCCAGCCTCCAACTCTCTCTATTCTCCCATCCCCCCTCCAGACAGGAGATGCCAACACAGTCTCAAGTGTCCACCTGATATAATTAGCTCACTCTTCATCAGCATCTCTCTCCCACCCACTGTCCAGTCCCTTTCATGTCTGATGAATTGTCTTTGGGGATGGTTCCCGTCCTGTGCCAACAGAAGGTTTGGGGACCATGACCGCCGGGATTCCTCTAGTCACATCCAGACCATTAAGTATGGTCTTTTTATGAGAATTTGGGGTCTGTATCCCACTGATCTCCTGCTCCCTCAGGGGTTCTCTATTGTGTTCCCTGTCAGGGCAGTCATCGATTGTGGCCGGGCACCAACTAGTTCTTCTGCTCTCAGGATAATGTAGGTCTCTGGTTCATGGGCCCCTTTCTGTCTCTTGGGCTCTTAGTTGTCGTGTGACCTTGGTGTTCTTCATTCTCCTTTGCTCCAGGTGGGTTGAGACCAATTGCTGCATCTTAGATGGCCGCTTGTTAGCATTTAAGACCCCAGACGCCACATTTCAAAGTGGGATGCAGAATGTTTTCATAATAGAATTATTTTGCCAATTGACTTAGAAGTCCCTTTAAACCATGGTTCCCAAACCCCCACCCTTGCTCCGCTGACCTTTGAAGTATTCAGTTTATCCCGGAAACTTCTTTGCTTTTGGTCCAGTCCAGTCCAGTTGAGCTGACCTTCCACGTATTGAGTTCTGTCCTTCCCTTCACCTAAAGCAGTTCTTATCTGCTAATTAATCAGTAAAAAACCCTCTCCGTCCCTCGCTCCCTTCCCCCCTCATAAGCACAAAAGTATGTGTTCTTCTCAGTTTATACTATTTGTCAAGATCTTATAATAGCGGTCTTATACGATATTTGTCCTTTTGCCTCTGACTCATTTCGCTCAGCATAATGCCTTCCAGGTTCCTCCATGTTATGAAATGTTTCACAGATTCGTCACTGTTCTTTATCGATGCGTAGTATTCCATTGTGTGAATATACCACAATTTATTTACCCATTCATCAGTAGATGGACACCTTGGTTGCTTCCAGCTTTTTGCTATTGTAAACAGAGCTGCAATAAACATGGGTGTGCATATATCTGTTCGTGTGAAGGCTCTTGTTTCTCAAGGGTGTATTCCGAGGAGTGGGATTTCTGGGTTGTATGGTAGTTCTATTTCGAACTGTTTAAGATAACGCCAGATAGATTTCCAAAGTGGTTGTACCATTTTACATTCCCACCAGCAGTGTATAAGAGTTCCAATCTCTCCGCAGCCTCTCCAACTTTTATTATTTTGTGTTTTTGGATTAATGCCAGCCTTGTTGGAGTGAGATGGAATCTCATCGTAGTTTTAATCTGCATTTCTCTAATGGTTAATGATCAAGAGCATTTTCTCATGTATCTGTTGGCTGCCTGAATATCTTCTTTAGCGAAGGGTGTGTTCATATCCTTTGCCCACTTCTTGATTGGGTTGTTTGTCTTTTTGTGGTTGAGTTTTGACAGAATCATATACATTTTAGAGATCAGGTGCTGGTCGGGGATGTCATAGCTGAAAATTCTTTCCCAGTCTGTAGATGGTCTTTTTACTCTTTTGGTGAAGTCTTTAGATGAGCATAGGTGTTTGATTTTTAGGAGCTCCCAGTTATCTGGTTTCTCTTCATCATTTTTGGTAATGTTTTGTATTCTGTTTATGCCTTGTATTAGGGCTCCTAGGGTTGTCCCTATTTTTTCTTCCATGATCTTTATCGTTTTAGTCTTTATGTTTAGGTCTTTGATCCACTTGGAGTTAGTTTTTGTGCATGGTGTGAGGTATGGGTTCTGTTTCATTTTTTTGCAAATGGATATCCAGTTATGCCAGCACCATTTGTTAAAAAGACTATCTTTTCCCCAATTAACTGACACTGGGCCTTTGTCAAATATCAGCTGCTCATATGTGGATGGATTTATCTCTGGGTTCTCAATTCTGTTCCATTGGTCTATGTGCCTGTTGTTGTACCAGTACCAGGCTGTTTTGACTACTGTGGCTGTATCATATGTTCTAA
The DNA here is from genome assembly GCF_030014295.1 of Loxodonta africana. Taxonomy (NCBI): domain Eukaryota; kingdom Metazoa; phylum Chordata; class Mammalia; order Proboscidea; family Elephantidae; genus Loxodonta; species Loxodonta africana. The sequence continues at coordinate 33,953,038 of NC_087356.1, forward strand.
AATCAGGTAGAGTTAGGCCTCCCACTTTCTTCTTCTTTTTCAGCAATGCTTTACTTCTCCGAGGCTACTTTGCCTTCCATATGAAGTTGGTGATTTGTTTCTCCATCACATTAAAAAATGTCATTGGAATTTGGATCAGAAGTGCATTGTATGTATAGATGGCTTTTGGTAGAATAGATATTTTTACTATGTTAAGTCTTCCTATCCATGAGCAAGGTATGTTTTTCCACTTAAGTATATCCTTTTGAATTTCTTATAGTAGAGCTTTGTAGTTTTCTTTGTACAGGTCTTTTACATCCTTGGTAAGATTTATTCCTAAGTATTTTATCTTCTTGGGGGCTACTGTGAATGGTATTGATTTGGTTATTTCCTCTTCGATGTTCTTTTTGTTGATGTAGAGGAATCCAAGTGATTTTTGTATGTTTATTTTATAACCTGAGACTCTGCCAAACTCTTCTATTAGTTTCAGTAGTTTTCTGGAGGATTCCTTAGGGTTTTCTTTGTATAAGATCATGTCATCTGCAAATAGAGATAATTTTACTTCCTCCTTGCCAATCCGGATGCCCTTTATTTCATTGTCTAGCCTAATTGCCCTGGCTAGGACTTCTAGCACGATGTTGAATAAGAACGGTGATAAAGGGCATCCTTGTCTGGTTCCCGTTCTCAAGGGAAATGCCTTCAGGCTCTCTCCATTTAGAGTGATGTTGGCTGTTGGCTTTGCATAAAAAATAGATGGCCTTTATTATGTTGAGGAATTTTCCTTCAATTCCTATTTTGGTGAGAGTTTTTATCATAAATGGGTGTTGGACTTTGTCAAATGCCTTTCCTGCATCAATTGATAAGATCATGTGGTTTTTGTCTTTTGTTTTATTTCTGTGGTGGATTACATTAATATTTTTTCTGATATTAAACCAAACTTGCATACCTGGTATAAATCCCACTTGATCGTGGTGAATTATTTTTTTGATATGTTGTTGAATTCTATTGACTAGAATTTTGTTGAGGATTTTTGCGTCTATGTTCATGAGGGATATAGGTCTGTAATTTTCTTTTTTTGTAATGTCTTTACCTGGTTTTGGTATCAGGGAGATGGTGGCTTCATAGAATGAGTTGGGTAGTATTCCGTCATTTTCTATGCTTTGAAATACGTTTAGTAGTAGTGGTGTTAACTCTTCTCTGAAAGTTTGGTAGAACTCTGCAGTGAAGCCGTCCGGGCCAGGGCTTTATTTTGTTGGGAGTTTTTTGATTACCGTTTCAATCTCTTTTTTTGTTATGGGTCTATTTAGTTGTTCTACTTCTGAATGTGTTAGTTTAGGTAGGTAGTGTTTTTCCAGGAATTCATCCATTTCTTCTAGGTTTGTAAATTTGTTAGAGTACAATTTTTCGTAATAATCTGATATGATTCTTTTAATTTCAGTTGGGTCTGTTGTGATGTGCCCCTTCTCGTTTCTTATTCGGGTTATTTGTTTCCTTTCCTGTATTTCTTTAGTCAGTCTAGCCAATGGTTTATCAATTTTGTTATTTTTTTCAAAGAACCAGCTTTTGGCTTTGTTAATTCTTTCAATTGTTTTTCTGTTCTCTAATTCATTTAGTTCAGCTCTAATTTTTATTATTTGTTTTTTTCTGGTGCCTGATGGGTTCTTTTGTTGCTCACTTTCTGTTTGTTCAAGTTGTCGGGACAGTTCTCTGATTTTGGCTCTTTCTTCTTTTTGTATGTGTGCATTTATCGATATAAATTGACCTCTGAGCCCTGCTTTTGCTGTGTCCCAGAGGTTTTGATAGGAAGTATTTTCATTCTAGTTGCATTCTATGAATTTCCTTATTCCCTCCTTGATGTCTTCTATAACCCAGTCTTTTTTCAGGAGGGTATTGTTCATTTTCCAAGTATTTGATTTCTTTTCCCTAGTTTTTCTGTTATTGATTTCTAGTTTTATTGCCTTGTGGTCTGAGAAGATGCTTTGTAATATTTCGATGTTTTGGATTCTGCAAAGGTTCGTTTTATGACCTAATATGTGGTCTATTCTAGAGAATGTCCCATGTGCGATAGAAAAAAAAGTATGCTTTGCAGCAGTTGGGTGGAGAGTTCTGTATAAGTCAATGAGGTCAAGTTGGTTGATTGTTGTAAGTAGGTCTTCCGTGTCTCTATTGAGCTTCTTACTGGATGTCCTGTCCTTCTCCGAAATTGGTGTGTTGAAGTCTCCTACTATAATTGTGGAGGTGTCTATCTCACTTTTCAGTTCTGTTAACATTTGATTTATGTATCTTGCAGCCCTGTCATTGGGTGCATAAATATTTAATATGGTTATGTCTTCCTGATCAATTGTCCCTTTTATCATTATGTAGTGTCCTTCTTTATCCTTTGTGGTGGATTTAAGTCTAAAGTCTTTTTTGTCAGAAATTAATATTGCTACTCCTCTTCTTTTTTGGTTATTGTTTGCTTGATATATTTTTTTCCATCCTTTGAGTTTTGGTTTGTTCGTGTCTCGTAAGTCTAAGGTGTGTCTCTTGTAGGCAGCATATAGATGGATCGTGTTTCTTCATCCAGTCCGAGACTCTCTGTCTTTTTATTAGTGCTTTTAGTCCATTTACGTTCAGCGTAATTATAGATAAATAAGTGTTTAGTGTTGTCATTTTGATGCCTTTTTATGTGTGTTGTTGGCCATTTCATTTTTCCACATACTTTTTTGTGCTGAGACGTTTTTCTTAGTAAATTGTGAGATCTTCATTTTCGTAGTGTTCGACTTTATGTTTCTTGAGTCGTTACGTTTTTCTTGGCTTTTATCTTGAGTTATGGAGTTGTTATACCTCTTTGTGGTTACCTTATTATTTACCCCTATTTTTCTAAGTAAAAACCTAACTTGTATTGTTCTATATCGCCTTGTATCACTCTCCATATGGCAGTTCTATGCCACCTGTATTTAGTCCCTCTTTTTGATTATTGTGATCTTTTACACATTTACTTCAGTGATTCCCTGTTATGAGCATTTTTTTTTAATTAATCTTAATTTGTTTTTGTGATTTCCCTATTTAAGTTGATATCAGGATGTTCTGTTTTGTGAGCTTGTATTGTGCTGGTATCTGATATTATTGGTTTTCTGACCAAACAATATCCTTTAGTATTTCTTGTAGCTTTGGTTTGGTTTTTGCAAATTCTCTAAACTTGTGTTTATCTGTAAATATCTTAATTTCGCCTTCATATTTCAGAGAGAGTTTTGCTGGATATATGATCCTTGGCTGGCAGTTTTTCTCCTTCAGTGCTCTGTATATGTCGTCCCATTCCCTTCTTGCCTGAATGGCTTCTGCTGAGTAGTCTGAACTTATTCTTACTGATTCTCCCTTGAAGGAAACCTTTCTTTTCTCCCTGGCTGCTTTTAAAATTTTCTGTTTATCTTTGGTTTTGGCAAGTTTGATGATAATATGTCTTGGTGTTTTTCTTTTTGGATCAATCTTAAATGGGGTTCGATGAGCATCTTGGATAGATATCCTTTCGTCTTTCATGATGTCAGGGAAGTTTTCTGTCAGGAGTTCTTCAACTATTTTCTCTGTGTTTTCTGTCCCCCCTCCCTGTTCTGGGACTCCAATCACACGCAAGTTATCCTTCTTGATAGAGTCCTATATGATTCTTAAGGTTTCTTCATTTTTTTTAATTCTTTTATCTGATTTTTTTTCAGCTATGTTGGTGTTAATTCCCTGGTCCTCCAGATGTCCCAGTCTGCATTCTAATTGCTCGAGTCTGCTCCTCTGACTTCCTATTGCGTTGTCTAATTCTGTAATTTTATTGTTAATCTTTTGGATTTCTACATGCTGTCTATGGATTCTTGCAACTTATTAATTTTTCCACTACGTTCTTGAATAATCTTTTTGAGTTCTTCAACTGTTTTATCAGTGTGTTCCTTGGCTTTTTCTGCAGTTTGCCTTATGTCGTTTCTGATGTCTTGAAGCATTCTGTAAATTTGTTTTTTATATTCTGTATCTGATAATTCCAGGATTGTATCTTCATTTGGGAAAGATTTTGATTCTTTTGTTTGGGGGGTTGTAGAAGCTGTCATGGTCTGCTTCTTTATGTGGTTTGATATGGACTGCTGTCTCCGAGCCATCACTGGGAAACTAGTTTTACCAGAAAATCCGCTAAAAAAAAAAAAAATGCAGTCAGATCCGTATCAGAACTGCCTTTGGATTATTACCGCCACCTTGTTCTCTGTAAGGATGAAAGTCTGAGATTTGGATCATATATGCTTGGCTGTAGCTGGTTCTGTGTTTTTAGTCCAATTAGGGATGGATTTTTGGTCCCTGTGTTTTTTGTGGTTCCTTCTCTCAGGCCGGAAGAGTGGGTTAGGAAAAGACCAAAAGAAAAAAAAAAGGGGGGGGGGTGAAGCAAAGCCGCTGAGGAGCCGGAGCCATCCTCTCTCTGGCTCAGGAAATTCCAATGTTAATGAAGCCGCCTGGGGAGGGTGGGGGAGGGATCAGAGAGATAGGAGGATAGCACCTCGGAATATAGCCAGAGTTGCTTGTCTTGCTTGGAATGACTATTTTGCCTGAGATTCCCAAGGGGCGTGTCGCCGATGTGTGCTGGCTGTGTGGAGATTGTCCCCGGCGATCTGGCCCGCTGAAGCCGTGGTCAGATCCTCCGCTGCCGGTCCAACAGCCAGAGTCAAGGTTCCCCTGCTGGGACGGTGCACTCCCGACTCCAAAATCAGTCGCTGCCTTCCGGGGACTTCTCGTCCCGCCAGCCATGTTGCCGCGCCGCCCTCACAAACCAGCTGGGCCCCCTCCCGGGGTTTAGTTCAGGGGAGTGGAGCTGCTCCCCGTGCTTGGGCCGTGACAGCGCCCAGTCAAAAGCCCGGCGGCAAGATTCCCCGGCTGGGAAGCTGCACTCTCAGCTCCAAGACCAGTCACTGCCTCCCGGGGACTTCTCCCACTGGCTGCGTCGCCACGCCGCCTGCACGGACCAGCTGGGCCCCCTCCCGGGGTGAGTTCAGGGGGTTGGGCTGTGCCCCTTGTTTGCGCCATCAGCTCCCCTGGGTCCTGACCTACACCGGGCACCAAGGTTACCTGACTGGGACGCTGGCTCCAGGCTCTGAAAACAATCGCTGCTTCCCCGTATTTGTTCTTTTTCTGTCTGTAAATCTGAATTTGTTGTTCAGGGTTTGTAGATTGTTATGTATGTGATCGATTCACTTGTTTTTCCGAGTCTTTGTTGCAAGAGGGATCCGAAGTAGCATCTACCTAGTCCGCCATCTTGGCCCCGCCCAGTTATATCTTTCTTATTTTTGTGCTTTTTGAGTGGTTATTTCACTGTTTAAAATGGCTCCTAAGTGTTGTGCTGAAGTGCTGTCTTGTGTTCCTAAGCACAAGAGAGCTGCAGTTTGCCTTGGGCAGAAAATATATGTGTTAGATAAACTTTGTTCAATCATGAGCTATCTTTTTGTTGTTTTGATTTCAGTGTTAATTAATCAACCATATATGTTAAATAAAGTGTCTTTAAGCAGATAAATACATAAAACAAGATTATATATTGCTCAGTTAACAAACATGTTGTGACTAGACACTATCAAGAACCTGACTTTGTATTTCCTATAGGCCCAATGGTTTAGTATTCACTCATTCATTGTGGCACAGTGATTAAAAGCTATGGCTGCTAACTAAAAGACTGGCAGTTCAAATACCAGCCGCTCCTTGGAAACCCTATGTAGTGGTTCAACTCCATCTTATACGGTCACTATGAGTTGGAATTGACTCAACGGCAATGGGTTTATAGAAAACAAGTACCACAAATAAAGAGAATTGACTCTATAGTGAAAAAAATGATATGAGTGATCAGGATATAGCACTAGATTTTTTAAATAATGTGAAAGGGTCACTATGAGTTGGAATTGACTTGACAGCACTGGTTTTGGGGTGAAAAATGAAGGGAAGCATGTTAACCACCCCCAGGAACAATCTAAAATGGTGTATTAGTGTGTATATATTTTTTAATGGCAAAGAGTATGGTAAATGTTTAGCCCCAGATTAAAAGCAAATCAACAAACATCTCAAAGAGGGGAAAAGGTGATTCCAGTGATATAAAGTTCAGAATGTAGAAAGGTAGACTAGCATGAGGAAAACAAGTCATCTACCCCTTTAAGTAAACCATGAACAAAAAAATGGATTTGACAAACAGCAACTCACCCACCCATTGGGGTTTTGAGTAGTACTATTTATATGAAGAACATATTATCACAGTAGTTCAGTAAGAAGGATTAGAAATTGGCTGTAACTTAGAGATAATATCTAACGCTGGGGTGATATAACTCTTGGGCAACAAATGGGATCAGTGACTAGAGATTAATCACACCAGCCCAGGAAAATGACTAATAAAATGATTTCAGGTAAGGAAGAAAAAATTCATAAAGAAAAATAGAAGCGTAAAAAAAGAAAAGACCTGACACTATAAAACATAAGACTGTTGAATATCATTTTTTTAATGTAATTTGATAAAGTTGCCCCTGAATATAAGAAACTATGAATAAACCACAAAGATTAAGTATGAAAAATGATTAAATGAATTTATGTTGACACATATAAAAATTTGATAAAATCTCCAAAAGTAAGTAAAAAAATTATCTAAAACCTATAGGAACAAATAATCATAGACTAAAAAAAAATAAAAATAATAAAAAAATAATTTTTTTTTTTAAATGTAAACTCGTTTTAAAAAAACTGAAGTGGGTTCAAAAGACTTTATAAGTAAGTTTTAGATATCAGCAAGAAACAGATACTACTTATGGGTCTTATTGTGTCTTACTGCATACAGCAAAGAAGAATGTTTCCCATTTATTTCACAAGCTATATTAAACCTGATATCAAAACAGCAAACACAATATTTTTGAGGACATTGCAACCTAAGAAAGTTAAATTGCTTTTTTTTAATAGTTATTTCTAGATCTTGGAATCGACTCGACGGCACTGGGTTTGGTTTTTGTTTTCTGTTTATAATCTCAAGACTACACCCAATCTCCCCAATTTGTTAATTCTTCAGTTCCTCATTTTGCTACAAAAGACCTGAAAAACACATAACATGCATAAGAAGGCTTCCCTGTATGCTTTGCCAAATGCAATATTATGGGATATGTAGTATTTTATAGTAAAAAAAAAAAAACTTTGAATTGTAAAATCTGGCTTGACCACTGCCGTGAATTGAATTGTGTCCCCCCAAGACATCTGTCAACTTAGCTGGGCCCTGATTCTCAGTATTGTGTAATTGCCCACCATTTTATGTGATTTTCCTATATGTTGTGAATCCTATCACTATGATGTAGTAAAATGGATTATCAGCAGTTCTATTGATGAGGTCTATAAGATTAGGCAGTGTCTCAAGCCAATCTCTTTTGAGATACAAAAGAGAGAAGGAAGCAGAGAGACAAAGGGACTTCATACCACCTTTGGACCTGAGGCTCCTGCTCTGAAATGCTCCCAGACCAAGGGAAGACTGATGACAAGGACCTTCCTCCAGAGCCAACAGAGAGAGAAAGCCTTTCCCTGGAGCTGGTGCCCTGAATTCGGACTTCTAGCTTAATGGGCTGTGAGAGAATAAACTTCTCTTCATTAAAGTCATCCACTTGTGGTATTTCTGTTACAGCAGCACTAGATGACTAAGACAGCCACCAACTGTCCATTTTCCTTTGAGCAATTTATTGTTTATCTGCCTCTGTGACACCATGAGGAAATCCTGGTGGCTACTGGTTAAGTGCGATGGCTGCTAACCATAAGGTTGGCGGTTTGAATCCACCAGGTGCTCCTTGGAAATTCTGTAGGGCGGTTCTACGCTGTCCTATAGTGTTGCCAGGAGTCAGAATTGACTCAAAGGCAGGTTTTTTTTTTTTTTTTTTTTTTTTTTAATGACACCATGGAACCCTGGTGGCACAGTAGTTAAGAGATCGGCTAGTAACCAAAAAGTTGGCAGTTTGAATCCACCAGCAACTCCTTGGAAACCCTATGCGACAGTACTGCTGTGTCTTATAGGGTCTTTATGAATCAAAAATCAACTGGATAGCAGCTGGTTTGGTTTTTGGTTTTGGTTATAATACAGTGATTGCACAGATAAATGACGGTCACTCCTGGGTTCATTACTTATAACAAGGAAAGATGTGGGCATTAGCCAGGGGATCAGACAACACAAAAGCACCGATATTATTTAAAAAAAAAAAAATCAGAAAGCCAAAGGGTGTCAGGGGAATAACACTAATCACAATAACACAATAGCAGTGTCATCTTACAAGTATAAGGACAAGGGTATAACCCAATATCATATTCAAACAATGTGGTAGCAAAAGCAGTTTGTTACCACCTCTCTTAACTTCTTTCCTCTTTTATTCTAACTGGAAAACCATGCTTCAGAGCCGTGGTGAAAATAAACATTTGATATTAACTGAGACTGGATATGGGAAGCAGTGAGAGGGAGGCAAAGAAAGCTCTTTTCAAGCACTTCTTGTCAGGGTGGAATTTTAAGATGGCATTCCCATAAATTCTATAACTCTAAGCAAGTATTTTGTGCATAAACTGGAACTTGAGGAAAATAAGAAACACATCTTTTCCCTAAGAGTAGAAATGATATTTTCTATGAATTCCTGTTTTCCAAAGGGACTTTTAGAGCAAAATGATTCTTTTTATGGTCCCTTCTTTTCGCATGAAACTACACTCAATCAACATATATCAATCTAAATAAGAACAGTAAATAACAATTGCTTCCATATCTTTCCCTTGAGGCTTACACAGAAAATAAGAATAAATTGTCTAACAATCAGCAATTCGTAGCTGGGTCTTAAAATTTCGTACTAGTTTTGGGAAGTGATGAATTTTGTCTTTTAGTTTTTTAATGACATGGTACTATTTTTAATGACTAATTCATTAATCAAATCCTAGAATCTATTTTTAAGTCATTGTTACTTATGTGACACAACATTGAAATCTAAATTAATTTGGTCTAAACGCTGAACAACTGATTAATAAAAGGTAGCATTGTTTCCTATTATGTCTTCAGTTCACTGTAAGTTACGATTATTTTGATATCTTTCATTATAGTTAGTACAGTGTCAGTAACAGAAAAGATGGTTAATTCGCATGCACACATTTAATACATACATAGGAAATACATGCGTTAAATGTGCTTAGATATATAAGTACACATATTTAAATATTGACTTAACAATAATAATAAACATTCTAAATGGTATTAAAAAAATGCTGAGCAATTTGGTATAAACCAAAGAGCCACAATATTTTATTTTTGCTTTTTGCAATGAAATATACAAATAAAATAGCAGGCTAGCCCAGGCTACATAATCATATATTAATATATAAACACCAAACATTAAAAACTTCTGGAAATTGTTTTGGTAAAGCAAGAAAGGAATAAATTACAATTATGAAATCTATGTTTAAAAATGTAAACTGGTTATAAACTATTATAAAACAGTTATTAAACTTTAACTGAAATTGTATTACATAAATGCTATGATACCAGGGCTGTTTGTACTAAAATCATTTGTTTTGTTGTTAGTTGTCAAGCAGTCAGTTCCTATTCATAGCGATGCTATGCACAACAAAATGAAATGCTACCTAGTCCTGTGGGGTCCTCACAGTTGTCATGCTTGAGCTCACTGTTGCAGCTACTGTGTCAGTCCATCTTGTTGAGAGCCTTCTGTATTTCGCTGACCCTCTGTTTTACCAAGTATGATGTCCTCCTCCAGGGACCGTTCCCTCCTGATAACATGTCCGAAGTAAGTGAGACAAAGTCTCACCATGCTCTCTTCTAAGGAGCATTTTGGCTGTACTTCTTCCAAGACAAATTTGTTTATTCTTCTGGCAGTCAGTGGCATATTCGATATTCTTTGGCAATACCATAATTCAAATGCGTCAATTCTTCTTCTATCTTCCCTATTTATTGTCCAGCTTTCACAGGCATATGAGGCAATTGAAAATACCATGGGACAAAGAAGTGAAGGTATTTGTGTCTCATGTGAATGCTCACCAAAGGCTGATCTTGGCATAGGAGGATTTTAAAAATAAAATGGATAGAATGATGCATTTTGTGGAAACTAGCCAACCTCTTCCCCAGCCACTCCCTTCCTTGCCCAATGGGCTGATGAACAAAGTGGCCATGGTGGCAGTGATAGAGGTTATGCATAGCCTCAACAACGTGGACTTCTACTTACCAATGTGGACGTGGCTAGTCATTCCTGTGTGCCAAATCTGCCAGCAGCAGAGATCAACACTAAGTTCCTGATATGGCATCATTCCTCCAGGCCATCAGCCAGCAATCTGGTGGCAGATTGATTACATTGGACAACTTCCATCATGGAAAGAGCAATGTTTCATTCTTACTGGGATAGACGCTTACTCTGGTTATGGATTTCCCTTCCCTGCATGCAATGTTTCTGCCAAAACTACCATCCATGGACTTACAGAATCCTTTAACTACCGTCATGGTATGCCACATCACCTTCGATCAAAGGACTTACTTCACTGTAAATGAAGTGAGGCAATGAGCCCATGCTCATGGAATTCACTGGTCTTACCATGTCCCCCATCATCCTGAAGGAGCTGACATCATAGAATGATGAAATGGCTTCTTAAAGACAAAATTATGGCACCAGGTAGATGCAATACTTTGCAGGTTTGGGGCGATGTTCTCCAGGAGGCTGTGTGTGCTCTAAACTAGCTTACAATATATGGTGCTGTTTCTCCCTTAGCCAGGATTCACAGGGCCAGAAATCATGGGTGAGCTGTGACGGTTAATGTTGTGTATCAACTTGGCGCATGATTCTCAGTGGGTTGGTAGTTATGTAATGATGTAATATGGTAGTTATGTAATGATGTAGTCATCCTCCATGATGTGATCTGATGTAATCGGTTGTAAGGTGGGGTTCCTGGGGTGTGGTCTGCATCATACATATATATTTATGTGTATATCCAAATCAAACTCATTGCCGTTGAGTCGATTCCAACTCATAGTGACCCTATATTGGACAGAGTAGAACTGCCACATAGAGTTTCCAAAGAGCACCTGATGGATTCTAACTGCTGACCTTTTGGTTAGCAGACATAGCTGTACACCACCAGCGTTTCCATATATACATATGTATATATATAGACGTTGGCAAAGGGTATGTGGTCTGCATCCTACACGTATGTGTATAGAGGTTGGCAAAGCTCACCAGGTCCTTCACTTGCTCTGGATCCTGTGCTTAGCTCATTATCGTCTGATCTCTGGTTCTTGGGACTCGAGCCAGCAGCCTTCAGTCTTACCTACTGATCTGGGATTCATCAGCCTCTGTGGCCAGTGATCCAGTGGCCTGTCATCTGACCTGCTGATCTTGGGTTCATTAGCCTTTGAGCTATGTGAGTCTAGATAAGCCTCCAGCCTGATGCCTGACCCACAGACTCGGGACTTGCTAGCCTCTACAACCATGTGAAATATTTCCTTGAGATAAATCTCCCTCTCTCTCTCTCTCTATGTATGTGTATATACACATATAAAAACCCAGTGCTGTCAAGTCAATTTTGACTCATAGCGTCCCTATAGGATATAAAAAAAAAACATATATATATATATAAGTGTATATTTATGAGTGTATATATATATATACACACACACACTTCAACTGGTTTTACTTCTCTAGAGAACCCAGCCTAAGATGAATACTACATGGTTTAAAATCAGAAAAGGCTCGTGGCAGGGATGTATCATTGCACAATACTTACTCAATCAGTGTTCTGAGCAAATATGCCAAGAAGCTGGACTCTGTGAAGAAGTACCTGGCATTACAATTAGAGAAAGACTCATTAACAACCTGTGTTATGCAGATGACTCAACCTTTCTTGCCAAAAGTGAAGGTGACTTGAAGCACTTACTGATGAAGATCAAAGACTATAGCCTTTAGTATGGACTATATATTTTTTTTTTATACCTCAACATAAAGAAAACAAAATTTCTCACAACTGGACCAATAAGCAAAATCATTTATACAGAGGAAAATAGGTATAGGGAAATGCACATAAATTTAAACATTGATTTTGTGTCTATGACAGGCTTTGAAAACAAACTTGTGATTTTTTTTTTTTGTCCCTGTTCTCCCAGACAGCCATGCTGTTCAGGCTTCAGAAAATGCTAATCCTTAGAGAGTCTGAAAGTATTTACCTCTCCTACAAGTCTGTGGGACTGTGCATGATGTTCCTAAAGAGTGAGTCTCATTTTCTGTGGAAGCATGAGCCACTCTCGATGTCATGGGTTCCAAGGACTGACTATAGAATTAGCCATGTCCCTCATGTCGAGCCCTCAGAAGATATTGTAGGAGCAAAGGATGGCATGAACGTTTGTGGCTTTGTGTTGAAATATAAATTAACTGACACTGTGGGCAATGGGACTGGTGGTACAGTGGTAAAGAGCTATGGCTGTGAACCAAAAGTCAGCAGTTTGAAACCACCAGCCACTACTTGAAACTGTATAGGACAGGTCTACTCTGTCCTATAAGGTTGCTATGAGTTGGAATCGACTCAACAGCAAAAGATTTAGTTTATGGTGGGCAAGGGAACCAAGGTTACAGGTTTCAAAAGGAACCCTACTTGAATGCAGTCAGTCTGGGGCAGGAGGACCTGTGGTAAATGGAAAGGACAATTGAGCCAGTATTGCAGAATCCTGCCACAGATAGCTCCATTAGAAAGAGGTGAGCAGGCACAGAAAGAAATGTAGTAACCAGGAGCAAGACAATTACGCCTAGGATGGATCCTTCCTGAAAGGGGAAGCTCCCTTCAGAGCAAGCTACGCTCTCTGTAGCTTATCCAAAGCACACGAAAAGCTCAGAGTGACTGAGATCAAACCAACCTCTCAATTAAAGAGTTTGTGATGTAAGAGAGATTTAGTTTGATTTACACAAATCAAAGTTGATTTAGACAACTCAAGTGTTGTGGTGAATTTCATGCTTCTTGCATTAAAAAAATGTCATTTCGACTGAATATTTTTCTCAGTTTATCAAACTTTTTGCATAGTTTAAATTTTTGTAATAAAATTACTCTAATTTACTGATTACTTGCTTTTTGTCAAGATATATATATATATATATACATATATATGCAGTCCTTACCCTTTTTGCAGAATAAAACCAAACCCAGTGCTGTTGAGTTGATTCTGACTCACTGCCACCCTATAGGACGGAGTAGAACTGCCCCATAGAGTTTCCAAGGAGTGCCTGGCGGATTTGAACTGCCGACCCTATAGTTAGCAGCCATAGCACTTACACACTATGCCACCAGGGTTTCCTTTTACAGAATAGGAAACACTTTTACTGAGGAAGGCTCTGATTATTTATTGCTATATAACAAATCACCCAAAATTTAATGATTTCAAAATAAACAGTAATCACCTTATTCTTTCTCTTGATTTTTGTGATTCAAGAATTCAGAAACAGCTCAGCTAGGCAGTTATGACTTGGATTTCTTATCCAGTTGCAGCTAATTGGGGGCTAGAACTATGACGGTGGAAAGCTAGAGCAGCTGGGGAGGTAGAGATGGCCAGGCAACATTCTTTCCTCTTGGAGTCTTAGTGCCTCTGCCTGTGATCTGTCCATGTGGGCTCTGGGTATGTGTTAATTTGGGCTTCCTCACAGCATGTCAGTTTGCCATAGCAGTCAAACTGCTGACATGGCAGCTAAAACTTCCTTCCAGAGTGGATATTCAAGCAAACACGGCTGAATTCATACTGCCTTTGTATGACTTGGAAACCATGGTGGTGTAGGGGTTAAGAACTTAGGGGTGCTAACCACAAGGTCAGCAGTTCGATTCCACAGGCCAGGTGGTCCTTTGAAAACATATGGGGCAGTTCTACTCTGTCCTTTAGGGTTGCTATGAGTAGGAATCGACTCGAGGGCAACGGGTTTGGTTTGTTTTTTTTTGGTTTTGTATGACTTAGAATAAAAAAATCAGGTGATGTCACTTCCGCCATTATCGTACAAAACCATTGCAAAAGGTTACCATGTTAAAAGGGAGAGAATCTATGTCCTTTCTCTTAATGGAACAACAACAACAACAAAAACTCATTGTTGCCGAGTTGATTCCTACTCATAGCAACCCTACAGGACAGAGTAGAACTTCCCCATAGGGTTTCCAAGGAGAGGCTGGTGGATTCAAACTGCCAATCTCTCGGTTGGCAGCCAAGCTTTTAACCACTGCACCACCAGGGCTCCCTCTTAATGGAAGGAAAGTAAAAATATTCACAGATATGTTTTCAAACAACCACAGAGAGTACATGTAACCCATACCCATTACAGGTTACCATGGAGTGGATCCTGACTCACGGTAACCCTATAGGACGGAGTAGAGCTGCCCAGTGAGGTTTCCAAGGAGCAGCTGGTAGATTGGAACTGACGACCTTTTGATTAGCAGCCATAGCACTTAACCACTACTCCACCATAGGCTGGTAGCAATTCGCAGACTCCGGGTCTATAAGAGCTCAAAATTCTTTCAAGCCAAGTGTTTTTCCATTTCAATGTGATTAAGCGAGATCAAGAGATAAAGTGAAAACTCTAGATAAAAACATCGCTTCAGCATTAAGCCCAATTATGGCACTTTTCTTCTTTTATTAAGTTAAAAAAAAAAATTGCCAACAATAGTTCCAACAGTAGAAGTAACACAACATTACATAATCGAGTTTTGGCTTTGTTAACCAAAATAATATATTACAAATTCAATACATATGCTCTCACTTACACACTAATTTATTACAACTTTTAACATAAAAGGTCTCAGTTAATGTGGTTCTTCTGTTCTTGCCATTGTCTAGTCTCTATTCTTTCCACATACACATTTGATTTCTTGCTTTTTTTCAGTCCCTAAAAGACTCAGCACTGAAATCATTTCTTTGTAGGCTCTGCCTTTGTGATTAATGGTAGTTTAAGATGGTACACAGTCACAATAAGTAATAGAAATTAGTGTCACTCCAAATTTTTAAATTTCAAAGGTGAAACAACAGAAGGTCCGTTTTGTGGGAGAGCAATGTCAAGCAAATTAAAGATTTCTCCACAGTAAAAAGTGAGTATTTGTCATCTTCTGTCAGAGGCAGGCATGTGCGGCATTGGGGCGTAATTTATAAATCCATTGGTTCCTACCG
Source organism: Loxodonta africana (assembly GCF_030014295.1). Lineage (NCBI taxonomy): Eukaryota > Metazoa > Chordata > Mammalia > Proboscidea > Elephantidae > Loxodonta > Loxodonta africana. Next base: position 33,968,180 of record NC_087356.1, read on the forward strand.
TTGTGCACTGACTGCTCCCTGAGTCTCTACCTGCCTGATAGAATAGAACAATAACTTCAGCCTGGCCTCTGTTCTTCCCTTTCTGAACTACCATGCATATAATTATCTGCATTGCAGGTTTCTCTTGAGACTCGGTTTTTCTTATAGACAAAGCAGAGGACAGTCATTTGATTTGTTTTTCTGCTTATAAACTTTATGATTCTTTATTTGCCACCTATTAGGCCTCATTATATTTTAACCTTTGATTATTCTTGAGAATTGGGTCCCTAGATTCAGAAGTGTCATCTGTTACACAGGAGTCACTGAAATTTTATGTAGCTGGTAACACCCGAGTAAAACCCATGCAGAATATGAGGAAAGCATGCTATAAGGTGATGTGACAAAAGAATGTAAAATGTTATTTCTGCATTATGAATACAATTATGTAAAAATATGTATAAGTGTGGGTAAACAGTAAAAAGTGATAAGTAAATTCGAGAACAGTTTTCTGTAATACATCTGCTGAAAGGATAGACACCAGTAGCACTACTCATATCCCACAGATAAGGACATAACTGCACAAAGACTATAACCCGATTCCAACTCATAGCGACCCTATAGGGCAGAGTGGAACTGCCCCATAGGGCTTCCAAGGAGTGCCTGGTGGATTTGAACTGCCAGCCTTTTGGTTAGCAGCCATAGCTCTTAACCACTACGCCATCAGGGTTTCCTCAATGACTATAGACAGGATTTTTCCTAATATCACAACAAAATACCGTGAGTAAAGAGAGCTCACAGTGAATATTTAATTTATGTAGTGATTGATTGACTCTTGGGGACATGACCGCATTTTAAAGATAGAAAATCTGAAGGTCAGAAATCCAATTTATGATTAACATCAACACTTTTGCTGGGACGGTAGGTAAAGTCAGTAAGGATGGTGTATATGCACAAATCAGTTAACTTTTCAACCCTTATGATTCTCACAGGGAATGGAGAAGAGGGGAGGGGAGGAGAACATCGACACATCACGTATAAATAGAAAAGATGGAGGCAGTGTGGACACAGGAGAGACGTGAGAGATGTATCTTAAAATATATTTATGACCCCCTGGGAAGTGACATTTATTTCTTTATCTATTTTTATTGTGCTTTAGGTGGAAGTCTACAGCTCAAGTTAATTTCTGATACAAAAATTTATACACATATTGTTATGTGACACTAGTTGCAATTCCTATAATGTGACAGCACATTTCCCCTTTCCACCCAGGTTTTCCATGTCCTTCCAATCAGCTCCTGTGCCTTCCGGCCTTCCCATCCTGCCTCCAGACAGGAGCCACCCATTTGGTCTCCTGTATCTGCTTGAACTAAGAAGCAAACTCTAAACGAATATTATTCTATGTTTCACAAAAAACAAAACAGAAAAAAAAAAACCCGTTGCTGTCGATGTTTCATAGTACAGTCTAATCCTTGTCTGAAAAGTGGGCATCGGGAATGGTTTTAGTTCTGGGTTAGCAGAATGCCCAGGGTCCATGGCTACCACTGTTCCTCCAGTCTCAGTCAGGCCGTTAAGTCTGGTCTTTTTACTAGAATTTGAGTTTGCACCTCACTTTTTTCCTGCTCCGTCAGGGACTCTCTGCTGTATTCCCTGTCAGGGAGGTCATTGGTGGTAGCCTGGCACTATCTAGTTCTTCTGGTCTCAGGCTGATGGCGTCTCCAGTTTATGTGACCTGTTTTGTTTCTTCGGCTAATATTTTCCTTGTGTCTTTGGTGTTCTTCATTCTTTTTTGCTCCAGGTGGGTTGGGACCAATTGATGCATTTCAGATGGCTGCTCAAAAGCTTTTAAGACTCCAGATGCCAATCATCAAAGTGGGATGCAAAGCATTTTCTTAATAAGCTTTGCTATACAGAATGACCTAAAGGTCCCCCAAAACCATGGCCCTCAGACCCCCGAGCCTGCTACTATGTCTCTCGGAGTGTTTGGTTATGTTCAGGAGACTTTTTAGCTTTTGGTTGTACTGACTTTCACTGCATTGTCTGTTGAACTTCCCTTCAACTAAGATGATTATTGTCTACAGTCTAGTTAGTGAATTCCCCTCTCCCTCCCTCCTCTCCCTGGTAAGCCTCAAAGAATGTTTTCTTCTGTGTTTAAACCTTTTCTTGAGTTTCTGTAATAGTGGTCTCATACAATATTTGTCCTTTTGCAACTAACTGACTTATTTCGAACCTCAGCATAATGCCTTCCAGATTCATGCAGTGTTGTGAGATGTTTTGTGGATTCATCATTGTTCTTTATCATTGCTTAGCATTCCAATGTGTGAATATACAGTAATTTGTTTATCCATTCATCTGCTGATGGGCTGCTAGGATGTTTTCAATGCTACAATGAACATGGATGTGCATATATCTAATCTTGTGATATCTCTTATTTCTCTAGGATAGATTCCAAGGAATAGGATTGCTGGGTCATATGGTACTTCTATTTCTAGCTTCTTAATGAAGTACCAAATCAATTTCCAAAATGGTTTTACCATTTTGCATTTCTACCAGCAGTGTATAAGTGTTCCAGTCTCTCTACAGCCTCTCCAACATTTATTATTTTCTGTTTTTAGATTAGTGATAGCCTTGCTAGGGTGAGATGGTATCTCATTTGTAGTTTTTATTGGCATTTCTGTAATAGCTAAGAACTGTGAGCATTTCCTCATGTATCTATTAGCCCACCGATTGTCTTCTTTGGTGAAATGTCTGTTCATATCCTTTGCCCATTTTTTAACTGGGTTATTGGTCTTTTTGTTGTTGAGGTTTTGTAGTATCTTATAGATTTTAGAGATTAGACCCTGATCAGATATGTCCTGGCCAAAATTTTTTTTCCAGTCTGTAGATTGTCTTTTTACTTTTTTTGGTGAAGTCTTTGGATGAGGATAAGTGTTTGATTTTTAGGAGCTTCCAGTTATCTAGTTTCTCTTATGATATTTGTGCATAGTTAGTTATGGTTTGTATATTATTTTTTTCATGTATTAGGGCTCCTAGCATTGTTCCTATTTTTTCTTCAGATGTCTATATCATTTTAGATTTTATATTTAGGTCTTTAATCCATTTTGAGTTAGTTTTTTTGCATGGCGTGAGGTATGGGTCTTGTTTCTTTCTTTCTTTTTTTTTTTTTTTTGCTGTTGGATGTCTAGTTATGCCAGCACCATTTGTTAAAGAGACTGTCTTTTCCCCATTTAACAGACTTCGGGCCTTTGTAAAATATCAGCTGCTCATAGGTGGATGAATTTATGTCTGGGTTCTCAGTTCTGTTCCATTGGCCTATACATCTGTTGTTATACCAGTACCAGGCTGTTTTGACTACCATGGTGATATAAAAAACCCACTGCCATCTAGTCAGTTCTGACTCATAGCAACCCTATAGGACAGAGTAGAACTGCCCATAGAGTTTCCAAGGAGCGCCTGGTAGATTCAAACTGCTGGCCTTTTGATTAGTTGCCATAGTACTTAACCACTACACCACCGTGCCAGTAGAATAGGCTCTAAAATCAGATTGTGTGAGGCCTCCCACTTTGTTCTTCTTTTTCAGTAATGCTTTACTTATTCAGGGCCTCTTCCCTTTCCATATGAAATTGGTGATTTGTTTCTCCATCTCATTAAAAAATGCCATTGGAATTTGGATCAGGATTGTATTGTAGCTGTAGATTGCTTTGGGTAGAATTGGCATTTTCACAATGTTGAGTCTTCCTATCCATGAGCAAGGTATGTTTTTTCTCTTTTGGTTTCCTGCAGTAGTGTCTTGAAGTTTTCTTTGTATAAGTCTTTTATGTCTCTGGTTGGATTTATTCCTAAGTATTTTATTTTTTTAGGGGATATAGTAAATGGTGTAGATTTGATGGTTTCCTCTTCAAAGTTTTCTTTCTTGGTGTAGAGGAACCAATGGATTTGTGTATGCTTATCTTGTATCCTGATACTATGGTGATATCTTCTATTAGTTCCAGTAGTTTTCTTGTGGATTCTTTGGGGTTTTCTGTATGTAAGATCATATTATCTGGAAATAGAGATACTTCTACCCTTCCTTACCAATTTAGATGGATTTTATTTCTTTTTCTTGTCTTATTGCTCTGGCTAGGACCTCTAGTACAGTGTTGAATAAGAGTGGTGATAAAGGGCATCCTAGTCTGGTACCCATTCTCAAGGGGAATGCTTTCAGACTCTATCCATTTAGGATGATGTTGGCTGTTGCCTTTGTATAAATGCCCGTTATTATGCTGAGGAATTTCCCTTCTATTCCTATTTTGTTGAGAGTTTTTATGATGAATGGGTTTTGGACTTTGTCAAATGCCTTTTCTGCATGGATTGATAAGATCATGTGGTTTTTATCTTTTGTTTTATTTATGCGATGGATTACATTGATTGTTTTATCTAATGTTGAACTATCCCTGCATACCTGGTACGAATCCCACTTGGTTATGGTGAATTTTTTTTTGATATGTTGTTGAACTCTATTGGCCAGAGTTTAGTTGAGGATTTTTGCATCTATGTTCATGAGAGATATTGGTCTGTAATTTTCTTTCTTTTTTTTTTTTGGTGCCTTTACCTGGTTTTGGTATTAGGGTTATGCTGGCTTCACAAAATGAGTTTGGGAGCATTCCATCCTTTCCTACAGTCTGAAATACCTTTAGTAGTAGTGGTATTAACTCTTCTCTGAAAGGTTGATAGAATTCTCCAGTGAAGCCGTCAGGCCTAGAGATTTTATTTTTTGGGGAGCTTTTTAATTACATCTTCAATGTCTTCTTTTTGTTATAGGTTTATTCAGTTGTTCTACCTCCGTATGTATTAGTTTAGTTAGGTAGTGTGTTTCTAGAAATTTGCCCATTTCCTCTAGGTTTTCAAATTTGTTGGAGTACTATTTTTCATAGTATTCTCTTACATTTCTTTTAATTTCAGTTGAGTCCATTGTGATATCGCCCATCTCATTTCTTATTTGAGTTTTTACTTCCTCTCCTGTTTTTCTTTGTCAGTTTGGACAAAAATTTATCAATTTTTTTGATCTTTTCATACAACCAGCTTTTGGTCTTGTTAACTCTTACGATTGTTCTTCTATTCTCTATTTCATTTCTCTCTGCTCTAATTTTTATTATTTTCTTTCTTCTGGTACCCGAGGGCTTCTTTTGCTGCTCTCTTTCTATTTGTTCAAGTGTAGGGTTAATGTTTTGATTTTGGCCCTTTCTTCTTTTTGAATGTGTGCATTTATTGCTCTGAACTGGCCTCTAAGGACTGCTTTTACTATGTCCCAAAGGTTCTGGTAGGTTGTATTTTCATTCTCATTTGATTCTATGAATTTCTTTACTCCGTTCTTGATTTCTTCTATAACCCAGTAGTTTTTTGAGCAAGGTGTTGTTCAGTTTCCATGTGTCTGATTTTTTTCTTTGCTTTTTCTGTTATTGATTTCTACTTTTATGGCTTTATGGTCAGAAAAGATGCTTTGTAATACTTTCGTGTTTTGGATTCTGCTAAGGCTTGCTTTGTGGCCTAATATAGGGTCTATTCTGGAGAATGTTCCATGTGCATTGGAAAATAAAGTATACTTGGCTGCTTGCCGTTGGGTGGAGTGTTCTGTATATATCTAGGAGATCAAGTTGTTCGATTATGGCATTTAGATCTTCTGTGTCTTTGTTGAACTTCTTTCCAGATGTCCTGTCCTTTATCAAAAGTGGTGTGTTGAAGTCTCCTCCTACTATTGTGGAGCTGTGTATTTCTCTTTTCAATGCTGTTAGAGTTCATTTATGTATTTTTGGAGCCCTGTTGTTGGATACGTAAATACTTATGGTTTTGTTCTCCTGGTTTACTGACCCTTTAATCATTATATGGAAACCCTGGTGGCATAGCAGCTAAGAGTTCACCTGCTAACCAAAAGGTCAGTGGTACGAATCTACCAGGTGCTCCTTGGAAACTCCGTGGAGCAGTTCTATTCTGTCCTATAGGATCAGTATGAGTCAAAATCGACTCAAGGGCAATGTTTTTTTTTTAGTTGTTTTTGTTTTTTTTAATCATTATGTAGCGTCCTTCCTTATCCTTTGTGGTGGATTCTTTTCAAAGTCTATTTTGTCAGAAATTAATATTGTCACTCCTGTTCTTTTTTGATTGTTGATTGCTATATATATATATATATATATATTTTTTTCCATCCTTTGAGTTTTAGTTAGTTTCCTTAAGTCTAAGGTGTGTCTCTTGTAGGCAGCATATATTCAGATCTTTTTTTTTTTTTAATCCATTCTGTCACTTTCTGTCTCTTTATTGGTGCACTTAGTCCATTTACATTCAGTGTAACTACTTATAGGTGTGAGTTCCTGCAGTCACTTTGATGTATTTTTTTGTGTTTTTAATCATTTCTTCAGTCCACTTAATTTTCTGTGCTGAGTCATTTTTCCTTATGTATTTTCTTTTCATCTTTTTTATTGTTGTTGACTTTGTATTTGTTGAGTGTTTATGTTTTCCTCTCTTCTCTTTTGTCATGTAGGTTTGTTAGTTTCCTTCATGGTTACATTAAAATTTACCTCCATTTTTCTAAGTTTAAATCAATCTTTTATTTCTTGATATCACCTTAACTTCCTCTCCGTATGAAAGTTATATGACTACACTATTTGGTCCCTCTTTTTTGTTTTAACATTGTTATCTTTTACATATTGACTTCTGTGTTTCCCTCATTTCTGTGTTTTAGCTTTGAATAATTTTTGTGACTTCCATATCTGGGTCAATATCTAGTTGTTCTGTCCTGTGTTCTAGTCATGGATTATTATCTGATGTTATCGATTTTCTAACTGGTGGACTCCCTTTAGTTTTTCTTGTAATTTTGGCTTTGTTTTTACAAATTTTCTTAACTTCTGTTTACCTAGAAATGCTCTAATTTCACCTTCATATTTGAGAGAGAGCTTTGTGGGATATATAATTCTTGGCTGGCAATTTTTTTTTCCTTCAAGGCTTTATATATGTCATACCATTGCCTTCTTACCTGCATGGTTTCTGCTGTGTAGTCAGAGCTTAGTTTTATTGACTCGCTTTGTAGGTGACTTTTCATTTTTTTTTTTTTTTTTTTTGCCTAGGAGCTCTTAAAAGTCTCTCTTTAACTTTGGAATTGGCAAGTTTGATTATCATATGTCTTGGTGACTTTCTTTTGGGGTCTACCCTGTATGATTTGATATTGACTGTTGTCTCCGAGCCATCAACAAGTTATTGTATTTATTTATTTTATGTTTGTTCACCGTTACCTAGCATCCTGTTTTGTTTTGATATGCCCAAATAGGCTGGTCATGTGAGCTACTTTGATTATTGACATCTTTGAAGCTCTTAACCAGGTGGCTAGAGCTGCTACTATGTATTTGAGCACAGGGTTCCATTTACTTTTTTTGTATGGCTTCAGCTCTGGTGTCCAGGTCATTGGTCACCAAGTACATGGTGCAGGCTCTTACTTACAGCTGTAGATGGGCAGAGCCATATAGGGGTGATTGGAGCAGGTACAGTTATCCGTGGGTTATGTGGTGACCAAGGTAGGGGGCTGAGAGCTGTCCCTGAGTGCCCGAGTGGAAGGCATGTCCCTGTTCCCTAGAACACATAGATGGGTGGTTTTGCAGCTGGACTTTGGTTACCCAATGCTGTTGGCTGTAAGCTGGGAGGCACCACTTATTCTCAGACCCCTGTTGCAAGTGGCAAGGTGGAGTGAGTGGAGCCACCAGTCTTTGTACCCCTGATGTGGATAGGTGAGGATCCTGCTTAATGGACACAGCTGTGTCAAATGTCACTAATCTGTCACTCCCCCTTCACTGTTGCAGCTGAAAGTAAGCTTCACGTATATACCATGTTGTACTATGCTAATGAGGGCCTACGCTGTTCAAATGGGCCCACACAGGTCTAGAAAAGGGTGAAAGGCATTCAAAGTCCGTGGACCCTTTATGCCTATGATTAGGCAAAAGGACAGTGCCTGCCCTGAGTTCCCAGCTTAGGAGAGCCAACAGATTATTCTTTCCTGTTTGTTTATTTGTTCCTGCTCCAAAGCTGGGAGACTGGCTCAGGTGCATGCAATGGGTTCCACTTCTGGTCCAGGGGTAGCAGCAATTGCTGAAGCAAGACTGGAACCTAAGCAGAACAGGAAGGAGGCAGGTTAGGGGGAGAGAGACACTTTCTGGGGGAAAGGGTTATTCTGATCACACGCAGTAGGTTAGACCCTTGCACTTTAACTTTCACAGATTCAGCACTGGCTCAGGAAGCTTGTGCGGACCCTCTGCTGCTCAGTTTCTCCCAATATGGAAAACGCATCCCGAGCACTACTGCTTGCCTCAGCCTCCACGCACCAGTAGATCTAGCCTGCAAGGTGCCAGCCAGGTCAGTTCTGCCATATCTTTGTTGCTTCTGAACTGTCTGTCCCTCCCCCTGCTGCTCAGTCCAGCTCCTCAACTTTGTCTTTGATGTTCAGGGCTCCTAGATTGTCATATATAATTGAGTCACTTGTTTTTTCTGGTCTTTGTTGTAAGAGGGACCACAGGAAGCATCTGACTCTTCGAGCCTCTTGGCCCCACCCATTGGGACCTGACTTTTAAACAGAACAAAAATAAAACCCTGGAATCAGAACACTACTGGGAATTATGAGTAAAGGTTCCCTCTGCTACTCATCAGTAATCATTTTAGAGAAAAAAAGAAAAGGAAGGAAGGAAGAAAGTGAGTGAGGAAGGAAGGAGGGAGGGAAGGAAGGAAGGAAGAAAGAAAGAATTACTGTAAAAAGATCTTTCAGAAACACATGTGTCTCACCCAAAATCCCATGACTAGTCACGGGCAGAATGGGAGGAAAATAGCTGAGATATGTGACCCTTAGTCTTCTGATCATTCTTTGTCAGACTCCCTTTTTCGTTGAAGCCATAACAACATCACATCCACAGTAAACAGGAAATGACAATTTGAGTAGATGATTCCTGAGCCTAATGATTTTATATACAGAGAGAGAGAGAGAACTAGAGACACAGGAGATTGATTTATCTTTTGGCTAAATTCTCTTTCAATATAGAGAGCTATTATATAAGCCGCAGTAAACACATTTTGCATTAACAAACCCCAAACAGAAACCCCATAACTAGATTTACATATCCCTTAACTAAACAATCTTTCTAGGCAAGGGTTCAATAAATGTTTGTTTTTGTATCAACAGTATCTAGCATATATGCTGGTATACAGTAGTGTTCCTTATGGAGCAGTTCTACTCTGTACACATTGGATCATCATGAGTCAGAATAGACTTGATGGCAACTAACGACTTGCATAGTAGATGTTCAAGAGATAAGATCAAACCAAACCCATTGGAATTGAGTAGATTCTGACTCACAGAGACCCTATAGGACAGAGTGGAACCACTCCATAGGGTTTTCAAGGCTGTAATCTTTCTGGAGGCAGACTGCCACATCTTTCTCCTGCTGAGCAGCTGGTGGGTTCGAACCACAGATTTTTCAAGTAGCAGCCAAGTGCTTAATCACTGTACCACCAGGAATCTTTGGAGACACATAGTTAACTTAAAGAATGACACATTGCTTAGTATTTAGGTTCATGCACCAAATCCCACTTGTGTGTAGAATGAATTACAAAAATAAATTTTTACTGCAAGCAGAACACTGCAGGCATATGTCTGAGCAGATTTTAATGGCAGGGGGCACTTGCCATCACTGTGCATTTCTCCTTGCTGGTATTTTTCAAAGTATTTGCAACATAGTTTTCAAATACATAGTAATGGTTTAGCCACCTTGGAAGGAACTGGCACAGGCACTGTCCAACCAAATTATATAAGGAGGCATGGTCATGCTAGATATCTATTGTTGCATAACAAATTATCTGATAACATAGAAGCTTAAAACAACCAATATCTATTTTCTCACATTTCCCGATGTCCAAGAATCCATGAGGAGCTTACCTAGATGGTTCCGATTTACTGGCTCTGGAGAATTTGCTTCCAAGGTGGTTAACCCACATCGTTGTTGATTGGAGTCTTCAGTTCCTTGATTATACCTTGCTATAGGTTGTTTGCTTAGTGCACCTCTTCACAGGACTCCTTGAGTGTCCCCATGACATGGCAGCTGACTGAGCAGGTGAGCCAAGAAAGAGAACAAGGAGGTATTTTATGCCCCACTCTAGGATGACCCACACTGTCTCTTCTGCCACATTCTATTCTTTAAGAGTGAGTCATTAAATACAGCCTATATTCGAGGGGAGGAGGACTAGCCTCCACCTTTTGTTGGTAGAAGTATCAAAGAATCTGTGGCCATATTTTAAAATAACTACCATGGGAGTGCAGGTACGTGATTTTTAGGACCTGAATATCAGATTATACATATGCGTATTATAGGTATCTGTGTGTATGCATATATATTATGTTTACGATCTTTTTTTCAAGATGATCTTTGGAATTTTCATGAGATGTAATTAGAAATGCAAGCAAAGTAGAAAAAAAAAATATTGACAAAGAAGGAGGAGAGGCTTGTTTAGAGTTAACAGAGGGAAAGGAGGAATCTACCTAATAGCTTAATAACAAATTCACAGGCAATTACACATTAACATATCCACCCACACCTCCAATCCATGCCTTGGAAACTGGATATTGATAAGTGTTAGTGGTCACTAGGTACAGATGCCACCCTCCAATTCTCCCAGCATACCAGAGGGAAGTGGACCACATTTTTTTCCAGATCACCATCTACTGGCTGCATGTCCTGATAATATACTTTGTCCTCCCACAGGAGTTGTCCAGATTGATGGCATGTGTTAGCATGGTCTCTTACCGCCCAATCCTGTCAACGAGTATTATACATGCAAGAGGCTATCTACCTGTAAATTATTTAAAGTAGACATAGTTGACTAGCTGAATCTTAAGTTTGGAATTAATCTGTGAATTTCTAAACAATCACAGAATAAACTTCTGGAGTAAAATTACCTAAGCACATCCCTGCTTCCAAGCATTTTGTGTCCATGAATGTCTCCAGGAGACTGGACAACCGGTGCTGCCAATTATAAAAATTTTGATTTTGTGAGTCTTTGATAATGCAGACAGTATAATATCTACTCTGGCAAATATGCACATTTTTTATTAGTTGTTACTATCTTCCCAGTATTCCCTAACAGAATTTGGGGAGTAAAATGTCTTCTTCATTTTTATTTGACTGCGAAAACTTTGTTATTTACCGTAGGGGTCCAGTCTACTGCTGAGTTTTCTTCCATAATTAGAGGCATGTGGAGCAGAACAGAAAGCAGAGTCTCACTCACACTATCCTGAATATTTCCTGTGATGGAAAGTTCACTAAATTAAGGGTCTTATCCTTCACTGACTATTAAAAAGAAAAATTGTGCTCAGCACAATTTGCTAAGGGAGATGAGAATGCATGGTGAAAATTCTAGACTACCAAAAAATATGTCATAATCTGCTTCTGTCAACATAAGAATAATTGTATAGGTCTAAAAGAAGTTAGGAGCCCTGGTGGCACAGCGGTTAAGAGCTCAGCTGCTAACCAAAAGCTCACCTGTTCAAATCTACCAGTCACTCCTTGGAAACCCTATGGGGCAGTTCTACTCTGTCCTATAGGGTTGTTATGAGTCAGAATTGACTCAATGGCAATAGGAAGTGAAATTTTTTTTTTTTTTTTTTTACCATGATTGTTCATGACTGATGTGTGGACAAGTGACCCCTGTATCTTCCGTAGCCTTGTATGTTCAGTTGGGTCATGGAGTCAATCACTGAGTATCTTCAAGAATCAATATGTAGAGGGCAATGGTATAAAGACTCAGAGCTTGGAATTTGGGTCTATAATATCTTGCCACTGGAGAAGTGGGCACTACAAAATTTAAACACAATATCCAGAGTGTAGTCTCAGGTCTGGAAAAGAGAGGAGGCTCTAATTTAATTAATTGTTATTTTATGGAATGCAGATGTTACGGCTAGTTTTATCATGTGGCAATGTAGTTGTGTGACTTAGAAAAGACAATTAACCTCCTTGCACCTCAAGTTCTCATCTATAAAATGACTTACCTCATAAGGTTGATGTAAGAATTAAATGTAACAATGTCTCTAAATCTCTTCTCTTAGTCCCTTATGCACTGCAAGGGCTCAGTAGTGTGTAATAAAATTATTATTTATTACTTCAGTTAATTTGAAGATACTAAGGATTAGGAATACAGGCAGGAATGGAATGGTTGTAGAATGACATTTAATCATATGGTCAATCTTTATAGATTTGAAAGATCTTAAATATAATTTATTATTTTTATCCTAAAATATACCACTCTCAAGATTGATCTAGACCTTCAATACATGTTCATATGATGCAGTGAAACTCAAATTTTGGCTGGTGTACTGGGGAGTTCAAGAACTGCTTGTTAATGGTCCTCAACAAGATACCTACAGAAACGGAGGGTAATCTTTAGAAATGTATATAATAACCTGACATTGCCACAACATTCAACAATGTGATTGTCTTGTTGTACAGAGTATTTTATAAAGATATCAACCCGTGATAGATGAGAAATTAAAAAAAAAAAAAAAGACCCCTTTACCATGGAGATTTGAGAAGTACTGCTCCAGAGTATTGCCAAAGCCTTTCTGGGAGTGAACCTGAAACCTGGCAGAGCCTCCATAAAGAATTCAAATGAATGCATGGCTGCTGAAAAATCAAAGTAGCACCCTAATTTTATTTAACACCATTTCTTAAAAATTGTGAAGAAGGTAGCATCAGGGAACCACTATCTTAAATATGCAATATGTATCAATGACTGATTACAGAAATCAGTAACACAACAGGCAAATACGAGACAAATGATCAGCTCCTGTGCTCAAATTTTGATCAAAGTACAGGCCAGGAAAACCAAAAAATGCATTGCCGTGAAGTCCAACTCATAGTGGCCCTACAGGACAGTAGAACTGCCCCCTAGAGTTTCCAAGGAGCAGCAGAAGGATTCAAAGTGCCAACCTTTTGAACCAAAACGGCGGCCAGGCTTTTAACCACTGCACCACCAGGGCTCCAAAGGCCAGGAATCCACCTAAAAATCATGACGCCAATATAAAAATGAAACTTTATGCTAATGCAAAAGCCTTCTAAATCAGGGGCTACTTGTTCCTTATCATTTTTTAGTATTAAAGAGTGGAGAATCCTGAATCTACAAGTGGCAAAAAGCAGAAACACCTGACTAAAGTGATGAAGTGAATTGGCAAGGACTCCAGAAATTCCTAAAAACTTTGCTGTCTGGGGCTGATGGATACAGAAGTGCTGGGAGTCTAAGTAAACCATTTGCTACCACTCTGCTGCTAAGGTGATGAGTGTTTTCTGCAAAAAGGGCACTTTTCCTTAGGAAGTAAGAAATCAGTTTTCTCTAGTGTCTCCAAAGCATGCAATTTCTCTCTTCTCATAGCTCTTTTTAGATAGACTTCAATGGTCAATGTGCCTTGTTCTTTCCAAGCACTAAATTAAAACTCATTCTTTGTATGTTCAAAGATATGATTTGAATGCATTAGTAAGGAAAATAGATATGAAAATTATGAATAAGGCAATATAAATTGACTGAAACTGTGAATCCTAGAGTCCTTATGTTAGAGGGTCCAGATAGAGGTCACTGGATGTCTTTTCTAATAGAAGTCCTCAGGAACTAAGTCTCCAGCCACAGCTTATCTTAAGGAATCTAATCACATATTTCCAAGTCATCAACATATTTAAAACTAAACTCCCTTCCCTCTCCTCCATCTCCTACAGTTTGTAGTTTTGCATAAACTTTCTTTTGAAAGAGCCTTCTGATGCTAAGGAAAAAAAAAAAAAAAAAGCAAGAACAACAAATAAAAAGATTTAAACAATTAAACAAGGGGTTAATGACCAAATTGTTTAGACTGGCATTCATGACTATACATAAAAAAATATAATCTTTTTGACTTATGTTTTGCTAATTATCTCTTTCAATGGGAGAATTATATTATTTTACCCACTCTGTAAAACTCAATGTAAACTGGGCCATTTATAGCTGCCAAAACCAATTTTGACTTCCTGCCTCAATATTCGGTCATTCTGTCTTATACTTGATATGGTCTTTTCTCTAAGCTCCATTTAAACCTTCCTTAGTGCTATGGCTGCTAACCAAAAGGTCAGCAGTTTGGATCCACCAGATGCTCCTTGAAAACTATGGGCCAGCTCTACTCTGTCCTATAGGGTTGCTATGAGTCGGGATTGACTCGATGGCAAAGGGCTTGGCTTGAGCTATCCTTCTGGGAGGCCCTGGTGCTACAAATGGTTAATATGCTAAACTGATAGCCTAAAGGTTGGAGTTTGTGCACATGTATTAATCGGAATTGACTCAATGGCAACAAGCTTGGTTTGGTTTTTGGTACAGACATCACAGAAAAAAGGCCTGGTAATCTACTTCTGAATAGTCACATCCACTGAAAACCCTACCGAGTACAGTTCAACTCTGACACACATGGGTTCACTATGAGTTGGAATCTACTCAACAGCAAAACTTTTTTTTTTTTGGTTACCCTCTATAATTACCTCTATCCAATATGATCTCTCCTTTCTGCTCCTATCATGCTTTCGCTTGCCATTTGTCATACACTACCTTGTTCTTTGCATTAAAGAAGATGTTACGTAAAAATTATCTTAAACTGTAAGTCCCTTGGTAGCAAAAATGTTTAAGTGCTTGACTATTAGCTGAAAGGTTGGCAGTTCAAACCCACCCTGAGGCACTTCAGAATACAGGCTTTACAATCTGCTTCTGAAAGGACTACAGCCTTGAAAACCCTATGGAGTAGTTCTATTCTGCACACATGGGGTCCCCATAAGTCAGAATCAACTTGATGGCAACTGACAATGATATATAAATCACTATTACGATTGTGGTTTCTTTTCCTTCTAACTTTCACTCTGGACTTCCATTGTTACATTTTGTCTTAGTTATCTAACGCTGCTATAACAGAAGTACCACAAGTAGACAGCTTTAACAAAGAGAAGTTTATTCTCTTACAGTCCAGTAGGCTAGAAGTCGGAATTCAGGGCCCCAGCTCCAGGGGAAAGCCTTCTCTCTCTGTTGGCTCTGAAGGAAGGTTCTTGTGATGTGTCAGTCTTCCCTTGGTCTGGGAGCATTTCAGCACAGGAATCTCAGGTCTAAGGGACACGCTCTGCTCCCAGCACTGCTTTCTTGATGGTATGAGGTCTGCCACTCTCCTTTTCCTTTTATCTCTTGAGAGATAAAAGGTGGTACAGGCCATAACCCAGTGACCTGATAAGGGTGTTACAATCCCGCCCTAATCTTTTTAACATAAAATTACAATCACAAAATGGAGGAACACCACAGAATACTGGAAATCATAGCCTAACCAAGTTGATACACACATTTTTGGGCGGACATAATTCAATCCAGGACACATATCTTTGCCTCTCACTTACTTGGTGTTTTTTTTGCTTTGGAAGTGAATGTATCCTCCTGTGGTAATCAAGCTTTCTCTTTCAACTTACTTGAACCAATATTTCATTAATTTAACTGAAGCCCACCATCTTTATAAGAGGTAGTAATCAGACTGAATTGTGTTTATGAGTTTTAAAATGAAGACAAGTTGTACATGTAGCCTTCAACAATATTTGGAATGAAGGTGTTATTAAAGAATAACATCTGTGCTGATATTGCTAGATAACTTTTATCAATGAGTGCAACACAGAAGGTGTCATTCTGCTATATAGGGGAGAATTAGCTTCCAGTTCTGACTTCAAACAGATGATCTCTCTCACCCAAAAGGGTTTAATGTATCCCTCCTGTTATACAGGAAGACTTAACATTGATCTCACTGATAGAATATAATTTTTACCACCGAAAGCCTAGATCTAAAATGTCCTAATCTGAAAGCATTATGTGTTACTCATGGAGTTAACAAGCAATGCCTAAGTCTTATCTGTGCTTGGTAATAAGGGTATTAAACCAAGAAACTAATGTCTCAGCACAGATCACATGGGACAAGATGATGAAGGATGCATAAGGCGTCTCTGTATCTCCAGGAGAAGAACCCCTTTCCTAAACAGTGTATCCTATAACCAGAATATTCTCTTACTCACTTCCCATGGGTTATCACCAATTCTGGGTAAGGGGTAACAGACACCAGAATCTCCTGTGTATACTTTATTGGTAGTTGTAAATAATTTTAAATAGTAAATGCTGTAATTACAGGTATATTTATAGCTATAATTATAGTCACAGTTATAATTGCCACATATTTATAATTATGATTAAATTTATGAGTATGTTTACATTTACAGTTCTTGTTAAACTGCCAACTCCAAGCCAAAAGGGTTTATAACTTTAACCATTGCAGCTCCAGTACTGAGTTCAGCATCTTGAACATAACAAGTTGTTCACTAAGATATGCTGAATAAAAAATGAGCTAACATTACCAAATATGAACTTAATTATCCTGACTATATTATTTTGTCATTCTCTAAAAATGAAAGTGTTTCTTTTAAATATTGAAGCATTTATAAAAATACTGATATTCAAACAAAATGAATCCTGTCTGATCTCCTTAGTTCCAAGGTTCTGGTGTTCCACATGGGTACAACCAGATAAAGATCAACTAGATAAAGAATCCAATCTTATCAACATCTACAAATCTTGGGCTGGTAGACTTTTTCCCTAAAAAAAAATTTTTTTCTACCATTTCAGTGTGCTCAGAATCATCAAAAAAATTAATCAAAATATCAACATAAATATAATTTATTAATTTATGATTTTTTGATATGTATTACTGTTTTCCAATGTATGACAATGCTCACAGGTACAATTATATGTGTATTTCTGTGGTTTGTTTTTATCTACTTATATGTGTATGTACACATTTATGTGTCCACCATCAGTCCTAGGACCAAAAAGAAAAAATCAAACCAAGGATCCAGCATTTAGTACATTTGAATTCTTCACTGATCCTAATTACTAGTTAAGAACGAGAGAAAGAAGAACAGACTTACAAGTCTTTCATTACTTACCCAAGTCTCTCTAATTCGATATTAGCAGTAATACTTCATCTAATTAATATTTAGGTTTTATAATATTAATATTATTCTTAAAGTATAATGTATGTCAGTCTTGTGTTTTTTTTTTTTTTTTTTTGGTAGATGACAGTGGTAAAGTAAAAGAAAAAGGACTTTCTTAACTTTAGAGAATGCTGCTGAATACGCATGATGATGTAAATTCTATTTTACTGGAACAACTAATAATAACATTTGTTAATTTATTATTTGAATGCAACCGGCCTGGTGTTTTAACTTGGGATACAGCTATAATTACTGTCTCTATGCATTTGTGCATGTTGAACGTTTTCAGTTAACCAAATTATGTTTAATCTCATCCTGGGATAGAGCTGTGGTTTGGCAACCCCTCCAGTGACAATGACAAACTGAAGGAACACAGCCAGCTACAAAATTGCCACTTACTAAACTCCTCGTCAATTCACCCCTGCATTCTTTGAAAAGAGTGATTTCATTGCCTTTTCCTTTTAGCTCTCATGCCCTTCGTAAGATAAATACCCTCCTAAATGGTCACATCTGCTTTCTTTTGGCCCACAAAATGCTTAGTCAATGAAATAAGCCACCATAGCTACTTTCTTCACTTGACATTAAATCAAATTTTGTGGCAAAGGAACATTGGAGATCAAATTGTGTGTGCTATTGGTATAACTCCTATTGCTTCAAAAGTGATTTTATTTTCCCAAGGTCATAAGGAGCTGTTACTTTCTTATTTATTTATTTGTTCGTTTATCTTTTTCATCCACCAAATTATATTAGACATTTTCTATAAGCCCAGGCTTGTGGTAAGAATTGTAGATATAAAGATTAATGAATCACCACTCCTGCCCTCAGAGAGTTTGCAGTCTATTATGAGAGACAAATATAGCCTGGGAATACCAACTACAGTGTGATTAAAGGAAGGAGAGTGAAAGGTGCTATCGGGGAGAAAAAACATATATATATATATATGATTATCTGTGCTAGAGCCTAGGGTCTGGGGGGGCTTTCCAGATGAGAAACTCTCAAGTGGGTTCCTGAAGGACAAATTTTTAAGACGGACAAGAAGTGGGAGGTACTTTCTGGCTTAAATGCACATTACAATTGGGAAGTTTTACCTGGTTCCGATGGAACTGAAGCAAAAAAAAAAAAAAAATGTAACTGGGAAGTGCTGATAGGTGAGATGAGATTAGAAAGATGAGCAGATGATGGTAGTCCTAATATGTAAGCCTGAGGAACTCCAACACTATCTTAGAACAGGTGGAAAGATATTGAAGTTCTATTGAGGTGAATGATACAATCTCATTTGCAAGTATAAAAGAAAATTTTCACAGGAGTGAAGGTTGAGACTAGTTCAAGCCTATGGGAGACCAGTGTTCAAAGTGTTAAATCTAATGAGGTCTTCTTAGTGTTTTCTTTTTTTTACCTTTTCTATGCAATGCAACACTATTACCCGTTTTTCCTAACTTCAACTGCACTGTTGTAGATTCCATAAGCCACTCTTGTTTAGTTTTCATCCTCCATCTCAGCATGGTAGTTCTCATTTCCACGCAGATGATCTTTTAATATTAAAGGCAAGATACAAGAAGACCTTAATGAAGGTTATAATAATGAGAATATTAAACACAGAAAGGACAAGTAAAAATTGGGGCAGAAGTTAGTTGCACTATGTTTAAGTAGGATTGCAAATTTTGGAGAAAAACGCACTATGTTTAAGTAGGGTTGCAAATTTTGGAGTAAAACTTGCAAGAATTTTGATTTTTGTTTTTTAAAATATTTCAATTTTCACACTTGGCTTTTAGAATATAAAACATCAAAATGAGAGCAACTTAGTTATACACGCTCCTACTTATATTTATGTAGGGGCTTTCATTTCTTTTGCAATGCAAGCAAGGGTATGATCCAGAGAAGAATTAATAAGTTCTATATTTTATCTTTTGCATGTGACCTTGAAGAGAACACTTCATGCGCAACCAAAGACATTTAATTCCTGTAATTACAGCAGAAAAAAAAGGAATATATTGATTATTTCATACAAGTTCTAGACATAGATGCCGATAGAAGTTGTTTACTCAAAACTGTATCATAACATAAATTTTATGAGAGAAGAAATGATGAATACCTAATAACCCAAAATAAATGGTTTAGCTCAGACTGTAGCTCTGCTTTTAATAAATATGTCTGAGAAGATAAAAAGTATTACCAAAATATTACCAATGTTGATGTAACATATTTCCTTATTCTAGTTTAAAGTGAAGGTATCAAGCAAAGTTGACTATTTGTGTTATTAAATGTGACAACTTTATGGATCTTTGAGCCTTTTTAAATTTTTTAATCTAGAATGTTGAATTCTACTCTCTCTGTTCTGACACTTTAGCAATTGTCTTACTAGTATTTCATCAAAAAATAGAACTTACTCAGAAAAAGAAAGATTTGATAATATTTAAAAACTTTAACACTAATAAAATATTAAATTTATAAATGACATATAGACACCAACTACAGCTGGTGAATATTTACCATCAATCAATAAAATCAATCACACTAATAAAAATGTATAATCATAAAAGAATTAATTCACATAGTCAACAAACATTTGACCAAAAATGTTCAATTCATTAATAATCAATGATATCAAGCTAACATTATTTGCCCATCATATATGTACAGATGTAAAAGAATGGTATAATGTGTTGTTAGTATCTCAACACCCAACCGATTGAAATAGAAATTGGTATAAATTTTTGGAGGGTATTTCACGGTAAGTATCAAAAGAATGAACAATTCCCAAATCTCTTACTGATCAATTTTATGTTTGAGAATAAATCCTAAGGGAAGAGTTTTAAAAGTGTTCATAATAAACCCAGATCACCCTGACAGCAAAACTAGATAAAGATATCATAGAAAAGAAAACTATAGAACAATGTTACTCATGAATATAGATGCAAAAATTCTCAGAATAATTCTGACAAACGGAACCAACAACATATTAAGAACGTTATATACCATCACCAACTTGAATTTATTTCAGGAATACATAGGTGGCTCAGCATTAGAAAACTAATCAATGTAATATACCACATTAATAAAACAAAAGAACCACGTGATCATCTCAATAGATGCAGAAAAGGCATTTGATAAAATCCAATAACCTTTCCAGATGAAAAGTCTCAGCAAAATAGGAATAGAAGGGAATTTCCTCAGCATGATTAAGGGTCTATATGAAAAAATTAGCAGCTAACGTTATACCTAGTGAAGACAGACTAAGAGCCTTCTCCCTGAGAACATGAATGAAACAAGAATGTCTGCTATCACCACTCCTATTCAATATTGTACTGGAAATTCTAATCTAGAAATAAGGCCACACAAACAAAGATGATTCAAATTGGAAAAAAAAAAAAAGAAGTAAAACTATATTCACAGATGACATGGTCCTATACTAGAAAATCCCAAAGATTCCACAAGAAAGCTGCTAGAGCTAATAGGATTCAACAATATTGCAGGCACATGTTCAACACACAAAGATAGGTTAGGTTTCTTTACACCAACATGGAGAACCTTAAAAAAGTAAATTGAGAAAACAATGCCATTTACAATAACTTCTAAAAAAATAAAATAACTAGGAGTGACCATAACAAGGGATGTAAAAGACTCGTATAATGAAAACTATAAAACACTACTACAAGAGACTAAAAGGGATCTACATAAATGGAAGGACAATCAGTGTTCTGTGTTCATGGATTGAAAGACTTAATATTGTAAAAATGTCAATGCTATACAGAGTGTCCTATAGAGAGATGCCAATCAAAATCTGAACAGCATTCTTTACTGAAATGGAAAAACTTAATCACTAACTTTGCATCAAAAGGAAAGAGACTCTGAATAGCCAAGGCAATCTTGAAGAAGAACAAAGAAGGGGACCTCACACAGCACAATCTTGAAACATACTCTACCGCTACAGTAATCAAAACACCCTGATATTGGTTCAATAGCAGATGCACAGACCAATGGAATAGAATTGACAGCCCATAAATAAAATCTTTCATCTATGCACAACTAATTTTTGACAAGGGATCAAAGTCTGGGCAATGCTTTGTTCTGTGGTACATAGGGTCACTACGAGTCAGACCAACTCAATGGCACCTGAAAACAACAACATAATCCAGTAAGGAGCCCTGGTGACACAGTGGTTAAGAGTCTGGCTGCCAGCAAAAAGGTGAGCAGTTCAAATCTACCAGCTACTCTTTGGAAACCCTGTGGGACAGTTCTATTCTGTCTTATAAGTTTGATATGAGTCAGAGTCGACTGGATGGCAATAGGTAACGGGTTTTTATGATCCAGTAACTACACTTCTAGGTATATACCCTAAGGATCTAATATAAGAGAAAATAACAGACATTTGCACAACAATGATCATTGCAGCACTTTTCACAAAGCAAAAAAAGGAAAAAACATAAGTGCCCATCAAATGATGAATGAATTAAAAAAATGTGGTACATACATACATTGGTGTACTACTCAGCCATAAAGAAAAATGAGTTCCTGAAATGTCTTGCAACATGAATAAACCTGGAGGACATTACGCTGAGTGAAAGAAGTCAATCACATAAGGACAGACACTCTCACTTTCATGAAATGACAAGAGCTTGGTATGTATACAGAGAGGCAAATGTTCATTGGAGGTTACTAGGCTAGGGTGGGGAGAGAAAAGGAGAATTATTCTCTAGATAATAGGCAATTTTTGTGTATGCTGATGGGAATGTGCAGGAAGAATTCACTAATATACAAATATATATATGCACTAACATATATATATGTATGAACATATATGTGTTAATATATGTATATAGGTTGTTGTATAATAAAATGAATAGGGGCTACAGATGCTGATACTTTTTAGACACAATCACCTTATGGTTTTCTTGGTTTGAAGACTTAGGGTCATAGGCTTGTGGGACAATACAGTAAATTGGCATAATATAGTTTATAAAACCATGCCTTCTCTACCTTGCAACAAGAAGAATCAGATAGTGCCCAGCTACTAATACCTGACTTTCAGATCAGGGTCACAATAGATGGATCCTGGTTGAAAGGGATAAAAATGTGGAACAGAACTTCAAATTCTCAAAGAACTCAGAATTACTGTGCCTCATGAGATTGGAGGAATCCTCGAAGCTATTGTCCCGAGAGGCTCTTTAAACTTTGAGCCAAAAGTATCCCCTGAAGTCACTTTTTAACTAAGTAGCAGGTTAACTCAAAAAGTAAAACATGTCACCCTTGAGTACTGAGCTCTCTCTCTCTCTCTCTCTCTCTCTATATATATATATATGAGACCAAAAGGTCAACAGATACTCTGAAGCATGGATGAGAAGTTTGTGGGTGGTAGGTGGAAGGCAGTAAGATGAAGTTAATGGGAATGGAACAACTAGAGTGGAAACTGTGAGACTGCTGACACAATGTGAAGAATTTAACCAATGTCACTGAACCATACCTGTAGAAATTGTTCAATGGGGACCTGTTTTGCCACCTATACTTCACCAAAAATACAGTAAAATATTTTTTAAAGTGTTCAAAATGTATTAAAATTGATATTTATAACAGTGTTACTTATAATCACAAAAAATCTAAATTTTGAGCACTAACTTAAGTAATTGTGTTTTACAACCAGTAAATGATACTAAAGGTATATTTAACATTTTTTTTAGTTATTTAGCAAACCATATTGTTAGCAAGTTATATAGTTTCATTTAAACATTTACTAAAATGAACATACAAATTTTTACCTACAGACAAAATTTTGACTAGATACAATCTAAAATATTTCAAGTGACAGTATTATATTGTAGGATTATTGGTGCTTTTATTTTTTTCTTGTTATATTTTATTAATTTCTATAATGATTATGAAATACTGGAAAAATTTTAAAAAACACAAAAAATAGCTGGGGCGGGGCCAAGATGGCTGACTAGGTAGAAGCTACCTTGGATCCCTCTTGCAACAAAGACTCAGGAAAACAAGTGAATCGATCACATACATGACAATATACGAACCCTGACCATCAAACACAGATCTAAAGAGTTGACCTGAGTGACAGAGACCGAGAACGAACAACCACCGGGAAGCAGCGACTGTTTTCGGAGCCTGGAGCCAGAGTCCAAGTCAGGAAACCTTGGCGCCGGGCTTTGGATTGGGCACAGGGGAGCTGAGCAGGGCATCCTGAGATGGCGCAAACACAGGGTGCAGCCCTAACCCCCACAACTGACCTCAGGGAAAGCCCAGCCAGTGCACGCAGACAGCACTGCGACCCGGCTGACAGGAGGAGAAGTAACCGGGAGGCAGTGACTGGTTTTGGAGCCGGGAATGCAGTGTCCCAGCCAGGGAACCTTGGTGCTGGGCTTTGGACTGGGAGCGGAGAAACTAACCATGGCTTCTGTGACAACACAAGGACCGGATGCGGGCCTGACCCTCAGGGGCAATCTCTACCCAGCCAGCACACACAGACGACGTGCCCCTCGAGAATCTCAGATAAAACAGTAATCCCAAGCAAGATAAGTAACTTTGTCTATATTCTGGGGTGCTACTCTCTCCTACTTATCTGAACCCTCCCCTCCCCTTCCCAGGTGGCTTCATTAACATTGGAATTTCCTGAGCCAGAGAGTGAACTGTGCTGCGTTTTTTTTGTTTTTTTTTTGGTATTTTCCTAACCCATTCTCCTGGCCTGAGAGAAAAAAAAAAAAAAAGAAGCAGCTACAAAAAAAAACAGGGACCAAAAATGCTTCCCTAACTGGACTAAAAACACAGAACCAGCTCCAGCCAAGCATATGTGATCCACAGTTTTGGGCTTTCATCCCTACAGGGAACAAGGTGGCTATTATTAATGCAAAGGCAATTCTGATAGGGATCTGACTGTAATTATTTTAGCCGATTACTGGAAAGACAAGTGTCCCAGGTCTGATATCTCTGCATATTCAACAGAGCCCTCACTGACCCACAACAGGGAACTGAGGGCTGAAGCTCTCCCCAGAACACGTAGCCTCCTGCCTTAGGGGTCTAAGGAGGGTGATGCCTACCAATCTGTAGAGGTACTTGCATTGGGGGACTAAGGTACAGCTGCAGAACCCACCCACCAAGGTGCTTTAGGAATAGAGACACACCTACCTCACTGGCACTTGGGGGAAGCCTGTCAGCATCCTGCCACCCTGGAGTGTGAACCCCTGCTGCTACTAGAATCTGGTGCACACAACTACCACCACTGCTTCTCTAGGTGGATAGGTGACAGTCTGTACCACACACTTGATGACCCCAAATCAGATTCTACTCAAGAATAGTGAATGGACTTAGGCTTATATATCTGGTAGCAGCCCAAACCAGCTGGTAATAGAAGATAAGTGAGTCAAGGGCTGCAGCAATCAAGACAGCGCAATCTAGTAGCCCATCTACGTATATTGAAAGAAAACAAAACAATGTAAGACTCACTGAGCACATATAGAATAAATCACTACAATTTCTTAGTGATGGCTTGGAAACAGCAGTCGATACCAAACCACATAAAGAAGCAGACCATGATTGCTTCTACAACTCCCCAAATTAAAGAATCAAAATCTTTCCCAAATGAAGATACAATCCTGGAACTGCCAGATACAGAATATAAAAAACTAATTTACAGAATGCTTCAAGACATCAGGGATGACCTCAGAAATGAAATAAGGCAATCTACAGAAAAAGCCAAGGAACACACTGATAAAGCAGTTGAAGAACTCAAAAATATTATTCAAGAACACAGTGGAAAAATTAATAAGTTGCAAGAATCCATAGAGAGACTGCATTCAGAAATCCAAATGATTAAAAATAAAATTACAGAATTAGACAACACAATAGGAAGTCAGAGGAGCAGACTCGAGCAATTGGAATGCAGAGTGGGAGATCTGGAGGACCAGGGAACTGACACCAATATAGCTGAAAAAAAATCAGATAAAAGAATTAAAAAAAAAAAAAGAAGAAATCCTAAGAATCATGTGGGACTCTATCAGGAAGAATAACGTGTGTGTGACTGGAGTCCCAGAACAGGGAGGGATAACAGAAAATACAGAGAGAATAGTTGAAGATCTGTTGGCAGAAAACTTCCCTGAAATCATGAAAGACGAAAGGATATCTACCCAAGATGCTCATCGAAACCCATTTAAGATTGATCCAAAAAGAAAATCACCAAGACATATTATCATCAAACTTGCCAAAACCAAAGATAAAGAGAAAATTTTAAAAGCAGCCAGGGATAAAAGAAAGGTCTCCTACAAAGGAGAATCAATAAGAATAAGTTCAGACTACTCAGCAGAAACCATGCAGGCAAGAAGGCAATGGGATGACATATACAGAGCACTGAAGGAGAAAAACTGCCAGCCAAGGATCATATATCCAGCAAAACTCTCTCTGAAATATGAAGGCGAAATTAAGATATTTACAGACAAACACAAGTTTAGAGAATTTGCAAAAACCAAACCAAAGCTACAAGAAATACTAAAGGAAATTGTTTGGTCAGAAAACCAATAATATCAGATACCAGCACAACACAAGGTCACAGAACAGAGCATCCTGATATCAACTCAAATAGGGAAATCACAAAAATAAATTAAGATTAATTTTAAAAAGAAAAAAAAATGCTCAAAACAGGTAATCATTGAAGTCAATATGTAAAAGATCACAATAATCAAAAAGAGGGACTAAATACAGGTGGCATAGAACTGCCATATGGAGAGGGATACAAGGCCATACAGGACAATACAAGTTAGCTTTTTACTTAGAAAAACAGGGGTAAATATTAAGGTAACCACAAAGAGGTATAACAACTCCATAACCCAAAATGAAAACCAAGAAAAACATAATGACTCAGCAAACATGAAGTCAAATACTATGAAAATGAGGAACACACAATTTACAAAGAAAAATGTCTCAGCACAAAAAAGTAAGTGGAAAAATGAAAATGTCAACAGCACACACAAAAAGACATCAAAATGACAGGACTAAACACATACTTATCTATAATTACGCTGAATGTAAATGGACTAAATGCACCAATAAAGAGACAGAGAGTCTCAGACTGGATAAAGAAACACTATCCATCTATATGCTGCCTACAAGAGACACACCTTAGACTTAGAGACACAAACAAACTAAAACTCAAAGGATGGAAAAAATATATCAAGCAAACAATTAAGCAAAAAAGAGCAGGAGTAGCAATATTAATTTCTGACAAAATTGACTTTAGACTTAAATCCACCATAAAGGATAAAGAAGGACACTACATAATGACAAAAGGGACAATTGACCAGGAAGATATAACCATATTAAATATTTATGTACCCAATGACAGGGCTGCAAGATACATAAAAGAAACTTTAACAGAACTGAAAAGTGAGATAGAGACCTCCACAATTATAGTAGGAGACTTCAACACACCACTTTCAGAAAAGGACAGGACATCCAGTAAGAAGCTCAACAGAGACACGGAAGAACTAATTACAACAATCAACCAACTTGACCTCATTTACTTATACAGAACATTTCACCCAACTGCTGCAAAGTACACTTTTTTTTCTAGTGCACATGGAACATTCTCTAGAATAGACCACATATTAGGTCATAAAACAAACCTTTGCAGAATCCAAAACATCAAAATATTACAAAGCATCTTCTCAGACCACAAGGCCATAAAAGTGGAAATGAATAACAGAAAAATTAGGGAAAAGAAATCAAATACTTGGAAACTGAACAATACCCTGCTCAAAAGAGACTGGGTTATAGAAGACATTAAGCAGTGAATAAAGAAATTCTTAGAAAGCAACGAGAATGAAAATACTTCCTATCAAAACCTCTGGGACACAGCAAAAGCAGTGCTCAGAGGTCAATTTACATCGATAAATGCACACATACAAAAAGAAGAAAGAGCCAAAATCAGAGAACTGTCCCTACAACTTGAACAAATAGAAAGTGAGCAACAAAAGAATCCATTAGGCACCAGAAGAAAACAAATAATAAAAATTAGAGCTGAACTAAATGAATTAGAGAACAGAAAAACAATTGAAAGAATTAACAAAGCCAAAAAGCTGGTTCTTTGAAAAAATTAACAAAATTGATAAACCATTGGCCAGACTGACTAAAGAAATACAGGAAAGGAAACAAATAACCTGAATAAGAAATGAGATGGGCCATATCACAACAGACCCAACTGAAATTAAAAGAATCATATCAGATTATTGTGAAAAATTGTACTCTAACAAATTTGCAAACCTAGAAGAAATGGATCAATTCCTAGAAAAACACTACCTACCTAAACCAACACAATCAGAAGTAGAACAACTAAATAGACCCATAACAAAAAAGGAGATTGAAACAGTAATCAAAAAACTCCCAACAAAAAAAAAAGCCCTGGGCCGGACGGCTTTACTGCAGAGTTCTACCAAACTTTCAGAGAAGAGTTAACACCAGTACTACTAAAGGTATTTCAAAGCATAGAAAATGACGGAATACTGCCTAACTCATTCTATGAAGCCACCACATCCTTGATACCAAACCAGGTAAAGACATCACAAAAAAATAAAATTACAGACCTATATCCCTCATGAACATAGGTGCAGAAATCCTCAACAAAATTCTGGCCAATAGAATTCAACAAGATATAAAAAATATAATCCACCACGACCAAGTGGGATTTATACCAGTTATGCAAGGCTGGTTTAATATCAGAAAAACCATTAATGTAATCCACCATATAAATAAAACAAAAGACAAAAACCACATGATCTTATCAATTGATGCAGAAAAGGTATTTGACAAAGTCCAACACCCATTTATGATAAAAACTCTCAGCAAAATAGGAATTGAAGGAAAATGCCTCAACATAATAAAGGGCATCTAAACAAAGCCAACAGCCAACATCATTCTAAACGGAGAGAGCCTGAAAGCATTTCCCTTGAGAACAGGAACCAGACAAGGATGCCCTTTATCATCGCTCTTATTGAACATTGTGCTAGAGGTCCTAGCCAGAGCAATTAGGCTAGACAAAGAAATAAAGGACATCTGGATTGGCAAAGAGGAAGTAAAATTATCTCTATTTGCAGATGACATGATCTTATACACAGAAAACCCTGAGGAATCCTCCAGAAAACTACTGAAACTAATAGAAGAGTTTGGCAGAGTCTCAGGTTATAAGATAAACATACAAAAATCACTTGGATTCCTCTACATCAACAAAAAGAACATCGAAGAGGAAATCATCAAATCAATACCATTCACAGTAGCCCCCAAGAAGATACTTAGGAATAAATCTTACCAAGGATGTAAAAGACCCGTACAAAGAAAGCTACAAAGTACTACTGCAAGAAACTAAAAAGGACCTACTTAAGTGTAAAAACATACCTTGCTCACGGATAGGAAGACTTAACATAGTAAAAATGTCTATTCTACCAAAAGCCATCTATACATACAATGCACTTCTGATCCAAATTCCAATGACGTTTTTTAAGGTGATGGAGAAACAAATCATCAACTTCATACAGAAGGGAAAGAAGCCTCGGAGAAGTAAAGCATTACTGAAAAAGAAGAAGAAAGTGAGAGGCCTCACTCTACCTGATTTTAGAACCTATTATACAGCCACAGTAGTCAAAACAGCCTGGTACTGGTACAACAACAGGCACATAGACCAATGGAACAGAATTGAGAACCCAGATATAAATCCATCCACATATGAGCAGCTGATATTTGACAAAGGCCCAGCGTCAGTTAATTGGGGAAAAGATAGTCTTTTTAACAAATGGTGCTGGCATAACTGGATGTCTATTTGCAAAAAAATGAAACAGGACCCATACCTCACACCATGCACAAAAACTAACTCCAAGTGGATCAAAGACCTAAACATAAAGACTAAAATGATAAAGATCATGGAAGAAAAAATAGGGACAACCTTAGGAGCCCTAATACAAGGCATAAACAGAACACAAAACATTACCAAAAATGACGAAGAGAAACCAGATAACTGGGAGCTCCTAAAAATCAAACACCTGTGCTCATCTAAAGACTTCACCAAAAGAGTAAAAAGACCACCTACAGATTGGGAAGAATTTTCAGCTCTGACATCTCCGACCAGCGCCTGATCTCTAAAATCTGTATGATTCTGTCAAAACTCAACCACAAAAAGACAAATAAGCCAATCAAGAAGTGGGCAAAGGATATGAACACGAACTTCACTAAGGAAGATATTCAGGCAGCTAACAGATACATGAGAAAATGCTCTCGATCATTAGCCATTAGAGAAATGCAAATTAAAACCACGATGAGATTCCATCTCACTCCAACAAGGCTGGCATGAATCCAAAAAACACAAAATAATAAATGTTGGAGAGGCTGTGGAGAGATTGGAACTCTTATACACTGCTGGTGGGAATGTAAAATGGTACAACCACTTTGGAAATCTATCTGGCGTTTTCTTAAAAAATTAGAAATAGAACTACCATACAACCCAGAAATCCCACTCCTCGGAATATACCCTAGAGAAATAAGAGCCTTCACACAAACAGATATATGCACACCCATGTTTATTGCAGCTCTGTTTACAATAGCAAAAAGCTGGAAGCAACCAAGGTGTCCATCAATGGATGAATGGGTAAATAAATTGTGGTATATTCACACAATGGAATACTATGCATCAATAAAGAACAGGTACGAATCTGTGAAACATTTCATAACGTGGAGGAACCTGGAAGGCATTATGCTGAGCGAAATTAGTCAGAGGCAAAAGGACAAATATTGTATAAGACCCCTATTATAAGATCTTGAGAAATAGTATAAACTGAGAAGAACACATGCTTTTGTGGTTATGAGGGGGGGAGGGAAGGAGGGTGGGAGAGGATTATTTACTGATTAGTTAGTAGATAAGAACTACTTTAGGTGAAGGGAAGGACAATACTCAATACATGGAAGGTCAGCTCAACTGGACTGGACCAAAAGCAAAGAAGTTTCCGGGATAAAATGAATGCTTCAAAGGTCAGCGGAGCAAGGGTGGGGGTTTGGGGACCGTGGTTTAAGAGGACTTCTAAGTCAATTGGCAAAATAATTCTATTATGAAAACATTCTGCATCCCACTTTGAAATGTGGCATCTGGGGTCTTAAATGCTAACAAGCGGCCATCTAAGATGCATCAATTGGTCTCAACCCACCTGGAGCAAAGGAGAATGAAGAACACCAAGGTCACACGATAACTAAGAGCCCAAGCGACAGAAAGGGCCCCATGAAGCAGAGACCTACATCATCCTGAGACCAGAAGAACTAGATGGTGTGCAGCCACAACTGATGACTGCCCTGACAGGGAGCACAATAGAGAACCCCTGAGGAAGCAGAAGATCAGTGGGATGCAGACCCCAAATTCTCATAAAAAGACCGGACTTAATGGTCTGACTGAGACTAGAGGAATCCCGGCGATCATGGTCCCCAAACCTTCTGTTGGCCCAGGATAGGAACCATTCCCGAAGACAACTCTTCAGACATGGAAGGGACTGGACAATGGGTAGGAGAGAGATGCTGATGAAGAGTGAGCTACTTATATCAGGTGGACACTTGAGACTGTGTTGGCATCGCCTGTCTCTAGGGGAGATAGGAGGGCAGAGAGGGTTAAAAACTGGCAAAATTTTTACGAAAGGAGAGACTGGAAGGGCTGACTCATTAGGGGGAGAATGAGTGGGAGTATGGAGAAAGGTGTGTATAAGCTTATATGTGACAGACTGACTTGATTTGTAAACGTTCACTTAAAGCTCAATAAAAACTATTAAAAAAAAAAAAAAAAAAGCAGCCTGCGACCTCACCCCAGCAACTAGTAAGAACCAGAGCTCCTGGTATCCCCCAGGATATTGTTGAGAACTGTCACAGAAAAGCTAAAGCAAATAATCAAAGTGAAAATAATTGTTCCCTGGGCAAAGCCTTGTTCTGGAAGTTTGGTATAGTGAGAAGAATGATAACTAACAACTTATAAATCTTTGTTTCTCGTCTCAGCTCTGCCTATAAGTACCTGTTTGGCAAATCGCTTCAATACTCAGTGTCCTCTTCCATAAAATGAGTTAATTCAACCAGGTTATTTCCAAAGTCACTTCCAGCTTGAAAAGTCTATAAATTTATACTTTGGGTCACCTTTGAAGACGGTTTTTAAAATTGGGGTGTAATTTATATATTGTAAAAATGCACTTTATCATACACCTCAATGAATTATATACCCATGTAAACACCACTCAAATCAACATATAGAATATTTCTGTCTTTCCTTTATACCCCTTCTAGTCTGACCTAGAGGTAACTACTATGACTTTTATTATCATAAATTAACTTTGCCGTATATTGAACTTCATATAAATGGAATCGTTCAGTATGTACTCTTTTATGTCTAGCTTCATTTGCTCAACTTCAGGTTTTTAAAACCCATTCAGTTGTTACATATATCAATCGTTTGCTTTTTATCATTGCAGCTTGTGAATATACCACAGTTTATCCATTTCACTGTTGATTGTTCCTAGCTTTTGGCTATTATGAATAAAGCTATTATAAATTTTAAAAATACAAAAAATAATATAAAAAATAAAATAAAAAGTAGATGTATATTACACACACACACAAAAAAAAAAAACTTTAATGACCAAGGTAATGGAAGAATACTTAAGAACATTTTGTGGTTATCAATGGAAAATAGAGAAAAACAGTATCATAGACATCATGCTATGAACTCACAGAGAGAACCACACAAAGAAAGTCACCAATATGGCTCAAGGGCAAAGTATAGCAATTATTAGGAAAACGAAGAAGTGTGGGAAGAGGCCAACAAATGGCTTATGGTTAGGAAGACTCTTATTTGTAGATAGGAAAATAATAATAGTCAGAAACTGATTTCCAGATAACAGAAGCTTTGAAAACAGAGATTTATGAAGGCAAAGAGTCAAAGTGTCCATGTGAGCTTTGTCCAAAGAGAGGACACCATGACTCAGGATAGGCATAAGATGCTACTGGTGACGGACACTGTAATATTAATACACCACTGAGAGAGAAGAAGAAAAAAAAAAACTACTAAATTTAGAGGAGTTTACCTGGATGGAGGAAAGATGATTTAATAAATAAATAAAAGAATAACATTGCTGTTGGGTCGATTCCTACTCATAGCAACTCTATCGGACAGAGTAGAACTGCTTCATAGGATTTCCAAGGAGAGGCAGGTAGATTTGAAATGTGACCTTTTGGTCAGCAGCCATAGCACGCTATAGCTCTTAACCACTGCACCACCTTAAAAGGATGTTACATTAAAAAATAAATAAATAAATAAATTAGTTGATAGTGTCACCCAGGTCTAAAGTTTAATAAATATAAGTGTAATATCTTGATCTAAACAGAGTAACCCACAAACAAGCACTAATACAAAATGGAATGTGTTATCCCTTGAGATTGTGATTTTCCTCTTGGTGCCTTTGTTCAACAAAGGTAGAGAGAATATTGTTAGTGTTGCTGTATATTCCTCTATTAGATAACAGGATGAATTGGATAATGTCTACCTTCTTTTCAAATTTGAAGATTATTTGATTCAATAAAACATATAAACAAAAACCCGATTCTAGCTGGAATTAGCAGCTTGATTTTCTTAGTTTAATTCCAAAGGGCATAAAAACTTACCCCATAAAAGCACATGCACTATGAAATCCTTTGTCTAGACCCTTAAGAATGGTCAGAACAGTGCCATCCAATATAAATATACTGCAAGTCTCAAATCTAATAAGAAAATCTCTAAATATAATATTAAAAGAAGCAGGTGAAATTAAGTTTATACTATGTTTTGTTTAATCCAAAGTATCCAAACTATTGCTATCTCAATAAGTAATCATTATACGTAAGTATTAATGAGTCATTTTGCATAATTTTCTGTGCTAAGTCTTCAAAGTCTAGTGTGTATTTTATACTTACAGAGCACTTCAGTTCTACCTTTTAGATTTCAATTTGACTGATGTTTAAATTTCATAAAATTTACAGGTGAAAAGTAGATTCGCATGCCCAAATTGTTCTAAACTTGCATAAAAGCTTTCCAGTAACTAAACTGAGTGTCAATTTTTTTAAGTTAACTTTAAAATAATTAAAAGCAAATGAAATAAAAAATTCAGACCTGCAGTTGCATTAACCACTTTTCAAGGGCTCAATAATCATATGTGGCTCATGGCTACCTTATTGGACACACCAGGGCTAGTGGAACACAGAGTCTTAATTACTAAGTAAAGACATAGAGAATTGCCCCTGGTGCAGTTACATGGAGAAAAATATGAAAGGATACTTGAGTGGGGCTGAGGTGGGAATTATTATAAAGAGACATTATTACAGGGAAATTAAATTCCCTCCACCTTTTCAAACATGGAAAACCTGGTAGCGTAGTAGTTAAGTGCTAAGGCTGCTAACCAAAAAGTCAGCAGTTCAAATCTACTAGGTGCTCCTTGGAAACTCTATAGGGCAGTTCTACTCTGACCCTATATGGTAACAGGTTTGGCTTTTTGGTTTTCCCAAACATGATACATGTACTTTAGATCTTTCGTTCTTTTGTCATCTTAGAATAATCTACTATCTTGTGAAGCCATTTAGACCATCCACATTTTCTATATAGGCTCTTTGAAATCCATATATTTTACCTAAACACAAATATAAAAATATATTTACAGAGCACGTATAGAGTCATTATGAGTCACAATCAACTCAACGGCAACAGGTTTGGTTTTGTTTTTAGAGCACCAAGTGTGGTCCTTTGTTTTATTTAATACACATAGCAAACTTGTAAGGTGGGATATAAGAAATGGCAGCATAGAGCGGATAAGTGGCTCAAGATTACCCACCTAGAAAGTGCCAAATCTAGGTTGCTCTAACTCTTAACCACTCTTACTAAACTTTCTATCAATACTGTGCTATAACATTGAAAGGCCCAAATCATGCATCAGCCATGGCCCACAAAAGAAGCTACAACAGTCAATGAGGCGATGGAGGATAACCCCTGAAACGCACTCCGCTAGTAAATCTCCGAGTAAAGTCCTTACAGGCCACACAATGGAATGTGGGCCTTGAGGTTGAAAGGAGGAGTTGCAGTTTGGAAGAGTTTATAAAAATTTGCCCCATGTTGTTAGTTGCGATCGAGTTGATTCTGACCCATGGCAACAATGTGTGCAGAGTAGAACTGCTCCATAGGATTTTCAAGGCTATGACCTTTCAGAAGCAGATCTCCAGGCCTGTCTTCTGAGGTCTCTCTGGGTGGGTTCAAACCATCAGCTTTTCAGCTAGCAGTTGAGTGCTTAACCGTCTGCAGTACAGGGGCTATCCAGGGACTCTGCTTATACCATACCAAAACATAGTATCAGTGAAATAATCAGAGAGCCTGCCGCCCAGGCAGTTCTGTCTCTTCTCTGTGTGTCCCTGAGCCTGGGCTGCAAGCTGAACGATAACAACAATAAGCTGATCTCTGCATAGGAAAAGAAAAAGAAACATTCTGTATGCTACATATTCATCCTCTGATTTTTCCTTCAGCAAACTTAGGTTTGCCTTCAAAAATTAGCATTATAATTATAGGTAAAACAGGAAAATAAAGACAGCATTCACTCCTCTGTCCTTATCCTGTAGCCCAGAAGGCCAGCTGGCGATTTTCCTGTGGAACGTGATCTCAGTGACATATTTGCATTCAACACAAACCATTCCTATTTTTGGATTTTCCATAGAATCAGCCTGGGAAGCAACATGGTGGGGGTGGTGGGCAGGAATTTGCCAAGGTCAGGAACGGGGGCAGATAAAGTTTGAGTACGTGAATGGAAACCAATGAAAAGACCTAATTCAACTGTTCAGGTTGTGATGGGTTCATGTGGACCATTTGGAGGAGAAGAGAATATTGATAAGGTGTTGCTTAATAGTTACAACGATGTGACTGTTTAGCAAATTCATAGAGCAAGAACTGAAAAAAAAAAAAAAAAAAAGCTTTTTTTGATTGCCTTCTAAAATGTATCTGAATCAATTCTGAACCTGGTTGTTCCTTTCCTAACACAGGCTCATAGCTTAGTCCAAGTCACTATCATTTGGTCAAAACCAAAATCCAAACCAAACTAGTGTCTGGCAAGTCCATTCAGACTCATGGTGATCCCATGTGTTTCAGAGTAGAACTGTGCTGCCTAAGGTATTCAACAACTATGACCTTTTTGCCAGGCCTTTCTTCTGATTCTTGCCCTGCACTGCCTCTTTCCACTCAGCGGAGAAAGTGAAAATCAGCTTAGGTTACAACACAGCGTAAACCACTTCAACAGTTTTCTATTATATTTTTAAAAATGTTGAAACTCATTACCTGCAAGACCCCTACTTAACCTTTTCACCTCACCACTTTTCTCACTTGTTACACATTAGTCATTAGGGCCCTCTATCTGCCATCCCCTCCCATCTATCTGGTTCTATCTCAGGACCTTTGTACCTGTCATTGCTAAACAACTCTCCTCCCACATCGTCCTGTGATTCCTCTCCATCAGTCTCAGTCAAAATGTCACCTACTTCCCTTCTGTCTTAATCATTGCTAAGTCCCCTAGTTGTTGCTGTTGTTAGATGTCATCAATTTTCGACTCATAGTGACTCCACGTGACAGAGAAGAACTGCTCCATAGGGGTTTCTGGGTTGTAATCTTTACAGGAGCAGAACATCAGGCCTTTTCCCTTTGGAGCCGCTGGATGTGTTCAATCTTTCTCTTTGCAGCTGGATGCTTAACCACTGTGCTACCAAGGCTCCTCTGTAAAGATTACAGCCTTGAAAACCCTGTGGGGCAGTTCTCCTCTGTCACATGGGGTCGCTGTGAGTCATAATGGACTTGATGGCACCTATAAACACTAATCATGTCTTTCATTAATCAGGTCTTCTTTTTTTCCCCCCCTAGAGAGCACATCGCACTTCCCTTCACTTCCTAAAGATTTTGCTGATATTCCTTGGAATGATAAATAACACACTTCTAAGGTGTCTGTTTCTCTTAGGGCACCTGCAAGGCTGTCAAGTAGCTGGAGAGGCCTCCACCTATCCCTTAAGTGGCAACACAGTGAGTTGCATGTTTACAGTTTTTAAAGTATATAAAAACAGCATGTTATGTCAGTGATTAGAACTTGTTAATGTCTCAGCTTCACTCAAAACTTTGAAATACCTGGTCCGTATAAATATTCAACAAATATTAATTGATCACCGACATACCATCTAGTAGGTATATATCCACACAGAGGCTACATTAGAAGAAAATAGTGCTATGATGAAAAACAAAGCAGGCAAGGGGGTTAGGGAGTGCTGGTAAGTAGTGGGGGATAGGTTACAATCTTAGATGTATTGCTCAGTTAAAGTCTCACTTGAAGGAAATCTTTCAACTAAGACTTGAAAAAGCTAAGGGAGGAATCTGTTTGGATTGAGTGAGGGAAGGAGGAAGAAGACTGTAGGCAGAGAGAGCAGCAAGTGCAAATTCCCAAGGTGGAAGCAGGCCAAGGGTGTTCCAACAACAGCAAGAGGCCCAGGTGCCTGGAATGGAGAGAGTGAGGAAGAGACATGGTGCAAAGGCTGAGGGGTCATAGGGACTATTAAGTAAGACATCAGCGGGCCATTGAAAGGTCTGGGGCTTCTGTTTCCTCTGAGTTGGGAGGCCTGAGCAGTAGGATAGGCTGATCTAGCTTCAAGTTTAATTACTGGACTGGGAAATGGGGATGGATGGGATAGATGAAACAAGATTGGCAAAATGTTAATTATTGAAGCAAAGGATGGATACACGAGGTTCATTATAGTCTTCTATTTTGTGCATGTTTGAAAATTAAAAATAAAACAAAAAAGGATTGAGTGTTGAAAATAGGCTCTAGGTAAGGTACTTAACAGGGAGATCAGTGAGAAGATATTGCAGTGATTCTGGTGAGAAATGATGGCCCCTTGGACCAAATCAGTTTGAGTAGGAAGAAATAAGACAGGATCTGATCCTGGGTATATTTTAAAGGTAGAATCAGAGGTACTAGTTGAAAGAATTAAGTCTGTGAAAAAGGTTTTCTCTTTTCCTTAATTCCAATTTGATTTTTTATTATTTGTTTATTTCTGTGTTTCTGTAACTTAGCATTTTCACATTGTCTAGACAAAGGATGGTGATATTTAAATAGACTTTTTAATGAAATATTTGTTTTTCTCTTTATTTCTACTAGCATGGGGCTTATTTAATCTTTAACAATGTGACTGTAATTAAAGTATTTTATGCACCTGGCAGTAGATGAGTCTCACTCCTGTCCAGGTTTATGAATTCCAATCACCAGGGTCTCATTTAAGCCAAGAATCTCAGACTGTCCTACTCTTGAGAGAGAATCAGTGTCTTGTCCAGCGTTTCGCTGTGTTAAAATAATGCCATCTGTTGTTAGCTGAGCTGTAACTAGAGTCTCACCTGCACAGAAGGATGTCGGGTTTTGTCATACATTATGCCCTCTCTAGCCATCTAAAAGAATCCCTGGTTGCACAGTGGTTAAGTACTCAGCTGCTAACTAAAACGTCAGTGGTTTGAACCTACTATCTGCTCTGCAGAAGAAAGATGTGGAAGTCTGCTTCTATAAAGACTACAGCTTTGGAAACCATATAAGACAGCTCTACTCTGTCCTACAGGGTTGCTATACATGGAATAGACTCAGCAGCAATGGAC
Organism: Loxodonta africana; assembly: GCF_030014295.1. Taxonomy (NCBI): domain Eukaryota; kingdom Metazoa; phylum Chordata; class Mammalia; order Proboscidea; family Elephantidae; genus Loxodonta; species Loxodonta africana. The sequence goes on from NC_087356.1 coordinate 34,005,920, forward strand.
AACCTTCTAAAAGAGGAGAGGCTTTTTCAGATGTTGGTGACACTTAGCTGTATTAGGTCTGTGGAGCAAATCAAAGACATTCAACTAACCTATTTTCCTGTATTAAAAAGAGTAGTCCATATACTAGATAGTTTCAGTTCTCTAAAGTAGTTTTTGTTTGGGTAAGATTTGAAAAGACAAGATTAAAGATATTTCTACACTAAAACTAGACCGTTGACATTATGTCCTGCCTATTCTCAAGGGTCTCATGGCGGCTCCATGTGTGCAGAGTAGAACTGCTCCATAGGATTTTCTGGAAGCAGGTCTTCAGGCCTGTCTTCCAAGGTGCTTCTAGGTGGGTTTAAACCACCAACCTTTCCTCTAGTAGTCAAGAGCTTAACCATTTGTGCCACCCAAGGACATGGGGTTGGCACAATTGTTATCATCTAATCAGTTCTGACTAGATGATAACTACCAACAACATCAACATTCTCAGGATGGTGAACCCATGTCACCCCCACTTGTGTTAGGCTAGAACTACACTCCGTAGGGTTTTCAATGGTTATAATCTTATGGAGAGTTCCTGGATGGTGTAAAAGTTTGAGCACTTGACTACTAATGGAAAAGTGGCAGTTCAAACCTACCCAGAGGTTTCTCTGAAGAAAGGCCTGGTCGTCTGTTTCCAAAGGGTGACAACCTTGAAAACTTATAGAGTGACGTTCAACTCCGTGAACATGAGCTCACCGTGAGTTGAAATTGACTCAGTGGCAACAGGTTTGGTTTGGGTTTAACTTCATGAAAGCAGATGAAGTGCAAACCAGTTGTGCCACACACAGATGCCATGAGTCAGACTACACTCCATAGCATCATTTTTCTTCTCAAGATAGAACATCAGCATGATGGAAACCTAAGGTAATATGAAAAATGCTGTAAAAATATATAGTAAAAAATGCTAAATTTATCAATCATCTCAAAAAAGGAGAGGGAATTGCAGGCAACAAAACTGGAGAGGTGAGTGAAAGTCATATGTGTAAATATCAAGACTACCCTGCGGCTGCCTTTGGAAGTTGAATGGTGGAGATTATATCTCTCAGTACCTTAATGGCTTTGGTGTTACTATCAAGTGTGAGGTAGACAGTTGAAGCTGACATGGCTGAACAAAGCTGGGCTATTCCAAAGCACTAGGATCAGTTAGGAAGAATTTATCCCCAGGCACAGAGGGATGACAAGAAAGCTTGTCTGTCCCCATCTGAACTCTCCTTGGGAAGAAAACAAGTTTCTGTTAAATTACAGAAACACAAGTCTTCTGAGCCCATTAGGTTTAGGGAATAATTTCCCAATACCCATTTGGATCCAGAGCCCTCAAAGTGAGAAATTAACACAATAATTAGCTGTAGGTGGGTAATATCACCAGGGTACATTTTAGGAAGGAAAAATATGACCCATCAAGAGAAATGCTTTAATAACTCAAGCCAGAGGGTGCAGCTCTCTCCTACTGCTTACACACACACACACACACACACACACACACACACGAATTCACAGTATAAAAATTGCAACTCAAGCCAGAGGGTGCAGCTCTCTCCTGCTATTTACACACACACACACACACACACACACACACACACAATTACTGAAAGTGACTTTTCCTGAAAGAATGAGTGACAGACACACTTCAATAAAAAGAAAGGTAAATCCAAGTGAAGAGGTGTAGAAGAAGTAACTTGGGTTTTTTTTTTTTTTAAATATTCTTTTCTGTTTGTTTGAATTCTTTCACATAAAATTAAATTTACATTCTAAAATAGCAAGATATTTTCTCTACCTTGAGCCTAGAAAAACAACAACAACAAAAAACCCACTTTCATTGAGTCAGTTGCAACTCATAGGGACCCTATAGCACAGAGTAGAACTGCCCCACAGGGCTTCCAAGGAGCACCTGATGGATTCGAACTGCCAACCTTTTGGTTAGCAGCCATAGGTCTTAACCACTACTCCACCAGTTTGCCCTTAAAAAGAATAGGAAAGGTAATTTATTGGATGGATGTTTTCATGTCTCATGGAAGAGTTCAGTAAAACAAAACATAGGAAGTAAAGGAGACATTTTCCAGAGACTGCTCCAGCAGGAGTCATGATCTGTCTATCAATGACTCTTCCATCAATGTGACAGTTCCATGATGCTCATTTAGTTTTTCCATCTGTTAAAACTTTTTCGGGTGACTGGGAATCAGCTGTCAATGATTGGAGGCTCCTATGAAATGAGTCCTGTTTCTAGAAATGAGAAAACCTTTGTGAACCAATCTTTTACTCCATGAATTGTGTGTTATGTTCTACAATTTACTGCTTGGCACACACACTTCTTCTCCCACATTCAGCGATGCTCCCATTTAACATGATCCCACTTCCCATATACTACTGCAAGCACTCTCTCTACCTCTAAAATGGGAGACGATTCCAAATTATATCTGGACACCAAATCTAGATTTGATACCAAGGTAGGGCATTTCTCCACATTCAGGCTCTGTGGACAATGAGCAGTCCTATGTTACCTCAGTCTTGATCAGATCTTGACTCTTACTGCCTCTTATTTTAAAAGAACCGTTAACCTGATATTCAATTCAGTTATATTGGGCTCTTTTGATGAGTCAGGCTTTGTTTTCAATATTTTGGATGCATTAATGAGCAAAAATGATGATTTTATGGAAAAGAGTGACAATAGACAATACAGTTAGTCAATTAATAATAATAATAAATAGAGCATATTAGAATTTGGTAAGTGCTCAGAAAAAATAGGATAACAAATATTAGAATTGCATGGAGAGAGAGAAGCAGCTGCAATTTTATTTAAAATAGTGTAGGTTCATTGCAAATATAGCATTTAAGCAAAAATATGAAGAAAACCAATGATGTTAGGCGTGTGCTGTCTTAGTGAGCAGAGTTCCAAGTACAGGGAACAGCCAGCTCAATAACCCTGAGGTGAGGGGGTGGCTGGAGCACGGCAAGTTGAAGAGTAAAGGTCAGAGAGGCAATGGGAAGTCAAGCCTTGAAGGGTCACAATGAAGCCACTGTAATGATGTTGGCTTTAATTCTGTGTGAGAAGAAAAGACTTGTAGATGTTGACCAAGGCTTAAGGCTTCTATTTTAGTATTAAAAGGATCACTCTGGCTATCATATTGGAAAAAAAAAAATCCATTGCCATCGAGTCAATTCCAACTCATAGTGACCCTATAAGACAGAGTAGAACTGCCCCATAGAGTTTCCAAGGATTGCCTAGTGGATTTGAACTGCCAGTCTTTTGGTTAGCAGCCATAGCACTTAACCACTACACCAACAGGGTTTCCATTATATTGGGAGGAGGAAGCAAAAAAATAGAAGCAAGAAAACCCACTAGCAGAGTCTGGCATTAATCCCAGCGAGAAATCATGGGAGCTCAGATCATGGCTGAAGCAGAAAAGATGTTGACAAATGATCAGACTCTGGGTCTGTTTTGAAAGTACAACCAAGAGAATTTCTTGATGGATTGAATGTGGAGGGTACACAGAGATGAGTCAAGGATGACTTTGATGATTCAACCACGTGCAACCGGAATGACAGAGGATTTCATGAAATAGCTGAGAGTACATGATTTGTGCAGAGAAGAGCCTGCACTTTCCGTGACATTTTGTGGGAGACTCAACACCTGGCATTGTAACTGTTGATGCCAAATGAAGAAATCCCCTTTACTTCAATGTCTTGAAAGAATTGCCATAACTGCTTCATTTTGTCCAGAAAGAAATTAAATTCTCAAAAATTTCAGTGTTTTCTGGAAATGCCTCACTTCCCCAAAGATGTGATCTTGGCCCTTAAAATTACGGGAAATTAAAAAAAAAAAAAAGATACAAATAAAATTTACATACATTTTTCTTAAGACTAGAATCTATGAGTTTACCAAGTATAAAGGGTATAGCTACATATACTGTGGTAGTTGTTCATCCTTTTATGTAATAAGTACTTCATAAATTTTTTTTTTTTTTAATAAAATAGAAAAACTCAGTCAAGGCTATTAAAAGACCTCTAAGGGAGCACACTTACCTGAAAGAATAGAAAAGTATTTGAAAAACAGAACAGTGGTAAACAGAACATGGGTTCAAGTTCTATGTTAGAAAGACTTAGTGCCTCGATTTCAGTGTCTGGTTTAGTGGGATCTTCCTCAAGAGATTATGTGGTGGCTGTTAAAACAAAATGGTGAGCCTTAATGTATGAATGATATTAACTTTTGGTCAGTGGTGTTGATGTCATACTTGAATTCACTGGGAGTATTATATTCATGTATGTAGATCGCTTGACTATAAAGGGCATGTTCTATAAGAAAAATTAGTATGCATAGTCAATTTCAGTCTCCTTCTAGTGTTCCTTCCTGCACTTCAGAGCTAAAATGAGTATTTCCAGACACCCTTAGAGCTACGGGTCTGTGTGGAAATTTGTTTCTAAAAATGAGAGGCGCTCATGTAAAATTAGTAACGTAGGAGAAACTATCTAGTGGTTGCTTTGGATATTGATTTTGGAAAGCAGACTTGTGGGGTCCTGGGTGTGGCTGCAGCAGCATTCCATCCACTGGTATTGTGGGAGGTCAGGGGTGATTTTTTGTAACATCAGTAGCGGCAGCGATAGCAGCAGCTGTAATACCAACGGCTGTAATAGAATGTTGTAGTAGTAGTTTTAATGGTTCTCTGCTGCCCTTCTAACTTTCCCATTAAGTCAGTTTGCCGATATTGCTGTGGGAGTCATTCCTGGAAGCCAAGCCTAAAGCCTGCCCCTCTACTCATGACAACGGTTTTGTAAATATTTATTTTTATGCATTAAGTCATTTCTTGTTTGAAATAATAAGAAGCCTGAGCAATGGAAATTTCTGAAACAATTCAAGGGATCATACCTTTCTCTTGTCAAATTGAGCAAGTAGAAGGCCATGAACTGATGCTTGGGTTTCAGAGAATTCGTGAATGGAGCTGAGCTTTGGAGTAATGGACTTAACTAATGACTTGTATCCTGACTGTCTTTCCAGGCTTTTGTGTTAGGGGAAATGTATGTACATGTAAATTATGTATTGTTTATTCAAAAGCAGGGAGTGATTCCTGACCTCAAAAACTGTATAAGGAAAACAAAATTGGTCTCCCTCAGTGCTAAAAATGGACAAAAGGAGGGAATTATTTGAACAAGAGACCTCGCCCTATAGTCCCACTTCTCACCTTGGATAAGACCATGAATTTGCCTTATTTTCAAACCTTTTTACCTAATAAGCTACCACTATCAGCCCTATCAAAACAGAAAAATGAATGTAAAGAGCCCATTCTGTGTGCCTGTTTTTCTGAGGCAAAGCGTCAACTGAATACATAAAATTTAGAAACCACAGGCTCCAGAAAAAATTGTCGCTCACAGACAAGACACATTGATTGAAAATGGTAATCCCTCAAAAAACATTGAGAAGTAAAATTCTCAACTAATTTCTGCCCATAACAAAACCTGGGCTACCCTAAAGAATATAATTCTGCTTAATAACTCTTACCTTACTTTTTAATTAATACTTATCGATTAACGTGTTTTCCTGAGCAGTTTAATGAAGAGTGCAGTTCAAAATATTTACTCCATTTTAGATTGTGAAGTTAAAGTGAAAACAGAGCAAAATTTGAATGCATATGATATGTTCCTTTTAAACAATATCAACCCATATTTTTTCATAAATAATCACTTCTTGTTTGGTAAAATCTATAATAAAAGAGCATAGTTTTCTCCAACACAGTTTCTAAATTAATATTTCAGACTAGAAAAAAAGAAAACACACAAGATTAATAGTTTAAATGATGCTACAAACAGAATCTTAATGAGAAAATGATGGGATAAGATGCTCTCCATACTCTGAAAATTATTCTACTAAAATGGATTTATTTTGCCAAATAGAAATGTATAAATGGGTCAAACAATGGATCATTATGTCTGATGAATTTTTCCATAAGACAGATATTAGTACGAGTAGCATATTTGAATATTAATGATTGGATAAGTGTTACATTAAATGGTTATTCCCTTAAGACTTATATATCAAGAAAGTAAATAAGGAAAATCAGTATAATGAGGCAGAAAGTCATAAGTTGGAAATCAGTACATCGATATTTGTATAGGTTTCTATGTACGTTATTTTAACCGATCCACACGCAATCCTTAATGGTAAGCATATTTTTATTTTCCTTATTTCAAATTCAAAAACTGAGGTACAGAGAGAACACACAGCTTATTTGAGGTATGGACCAAAAACTGGTAAAGCTATAATATAATTCAAGTCTCAAATTTCTAAAGTCAGTGTTCCTTCTGTGCATTGTACTGGGTTTCACTTGACCTTTGTTATTAACCAACTGTGTGATTTTGGGCATGGTGTTTAAATTCTTTGGCGTTGAGGTCCTTCATTTAAAAGGTTATCGGTAGACTCCACGAGGAAAGAGGTTGATATGTTTTTCTGAACACTTATTTTGGATTGTACATAGAGTTTAAAGAGTGGGAAGATATCCTTGTTTATAATGCAGCCTAAGAATCATCCATTTTCACGTACTTTGTTGATTTAGACTCTAAGAGATTCAGGGAGAGAAGGTCAATCAAAATAGAACCTCACCAAAGATGAATCAGATAGATTTTTGCTAAAAACAAATATTGGACTGGATGTGGAGCACATCATCTTAACCTCAAGTCATCAATCTGATTTTTAAAAAAATTAAAAAAAAAAAAAACCCTGGCTAAAGAAAGTGAAAAACAGAGAGTTAGAGATGAATGGAGCTGGACACCCAACTATGTTGCTGAACAATTATTTTATAAAGATCAGCACAAAGCTGGTTCCTGTGAAGTAGAGGTTAAATATGTCCCAAATGTCCAACTTTTCTAAGCTGCTATACTACTCATTTATCTCTAACATTGGAACAGGCTGCTCAGCCATATCTTGAACAGTACCTGCATAATTTTTTTTTCTCTCCCCTAGCCTGTCTCTGTCTCTGTTTCCAAGTACGATTTTGCTGTTAGCTCCTCTAAAAGTTAAAAGTTAACCAATGTTTCCCCTAGGACTGTGGAAAAACAGGTGATATCGAACTAAGCCTGTCAAACACGACAGCGCTCACCAGGATGGCAACAGTCACCCCTTGGGCTGATAGGGTTATAGCAGGAAAAGATCAACATCTTTGAGACATGACCACCAAAACCACACAGGAGAATGGACATTCCACAAGTTCCTAAATCCCATGTCTTCTTCTCCCTATAAAACCTCAGCTGGCCTCTGGTTCAAAGACACAGACAGACTTTAAGAGATCATTCACCTCTGTCTCCTGTATATCAATATACAATAAAGCTCTTGCTATCCACCTCATCCCTGTCTCAAGAATTGGCTGTTTCTGGCAGGCGACTCTAACTCGCAAAATTGCGATAACAACATCAACTACTCCCTCTTCCCTCAGTAGTCTTACTCCCATCTTTGAGTTCCTTAATTTGCTGCAAAGCCTCACAGGACTCACGAAAAAGGAAATGGCTCACTTGGTTGCTGAGGTGGGCAAGTCCTAAATTCGTGGGTCAGCCTTAGGCTTCTCCCAACCCATGTGGCTGCAGGGGCTGAAAAACCCAAACCTACAGTCCAGGCCACAGGCTGCTGGCTCACAAGGCTTTGGAACCGGGCAAATCAGGTCACACATTAGGCTGCTGGCCCGAGGGGCTGTGAAGGCCAGCAAATCCCAGAATTGGTAGGTCAGAGAGCATGCCTGTGGCTCAAGTCCCAGGACACACAAGTATATCTTAGATGCTGACCACACACCAGGGAAGAGAGTAACTTTACTAGTCAAGCCCTCCTGCAAGGCTGCAACCAAAGACACACCCTACACCAGTCTTGCCTCATCAACATGTAGAGATCAGGGTCCACAACAAATAAAGTGGAGGATAATCATACAATATTGGGAATCATGACTTATCCAAGTTGACACATAACTCCATCACAGGTTCTATATACCTTATTTGCATAGTCCAATCATTGTGTGTGATTCACAAAGACCATGGCTAGAAGGGCCATATTAAGTAATTCATTGCACCGTAGTTACTTATGGAAAAGTTAAGACTAAAACATGAGGAAAAATATCACTATTTTGAGGATTCAGAGAATTTATCACAAAATGGTACAATTCAGAAGAAAATGTTAGTGAAGAGGTGCAATAATATGAAGGATGCAGAAAAATTGAGTTTTTATGAAAAAGAAACTAAGGAATTCACTCAAAATTTATACTTATGTTAAATAATTTCAGTAAGGTGGAAACTAAATAAATATCAAATTTTATAGCTTTCTAATGGAGAAATGTATAAAAAGAGTCTAGCCACACTATTAATAAAGATTCTGGCCACATTATTAAAAAAAAATTAAACACTAACAAATTAATTCAGCATGATTTCATGAAACATTCCAGTCAATTGGCTTCACAATTTTTTTTTTTTAAATAATATTTCACTGTATTTTTGGTGAAAGTTTACATAGCAAGTTAGGCTCCTTTTTGAAGATTTTCGCACTCATTGATCAATGACATTAGTTACATTTTTCACATTGTTTCAACATTCTCATTAATTGTGTCCTGGTTGTTCTATTTCCAGTACTCTAGTTTCCCTGCCCCTTATGTTCTCATCTTTGCTTTGTATTAAATGTTGACTTTTTGGATTCATACAGGTGTTTCTTTAGTAAAGCACCAATCTAATGGACAATATCCTTTATTTTGCATGTCACTCTGCTTTTATGTTAAAAGGTGATCTTAGGGGATAATTTTGGTTCAAGGTTTAAAGAGTGTCTCAAGGTGATAGTCTCAGAGATTCTTCTGGTTTCAAGTGGTCTAGTTAGTCTGGCCAGTTTTTAAAGATTTGAATATTGTTCTACATTTTTCTCTCATTCCAACCAGGATCATCTATTGTTCCTCTGGTAAAATGGGTCAGTGGTTGTAGCTGGGCACCATCTAGTTCTTTTGGTTTCAGGGTAGATGAGGTCACGGCTCATGTAAGCTATCAGCCTTGTACACTTGTTTCTTTTTGATTTTGGTTACCTTTTTAGTCTTTGGCTCCTGAGGAGTAGAGACCAATAGTTGTATCCTTAATGATCACTTGCCAGCTTTTAAGACCCCACGTGCTACTCACTTCACTAGGATGCAGAACATAAACTTGGTGAGCTATATTATGCCAGTTGACTAAGTTGTCCCATGAGACTATAGTCCTAAACCTTCAAATCCAGGAAACCGATCCCTGAAGATGTTTGGTTGTGTCTGAGGGCCTCATACTGTTTTCAGCGCTCCTGTTCTACCTCCTAGTTCATTGCATAGTGCCTGGGGTCTTCAAAGCCTGCAAGCCACCATTCAGGAAATAACGATGGATCTCCATTCACCGGGAGTAGTAGAGGAAGAGTAAAGACAAGAACAGGAAGAGGAAATGGACTGTGCTTATGGTTGTTTCTATGAACAGCTGCCTTCTATGCCATTATACCAGAAGAGCTGGATGGTGCCTGGATACCATTACTGAATGTCTTGATCTAAGATTCTATAGAAGAATTCCAATCAAAAGAGGGGGATGGAACAGTTTCAATTTCTCAATGGAATCCAGAACTTCTGGAGCCATTGAGGCTCGAGGAACATCCAAAACTATTGCCCTGAGATAATCTTTAAATCTCAAACTTCAAACCAAAACTATACCCTGAAGCCCTCTTTGAACTAAACAATAAAGAAAAAAAAAATAGTTTAGCCTAATTAGCAAAATATGTCTGCCTTGAGCATTGTGCTCTTTCAGATAATTATCTATGTGGAATTAATTTGAACTTAGTATCTCAATAGGTTGGTGGCGTAGTGGTTAAGTGCTACAGCCGCTAACCAAGAGGTTGGCAGTTCAAATCCACCAGGCACTCCTTGGAAGCCCTGTGGGACAGTTCTACTCTGTCCTATAGGGTAGCTATGAGTCGGAATCAACTCGATAGCAGTGGGTTTGGTATGGTTTTTGGTTATGGGGTAGTGAGGTTATGTTAATGGTGGTAGAATAATTTGGAAAAAGCAAGAATGGATACCCAACTTGGAGAATGTAAATAATGTCATTGAATTGTACATGTAAAATTTGTGGAACCATCCATCTTTTACTGTGTATCTTTTTCACCAAAAAATTAAATTAAAAATGTAGTGCAGAAACGTTGTTGTTGTTGTTAGGTGCCATCGAGTCAATTCTGACTCATAGCGACTCTGTGTACTACAGAACGAAACACTGCCTGTTCCTGCGCCTCACAATTGTTGGTATGCTTGAGCCCATTTTTGCAACCACTTGTGTCAGTCCATCTCATTGAGGGTCTTCCTCTTTTCCACTGACTCTCTCTTTTATTAAGCATGATGTCCCTCTCCAGGGACTGATTCCTCCTGATAACATGTTCATAGTATGTGAGATGTAGTCTTGCCATTCTTGCTTCCAAGAAGCATTCTAGTTATTCTTTTTCCAAGACAGATTTGTTTATTCCTTTGGCAGTTCATGACAAATTCAATATTCTTCACGAACACCACAATTCAAAGGCATCAATTCTTCTTCAGTCTTCCTTATTCATTGTTCAGGTTTCCTATGCATATGAAGTGATTGAAAATACCATGGCTTCAATCAGGTGCACCTCAGTGTTCAAGATGACATCTTTGCTTTCCGACACATTAAAGAGGTCTTTTGCAGTAGATTTGCCCAATAAAATGCATCATTTGATTTCTTAACTGATGCTTCCATGGGTGTTGATTATGGTTGCAAGTAAAATGAAACCCCTGACAACTTCAATCTTTTCTCCCTTTATCGTGATGTGGCTTATTGGTCCAGTTGTGAAGATTTTCCTTTTCTTTGTGTTGAGGTGAGAAAACCTGGTGGCATAGTGGTTAAGACCTAGGGCTGCTAACCAAAAGGTCAGCAGTTCAAATTCACCAGGCACTCCTTGGAAACCCTGTGGGACAGTTCTGCTCTGTCCTATAGGGTGGTTATGAGTTGGAATTGACTTGATGGCAACGGGTTTGGTTTGGTTTTTATGTTGAGGTGTAATCCATACTGAAGGCTGTGGTGGTCTTTGATCTTCATCAGTAAGTGCTTCAAGTCCTCTTCATTTTCAGCAAGCAAGGTTGTGTCATCTGCATAATGCAGGTTGTTAATGCATCTTCCTCCAAACTTGATGCCCCGTTCTTCATAGAGTCCAGCTTCTCAGATTATTTGCTCAGCATACAGCTTGAATAGGTATGGTGAAAGCATACAGCCCTGACACACATCTTTCCTGATTTTAAACCATGCACTATCCCCTTGTTCTTTTCTAACAACTGCCTTTTCATCTGTATATAGGTTCTTCATGAGCACAATTAAGTGTTCTGGAGTTCCCATTCTTAGTAATGTTATCCATAATTTGTTATGATCCACGTAGTTGAATGCCTTTGCATAGCCAATAAAACACAGATAAACATCTTTCTTGTATTGTCTGCTTTCAGCCAGTATCCATCTGACATCAGCAATGACATTTTTGGTTCCATGTTCTCCTCTGAAGCCATCTTGAATTTCTGGTAGTTCCCTGTGGAACTGCTTTTGAAAGATTTTCAGCACAATTTTATTTGTGTGTGATATTAATGATATTTTTCAATAATTTCTGCATTTACTTGGATCACCTTTCTTGTGAATATGCGTAAATATGGATCTCTTCCAGTTCGTTGGCCAGGTAGCTGTCTTCCAAATGTCTTGGCTAGGCAAGTGAGCCCTTCCAGCACTGCATCCATTTGTTGAAACATCTGAATTGATATTCCATCAATTCCTGGAGCCTTGTTTTTCACCGATGCCTTTGGTGCAGCTTGGACTTCTTCCTTCAGTATCATCAGTTCGTGATCGTATGCTACCTCCTGAACTGGTTAAATTTCAATTCTTTTTGGTACAACACCTTTGTGTGTTCCTTCCATCTTAGTTTGATGCTTCTTGCATCTAATGTTTTTCCCATACAACCATTCAGCATTGCAACTCGAGTCTTGAATTTTTTCCTCAGTTCCTTCAGCTTGAGAAATGTGGAGCATTTTCTTCCCTTTTGGTTTTCTATCTCTAGCTCTTTGCTCATGTCATTATAATAATTTACTTTGCCTTTTCAAGCTTCCCTTTGAATCTCCTGTTCAGTTCTAATACACTTCTTTTTTTTAACAATGAAATTATGGAGAATATGTATCAGTACTAGGATTCAAGGAATGATGTAACTCTTCTGCCAGTAACTTTGAGAATTTTAATCAGATATTGTGAAACAGCTAACTTACTAATAGGATAGCAAGTTAGCTTTAAATTTATTGAGTTTAAGGGGAAAAGAAAATAATCAAAGTGATGATAAAAATCAAAACAACATTTAAAAAACTCCTGATGTTGGGGAACATGTCAAGAAGTAGGAAATTCTCATAAGAAAGTCACATTATTGAGACATTCCTCCCATCTTCTTAGCATTATGCTAAGTCTTATCCCACTTAATTCTCATAACTGAATGTTAGTACTTTTATTTTCTTGAATTTTTAGAGGAGGAAACTGAGGGCAAATAACATGTGAGGAGAAAATCTACTCAGTGGAGAAAATGAGTGTCAAGTCTTAATACTATGAACAAAAGCACATTTATCAGCCAGTGTTCTAGCTATAGGATAATTCATAAGGGTTTAATAAAATGAATAAATAATAATTAAATACGTGTGAGAAGACCAAAAAAGCAACCAATGAGAGACGATGACATACCTCAGGAGCTAATATCACGGAAAGCCTTTAGCACTCCTAGGCCTAGAGAGATGAGAGGAGGAAGGAGTTATGAGAACCCTAAAAAAATACCTATAGAAGAGTGCGTCCTACAGGAGGAGAGGTTGCTAGAAAAAGGTACACAGTCACCTTTGGGGACCTGAAAAGGAGGAAGCCAGAGGAATCAATACACTATCCTTTCTCTCCTCCCATCTTCCAAACTTGCGCAGGTGGCCGGTTTTGCCAGAAGACAGAGGGCAAAAGAACATTTTGATGCAGGCCATATATAGCAGCATCTTGGAGTACAGAATAGAGTAGAGAGGGGTGCATAGTGAATGTGGAGAGAAAAGTGGAAAATAGCCATCACAATAAGCTTTTGCATAATGTACAACTATACAAAAAGTGCCAGACATATGAGAAGATTAAAATAAAGATGAAAGGCAATGTTCCTTATGAGACAGTATGAAGAACAGAACATATAAGAAAATGATGGGAAAAGAGGTAGACTTTGGGGCTGTGTGTCAATAGGGACATTGACTTTTTAATTTATCTCTATATTGTTTGACTATTATGCCATGAGGAAACCCTAGTGGCATAGCAGTTAAGGGCTACAGCCGCTAACAAAGAGGTGGGCAGTTTGAAACCACCAGGCACTCCTTGGAAACTCTATGGGGCAGTTCTACTCTGTCCTATAAGGTCACTACGAGTCAGAATCGACTCTACGGCAGTGGATATTATACCACGAAAATGTATTTATATGTTGTCTTTTTATTTAAAACTGAAACGAACCACTACTATAACTTCATTCATTTCTGTTACTCTCTTAATTATGGGGCAGGGTTCAGTTTCTCAGATGTGAGCCCTCACTTTTGACACTACAAGGCTGCAGAATGAATATCCCAGTTACCATGCACGAAGCCAAAGCGCAGAAGGGCATGTTACCAAATGTAGTAGGAACCATTTAGGAGCAAGGCACCAGTAATGATCTGTACCCCACAAACTGTTAGTGGAATAACAAGAAAGAATGAGAGAAATTTCAAATCAAATGGAGAGAGACATTCCTGAGCGTTGGTCTCAAAAGCCAAGTAGTGTTAAGTTACTCACCTTTATGGACAAGCAATGTCATTATTAAAATGTTCAGGGTAGCATCAATGAGCTTCCTTGTCAGTTATATAACAGCCACTGCATTGTTTTCTTCAAATCTTTGATGTGATATCTCCATGCACAAGATTCAAATGGGTAAGTGTAAGGAAATATTGTATAAGAAGCTTATATTCTCAAGCAACCTGTAACCATTTGTTTCTGGAATAAACTATAATTTGGTTTAAATTTTGCCCAGAACAATTCGTGGTACATAGTAGGAATTTAATAAATTTTTTGTGGATGAGTAGTGAAATATACAAATGGTTCCAAGGTTAGGGGAAGGTGTTAGAGTACCAAGGTCACTTGAAAGAAATTCAGCAGAGTCTCCGGAATTTGATAATTCCCACCATGTGGAGAAGTAAAAAAGGAGCCTAGACATAGATCTGAAGGAGAGTTAACATATTTGAAGCTCCTTTGTGAAACATTCTGATTATTCCATTAATCCGAAAATTGATATATCAGGTACATTTATGAGAAAGTTTCTAAAAAATTATAATGTTGTCTGTTTCTTTTCTTTCTTACCCTCTTTAATAAGACTATAAAGGTTTCGGAATAAAGAAGGAATAGTCCACAGGTGATAGTAAACCCTTTTCCTTCCAACCCTTAGAGTAAGAAATTTAATAGCGTAATAAGATACTAATGAATGCTAGATTCCTTCCCTTCGTGAGAGACCCTTAAATTGCATGCTGCTGAGCTCCATGAGACCACACATTATTAAACATCATCTTTGCCAGTCACCTGCAACAGTAACTTGTAGCCAACCCAAGGATAAGCTGTGAGAGCCTGTCTCTCTGCCCAGGTAGTAATGCTTATTGCCTTTCCCAATGAACATAAAAGAGATGTCTCTGTTGTGGTATCTTAATAGATCCTGTAGTTCCAGATATTTTGGTAACTGTTTGAAATAATTATTGGGTCTCATAAACAATAAATTTTATACACTAATACTCCAGCCTGCTGTGCTGCTCACTTCAAAATAACTTACGGCTACTAGGTTCCCCTGTACAATATTGGTCCACAGCAGTCATAAAGTTGTCATCAAGAGGTGGTGATAGACCACTTTGCATTGTTATAACTGCCTTTTTGTATTATAACTGTTTGCAACTTTATGAGGTCTTCATAAATGTGATCAATTGCAATAATAAAGTTGTAAGGCATTTGTGGCAGCTTATTTTTCTCTGCCTCAAAACAGGAACTGCCTTGCTTGTTGGTCTAATGTCTGTGACTGCATCATTGACTGCAGTAGAGCTCTGGGCTATGAAAGGAACAACCAAATTAGCTTCCAGAGTTGCTCCCTGACTTCTAGGCATTTCTGGGAATTTATTCACGTAACTGTAAACCCTTCTGGTCCAAGCAGTAGAAGGATAACTTTTGTGACCTACTTAAACTGGGAGAGGCAAGTTGAGCACTCCATACAGAGTATTTTTTTTCCCAGTGTTAGAAAGTTAAGGATCATATCTTGCTTTTCTGGTGATTGACTTAAATTATTATTCACTTTTCATTCTAGAAATAAAATCTAGTCATGTGCTCATTTATTTAAAAATAATAGACCAATGCGTATTGGCAAAAATGGTAAAGTTGCCAAAAGAGATACCTCCAAAAAAAGATTTGGAGTGTTACAGGGTTAGAAAAATTGCAGGGATGAGCTTAGCTTAACTATTATTATTTTTTTAGTATATAATTATTATGATATTTGAAATGTGGCATAAAAAAACAATGGGAAATATTCCTAAAATATTTTTACACTGAGCTGGACCCTAGTCCTCAAACATGACAGTATTAGAGCAACATGTGCCCACAGACCAACACAGGTTTTGTCTGTTCATTCTTTTAAAGTATGGTATTTTTTTGCTTTCTGAAAATAATATGGGTGATTTCCTTCTTCTCTTCTCATGAAATACTTTACCTCAAACCCAGTTCAAGCTTTCATAAAATGGAAAATATGAATTATATTTGGGCTGGATGACTTATGCTGGTTTATTAGGAAGGAATGAATAGATGAAGGAATGAGTCAATAAATAAATAAATCTATTCAAACATTCATTGCAAATACACCTGAAGTTAAATTTTTAATCAAAAATTTTAATACAGATGTTTAACATATTTTAAGAACTCATGTGCTTTAGGTTTTTATACAAAATTTGAAAGACAATGTGGAATTAATTGATTTTGTTAAAATACTGACCTATTAAGGTGCAGCTTATTTAAAGGATCACAGGGTAAATTAAGAAATGTTTAACATATACATGTTTTTTGATAGATTTTCATTGAAAACAAAAAATATTTGCAGTCTACAAAATGTCTGTATTGATGAAAGACTTTTGTTTCCTGTGCCTGTGTTCCTATAGTATGTAGTGTACAAATAAATTTAAGAATATTAAATATTATGCTCACAACAATACTGTTATTTTATGCCTCCTGACTCACCAAATGATTTTGACAGGAAGTTACAAAATTAAGAAATAATTTCTTCCCTAAAAAATCAGCAGAGTTTTATTTTGTTTTCATTGACTGTGCAATTGATTAATCTATGGCAAAGATGTTAAAAAAAAAAAAAAAAGCTACTCTTTTTAATTAGGTATTTTCAATACGGTAGTAAATTGCCTCTAAATTTTCATCCTATGACCTTCCAAATACCTCTCTGACTCTTGTGGGAACATTTAAAGTAAGTTGCAAGATTAGGCTAGACATCCTGAGATTTCTCAGTTTTTATATAAAACTGAAGTATGTAAGAATTCTGTCTGGGCTTATGTCATCTATTTAATTTCTGGTGTGCCGGTGTGGAATGTAGAAAAGATGTCTAAGGAACTGTGATGCTTTCCTGCAATGCAGTGAAGCTCAGTGGGAAAGAACACTGGGCTCCAGAGTAAAGTCCATGGCCCAAATTCCAGCTCTGCTTCTTACTTGCTAGATGCTACCTACATGAAGAAAGATCTGGGCATAAATTAAGGAACAACCCTCTGATCATTCAAACCAACAAAAAAAGGGACTGAAGTGCTTTGAGAGGTAAATTTCCCACCACTAAACCTGCATAATATTTGAGTAATTACACATAAAAGATATTGCCGGGAGAATAACAGCACCGCCATGGGACTGCGGCTGATGGCCTCAGACTCATGGAGGTTTTCTGATTACTACAATGAACTACTCTACCTGTCCCTTAATCGTTTTTCTTTCTCACCATTTTCATCTCATGCATTCTATATACTGACCTCCTGCTACTCAAATCATCAAATTATTTAACACAGGTAGTAACTCTGAGTGTGGAGGGCAAGCGAGGGATAGTGAAAATTTACTGCATTTTATATCACTTTTATGAAATACGGACTTTCATAATACTGTCAAAAGATAACTTAGCAATACTTAATTTTTGCTTTAATTGTCTCTATAGATTATGTTCCTTAACAAGCTCTACAAGTTCCAGGATGCAGACAATTTGGAGACTATCCAGAAAGAAGCAGTGAAAATGATTAAGATGCTGGGAAATTGGCTCCATTATTAAAGATGCAAAGAGCCAGAGAGACTGCATAATGACAATGTATGTTTTCAAGTAAAACTAAAAAATACGCACAGGACATATAATAATTGCTTTTTTTCCCCCTTGATATTTCCTGAGGACAGGCAAAGAAATGTGGAATTAAATTGAATCAAAGTTGTGAACATTTACCAATTTAAAAAATCCAATATGAAATTTAGACATAAGAAAAAAACAAATTGGGATATAAGTCTTCTTCATTTTAATAAATAATTTATTTAAAGAACAAGTATATCATTTACTACTTGACAAAGATACTGGAGGCAGTGAAAATTAGTATTAATATTTTAGGAGCTACTTCCACGTGAAGATTAATTTAATAAATAAAGTTCTTATCTGAAAATATAATTTAAGTCCATGAATACGTGACTCACTAGCTTAATACAACTGTATAGAAAGATGTATTCTGTGTTTTGGGCCTGTACTTACTTGAATGGACACTTAATTTGTATATGATGTGTGACTAAACAAAAGCAAAATGGGACCAGAGGTCAAAAACTGATCGCTGTGACCACATTCCAGCCTTAGGTTACATTTATTTCCATCTAGAAACTGTCGACCCACATAGGGCTTTACATTTAAATTAAATGTCAAAGTTCAGAAATTGTAAGTTTTCACATTAAAGTACAGATTTTTGTCTTTTCTGCAAAAAAAAAAAAAACTGTAGGATAAGATGACTATGGGTCTGCATCGTCACATGGAGCTCTGTAGATGGAGTTGTACAGTGGCACCTCCCTTTTGACACAAATAACATATACTTTTATTCGCCATGATCTTCCCCATTTCCTGTTGTCTAATAGATCCTTATTATCTATTACAGCCGTATATGAGTCATCATTTATCACCCAAAAGCAGTTATGTTTTTCCAACCTACCTATCTGTCCTCTGCAGTCATTTATTTGAAATTCCTGACATAGCACGTTTTGCAGCTTCACATAGCCTATGAGGGAAGTAAAAAACAATTTAGTCTGTACTGGTCATAAGATGGGAAATGCTCATCACTAAATATTACTTGGAGATTAAAATATGTATACATATTCCCAAAAGTTCAGTTGAAATATATTGGCATTTAAAGCATGAAGGAATTAAGATATTATCATCCTGCTGAAAACCAACAAGTCATTATCGATTCATTAATTATGAGATCAACTTTTTGTCACTGGTCATTCCAAGGACATGTGGCAGCTAGAATAAGTCATGCTGTACACCTTTCCTCTCGTGTTTTCATTATTGCTTTCCCTGGTTTTAATTTACTGGATGAATAATATTAGAAAATCCAGAAAAAACAAAAATAGGGAAAAAATATGCTAACCAATTCTTGTTCTTATTTCATTTTTCATCTACTTTGATATTTTAATATTTATCATTGTAATGGGGTCATAATTTTGCATTTGCATATACCCATCATTCATTTAACATTTGTTTAACAAGCATCTAATGAACAACTGCTAAGTGGAATTGCCTTCTAGATAGTGGGCATAAAACTATGAACAAACCATCCGTCCTTGTGGGCATCATGAGCCAAAATTGACTAGACATCTATTTGTATTGGTCACCATGGAACTTGCATTCTAGTGTGGAAGAAACATATAAAACAAGATGAATAAGTCTATTACATAACCCATTAAATAGTTTTAAGTGGAAAGG
The DNA here is from genome assembly GCF_030014295.1 of Loxodonta africana. Classification (NCBI taxonomy): domain Eukaryota; kingdom Metazoa; phylum Chordata; class Mammalia; order Proboscidea; family Elephantidae; genus Loxodonta; species Loxodonta africana. Next base: position 34,024,986 of record NC_087356.1, read on the forward strand.
AGAAAAAATTAAAGCAGAGGAAGGGTGATGTGAAACAATAAGGCAAGCATTAAAATTTTAGATAGGGTGGTCAGAAAATAAGCTTGCTTTTTACTATTAGGCTAATTTTTAAATCAAGATATGTTGGAATTGAAGGAGTACAAATGAAACCCAATTATATACTTGTTTAACATTGCTACCCTGTAATGTGGAAACCCTGGTGGTGCAGTGGTTAACTGCTACAGCTGCTAACCAAAGGGTCAGCAGTTCGAATCTTCCAGGCATTCCTTGGAAACTCTATGGGGCAGTTCTTCTCTATCCTATAGGGTTGCTATGAGTCAGAATTGACTCGACAGCACTAGGTTTGGTTTTTGGGTAGCTTTAATATTTTTTGACATTGTTTGCATAAATTTACCAAATTCAGCACCAAAATTCGTTTTACAACACCAATATTTCTGGAATTTTTGATGGCTGCAAAATATTGCAATGAAAACCACAAACAAAAAAAAGTTCAATATCTTAACCTTGGTAATGATAAGTTGGGTAAATACATATATAAAAGGTCTTTGAGCTGTTCATCTAGGCATGTGCTCTTTATGTATGTTATACCTTGGTTAAAAAGGAAAAACAATAACAACAGCAATATCTGGCACTATTAGTACTTTTCCATTTTTTTTTTTTTTTTATCATTACCACCACACATGACCTCTACCCCATCACCCATGGTTTCATTTGAGCCTTTATTTTCTCCCAGGTATGTGCAGAAGACTTTACATTTATCATTTTATTTAATATTTATAACAAACACTTGACCTTGGCAGGATTATCCCCAATTTACAGACTAGCCTGTTAAGATCCAGAAATGAAAAATAATGAAATATCGCTCCCCTCATAGATCTTATCATATACTGAATGAGGCAGATATTAAATATTAATTAGTGCTTTTTACTGAGCTACTGTATCTTCTGTGAATAGGACACATCTCCATGTGTTTTCCCCTAGCCCAGGGGAAGTGGGAAAAATCTTCCTAAGGCAGTGATTCTCAAACATTTTCATCTCATGACACTTGAAGCCTCTTTTATTTATTTATCTTTTATGATTCTTTTTTTTTAATAATTTTTATTGTGCTTTAAGTGAAAGTTTACAAATCAAGTCAGTCTCTCACATAAAAACTTATATACACTTTGCAACATACTCCCAATTAATCTCCCCCTAATGAGACAGCCCGCTCTCTCTGTCCACTCTCTCTTTTCGTGCCCATTTCTCCAGCTTCTAACCCCCTCTACCCAACACTTGAAGCCTCTTAAAATTTATTAAAGACTCCAAAGAACTTTTGTTTAAGTTATATTTTCATTAAAAATAAAAACTGAGGCATAAAAATGTCACTAATAGACTCATTTTAAAGCAACACTAAAACTCATTAGGTGTCACCAGAAGTAAGTTATTTTAGTGAAAAATATCTATGTTTTACAGAACTATAATAGTGAAAAGTGTGACATCATTTTATGTTTTTGTAAATCCCTTGGATGTCGAGCTTCCCAAGGACAACTGGATTCTCAGGTCTGCCTCTGTATTCAGTGTGTACTAATATCATACACCACGCACGCTCTGCCTAACTCCCTGTACACTCATAAAAGAATAAGAGTGAAAAAGATGCTCTAGCATTATTGCGAAAATAGCTTTCACTTCACGGGCCTCCTGAAATGCAAACACTGTAAGAATCATTGTCCTGAGGAAAACTGTGTAAGACAATGTTGGGAAAGTGCATTGAAGGAAAGAAAGGAAGAGAGTAAAAAAAAATAACAACAGAGTCGAAAAGGATTGTATCTGCCATTTGTACGGGGTAAAGGACTAGTGTCAAGCGAAACCTGGTGAGTCAGTAATGGGAAATTAACTGGTTACATCACCTTGAGGGTGTCATATGAAGATTGTGTTGCTCAGGGACCTTTGATTTAAAAAGAATGAATTGAGCTATATCCTCCAGCTCGCTTTGCAACAAGAAGTTTCTATTGTTTTGTGGAATTGGGATATTCTTTAAATTTCTTTGTGCTGCCATCCTAAAAGCCTTTTATAGTAAAAAAAAAAAAAAAAAAAATTTTTTTTTTTTTTTTTTAAGGCTAAATACAGAAACAATAAAGAATTGGGATCATAATGGTCCTGCTCAGATCTGAAGTTTTGAACTTACCTGGGAAGGCCTCAAATAAGGAGTAGAGGCCTTTCTGAGGAGAGAAGGACTGTAAAAGAGTTTGAATATTGACTATTATATCAACACTCCCCCCCCCCGCCAAAAAAAAAACCTGTTGTTGTCTAGTCGATGTCAACTCAGAATGACCCTATAAGGCAGAGTAGAACTGCCCCACAGGGTTTCCAAGGAGCACGTGGTGGATTTAAACTGTCATCCTTTTGGTTAGCAGCCCAACACTTAACCTCTGTGTCACCAGGGTTTATTGCCCCCCAGAATAGTAGAATTTAAATCCTTTAAAAACCAAGAGTGGTTGTTACACCCCTTAGCCCAGAAAACTTACATAGCAGAGAATTCACTTCCAGGTAGAGTAACAGTGTCTGTGGTGAATCCTGAACAGGACATGAGGGTTCTGTGGTTGTGGTCACTGTTGAGACATGTAGCAATACAGCTTTTACTCAATTACCAACTTACACAGTAACGTGCTCACCTGAAATTAAAATTCCTTTTTTATTTATATTTATACCTATTCAGGTGTTCTCCCCCCCCCCATTTTGGACTTTATTTCATCAATTCAGATAGGTGCAATTACAAATTATAAGTATATTTTGAAAATATATTAACAAAATATGCTGACTTTTCTGAAAGGTGTGCCTTTTTTAAAAAAATTCATGTTGTTGCTCTTTTCTGCTTTATCTTTTTTTTTTAACATTGAAGAATTTTAAGCCAGTTTGTCAAATCACTATTTCATTTCTAAATATGTCTTTAATGATTTAGTATCATTATGTGCTTGATAGTGAATTGTAACCTTATAGCTTAGTTATTTTGAAAAAATAAACACGTAATTTAATAGAATGAATACCCTTCTAAGCCACCTGCCTGTCAGTTATTCTTGTTATAAAAATGATAAAACTTTACTAAACAGAAACAACTGAGTATATGTTAATTTTGTTAATAAACATAAAAAGTGCAGAAATGGATACACAAAAACAGCAAGAAGATAATAACAAAATAGACTGTGCTAAATACTTTTTTTTTAAATACATAGATTAAGTTTGATACTGCCAAAACTTTTGCCTGGCTTCCAAGATCAAAACCAAAACCCTTGCTGTCAAGTTGATTCCAACTCAGAGAGACCCTGTAAGACAGAGTAGAACTGACCCATAGTTCAACTGAAGCAAACTGCCACATCTTTCTCCCACAGAGCAGGTAGTGGGTTCACATCAACTTTTCAGTTAGCAGCCAGATGCTTAACCATTGTGTTACCAAGGCTCCTTGCATGGCTTATTGTTGTTGTTGTTAGGTACCCTCCAGTGAGTTCTGACTCATAGCGACCCCTTGTATAACAGAACAAAACATTGCCCAATCCAGTGCCATCCTCAAAATAGTAGGCGTGTTTGAGCCCATCGTTGTAGCCACTGTGACAATCTTTCTCACTGAGGGTATTCCTCTTATTTTGCTGACCTTCTACCAAGCAAAATGTCCTTCTTCAGGGATTAGTAGCTCCTGATAGCATGTCCAAAGTAAGCATCCTTACCTCTAAGCAGAATGTTTGCTGTACTCCTTCCAAGACAAATTTGTTCATTCTTCTGGAAGTTGATGGTATATTCACTATTCTTCACTAATACCATAATTCATATATATATATATATATATATATATATATATATATATATATATATATATATATAAATTCTTCTTGTCTCCCTGATTCATTATCCAGCTTTTGTGTTCATATGAGGCAAATGAAAATACCATGGCTTGGGTTGGGTGCACCTTCGTCCTCAAAGTGACATCTTTTCTTTTTAACATTTAAAGAGGTCTTTGGCTGAAGATTTGTCCAATGCAATATACTGATTGATTTCTTGATTACTGCTTCTATGGGCATTGATTGTGGATCCAAGTGAAAATGAAATCCTTGGCAACTTTGATATTTTCTCCATTTATCATGATGCAGCCCAGTGGTGAGGATTTTTGTTTTCTTTATTTTATTATTATTTTTTTTTATATTGAGGTGCAACTCATAGTGAAGGCTGTGGCCTTTGATCTTCATTAGTAAGTACTTCAAGTCCTCTTCACTCTTAGCAAGGAAGGTTGTGTCATCTGCATATCTCAAGTAGTTAACTGATCTTCCTCCAACCCTGATGTCACATTCTGTTTCATATTGTCCAGCTTTTCAAGTTATTTGGTGAGCATACAGACGAATAATATGGCGAAAAGATACAACCCTGGCACACACCTTTCCTGACTTTAAGCCGAGTGATATTTCCTCATTCTGTTCAAACAGCTGCCTCTTGGTCTATGCACAGGTTCCACGTGAGCACGATTAAGTGTTCTGGAATTCCCATTATTCGCAAATTATTCCATATTTTATTATGATCCACACAGTCAAATGCCTTTGTGTAGTCAATAAAACGAAGGTAAACATCTTTCTGGTATTCTCTGCTATCTGCCAAGATCTGTCTTGCATCAACAGTGGTATCCCTTATTCCATGTACTCTTCTGAATCTGGCTTGAATTTCTGGCAGTTCCCTGATGATGTACAGCACACATAAGTAACAAGTGAATTAAATATTCTCCTCTACCTTTCCCCACCCTTCAGCCTCTCTCCATAAGTTGTCACCATTAACTCTTTTTTGGCTTTCAGAATGTTTCATATTTTTTTCACTTCTTTAATTAAGGCAAATAACTGTCCATATTTAATTTAGTTTTCTCTATTTTCCATTTATCTATGAATATTCCAGAGGCATCAAACTGTAGTTTTACCAGCAGCAGCTCTGAAACCAGCCTGTGCAGGCCACATCCTGGCTCTGCATCCATTAGCTGTCAGAACTGGGCCATATTTTCACCATTGCATCTTAGTTTTATCTTCTTTAAAACAAGAATAGTCGTAGTACAATCTCCCCTTAGTTGTGCAGAGGGTTAAATAAGTTACATATCTTAAATATGAAGATCAATTGGATCAATATATAAAGTGTCTAGAAGAGGGCCTGCCACAGAATAATCACTTTGAGCTAGGTATATTTACAGTCACAATAATTGATGTACTTGATGAGTTTAGCTCCCAATCCAACCCTCAGTTTTTTTCTAGACATACTTTTCTCTTTCTTCTGTTAAAATGGCACACCATAGACTACCTTTACTTCCTGGATTGTTCATACTCTAAACCATTTTTCTCCAAAGTAAAGTTTGTATGTTTGTATGCAAGATAATCTGTTGAGGTTTCCAAAGACAGTATTAGAATTTATATTTATTTATTTAAAAATATGTAAAAGAGATTAATTTTATTAATATCTGATATGGGATATGACACTGATGTCCATATTTTGATTGTCAGGAGGCTCCAAATCAGGCATTCAAGACAAAATGCCCTGAGTAATGAATGGAAGCTCCACACCACAGACAGATTTGACAATCGGACTAGTTATCGAGAATGTATGCCTAGTCAATTGTAATTTCAGGTTGTATCATTTCTGCATGCAGAAATATCTCTATATACAGAGATAGCTCGAAAACTTTCAAAGAAACCTCTGGTTGAAGATGATATTAATAACATAAGCAGAAGAGAATGAGTAGATATAATTAAGTTGGCACTTCTTTCACTCCCATTGTGAGATCTACTTCAGCCATGTTGTTAGATAACTACAGTCTAATTAGATATGAAAAGATGACCACAGCCCTTATGTTATTACGAAAATTATTAGGAGTGACCCTTGCCTTGAGCAGGTAACATGACTGCAGAGAGGGCTAATGGCAGGGTGAAGCAGTCAGGAGAAGCAGGAATCTATAAACCAAGGATGTAGCTCATGATGACCAAACTGCAAAATTTGCTAACCAATTCCTAAGTCGCACAGTACTCATTAATGAAATAACGACACTTCCCAGAAATTTATTACCCAATACCAAAAGATAAAAATGAACAAACCAACAAATATGCTTCTGTATTTGGGCAAACACTTCTCTCTGCCATGGCAAAAGTAGCTAAAATAATACACAGAAAATGGTATGATGACAAAATATGATGTGTTCTTTTTTGGCAAATACTGTTAGGAGAGTCATTGAAAACACAGGTAAAGACTAGAAGAAACAATATTAGTACCAATGGTGCATTCTGAAAGGTTTGCTCTACAGTTGGATAAAAGTACAAATACTTATAACATGGCTCTGCTTAAGGTACTTGGTTTAGATTTCAATAATAAACATCACAAAGAACTGCATTTTGTAAGCAGCAAAAGAAAGATGAACCAGTGGAAATATATTCTCAACAGTAAATTACTTCTCTACCGAAAAACACATTTATGAGAGAAACTGGGTGCTTACAACTATAAATAGAATGGACTGAAGAAAATAACATATCCTGGGCTACTGGTATAGATTGCTGCACACGTGAAATGAGTTAATAGGCAAGCTAATACAGGGATGAAGATGAAGCCAGAAAAACACAAAATTCTAGAGACTGACATGGAAAATGGTTAAGTTTATAAAAGTGCACTCTATGAAATATGGCAATCATTATCACACTGTATCATGAAGAAGAGATGGCCGTGAATATTTTTTATACAGCACAAAGTTTACTGAAGTCTGCTGGTAAAATTTATAAAGCACGATAAGTTATGTTTTTGTTTTGTTTTTCCTTTTCTTTTACAAAGACCCATACTCCAAACGTGTTGTGCTTTTCAGTGGTAACAAGAAGCTGCCATTCATATTCTACCAGAAGATTTTTTGTTTCCTTTTCATTTTGAAATAATTTTAGACTTACATAAAAGTTGCAAAAAATAGTATAGAGGGTCTAGGTATGCCCTTTACTCCAGGTCACTAAATGTTAGCATTTTACATAACTATCATACAGTTATGAAAACAATGAAATAAACATTGGTACAGTAGTATTAACTAAACTAGAGACCTTATTTGAATTTTACCAGTTTGTCCTCTAATATCCTTTTTTTCTGTTTTAGCATCCAGTCCAAAATACCACGTTGTATTTAGTTTTCATACCTTCTAGTGTCCTTAAATCTGTGAGAGTCCCTTAGTCTTTCCTTGCCTTTCATGGCCTTGGCTTTTTTGATAAGTATGAGTCAACTTGGGTTAACCTGATACTTTCGCATAATCAGAACCATATTTTGCATTTTTGTTAAGAATACCACAGAAGTTATTTTGTTTCCTCAGGGCATTATATCAGGACTAAAAGGTGTCGATGAGTTTATTACTGGTGATACTAATGTGGTTGCCTGGTTAAGGTGGTTTCTGCCATATCTCGCCACTGTCATGTTACTATTTTCCCTTTATAGTTAAAAATACAAATTTATTTCACACTACTATGAGACTATTCACATAGCCTTCTTTTCCTCTAGTTTTTGCCTACTGATTTTGGCATTCATCTGTGGATTTGTTTGCCACAATTATCTCTGTAGTGTATGCTTAATGGAGCTTTTGGATTTTTCTCATTTTTTCTATAAAATAACTGGAATTCTTCTGTATAGAAGAATTTCCCTTCTCTCGCATTTATTTATTTATTCATTATTTGTGTCAGTATGGACTCATGCCATTTATTTTATTCTATGGGTGATAATCCAGTGGTATCACTATTCATTTTGTTGCTCACATTGTTACAGTTTGGGAACATTCAATTCATTCAGGGTGTCTTCAGTGTCATTTTGATATGCCGCATTTACTCAGAGCACTTTTTACTTCCTAGAAGATACAGTATTAGGTGCCATCGAGTAGGTTCCGACTCATAGTAACTCTATGTACAACAGAATGAAACACTGCCCAGTCTCGTGCCATCCTCACAACCATTGCTATGTTTGAGCCCATCGTTGCAGCTACTGTGCTAATCCATCTCTTTGAGAGAGTTCCTCTTTTTCACTGATCCTCTACGATCCTGATGTCCTTCTCCAGGGTCTGATGCTGCCTGATAATATGTCCAAAGTAGACAAGACAAAGTCTTGCCATCCTCACTTCTAAGGAGCATTCTGGCTGTACTTCTTTCAAGACAGATTTATTTGTTCTCCTGGCAGTTCATGGTATATTCAATATTCTTCACCAACACCATAATTCAGAGGCATCAATTCTTTTTCTATCTTCAGCTTTCACATGCACATGACGTGACTGAAAATACCATGGCTTGAGTCAGGCCCTCCTTAGTCCTCAAAGTGACATCTTTACAAAAAGTCATACTTTACAGAGGTCTTCTGCAGCAGAGTTTTCCAGTGCAATATGTCATTCAATTTCTTGATTGTTACTGCCATGGGCATTGATTGTGGATCCAAACAAAATGCAATCCTTGACATCTTCAATCTTTTCTCCATTTATCATGATGTTGCTTATTGGTCCAGTTGTAAGGATTTTTGTTTTCTTTATGTTGAGATGTAATCCATACTGAAAGCTATAGTCTTTGATCTTCATCAGTAAGAGCTTCAAGTTCTCTTTCCTTTCAGCAAGGAAGATTGTGTCATCTTTGTATCACAGTGTTGTTAATTAGTGTTCTTCCAACCCTAATGCCATGTTCTTCTTCATATAATTCAGCTTCTTGAATTATTTGCTTAGTATACAGACTGAATAAGTATAGTAAAAGGATACAACTTTGGTGCACACCTTTCCTGATTATAAACCACAGAGTATCCCTTTGTTCTGTTTGAAGGACTGCCTCTTGGTCTAGATAAAGCTTCCGTGTGAGCACAATTTAGCTCTGAAATTCTCACTCTTTCACGATGTTATCCATAATTTGTTACGATCCATACAGTTTGACACTTGCTCTTGAACGTAGAGTAGCTAAAGCATATAGAAGAAATGATGAAGTAAAAGAGCTGAACAGAAGATTTCAAAGGGTGGCCTGAGAATACAGTGTAAAGTATAACAACATGTGCAAAGCACTGAAGTTAGAAAACTGAAAGGGGAGAAAACGATTAGCATTTCTCGAGCTGACAAAATGAAGGAAAAAATTCAAGCCTTGCGTTGCAATACTGAAGGATTCTATAGAAAAAATATTGAATGACACAGGAAGTGTCAAAAAAAAGGTGGGAGGAATACACGGAGTCACTGTACCAAAAAGAATTGGTTGACTTTCAAAAATATCAAGAGGTAGCATACAATCAAGAACAGAAGTTGTTAAAAGAAGAAGTCCAAGCTGCACTAAAGGCTTTGGCAAAAAACAAGTCTCCAGAAATTGAAGGCATATCAATTGACATGTTTCAGCTAATAGGTACAATGCAGGAAGAGCTCACCAGTCTATGCTAAGAAATTTGGAAGACAGCTACCTGCCAGCCAACTGGAATAGATCCCTACTTGTGCCCATCCCAAAGAATGTGGAAATTATTGAACAATATCATTAATATCACCCACAAGTAAAATTTTGCTGTAGGTAATTCAAAAGAGGCTGCAGCAGTAGTTTGATAGGAAACTGCCAGAAACTCAAGCTGGACTCAGAAAAGAATGTGGAATGAGGGCTATCATTGCTGATGTCAGTCAGCTGGATCATGGCCGAAAGCAGAAAATGCCAGAAAGATGTTTACCATGCAAAGGATTTGACCAGAAGATATATTTGGAAAAAAAAGAAAACTCATCTAATCTACTCTTTTAAACTAAAAGTGATAGTTTTACCAAAAATAAGAAAGTCATTTTTAAAAGAAAATTCATTCTATGGAGAATTTACAAATGCCGACACTCTTTCCATCTTAAAATTATTTTTTTTGCCAAAACTTATACAAAGCGTCTGTATAAAAAGTCATGTCTTTAAATTTACAAAACTGAGAAACAAAAGATTCTAATCTGTTCAAATTCATCCAGAGTCCTTTCAACAAAGATTTTTAGTGTTTTTTCAATCCACTTCTTAAAAACATGCCACATGTCCCACTTACTTTGTAAGTAAAGCTAAATGACATCATTACAAATACCAATGTTCCAAGCAGATTTTAACGTAATACTTTACATGATAGATGGAAAGGAATAAAAAATAAATGGCCTAATTTAGCAAGTGGCACCAAAGAAACTTTTTTTTTTTTTCATTTAGATCTATATTTCTTTGTGGGATATCATTTTCAGTCACGGCAGATAATAAAACCATGTAGAGAATTTAAGTGAAATTAGACTCAAACTTTGGAGCCATTGTTTCACAAATGTCTAATCAGTATTTTCAAATTATAACCAAAAAAAATTAAATTTCTCTCAAAAAAGATATAAAAAAATATAGGTCTAATTCACATTTTGTACACGCTTCATATTTTAAATAAAATAGTGCCTACATAATTCTTGAATAAGTATGCATATAATACAGGGGTACATTCAGAATTTTTAATAGTGGCATGAATTTTAAAAGAGTGCTCTAAACCGGTTTATACTACTTGGAAAACTACATTGTGTACATAGAATGGTTCCAGTTTTTTGCCATCTCTAGCTTTCTGTAAAGCTTACAATTTGTGGGAGCCACATCTTGCAAGGAAAATTTTGATCCTCAGTTCCCAGTTGCGCACCGTGACCTGCTGAGTTTTCTCGTGGGAATTGAGTGTACGTGAACAGATGACATTAGGTAGAGAGTGGTGTTCCAGTCTTCCACCTGGCTCTTGAAGGAATAGCTTCTCCATATTCTGAAGCTGCAGGTCCCAGGTTTCAGAGTCTGTAAATGGTCATTTGAAAAATAAAATGTGATACGCTCTACCTTTTGAAGATGATGAGGGCTTCATGAGAAGATTTCTGGACATCTTCTAAAAGGAAGCACATATGCATTTTTTTCTTTCTTTTCAAACTCAATGCCTTTAGTAGAGCCTCAGCCCAGCTCCTCAAATGATATTTAATGTCAGTTTTATAGTTTAGTGTCACGAGTGTTCATGTTGTTGCTGTGGTTATTGTCAGATCTCCAAAATAATTTCAGTAATTAGTAGGGAGAATAAGCAATGGTAGAAAGGTAAAGACACAGAGCACTTGGGGATATATATTAGTGTTTTATTGTTTTCTGTAAACAATTTCTGTATGTTTCTTCAAAGTCAAGTGTTCAAAGTCATTTTCTTACCTAAGCTTTCCAAACTCAGATAATCCTGCCTGCATTAAACTAATTGAAAAGATACCAAACTGAGTCACTTCAGTTAATATTCAAACATAAAATGAAAAAATTTTCAGCAGAAGGGACTTTTTTTTTTTTTTACTTCAGAAGTCATCAACTGCAAGAAAAATATTCAGATCAGAAATACAAAGATTTTACATAACACAATTCACCTTTTCCTTTTAAAATTCATCTTACCTGCTTTAAGAATTAATAAAGATGAAATATTTATATTTCAATGAGCATTTCTCCCTTCATCCCCTTTCATCTTTAATTTGGTCCTGCAGGGTAAAAAATGCTTTGAGCTATATTATAGATCTCTGAACTTCATAGAAGACTGATAATACAACATCCTAACAAGAAATCCACTCAAAACATCAAAAACCATGGGAATATACCCCAAGAGAAAACTCCAAGTATCAGACTCAAGTGGGACTAAAGAGTAATTCGATTATTATTTGAATTTTGTAGACTTCTGTAACAAGATGGCCTGGGCAGTGTATGGACTATTTCACCATTATTTGTAAGTCCATTCTTAAGAAAAATAGGAAATTGAAAGTTTGTCTTACATACTTTTCAATTTCTTCCTTCAATATTTTATGTTCTCCATACAAACTTCCCATCTTCCAAACACCCCATTCCAATATGGCTTTTTCCCAAGAAGACACTAATTAGAACCCAGCTCTTTTAAGATGTTGAATTAGAATTAAACTGACGTTTATTTGTAAACCATTGCCTTGTATATTATTTCATTTCACATCTACTAAAACCATGCTGGAAACCCTGGAGGCATAGCGGTTAAGAGCTACGGTTGCTAACCAAAAGGTCAGCAGTTTTAATCCACCAGGTGCTCCTTGGCAACTCTGTGGGGCAGTTCTACTCTGTCTTATTGGGTTGTTATGTGTCAGGATCAACTCAGGATATTTTATCATCCCATTTTACTAGAAAATGAGACTGAAGCTCAAGGTGGTTAAATAATAACCTGAAAATAATAGTGCTAAAAATTGTCAGATCAAGAGGTGCAATCTCAAATCATCTGACTCAAATTCTAGAAGATATTGTTACATCATTTTGCCTCCAATGTGGGTAAAATTTTGGATTTCCAGGCTCTATTTGGTTTGCCCTCAAATCATATAAATGGAAGTCATTAAGAAGTGAAGATTTGGGAGTCGGACTTCTCAAGTTTGTGTTTCAAACCCAACATTTGCTAGCTATGTGAATTTGGGCAGATTACTCAAATTCTCTGCACCTCAATTTCCTCAACAATAAAATTTACGTAAAACAATATTCATTCCAGGGTTTATTAAGAAAAGTATAAGGTAATTTATGGAAAAAAAATTAACAACCACCCCAAAATCATGAGCTAATATGTTTTATTGGAGAGTACAATTGGTGGTTTGAATCTACCCAGGGGTACCTTGGAAGAAAAGCCTGGTAATCTACTTCTGAAAGGTCATAGATTTGAAAACCCCATGGAGTGCAGTTCTGTTCTGAAACACATGGGGTCACTGTGAGTCTGAATCAAATTGATGGCAACCGACGTGGCTTTGTGTTTTAAGCTCCATTAGCGGTCCCTGCGTGGTACAAACACTTAAGCCCTCAACTATTAGCTGAGAGCCCACTGCTTCAAACCAATCCCAGAGGCACCTTGGAAGACTAGCCTGGCAATTTGTTTCTAAAAGGTCACACCTTTGAAAACTCTATGGAGCAATTTTACTCTGCACATGTAGGGTTGCAATGAGTCAGGATCGGCTCAACAATAACTAACAAAGACAGAACTAGTTAAATGTTTTCTAACTACTGTATCCTGAGAACTTCACCAGCTAGCCCCTGTCTTAAAGTAGAAACTCAGTAACTATTTATGGAATGAATGAAAAAATGAAGTGGCTTGTCCAGATGAGCTGTTTGCTAAAAATAGCAGTAAAAGTATTTCGGAGTTGAATGATTCTTTGTTAAGAGTCTGTCCCAAATGCCTGAAACATATGGCTGTTCAATAAATATAATTTAAAATGCTAAAGTCTACGTTCTCCATGAAGTCGGCAGCTTTCATCATGAATATTCCATTATTAACCCCTGTTACATTCTCCTTCATCCACTGCAGACATCTTTAAGAAAAAAATATAATTTTTTTTTTGTGACATTCATTGAATTTTATTCGTGTCAGCCCTATGAAATTGCCCTGGTTATTCCTAAAATCTATGAACCTTTTTTTACGATGTTGGTTAATAGTGCTTTAATGTTGATTTTGTTGTTAGGTGTCATCAAGTCACTTCTGACTCATAGCAACCCTACACACAATGGAACGAAACACCGCCCTGTCCTGTGCTATCCTTACAATCTTTGTTATACTTGAGCCCATTGTTGCAGCCACTGTGTAAATACATCTCATTGAGGGTCCTCATCTTTTTTAATAACCGTCCTTTTTACCAAATATGATGTCCTTATCCAAGGACTAGTTCCTCCTGATAATACATCCGAAGTATGTGAGATGAAGTCTCCTTATCCTCGTTTCTAAGGAGTATTCTGGCTGTTCTTCTTCCAAGACAGATTTGTTCGTTCTTTTGGCAGTACGTGGTGTATTCAATATTCTTTGCCAACACCAGAACTCAAAGGTGTCAATTCTTCTTCCATCTTCCTTATTCGTTGTCCAGCTTTTACATGCACGTGAGGCAATTGAAAACACCGTGGCTTGAGTCAGGTTCACCTTAGTTCTCAAAGTGACAAATTTGCTTTTTAACACTTTAAAAGGACTTTTGCAGCAGATTTGCCCAGTGCAATGTGTCATAGGATCTCTTAACTACTTCTATGGGTGTTGATTGTGGATCCAGTAAAATGAAATCCTCGGTGGCTTCAGTCTTTTCACCGTTTATCATTATGTTGCTTATTGGTCCAGTAGTTAGGATTTTTGTTTTCTTTATGTTGAGGTGTAATTCATACTGAAGCTTATATGTAGTCTTTGATAAGCAAAGTTGTGTCACCTGCATATCACGGGTTGTTAAAGAGTCTTCCTCCAATCCTGATGTAACGTTCTTCTTTATATAGTCTGGCCTTTCAGATTACTTGCTCAATATACAGATTGAATAAGTATTGTGAAAGAATACAAGGCTGGTGCACACCTTTCCTGATTTTAAACCACTCAGAATCCCCTTGTTCTGTTGAAGGGCTGCCTCTTGGTCTATGTACAGGTTCCACATGAGCACAAATAAGGCTTCTGGAATTCCCATTCTTTGCAATGTTATGCAAGCTTCTCTAAGTTTGTGGTACTTTGGGGGCTTCTGTGTTGCTGTGATGCTGAAAGCTATGCCACTGGTATTCAAATACCTGTAGGGTCACCCATGGCAGACAGGCTTCAGCTGAGCTTCCACACTAAGACAAACTAGGAAAAAGGACCTGGTGCTCTACTTCTGAAAAAAATTACTCACTGAAAACTTTATGAATAGCAGTTGAACGTTGTCTGATATAGTGCTGAAAGATGAGCCCCTCAGGTTGGAAGGCGTTCAAAAGATGACTGGGAAAGAGCTGCCTTCTCAAAGTAGAGTCAACCTTAATGACGTGGATGGAGTCAAGCTTTTGGAACCTTCATTTGCTGATGTGGCACGACTCAAAATGAGAAGAAACAGCTGCAAACATCCATTAACAATCAGAATATGGAATATACAATGTATGAACCTAGGAAATCGTCAAAAATGAAATGGAATGCATAAACATCAATATCCTAGGCATTAATGAGCTGAAATGGACTGATATTGGCCATTTTGAATTGGACAATCATATGGTCTACTATGCCAGAAATGACAACTTGGAGAGGAATGGCTTTGCATTCATCATCAAAACGAACATTTCAAAATCTATTCTGAAGTACAATGCTGTCCGTGATAGGATAATATGCATATGTCTACAAGGAAGACCAGTTGATACATTTTTTTTTCAAATTGCACACCAACCAAAAAAAAAAAAAAAGGCCATAGATGAAGAAATTGAAGACTTTTACCAAATTCGGCAGTCTGAAATTGATTGACATGCAATCAGGATGCATTGATAATTACTGATGATTGGAGTGTGAAAGTTGAAAACAGAGAAGGAGTGGTAGTTGAAAAATAAGTCCTTGGTGATAGAAATGATACCAAAGACCACATGACAGAATTTTCTAAGACCAATGACATCTTCACTGCAAATACCATTCTTCAATGATGTAAACTTAGACTGTACACATGGACCTCACTAGATGTAATACACAGGAATCAAAATGACTACATCTATGGAAAGAGATGATGGAAAAAGCTCAATATCATCAGTTAGAACAAGGCCAGAGGCCGACTTGCTCCTACGCAAGTTCAAGTTGAAGCTGAAGAAAATTAGAACAAGTCCATGAGAGCCAAAGTATGACCTTGAGTATATCCCACCTGAATTTAGAGACCATCTGAAGAACAGATCTGATGCACTGAACAGTAATGACTAAAGACCAGAGGAGTTGTGGAATGACATCAAGGACATCATACATGAAGAAAGTGCTTTTATAGGACTTGCATTTTAACATCACCTGAGCATCAATGTCTGTAGGCATAGTGTTCCGGCAAATCACGTAACAATATCAAGTGGTTTGAAGGATGGATATATTTTGGAAAGTCCTTTTATTTAAATTTTACTCTAGTTATTCAAAATTGTTTTGGATGAACTGGATGCAAAACAGTCTGCTACTACGAATAAACACATTTTCTCCAAGATTACAATATGACTTTATTATCACACACAAGAATAACCATGGGTAATTGGTTAACTATCTAAGGATCCCCAGATGGATGATATAAATAATAATATCAACATATTTTACAAACATCACCAAAATAATTATTGACTTATATTTTCCAGTTCTGTGAAACTGCTTAAATAAAAGGCCTACTTAGAGGAACACTTTCTAATGTATTTACTAGCTCTCAGTTTTAGTAGGAAATAGCAATTAAAACTATCTGCTATGAAAAAAGATCTAGGCTACCTTTAATATGGTAAATTCTGTGACATACACTAGTGAGAGAGCATTCATAATTATTTTTGTAAGACTGCTTTGTCTACAGATCCTTTTCAGGTCCAAGTTCATGTGGAGTCAGAGTAACAATGTATTTCCAAATGAGTCCTGCTTTGGTGCCAGAATTTTTATAGGAATATCCCTACAGTCCCCTCTTTCTGTTTATCACCAAATCACACCAATCTGCCCAACATCAGAAACTTTGTATAATTGCAGTCCAAGTTCTTGGTAAATAGGATAATCTGTGAACTCATCCCACATGTCTTGTGGAAGTCTCAGGGAAGACGGATAATGTCAAAGAGGATTGCGTGAAATATAAGAGACCCATCCACTCATCGATATATTTCAAATTTTACCCTGAGGGTGCCCAGGCTAAGGATGATGCAGACATGCATCAAAATATCTGGCCCTTTGTCTTAAAATTGTGTTTCCCAGTTTGTATTTAACAATGAAGAATATTATAAGAAAAATAAATGGTTTCATTGTGATTCACATAGTCTCACGTATTTACCATGAGCCACTTTTATGATTTTAACTCATGGACACATTATGTCTATATCTACCAACTTATTTCCTTTGTTTTGTTTTGTTTGATCTTTGAAAGCTCAGAAACAAATGTGTACCCCATATCTTCAAAAGAAAATAAAAAGAAGAAAAATTCACCTTAACTATGCTGCCCATGCTCCAGCCAGGATCTTAGCGACATCCTTTCAAATTATCTAAAACTTATGTTCTTGCTGTTAGACTTCCACGACCTCCACATTTAGTTATTACCCTAAATTTTGTGAAAGGTACTTTTTTTGGCTCTCATGTGCCACACTTTCCAGGGTTTTTTTTTTTTTCACATCTCTTAGACCTTTCCATGATCTTGCTTATTATTTGTTTTCTTATTTATTGAATGTGGAGATTTCTTGCCTTCTTCTTTTTCACTTGAACTATCCTAAGAGAACAATCACACATCTATTTCTATAGTTTCCATTATCGTCTGCTGATTGTTTCAGAAATTCAAATGCCCTATCCTTCACCGGTAATTTCCATTAAAAGCTTAAAATCACTCTGTCTAAAACTAATCATGACTCCCCACTCCCCTTCCCCACAACTAGCCTCCTCTTCTAGGTTCCCTGTATGAATAAAAGACCCTAAGCCCAAAATTAGAAAATTATTCTTTGTAACAAAAAAAAAGATATTTTGTAGTTGCTGTTGAGGTTATACACGGCAAAACCTTCACCAATTCAACAGTTTCTACGGGTACAGTTCAGTGACACTGATTGCATTGAATTATGCAATGATTGTCTCCCCCTCCTTGTCTGTCTTGTTCCTGCCCCATTAACATAAACTCATTGCCCTCTAAGGTACTTATGTAACATTTCGAGTTGCTATTGTCAATTTCATCCCATACAGATAGTTCTTAAAAAACCATAATGCTCAAGGCAGACACTTTTTTAATTAAGTTAAACTATTGTTTGGTTTAAAAAAGACTTCAGGGAATATTTTTGGCTAAGAAGATTATTCTTAAACCATTGTTCACTTTTACTATCCATATTCAACCAATAACCAAGTTCTTTCATATCCTAAGTATTTCTCAAATCTACCAACTCTCCATTCCCTACAACGATTAGAGTTCAAACCAAAATCTTTTCTCTCCAGGATTTTGACAGCATCCCTCTACCTAGAATCTTGGTCTCCGAACATGTCCCTAATAAAGGCACTGAACAATCTGCACACTGTGTGATCTCTCTAAAATCCAGCAAAATCCTCAAAGAATTTCCCACTATTCTTGGGGTAGTGTTGATAGTCCTCATCTTGACATTCATGCACTAATAGTCCTTCCCTGACTTTCTTGTCTTGTATTTGATCACTTTCCCCTTGAATTCTATAGTACACCATCCTGAATTTTGTTTCACTTTTTTTTTTTAATCTTATTTGCTTTAGGTGAAAGTTTATAGTACAAATTAGTTTCTCATTCAAAAATTTATACACTAATTGTTTTGTGATATTCGTTGCAATCCTTACAATGTGACAGCATCCTTTCCACCCCGATCCCCCATGTTCATTTGTCCAGGTTTCTTGTCCCTTCCTGCCTTCTCCTCTTACTTTTTGGCAGCAGATGTGAATTCATCATTGTTCTCTATCATTGCATAGTATTCCGTTGTGTTTATGTACCATAATTTGTTTATACATTCATCTGTTGATGGACACTTTGGTTGTTTCCTTTTTTTTTTTTTTTGCTACAGTAAATAATGCTGCAATGGACACTGGTGTGCATATGTCTATTTGTGGGATGACTCTTATTTCTCTAGAATATTCCTAGGAGTGGGTTTGCTGTATCATATGGTATTTCTATTTCTAGCTTTTTAAGGAGGCATCATACCATTTTCCATATTGGTTGAACCATTTCATTCCCACCAGCAGCACATGAGAGTTGCAATCTCCCCGCAACCTTTCCAGTTTTTGTTAGTTTCTGCTATTTTCATCAGTGCCATTATTGTCAGGA
Source organism: Loxodonta africana (assembly GCF_030014295.1). Lineage (NCBI taxonomy): Eukaryota > Metazoa > Chordata > Mammalia > Proboscidea > Elephantidae > Loxodonta > Loxodonta africana. The sequence continues at coordinate 34,043,698 of NC_087356.1, forward strand.
TGAGATGGTACAGTGTGATGGATCACTTTTGTGTGGCCTTTGTAGCCATGGTCTTGTAAATCCCACCCAAGTGATTGGACAGGACTGTGCAGATACGGTAACTGTGGCCCACCAAAGGAATTGGTCAGTTTTGCCATCCCACTGGACTTGAGATTAGCTATCCCAGAGGTAGAAAGAGAGGATTCCACCACCTCCAAGGAAGAGCAGCCAGGAATGGAGATTGTGTCCTTTGGACCCAAGATCCATGGCCTGAGAAGCTCTTGGAACCATGAGACCTAGAGACAGAACAAGATGTGGTCCTGAAGACAGTGAGAAGCAGCAGCTGAGACCCAGCAGCAGAGATCCAGCAGCAGGAGAGGGCATAGAGGGCTTCCCAGCCCACAGAGAAAGAAAGCTGTGTGCTTTTCAGCAGAGGCTGAGGGTCAGGGAGAGGTGTGGCTTGGAGCACATCTGGGAAGAGGCTATCCTGATGGAAGAACTGTATCCTGATTGTTCCTGAGCCTAAATCATAACTGTTACTTCCCAAATAAACCCCATAATGGTGAGTATGGTCTATGAGTTCTGAGTAGCCATTGATTTGAATTATCAAGCCCAGCAGAGAAATAGTGTCGTGCGAGGGACAGTTAGTGTCAGAATTGCTAAAAATGGTGGAGAGAGGAGGCGTGTCTGATCTCCAACTCATAAGAATCAGCCTTGGGGTGTCGACCTTGATGTTTCCTTCCCCCTTGTGAAGTTAGAATAGGTCAGATGCTGCCCCCACACCCTATTTACAGATAGTATCTCATTGTAGTTTTAATTTGCATTCCTCTAGTGGCTGATGGTAACAAGCATTTTCTCATGTGTCTGTTAGTGACCTGAATGTCTTTGGTGAAATGTCTGTTCATATCCTTTGCCCATTTTTTTTTTCTCCTTCTTCTTATCCTTTTTATTTATTTATTTTTATTTTTATTTTATTAACTTTTATTAAGCTTCACGTGAACGTTTACAAATCCAATCAATCTGTCATATATAAGTTTACATACATCTTTCTCCGTACTCCCACTTGCTCTCCCCCTATTGAGCCAGCCCTTTCAGTCTCTCCTTTCGTGACAATTTTTAGTGGAATTATTTTTCTTTTTGTTGTTGAGGTGTGGAAGTATTTTGCAGATTTTAGAAATTAGACCCTTTTCAGATAAGTCACAGCCAAAAATTTTTTCCCAGTCTATACGTTTTCTTTTTACTCTTTCAATGAGGACTATTGGTAAGCACAAAAGTGTTTAATTTTTAGGAGCTCCCAGTTATCAAATTTATTTTCTGGTGTTTGTGCATTGTTAATTATAGTTTGTATTCTATTTATGCCATATATTAGGGCCCTGAGCATTTTCCTTACTTATCTACCCTGATCTTTACTGTTTCATATTTGAATCTTTGACCCATTCTGAATTCGTTTTTGTGTATGGTTTGATGTATGGGCCCTCTTTCATTTTTTTTTTTAATAGACATCCAGTTATGTCACCACTATTTGTTAAAGAGACTGTCTTGTGCCAATTTAATGGACTTTGGCCCTTTTACTAATATCAGCTGACTGTAGGTAGATGGATTTACATGTTAGTTCTTGATTCTAGTCCATTGGTCTGTGTATCTGTTGTTGTACAAGTATTGGGCTGTTTTGACTATCACAGCTGTATAGTAGGTTCTAAGATCAGGTAGTGTGACCCCTCTCACTTTGTTCTTCTTTAATGCTTTACTTATGTGGTACTTCATCCATTTCCATATAAAGTTGGTGATTAACTTCTCCATCTTGTTCAAGAATGCTGTTGGAATGTGGATTGGAATTGCATAATTTCTGTAGATGACTTTGGGTAGTATTGACTTTTTCACGACATTAAGTCTTCGTATGCATGAGCATGCTATGCTTTTCCATTTATGTAGGTCTCTTGGTTTCTTGTAATAGTGTTATGTAGTTTTCTTTATATACCTTTTTTACTTCCCTGATTAGATTTATTCTTAAGTATTTCATCTTTTGGGGAGCTATTTTAAATGGAGTTGATTTCCTTTTCAAAGTTCTCCTTTGTTGGTCTAGAGGAATCCAACTGATTTTTGTATGTTAGTCTTGCATATTACTACCTTGCTGAAAACTTTCATTAGTTCCAGTAGCTTTCTTTTGGGTTCTTTGGGATTTTCTATGTATAGGATCATATCATCTGCAAATAGGGATAGTTTTACCTCTTCCTTTCCAATTTGTATGTCCTTTATCTCTTTTTCTTGCCTCATTTCTCTAGTTAGTACCTCCAGTACAATGTTAAATAGGAGTGATGATAAAGGGCATCCTTGTCTTGTTCCTATTCTCAAGGGGAATCCTTTTAATTTTTCTTGTTGAGAATAATATTGGCTGTTGGTTTAGATAAATGTCCTTTGTTATACTGAGGAGTTCCCCTTCTACTCCTATTTTGCTGAGAGTTATTATCAGGAATGTGTGTTGGAGTTTGTCAACTGTGTTTTCTGCATTGTTGGGGTTATCATGTGATTCCTTTCTTTTGTTTTATTTATGTTGTTGATTACCATACTTGCATACCTTGGTAATGATGTGTTATTCTTTGATATGCTGTTGAATTTTATTGGCTATAATTTTGTTGAGAATTTTTGCATTTATATTCTTGCGTCTATATTCATTTTTTGTGATGTCTTTGCCTGGTTTTGGTATCAGGATTATGCTGGATTCATAGGATGAATTTGGGAGTATTCCTTCCTTTTCTATCCTCTGAAAAAGTTTGAAGAGTAGTGGCATGAGCTCTTCTCTGAACATTTGATAGAATGCTCCAGGGCTTTCCTTTTTTTTTTTTTTAATTGCCTCTTCAATCTCTTCTTTTGTTATCAATGTGTTTACTTTTTCTTCCTCAGTTTGTGTTAGTTTAGGTAGGTAGTGTGTTTGTAGAAATTTGTACATTTCTACTAGGTTCCCAAATTTGTTGGAGTACTATTTTTCATAGTATTGTTATGATCTTTTTATTTCAGTTGATTTTGTTGTTATATCACCCATCTTATTTCTTATTTGAGTTATCTATTTCCTTTCCTCCTTTTCTTTTGACAGTTTGGACAAAGGTTTGTCAATTTTGTTGATTCTTTCAAGGAAACAACTTCTGGTCTTATTCTATTTTTTTTTTTTTTCTTTTCTCTATTTCGTTCATTTCTGCCCTAATGGTTATTATTTCATTTCTTCTGATGCTTAAAGTCTCCTTTTCCTGCTCTCTTCCTGTTTGCCCCAGTTGTAGCATTAATGTTTTGACTTTGGCCTTTTTTTTCTTTTTGATGTTTGGGTTTGTTTATTGCTCTAAATCAACCTTTAAGTACTGTTTTTGCTCTGTCCCATAGATTTTGGAAAGAGGTGTTTTCATTCTCATTTGATTCTATGATTTTTTTTTTTTTTTATTCCATCCTTGATTTCTTCTATTGCCCAGTGTTTTTTTTAAGGAAAGTATTATTCATTTTCTATGTATTTGGTTATTTTTTCCTTGATATTCCTGTTATTGATTTCTACTTTTACAGCATTGTGAACAGAAAAAATGCTTTGTATTAGATTTGATGTTTTGGATTTTGTTGATGCTTGTTTTGTGGCCTAACATGTATTCTATTCTGGAGAATGTTCCAAGTGTGTTGGAAAAGAATGTATACTTTGCTGTTGTTGGGTGGAGTGCTCTGTATATGCCTGTGAGATTCAGTTGGTTAATTGTGGCATTTAGATCTTCTCTGTCTTTACTGAGTTTCTTTCTAGATGTTCTCTCCTTCACAAAATTGCTGTGTTGAAGTGTCCTACTATTATTGTGGAACTGTCTATATCTCTTTTCAGTGCTGTTAGAGTTTGTTTTATGTATTTCGGAGCCCTGTCTTTGGGTGCATATATTATTGTGGTATGTCTTCCTGTTGTATGGACCCTTTAATCATATTACAGTGTCCTTCCTTATCCTTTATGATGGATTTTGCTTTAAAGCCTGTTTTATCAGAGATTAATATTGCCACCCCTGCTGTTTTATGGTTATTGTTTGCTCAATACATTTTTTTTCCATCCACTGAGTTTTAGTTTTTTAAGTCTTTGTGTATAAGATGTGTCTCTTGTAGGAAGACTGTAGATGGATCTTTTTTTTTTTTTTTTTTTTGCTTTAAGCAAAAGTTTACAGTTCAAGGCAGTTTCTCATACAAAAACTTATACCCGCATAGTTATGTGGCCCTAGTTGCTCTCCCTATAATGTGACAACACATTCCTCCTCTCTACCCTCTATTTCCCATGTCCATTCGACCAGCTTCTGTCCCCCTCTGCCTTCTTATCCTGCCTCCGGACAGGAGCTGCCAACTTAGTCTCATGTGTCTACTTGAGCTAAAGACACACTCCTCACCAGTATCATTTTATGTCTTATACTCCAGTCTAATTCTTGTCTGAGGAGTTGGGTTTGGGAATGGTTTTAGTTTTGGACTAACAGAGAGTACGGGGGCCGTGACATCTGGTGTCCCTCCAGTCTCAGTCAAACCATTAAGTCAGGTCTTTTTACTTGAATTTGAGCACTGCACCCAGCTTTTTTCCTGTTCCATCGGGGCTCTCTGTTGTATTCCTTGTCAGGGCAGTCACTGATGGCAGCATCTAGTTAAGGGGGGTGGAGATGTGAGGCATGAGGTGGGAGGATATCACCTGCCCACTGGTGCCCATATGGCAGGCATTCCCCTGTATGCTAGAGTGCTTCATGAGGGAGGTTGTATAGCCAGCCCTTTGGTGTCTGGTGCCATTGGCTGGAGGCTTTGGGGGCACCACCATCCTCAGAACCCCAGTGTGGGTGGCTGGATTGAGTGGGTGCCATCTCCTGCCCTCAGGCTCCTGGTGTGGGTGGTTGAATCCCCATCTTCAGTGGAGTTGGGTGAGGCAGGTTATAGTATCCACCAGGCACGTGTACCTCTAGCACAGCAGGCTGGGTTGTGTGTAGTGAGTAGGGTGGGTACAATTAACTTTCACAGGGCATGAAGGACTCTTGTAGAACTCTGGCCATGAATGTTGAGTCCCTCCTGGTTGTCTGTACCAGGTGGAGTGACTGTCAGCTGGGAATGCTGCTTCCTTTGCTCTATATGGCCACATTGTGCAGGCTCGGCCAGCAGGGTGCTGGCACAGTTAATCATAGGGGGCAGAAGGTGCTACAAGTCCTTGGGCACCCGGAGCCAATGGCTAGGCAAAGTGGTGGGCACCTCCGGACTGAGCCAAGAGCACACACCTTAAGAGGCAGGGCAGTGCCAAATGTCACAGTTCTGCAGCTTCAAGTGGGGAGAGGAGATGTCCGAGTTAGGTGGAAGTGTTCCCCAGACCCTTGGACCTCCGGCATGAGGGGCTGGTGGGTGCACGATGTGTAAGGTGACTGCACTCAACTTTAGCATGGTTGGAAGCCCTCCTGTCTGACCACTGACTTTTATGCAGAGTCAGTCCTGCTTAGCTGCAGCAGGTGAAGTGAGCTTCAGCTGGAAATGCTGCCTGTCTTGGGTCAGCGTGGCTGTGCTGTGCTGGATCAACCAGTAAGGAACTGGTGCAAGTGATTAGAGGGAGTGGAAGGCATTGCAAATCCATGGACACCCCCCCTCCACCCCAGCACAAGTGGCTGGGAGAAGGGTCAAGCGCCTCCATCCAGACCATGAACTCCCAGTTTAGGGGGCGTGGCAGTGTTGAATGCCACCAGACTGAAATTGTGAGTAGGGAAAGGGGATGAGTGAGGAGGATAGGAGTGCCCCTCAGCCTGTGGAATCCTGGTACGGGGGGCTGGGGTGTGTGTGGTGCATCGGGAGTGTACACCTAACTTGCTCAGGACTGGAAGCACTCCTGGCTTGCTCTGGAGGTGCTTACAGAGGCACTCCTGCTTAACTGCACCAGGGGGGGTGGATTTTGGCTTAGAATGCTGCTTGCTTGTCTCAATATGCCTGCATTGTGCAGGTTTGGCTAACAGGATGCCAGCAATCCATAAATCTCCATTTCCACTGTTTTTGAATTGTCTCTCCTTCCACCTGTCACTCAGTCTGATTCTTCAGCTTTGTCTTTGATGCTTAGGGTTTCTAAATCTCAATATATATCAAACTCACTAGTTTTTTTTTTTTTTTTTCTGGTCTTTGTTATAAGAAGAATGACACGAAGCATCTGACTACTCTGCCATCTTGGACCACCTCTTTGTTTCAGTTTCTTGAACATATAAAGCCCTCTTTTGCTTTTAAGACTTTTCAAGTATATTCTTTTGTCTGGAAGTCTCTATCATGACCCATTTTCATCTGTACTTTTTCTATCTCAATTTAAAGGCTAGTTCTCCAATCAAAGGCTTATAAGCCATTGAAATGTTATATACATTTGTCCATTGATTTTTTCCAGTAGACTATAAATTTCATAAAGGAGAAGATAATATTTTTTTTTATTATGGTAGAGCTAGGATTCATTAGATATTTAGTAAATATTTCTTAAGTGACTGAAAGAATTTCCATTCTTGTTTTCCTTTCTGTTTGTATCTTTTGTATCATATAGTTCAAGTTTGCATATAATCTATTTGATATCAACTGAATTTTTCCTCTTCCTTTGTTACTTGTATGTTTTGTAATATATACAGTTTCTCAACTTTTTGAGAAAAAATTCTTCCGTTTTTATTGTTGCATAATGTAATTTCTGAATTTTTTTTTTTTAATAATCTATTTACTCATTTTTAGCTTCGAGGTGTCTATCCATCTCAATTTTGCACATTTCCTGAAGCCGCAAAGGTCAGTTCTTCTTTGCTTTCTTCACTGAACACCTGGATTCTATCAGAATTTTTTCTTTAGATGTCAAGCTAGTGGCTAACTGCCAGAATTTCCCTTTACCCAGCCTGAGATCTAGTGACCTCCAGACAGAGAGAAGAGACTTTAACTGTGGAATTTTGCCCAAAATATTTCTTGAATGTATTTGGTTAAGTAACATCACCTGAGCCAGTCTTTCTATATCTAGATTTGCCTTAGCCTGGTCTCCACTGTGAGAACTTGATGTTTCTTTCTAGTCTTCCTAGCATTAGAAGATGCTAACACTCCAAGTAAGGGTTATGCTAATGCCCCAGTGCACTGGAGAAATAACATTGCCGTTTGACATTCTCTTCAATAATGTTACAACATTTGACCTTGGGTTCTTGGCACACTGCTTTATTACTGAATCATAACTACAAAACTGTTCCATGTGAGCTATTTCCCCTCTCCCATTCTGTTTTCTAAAAGACAACAAATCTCCAAACGAAGTGTCATTGAATTTCTGCCAGAAGCACGTTGTGCACTTTGTGAATCAATTTCCAGTCTTTCTTTAAATTGTTACCATATTTACTGTAGCTAGTGAAGTCCTTGTCATTTTCAAAGCATTTGTGACATTAGAGTTTTCCAATCCAGGGCTTTTTACTTTTTCTCTCTATATTGATATTTTGATTTCATTTCAAGTAATGTTTTAGATGGATCCAAGGTAGGGAGAAGTAAAAATGGAGGGTCAAAGACTTTTCCAAACCGTCATTTTACAGACAAGGCATTTGTGGATTCTTTTACAACTGCCATTCCTTGTTTTTGTTTCATGTTTGTGCTAAGCTATAGCTTTTCCATTGGAATGTTTTTATTGCTGTTTGCAGATTATTGTTAGTTTCAACTTATGCTGTTTGCAAAGTTGCTTCAGTACCAGGATCAATTGATGTCTGAGAGGATCTGTTCCCCTGTCCCACAAATCATCTGCTTAATTCAGAAGTTAACATAGATAATTTTTTTTTTCCTCTTCCTTTGCCTTTTAGATCTCTTTCAAACCTCAGTCTATATCCTGAGTTTACTCTTGTGCTTTGGTGTGAAGATGACAACAACTGCAGCAATAATTTTGTTCCAAGTTTACTATGTGGCCGAAACTCTGCTGGAGTGCAATAGAGACCATCACAGATGGGACCCTGCCCTCATGGAGTTTAGAGTCTTCAATGAGAGATATACATTAAGTGAATGAACACAAAAAATATATGTAAATATAAGTAAGATGTATTCATGTATGCACGAGATATGTATTGAACACTTAATATGTATCAGGCACTTTTGAATCATTTGGGATACAGTAGTAAACAAACTAAATAAAAAACCCTTACCATCATAAAGTTTTGTTCAAGTAGTGTTTACACTACAAACAAAGTAAAAAAATAAAACATTTTGAGATATGTTGTTGTTGCTGTTAGGTGCCGTCGAGTCAGTTCCGACTCATAGCAACCCTATGCACAACAGAAGGAAACACTGCTCAGTCCTGCACCATCCTTACAATCGTTGTTATGCTTGAGCTCACGGTTGCAGCCACTGTGTCAATCCACCTCGTTGAGGGTCTTCCTCTTTTCTGCTGACCCTCACTCTGCCAAGCATGATGTCCTTCTCCAGGGGGAGATCCCTCCTGACAACATGTCCAAAGTATGTATATCTATTTTGAGATATAATAAGGGATAATTGCCTTGGTTTTTCTCTGGGGACAGAGCAAGCAACCTTGAGAAATTGACATTTGAGTTGCGATCAAAAGAATGAGTGTATATCAACAGGAGGAGCCTGGATTGGATGAGGATGTAGCAGAGGCATGGTTTAGAGCATTCTAAGAAGAAGGAACGAAGGTCTTATAGCAGATGAGAACATGATGGGGCCAACAGACTGACAGAAGCCACTGGGGCTAGAATGTACTGAGAGGGGTTGAGGGATGAAAGAGAATCTGAAGAGTTTGTACCAGATCAAAAAATGCAATAAAAACTGTCAAAGGACTTCAAGTGAGTAAATAACATCATTAATTTTAAAGTAAATCATCTGCCAACAGTGGCAAGCAGTGGTCTACAAATTAAGGTATGCAAGCTAATATACTAAAAAAAAAAAATATATATATATATATATACTGGAAAGAAAGAAAGAAGAAACAGAGAGGAAGCTTCTATTTAGGTAGTCACATTCTTTTTAATTTTAATTTTGTGTACTTTTAAAATAATGAAACAATAGACATATATTGATGTGCTGCAGAGAAATGATTTTCTATAGGGTTTAATGATCAAAAAAGTGTTTAGATACTTATGTAGATGCGAGTGTTGCTAGCACCTCTATGCACCTTTCACTGGTCAGGAATGAACAGGTAAGGCACAGAGAATTTTCCACACGAGCAAAGCTTTCTTAAAGAGGCTTGCAAGTGGAGACAAGGAAGGCCTAACCAACATTTACCCTGTCTCCCAGAACAAAGGATTTGCATGGGGTTTTAAAGATTTTTGAGGTTGCGGGGGAAGGGAAGATTTATGTTTATTGATAGCTGTAGGTAGGGTTTTCCAGCAAGTGGCCCGTCTGGGTGGGGATCTGTTATCTACGGTGCACACACAGCAGCTTTCTAAGATGGCTTTGAGATGACTTCTGTCCCAGAGGCTTCTGGGATTCATAGCGGGACTTATTATGGAGTGTCGCACCTGCACAGCCTCTCGCTACCCGAGTTCGACTCCCTGGCTGTGACTGCAGCCCTGTGCTGCCCCTGGTGAAAGGTCACGTAGCAGTCAAAGGTGGATGTTCTGCCCATGTCCCTAGGGCTGGTTCCATCCGGTTGCTTCTGAAAAACATCTTACAAGGGAGTACGTTGTTTGTTCTTTCCTTTTTGCACATTCCAGGATGGGGGTTTCATGTCATTAGCCAAGCACATAATATCGAATTTGCAAGTTGCAAGTATTGCAGGGCTTCTTGTCAAGGGGCTCAGTCCTTGTTTCTTCCCTATCTCACAAGGAGAGCACTTTGGCAGCTTTTTAATTAAATGATTAGAAAGCTTATGGTGTCTCGTATTGTTGCTGGTGGTTAAGATGGAGTCAAATGGATGAATAAAAGGGGTATTAAAAAAAAAAAGTCTCACTCCCAATTGCAGTCTAAATTAAAGTAGACTGAAATAGCACCAAAGCATTCCCTAATCATAGTAAAGATCACCTTGACAATCAAAATTCAGGACTGTTTAGGGTTAATGACTTCATGCTGTTTAAAAAACAAAATACAAACAAAACAAGCACAAATAGCAGTTGCCATATGTATTAAAAAGAATTGTGCTCCATAGGGTTTTCAATGGCTTGGTTTTTCAGAAGCAGATCACCAGATCTTTTCTTCAAGCTGCTTTTAGGTGGACTTGAACCTCCACCCTTTCGGTCAGTAGCTGTGTGCACTAACCATTTGAACTACACAGGATTTTAAATCAAGCTTATTCTACTGCTTTGGGAGTCAAAAAGATAGCAATAGCTATAGCTAAGACTAAAACTTGCAGTATGTAAAATTTAATAATAAAAATTTAAAAGAACCAGGAAAGTCTCTTGATTCTTGAAGCTTATGACAACAAAGAACAAAGATGTCAGAGTACTAATCAGGCTATATATAATGGCTTAGAGTTTGACAGTTATAAACAGTCGTTTATTTTCTGCATACCCCAGTATTGGACTTATTTTTCTTGATGGCTACCTTGGGTATCTATCAGTCAATTGTGTTAACAAATGTTCTAATATATCAAATTATGTTGAAACTGCAAAAAATTCATGATATTACCCCTTTCCCAAGAATTTCTACAAAATTATGCCCCATGTGACTTTAACAAAGTTATTATATTCCTAAATACTTGGAAAGGTAAAGAGATTTGTTTTGATCTGTGACACATAATAAGAAATTTTGAATTCTCTCTTCTTTACCGTTGCATTTTAAATCATTTATGGTGATTTACAATGTGCATTGAATAAATCGTTGTGTTTATTAGATACATTTGAGAGTTATTTGCACCAAGAACGGGAAAGGCTAGATATACTGATATGAAACCATATTTACTATAATGAATCTAATTTTTATAGCATCACACTGTATCATGGAAAAAATAATCCTATAGATGCAATGCCTTCTCTTCATAGAATGTGCTTTGGGAAAAGATAATCCATAGGGTACAAAAAATATTTTTACTAATAATAAAAATTTATTATTACTTTGAAGGACTTTTATTTGCACAGCCATAAGTTGACCAATATCTTACTTTCCTCTAAAGTTTTATGTGGTTGTTTCTTTCATTAACAAATATACTGAATAAAAATAAGCAAAATAAATACAATATTAACTTATCTAATACTATCATACTTCTGCAAGTACATCTAAAACATTATCAGCTATAAAATTAAATAGAACTTTTCCCTTTATTTATTATCTTGATGGAATAAAAACTGCCTTTGTGGTAAGTTTAAGATCAAAACTTCATTTTATATCATTTTTATCCATTCTTCACACTGTAAAAATAGGAGATATAGAAAAATCAAATTTAAGAAATAGTTCTAAATTTTTTTCAAATTGTACTTAAAATTCATGTTGGTGATGCATTTTCAGAATGTGTCAATTAATATTTCAAAAGTTTTCAATAGTCACATATTTATAGTTCTTACAGAAATACAAAATTCAACTATTAAATATATTTCAAACTTCAGCTGTCTTTATGAAAATCACTCTGAGTGCAGAGATAAACTACATTTCAGTAACAGGCTGGAGATTTGTCAGTGAACCTTTTCAAACTATTCACATTCTTTTCTGATGGCAAAGACATCTCAAAAGAAGCATGATATGGTCTGTGAATGCCATCAAACCTCCTTGCTGTCTTACTTTCAGCGATAGATGGTAGATTTGCTTTTTATGAGAAGATGAATATATTCCAAACGCAGCCGTTATATGACATTATGAATAAGAAATGTGAAGAAGGGCATTTCTGCTGTAGCTAATTTTAGGCAACACGACAGGCATCAGTTATTATTCAGAATAGAAGATTGTCTGAAAATGCTAATTTAGGTAGGGTTACCACTACTGGGGCCCCCTTTATTAACCTCTGCTTCACAGAGATTCTGGAGTAATTTAAAGAAGATAGAAAACAATTCCCTTACAGAATTTAGGAAACTGTCTTGAGTTCATGATGTCTGCCAGCAGTGTAAGAGTAAATAACAAAATGTTTTCAGCTTCAGTAAGAATGTAAATTTTGAAACCAAATCATGTATATAAAATATATTTATTCATACTGTAGAGTTTTCTAGACCTCTTCACATATCATTCATTATCATTGAAAGTAAACCTGTAACAAGTAGAGAATATGTTTTTTAGGTGAAAGAGGCAAGAAAGAGCCTATGATTGCCCCAAATTCCAGGTCAGAAATGCTTGTCCTTAGAATGGTGTTGGCCTTGAGAGTTTTCACCCAGTATACTCAAAGGTCCTTGGCAAGATCTGGCCAATAGTTACTTGAAAACCCCTAAGTGCATAGCGTGTGTTTGTGTTCTTGGACTGAGGAACTGAAGATACTGCTCATAGTTATGACTTGTGCTTTAATCTATCGTTAGTAGATAAGGCCCTCCAAGAAACAAAAAACATCAGGTTTAAAAGAAATTTGAACTCTGAAGAACTTTTGTTAGAATCATAGAATCAGTCTAAGCTAAACAGATATATAGGATTGTAAAGGGAAGCAAATTAAACACCACAAAGAACTTACACAAGGAAAGACACAAAAAGAAGGGTTCATGTTAATGCTTCAGCCATGTGCATGTCACAGTCTCTCGTGATGGGGAATCCAGAGTACTCAGTCAATTTCCTCTTAGCTACCCCATTTATTTTCCATTTTAAACTCAATATTCATATTTTTTTGTTTTTATATTGCAATTTCCATTTTTTTTCTTAATTACTACAAAATACTCTTAGTTGTATAACCCATGACATTACCTAACATCATTAGACTCACTAGGCCAGTTGGTACATGGAAGAAAAATAAAATGATTCACTCTTGGAAATGATTCCATAAGTATGACACATGATATATTGAAATTTCTTGGACAGCATGATAATTATGTCTTTATTTTCTTTGTTCCTTGACTCTAGTAACAAAAAACTGGTTACTACATACAGGTCCTAATGTGTAGACAAAACAGGATAAGTAGCATAATATGACAGTTGAACAAAACAAAACCTCTTCACCCTTGCAAGAGTATGAAGAGAGTTCAAAACACTCTTTTCCAAAAAGACAACTAAATATATGCTTGATTAAAATTGTGCACACAAATCCCAATACTGCTCCATACCCTAAAGATATAAAATCCTAAGCAACCTACCCTTGCATATATATCAATAAACACCTAAAAGTGGGGAGATACTACCTGAGAGCTCTGGAGACTGATAAATGGACAACATTTGCTGGGTCATCAAAACATAGAGGATGCAATAAGCATTGGAGAAGTTCCCCTTATATTAACATCTTTGCCTTCAGGGCAGTGACAGTCATGGCACGAGTGCAGAATGACTGTTTGTACCCCCCAAATATGTGTCAACTTGGCTAGACCATGACTTCCATTATTGTGTGGTTGTCCCTCATTTTGTGATTTTACGTAATTCACCTATGTGTTGTAAATCCTAATCTCTGCCTGTCGTTAATGAGGCAAGATTAGGTTATGTTAAAGAGAATTAAGGTGGTATTCAATACCCTTACTCAGGTTACGGCCTTGGTCCAATGTAGGTGGGTTTCCCTGGGGTGTGGCTTGTAACATCTTTTATCTTACACGAGACAAAAGGAGAGAAAAAGAAGCAGAAAGATAGGGACCTCATACCACCAAGAAAGAACCGCCAGAAGCAGAGTGCGCCCTTTGAAATCAAAGTCCCTGTGCTGAGAAGCTTCTAGACCAGGGGAAGATTAATGACATGGATCTTCCCCCAGAATCAACAGAGAAAGAAAGCCTTCCAGGAGACGGTACCCTGAATTTGGACTTCTAGCTTCATAGACTGTGCAAGAATAAATTTCTCTTTGTTAAAGCCGCCCATTTGTGGAAATTCTGTTACAATAGCACTAGATAACTAAGACAATGACTAAAACTCTGATAAAACATGTGCTGTTTTTCTTGCCATGAGGACCAGAAGGAGTCTAGAGCAACCAGAACCAATTAAGAGTTAGGGGAAACGGGAAAGATAGCTAGAAAATGCAAATCTCAAACTCTGTGAATGAATTTTCCCAGACAACTGGTTAAGCCCTGAGTTCCATATTCTTGAGACAGTCTTCCTACAACCTGAAGTGATATCTCAGAAAGTCTGTTGTTGTTGTTAGGTTCTACTGAATCAGTTCCAACTCACGGTGACCATATGTACACCAGAAGGAGACATTGCCCTATCCTGCACCATTCTCACAATCACTGTTATGTTTGAGCCCACTGTTGCAGCAACTGGGTCAATTTATCACCTCGAGGGTCACTCTCTTTTTCTCTGACCCTCTACCTTACAAAGCATGATGTCCTTCACCAAGGACTGGTCTCTCCTGAGAACATGTCCAAAGTACATGAGATGAAGTCTCATCATCTTTACTTTCAAGGAGCACTGTGGCTGTACTTCTTCCAAGACACACTTGTTCATTCCTCTGGCAGTCCATGGTATACTCAATATTCTTCACCAATCCCATAATTCAAAGACATCCATTCTTCTTGTGTCTTTCTTATTCACTGTCCATCTTTCACATACATATGAGGAGATTGAAAATATCATGGCTTGGGTCAGGTGCACTTAAGACATCAAAGTGATATATTTGATTTTCAACACGTTAAAGAGGTCTTTGCAGCAGATTTGCCCAATACTATAAAAGCTTTAATTTCTTGACTGCTACTTTTGTGGGTGTTTGTTGTGGATCCAAGTAAAATGACATCCTTGACAATTCCAATATATTCTCCGTTTATCATGATGTTGCTTATTGATCCAATTTTGAGGATTTTTGTTTTATGTTGAGATATAATCCATACTGAAGGCTTTGATCTTCATCAGTAAGTGCTTCAAGTCCTCTTTGCTTTCTGCAAGCAAAGCTGTGTCATCCACATATTGCAGGTTGTTAATGAGTCTTCCATCAAACCTGATGCCATGTTCTTCTTCATACAGTCCAGCTTCTTGGATTATTTGCTCAGCGTACAGTTTGACTTAGTATCTTTTCCTGATTTTTAACCACACATTATCCTCTTGTTCTGTTTGAATGAAACTCCATTCCTCTTTAAGTTGTCATTCTTGGCATAGTAGACCATATGATTGTTCAATTCAAAACAGCCATACTTCTTTTTTTTAAATCTACTTGGTCTATTAATTACTCAAAAAATACGTATTGCCATGTACAACTATAATTGTGTACTTTTACATATCTGCTTGCAATTCTAACAATTTTACATCATGTATTTTGAAATCCTGTTGTTATGTAAATTCACTTTTAGGTGCTTATGGCTTTATGGAGAACTGACTCTTTGTTTTTATGTCAGGATCCTCTTTATTCCTGATAATATTTCTTGTGGTTATGAAGCTTAATTTTCCTCATGTTAGTACAACTATTCCAGCTTTCTTTTTCCTACTTGTAGAATTGTATATAGTTAGTCCTGACTTACGGCTGACTTGAGTTATGCTGAAGAGCACTTACAATGGTCCTTTTTTGGGGGGGGGACATCTTATTGACAGTAATATGTACTGCATATAATGTTGCAGAATGTAATTTGCTGATATCATCATATCTGTAAGGTTTTTTTTTTTTTAGTAAGTTTATATGTAATGTATCCAACTCCAAAAGACAAATAAGGATCAGATTTATAAAGACACTGATATTAAAGGCAATAATAATGAAAACTTAAAATAATGAGGTTTTCGACTTATGACAGAAAGGTCTTAAGATGGAGTAGTTGGAATGGAACTCTGCCATAAGTCAAGGACTACCTGTATCTTTTTCCATTCTTTTACTTTGACCTGTTTATATAGTTAAATTTAAAACAGATTTTTTATAGATAGTGTATAGTTAGGTCTTTTTTTATACAGTTTGACAATTTCTGATTTTGTTTAATTTTTTTATTGGTGTGTCTAGACTGTATACTTTAATGTAGTTTTTGATGTGGTTGAATTAAAACACAACTTGGTAGATGTGTTTTAATAATTCATCTGTTTTTTACTTTCTTCTGGATTATTTCTATTTCTTTTTCTTTACTACTATTTAATTTTTTTTTTCACTTTTTAAAGTTGTTTTCAATGGTTACCTTAGGGTTTGCAGAACACATATTTAATTCTTCATTGTCTACTTTCACATAATTGCACACACTTTCAAGTGCCTTAAAAGACATGCCTTAGTTGCCTGTTGCTGAATAACAAATTACAAAAAAAACTTAAAGACCTGAAGTTTATCACCTCAGGGCAATGTAAGAAGTCTAGGCTCGGCATAGTTGAGTTCTCTGATCAGTGTCTCACAAGGCTAAAATCTAAGTGTCAACTCATCTTGTAATCTCAACTCAGGGTAAGGTTCATCTTCCAAGCTGGTTGTTGCCATAATCCAGTTTCTTGCAGCTTTCTTATTGGTTGTTAACTGGGGCTATTCTCAGGTCCTAGAGGCTACCTACCATTCCCTGTCATGCAGCCCTCTTCACAACATGTCAAATTGTTCCTTCAAAGCCAGCAGAGAAATTTCTCTCCCTTCCAATCTCTTTGACCTATTTCAAGTGTGCGTCTGATTTTTCATGCTCACTCAGGACGATCACTCTTTCGATTAACTCAAAGTAAACTTATTAGGGAGCTTAATTACATCTGAAAATTTCTTTTTGCCATGTAGCATACTCATGGGAATGCTATCCCATTGTACTCACAAAGCCTTCTCACACTGAAGGAATGAGGATTACACAGGATGTGTATACCAGGGACCAGCAATCTTGCAGTCCATTACAGAATTATGCACACAGAGGACCTTAAAATAATATCATTCCATTTCTTTCCTCCCATTGTTTTTGCAATTTTTAATACATTTTACCTATTTAAATGCTAAAAACACATAATACCTATTACTATTTTTCTTTAAACAGTTGAAATTATCTTTTACAGCAATCAAAAAATTTTTAAAAATAAATTTAAAATGATCATTATTTACTCAATTTCTGGTGCTGCGCATTTTTTTGTATAGATCCAAGTTTCTACCACTATCATATCTCTCCTGCCTGAAGAACATTCTTCAAAGTTTTTTGTTATGCAAGAGTGCTAGCAGTTAGTTTCCTCAGTTTTCCTTTCTCTGGCAATGTCTTTATTACTCCATTTTTGAAAGATACGTTTACAGGATACAGAATTCAAAGTTCACTTTTTTTTTTTTTAAATTTTGGCAACTTAAAGACACTACATCATTGCCTTCTGGTTTGCATAGGTTCTAATGAGAAGTCTGTGGTAAATTATAGCTCTGTTTCTCTGAACATAATGTGTCTTTTTTTCTTTGATTACCCTCAAAATTGCCATGTTTTTCTTTTTTTTTTTTTCCCCCAGCAATTTACAGATGATATGCCTAGGTGGTTTTTTATTTTTGTTTTTCTTTGTTTAGCTCTTATCCTGCTTCTTGCTCTCTGAGATTCCTGAATCTGTGGTTTTAGGTCTATCACTAATTTGTGGGAATTCTCAGTCCTTTCTTTTTCTTTCTTTCTTTTGTTCTTCCCCTTCCTTCCTTCCTTCCTTCCTTCCTTCCTTCCTTCCTTCCTTCCTTCCTTCCTTCCTTCCTTCCTTCCTTCCTTCCTTCCTTCCTTTCTCTCTCTTTCTTTTCTTTCTTTCTCTTTCTTTCTTTCTCTCTCTCTTTCTTCTTCCTTCTTCCTTTCTTTCTTCCTTTCTCTCTCTCTTCCTTCCTTCCTTCCTTCCTTTCTTTTTCTTTCTCTCTTTCTTTCTTTCTCTCTCTCTCCCTCCCTCCCTCCCTCCTTTCCTCCCTTCCTCCCTCCCTTCCCTCCTTTTTTTCAAAATAATTCTTCTACCAATTCTCTAGGAGCCATGGTGGTGCAATGGCTAAGCACTTGGTTGCCAACATTCAGGTTGGCAGTTTGAACACACCTAGCAGCTCTGTCGGAGAAAGACTGGGCAGTGTATTTCCATAATGATTACAAGCTAGGAAACCCTATGGGGGAGTCTATTCTGTTACATTAGGTGGCTGTGAGTTGGAATTGACTTAACAGCATCTAACAACAACAACAACCCATTGTGTATTTTCTTTTTTCTGGGCTTCCAATTATGCATATATTTGACTACTGGGCATTATCTTTTTGTTCTTATATACAATGTTTCTATTTTTTCACACTGTTTTCTTTGGGTAATATATATTACCTATCTTCATGTCCGCTGATTTTTTTTTCTTGGCTGTATCAAAACAACTAATGAGCCCACTTAAGTCATTCTTTCTAACTCTGTTTTTGTTTTTGTTTTTGTTTTTGTTTTTAGCACTTCTACTTGATTCTTTCTTATAATTTCATATCTCCACCAAAATTGCCCATCTGATTATTCAGGCTCATTTTGTATCTTTTGACATATTAATCATTAAAAAAAAAAAAAACCTGTTGCTGTTGAGTCAATTCCAACTCATAGCAACCCTATAGGACACAGTAGAACTCTCCTATAGGTTTTCCAAGAAATGACTGGTGGATTCAAACTGCCAACCTCTTGGTTAGCAGCTGACCTCTTAACCACTGTGCCACCATGCCTCCTATATGTCACTATGAGTTGGAATTGACTTGAAGGCAAATTTTTTTTTTTAATTAATCATTATAGCTTTAAATTTTTTGTCTAACTTTTCCAACACTTCGGCCACATCTGAGTT
Organism: Loxodonta africana; assembly: GCF_030014295.1. Lineage (NCBI taxonomy): Eukaryota > Metazoa > Chordata > Mammalia > Proboscidea > Elephantidae > Loxodonta > Loxodonta africana. The sequence continues at coordinate 34,062,311 of NC_087356.1, forward strand.
TTCTCCTATAGATGAAGTACATATTTACTCTGTGTGTGTGTGTGTGTGTTTTCAAAGTCTTTGGCAGTAGTTTTGATTCTTTAAACATTGGAGAAAAAATAGTGTTAATGTAATAGTTTTTTTTTAAAAACGATTTCTCAAATGGATAAATTTATCACAGAGAGAAAAAAAACTTTTTCTTTTTTTTATCTTTACCTTCAAAGGCAGAGAATTCCTAAGCAATAATAAACTTTCATATTAATTATTCTCCCTTAGGCTTTTCAGTAGGAAAACCTTTGGGTAAATTATTCCCTAGGATGATCTTTAGAGCACATATAACCCCAAATACATCATCTTAAGAATAATTTTGGAAAATTCCTCTTCCTGGTATTGCAAGAGAATTTTCCGCTTATGTAAAAACAAATAAAAATGGGTAAATGCATAGTTAAACCTGATGTGCAAAGTCAGTGTTATAACATAAAATTTAATTTATAAAACCTAATTTATAATATCTGTTGTTCTTTTCTTTGGTTGGGGGGGCATGGAACCATCATCTCCGAAGCTGAAGCAAAACAAACAAAAACAAAACACCCCTTCAAATTATTTAGAAACTTGAAGTTAACTTCTAATAATGACAACATATTAAGAAAAGATAATAATCCTAACAACATATCATTTCCATTGCAACACCTACTAAAAGACTAGCTTGAAAATGCACATATATGTATACTAACACACACTTGACTCACAAATATTAACATTTTTAAGATTTTGATAACCCCTTATTTTCCCAAATAGTTTATTTGTATAAGAAAAATACCAGTTTATCAAACAGACTGTGTAGGTACTGATTCATCAAATATTAATGGATTCACAGCAATCTTCCTGCTTCCCAGGAAACAATATTCATCACTGATAAGTTTTTAAACTTTTTTAGAAAAGGAAAAACTTTCACTCATATGGTTACAGTTTGGAACTTTTGAAGAATCCAATCTAATTTAATTCCAGCTTTGAGTCCTATTTCTGGAGTGTTTTTCTGCTCCCAGTTTCACAATGCTCCTAATGCCCTGTTGTTACTTTACCCTGTGGGAAGATGTTCCTTTCAAAGCATTTTTAACTAGATTTCATATCTATTATAATAAAAGGGAAATGAAAAATCGTGAAATGAAAAATCATTAAAAGAAAAATATACCATTTACTTTTCATCATTTTGCTACGGAAATATAATAGTATCTTTCCATTGTGATTAAATAGCATCACTTAAAGAAAACTGTGAGTTGAAGCTCTAGTTTACTAGCCCAGAGGATTTCTGTAGCCACTTCTCCTCAGTGTTAATGTTCTGAGTTCAAGGAGTATGGTTAATAAAGAGATGGAAGGAAGTGAGGAATAAAAAAAGGAATAAAGGAGAAAGGAAGAAAGAATATGAATCCCAGCTTTCCCATTAATAAACAGTAATCAGAATGTGGCATTCCTTTCTCAACCTCTTCCCTGAAATTGCCTCCTTACCCTCATTTTCTAGGTAGAATCCTTTTTTTCTATTATAAATTCTTCTAGTAGAAATCTTGTTTTCTCCACTAATCAACAAGCATTCTAGTCAGGAATATGAATCATTTTGACAATCATTTAGCCACTTCTCTTACCCCCAGTTGAGTTCTGAGAGGTTTGATTCTCTAACCCAAATGAAAGGACAATGAGCATCAGAGGACATGTCTACCCTACTCTGTGTTTTTTGTGAGTTATGAACATTTTCCAGCCCATCTCAGGAATATTAAAGGACTCCAAATCCAGGATCAGAAATCATCTTTAATAAGTGAGGCTGAAGCATACTTGCACACCTTACAAATTGTGGGCTAAACTGTTTAATGAGCTTTCATTGGATGGTACTTGGTCCTGACAGAATCCTCATCCACTTTAATTTTTTTTTTTTTTCTGAAATTTAGGACAACTTTGATAATATATTACTTCTACCAGAACAATTTGATGTTTTCCTAAGGTTTTGTGGAAATATAAAAGATATAGAAAACATTGTTTCAGAAATCCTAAAGATTTTGTGATGTCACCCGGTGCCATAAAAAAAAAAAAAAAAAAAAAAAGTGGCAATCAATTAAATTTCTTACATGTTCTGCAAAAATCAAAATTTGTCAGATTTTTGGAACAGTTAAGACAAAGTTTCTTAAAATACATGTTTCAGATCTAGTTATAAGTCAGCTTTTCTTGAACCCAGCTAACTCCTTGACCCTTAGCTACTTGCTCAGTGGACAGCCCTGGCTGCCACTCCCATTGTCTAACATCTTCTGCTCTCTTGACCTCACTAAGGACAGAGCTGGATTCTAACACACTTTCCATCCTTCCCACTGCTGCAGGAGATACATTAGCTCAAGAGTAGAGGCCTAATCCACCTAGAATGAGAGATCTGGTTTCTTCCTTCACTGACAGACTCAGATGACACATTGTGCTAGGAGTCATAAAATCCAGTTTCCCCAAATGCATGGAGGTAACTCAACTTGAAAACACAATGGAATTAATGTGCCATGAAGAGAAATTTGACCAATGAATGACAAAAACGAAAAGGAGCTAGCAGATAAATATATCCCTTCTTTCTCTAGATATACTGATCCTAATAATCGAGGGTTCCACATGGCCTGGGTGGATAGCTCACCTGATCTAACAAATAGCTGTGTTTATTTGTGAAGTTACGGAGAGCTAAGTAATGCATTATCTTACATTAACTTTCCATACCACCTTCTTTCCTTATTTTTTGTATTCTGATATAGCACCTCCAAAGAAATCCTTATCATGTTAGTTTTGTGGAATAGGCTGTAGAAGTATTGTTATCTTTATTTTATAGGTAAGGAAACAGAAGTTAAAGAGGCTGAAATTGTAGGTAGTAGAAGATTAAGGTCTAGAGCCTAAGTCTCCAGAGTTTTACTTTGATGAACTTTTCTTATGTAACCTCTAATTATAGATGAGCAAAATAATTCCAGCAAAAAAGAAAATTAACCTCTGAGCCTTGATAATCCAATTCATCATGCAACAAAATAAAATTTGCTACAGAACTAACAAAGATCTATTTGATTTCATATGTAGGCACCTATCTCTGTCCCTTTAGTTGAGAGGAACATATGATGTTTTCCCTTTCAGTGTTAATGTAAGACAGTGTCCTTATCTGACATAATGAAAAGGGAGAGAAAAGTTAGAAGGACAGAGTCACTTCATAAGAAAAACTGGACTTTTGATATCTATCTATCTATCTGTCTATCTGTCTATCTGTCTATCTATCTATCTACCTATCATCTATCTATCATTTATCTATCTATCATCTATCTATCTATTAATTAACCTGAGAATAATCAACCTGAGAGATAAGTTTCTCTAGGAGTGACAAAAATGCAGCCTTCAAGACAGCCTTTAAATGAAGCTTCATGTTCGCAAGACTCCAGAATTCATTAACTGAATTAGACTCTTACTCTTCTTAACAGAATACCTTATGATCTCTTCCAGATTTTTCAAGTCCTAACTTTTCTTTCACTCACAATTTTGATTAATATTTACACTTAATTTACTATAATATTCATTGTTAGGTGTCCCTTGCCCTGATTTCCTGTGCTTGATTCAGGCAGGCTTAAATGTGCTTTTCTGTTCTAGTATCCAACTTGACAATAATATTTGAAGAGTATTCCTCTGCTACAACACCCATAATTTTATTTTAGATACACTCAGCCTTAGGAAAAAAGAAATGTCCTCTAGAGTTCACTGGTTTGTCTGTTAATTAACAGTCATCTTTTTATGTCGCTGTCTGTTGGTCTGTTGATTTTCTGACTGTGCAAACTACTGGAAAAAAATCAATTTTTTTTTTGTAAATGGATACAACATAGATATGTTCCCATAGCCTGAACAAATGGCCAAGATGAACTGGGCCCTATTACGTGTCCATCATAGCACTTAATATGAGCCATACAAAACCCATAAAGTCTAAATATTCAAAACAAAAATATTTGGAGCAATAGCACAAATACTTAGCATTTATTTAATTGCTAAATGATGTGATAACAGCATTTCTTTTAGTCTCCATAGTGAACATTAAGACTCATCATTCCCACCACTCCTATTTAATAATTTGCTGGGAGTCCTAGTTAGAGCAATAACACAAGAAGAAGAAATAAGGAGCATCCAAATGTGTAACAAAGAAGTAAAACTGTCCCTATTTGCTAATGATATGGTACTATACGTAGAAAACCCAAAAGATTCCATGAGAAAACTACTGGAAGTAATAGAAAAATTCAGCAGAATTGCAGGATACAAGATAAACATACAAAAATAAAGTTGAATTCCTATACACCAAAAAGAGAACTATGAAAAGGAAATCAGGAAAACACTACCATTTACAATAGCCCCTGAAAAAATAAAATACTTAGGAATAAATCTAACCAGGGATGTAAAAGACCTATACAAAGAAAACTACAAAGGATTACTGCAAGAAACCAAAAAAGATCTATATAAATGGAAAAACATACCATGCTCATGGACAGGCAGACTCAACATTATGAAAATGACAACTCTATCCAAAGCAATTTACAAATGCTATGCAATCCTGATCCAAATACAAACAACATTCTTTAAAGAGATGGGAAAAACTAACCATTAACTTTATATGGAAAAGGAAGAGGCTCCAGATAAGTAAAGCACTACTGAAGAAGAAGAATAAAGTAGAAGGATTTGCACTACTTGAACTCAGAACCTATACAGCTGCAGTAGTCAAAACAGCCTGGTACTGGTATGGTGACAGATACATTGACCAAGGAACAGAATTAAGAACCCAGATGTAAATATATCCACCTACAGTCACATGATCTTCAACAAGGGCCCAAAGCCCGTCTAATGGGGAAAGGACAGTCTCTTTAACAAATGGTGCTGGCAAAACTGGATGCCAACTGCAAAAAAGTAAAACAGGACCCATACCTCACATCGTACATAAAAACTAATTCAAAATGAATCAAATGCCTAAATATAAAACCCTAAATTATAAAGATCATAGAAGAAAAAATAGGATCAATGGTAGAGGCCCTAATACATGGCATTAACAGGATGCAAACAATAAGAAACAACACACAAACTCCAGGAGCTAAGCTAGATAACAAGGACCTTCTAAAAATTAAACACTTATGCTCATCAAAAGACCTTAGCAAAAGAGTAAAAAGAGAAACTACACATTGGGAAAAAAGTTTCAGCTATTAAAAATCCAACAAAGGTCTAATCTCTAAAATCTATAGGAAAATCCAACACTTCTACAATAAAAAGACAAATAATTCACTTAAAAAATGGGCAAAGGAAATGAACAGACACTTCACCAAAGAAGACATTCAAGTGGCTAACAGACACATGAGAAAATGCCTACAATCGCTAGCTATTAGAGAAATGCAAATCAAAACCACAATGAGATACCATCTCGCAACTGCATTAGTGGCATGAATCAAAAAATCAGAAAATAATAAATGTTGGAGAGCCCGCAGGGAGATTGGAACTATTATGCATTGCTAGCAGCAATGCAAAATGGTACAACCATTTTGAAAAATGATCTGGTACTTCCTTAGAAAGCTAGAAATAAAAATACTATATGATCCAGCAATCCCACTCCTAGGAATATACTCCAGAGAAATAAGCCATCACACAAATAGACATATGCACGCCCATGTTCATTGCAGCATTGTTCACAATAGCAAAAAGATGGAAACAACCTAGAAGCCCATCAACAGATGAATGGGTAAACAAACTATGGTACATAGACACAAGGGAGTACTATGCAACAGTAAAGAACAAGGACAAATCTGCAAAGCATCTCACAACATGGGTGAATCTGGAGGGCATTATGTTGAGTGAAATAAGTCAATCACAAAAGGACAAGTATTGTATGAGACCACTTCTATAAAAACCCATGAAGAGGTTTACATACAAAAAGAAACAATCTTTGATGGTTAAGGGGGCGGGGGGAAGGAAAAATACTAAATAGACAATAAATAAGTGGTGACTTTGGTGAAAGGTAAGACGTACACAATACTGGGGAAGCCAGCACAACCTGTACAAGGCAAGGTCACGGAAGGTCCATAGTCACTTCCAAACTCCCTGAGGGACTGAATTACCTGGCTGAGGGCTGTGGGGACCAAGGTCTTGGAAAACATCTAGCTCAATTTGCATAACAGTTTTAAAGAAAATGCTCTACCTTCTACTTTGGCAAGTAGTGTCTGGGGTCTTAAAACGCCTGTGAGTGGCCATCTAAGATACTACACTGGTCTCACCCCTTTGGGAGCAAGGGATAATGAAGAAAACTAAAGACACAAGGGAAAGATTAGTCCAAAGGACTAACTACCATGGCCTCCGCCAGACTGATTCCAGTACAACTAGATGGTGCCTGGCTACTACCACTGACTGCTCTGACAGGGATCACAATACAGGATCCCAGACAGGGCTGGAGAAAAATGTAGAACAATATTCTAACTCACAAAAAAAAACAGACTTACTGTCTTGACAGAGACTGGAGAAGCCCCTGAAAGTATGGCACCCAGACACCCTTTTAGCTCAGTAATGAAGTCACTCCCCAGGTTCACCCTTCATCCAAAGATTAAACAGGCCCATAAGACAAAATGAGACTAAAGGGGTACACCAGCCCACGGGCAAGGACTAGAAGACAGGAGGGGATAGGAACGCTGGTAATGGGGAACCCAAGGCTGAGAAAGGAGAGTGTTGACATGTCCTGGGGTTGTTAAGCAAGGTCATAAAACAATATAAGTACTAATTTTTTAATGAGAACCTAGTGTGTTCTGTAAACCTTCACTTGAGGTAGAATAAAAACAATACAAAACAAAAGAGTCATTGGTCCTCTGGAATGAACTCATTTGTAAAACCATTTTAACCTTGAAGTACAGTGCCTATTGTTCTGGAAACAATCATTCATTTTCTGAAAGTATTATTTTTGAAAGCACAGGCCAAACAGTGCAGAGAATTCAGCAAATCTCTTCATAATGCAATGCTCTTTATTATCTTATAATCTTAATTATTGATAGGTCACAAAATCATTTTATTTTTTAATTAAAGTTCTGGAAAGTTCTGGGAGCCAAAGCATTGTAAAACAAAAATGGATTTTCTCATGGAAACAATGGCATAATGCTTTTTTTCTAAATACATGAACTACCTGAAAATAATAATAATGACATGGACATTTTACCTTATATTTTCATTTTTTATCTTGGAGAACATATTTGGGTATTATTCAAAGTCAGGCAACCTCTGTGGGATTTGTTTAGAGTGTTTTATTTGGAGAGGGGAGTGTTTTTTTTTAAATGGTTGTGATAGCTTATAGTACTAATTTGCCCACTGTTTCCATGGTAACAAGCTTGTGGCAGTATTTGCTGGGAATTTAATAACTTATAGGGTTCAATTCATGGCGTCAATTCTAACTATTTTTCAGGAATACTTTGGGTCTTGACTTCAAGTACTACTCCATGTCTTAACTCTGAGAGATTTTTTTTTTTTTTTCTAAAATACATTCCTGCTGGGTTCACTGAACATAAGATGACATTTTTCTCAATTGCAAATCCAGGCATACATGTCTGTATTTAATTGATGACATATAATTGTTTTATAGGTGGGACTAGATAGGGGAGTTCCATCTCAAATTCTTTGCTGAAATACAGCTTAAAATTACACAGAAGGTGTAGCTTTCTCGTGTTTAACATGGTTACATGACAGAAGTCTTCCAAATGTGCTTGACTTCAGGAAAAAAAGATTTTTATCTTAAAGTTCTTAGTAAAATAGCCAAATTCTTTAAAAAAATCAGTTATTTCTTCCAGTTTCTATGTTATATAGTATATTTAATTAGATATTTATGGGGAATATTTATGTTAATATTTATTTCAAAAATCTATACGGATTAGGAAAAAAAATTGTTTGTAATTTCTTTCAAATAAGGATGCACAGCCATGCACCATAGGGTCAAAGTACGAGCTTTATCAGTAATCATATCTCTCAGGTTCTAAATGTCAAATTATAACTGGCATTTAAGAAAATTGCTTCAGGATATATATCACAAATCTTTTTAAATACCAGTTGGTATTTTTAGCCATTATTTCATTACTACTAAATTGAGTACTAGTGTCCAATTAGACATTCATTACCAGTCTAAATATGGCTAATATTCTAACCAGGATGTCACTAGGCATTTTAATTTTGCTAAATGAAATGTAATGAAACTTAACTTTGCAGACTTCACAATTCAAACCCTTCTTTAATTATAAAGGCTTATTTGAATGGAATAGAACAAATGCTCTCTAACCTTATAACTCTGGTGGAATTAAATATGATATTTAGTGAAATCTATACAGGAGTTTGGAGAGGAAAGGAACGCCAGAGATCTTGAAAGAAACCTCCCGCCCGACGTTGCAACACTTCACCCATATTCAATCCAGTCCCCTTTTCAATAACTGCAGCAACAGCGTCTAACTCACAAATGTATTCCTTTTATTAAACAAAATTTTCTCCCTGTAATTTCAGCCTTTAATTTTATTACTACTGTTTGGAGCTGAGTAGAATAAAGTTTTTATCCCTTTCAAGTATTTGATGATAGTTACTTTCCTTCTCCAGGGCAGCTGGGTATATTGGAGTACACTTTCATCATTTGCGTTGCTCTCTCCTGAGCAATCAGCATTCTTCAAATGGGGACACTGATGTGGCGTGACATCCCTCCAAAGCCCTCGCAGTTTACGTCCTTCTTGTACATGCAATAAACCACGTCCTCTAACAAACTGTCACACACCCCCATCATGGCAGAAGATATCTTTGGACATATATTGTAAACAAAAAAATACCATTTTGATTTTAAAACTTTTAATTTTCTCAGGGGTTTCTAGATCTGAGGTAGCAAATAAGATGCTGCAAATTCATCCTTGTATCGAATTTTCAGCATGTATATATTAAAACAACAAAAAGAGCACTTAAGTAATAGCAAATAGAAAGGTAGCAAACAGAATGTTAGCTTACTGGGTCCACTTCAGTCTTCATGAAAACTGGGTACATAAAAATTATACTTTATCATATCTTCCTTAACCTTATCTTCTTTTATTTATGTCTATCTTTATATTAAAAGAGACAAGTTAACATAAAGATAAGGTTTTTGTATTTGAAATACCTTATTCTTGAGCAAAAAAAAAAAAAAAAATTTTTTTTTTTTTTTTTTATTCTTGAGCTCCCAGTAATGGTTCATCTCATATCTAAGAAACACTTTGATAAAGTAATTTCAGGTAGGTTACATATTTTACATAGAGGGCGTATTTGCTGAGACACTGCGTATGTGAAAATCTTTCAGTTACCTTCATTCACATCTAACATTTTGATCAAGGCAGTATCCTTTCCTGTAAACTGATTTAGCTGGAAAAAAAAAAATTATTAGACCCATGAAAAGTTTATTTGTTCAAAATAAATGGAATAATTGAAGGCGTAAGAACAAGATCTCACTCTTTGAGAGTGATTTACCAAGGGAGGATAAAAAAAAGAAAATAGCCAACTCTAAGGCCTAAAGAATATTTCTCAACAAAGTTGATGGTTATTATTGCAAAAATACATGGTGAATCTGACATCAGAATAGATCTCTCTGATGTGAAGAAATAAACACATCTAAGAATAAAAATAACATAATAAATGGCATAGTGTGTGTTTATTGTAGAAACCAAAATTCCGCTCAGAAAACAAAGAGATGCACACAGAAACCAAAGACATTGCTGTCTAGTGGACTCTGACTCATAGCTACCCTATAGGACAGAGTAGGACTGCCCTATAAGGTTTCCAATGATTGACTGATGGATTCCAACTGCTGAACTTTTGGTTAACAGTCGAGCTCTTAACCACTGCACCACCAGGGTTCCATTAAAAGAAACAAGCTAACAGAAAGGTATCTTTTGTATGTGTGTGTGTGTGTGTGTGCATGTGTGTGTTTAAAATACCTTATTCTTCAGTTCCTTGTAATGCTTCAAATTGTATCTAAGATATACTTTGATAAAGTATTTTTGAGTAGGTTACATAGAGAGTATATTTGTTGAAATGCTGTGTATGTGAAAATCTCTTTCAGTTACCTTCAAATCTTAGCATTTTGATGAAGGTATTATCCTTTCCTGACATCCAATCTGGCTGGAAAGAAAAAAGAATAAATTACTAGACACATGAAAAGATTCGTTAGTTCAAAAGAAATGGAACAATTGGAGTTATAAGAACAAGATCCCATCCTTTGAAAAGAACTTACAAAGAGACCAAATAAAATATCGCCATCTCTAAACTCTAAAGAATATTTCCCAACAATGTTGATGGTTATTATATCAATAAAATATGATGGATTTGAAACAAAAAAAGATTTCTCGGCTGTGAAGTAATAAACACAACATTCAAGAATAAAATTGAATAAATGGCATATTGTTTGTTTACTGTGGAAAACAAAATTAAACTCAGAAAACAAAGAGATCATTGTTGTTGTTAGGTCCTGTCCAATGGACTCTGACTCATAGTGACAGAACAAAAACCAAGCTATCTCCACAATCTTAATGCTTGAGCTCATTGTTGCAGTCACTGTGTCAATCCACCTTGTTGAAGGTCTTCCTCTTTTTGCTTGCCCGCGACTCTAACAAGCACAATGTCCTTCTCTAGGCCCTGGTCCCTCCTGATAACATGTTCAAAAGTATGTGAGGTGAATTCTCGCCATCCTGCCTTCTAATGAGCATCTTGACTGCACTTTTTCCAAGACAGACTTGTTCATTTTTCTGACAGTCCATGGTACAATCAAATTCTTCACTAACACCATCATTAAAAGGCATCCATTTTCTTCAGTCTTCCTTAATCACTGTTCAGCTTTCACGTGCACATGAGGTAATTGAAAATACCATGGTTTGGGTCAGGTGCACTTTAGTCCTTAAAGTGACATCTTTAGTTTTGAACACTTTAAAGAGTTCTGTTGCAGCAAATTTGCCAAATGTAATGTGTCATTTGATTTATTGACTGCTGCTTCCATGGGTGTTGATTGTGGGTCCAACTAAAATGAAATCCTTGACAACTTCAACATTTTCTCCATCTATCATGATATTGCTTATTCATCCAGTTGTGAGGATTTTTGCTTTCTTTATGTTGAAGTGTAATCCATACTGAAGGCTGTGGCCTTGATCTTCATTAGTAAGTGCTTCAAATCCTCTTCACATTTAGCAAGCAAGGTTGTGTCATCTGCATATTGAAGGTTGCTAATGAGTCTTCCTCCAATTCTGATGGTATGTTCTTCTTCATATTGTCCACCTTCTCAGATTATTTGCTCATCATACTGATTGAATAAGTATGGTGAAAAGGTCCTACCCATGTGCACCCCTTTCCTGATTTTAAACCATGCAGTATTTTCTTGTTCTGTTTGAATGATTGTTTCTTGGTTTATGCACAGGTTCCCCATGAGCACAATTAAGTTTTCCAGAATCCCCATTCTTCATAAGATATCCCTAATTTCTTATAATCCACATAGGCGAATGCCCTTGCATAGTCAGTAAAACCCAGATAAACATCTTTCTGGTATTCTCTGCTTTCAGCCAGGATCCATTTGACATTAACAATGTTATCCCTGGTTCCACATCCTCTTCTGAATCCAGCTTGAATTTCTGACAGTTCTCTGTCGATGTGCTGCTGCAACCACTTCTGAATGATCTTCAGCCAAATTTCACTTGCTTGTGATATTAATGATATTGTTTGATAATTTCCTTATTCTGTTGGATCACATTTTTTTTTCAAATGGGTAAAAATATGGATCTCTTTCAGGTAACAGACCAGGTAGCTGTCTTCCAAATTTCTTGGTGCTTCCAACACTGCACCTGTTGATTGAATCTTGATTGGCATTCTGGCAATTTCTGGAGCCTTGTTTTTCATCAATGCTTTCAGTGAAGCTTGGACTTTTTTCTTCAGTACAATCAATTTTTCATCATATTTTACCTCCTGAAATGGTTGAATGTTAACCAATTCTTTTTGTTACAGTGATTCTGTGTATTCCTTCCATCTTATTTGAATGCTTCTTGTGTCGTTTACTATTTCCTCAGAACCCTTCACTATTGTAACTTGAGGCTTGAATTTTTTCTTCAGTTTTTCAGCTTGAGAAATGCCAAGTGCATTCTTCCCTTTTGGTTTTCTATCTCCAGATCTTATACATGCAATTAAAATTCTTTACTTTGTCTTCTCCAGCCACCTTTTGAAAGCTTCTATTTGCCATTTCTTCCTTTCACTTCAGCTACTCTACATTCAAAAGCAACTTCTAGAGTATCTTCTGACATTCATTTTGGTCTTTATTTTGTTTCCTGTCTTTTTAATGACCTCTTGCTTTCTTCATGGATAATGTCCTTGATATCATTCCACAACTTGTCTGGCCTTTGATCATTAGCATTTAATGACTCTAATCTTTTCCCAAAATAGCCTCTAAATTTAGGTGGATATACCCAAGTTCTCATGGACTTGTTCTAATTTTCTTCAGCTTCAACTTGAACTTCTGTATGACCAATTGATGGTCTGTTATACAGTAGGCCACTGGTCTTGCTCTGACTGATGATATTGAGCTTTTCCATTATCTCTTCCCACAGGTGTAAGTCGACTTTATTCCTGTGTACTCCGTCTGGTGAAGTCCAAGTATATAGTCACTGTTTATGTCATTTAAAAAGGTATTTGCAATGAAGTCGCTGGTTTTGCAAAATTCTGTCATGTGATCTCCAGCATCATTTCTATCACCATGGTGGTTTTTCCAACTACCAATCCTTCGTCTTTGTTTCCAGCTTTCACATTCCAATCACCAGTAGTTATCAATGCATCCTGATTGCTTGTTTGATCAATTTCAGACTGCAGAAGCTGCTAAAAATCTTCAGTTTCTTCATCTTTGGCCTTAGTAGTTGGTGGGTAAATTTGAATAATAGTACTATTAACTGATCATCCTGTAGGTGTATGAATATTATCCTAAAACTGACAGCATTGTACTTCAGGATAGATCTTGAAATGTTCTTTTTTATGATGAATGTGAAGTCATTCCTCTTCAGTTTTTCATAGGGAAACACTGATGACGTAGTGGCTATGAGCTACAGCTGCTAACCAAAATGTTGGCAGTTTGAATCCACCAGCCACAACTTGAAAACTTTATGTCTAAAAAAGCAACTTATATAACTTAATCAAAAAATACTTTATTGCTAAAAATGCTAACCATCACCTGAGCCTTCAGAAAGGTCTAATCTTTTTGCTGGTGGAGTGTTTTGCCTTGATGTTGATGGCTGCTGAATGATCAGGATGGTGGTTTCTGAAGGTTGGAGTGGGTGTGGCAAATTTCTTAAAATAAGACAACAATGAAGTTTGACACATCACTGACTCTTATTTTCACAAAATATTTCTCTGTAGCAAGTGATGCTGTTTGATAGCATTTTACCCACATTAGAACTTCTTTCAAAATTGGAGTCAATTCTCTCAAAGCCTAATTTTGCTTTACCAACTAAACTTATGTAATAGTCTAATTCTTTTTTGTCATTTCAACCATATTCACAGCATCTTCACCAGGAGTAGATTCTATCTAAAGAAACCACTTTCTTTGCTCATCCATAAGAAGCAACTCCTCATCCGTTAAGGTTTTATCATGAGATTGCAACAATTCAGTCACATCTTCAGACTCCATTTCTAATTCTACTTCTCTTGCTATTGCCACCACATCTGCAGTTACTTCCTCCACTGAAGTCTTTAACCTCTGAAAGTCATCCATGAGGTTTGGAACCAACTTCTTCCATATTCCTGCTAATATTGGTATTTTGACATCCTTCCATGAATCAGGAATGTTCTTAATGGTATCTAGAAGAGTGAATCCTTTCTGGAAGGTTTTCAATTTACTTTGCCCAGATCCATCAGAGGAATCACTACCTATGGTAGCTATAGCCTTACAATATGTATTTCTTAAATAATAAGACCTGCAAGTCAAAATTCCTTCTTGATCCATGAGCTGCAGAACGGATGGTGTGTTAGCACTCATGAAAACAACATTAATCTCCTTTTACGTCTCCATCAGAGCTCTTGGGTGTCCAGGTGTATTGTTAATGAGCAGTAATATTTTCAAAGGAATCTTTTTTTTCTAAGCAGTAGGTTTCAGTAGTTGGCTAAAAATTTTCAGTAAACCATGTGGTAAACAGATATGCTGTCATCCAGGCTTTGTTTTCCCGTTTATAGAGTGCAGGCGGAGTGGATTTAGTATAATTCTTAAGGGCTCTAAGATTTTCAGAATGGTAAATGAGCATTGGCTTCAGCTGAAAGTCATCAGCTGCATTAGCCCCTAACAGGAGAATCAATCTGACCTTTGAAGCTTTGAAGCCAGGCATTCTCTTCTCCTCTCTAGCTATGAAAGCCCTGGATGGCATCTTCTTCCAATACAAGACTGTTTCATCTATATAGAAAATCTTTGTTTAGTGTAGCCGTCTTCATCAATTATCTTAGCTAGATCTTCCGGATAACTTGCTGCAACTTCTATGTCAGCACTTGCAGCTTCCCCTTGCACTTTTCTGTTACGGAGAGGGCTTCTTTCCTTAAACCTCACGGACCAACTTCTACTAGCTTCAAACTTTTCTTCTGCAACTTCCTCACCACTCTCAGGCTTCATAGAATTGAAGAAAGTTAGGGCCTTGCTCTGGATTAGACTTTGGCTTAAGAAATGTTGTGTCTGGTTTGATTTTCTATCCAGACCACTAAAACATCCTCCTTATCACCAATAAGGCTGTTTCAGTTTTTGTTTTTTTTCTTTTAATCATTTGTGTGTTCACCAGAGTAGCACCTTTAATCTCCTTCAAGAACTTTTCCTTTACATTCACAACTTGGCTAATTGTTTGGTGCAATAGGCCTAGCTTTTGACCTGTCTCAGCTTTCAACATCTTTTCCTCACTATGCTTAATTATTTCTAACTTGTGATTTAAAATGAAAGACATTTGACTCCTCCTTTCACTTGAACACTTAAAGGTCATTGTAGGGTTATTAATTGGCCTATTTCAATGTTGTCGCGTCTCAGGGAATAGAGAGGCCTGAGCAGAGGGAGAGAGACGGGGGAATGGTTGGCCACTAGAACAGTCAAACACACACAACATTTAACAGCTAAGTTTGTCATCTTATATGGACAAGGCCTGTGCCCCCACCAAAACAATTACGATACTAATGTCAAAGATCACTGATCACAGATCACTATAACAGATATAATAATAATGAAAAAGTTTGAAATATCGTGGGAATTACCAAAATGTGGCACAAAGATAGGAAGTGAGCACGTTCTGCTGGAAAAATGGCACCGATAGGCTCGGTTGACACAGGGTTGCCACAAAGCTTTAATTTGTAAAGACCTCAATAAAAAGCAAAGCACAACAAAATAAGGTATGCCAGCATAGCACTTATGAAAAAAATTGTTACTTTTTTTTTTTTTTTTAAATCTGGGTGATACGTTCCTGGTTGTGTATTATTTTGCAGTGTAATTTTTATACATGCTTGAAATAGTCCTTTAAAGTGAGAGAACTTACATGTTTAAGGTGGGCAGACATCTGGGTTTTGTCTGGTAGAATGTGATTTCTAGGCTTGACTTTAGATTTCATGGGTGGAAAGCATGGCTCAGTATTTCTACTTTTATGTGATATGAGGATGTCTTTACTTCCTGGTTTCATTATTCCCAGTAGGAGCTCTAAATATTTTGCAACAGATCATTCAGATATTTTATAAACCAATTCTCTTGTTTTAACCTTAGAGTAAACAGTGTCTCTCTGGGGTCAGAAACTCTAAGTTCAGGTATGAAATTGACTTAGAAACCAATAAGAGTGCCCAATATCAAAGACAAGTTCTGGCTCACTTTCGAATATGCATTCCTATCCAGTAGACATACTTCATTTCCAGTTTGCTTTGGCCTATGGTTTCAGGGAAGTCTATTTAGGTTGGAGTTTGACATGTTCTTAGACATTTCTTCATTCTCTCAAGATGGAGCTTTCTGATTAATGAAAATATATAGTAATTGAATAACAAAACCCATCCCTCAACTATACAGTCTGAGAAGCATCAATAAAAATGCAATCTCCTTGAAACATAAAAACGCTTAAGAAGTAAGGTTGAAATTTCAGGCATTCTTACAGACTAATGACTCAGTGTTTTGTTCATCAGTTTTTACAACCACACCATGTCAACTATCATCTCTTCTTCTAAATATTGTTCTTCCTAAAAAAATGTTAAAAAAAAAAAAAGAAAGAAAAATTCAGGGATTGTCTTGTATCATGGCAAAACATAGCTTCAACATTGAAGAAAATGATTAACCATATACTATTACATTTTAGAGATCACATAGAGATCCAAAAACTCCAAATCCTAATAGTACGTAAGAGAATACTGCATTTTAGAGAAGTCAAGTCATGTTCTCCAGATGGCCCAGGTAGTTAGTTGTGGAATTGAGATTAAGTGTGATGATTCGTGGTTGTCAATCTGGAAAAAAAGGAAGATGTAATGAATCACTTTGTTTGCTATATGAACATGTAGATCACTATTTAGTTTTTGTTGTAGGTAATCTCCATAGAAGTAAAGTTAAGTTCTGACCTCATTCCATACTTACCATAAACAGAAATCCAACAGCACTAATAGCAAATGATAGAGATTACAGAAATCAAAAGTGAGTGCAGGGAACCTTTTATGTTTAGAGCACAAATTACTCAAGAATTGGCTGTATCCCATACCAAAGTGCATTGACATTATAGCTCCTCATTAATTAATTTCCCAGGACATTTTGTAGGAGATATGTTACCATCCCCTACAAATATCCCTGATGTTTTTCATGCAGGTCAATTAGGAACTAAAAGCTAGTGCTTTAGGCAGTTTAGAATACTCCAGGGACTCATAACTACTGTAGCTGAAAAAATTATGGTCCAAGTAAGTGTATGAACAGCCTTTGAAACCAGGATTAAAAAAAGCAACTTCACAAAAACGAGTGAGACTTCTACCACCACCTATATTATCTGTAGAGCCCCCAACTATAGGATGAATTATGGAAAAGTCTGACAATATGAAAAACCTGTATATAGATCAAGAGGCCGTCATTTGAACAGAACAAGGGGACATTGCATGGCTTAAAGTCAGGAAAGGTTTGTGTCAGGGTTGTATCCTTTCACCATATTTATTCAATCTGTATCCTGAGCGGAGACCCTGGTGGTGTAGTGGTTAAGTGTTATGGCTGCTAACCAAAGGGTTGGCAGTTCGAATCTACGAGGTGCTCCTTGGAAACTCTATGGGGCAGTTCTACTCTGTCCTATAGGGTCGCTTTGAGTCGGAATTGACTCAAAGGCAATGGGTTTGGTTTTTTTTTGGTTTTTGTATCCTGAGAAAATAACCAGAGAAGCTGGACTATATGAAGAAGAATGGGGCATCAGGATTGGAGGAAGACTCGTTAACAAACTGTGACCTGAAGATGACAAAACCTTGCTTGCTGAAAGTGAAGAGAACTTGAAGTACTTACTGATGAGGATGAAAGACCACAGCCTTCTGTATGGATTATACCTCAACATAAAGAAAACAAAAGTCCTCACAACTGGACCAATGAGGAACATCATGATAAATGGAGAAAAGATTGAAGTTGTCAAGGATTTCATTTTGTTTGAGTCCACAATCAACACCCATGGAAGCGGCAGTCAAGAAATCAAAAGACACACTGCACTGGGCAAATCTGCTGCAGAAAACTTCTTTAAAGTTTTGAAAAACAAACATGTTACCTTGAAGACTAAGGTGCACCTGACCCAAGCCATGATGTTTTCATGATTTCATATGCATGCAAAAGCTAGAAGATGAATGAGGAAGACCAAAGAAGAATTGATGACTTTGAATTGTGGTGTTGGTGAAGAATAGGGAATATACCATTGCCTGCCAGAAGAAGGAACAAATCTGTCTTGGAAGAAGTACAACTAGAATGCTCCTTAGAAGCAAGAATGGTGAGACTATGTCTCGCATACTTTGGACACATTATCAGAAGGGATGAATCCCTGGAGAAGGGCATCATGCTTGGTAGAATAGAGGGTCAGGAAAAAAGAGGAAGACCCTCAACGAGATGAATCAATACAGTGGCTACAACAATGGGCTCAAGCATAACAATGATTGTGAGGATGGCGCAGGACTGGGCAGTGTTTCATTCTGTTGTACATAAGTTCACTATGAGTCGGAACTGAATCCATGGCACCTAATAACAACAACATAATTTGGGAAGCAAGCCAAATATGACTAGGCCATTTCTTTTGACATTGGAACTTTTGAATATTTTGTTGTTGCTGTTTATTTTATGTGTAAAAAAAAAAAAAAAGGAAGAAAAAAAGAAACTTAAGGAAATACGTGTAATTCATAAATATACAGTGGATGACTGTGTTTAAGATTACTGGGTAACAAGGTGTGGTTTTCTAAATTCATATTTACTTGTGGGTCTCAGCCCAACCTCTCCATCCAGAGTAAGCTGAAGCTGAAGTAAACGTTCCTCAAGTCTTTCTCAACCACTAGTCACAGAGATTTCTCCCTCTTAGGAATAAGTGTGTGTTTGTTTTTTTTTTTTATGTATAGCTGTTACAAATTGGTATTCCCAAGGCCATAATCTTTATTAAAGCACACTGCCATATATTTCGTCCACTGAGCAGTTGGTGGGTTCAAACAACTGACCTTTCAGTTAACAACCAAGCACTTAACCACTGCACCACCGGAGCGCCAAACCACAAGGAGATTTACTACATATCACATCTCTTTTCTATGATTTTGTAAAAGTATTACTTGGATTTCTTTCTTTTCGGCACCTTCTAATAACTTATGCCTCACATTTCATTTTCTATCATTGGATATCGCCATTATCTATAAATACTCAGTTTTCAATTTTTTCTTGTTTATAATTAAATATCTTCTTTTCACTGAAAAAAAAGAAACACATCTCAGTGAAGCATTCTCACTTTTGAAGTGTCTAAGAAAAGAGAGCATTGGCAGCCCAAGGAGAGAGATCACAAAAACTCTTTAAAAAGAAAAAAAAAAAAGCTCATATCCACTATTAAACTAGAGGATTGAAACCTGGCATAAAACAGATTTAAAAAGTGAGGACACAATATTTCATTAAGAACTGGAAAGGCATATTGAGAGAGAGCATCAAGGGAAGATGGAAAGAATATGCCAAGTCACTGCACCAAAAAGAATTTATTGATGTTCAGCCATTTTAGGAGGTAGCATATGATCTAGAGCCCATGGTGCTGAAGGAAGAAACCCGAGCTGCACTGAAGGCATTGGTGAAATACAAGGATCCATGAACCAATGGAATACCAGCTGAGATGTTTAAGCAAATGTATACAACAGTGGAAGGACTTATTTGTCAATGCCAAGAAGCTGGGAAGACAGCTACCCGGCCAATGGACTAGCAGGGATCCATGTTTGTACTTATTCCAAAAAAAGGTGATTCAACGGAATGCAGCAATTATCAAACAATATCATTAATATCACACACAAGTAAAGTTCAGCCAAAGATAATTAAAAAATGGTGCATCCACAGGAAATTGCCAGAAATTCATGCTGGATTTAGAAGAGGATATGGAACAAAAAATATCATTGTTGACGTTAGATGAATCCTGGCTGAGAGCAGAGAATACCAGAAAAGCCTTTACCTGTATTTTATTGACTGTGCAAAGATATTCAACTGTGGAGATCATAACAAATTATGGATAACCTTGTAAAGAATGGGGATTGCAGAACACTTAACTGTGTTCATGAGGAACCTGTACATAGACCAAGAGGCAGTTGTTCAATCAGAACAAGGGGATACCATGTCGTTTAAAGTCAGGAAAGGTGCGTGTTAGGCCTGTATCCTTTCATCATGCTTATGATATTGGCAAAGTATTAAATATACTATGGACTTTCAGAAGAATAAACAGCTCTGTCTTTGAAGAAGTACAGACAGAATGCTCCTTTGAAGCAAGGATGGTAAGACTGTCTCAGGTACTTGTTATCAGGAGGGACCAATCCCTGAAGAAAAGTATCATGTTTGGTAAAGTAGAGGGTCAGTGAAAGAGAGGAAGACCCTCAATGTGATGGATTGACTCAGTGGCTGCAATGATGGGCTCAAAGAGAGCAACAATTGTGAGAATGGCACAGAACACAGCAGTGTTTTGTTGTGTTGTACATAGGGGTCACTATGAGTCGGAACTGACTAGATTGCATCTAACAATAACAACAGCAATTGAGAATACAAAAACATACTTAAATACCTTGCTACAGGTTAAATCAATAATTTTGAATGTAGCCAATGAGGTTTCTGTGTACTACAAAGGTATTTCTAGGCTTATGGATGCAGACTACAGAAAGAACGAACAAATCTGCTTTGGAAGAAGTACAAACAGAATGCTCCTTAGGAGCTAGGATGGTGAGACTATGTCTCACATAATTTGGACATGTTATCCGGAGGGATCAGTCCATGGAGAAGGACGTTGTGCTTGGTAAAGTAGAGGGTCAGCGAAAAAGAGGAGGACCCTCAATGAGATGGACTGACTCAGTGTCTGCAGCAATGGACTCAAGCACAGCAATGATTGTGAGAGTGTTACAGGACCGGGTCATGTTTCCTTCCGTTGTACACAGGGTCAATATGAGTCGGAACCAACTCGATGGCACCTAACAACAACAACAACAATAACAACAACATAAGGTATTAAACTTAGAGTACTAAACACTCTTCATATATTTCACCTCTTTAAATTCCATAAAACTATTAATATAAAAAAAAATTTTTTTTTTCTTATTAATCTGCTGTAGGAATAGCATGCCAGTAAATAACAGGATACAGTATGGTAACTATTATAGTTAACCGGTTGCAAGGCTGCGCAATGAGTCTGTATGGTTTTCCTCAGAAAACACATCATGGTATATTCAAGGAATTATCTTAACATTGATATGACTTCAATCAATTCTATAAACATTTTCCATAAACAACTGTGTGCCTGCTTGTGTCAACTACTAGCTTTAAAAAAAAAAGGAAAAAATTCTCACCCACTTTCAAGAGAACACTTAATTATTTTTCATCACCAGATAGGACAGAATAAAAAGAAGTGAGAATTTGATTTGCTCTTTGAGAGAATTAGGAATTGACTTCCCGAATATGATAGATGAACCCACTTAAATTAATTACATCACCCATTGGCAAAAGAGTCACCTTAGTGACTTAATGGGTGATTGAAGTTTTGAAATAAGCAAGATGGGACAAGGACCCAGAATCAATCTACTTAATAATGAATCTTAATTTATTTTATAATAAGGATACAAACAAATATTTATTCACATTATCAACAAATCAGAAAAAACAACATCAAAATCCTCTCAAAATTAATTGTCTCCCTGGTGAACATCAGTAAGTTAGTATTAAAAACTTTTCACATCTTAAATGCTAGTGAGCTCCTCTCTCACCTCTTCTTCTTTTCTTCCAGATCTCTCCTTCCTTCCACTGCCTCTCCCCTTCTCTAATTTTTTCTTTCCTTTCCTGTCTCTCCCCTCCCCAAACCTCTCCTTTCTTCTCCTCTGCTCTGCTCAATCTGAATGCACTCCTTGGGTATACGTACTTCTTTAAGGCCATACCCTACTGTCAACTCATCCTCAACATATTCAAGACAAACTTATTCTTCTCTCCATCATAGTAACTTCCCTTCTCCTAAATCTGCCAATCTTTCTTGTAAATGTACCTGTGGTGACCAGTTATTCTAACTGTAACCTATTGAGCTGTGTCCCCCCAAATATGTCTTGGAATCCTAACCCTCATTCCTGTGGATGCACTTGTATTTGGAACTAGTGTTTTTTTTTTGGTTATGTTAATGATATCATACCAATATAAGGTGTGTCCTAAACCTGATCACTTTTGAGTTATAAAAAGGAAAAAACAGATTCAACATAGAAGGAAGAACACTGGGAAAGACAGATATGATGTGAGGACTTTCAAGGGACGAAGTAATGCCTGGGGCTACCAACAAGGAAGGAATACACTGGCCAGTACCCTGATTTGGAATTTTAGTATCCAGAACTGTGAAATAATTTATGTTCTTTAAAACCATTCACTTGTAGTATTTCTGTTACAGTAGTACTAGCTAACTAAGACACTGAGTGAATAATTTCTTGAATAATTTGTTTTATGAGAATCAGTACAAAGCTGTTTCCTATGAGGCTGAGGTTAAAGACGTTCCAAATGTCCAACTTTTTCAAACTGCTGTCTAACTCTAACATCAATTACTACTCGTCTCCAATTTGCTGCAGTCTCATGACACTCACAAACCGCATCTCCAGAAAATGGCTCACATGGTTGTGGAGGCTGGCAAGTCCCAAATTCATGCGTCAGGCATCAGGTTGGTGGCTTCTCCCCACCCACATGGCTGCAGGAGCTGGTGAACCCAAACTGGCAGGTCAGATGACAGGCTGCTGGTTCACAATGCTGTGGAAGCTAGAAATAAGGTCAGACAATAGGCTGCTGGCTCAAGGAGCTGAAGAAGATGGCAAATCTCAGAATTGACAAGTCAGACGATAGGCTGCTGGCTCAAGCCCCAGGAACTGGAGGTCAAATGATCACGAACCTGATGCAGGATCCAGAGTGAGGGTAAGAGAACTTCCCCAGAGGATTCATATACATTTGATATAGACCACACGCTCAAGGAAACGCCACATGCTTGAGAAGGTGGTTACTTGAGTCATGCCCTCTAGTAAGGGTAAAACCAAAAACCCGTTGCAGAAATGGAGTTACTGGGGTCGTAAAAACCCATTATCCATTGCTGTTGAGCTTATTCCGACTCATACCAACCATATAGGAAAAAGTAAACTGCCCCATAGGTTTTCCAAGGAGCAGCTGGTAGGTTCAAACTGCTGACATTTTAGTTAGAAGCCAAGCTCTTAACCTGATTGGCAAAAGGTGGTGACTTGAGTCACACCCTCTAGTAAGGTGGAGACTCAAGATGCATCCATAATCTTGCTTCATTAACACAACACAGGGCTAGGATTCACAACACACAAAAAGGAGAATAATTTCGTCAGATCACAAAATAGAGGATAGCCAAATAATACTGGGAATCATGGCCTAAGCAAGTTGACACATAACCCCAACCATTGCAGGCTCCATACTCCTTATTTGCATAGTCCAATTCAATAATCATGTATGAGTCATAAAGACTATGGCTAGAAGGGCCATATTGAATAATTCATTGCACCCCAGACACCAACTTTGGAAGGCATTCATCCAGGGAGGTTTGTCTTCTACCGTCAGTATCCCCTAATCTAAGTCCATTTCCCCTCCCCACTGGTTTTGGCTTAGTTTACAGGCTCCAGGCTCAGCCTCCCCACCCCACCATTATCCCAAGATTTTTATCTCCAAAGGAATGTCATTCAGGATAACTGTACCTCTACTGGAGAAGGAGGGTCCATACTGGTTCTTTCTGATCTGACTCCATTTGACCTGGCTTCTTGCCACTGCTCCAGTCCTCATATCTGCCTTACAGCCTCAGCTGACAGCCTGGTTCCCTGTTGCTCCCATTAGGCTCCCAGGCACTCCAGTACTGTTTCTGGAGACCAAAATCTCAGCTCCTGACTCATCAGCTCTGACTTCTGGCAACTCCGAGAGAGGTTATATTTGTTATTTGTCCATTTGTTTTTTTGACAGGTTCCTTGGAAACACTGTCTTGTCTTTTGAGAAATCAACTATGTTTAGAAGAACGTGTCCTAGTAACCCTATTCAGATCCTCTAGTCATGGTACCTAAAATGAAACCGTCCCTTGTCATTTCTTTGCTCCCATTTATTGAAAAGGATCTCTCTATACAGACTTTTCTTACAACCCCACCACTGAAACTGTTCAAACCAAGGTCATGTTGTTATTGTTGTTAGGTGCTGTCGAGTCAGTTCTGACTCACAGCAACCCTGTGTAAAACAGAACAAAACCTTGCCTGGTCCTGTGCCATTTTCACAATCTTTTCTATGCAAAAGCCCATCTTGCAGCCACTGTGCCAATCCAACTCCTTGAGGCTCTTCCTCTCTTCTTTGCTGACCACCTACTTTAACAACAATGATGACCTTCTCCAGGGAGTGGTCCCTCCTGATAACATGTCCAAGGTATGTGAGACAAACTCCCATCATCCTCATTTCTAAGGATCATTCTAGCTGTACTTCTCCCAAGACAGATTCGTTCATTCTTCTGGTAGTCCAAGGTACTTTCAATATTCTTTGACGACACCTTAATTTAAAGGTGTCAATTCTTCTTCAGTCTTCCTTGTTCATTGTCAAGATTTCGCGTGCATATGAGGTGACTGAAAATATCATGGCTTTGGTCAGGTGCACCTTAGTCCTTAAAGTGTCATCTTTATTTTTTAACACTTTACAGAGGTCTTTTGTAGCAGATTTGCCCAATACATCATTTGTTTTCTTGACTGCTGCTTCCATGGGCGTTGATTGTGGATTCAAGTAAAATGAAATCTTTGACAATTTCAGTATTTTCTGTTTTTCATGATATTGCTAATTGGTCCAGTTGTGAGAATTTGTGTTTTCTTTATGCTCAGGTATAATCTATACTGAAGGCTTTATGCAGTCTTGATCTTCATCAGTAAATGCTTTAAGTCCTCTTCATATTCAGTAAGCAAGGTTGTGTCATCTGCATATCACAAGTTGTCAAAGAGTCTTCTCCCTATCCTGATGCTGTATTCTTCTTCATGTAGTTCAGCTTCTCAGATATATATATTGAATAAGTATGGTAAAATGTTACAACCCTGATGCACTCCTTTCCTGATTTTAAACCATGTAGTACCCCCTTGTTCTCTTAGAGGAACCACTATGTCTTAGCCAGGACCTCTTCTAAATCAGCTTGAGTTTCTGGCAGTTCCCTGTTGATGTACTGCTGAAAGCACTTTTGAAGTATTTTCAGCAAAATTTCACTGGCATGTGAAAATTAATATCTATCAGTTTGTCATATTATGGTGGCTTGTGTGTTGCTGTGATGCTGGAAGCTATGCCACCAGCATTCCAAATGCCAGCAGGGTCACCTATGATGGACAGGCTTCTGTGCAGCTTCCAGATTAAGACAGACTAGGAAGAAGGACCTGGCAGTCAGCTTCTGAAAAAACTGGCCAGTGAAAACCTCATGAATAATAATAGAACATTGTCTGATATAATGCCAGATGATGAGCCCCTCAGGTTGGAAGGCACTCAAAATATAACTGCGGAAGAGCTACCTCCTCAAAGTAGAGTGGACCTTAATGATGTGGACAGAGTAAAGCTTTTGGGACTTTCATTTGCCAAGGCCATAAATGGTTCTAGTTGGGTAAATATAATGCTCCAGCCTCAATTCTCAACTTATGCAAACTCTCCACAATACTTGGCACATTTACTCCGTCCTTGAAATAGTTCTGAAATTGGACAACATATTTTCCTGGATTTTGTCTATCTTAGTAAACATTTTTTCTAGGTTTCTCTAGCTTCCTTTCTTCCCGGTAGCTGTCTAGTCCTGGTCCTTGGGCCTCTACTCTTCTTAGCCTACACTTTCTCCCTTGGTGATCTCATTTGTTTCTATGGCTTTAAATCCTCTCCATACCTTAAGGACTTCCAACTTTACATCCCCAGTCCTGACCTCTCCACTCATCCCCAGAGTTATCTATGCAACTTGACACCTCCACTTGGCAAATAAGCATTTCAATCTTAACATACAGAAGTCAAACAAAACAAAAATAGCAACAACAGAACCCAGAAATCTTGACTCCACACAAACACGTTTCTCTCCTGTCGTTCCTCATTTCAAAAAATGGCATCACCATGACCTAAATTGATCAGACTAAAATTTTTGATTTCACTGTTGCTCTCTTACCACATATGACAGCAAAGAGCTTTATCTTTAAAATAGATCCAGTATCTAATCACCCTTCCTAACTCTCATTGCTCTCACCTATTCCAAGGAAACATCGTCTCCCACGTGGACAAACACAATAGCTTTCAAATTACTCGTCTGTCTTTCATTATTGTCATAGTGGTTTTTTAGAAAACCTGAATCTGATTATATTACTCTCTGATTTTTGTCTAATGCTACTCTAATGATTGTTATAATTACACTGAGCTTTTTGCTATTACTTCTACACTACCAGCTCATTCTCACTTCAGCATTTTGTACATGTTGCTCCCTCCCTTTGTCGGTAATGCCCATGCCATGTGTTTTCCTAGGACTGACTTCTTCCTTTCCTTCAGGACTTTGCTTAAACGGCCCCTATATAGAGAAGCCTTCTCTTCGTCTAAATAGTCACTCCCACTTCAATCTGTTATTCTCTATTCTCCTGGTCTTATGTACTGACAAGAATTACTTGCCATTAATACGACACATAACACTATACACATAACAAGCATAACATACATATACAAATATACATACATATAAGTGTGTTTCTGTTTGTATATATTTTAAATAAAAACAAAAACAAAAAATCCATGGCTGTCCATTTGACTTCAACTCAGTGCAGCCCTATAGGACACAGTAGAACTGCCCCATTGGGTTTCCAAGGCTGTAAGCTTCATGGAAGTAGACTGCCACATCTTTCTGCGGCAGAGCGTCTGATAGGTTCATACTACCAACCTTTCAGTTAGTAGACTAGAGCTTAACCACCGCACCATCAGGGTTCCTTCATACCAAAAAACCAAAAAACCAAACCCACTGCCATTGAGTTGATTCCGACTCATAGCGACCCTATAGAACAGAGTAGAACTGCCCTGTAGAGTTTCCAAGGAGAGCCTGGCAGATTCGAACTGCCAACCTCTTGGTTAACAGCTGTAGCAATTAACCACTATGCCACCAGGGTTTCCCTTTCATATAAAATATATAAAATAAACTTCGCTTTATCATATATTCATTTCTACCTTCCTGGGTAGGTAATAGGATTTATGAGGACAGAAACATTCCCTGTCACACCTAACTCCTCACCTTCAGGGTCTACCAGAGTCATGTCTCATAGTAGATACTCAATAAATAACAACTGAATAGTGATTCAATAAAAATCTAATACTCATGAAACATTATATATCAGATAATAGAAAAAAATCATAACTGTATTATACAAAGGAAGAAGTAACAGCAAAAATGATAGTGGCTGGTAGTAATATATATACTTAGACGTATGTATTAAGTGTAAATCTGCTGTGAAAGACTACTTTTAAATGTTATAAAGCAAAGATGTGACTTGGAGGACTAAGGTGCACCTGACCCAAATCATGGTATTTTCAATTGCCTCTTATACACACAAAAACTGGACAATGAGTAAGGGAGACTGAAGAACTGATGTCTTTGAATTATGGGTTTGGCAAAGAATATTGAATATGCCGTGGACTACTAGAAGCGTTAACAACTATGTCTTGGAAGAAGTACAGCCAGAATGTCCTCTAAAAGGGAAAATGGAGAGACTTTGTCTCACATATTTCGGACTTGTTATCAGGGGTGACCAGCCCCCTGGAGAAGGACATCATGCTTGGTGAAGCAGAGGGTCAGTGAAAACAGGAAGAACTTCAATGAGATGGATTAACACAGTGGCTTTAAGAGTGGGCTCAAGCATAGCAAAAAATGTGAGGATGGCGCAGGACCAGGCAGTGATTCGTTCTGTTTTACACAGGGTTGCTATGAGTCAGAACCAACTGGACAGTGCCTAATCACAACGAATTTAATGTAACATGATTCTTTTATATAGGTGTACATAAGAACTTTTCATCTTTGTATTTTTATTGTTGGAAAATATACGCAACATAAAATTTACCACTAGTGACATGTATTTTTAATCTTTCAATATGATTAAAATAAATAAGAGCCTGAAACTTGAAATAGTATCTTAATAAAGCAGTAGAAAATACTTTAGTACTTATTATTTGCTAGGCATTAATGCATTCAAGTTTACTACACCAAAAATATATATTTTAACATGTTTGAAATTTTAAAAAAAGGTTTCCTAAAGAAAAAATTAAATCTCATTTTTTTAAATTGATGTAGAAGTTTTATGTGACCATAATAA
The DNA here is from genome assembly GCF_030014295.1 of Loxodonta africana. Classification (NCBI taxonomy): domain Eukaryota; kingdom Metazoa; phylum Chordata; class Mammalia; order Proboscidea; family Elephantidae; genus Loxodonta; species Loxodonta africana. The sequence continues at coordinate 34,090,373 of NC_087356.1, forward strand.
AACTAACAATGAATAATACAGCTTGAAACAGAGCCTGCAAAAACAATTGGAAAATAAATAAAAAAAACCTTCTGATTACAGGCTACTTCTGAAAACAACAAAGGTAAAAGAAAACATATCAAAATGTATTCAATGCAAAATTCAACTATTTAGTTAGGAAATCAATGTATCACAATATCTAGAACAGGTTTTTTAAGCAATTAAAAAAAAGAATGACAAAATAAAAATAATAAATGTACGAGAAAAGTACTAGTAAAAGGCAAGCAGAAAATTAATTATATAGCAAGAAAAAAATTTGCAAACAATTTTAAAATCTGTTTATTTTTTGTTTTTTGAAAGCACATGTAATAGAAAAGAACCACAAATATGCAAAGTTTAAGCCTCACTTCTAAATCTGATGTTTCAAGGTATTTTAGTTCCCTCACTATTTCACTATATTGGAGCAAGTGTTTTATAAGTTTATGTGGAAGAAAAGTCCCATGGGCGGGCAATGTGTTTGGCTCCCTGCCTTCAGCTATCACTTTGGAAGGCTTTGCCTCGCTGAGATGCAGTCTGTGTGGATGTCTCCAATGATTTGCAAGGCTTCTCCCCTTGACAAGAGTGGACCAAGAAAAGCAAGTGATTGCCAGTGTTCCGTTGCTACAAAAGTCTTTTGAGGATTATTTTGGAGCTATTTATAGGACCAAATGGAACTAAACGGAATTTAACCACCCCCTTCTTTCTTTTGATTCATATTAGTATACTTTATACATATTTTTTCCATTTGTTTACTTTTAATCTCTTTGTGCCCTCATGTTTAAAGTGCATTTCTTGTAGGCAGCAGAAAGGGTTTTTTTTTTTTTTTTTTTTTTTTACCCAGCTGGGTTATCTCTGCCTTTTTGATTGAGGCATTTAGAACAGCAGTCAGACATTTACAGCCAGTGGGGCAAATCTGGGCCAAATCCTGCCAAGCCATTCAGTTACATACTGTCTAAAGTTGAATTTGGGCTACAATAACAGAGTTAAGTTGTTGCCCTATGGCTTGCAAAGCTTAAAATATTTACTAATTGGCCCTTCCCAAAAAAGTTTGTTTACCCCTGATTTGCATTTAATATGATCTTTGACATGATAAGTGTATAGTGTTGCTATTTCTGTTTAGTCTCTTTCCTTTGCCCCTACCTCCTTTGATTATCTCTCTGCCTTTTTGTTTTGTTTTATGTATTTTATGGTATGCCTGGTATGTATTTTATTTTATCTACTTTTCTGACCCATAAGCTGGAACTCTTTCTCTTATTATTTTCACAGTGTTAAAAGTTTATTGTGTACATCTTTAAATTATCACAGCGTACTTCGAGTGATAGTATACGACCTCACTTACAGCATGAGATCTTTGTAATAGTGTACTTTTCATTTTTTACATCCTGGTCTTTATGCTCTATGTGGTCTAAACCCCATGATACGTTGTTATTATTTTTAAAGAGTTAATTATCCTATATAGAAATTCAAAAATAAGAAAAAAAAATCTGTTTTTAACCCATGGAGCTATCCTTTGTAGATGCATATTTCTTCATTCTTCCTTGTAGATCTATATTTCCATCAGGTAGATGAAAGCTGGACAATGAGAAAGGGAGGCAGAGGAATTAGTGCATTGGATTGTGGTGCTGGCAAAGAATACTGAAAGTATGGACTGCCAGAATAATGAACAAATCAGTTGTAAAAATGGCATGCTGGAGGCATCTGACCTCCTCTAACTTCACAAGGGAGGAGGAGAATCAAGATCAACAGCCCAAGGCTGATTCCTCTGAGGCAGACATCAGATGTGCCTCCTCTCTCTGCCATCTTTACCAAATCTGATACCAACTGACCTTCTCACATCACTGTCTACTCATCTGCCAAGTTTGATAATTCATTGCAATGGCCACACAGAGCTCACAGAAAATACTCTCAATTATGGAGCTTATTAGGGAAGTAAGAGGTTACACTTCAGGTTCAGGAATGCTCAGGATACAGTTCTTCAAAGAGGACAGGCGCACCTGTCTGCAGGCACACCTCTCTGGCCCCTCAGCTTCTGCCCTGCTCTTGCAAGTGTTACTTAGCTCTACCAATAAGTATGCTGAGGCACCCCACTTTGCCAGTAAGCCTCAGGCAAAGGAGCTTAGCTGTAGCTCCATGGGTTGGCAAACTTAGCTCCACCAAGTGCCCAGAGGCACCATACTCCATCTTGGAGGAAGTTCAGCCAGAATGGCCTTTAGAAATGATGATGACATGACTTAAACTTGCTTACTTTGAATGTATCATCAGGATAAATCAATCGCTTAAAAGGACTTCCAATTACACATAGAGAAGATCACTTGAAGTTTACTCAGAACTCACTAATACTTTATGCATTTTCTTAATAAAGTTTATTTTTTAAAGCAGTTTTAAGTTCACAGAAAATTGTGTGTCAAAAGTACAGCAAATTTCCATATTCCCCTCTCCTTCTTGCACAGTATTTCTCCTGTTATTAACATCTTGCATAAGTGTGATACATTTGTTAAAATTTATGAACTAACATTAATACATCACTATTAACTAATATCCGTAGGTTGCATTAGGGCTCACTCTGTGATGTACAGTTCTGTAGGTTTTGGAAAATGCATAATGTCATGTATCCATCATTATAGTATAATGCACAATAGTTTCAAAGTCCTTAAAATGCTCTGTGCTCCACCTATTTATTTCCACCACTCCCTTCTGAACTCTTGACAAACTGAACTTTTCGCTGTGTCAGTAGTTTTGTTTTTTTCCAGAATGTCATGTACTTGGAATCATACAGTATATAGCTCCTTCAGATTGGTTTCTTTCATTTACCAATATTCATTTATGATTCCTAGATATTGTTTTGTAGCTTGATAATTCACTTCATATAGTGGAGTATGAAAATCATTGAATAATTCTCCAGTGTATGAAAATGCCATAGTTTGTTTATTCATTCACCTACTGAAGGACTTTTGAAAATCATGAATAAAACTATTATAAATATTCATGTGCTGGTTTTTGTGTGCAGATACATTTTCAATTATTTTGTGACCATATAGTAAAGATATGTTTAGCTTTGTAAGAACTGCCAGGCTGTCTTCCAGGGTGGTTGGAGCATTTTGAATTCCCACCATCAATGAACAAGAGTTCCTGTTGCTCCACATTCTTGTCAGCTTTGAATGTTGTCTTTTGGATTTTAGCTACTCTGATATGTGTAACATTTCATTCTTGTTTAATTTGCAATTCCTAAAGACATATGGAGTTGAGCATACTTTCATGTTCTTATTTTCCACCCTGTGTATCTTCTTTAGTGAAATCTCTGTTCAGATAGTTTGCCAATTTTTTAAATCAGGTTGTTTATTTTCTTATTGTTGAGTTTTAAGAGCTCTTTGTATATCTTAGACACAAGTAGTTTATCAGATATTATTTTGAAAATGTTTTCTCCCAGTCCATAGTTTGTCTTTTCATTCTCTTAAGGTCTGCTAGTTTTTGTTCAGTCTTCTTTCTCACTTTATTTTGACTAGTTTCAGTGCAATTTCTTCAAATTCACTAATCAGTTATTTTCTGGAAATATTTAGTCAGCTGTTAATTTCGTACAATGTATTTTTACCATAGATATTACCATTTTCGTCTCTAAATGATTAATTTGACTCTTTTTATAACTTTCATGCCTCTATTTAATATGTCCAACTTTTACTCTAACTTTTTGAATATTTGGGTGCTGTTAGTACTGTTTAATGTCTTTGTCTATAAGTTCTATCACTGATGTAAGTTCTGGGTCAGTTTCTTCTTATTATGGGTTTTATTGTGTTTTTTCTTCTTTGTATGACTGGTAAGTTTTTTATTGGATGGCAAATATTCAGACTTTTCCTTTGTTAGGTGGTGGATATTTTAAAATTCCTATAAATATTCTTGAACTTTGATCTGGGATGCGTTTAGGCTACTAGGGGAAAAAAAATGATCCTTTTACATCTTACTTATAAGGTTTTTGGAGGCAGGACTAGAACAACATTTAGTTCTAGGGTTAATTTTTCCTTACTGCTGAGGCAAGGGAAACTCTAGTGGCACAATGGCTAAGAGCTATGGGTGCTAACAAAAAGGTTGGCAGTTTGAATCCACCAGGTGCTCCTTGAAAACCCTATGGCAAGATGAGACAGCAGAGGGGAACAGGTGCTGGTTGAATGGACTCAGGAAATACAGGGTAGACAAAAGGAGTGTGCTGTCACATTGTGGGGAAAGCAACTGGGGTCACATAGCAGTGTATGCATAAGTTTTTATATGAGGAGAAACATACTTGAATTATAGACTTTCACTTAAATTAAAAAAGAAAAAACCTATGGGTCAGTTCTCTGTCCTATAGGGTCGCTATGAGTTGGCATCAACTGCAACAAATTTTTTTTTTTTTTACTAAGGCAAGAGGAAATCTCAGTGGTGCAGATGTTAAGCTCTCAGCTGCTGATCAAAAGGTTAGCTGTTCAAACCCACTCAGAGGCTTTGCTGGAGAAAAACCTGGGGATCTGCTCCCATGAAGATTAAAAAAAAATCATATGGTGCAGATCTATTCTGTCACATGGGGTCTCTGTGAGTCGGAATCAACTCGAGGACACCCAACAACAACAACAATGTCACTGAGGCAAGATGTTTCTTAGTACTCTGCTTAAGACCCTGTAACTATTGAGCTTTTCCAGTCTGGCTGGTGGGAACAGGCAGTATCTTTGACTCTCTCTGAGCCCCAGAGATTGTTCCTTTCAGATGGTGCTTTCTTAGGCCTCAGATATTTTCCTCACATGCATGTAATGATCAGTACTCAACTGAATATTCAAGGGGCACTCTTCTCAGATTCCCAGCGTTCTTTCTTTATGACTCTCTCACCTCTGCTACTCTGTCCTGTGAACTTGGGTTTCATTGGCCTCCCTAGTCTCCCAGCTTCTTAAGGATACTGGTGAACTCAGCCTGGGTCTCCCCCCACCACATCATGACCTGACAATTGTCTGCAGTAAGGTGGGTCATTTGTATGGGTTACCTTATTTACTTATTTGTTTTTACTGTGTTGAAAATATATACGCCAAAGTATTTTCCAGCACAACTTATACATTTACAATTCAATGACATCAATTACATTTTTCACATTTTGCTGCCATTACCACTATCCTTTCCGAAAATATTTCACCAACACCATTGACATAAACTCAGTGCCTACCAAACAGGAACTCTCCCTTTCCCTCTTGCTCCCCCTCCTGGTAACCATTAATAACCTTTGGTTTCTAAATGTTTGCTTATTTTATAGAAGTGAGACCAGACACTATCTGTCCTTTTGTAACTGATGTGTTTAACTCAGCTTAGTATTTTTAAAGTTCACCTATTTGATGGCATGTATCAGGACTTCATTTTTCTTTATGTCTACATAATACTCCATTTTATGACTATACCACCTTTTGTTTATCCATCTGCTGATGGACATTTTTGTTATTTCTACCTTTTGGCTATTGTGAAATGAACATTATTCTGCAATGAACACTAGGGTACAGGATTATGTTTACATTCTTGCCCTCACTTGGTCTAGGTATGTATCAAGGATTGGGATTGCTGGTCATATGGTCACTCATGATCAGCTTTTCGAGGAACCACCAAATTGTTTTCCACTATGACTGTTCCATGTTGCAGTCCCACCAGCAAGGGTTGATGGCTCCAATTTCTCCAAATTTTTGCCAACGCTGGTTGTTTTCCTTTTTAAAAAAATCATAGCCATCATAGTGTGAGTGAACTCATATCTCACTGTGGTGAAGATGAGCAGACATAGGATCTTAACCTCCATACAAAAATATCAGTAAAGGCAGAACCTGTACAGAGCAAGAGGCAATCTTTCAAAAATCAGGAAAGGTGTTCTTCAGGATTGTATCCTTTCATCATACATATTCAATCTTTACACTTAGCAAATAATTGGAGAAGCTGGAATATATGAAAAATGGAGCATCAAGATCGGAGGAAAACTCATTAACAGTTACAGATATGAACCTTGCTTGCTGAAAGTGAAGAGGCTTTGAAGCACTTACTGATGAAGATCAAAGACTACAAACTTCAGTATGGATTACAACTCAACAAAAACAAAACAAAAATTCTTACAAGGAGACCAATCAACAACACCATGATCCAGTGAAAAGACTGAAGTTGTCAAGGATTTCATTTTACTTGTATCCAAAACCGACGCCCACGGAAGCTGCAGTCAAGAAATCAAATGCAACAATAATTGCATCTTTAATACCCAAAACTTCTTTTACTCTTTTAAAAAAAAAATCTATTTCCCTATAGGCATCCTTCTTTGTGTGGGCCGTCTCAGGGCTTGTCTCAGATGATTTTCTCCTCTTTTGGGTGTGTATTCTGTTTTGTATGTCAGGTAATTTTGGATTTTTTTCTGGGCATTATATTATTTTTTTCTGAAGAGATTTGTTTCTTTTAACAGCCAATTATGGGTTAAACTTGAGCTGCAAACTCTGTCTCTTGTGTAGCACCTACACAGACCCTTTGTCTTTAGCTGTTACTTTGAATCTTTTCTATGCATGTATGATTACACTTTAGCCAGAAATGTAAGTAGATAAATTTTGTGAACTCCCTTATGAGTATAATTTCCTAGATTAAGTTTTATGGTTTCCCAGAAATATTGTGAGTCCCCCCCACCCAGCCCGTCCCCCTTCAGGGCTCTCACTGACTGCACCCTGTATCAAAAGCATTTGAGCTCAGGCTAAAATGCCAAGAACTTGAACTTGTTTTGTTTAACTACCCTCCCCCTAGTATGTATTCCACTTCTGAGCCTGTCTGCTTCTGTTCATTCTCCAGTGCTTCTCCCTACTTTTTTTTTCTTTTTTTTACTAAATCCAGATATGATAGTTTTTATCTTACAGTATTTGATCCAATGGCACTTGCTCTGTCATTTTTGGCACTTAAAGAAGTCTTTAAATTTACATTTTATTTCATAATTTTATTTTCTAAATTTTTGTCACATAGACATGCAATTTATTTGTTTATATCACATAAAAATATATTGATCTCTTTGTGTATGTCTTTTTTTCTTCAATAGTCCATAGTTAATTCTTATTTTGTTTTTAGTTTTGCAGAAAAATTACTTAGAGTGTTCTGTACTTGGGATTGAATATTTTCCTTATTTCTTCATGTGTTTTTTTTAATTTTTGTTATTAATTATGAGTTTGTAGAACTGTACAGTCACAGAGTGTAATCTATAAAATGTTTAAATTTTTAATTTGTGAGTTATTGTGGGTTGGATTGTGTACCCCTAAAAGTTATGTTCAAGTCCTTATCCCCAAGTACCGGTAAATGTGACCTTATTTGGAAATGGGGCCTTTGCAGATGTAATTAGTTAAATTAAGATAAAGTCATACTTGATTAAGTGGGTCCTAAATCTAACATGACTGATGTCCTTATAAGAATGGAAATATTTGGACATGAAGACAGAGGCACACAGTGAGAACACCACATGACAATGGAGGCAGAGATTGGAGTGAGGGAGGAGTCTACAAGACCAGGAATGCCAAGGATTGCCAGCAACCAATAGAAGCTAGGAAAAGGCAAGGAAGACACATTTCCTACAGCCTTGAGAGAGAGTGTGGCCTTGCTCACTCCTTGATTTTGAGATTTTAGCATCCATATATATTTTTTTAAATGTGACAGAGTAAATTTCTGTTGTTTTAAGCCACAAAGTATGTGGTAATTTGTAATAACAGCCTTATGAACAAACACAGTTTATTTTACTTTATAGGCTTAAACAAAGCTAATATTTTGTAGTTATTCTATAACTACATGAAAATAGAGTTTATTCAGTGTTCTTGGAGTTCAAATTATTAGTAAATCAATAGTATCAACATTATTAATAACATTTAGATCTTATTTGATGTATCAGTCACCATGTCAAATGGATTAAAGACTTACACTATTTTAATGTTTTTATTCCATTACCTGTGTTACTTCCTGCAAGAGTTTCTGTCTACTTTACAGCTAAATTTACTTGGTCAACAAATTATTAATAATTGACCATAAAATTGGAAAGCATTATTAAGTAAAAATTAATGGCCAGTGAATTTTTACTCTTTATTAACATGCATTAACCCATTTTCTTCTATTTCTTGATTTATATCTCTTGCATTTCCTTATCCATATTAATTCCAAATTCCATTTGCATTATCTGAGTATGCTCTGCTATTTCTTTTATATCTGCTTTTTAGTCTCTTGTTTTTGTCACAGTAAAGCATACTTAGGTTTTGGTTTAAATCCAGTTAGCTAGATTTTGCTTTTAAGTAGTGTGTTCAGTAGACAATTGATAAGATTAATCTATTCATATTTAAATAAAATAGCTTTTAAAATTTATCTTTTAAAATTTGTCCTTTGTGGATTATTTTCAATAGATTTTAATTACTGTAAAATAAAATCAATTTTGTTTTTGATAAAAATTTTTTTCTCTCTCTTTTTTCTTGTTCAGAGATGTTAAACTTTTGGCTTAAGAAAAATAATTTTGATGTCCTTTAAAAAAGTGACCCATTATGCTAGGAAAAGCACTGTTAAGTTTTGTTTTATTTCTGAATAATACTTGGTAGTTCTTAACTAGATTAAAAAATGAATAGGTCAACTGTAATAAAATTCCAGGCTCTGACTATTCAAGCCACACAAAACTGTTGATACTTAGAGGTCAGAATATTTTAATGCAATATCTGGCAATAACATTACTTATTAGACAAAGAATTAATTTTCATTCAAGATTTTATCTTTTATATTATTGTTTTGCTTTGGCTCTTACAGAATTATTTCACTGCACTGTTAAACGGGGAAAATTATTATGGCTTTTTAAACAGATCATTAAATATATCACATGGATATAATGGGAATAAAGATCATTCAGAATTAAATACTAAATGCTTTGACTTAAAACTTTATTCATTATTTCTACAAAAATATCTACAAGGAAATACAGAAGATGATCCTGTAAATTTGCATGAGGACAAAATGTAACTTTGAACGTGATGCTAAAGTTGTTACTAAATAATTTCAGAAGACTGAATCTATTCACATACTCTATTCTCTGGAAATGTATATGTCTATTTGTACTTCCCTGTAAACCCTGGTGGTGCAGTGTTTAAGGGTTTGACTGTTAACCAAAAGATTGACAGTTTGAATCTACCAGCCACTCCTTGGAAACCCTATGGGGCAGTTCTACTCTGCTCTTAGGGTACCTATGAGCTGGGATTGACTGATGGTGACGAGTTTGGTTTTGGTTTAGTAAGTATATGATGCACAAATATACCATCATATAAACATGATGCCCTCTGAGTTTTATTCATAAATGTTTTTAATGTTTCTGTATGTCCATGTAAGCGAGTTATATATATTCTTGAAACCCTTCTTAGAAAGAAGTATCTTTTATTTTCCCTGAATCCTCCTTGAAAAGCAAGCAAACAAACAAAATACTAAATACTTAAGTGTAGACATTTCAAGAAATGTGCAGACTTATATGATGAAAAGTATCAAGGGTCATGAGAAAAAGACTGAATGAATTGAAAGACTTCCAATGCTACCAGAAGATAAGACTTAATGTTAAAGAGATGTTGTTTTCTGAACTAATTTAATAATTATAAATACACTTACAATTCCCACTGCATTTTAATTTGAAAAAGTAATATTATGTTTCTTTTGGGATATTTAATGTGGGAAAACATTCACTAAAATTTTTAAATAAAAGAAAACAATAATATTAAAAATTCATTGCACACGTATGCTTCAGTGATTAAAAGAGAATGGTAATATTCCCAAAACAGAAAGCCAATGTCATGTGAGAGAATAAATATTCCAGAAAAGAGCCTCTGCAAGTTTTTATGTTCATTACCATTTACTCTGATGGAGAAATAATATTTTATTTCAAAAGTAGTACAGCGATTCTATTATCTCTTGGAAAAGAATAAAAAAATTCCTACCTTTCAACATATAACAAAATGGGCCTCACATATATTAATACATACACCAATACACAAAAACATGTAGATATTTATTCATTTGTTGTAAGATAAGGTTAACACAGGATTAATATAATTCCTACGGTGTTGGAGAAATAGCTTATTACCTTATTTTTTGTAAATAATGTGCCCATATATAACACACAGAAATGATGAAATCAAGTAAAACATTTCTGGTATAGCACTCACATGCATATTTCATGACATTTCCAGAAGTGAATTTCAGCCTCATTCACCTGTCCTCCCATATTATAGGTAAATTATGTTCCTATGTTCATTTTCTTTTGTTGTGTTCATTTTCTTTAATTTCCTGCTTTTGTTTATAAAAATAGTCCAAAAATGGCACTTTCAATCATGATTGTATAATGAAGGTATAAGCCATGGTCCAGAAGTCACAGATCCAGTTTGGTTATTGTTGTTAGGTGCCACTGAGTTCATTCCGAATCATAGAGACCCTACCCTATGTACCACAGAATGAAACATTGCCTGGTCCTGTGCCATCCTCATGATTGTTGTTATGCTTAAGCCAATTGTTGCAGCCACTGTGTCAATCCATCTCGTTGAGGGTCTTCCTCTTTTTTGCTGACCCTCCACTTTATCAAACATGATGTCGTTCTTTTGGCCGTTCATGGTATATTCAATATTCTTCTCCAATTCAAAGGTGTCAATTCTTCTTTGGTCTTCTTTATTCATCTTCCAGCTTTCACAGGCATAGGAGGCTATTGAAAACACCATGGCTTGAGTTAGGTGAACCTTTGTCTTCAGGGTGACATCTTTGCTCTTCAGCACTTAAAAGAGGTCTTTTGCAACAGATTTGTGCAATGCAACATGTCTTTTGATTTCTTGACTGCTGCTTCAGTGGGTGTTTATTGTGGATCCAAGTAAAATGAAATCCTTGACAACTTCAATCTTTTCTCTATTTATCATGACATTGCATATTGGTCCAGTTGTGTGGATTTTTTTTTTTCATTATATTGATGTATAATCCATATTGAAGGCTGTGGTCTTTGATCTCTATCAATAAGTGCTTCAAGTCCTCTTCACTTTCAGCAAGCAAGGTTCTGTCATCTGCATAAAGCAGGTTGTTAATGAGTCTTCCTCCAATCCTAATGCCCCATTCTTTTTCATATAGTCCAGCGTCACAGATTATTTTCTTAGCACACAGATTGAACAGATATGGTGAAAGGCTATCACACTGACACTCACCTTTCCTGACTTTGAACCATGCAGCATACCCTTGTTCTGTCCAAATGACTGCCTCTTGATCTATGTACAGATTCCTCATGAGCACAATTAAATGTTCTGGAATTTTCATTCTTTGCTATGTTATCCATAATTTGTTGTGATTCACACAGTCAAATGCCTTTGCATAGTCAATAATTTGGTAGTCCCCCAGAAAATAAACAATCAAAACTGTGAGTTTGTTTCTATTAATTTAAGTTGATAATTATAGCACATTAACTAAACTGTTGAATACGAAAATCTTAACAGATCATCTTAAGTGAAGTCATTAGGTGATGTTAAAACCAAAAAGAAAAAAAAAAGCCCAAACCTGTTGCCCTCAAGTCAATCCCTACTCATAGCAACCCTATAGGAAAGAGTAGAACTGCCCCATAGAGTTTCCAAGGAGTGCCTGGTGGATTTGAACTGTTGACCTTTTGGTTAGCAGCCATAGCACTTAACCACTAGGCCATCAGGGTTTCCCTTAGCTTATATTAGATTTGCTTATTTCATATTTTAATTATGCCTTTTTAGTGTCAATTGAAGTCACCAACTTGTTAAAAAAGAAAAAATGGTTTAGAGCACAATGAAAATAAAGTGCAGGAGTGTTGCACAGTTGGTTAAAAAAAGGTACAATAAGTACAGTGTTTGTGAAAAATACTGTAGCAAAAAGGGAAAGGGGGAAGCAGAAAATGTTAATAGAAAATGGTTTAAAGAATAAACAGAAAATTTATAATGATCAAGGTATATAAAAAGTACACCTTCATTAAGTATGCAAATGCATAAAATCAAATCAAAGTTGGGATTTTTTAACTTCCAATTTGCAAAGATTACAAGATAAAGATGTGTTCGCTAATGTTCCTAGCAGCGTTATTTATACCAGCTAAAATGTGAAAACAGCTGGGATCCCTATCAATGGATAAACTGATAAACAAAATTGGGTATATCTATGCAATGGAATATCATTCAGCCATAAAAAGAATGAAGTGCTGATACAGGCTATGGCATGAAAGAACCTTGAAAACTTTCTGCTTAGTGAAAGAAGCCAGACACAAAAAGCCCCAAATTATAAGACTCCACTTTTATGAAATGTCCATACTGGATAATTCATAGAGACAAAAAGTGGGTTACCGGTTGCCAGCGGCTGGGAGGAGGGCAGAGTGGGAACAGGGAGGGTGGCTTGTAATGGATATGGGGTTTCTTTCTGAATTGACGAAAAAGTTTGAGGACTAGATAGAGATGGTGGTTGTACAACATTGGGAATGTAATTAAAAATTATGAATTTATGGTATATGAATTGTATCCTTAAAAATCCTATTACCAAAAAGAAAGAGACCAAAATGTCAAAATTCTCATAATTGTATCCCCATTGAAAAAATGAAATTTCTTGAGGCCAATTTGAAAATGACCTTCAAAAAGTATTCTAAATATGTGTGGAAGGCAGAATAGTGGACTCCCCCAAAGATGTCCATGTCATAATATTCGTAACCTGTGAATATGTTATGTTACCTGGCAATGGAAAATTGAGATTGTAGATTGAATTACGGTTGCTAATTAGTTGACATTAAAATAAGAACATTATTCTGAATCATCCAGGTAGGCCTAATATAATCACAAGGGTTTTTACATACGAAAAGGATGGTGGATGATTCAGCCATAGAGACAGCTTTATGGGAAATGCTTAACTGGTCATGCTGACTTTTGAGTTAGAAGGAGGCTATTAGTTAAAAAATGGTGGCAGCCTCTAGAAGCCAGAAAAGGCATTCAAACAAAATTTCCCCTAGAGCCTTCAGAAAGCAACTGAGCCTTATTTACACCTTGATTTTAGCCCAATGAAACCCATTTCAGACTTCTGATCTCCAGTAGAGTAAGATATCATTTGGGTCATTTGAAATCACTGAAGTTTGTAGTAATTGTTACAACAGCAATAGAAAACTAATATAAAATACATATGATTTAAGTAAGCATTTCTACTTACGTTCATTTATTATACTAAATATGTAAATAGCTAAATAAATATATTAAAAATGTAACTAAAATGTAATGGCAACCATTACAATAGTACAATAGTGGTAAAATAGAAATAAAAATTCTGAAAAATCAATACACAAAAATTGGTTGATACACTAGGCTAAATTTTTTATAAGAAAGTAATATGCATTCATTAAAATGTGTCACAGAAAAAAATGTAATGACATAACCAAAAGTTTCCTGAATGTGACAATATTAAAATAGCAAGTTGCAAATGATAGTGTATGTAGTACAATTGTTTTTGGCAGTGCTTACAGAAAGGCATCCATCATTTGTTGGAGTTCAAAAACAAGATTTATATAATGTTGGACAAATAACATTGAGCATTTGTCAAACCCGTAGGACTTTACAACATACAAAAAAGTGAACCCTAATATAAGTTATGGACTTTACTTAATAATAATGTAGCAATCCTGGCTCATCAATTGTAACAGATGCACCAGAGGAATGCAAGAGGTTAATAACAGGAGAAACAGTAAGCAGAGGGGAGGAAGGATGCGTGGGAGCTTGCTGCTCTTTCTGCACAAGTTCTCTAAAAATCACAAACTGCTCTTAAATATAAAGTGTGCTAAAAAAAAGTCACCCTGTCCTCTTTGTGATTTAATTGGTTCATTATTTGTGCCCCCATAAACCTGTGCAGTACTTAACTGGCGATATTACACCTAATTAATAGATGTCCATTAAAGTTGAGTTGTTAAAAAAAAAAAAAGATACATTTTATTTATCTTTGTGTCCATATTATCTAGAAAATGTTATACAATGATACAATCTAATAAATAAGTATAACATTGCTTCTTTACATGTTACTGTTTTTGTGTGCAAGTTCCTTCAGTGATTACTTAAAGCTTGAAGATTCATGTTTAAGAAATTAGTGTTGAACAAACTTCCCCAGAATTTCTACTGTCCCTATTTTTGTACTTGTCACAGAGTTCAGGAAGTCTTTATTGTTTTCTCACTCTGGAGTATATAAAATACTGAAGAGTAACATTTTCCCAAATTAGGATTTTGTTTTTGGTCAAAATCCCATATTGTTGCAACTAAGAAACACCAAGCCAAAAACAAAAAATTTTACCGAAAATCACCAGAAATGGACATAACAAAGTTTATATGTTAAAGCAAGTGCTTTTTCTTCTGAAAGACCCTTTGTAAACATCACCATAACAACAACAACAACAAAAATCTGTTGCTGACAAGTCAATTCCGACTCAGAGCGACCCTATAGAATGGGCTGGAACTGACCTATAGGGTTTCCAAGGAATGGCTGGTGGATTTGAACTGCCAACCTTTGGGTTAGCAGCCTAGCTCTTAACCTGTGCACCACCAGGGCTCCAAAACTCACAGTTATTAAATTTGTTTTTAGTACAGTGAGTATAGTAAAACTCACTGTACTAAACACAAATAACTGTGCTCTAATTTAATCTCTCGGGGTATTAGAATCAGGAAAACAGTAGGAGGAGATTGACTGGCATCTAGAGACACAAAGAGTGCTGAGAAATGACAGCCTGGAAGCAAGGAAATGTACAGTGCTCTGGGACAATTTATAGTAAGATAAAAGAGTCCCATAAACTACTCCTGGGACCATCACTGTATTACTGTGGCACAGACCAATAATAGATGTTTGTATTTGATGATAAGACTTCAAAACAAGATAAATTATACTTCTAGGAAAAATTACAACTTGTGGGCAAGAATTTAAATCCTCTCTTCCCAAATACTGACTGATAGAGACAAAGGAATACATTAAAATGAAGAAACACTCACAGCAGTGTTTAGAAACTAAAGCAGGATCCCATCTACATAACTTCTTTAAGTAGAATATCCTATACTTAGATTCAATGAGGTCAAAAAAAGAAGACATTAAAATGGCTCTAAGTCTCCAGCCCTATTATGGTAGCTTTGTGTGGTAGGAAGTCAGTAGAGGAGATTCTGGTAACATTCTATTACGACCATTAATTTGAGTTATCAGAGTGAGCCATTGGACAAGTAGAGGTCTTTCCTTTTAGACCTCCTCTCTGCTGAAAAACCAATAGCATTGGAAGACCCAAGTACAAATCTAGCAATATCAAACAGAATGAGGCTAATTTTCTCTATGGCTATAAGGTTCATAGCAAAAAATAGTCCTATTGTAAAAGGAGTAAAACGTTTAGGCCAAATAAGAAAAGAAAAAGAAGAAGAAAAAATGTATATATGGAAATCTGGCACAGTGGCTTCAATACACACAGAAAAACACTGCATAGAAGGAGATTCCTGGTGAATATAGGGGCAGACTTCGTGAGTTGGAATCGACTCAATGGCAATGAGTTTGGTTTTTGGTTTTTTATAGGTGCAGACTTAGCTCAATATGAATAGAGATTTTAAAAACAAATACCAGGATATGGAGCAAATAGCTGACACAGAAAAAATTATACGACGTTTATTCTTTTTCAGTCAATCCATCAACAAATAATGTACCATTTAAGGAGTGTTTAATACTACCTGTCCTAAACACCAGTTATAGGAAAAACACATACAATGAGTAAGATTTATATATACGTATCTAGAATCTATGTAAAATAGAAATGGTCTGGTGAAAGGAATGGCAAATATGATCTATGTAAAGTGGTTGTGATGATGTCTGCTAATATATACTACTTTGTACTAATTATATTATACATATAGCTTTTAGATTTCAAATTTATGGAAGTTAGTAAATACAGGAATAAGGAAAAATAAGTACTTTTAATTGGTATAATCTCTGAAGTAAAAGTGAAATCTCAAGAATAACAGGGCCACCCAAGAACAGTTGCCAATTCCAACTCATAGTGACACTATAGGACAGAGTAGGACTGCCCAATAGGGTTTCCAAGGAGCAGCTGGTGGATTCAAACTGCCAACCTTTTGGTTAGCAGCCAAACTCTTAACCACTGAGCATATTAATAAAAGTGCCTCAATAATAATCAGTAAATTTATTTTAAGATAATTAATACATCTGTTAGTAATTGAATCATATCCCCCCAAAATGTGCGTCAACTTGGCTAGGCCATGATTCCCAGTATTGTGTGTTTGTCTACCATTTCATAACCTGATGTGATTATCTTATGTATTGTAAACCCCAGCCGCTATGATGTTAATGAGGCAAGATTAGAGGCAGTTATGTTAATGAGGCAGTACTCAGTCTACAAGATTAAGTTGTATCCTGAGCAAATCTCTTTTGAGATAAAAAAAGGAGAATTGAGCAGAGAGGAGAGAGCTCATTGC